>NC_080037.1:2407500-4807500 GCF_030020395.1 Manis pentadactyla
TAAGTCTGGAGGGACACCACCCCGCAGAGGTCAAGTGTGGAGGCAGCGAGGTGGCTGCGAGGGAGCAGACTGCGAGCTGGGACGAAAACCTGGGGACAGGGTGTCAGAGAGCCAAGAGGAGTGACAGTGGGGTCCTGGAGGGATTGGCGGCACGGAGCGCCCTGGCCACCTCAACATGGAAGTCAGTGGAGCGGGGTGGCGGCTGCAAGAAGCCTGGGCTAAAGAAGATGGGAAGGGAGGAGGGGTGCGCAGACAGGGGCCGGCAGTCCCTGAGAAGTTCTGGAACGTGGTGCCTGGAGGTGTGGCTAAAGGAGACTTGGAAACAAGAGAGGATTCCAAAAGATGAGAAATGCTGGAGCATGTTTACACTGTAGTAAGAATGATTCAGAGAGGGAAAAGCTAAAGGAACAAACCCTGAGGCCATGAGGAGGTGGCGGTTCCCGGGGCTGAGGGTTGGCCAGTGGAGTACAATGGAGGGGCAGAAGAGCAAGCGAAGCAGGAGCATTTGCAAGGGAGTGATCTGAACAATGGACCACAAGCTCCATGCTGGAGAGGAAGGGCCAGGAAGTGACTAATGTAAGTCAGAGAGCAGGGAGGAATCAGATGCCTTAATGAGTTCCAGAAAGGGCTCCAGGGAGACTGTACGGAGGAGATGGTACTGGAGGAGTGAGATGAGATTTGGACTTGGTGCCCTTTCTGGTGATGACGAGGTTGTGAAGAGACAGGACAGGAAGGATGGCCACAGAAGGAGACGTTCAGAGTGCAAGAAACAACTCCTCGAGAGACGGCAGGCGGCTGGGGACTTCCTGTAGGTGACTGGTCTACAGGGACATACAAAGAAAGGGTAAACCCAGAGCCTGAGAGTGAGGTTCTCTGGCTGCGTCCCCAGCTATATGGCTGTTTAACAGGCTCCCTGGGGCTCCTTGGGTGTCATGGCAATGCTTATGGGAAGGCAGCACCTGCTGAGGACTTCAGAGCTCAATTTCCACATGTATACAAGGCAAAGTACACCTTCCGCACATTTCTGAGCCTCGGTGGAGATTCACACTCCAGTGGGAGAGCTAGGAAAGAATGAGCGTGCAAAGGAAAGAGTACCTCTCCAGCTGTAAACAGCAGGAAGAACGCAAACTGGAGCCATGGAGTCAGCCAACAGCGGGCCAGCAGTGTGTGCCCCTATTTCCTGCCACTGCACTGTCGGCTGCCACGGATGCTATGCCACGTCTATTTCTGGGCCCTCTGAGCCCAGGTCCAGCGTTCCTTCCACTCAGCATTATACTGAACACCCTGAAATCTGGCACAGAACTGATTAAACAAAAAAAGGGGAGGTCAATCTTGAAACAAGAAGTATCAACACTCAAAGGGTGATACTGGTCAACTGCAGAGATGATCTAAACAATCGGCTCTCCATCTAGGGAGACTCTCAAGATGCAGGAGACTCGGAAGTTCCAGTCAAAATTTCTAGCTGCCTCCTTGTGTCCAAAGGGTAACTGTCAGGCTCCAGGAAGAGGGTGATTAACCCACCCAATGCACCTGTCAGGTATATTCCTACCATGCAGAGAAAGGTGTTGCAGGCTGTCCTGGCTTGATCCCGCAGCCATCGTGCTCATTTAGTAAACACAACTGAGCTGGTCCCCTACTTCCTGGGAGATGATGAGGATAATCTGTCGTGCTAGAAAAATGCACTAACAACTCAATCCAGTGGAGCACTCCCCTCCCTGGCACTCATAATGCTCATGTGTGTAAGCTGACGTTACGTTCCTATGGGGTACCATGCCTTTAAGAATTTGGTTAGACAGTTTCCCCCAAACTCTGTCACTGTCAAATTTGGTGTCTGGACTACAAAACACAGGGCTGACTGCTCCCTGGACTTGAGATCTTAAGTTCTAGGAGGACCTGCGTATTTTTATTCTCTCTCTGCTCTAATGTTTATTGTTCACACTTGGGGTTCAGTTGAATAGTTCACTTCATATCTACCGAGCACTTACTATGCTCAAGGTATTACTGGAGACCCCAAAATGAAAAGGCATGGTTCCTGTATTTAGAGAGACAAGGATATAAAAGGGTAGTTTTACATAAAGTGATAGGAAGCTTAGCAGCTGAGTGCTTGTCCTTGCCTGGGGATATCTGCTAGAGGACAGTGCCGTTCAGATGGGAAGGCTAAGCAGGGTTAGCCAGGTAAGTAACAGGGAGAAGGGCAATGCAGAAGCACAGTGAAAATATCAGATGAAAATCAAGTTCACCAAAGAGAGTCTCATGTAGAAATGCTGCATCCATCGATGAAGACAGGAAGAGAGTGGCAGAGGGTGAGAGCAGGACATGGAGCCAAGCCTCCCTCCTGCACTTATCCAGATACAAGGGAAGGATGGAGGGTCTTAGCAGAAGACGAGCATCATTAGGTCTGGCCACAAGACAACCCTCTGGCAACAGCTGGGAGGGCAGACCTGAGGGCATATGACTGGCATAGGAAGACTAGTCAGGAGTCTCCTGCAGCAATCTGTTAAATGGCTGGCACCTGTCCTAGTACAGCAGAAAGGAGCGGGTGGGTTCAGAAACTGGAGGTAAACACTGGCAGGGCTCTGACTAAACGCATGGAGGTGGGGTGAGGGAAAGAAAGGATTCCCAGATGCCCAAGATTTTGTCTTGGGTGATGAGAAGAAGGCAAATGGAACACTGGGAAATCAATGAGCATATGATGGCTGACTGCTCCGAATGTCCCTAGACAAAGTGGGGAAAGGATGCGCAAAGGACTTGAATTCTCAGCTCAAGTGCTGGACAAATGGCCAGACCTATGTCCGCCCTGAAAGAGACATCACCTCCCACAGCCAGAACGAAGGTTCTGGAATCAGCCCGGAGTCTCAGCCTGAGAGTGGCTGAACTACACAGCAAACTGAATCTCCAACCTCACAGGGTGTCTGGAAGAGTGGAACCCTGAAAATCAGAATGGGGCCCAGTGGGAAGGCCTGATGAAGCTGGGACGCTGAACCCGTGTCTCTTCTGCCCAGGGAAGCCACCACTCCACTGCCGTTTGGGTTAACTCTGCCCTGTCGAGGAAACCTATGGCCACCCCAGAGGCAGACCCTGGGAGCACCCACTGGTTCTCCTCGGCCTGTCTGCAACACTCCTCTTTGCTTCTAGACTTAACTGGGCACAAGTCACAAATGGTCACTTGGGCCCAAAGTCTGACCCCAGGGAAGCCATGCTGCACTTCAAAAGAACTTCTCAAGTTTTCTAATTTGCGTAGACAGAAGCCTAGGGAATGTGTGTGGGATACGGTGCAAGGATCATAACGTCAGGCCAGCCAATGTACTGACGTGAGTCCGCTGAATGGGGATCTGCATTTCATTATGCAGCTTGGGGAGTCAGGAAGCGCCAATAGTTTGGTTTGGTTCCTTGGCTGAGACGTGGACTGAAAGTGGTCCACAACAGATGACCTTGAAATGCCAGCCCTGCCTTGGTTAATGGACAGGAAGTGATTCAAAGGCTTAGAGGAGATCGGAAAACTAGGGTGGATTTGTCATTTAAGACCCACTCAGCCACCCTGGGAAGGTCCGGAGGACATGCCTTTCCCAGAACTGTGAAAAATGAATTTGTAGGAGCCCCAGCATCCCTGAAGAGGGTCACGTGGATCACGCTCCTCTGGGGCTGGACCTCACAGTGAGAAGTGCCAGCACCAAACCAGGCTTCCTAAATGCAGTGGGAGTAACCGGATCCCGGAGTGGCGGAGGCCACAGGCAGCACTCCGCGGCCTAAAGCAGGGAGGGGTGGTGACCACCACGGACAGCAGAGTGAAAGCGGTGTCCGGCAGTCTGATGCACAGACCAGCCAGCGTGCTCATGCCCAGAAGCACCACAGATGGGGCAGCCTACTACATTCTTACCTGATCTTTATAAGCATAAGAGTTCTAAGTCAAGTGAACAAAGTCTAACTTGAATCATAATAACACAAAGTCACATCCCCTCAATCAATTCCCAGACTTGAGCCAGTTTATAGACCCAGAACCCCTTGAATGAAGGGCAGGCCAAGTCCAGACTAGCATAAATTAAGAAAAGATCTGAATGAAAGCCATTAGCTTTATGTCCCCAAATATTTAAAGAACTAAAACATATTTTGTAGTTATTAGGATTTACAAGAGTAGAAGAAAATTTCAGAGATAAAATACTCACAGACTCACCATCTCTAATCAAAAACCCTTGGGGCAAAATGCGTTTCAGACAGTAGAATTTTTCAGATTTTAGAGAACGCATCATATGCTATGTATTCCATACCAGCCTCGGCAGAGTCCAGAGCGACATCTCACAATAACCACACCAGCATTCATGCTGCAGTGAAACACGCTTAGTCATACACCAAGCAGGATCACGACTGGAAATATCTTCTCATTAGCTCAGGTTGAGTTTTGCGGCTAAGAGTCTGCACCAAACTTGAGAAAAACCTTCTGTTTCAGAGTTTTTGGGATTTCAGAATTGCTGCTAAGTGACAATGGACCTAACATTTGAAATGAGAATGAGAAGTTGTCCCTCACCACTGCCTGTTCTGAAATCCGTGCACTACATCATCAGCTCAGCTTATTGACGCGCTCTCCCCACTGATCCCACACATGGAGCTCAGCAAGCCTCCCTGGGCCCCTGTACCCGCAGTCACTGAAAAGAATTACATCCCTCACAGCTGACAGTCCTCACCAGCTGAGAAGCAAGAGCTGACTCCAGCCCGTGGCAGGCAGCAGGGCCCTGGAACCTCTGCCAGGGTGGTGCAGTGAGGAGCCTCTGGGGCGGGGTGGGGGACGCCCTCAGCCTGTTCGGACCTGCTGCGGGGCAAGCCTGCCAGGAGCCTGACGGCAGAAGGACCTGCACAGCCTCCAGGGGAGAACTCAGCCCAAGCCAAGAGGGAGGCTCAGTGGCTTGGTCCACATACAGTGCCTCCTGACGAGGGGCAAGGAACCCCGCTGAGCCCAGCCTGGTGTCAGACACTCGGTAAACTGCTCATGCTGTCCTAGCCGGAGGGAGTGGTGCAAGAGTGAGGAGAACCACAGCGCTACACATCTCTAGAAGCACTCAGCACTGGGGCGCCAAGACCCTGCCTAGGTATAAGGACGGCTTCAGGGCGCGGCTCCGTCCCCCACAGCAGAGCCGGCAGCACAGAGGCACAGACATCTCAGAGGAGGAAACAGCAGGTCCCCGTGACACTTAGACGACTGTCTGCAAACATTCAGGACATCCCAGGAGCCTCCCTAAAATGCTGAGAGACTTGGGAGGAGAAATTCTGCAACAGCAGAGTGGTTGTAAAACATGTTTTGGAGTTTTGAGTTCTAACTTTACCATACATTAGCTATGTGACCTTGGACAAGTTACATGACCTGCCTGATTCTATGGGGCAAGTATGCACAGTAACAAATAACTTAGGCTCAGCAACAACACACTCCATTTCCAACTCCAATTCCTTAGAACTAAGAACTGGGTATAACATATCAGTGGCCAGAAAATTATTCCAGCTATTGGCCGTGACATTCGATCAGAAGTATTACAAAGTGTCACAATTCCTAAAGAAACTCTGAGTTTGTAAAAACAAAATTACTGAATCAATGCAATTATCTTTTCTGTTCTTGGGTAAAGGCCTAACAGGACCAAGGAAAAACTACGAATGAATAAAAAGTTACAGCAGCCACATGCATTCAGAAAGATAATGAATAAATAAAGAGGTATAAGGACAAAGATACAAAGGCCCCAGGAGACAAGCACAATTTCTCCACTTAGGCACTACCAATGCTCTCAAAGCCAAATGACCCCTGCCTTCTTATAGCAGCCAAAATTCTAAGGACTTTGGTCTGGCCTCCAGGGTATTGCTAATGTCAAGCATTTGGCAAAATAAGAGTGGGAAAGGAAGAAAGGAAATGTCACTCAAGATACATGCAGGCTTCACATCTCATTGGCCATCAAAAGACCCAGAGTCGTACAATTTGTGAGACCTCAGGAGATGCTTCTAAGTCTTCTAATGATTAAATTCCCTTTGATGGGGGCCAAAGACCAAACTAATCTACAATAAAATCAGTGCCAAAGCAAACCATTTATTCTCTCTTTTACGATGACACCAGCCGTCTTAGCAAGATTAGAATGTTTCCAAGGTTTAAGCAGCCGTGAAATGCATATTCTACACAGAAAATTCAGAGTTTCAGATAAAATGTACAACTTAGTAACACCCTTGGGCTCCAGTTGGAAGATTCTCCGCATCCAGGAGACATGTAATTGTGGCTGGACTGAATTTGCCTCACTGGGATAGAAAGGAGGATGAGGAATATTGAGCAGGTAGACCAGCATGTACTACATGGAGGGGAGGCAGCGGTATTTCTGAAAAAGTGTGTATATTAAGTTTTTCTCAATTAAATCACATAAAAAAACTCGGTAGGAAAGATTAACCACTAATGAAATCCCATGATGTATCCTCTGTGAGTTTGAAAAATAACTATTTTGTAATGCAGATATATATCATCCTCCATTTTTTGAATTACTGCAAACCTCCATAGTAGATGAATCTTATCTTCTTAAAAGTGGTAAATATCAGGAATTTAATGTCCTTTGGTACTCATTATTTATTTGAGTATGAGCACCCTGCCTGACCCCCCACTAGGATCTAGGCTCCTTGTCACACCCTCGGTACCTGAAAACAGTACCTGGTACCTAGTGGGCGTTCATTTAGCTGAATAAGTGAATAAAGACTGTGGAAAACACAAATTTGCATTTGATGTACTTTACACACATCTCTCTTTCACTTAACATTTGTCTTTATTTTTTCTCTGGCAACATCTGAGCCTAGTGAATATCCTGGTGTTAGTGTGAAAAAAAAAGGCTGCTTTGTTTTATTATTCCAACTAGTAAATAATAAGAGGCTGAGGGAATTGGTCATGAGGTTTGTGGCCTTTCAACTACAGCTGGAGTGTCTTAACAAGTATCAAAAAATTGCAAAGTCCTACTGATAAACACTTTGGCGCAAGCTGAACATGAAATGTTTGATGGCCAGTGACTCCAAACCCATGGTGTTTCAAGAAGCTGAAAGGTACTTATACTGTTTGTTTCTGGAGAAATATGAAATATTTAAAGATAATCAGATAATGCATGAAATTACACTTGGAGAAAATACTCCTTCTTTCAGCAAACATTTATTGGGTACCTATTAGATGCAAGGCTAAATCCCAACTACATACTGCAGACTAAGTCATCAAGGTGAGCCTGCGCCTTGCGGCCATTTAACAAGTATCTAGTACCTCTCACACCCACTGTGCTAAGCACTTCGGGCACTTCTCTGTCCTGGATTCTTGTGAAGGAAAAAAGAGGAGAAAAACGGGATAGTTAGAAATTACAATAAGGAAATAAACAAAGGGCCAGAAAATGCTAATGGAGGACTCCCGTGGATAGGGTGGTTAGAAAGGCCCTTCTGAGGAAGGACATTTATGCTAAGGTCTCACTGACGAAAAAGGAGACAGCTCTCAGAGGTTCTGGGTAAGAGCAAGTGCAAAGGACCGAGGGGGGAGTGAGTGTTGGAAGAGCAGAAGGATGGCAGTGTGGTCGGAATACAGTAAACAAGGGGCAAGTGGTAAAGCTGAAGTCACAGAGGCAGGCGGAGACTGGAACACACAGCCCGTAAGCCAGCAGGAGCTGGAACATCACTGCGAGTGTGGTGGGGAGCCATCAAGGGTTGTAAACCAGAAACCATGTGATCTGATTTTCATTTGCATAAAAGCCATTCTTGCAGCTGTGTGAGGAGTGGATTAAAAAGAGGCAAGAGGGACAAATGGGGGTATGAGCTGGAAGGCTGGCACAGCAATACAGGCAAGAAATGATGAGGATGTAGACTAAAATGCTGGTAGTGGATCACTGACAAAAAGAGTGGGAGAATTCCACATGCATTTTTGGAGCCGGGAAGACTGTTTGAATGCAGGAGATAAAGAAAGGATAAGGAGGAAGCAAAGGCACATCCCAGGTTGCTGGGTAGATGATTAGGAAGATGGTGGTGCCATTTGCTGAAACGGGTGGTACAAATTACTGGACTAATTCTTCATACACTGTGTGCTCGTGCCTACCTAAGACGTCCCAGCTGCCAACGCCAGTGAACCCTTACTGTATTCAGTCCCGCCTCATCTGACACAGTTGGCCGCTTCTCCTCCTTGAAGCTCCGTTCTCTCTCAGTTCCCAAAACACCGCACTCTTTGCAGGTCTACTCTTACTCATCAAGCCTTCTTCTCAGGGTTCCGTACCCCAGGGCTCTGTCCTCAGTCCTCTGCTATTTCCTTCAACACACTCTTCCTTGGTAACCTCACCCAAGCAATCCAAAACTGTAACTACTAAGTACATAAAACCTCCCAAATCTGTATTTCCAACCAGAACCTTCTCACTTCCAGAACCACCTACCCAGCTGTCTTCTGCCCATTGCTACTGGGATGTCTCAGCAGCACCTTAAATTCGACATATTCAAAAGTAATCTTGTTTTTCTTCCTGTGACACTCCTATTCCCTCCTCCCATATTCCTCACCTATGAAAAGCCCCACTTTCCAAGAATATGTCCAGCTTCCCAGGCCCAAAGCCTTAGGATCAGCTTACACTCCTTCTCTTTCAAGCCCACATCAAATCAATTTCCAAGCCCTATCAGTTGTTCTGACTAGCTCATGGCTATGTCCTCTCTGCATATCCCACTGCTTTAAATCAGGTCTTCAGCATCCTCTGGATTTTTACAACCACTAACCTCTGGTTTCTTCAGCCTTGTGCCTCTCCAACCCATCCTTCATGTCTCAGTAGACAGAGAATCCTACACACGCTTCCCACAACCTTTGGATGAAACCCAACCTTATGAATGGCAAACAAGGTCCTCCGTGATCTAGTGCGTCTGGGCTGCCTCAACTCCTTATACACTGCACCCTCCCACCACACGGATCTACCAAGAGGTGCATTCATGACTCTGTAGATACTGTTTTCTCCCCCCAATGGCTACACAGCTTATGCATCCCTTTCTCCAGCAGCTAGAGCTTTGGCCTGAGAGAATGACCTGATCTAGTGCTCTCACTGCAATCAACAATTAACAAAACACTCCTTATGTTACTTATCACACTGCATCTTCCCCATTGAACTGTAAATCACTTGAGGGCAGGAACTATCTTTCCCAGAATACTTTTGGTGCTTAACACTTAAAAAGTACTTAATAAAAAGTTCCCTGAATAACTTTATCTGGACTGAACTCAAGATGATTTTCTGTAAAACATGAACTGCTATGAACAGTACCTATGATAAGAGAAGGCGACTTGGCAAGAAGAATCATTCAACCGTTTTGTAAAATTAACTAATCCCATCAGCTGCTGAGTTTTGCTTATCAGCATTCATCTTTCATTACTGAAGACCTAGATATGTCCAAGGTGTATGTAGCTATCCATTTTTTAATATCCATTAACATTTAGTTTTCCAGTTCTGCTTTTAATACCTGAATTTAATTAAGACCATGCAGACTGCTTTGTCAATAGCAATGTGGGACCTCTCATGCTTAATAATTCTGTCTGAAGCACACAAGATTTCTGATAAACTTTAATTTGAGGCTACATTCTACTTGTTCACCTAAAACACAAATCACCCCCACACACACTTTTTACTTTTTTTTTCTCAGAACAGACATTTACACAGAATGGGTTGTATCTTATATATACTAAGTGCATCTTCAACCTTCAACCTCCAAAAAGTGAGGGACTTTTATACTTACCATTTATGGCTCCTGTAATCATTGGTTAACCGAGGTTCTTCCCAGTTCCAAAGGTTACATAAAGGACCTTTCCAGGACAATTACTGAGTAAAGTCATATTCAGATACTATGAGGCAACTGACATTTTGCAAAACAAATGAAAATGTCTACGTGGTTTCTCGGGAGTTGGCCCTCGTTAGGACCATTACCTAACCACGTTTGGGAGAGCAAGAAGTCCTCTGCTTTGAGGTCCTGTGGCGGATACCACCTCAGATGCCCATAACACCCACCCAATCCAGTAAATCCAGCCCGAGGTCTACGCTAAATTTGGCCCGTGAAATTTGGCAAGAAAAAAAATTATTAGAAAAATAAAACAAATGTGCTGTTCATGTCCTATGTCTTGTCAAACCACGGTGGGTACGTCTGGAATTACTACGGATCTGAGCACATTCTTTCAAGACGGGCCATTCCAGGGGCTTCCTCCCGGCTCTCCGCGTCCTAACCCAGCTGTGACCCGGTTTTCTCCGGACGCCCTGCAGACACAGGAGCCCCGGGAGGCCCCAGGGCCCTCGTCCCACCGCGGCTCACAAGGTGGAATGCAGAGCGTTCGAAATGGAGCTACCAGGTAAAACGGCGGCGCTCACACACGGAGACGGGCCAACAAAGGCCCGCGAACGAAAACCTGCTGCCGCCGCCGCCACCTCCCGACAGCGGACGAGGCCGGGGCCGGGCAGCGACCGCGCGGAAGGCGGGAGACCCCGGGCGCAGGCGGCCACCGCGGGCCCGCTCCCCGGCGACCCCGGGGCCAGCCCGGTGGGGAGGCCCTTCTCCGCCCGCGGGGACCCGGGGGACCCGGGCTCCGCGCCCCCCACGCGGGGCTCCCCGGCGCGCAGGCCGCCCCCTCCCCACCTCGGCCCCGGCGCGCAGGCCGCGACCGCGAGGGGCGTGTGCCGCCCCGGGAGCCCCCGCCCGGCCCTGCCCCGCGTCACTCACGCAGCCCGAGCACCGCCAGCACCGGCCACAGCCAACGCCTGCGGCCGGGGGCCGCACTCCCTGCCTCGGCCCCAGCGGGCGCTGCCATCGTCCTCGCGCTGCAGCCGCCGCGCCCCTGGGCGTCCCCGCCGCGCAGCTCCGGCCTCGCCGCGCCCGCCGCCTCTCCACGCCGCTCGCCCCGCACCCCGCTCCCGGCCCGCCCATTGGCCCGCCCGCGCCCTCTGAGGACACGATTGGAGGCGCCCCCTGTCCATCAGCCCTCGCGCTCGGGCGGGGCCCCGCCTCCTCGGTCCCACCCCGGCGCCTCCTCCTGGCGCTGAAGGCCCTCCGCGCCCCCTGCCCGCCCGCCCCTCACCCGGTCCCCGCCGCGCCCCACGCCCGCCTGCCCTCGGGCCCTCTCCTCGCCGCCGGGTCTGTACCCGCCTGGCTCGCTCTGCTCGGCTTCTCCGAGCACCAGGCACAAGAAGCAGACCACTTACCGGGGATGAGGAGTACGACGGGGAGCTGGACTCAGACGTCCAGAGGGAGCACATCCCCCGGCCCTGTCCTCAAGGCCTGTCCTTTACCTGCGCTGGATAATTTCTCACTGCAATTTGAGAGACACCCCCACCCCCCAGTTCGAGGAGAAGCCTCCACCCTCCCGAGTCCCCTCTCAGGAGCCCCTCTTTGGGCTTCAGAAGGGGTGGGAACTGGGAGCTTCTTCCTACTACCTGGAGCACAAGTGAATGCGCTGCTGTGCTTTTGCAAACCCCATGCCCTCTCTCGGTCAATAAATGTCGGGATGGGGGAGCCCCCCTGGGGGTCTTGACAGACCCGGCTCCACCGGCCCCCGCGTCCCAGAGCGGCGCCTGCCACTCAACTCGTTGCCGGTAACTGCTGACGAGTGTTTGCAAGGGTCCTTCTGAGAATAGCTTACAAAACGGATGGGGACCAGAACACCAGAAACATGAGAGTGTCGGAAGAAAAGGAAAAATCCAGATGGGAGGCCGGTTCAGTGCGGGGAGGAAACAAGTTTTAAGCAATTAGGACCAGAGCGGGGGGGAGTGCGGTGCCGGCGCCCAAATGCCACGTCGCCTCCCACCGTTGTGTCTAAGGTCAGTTGGACCAACACCTTTCCTGGTACGTTTGAGTTTTAGCCTGCTGGTTCAGCAAAGCCAGAAGGACGGTAGCCTGAGAGAAAACTAACCAGCCAGCCAGAGCCATTGTGTCTGTCTCTCTCAGCAAATCCTTATAAAGTATGTCTGGAATGTCATAGTTCGGAAAGAAGACATGCATTAAGTGAGTAACTACTTTGTGTTATCCACGTGGAACACCTCGACTTAACTCTCAAAAAGCGCATAGTCTACCAGTGTAGACAACTGCGTACTGAAAGAAATGTTTAAAAATGCCCGGATAGATGGGCAAAAAAAGGCCACCAGGGTCTGTGGTTCTCGAAGACACTGTAAATGTTAAAAGCTTCTCAAAAGTTAATGTTGCCTTCTCAAAAAGCCCATTCTGACCACCCCATTCAAACGGCAAGACTTCCCTATGCAATTTATGCCTTAGGTACGTGTGCTGCCTTCCCTCACTAGAATGTGTGCTCCACCACGGCAGGCACTGTCTCCTTTGTTCACTGATAGAGTCAGCACCTTGCATACAGGAGATACTCAATAAACATTTGTTGAATGACTACACAAATGTACATTTATTGAATTAATCTAGAGAAGTTACAAAGAAAAAAATTGTGCAAGGTGGTTTTAGCCATAGTCCTTGTGATGTAGTTTCTGATCTTTCTGTAGAAACAGTGGGAAAATGCCCTGGGATTCCAACCATTATTGTTACCCTGAGAACCTCACACCACAGACCTATTTCTCCTTAGATGCCTCTTTTTTCCTTCTGGAAACTCCTCTTTACAGCTCAAGAGGTCCAGGCAATACAATTAGAATCACCTGAAGACTTCCAGTAGGGCCAGAAAGGTACTTTTCAATGAGCAGAATGAAAAAAATGGGCTCCTTGGCAGAATTTTCCCCCAGAGTCAATAATGAGGAAAAATGATGTGCAGAGGCCTTCTGATAATAGTCATCTGCACGCAGACTTCCTGTTCCATGAAGTGCACAGTTCATGCACTCGTAAGGAGGGCCTGGCCTTGGGAACATGTTAGGACTTTATGTCTTCTCCTAATAAATACAAAATAAGGGGCACTCAAGAGCATCTAGTGCTGGCAAATATACATGGGCAGAATTTTCTAGAACTGAAATTAATGGGAGAAAATAGGAAGAGAGTGACTGATAGGCCCTTAAATTTCAAACAAATCTTTGTGATTGTGGTAGAATCCTCTTCCACCTCCTGTCCTCACTGGCATTCCCTCCCTCCTTGTCTTTTAAGATCTGTTGCTGCAAGAAAACTGGAACGCTGTGATCTGTGGGTGGTGATACCAAGAGTTTCCTGGAAACTGAGAATTTGACTGTTAATAGATGAATATCTGACAGAGTCACAGATGAACCCCTGGCTACCACGAGAAAGATTTGCCTGAAGTGAAATCATTTTCATTAACATTTGAATAAAAAGAATGTCTTAATCCAGAAGAAGCGTTGGATTTTTGCTAGAAATTTTTGAAAATTTGAAATTACGTTTTGTAATTTCCTCATTTTTGTGAGAAATATAAACTTGTTAAGTGTACAGGGCACACCTTTTTCCAGTTAGGTTTTGAGGAATAAACTATCCTGGCATTTTGAACTAATTAACATTTTAAAGAGTATTCTTACCCTCCTTGCCTTGAGCTCTAAGAACTGAAGATTCAAGTTAGGACAGTTTCAAATAAAACAAAGAAGGGTGGGAACTGAATGTGAGAGCTCCAAAACTATAATTTACTAATGTCAGACCATGGAAAGAAAGTTCACAATTCAGTGTCTGGCAAATCATACTTCTAACTATTGAGTGAATGAACAATAGAACGAATAAATAAAGTGATTAACAAACAGTATATGAAATAAAATAAAAACATAGATATTTTTATGTTGTCATCCTTTTTGTTATATCCTATCTGGTCAGTTATTTGCTACAATGACAATTCACAGTTTACTCATTGTCCAAGTACCAAAATTTGCATTTTAAGGAATTTGAAGCAAATTGCAGTCATTTAGCAATTATTCATTGATTGCCAGCTTAGCTATCATAAGCCTCAATACTAAGTATTTAGGAATTTAAAATATAGTAAAGAAGCCGTGCCTTAAAGATACTAGGGCAATTGGGCACCAATTATCAATTAAAATTTATTGCCAGTTATACAGAGAAATTAGTGTGGGTGTCGGTGTCTTGACCTCCAGTAAATTATTACAGGAGACAATTCTGCAGCTCAATTATATACCACATACAATTGGTTTTAATATGTTAAAGGACCTTTTTCTGGGAAGGTTCAAGTTTGGGATTGATCCAAAA
The DNA here is from genome assembly GCF_030020395.1 of Manis pentadactyla. NCBI lineage: Eukaryota > Metazoa > Chordata > Mammalia > Pholidota > Manidae > Manis > Manis pentadactyla. The sequence goes on from NC_080037.1 coordinate 2,421,622, forward strand.
GGCAAGAGATTTTCTATCTAAAGAGGATGATTTGAATAAAAACACAGGACATGGAAATTCACAAGGCTAGAAAGGTGGTGCTTTGGACAGTAAAATAAGGCGTATGGGCAAGAAACAAACGAGGATTTTACTGTTATTGGAGAGTTCAACATCGGAAATCGGGCAGAGGGTCTGGGGTCAGCCTGCCATGGGACATTACCATACATTCATTCCAATTTCTTAGCCATGAATATAAATAGAATTACGGTTTTCTGAATAAGAAGTAAATAATACACTGGTAATGACACCGTTGTTTTTTTCTACGTTCTTTTTCCTAATTTTCAAAGAGCAAAGGAGAAGTGAAAGAAAATAGAAAATTAACTGTAGAAAGCAAGACCGACTGAAAGATAAAAACAATATATAACCAACCACGTGGAGACATGGACTAGGTGACTCTACCTTTCTTCATCATAGCGGAAGAAAAGAAATCACGACGGCTCGTTGGTCTAGGGGTATGATTCTCGCTTAGGGTGCGAGAGGTCCCGGGTTCAAATCCCGGACGAGCCCTGTTTTTCCTTTCCACTCTGATGAGGAATTCACTAAATGAATTAGTTTTAGAGTAGATTAATGAATGCAATAAATACGTGTTGATGCAAAACAGAAAAGGGAGGCTTCCTGATTTTAGAAGCATGCTTTACATTTAACTACCATTGAAAGACGTAAGGTGAAAACGTAGAAAGTTTGCCGAGAACGTAGCGCTGGGAAAACGCCGTCCCCATCCCTGTGAGTTCCGGAGGGGAGCGTGTGACTCAGGCTCTCGGTTCCACTCGCGGGGCCTGCAGGTGCGGATCACACAGGCCGCGGGCGCGCCCGTAGGGCCCCAGCCCCGATGCGGGCGCAGGACGGCGTGTCCCTCCCGGCACCGCAGATGCGCGGCGCCCCGGCCTGCATCTGCAGGGCCCGGGGCCCAGGATTCCGCCCCGGGCGTCCTTTGCCCAGCGCGGTGTTTGAAAGGGGCAGGCAGTGTTCTTGCGTTGCTCTCCGGCTACATGTTGTAAGAAATGATCTCATTTGACCCCTTGCTTCCAAAGATTGAGGCATCAACACAGTTGATTAAGGGACCAGAATGTTGTTTTCAGCCCCAGGGTGGGATGCGCAGGGAAGAAAAATGTTTTTTAAATCAAAGGTGCAGGAAGAAAGAAAACCTCTGGGCTCGTCCGGGATTTGAACCCGGGACCTCTCGCACCCGAAGCGAGAATCATACCCCTAGACCAACGAGCCACTGCCGGTAAATAGCCCACCGCGTCTCCCTTCAGTGTCTTCCCGACTTCCGCGCCCCGGACCAGCCCCCAGCGACCCTCCTCTCGCTGCCCGGGCCTGTCCACCCCCAGCTGGAGTCAGAGCCCTCCCCGCCCGGCCCTTTGCGGATCGGGGAGCAGCGGATCCGATCGCCCAGGCTCAGCGCTGGGCCTCGGCCCGCTGACTGCACCGCCGGGAGGCCGCCTTCCGGAGCCGGCGCGGCGCGCTGCGGGGCCCCGGGCGCGGGGTCGCCAGGGCCGGGGGGTGGTGTGGGTGCGGACGCCCCGGTGCCCTCGGCGGGTCCCTCAGCCACTGCTCGATCCTCACGGCGCCCTGGGGACAGTCGGGCCGAGTCGCTAAGCGCGTCCCGGGGCTGCGGGCGGGCAGCGGCGGCGCGCAGAGCGGCGTCCCCAGGGCTGGGACGGTGGTGACGGGGCGGGGCCCGCGGTGCTGCAGGGGAGCGGACCCCGCCCGGCACCCCACCCCGCTAGGGCACAAGTGTCGGGGTCCCGGGCCCGGGCAGGGTGGGGGTCCCCTGTGGGGTAGAGGGCGGCGTCCTGGGGCGGAGCTACGGTCAGGGTCCCTGGGTAGGGGGTCGGGGGTCCCTGGAGCGGGGCTGGGTCTGTCGGGGTCCTCCGGTAGGGCAGGGGTCAGGGTCCCCGGGGGAGGGGGGCTGGGGTCGAGGTGTACCTCCACCTCGCACCTTCCTGCTGGCCCCGGCTCCCCTGCTGTCCCTCTCCTCGTCCCTTCGACTCCCGATGCCAATGGGCACTCGGGGTGCCACTCAGTGACAGAAGGTCAGGCCCGGGGCCCATCCCGGGACAAGGGAAACAGCTCAGGGAGGAAAGAAGCGAGGGTCCCCGTCCTGCGGCAGCTGAGCACCCCCAACCCCGGCTCGGGCTTCATTCCCTGGCTCTCAGGGCCGCGACAGGGCAGGGCGGGCCTTTCCCACCTCTGCGGGGCCACCCTCAAGCGCGTTGCTAGTGCTCCAGGCCTGCTCTCTCTCCCTTAAGTCTTTTGTAATGACTTCAGGCTGTTCCATCAAGAAAACACTGCATACTTTTCTTAATTATTCTACTGCATGATAAATAAAAGGTGTTCAGCATTGCATCATTATAAATATTGTTAGGCTGGCCTACTTGTGTATATACTTTCTCCATCTTCTAGATCATCCCTTAGGACAGACCCCCAGAGCGCAAGGTCAAAGTGGTGACCACTTTTACGCTTGGACCCACTTCTATGGCTCTTGGCACAATTGCACGGCAACAGCTTAGCTTGACTGTTCAGCAAATGCGGTGGAAACTGGTGTGGGGAAAGAGGACCAGTGGTTCTTGGAGAACTTTGCAGCCCATCATTTAATCTTTTATTTAAGGGAAAATCTTAAATGTAAGGGATTTGGTGGTTTTAAACCTTTATACAATGGTGGTAATGTAAAAGGTACAATTGAAGGTAACGGTTTGAATTTGTGTCAGAGGATGTGAGGGAGAAGATGAAATTAGAAAAAGAGCATGCCCACTAGGAGATGATTCCAGAATGTGGGATGATGTCACGGTTCATACCTTGGGACTATGAAACTATACATGGCTTTTTAAAGCCCTTACAGTGGGAGATTGGTCACTACTTTATAATTAATGTTTTTTACTGCTCAATTTAGATGTAAGTCTTGCAGACTTGGCTCTGACTTGAAACGGCCAATTTGGGGAAGTGAGAATACAATTTAATCACATGGGTCCACTTGGCACAGGGTGCTGGCCTCACGAGGGTGTGCTGACCGGGCAGTCTTTGCTGCCTGTGGAGTTATGCCCTGACGAGCAGGCTGAAGCAGTTTTCCTAGCTGGCAGATTGGCTTCACCCACTACAAACCTTGTCCTGATCCAAATAGATACTTAGTTTTGATGGAAAATGTGTGCCTTTTTCCAGACTCCTGTCCAATATTGTACACCAGCTTCAGTTACTTTTTACTAAAAACATTTCTCTGTGGTTTTCCTCAGTGATTCTTTTTCTGAGATTTATCTCATGCCTCCTTCTGAATTCCACAATCCCTGAATCACCAGGAATGAATTTTTGGAGTTGCTTAGCCCTTCCACTTTTCATTCAAAAGCTTTCACTTGTTTAAGTTTTGAGAGTGCATGAGGTCAGAAAGTCGAGAGGAATCTTAAGGCCTAGATTCTGAAGAGAACTGCTTTCTGCTAGAATGCCTTCATTTCCACCAGGGAATCTTATTACCCCTCTGTTTTATACAGACTTGGTTTTGCTCTGGGTATTAATGAGTGAATTAGGAGGACAAAAGTGTATAGTTTTCATGATCAAACTTGTGGTTGCTTAGGATAGTATGTTACAAAAAAATACACCAATTACATATAGGAAGATCCTAATTTTGTACCAACCAAGAATTGAAACAAAACATACATACATGCATTTAAAAACTAGAAGAAAACCCATAAAATATTAATACGAGTTATTTCTAGATAGTAGAATTATGAATAATCTTTACTTAAAATCTTTTCTTTTCCTCCACAAAGTTTAAAAAACATATATGTAACATTTAAATTTAAATAACTGAGTTTTCCCAAACAAAAAAATTAGAAAAGTGGCACTGTGCAACATTTTGTGAATATCTTTAATGTCTGTCTTAATAGAAAACATCCAAATTCTCCTATCTGCTTCTGTAGTCAGTCTGTTGCAATATCAGTCTCCTGTAGCTTCTTGAAACGTCCACTGTACATTCACGAGAGGGTAAACGTGAATAAAGGCAGACAACATCTTATTATTACAAAAATAGCTTTGATCTCATGGCCCAGACCATATTTTGAGAACTACTATCTTAGAGAAACTCAAACACAGGTATAAAGATGTCCTTTGCAATATTGTTGGTTCTAACGAGAAAGTAGAGTCTCTGTGTCCATCATCTCTAGGGGACTACACGATCCCCGGGGGCTGCTCATTACAGCTTGGTCACCACTACATTGCCAGTGACTCAGCACATATGGGCACATGGTGGGTGCTCAATAAATGTTTGCCTCCACAAACTCTCTAAAGATGTATTACTTTTATAATAAAAAAAATAAACCTTTAAATCATACACACACAATACCCTCCAGGTATTCCTAAAACTAAGTTTCCTTGTGCTTAGTGGAGTGAAAAGAGACACAGAATTACAGGCAATGAGAAGCAGGTGCTTTTGCATTTTTCCATCCCAGCTGCTGCAGAGGTCTGCAATTGGCTGTCACTGTCCCTCCTAAGGAGCCACGTGCAGCCATGATGGGGACATGCCTGGCACCTCCAGCACACAGGGGGTCCTTAGACAGTCCAACAGTAGTGACTGGCGTTGGAAGTCCTATTATATTCTTGGGCGGAAATGCGTATCTGCCTCTTGGTGGTACCCATATTTTGAGTCCCAACCATATAATCATTCTAGAATCTTGTCTCTGAATGCTGGTTAAAATGCAATTCAGTCCATCATTCTTTAAAACAGAAGCAGTTGATAAGTGTAATAACTGACATTACGGGTTTGCCTAAGTTCAAGCAGTTTTCTCAAAGGTTTATGTAAAACTACATCTTGAAGGGCCAAAGTCATTGCTTACAGGGTACCCAGCCCATTTCAGCCTCTTCCTTCTGCCTTTGGTTTCCCTTCCTGGCATCTCCCTGGCTGTGCCAGGACCAGGGCATTGCAGCTCCTGCAGAGGAGCCCACACCTTTCCAGGCTTAGGAGAGGAGTAAGAAGGCTTGGGGCTCCTGTTTCTGAGGTGGGTGGTTTTACCCTCATGGCTCCCTTTCTGTTGTGAGGCAATTGACATAGTCATTACCTTCTCCCCTCTATGGAGTCTCAAAGAACCACAGTTTCCTGCCTCATCTGACCACAATGGGGCCTTTGCAGAATTCCCATAGCTCACCTGGGATTTGAGTGCAGAATTGCAATAACGGTCCTTTCAGCATTTATACCCACTCCAGTCAGGACACCCCTGGGCTGAATGGGAGCATGAGCCACCCCAGGCAAGACAGGGAGCCAGAAGAGTGTGTCATGTGCCCTCCTAGACTTTCGTGCACTTTGCTCCTCTTTTTCAGCTCCACCGGAAAAGGTTTCAAGAACCAGCTCAACCCAAGGTATGATGACAAAGTAGCTTAAAATGCTGCCTCTCTTGGGATATGCGCTGTGACGGGCAAGGAAGACTGAAGCCGGTGGATCAGTCATCAGTATGACATTCCAGCTTCTGGTCGCTAACCGGGGAGGTGCGGGACACTAAGAAATGTTGAAACTAATCCTATTCCAGCTCGGAAATCAGTTCAGTCAGTCATTACTTAACAAACATTTCTTGAGCACCTAGAGTCCTCACGGCACTGTGCGCATCAATGCAGCTCAGACCCTGGTGCACCCTCCCGGGACTCCGTTAGATCTGGACACAGAAGGACAAGATGAATTGTTGCATAAAATAATGGGACTGATTTTCTCTGGTGGCTGATGAAAATGAACTCTGTCTTATTTGAGGAGCACTTGCATTTTATTCAGTTTCCATAAGCCACCTGTTCAGACATTACACAGAAGCATCTGTTCATACTGTTGTTACGATGCATAGAAAACAAAGTCAACTAGAACTCGCTGGGGGACAAACAACATTTAAATCTTTAGCAAACAATGGGATGGTAGTTTGGGGTTCCAGGGACTGCCCTGTTGGAGACATCTGTTTTCGCTGGTTTGTTTTCTTGCCTACTCCAGTACTCTCTTTTCCTTACAGCATCCTGATTTCCTGGGCGGCACCCCGCTGCTCCCTCCGCAGCCCTGCAAGACCGAATAGGGCTGCCTTACCTGGCCCCTCGCTCCAAGGCGTGCACACGGCCTGGACCCAGCCCGTCTGATCTCTGCATCTCCTTGGCCATCGTGATTGGTTCAGGTGTGGACCCACAGCCCACACGGGCGATAGGAAACCCCTGGAGGACTTTTTCCTACAGTTGGCAGGGAAGAGTCAACACTTCCCGCTGGTCTGCAGGCAGGGAGAGCCCCCTTGAGAACGTGGCTGACACGGAGAAGAGCAGGCTTATAACAGAGGTTTCTGTCACTGCTTGAGTGATGGTGATCAGGTCTGTCCATGGACTTTTAATTTTTGTTATTCAGCATACAGAGAAGGAGGGAGGCAGAGAGAGAAAGAGATTCATAGGCCCAGCCTTCTGCTCTTCATTAGCGGTTTCAGTGGGCTCCTTTCATTGGCCGCTGAAGGTCCCGTTCATTCAACGGCACTGAACGCTTACAACCCCCAGATCAGAAGAAGGTGATCAACGGGTTGCCTCTCAACTCACTTATTCCCTTATTTGACATAGATTTATGGTCACATATGGAAACCAGTACGGCAAACTGGGCTTTGCCAGAGGGTGGCCTCTGTGAGGGAGCGGAGGTCCGAGTCCCTGGCTTCCCGTGGTCACCCCATCACCGAGTCCCTGGCTTCCCGTGGTCACCCCGTCACCGAGTCCCTGGCTTCCCGTGGTCACCCCGTCACCGAGTCCCTGGCTTCCCGTGGTCACCCCGTCACCGAGTCCCTGGCTTCCCGTGGTCACCCCGTCACCGGGTCCCTGGCTTCCCGTGGTCACCCCGTCACCGGGTCCCTGGCTTCCTGTGGTCACCCCATCACCGAGTCCCTGGCTTCCCGTGGTCACCCGGTCACCGGGTCCCTGGCTTCCTGTGGTCACCCCATCACCGAGTCCCTGGCTTCCCGTGGTCACCCGGTCACCGGGTCCCTGATTTCTCGTGGTCACCGATCACCAGGTTCCACGCACAGGTGGCGCAGCACCATGGCCCCTTTTAAATATTGACACAACCCTTCAAAGCATCCACGTTGTTTTTCTTGCTCCTTCTCTGGAAAAAAGAAGAGAAGGGAACAGTTTAAAATAAAAGGTAGACCACGAGGGTGGTGGAAGAACAATACTGACTATTCATTCTCTTCAGCCTTGTAGCTGAGAAGAGTCCGTTTTCTTTCAAGCCTGTCAAGGAGGCTCCAATGAAGCAAAGTCTTCCTGGCCTGGTGATGACTCGGTGCTGCCTAAGACACAAACCGGTTTCTCTGATCTCCAGTTTTGAAATCCCGGTGTCGACTACGCAGGTGGGACACCTCCTGTTCCCACCGGGAAGGAGAGCGAGAAGCAGCCGGGCTGCGGCCCCAGCTTTTCCAGAGCAGTTCCCGCACTTCATGAATCCCCGTCACGAACAACCCCTGGAAATGGGGCCGCTCTACTTTTGCGAAATAGATCAAACAATGTGACTAATAGGGAGCCTGGGAGATAGGAAGATATTTTTGATCCCATCATGGATGCTGCTTCAGCGACACATTCGTGTTGGTCTCATCTACTGCTCTAAGGTACAGACAGTCCAGAAGAAAAGCAGAGCTTTATTTCCACATCTGTCAACCGCACTTTCTGTTCAATCCTCTGTCAGACAAAGGAAAGTGGTAGATTTCCCCGTCTCATCCCACAGGCTCACAACCCTGCACCCATTCACTACATTCTTGCCTGGGGGGTGGGGTGTGTGTATAAACAACCCAAAGGCATGTATACATAAACCATGTATTGCTTAAGGGGCTTCCATCTCTGTTGATACTTGAAAGATAGATGGTAGATAGACATGACATAGACCTCAGAGTAACTGACACACACAAATCTCCCAAATTCTGCTAACAACAACTCTTATTATAGCTTGGGGTTCAATTAGGTTACATGTTTTAGACGATGCACTGCATTCAAAATAGTTTTGAAAAAATACGTATCTCAGATATGAACACTGTCCTGGAGTTAGGAAAACTGTAAATGCAATGAGAAAATTGAGGTACCAGTGGTGACATAAGGCCTTGTTGTTAGGGAGACTATTTTCTAAGTCAGGGTAGGGTGTGGCCTCCAGGCCTCCGGAAAACAGCCACTCCACCCACCAGATCAGCAGAGGAGATAGGGAGATACTCGCATCTGAAAAAGAACCACCCAGAGGGTTAAACATCTACTTGGATTAACATCTTTCAGCAGGAGCCAGGGAAGCGGGGAGAGGCTGTAAGTCAAAGGACGGGGAGTCAAGGCCCTTTTCCTTGCAAGTCCTCCTGTGCCCTCCAAACAGAACATTAAGGCGAGAGCTACTGTAGAGAAAATGGGAGTTCCGCGGCCAGGATCCTCCCCTGACCCTGGTCTGCTCGCCCACTGCGCACGTGCAATGCTGGCAGGCGGAGGCTGGCACAGTGTAGGCAGCGGGCTCTCACTGACTCTACAGGAAGAGCTCTGCCCAGGTCTGCAGCGATGCAAAGCAGAGCAGAGGCCAGATTCGAGCTCTTCACTGGCCACCATGAGAGTAAAACTGGGTATAAACAGTTTTACCCCCTGAGAACTTTCCATTGCTATTTTTCGGTCTCACCAAATCCAGAGTGAACTTGCCCAGGGCTGAAACCCTCAGGTGAGATGGCTACCCAGTGGGGAGAGACTGAAGATGAACCCCCTCCTCCTTGGTCAGGAAGGACAGGCAGAGCTTCCATTCAAGAGCTGCTTCCCAGCAAACCTGGGAGGGGTGTTTCCCTAAGGCAGCCTGCACATCAGGACGCTCAGAGCACCGCCCAGGGAATACCTGATGCACGCTCAAGGGGCGCCTCCTGGAAGTGCCAACTCTACCATCTCAGGATAAATCGGAAGGCAGCAGGGTTCCCATGTCCCATCCGTGCAGAGCCGGAAACCTCCTTGCATTCAGTCTCAGCCTGGGCCTTGCTCCCAGCCTCCCCCTCCTCCCTGGCCCCGGGAGGTGAGCTGAGCCAGCCGCCTGGTGTGTCACCCACTAGAAAACTGCAGGGCAGAAAGAGCAGCTATTGCTGGAAGAGATATATATTTTTTAATGTTTCAATAATTACCTCTTCTAGCCTATTGTTTTAAATTGGTTGGCCAGGTCACCAACTGACAGGCTGTCTCAGGTTCTTGATACAATTTAAGGTCTTCTGTAACTTACAGGACTTACATTTTCAGCAATACTATTTTCTTTCATTTCTAGACACCTGAAATGAGTTTTTACTTACATTTGAGAACTGTAAAAGCTTTAGAACAGTAAAAAGGCTATCCCTTTACACAAACGAAATCTGAGAAGCTCAATCAGAATCCAGTTTCAACATCAGCTGCAGGATGGGGGTGTGGGTCATGTCCAGGCCCCACAGGTTGACCAGTGTCCCTGGGCAGTTGTCACCACAGTAAATTGTTTTAAATAAGTTTTTTGTTTTTAAACTAAGTCCTTCAAGTGACACAATCTCAAACTGGTAAAAGTCTGCTGCCCTCTGATCCAGTCTACAGGGGACACTGGGTGTGCAGGCATGGGAATAATGCATCCTGTGTATTCAGGCTGGCTCCAGACCCCCCACATCTGCTTCTGCAATGGCTTCATCTGCTGCTACTATTATTGCTGTTACTTCCAAAGAGACGTCTCCAGACGCTTCGTCACTAGGCACTAGGAGCATTTCTTTACATTTTAGTGTCCTGGACGGGGGCACTGTCCTGTGAACAGAGGGAAGAATGAATCAGGAGGAGAGTGGGGAAATCAACTCAGTGTATATCCTTGGGGAGCCTAGACCCAGCAACAACAGTGATGCCAGCAGGAATAGTGATAATTCTGTTCTGGGCATAGCATTTTACAAGCCTCAACTCATTATTCTTCACAATAGCAATATGAGTTAGGGATTTCTATTCGCTCTGTTTTGTAGGTGGGGCAATGAAGGCACAGAGAGGCAGCGTGACTGGTCCTCAGTCACACAGCTACTAAGTGTCAAGTCAAGATTTAAACTCAGGGACAGAGCTGAGCCCCCAGCTCCAAGGTGGCACTGTCTTCTTTGAGCCTGGCTTCCCCTGTCCCCCTGCCCTAGCTCCTTACCCACTAGCACACTCCCTCTCAATTTCTTCCTGGTGCACTGCTCAGGCATCGCTGGTGGCATGAAAATGGAGAAAGAATAGAAAGAATTCCAAATAAAAGGCTGGTGCTTGAGCTAAAAGGGCAGGAAAATAGCTATGGATCCAGTGTTTATTCAAAGTAGCACTTCCAGCTCCTTGTGCTAGGAGCTCCCCAGGCCCAGTCCCCATCAGTTCTCTGTGGGAAACACAGACATTTACAAACGGATTCGTGGTGCCCAGCGGCATGTGACGCGGGCCACCCTAGTGGATCACACTGGGTGTGAGGAGGTGTGCAAGCCGCCAGGGGCTTTCATCACGGGGGCAGTCAGGGAGGGCTGGGGCCGGGACGGCTGAGAGCTGTCTCTGGGGGTGCAAGTGTTTCTGGTGCAAGAGATGGCGGGAGTGGGTAAGGGTGTGTGTTGTGACCGGGAAGGGGCGGGTGGTGTCGCCTGGCTAGGCCCAGCTTCGGGGAGGCGCAGAGGTCATGGACGCTGTGTCCAGCATGCCAAGTAGAGTGAACTTGCTTCTCCAGGACCAGGGGGTTTTGGATGGGAAGGTAGCCACTGAAGAGGGCATGTTCAGGAAGGTGAATTTGGTGCTAATGCACAGGGTGAAGAGACCCGAGATGTGACCAGCCTTTGGTGGCTGGGGGGGCATCGAAACCATTGGTAAGAGCGAGATCAGGAGGGAAGACAGAGGAGGGCTGTGCGGGTGGGCGGGGGCAGAGTGGTGAGAGGGAACCCAGCGCGTTTGTCAGCAGAAGACATGGGCTGGCGAGGAGCCAGCCGTGCTGACCAGTAACCCAGTGGGAAATTCTTAATCTGACCCCTCAGTTAAAACTCACACACGCTCCTCAAATGTCCTGCAAAAATGTTCAGAAAGTGGTAGGGGGGTGGCCCAGAGCACAGGTGACACGGGGGCCGTCTTGTCAAGGACGAGGGGCCTCTCCTCGGGTTTCTGGGAAGAGGGGCCGCGACGCTTTGGGAGTAGAGGTGGGCGGCAAACTGCTCTTCCTCAAACAGGAGGCGAGTGTGTGCAGAGCCGGGGAGGCCGAGGGCGTGAGTGTGAGGAGTGTGGGTGGGGACAAGATGATGGACGGTGAGCGGGTGTCCAGGCAGCCATGATGGGGGTGGTCAGCAGGGCTGGCAAGAGTTGGTAATAGATCCAGGCAGCAGGGTTCTGTGAATTCCGCCAATGACACAGTTTTGGCAAAGAAGGCGGGTGTGGGTGTGACAGTTTGGGGGTTAATACAGAGCATCCCCAGGGAGAGGGGGCATAGGGGGTAGGACAGCACTTAGGTGGCGGGCGGTGGGCAAGGTCCCCGAGGTCCTGGGGGGCAGGGATTTGAGTGAAGGGTGGTTCGGAGGCTAAGGGAGGGGTTGGGGTAGGAGTGCAGGCGAGTATGACCCAGAGAATCCACAGAGGGCAAAGGCCAGGAACCGGGTGTCCGGGACGCGCCCTGTTGGCCCAGAGGGAGGAGATGGAGGGCCGGGCAGACGCAGAGCTGCAAAGGTGGCGGCCCAAGGGACGGCATCCCGGAGAGGCGCCTCGGGTCAGATGCCGCGGGATCAAGGCTCGGAAGAGCCAAGGAACAAGACAGTCAAGAAGTCGGCCCTTCCTACGAGGCGACGCCATCTGGCGTGGGACGTCCAAGCACCTGGGCCACCCCACCAGCTGAGCTGTCCCTGGAGCCTCCGCGGTCCTGGGCACGCGGTGAGCGTGGGGAACACCCGCTCCATCTACTGCCGGGGTCAGAGATCCATGTTGTTCAGGGCCCTCTCTCCCGGGCTGCTTTTCCTGTAGACAGAGCCCCGCATGCTGTGATTTGACGGCCAACCTGTCCCTTGACCGAAATCCCCAGGGCGGCTCATTCTTTAAGCAGGAAATGTTAAAACACGTGCGGAAGGCAACATAGTAGGAAGTTAGCCCTGTACTGCTTTCACACGTGGGAGGCCTTTGGCCGACTGATGGAACCCCCCGCCCTCTCTTAAAGGACGAATCCCTCACCCTTTGCACTTGGCACAGCGCTGCTGTCCCCAGGCAGAACGCATCTATTCCGCTGCCCTGCTCTCCTTGTACCCTCTTGTCATTTGTTTGTTTGGCTGACTTGTCTGTTATCTGTTTATCCCTCTGTCCTTCCCAGCCCCAAGCCCCTGGCAGCCCCTGGGGTGCCAGGATGACTGGTGCTTGGTGAGAAGGAAGATGCAGCCTGGACGAGACGGGGGTGGGTCCCGGGGCTGCAAGCTGGTCAGCGCTGCCTCTGGTGGGTCCCAGAGAGCTGGCCCAGATGGGGGGAGCTGGAAGCCCTTGGCGCAGCGGCCAGCGTGCTTCCTAGGTGCTCTCCGTGGAGAAGGCCTTCTCGCCCCTGCTGGGGGCATTCGGGTTCCAACCTTACCAGGTTTGAGAGGGCCAAGAGGGTGGGAGGCACGGCCGCCCTGCAGATCTAGTACATTCTGCGCATGTGAGAGGCACGGTGTGTGGCACTTTATTCTGTGACTGGAGCTCAAGTCTCACCTTGAGCTCCGTGACCTTGGATGACTCCCATCCCCTCTCAGAGCCTCAGTTTCTTCCTCTCTAAATCCAGGGGCTCGGGCTGAGGGTGTTCAGGTTTTGCATCTTGGTGATGGATCCTAAGAGGGAGACGTGTGGAAAGGGTGCAGGTAGAGCAGCTCTTTGCCCCACTGGGCTTCCCATTCTGGTGAAGAGCCTCCGGAGGGTGGGTGCGAGGCGTCTCTCACGCCCACACTGGGGCAGGGACGTGGAAGTGGTAAGGCTCGGGAGATTTCCCCTAAGCCTGCCCCAAACCTCCTGGACTTCCTGCAGGACGCCTTCTACCTGAGACCCTCCTGAAGCCTTCCAACCAAGGTGACCTCTTAACCCTTCAGCATCAGGACCAGAACTTGCTGCCAGGGAGAAGGGAAGTTGGGCAAGGCAGGCGCCTCCAAGCCTGGAGAGAGGAGCAGGGAACCACTGGCAAGTGACTACATGGGCTCAGGGGCTACAGCCTCAGAGGGGCAAGGACGCCGGACGTGTGCTTGCCTTCTGGGTACCTGGCCGTGATCTCTGCGCTCACAGGATCAGATTGCTCATTTGGGGTGGAGGGTGCTGAGGACACCGGAAGCATCTTTGCCTAACAACCCACCCAGAGGGGTCTTAGGCATCCCTCACGAGTCTTTGGGACTCACACTTTCTCCCCTCCAACTAGTTTGAGTAGGAATGATGTGAGGGTCCCCGGTGGGCCGCCCCCACCCTAAACACATTGACCCCTCTTATATCTGGTTGGATCATTAGAGATTATTTCTTTTGGAACAAGCCATTTTCTCTTTTCTTTTAAAATACATTCATTCACTTAATAAATACATTTTTAAGGACCTGCAATGTTCCATGTCCTGTAGCAGGTGTTGAGGATGCAGTGAGGATAAAAAAGAGTAGAGAGAGAGAGAGAGACGATAAGGAAATAAACAGAGAATTTCAAATACTGATGAATACAGTGATGATAAAGGAGAATGGTGGGAGTGGGTAACTGAGGGGTGGGGTGGCCTCCTTTCAGATGAGTGGGCAAGACAGGCCTAAGTGAGGAGGGTGCTCTTGAGCTGAGACCTGAAGGATGGCTAGGAAGTGGCCACAGGACGACTCGGAGGAGGGGACTAGGACACAGCTCTGAGCAGGGAAGGGCCTGGTCTATTTGAAGAACAAAAGAGCCATGGGTGCGGATGGGGTGCAGTGAGGGCGAGATTCAGGGAGAACTGGGCCGGGCACCCGTGCAGGGCCTCACAGAGGTGTGGATGTTATTTTGGGTGCATTGGGAAGCCCTGGAAAAAGAGGGTGGGGAGGAGCAGTGGGCTGTGTTCCCACGAAAGGTATGGCTCATCCTAGCCCCTGTGCCTCTGAATGTCACCTTGTTAGGAAATGGGATCTTTGCCAATGCAATTAAGGGTCTCAAGGTGAGATTCTTCTGGATTTAGGGTGGATCCTACATCTGATGACAGGTGGTCTCACAAAAGAAAAGAGGGGAAGTTGGGGACACGCAGACCCAGGGGTAGACCACGTGACGAGAGAGGCAGAGATTAGAGGGACGTGCCTACAAGCCTGGGATGGATGCTGGCAGAGGCCAGAAGGGATTCCAGAGGTCGCTGGCAGCCGCCAGAAGTCAGGGGGCGGCACCTTGATTTTGGAGTTCTGACCTCCAGAGCTATGAGAAAATACATTTCTACTGTTTGAAGCCACCAAGTTTGTGGTAGTTACAGCAGTCCTGGGGAACTAACACAGGAGGGGAGTCATTTTAGCAATGAGTAAACTATCTAAATGCACACAGTGTGCACACACACGTGCACACAGACGCACGCGTGCACACAACGAAAATGCTGGTTGCTGTACAGAAACGAACTAGAAAGGCAGAAAAAGTGGAAGCCGGAGGAACTGGTGGTGGCCTGGGGGAGTGAGTGAGTGGATCTGCTAAAGAAAACACGAGGGGCCACTGGAGGGAGACTGTCTGCGGGTCCGGGGCTGGGTGGGCGGGGGATGTCCAGCTTTTCTCATGCAAATTCCAAGCCTAGGCAGGCTGGCTCCGCTCCTGCGGGCAGGGGGGTACAGTTCCGGCTTCCTGGGGTGGGAGGGGACGGGCAAGGGCCAGTGAGTGCCCAGAGGGGAGGAGGGCTGGCCTGGGCGTGCATGTTGTAAAGAGAAGTCGTCTTAAAGGCCCAACTCGGACCCGTGCAGCTCCCCCACCCCTGCTCTCCTCCTCTTGTGCTACAGGCCTCGGAGGAGGAGACGCTGCCCGCTGCCATATTCTGCCTTCGACAAGCCCCAGGACTGCAGGTCTCCCGGGCCAGACTGAGTTTTTATGGAGGCTGCACCCCCTTTTTATCTCTGAACCCCGCAGCAGTGAGCTGAGCCCAGGCCCCTGCTTCGGCTGGCTTTCAGGAGGTGTTGGTGGACCTCAGTCCCTGGGCTGTGCCCAGCCTGGGTCACTGCATTAGCACCCGTGAGCTCACCAGGCCTCCAGGCAGTGGGAAGCCACAGAGGGCATGGGACAGGCTTCCCTTTCTTGTCCTCTGTCCCCACCATCCGTGACAGCCTGACTCAGCCCAGGGCCTTTGCCCAGAGCTGATCTGCGATGGGACCGTAAGGGACAGGGTGTGTGACAAGGGCGCATGCTGACGCGGCCCTGCCCTCCTCTGGTGGGCAAGCCTGGCCACCTACCTCTGCCCTGGGGACCTCGCTGCTGGTCTCCAGCTGGGTGTGGCTCCCGTGGCTGCAGCCTGGCTCCGGAAGGGTTCCGTGCTCTTGCTTTTCCTCGCCGTCCCCCTGCTTAGGGGTGTGGTCATCCCCCACTCCTCCAGGGGTGCTCTGGGAGGCCTCCCCCTCGGGCCCCTCTGCGTCCCAGCTCCTGTGTGTGGGCTCAGCCTCTTCACACCCTGCTCTCCCTGCCTCCTTCTCCGCAGGCCTGTCTGCCAGCTCCCCAGAGGGCTTCTCCTCCGTGGGGCTCCCACACCCGTTCTCTGCCTCTGGGCTGGCGGCCTGGGGCTCCGTGGCCTCCTCCTCCCCCCATCTCTCAGCCTTCCTGCACTCGAGGCCTTCCTCCGTGGCCCTGTCCTTCTCCTCCTGCTTCTCTGTCCTGCTGGGCGTCCTCAGAGGAGTCTTCTCCAGGGACCGCAGGTTCCCCACTACTTCCTCCCCGACGGTCCCCTCACTGGGTGCAGGGGGTCCTGGGGCCTTGTTCTTGGGTGGGAACACCTCATCCCCATTCTCTTCCTGGGCACCATTCTCCTGGGATGACTCTGAGGCTCTGAAATCTCCGGACTCCCCACAGTCCGACTGAGACCTTCGGAATCGCCTGGAGGGAGGGCGCCTCTTTATCGAGCCCCTTGTGCGCACCTGGAAGAAAGCGTTAAGGAAAATTATCCACAACCCGTAAAGAAGGCCACGGGGGTTACTGCACATTCCTTCAACGTCAGTCTAAAGCCCCGCCTCACAAGCCGGCCCGGACCACCGGATGACCTGGGAGAACGCATCATCGTTTGTTATTCATCCAGCTTAGACGTGGTGGGACTGTAAAGTTACATGATAACCTGAGGATTTTTGTCTCATGAAGACACAAATGCTTTCTGCCCAGGAAAAAAGATAACCTATGATTTTACTGCCCTGTAAAACATTAGTCACTTTGATGTTGAACTTAAGTTTTGTTCTAACTTAAAAAAAAAATCACCTATAAATAACCAGTTCCTCAAACGTTTGTTGAATGACCTTTAACATCTTAGAAGTTTCCTCAAAAACTGACGAGTTGAATAAAACCTATCTTTATTTTGTGCAAGAGTTATGTTTTAACATTTTGAACATTATACTTTGACAAGGGTGAACTTGATGGAGAAGAAGGTTAGCGGTCTGCTGACGGGCTAGCCCTGGTCCGGACCTCGTGGGTGCAGAGCTGGACAGCTGTGACCAGCTTTGGCCTTTCCGCAGCTTGGCCCTCCCTGACCCCAACAGCTCGCTGACCCTGGGAAGGCTGAGCAGCCAGGCTCCCTTCCTTCCTAGAAGCCAGGCCCACCATTATCCAAGGTCACGCTTAGGAGCACCCAGCAGAGTGGCCTGAAACTCATTTCCTCTCTGGGAAGCATGTGAATCTTAGCATCAGGCCTCACCTCAGCCCCCCGGACTTTGTCAGAATGGAAGCATTTATATCAGATGCTCTGCTTTGTCACTCAAGTGAGTGATGTGTCCTTTAAAAATGTATATGGAAATGAAATCTTAAATCTTACTTTTGTAATTTTTATTTTCCTGAGACTTACATTTTGCTATTTGTCAATCCCAGGTCCACGTCAGAGGTTTACAATGAACATGTGGCTTTATAAGGCTTCCCTCCCCGGGGGAGGCTGGCACTGCGGGCTCTCGGGGCCCAGCCCTCATGGCCAGTGGGGCTCGGAAATGATTTCCCCTGCCTCCTTGCTGCCGTCAGAAGGCTCAAGTTCCCAGTGTCACGACCAGGTGGCAGTGTTCCCTCCCTGCCACACCCTACAGCGACAAGGCTCTGCCCTGGGTCCCTCTCTGCCATCAGGGGTCTCTCCATCATGCTGGGCTGAGCACCCCCACACTCCCCAGCCAGCAGGCTCCAGCCCCCTCACCCATCTCCTCCTCACCCAGTGCATCTCCTTGGGCCGCACCTGCTTCTACACAGCTGGCCTTTTATTCCCGGATGGAAGCACTCCCCATCCGTAATCCTAAAGTCACCTCCATTTGCCACTCCTGGGCACCAGACCCCTGAAATCTTGCCCCTGCCTGGCTCTGGCCCAGTTCACTGGGAACCTGCATGGACCGTGTCTCTGGTTCTCACTGGCTCCTAGCAGGGCCCGGGATCCGAGGAGAGATAAGCCCACACTAGGGTCAGGGCAGCACTGCAGCAACAGCCCCGCTGTGCGTCTTCTTGGCAGGGAGCAGCCCGGAGTCTCCCTAACCGGGGCAAGCTGTGGTAGGGATGAGCGGAGCGCACACTGGAACTTAGGAGACTCCCCTCAGGCCAAAACGGGCCTCTGGAGTTCCAGTGACCCCTGCCCTCACGCCGAGTCCCTGATCCGGCCTTCAGTTTTCATTTTCAGCCTTTGATGATTCTCTGTGCAGCTCAGACCAGCCCTAAACTTCCACCTCTTTTTCCACAAGGAGAGAGCGCTCCATCCCCCAAGCCTGCCTTTCGGGTGAGTGGCCCAGACGTAGGGGAGGACATGAGATGGAGGCCCGGCAGAGGGCAACAGACCTTGTATCAGGGGTCACCTTGCAAAAGAAGAAATTTCCCCTCTGTTAAAAGCCAGCCCTGCCTACCGCTCGCATGTGCCCTCCCTGCCCCAGGACATCAGGGTAAAACCATCCAGGACCTTCTGTGCACGTTTCCCAGACACACCCGACGCTACCTTATTGTAACAGGGCAGGTGGCTGCCTTCGGGAGGCTGGTCAAAGCTGACTGGCACCTCCTCGGGCTCACTGGCCCGAGACCGCACACCGGGGCTGCTGGGCGTAGAAGGCGGACTCTGGAACGGGGACCCCCCGGCCTTGAGTCCAGGGCTCTTGGGCGAGGCCCCAGGCAGCAGGGCTGTCGGATCAAAGGCTAAATTGGCCTGTTGAGAAAAAATGAGACATTTTAAACGGGGAAGGGAGTGGAGGAAAGTTGCTGCAGCAGCCTGTTGCCTGGCCTTGGAAGTGGCTTTTCCCACCACTTCCCACTGATCACCCATTGTCACATCACGTCCGCTCCTGGGTCTCTGCCTACGCAGCCCGGCTCCTGCTACCAGGCTTGCCCCTGGTTGCATTCCAGGAGGCCCAGAAAGTGCTGATTGGACCCAGCAAACATGCCCTGAAGAGTCTCAATGAGCAGACTAAGAGAACAAAATAGCCTCCAGCCCCTTAGGCACCTGGCTCTCTGAGTCAGGCCCTGTTAGAAGCTTTTGCGTCAGTTTTTCCCTCTGCAGCAAATCTACATGTTCAGTTCTGTTCTCGTTGCACATGGGGAGGGTAGCTAAGGAATCTGCCCTGGGACCCAAGCTGGGCCTGTTTGTCCCTCAAGCCTTCTCAGTAGATGACCAGACGGGGACACAGCAGGCTGCGAGGAGCCAGCCGAGCAGATGCCACCTGCGCCCACTCGGGGTATAGCAGTGCAGGTGACACCAGGGTAAAGGGAATCCCAGGGGCAGGCAGAGGGGAGAGGCCAGTCATGTTTGCTCGGGGAGGAGGAGGGCGGTCCCAGGCCCAGCAGTTGCCAGGGAGGCGGTGGTGGTGGTGGGAAGGTGTCAATGGCGAGGGTGGGAAGCCAATGGTGAGCGCCCAGGTGCTCTTAAGTGCCATGGGGGCACTCTTGCTGCTCCGCCGCCCTCTGTATTCCCACGCTGCTGCCGCCACGGCATGTCCCCCAGACCAGAACAGACAATGCAGAGCCTCATAGGCGAGGGACTGGGCTTGAGGGGTGGACGGTGCTGCGGAAAGGCCGTGGGCTCTGCGCCCTGACACACTTGAGTCCACATACTGGATCTTTCAGTTAAAAGCTGTGTGACCTTCAGTGAGCCCAAGAGCCTTTCTGAGTCTTGGATTCTTTATTTGTCCAGACTATTTAGCCTGGCCTCCAGAGGCTTTTATGACCTGGTCCCTGTTTCGTTGTCCTGCCACCACCTAACGCAGAGCCCCCACTCACACCCTCTACGCCTAGGCTCCCGTCCTGGGCACCTAGGGGCACTCGAGGACCTGCAGACTACAGAGTGTTAGGCATGTTTAGGAAGGCATTAGTATTTCTGTTGTGGTTTTAAGAAAGAACTTACAGACAAGACTGAGTCAGGGTAAAAATTAAAAATCTAAAAGTTGAATAGCAACACTGTGAGCCCAGGAGATGGGTTTGGACCACAGAGGCCGTGGAGCTGATGTGCTGGGATGGCTCAGAGGGCCGCGCAGCAGAGGGCACTTGAACTGGGCATTAAAGGCGGGCGCCCTCTCTCTTGGCTTCAAGCTGGGAACTTGGTCTGAATATGAGGGATCTCGCTAGGCCCAGGAAACTCGAACTTTGGGTTATGGGCCACTGTATAGAAGAGAAAGCACAACTCATGAGTCACCTAATGGAACAGTTAGAGGGAAAATCCAGCTGGGGAAGCATGGCCTCGTTCTCTCCCCCACATATTCCCCACAAAGTGGGCTCTTATAGGGTTCGACCACACTGCTGGGCTGTCACTGACATTCTTGATGAGATGGGACGATCCGAGATCAAACCCGAGTTTCCCAGCGAGGCTCACTAGTGATGGGAAGGGGGCTGAGACATGGCTGTAGGTGCAGGGCATTGGGGGACTGTCTCTGCCACTTGGCTGAGGGCTGTTGGGGGCTGTAGGGAGGCACAGGTAGAGGGCCCGGGCCTCTGAGGAGGGATGTCTGAGGTCTGGGGCTCCTTATGATCCCAGAGCAGCCTCTGAGAGTGACAGGCAGCCCCACTCCCCCCCTGCAGCTGGGGTACAATCAGGGCTCCCCAGTATGAGCTTCATGGGGGACTCTGCCCACCCTCTGCAGGGCAGGCTCATGGCCAGAACCCAGAGATGCCTGATTTCAGAAACTGGGCTGGGGTGCAAACTCCTGGGCTCCCCCGGAGCTGCCAACTGCCGAGGCTGTGCCTGCCTGTCTTGACACGCCACTACGAACGGCTCCGGAGCAGAGGTGGTGAGCCGGCTTCTTTGGTCGGGTCCAGGGGGGAAGGCCCAGCACAGGAGAGCCTCGCTGCTCCCTGGCTGGGGGGACACTGGGGAGCCTCTCTGCCCCCTGGCTGGGGGGACATGGGGGAGCCTCTCTGCCCCCTGGCTGGAGGGACACGGGGGGCCTCTCTGCCCCCTGGCTGGGGGGACATGGGGGGCCTCTCTGCCCCC
The DNA here is from genome assembly GCF_030020395.1 of Manis pentadactyla. Taxonomy (NCBI): domain Eukaryota; kingdom Metazoa; phylum Chordata; class Mammalia; order Pholidota; family Manidae; genus Manis; species Manis pentadactyla. Next base: position 2,442,162 of record NC_080037.1, read on the forward strand.
TGCTGGGGGGACATGGGGGGCTCTCTGCCCCCTGGCTGGGGGGACACGGGGGGCCTCTCTGCCCCCTGGCTGGGACGGCTGGAGCATCTCCTGCAGGCCCCACCCAGCCAGGTCCTGCCTCCCCTTCTCTGTGCTGCAGCTCTTGCTGCTCCACACCAGCAGCACCTTCCTCTCTCCTCTCTGGCCGCTGATCCCTAAGGACTGACTCAGGGTCTAGGGCTTTCAAAAGCGTTCACTAATCCCTCCTGCCCCCTCACTCTCTCCTTGTGCTAAAATTCTAGAGCAGTCAGTCTCACCTGGGGTGGTGGGGGTTGATTTTGCCTTCAGGGGACACTTGGCAATGTCTGGAGATATTTTTCACTGCCACTGCCGCTGGCATCTCTTGGGTAGGACCGGGATGCTGCTACACATGGCACAATGTGCGAGGCAGCCCCCGGAATAAAGTCGTGCAGCCTGCGTGATGCCAAGGTCGGTGCTGGTCTGGGGCAGCAGAGTGGGGTCACTACCCGTGGCTCAGATCTCTATCTATCCTCCTAGACGTCTTTATGGTATCAAGTGTGAAAGTCTTTCTCCCCAACAGGACGGTGAGCTAAGTGGAGAATCTCATGCTTCACTCACGCTCCCAGGAAGTCCAGCCCATCATGTGCACAGTGGTGGGCATGCTGGGTGCACAGGTGACTGGCAAAGAGGTAGGGCAGAATGCTTCCAAATGATGACTTTGGCCACATCAGTGCAAAGTCTAGCAGCTGAGTTTCATCCCTGAGTAAGGCTGGAAAGGTTTGTGGTCACACTCAGGCCCTGGGGGAGAGGACTGGGCTATTCCTGGAGCATTTTTTGTGCTGTAATGTCCTTTTCCCAAAAGACTCTTGAGGCATCCCCATGCCCGCCAGCCACCACAGGGCGCTAACTGCCCGACCTTGTGCTTCACTTGGTCCTAATTCCAGCCCTTTGCCCCCAGGCAGAGTTCCTCCTCCTTCAGGACAGTCTGGTCACTAGCTGGTTGGCAGAGGCCAGCTGTTCAGGTGAGAGACCCAAAGCCCCGCAAATGTTGGCTGAGAGGCGGGCGGGATCACGGGGAGCAGAGTAGCCCCTGCACTTACCTGCAGCTTCTCAATCAGGGGCGAGCTCTTCACCTTGATTTTAGGGGGGTGGCTCGCGTTGGGCAGGGATTTCTAGAGAAATGGACCAAAACAACCAGGTGAGCGAGGTTAAAGGGAGGTGGGTTCTGGAGCCCAGGAGTGGCGGCTTCCCCCCAACCCCACCCTCCCCCGGGCCTCAGTAGCCCACTTAGCTCAGCGGAGCCTGGGGGAGGCTGGCTCGGGCTCCCCCACCTCCACACCAGCAGGACCGCCTGATCTGGGAGCCAGGGAAGGTAGGACAGACATAAAAAACCCAAGAGGTTCCTGCCTGGGAAGAGTGACTTCACCGTCATTATGAGGGACAAGTCAGCATCTGAGGGGGGCAACTTCACCCAGTGACCTTCCACAATGTGAGCCGACAACTGGAGGGAATTTCAAAGCGAAGGGGCAAAATGACAACCCATTCTGTGTGTCACAAACAGAACAAGAGACTGGAAACCAGGAGTGAAACCTGCCAGGGGTGTTACCAAAACTACCCCCTTGAACTAATGATACTTTGGAAAATCCCACCCATCACGTTGTTTACAAATTACCGTTTTCTCAAACACTGACTGTTCATTTTGACAGAGCAGACCTATATTGTCTACACATTGCAGACACCGTGTTGGGTGTAAAGGTGACGCTGACAGGCCCTGCCCTCTAGAAGCAGTCAGTGGCTGATATATACAAATAACCATACATAGGCTTTGACAGTTGGGGGTACTTTTGTGATGTGCGTCAGGAATCTTGTCTGTCTTTATCTAAAAAGATGGGCTCCCTCTGGTTTTGTGTAGAATCCTTATAACTTGAGTCTGGTTCCATTGGTACATGGCCCTTGCTATGTAGGCATGATGGTAGCAATGACGATGATGAAAGAGAAAGAGAAGAGGATGACTTCCACACTGTCAGACAAAGACCAAGGCAGAGAAAGATTTTTCCCATAGTTTGGAGACCTGAAGTGTGCTGCCTGCCTCCCACCCCCATGTACAAATTGATCTGAATCACATGAGAAGAATACCAGCAGCTTCTTAGAAACATTCCAAGGTATTTACTGAGTAAGATGATTGTATTTTAGTGGTGGGAGGAGGGAGATACTCAGCTGGTCTCCTTGTGGCCTTTCCAAGGCCTGGCATTGCTGGGGGACACTGGCCTGGTCCTGGTGCTGGCTGGACCCAGGAGCCTGCTCCCCCACCTCCCGGCTCCTTCTAGTTCTGGCTTCCCAGGGCAGATGGATGTCCTGGCCTCGGCCTCTCAACCAAGACCCAGCAGGTGGTACAAATGAGTCTAAGGACTCCCCCCAGCTCCGAGGTGCCTCTGTCTCCACGGATTTACACTGTTGAATCTATTCCTGGAGCATCTTTCTGGGAACCTCTGTCCATGGTGAGTACAAAGAGCTTCCAGCCCAAGCTCAGTTGTCCTTAACTGCTGCGCTTCACAGAGAATTTCCACATGAGCCAGGGTTCCTGAAGATACCGTTTTAGAAACTGCAGCAGGTTTGCTGGCAAAGCTCACGTTACGTAATGCTATAAACTCTTCTCTTCCCCAGCTGACCACCGTCTTCTGAAGAGAGTGGAAATGCAATAAGCACGGCCACGCAGCTGTGCAAGAACCAGCTCGCGCTCCGCAAAAGCCGTGTTGATTTGACTGACTTGCAGGGCACCAAGCAGCCAAGTAGCCAGCGATGCAGTTCCTGGGAGAGGCAGCAGGTGGCAGCATCTCCCCTGAGGTTTTAACAAGCGCCTCCAGGCTTGGGCTGGTGCTCCAGGCAGAGGAGAAAACCCCGCCTCACATGTCTGTGCACATACGTATGTCCATATAGACATTCCTGCAGCGTCTTTTCAGATGGGGCTGCTTCTCAGCCCTTCTCTGGGCAGATGAAGCAGGCTGTGCGGCTATTCGGAACACCCTTTGGCTGGATCCTCCAGGAAGCAGTAAGTGCGGGACGACCCCGCTGTCTCAGGCCCAAGCAGGCATAGGGTGGGCACAGCGAGGAAGAAGGCTGGGAAGACCCTTTCCTGCTCTGTGCACTGGGGTAGAGGGGCAGCCAGAGAGGGACCCTCGAGTCAGGCCTCCCACGGTGTCAGGCTCTAGGGCGCCTACAGGTGTGAGGCGGGAGCCCGGGACTGTGGGCAGCAGCAGCCTCCGCACAGCCCAGCCAGACAAAGCTGGCTTTTCGTATTATTTCTATGTGAATTTTAAAAGGTGATAAAGTCATAGATCCTGGAAATAATGTCTTTCCTACTTGTAAGCAGCCTGTCACTCCGGGCAGGACTGCGCCTCTGAGATGCACCCCTCTCTTCGCCCAGCCCCTGGCTGGCATATGCTACTTAACTGCCCGGCATGCCCCTCGGGTGAAACCTGCTGATTTATTTCTCCCAGAGCCACTGAACTAACCTGACTCATTTTGCTTTTATTCCAGGGAATGAAATGTCCCTGTCCAGCCCCCATCATCTGTCTGGCTAGTGTCTGTGTCCCATTTTGCAAGTAAGAAAGCAGGCTCAGTGTGGTGCAGGGACTTTCCAGGGCCCAGGCCAGGTCCGGGGGGCAGCCTCCCAATGCCATGGGCCAGGCCTGCTGCCCAGCATGGGCACCAAGCCCGGACGGTGAGGTCACAAGGAGATGCCGACCCTCTGTAAGGAGAGCTTGTTAATGTATTTTCTCATAGCGTAGCCTGTGAAGCACGTGAGCCACAGAAATGTAGTATCAGCACTTGAAGAGGCCTCAGCAAACCCTCAGTGTTTACAAAACTGCTCCCTGGGGGTTTCGTCCCAGAAGAAGCCCCGTGTTAGGTGTGTGGGGCAGCAGATGGGGCTCTAGCTGCCTGCCCGCCCACCTTGACCCGGAGCAGCCATGAGTTCTGCTCCGCTGATGGGCCTCTGCTGGTAAGCCTCGGGGGAACATGGCTTGAGAATCACCGCTCCGCCCCAACTGCATGCTCACTCTATAGCTTGTCCAAGTCCACACCTGCACCCAGTGTTTCTCGTCGGGGTGCTGGTTCCCGAAAAGGAAGGGGGGACAGGGGTGGATGTAGTGGGATTTGGGAAGGGAACTGTCTTTGGCTGGCCTGGTCTCCTCCAGGGTTGGCTTCCCAGGCTGGATGCAAATTCATCCCTGGCAGGGAGCATGACATCAGAAGGGTCTCCAGCTGCTGGGATAGGGTGCTAAGTTATTCCTGCAGCTGCAGTCCGGTGAGTAAGGACAGGTGAGTGGATGCACCAGGAACCTGCTGCTGGCTACGGCCTGGCCTGTGACCTGTGACTCTGTGACTCGGAGCCCAGAGCCTTTATTATGTCAACACTGGCTATTTATATCCGAGGCCGTGAGGCTCCTGTGTGCTCAGGGTCCCTTCCAGCATCCAGAACAATAGCCCGTCTCTACAGGGCTGTCACAGAACCACGTGACCGTCTCCCACTACGGTTCTGCCTTCTCTAAGTGTAGCCCCTCTTTCCAGGCACCTTCTCCACATGGAAGGTGGCGGAAAACAGACCTGGGAGAAAAGCAAACTCCTGTGACTCCCGGACGCAGCCCCGGCTCTTTGCAGAGACTCTCGGGCTTGGGAAGCAGGGCTCCTGGCCTTGGTGAATCACAGAGGAGAGAGAGAAGGAAGTAGCCTAGTTTTCAAAGTAAAGCATTCAGAAGAGGCGATTGGTCCCTACATCTGCTCAGAGCCGAAGGCAGCCCCGCTTACCTCCTCGCCATTCTGGCCCAGCTCTGCCTTGGGCGGGAACAGGGGGAGGGAGCAGGGCGGTTTCCTTCTCGCTGGCTTACTGGCTGGTGTCTGGGGGGAGATGACCGACAGACACACAGGGAGAAAGAGAGAGAGAGAGCTCTGATCAGGCAACAGGGAGGAAGAGGAGGAGGGAAGGTGGTGTCAGGATGTTTGGGGGTGTCTGCAGGAGGAGAGGATGGAGGGGGCACGGCACATCTCGAGGCTGCCCGTTAACTGCATACATTGAATCTAACGCACTGTCCCCCGTGTTGACTTGAGCCTCTGCTCTCAGGCCGTGGCCCTGCCTGCTGGGAAAGTACCCTCTTCACCTGAGATTCACTGGCCCAGAACACCTCAGGGTGACACGCCCAGCTTCCATGCTCTGCCCATCCATCCCAATTCTTCACCCCTTATGACATTCCCGTCCCGTCTAGAAACTGTGGACCAGTTTTGCAGATGAGAAAACAAAAGCCCAAAATAACGCGCTTAGGAGAGCAGACACTGCGCTCAGGCCCCAGTGGCCTGGAAAAGCCTCCCCCCACCTGGGGTGCCCTGGTCTCATTTCACTGCCCAGGGGCTCTTCCTGCTGTGGACCTCAAGGAAATGCAGCTCAGCAGCCCTGGGGTGGCTGCACTGTTGTGCCCACTGTTCTCTCTGGAAGGCCTCCTCCGGTCCCTGGTTCCCTGTCCTTCCTGACCGCTGACCTCTGGCTGAGTGCACGTCCCTCGAGGCCTCTGCCTTCTCAGTCGGAATCGCCCCCACGTTCCCCTCCTCCTGACTCCTGGGCTCTGGGGCAGGAGCCCTGCTCGCGTCCTTTCCATTCTGAACCAGTCTGGCCGGGCACAGCTGTGCGAGGCCTGGTCCCTCTCAGTGGGTGGTCAAGGTGGACATGACTCGGACCACATCCTTCCTGCACTCTGCCCTGGGTCTCCCCCCTACCCCGTGCCCCGCAGAGCGTAAGCCTCCCCCTGGTCTGGAAGGACCCTGCACGGCCTGCGGCAGGGTGACATTCCTCACAGTCGGGCGGACCCCTCTCTGGTTCTCTTCCTAATTTGGTAATTACCAAGCCTCTGCCCTCCCTCCCCTCTGAGCCGGACCCAGACTTCTCCTTCCTCCGGCCCCCTCCTCGCAGAAGAGGGGCTGCCTGACTCACCTCTTTTGCAGCAGCTGCCTGCTCCCTGAACCGCCCAGCCAGCTGGGCCACCGAAGGGGACGCTGAGTTGTCCACGCTGGTGTTGGGGTCTGCCGGCCTTTCCTAGCAAACCAAGGGGAAGCAAATGTCAAGCAGCCAGCATTCACCCAGTTCTTCTCAGGGTCCCCGCCAGGCGCCCCACAAAGCTCTTGTTTGCAGCCACCAGTGATGCCCGACAAGGAGGTTTTTAATGGAATTTGCAACTGGCTCCTGCATTCAAAGATTTTTAAAACCGTTGGGCAGCCACCTCCGTGAATATTTACAATGTGCTCAGCCCTGGGCGTGGCTGTGGGGCTCTGGAGGGGAATAAAGCTGGGCCCCGTCTTGGAGGGGTGCCCAGGGACCAGGGAGGCTGTTACAGAGCCTGAGTCCCCCATTACGAACGCCCGGGCTGAAAGGGGGTGGGTGATCAGTGACAGCCTAGGAGTCTCCTTCCCGCGGTCCGACAGCCTTAGAAAAATGGGGCTGGAAACATGCCCTGGAGAGAGACCTTCATGGGTATGACACGGGGAGCAAATGCCCTTTGCTGAACTTCCAGCACGGATGTGAGTCCTGTCTTCCCCACGTAATGGAGCCTTTACTCTATTTCCAAAGTGCAGGGACAAGGCCTGGCCCGGCACAAGCACTCTGGAGGGGCTGCCCTTACCGTGGGCACCAGGTCGTCCGAGAGCCCCCTGAGGCAGCTTGGGCATCTGCGCGTCACCTGACTGGCCTCCAGAGAGTCCTTGCTGAGACCATCTCCTGACCCCACCCCCCACGCCCGCTCCTTTCTACTGAAGGAGGCACTGGGAAGGTGGTCAGGGTCGCGAGCCTGTCCCTGCCTGCCCTCTGCCAGCATGTGTGCCACCCACTACAGGGCCGCCCTCTCTGACAGGTGCCTTCAGGCCCCCTGAATGCGCCACGGTGAGCCTGGACAGCGCCTGTCCGACACGCTGTCACCCAGACACAGGGTGAGTCAGCGAGGGCTGTGAATGGCCACCTCACTTCCGCCTGGTCACACACCTGGTTTTAGTCATGTTTTTAAATGTCCAGTCCCAGAGACATTAGGCTTCTGTTTATCGAAACCGAAATGATGGCATTTCTTACACAGACTGTAAACTCCCCCCACTACGACCTCTCTTCAGTTTAGCCTGCAGCTGGGAGGGGCTGGGCAGCAGCTTGCCTGAGAAGGCCCATCTCATCTCTCCAGGGCTCATGGACACCAGGACAAGGTATGCTCCCCTCCAGCTGCAAGCTGGCCCCATGCACGCAACACACATGTGTGCACATGCACACACACACACATACATGTGCACATGCATGCACACACACACTTCCTAGACTCTCCTTTTTGTGCTGAAAGTGTCTCCAAGCTCTCCAATCTGGGTGCTCCCCTCAAAGTGTCACTGGCCACACTGATTGCCGCCCCTGGAGCAGGGGGCAGTCCCCCGCCCCCACTAAGCTCTGGCTAAGTTAAGTACACGGGGGCAAAGCTTTATGAAGAAGACCGATTATGGGGGCCATGGGCCTGTGCGCACAGCTGGGGCACCCACACCTGTCAGACTTCCACACCTGGAGTGTCAGGGTGAACAGAGCAAACACCATGGCCCTGGGACAACGAGGCTCCAGGGGCACTGCGGGGATGGAGCCCCTGGGCCTGTCCTGTCCATCTGTCTGACTTCCCGCCCCCACAGCAGGTCAGTCTCCCTCCGACGCTATTTACGGCTCGGGTCCTGCTGACAGAGCATTTACCCCGGCTCCCAAGGCGCCAATCGCTGGTGGTGCAGAAGATACATTCCAGATAAAAATAGAGCTCGCTGTACAGGAATCAAATACTCCTCCCCAACTTCCCTGACTCGGAACTGGGCTTGGCACGGGGCTCAGAAGCCAGACGATTATGAGTCCTGGAAGCATGGCGAGCTTAATGGCTGGGTTGCGGGGAGATCACTGTACATCTGAGTTTGTTTACCTGGAGCCCAGTGGATGGATTTTCTAAGGTTGCCAACGCCTGCTGAAGCCTAGCGAGTCCACTCACCACCAGCCCCTCTCCAGAAGCTTCTCATTCTATGTTGTGGGACACTGACTGAGTATTGCCCTCTCCCAGTTGGTCACACTGAAGCCCAGAGAGGGCAAGTAACTTAGCCAGAGTCACACAGGAGAAGCCAGACAGAATAATCTGCGAAACATCTGTCTCCAGTGCCTGACGATCCAGCGATGTATATCAGTTAAGCAGCATAATTTGTGAAGGTGCTTCGAAAGCTGTAAAGTATGTACAGGCCCATCTCGGTTCATTGTGCCTCACTGAGTCATGCTCTGCTCCCCACTGAAGGTTTGTGGCAACCCTGAGTCAAGCATTTTTGGGCACCACTTTTCCAACTGCATTTGCTCGCTTTGTGCCTCTGTGTCACATTTTGGTAATTCTCATGTTTCAAACCTTCATTATTATCATGGTTGCTATGGGTGATCTGTGATCAGTGATTATGACTCTCTGAGCTCAGACGATGGCTAGCATTTTTTAGCAAAACGTATTTTTGAATTAAGGTATGTACTTTTTTTTAGACATCATGCTATCGCAACTTAATGGACTTCAGTACAGTAAACCTAGTTTGTATATGCACTGGGAGACCAAAAAATTCATAGGATTTCTTTATTGTGACACTTGCTGAATTGCAGTGGTCTGGAACCAGACCCGGAGCATCTCTGAGGTTTGCCTGTGCAAACAGTGAAGTTATTATTAGCCGCTGGGTTGCACAGGTGCAATGGAAGAAGCATGGCCTCAGGGATGGACAGGGGCTAGTGGCTCAGCTTGTGTGAGGCTTTGCCTGGATTTCTGTCTTGAAATTCTATTGGTACAACTGCTAACCTCCTGCAGCAGTTCACCGGCACCCACTTCAGCCCTGCGGAGAGACTAGCAGTAGCTCTGTCCCCCAGGAAGCTGTCCTGCTAAGACCCTGCTCTTCCTCTGTTTTCTAGTTCTGAGGAGGATGTCAGGGTCCCCGACTTCCCTGGGTGCCCTCAGCCCCCCTCTAAGTGACCTTTCGTCTGTTGCTAGGATGTCCGTACAGTATTTAACACAGAGCCTGGAACATAAGAGGTCCTCATTGAAGGCTGCTTTCTTCCCCACCCACCCCAACCCGGCCTGGCAGGGCCTGGGCACCCGCTCCCAGAGTCACTCCCCACCTCCCCCTGGACCACGCCCCCAGCAGGTCCCACCCTGCCCTGCCCGCACCCCGTCAGGGTCTTGAGCACTGTTTTAACCTCAGCTCATCCTGTCTTCTTGGACCAATAGCCATGTCTTAAATCTGTCTTCTGGACTCATTTTCCTTTGCATCCTGCTTTGGTTGACCCTCGTCTTTATGATTGCAGGCCTCTACCTATCTTCCTAAGCCCAGACGGTGCTTACTGAGCCCTCCCCGTTGCCATTCCGGCCTGGCTCTGCCAGCCAGCTTGGAAACCACTCCTGTGGTTCCTGTCTGACTGCTGAGGCCAAAAGAAAATCACCTCTGGTGTTTGCTTTCCATTCCATGGGACGTTCTCCTGAGAACTGAGGGCCCCTGTGTCTGGATAGCAGGCAGCTTCCCCCACGCTGTCGCCAAGCTGAGGAAATACATTCCGGACACTGTTGACCATCCGCAGAGTGGAGTCTTTGTGTCCGGCCCCACTGGGCTCTGCCTACCTCCCTGGCGCCACCCTTATATTTCCATCCTCCTCCTCAGTCCAAGAGCTAAGTACTTAACAGTCTTTGGTCCCTGGGGAGGCCTCCTCACCTCCAGCTTGGGAGCAGAAGCACGGAGAGGGTTCTGCCTGGGGTCTGAAGAAGCCCTGCCCTTGGCTACAGGAAGATTCTCCTGATCACCAGAAACAGGCCGGACAACCCAGAGCCTCAAAAGTACAGGTATGCTTGCTTCTCTGCTCTTCCAGAACCACGATGGGTCCTAAGACCATCATGTAAGGTGCTCACCCTTCCAACACCACCTTATTAAACAGTCATTTCAAAAGGATCAACAGGCAGTCTCTCTGGGATGTGACAATGTTCTAGAGTCTTCTTTTACACACTTACCTTTCACTGACTTTGCAGTTCATCCCAACAATCAGCCACTACCATCCAGGATAGTGGAAACCGCAGGGCTGGGAGCCAGGTAGGCCCATCTGACCCACCTGCATAGAGCAGCTGCTGGTGGGGGGTGGGGGGGGGGGCACTATCCTTACAGCCCCTAATGCACTTTCTATAATTCTCACAACACCTCTTCTAGAAGAGGAATTGGCCACACTTGCTAAGTTACTTGCATTCAAATTAGGAGGTGCCGGCGTTACCTGGATTCCAAAGTTCTAGCTCTTTCCAGAACAATGTGCTGCTCCCTTAGCTCAAGACCTTTCCCGGGAGAGCGCCTTCCTCAGGCATCAGCATCTTATTCTCTTACCAATAACATTTACTGCTCTAGACCCTGGGGTGTGACAGTGAACAAGGCATAGTTGCCCTTTAGGAGGTGCCATTCCAGCAAGGGAGGCAAACAATGAACCTAAACCGCGGTAACCAAGTAAGACAGCTTGTCCAAGCCTAAGAAAAAGGTGAAGTATCTTTTATCTGTGGGGCTGTGGGACGACATCCCCAGGGAGGGGTCATCTCAGTTGGGGAAAAGATGGCAGGAAACTGTTCTGGGCAGAAGCACAGAGGGGTTGACAGGCCTAGGGGCATGTGTGCACAGGAGACAGAAGGCGAGGGGGAGGGCCAGAGGTGGTTCCGGGCCCACCACGTGCTGACTTGGGGACCCGGGCAAGCTATTCGTATTTTATCCCGAGTGACTGGAGTATCATTTGGAGGGTTCCCTGGCGGGATGTGATGTCGGGAGGCCGTCCATGGAGGATGGACAAGAGTGGAGGCAGGGACCCCGTGGGCCCCAGGCTTCAGCCGCAGATGGGGAGAAAGGGGGCTGGCGGTGGGCTGGGCATTACCGCTGCACTGGGCGTTAGGGAAGGCGGGCGGTCACGGGTGACTCTGCGTGCTTCCCACGGACAGCAGTCTGTCTGCAGGGTTTTTCCTGGTTGGGAAGGCTTGTTGGGGGCGTTGGTGGAGGGAGGTGAGAGTGAGTAGTTCTTTCTTGGTTGTGAAAGTTCCAAATGCCCATTCGACATCAAGTGGAGATGCAGTGGAGGGAGTGAATATACCCCCAGCCTGGAGTTCAGAGGCACCCAGGTAGGGAACACGGCTCTGAGAGTGGCTAGCGAGGGATGGCACGCTAAGACACAGGACTGGGTAAAATCACAGGACAGGTGGCATAGGATAGAGAAGCAGCCCAAAGAGGAACCCTGGGTGCCCTCGGGATCGGCGCCGGGCTGGCCTTCACGCTCAAAGGTGAGCGAGTGCCACTCCCCTGCTTCCAATGGGAGCCTCGTCTGGAGGAGCCGGCGTCAGATTTCCTTGGCTTGGGCGGCAGAGGGTGACCGAGGGGGAGAAGTCCCGGAATGCCGCCAGAAAGAAAACCCTGTGCTGTCCACCCGCGCCGTTGGGCCATCTACTCGTCCTTCCTCGAGCATCCGCCCACACCGTGGAAGCTTCTGGGGTGACAGTGATGGCCCGGGGAGGGAGCAGGCCTTTGTGGGGGAGGTGGACGTAGAGGGGAAGTGAAGGAGCAGAGACAGCAGCCAGATAAGGAGGGGCCGTAGAAACCAGTGCACCTGGGTACTGATCAAATATTTCCGTAAGACCCAAAAAGTCCCAAATAGCCTCTATTAGGCCCTTGTAGGCTCTACGTCTGTGACAACGTCAGGGCCTTGGCCTCAGATTCCTCCCCAGGGAAGACCCAGGTAAGGCACTGTGCTTTCACAAGGGACCCAGGGACCCAGCCAGAAGCGGGACCCTCCTGAGCGCCTCTGGGCTTCCCATTGTCTCTCAGGACAGGGTTTGACAGCTCTCTGCCAGGGCCACAGCCTGCCCGCTTAGGATCAGTGCAGCCCGCAGCGCAGGTGCCGGGCATCCAGGTGGCTGGCAGGCCGCGTGGAGGCCGCAGAGGTGGGCTCAGTGTCTGGTGCTTTTCCAGGGACGACAGACAAATGGGAGGGAGATGCTCATTCTAAATTGTCATTAGAGTGATGGGGTCTTACAGGTGTGCTTTGGGAGATAACATGTATGAAATTTCTCTATAAAACCTGTCAACTGTTGTACAAGCATAAGGAAAAAAATCACTTTGAGTCTGGTGGAGTTGGGGATGCTCGGGGACAGTACGACAGAACTGGAAAGAACAATTTAGAGGCAGCCCTGGGCTGTATGTTGGGTGTGGACCTGAGCCTCAGTTTCCTCATTTGTAAATGAAATTATTAATATACATCAGCCTTTGCTGCAACCCGACATGCAACCCCGGCCTGTTTCCTGGAGGCTGACCATCCTTCGTCCATGGACACCAGGAAGTGGCCAATATCCCCAGGGTCCCCACAAGATTCAGAAGTAGCTTTGTGTGTCCTGGGAAGACTGCACAGTGCATAAAGCTCTACAGAGCACAAAGCTTAGGCTTTGAGCCAGACTTCCTGGGTTCAAATCCTGGCTCTGCCTTTATTAGCTCTGTGACCTTGAACAAGTCACCCAAGTATTTTGTGCCTCAGTTTCTATCTGTAAAGTGGGCATGATGGTGACACTACCCAGGATACATGGCCATTGGAAGGATTTAATGACCTTATGCACGTAAATGCTTAGGGCTCCATAACTGTTAGCTATCATTAAAGGTTGGCTGTGAGGGCAGCAGCCACCCTGAATCCGCCAAGGGAGTCCAGGCTCTCATCTGGTCTCTGCTCAGCTTTTCACCCCCTCTGGGTCCCGGGTCCCAGCGATCCCAGGGGGAGCCCCAGCTGGCTAAGATGTGCTCCCTGCTGCTCTCTGTCCTTCTTAGTTCAGGAGTGGCCACCCTGACTCAGCCATTTCGGGGGCCTATTTTATTACCAAAGCAGACGGTTAGCAGACACGCCATCCCTAAGCATTCAAACCACCCCTGAGAAACGATGTGCACAGCAGCTAGCAATTATACAATAAGCAAAGTTTAATTTTATGGCTTTTAGGGTCATGGCATAGGCTATGAGTATATACACTTTGCAGCGGTCCAAAGCTCTGTGCCACATCAAAGAGCTAAGTCAGACCGCAAGTCCACACACGCTCACCGAAGAGTGGCTACCCAAGGTGCAGCAGATCGGCCAACAGACTATTACGCAGACATGCAAAGGGGACAAGCACGACAGCATGGAGGAACCTTGCAGACATCACACTGACTGAAAGAAGTCAGACACAAAAAACCACGCACTATATGATTCCATTTACAAGCAATGCAATAAGCCAATCCCTGGAGACAGAAAGTAGATGCGTGGTTGCTCAGAGTTGGGAGGGGATGAGAAGACAGGGTGGTAAAGTGACAGCTGCAGGCCAAGGGTTTCCTCTTTCTGAGGCGATGGCGTGCTCTAAAGTTTACTGTGGTGATGGCTGCACATATCTGCACATATACCAAAATCCATTGCAGTTCACACTTCAAATGGGTGAATCGCGTGATGTGTAAATTATATCTCAACAAAGCTGTTATCTAAAAAAAAAGTCACCCTTACATGCAGTCTGAAGGGCTGCTGGTCTGGGGTGGAGAAGCCAGTGGAGAGGAGCTGGCCACTTCCCGCTTCCTGACCCCTCCCGCGCGTTTGAGCCCCCTCCGGCCAGCACGCCTAGCAGTGGCAGGCACATCTAACTGTCTCTTCCCGCCTGCTGCTGGAGTGGCAATCAGGTGCTGCGTAGGTTTGTGAGAACAGAATGAGTTTGATGTCAAGCACCCAGTGACACTTAGGAGGCACTCAATCCATGGCCGCTCACTTATTCATTCATTTGGTGCATATTTATTGAACACTTACTATGTGCCTGCCACCGGCTAACTGTGGGGATATGATTTTGAATGCTCATGATCATGGTGCTCAGGGACCTTCCGGTCTAGTTGAAAGACAGACTTGTAATAAAACTACCATAATGTAGAAAGACCATGGCTGTAATCGGGAAATGTATGACGCTGCAGTGGAAGCTTAGGGTGAAGGGGCACTTAAGAGGCCTGAGTGAATCAGGGGAGGCTTCACAGAGGAAGTGATGCTTTAGCAGAGTCTTGAAGGATGCATAGGAGCCTTCCAGGCGAGGAAGTGGGGGTGACAGGCAGAGGAGAGGCCAAGCCCCAGGAGCAGGAGGCTGACTGGCATGTGCCAAGTGTGAAAGTGCAGAAGGGTACAGTGTCTTTGGGAAACTTTAGGTGGGTCAGGACCGTCTCAGCAGAAACTGGATGGTAGAGGGGCAGAGAAATAGGAGGGTGAGGCATATCCAAGCTTTCATTCAGGCCCTCGCACTTACTAAGCTGCACAGATGACTGAGGATGAGTTGGTTTCTCTGCGTCTGTTTCATCACCTGTAAAATCGTGTTGGCAGCCCCATCTCACTGCTGTGATGAGCAGAACGCGAGACAGTAAGGCTGCTCACAGCCAGCACTTGCTGTGAGCTTCCTCTGTGCAGGCTCACACCTCCAGGGCTCAGCGCCCACACGGGCTGTGCCTGGGGAAAGCTGGTATGCCGAGCGTGTGTGCTCCGCAGGCCGGGTGAGCTAGTAAAGCATTTCGGCCAGGGGAGCTCTGGGCTTTGGATTTGCTGTTCAGGAGGATAACTCTGGAAGCCGATAATGCAGTGACATATATTTCAGTCCATTCAGGCATCCCGGGCGTCGGGAGGGACGCGGGGCCACTCTGCAGGCAATGCTTAGTAAGCCCTGAGCATCGTCTTGGATCTGCCCCTTTATCGCGTGACCTTGGTCAAGTCACGTGAGCCCCTGAAGCCTCAGCGCTGCCTGCGCAGTGGGAATAACCCCTGCCTCCCTCATCGGGTGGGTGTGGGCCTCCAAGGACACAGTGAATGAAGGGAGCCGGGTGGCAGGCAGGATGGTCCCGTCTGCACGGCCAGGGCTTACAGGCTGCTGGGCAACAGGCGATCGAAGAAGTAAGGGAAGTGCGGCAGGTCGGTCAGCGTGGCAGGTGGAAGAATGGCCCCCAGGATGTCCATGTCCTGATCCCTGGACCCCATGGGTGTGTGAGCTTACATGGCAAGCGGGAATGGAGGTAATTAATGTTGAATTAATTAAGATGGAATTAAGGTTGCTAATCAGCTGGCTTTAAAATAGGGAGGTTACCCTGAATCATGTGGGTGGCCCAGTGTAATCCCAAGGGTTCTTCCACGTGGCGGAGCACGGCAGGGGGTCAGGCTCAGAGGGATGGGACGTGGGAGGACTCGGCCCACTGCTCTGGCTTTGAGGACGGCGGAAGGGGCCACAAGCCAAGAAAGGCAGGCAGCCCAAGGAGCCGGAACAGGCAGGGACACAGTCCTCCCAGAGCCCCCAGAAAAAACGCAGCCCTGCCAACACCTTGAGCTTAGTGCAAGGAGACCCTCTGGGAACCTGGATCCTCCAGAACGGCAAGATGTGAATATACACTGTTTAGGCTATACTGGTCATGGGAAATGAGTACGGTCAGTCAGCAAGTACTTGGTGGGCACCCACTGGGTGCTCTGAGTTCTGCGGACACCGTGGCAAAAGGGGGGGACCTCACACTAGAATGGGGAAAGAGAGGCAGCAAATGCATGAACAGTGAACATGCAGCACCCAGGTGGGGCTGAGCACCGTGAAAGAAGGCAAAGGGGGCGTTGCACCTGCCTTCGCCAGAGGAGGAGTAGGTGACAGTGACTCAAGGACACAGCAGTGGGAGAAGGGCAGGGAGGTGGACAGTGGGAGGGCTGGCCGGGCTGAGACCCTGAGAAGAGGACGGGGCAGGCCCCTTCTGGGGCAAGTGGCAAGAATGAAAGGAACCTCCAGTGAGGGGTGGCTGAGAGGGCTTTGAAGATCAAGAATCTCCAGTCTCTGGTAAGATTCCTCAAGGGAGGAACAACCTAAGACAGGCACAGTCGCTGGGGGGTCATCAGGTGAGAAATTGGGGATCAACAGAGGTGAGGCTTAGAACCTCACCCCCCCTGTTCTGAGAGAAATCTTCTGCATATGTGGATGTTTTATTGCCCTTGTCTAGCTTGGATTAACACATAGTCTACAGGCACACACCTGATCATCTACATTTGCTCTCTTACAACACTAAACTATGTTTTCTACCTTTATGTTGTATCTACCTACCACCTCAGCATCTTATTAAAAATAATAAAGAGAGAAATGTGGTATCCACATATAAATCAAGTATAAAAATCAAATGTGTATTCATATTTGAACTGACTGTTTATAGTTCATAATGCATGAGCAAAACCAAAAGTTTCTGTGATGACTGCCCTTGTACTGTTCACCATGTAACTTATTCACTATGTAAGAATTTGTTCTCCATGTAAGAACTTGTTCGTTATGCTTCAGAAGATTGGAGACTGACGAAAATTAGGCTTGGGGTGGATTAATGATTGTGCATTGAGCATTGACTCCCCTATACAGAATTTTATTGTTGTTAACAACCATTTGATCAATAAAAATGAGAGATGCCCTAACAACAACAACCAAGAAAAAGTACACACTTCCAAAAAAAAAAAAAAAAAAAAAAAAAAAAGAATCTCCAGTCTCTGACTTACAGATGCTCGTGGCGTGGCACCCTCACGCCCCCGTTTACTGCGTGAGCACCTTCCGTCTCTGAGCACTTCCTCAAGGGGTTGAGGGAGAATCCCACAGCTACGGCCTGCATTTGGCAGGGTGAAGGAACAGCTTCGAGATGCAGAGTGTATTGACTCACCCCTCAGCAGATGCCCATGAACCCCCACCACATGCCGGGCACTGGGCCAGGCTCCAGGGCCCCACTGGTGCCAGGCGCACGGGGGGCTCAGGTCTACTGGCCGTACAGAGAACGGAGACCAAGGAGCCAGCAGAGCAGAAGGCTGGGCCCGGAGGTGACCGTGAGCACATGAGGCCATCTGGGCATTAGCAGCTGTCTTCAGGACGGCCTTGCCATCGGGATGCAGCCAACACTGTTGATCTCAGGGTCTGCAAGACTAGCGAGGGTGGTGGCCTGAGCCTGCGCAGGGCCCGTGAGGATAGAGATCGTGAACAGCCCTCAGAAGCAATTTAAAAGAAAGGGCTACTAACCAGAACTGGGGACCGATCAGGTGGGCACAGGGAGCCGAGATGCTGCCCAGGGTGCCCTTCACAGGGCCGGAGAGCCGGGGGATGCCGGGCTGGGAGGAAAGAGGTAAGAGCTGGCAAGAGAAGGCGAGGGTGCTCAGAATCGGCAGAGGCCGGAGGGCGGTCCGGGACAGACCCGAAGCCCCTGCTAGGGGCGTGGAGAGGCAGAGGAAGCCCCGTTTGAAAGTTGGCTCCTGTTACAAAGTGGTGGCCGAGGCTGAGGGCAGGCAGGTGCGCAAAGGTGCAAGGAGATGAGAGGGCGCTGGGATGGGGGGAAGCCAGCCCCCTGGGGTCCGGGCTGGGGGACGCACTGCCGCCCAGGGCAGAGGAGCAGCCTCAACAGCTCAGCCTTGGTTTTTTGCTGTTTGGGGCCCAGGGGAAGACTGGGCAAGGAGCGGCTCTGCACCATGGCCCTGGTGGCCTGGGTGGGCTCACGGCCCTTCTGGGTGCTCTCCGGGGCTCCCCTTTGTGCCCCTCTCAGCTGGCTGGAGCCTTCATCCGGGGACCACCAAGTCTGGGGTGGGGTGGGGGCCAGGGCTGCTGGAGTCCTGGGGCTTCTGCAGGCACCCAGGCACCCCACAGGCACACCTTCCCTGGGAGCCATTCTGCTGGGCAGGAGGCACGGGGAGCGTGTGTCCTGGAGTCTGGGGCGTTTGTCCTTCAGGCCACAGCAGAGTAGTGCCCAGACATACCTTCCAAGATTAGCACAAGTCACCCAAGGACCCGGGCCTGCCTCCCAGCCAGCTGCAGCCTCTCCTGTTACACAGCCCCCTCCCTCCTTCCCTCCCTCCCTGCCTCCCTGCCTCCCCATCCCCGCCCCCTATAAGTCTGGAGCAGGTTGGCCACCCTGCGCTGTGCTGGGCCCTCTGCTCCCTCTGTTTGTTTTTCCACAAGCTGGGCCCATTCATCCATTCATTCATTCATCCATTCAGCCTGTACTCCAGGCGCTATGCCCGGGGTAGCAACGAACATGGGGGTAGCTCCTTTCCTAATGGGAGTCCTGGTCTAATGAGGGGCATGTGCATTCAACCACCGCTGTTTGTACCTGGTTTATCATTTATTGGGGCAATAAATGGCCACAGAGGGGAAGGACTAGCAGAGCACATGGTAACCTGACCCAAGGGCGTGACACTCAGCTGAGATGGCAAGATGGGGAGAAAGGGCCCCAGTGCGGGGAGGGGGATGGCAGGGGGCGTGAGAGCATCCCCAGGAGTCCACACCAGGCCCGGAGGTGGAGGAGCGGGCGCTGGAGGCAGCGAAAGGAGGCCGTGTGGCTGGAACCCAGAGTGCACCAAACGCCTGTGGTTTTGCAAGGGTTTCTCCTTCTGTTGTGAGCCCTAAGCGCAGGGGCCATGTGATAGTTGCTCCCCATTCCCTAGGCATTGCCCGGCCCACAGGAAGTGCTCAGTAAATGCCCGTAAATGAATGGATAATAAATGAAGGACGCCTCCATGAGCTACCACCACCGAGCCGCCGTGGCCAGGGCCTGATGGACACAGACCATGGTCTGGGAGAAGAAATGGGAACTAAGTGTCAGCCACAGGTGGCTCTGGGTGTACCAGGTTTGACTATCTTCATTAAGGTTCTCTGACTTGTCCACGGTCGCTGGACTAGTAGTAACTAGAGGGCAAAGAATGAGATGCCCCCAGCGTAATCCCATCCTGGGCAATCTGAGCCTCTGGTCTCTACAGGAGAAGCAGAGCTAAACAATCCATTATAATTTCCTATTCCCATACCTGGGTATCCGTCTTTTCCAGCTCTAATAATCCAACGACATACCTAAAGGCTACGTAAAATTTGACAACTATGTAAGAGTTGTTGAATCTTTCTGTTGATATTTTCAGACACATTTCATCAAGGAAAAGCTGAGGCAAAGGACGGCCTGGGCCCCTCATCAAAGCAGAATGGCATCTGCCAAGAATCTGGAATCTGCGTCTCTGGCCTGCTCTTGGCAGGTGTCCCCGGTCACCTCTGCTGCCCAGGGAGGCTCCAGGCAGGAGCCCACGATCTCAGAAAGGCTCCACACAAAGTACAGGACAGGCACCTCTGGGCTGACATGTGCCCTGACACCTCTGGGCTAGGCTGGGGCCACAGGGGGCTTGAAGCCCTTAGCTTAATTATGGTCTCCATCTCCTCTTGCCACACCCTCTGAAGGCAAGGAAAGAAAAGAAACTGCCCACGCTGAAATGAGTTGCTTCTCCTGAAAGGTCTGCTGGGGTTTTCAGAGCAGAACAGCTGGCCTCCGGGCAAGGAAAGGGGAGACTGGGGAGGGTGGGGGTTTGGCATTCAGTGGCGGACCTCCCTTTTGAATCTGCCCTTCCTTCCGGCTGCTCCCTCTGGGCCCGGGGTGACTCTGGGTGGTGTCCCCCACCAGGTTCTGATGGAGAGCACCCTAAGCACTCCCACCTGAGCCCAGACCTGCCTGGGTGAGCGGCTGCCTGCACTCAAGTCCCCTGAATCCAGCGTCACCATCATACCGAGTGATTCTATCTTCACCTGTTACCATTGCTCAGATGTCCCTCTTTAGACACAGGTTTTGAATTAGTGATAGTTGCCTTTTTGTCATGTGTTTTCTCAACAGCAATCAAGCAGCTAATTTACTGAGTGTTTATCTTGCCAGGTACTGTGTCAAGATCGTCTCATTCAATCCTCACAGTGTTTCTGTGACATGGGTTTCGTAACCACCTCCATTTTCCTGATGAGAAAACAGATACTCAGAGAGTTCAAGTAACTGGCCCAGGATTGCAGAGCAGTCAGTCTAGAATCAATGGTCTACCGCAGCCTGTCTTCCTAACCTCAACACCACACTGCCTCCAGCAGCAGAAGCATCTGGGAGTTCACATTTTGGGGTTAAACAGCATTCACCCAATTCAGAAGTAATAAAGCAAGCAACCCAAAAAAAGGGGGTGAAGGATCTGAACACACTTCACAAAAGAAGATAGTGAATGGCTAAAAGCGCATTAGTCAGTAGGCAATCGCAAGGTAAAACTGCAAAGACATACCGCTACACACCCACCAGAATGGCTGAGATAAAACAAACTGACGATACCAAATGCTGACGAGGCTGTGGGGCAACCAGAACATCACTCAGTGTTGGCGGGGATGCTAAGTGGTAGAGCCGCTTGGAAACGTATTTTGGCAGCTTCTCGTCAAGTTAAACATATCCTACCAAACGGCGCCGCCATCCCACTCTTACGTATTTGTCCAAGAGAAGTGAAAGCTTATGTCCACATAGGACTTGCATGCAAATCTTTAGAGCAGCTTCATTATTTATGGCCCAGATCCAGAAACAATCCAAATACCCATCAACTAGCGAGCGGACAAACACACCATGTTATATGCATATTATATTCCTCAGCAACACAAAGGAATGAGCCGGCGGTGCTCATACAACATGGCCGAATCTCGGCGGCATTATGCCAAGTGAAAGAAGTCAGACACAGAAGACTATGAGTCCACTTGCATCACATGTTTACAAGGCAAAGAAAATGACAGGAAGGAGGTCACTGAATGCCTGAGACCAGGGCACAGAGAAGGGGACTGCATGCAAGTATACAAGGGGACCTTGAGGTGATGGAAGTGCTCTGAATGTATCTTAATTGTGAGCTCCGTCTTGTGGCGTGATTATGACTGTATACAGTTGTCAGCACTCATCAAACTGTATGCTTAAAATGGGTGAATTTTATTGTATGTAACTTTTATCTTAAAGTGTGATAAAATTCTTTTTAAAGTGCTCATCATAATTTAAAAAAGAAAAGGAGTTGAGGTGCACTCCATCTGCATGCTGCCTCCTTTCATGTGCCCTGGGGCACAGGGCGCCAGCTTGGTCCCAGGATGCCAGCCCTGTGGGCCCCACGGTGTTGGCAAGAAGGTGCCATGGCCGCAGGACGTTGGCAGCCTGCGGCAGCTGCTGGGTGCCACACCCAGCCATTCCTGGCCAACCCCAGCAGCTGCCGGCACTCACGGAGCAGTGGTGGTGAAGAGAGCACAGAACTCGGAGCTTGACAAGCCCAGGTTTGAATCCCATTCTGCACTTTACAGGTGGTGGGAACTCCCGCAATCGACTTCCCTGGTCAATGTCTCTTCTATAAAATGTGGATAATAACACCCCCGACAGGGTCGTGGGGCTGCTAAGAGAGTAGTGTTTGATCAGTTTGGGTTCTAATCCAGACACTGCCTCTTACGACATGTGTCATCTTAGGCAAGACACTGAACTTCCCTGAGCCTCAGTTTTCCCACTGGTAAAATAAGACATATAACAGCACTTATCTCGTCTGACTGTCATGAGTTCCAGCTGGGGTGATGCACGTAAGCCCCAGCACAGCGCCTGGCACACAACCGGCTTTCCCTCCCATTCAGCCACTGTTGTCCCCTAAGGCATCAGTGCCACAGGGTAGGTGCAGGTTGGAATGTGGGCTCTTGCACTCCTTGTAGGGTTAGCAGGCTGCTACCAGTTGGTCCTGAAGAAGTGCAAGGGGTTAATAGGAACTCGCTGCTGCCAAGTCATTTGAATTCCACCCTGCAGAATGAGTAGGCAGACCAGAGGGCTGGCATTGCATCCTAGTTTCAGAGGAATGTACACACGGGAATCTTCTGAATACACAGAAGAGCAGACTGGACGACTGGATCGCGCTTCTAGACTCCAGCCTCAAACGGACCATCTCACAACAGGGCCGGTCGTGTGCTGGGTCACGTGGATGTTGGGGGTCTGGGGCGGGGGCAGGACCAGCCATCAGAGGGAAGCCTGCATCTGGCTTGTGTAGGTGGGGCAGAGTCTTGCCTTTTACCCCAGCCCTGCACCATGAAGGGGCTATAAAAGGAAAGCTGCACGGCTGGAGTCTGAGCGTTGCGCCCGCTCTGCAGGTCCAAGCCTGACCAAGCCGCTTCTCAAGTGGGAACAGGGGCCCTCTGGGGCTTCTGTGGGCGAAAGCCGTGAGCAGCTGTCCGGGAAACATGCCTGGGTCCAAATGGTGCAGGGGTGGGAATAAGGAGTTAAGTCTCCAGGCAGACATGCTCAGTCCTGCAGAGTCAGAAGGGAAGATCCAGACAAGTTATTTCAAGGGCTGAGTGTGCAGCCTCGGGGCTGGGAGGCCAGCGACCCAGCGGTCAGGGGAGCTGTGCAAACGCTCTGCCCTGCTCTGCCCTTTCTCTTCTTGTTCTGCAGTGTGAGGAGCTCTCAATGGAGGCTCCCCAAGGCCCTTCCCGGCTGGCTCACTCATCATTTTGTTACTTTAACATCACTGTGAAGAAACTGGGAACACCTAGGTAATCTTTCTCGCACGTGCAACAATGGAGGTGGCTGAGCCAAGCTGGGGAGGAACGGAGCACACTGCCAGGTAACTCAGGAACCCCAGGGAAACACAGGCCTACACCCAGAACGCACACGGGTGCCCAGTGCTCAGCGTCCTGCCTCCCGCACCTGCCCGCTGCGGAGGAATAGCCCTCACTCGGGTTCGCTTCGGGAAGCCATGCAGAGCAGGGATGCCCCAGGCTTTGTTTTCCTTCACTCACACCCCTCAGCATGTCACGTTTTGCATCTGCTTCAGCAAGGGTGCCGCAGAGGAGCCAGGGCCCAGAGGCCAGCAGGGGCCTGCAGGAGGCACTGGGAGCAGGTGGCAGGGCAGGTCACGAGGATAGGGGACCCAGGGCCCTGTGGGCTGCGGGAGGAGAGTCCTTAATGCAGGGGCTCGGGCTCCTAGCAGAAGTGCCTCACTTCTGGACTCACGAGAAGGTTCCTCCCGCCAGCGAGCACACAAATATCGCGGCCTGATATAAGGAGCAAGGAGAAGGGCTAGGATACAAGGAGGCCACCCCCCTGCCACCTTCGAATCAGCCTCTGAACCGCCCTCCACCGCATGCACCACAAGTCTGTCTTTGGACACGAGGATGTCTGGGCGGCTGGCTCACGTGGAGAGGGGGCGTCCTCATCGGGAGGGTGGCAGACAGCCCAGCGGGTGCCCACTGGAGCCCTGGGCCTGGCAGCTGGGCGTTTCCAGGAGAGGCAGCTCCATTCCCAGGGGCTTTCAGGCCACTTCACATAAAGGATCCGGGGCTGCCCAGAGGCCTCACTGAGCCCTGCAAAAGGGGAGCAGAAATGGTGCCTGCTTGCTCGGGGGCAGCATGGTGCTGGCCAGGAGGCCAGACGGGCCCACACCGGCCTGTCTGGGGTCAGCCTGCTGTCCACGCACAGGCTGGCGTGGTGCAGCGCAGGGGGTGCTGGGGTGTGAAGTAGGGTCTAGTCTCAGATCTGCCCCTGCAGGCCGGGACCTATGTCCTCAGGGCTTCATTTCCTCCTCTGTAAAATGGGGATGATACC
This sequence comes from Manis pentadactyla, assembly GCF_030020395.1. Lineage (NCBI taxonomy): Eukaryota > Metazoa > Chordata > Mammalia > Pholidota > Manidae > Manis > Manis pentadactyla. The sequence goes on from NC_080037.1 coordinate 2,465,625, forward strand.
ACCTACACACGGTCACTGTGAAGATCAAGTGGATGTGTGTGGAGGTGTCTCCTCAGCCCGTATTGTTCCCACTTTCCGCATACTTCACGTAACAAGGCCAGGCACCCACCCTTGTCTGGTTAGAACCTGCTTGGCAGCAGAGATACTCAGTTAGGCAGGGACTCTGTACATTTATTGCTGCAGGACTATTACAGCCAAGCGAGATTTAAGAAGATTCAACATCCCTACAGAAGTCTTGGCTAAACCCCCTTTTAGGGAAGGCTGGAGAAAGTCCCTGAAAAATAAAAAGCCAGTAATTGACAGATACAGGGGGTGGGAGGTTACAGAGAAATTAAGTCTCAGCCACTGCAATGTTGAAGCTGATGGTCCAGTTGGGGAAACATGTCCCAAAGGCAGATTAAATAAAGAGCGAGTTAAGGAGAGGCTGGTACAAGAAGGGGTACCCGTGGGGGGCACATGGGTCTGGGTGTAACCCAGGCTGAAAGCGTGGCTGCGGCAGAGGACCAGGGAGGAGAGACCAGGCAGGGAGAGGTTAAGACAATCGCCAGGTGGTCAGGGACAGTACTCTGGAGACAGGCTGTTTGGTTCATGACCACGCTTCTGTTCCTCATGCGATGTGGGCAGGTAACTTAGCCTTTTTAAATTTCAGGGGCCTCATCTGTAAAGTGGGGGCAGCTCATTAACCATAGGCAGTGTGAGGCTCAAGTGAGCGAGCACATGGTCAGTGCTTAGCACAGACCGTTGTACAGAATAAGTGCTCAGTAAGTGCAGGCTATTATTAAACATGAAGCCAAGGTACTGGGAATTTATCCTGAAGGGGTGGATCCAGCAAGGAGTTTAAGGGAAAACATGGGTCCTGAATTCTTACCATGGAAATCACAGCTGCAGAGAGGAACACAGGAGCCCCAGCGTGAGGCAGACAGCCTTTTGGAGAGAGGGGTGGCTGTTCCGGGAAGGGTGGGCAACCTGGCTCAGAGGGCAGGAAAGGACCCTGTGATCCTGGGAGGCCAGGGAGCAGGGCCATGGAGAGTCCAGGGACATTCCACCTCTATCCCACCAGAAAGAAGGACAAAATATAGAAGAGAGTTGGGAAAATGGAAGGAAAAATACCATTTAAGGAGCAAATGGGGGAGGGGGCTGACAGGAGAGGAGAGGAAGGACAGAGGCTAAGAGCTGGAGATAGAAAAAATTCCAGACTGCTATCAGCTATAGGATCTGGCCAGCACAGACACGTGGTCTAAGGGGAGCCTGAGACAACAGTTCCCGGGGTCCCTCGCTGAATTCCCACGCCTGCCTCTGGGTTCGTGACATTCTGACGGCACACTGAGACCAGTTAGCTGCAGCCTCGGCTGTCACAGCAGGGTGTGGGATGAAAGAGGGTTAGAATGAAATGTTTCCCTTTCTAACTAAGAGAGAAATCCCAGAAGCTATTTTTAAGAAGCCCCTCTTAAGAAAAAATGTAAAACTTTGTATGGCAAAAATACTATAAAGGAAGTAAAGAGAAAATAACCGATCTGAAAAAGTGCTTGTAACACAGATGAAAGGAGATATCTGCTGTGTAATAACAATGGACATAAATATGCAATTCATAGAAAAGGAAATTTAAAAGCCAAGAAGCCTAAAGAGATGCTTAAATTCACTTGTTGTGGAAATGAAACTTAAATTAACACTAAGCTTTCTCTTTATGCTGATCAGATGGGCAGGGAGGGAGAGGGGAGAGAGAGAGAAGGCTCTGGCTGTGTGGGGAACAGGGAGAAAGGGACCCTCATAACCCTGCAGAAAATGTGAGTTGCTACAGCCTTTTGGGAAAGTTATCTGGCAACACTGACTAGATTACATGATGCAAACCTTTCCGCTCTGCCCCACATTCCCGCGAATCCACTCCATGGGCATAAAAGCCCCAGTTTCAGGGACGCGAAGGCCGACTGCTGTGGGGCTTAGAGCCGCACACCACTGGAGACACAGCGAATACCCATTAAAAGGAAGGTGCTCTGTGGTCCACCCATATACTGTGATGTATGAGGAAACCATTAAAAGGAATGAATTCGAGCACTCCAAGCTTCCATGAAAACTTGAGAGGTGAGAACAGTGAGATGCCAAGAAGTGTGTACAGTGCGGCCCCAGCTTTGTAAAGCCACAACCGAGCAACAGACCTGTATCGTGTGTGAGTGCACGTCTACAGGGGCCTGTGTGCATAATGTATATGCAATACTTATATAGCCATAGAATATGAGGTGCCCTACAGAGGGTCTGGCTGAGGTTTGGAGAGGCGGCGCCGTGGGGAGGCGGCCGCGTGGGTGGAGGCGAGCCCGCAGGTGCCCACGCCCATAAGGACCTGCAGGGCTTGCTGTGATCTCAGTCAGGCACATGTATGTGTGTGAGTGCGCTAGCACTGATGTACAGGGCTGTCCACGACAGGTTTTCATGGGCAAGGTAGCAAGTCGCCAGTATGTATCATGTGGACAACATCAAAGAAAGGAAACTTAAAAATACTGTGAGTTTCTTGTTCTCCTCCCCAAACCCTTCGGGGGAGTCTGGTTTGAACAGGGCAACAAATCCCTGAAGCCAGCTCCGGAGTGGGCTGTCAGTCTTCTCGAAATATCAAAACCAGGGCCTAAGCTGGGGACAGGACACATACGCCTAGAGGCAAGGAGAGGAGGGGGTGAAGTTAGAGATTCCGTAAACAAATCCTGCGGCGACGTTTACATAAACATGCCTTGGAGCGATTTTTAGGCTCCTAAAATCTGGGCCAATTTACCCCATTTAGAGTAGCCAGCAACACGTTTTTAGTGTGCTCCTTGGCTACTACATGCTTCTCTCTGCTCAAGGAAATAGTGGGTCCCGTGCCAACTCGTGCTCCCAGCTCAGCATGTATTCCTAGAAAAACCAAATTACAAGTAAGAAGAAAGAAACAGGCGATTTCCTTTGGGCCCCACACCCTGATTTTCTGTAGGTCTTGGATGACTCGGCATGGAGTCAGTTACATCCCTGCTGATAAACAGACCACGACCCGGGGGGTGGGCTCACGAACCCATCAGTTTCGGCAGGGAAAGGCGACAGCATCCGTACTGGCCCAGCGCTTCCTCGGTGCGAGGCACACCGCAGAGGAGGCCCACTTACTCCTCAACAGCCCTCTGAGGTAGGTGCCATATTATTGCCCCATTTCACAAGGGAGCATAGAGAGAAAGTGGCTTTCCCAGAGTCACAAGCTGGTAGAGTGGAGCTGGGTTCAAAACATGACCTGTTAACACCACACAGCCATCCTCCCTTCTCTGAAACCTACTCCTAGATGTCAGTGATGTAAATTCGGAACAGGGCCTGCAGCTCTGACACAGGGGGCAACGCCCTCTCCCAGAGTGGATGGGAAACGGAGTCTCCCAGGGTGAAGACCCACTCTGAGCCTGGGTGTACCCTTGCGGCCTGATCCCTTGGGGTGGGCCTAGTGAACCCCACTGCCTTCAGAGGCCACGGAGGCAATGCGGAGGAATGGGTGGGGGCCTGGGAGAAGCCCTGTCCACCCAATGAAAGAGACCAGGGCTGCTCAGCTCCGGCCCAGTGCCCGTGTGAGTCGCACTGAGTCACTTTTCAAAAGGTCATTAAGTCCAAGTAGCCCCAAAAGAACCGATTTTTCAAGAGAAGATTAAAATCCCGATTGTTAAGTACAATCTATTCATTTTGTTTCAGCTCAGTTTAAAAAAAAAAACCCTCAGTGGGAAGAGAAAATATCTGTCTGCAGTATTTGCCCCAGAAGGCTATCAGTTTGCTACTTGGATTTGTGAGAACAATGTTTTTATCCTATTCTACCTGTTTACCTGGATAATCCCAGGAGGTACCTTTTAGTTTACTACACGAATTTATTTTTAATTATTATATGTTAACACCACATTATCATTTTTCTTAAAATTAAATAATATGAAAGGATTATGACTCCACATTGAATTCTAAGGGGGATCACGCTATAGAACTCCAGACAGGATGGGAAAACCTGCGCCTATCAGACCCATTCACCATTCTGAGCTTTAGTTCCCAACCAGTAAAATGGAGCAGCGATTCCCAACTCACAGCATTGCTGGGAGGGTTTGAAAAGGTGAGCCGTTCCTAAGAGAATTCAATAAATATTTATCCCATTCATTTCTTCTTAAAGATGGATGTGTGGCTCCGTAAATTCACGTCTATTGTGAAACAGGTGATTGCTATAGTCATGTTTTCTTCACTTTATAAAAGGCTCTCCCATCATGGGCTTCTCTGGTGCATGAAAAATAGGTTTTCCCTGAAGTTTTAGTGTGTGCATATTTTTGGGGGGTCACAATAAACAAGTATTCTGCCTTTTCAGTAGCAGAGGCATCGTCCCCTGTTCTGCGAGGCTGTCACTGGTTGGAAATGGGAGAACTGTCCTGTAAGTAAGTAAAGAATGATTCTACCAGGGCTTGCGTAGCAGCTCTGTCCTTAAAGCCACCGGCTGGAGTGTCGCTGAGACCATAGGCTTTCCTCTCTCCTTGGCACCTCCCGCCAGCTGGTATTAGGAGTAAGCTGCCGGGCCCCGCAGTGAATGGGGGAGACACAGAGTGGGTTGGGGGGGCCAGTGTTCACCTCACCTTGCCCAGACGGGGTGTGAAGGTTCACACACAGGTCAGAGCAAGAAGACTTTTTGGGAATCTCAGGAACAAAGCTAATCATGTCACGGGCTCTGCTCTTTCTGACAGCAACGTGTAGGAAACACCTGTAGACAGCAGGAAACTAGAAGAATTAAAAATATCTGCCTGGTCCCTAAAAAATAAATAAAAGAGGAAAGTAAAATGGCCTCTTTTCTTCACAGGGAAAACAAACAAAGCGGTATCTGGTTTGAGCCATTTCCTCTCTGCAAAGCACTTCCCCCCCGTGGGCCACACTCCCAGGCAGAGGCGGGCCGGGGGCACGAGCTCCAGCAGCTCGAGACGCCCGGGTGCCTGGGATGGTGGGCAGCCAGGGTCCTGAGCAGGGGCCAGGCCTCCAAGCCTGGGGCGGGTGCCCTTTGCAGGAGGGAGGGTGAGAGGAAGCTGAGCTCATCTCCCTGGGGAGAGGTGTCGCCTCCACCGAGTGCCAGAAACAGGGAGCCCCTGTGCAGCCCTCCCAGGCCCAGGAAGTCAGTCCCTGGGAACCGGGACCTGGGATGACGGACCCTTTGGGGCAGGACGTGACTGCAAGTTTGCTGGGTCTGCAGGCTCTGGCTGAGCACGGGAGCGATCCGAAGGTGGGAGGGTCAGGGAACGTGTTCTGCTCTCCTCGTACGCAGGGTCTCCGAGCCTGGTCATTCTGCCGGCTGCATTTGCAGTCTGGCCTCTTCCCCCTCACTGCGGCCACTGCACTAAGGCCCCCATCTTCTCTCCCTTGATTGTGGGGAGGGATTAAGGGCAGCTAACTGATTTCTTTCCTCTGCTCTTCTCCCTCCTGCCCACTCTCCCCTCTGCTGCCCAATCTGTCTAAAATTTGTCTGATCGTGTCTTTGTTTGGCTTACCTACTATATGATCAAATCGTCTTAGTAGAGAATATAAGGCTCCCATCCGCCTCTCCTTCCTGAAGGATCACACTTACTTTCTCAGTAGTGACAGCCAACACATGCTGATACTCACCGTGTGCCAGTGCTATGCTCAGTGCTTAGTAAAGATGATCTCACTGGATCAACCACCAGCCAGCTAGGCACAGGGACCATCATGCTGTGGACGGTGGAACCGGAGCTTAGAAGGGCTGAATGACCCCCCTGAGGAGGCAGAGCTGGGATTCCCACCCCGCAGTCCAGCTCCACACCCTGCCCTTCCCACCAGGAGCCTCCTGAAGCCCTCCGGACCCACCGTGCTGTTCATGCCTGTAGGCCTTTGCACAGGCTCCTCCTCTACCTCAGACACCTTGATGCCTATTCCCTCTGCCTGGATAGCTTTTCTTCGTCATCCAAGACTCCTTGCTACCTCCTCCAAGAAGCCTTCGTGGACCTCTCCCTGGGCGGTGTCCTCACAGCCATCCATGCAAACCTCTCTCAGAGCACTTCCCTTGCTACACTGAACTTCTGCCCCTCTCACCAGAGTGTGACCCCCCGCTTGAAGCCTTTACCTCAGTCTCCCCTATTCCTAGCTGGGTGGCCAACACATAATGTACAATAAATACTTACTGGTTTAAAGACATCAGCCATTGGGTAAAGACGGAGGCTCTGGCCTCTAGACCAAGTGTCTGAGCCTCAGGGTCCTCGGAGTCTCTATAGTAGGTGGGAGCACAGTCTGCCCGGACCCGTCCTTTATTGCAACGAGGCCCAAGTTTTATATTTTAGAAACACTTCCCGTGTGACTCTAACCTGCATCCAGGGTTCAAAACCATTGCTTTGGTCAAAAAAAAGACCCAGCGGAGGCAAAGCCTGGGTAGACGCTGCCAAGGGAAACCACACAACATGTTTATACACATGCAACCTGTGTGGAATAAACACCAGAAAGAACTCACAGATAAAATTCCAAAGGGATGGGAGAAAAATACTCACCCAAAGCTGCTGTTCGGGAAGAACAGGACATCACAACTCAATAACAAAATGTGAATTAGCTTTAAGGTAACAACTATTAGACCGGCCAATTACGTTCGGATGGTGACAAAAACAACAACAATAAAAACAGAGATGCCAGGATTACTGGGAAAATTTTCCCTTAAAATTGCTGTTAGCATTCGCATTGATTCATTCTGCCCTCTCCTGAGACAATGATCGGGGACGGCGTAACAAGAGCTCGAAAATGCCTCACTCTATTTTTAGACTGTACACCAAGGAAATAATGAAGAAAATGCAACTCACACAAGATTATCCATGGTATTGCTAATCACATAAAGGTGAAAAATCATACACCAGCTGGATATCAAGTTTTACAGAACAGTTGAATTAATCTGCAGAATATAAAGCCAGTAAAACCCTATGCTCCCGTTAAAAAGGACAGCTATTCAACATTTCTAACCAGGAGCTGTGTGTGGGGCAAAGAGCAAAGGGCTGAGAGATTCCCAGTGTTCTGTACACAGTTATGAGCATGCACAGCAACATAAATACCCACAAAGGCGAAGTGAATTTGGAAGGATGGGCAAAAAAATGTAGTGCTTGTCAGCCTGGAAGCTGTTCAGAGTTTTCATGATTAGAGAACATGTGCCCCCAGCTGGGGCAGTGCCCGCTTGGTCTCCCTCCACGGAAGGGCAGGCCTGGCTCCAGTCTGGCGTTTACCCAGGCCTCTTGGCTGAAAATATACTCCAGTACTGGGCACGGGGAAGTTCAACTTTAAAGGGGCCCAGTTCCTTTTAAACTCAAATCCTGTCCAGTCCCGGTGATAAGGGAGGACCCCCTGGCTGCCGAGCAATGGGGAGTGAGGACAGATGGGAGCCGGGAGGGAAGTCTCCACCCAGGACCTGGTAACAGGGCGCCGGGCAGCCCTGTGGGAAAGGCCCCTGGCTGTGCAGGAGGAAGCATCTGGGCCACCCCCCAGATACGGCGGAGGTTGGGGAGTGCCGCCCTGCTCGGGACAGCTGGGAGGAAGCCCGTCAGAGTCTGGGCCTCCTGACTGACCGAGGGCAGAAAGGCCATGGGGTGGTCTGAGCTGACCGTGGCCCCCACCGTGCCCTTCTCTGCAGGTTGGCTGGATGGGCACGGCCCCCTAAATGGAGAGGCGCCTGGCGTGTGGCAGCCCTGAGGTTACAGGGCTGCCTGTGGGGAGATGTGGGAGAGCAGGAAGCGGCAGGGAGGAGGGGCAGCAGGTGCGCAGGCCTCCCAGGCCGAGGGAGCTGGAAGCAGTCCGAGCGCCTGGGGACGCACGAGGGTCCATGCGGCGTGGCCCCAGGAGAGGCCACAGGGGTCACCTACCCGGCCGGAGGCACGGAGGGTGAGCCGTGGGTGGGGGATGAGGGGCGAGGCAGCCCCCCCGGGGCCCTGCTCCTCTCCAGGGTGCGTGGACAGGCCTGGCAGAAGTAGCCAGGCTCGGAGCGAAAGGGGGCCACAGATTGGGGGTTCGAGCCCTTGGGCTTCATTTTCGCCCCTGCAGCTGAGGTCTGGAGTGGTGATGTCTGCTGCAAACTCCCTGCTCTCACCCACGCCAGACATGAGACACTGGGTCTGGGGGCGCTGTTATGGAAGGAATCATGTCCCCTAAATTCAGGTGTTCAAGCCCTAACCCCAGGACCTCAGCGTGAGATTGTATTTGGAGACAAGGCCTCTGAAGAGGTGATCAAGGTAAAAGGACGTTACTAAGGTGGGCCCTGACCCAGCGTGAGGGTCCTAGAGAGACCAGGACACACGCAGGCACAGGGTGGGCGGGGTGGGGGGGCCTGTGAGGACGCAGGGCGAGGACCCCATCTCAAGGCCAAGAGGAGGGGCCTCAGGAGAAACCGCCCCGCGACAGCTTAACCTGGGGCCTCTCACAGGGAGCTGGGAGGGCATCTCACTATGAGGCCCTTGTGGAGCCTGGCGGAGGCCACCGGGGGTCTCACCCCTTCACGCTGCGCCTGCTCTTGCTCACGCTCACGGTGTCAGGCCGCGGCGCCCAGCCCTCTCCCTACCCTCTCCCACAAGCAGAGCCCCTGGGGGGGCGGCCGGACTCTTGCCCTCTCCCTTCCCCACTCTGCTCCTAGTTGCTGCTTTTGTTTCTGAACTCAAAACACCTCACTGGGCAACGGGGGAGCCCGCAAACTTCTGACCTTTGCCCCGGACCGTGGCCAGAGCGGCGGTGGTGCCCCTGCGGTGGAAGGCAGGTCTTTGCTCACGCTGCAGGGTCTCCTGTGGGGCCCCTGGGGTGTCGGGCAGGGGAGGGGGAACCGACCCAGACCCCAGAGAGTCAGGAAGCCCTCCCCACCCCCTGCTGGTTTCCCCTCTGGCTTCAAACAAGGCCTCTGCCTCTGAGCAGTGATCTGGGGGGTGCCCACCCTGGCCTCTCACAGCAACAGCTGCTCTGAGCTTCAAAGGCAAGCCACCAGAGCAGGAAGCAGAGGCCATGGCGAGGTGCATGCCCCCCAGCCCCCCAGCCTGCCCGGCTCCAGAGCGCCTGCTTCTCTTTGATGGACCAAGTGATTTCCAGGTATTTTCCCACATTTTCAGAGGCGACAGCACCTTGCATCTGTGGAGTCCTTTACACCTTCTCCAAGTCCTTGACTATGAACACGTGATCTAATTTAATCCTCCCGATAAGCCAGGCAGGGATGGAATAACCATCCTGGTGAGGCCGCAGATCTCGCATTGTTGGTGGCACTGGGGCCATGCTGCCCCTCCCTTAGCCTCAGCTGGGCCTTAGCAGGTTCTCGGCCCTGCGGAGAAGGGTCTCCCTCTCGAACTCCTCTCCCTCCGGACCACTGAGGAGCCCCTAAGGGTCTCCATGCCCTGGTCTCTCCAGTCCGTTCTCTGAACCACAGCCACATGGAGCCTTCTAAGTGTGCACGTGGCAGCCCAGTGGGGGGCAGTCGACAGCAAGAGAGGTCGGTCTGGTTGCAGGAGGGCGCCGTAACTCCTCGCCCCCATCGCTCTGAGGAAAAATGGGCGGTGACACAAAGAAATGGCTTTGCAGAGCTTTAATGCTCCCTGTACGCTCATTGGCCACACCAAATAACTGTCCCCGAGAGTGCCTGCTCTGAAGATGCAGCTCCGGCTCCCCTCTGCTCTTAGGCCCCTAAGTGCCTCTGCATAGAAAGCTTGGGGCCTCCCCCATTGGGTCCTGAACAGGCTCTGTGGTCTTACACAGTCTCCCAATTAAACCCAGGCCAACGAGCATCTCCAGGGCCCCCAGCCTGGGCATGGAGCTCAGGTAGAACGTCTTAGGGAGGCCTTTCCTTCCCCCCCAGGTCACCCCAGCTCTGTGTCCTGAGCATGTATTTAATGGAACACTCGGCGGAACTGTTGCCATCGCCTCTGATCCTCTAACCCCCTCGCGAGACCGCAAGCTTCCTGAGGGCAGGATTCAAGTTTGACTCTTCCCTTTTGTGTCCAGAATTCCCAGCACAGAACTGGACACAGTGGACACTCATTAAATAGTTACGAAGCCAGCAAGTGAATGCTTGCCTCCCCTCTCCGGCCTCCCTTCTTTTTTTCCTGCCCAGGACGGAGAGGATTTTCCCAGGAGCAAGTCTGTGGCTCCTACTCCCTCCTTGCGTGGGGGGTGAGGTCTTGGTGTCCCCAGGCTCCCTCTGCCCTGCCCCCTCAGCTGGTGCACAACTTCCCCATCTGCAGCTGCCCCTGCAGGAAGTGCCTGATGATTGCTCCATTTCCCACAGTGCCAGCACCCCATTCCTGCCCCCCTGCCCCCTCCCTGCTGGCGGAGGGGGACCCACGAGTGCCTCCGTGGCTCTCTCTCCCTCCCATTCCCCTGCTGGCATTTCTCACCGAGCCTGCCCTTTACGCACACCAGGTAGAGCAGGCCCCCGGGGAGGAAGGAAGGCAGGCCAGGGCCATTTGGCTCATTCATTGAGAACCATAAAAACATTCATATCCTTTAACCTAATAATTCCACCCCGGGGAATTGCTTCCAAAGAAGAAAAAAAAATACATGGACTGTTTATAGCTGTGCTATTTGCAATAAAGAGAAAGTGGAAGCAAATGTCATGTCTCCAAACAGAAAAATGATTAAATAACTGTGGCATATTTATATTATAGGATATCATGCAGACATTTAAAATGAAAATATGACCATGTAGAACAAGCACAGTGTCTTGGGAATAACACTGAGTGGAAAGAGTACAGAGCTGCACATACACAGATTAATTTTGTGGGAATTATGTATGTGGCTAAAAATAATAGACACAAAATTGGAAGTAATTCCACTTATATTAAGTGGAATTACTTTCCCTCAGTTTTTTTTTTAAATGATGAAGGGGATAAAACTGTGGATCAGAGGGAGCAAGAAAAAATAAAATAGTTGTGTTAAGATGGTGAATTTTTACAATTTTACCTTAAAGTGCTTCATGTTAGCTTAATAAGAAATTAATACTTTAAAACTAAAGAGAATACCCTGGACACAAAGTCCTAGAGTTTTCTAAAAAGACTTTTTGTTGGTTGTGGTTTTAGCATTGCTTTAAAAAAAATAACAAAAGCATCCCTCATTTAGACCTTCTGTGCATGTGGCTATAGGTCTGTAAATGACTGGATGTGGGTCCCACAGCCTGACTGCCCCCAAGAGCACTTGGAAGACCCCTGCCTACTGGGTAAATAATCCTGTCTGCTCTCGCCCTGCCCGACATTCTCTGCACCTGGGCCACCACAGTCCCCGCCCAGGTAACAGCTCAGAGGTGACCTCCATGCCTGGAGCTCAGAACCCTTAGGGTAGAAGGTGGGACCCCACCATGGGGAGTCCTGGGAGGTCAGATGGCAGGTGAAAAACCCTAACGCTAAAGCCTGGGGTGGAGTCTTTTTCTTTCGCCCCTCCCCCCCCCCACTCTTTCTTTCTTTCTTCTTTTTTTTAAAAAAAGGGTTGGTTTATGGGAAGTTTAGGGTCAGCTAAGCCCCCCGCCCTTTGTATGTAAATGGAGCACCTGGCCCTCCTGGTTCCTGGGAGGGGAGGGGTGTCCACAGCCTTGCTCTCTTTACAGTAGCCCCCGCACCACCCCTGCTCCAGAGACCACTTCTGTGCACCCAGCAGCAGCGCCATGTCTGGGCCAGTGTCCCTCCACTTCTGAATGTCCAGTTCTGAATGTCCTGTCAAAGCCTGAACTGACACCCGGCCTCTGTCCACCCCAAACCAGCAGAGATCTCGGGATGCCTGATGCTGCAGCCACCCTGCTCTCTGCCTCCCTCCTGCCCCTTGGCAGCTCCAACCGGCACCCAGCACCACATCCTTCCTCCAGTGACCCCAGGCCGGCTCCGCATGGACCTCCGTCTCACTGAAGGGAGCCCACGCTGCCCTTCTAGTCTGTGCACCGTCTGCGTCCTATCTTTCTGGAAGAGTCCACCCCTCCTGCCCACCAGGTACACTCACACGCAGGTCTGCACACCCCAGGACCCCACGCTGTGGTCACTCCAGGACCCCAGCTCCCCATGTGCATCTCTCATTCCTCTCTCACACTCGCTTCTCACACCCTTCCTTCTCCCCTGCACTACGGCCACCTGCTAAAAACCTTCCCAGCTTTCCGTGCCCTCTCTGAAGTCGCCCGCTGCCCCAAAGCCGCCTCCAGCCGCATCAGTGGGGATGGTCTTTCCAGGAGGACATCCCCCGGCCTGCGGCCTTGTCGATATCCTGGCGCAGGGCACTGTGTGGCTTGCATTCTTTCAGAGATACCTTGTACCACTTCCCACCACCACTACTCAACTCTCTGCTGAGATGCTGTCTTTGTATCGGACCCTCTCGGAGAATCCAGACAGCGTCTTTCACACGGTAGGCCCAATACGTATACGTGGACCGACTGCACACAAGAATGTGTATTTCCACACCAGGTCTGTCCTTCGCTGGTGCAGGACATTTTCCTAAAGCGAAGCAGGGGACTTCGCATTCATGCCTGTTTAATTTCACTGTGTTGGTTTTGGCCCCGCATCCCATCCTATATAAATCATTTTGAACTTGAATATGTCATGTATCATATTAACTATTCCAGCGTGGGTCATCTGGGTTCTTTCTATATTTCATCCAAGTCATTAACAAAGACTTGAACAAGCCAGGGCCAAGGATAGAGCCCGGTGGCCTGCCCCTGGCGACTTCCCGCCACAAAGACCTGGGATGCAAAGTGCAGATGGGCGTGGCAGCGAACCTGTTCCGAATTCATCGTGCCTAAACCCCCCTGAATACAAGTGAGGTGACTGTTTGGGACATCAGAATACCCGTGCTGGCGTGTGAGGCTCTCAGCCCCCGCAGCCCGGCTCAGGACTGACGGCAGCAAGAGGTGCCCTGGGGTGGCGGCTCCTTCCCGGCCCCGGCCCCTGCGGCTGTGCCTGAGTCCCGTGCTCTCCCTGGGGGGTGCCTCCCATGCCGCGGTGGGAGGTGAGGACAGGTCAGGAAGAGATGACCAAGGTGAGAGGGACGAAGAAGGGAAGCGGTTCCTCGGTCAGACCGTCTCCCCCCGTTTCCTCCCCCGTCATCCCACCGCTCCACCAGGGTACACCGCAAAGTGCACCTGCACCCCATCCCCTCCCCTCCCCTCCCTGTCTCTGAAGGGCATCCCTGAGCCCCCTCTTGCAGGCCTTGGCTGCCCTGTAAGCCTGCATCCTGGACTTGCTCTTCTATGCCTCAGTTTCCCCCTGTTTCCCAGGTTCTAGTCTGGTGCTGTTCCAGCCCTGCTCCCAAGGACCAGCTCCTACCAAAGTCCAGGGAGCTTTATCTGAGGGGCCTGCCCGTGGCCTGAACTGACCACCCTTCTCCCTACACACGCTCTTAGGCTGGAGGAAAACTTCAGGCATCCTCCTGCCTGCCTGGGTCCCGTCAGGGCTGCGCCAAAACCAAGGGAGGCCGTTCCCTTCTGCATGACTGACTAGAAATCCCACTTAGTCATTCGACAATCACATCACACCTAATCTGTGCCAGGCATTGTTCTAAGCACTTCACACAAATATTAACTCATTTAATCCTCATAAAAACCCCATCATGTAGATACTATTATTATTTGCATTTTACAGAGGTGAGAAACCAAGGCACAGCGTCTGTGACACAAAGCTAGTGATTGGCAAAGTCAGGACTCCGACTGAGCTGTCTGGCTCCCGGGTCTGTGCTCCTAACCCCTACCTCACGCGGCCTCTCCCTGAGGCAACATGGAGCCACCTCGTTCCGGAGAGCGTGCCGAATGCACGCCACGCTCACTGCAGGAACCAGGGCCGATGATGGGGATTTCTAGAGCTTATCATTTAAGTTTAAGAGATACGGGCAAGTCCTTTGAAAGCACCGCTGGGCAGAACTGTGAAATACTTTCCTTGCCACCTGCACAGGCCAGAGCCTCTCTAAGGCGTCCTCCTCGGTCTAGAATGGAGGCCTCGGCTTTGCTCACATTTCCCTTCACCTTCTTTGCATCCCTTCTGCCACCTGCCACCAGGCACAGGGAAGCCCGGAGCTTTCTCACAGGAGACAAACTCAGGCTTGTCACAATTTTTCACAGTCTCTATTTAATAAATATTAACAACCACACTACCATGATTTTACGGGATATTTTAACTGTCCAAGTTCATAAATTGTCTGACTTGCCATGCATGATCTTACTTCTGTCTCAAAATAGCCCTATAAGGTAGATAAAGCAGGTGCCAGTTTCGCAGACGGAAGCGCTAACCAGGACTCTGAGGCCAGTTACTGACTCAGGACCTGAGACGGTTTAGCTCTCTGCATGGCATCCCCTTGGCCTAAAGGGAACAGAGGGCAGCCTGTTGGTACCGTTTCCTTCAAATTCTGCTGCCTAATTCCAGGGCTGACTTGCAGGCTGAGTTTCATTGACCCCTTCTTTGAGGGGGTGGGGGAGACAGTTCTAAATGTTTTGTAACTGCATGTAGAAAAAGGCGCAGATTCCCTATTAACTATGGGAGAACGCTTCTAAGTCCAAAAAGACGGCTCTGAGCTGTCTCTCTTACGGAAGTGGCTGTTCCAGGGCTAAGGTGTTTAAGGAACATTTTAAACAGTGGCACCCAATGGCTTCTGTTCGTATTCCATTGATACGTTTACCTATAGAAATGGGGTGTATATTCCCCCATGTCTTCCCCTTCAAGCCTGCCTGCCCCTCCTAATTGCACCCCAAAGCATGAAGGACAATCAGAGTCAGTGAAAACGTTCTCTATGCTTGTGAAGCGGCTTTCTTTTTAACCAGGAAGAACACCTGCAGCCCGAGAGTTGGGTGAGGCTCTGGCGAATGAACCCTGAGTGGTGCCGATAAACATTTTCTTCCTCAGCCTTTACACCTTTGCAGCCTGAAAGACACGGTCTTGCTTCCAGACCCAGCTCAGAGATCATCTGCTTTGTGAGATCTTCCAAGACGCCACCAGGACACTCATGACAGTGAACTATCTCCAACTCTCATCGTCTGGGGCACGTGGGAAGCTTGCACTTCCCGTCCCGTAGTTGAGAAGAGCGTGTGGCTAGTTCTGATGTGGCCCTTTCAGGCCAGAGCCATGGCTGGGGAGGGTCCTGCAGAATTTTCCTTCCTCTTCCATGACAGCTGATAGTATTCCATAGGCAGCTGCTGCATCGACCCGGGTCCCATGGGAAGGACAGCCATGGTATGAAGCGGAGCCCCCGGCCATCCCTGCAGATGTGCAGGAGTGAGAAATAAACCTCTGCTGTTTGCAGCCAGGAGGGCTGTGGAGGTGGACTGCCCTGACCACTGCAGTCACCTGTCCTTGTGCAATGGGACCTTCACTCCCTGCCTTTACAGAGCCTGTCGCGTTGTTCTATAATCACTTCCTCCACTTTTGCTCCCACCCATCTACCTCCAGACTTGGTGAACCTTGAGGCCAGGTCTTGTGTCTTATTAACTCCAATCTGGTCACTGCTTAGTACACGTCCTTAAATAAACAATGAAGGGATGTACGCATGAGTAAGGTGTTTGATGACAGTATCAAATGCGATCATATAAAATGTAATTTTATAATCTGCTGGACACAGTCCTTTCTGACCATGGGGTTGATCCTGGGTAACTCTAAACAGTCCTCCCCAGCCTGCTTACACCAGCTGGGGAAAGGGTTCCTCAGGGTAGCTCCCTGGAAGTGCCCCGCAGCACCCTGGAGAGCTTCTCCCCCCGGCTGTGGCTGTGACCTGCCCCGACATGAGTGTACGGGGGCCACCCAAGAGGCAGGAAATTTGTCACACAGTAGGTATCAGTGAATGTTCATTGGCAGTCACAATAGAGCCTAACAATAACCAAGGAAGTCCCCAAATCCCTGTCCCTATAAAGGGTAGCAAGTCATCTGCTATAGTGGGCTAAATGGTGGCTCCCCAAAAAGATACAATCAGTTCCTAATCTCCGGAACCTGTGAATGCTGCCTTACTTAGAGAAAGGATCTTCGCAGATGTAGTTATGGATTTTGAAAGGAGGAGATCACCTTGGGTTATCAGTGAGGGTCCTAAATCACATGTCCTTGTGAGAGGCACACAGGAGAGACGGTGAGATGCCCGTGAGCGGCCACAAGCCCAGAACGCCAGCGGCCACCAGGAGCTCAGATTAGCCTGCCCGCCCACCCCCCGCTCCCGGCCCTGAGCCTCTGTAGGGAACATGGCCCTGGGACCCCCTCACCGCAGAGAGAACACATGTCCATGGTTTTAAGCCACTGGCTCGGGGCAGCGTGTTACGGCAGCCCTGGCAGGCCCACGGCTGGCGCCTCTCTGGCCTTAGGTTCTCCGGGGCCTCTCTAGCCGGGCACACCAGCGTGTGAGTCCCCCACTGGTCCTGGGAAACAAGGGCTTGAGGTCCTCCTGGGGCTCCTCCTGTGCACTTCAGTCCAGGCTTTATGCAGGCACTCAGGCCTGACTGGGCACGGGGAGGCCCCAGAGGGCATCACAGGAAGGAGACTGGGGAGGGGGCAGCCTTGTGCCTGGGGGCCTCCGAGCCTTGGCTGTGGACTCTCAGCCTTGGTGGTTAAAGCAGGGCTAACAGAAGCTGCTCCTCCCCTCGCCCTCCGCGCCCACAGGTGCTTGCTGGGTAACACCTAGCATTACTGGTGCAGAGCTGGTGAGCCTGGGGGAGACAACACACAGACATGGGGGGAAACAAAGTAGCTATGGGTCAAGAGTGCCCTGGAGTGGGGAGGCCCTGTGCTGGCAGCCTGTTCTGCCACTAACAGACTTTAAATGTGGCCATCAGTAAATCACTCATGTTTGAATGAAGGGAATGGGAGCAATTGCTAATGTTCCTTCCTGCTCTCAAAACTCTACTCCCTAAAAATACACTTTTATTTAAACTTCCACATTTGCCATAGACATTGGCACTAGTTTCACCAGAGACACAACTGGAGCCTTTGAGAAGTTTTTCAGATGTGTGGGTGGGTGAGGTTCCAGGGTGAACCTGTGCCAGCCCTTAAAAGCCCCAAGCTTTGAGCCGCTGGCCTCTACCATGGCCTGGCCGCTGCCAGAGGAGACCTGGCCAGGTCAAGGGGCCTGTGGTCCCCCGTGAGCCCACACAGGCATGGTGGGGCAGCCCGAGCTCCTCCAGGGCGGGCGCGGTGGGATCCCACCCAACAAGGCAGCTTCAAATGTCAGCTCTCCTGGTGATCACCTTCCAGACCTTGCACAATAACCGTATTGAAGCCTCAGCTTCCTCCTCTAGAAAACAGTTATAACAGAACTTCATGAGGATGAGAAAGATAAACTCAAGCAAAATGTCCGTATACAGTAGGCTGTCAGCGAGTGGTAGCAATCGCCACAACAGCAAGCTTTGGATTTCTCCCATGCGGACGTTGTATGGCAGCTCAGAAATGGGCTTCTCATTTTCCATCAAACAATTCAAAAGCAACATGAGCCAAGGACCTTGAAGCCCAGGAATATATTTCAGAGGCAGGAGCCCCATCGGGCTGGAGGAACTGTCCATCTAGTTCACGTTCTTGGGATGACCTATGGCCAGTGGGGGCTCTAGCGGGGAGGCCCTGGGCAGGCCCGGAGCCCTCTGCGGCACGTGGCGAAGTGTAATTCCCTGTGGCCTCTGTTGTGGGTACAGGGGGTGGGTAACAGTGGCCACAAGGCCCAGCCTCTTGTCCCTGTGGCACTGTTCCGCTGGCCTGGCCCGGGCTGACCCTGTGGCCGGCTGCTGCTCCTCAGCCCCCTCAGCCTGTCCCTGCACTGCCTTTGGGCAAAGGAAAGAAGTGCTAGCTTTTCAGAGCATGCACAGGATGTGTGATCCCAGCGGGAGGACCGAGTGGGGCTGTAGGTAGAGAGGGGTGGGAAGAGGAGTTTTTGTAAGTGTGGCTTGTTCCCAGAGGCCTCTTTCTATCAGCGAAGGCAAGAGGAACTCGAGGTGGCCCTTGGGGGGCTTGGCCAAAGGCATTCTCTTGGGACCTGGAGCCTGTTTCAAACGGATTTCTTGGGCCAGAGCACTTAGGTGGAGGCCCCAAGCCAAGTGCATTTACCACTGGGCTGAATGCCCCTGTAGACTGTGCACCCCAGGGCTGCCAGGAGGCCCGGGGAGAGCCCCTGCTGTCGGGGGACCCCTAGCAGAGGAAGCACGTTTTCGCTAGCTCCTATTAGCAAAGCTGACTTTGGACTCCCACACACTTGATAGCTTATCAAGACATTTTTTGTCATGTCCTATGCATATATCTTGTTTTCCCAAGTAGAAGAGAGTTCTTTTTATGGCAGGAACTGTAACTTACATTTCTCTGCATCTCCATTTAGGCCCCCAACTTCAAATATCTTTGTCTTTATCTCCCAGGGGCGAACTGCCCCAGGTCCCCACGCAGACCACAGCGGTTCCAGCACCAGCTTTGTGCTGTGGTTCCCTCTGACCAAGTACTTTTCCCAATTTTCTGGTCTTGGTCAACTGTTACTCATCCCTCAAGACTCAGTTTAGAACTCATCTCTAACAGGAAGGCCCCCCGAGCCCTGGGCTGGACGCAACACCTCTCCTCTGTCCACATGAGCTCCAACCCCTGTTCTGCTGTCACCCATTAGGTGCTTCCCTAACCCCTCTGCCCCCCACCAGACTTGAGTTCCTCAAGGATCAGCAGGTGACATGCTCATCTTTGTACCCCTGGTGCCTGGCAGGAAGGGGGCCTCCATACATGTCTGCTGGACCTAATTAAGAGCTAGTGTGTGGCATCCTGTGAATTGTTACCAATCAATTATAGAAGATCCAGCCTGGGAAAGAGCTGTGTTCGCTATCCCAGAGCCAGGAGGGTGGCCCTGATATGGTGCCAGCAGGTTCAAAAAGAAGGGCTGGGGACATCTGATGATGCAGACACTTAGTTCCTTGGCTGGAGATGATGTCCAGCTCCGATGTGCAGAGCTGCCCAGTGCTTCCAGCCGGGGACCCTGATACCAGCCATTAGGGATGGGTTCTGATGCATCTCAGGTGGGTCTCTTACGGAGGTAAGGGCCCTGCAAGCCCACCTCACCTCTCCTGGGGAGCTACGGGCTTGCAATCGCAGCGGCTGGAGGCGCCTCCTGGGAACAGGATTTGACTTACCCAAGTGAGACGTTACAGGGGAACCTCAGGGGCCTACAGTCACTTTCCACAGTTCCCAGGAGACACAAATTCCAGCAGCCCAAAAGGAAAAAGATGAGGAGCCCTCGGCCCCAAAGACCAGCTCGAGGGCGGCGTCCTCTCAGGTCCTGCCCAGGCAGATCCATTCAGGAGCTGACCTCCCAGAGTGCCCCAGACCGGAGTGGTAAATGGTGGCAGCCACGCCTTAGTGGGAGTTGGTGGTATCATTGTAACCTTCTTTTGCACCAAGAGATAAAAATGTGTACATAACACCCTGAAGGCTGAACATGAGGTGGATATTGCTTTTGTGATGAAACTGATCTTCTTAAGGTTTAGGCTGACCTACTTCCCAAATGAGAGAAACACTGCTAGCTGCTGGGCTTCCAGAGGTCCCGTGTGCCTACGTCCCCAGCAGCCTCAGGGCTCCGTGTCTTGGCCTTCTCCTTTACAACACGGCAGGGGCAGTTAGACATTGTTCCATCCCACCCAGAGCTTTGAGGGGGTCAGAATCCAGTAAGGCGAGGAGGGGAGCTCAGACTGGCTCTGCAAAGCAGGAACTAGCCCTGGAGGCAGGCAGGGCTGCCTCTGATTTCTCTGGAACCAAAATGCGTTCTCCTGTGGCCCTGATAAGATTACCAGGCTGCTGAGCCGCCGGTGTTCAGATTTCCCACGGCACCGAGCTGGCCGGGCTCCGGCTGGCCTTGCTGCGGGGAGCCACACTGTGGGCCAGGCTCTGAAACCTGACTCCCACCCAGGAGTGCACACTCACCCCCTCCTGTGACAGGGCCTGGGCCCTTCTGGGCTGGCTACTGTCACTGCAGGCCCGCTAATGGGAGGTGTCTGCTAAGTGGAAGCCAGTGGACTTTGAGGGTCCCACAAAGTGTGTGGGGGCCAGCAAGGAACATGGGGGCACGCAGGCATGTCCCCCAAGTTCACTGAGCCAAACTCCTGCTTCCAGAGGCCATGCAGGTCCTAACGAGGGCCTGTAAGCTCCAGCCAGCAGCCAACATATGGGTTGGTGACGAGGGGGCCGAAGCAACAAGGGCTGTTAGTAAAACTGTGGCAGGAAATATTTAATGAAGTAAAAAGATATCAGTGAGACAGTAGATTACAAAATGAACACATATGTATATGCATGTGTGTGTGTGTGTGTGTGTGTGTGTATACTGATATGTAGGTCCACACACATTCTCTGCCTCTCCCCACCTCTCTCCTCTCTCACATCAGTAATACTGATCATCTGTGAGGATGAATAGACAGAAGGCCAATAATTTTTAAGTAACATTTAAAACAAGATCTACAACATAATAAATGCTCAGTAAGTACTGAATAAATGGATGCATAAAAATATCTGGCAAGGATGTGTGTTGCCTCAGAGAAAAGGGCTCCTTCATGATCGCCATCTAAGAGACTCAGCCTCTGTTCCGTGGTAGTAGAATTCCATTCTCATGGACTCAAGAACACTGGCGGGCTATATCACAGTGCTTACAATTCATATTTTAGCAACAAAGAATATGAATTTAATGTTGGTGTCCTAAGTCTCCAGCTGTCTTCCCTGTACACGTCTCTCTTCTGGGCTCCCATCCGCAGTAACTTCGCCTACTCTCTCTCCTAGAGAAGAAACATATCTGCGCCATGAAGGACTGTATTTCCTTCTGGACATTTCTACTTAGAGCAATCAAAACCAACATATCTAAACTTTGCTCTTTAAAAAAATCTGATCTTTCTCCCATCTTCAGCCATTTATTTACTCATTCAGCAAGAATGCATTGAGTGTCCATCAGGCCCTTAGATCTTTAAGATATGGCCTCTGTCCTCAAGGGGACTTCCAGGGAGAAAGCCCAGTAGGCAGGCAGTTACAGTCGCTGGGACTCTCATTCAGTTTGCACAAAGGGCTCTGAGAGCGCTTGCGGAGTCCAGGGGCAGCTGGGAAGGCTTCCTGGGGCAGAGACACAAGCGCCATGGACGGAGCGCTGTGGACGGAGCGGGGAAGGGGCTCCCTATTTCTGTTAATCCACTTATCAGGCAAATTCTTCTTGAGAAATGATATGAGTGTGTTCCAGGCGCTGTGCTGGTCTCTGGAGACCTCAAGACTAGCAGGGCAGGCCCTGCCGACAGAAGGCTTACAGAGCTGTAGAGGCTGCAGGGCCATCTCCCCCGCGCTTGGACCCCACTCCGCTGGGCACCCTGGCGAGCTGGAGCACAGACGCCATTTTTTATTTCTCCCACAACACATGGTCTTTACCCTTCCCTCGTCTGTATTCTCACTCTCTCCTGAAGTCAGGATACGCCTGGACACCCAGAGAAGCACCTCAGCCTGGTCCCCTCGCTCACCCTGGGGACCAGCACTTCTGCGGTTTCTCCCTCCCCATCATGGCCACCATGCGACCCAAACCCCTCAGGTTCCTCTCTGTCCATGGAGCAGAATCCAGGGCCACTGGCCTGCTGGCCTTTGAGGGCTGCAGCCAGCCTCTGTCCGAATTTGAGAAAGGCACCTCTTTAGGGCACAGCTGGGCAAGGAGACTTTGTATGAAGAAAGTAGCCCTTTCCTCTGGCGGGCTCGGACTTCAGCTCATACTCACCCGCTTGGCCAGCATCCACTCTACTTGGGGGCCCTGTGGCTTTTATCTTATACCTTTCATTTTTTCTCTGCCTTCCTCTTCAGCCAAACTGGCCTACTTCCTAAACACAGCTGGTGTGTTCTCCCTATGCCCATTCCTTGTGTCTTCGCGTCCTCACCACCCCCATTTCTACCAAGGTTTCTGTCAAGTCTCACCTCCAAGTCCTGAGACACTAGAACTTCTGGTCTGCAGCAGCCACTCATGTGGAGCTGGCACATTTGATAATGAGTCACACAGCAGAATCTAGTAGGCCTCATTCCCACTACTGGATGGAGAGCTTTCAGGAGGCATCTTCATCTTGTTTATCCCCCAGGGCTTAATGAAGGCTGAACTAATGACTGATATTTTGGATAATGGTAACAATGGCTTAAAAAAGGAAAAGGTTTCCCAAAGACTTCTAGGAGGTCAGTGGATTCTAGAATGAATGTTGAGTAAGCCTTGCTGGTCTGCTTTGAATTCCTAATACTGGGAAGTAATGTAACCAGTTTCTCCCTAAATAGAGCGGTCCCCTTGTGTCTCAGGAGAGGGCTTTCCTCAGACACTTTTTCCAGAATTCCAAGTGCTACACCCGTGTATCCCGTCCCACTGCAAAAAGCTTACTTCCGGGCTATGAACCGTCACTTCCCCAGCCTCTTGACTTCCTTCAGCAGGCTAACAGTTGTGGTCTTTTTTCAGGGGTTTTGACAAACTTCAGAAGCAGCCACTGCCCACCAGCAAATCCAGAGGCCCTCTGCAGACTCCGGGTGAACCCACAGGCTTCCCGGCTGGCGGGCGGTGCCCCCACCCCCACCTTGGGAGCATTGTTTGTGGGGCCCTGCACAGCTCAGTCTGTAAGCTGGAGGCCTTCTCTTCTCATGCCCCCAAACCACACAGGAAGCTGCTCAGGTGACATTTTCAGGGCCTCTACCACGCACTGTTCATTCCTCAATGGAGGGAGAAGAAAATGGAAAGAGTTCCTCGTGTCCCTACAAGAAACTGTCAAGTTGCACGTGGCCCTCCAACAGCAACCTGCCTGTAAGCCTACACTTGCTTTGCTCTTAATCTTCCCACCCATCACTGCAGGACATTAGACGAGTCCTGCTTCATATCGAGCCTCTGACCCAGGGCCTGAGGCACTGGTGCTCTGTCAGAGGAGGGGACCCGCCTCCAAGAGAACTTCACTAGGAGCCTTCATCCAGCCTGACCAGCTGGGTGTCTCCTGGGCCAACTCCCTCCTCTGCCCTGAGGCTGTGGGCTGCCCAGACCACCCTGGTGCCTGCTGGGTCTGATCTTCCAGCAGAGTCGTGAGCACCACCTGCCAGGTTACTTCCCACCCTCGCTGGCCCTGATCTGCCCGGTTCCCTGACCTGCGAATGTTTCCGTGGACAGTCCAGCCTGGGCCCCACCACACTTTCTAAGCCTCCCCGAGGGTGATCCCTGTTCCTTGAAGACAACTGGTTGGGCTGGATGCCTGAATGCAGGACGCCTGCTCACGAAGATCTGCTGCTCCTGCAGAGCCACAGAGCTTGGCAAGCCAAACGAAGCCCCTAGCCGAGAAGAGCCCCCTGGGCCTCGGGCTAGAGCAGGGGAGGGAGCAGAACTGTCTGTGCATCGAGTGTGGCTGAGGTCGGTAGGTGGAAACCACCCTAGAAGCTAGGTGAGACCATTTGCAACTTTTTTCTCCATCTTTCCAAAAACCCGGGCCCTGCTGAGGCCGACTAGGCCTAAATGTCAGGTCTGGGTCCAGGGGGGCAATCTACAGAAGCTCAGGATGTGGGGGTGGGGAGGAGAGGGCGCAGGGGCACAGCAGCCAGTGCCCTGCTGGGGGTGGGGGGTGCCTGGACCTGCGGGGGCTGGAGCAGCGCCAGGAAAGGCCCAGGCGAAGAGGGGTGCCTCTCCGCCACGCACCCAACGGATGGGGCCAGCACCCCAAACACCTGGTCTCAGAGGGCAGGCAGCCGCAGGAGTTTCCCCAGCAATAGTGCCGTCTGAGCGCCACGAGGCAGCTTTTCAGAAAGCCCCGAGGGGAGATGTGGCAGACAGGAGAGGCGCTGGGGGGCAGCGGCGGCGGGACCCTGCAACGCGATGGGGCATCGGGCACGGGAGCCGGCAGCCCGGCCAAGGGCCTCTCGGGCCGGCTCCTTCTCTTTCCACACCCGCCCCTTCGCGGCCGGCTGCTGCTTTCCCGAGAGCTTCGCTCACGTTTGCCATTAGTTACCAAGTTGGCTGCGCCCAGCTTTGCTCCTGGAGCATGTCTGTGCCCTACCCCGACGCCGGGACCCCCAGGGTGGCCTCCCCGCTCGAGTGGAGGTCCCTTCCTGCCGCCCAGGGGGTCCCCGGCGGCGCGCGGTCCCCCGGAGCTGGCCGGGTCCAGCCCTCCCGCGAGCGCCCGAGTCCCCGCGTCCCGTACCTCCATGTCCTCGGGTGCCGGCCCCGCTCTGCGCCCCGGCGGTCGGGCCCTGCGTCCCGGCTCTGCGCCCGGGAGGTCGGGCTCTGCGCTCCGGTTCTGCGCCCCGGCGGTCGGGCCCTGCGTCCCGGCTCTGCGCCCCGGCGGTCGGGCCCTGCGCCCCGGCTCTGCGCCCCGGCGGTCAGGCTGCGCGCGGCTGGGCTGGGCCGGTCTCCGCTCGGGGCGGCGGCGGGGGCGGGCTGTGGGGGGAGGGGAGCATGGAGGAGGGGCAGGAGCCCGGCGACCAGGGTTAAATTTAGACACAGATCTAAACAGACACTGTCCCCTCCCAGGGCCGGACGCGAGCAGGCGGGCCCCGATCCAGGCATCTGCCCAAACAAGGGGGTGGCACCGCGCGCCCCTCGTCGGAGCGGTTTCTCCGGACCTGCCCTTCACCGCGGTCTCCGTCCTTCCCGACCCCCGCCTTCCGTTTGCCGTCTCTCTTTCTCTTGCCCCCAAAGTCAACGTTGGCCTTTCGTTCAGTTTATCTGCTTTCTTTTCTAGTCCCTTCGCTTCCGCCCACCTTACTGCCCCTCGCCCTTCCCTCTGCCTTTAACTGCCCCCCAGCCTCCCCGTTGCGCGCAGCCCGGTGGGCGAGGGGGGGCTCTCCGCGGCCGCCGCTCTGCGGCCTCCAGGGACCCAGAAGGGCAGCGGTTGGGACCCAGCCTGCAGCGCCCCGTGCACCTCCCGGTCCCGCGTCCTCAGGAATCCACTGCCCATCAATCTGTCCGTCTCTCATCCGTGTATCAGCAGGAGGCGAAAAACGGGGAATCAAAGCTAAGTTTTCCAAGCTGCCTGTTGGATGCAATAAACCTTTTCCTCTTTCGTTGATTTGGTTGATGTATTTGATTTTTCTGGGACTTTCGGCTTCCACAAGCGGCTTGCTGAAGGGCCTTTCCCCTTTCCTGTTACCTGGAATAAGGTGCGAATCCTGAACATCAGATTCCCATAAGGCCCAACATAGCCACTCTCCCCCAGGGCCGCCCTCGCCCCCTCGCAGGGAGGCTGCTCCGACAGCACCCAGGAACTGGAATCTGCAGCAGGTTCCTGCCGGGCTGCCACCAGTCCTACGTGCCTCTCGGGATCGCTGTCCCAACGGCAGAGAGGAAGATGTGAAACACCTCAGAGAAGACCTGTGTGTGCCCGGGGGGCTGGCTGGAAGGGGTGCCTCTGCGTCATTCTGGAGGGTTCCCATTCCCCACCGCTCCCCCCCTGACCCAGCTCGCCTTGGGAAAGCCCGCACCGTCTCAGAGGTGGGCATTGGGCTGGGCAGTGGGGCCGCATGAAGGAGCTGTATGGAGAAACCAGGAAAGGAAACCAGCAGAGAATTCACTCAGGCTGTGAAGAACGGCCCTGACTCTGCCCCCTCCCCCAACCCACCTGGACTTTCAGGCATGGAGATTCCTGCTTTGGCGCCCGTCTTAGAAATAGGGCCTCCTTCCTGTCACAGAACCTGCTACGGCCTGACTTTCTAAGCCCAAATACCGAAGTGTTTGCTAGTTCGTTTAACTCAGCTGAGAATAGGGCCAAGACCCTTGATTTCAGAGACACCTGAAGGGTTAAATTGCAGCTCTGCTACTTTCTAGCTGTGTTCCCTTAGGCACGTCAGTTAACCTCTCTGATCCTCATTTCCTCACCTACACAGTTTAGTAGACATTCTGAACTGGGTAGCTATTCTGACATGTTTAGCCATGGGTACAAGCTCAAATGAATAGGGACCCAGGGTTTCTTCTGCATAGAGCTGGGCATTCTGGGGCCTGGTGAAGGGGAATGAGCCCCCTCCCGTTCCAGCCACCCAGCGGAGGTGAGGGCTCAAGGGGGGAGCTGGCAGCGGTGGAAGCACCCTGGGTCCTTGGAATGCCTGCGCCTGTGCTTGTGACAGTCCCCAGTCCTTTGTCAAAGTGCAGGCTGAGCTGGTGACGGGAGCAGTCTCCGGGCCCTCACTTGTGCGGCCTTTCCCTTCCGCTTCCATTTGGTCCCTTCTGCTCAGAGTGGGGCTGCTCCAGCACAGGTTTTTGGCTTCACAAACAGGAGGGCAGAAGTGCCCACCCAAAGGAAGCTGTTAGGCGTAGGTGGCATCACAGTCACCCAAAGGGACTTGCAGCTGCTCCCCACGCCCTGCTCAGGCTGGGACCCTCTACCTGCAACGCACACAAGCTCAGCCTCTGCCATGCCCCCGGGTTTCAAAACCTTCAGGCTGGGATGCTGGTCCAGAGCTCTTCCGGCCTTAGACCAAGACCTCATCAGAGGAAGGACAGAAAATGAGGAGAGAAGGGTGGGGGGAGGGAGAGCCCAGAGCTCAGCTTCAGCAGCTGTGAGTCGGTGTGCGGGGTGCGATCTCCGCTCCTGCCCCTCCAGAAGACCCCCAGGTGTCAGAACAGAGATGACGCTGCTGGTGAACAACCCGCTTTGCTGGGTCACCTGGGATGTGACTCGCTGCTCTGTGGGCCGTGAGGAATGGACAGGCCAAGCGGAAGGGAGAGTGGTTCTGAGGGGATGGCTCCCCTCCCTCTCTGGGGTGCTGGGACCCACTTACACTTCCTTTGCTCTCCCTCGGGCCCCCCCCACCACACACCCTGGTAGTCTGAACCAGGCAAGCAGTAAATAAAGGTCAGAATGAAGAACAAGGAGCAATCAGAGATGCAGCCTGGGCAGCGGAGACCATGCCCGTATCAGCATGGGCAGCCCCAGGCGGGGCAACAGTGGAGCCTCAGGGAGTGCGGAGGCCACGGCGCCTCGTGAGGGAGGCTTTGATGGGCGCTGCCGGGATCGGGCCAGTGGCTACACAGGGAAATGGAAGAAACCAATGGACGCAGGTTTCTCACTGATGGGGAGGAAGGTACAAACACAGGGGCCTAGAGTGACCTCCACGGTGCTGCACCGGAACAGGAGGTCCTGGTGTGAAGTCACGGCTTTCAAACTATAGACAGAGAAAGGTAGACACAGACGTGTGTGTGTTCCTATGCACGGATTTCATAGTTTGATACACTGAGGGGTCTGGGGAGAGTGACAGCCCAGTGGCAATCAGTGCATACAAAACCCGCATCTTGGCTTCTCACTACCATTCTGCACTAAAGGGACCGAGGTCCTTAGAGAAAATGACCCATGCTTACAGGGCTGGGGCAGATAAAGAACAAGATAAGCCTGGAGCATCTTTTTGTGCCAGAAAATATGTAAGTGCTCAGTGATCGACTTGGAGATGTTAAAAGAACACAGAAGCCCACGCACAGGAGCTCCCACTGGCAATACTGGGATGACATAGGATCAAAATAATAATGATAGCTAAGGAGTATAACCCAAAAATAGGAGTTCATGAGTCTAAACTGACATAAGCAAAAATGTGAATAAATAAGGGGGAGAAGAGAAAGCTCTTACAGCACAAAGGGCAAATGTAAAAAAAATTTTTAGAAGAGAATTGATGTATGGTAACCATCGCAGTTATAATAATTTCAGGTCAGAAAAATTATTGGATGTTAAATATCATAGATAAGATTGGGATGAGGAATGGAATTTTATATAATTTCAAAGCATCTCCCTATAGGTTACTCACTAATTACAAAGGAGGAAAAAGTAACTTTACAGAGAATAAACCCAACAGGCACCATAGTGATGGATGGGGTCAACAGCAAACACCACCAGTGATGGGACAAATTGACATCACATGCCACCCGATGGGGTGCAAGGGGAAGAACACACCCTCACTCCTGCGATATTCTGGCCAAAAGCGTATAACCTGAATCTGATCATGAGGAAACGCTGGACAAGCCACAGAGGAGGACGTTCCTCAACGCGTCTGCTCTGTAACCTCTAAGAAAGTCGATGCGAGGAAGGTCAAGGGAAGGCTGAGGAAGCGTTCCAGGTCAGAGGGGACCAGCCCCACGAGACGGGGGCCCACGTGTGGCTCGGGCCGGCTCCCGGACTCTCCGGAATATCACAGGAATCGCCACGTGCACATCTACGGAACTAGCACGATGTGCCCGCTGAGCAGCTTACCATCTTATGTGTCAATTACAGCTTAATAAAGCTGGAGAAAAAAAGAAATTGTTAGGATCGTTAGCAAAACTGTCAAGAATCCATGGATGGAAGATATATGGGAATTCATTGTGCTAATCCTACAACTTTCCTCAAAGTTTAAAATTATTTTGAACTAAAGAGTTAAGAGAAAAAATGGTGGGGGTATGAATTAAGCCCTCCCATTTCTTTGATTCTGACTGACCCCCTGCCCATCCCCCCCGTTCCTCCTCACTCCCCCCACAGAGACCCCCAGTGTGGGCCAAGGGCCCGCTGACACTGGTGATGGAGAGACAGCGAGCAGAAGGGGCCTGGTCTCCCGGAAGGAAGGAGGATGGAGGCGGCAGGGAAAGATCATCCGACTCTTGCTTTGTGCAGGCGTCCTTGTGCTGTTTCCGCGGTTGCACGTGTATTTTTACACATATAAACACATGTAGCATTTTTATGATTTTTGGAGGAGAGATTTAATTTTAAAAAGAAGAAAACAAAGAACCAAATAGGACTGAGGGAAGGCTGGACATACTGCTGGGGACTGCATTTGGCCAGGTACCCTGAGCAAGGGCTGGGTGTCTGCAGCTGAGAGGAGGGCCATCGGGGATTTCCTGGGGTGGCATGGGGGGCAGCCCTGCTAGGACACCGGTCTAGTCGCCAGTGCCAAAGAACAGTGCTGATGGAAAACCAAAGAGGATAGTCTGGAGGCCTCAACAGATGGGCCTGCTCCTTCTGAGGGATATCCCAGGTTTAGGAATGAAATTAAGCAGGTCTACAAGGAAACTCAAACCTTCTCAACCCCTCAACCCTAAAATGTGTCATGCAGAGCATCTGAGCACCAGCTTCAACTCTGGCTGTTGAATGAACTAGAATGACCCAAAGAGTTTAGAAAACTGTATCTATGACTGCAAGCACCCCAGGTCTTGGGTGCCTCATGTCAGTGCTTTTTTAAGCTTCCATAGAGAGGTATATTCTGAACAGCATAAGCTATTGTGGAAATACCACTCTGTTTGCCTAAAGTAATTGCTTTAGAAATAAAAAAGTGAAGAAATTTTGGCCAATGAGATACAAGGGGAAATCTTTATCCTTTCTAATAGAGAAACACATTGGAAGAAATGCCCTGTAAATATAGGGTGTTGTCCTACCTGATTTAATGCCTGGAACTGCAGCAACCATTTTGCTACCACGAGGCAAAGCTTGGGAGAGTCAGCATGTAAGCTCCAGGAGGACAGATTTTTGTTTCTTTTTTTTGTCAGTGTATATATACCATGTACCTAAATCAAGGTCAGCCACAAAAATATCAATAAATAATAATTTATTTATTGAGCAAGGAACCCAATGACTTTGTTGAAGCACCGAATTAACCAACTTTGGAGAGACTATCCCCCAGACTGCTTGTTATGTGAAATAATAAATATCCTTATGGTTTGTTTAATCCATTTGAGTATGATTTTTTTGTTATAGCTGAAAGCTTCCAACTGATTCAGATGGATACAGACTTTCAAGAAAAAAAATCAGACACATGAATTAGTACAGAGAAAGCAGCAGTCCCTCAGAAAAATACTTAGCAGAGACATGGAGAAAGAGACTGCCATGGAAGCGCAGAAAGAGAGAGACACACACACACACACACACGTACCCACAGATAAACAGGGAAATGGGAGAAGATGAGGCAGAAAAAGAGAGTGGGAAACCTAGCTAATATCCTCTGGGAAGAAAAAAAATTTTAGACGAAAAAAATATAAGAGTAATCTTTGTTCAGAATTAAAAGTGTCCTAATTCCTATCTAAATTTCAGACAGCCCGTGGTCTAGATAATCCTTTATCTTTTCTTATCCTTAAAATAAAAAATAATCGATTTCTTCTGGAAAGAAAGTGGGGTGTATTTACAGAATTAAAGGTATGTTTTCATGAAGTAATTTCATATCACAATTTCTTCTAGGATCTCATCAGTAATGGTAAGTGGTGTTGTGGTTCTGTCACTAAAGGCATTTATTAACATGAATTGGTATCTAGGATTGAACAGGAGCTTGTCCAAAGCTGGAAGTTACTCACATGGCCTTAAAATGAGCATCTCCAATGATTCCACAGCAATAAAGTGAAAAGGTTATAAGAAAGAATAATACCAAAGAGCCACCTACCACCCATCCCTTTATTTTTTTTTCATGGATAGCAGGCAAAGAATTATGTGGAAAAATGCATACTCATTTTCAACCCTGGCAAAGTACACATTTGCAAAAATCTACTAAAAACCTATGTCCTAACCCATCAGTTTCTCTTTCCCTCTTGTGATGGTCTCCCTACCCATCCACTTGTTCATGACTGAGAACAGGGAGTCACCCTTCCTCCTTCATCTCTACCACGGGTGCTACAGCTCTAGCTCTGAAATATCCTTGATGTCGCTCCCCACAACCTCCCACCCATATCGTCACTGCCATCCTTCGCCTGGGTTAAGGGGACAGCGCCCTGGTTCATCCCCACATTTCCTAGCTGTCCCTGCTTCCAGCCTTGACTCACTGCTCACCCCACCGTCTATGTTCCACTCCACAGGCAGTGATCCCAAAACATGTAACTCATACCCTTTCCGGACATGGCCATGCTTACCTCCCTGGCCTCTTCTTAACAGAAAACACCGGGTGTTCTACACTCCGGCTGGCCTGAACTGCTCTCAGGTCCTTGAATGAGCTCTTTCCTCTGCCTGGAACACATTCCTTGCTTTGCACAGAGCTAACTCTAACTCATCTCTCGGTTCTCAGTTTAGACTTCCTCCAGGAAGATGGTTCTGACGGCCCACTCCCCTACCAGCTGGGAGAGACACGCTTCCTATTCGCTCCTGGTGCCTGTGCTGTTCCTGTCATCGCAAGGATCACTGCATCACTGTCTGTTTGCTTTCTTGATCCTCCCGCAAAACTTAAACTTAATGAGGACACATTCCATTCTGTCTTGGTCAAAGTTCTACAGTGAGTGCCAATTTCAAATTTGGTAATTGCGTGTTGAATTAATGAATGGACACTGGTTCCATGCAAAAGAGGTAGATAATCCATTTTGTAATCCAGTTCTCCAATGTCCACCTAGAAACATAGCAAAGACAGAGAGAGTCATACCCAGAGGACAGCACAGAGATTTAAAGAGCAGCGCTGAAACCGGACTGCTCAGGACCGACTGTGACATTGGTCAAGTTACTTAACCATTTTACTCTGCAGTTTCTTCATCTGTAAAATGGGGATAACAGGATTTGTCACAGAGAGTTGTACGAATTAAATAATGAGTAATACATGGGAGATGCTTAAAATAGTGCTAGCAAAGGGGGAGCACGATAAACGCTGGGCCATCCCTCATCAGGAACAACTGATTATACCCAGCGGCAGGTCCAGGCGTCGAGGCAGCTTCCTTCACGGCACGGTTCCACGTTCACCTCTCAGTTCCAAGCCATCTGCTTACGACTTCCGCTGGCTTTTCCTAATTTCTCTGCTTGGTTGCAGCCCCTCATTGGAAGAAAGATGAACTTTGTCTTGTTTTTCTCTTTTTTGTACTTTATCTACTAGTCCTTGAATATTCTAAGTTCAGATTCAATTCTGCATTTTTTGCTTGCATATGCCAAAAAAGGAGCTGGTTGGTTTTTCACATCTCAGTCTGAATAAATTGTACTGTCTTGAACAGTGTTGCTTCCTTTTGGAAACCAATTTTAAGTTGCCCTGATTTAAATAATGCACAAACTTAATGCGTTAAGTTTTTCCGGTTGTTTTTCGGCATCATCAAGGATTTGACCTTCTTTCCTAAATTTCACTACTTAACCAATTAGTTTGCTTGCCTTCATCCCATTGAATAATCTCACAACTCCTGGTGCCGAAGTCTTTTCCATGATTTCTTAGTTTTGGAGAATGTCTTCATTTTATTCCTTGTACTCATGTATTTACATTCACCTTTTCTGCCCCCTGACCTGTGATGGTGTTTGAGACTTCCTTAGCTTTGTCTCATCTTGGGGTACCCAACGCCATTCAGCCCTGCAAGGCCCACACAGAGTCCCTATCTCACAAGGGTGTCCTTTATCTAAGAAGGCAATAAATAGTGGACCCTTGAATGTTGGAATCATAATGCAAACTAAATGCTAAATATCCCGAAGTGGTGTACGTCTGCGCGCCGCTGGGTTCTGAGGAAGGAAGACCAGACTGACAAGAAGGGGGCGTCTGGGGGCAGGAGGAGGAGGAGGCTGACCAGCCCCACCCAGGGGAGGTGGGATGGTGGGCTCTGGTTGGAAGAACCTTATGAGCAAAGGGCCCCAGGAGCCTGGGGTCGTGGCGGGGGGAGAGGGTCGTGAGGGCCACTGTGTCTGTGCCAACAGAGCGCACAGGAGACCTTAAGTCTGGAATTCACCCTGGCCTCCTTATAGGGAGCCTGCCCCTCCTTGAGTGTTGTTCTGGGAATGTTTGATGCTTGGCATTTGCCCCTGTAAAAATAGGTGACATTTGAATTTGTAAGATTACTGACCTTGAGCAGAGTTGCTTCTGATTTGCATTTTCTGTTTCTGTTTCCTTCATTGCACATGGTGGGGACTTTAGGCAGGAACAAATAGCAAGAGATTGGGTGAGAGTGGGCAGGGACAGAGGCGGGGCATCGCCCTCTGGAGAGACTCTCTGCAGGGGGCCACAAGGGGCCTGGGGGCTCTAGGACCCTGCGTGCCTCCTACAGGGCAGCGTCCCTTAACCATTCTTTCCTAGTCTGATGGGAATCCTCTTCAGCCACCCAGGGATGTGGCTGTCTCCTAATCATGAATCTGAAACCCTCATGAAATGGTTTAGGCACTCATTCTACCTTGCACGGCGCAGCTGGTAATGAAGCAGAGGGAGCAGGCACCCAGTGGAATCACCCAGGAGGCTGAGCGCATCCCTGCTGTGGGAAGGGAACGTGCGGGTGGTAGTGGCTGGGGAGCTGGGCAGGGCGGGGTGGAGAAGGCCTTTGCATCTCATGGCTTAGTCAGATCTGAGAGTGAACATCCTGTTTTTCTGTAGGTTGAGCACATCAGCGGCTGAAAACCTCCCTGCGCATGGCCAGCCGCAGGAAGTAAGGGTCAACGGTCCTGCAGATGGGAGCCCAACGCCAGGGCCGACAAAGATGTGGTCCTGCCTCCAGCCCACCAGGCCCTCGGCTCTCCCTCGATTCCAGTTCTAGACCTCAGACCTCCCCCAACCCACCACCAGAGACTTGTCCACCGGAAGTTAAGTCAGCTGGAACACGCCGTTCCCTGGCCGGTTTTGTTTTAGTTCTGCAGCTGTGTTTAAGTCATGGATTCTCTCTCTGCCTCTGCCTCTTGGGTCTATCTGCTTGTCTGCCTGGTGGCTTTTCTCCACACCCGTGCACCGAGTCACAGTCCCCACATGGCGGGTGAACCAGAATGAGAACTAGGGTTGGTAAGAGGGAAGTGGGTGCTGAGAAGGCACTGCTGTAACACTGGCAGTTAATGAGCTAAGGAAGGTGTCCGTTTGCTCAGGGATCATTCTTGAGGAGAAATGGTAACTGCTGAGGAGGAATTCCTAAACCATTAACACTGTCCTCTGCCCACAGCCCTCCCTCCTCGTCCCTACCTGGCACTGACTGCCCCCTCAGATCACGTGAGGTGTGTCTGTGATGCCTGCTCAGCAGATGGCTTAGGAAGCGGTTGGTAAATGAACTAATGAAGCTTCTCTGTCTCCTTTCATCCCAAGTCAACTTATCACTTAAAAAACCAAGACACAGCTCCCAAATGCAAGTGGGCCCTACTCAGGGTGATGTCTCTTAATTTCTTGTAGCTGCAGTTCACAGTTCCCTTCTTGCTGAATGTCTACTTTTTATTCACCGACAGTTGTTCTGAGACTTATCAGGGCATTATTCTGTCCTGTCCTGGTTGCTCTTCCTTTGACTTTCTCATTCAAGTCTAGAGGGAAAAGACCTCTAAACTTAGACCCTGAGTCTCTAAAGCCACCAAGTGGCTAGAAGGAAGGTGGTGACCATTCCCTCTCCAAGTTCTTCTGCTTCAACAGGCCCAAGAAGAGTGACCCCATTCACAATGGTAGCTGGTTCATGCTGAACTCACATGTGTAAATAGTGGAATGGGTTTTAAAGGACCACCCGAGGCAAATGACTTATAGCCACACAGATTGGATATCCTTTGTCAATCACTGCCCTTGAAACCTGTGCTCTGGAGACTGTAGCCACAAGACAGGTACAGTTTCCATGTGTCTCCATAA
Organism: Manis pentadactyla; assembly: GCF_030020395.1. Lineage (NCBI taxonomy): Eukaryota > Metazoa > Chordata > Mammalia > Pholidota > Manidae > Manis > Manis pentadactyla. The sequence continues at coordinate 2,499,956 of NC_080037.1, forward strand.
AACCACATTTAGAAAATCCATATACATATCTTCTGTTGCCAGTTGGTCATCCTGGGCTATCATTTCAAATGCCTGCTAGTGTCTGTCCAAAGTTTAGGTTTCAAAAGCAGTCCAAGAATCCTATATTTTAAAAAGTAAACTATATAAAGCCTAAAGTGAACATCATATTCAACAATGAAACACTTGAAGTTTTTCTTCTAAGGTCATGAACAAGGTAAATTTTCCTATTCTTGCCACATAGTATTAGAAGTTCCAGCTAGATCAATTAGACAAGAGAAAAGTAATTCAAGGCACCCAAATTGGAAAAGAAGGAAAATTATCTTTCTTCACAGATGACATTTCTTGACCATAGAAACCCTAATTCTCCTTCCCACCAAAAAACCCTGTTAGAACTAATAAACAAATTCAGCCAAGTTATAGGACAAAAAATTAACACAAAAATCAGTGCATTTCTATACATTAAGAGTAAACAATCCCATTTACAATAGCATCAAAAAGAATAAGATATTTAGGAATAAACTCAACCAAGGAAACTATACTGGAAACTACAAAGCATTGCTGAAAGAATCTAAAGGAGACTTGAATAAGTGGAAAGACATGTGTTCATGCACTGGAAGACTTAATATTGCTAAAATGTCCACACTACCCAAAGCGATCTACAGATTCAGTGCAAATCCTTTTGAAATACCAATAGCATTTCTTTTTCAGAAATGGAGAAAAAAAATCCTAAAATTTATATGGAATCTCAAGGGACCCAAATTGCCAAAAACTCTTGAAAAAGAAGAACAAAGTTGGAGACCTCACTCTTCCTGAATTCAGAACATACTACAGTGCCATGGTAATAATAAAAAAAAGTGGGGTACTGGCATAAAGACAGACATATAGACCAAAGGAACAAAACAAAGAATCCAGAAATAAGCCTTTGGGTATATGGTCAAATGATCTTCCATGACCACACAGGGGAAAGGACAGTCTCTTCCACAAATGGTGTTAAAAAACTGGATATTCATGTGCAAAAGAATGACCCTTACCTTACACTACATACAAAAATTAACTCAAAATGGATTAAAACCTTAAACATAAAGCTTTATAAAACTCAGAAGAAAACATAGGGGAAAAGCCTCATGACATCAGATTTGGCAATGATTTCTTGGATTTGACAGCATAAGCATAGGAAACAAAAGCAAAAATTGATAAATGAAACTACATCAAACTTTAAAACTTCTGCACATTAAATAAAACGATCTATGGAGTGTGAGAAAATATAGCAGATCATCTATCTGATAGGGGTTAGTAACTAGATTATCTCAAGAACTCTTATAACTCAGTAACAAAAAAACAAGCAATCCAATTAAAAAATGGACAAAACCTTGAATAGACATTTGTCAAAGAAGGTATACAAATGGCCAACAGGCCTATGAAAAGATGCTTGGTATCTCTAATCATTAGAGAAGTGCAAGTTAAAACCAGAAGATATCACCTCATACTCATTAGGATGCCACTATTTAAAAAAAACAGTAACAACAGAAAATAACAAGTGTTGACAAGGAAGTGGGGAAACTGGAACCCTTGTGTACTGCTGGTGGGAACGTAAAATGGTGCAACTACTAGGGAAAACAGTATGGAGGGTCCTGAAACACTTAAAATAGAACTACCCTAGGATCCAGCAATCCCACTTCTGGGTGTATATCCAAAAGAGTTTAAAGCAGGATCTTGAAGAGAGATTCACACATCTGTGTTCCCTGCAGCGTTATTCACAACAGCCAAGAGGAAGATGAAGCCCAATGTCCATTGACAAAGGAATGAATAAAGAAAATGTGATAAGCACACAAACACAGGGGTATATTATTCTGCCTTAAAAAGGAAGGAAATCCTATCGCCTGCTACAGCATGGATGAACCTGAAGGACATCACGCTGAGGGAATGAAGCCAGATACAGGAAGGCAAACGCTGTACGATTCCAGTTACATGAAGTATTGAGCCTGGTCAAAATCATGGCAGCAGGAAGTAGAGTTGTGGTCGCCAGGGGCCGGGGGGAGGGGAAGGGGCGGTGCTGCTCAATGGGTGCAGTTTCCGCTTTGGAAGATGAAGACTTCTAGAGATCCGTTACACAGCAATGTGAGTACACTTGACACTGCTGAACTGCACACTTAAAAATGGTTAAAATGTTTGAGAGAAATCTTCTGCATCCGTGGAGGTTTTGTTGCCCTTGTCTAGCTCGGATTAATACTTAGTCTAGAGGCACACACCTGATCACCTACATTCGCCCTCTTACAGCACTAAATTGTTTTCTGCCTTTATCTTGCATCTACCTACCACTTCAGCATTTTATTAAAAAAAAAAATAATGATAATAATAAGGGAGAAATGTGGGATTCACATATAAATCAAGTATAAAAATCAAATGAATAATCATATCTGACCTGATTGTTTATAGTTCAAGATGCGTGATCAAAACCGAAAGTTTCTGCGGTATGACTGCCCTTGTGCTGTTCACCATGTAAGAACTTGTTCACCATGTAAGAACTTGTTCGTTATGCTTCAGAAGATTGGAGACTGTTGAGAATTAGGCTTGGGGTTGATTAATTATTGTGCATTGAGTCCTCTATACAGAATTTTATTGTTGTTAACAACCATTTGATCAATAAATATGAGAGATGCCCTCTCAAAAAAAAATAAATAAATAAAATAAAATAAATGGTTAAAATGGTGAATTTTATAGCATGTTTTTAAAAAAATCAAAACTAAACAAGGGGGTCAAAGTGAAAGTACAGATGCCGGAATGTACCTAACTGTAAATGGCTTCCAGGGGCGCCACTCCTCGGGGTGCCCTGCAAAGGCCAGACCTACGACTACCCGACTGAAAATTTCTAAAAAAGCCGACTTGGCGTCCTCAAAGGGAATGCCTTTAGAACAACTAGCCTTCCGTGGTCCCTCAAAAGGAGCGTTCTCCAGTGCACAGCTGGGAGCCCCTCGCAGGCAGTCACTCATGGGGACGGGCCTGGGCGTCCACGCCGGACAGAGCCCCTGCTTGACTTCCAAGGCCGTCCCCGTGTGGACACTCTGGGACTATAAACCCCAAAACTGGGCTGAGAAGTGGCGCCAGGATGGGTGGAAGGCCCTCTGGTTTTGAACGGCATTTCACTTTCTTTGGTTAGGCTGTGAGGGGACCTGCTGAGGCCCCACTGGAGAGGATAAGGTGTAGGGGGTCGGGGGGGCTGCGACCAGGGCGGGGGTAGAGCAGGAAGCAAGCACCCTGGGGAGGGGACAGGGGGAAAGGGACGCTCGTGGGCCGCAGGCCTCTGTGATCGGGCTCAGCATCTTTGAGGTGGGAAGCGAGACATCAGGCACCTGCTCACATGGGCGATGAGTGCCCGAGGCCACCTAGAGTGTGATATTTGCAAAAGTAAGATAGTTAAAAATTAAACCAGAGTCTAATCATGCCTCTAATTCTAACCCCCAGAAAATATGGTGTATGGCCATGTATGACCCATGAGCATCTACCCGGGAAAGTCTAGAATGGGGATGTCTGCAGATCAGTTGAATTGGTTTCTTCAACAAATAAATGACACACACATACAAAAAGAAAGAAAAAGAAAGAAGGAACTGTTCTAAATGTAAAGAAACTTAAGTACTAACAATGTGCAATGTGCGGACCTTCAGTGGATCCACACACAAATGTTTTTGAGACAACTGGGAAATCTGAACACAGATTGTAGTAAAAAATCCATGTTACTTTTCTTAGGTGTGATAGTGATGTTAAATATAACGCTCTTATGTGTCAGAGATGTGTGCTGGAGTATTTGTAGCTAAAACTATGTGAGGTCCAGGATTTGCTTTAAAATATTCCAGAAAAAAACAAAACAAAACCGGTTAGGGGCATAGATGAGGCAGGACTGGGAAGGTAGCTACTGTGGGAGGAGCCGGGTGTGGGCGTGTGGGAATTCACAGCGCTGCTCTCTCTGGGTTTGTGCAACCTCATTAGTTTCTGGAATAATGGAAAAACAATGAACAGACTCAGCTTGGTTGGGTCTCCAGGACGGGTCTTGGTGTAGGAAAGGGAAGGGGCAGTGAAAAACATGAGATCAATAAATAATGCATCTTTATCTTCTTCAAGGTTTGCTTATGTGGTCGTGGATTTGCTTCATTTGTTTCCATAAAGCTCCGAGGGTCACCCCGGGCCCCAGCAATCCCGTGCGCAGGTGATCACACTCCCAAGAGAAGTGAGTGGATGTGTGTATTAGAAGATGTGTATCCAGAAGTACAGCTGTATGCTTAACAGGACAAAACTAAAAACAACCCAAATATCAAAGAACAGACCAACAAATGGTGGATCATTCATGCAATGAAATGTCACTCAGCAATAAAAAGAAAAACTACTGACACACATAACATAGATGAATTTCAAAAACAAAATTCTGAGCAAAAGCCAGTCACAGAAGAATACACACTGTGATGTTTGAGGTCAGCTACAAACAAATGAGTGACAGGTGTCAGAATGATAGTCGTCCCTGGGCAGTGGGATTAACTGGGAGGAGGCACGAGGGATCCTTTTGAGGTGATGGAAATGTCTTACATCTTGATCTGAGTGCTGCTGTTTACATATGTAAGAACCTATTGACCAGACACATATGATCAACCCCTGTTGTATATTCTAGATTATTTATAACTCAATGTGAAAAATTATTTTTAAAAATAGGAAAAGGAAAATAAAACCTTGAAGTGTTTTCCAAGAGAGACCTAAGTGACAGTGTAATAGAAGGTACATTTTTAGGGTCTAAAAGCACCTTTCTGAGCTTCTGTCTCAGAAAGCAAAAGTCTCCTCCGAGGAAAAGGCCGCCTGGACTGTCCTATAGTTCTGGGGTCAGGCAAAGGGTTCCAGTTCTATGCCAGACCTCTGTCCTGCTTTCCCCTTTTGCAAAATTCATCAGCCCTGTTCCTCCAGCTGTTTGCCCAGTAGCAAGTAAAGAACCCATTCTTTTTCCTGTTTTGTTTTTTCTGAAAATATTTATGGCAAAGCCCTAATAATCATCAGTTCAATGCCTGAAGCCAAATGAAGTTGTTGTGTACAGGGTGAAGAGCACGCAGCCTGCGCAGAAGGGAGAGTTTGTCTCCCAGGACTTCCTTCTGGGGTGGTGGGAGGTCGGGGGAGGAGAGGATGCGGGGTGTCAGGTGGCAGAGCTCCGTGAACAGTCCTGGACAAAGACTCAAAGGACTTGGCTTCTGCGTCTAGCTGTTTCCATGACTGTTTACGCATTTGGAGGCAAATCATGCAACTTCTCTTATCATCAGTTCCCCATTTGCGAATTGGGGATGGTGAGCCTGCAGGGTTGCCTTGCAGAGTAATCAGATCCTGCATAGGCTCCTGTTGCTCAACAAATGGTGATTATGATAAAAAGGAAGGAAGAAGAAACAACATATCCAAGTTTCTTTTTCTTCTTTTCATTCTTCTGCTCATCCCTTTTCTTCTCCTAACTTTCCTGTGCTTCTAGGGCCCCTGGGCCCCCCTGCTGTGGTCAGGACCCCACTCAGGCCTCTTATCTCAGACAGAGTCATAGAGGTGGTCTCCAGATGCCCCCCAACAAGTACTGAGAGTTCTGGGGCCCCAGGGAGCTCACTGAGGACGTGACACTGGGATTCATGACAAAAACCCAGAGCACACTGTTCCGGGCTCTGAGGCCAGCAGAGGTAAACCAGAGGACACAAGAAAGGTGCACCGAAGGGATAGAAAAGCCAAGTGGTGTACGGCTGGGATGGTGGAGAGGAGTGGGGTTGGATTTGGACAGCCTAAGGAGTTTGGACTTCAGTAGGAGGATGAGCAGCATAGCAAAGGCTGTCTTGCAAGACCAGAATTACATTTTAGGAAAATGAGTGGCAGCAGAGGAAAGCAGAGGCAATATGTTGCAGACAGGAAAACAAGGCAGGAGATCCTGGTCAAGTCAGCTGAGATGCTGTGAAGACCTAACCTGGAGAGGAGAGGAGAGCTGGAAGGACATTACGAGGCTGATTTGCTAGGGCTGGTGCACAGGGATATGGAGGAGTTGCTGAACATCAACTTTCAGAGCAGAACTGCCAGATTTATTAAACAAAAACGCAGGATGGACGTCCAGTTAAATTTGAATTTCAGACCATCAATGAATACTTTCTGGTGTATGTCCCATGTAATAACTCATCTAATATTGGGTGTCCTGGATTTTACCTGGCAACTTTATTTCAGAATCGTTTCCCTGAGATGCAAAACTGACCTGCTAAAACCCACTGCCTGTTATTTCAGCTTCCCAGGTAACATTCCTTCTGGGAGGAGACGGCACTGGCCGTTGGAGCGAGCTTGGGTCGACTGAGTGATCAGCAGCCTCACTTTCAGCTGGAGAGTCAGCCTGGTGGAGAGCTCTCCACCAAGTCATTTTTGTTTCGGTGCCAGGGGCCACCTGCACCGCCGTTTATTCAATGCGCCTTTCTATATTCAGTTCACTGACTTTTAAACATAGCATTGTCCTAAGTAACGGTATCCGTGAAGTCACCCTGGAGCCCCACTCACTGTCCAGATGGGACGAGGATGTCCCGGTGTGTGCGGAAACCTGCTCTCAGCTGTGCTAGATTAGGAGAGGCTGACAGGCTCCTGGTAAGGATGGGCAACTGGGACTGAAGCGCAGAGGTGCAGAGGCACGTACGTGGTTGGGCCCTCACTAACTGAGCGGAGCTGAAGGGGACGGGGGAAGGTCAAGGGCTTGGCTGAAGGTGGGACTGAGATGTTCCCAGGGGAGCAACACGTCCCCCAGAGGCTGTAAGCGGATATCCAAGAATGCCCCCTGTGGCATTTGGACTGCGACCCACCTGCTCGCACAATATCTAATTGTTCCTGGTTTGTAAGAACGCTTCCTCTGCTACTAGGCAGCGGGTCAGGTTGGTCAGTGCCTGGGCTGCCCAGCAGAGAGGCTTTCCCAGGTTTCTGGATGGAGACTGGTGCCCCCAGAACTGGGGAGCCCTGAACTCAAACCAAGCAGTGCAGGCACCTCTGAGCCCCAGAAGGGTGCCAGGAGCCCCGAGGCTCTGATCACAAGCCCAGCACTTCAGCCACAGGATGGCCCCCTGTGATTTCCCAAGTGCCGCGATGCTCGCCCCCTCCGGGAGTCACGGACCCACCACGCTTGTAGAAAGCCTCCTGCTGGGCCAGTGATACTCCGGGCCCTTGACTCTGTGCTCATCAGAGTCTAGGCCCCTTGATGTGGGCTGAGGGGCTCCTGGGTGCTTCCCCTTAGTGAGCTGGTGAGATAGGGGACAGGGAAGGTGGGGCCACCCTGTCCAGTGCTCAAATGCTCAGGTGTCACAGGTTGTTCTGTGGGGGACAGGCAGGGGGTCTGGGCAGGAGACAGAAGTGAGTGTCTGTTATGTGCCCAGCATTGTGCCAAGCCAACCCTCACTGCGGTCCTGCAGGCGGGTACCATCACCTCCACTTTGCAGATGAGGACCCTCAAACTCAGAGGGATCAAGTAACTTGCCTGAGGAAAAAAAGCAGAGCTTCTGACCTTGTCTGGTTCTTTCAATATTGTCACTTGGAATCACTTGGAGGGGAAAGGCGATCACTGGTTCAATGTCAATGCATTAAGAATTTGGGGGCACCTTCTGTGTGCCTAAGGTGAGGTCCAACCCAGTGAATATAATTCAGGTGATTTGTATCAGACAAAATCTACTGGTAACACACCCTTCAGAATGCTCTGCTTTAACTCCCATCCTTTTTTTTCTAATTGTCCCATAGTCTTCTTTCCTTGTGACTATTATCAGATATATATGCCCTCGTAAGTTAGAGTAAATGTTAGGCTGCTATAACAAATAGACCCAAAATATAATAGCTGAAACTTCAGTTTATTTCTCTTGCACATAAAATTCCGGATGAGGAGTCCAGAGGTCTTACACCACAAAATGGTTTCCTTAGTTCCTACCATCACATTCTATATCCCTGCTATCAGGAAGGAGGAGAGCACACACCTTCATTTTAAGGGGCTGGCCTGGAAGAGTGCATATATGACTACTTATATCTCATGTTGGCCCAAGCATAATGACTTAGACAATTGCAGCTGCAAGAGAAGTTAGGATATTCAGTCTTTAGCTGAATTGCCACATGTGCAATAAAAACTTCTTCACTATAGGAAAAGGGAATAGATATTAAAGAGAGCAGATAACCTCTACCACAACAATTTTGGAAAGCTCTTGCATTAATTGATAAGCCCCATTTATGTTTTATTTAAGAAGTCTGATTTTAGAGTCAGATTACCTGTCTCAGTGCCACAACTCGACCATCTAGGTCTGATCTTGTCACATCGTGTAACTTCTCTGAATCTCAGGTTTTTCCTCTGTACAATTAAGTCCTGATGGTTAGCCTGCCTACCTCACTAGGGTGTCAGGAAACCCAAACAAACTAATGTCTTGGAGGGTCTGGGTAGGCTGCAAGGTCACAGGAAAAGTGGGGTGTTTGCATCAGGGCACCCAGAGGTGGGATCTGTGTTTTCTAATCTGTGAGCTCGTGATGCTCACTCCCCAGCTTGGTTTGGGGTGAAAACCACACGTCCGAGATCTCTCAGGGCTGTGTCGCTCCCCATGGGGGCCACTGTGGTGCAGCCCTCATCCCACTGCGCAGCCTGCCCGCTGTGACCAGGCACCTCTCCCCAGCACCCCAGGCTTGCATCCTTCTCTCGGGGGATCACTGGCAACCCCCCCCTCCAACCGCTGGGTCTGCCTGAGCCTGTTCATGCATGGCTGGGAAGGCCCTGAAACTCCTCGTAAAGGGGAGTAGGTCGAGAGCCCTGGAACAGGGCCATCCAGGAGGAAGCCAGCACACGGTGCCCAGTGATGCCATCCTGAGCCATTTCTCCCCACCTCATGTGCCACAAACCAAAATGGCAGCCTCGGTGTGCTTTTACATCCCTAGTGGGGCCTGTGTGACTGTCTGCAGAGTGTCTGCTATGGCAGAAGATAAGTGCTCTCAGCTCCTAGCCTCCAAGCTCCTTAAGGAAGGAAGGAAGGAAACCTCTTCTCAGCACTATTAGGCACAGCGCATCAACAGCCGGCCAGCCCTCGCGCCATGCCAACCTCTTGCCAGCAGCCGTTATGACTTCCTTATTGGCAGATGCGGGTCACAGGCTGAAAGGCCACCTTGCTCAGCACCACACAGCCATTAGGCAGAGGAGGCCACATTGGAACCCAAGACTCTGGCACCAAGTCTGGCTCTCTTTCTATGGCAGCGTGATTGTTGTTACAGTTGAGGACGGCGGGAGAGAAACCCCCCATCAGTCAGCGGCTCTTCCTCTGAGCCCTAGAATGATTTCATGCCCACAATCTTAGAGTGAATGGCATTTTCCCACCTTTTTATCTCTGGTAGAACATGGCATGTACCTGACAGGTGAAACAGTCCATTATAGTCTTCTTGGATTTGCTTAAGTTGTTGGATCGATATTTTTTAAAGAATCATAGTTGCATTCCAAGACGTAGAATTGAAAACCTCTTGCAAACCTTCACGGGAGCAGGGTCTTTATGCCGATACACCTAGTGAGTGAAATCGAAGAGAGAAGTTTCTTGGACACAACTCTTCATGCCTGGCTTCCCAGAGTTAACTCATGGCCTACTGTTCAGAGCCATGAATCTGTGGCAGGAGCAGTGACCCTTCTGCAGGCATCCCCAGGAGGAGAGAACTTCCAGTTAGGGAGGAGCATGGCAACCTACCACCCTGGGGTTCCTGGCATGGCCCAACTTCATGATTTTTGTCCGAAGGTCCTTACAAAGGCACGTGTCCCAGCTGGGTAATGAATCCTGCTTCTGGATTTGGAAAATACGTTGCAGCAGGCACGTGGGAAGTGCAGTGCAGTTTACTGCTTCCTGCTGGTAGATCGAAATAGAGGGGTTGGCCTGCCTGGGGCCAGCCTGCTTTGCCCAGGGAAAGGGAGGGTCCTCAGGGCCCAGGAGGCATTCTGTTATTCTGTTCAGGTCAGGAAGCCTGGGGCAGCATCTGTTAGAGGCAGCCAGCCGGGGCTGGAGCAGGGCTGCGGCCTGAGAGTTGAGTTCTGAAAAAGGTTAAGAAATCGTAACAGGGAAGTAAAGAAGCAGAGGCAGGAACTGCTCTTCTGGGCTTGTTGCACAAAGGAAGGGGGTGGCCCAAGGCTCCTTGTGACACAGGAAGAAGCCCGTTTGGGGAAGTGAGAGGTGAGAGCCTCTGCAGCTCCCTTCAGATCAGAGGCCGCCCACGGGCGGCCCCAGGGCAAGCAGGAGGCTCCCCTGTGGTTCCGGCTCTGTCCACACCCGGGTGGGGTCCCTGATAAGCCAAACGGAGCCAGGAGCCTATTTGTCTTCCAGGGTCCATCCAGTAAGGCCCCCAGCCACACTGCTGTTCCTCCCAGTCTTCAGCTGCCAGTGGGCAGGCAGGTCCCTAAGGGGTTAAGTGCTGTTCTGAGACTCAGGAGACCTGAGGTCTTCCTCAGTCACCCCCCTTTCCCTCCTGCCTCCGTCTTCGGTCCAGGGGGAGCAGAAGAGCCCCGCAGAGCCGCCGCGGGCTGGTTTCTTGGCCCTGAGCTGATCAGCTCGCTGACTCCACTGCCCCGTCCAGTGAGATCTTTTCGGTTCTACGCACCCCATTCATTCATTCACGTACCGTGTAGCGAGCACCGTCGTACACCAGCGGTATTAGCCTCTACTCGCCGCGTCCCCACGGCGGGTCATGAGCTGTGTTAGGCGCTTCAGACAGATCGTCCCATTGCATCCTCCCCACAGCCCTGTGAGATGATGCTTCCAATTTAGACCAGCAAGTTTCAGCAACATGTTCCAGGCCATACATCTCTGATCCTAGTGGAAAGCTGGCGTTCTGACACACACCTTGTGCCTTGTGTTGGTAAGTGGGATGCAGCTGCCCTGACCTCAGGAAGGCTCCGACCAGCAGCCCTGTGGCCGCATGGCCAGTTTCCAGGCTCTGAAGTCTTTCGTGTTGTTTATTTGGTACATGAGACCACGTCCCACCCATTCCAGAAAATCCCATGAGCCTAGCGCACAGAGCAAACCCCTGTTCTCGTCATGCTCTCAAGCCACCGGTTCCACAGACCAAGTTTTCCACAAGAATTTCTGTGCCGTGAGTATATAAACTGTAGAAATAGTGCCCTCGTGTGTCAGGAGTACAACACACATTTGATCTCAGGAGAAAGACTCTTTTTAAACAATCTTGGAATTCTCCTTTGCTGAGCTGATCTGCTGTTCTATGCTGGCCCGGATAATCCCAAACTTCAGGTGTTTCAATATGAAAATGATTCCTACTTCTTTACGTGCTTCCTTTATTTATACTTTCTGCTTCAAGTTTTCTCTTTTTTAAATTTTCCCTTCATTTGCTCTTTCCCTCCTTCCCTCCTCTCCTCCCTACCCACTCTTAGAAAGAGTTATATTGACTTATAAACCATAGCATTTCCATTTCCTTCTCATATGGGATTTTAAAAAATGCACGTCCTCTCTTCTAAGTGCGTGTTTCCAGGGGAAGGACTGGCCAAGAGGGAAATGATGACATAACAGAAAAGCAGACTTGGTTTCCAAGATCTGGATCTGACTCCATCCACCCCTCCGCACTCTTCCCACAAAGGACTAGCAGCCTTTTTTTAAAAACACATGCAATAAAAATGACACAACATGTAGTTTGGGGGATATGCTGAAAGAAAATATATGTCATCATAAAAAGCACAAAGTAACATGTACCATAGAGTCCTGTACTTTGGGCCAAGTAAGTAGGTCACAAGGTATTTCACTGGGAAATCTCTCAGAAACCAAGGCAAAGAGGAAAAAAATAAGTAGCAATTGTGTTTTTCATATTCACTAGATTCAAACAAACCAGTTGTTCTTTGGAGGTGTTGTGCTTTCTGACACGGAGGCCTGCAAATCCCCCTGGGGGTGCTCGCGCAGAGGGGACAGTGGGCAGGCGGGCGCCTCTCCTCGGGGCCCCACCTTCGGTACAGCAGCAGGTTTCCGGCTCTTGTTTCTTGTAACAATGCTCAAAGTCAGGCTGATAGTGTAATTCAGGGTCCAGCTGGGTGAAAACGAATGCAAACAAGCCAGCAGAACAATATAATCCAAGAAGGCAAGTCTCTGCCCCTCCGGTAGGTGTCAGGGGTAAACTTCCAACAGTGAAAACCTGAGTGGGAGGCGTGTTCTCAGGACATTCACCACACACACTGTTTCTCCCGACTGAGCTCCTGATAAACCCGAGCCTGGCGGCGTGTGAGGCTCTAATCTCTCCAAAGGACCCGTGCTGTTGATAAAAGGAAGATTGCCATGCTTTTAATAACCCAAAGTGGAAAGAATAAAGTATTTTAAAGAGAATTTAGCTATCCAAACACGTGACTGATTGGCACCCACTTCATCTCAGCAGAGGGTGAATTAAAGAAGCTCCCAGAAGCTGAAGCCAAAATCTCTCAGAAAACAGTTTGGGGTTCACCCTAGCTTATGAGAGAGGAATAAAAAAATCTCAAATTTGAGTGCGCATAGGACCTACTAAGGCACCTGTTTAAAACGCAGACCCACACCCACAGACCTGAGTTCCATTGTTTGGACCTGCAAGAATCTGCATTTTGAGCTTGGGAAATGGCAGGGACAGAGATGCCGCCCTAGAGTGGGGCCATGATAATTCTAGTTGGGATGAAAGTTCAAAACAGATGCTAAGGACCACTCATGTGGACAAAAGTAAAGCACACCTTCCTTTGGTGTGTTCATAAGATACACTGAAAAGGTGATAGGTCAAAACCATCTGTTTTTTTCCCATCCTTACTGTTTTGAAACGTCTACACCTGCGACATGTGCTTTTTGTGACAAACCCAAGCCACAGAGTAAAACGTGCCAGCCCTCTCCAGCTGCAGCCCCACCCCCAAGCCCTCCCAAGGTTGTCCCGGCTAACACTGTGGGCCTTTCCTTCCAGACAAGATGTGTGTCCTCCACACAGAGCTGTTACTGACTTACTAGGCCTGCTTACCCTGAGCTCTGTTTTGCTCTGTTCTGTATCAGTGTGGAGTTTTACTGCTATTTATTACAAGCAGTAGAGTCAAAGATTATGGATGCTAGAAAGCTAGGGGGCTCCAGAAATTGCTGTGCATGTCCTCCAGCAGTTCCTTGGTTTGGGTGGAATATAGGTAGCACTAGGCTTGCTCTCTCTCTCTTTTTTCCACTTGCCTTGAGGAATTTTCTTTATTTTGTAATATTTGATGGTTGGGCAGGGTGCCAGGTGGAGGCGGGGGGCAGCTCTGTGCCAAGAAGGCTCAGGGCAGGAGAGGAAATTTCTATCCTCTCCTTTCCCCTTTCTCGATGGATTGATTTATTTATCTAATACCACTTTGTTGTATGAAAGGCTCAGAGTAGTCAAAAGTACAAAAATGAAATTGGGATCAAGAGATGGAAAAAGGCAAGGGTTACAAGGCCTTATGCCAGCTGTCCAGGCAGGGGACAAAATGAGGTGAGCCAGGTAGGCCTCGGCAGGCAGCGTCCCCGGGGACAGCGGCTCCTGGTGCAGGAGGCCACCACCTGGAGGGGAGGCACGGCCAGGTTGCTGGATTTGTTTTCCTCAAAGGAAGGCAGAGATGCAGATCTCCTGACTTACAAATACGAGAAGCACAATTTGTTAAAAACTTCAGCTTTGAATCTCTGGGGTTAGAAGTCAGGTGGTGGTTTTCCTTGGAAGGGTGGGGACCACCGGAAGGGGACACTAGGGGGATTGCCAGGTATGTTCCATGTTCTGACCTGGGCTGGTTACAGGGGTTTGTGCAGTTTGTGAAGATTAAATGGAGTCATACACTCATGCTCTGCACCTTTCCTCTCAGATAAAAAGTAAAAAGAGAAATAAACACCAGCAATGTCAGAACAATGGCAGACTGCCTCAAGTACATCTCCAGCCTCGATTTGATGGTTGGAACACGCATCACAACTTTTGAAATAAGGCAGCAAAGGAAGTTAGGCTGTCAACATGGAAGGGCAGTTCCCAGGGTCCTAGAGTGATTAATGTGAAGTCATAAAGCCAGTTTAGAGCTTCCCAGCAGCCAAAGTAAAATAGGAAATGGGAAATATAATCATTTATATGGTTTGTCAGGCACAGGAGAGATGTATACAAAATGGATAAATGTATACCCAAAAAGAAACTTGGTGGACACACAGGGCTGACAGAACAGCTGTGAGGTTTTGTCCCTGGCTGAGGTCTTCCTTTATGTCTTTAGTTTACTTTATGTTCTTGGCTAACTTCACTGGGAAAAGAACTTGCTCTTCCATACAAAAGTAAATATGTAACTTATATGTTTCTGAAGCATAATAACATGATGAAACCTTGATGCTACCACCAGACTGATGAACTGGATTATTACAGTACCACCCGCCTGCCAGCCGGCGGATCCTCTCAGGCTTCTGCCTCTCCACCGGAGGTCGCGTTATCCTCAATTTTGTGTTTTCATTCCTGTGTTTCTTTTAACAAATAGTTTTACCACAGAGGTATATATTTACAAACTATATATTGTTTAATTTTGCTTCTCTTTGAGCTTGAAAAAGGCTTTCAGTGATGAACAGCCTTCTGCAACCTGACTTTTCCCACTCAGCTTTGTATGTCCAAGATCCACCTGCATTGATGCAGTTGGAGAGAGTTTGTTCTTGCTGTATAATATTCCACTGGGTGAGTTACTTATCCATTCTCCTGTTCCTAGAATTTGGGCAGGCTCTGTTTTGTTTTGCTTTGCTTTGCTTTGCTTTTGTTATTATAACAATTGCTGTCCTGAACATGTTTTCTGGTGCACATGAGCAAGAGTTTCTCTCAGGTATTGTTTCTGTGATGGAAAGAGTTGGGTAGAAGGATATGAGTCTCTTTAACTTCAAAAGAGAGCAGCAATTTGTTTTCCATGATGGCTGAAAGAACGTACATTCTCACAGAGATGTATAATCCAGCATTTCATTTGGGTTAGTCAGATGTGGTCATTTTTGTCCATCTACTGGATGTAAAACATTTCTTGCATTTTTACACTTCACTGTGTGGCTGGGCATCTTTTCAGAGCAGCCTCACTCTCACTTTTAGGGAGACATAAGCTCCTTGAATATCAAGAATCAACATTAAGTAGGTACAGCTTTGACCTACACATTGTCCTATCCACAGGGTCAAAGGCTGAGGAAAATACTTTTAAAAATAAAGGACACATTCTTATGCTGATCTGCCTGATTTCCCTAGAAGGTGCTAAACAGGTAAGTCATGCCTGTGGCTGGGTTCAGGACCCATCTGCTTCTTATAGGGAATACGGGTCTGGGAAACCCAGATTTGTCAAGCACAAAACGAGCCTCGCGTTTACATAAACTGACCCACGTTTATGGGAAGAGAGAATTGCCCTCCTAACTATGAATCAGCCTCCTGTTTGGCATAGATTTATGACATATCTGATGGCAGAAACCTCTCCCAGCATGTTATTTGAAGGCTCTGACCTCGGGCACCTGATCAGAGAGGGGTCTGGGATCAGCAAGGTGAGGTAGTGTCTCCTGCATTACAAAGGAATGTTCTTTCTGCACGAGATACTTGGCCCTTCTGGGGCAAAGTCACCTGGAGAGAGAAGCTGTGTGATGCTATCTGGACAGTGGGAGGCGGACAGAACTGTGAGCCTGACTGTCCACAGCCGTGGTTGCCGAGGAGGCAGCAGTGATTTGATGAGAGTGTTCTCCTGGCTGGCCTGCCCAGGACCAGGCCCCAGCAGCCCCGGTTGGAGAGCCCGTTCGGGAAAGCCTCCGAGGCCTCGAGGCTGGGCAGGCCCCCCTGAGCGCCCGTCTGTGCTGCTCTCTGCCCCTGTGCCCGGCTGCAGGACGTCCCTCACCCTGTTCCCCTCCTGGTCACCCGATCAGGAAGCGCGTGGCTCAGGCCCTGGCCATCAGCGCCGTCGGTTTCTGGCTTAGCAGCGGGCGCCTGACCTGCACTGATCTCCTGGGAAGAAACTCAAGACGCCCCTGGAGAAGCCCAGGGCAGAGGGGCTCTTCCTGGGGTGGGAGAACCAAACTAGCCAATCACCTGAACTCTGAGCACAGCCAGGCCCCGCGCGGCGCCTCCCTGGAGCCATCCAGACACACACTCGCTCCCCTGACACAGGATGTGTGTGGGCTTTTCCCCCACTGACCAGTCCTCCGGCTCCCGGTGCCACGTGGGCACCCTACAATTCAACTCCAACACCCCCCACCAAGTGAGTGCAGAGCCAGGCGGCAGGACTTCGGCCCCTGGCACCCGCCCCCCACCCCCACAACTTCAGATGCTGATCATCAGCAACCGGTCCCAGGTTACCCACACTTCTGTCCAACTTGGCTACAAATCAAGGGCTCCAATGACGCCCTCCTCAAGTTTGGTAACTCCTACAGTGGCTCACAGCACCAAAGGAAACGCTTTGTTTACTGGTTTATTTGCAAGGATACAATAAAGGATAGAGAGGAGCAGCCAGGGGGAGAGTACGTGGGGGGACTGCCAGGAGGTCCTGAGTGCAGAACTTCTGTCCCCTTGGAGTTTAGGGTGCATCACCCCTGGCTCATGGGTGCTTCCCCCAACTGGGAAGGTCTCCAGTCCAACAGTTTCTATGGAGGTTTCCTTACGAGGCATGACAGATTGAATCACTGGCCGTGGGTGATGGCTCAGTCTCCTGCCCCTCTCCCCTCGCCAGAGGTCAGGAGGGTCTAAGATCCAACATTATAGCAGGAGACGCTCTTAAGACATGAGGGTTTTAGAGGCTCTGTGCCAGAAACCGGGGCAGAGACCAATGTGTATTTCTTATTATGTCGCGGGGGCCGAGCAAATCTGACAGGGACGAACCAAAGTCCTCCTCCTTTTGGAGATGCAAGGGGCATGGGCTTCCTCCCTGCTCAGCCTGCACCCCAGGCCCTGGATGTTGTGGTCCCTAGGGAGAGCACCCAAGTGCAGGAGACACTCTGGCCCCGGAGTGCCGCCCAGAAGGGCCATCCGCTGGCCCGTGGGCTCAGTGCTGGACCCTGGGCAAGCTCCGTCCAGGAGCCTCGGTTTCCTCAGCTGTGAGATGCGGCTGATAAAAAGGGCTCAGAATCCCTTAACCAAGAAACTTGGGCCAAATGCAACTCAGAATTCATACTCTTTCAGAGTTGAGAAAGGACCTAAGTTGCTCACGTATGTCTGTGTCCCGTGCAATGCCCCCATGGCTGGGTCTCCAGCAAATACAGTCTGACAGCTTCTGAAGGACAGCTGTTCCCACCAAGGCCCTTGGGGTCCCACGCTTCACATTTCCCCCCTCCACCACCTCTTACACTTGACCGGAGTCCCTACCTGCTCCCTTCTGGAGAAATCCAAATGCCCAAACCATGCCTGCTGATGTGCAAGAGTTCCTCTTTCTTCCATGATTCATCCTTATTTTAAAAAATGTTTTTATTAAAAAATATATAATACTGACATGCAATATTTTATTGGCTTCAGGTGTATGACATAGTGACAATTACATACATCAGGAAAGGCGGCGCGGTAAGTGAAGTTACCATCTGACCCATCACTGACCAACTATTCCTAAAACTTGGTAAATTAGGACTGAGCCTCCTGCTGAGACCCTATTAAAAATGCCTCCTTCCTTAGGGGCCCAGGGATCACAGCTCAGGACAACACTGGGGTTGGGGGGACAGGCCTCCCCGCAGACCCTACACCCTGCAGAGCTATGGGAAGAAGTGTCACTGTGGCCTCCTTGTCCTGCCAGGTGCCTCTCTGCAACTGAGATCCTGGGTGTCCTCTGAATGTGTGTGTCCTCCCCAAATTCATGCGGTAAATGATTAATTTTTGCAGAAGGCAAATAGTGGCAGGATCAGCTCCATGGCCTGAAGAGTGAGTGGCCCGGGATTCCTGGCTTCTGATGGGGGTGGGAGGGCACAGAGCTGGCAGGAATACCTTCTTTTGATAAAGGAGAGCTCAGTGTGATGTGGTCTTAAATTATTGCCGAGTTACACACTTGTACACAAATTGTATGCAAGTTTTACCCTATAGAATTAAACTCAGCCAGAAATATTTTAAATATTGCCCATGATTAATCATCGATTTATTAATTCATTGGACAGTCAGTTCTTGAGCACCTGCTGTGGACCAGGCCCTGTTACGCCCTGGGGATTCCAGGCTGAACAGAACAGACAAGGTCCTCGCTGTGGCCTGAATGTGTGCGCCGTCCCCAAACTCGTGCTGGAAACCTAGCCCCCAGGTGATGGTGTAGGAGGTGGGGCCTTTGGGAGGTGATCAGGTCCTGAGGACGGAGCCTCGTAAATGGGACCAGCACCCATAAAAGACATCCTCAGCACTCCCTTCCCTGTCAGCCTTTGGCCCAGGAGGGCTCTTAGGCGACTGCGCTGGCCCCCCGGGTCTGTGACTTCCAGCCGTTGGAACGTGAGCAGTGTATTTGCATTGCTTATAAGCCCCCCAGTCTGCAGCACTTTGTTACAGCAGCCTGAATGGTCACAGAGTTTTCATCCTAGTGAAAAGGATGGACAGATATAACGAGCCATGCTGGTGAGTGCTAAGAAGAAGAAGGCGGGGCAGTGGAGCTACGAGTGGCTAATTTGGGTGAGGGCAGGTGGGGAGAGTCTCCGGGGGGTCATAGTGGACGGGCAGGAAGGTTGGGAAGCTGCTCACCGGAGCTCCCAGAGGTGAGCCCGCAAGGAAGAAGGGGCCGGTCCCCGAGGAGGGAAACGAGTGAAATGCCGGGAGGAGGCCTGTGGCGGGAGGCGCTGAGGTGGGCGAGGCCAGCAGGGAACAGCTAGGGAGGCCCCTGGAGGAAGGCGGATAGTGGGCGCAGTGACAGCTGCTAGGGGGTGTAGGGAAAGGAGTAATAGGGTCTGACTGAGAAGTACTGAAGGAGCATGAGATTGTTTCCTAATAATGTGTTCTGGCCTATGATTTTTCATCCATTTTTAATGGAATTTGTAAGGCAAAACCTTTCAAGGACTTTTAATTCACTCTAGTGACTGTACCTGGCATTCTGGGAGTCACACAGTGAGCACAATGTCATCAGGGATGGTTTAACCTCCAACGTGGGATCATCCCCTTCCGTATGAACACTTGTGATCCCTGGAAATAAAGCACATGATCTAGTAAGTGTGGTTATTTCTTTTGTGCAAAAACCTCTTAGATTAACTATGTAGACACTGGTTTAAATAATTGTGCGTGTGGAGCAAGATCTAAATGACGTGTGCCTCACATGCAACCATGTAATATCGCGACAGCTCATCCCTATCTGTCACTACTTAGCGTTTGTCTTCCTTCTTGGTTTCAGCCCACCATCCCCATCCCCTGCCCCTTCCCCACGTCACTCAGCTGAACCTCTCAGAGGTTGTAGAGAATCCACAAGTGGAGTATAAGGAGCAGCTCTTCGGAATCCTGCCCAGTGTCTGCCACGTTAGACCTCTGGCCAAAGTCCGCGTCAGCAACCTGAACTCCGTCTCTCTCCAGCTAGCAAGTGGTTTTGCCTTCTTTCCAGTGAAAGCTGTACCTACATATGTGGCTTCTGTTTGCCTGGGAGACAAAACAGATCACAGAAACAGTCACACCCGGGTTTATGGCACCCACCTCCACTCGTGACAGTGGCCTCTGTCCCCTCCATGCCTGCTCTGTCACCAGGGTGTCTACCGTGGGCTCACAAGCAATGAGCTCAATGCCGCTGGCTCCACGGCTGCATGAGGGCCCCTCCTGTGTGTCCGAGCCTTTAGTCAAGTCACTCTCAGGGGACACCATCACGCCAGACCTGCGGATCTGGGCACCAGCCCCCGGCTGCCGGGCGCCCTCCAAGCTGGGGCCCCACCGTGGACCATTCCTGCACCGTGTGCACTTGCAGATTATGTGGGCAAAGCTGTTTTTAGTCCTTCCTTCCCCTTTCCACCAGGTTCCGTTTCTAGACAAAGGCACGAGACCAGGGGAGGGTAGAGGGCTGGACCGGAGCATGAGCATAAATATATAAGTTGGAGATGTTTTTCTTAGTCCACAGCGACTATTCATAACTGAGCAGAAAAGTCATATGTGTGCACCAGTCCCAGAGCTGAGTTCCCACGTCCTGGTGTTCATGTTCCACGTTAACCCCTTTTCCTGGAGTGATGGGATGTCACTCCGAGATTTTTTTTTTTTTTTTTTTTAATAATTATTTTTTATTGAAGGGTAGTTGACACACAGTATTACATTACATGAGTTTCAAGTGTACAACACAGTGGTAGAACATTTATATACATAATTCTAGGTTCCAGCTATCACCCTACCAAGCTGTTACAATATCTTGACTATATTCCTTATGCTATACATTACATCCCGGTTACTAATTTATTTTACCATTGGAAGTCTGTCCTTTTTTTTTTTTTTTTTTTTTTTTTTTTGTGAGGGCATCTCTCATATTTATTGATCAAATGGTTGTTAACAACAATAAAATTCTGTATAGGGGAGTCAATGCTCAATGCACAATCATTATTCCACCCCAAGCCTAATTTTTGTCAGTCTCCAATCTTCTGAGGCATAACAAACAAGTTTTTACATGTAGAACAAATTCTTACATAATGAATAAGTTACATAGTGAACAGTACAAGGGCAGTCATCACAGAAACTTTCGGTTTTGCTCATGCATTATGAACTATAAACAGTCAGTTAAAATATGAATACTCATTTGGTTTTTATACTTGATTTATATGTGGATACCACATTTCTCTCTTTATTATTATTATTTTTAATAAAATGCTGAAGTGGTAGGTAGATACAAGATAAAGGTAGAAAACATAGTTTAGTGTTGTAAGAGAGCACATGTAGATGATCAGGTGTGTGCCTGTAGACTATGTGTTAATCCAAGCTAGACCAGGGCAATAAAACATCCACGTATGCAGAAGATTTCTCTCAGAACAGGGGGGGTGAGGTTCTAAGCCTCACCTCTGTTGATCCCCAATTTCTCACCTGATGGCCCCCCTGCGACTGTGCCTGTCTTAGGTTGTTCCTCCCTTGAGGAATCTTACCCGTCTCTGGCTAACCAGTCATCTTCCGGGGCCATACAGGGAAATGTGAAGTTGGTAAGTGAGAGAGAAGCCTTATTGTTTGAAAAAGTTAGCTTTTTACTTCTTTGCATATTTATGCCCTGTGGCTTCTATGCCCAGCATTTGTCTTGAGGTATCTTTACCACTTGGAAGAATTATGATACTCGGTAAATTTGATATGAGGCACGAATTCTATTTAAGGGTTGTAATTAGGAAGGAAGAAGAAAAGCTATAGAAGTAGCAGGCGGAAGAAAACATGGGAAGATTGATTATTTCTTTGATATATCTTCTTGTAGAGTAACTTCAGCATGTATAGGTTTTAAGCTACTACTTAAATTGCACACACACATTAACATAATAGGAGTATAGTTACATAACCAAAGCATATCTGTAATTACGAGCCATCTGCAGTGAAACCAAGAAAACCAGTTAGGCACCTTAGGCATTTGTGAAAACTTATCTATGATATGGTGGATATTGTCCAAATGAACTTGAACAGTCTGAGAGAAATCAGACAAATTAAAACAACCCATTCCTGGGGACTGTTCACATGCCATATGTTCTTTTAACAATAAATAGTTTGTAGTTGTAAGACTTTGGAGCGCTACAATTTGCACTTCTCCTAATTCTTGGTTGAGTTCCAACAGTATAGATCCAGTCCAATTTTGTTGTTTTACTGTATGCACAGGCCAGCTTAGATATCTCCTTCCTCATTCCCATGGCAAGTCCAGGAACTGGTGGGATGAGTGCATCTACAGCTGTAGCAGTGCGTGGATCTTTGTTGGTGTTTTTGATGATCATCTTCTGGCATGAGTCTTCCAGAGAGTGCAGATGTTGGAAGTTCTTTTTCATATCATATCTTAGTTCATTTTCGGGGTAGCCCAATTAGGCTTTGATCCTCTGTATAAACACAAACAGACCCTTTGCCTACACTTTTATATGCCCTTTATACCCTTCTGTAGAACTCGTTGGAGGTTACCACACAGAAAATGCCCTTTTTTTTTTTTTTTTTCTATCACTAATCTACACTTACATGACGAATATTATGTTTACTAGGCTCTCCCCTATAAACCCCTTTACAGTCACTGTCCATCAGCATAGCAAAATGTTGTAGAATCACTACTTGCCTTCTCTGTGTTGTACAGCCCTCCCTTTTCTCCTACCCCCCCATGCATGTTAATCTTAATACCCCCCTACTTCTCCCCCCCTTATCCCTCCCTACCCACCCATCCTCCCCAGTCCCTTTCCCTTTGGTACCTGTTAGTCCATTCTTGAGTTCTGTGATTCTGCTGCTGTTTTGTTCCTTCAGTTTTTCCTTTGTTCTTATATTCCACAGATAAGTGAAATCATTTGGTATTTCTCTTTCTCCGCTTGGCTTGTTTCACTGAGCATAATACCCTCCAGCTCCATCCATGTTGCTGCAAATGGTTGGATTTGCCCTTTTCTTATGGCTGAGTAGTATTCCATTGTGTATATGTACCACATCTTCTTTATCCATTCATCTATTGATGGACATTTAGGTTGCTTCCAATTCTTGGCTATTGTAAATAGTGCTGCAATAAACATAGGGGTGCATCTGTCTTTCTCAAACTTGATTGCTGCGTTCTTAGGGTAAATTCCTAGGAGTGGAATTCCTGGGTCAAATGGTAAGTCTGTTTTGAGCATTTTGATGTACCTCCATACTGCTTTCCACAATGGTTGAACTAACTTACATTCCCACCAGCAGTGTAGGAGGGTTCCCCTTTCTCCACAGCCTCGCCAACATTTGTTGTTGTTTGTCTTTTGGATGGCAGCCATCCTTACTGGTGTGAGGTGATACCTCATTGTAGTTTTAATTTGTATTTCTCTGATAATTAGCGATGTGGAGCATCTTTTCATGTGTCTGTTGGCCATATGTATTTCTTTTTTGGAGAACTGTCTCTTCAGTTCCTCTGCCCATTTTTTAATTGGGTTATTTGTTTTTTGTTTGTTGAGGCGTGAGAGCTCCTTATATATTCTGGACGTCAAGCCTTTATCGGATGTGTCATTTTCAAATATATTCTCCCATACTGTAGGGATCCTTCTTGTTCTATTGATGGTGTCTTTTGCTGTACAGAAGCTTTTCAGCTTAATATAGTCCCACTTACTCATTTTTGCTGTTGTTTTCCTTGCCCGGGGAGATATGTTCAAGAAGAGGTCACTCATGTTTATGTCTAAGAGGTTTGTGCCTATGTTTTCTTCCAAGAGTTTAATGGTTTCATGGCTTACATTCAGGTCTTTGATCCATTTTGAGTTTACTTTTGTATATGGGGTTAGACAATGGTCCAGTTTCATTCTCCTACATGTAGCTGTCCAGTTTTGCCAGCACCACCTGTTGAAGAGACTGTCATTTTGCCATTGTATGTCCATAGCTCCTTTATCAAATATTAATTGACCATATATGTCTGGGTTAATGTCTGGATTCTCTAGTCTGTTCCATTGGTCTGTGGCTCTGCTCTTGTGCCAGTACCAAATTGTCTTGATTACTATGGCTTTATAGTAGAGCTTGAAGTTGGGGAGTGAGATCCCCCCTACTTTATTCTTCTTTCTCAGGATTGCTTTGGCTATTCGGGGTCTTTGGTGTTTCCATATGAATTTTTGAATTATTTGTTCCAGTTCATTGAAGAATGTTGCTGGTAGTTTCATAGGGATTGCATCAAATCTGTATATTGCTTTGGGCAGGATGGCCATTTTAACGATATTAATTCTTCCTAGCCACGAGCATGGGATGAGTTTCCATCTGTTAGTGTCCCCTTTAATTTCTCTTAAGAGTGACTTGTAGTTTTCAGAGTATAAGTCTTTCACTTCTTTGGTTAGGTTTATTCCTAGGTATTTTATTTTTTTTGATGCAATTGTGAATGGAGTTGTTTTCCTGATTTCTCTTTCTGTTGGTTCATTGTTAGTATATAGGAAAGCCACAGATTTCTGTGTGTTGATTTTGTATCCTGCAACTTTGCTAGAACTGATATCAGTTCTAGTAGTTTTGGGGTGGAGTCTTTAGGGTTTTTTATGTACAGTATCATGTCATCTGCAAATAGTGACAGTTTAACTTCTTCTTTACCAATCTGGATTCCTTGTATTTCTTTATTTTGTCTGATTGCCGTGGCTAGGACCTCCAGTACTATGTTAAATAACAGTGGAGAGAGTGGGCATCCCTGTCTAGTTCCCGATCTCAGCGGAAATGCTTTCAGCTTCTCGCTGTTCAATATAATGTTGGCTGTGGGTTTATCATAGATGGCCTTTATTATGTTGAGGTACTTGCCCTCTATTCCCATTTTGCTGAGAGTTTTTAACATGAATGGATGTTGAACTTTGTCAAATGCTTTTTCAGCATATATGGAGATGATCATGTGGTTTTTGTCTTTCTTTTTGTTGATGTGGTGGATGATGTTGATGGACTTTCGAATGTTGTACCATCCTTGCATCCCTGGGATGAATCCCACTTGGTCATGGTGTATGATCCTTTTGATGTATTTTTGAATTCGGTTTGCTAATATTTTGTTGAGTATTTTTGCATCTACGTTCATCAGGGATATTGGTCTGTAGTTTTCTTTTTTGGTGGGGTCTTTGCCTGGTTTTGGTATTAGGGTGATGTTAGCTTCATAGAATGAGTTTGGGAGTATCCCCTCCTCCTCTATTTTTTGGAAAACTTTAAGGAGAATGGGTATTATGTCTTCCCTGTATGTCTGATAAAATTCCGAGGTAAATCCATCTGGCCCGGGGGTTTTGTTCTTTGGAAGTTTTTTGATTACCTCTTCAATTTCGTTGCTGGTAATTGGTCTGTTTAGATTTTCTGTTTCTTCCTGGGTCAATCTTGGAAGGTTATATTTTTCTAGGAAGTTGTCCATTTCTCCTAGGTTTCCCAGCTTGTTAGCATATAGGTTTTCATAGTATTCTCCAATAATTCTTTGCATTTCCGTGGGGTCCGTCGTGATTTTTCCTTTCTCGTTTCTGATACTGTTGATTTGTGTTGACTCTCTTTTCTTCTTAATAAGTCTGGCTAGAGGCTTATCGATTTTGTTTATTTTCTCGAAGAACCAGCTCTTGGTTTCATTGATTTTTGCTATTGTTTTATTCTTCTCAATTTTATTTATTTCTTCTCTGATCTTTATTATGTCCCTCCTTCTGCTGACCTTAGGCCTCATCTGTTCTTCTTTTTCCAATTTCGATAATTGTGACATTAGACCATTCATTTGGGATTGCTCTTCCTTTTTTACATATGCTTGGATTGCTATATACTTTCCTCTTAAGACTGCTTTTGCTGTGTCCCACAGAAGTTGGGGCTTAGTGTTGTTGTTGTCATTTGTTTCCATATATTGCTGGATCTCCATTTTGATTTGGTCATTGATCCATTGATTATTTAGGAGCGTGTTGTTAAGCCTCCATGTGTTTGTGAGCCTCTTTGCTTTCTTTGTACAGTTTATTTCTAGTTTTATGCCTTTGTGGTCTGAAAAGTTGGTTGGTAGGATTTCAATTTTTTGGAATTTTCTGAGGCTCTTTTTGTGGCCTAGTATGTGGTCTACTCTGGAGAATGTTCCATGTGCACTTGAGAAGAATGTATATCCCGCTGCTTTTGGATGTAGAGTTCTATAGATGTCTATTAGGTCCATCTGCTCTACTGTGTTGTTCAGTGCTTCCGTGTCCTTACTTATTTTCTGCCCAGTGGATCTATCCTTTGGGGTTAGTGGTGTGTTGAAGTCTCCTAGAATGAATGCATTGCAGTCTATATCCCCCTTTAGTTCTGTTAGTATTTGTTTCACATATGCTGGTGCTCCTGTGTTGGGTGCATATATATTTAGAATGGTTATATCCTCTTGTTTGACTGAGCCCTTTATCATTATGTAGTGTCCTTCTTTATCTCTTGTTACTTTCTTTGTTTTGAAGTCTATTTTGTCTGATATTAGTACTGCAACCCCTGCTTTCTTCTCACTGTTGTTTGCTTGAAATATGTTTTTCCATCCCTTGACTTTTAGTCTGTACATGTCTTTGGGTTTGAGGTGAGTTTCTTGTAAGCAGCATATGGATGGATCTT
Organism: Manis pentadactyla; assembly: GCF_030020395.1. Classification (NCBI taxonomy): domain Eukaryota; kingdom Metazoa; phylum Chordata; class Mammalia; order Pholidota; family Manidae; genus Manis; species Manis pentadactyla. Next base: position 2,526,014 of record NC_080037.1, read on the forward strand.
GCTTTTTTATCCATTCTGTTACTCTGTGTCTTTTGATTGGTGCATTCAACCCATTAACATTTAGGGTGACTATTGAAAGATATGTACTTACTGCCATTGCAGGCTTTAAATTCGTGGTTACCAAAGGTTCAAGGTTAGCCTCTTTAGTATCTTACTGCCTAACTTAGCTCGCTTATTGAGCTGTTATATACACTGTCTGGAGATTCTTTTCTTCTCTCCCTTCTTGTTCCTCCTCCTCGATTCTTCATATGTTGGGTGTTTTGTGCTGTGCTCCTTCTACGAGTGCTCCCATCTAGAGCAGTCCCTGTAAGATGTTCTGTAGAGGTGGTTTGTGGAAAGCAAATTCCCTCAGCTTTTGTTTGTCTGGGAATTGTTTAATCCCACCGTCATATTTGAATGATAGTCGTGCTGGATACAGTATCCTTGGTTCAAGGCCCTTCTGTTTCATTGTATTAAATATATCATGCCATTCTCTTCTGGCCTGTAGGGTTTCTGTTGAGAAATCTGACGTTAGCCTGATGGGTTTCCCTTTATAGGTGACCTTTTTCTCTCTAGCTGCCTTTAACACTCTTTCCTTGTCCTTGATCTTTGCCATTTTAATTATTATGTGTCTTGGTGTTGCCCTTCTTGGATCCTTTCTGTTGGGGGTTCTGTGTATTTCCGTGGTCTGTTCGATTACTTCCTCCCCCAGTGTGGGGAAGTTTTCAGCAATTATTTCTTCTAAGATACTTTCCATCTCTTTGCCTCTCTCTTCTTCTTCTGGGACCCCTATAATACGGATATTGCTCCTTTTAGATTGGTCACACAGTTCTCTTAATATTGTTTCATTCCTGGAGATCCTTTTGTCTCTCTCTATGTCAGCTTCTATGCGTTCCTGTTCTCTGATTTCAATTCCATCAATGGCCTCTTGCATTCTATCCATTCTGCTTATAAACCCTTCCAGTTTGTTTCATTTCTGCGATCTCCTTTCTGGCATCTGTGATCTCTTTCCGGACTTCATCCCATTTTTCTTGCGTATTTCTCTGCATCTCTGTCAGCATGTTTATGATTCTTATTTTGAATTCTTTGTCAGGAAGACTGGTTAGGTCTGTCTCCTTCTCTGGTGTTGTCTCTGTGATCTTTGTCTGCCTGTAGCTTTGCCTTTTCATGGTGATAGGAATAGTCTGCAGAACTGGGATGAGTGACGGCTGGAAGGACTTCCTTTCTTGTTGGTTTGTGGCCCTCCTCTCCTGGGAGAACAGCGGCCTCTAGTGGCTTGTGCTGCGCAGCTGCGCGCAGACAGGGTTTCTGCTTCCTGCCCGGCTGCTATGGAGTTAATCTCCGCTGTTGCTGTGGGCGTGGCCTGGCTCGGGCAGCTACTCCAAAATGGTGGAGTCGCATTGGAGCAGGAGCTGCTGGGAGGCTATTTATCTCCGTTAGGGGCCTCCCTGCTCCCTGCAGCCCAGGGGTTAGGGTGCCCAGAGATCCCGGATTCCCTACCTCTGGATTAAGTGACCCGCCCTGCCCCTTTAAGACTTCCAAAAAGCACCCGCCAAAACAAAACAACGACCACAAAAAAAAAACAAGAAAAAAAAATTTTTTTAATTAAAAAAAAAAAAAAAATTTTTAATTAAAAAAAAAAAGGTGGTCGTTCGTTTTTCTTTATTCTCCGGTGCCAGCCTCAGGCCTCTGCTCACCGGTCTTTCTGCCCTGTTTCCCTAGTATTGGGGTCCCTGTCCCTTTAAGACTTCCAAAAAGCGCTCGCCAAAACAAAACAGCAAAAGAGCAAAAAAAAAAAAAAATGGTCGCGCGCTTTTCTTATGCCCTCAGTCGCCCAGCCTCCAGTGCCTGCTCACTGTTCTTGCTGCCCTGTTTTCCCAGTATCGAGGGCCCTGCACTCTGGCTCGAATGGCTGGGGCTGGGTGTTCGGCAGCCCTGGGCTCCGTCTCCCTCCCGCTCTGCCTGCTCTTCTCCCGCCGGGAGCTGGGGGGAGGGGCGCTCGGCTCCCGCGGGGCCGGGGCTTGTATCTTACCCCCTTCGCGAGGCGCTGGGTTCTCTCAGGTGCGGATGTGGTCTGGATATTGTCCTGTGTCCTCTGGTCTTTATTCTAGGAAGGGTTGTCTTTGTTATATTTTCATAGATATATGTTGTTTTGGGAGGAGATTTCCGCTGCTCTACTCACGCCGCCATCTTCCGCCCCTCTCACTCCGAGATTTTTAAAAAATCATAAAAAGACTCTGGTTTCCATCCTGCTGGCACTCTTTCCTCCTCATTTACTGGCTTCAAGGGAAGCCGGCTGCCATGATGTGAGCTGCTGGATGGAGAGGCCCACGTGGCCAGGAACGGAGGGGGCCTCCAACCAGCAGCCAGCAAGGCACTGGGACCCTCCATCCAACCGCACAAGGACTCAGTCCTGCCAAGATGCACGTGGGCAAGCCGGGCACACCTGCCCCCGGGAAGCCCTGAGTGACAGCCCCTGGCAGGACACGCCTGCCCCAGGGAACCCTGGGTGACAGCCCCTGGTGGAACACGCCTGCCCCAGGGGAGCCCTGAGTGACAGCCCCTGGCGGGACGCACCCCCTGCCCCCGCGCCCATCCCCCGCCAGTGGCTCTTCACACACACACACCCATGCTCTTCCCCACGCGTCCGTCCCTGCTGTGCACAGTGCGTCTCCCCTGTGCAGAGTCGTCCCTTCCTTCCCTGCGAAGTCCCCCGCAGAGCTCTGTGCAGTCTATCCCCACAGACAGACAAGGGTTACCCGACGTGACAGGGCTCTCGACCAGGACCAAGCCCGGATATAGGGTAAGATGACTATTTCCCGGTGGGCCTGTGGGGATGAGGGGCGGTTCAGGCTGTTCAAAGAGAAACAGGAAGACCAGGCGCGAAGCCCAGGTCTGGATGCGGATCCAGCGCCTTCTGGCTGAGAGATTCCCCCAGCACTCCAATGGGAAGGGCTTCCTAATTCAGAGCTGAAGCGCTCCATTGCTTTTCTCGAGTGTCCCACTTAGTCAATCTCACTTCCTACTGCTGATCTCATAAGGCTCTGTGTGCAAATAATTCCATCGGTATTATTAATTCAGGCAGCCGTTCAGTAGATATTTACTGACTACTCTGTGCACTGGGGCTGCGGAGGTGGACAAGACAGCATTCCTGCTCCCCTACAACTTACACTCTAGCACGCAGGCGATTAACAAGTCACCCGACAAATAGGTGTGGTTACTAAAGAGCGAGGATTGCAAAAGAGAAATAAACAGGGCTGTCGCTCGCAGCCACGGAGGAAGGCCTCGCAGATGGCCAGGGACTGGCCTGGGCGGGAAGGCGGGGCCAGGGGCGGGGCGGGCCTCCACAGGCGGCGCGCAAGGCCCCGCCCATCCACGGCCCGATTGGCCCTCGGAGGGGGAGGTCTCCATCGGGCGCGCACAAGGCCACGCCTCTCCACGCCCCGATTGGTCCCCCGGAGGGGCGGGGCCAGGATTCCCTACAGAAAAGCGCTGCCGGCTTGGGCTTGAACTCGTGTTGTTGTCGCCATGGCCGGCGGAGCCCGCGGGTCCGCGCGCGCGCTGCTCGCCGCCCTACTGGCGCTGCTGGGCGCGCTGCTGGTGGCACCGGCTCGGGGCCGCGGCGGCCGGGGCCACGGGGACTGGGGCGGCCCGGCGAAGATGCCGCCTCTGCCGCCCCGCGAGGACGCGGCGCTCGTCGCCCGCTTCGTGGCGCACGTCTGCGACTGGGGCGCGCTGGCCACCATCTCTACGGAGGCGGCGGTGCGCGGCCGGCCCTTCGCCGACGTGCTGTCGCTCAGCGACGGGCCCCCGGGCGCGGGCCGCGGCGTGCCCTACCTGTACCTGAGCCCGCTGCAGCAGTCCGCGGGCCACCTGCAGGTGAGCGCGGGCCCTGGGACGCGTGGGGAGCCCTCTCCCCCCAGCTGTGTGGCGCCCTTCGCACGCGTTTTCCAGGCTGAGAGATTTGGGGAAGTCAGGCACTTTGTGGACGTGGCTTTGGGGTTTTCTTTTTCTCACCCTCCTTCTGAATTAATTTTCCCTTCGGCAGCAAGCAGCTAATGGACGGCAATTCTGACTGATGATTGGTGTAGGCTTCTGCACATCGGCCTCCCAGGTAGGGAGCAGAACTGATGTGAGGTCTGTGGCTTTACCCTTTGCCACCCTGGGGGCAGGGCCGGCTCCCCAACCTGGCGGATCCGTGCTGTCCCGGGAGTGGCGTCACAGACTTGCAGTCCGAGAGACTGAGCCATGCGCAGTCCAGGAGTGGAGTCTGATTCGGTGACAGAGATCCCAGATTTGAGGTTAACTAGAAAAGGGCAACATTGTTGATAAAGAAGATTAAATAACCTGATATTTGATTAAGACCTACATGTGCCAGGCTTCCCTTCACTTGCCGTTCAGCGTCTCTTTTAATAACCCTTTGAGCAGGGCGTACTACCCTCACTCTGTGGAGAAAGAACTGGAGGCATAGGTCACTTGCCCAAAGTCAGTGGCCAAACTGGAATTTCACCCCAGGCTCCTATGTCTTCAAAACACAGGACACAGACTAGTGACGCATGAGCTGACTGTGTCCCACAGACCGGTTTTCTCTGGCCCACACAGAGTTCTGTTTTGTTTTTAATAACTCTGAACTGCTGTAGTTACCAGCATTCAAACACGGGGATTTCGATTAAAAATCTAAATTTCTGACTTCTTGAAAAATTGGAAGATCTGTGGCCCTGAAGGCATGCGTTCTCTAAGCAAAAACAGGAGCTGCTGCCTTCGTTAGCCAAGGTTCCTGTACCCTGTTCACCATTTTCTTACTCCCAAGCCCCCCCACTCCCTTGGGCCTTTGCTCAAAGCGAGCCCATTCTACTCCATCAGTGAGGCTTGGCCTTGGCAAATACAGTCACTGGGAAAATGCAATGCTCAGGCATTTTATTAAAAATACATTTTATTAAAAAACAACCCACCCCATCCCTCCCTGATGCTTCTAACTGGGGAGGGGGAGTTCCAGACCTATCGCTGTACGTGATTATATTTAAGCTTGTGCTGATATTGTCATCCCCGTTGTAGGAATGAGGAAATTAAGACTCAGGTGCAGGGACTCCCAGTGACCAGCCAGCGAATGGCTGCCAGGTAGAACCCCCAGCCCAGGTCTCTGCCGTCTCAACAGTGGCAAGGAACATTCTCAGGATTTCAGGTCTCAGTGATGGCAGTGACAAGGTGTGGCCACATCAGAATTAGTCTGACTCAGATTCTGTCAATCACCCAGTCAAGGTGGGCTTATACCTCCTACTTTCCTCCTTTTGCCCTGTGTCTTCTCTTTGCTCCTGTCCACCCTGCCCGCCATATTTACACGAACCAGATACCACTCAACATTGCCCTCTGCCCAGAACGCTTAATAACATCTAGCTTCCCAGAGCTGCGTAAGACTTACCTGGGGGAGTTGTTAAAAATGCAGATGCCTGGGTTGTGAATAGAGGCCCGAAGTCAGCATTTGATAAGCTCTCCAGGCAGGTGGTTCTTGGAAGGCCCTAACAAACGGCAGCCTTCAAAATACGGTCTGACTCCTTAGCTTGGAGTTAAGCCACCCCCCACTCCCCCTATCCCGTCCCCAGCCCCTCCTCTCAGGAAGCCTCTCCTTCAGGCAAATTGGGCTTCTCATTGTTTGCAGTCATGCCTCACACTTCCCAGTTCTCTGTTTTTGCTGTTATCATCCCCTTTACCTTTAATTCACTCATTCACACACATGCCCCTGCTATCCTGATTCTGAGTATCTTAGAAGGCTCACTGTGGTTTCTGTGTAACTCCAGGCTATGCTAACATCTAACAGTGAACTTGGAACACACTGAACCATACTATGCACTTAACAATTAGTTACATATTGCCTTTGACTCCTTCTGGGTCTTTGTTTAGTATTAATTAAATTTGTATGTCTGACTTTGCAACCACATTATAAACTCACAGAGAAGGGAGAGACCTCTGTATGCGTCCCCCACACCCCCCAACTTCCCCACCCTCATTTGGTCTCCTAGAGTGCCTTGCCTAAATAATGGTTTATAAGCAGCAAATATTTGGCTAAATGATTTCAAGATCTCTTTATGACTCACTATTTTGATAGGTCACTAGGACATGGCAAAATTCCCTACACAAGAAAGACACTTGGGGGTTTAAAACACTAAATGCGATGTGTGAATTTTGCTGTAATCTGTCAACAGTACCTTTCATGGAGCTGATTGATGACTAAGAAAGACTTAGAAATTTTGCTTGTCTCACTTTTTGAATCTAAGAATTCTCCTCTTGTTGCTAGAGCAGGAATGAGCAACCTCTCCAGTTTTGAAAGCATGCGCGGGCGGGGATTCTGCTAGCCTGAGATAGCCAAGGAAGCATGACTCAGCGCCTTTCTGGCTTAAATGATAATCAAGCTAGTTGAGCAACAGTGCCGTTTTCATATGCGAGTTTTCATAGTAGAGTTTGTTCCTTTCGATCTTCAGTGACTCGGCCTTGTGTTGGGTACTGTAATTATAATTCCCCTGGTAAATAGGGATGAGAGTTTAAGGAGAAAGAGTGTTAAAATAATTCTTACTTAATCACTTAATTTTAAACATGAAGCTTTCCCTCCCCCCTTTTTTTGGGGAGAGGGTCAAGATCCATTTCTATCCAGGGAGTGATTTTCCCAGGTGGAAGGTGGTGTGTTACAATTCATTGTTTCATGGACCAACGGTCTAGCTCTGGGGACGGTGTGCATGCGACTTGTGAAATTCCTTCCCTCTCCAGGGAGATGTGTCACATGAGAGGGTCTTCATTCTCTCTGCAGGAGAATCCACATGCTACGCTGACGATGTCCTTGGCACAGACTAACTTTTGCAGGAAACACGGATTTGACCCCCAGAGTCCCCTGTGTGCTCACATAATACTGTCAGGAGCTGTTACCAAGGTAGGTAGTTACCCACCAGAACAGAGACTGGTTTTAGAAGTGCATCATCTTATTAACAGTGAAAGAACAGATATTTTGAAAATACAATAAAATCAATTGGTGATTGAGAGTTAGAAATATGTTCTAATAAGTAATTTCATGAAAACTAAGGGTTTTAATCAGTTGCTTTCATATAGGTGTTCAATGAGATATTTATACTATGTTCAATTTTTTTTAATTACTTATTTTTGAAGCCAAACAGATGTAACCGCTATTAAGCTCCTGTGTAAGGAACATCCCAGCCAGGCTCACTGCTCCCAACCGTGTTGTACACTGAACAATATTCCCCATGTTTGGATTCCATCTTCTCCATATTTGAACAGTAGCACAGAGCAGAGGGCACACGAAGGCTGAAAGGGGAGTAACTCATTGCTAAATACTGGGAGCGGGTTTAGAGTTTGGGCTGAGTGCTGGAGGAAAGAATTTAAATAAAACCGCGGGGGGCAGAGGGCAGGGTGTCATGAACCCTGGTCTGATTGCCAAGCTAGCAGATTTGCTTTTTGACCATGTCAGTGATGATGAACTCAGACAAGTTTTATTTGTGGTCTGGAAATTCTGTGTGGACACATCTCTGAAGCTGTGTTTCACTGGCAGGAGAAGTGGTGGGGGTGGCAGGTGGTCTGGGGTTCCACGGTGCTGCTTCTGAAGATTCTTGTCCTTCGTGTACACGCGTTTAACATGAGCTTGTATGGGATAAACATGCTAATGTTATGTGGCATAAGCACCAGTAACATTTATTTTGGTACCTTGTGCCAGTTACTCTGACAGCCCAGAATTACCGTTCAGCAGTGGAAATTGGGACCGGTGGAGATTTCCTGCCTCATTACACCTGTTATCACCAGTACCGTTCTTCTCTTCCCTGCTTCAGACCTCCTTTATTTTCTCTTGATTCCTTAGATTTAAGATCAGGGTTTATAATGAAATAAACTCTTTAAGCCTTGTAGAATGCTAGCATTATGCATTCGTAACAGATGAGAGCATGTCACTGTTATGAGACTATTTCACATTCGTCCTTTAGGTGAATGAAACAGAAGTGGACTTTGCAAAGCATTCATTATTCATTCGACACCCTGAGATGAAGACCTGGCCGCCTAGCCATAAGTGGTTCTTTGCTAAGTTGAATATAACCAATATCTGGGTCTTGGACTACTTTGGTGGGCCAAAAATAGTGACGCCTGAGGAATATTACAATGTCACATTTCAGTAAGTATTTGTACGTCATTCATCTTTCTAGCATTGTAGCCCTTACCTTCTAAAGGTAAGTGGTCTTAACCTTCTAAAGCAGGGGGTCTTCCCCAAATCACGGACCAGGGGCACCCTTGGCAAGCTGGTGAAGCCTGTGACCCCCGCTCAGAATACTATTTTTTTTTTTTTTTTTAATAATTATTTTTTATTGAAGGGTAGTTGACACACAGTATTACATTACATGAGTTTCAAGTGTACAACACAGTGGTAGAACATTTATATACATAATTCTAGGTTCCAGCTATCACCCTACCAGGCTGTTACAATATCTTGACTATATTCCTTATGCTATACCTTACATCCCGGTTACTAATTTATTTTACCATTGGAAGTCTGTCCTTTTTTTTTTTTTTTTTTTTTTTGTGAGGGCATCTCTCATATTTATTGATCAAATGGTTGTTAACGACAATAAAATTCTGTATAGGGGAGTCAATGCTCAATGCACAATCATTATTCCACCCCAAGCCTAATTTTTGTCAGTCTCCAATCTTCTGAGGCATAACAAACAAGTTTTTACATGTAGAACAAATTCTTACATAATGAATAAGTTACATAGTGAACAGTACAAGGGCAGTCATCACAGAAACTTTCGGTTTTGCTCATGCATTATGAACTATAAACAGTCAGTTAAAATATGAATACTCATTTGGTTTTTATACTTGATTTATATGTGGATACCACATTTCTCTCTTTATTATTATTATTTTTAATAAAATGCTGAAGTGGTAGGTAGATACAAGATAAAGGTAGAAAACATAGTTTAGTGTTGTAAGAGAGCACATGTAGATGATCAGGTGTGTGCCTGTAGACTATGTGTTAATCCAAGCTAGACCAGGGCAATAAAACATCCACGTATGCAGAAGATTTCTCTCAGAACGGGGGGGTGAGGTTCTAAGCCTCACCTCTGTTGATCCCCAATTTCTCACCTGATGGCCCCCCTGCGACTGTGCCTGTCTTAGGTTGTTCCTCCCTTGAGGAATCTTACCCGTCTCTGGCTAACCAGTCATCTTCCGGGGCCATACAGGGAAATGTGAAGTTGGTAAGTGAGAGAGAAGCCTTATTGTTTGAAAAAGTTAGCTTTTTACTTCTTTGCATATTTATGCCCTGTGGCTTCTATGCCCAGCATTTGTCTTGAGGTATCTTTACCACTTGGAAGAATTATGATACTCGGTAAATTTGATATGAGGCACGAATTCTATTTAAGGGTTGTAATTAGGAAGGAAGAAGAAAAGCTATAGAAGTAGCAGGCGGAAGAAAACATGGGAAGATTGATTATTTCTTTGATATATCTTCTTGTAGAGTAACTTCAGCATGTATAGGTTTTAAGCTACTACTTAAATTGCACACACACATTAACATAATAGGAGTATAGTTACATAACCAAAGCATATCTGTAATTACGAGCCATCTGCAGTGAAACCAAGAAAACCAGTTAGGCACCTTAGGCATTTGTGAAAACTTATCTATGATATGGTGGATATTGTCCAAATGAACTTGAACAGTCTGAGAGAAATCAGACAAATTAAAACAACCCATTCCTGGGGACTGTTCACATGCCATATGTTCTTTTAACAATAAATAGTTTGTAGTTGTAAGACTTTGGAGCGCTACAATTTGCACTTCTCCAAATTCTTGGTTGAGTTCCAACAGTATAGATCCAGTCCAATTTTGTTGTTTTACTGTATGCACAGGCCAGCTTAGATATCTCCTTCCTCATTCCCATGGCAGGTCCAGGAACTGGTGGGATGAGTGCATCTACAGCTGTAGCACTGCGTGGATCTTTGTTGGGGTTTTTTGATGATCATCTTCTGGCATGAGTCTTCCAGAGGGTGCAGATGTTGGAAGTTCTTTTTCATATCGTATCTTAGTTCATTTTCAGGGTAGCCCAATTAGGCTTTGATCCTCTGTATAAACACAAACAGACCCTTTGCCTACACTTTTATATGCCCTTTATACCCTTGTGTAGAACTCGTTGGAGGTTACCACACAGGAACTGCCCTTTTTTTTTTTTTTTTTTTTGCTATCACTAATCTACACTTACATGACGAATATTATGTTTACTAGGCTCTCCCCTATACCAGGTCTCCCCTATAAACCCCTTTACAGTCACTGTCCATCAGCATAGCAAAATGTTGTAGAATCACTACTTGCCTTCTCTGTGTTGTACAGCCCTCCCTTTTCTCCTACCCCCCCTTGCATGTTAATCTTAATACCCCCCTACTTCTCCCCCCCTTATCCCTCCCTACCCACCCATCCTCCCCAGTCCCTTTCCCTTTGGTACCTGTTAGTCCATTCTTGAGTTCTGTGATTCTGCTGCTGTTTTGTTCCTTCAGTTTTTCCTTTGTTCTTATATTCCACAGATAAGTGAAATCATTTGGTATTTCTCTTTCTCCGCTTGGCTTGTTTCACTGAGCATAATACCCTCCAGCTCCATCCATGTTGCTGCAAATGGTTGGATTTGCCCTTTTCTTATGGCTGAGTAGTATTCCATTGTGTATATGTACCACATCTTCTTTATCCATTCATCTATCGATGGACATTTAGGTTGCTTCCAATTCTTGGCTATTGTAAATAGTGCTGCGATAAACATAGGGGTGCACTGATCTTTCTCATACTTGATTGCTGCATTCTTAGGGTAAATTCCTAGGAGTGCAATTCCTGGGTCAAATGATAAGTCTGTTTTGAGCATTTTGATGTACCTCCATACTGCTTTCCACAATGGTTGAACTAACTTACATTCCCACCAGCAGTGTAGGAGGGTTCCCCTTTCTCCACAGCCTCGCCAACATTTGTTGTTGTTTGTCTTTTGGATGGCAGCCATCCTTACTGGTGTGAGGTGATACCTCATTGTAGTTTTAATGTGCATTTCTCTGATAACTAGCGATGTGGAGCATCTTTTCATGTGTCTGTTGGCCATCTGTATTTCTTTTTTGGAGAACTGTCTGTTCAGTTCCTCTGCCCATTTTTTAATTGGGTTATTTGTTTTTTGTTTGTTGAGGCGTGTGAGCTCTTTATATATTCTGGACGTCAAGCCTTTATCGGATCTGTCATTTTCAAATATATTCTCCCATACTGTAGGGATCCTTTTTGTTCTACTGATGGTGTCTTTTGCTGTACAGAAGCTTTTCAGCTTAATATAGTCCCACTTACTCATTTTTGCTGTTGTTTTCCTTGCCCGGGGAGATATGTTCAAGAAGAGGTCACTCATGTTTATGTCTAAGAGGTTTTCGCCTATGTTTTCTTCCAAGAGTTTAATGGTTTCATGGCTTACATTCAGGTCTTTGATCCATTTTGAGTTTACTTTTGTATATGGGGTTAGACAATGGTCCAGTTTCATTCTCCTACATGTAGCTGTCCAGTTTTGCCAGCACCACCTGTTGAAGAGACTGTCATTTCGCCATTGTATGTCCATGGCTCCTTTATCAAATATTAATTGACCATATATGTCTGGGTTAATGTCTGGATTCTCTAGTCTGTTCCATTGGTCTGTGGCTCTGTTCTTGTGCCAGTACCAAATTGTCTTGATTACTATGGCTTTATAGTAGAGCTTGAAATTGGGGAGTGAGATCCCCCCTACTTTATTCTTCTTTCTCAGGATTGCTTTGGCTATTCGGGGTCTTTGGTGTTTCCATATGAATTTTTGAATTATTTGTTCCAGTTCATTGAAGAATGTTGCTGGTAGTTTCATAGGGATTGCATCAAATCTGTATATTGCTTTGGGCAGGATGGCCATTTTGATGATATTAATTCTTCCTAGCCACGAGCATGGGATGAGTTTCCATCTGTTAGTGTCCCCTTTAATTTCTCTTAAGAGTGACTTGTAGTTTTCAGAGTATAAGTCTTTCACTTCTTTGGTTAGGTTTATTCCTAGGTATTTTATTTTTTTTTGATGCAATTGTGAATGGAGTTGTTTTCCTGATTTCTCTTTCTGTTGGTTCATTGTTAGTATATAGGAAAGCCACAGATTTCTGTGTGTTGATTTTGTATCCTGCAACTTTGCTGTATTCCGATATCAGTTCTAGTAGTTTTGGGGTGGAGTCTTTAGGGTTTTTTATGTACAGTATCATGTCATCTGCAAATAGTGACAGTTTAACTTCTTCTTTACCAATCTGGATTCCTTGTATTTCTTTATTTTGTCTGATTGCCGTGGCTAGGACCTCCAGTACTATGTTAAATAACAGTGGAGAGAGTGGGCATCCCTGTCTAGTTCCCGATCTCAGAGGAAATGCTTTCAGCTTCTCGCTGTTCAATATAATGTTGGCTGTGGGTTTATCATAGATGGCCTTTATTATGTTGAGGTACTTGCCCTCTATTCCCATTTTGCTGAGAGTTTTTAACATGAATGGATGTTGAACTTTGTCAAATGCTTTTTCAGCATCTATGGAGATGATCATGTGGTTTTTGTCTTTCTTTTTGTTGATGTGGTGGATGATGTTGATGGACTTTCGAATGTTGTACCATCCTTGCATCCCTGGAATGAATCCCACTTGGTCATGGTGTATGATCCTTTTGATGTATTTTTGAATTCGGTTTGCTAATATTTTGTTGAGTATTTTTGCATCTACGTTCATCAGGGATATTGGTCTGTAGTTTTCTTTTTTGGTGGGGTCTTTGCCTGGTTTTGGTATTAGGGTGATGTTAGCTTCATAGAATGAGTTTGGGAGTATCCCCTCCTCCTCTATTTTTTGGAAAACTTTAAGGAGAATGGGTATTATGTCTTCCCTGTATGTCTGATAAAATTCCGAGGTAAATCCATCTGGCCCGGGGGTTTTGTTCTTTGGAAGTTTTTTGATTACCTCTTCAATTTCGTTGCTGGTAATTGGTCTGTTTAGATTTTCTGTTTCTTCCTGGGTCAATCTTGGAAGGTTATATTTTTCTAGGAAGTTGTCCATTTCTCCTAGGTTTCCCAGCTTGTTAGCATATAGGTTTTCATAGTATTCTCCAATAATTCTTTGCATTTCCGTGGGGTCCGTCGTGATTTTTCCTTTCTCGTTTCTGATACTGTTGATTTGTGTTGACTCTCTTTTCTTCTTAATAAGTCTGGCTAGAGGCTTATCTATTTTGTTTATTTTCTCGAAGAACCAGCTCTTGGTTTCATTGATTTTTGCTATTGTTTTATTCTTCTCAATTTTATTTATTTCTTCTCTGATCTTTATTATGTCCCTCCTTCTGCTGACCTTAGGCCTCATCTGTTCTTCTTTTTCCAATTTCGATAATTGTGACATTAGACCATTCATTTGGGATTGCTCTTCCTTTTTTAAATATGCTTGGATTGCTATATACTTTCCTCTTAAGACTGCTTTTGCTGTGTCCCACAGAAGTTGGGGCTTAGTGTTGTTGTTGTCATTTGTTTCCATATATAGCTGGATCTCCATTTTGATTTGGTCATTGATCCATTGATTATTTAGGAGCGTGTTGTTAAGCCTCCATGTGTTCGTGAGCCTCTTTGCTTTCTTTGTACAGTTTATTTCTAGTTTTATGCCTTTGTGGTCTGAAAAGTTGGTTGGTAGGATTTCAATCTTTTGGAATTTTCTGAGGCTCTTTTTGTGTCCTAGTATGTGGTCTATTCTGGAGAATGTTCCATGTGCACTTGAGAAGAATGTATATCCCGCTGCTTTTGGATGTAGAGTTCTATAGATGTCTATTAGGTCCATCTGCTCTACTGTGTTGTTCAGTGCTTCCGTGTCCTTACTTATTTTCTGCCCAGTGGATCTATCCTTTGGGGTGAGTGGTGTGTTGAAGTCTCCTAGAATGAATGCATTGCAGTCTATATCCCCCTTTAGTTCTGTTAGTATTTGTTTCACATATGCTGGTGCTCCTGTGTTGGGTGCATATATATTTAGAATGGTTATATCCTCTTGTTTGACTGAGCCCTTTATCATTATGTAGTGTCCTTCTTTATCTCTTGTTACTTTCTTTGTTTTGAAGTCTATTTTGTCTGATATTAGTACTGCAACCCCTGCTTTCTTCTCACTGTTGTTTGCTTGAAATATGTTTTTCCATCCCTTGACTTTTAGTCTGTACATGTCTTTGGGTTTGAGGTGAGTTTCTTGTAAGCAGCATATGGATGGATCTTGCTTTTTTATCCATTCTGTTACTCTGTGTCTTTTGATTGGTGCATTCAACCCATTAACATTTAGGGTGACTATTGAAAGATATGTACTTACTGCCATTGCAGGCTTTAAATTCGTGGTTACCAAAGGTTCAAGGTTAGCCTCTTTAGTATCTTACTGCCTAACTTAGCTCGCTTATTGAGCTGTTATATACACTGTCTGGAGATTCTTTTCTTCTCTCCCTTCTTGTTCCTCCTCCTCGATTCTTCATATGTTGGGTGTTTTGTGCTGTGCTCTTTCTAGGAGTGCTCCCATCTAGAGCAGTCCCTGTAAGATGTTCTGTAGAGGTGGTTTGTGGAAAGCAAATTCCCTCAGCTTTTGTTTGTCTGGGAATTGTTTAATCCCACCGTCATATTTGAATGATAGTCGTGCTGGATACAGTATCCTTGGTTCAAGGCCCTTCTGTTTCATTGTATTAAATATATCATGCCATTCTCTTCTGGCCTGTAGGGTTTCTGTTGAGAAATCTGACGTTAGCCTGATGGGTTTCCCTTTATAGGTGACCTTTTTCTCTCTAGCTGCCTTTAACACTCTTTCCTTGTCCTTGATCTTTGCCATTTTAATTATTATGTGTCTTGGTGTTGCCCTTCTTGGATCCTTTCTGTTGGGGGTTCTGTGTATTTCCGTGGTCTGTTTGATTACTTCCTCCCCCAGTGTGGGGAAGTTTTCAGCAATTATTTCTTCTAAGATACTTTCCATCTCTTTTCCTCTCTCTTCTTCTTCTGGGACCCCTATAATACGGATATTGCTCCTTTTAGATTGGTCACACAGTTCTCTTAATATTGTTTCATTCCTGGAGATCCTTTTGTCTCTCTCTATGTCAGCTTCTATGCGTTCCTGTTCTCTGATTTCAATTCCATCAATGGCCTCTTACATTCTATCCATTCTGCTTATAAACCCTTCCAGAGTTTGTTTCATTTCTGCGATCTCCTTTCTGGCATCTGTGATCTCTTTCCGGACTTCATCCCATTTTTCTTGCGTGTTTCTCTGCATCTCTGTCAGCATGTTTATGATTCTTATTTTGAATTCTTTGTCAGGAAGACTGGTTAGGTCTGTCTCCTTCTCTGGTGTTGTCTCTGTGATCTTTGTCTGCCTGTAGCTTTGCCTTTTCATGGTGATAGGAATAGTCTGCAGAACTGGGACGAGTGACGGCTGGAAGGACTTCCTTTCTTGTTGGTTTGTGGCCCTCCTCTCCTGGGAGAACAGCGGCCTCTAGTGGCTTGTGCTGCGCAGCTGCGCGCAGACAGGGCTTCTGCTTCCTGCCCGGCTGCTATGGAGTTAATCTCCGCTGTTGCTGTGGGCGTGGCCTGGCTCGGGCAGCTGCTCCAAAATGGTGGAGTCGCGTTGGAGCAGGAGCTGCTGGGAGGCTATTTATCTCCGTAAGGGGCCTCCCTGCTCCCTGCAGCCCAGGGGTTAGGGTGCCCAGAGATCCCGGATTCCCTACCTCTGGATTAAGTGGCCCGCCCTGCCCCTTTAAGACTTCCAAAAAGCACCCGCCAAAACAAAACAACGACCACAAAAAAAAAAACAAGAAAAAAAAATTTTTTTAATAAAAAAAAAAAAATTTTAATTAAAAAAAAAAAAGGTGGTCGTTCGTTTTTCTTTATTCTCCGGTGCCAGCCTCAGGCCTCTGCTCACCGGTCTTTCTGCCCTGTTTCCCTAATATTGGGGTCCCTGTCCCTTTAAGACTTCCAAAAAGCGCTCGCCAAAACAAAGCAGCAAAAAAGCAAAAAAAAAAAAAAAAAATGGTCGCGCGCTTTTCTTATGTCCTCTGTCGCCCAGCCTCCAGTGCCTGCTCACTGTTCTTGCTGCCCTGTTTTCCCAGTATCGAGGGCCCTGCACTCTGGCCCGGATGGCGGGGGCTGGGTGCTCGGCAGTCCTGGGCTCCGTCTCCCTCCCGCTCTGCCTGCTCTTCTCCCGCCGGGAGCTGGGGGGAGGGGCGCTCGGCTCCCGCGGGGCCGGGGCTTGTATCTCACCCCCTTCGCGAGGCGCTGGGTTCTCTCAGGTGCGGATGTGGTCTGGATATTGTCCTGTGTCCTCTGGTCTTTATTCTGGGAAGGGTTGTCTTTGTTATATTTTCATAGATATATGTTGTTTTGGGAGGAGATTTCCGCTGCTCTACTCACGCCGCCATCTTCCCAGAATACTATTTTTTAAATGCATAAACAACGTGGCATTACAAAGAAAATGAACTGTTTTGAAATACATTTATAAAGGTATTTTTCAAATGTGTGTTATAGTAATATGTTGGCTTTTTAATGAACACATTAAGCAGTAGGATCTAGCAGTGAGGACCAAAACAGTATTTTAAAACATCTGCAACAATTCTAACATATGAAAGTATCTGTGGCTTCTGTGTTTCTGTTGGTGACAGTCACAGATACACTGTCACCACAGTGGTGTGTTACCTGCATTCATCATTGAAGAAAAGATACATTTTGGTTAGAGCATAATGAAAATGATAATATGTTTTCCATCCAAGTTCACAGGTATCCCTCAACTCAGTCTACTGGCTTGGGCACCAGGTTGGGACCCCATTTGAAGGCTATTCTCATGGGCCCCTCAATGATGGTATTTTCTCATGAGGATCGGACTTGGGTGCCTCTGTACCGTGATGGCCCGTGCCCAAGTCTGAGCACGTGGCCTGTCCCCATCTGCCCAGTCCTGTGAGTGCCTGTGGGGCGGTACGGCTCATGTGCCGGGAAGTGGGCGCTCAGAGGGCAGGAGGTGGGCACCAGAGGAGCCATGGAGAGAATGAAGGAGGGGAATACAACCTGAGAAGGCGAGGAGGGCAGGGAAGAAGGGTGGGATTGGATTCTTTGAACTTAGGTCAGGGTTCAAGGAAGGAATCCCAGCACTTCTCCCAGGGGCGCAGGTTGCTGGCGTGTCTGACGTCCTCAGGGCCGCGGGTCTGTCCTGACTCTAACAGCCCCTGGGGCTCAGCGAGCGCTGTTGCTGTCTGTATGCTTCGCACATGCTGACTCCTCGGATTCCCGTGACAGCCCCATGAATTAGGCCACTTCTCCCCATGGAGAGCAGATGCACAGAAAAGTAAGAACCTCGTCTAAAGCTTCCCAGCCAGTGCGTGGTGGTGCTGGGGTTCAGACCTCCACGTTCCGGACCCAGCGCCCTCTGTCCCTGTGGCTGCCTCCCTGGTAGCCACCGGCTCCTAATCAGTGTCATCCGCGATGCACTTCCTCCTTGTACTGCCCGACTGCTGTCGGTGGAAATTCCAGCAGTGAGACTTAGACTCGGAGGTTGTGGCTCACGGACACTTACATTCCTGGCATTTACTCCTTCTGTGTTTGGCTGGACAACAGTTCCACGCTGAGCTGCTGGCTTCCCACCATGATTGTAAATTTCTTCACAAAGCTCAGGTTTTATTTTTATTTGTTATGCCAAACAGGGTCTAGGATGGTGCAAACAGGGCACAGAACAGGTGTAAGTAAATACTGGCTACTTGTCAAGCCAATAGTTTGAGACAAGGTTCTCAACTCCTTTGTTTGAATAAGGAGTCCACAGTATATTTTGCTTCTGGGCACGCAGGAGAAGAGCACGGCCCAGTCATCCTCTCCCGGACTGGCAAGCCATCTCAGCGTGTGGGAATGGAGAGGCAGCGATTACAGCCTATTCCAGGTCAAAGTTTACTTTCACAGGACATAACAATCTCTCAAGTACAGTTATCTTTGTATAAATAACATGTCCAAGGGCAATGCTTGCTTTAATAACAAACTAAAAATGTTTTCCCAAAAGTCTGCATACTGAATTAATGAAGTAAAAATGATAAATGTGAGGTTCCCACTTTATTACCCAGACAAATGAGCCTTCTCTGCAGCTCAGAGATGAGAGGGAGCGTTTCACTCCTCTTTCGAGGGGAGGAGCACAGACTAGAGCCGGACACGACCCCTCTGGGGTGGGACACCAGGATCCTGGCCATGGGCAGTGCCTTAAAGGTGACCGCTCTGGATGGGCCTCACTACTGACTGTTCATTTCAGAGCCGGCGGTGGGCCCTCCCCACCATCCCACCTGCCCGGGGTGCCACCAGCACACAACAATATCCATAAGGGCCGAGGGCTGGCCCATCCTGGGGGAAACACTGCCCAGGGCCTCATAGGCATTCCGGAACTTGCCCAAATGGCAGCCACCTTGGTTGGCCTGCCCGGTCAGTGTAGGGGGATGTTACCTCTCCAGGTACCGAAAAATCATCCGCTCCTGAAAACCGCCGATCTCAGATGGGGGATCTTTGGGGAAGCACAGGCGCCACCTGGTGGGCTGATGTGGGGCTGGCTGAAGGTGGCTCGTCTCCCTGGACCTTGGGTCTCACAGCAGGTGGAAGCCTTAAACGTTCACACGGACTCTTTGCTGACATCCCTGGGCAAGCAGGTCTCGTCGGGATGAGCAGCTCCTCTTGTCACTGTTAAGTCTGAGCCGCAGGGTGTTTATACCAGGCCCCATCGCCCTCCTCTGGTGCCCCCGTGCCCCCAGCAATGACGGGCATGAGAGGCCATGGATTACAAACTTGCCCGGTCCCCTCACCGGGAGGTGGGTCTCCTGACAGCCGCTGCCAGGGCCACCTCCCCAGCTGGACTCATATCATCAGGCACTGGTTGACGGCTGCCCCTTTGCCCTAAGGTTCTCAACTATATTAGTCTTTTAAGCCCTCAGATACACAGCCATGATGAGTGCAGCATCCCGGCTGCGTTTGCTGAAGCGTCAGTAGCATGCTTAGAGAGGAGGGATGCTGGCTAGATGCAGGTTCCCAGGCCCAGCTCTGACCCTGGTGAACCAGAACCCAGGAGTCTGCATTCTAACAAAATCAGCCCTTCAGGGCAGTAAAGTGGCTGGAATTAACTCAGTCTTAAACTTTTGGACCCGAAGTTTCTCTAGTCCTTCCCTAGAATGAATTAACTAGTAAGATGTGTCACTCAGCTTAATGAGGTATTCTTCTTGCCTTCTCTTCCCTGTATAGGTGAAGCGGGATATGGTGACTGACCCCCCCCCACCCGTGTGACGTGCTTAGGACGGCTCAGACTGGGCGGCCGTGATGTTTCTCCATGGAAATGTTCCCAATGCACCAGTTCTCTTTCACATGCCGGCTTGCTCGCTTGTTTACAGTAGAGTTAGACTGTTGCTGGGTTTCTTGGGAGATGTGGTCACTGGATTTTTTTCCCCCACATTTTGAAGCCATTTTCATAGAGCCATGCCTTTCATTATAATCGAGTCCATTTTTTTTCCC
Source organism: Manis pentadactyla (assembly GCF_030020395.1). NCBI lineage: Eukaryota > Metazoa > Chordata > Mammalia > Pholidota > Manidae > Manis > Manis pentadactyla. The sequence goes on from NC_080037.1 coordinate 2,545,546, forward strand.
ATCAATGCCAAGTAGTTTTTCGGTGGTGTTCCCTCAAGAGGACCAAGTCCCCGATTTAGATTTAGATTGCCTTTGGCATTTGAAAGCCCTTACTTATCGGACACCACTTAATTCCCGGTGCCAGGGAGAGGGCTGCACCCCCACGGCTGCCGCCTGAGCCTGGACATGGGATTGGCCCGTGTCCCAGCACCCAGGAACTCTCACCAAGACAAACGGGGCTGAAACACAAATAGAAATTCCTTCTTGTAGGCCGTTGATGCCTGACTGGCCTGGTATTGTTGATCCAACATAGGGCAAAACTATTTCTTATGAAGAACTTTTTTTTTTTCCACTTTTCAAATCTAAAGTGCTAATTACCTAGAATAAAGAAAGTTCGTGGAAGCTTCCCTGAATTGGATTCCCGACCCAAGTGGACCCTGTATAGTCAGCTTTCCTCACTCGGTGCGCACATACGCACATTTACTTATTGTTTCTTGCCCCCAGGTGGGACTGTAAAAGAGATAGAAGGAAACAGGGAACTTTGTGTGGGGGTTGTTTCTGGTGTTCTTTTGTGAGTGGGGTTAACCCAACTCTGCCGGGTTAAGCCAGGGCCAGGACCCCCTCTGCCCTCCTGCTCGCCCCGCTTCTTTAATGCAGGCTGCTCTCCGTGGTGACCGGCGGCTTCCTCGGCTGCTCTCGATCTCTGCCTGGCTCCTAATGCTCTTGCTGTCAAGTCAGGTGATCAGGGGCAAGGTGACATGACCCTTTTTAAAAATCACCTTTCTTAAGAGAACAAACTGCTTAATTTTATTACTTATGTACGTGACTTCAGACGACGATATAAGATCCTCTAAAGAGGCGTGTTGGTAATCAAGCCACGGACTCCTTAAAATGGCTAAGAGGAAGGGAGTTGAATAAGAGCCATTGTGTTTGAGAGTACAAAGTGAACTTGTCTGGAATCCAGCAAACAGCTTTTGTTGAAGAAAAATGATTCATACATAACTTGGTACAATAGTTTTTAATTCAAAGCATCAATAATTAAAAGCATTATTTTAATGAACCGTGTTGGCTTCATTTCCTAAACACAGATGTTAATACTTCCCACACTTTGTGTTGTTACCGGCTGTTTTTACTCTAGCGTGCTCTCCCATCGGCCACGGGCTGTTCCAAAGCTTAAGGCGAGTAATTCGACACTTCGGCATTGGTGAACTGTTCATCATGTCCTAAAATTTGGGGCACGCCAGAATTCAGCCCCTGGTGGATCTTCCCTTAGGCTGAGGGCTCCCCCTGTACCCACTTCCTTGGGTCTCGGCCTCACCATCTGGCACCAAGTAAAGACAGACCTATATTATGCATCTGATTACGGAGGAAAGTCAACCACTGCCCCACAGCAGGTGCCCCGGATCCTCTGAGGGCGACTATGTCCCTGTTGTGTCCTGAGTGGCCACCAGGGGCCACTGTGGGCCACGTTACACGGATGCCGATTTCCGACCCGCCAGCTGATCAAGGCCCTGAGAGTGACACCGTGGGCCGGGTGGGGGCTGGACGGCCTCGCTGAGATGACCCTGGGGTGAAGGCGGCCCAGCAGGGCCGAGAGGGGAAGCAGAGCCTGGCCTCGAGCTGCTGCTGCTGATTGCTTTCCCAGATTTATCACTGTGTCCCCGCGCGCGCCCCTGAGCCCACCCGCAGCAGAGGAGGGACCGCGCCCTGGCCTTGAGCCGAGAGAATGAGCTTCATACTGGGACTGGCTTTGGCCCGGAGAGCAAGGGAGGCCCTGACCAAGAAAGGGAAATTAGCAGTAGAAAGGCGGCGGCTGAGGAGCGCAGAGCTGCCGGGCCCGCTGGCCGCACCTGGCGGGGATCATTGGCCTGGAGCTCTGTCTTCCCCAGGCCGCGGCCGGGCGTCCCAGCTCCTCGGCCTCCTGTCCGGGCCCCAGTCCCTTGCAGGTATGTGGTGGGGGGTAGAAAGTCCTTTATGGAGCCAGATCACTAATTGAAAGGGAGATTCTACTTTCCTATAATGGTGTGTGTTTTCAGTTTTAGTACTGAAAAAAAATAACATTCTACTTGGTGTGAAGCTGGTAGGTCAGTATTTTTTAGGGAAATTCCAAACTGTCAGTCCAGAACCAGGTGCTCTATACGTTGTCATCAAGGAAGGCCATCATAACTGCAGTCCAGTAGGTATGAGTCAACCAATAGAACTTAATTTTTTCCTTAGTGTTTATTGTAAGATATATGTTTGTGTGGAAAATAAGGAAAATAAAGTAAGTTTAAACATTCATAATCTCTCCAGCCAGCATAGCTACTGATATTTTGAGGTGTTTTCTTCCAATCGTTGCTTCTGTGAAATGTTCAGACCATGCTGTCCATCGGTTGTGTATCATGCTTCACTGACTCAATCCTAAGCTCGTTGTCATCACAAGCCATTCGGAAGCATGGCTTAGAATGGCTGCAGAATATTCCATCAGCTCCATCTATTGCAGCTAGCAATGATGGCCTGGATTAGCTCTCTGTTGCTAATGACAGAAACCCTAGTCAAAGTAGTTTGAGCAAAAAGTTTGGTGATGAAAATATTTCGTGGAACTCAGTCTTCATCTCCTGGCTTCTCTTCCTGTTGTGTCGGCTTCAGCTGCAGCCAGCAGCCTTAGAGCAAAGAGGAGGCACCCTTCCCAGCCCGGAGAGCCTCTCCTGAATAATCACTGTGTCTGGAAATGGGGTGTCCTCATTGGCTGTGCCCGGGTCCCGTGTTCTTCCCTACAGTGTTGGGGGGTTCAGCTCACAGGTCAGACACAGGGATTGGGAAGATCTGGGAGCAGGCCTCCCAAAAGGAAAGGAGATGTTATGTATACTGAAGGGACAGTGGGCAGCCAAAAGACAAGGGCTGTTACCACTTCCTCCAATTTTTGAATGTTTCAGTTACTTCCAATTTTTTCCTGTTACAAGAGAAAGACCTTAAGTATTTTCTACATCTCCATTTTTTTCCCTTAAGAGTCCCAGCAGTGAAATTCCCAAGCCGAAAGCTGCTGATACAGGCTCTGAACTGCTCCTGACAATTCACATCAGTTAGCGGCGTTCCCACACGCCGTGCCCGTAGTGCTCACCCAGCGCTCTGACTTGGAGGGTGGAAATGGTACAGTGTCGTTTCCATTGGCAGCTCTTAGCTTCCTATTAGCATCGAGCCCTAAAAACTCAGTAAATGCAAATTGCTTTTCTTTCCTTGCCTTCAAATGTCAGTTGATGACCCACAGGTTGGGTTTTCTCAAAAATAAATGTTATGATTGTCATGGGATTTTTTAAATCATTTTTTTATAAAATACATCCAGACACTGCTTTTTATTGAATCCTTGCAAGAAGACCAAGAGGTGGGGCGGAGGGGGGGGCACGTGACTTGGCTTACTTTGGGGGAGGGGGTCCCCAGGGGGCGGCACTTGCGAGCTCTCACAGCAGCAGGTCAGGCTCAGTCCGGGAACCCACTGTCACCAAGGATCCGAAGCCCTGCTGCTGGCTCACGGGTCCTCTGAGGGCATGCTGCTGGTACGGAAGGCGAATGGCACAGGAATGCTAGGGCCAGGCTTTCATGGGGGGGTACGCTGACACCTTTGGGGGCAGGTGATGTGAAATAGAAAAAGGGTTCCTGAAGCTGTGTGGCTGAACTCAAATCTCAGCTCAGCAACTTGGCTGGGCGGCTGTGGGCGAGCGCTCTGCAAGAAGGTCCCCTCTGTAAGTCGGGATTCATACATGGGATGGGCGGAGGCTGTTAGCATTATTCAGTCTCTGTCACCGTTGAGAAAGCCCAAGGCCCCCACCTCGTGGCTGAGCTGCTCAGGCTGTGGTGGAGCAAAGAACCAGCCATTTCCTCTGTACTGCCCCTGCAGACTGTCACACCTGATGTGTCAGTCACTGGTCTCTGCTGTGCATCGAGGGACACCCTCCCTCACCATGCTGGGGGTGCACCAGGTCAGAGCAGCAGAGGCGGGAAGCCCGGGGTCCCGGTCCAAGCTGGCGAGCGGTCAGGCGGACCACACAGGGGCCCAGCAGCCCGGGAGACCATACTTTGACACGACAGCCGCTAGAGGTCCCCATGCAGATGGAAGGCTCAACTGCTCAGGGAAAGTGTTCAGAGCAGGAAGATCTGTTGAATCCTCCTGTCCTGGGGCCAGACCAGCTGTACTGCTGGGACTTGGGGCCCTTCTTTGTTTTATAACTACCTTTTAGGCTGGTGACTGTCCTAAGAGACCGAAAAGGACACCCACCTGTCCCTGACCAGCATTCCCCAGAGGTGGGTCCCCCCTCAGGCTTGTTCCTGGAGCAAGAAGACACAGGCCTTCTTGGGGGCAGCAGTGCCCCCGGCCAGGCTGGGCTCAGGAAGGACTCATGAGCTGCCAGCTGGCTCTGCCCCATGCGAGCTCAGTCGGTCCTTCCCCTTTGCAAATGACAAATGTACCATCTAAATGAAGCTACAGCCTCTGCCACACAGACTGGGTAGAGCCCTGGAAACCCACAGCCAGACCCGTGCAAAGTAACAGTTCAACAGATTTTAAAGATCTGCAAGAAGGTCCCCTCGGTAAGTCGGGATTCACACACAGGATTGACTCACGAATGACTCATGAATCAGGCAGCGTCCCATCTATCAGGTCAGAAAGGAGCTCCGGTTGGGGCATCAGACGGAAGGCTTTGACAGGCACTGGTGGGACAGGCAAGGAAAGAGGGGACCCCTCATCTTCCTTTGGGAGATGGAAAGGGTCTGTGTGGCAGATGATCTCATTGGTGCTCACCAGAAAATTCCAGACTGGCCAGTTAAGATTACATCCTGGAGAGAGTTGAAACTGCTATTAGGTATGGTATTAACCCTTGGTTTGGTGATGTGGGCTTAGCACGAGTGACTCCACTTGGGGCCTGTGGTTTCCATTTTTTAACGCCCTCCTGTAGAAGCCTGCATGTGAGGCAGCCACCGGTCTGCTTCCTTGGTTGGTCTGGCCCGTCGGCCAGGAGCTGTGCAATCCCAGGCTCAGGATGTGGCCTTACCGAGGCGGGGCAACAGCTAGCAGGGCTAGAGGGAGGGGGCATGGGAGAGGCTGGCATGATTATATTTCAGTGTAATTTCTGGCTAGGAGGCAACGTGTGGAGACAGTCTAGTTCAGTTCTTACATCTCTTTCTTTTAAAGAGAAAGAGAAGAAAGGTCCTTTTTAATTTAATGCTCAATTGCAACTGCCAATAAAGAACTACTCTAATCAATGTTGGTGGAGCTTCAAGTATGTGCAGGGCACTGGACCAGGTCTCAGGGGACCAAGAGCTGCTTTCCCAATGGGGGAACCTACAATATCTCTATTTGTTTCTCAGGATGCTTTTCAGTCTCAAGTAATTAAAAAATTCCACCTAAAATTTCAGCCCCTTCATCTTGTAGCTGAGGATGCAGAGGCCCAGAGACAGAAAGTGATTTGGTCAAAGTCACACAGCAAGTTAGGACCAGGTCCCAGCTCTGTGCATCCCTGTAGCAGCTGTCCATGGACCACACTGAGGGGAAGACCATTTGATAGAGTCTGAAAAGGTGAGGAGCATTTTAAGAATACCTACTGCTCAGCATGTAGTTATAAACTGGACTCTCGGACACGTGGTGCCTGTGGTTTGAAGCTTATGCATTTCAGGGGTGCTGGTGCGCGGCTCAGATGCCCAGGAGTGAACCTGACTGGGCTGCCGAGGCTAATCTCACCACCTCCCTCAGCCTTGGAGCCAGACCCATGGGCTCACAAGAAACACGAGGCAGATGCACTAAATTCTCACCTGGGGCTCAGGAACCGTGGGGCTCAGGAACCGTGGGGCTCCAAGAGGTCGTGCACAGGGCCCTGCTTGGGGCAGGGGCCCCCTCCACACCCCGGAGACGTGTCCACTCCTAGCCATCATCAGCTCCTCTCCAGCTCCCAGCCTCTCCACAGAGACATGGATGCCCCATTCTGGGATCCCATCATTCCTAGAAAGATTTTGCACACAGCGTCTGCCCTCAAACATTAGCAACCCTCTGGAGCCCTTTCCCCAGGCGACGATGCTGACCATCACCTCCCCTGAATGACGTAACAAGGAACGAGCTCTTCCCCACACCTTCTGTACTGAACACATAACGTTCATCATTTTATCCATTCTCCGAAATCCAGTGAGAGGGTATGGTTAGCCATTTGGGAAGAAGGGGTTTCAAATATTTATTCAAAAAAAACCAAACAGCCAGTTAATAAATGGCAGGGCTGGAGCTTGAACCTGCATCTGGCTGTTCTAAAGCTCGTATTCTTCCACCACCAGGGACGGGCACCCAGAAAACCTGACTTTTAGTTCTGATTCAGCCACTTACCAGTTTTGTGGCTTTTGGCAAATTACCTGGTTTTTCTGAATCTCAGTTTCCTTAACTATAAAACGGAAACTGTGCACCAATATTGACACTACCTCACTGCGTCGTTATGAAGAGTAAATACGACAATATATGTGAAAAGTGATGAACGAATAGAAGGCATTTCCATGAAAGCAGAAAAGGCTCTTTTTCCAGTGGAAGGTCTTTGGCTAACAACAGCAATAATTAATAGGTTATAATTAATCTCATCACAGTATCTCTTTAGTTTTATCCACAGCCCAGCTTATTTTTACCATCTCTTGCCATTTAAAAAAATCTTTTATATCTTTATACCATCTTTTCAAGTGTTTGGAAATTAGGCATATGCTTTTCCTCCCTAATGTGTCAAGAAACAAAATTTTGTGCTTTATTTTCTTAAGGACAAATAATTTTTTGAGGGGAAGGGGCCCATTAGCTTAAATTCCCACAAAGTAGACTCAGGCAGAATTGTGAAATTTGCAAACACTTCTTCAACGGCCATACATTTTCAGCATCTGCAATAGTCAAGGTCATTTTGACTGAAAGGTATAGAAACAAAGTCAATTGTTCCAAGAAAAAGTTGTTGACTAATGAAATGGAAAGCTTGTGGGCAGGCAGGCCTTTAGGTTTGGCATGATCTGGGTTCTCGGTGGATACAGCTGGAGTTCGGCCTGTCTGTCTATATCTCTTGCTCTGCTCCCCTCCGTGTTGGCTTCCTCCATCTGATCAGACAGATGAATGCCAGGTATACCCGATCCTCCAAGAGGAAGAAGGAAGAGACATCTTTTCAGTAGAGTTTCTGTGGAAGACAAGATCTTAGGAGGGTCTCCAAGAATTCCATACTCTGGTGTATATGCCCTGAATAATCTCCTTGATTATGGGAAAAAACCTGTGAATATGATGAGATAACATTCCTGTGATTATGTTACTGTATCCTTGGTGGGCCCGACCTACTCAAGGGAGCCCTATAAAATCAGGTTGCAGAAGTCAGAGAGATGTGCTCCGGGTGGCCTGGGGGGAAGCAAGCATCCATACTGTGAGCCACATATGGGGGTTACATGGCAAGGAACTGCAGGTGTAAGTGCAAGGACTGAACGTATCCCTGCCCGACAGTTAGCAGAAAAATAGGGACCTCAGTACCCTATTTGTAAGGAAATAAATTTTGCCAACAACCAGAGACCTTGGAAGAGGACCTGGAGCCTTAGAAAGTAACTGCAGGCCCTGCCAGCACTTTAAGAATCAAAACAGAACTCCCAGCCGCATTGCGCTTGGACTTCTGACCTACATTACTGTGAGATAACACGTTTGGGTTGTTTAAGCCCCTATGTTTGTGATAGTCTGTATTATGAAACAATAGAAAGCTAGTACAACTTCCAAAAATCCGAATGTGTAAGTTAGGATTCTTTAGTTTCAAGCAACAGAACCCACTCTGGATAACTTAAGCAAAAAGGAATCTATTAGAACGGTGCTCATAGAGCCACAGAACATGAGCAGTTCCTGGGGTGGATCCAATCAGGAGAGAAGAACAGGAGCAGGAGAAGGGGGTGTTTCGAGGTCTTGTTCCAGTCTTTTAAGATCTGAATTCCAGCAAAAAAGCAGCTGATTAGCTTTACCTGACAGCCTCATCACAACTGTAACCAAAGGAGAACAGTTGGTTCTTCAAAGCAAAATTGATGAAATGACAGCAGCATAACCGAATAACAGGTCCCTTGTTCAAGCCCCACCCTCAACAGCAACAATCTGGCATCCGTCCGTGGACAAAGGTGCCTTTGTGGTGGCTGTGGGATCCACTGCGCCGAAGGGCTGGGGAGGGGCCTCTCACCCGTGCATCAGAAGTTGTAGGTCATACGTCAGAAGGTCACAGGCATCCTGAGCTCCCTCCTGGCCAAGGAGGCCCACGAACTGGCTCTAGCCCCTCTCAGCCATGGCGTGGGAGCCCCCGAAAACAGTGTCTCAGACAAGCACCCCTCATAGGAAGTCCAGGTTCCAGAGAAGTTCCAGCACACCATTGGAACAAAAAAATGTGAGTTTGCACTCATTGGAGAGGGAAGGGGAACACTGAATTTATCTGCGTCATCCCTCCTCTGAGGTGGCACAACTTAGAGCAAAGAGAGATCTCAGCCCTGGGCTTTCACTGTGGGGGGGAAGCGGGAGCATGTGAGTGAGCCCCGACCTCCCCGGCTCTGCAGGATCTGCCAGAGTGGCTCGTTTCTCCCTCGTTCCACCCGGAGCGCCATGACCGGGCAGTGGAAGGAGGCTGGGAGAGCAGCAGGAAGGACACTCTGAGGGCACTACGGGGATGGGGACCCCACAAACTGTCCTGGGGTCCCCACCAAGAAGCCAGCCCATAAGCTGCTGGGGATGCCTTGCCTGCAGATCCCCCCACGTGGCTCACAGGCACCCCAGTGCTCTGCTCACCTCACCCACATACCTGGCTTCCTGTGTGCACTCCTGATGGTGGCAGGGAGGGCGAGCAGAGCAGGCAGCTAGTAGGCGTGCACCGGAAACTGACGTGAGTCTGTGGGCCAGGGACAGACCAGCAGCCTAAGCTTTAGCACCACCCTTAGGAAAGGGAGGTGTCAGAAAGGAGGCTGTCAGACCTTGGCCGGGTATGTTACAAGATCGAGAGAAGGCATGCAAGTCTATGAATCCTGCCACAAGAGGGGGCAAGGAGCACGGAGCAGGCAGAGCCCAGAAGGTTTGAGAAAGCCTCGGAATCCCTAGCAGGGCTGATGGGAGATCTTTCTCTCCCCAAGGCTGGAGGAGGAGACTGCTACTTCAAATGCGAACACAGTGATGCAAGACCTTAAGGAACATAAAAAGCCGAGGAAACAGGACACCATCAAAGGATCACAGCAACCAATAAATCTTTCTACAAGAGACTCACTTTAGTTTTAAGGGCACATATAGGCTGAGTAAAGAGATGGAAAAAGACAGCCCATGCAAGTAGAAATCAAGAGACTATTAGTAGTTACCCTTACATCATGAAAGATACTTTCAAGCCAAAAGCTGTAACAAAAGATAAGGAAGATCATTATATAATGATAAAGGGGTTGTTTCTTCAAGAGGATACAACAATCATAAATACAAATGCCCCCAACATCAGAGCACTTAAATATATTAAGCAAATGCTAGCAGATCTGAAGGGAGAAATAGACAGCAATAAAATAATAGTAGGAGACTTCAGTACCCAACTTCCAACAGTGGACAGATCATCCAGACAGAAAATCAATAAGGAAACATTGAACTTGAATAATACTGCTGATCAAATAGACATACTAGACATATACAGAACATTCTTTCCAATACTGGCAGAATGCACATTCTTTTCAAGTGCACATGGAACATTCTTCAGGATAGATCATATTATAGGCCACAAAAACAAGTCTTAGCAAATTTAACATCAAAATCATACCAAGTATCTTTTCTGACCACAATGGCATGAAACTAGAAATCAATAACTGGAGGAAAACTACAAATTTCACAAATAAGTAGAAACTAAAAACACACTCTTGGACAACCAATGAGTCAAAGAAATAAAAAAATTACCTCAAAACAAAGGAAAATGGAAACACAACATCCCAAAATTTATGGGATGCAACAAAGGCAGTTCTAAGAGGAATGTTTATACTGATAAGTACAGAGATTAAGAAATGAGAAAGATTTCAAATAAACAACCTAACTTTACACCTCAAGGAAGCAGAGAAAGAAAAAACAAACTCAGCCCAAAGTTGGCAGAAAGAAGGAAGTAACAAAGATCAGGACAGAAATAAATGAAATAGAGACCAGAAAAACAATAGAAAAGATGAATGAAACTAAGAACTAAGGTTTTTGAAAAGATAAGTAAAATTGACAAGCCATTTGCTAAGGAAAAAAAATCAGAAATGAAAGAGGAGACATTGCAACAGATATTATAGAAATACAAAGGATCATAAGAGATTACTATGAACAATTACATGCCCCCAAATTGGATAACCTCAAGGAAATGGAAAAATTCCTAGAAATTTAAAACCTGCCATAACTGAATCATGTAGAAATAGAAAATACAGATTGGGTCAGTAATAAAAAATCTCCCAACAATGAAAATTCCAGAACCAGATAGTTTCCTTGGGGAATTCTACCAAACATTTAAAAAATAATCACCGATCCTTGTCAAACTCTTCCAAAAAAAAAAAAAACTGAAGAGAAGGGAACACTCCCAAACTGATTTCACAAGATCAACATTATCCTGATAACAAAGTCAGCTAAGGATACTACAAGCAAAGAAAGGATAGGCCAATATTCCTGATGAATATAGATGCAAAAATTTTCAACAAAATATTAATAAACCAAGTTCAACAACACATTAAAAGGGTCGCACACCATGATCAAGTGGAATTTATCCTGAAGCAAGGATGGTTCCACACATGCAAATTAATAAATATGATACATCGTATTAATAGAAGCCATCCACGCATGCATCTATCCACCCATCTAAAGGTCCTGGGAGCTAGAGATTCAACCATGAAGAATAGCCAAACTTCCCCCGCAAGGAGCTACAGCTGCTGGTCATCACGTCCTCCCTGGGTTTTGCCTTAGCTCGTGCCCCCATCTGTGTCCTCCTCTGCAGTGTGGGCTTAATTCTAGGTCCCAGCCCCATTCCGCTGCACGCGGGAGGGACAGCTACTGTAATGGACAATTACTGCTTTACGTATGCCCGGAGTACTTTCCCTTCCTTTATCTATCGCACATGATTTTGTTAGAGCTGTTAATCATAGTGTTCCATGTCCAATCTCATCTTATCCCCCTAGAAATAATGGTTTATCCAAGAGGTGAGCAAAAAGACCCAAGTTGGGCCAATTAGAGTGCATCCTGGGATTGATAAGGGGATACTGAGTGTTTCAGCTGTCTGTCATCGTGTAACAACCATCTCAAATTTAGTGGCTTAGAACAACCATTTTAGTTATTCATGGTTCTGTGGGTCAGCAGCTGAGGCTGGGCTCCATTAGGCAGCATCGGCCTGGCCCCAGCTGGGGCCACCCATGTGTCTGTAGTCCTCTGGAAGCTCGGGTGGGGCTGGATGGTCTGAGACGGCCTTACTCTCTCATCTGGAATTGAGTGCCGGCTGTCAGCCGAGCCATGTGTCTCCAAGCAGGCTAATAAAGGCTTCTTCACACGGGGGCTGGAGTCCTAAAGCAGCAAGAGATATGGCAAGCTTCAAGGTGAAAATGCTTTTCAAATCTTTGAGGGTATTTAAAGATGGGAGAAATAAGCTGCTTGTGTACTGATAAGAATGATCCAGTTTAGAAGAAAAAATTGATATTCAGGAGAGAGAAGAGAAATTTTCTGGAACAATATTCTTGGGAGGCTGTTGAACCAAGTGGAGGGGTCAGGACCAGTAAGGCAGGTAAAGTGTATTCACTGTAGTTTTAATTTTGATATATCTTAGACTGATACCGAGGATTTTTCATTCATTTAAAAGCCATTCGGTACTTCCTTTTCCATGAACTTTCTATTCAAGTCCTTTGCTCATTTTTCTAGTGTGGTTTTAGACTTCTACCAACAGGAAAATCCTGTGAGCATGAGGATTTGTTGTCTGTTTTTGCTCCTGGTTTATCTTCAGCTTACAGCACAGTGCTTGGCGCACAGTAGGCTCTCAGAAAGTATTTGTTGTGATTGAATAATGCTTAGGTGCTCTTTATGTAGTAAGGAACTAAGCCCTTTGCCACTGTACAGCAAGCGCCTTTCCTTGGTTTGTAGTTCGTTTTTGAAATTCTTCACTGAAGATTAGTCTAATTTCATAGAATTTTATGTAAATGGAGTCATTCAACATGTACTCTTTCACCTGACTTTAGATTTTAGATGATTTTAGATCAGCCATGGTGGTGTGTGTACTAGCAGTTTATTCCTTTTTATTACTGAGTATTAGTTCATTGAATGGATATACTAGTATTTTTTATCCATACATCTGTTGGTAGATATTTGGGTGGTTTCCAGCTTTTGGTTATTAAAAATAAAACTGTTAGGAATATTCATGTACTGATCCTTGTATGGACATATTTCCTTTTCTCTGGTGTAGATACCTCAGTGTGGAATGGCTGGATTATATAGTAGATGCATGATTAACTTTTTTAAAAATTGCCATGCTGTTTCCCCAAATTGCTGTATCATTTAAAATAACAACCATTAGTCTCTGTGAATTCCAGTTCCTCCATACCCTTGTCAACACATGGTATGGCCGGTTGATTGATTTTAGCTATATCAATGGGTATGTATCCCATTGTGTTTTAATTTGTATTTCCTTAATTATTAATGATGTTCTGCATCTTTACATGTGCTTAATAACCATTCATTTATCAATTTATTTTCTCTTATAGTTTGTGCTTCTTAAGTTTCATCACAAAGGTTTTTCTCCTATGTTTTATTCCAGGAGTTTTATAGGTTTAGAATTCACATTTAGGTCTGTGAAATATATTAGTTAGTTTTTGTGTATGCTGTAAAATGAGAGTCAATGTTTTTTAATTTTTTCCATATAGATATCTAGTTCAACCATTTGTTGAAAAGACTATCATTTGTCCATTGAATTTTCCTTGCACCTTTGTCAAAAACAAGTTGTCTGTGTGTTTGAGACTGTAGTACCAAAGATGTCAGTGGGAATCACGTTGCTTTGTAATGTTTGATGTCTGACAGGGCTATTTAACTCTCCTTGCTCTTCTATTCCAGAGTTTTCTTGGCTATTTTTGTTGTTGTTGTTGTTTATTTGTCTTGGCATTAATTCTGTATTGAGATATAATTCACATAACATAAAATTCACCATTTTAATGTACTCCCAGTGATTTTTAAAATATTCACTATGCTGTGCACCATCACCACCACTGAATTCTAGAACATTTCTGTCACCCCAAAAGGGAACTTCATGCCTCTTAGTGAGATAGTCCCAATTTCCCTGTCTCCCCATCTCCTGGCAACCACTAATCTACTTCCTGTCTCTCTGGGTTTACCTACTCTGGGCATTTGATAGCAATGGAATTATATAATGTTTCACTCCTTTCACTTTTCACTTAGCATAATGTTTTCAAGGTTTATCCATGTTGTAACATTGTAATAATACTTCATTCCTTTTGTGGTTGAAATCATACTCCATTTGGGTGATATACCACATTCGTTTATCCATTACTTCATGGGCTTGGTTCTAGTTTGGGGCTGTTAGGACTAATGATGCAATGACTATGAAAGCACAAGTTTTGTGTGGACATGTGGTTTCAATTCTTAGGTATGTGCCTAGATGTACCATTACTGAGACATATGATAACTGTTTAATTCCTTGAGGAACTGCCAAACTGTTTTCTACAATGGCTTCATCAGTTTACATTCCCACCAGCAATGTCCAAGTGTTCCAATGTCTTCACATCCTCACTGATGCTTGTCTATCTTTTTTTATTTTAGCCATTGTAGTGGGTGCGAAGCAACATTTTGTTTCGACTTGCATCTCCCTAACTACTAACAAAGTTGAGCATTTTCTCATTGTGCCCATTGGTCATTTGTACATCTTCTTTGGAGAAATGTCTGTTCAGATTTTTGGCCATTTTTTAAATTGGGTTATGTTTTCTTATTGTTGAGCTGTAGGAGTTATTTTTATATGTTGGTGTTTTTAGTGGGATGGATTGGTTAGTTTAGGGAGAATTTTGGTCATTAGAGGGAACTTTTCATCAAAGACCAAGACATGCCTTTCCATTTGCCCAAGGCCTTTCTGTATTCCCCCGGAATGTTTTAACGTCTGTTTCATATAGATCTTACACTTTTATTATGCTTATTTCTCAACATGAATCTTTTTTTGTTATTGTAAATTACTCCAGTGTTTAAATGTTGACAATGAACAAAAGTGTTTGAAATACTAGGTGAGCTTTGGTATTTCAAACAATTCAATGGCTCACATTTAGGCCAAGTTTAGATTTGCAACCTCAGATCTACCCCAGCAATTTGTATCCTAGATAAGAACACTGAAGTCTACGCAGGCCTCACAGCAAGTGCACAGCAGAGATGGCACTAGAAGCAGAGAGCTCTGTCTGCACGTGTAGCTTGATTCTGAACTCAGAGCTCAACCTGTATAAAATACTCAAATATTCATGCCTCTAGGAAAATGGGAAATGTCCTTACCTGCATCAGAAACTCATATTTATTTGCCTTGGGGCTGACTTTGCCAATTAAAATAGGAATTAGATAAAAATTAGGCAAAAAAGAGGAAAATAAACAATGGTTAAATGAGAGAAAAAGCAAAATTCAGACACACACACACACACACACACCCCAACCCTCAAACCTCCAGAGCTTCCTGCCCATGAACGGAAAGGGGGAGCGCGAGCGTCTGGGCCCTGCGGCAGGTGTCTGCCTTCACACAGGCCCCGTCGTCCCCCACTTCCTGAGGAGCCAGCAGGCCCAGCCAGCAGAGACTGCCCTTGTCCTCTCTGTCCCAGCCGTGGCTGCCACAGCCGCCGCCTCCGGGTACCATCCTGCGGGAAGGGACAAGATGAAGTGGAAGGCGCTCGTCATGGCGGCCATCCTGCAGGCCCAGCTCCCTGTCACAGGTAAGGCCGATGGACGGGTGGCGGTTTGGAGACTCTTTGTGCATGTGCGTGTGCCGGGGGCAGACGGCGGAGGGCTGGTGAGGAGCTGGGGGTCTCCTGCCAGTCCTGTCCTCCCACACCGACGGGCGGCTGAGCAGAGGGGGTCCAGCTCGACGCTGGCACCTGCGTCACTGCAGCCAAGTCGGGCATCAGGTCAGGGCCAGCTGCTGGAAACACACCGGCCCGAAGGGTAGATTTTTCTAGTGCTCACGGAAGAGAGAAAGTCCACGGAGGAGAAGCGTGGGGAGGTGGACAGATGAGCAACTGAGGCAGGCCGTGTGGGGAGAAGGGGTGGGGGTATTAAACAGAAGCTGGAGGGCGCCAGAAAATGTCAGCCAGGAAGTGCTTCGTGCTGGCACATTTTTCTAGGCTCTGCGTGTCTTCTTACCTGCTTGCCGGCTCCGCCACTCAGCCTCTTTCCTTCTTCCTTCGCCCACAAAGGACACTTCTCTCGTCGGTCAGATGGGGTCATGACAGTGGCCCTGGCTGACCTGAAGCACCTTGACGGGCCGGGGGCAAAGTGGGGCTCACCAAGGAGGGAAGCTGGCCCTCCGTGGGGTACGTGTCTGGACTGAGCTCTGCCGGCCGCCCCTGCGCTCCTGCACCCCAAGGCCAAGGGCAGCCCCGTGGAGCCCCCATCCCAGGCTGGGTGACCTCACCACGGGGCTCTGCATCCGAGGGTCCTGGGACCCGGACCGAAAATGCAGACGAACTAGGGGACCTGAGAGGATGTGACTGGTTAAGTGGCCCCCGTGGTGACAGGCAGCCCCCCAGAGAGCGCACTGGGCCCTGGCGTCCTTCAGGCCCCGCATGTTCCCGGCCCGGAGGGTGGGAGCACAATGAGGGGACCGGGCGGGCTCCTCGGGGGTGGCGGACAGGACAAGGGCGGGCCGCGTCGGGGCCTGCGGACACCGGGAGGGTGGCCTCAAGGTCCTCGCCCCGCGGCCACCAGCGGCGCTGCGGAGCCCCAGGGCGGGAGCGGCAGGCCCAGCACAGCCCGTCCTCGGGCGCAGGGCCCTTCGGGGCAGCCCCGGGCTTCGGGTGCGGCCGTCGCGCTGGGCCTGGGCCCGAGGGGGCCGAGGGGACCGAGGGGCCAGTCCCCGCCGCAGACCAGGTGGAAGGACCAGACCGGCCGCGTGCAGCAGCCTTCAGTTCAGTGCCACCCGCCTCGCCGAGGTGGGGACTGAAATTTCAGACACTCTTGGATAAGACTCCGAGACAGACGCGTCCCTGGGTCCCAGCCCGGGGAGGTCGGGCCCGGGGTCACCTGGGCCTTCAGCATAAGGGCTGTAAGTGGCACCCGCGCTGCCTGACACCCTTTGCCACTTCCCCTGGAGGAACGGCTGCTGACGGGCCGGAGTGGCGTCTCCTCTCTGTTTTGCTCAGTTGAGTTACCCATCCCCCACGCCCTTTAAAACGTCTCCTTTTTCACCAAGACTTCCATTTGCAGTTCCGTGGAAAGGCCCAGATCATTAGGAGCGGAGCAAGCATGACCCAGTCTGTGTACACGAGGAGGGGTCCCCGGGCGAGTGTCCACCGAGAGTGTCACCAGGGTCTGAGGCTCCAGGGGACGCGGACGGCGTGCCTGCTGGCATGGGCACACTCTGCCTGCAGAGCCCTCAGCCGCTCAGTGCCTCTAGCTGCCTGCCCCGCAGCGGCCAAGGCGGCGTCCGGGGGTCAGGGCAGCTGCTGTCTTTTCCCCAGCGAGATGGTGCAAAGAGCCTTAGCGAATGCAGGCTCCCAGGCTAGTTTGCGGCTCTGCTGCTAGGGAGGCAGATGGCTGTGGTGGGGAGAGTCAGGCCTGTCACAGGACGAATCCCAGAGGCGCTATCTCCTAGCTGTGCGCCCTCAGGCAAGTCGCTGAAACTCTCTGGGCTTTAGTTTTGGTATCTAAGGATAACCTCCCTTGTGGAGATGAGAAGTGAATAGCCGACAGCCGATACATGGGAGCTGTGTTATCTGTAGCTGTCACCACCTCCTGGCCCGTCTTCTCAATTTCTCAATATCCAGGAGCAAGAAATGGAAACAGGTGGTTGGGATTCTTAATCTGCTCTCAGCTGTGTTGGGAAACAGCGCCAGGCATTTCTCCGCCCTCGGAAAGGCTGCGTACCCTTCCCCCGCTTCCGAGCACGCACGGCAGCGCCGGCCCATGGCGGCCGCCCACCCAGCAGCTGGCTGGTCCCGTCAGGGACAGGGGTCGAAGTTTGGCAGTCGTATAATGAGCATTACTGTTCATGAATAACCACTGTTTTCTAAGGCTGTCTTTTCTGCTTATTCTGTAGGAGATATTCCCCCAAAGTGAACACAGGCCTGGACATATGTATGTAGTATGAATAGGGGGAGGAAACTGGAGGCATAGCCCACACGGGGGTCTCGCAGCCCCACGGTCCGGGCTGGCTGCACACTGACGAGGTATAAAGGCGAACTTCTTGAACGCCAGTTCTTTGCTTAAACTGCTTGGGGCTGGACTGGAGGGGGCCTGTTGAGCGACGGCATTCCCACCCATGGTTCATTCGGAGCCCCAGGCACCTGGCTCTTCTCTTCGGGACGAGCTGCTTCATTTTCCTACCCTGGCATTTCTCAGACTCGCTGGCCTAGAGGCCACATGGGCTGCCTCAGAACATCCCCCAGAAGTGGTCCTGGGAAGCCCTTGCTTAGGAGAATAACCACTGCTGTACTTATTTTAAAATTCTTTTTATTTTTGCCTTTGTCTTTAAAAAACTAGACTTATTTTTTACTGGATGTATACTTTTACTTTCAAAAGTCCCCAGGCATCAAGCCGTGTGTTTTACTTGGAAGGGCTCAGGAGCCACTAGGGACCTGCCTGCGTTAGTGTCGTCCACACACACACTTCAGGAATCCTCTCTCCTAAGTTGTTCACCTCTGGGTCAGTTAACTGACTAAATATAAAGCAGGGATCATTCCAAATGAACTTCTCGGCTTGGGCCAAGGTTAGTTTTTATTAACACTAAAGCAGTGCTGGATTTAATCAATTTGAGCAGACATTCAGTTTGGTTAAAAAATAGTCAAACGAGTCACTGGCCTGTTAGTTGAAACAGACAGATCAGTTGAGTCACTGCCTGTACTTAGCCCTTCCTCCCAGCCTGAAACACCAAGCTATGTTTGCTGAGGGAAAACTCATCTCAGTCTTACTCAGAGGTGCATCCCAGCATTTAGCACAGAGCCTGGAGCAGTAAATATTTGTGGAATGAATTAAAAAGTGAGTAAATGAAGGAAATCTAGACATTTCTATGTGATTAAAATTACCTTTAATGGTTATTTGGGGGAGAGGTGGTTACTGGAGTGGCTTTATTTGGACCTGTGTTCTAGAGAACTTATCATGAAACAAAGTACTTTAAAATGAAAAACCAAATTAAACTGGTAGAAGGGGCAGGGCAGTTTGAACAGAATGATTCAAAATGAGTTGCAAAGATGATTTAAGATAAAATCCTGCTGCTATTAAAATTTTCTGGTTGGACCATATGACATTTCTAATATCCGTTTATTTTGGACCAGAAAAATAGTAATTTTATATGAGTCAACTCATATAAACCTCAAAAGTAAACAAAGAAAGATGTTCATCTTTCTGACTTAGCTTTAACACTAAGGAAAACAGAAATAAACAAGGCTCTCTCTGTTGGAGAGTGTTAACTAGTGAACTAGTAAACTAATGAAAGCCACCACAGGGAGAAATAAGAGTCTGTGCAGTGTAGCATAAATCAAGTATCCGATTGCCTCAAAATATGGAAAGAGAAAAAGAAGCGGGTGTCCTGACCTTCTCAGTCCAATTTGGCCTGGGTTACTAAGTAAATGTTCCAAGTAGTTCTCACCTTTTTCCTCTTTTCAGTTGAGGTATTTTAACAAAAATATCATAAAATTATTAGAGGAAGTTATAAGCTGTTTAAAACTCATAATCTTAAGAACCTCATCCCATAGCTTTTCATTTTCACTTTTTTATGTCCCATTCTGTTATTTTTTACAACTATATATGTATCCTTTAGAAAGTCATCGCTGTGAAATAGTTTCATATGCTTTTTTTTCTTAATAATCTATCGTAAGCATTTTTTTCATGCTGAGCCTTCATGTTTGCTTTTAATTGCTGTGTAACCCTGCATAGTTTATGTATCATATTTTCTTCACTATTTCTTTATTGCTGGGCTTTGGGGCTGTTTCTAATTTTTGTTATTAAAGCTAGTCCTGCAGGAAAACCTTTACATACGCAGCTTTAATTTTTTTCTTTTGAATTACCTTCTTGAGCTGATTTCTCCAGAACTGACAATTAAAAGCCTAGTGTAAATTAAAAGAACGTCTTACAGGATGCTTTAGACTCTGTTGAAAGCAATCCCGACCAGGAGACAGTGTTTTCCTAACTCTCTGACCCTCTGCAAGCGTTTCCGTCTTCTCTGGAGCAGGCAGCTGTGGTGGGGTGGGGGAGGGCGCCGTGGAGTCAGAAAGATCGGGGTACGGGTCCTGGTTTCTGTCTGGACTTTCTCGGTCGGGGAGTTGCTCACCTCCAGAGCCTTGTCTTGCAGTCTGAGCTGACGTAAGGGTGTCTGCCTCGTGCATGGGGTCATGGAGTACTATTCGGAGGCACCTACGCCCAAAAAGTGCTCAAAGGGCAGTACCATTATCACGTGTACCTCAGTTTCCCAACCTGCAAAATAGAAAGAATATCATTTTCCTACTGCAATAAACTAGGAGCCCTGGTGCTAACCCTGCTTTCTTTTCCACTTTGTCACTAAATTGCAACGTGAACTTGGGCAGAAATCTCTCTCTGGGCTCAGTTTCCCCAACTGTGAGATGGGAAAGGAGGTTCCTTTCGGCTGCAAAATGAACTGCGTGTGGTCGTGACATTACAAAGTTGTGAATAACATTTAGTTACCTCGCCCCCCCCACCACACTGGTGTCGGCTCACAGTGTCAGGTGCCTAAACTTCACTGTCCCCTGCAACTCCAAATACTTTTCTTTATCTGGATTTCGTCTTTATCACAGTATTTTTAACTCTCTCCAGCGGGAGCTCAGTGGTGAAAATCCAAGGATGAAGTTCAGCATTTTCTGGCTAGTCCCTAACACTCGCGCTTTGGCTGCAGATTTACTGGGGGCCAGATAAGGCTCAGCTGGTGAGAGCGGAGTTAAACAGAGAGCAGATCTCAGTGGAGGAAGTGTTAATAGCTTCTGCTGTCCACTTTGCTTGCCCGCTTGGATTTGGGCTGCTCGGCAACTAATTTCCAGGCTCAAGGGGAGAAAAATAAGTAGAAAACATTAGAACAAGGTCGCAGGAGCCCCGCCCAGTCCAGACCCCCCTTCTCTCAACGCTGTCACCCCTTTATATTTACAAAGTCGTTTCCATACATTTCCTTACTTGATTCTTGTTACTATTTTATGACAAGCAGCAGAAAAAGTAGAGTTCTCTTTTTATAAATGAAGAAAATGAGGCTCAGAGATTTGATCACTCGCCTCATAGCGCAATCAGTCCCTGAACACGGATTCTGCGATCTCTCACTCAGGAACGCGCTCTAGAATGTTCTTTGCAGCCTCCCTACCAGGTCCTTGCTTACCGGGTTATACCCGATGACTGAATTCTGATGCACTTTTGAAGATATTCCCCTTAGGAAACACTTAATACTATTTTCCTCTCAATTTTTCAAGTAAGAAATAATTATTTTGATGTTGAATATCTTCATTTAATATACATTATTCTGCTGAGTGTGAAATATTTCCTTGTTAATAGAGAATTATGTTTTACTCTGGCATATTATTATAGTTAATAATATAATATGAACTCACATTTCCCACAAATCTGGGAAGACCCATTTTTTCTGTTTTGCTCTTAATAAATATGTCTACTTGGGAGCTTTCTTGGGAAGGAGGGGCCTCGGTTTTCAAGTTAGCCCATTGCTGGGAGGGCAGGTACCCCACCACTGCCTTACACAGAGGTGGACATCCAATGTGTAAATTGAAATGAAATCAAATCATATTTGAGAGGCTTTGAACCTAAATACTAGCCTGTAGTGATCTGTGTGATAAGAAAGTTTCTCCATTCAGTGTGTAGGGCTCTGTAAGTACGAGGTCTTCTGAAGAATAGTGCACTGCTACACACAGACGCTGAGCTTACGAAATCCTCCAGGAGTGAGAACATTGCCTTTGAATGACAGATGTCTATATTCAGTTCTCAATTATTTATGTCTCAAATATATTCTTCTCAGCTGATTATTAGCCTTGAGCCCCCTGCGCCAGCCTTGGGCTGTGCCTGGAGCAAAGCAAACAAAGATAAGAAATCTGATGCTGAGCAAAGTACACAAAGCATTCGTGAACCAAATTGTCCACGTCTGTGACTTAGTGTGGCTCCTCCAAAGCTGCCTGGGGGGAGGGCTGGGCCAGGAGAAGGCTCCTGGGGTGGCTGCCGGGTCGGTGGGGTGCCGCACCTGAGGTTGGGGAGGAAAGCTGGGAAGGATGGCCGACGCCACCATCCAGCAGTAAACAAACCCCTCTTGCCTCTCCTGCAGCAGAGACTGGGTAGGCAGCTGTATGTTCTGTGCTTCTCTAGTTACCACCATGCAACAACGCGTCGGCTCTAAGACACTGTGTGCATGAGCGGCCTGAGTCAGGGCTGCCCTTTGTCACGTGGGCTGGAGGGGATGGCAGAGAACTGGAAAGAAGAGGTGTTACAGGGGAAAGAACAGGGGTGGGGGTGGAGGCTGCCGCAGGAGGCTGACTGCCCCGGAGCAACCTGCTCCAGGGCAGGCAGCCGAGCTAGGTGAAGCCCTCAATGGAATGGCCTGTGCTTTAGGCCTGTGGCTTCTAGGCAGTGCGGGCACTGGCAGACATGTATGTTGGTGTGTGTTTGCTTGTGTGCTGTGGTGGGTGTGTGGGTGTCTGTGTCCTTGTGGGTATGTGTGCGTGTGTATGCACTGGTGTGCCTAGTGCACGCATGTGCTCACTTGTTCGCCGCTGGGCACGTCCTGCATCTGCAGCTGTGCTGTGTGTGTGCTCACGAGTAGTTCTGTGTGTGTGGTGTGTGTATTTAAGAAGAGGCTGGTGGTGGCAGGATGGCTCTGCTGTGGGAAGGGCCAATGCTGCTTAAATTCCAAGCTGGCAGTCCGGGAAGGTGAACAGCGGGGCTGAGATGCACTGAGAGAAGAAAATTTCTGTCCAAACTGGGCTGTCTGGGATCCTGGGGGGGTGGGAGTGGCTTCTTCGTAGGTGCAGAGAACACTCCCCTCCGAGCCCCCACCTCCAGGCAGGCCTGCTGTCTTTCCCTCTGAGCACCACTGTGCCTCCCAGGCCCCTTACTTAGCACGTGACTCTAACCGTGGAACCCAGTCCACCCCCTTACAATCAAGCCCAGAGGTGTGGGGATCTCCTAAACTCACTGTTGACATTATTACTAGGTTAAGGTGACAAAAGAAGGTGGAAAATCGTTGTTCTCAGAATTCAGGGTTCAAAACCCGACACGAATAGCTCCTGATGGTGAGCCCTTGTCATGATGGAGGCCCAGCACACAGGGAGTTTCGGGAGCACTTACCCACCAGCAGGAAATGTTACCAGCTCCCCACATTCTCACCAGGCCTGCTCACAGTGGCCACCCTACGAGTTTTGACTAAAATAGTCCAAATGCATCTGATGCTGCTTGTCTTTCTGCCCTCAGAATAGATTGGCAAGCAGTCCAATAGGGTGGTGACCTAACTGCACCACTGAGAGTTGGTGTTTTCAGACTGATGGTTATTTTTAATATCTGACTATTCAAACTGTTGGACAACTCATTTAGCAGTGAGTAAATACAGTTGGCCCTTCATGAGGTTAGGGGTGCCCACCCGCAGTGCAGGGGAAAATCCACATGTAAGTTTTGACTCCTGCAAAACTGAACTACTAACAGCCTTCTCTTTACTGGAAGCCTTTCTAATAACATAGATCATCAATTAACACATATTTTGTATGTTATATGTATTGCATACTGTATTCTTACAATAAAGTAAGCCAGAGAAAAGAAACTGTTATTTCAAATTGTCACAAATCTCCAAAAACTTTTCCAGTGTATTTATGGGGAAAAAAATCTGTGTAGAGGTGGACACCCGTGCAGTTCAAATCCATGTTTTTCAAGGGTCATCTGTACTAGCCAAGCACCTCTCATGCACCCCAAGTGAAATAAACAATCCTGTGGGTTGGCCGCAGCGACCAGGCTGGTGTGCGGACATGGACGCTGAGTGGCCGAGAGCCCATAGGTAATAGAAAGCTCCCTGGGTCCTGAGTCCTGTTCTTGGGCTTTACGAGAAAGTCCCCGTTCGCCTCCAGGAGTGCCTCTTTATGGTCTGGTCTGATGTTCATCACTTTGTGAACCTGTGTTCATTTCTGTGCTGAGTTCAGTAGCAAAGGAGGTGTGTGCGTATGAGGAGCTACCACCCAGGACTGTTCTGAGTTAGGCCAGAGAGCTTCAGAAACTCCCCCTTTGATTTTCTCAGATTACAGAGAAATTTTTGTCTTTTCTCTCACTTAACGGTCAAGGCCTCAGGGCCCAGACCTATCTGAAATACACAAATGCTTTCTGGGCAAAATGAATCCAGTCCGTTTTCTTTGGATTTTGGTAGGAACAATAAAGACTGAGTTCCAGAAGGTTGGCAAAGAGGATTATTCTCTTTCTTTCTATTAAGTATAGAGGCTTCAGAAGAACAGCTCGTAAACTCAAATAATGGTGTCCGCTGCGGCACACCCATCCGTCTCCCTGCTAGACCTGGCCTGTGAAATCCCCTTTAAAAATGTGACCCCCGCTCACCGGCTGATGGCGGATGCTGCGTTGTTCAATGTTCCCGTGTGCAGCCCCATGAGGGAGGGTGCTGTAAAGCAGATGGCTTCCATTTCAGCAGAGCACCTCGTCAGGAATGCTCTGCTTTTCAGGGTGAGGGGACGGGTGCCTCTAATTTCCAAAGCTTTGAAGTCTCATCTTGGAGAGGACACTACTTAGAAACCAAGATGGACTGTGAAATAAGTTATGATCACAAATGCTTGCAGTCCGAAGGGGCCAGTGGGGAGAACGTGGGAGGGAAGAATTTAGAAAGCAGTTTCTGATCTTCATGGCAATTTCTTGATTTTGCTGGTTTGGCAAAAAACAATCCGTCGGTTTCTAGCTATGGTTCTAAACACCGAGTCTCTGACGGAGACTGATCTAATTCCAGGTTTGGTTTCAGACAGTGGCTTCCTTAGAAAATTCCTGCTGGTCGTTTTGGAGAGCACAGGCCGGGTCCTCTGCGCCAGGGGCTGAGATGGGGCTCGGCTGGGTAGGCATCTTAACACTGGCATTGAATATTGCCTAGCAGCATTCAAGCCTGGGGTGATTTCAATTTAAAAAAAAAAAGGAATCTAATCTCCAGATTGCCCAGTCCTCTCAAATTCAGGGCGGCAGCCACGCCGGAGGGGCTGTCCCTCCCCACCTCGGCCTTCCTCCCCCATGTCTGACCCTGAGTCGCTGCCGCTCTTCTCCCTCATCTCCACTCCTGCTATTATTCAAAGGTTTAAACAAATCTTTTCAGAGGGAATATACAAGTCCCATTTCATGGGATTTTGAATGACATGAATTTGGAATAACACAATGCAAAAAATTAATAAGGTCTTAATTTGTGTGCACTGTTTAAAATAATGTGACTCTTATTTTACATTTATTCCTCTGAGAAATTAACTTGAACTGTGCAAAGTTGTCAGGAATACACCCCCCTCGCCGTAGCTATCTTGTACTCAGAAGTGGCTTGCAGTAGCACCATTAGGTGGGGAGTGGGGGGCTGCCAGTGAATTACACTTTCAGTGACATGGATAGTAGATGAAGCTTCTCTGGGAGATTTCCTATGATCAACGTGGGGCCGGCCCACCATGCCAGAAGCGTGGAGTGTTTGCCCTGAAAAGGACAGATACCTTCAAGGGCCACTCCCAGGTTTTACTGGAAGACTTGATGGTCCAAGAAATCAATAAACCAGCCAGACGTCCCAGCACATGGCAGAGCAGCTCTCGAGCCCAGGACGTCGAGGCTTGCTCCGGCCATCTGTGCTCCTGGCCGCCAGGCTGTCCCGAGGCCCAGGAGTGTGTGAAGGGGCCTCTTGTGGAATGGCGACGGGAGCACGCCGTGGCTGGCCTGCTAGCTCCGCCTGACGGTGGTGGACGGGCCACCTCCCTGAGCTGAGGAGAGTGTTGTTGAACTGTTCAGCAACGCAAGAATTCATCTTCTAATGAAGCAGTGTCCATGAGTGTGAATTTTCGTTTATTGGTTTCATGAAATGGACACACATTAAACATGTTTAATTTCTTAAAGAGAAATGTCCAGCTTCTCCTGTCAACTGTCCACTGCGGATGACCCCCTAAGGTGGGCAGGGTCCATCCTGGGACTTGGAAGGATTTCCTTCTAAGGGCTTTCTGGGATGCCTTTCTACCTGGATGGCACCCCCTGCCTGGCATCCCGTTCCTGACCAGGAGGGGACGGATGTATGCCTCTGTGCAGATAAATCACGGCATCTCTAACCTCTCCTGAGATTGTCCAGGACCACGGTGGTCACAGGCTAGCAGCCCACTGACCCAAGGCCCTGGTGACCCCACTAATAGGGACTAACAGTGACGGGCATTTGTGAGGCGAGGCCAGGTGGAGAGAGAAGATAGCAGCAAGAGACCGAGGGAGGTCCTAGCAGCGAGGAGAGCGTGTCCTAGCGGGACACCCCATCCTCAGAAATACACCAGACGTGGAAATAAAACTCAGAACGTGGCCATGCAGTAACTCAGCCAGAGCCAGAGCCAGCGCTGCGCGTGCAGGGGCCACACCAGGCGAGTCCAGGCGCTGTGCTTGGAGGCCCTGCGTTAGGGGCCGGGGGTGAGGGGGGGTAAGTCCGCCTGTTGGGTGAGTGTTACAGCCACAGTAACAGCCAACACACGCCGAGAGCAGCTTGTTTGCTGTTTTGTGGACATGCATTAGGTCCACAAATCCTGCGATGCTTTTTTGGTGTCCCCATTTTTCAGGTGGGGAACTGAGGCCCAGGGGCTGTGGTTAGCCTGACTAGAGCTGGGCTTTGACCCCAGGCGGCCTGACCTCCACCCTGAGCTGCAGTGCTTCCGGGTTGAGGATAAGGGCCCTTCATTTGTTGTCAGCTTTGAGGAAGGAGCTAGGTTTGTCCCCCTGTGGACAGTTGGGAAAGAGCAGATGGGATGGGGGAACAGGATCTCCCACCCTGGGACGCCAGGAAGTGCAGCAGGGGCTCTGGGTAGCAACCCCACCCATCCCTGGAGCCTCACTCCCCACCCTCAGGAGGCGCCTGCCACTCAAGCCCTGGGCACCTGACACGGAGCACCCTCCCCACCCAGGCCTGGTCCCACTGGCCTCCATGGGACCCACTGCTCGCCGGAGCTGACCCCCAGAGGACCTGTTTGCTGAGGTTTATAAGCAAGGCACGGTTTTCCAAACTGTCCTCAAGATGGGAACACGGTACCTCTGAAAGAGGGAACACACATTTTGAAAACACTAGTTTAAACCACTTAAAGGAAGACTTTGTTTGTGTTTCCCTGAAGGATTCTTCAGAACCTTTTATCTGCAAATGTGCATTACACACCTCCAGAAGGAAGAGAGGGGGATACAGTGTGCAATGCCATACGAATTTATTTGACCCCATTTGGCATTTGTTTTTTAAGGGAACCCCTATTAAATGGCCTGCAGAAGGCAGTTTGAGAAAGAAGGTCTCAGTATGTCAGGGTTCAAAGAGGGAGACCTGGCCAGGTGGGATAGAGGGTCAGGGGACGTGTCTGGCGGATTCAGGATTTGCATGGGTGGGATTTAATTCAAAGAGGAGGAGAGGAAGATGCCCCGCAAAGGGGACACTGGCCAGGGGTGCACAACAGCAAGAGCACAGATACCCGGGGACGGATTCTGTGCTCCCAGGCAGGCCTCCAAGCCGTGTTCCCGTGAGCCTCCTCATGTCCTGCTCACAGCCCCACAACACTCACCACAGGCAATGACTGTGGGCCCCTTAGCAGGGCAGGACTGCCCTGGTAAACAGAGGGGCCATCACACTGTATTCTTCTGAGATAATCTGCCTGCTGGGCTCTGCCAACAGCTCTTCAAGATCATCCTTTGCAGCGGTGGCCTCAGTGCCCACTCAGCCCCCTTCGGCCTCCCCCTCAGTGCGGGGCCTGCCTTGCAGGGGCCACCGCCTGCACCTCCTGCCCAAGACCTTCCTCTGGCCCTGGAGCTGCTCTGCCCTGTGCAGATGCAGGCCAGAAACACAGGGGGATTAGGGCCAGTGACAGACCCCGGGGCTGCCCCGTGCCGCCCAGCCTTGTCCCGCACGTGTGGCTGTCCTGCGGTACCGGCCCCACAGGGTCGCCTGGAATTTGCCAGCAGTGCAGCTCCAGTTGTTTACAGTGTAACTAGCTGATCAGGCTCCTTTTGTTAATTTCCGTCTCTTTCCCGCCACGTGTCCCCACATATTTACTCTGTCCACTTCCTAGGGCAGCTGAAACCACGCTCCACAAAGGCCTAAGAATAGACCGTTACTCCCTCCCAGATCTGGAGTCTGGAAGTCCAAAATCAAGGTGCCGCGGGGCTGGTTCCTTCTGAGGGGATCTGTTGCGGGCCTCCCCCAGCGGCTGGCGGGTGGCTGGCACTTTCAGCCCTCCTTGGTTGGTAGAGGTACCAGCCTGATCCCCGCCCTCACCCTCACACGGCCCTCTCCCTGCGGGCACGTCTGTCTGTCCAAACCTCTGCTTTCTGTAAGGACACAGTCCTGTTGGAGAAGGGCCCACCCTAATAATCTTATCTTAACCTGATCACTTGCAAACATCCTATTTCCATATACCGTCACATTCAGAGGGACTGGGGCTCAGGACTTGAACATCTTTTTACAGGACACGATTCAGTCCATAGCCCCTAAATATGCTTCCTGCCATAAAGTCCCAAATAAACTACCTGGACTCGAATCTTTGTCTCTGGGCTGGCTTCCGGAAGAGCCCGAACTGAAACGCCCTTTTAAAAATGGAAACTCAGAGGTACAGACAGATTGTGAAACTTTCCTAGCACCATGTAACAAGCTCATTGCAGAAATAATGATTTGAGTCAACATTTTAATATCTTACCTAAACACAAGACTTGCTTCTCAACTTCTCCTCAGACTACGTGGCAAAGTTGTTTCTCTGATGATGGCTCAGTTTACTTTTTTTTTGATCACCGATGGCCATAGCCCGTGATGTGGCTCAGGGGGGAAAGGGAAAAGGCATATTGGCCTGCAGTAAATGCACAGGGTCTTTGCCGTTGGGCGTCATTAAGGGAAGGTGCGTCCCAGCCTGGGTGGCTGCCAATCTGCTGCTGAGATGACTGGCACAGGCGCAGCCCGGGGGGCTGCTGAGCCAGCTCTGTCCCCTCCCTGCCTCCGGAAGATGGAATAAGTATGTCAGAAGGGGGGTGCTCCATCTCGGGAGCGCCGGGGTTGCCCTTTAGAAAAACATCGCCAGCGCATTCTGCGATCTCGAAATGAATCTGAGTGGTAGCGCACGCAGTGGGCCTTGGTCTGCACGTTAGACGTCCTCCCGCTCCAGCTCTGACATCGCGGCTCCCCGATGAGTGTCTGAACCGGCAGAAGGGTCCTGCCAGGAACAGAGGCCGAGGCGGTCCCCAGCCTTCCTCAAGGTGTCCTTGGCTGCTGAGCAAAGATCGCACCGAGCCGTGTTCCCAGGTCACAGCTGCCGGGGCCCCAGCGGGAGGCAGGGTGGCTCCAGTTCAGTTCTAAGTCAGGAAGTGCTTCAAACATGTTCTCGGCAAGAGTCACTAGAAGCTGACCCTGCCTCTGTAGCTTTCTGCAGTCGCTGAGCGTCTGAGAAACCGGACGAAGGTCCGGCCCATCCCTGACTCGCAAGGAGAGGCTACGTGAGTGTCTTCTAGGTAAAAATAAAATTTCATTCCAGTGAGACATGCTTGTTTACAAAAAGATGTGTAAACTGGGACTAAGAATGCCTTTGATTTTCTCTGCCGTTGCAGGAAGGTTTTGTGTGTGTGTGTGTGTGTGTGTGTGTGTGTGAGAGAGAGAGAGAGAGAGAGAGAGAGAAACGGACATTAAGACAGAGAGGGAGAGAAGAAATTCTGAGTCTGGGAGAGGACGGAGCGATGTGCGAAGAGGATTTCTGTGACTCCTTTCCTCTCTCCATCAGCAACCAGCATCCCAGGGGGGCCCCGTCTCAGGAGCGTGGGTGTGGGAGGCGCGAGGAGAGAGGGTGCTGAGCAGAAGCAGCCAGCAGCCCCCTCCTCTGCGGGGAAGGCATGTTGTGAGGTCCACGCCCGTGGCGAGGGGCCCCTTCGCTCAGCTGGTCCGAGGGGAAGGAGCCGCTCCCCGCAGTGGAGGTCTTCATCAGCCCAGGGTCCTCCCCCACTGCCAGCTCCCTGCTCCCCTTTAGCTCCCGTCTCCGAGGATGTTTATCAGGAGCCTAGGCACGCTGGTATTGCCGCAGACGGCCCCAGCTCACGTGGTCCTGTGACGGCTTTGTGACGTCCCCTTAGCACTCCATGTCATGGGTGAGAAAACCCAGTCTCTGAGCCACCAAGACATCTGCTCAGGACTTGTCGCCAGGAAAGGGTGCGGCCCAGGTTGGGACCTGGAGTCGCTGATGCCTGCCCATCCCGGGGTCCCCACTGAGCTGCACCCCACATTAATGGCTTCAGGAAGAGGCACCTCAGAGGAGGGGCTGCGGTGGGGGACACTGAGATTTGCGTCTCTCTGAGTGACCTGGAGGCTCCTGAACCCAGACCTGCCTCAGACCCTCCCCAGGGGCAGAGGGGCCACCAGCAGCAAGCACTGTTTGCAGTCACTCAGGTCCCACCTACAGAAGTGGGCTTGGGTGCAACTGACTGGGGGCCGCCTGTGAACACCTGTGGATGTTCTGAGCGGGTCTGGGAGGGCTTAGTCCCAGGAGAGACCTGTCCTCCGGCGAGTGCTCTCCCCGGGCTTAGCTGGTCGTGATTAATGTGTAGCGTGGAGAGGACTGTCTCTCTGTGCTTCTCCGTCCGTTTGGCACCGCTCAGCCCCACCTGTGCTTTGAAGCCTCAGCAGCCCCCTCAGCCCACAATGCCCCCTCCCTTCTCTGAGCTCCCGGGGTGCTCGCCGTCAGCCCCCCTGAATGGCTGGGGAGGGGCCTGGGTTCCGCAGCTGCACCTACAGGCTCCCAGTTCTTCCTCAGTACTTTTTAGCTGTGTGTCTTAGGGGCAGAAAAAGGCTCGTCGGATCTGGGGCTCTCCGTCTGTTTAATGTAGAAAATGGTATGTACCTCAAAGGGGCTCTGTGAGAACGAGCTCTCTCATGCACAGGAGGTGCTGGGCTTGGGGCGCAGCGCACGAGTGTTCAGTGCCTACTTGCTGGTAGGATCACCGCTGGGCACTGGGGTTGATTGCAGACTCCTGTCATCCTCCAACTCCTGTATTATTAATTGATTTCTCATGAAGTTACACTTTGTATTTCCAGCAGAAATATTCTTCAGGCAAGGATCCTGACATTTACTTCCTTGTGTTTTCTGCTTCCTAAAGTATTTCCCACTAGACATTCCCAAATGAAACTCAGTGCTTAACCAACAGTCAGCAAATGTCCAAAGGACCATCTAGAAACCCTGTAGACTTCCCAGGCCACAGGGTCTCTTGCACAGCTACAAAACTCTGCTGTTGTAGCACAGATCAGTCAGGGACCACAGGTAAACTGCTGAGCGTGGGGGTGTTCCCGTAAAACTTTATTTACAAAATAAACACTGGACTGTGCCAACCCTGGTGGAGAGTGAGAGACAGAGAGGGAGAGAAGGTCAGATGCTTGGGTCCAAATCCACCTGCTTCTTTCACCTGGTCTTGCATCTGCGAGCCCGAGAGGAGGTCCTGTGCGGAGAGCCTGCCCCCTCTGCTCCTGCCCCGTGGCACCAGGGAGATCCCTGCGGCCGCCTCCTTGGGCAGCTGCGCAGCCCGGGTGCCTGGCCGGCTTCAGTGAGCAGAAGCTCTACTGCATTTGTGTGGGGAGCATCTCAAGGCCAGTCACCCTCTCACTAAAGTGAAATGGAAAACTAAATGTGATTCGGCTACACAGAAAGATAAAAGCTTTTATTATTCTCTGATTTGCTTTGTTCATGGAGAGTTTAGTCATACGGGTTTCTCTTCTCAGGAACTCACGGAACATCACAACACATTCATTCGTCCCCCAAATAATTCTGCGCAGAACAAGCCTTTACAGGCAGGGGGGGGTGCAATTATGAGAAACCATGTGTGTCTGCATCACCACGAGGGCTTTGAGGTCATCAGAGAGGAGCTGATCAACAGCCCACGGGTGGGTGCAGGCCGCCTGATTCATCCCAGGAGCTCGGGTTGCAGTGAGAGGATGGCATATTCTGTTTTAAACTTTAAAAAATAACCCTTGAAATTGTGTTGATTTTGAAAGTAAGAATCCAGCACCCTGTTAGTTAAGGAAAGACAAACGCAGACGAGAATTAACAGCAATAAGAGCCGGGGCAGAGCAGCGGGGAGTATTGTAGGAAGACAGAGCCCTGGGTGGTGTCCAGATTCGGGCGCTCGGGAACTGGGAGGCTGCACTGTAAGGTGGTCTGCCTGGCCCCCTAGGCCTTCCCAGTGCGCTGGGGTTGCTGTCCTGCCCAAAGCAATCATCTCCTTTGGGACATGAGTCAAATCAGTTGAATTCAATGTTTTCATTTCATGATAGAGTATTTCTCCAGGGCAGCTTAAGAAAAATGGACTATCACCCAGGAGAAACTAAGAAGCAGCGATCATTTTGGAAAATTTAATAAAGAGAATCCAGGTGCCCCACTCAGGCGAACCCTCTGCGTGTGACCGTCATTGTGGGAGCGGCTGGATCACACTTTGTCCTTCTGCCAAGTGCTTCATGTAAATTGTTTCACGAAAAATCCACCACCCTCTGGGATGTCTGGATGTAGCCTCCTTTCACTGGCAGAGAAGTTAAGCTTTACAAGGGCAAGCGATTTGATCAAGGTTACTTATTGGTAGAGTTGGCATTTGAATTCCCTCCTCCTGGACCCCGATCCAAGCTCTCCTCCTATGGTCACGTGAGGGCAGGTTATGTACGTATCTGTGGCTGGGTGGGGTGCAGAAGAGAATACACTCTCCTAATATTTGTACACGAGCTTCCATTTATTACACATACTTTTCATTTTCAGTTTATTTTCCTCTTAGAGGTTAAATTTTCCACTCCTGATTTTCACTCAAAGAAAGGCTAAGTAAATTCCATGGGCCACTCTTGAATAAGACAAACCAGAAAAACTATGCAGTGCCCATGACTAGCCTAAGCGGATGTGGGCACCCTTGGGCACAGCTAACTCCTGTACTGTTTAACCCTAGTGAAAATTTCCCAAGAATAAAACTCACTTGTCTTTATTTGGTTAGTCTCCAGTTGTGCCAAATCCCTTGTGACTGAGGGCTTGGCGCAAGGCTTCTTGATCTCTGCACTGTGATATTTGAGGTGGTTCTTGGCCGCGGGGGCTCTCCTGTGCCGTACATGATGCGCAGCAGCATCCCTGACCGCTACCCTCTAGATGCCCGCGGAGCTGCCAAGTCCTGACAGCCCAAAATGTCTTAGACACTGCCAGACTCCGAGGGCGCAAAACCTGCTCGTGGTTGAGAACCAGTGGATTGAGGTCATCGTTTTTGTGGGTCAATCACTCGGTGACGTATTGGGCCGTGACGGACAATCCAGTCTGACTTCATTTGGTCATTAAGCTGACCGCACTGGAGGCTGGCTGTTGATCCGTCGCTTTCCCCGACATTAGCTGAGATGATGGCCTCAGAACTGCCCAGTGCATTTGGCTTTTGGAATGGACCTTCCCGAGTGGGAAAAGCGTAGGTTTGTGAGGCAAACAGACCTAAATTGAAATTCTGGCTCTACCGCTACCTAGCTATGAGACCTTGGGCAAGTGACTAGACCTCCCTGAGACCGCCTTCTCCTTTATAGACCAAAGATCACACACCTTGAGGAGTTGTAGGGAGAACTAGAGATACTGTGTGTAAAGGCCCAGATAGAGTGAGTACGCAGTGGCTTTGTAGGAAGGTGTCCCCCTGTGGGAAACGAACAGACGCGTGCCTGAGGCAGCTCCACGGGAAGCGCGCAGCCACGTACGTCCGCCTGCAGGGCCTTCTGCCAATCCCCTGGGTTCGTCTCCCGCCCCCTTGAGGCCCTCTCCACCTGGCCTCCTCCGAGTGTCCCTGCTTCTCTGATTTTTGAGGGGCCTGAGCATTGCAGAACGGAAGGCTGGGAAGATGTGGACTCAGTAGAAAGATGCCAAAGCATCTTCAAGGTGATTCAGCAGCTGATCTGGATCGGGATATGAAAACCAGAGTGGCTGAGCGGTGGAGTGACAGAAACGGGAGCAGGTGGCCGGACAGCAAGGTGGTCCTCAGAGGAGAGCGTGAGGACGGACGGCGGCGGGGGCCGGGCTGCTGGCTCCATCACCCGCGTGCAGCAGGCTCTGTACGAGGCACCAGGGAGAAAGGGCCGGGTACTCAGGAGGATGCTTGGCCAGGACACCTGGCTAAAACTAGGGAGGAGGCTTTTCCAGCCCCTTCTGTCCCCCTTCTGCATCATGGAATCTGCTGGTTAAGAACCTAAAAGAACCATTTTGCTCCTGTCCCTTTATTTTGCCGAGCCTTGGAGCGAAGGTGGCAGAATCATGAAGCTGGTGGCTGCGCCGAAAGGTGCTGTAGGTGGGAGACGGGACATGCTTGGGGTCGGATGCCCCTCGATGCTGGACCTGTGACCCAGGACTGACAGCCCAGAGCTCTTCCTGCCCTGCCAGGCCACCTCCGTCGGTCCTTTGTCTCATTTTAACTCTAAATTCTAGGATAAAATATCTCTTTGTTATTCAAAGCGATCAGTACTGCTTCTGCATCAAATACCAACATTTACAATCGTATGTCCTTATTTATTTAATGTTGCCCCTAAAAATAGTAATTTATGACCAAGAAAGATTCCCCTGCCCTTAAATACTGAAAAATATGAAAAATAAGCGAAAGATGACCTGGGAGTTAGTAATTCCCCTGCATCCTGTTTAACATTGGATGGATTTTATTTTCTGCTTTTAGAACCTGAAAAACACGCACTTTGAAAAATGATATCTTTCATAGTTTAGTGATCACAAAATCAAAGCACACTTATTGTGGAAAACGGGGACAACATAGGAAAGAACAAAGAGGTAACAAAAATTATTGCAAAAAATTTTGCCCCCCGAGACTCATTAGTATGTGGGTGACTATCCCTTGGGGTTTGAATATGTGCATTTAGTTTGGTACTTGGTGATAAATCATGGCTTTCATTGAATATTTCTCTACATCAATCTTAGTGCCTACAGAGTGTCGTATTTTATTCTACCATTGTTTATTGTCGGACTGTTAGATGGCTTCACATTTTGGCACATTATGAACAGGGCTGCTGTAGACGTTTCTGCGCATATATCTGTGTCCACACTTGGGGTTATTTCCTAGGAATGAATTCTTGGCAGTAGAATTGCTAGTTTCCCCTCGCTGCCAATGTCCCTGCCTTCTGGGCCGACCGTCGTGCCTTCAAAGCTTCCTAAAGTCCAGGCGTATCTCACATGTGACATGGTGCACGTCGTACCCCTCCTGGCCTGTTTTCCAAAGGACAGAGCCATGGTGCTCGAGACCAAGAAGGGTTTCTCACACAGTTCTTCCCAGATACTTCTGATGGTGGCGGTGGACCACAGTGATCACAGTGCCCTCACGCAAACACAGCTCTCGGGAAACGCAGGTGGTCGTTTAGGAAGAGCCCCCAGATCTCAGCCTTCTAACCAGCGTGGTCCCTGCTGAGACTCCTGCCCGGGCAGCAGCCCTGGCTCTTCTCCCGCTCCCCCACCCCCCGTCGCTTGTCCACCTCTCAGCCCCACCCAGGAAGCCCTGCTTGCCAGCGGGCCGTGTTCATTTCCCTCTTGGCTGCACACCTCTGAGCTCCGGCTGCCGCCCCCTGGGCCCCTCCTTCCCACTCCCTGCCGTATCCCGCAGAGTGAGACCCCTCATAGGACGCAGCAGGCTTCAGGGCCAAAACGATGCAGAACCTCATTGCTTAGGATTCAGTGGAAAACTATTGCTTTTGAGCAGACCTGCCAGGCAGGCCCAAGCAGTGACCAGAGGCAGGGGAATGGACGGAGGAGCAGGGGGCGCCCGGGGCTCCCGTGACCCTGCTACAGATGCAACAGCCGGGAAGTTGGAGGCAACTTCCAGGTCATCAGGTCCAGAGTCTTCCCCAGCAGAGCTGTCACTCAATAGTGTTTTGAACAGGTAGAATCCAGACCGTCGGGAACACCGCCTGACTACTTTCTGCTTTATTCCACAGTTCTTGCCATGTAAAAACAAAACAAAAGCCCACCATTAATGTTATTCATTAATTTATTTATTCAAAAAATATTTCTTGAGTGTCTATTATAGGCCAGGGACAGTTCTAGGAGCTTTGTAAGCAACTGTGAACAAAACAGACCAAAAAAAGAAAAAAAATTCCAGATTGGACGGAGACAGGAAATAAACAAGTCAATGAATAAATACGTAGCGCGGTGGTGACAAGGGCTGAGGAGAACAGGTGTGTAGGAGTGCCAGGGCGGCGGGCTGGGGGTGGAGGGGATATCTCTGTACACAAAACGTGCAGCGACGTCCTTGCTGAGAAGTAAGCTGAAAGCGGAGACCAGAGGGAGAGAGTGAGCAGGCGAAGGGGGAGCCTGGGCGCAGGCCGAGGGACAGCAGTGCCGGGCCCAGTGTGTCCCTGGAACTGCAGGAAGGCGGAGGAGGTGAGGGGAGGGCCAGGAGGACGTGGGACCAGAGGCGCCGGCGCCGAGGTCCAGGGAGGGGCACGGGAGAGGGACAGTTGAGCCCGGGCTTGAAGGGCACTTGGCACCAGGTGAGAGGGAGGTCAAGTCTGGTGTATCAGCAGGGTCACCCCAGCAGCTGGGCTGGGCGGGCACTGAGGGGCAGGGGGGGCAGCAGTGAGGATTACTTGGTGTTGCTCATCAACAAGTATTTGTTGAGTTCCTGCACGCCAAACACCGGGCTGGTGGTAAGGATAAAGTGGGAGCAAGCTCTCCGCCCTGGAGTAGACGGGGGTGACAGCCACCCACCCCACCATTCAGTGAACACCTACCCGGGCCGGGCTTGGGCCCCACACACCCAGTCCTTTACTGCAACTATTCCGCTCAAAAATCCACAAGGCAGCAACCCACGATGTCCCCTTTCACAGATGAGGAAACAGGCTCAGAGTGGCCACACGGCCAGCATGTCACCAGCCTGGGGGCAGGACTCTCGCCCCAAGCCTGATGTGCTGACCGCTATGTCATTGTTGGGGACTTGTTCTAACCCTGGCCCTCGCAAATCCCTCTACGACACGAGGGGCTCACTGGAGTCTTCCGGGTGACCACTGGGCCTCCTCTTCTCAGGGTCTACCCGGCCGCTGAACGGAGGGTGTCCGTCCAAGGACGCAAGAACCAAGCCCAGGAGCCGGGGGTAAGGACTGAGTTCCAGGCCCCCAGGGCGAGCCATTTGAGCTCTCTGGACCCCAGATTTCTTTGCTCTACGACGAGGCCCTGGAATAGGTCTCCAGCCCCCCTTCCAGCTCCGGAATCCAGTGGGTATGTGAACTGGTGGGATCGCTGTCCTGCCCCTCACACTGGGGTTTTGATGAGACCTTCACACTCACCACCAGTTGCTTTAATAAATTTAATAAATATTTCTCTGTACCTGGCCTTAAAGGGGGTACAAAATGCAAAGCAAAGCTCCTGCCCTCTGAGGAGCGCATGACTCATGATCTTAGCTGATGCTCGTAACAGTCCTGGGACGTGGGTGGTGCAAAGACACAGTGCAAAATGAAACCAGGACAATGCCCGACAAGGCCCCCGCGGCTTGGACAAACTGCCGTGAGCCCAGGGGCTGTGCGCCTTCTCCCGAGGCCCCGCTCGCACGGTATAGGGGCTCTGCTGTACCTACTGAGCTCCAGACCCTCAGTTCAACCCAACACAGCATCCAAACCCCCCGAGGGCCTGGCCGTTCCCACGGGGAAGGAGAACATCAGCCCTTTCAGAAAGGGTGAAACCACCCCCGAGCTGCCGGCAGGCGCTTTGGGGAACTGGCCCCCGGGATTCCGACATGGCTGTGGTGCCCAGGAAGCGAACGGGTCCAGAAAGCACGATGATCTCCCAGACACCCCTCCCCGCCCCTTCCACCCCCCACACGTCACTGCTGACCCAGTTACGTCCCCACTCATTCGACTCCCCCAGTAAGTCCGGGGTGCTCAGCCCAGACCCACCCTCGGACAGGCTCCAAGCCGCGCTGTCCTTGTGCAGCAGCTGGGCCTCCGGAGGAAGGGGCAGGGCTCCCGGGGCCGCTCCTGCAGACGCGCAGGTCCAGCTACAGGAAGAGCAGCGCGGGCGCTCCCGGCGTGCGGTGAGGGCGGCTGATTCCAGGCCTGACCGGGCGAGCGCCCAGTGACGCCACCTGGGCGAGTCCGTGATTCTGGGCAAGGGAACCTGTGGGGACGGCGCCCAGGACAGGAAGCCTTGGAATTAGGCGGCCAGGGGTCTGGGCCCTGCCACCAACCGCTGTATGGCCTCGGGCCCATCACTCAATGACTATGATCCAATTTTCTTCTGTTCCTTCTGGAACGTTTGGACAGAGATGGTCAGCGAGGTTCCTTCTCGCTGGAACACAGCGGTTCTGGGAAAGGCTGGCAGGAAATAAAGCTCCATTAACGCCATGATCAGAGCTCGAAACTGCCTCCCCTCTTCCTGTCGGTCCGCTTCCCCGTTCCCTGCTGGCACCGGTATCGTCAGACCTACTGCCTCAGGAAAAGGAAGGGACACAGGAGGCTGTGGAAGAGGAACGAGAGACCGAGGGGGGGAGAGAACCGGCGAAAACTACAGCAACCCAGGGACGCGTCTGGATTCCGAAGGCAGACCACCGAGGTTCAAATCCCGGCTCTGCCGTATCCTAGCTGGGTGACCTTGGACACGTTACCTAACCTCTCAGCACCTCCATACGTGAACTGGGTGCGAAACAGGGATCTGCAGTGGCTGTCGTGAGGGCCCTAGGGTGCACCCCACGGCGGCCCTTTGACGCAGGGGCAGCGCTGAGAAAGGGTTCAACTCAGCAGCGGCTGTTCCTTGTTCACGTTCACTGGTGCTCACAGAAGGCGGTGGGTGCACAAGGACAGGGGAGAGGAAGGAGAGAGGGCAGGCATGGAGAAAATGGGGCTGGGGACCAAGGTCTGAGGGCAGCCGGAGTCATTTTCGCCTGCCCAGAGGTGGGAGGAGATGCATGCAGAACAGGGTGACACCCAGCCCTCCCCACCGCCCTCCCCGCGGCCTCAGCAGGCCAGGGCGGGCAGCGGCGTGATGCCTGCGCTGTGGCTGTGGGTGAGCTTCCCGGGTGATGCCACCCTGGGTGTCCCCGGGCCAGGCCACCTGCTCAGCGCCCTTCCTGCCTGGTGGAGGGGGCGCTTTGAGATGGATCTGAGTGGCTTCCTGCCTCCCACTGGGGTGAGCTGTCAGCGCATGAAGGAGGTGTTGGGGGGCAGGATGTCCCCCAACAGGGAGGTTATGTATGAGTGGAAGCTGCAGACAACAGCCTAGAGGCCACGAGAGCGAGGTTCCCCTCCCTGCGAGGCAGCAAAAGGCCCGCAGACGCTCACCGGCCTGCTGCTGTCTCAGATTTTCCCTTTGCGCGCACATAAGCATCTCGGTTTTACAAGCTGTTGCCTACTTTATCTCTGAAAGCAGTGGAAAGTGCTGGACTCAGAAAAGGAGGTGACAGCTGGCCAAAGGAAAGCCTCCTGCTTCACTGGGCCCTGCAGGGGCAAGTCTGTGGGCAGGCAGGGCACCCCCCACCCCCCACCCCCAATCCCAGCCTCGCTCTCTCCTGCCCTCTCCTCACAAATGCAGAACTGAGCACATTAGAACCCGGACAAGACAGTCCTAATGCTCAGGGCAACTTTGATAGCATATACTTCCAAATCCTGTGCGCTCCACCCCACCATTTCTTATTGTGGTAAAATACACATAAAATTTACCATCTTAACCATTTTTAAGTGTACACTCTGTGGTATTAAGTATATTTATATTGCTGTGCAAGCCCACCACCGTCCATCTGCAGAGCTCTTCCCATCCCATAAAACCGAAACTCAGCACCCATGAATCGGTCCCTCCCTGCTCCCCTTCCGCACCCCTGGTGACCCCCATTCTACTTTCCGCCTCTGGATTTGCTCAGGCGCCTCATGTAAGTGGAATCATACAGTATCGGCCCCTCTGCAGCTGGCTGACTCCCCTGAGCACAGTGTCCGCAAGGTGCATGCGCATCACAGCAGGTGTAAAGATGCCCTTCCTGCTGACCGACAGCCCACTGCAAGGAGGTGCCACGTCTGCTTGTCCAGTCACCTGTGGACCAGCACTTGGGTTGCCTCCACATTTTGGCTAGTGTGAATAATGCTGTTAGGGGCATGGGCTTGCACACACCTCTTCAAGACCCTGCTCTCAATTCTGTTGGGTATAGACCAAGGAGTGGACTTGCTGGATCACATGGTAGTTTTATTTTGAATTTTCTGAGGAACTGCCAAACTGTTTTCCACAGTGCCTGCACCGTTTTACCTTCCCACCCACAGGGCACAAAGGGTCTGATTTCTCCACATCCTCACCAATGCTGGTTATTTTCTGTTTTAGGATAATAGCCATTTTAATGGATGTGAGGTGCTCTAAATTTATTTTGAAGGAAGAAATACCAGAACTAGGATATCAGCATTCATAAATATAGAATAAAATATACTATTTCAAATGTGACGAATCAATGTATTAAATTAGATATTTTAACACACACCTAAAAATGAATAATTGCTTCTGTAATTTCCTTCAGCGGTGTGAAAACAGGAAAGGGAGAAGGAGGGGTGAAAAAGAAGGGAGAAGAAAACTCAGG
Source organism: Manis pentadactyla (assembly GCF_030020395.1). Classification (NCBI taxonomy): domain Eukaryota; kingdom Metazoa; phylum Chordata; class Mammalia; order Pholidota; family Manidae; genus Manis; species Manis pentadactyla. The sequence continues at coordinate 2,585,441 of NC_080037.1, forward strand.
AACCTGGGGTCCAGGGGAGGGGCTGAGGTGGCAGGGCTTCGAGGCAGCACCTGGGGTGCATTTGTGTGGGTTCTGAGGCACCCCAGCCCTTCCCTCACAGGTCTGGGGTCCGCCTCAGGGACATTGCCTCCCAGAGCATCTCTGCCCCAGAGCTGAGCAGGCTGCTGGTCATTACTTGGGCCAGAAAGACCGAAAGAGGGGCGGAGATGGAGGGCGTTGGGCTGCTAAGGTGGCACGGCCACTGCCTGCCCTGGGCAAGGCCAGCTTCCCCGCCTGGCCGTCCCCACACCTCAGCAGGATGGGTCAGGGGCGCAGGGCTGGGCGGCATGCAGTTTTAAAGCGCTTTTGAAGGAGCAAGTGCATCACAGTCCTTTCCGCTGGTGAGGAGAGGCGGTGGGGGCTCTTGGAGCTGGGAGGGCTGCCCTGGGCGGTGGGCAGACAGAACCTTGCTTCTCAGGAGCTGGGCTCAGGCCCTTTGAAAACTGGCTGCCTGGAAAGCCCTCGGACTGCCTCCTGTGGGCCCGTCACATGACGTTCTACAGACCTCAGGAAAAAGGCCAAGTCCCTGTCCTGTGCCTCTCTGGGTCCGTGTGCCTGCATCTCTGATGTGCCGTTTTTATTGGCAAAGAGCGTCTGGGTGAAAGTGACACTTAGCTTCGCTCACCCCTGCGTGGGTCACACTTCCACGGAATTCCAGGACCAAACCAGAAGAAGAGACGAAAAATGGGCAGGGCATTGCTGGTATCTCCTGGGATGACCCTGTTCACGGGGCAGGCAGGAAATCTTTAATCAACCCTGTTTCCAGACACAAAGGCCCATGGGAACATTTCATTCGATTTGAATACAGATTTCAGAGCAGGTGATGAGGGAGAACTTTCATTTTAGGGAGTGGAGTGTTAATTTAATACCGTGTATATTTTGAACTGTCATACAAGAACACAAAATCTGCCCCTGTACACACACGGGGAGATCTTTCTGGAACTCTCCTTTATCTCCCATCTTTATTCCACAGGGACACAGCCCTCTTGGGGAAATCCTGCCCTGGATTTCTATTAGTCTTTTGTAGGCTGTCACAGATCCGTGTCATGTGCTCCTCGGCCGTGTCTTTCCGGTGGCCCCCTGTGAGGAGTGGACCAGAGGAACGGGGGGAGGGACGGGCGCAAAGACCCCGAGGGCAGGCTCCCCCCAGCCCCCGGCACCTCACCATGTCCTCACTTCCCTGAGTTTTCTTCCAGGGCTACCTGAACTGCGAGAATACGCTCCCACGTGCAGTGTATAAGCATGCGTGCCCGTGCAGAAAGGGAAATACTTGTTTTCCTCCGTCAGAGAAGGTCTTCTTCCTATTATTAAAAGTCTCGGTATTACCTATGTCTCTTAGTAATGTTAGAACACATGATAATAATATCTCACAGCCGTATCCTCACTTCTGCTTTACAAAGCGTGGTCACGGTGTCCCCATGTCTGCACCTCAGCACAGACCCGTGGAAGGTGTGATTGTCATCCCCATCTGGCATACAGGGGAAACTGCGGTTCTCGGAGGCTGAGTGCGTTCCTCAAGGGACCATAGCTAGAAAGTCATACTGTGGGACCAGGACCCACATCCTCTGTCCCAGTCCTGTGCTGTGTGGTCAGGAGTAGATACTTGATAAAGCTCCACTGGCAGGAAGGGGAGCAGGGCCCCCTCCCTTGGCCAGTACCGTCAGTGTGGCTATCAGTTTGCATCCTGGACGTAGGCACCAGCTGAGGCCGCCGGTGGGTCCTGAAGCTGCCGGGACCCCTCGTGGGGTGGGCCCAGGACCACCACCCGGAGGAGGGGCTCTGGCCTGCCCAGGCCTGCCGTTTGTGGAGGTCCTGTTTCGAGTTCAAACAGGGGCAGGTGCAGCTCGCAGTGGTCTGGCGTTGCTGGCCAGAGCTCTTTCACAGATTGGGGTGGTGTTTCTGGGCTGACCCCCTCAGCAGATAGCAGGCCCCACACGCCGGAGAGAAAGGATGTGGTAGCAGAGACTGGCCTCTGCAGCGTGGGAACAGACCTGCATCCATCGGCCATGCGCCTGCCGAGCCGCAGCTGTGCCCCGAGTGGGTGCCACCCAGGCAGCCGGGCCTGGGCAGATCTGGGCTCGAGTCCCAGTTCTGCCACTTTATTTCAGTTTTACAGTCCACAGAGAATTTCCCACGGGCGCTGTGAGCGATGATGCTCAGAGAGGTCACAGTGCCCTCCTCCTCCCTGAGTTGTCCACGAGCTGCAGTGGCTCAGGGACAGGCCCTGGGTCCCTTCTGAACCTGATTTCTCATACAAAAAATGAGGGGGCTGGTGCAGGAACCTGATCTTGCTGTGATGAAAACATGTTTTCTTTCCACCGACTTTTCCATGTTGCTCACTTCTTGGCCTGGTGATGCCTCTTCTCTCGCCGCCTCCTGGGAGCAGCAGAGCTGAGGCCACCTGTTCCCCCCGGCAGGGGGGTGAGTCCAAGGGGCAGTGTGCCCAGGGAGGGAAGAGCAGGGTCTTCCTGCGGGCAGCTGGCAACAGATCGTACCCCCACCCCACGCCGCACCAGCCGCCAGGCCTTTTTCTTTCTCTTGCCGGCCGTGGCTTCTTTCCCGTCCGGGCCCCAAGGCCCTGCTGGTCTCCCCTGGGGCCCAGCCAGAGGGAAGCAGAGAGGAACATTCTCCCTGCTCTTGGAGGGAAACAGTTCATTGAGCCTGACCCACGCTAAAGACATGTGGGGACTTGGGGCCGGACACGGGACTGACAGGAGGGCTCCCGGAGCTCAGGGTCAGGGAGGCGGTGCCCGGCAGAGCCCTATGGCACTCAGGCCTCCGGTGGCAGCCCCCTCTGCGGCTACATGCGGCCCCCTGGGGTTCAGGAGCAATGGCCACACAGACCATTTCCTCGAGGCTGTCACTGTCCACACAGAAGACCGAGTCACGTGAGGGGCAGAGCAGTAGGGCTGCCACCCTGTGACGCTGTGCCCAGGGACACCCGGCTCCTGCCTGCACCTGTCCCCAAGGTGGCCAGGGTGGGAGCTGCCTCTGGCATGTTGTCAGCCCCCAAGGGGGCCGCAGACAGGCCTGGGGGCCCTGCACCCCGCAGGGAGCCTCAGAGCCCCTGACCCTAGAGGGAAGAGGGCCAGCGTGGGCAGCTGCGTCTGCCCGACTGGTGCAGGTAAGGGAGCTGGTCTCCCGGGGACCAAGTCATTCCAGGAGAAGCAAGAAGAGAATAAAAGAGGCCTCTGGCCCCGTGCCCGAGCTGGGTCTCAGCCCCGCGCCCCCTGACCCCGAGGACCACACTCTCTGACCTGCGCTCCATGGCGCCGCCTGGCCCCACCTGGGTAGAGCTGGACTGACGGCCCTGCCCCAGCCTGACACCCCCTTCGCCGTGGTCAGCCTGGTAGGCAAAGGATTTGCACGTCCCTCTGCGCTGGAAGGGTGAAGGGAAAGATCCCCTCTTCTCTTCTGCACTCAGTTCAGGCTCCAAATTCACTGCTCAAAGTGCTGTGCAGTATGAAACACTTCCACTGTCAGTGTCATCGGTGTGACTGGGCTCACGGAGCCCCGGGCTGGCCTCCTGCCCTGCCACCTCACAGAACAGCTCTTCTACCTCCTGGCTGTGCGACCTTGGGCAAGTGACTTAACCTCTCTGAGCCTCTGCCACCTACTTATAAGACGGGGAGAATGTGACCCATCTCCCTGAGTGAGTGCCAAGGAGTAAATAAGATAAACATTTACAACCAGTGCCAGGAACATAAGAGATAGTCATAAATACAACTCCCATGTTGCATAAATACAAAAACTAGCATGAATGTTTTAAAGGGCGTGAGGATACCCTGGGTTGGTGGGAAAGCAGAGTAGGAGGAAGAAGGTGGTTATTTTAGGGTCTATTCATCAAAACCCTGAGAGGGGCTTGGTTTTCTTTCTTGGGCGCTGTAAGTTCTAAGCTTAAGGTGTGAGAATGTTGGTTAGTTGCTCTGTGGGTGCAGCTGTGGGGTCAGCAGACCAGAGAGGCCGCTCAGAAAGGGCCGCAGCCAGGAGTTGCCCGGGCCTCTCTGTGCCAGCTCTAGCTCCTCACCCTTCCTTGAGGCAAACTGGGCTCTGCCCTAAGGGCCCGTGGCAGCAGGCTCAGGATAGACCCCCACCTCCCCACCCCAGCCACCTCCCCCTGGGGGAGCCCACGGCTCTCTAAGGAAGACACCGCAGGCCACCGGGACATGTGTCCAGGGCTCCTTCACGTCCCTCCTGTCCCCCAGAGAGCTTGGAGACCCGAGGCCTGGGCTTTGCTCCAGGGAGGGCAAGAGATGGGAGAGGCATGTGGGCGGGGGAGGGGACAGGAGAGGTGTCAGCCTCCGGCGCAGGATTGCGTGTGGGAGACGCTCGGGGGAGCAGCTCACGCGGGCCCAGCCTGCAGAGGTGAGAACAGCTTCAGGACAAACCCCGGCAGGAGGCCCCAGGCCGGGCCGGTGTGGTCCGCAGCCCACAGCCCTCGGGGTTGGGGCTGAGGAGGCTGGTGGGACGGCCACCTGCCATCCGTCTTCAGCAGCAGCCCCTGCAGAGCTCAGCGCTGTGGGCACTGGGGGGTCATCTGGGCCCGGTGGCTTCGGGTGTGCATGAGAGAGGAGGAGGCGCTTGCCCCCTTCATCCCGGAGTGCGCGGGCAGTGGTGTCCCCAGAGGGGCAGGGAGGGCTCTGAAGCCATTGTGGGTCCGAGGTCATACCCAGAGGACTTTTCATGAGACCCAGGGAAGGCCTCTGATTCCTGCTGAGGCCATTCCGAGGGTGAGACCCCCTCCGAGAACTGTCCAGGCGGGGACAAGAGCAGGTGGCCAGGGAGTCTCGGCTGAGAGGCAGGGAAGGGGGGGGGCGAGCTGCCTGGGCAGGGATCACATCCATGAAGGGCCCAGACAGGCCCTCTGCTAAAAACCCCAAGTGGTCTTCGGTGGGAGCCTGGGGTCCTCCTCAGCGCCCAGCACTGGGCCCCATCCCCACCCGCCCTGCGCCCCCGCGTGTCCCCTGTGAAAGGGCAAACTGCAATGCCTGCCCAGCCTCAGGGGACTACATGGGGTGCTGCTGCGATCCCCCTGCGTTTCCTTTCGTTGTCCCAGGAAGTCGGGACGGCGGAGCCATGCGGAGTGTGGCCCCCCATCTGAGGCACTGTGGGTCAATCCAGCAAACTCTTCATAAGCCCCCGGGCTCAGGACTGGGTCGCATCTTGACCGTATGGTGTTTATCCTCAAGGAATGTGTGGCTTCACAAGGAAATGAGACATTTCACACAAAATGATCAGAACAGTAATTGTGACTTTTCCTTTCAACCTCAACCCACGTTGTGGGTGGCACCCAAATGGGTGCCCCCATGTGCTTGCAGGACCCCAGCCTCACACAGCCCCCAGCTCTCTCCCCCAAGTCAGAAAAGCTTCTGGACAGCAAGAGAGTGAAAATGACTTTAATATGACTATAGCCTTGACCCCACTTTACATTTTTTATAGAAGTAAGTTATTCTAACCCTTTGTATTCTGTCATAACACTTCTTGCAATACCTCCTAATGGATGATGGTCAAGCACCAACACTCCGGGCACTGAGTCTCACAATACTATAATTGTGCTCTATCACCAGCCTTATTGTTGCCTGAAATATTCACAGGAATCTTACGTGTGGAAACAAACTGTAGGTTTGAGTTTCTTCACAAGGCAAAACTTCCCAAGAATGCATGATAAATGACAAGGAATTATACCAAATTACAAATTAAATGAATTATGCATAACCAAATAATCTTCAGAGCAAAGTTATAAAAATATTTTCAAGTTTTTTATTGCAAAATAACTATATATTTTATATGGAACACGTGTGCATCTTTCTGTTTGGTTTAAAGCAAGCTGGGCTGAAGAGTTCAAAGGTTTAAAAAGGTCTTGCTTAAACCACCCTCTAAAATAGTTTTTTTTATTCTTTTTTTGTTGATGTACAATATTATATTGGTTTCAGGTATGCAACGTAGTGATTTGACAGTTATCTACATTATTAAATGTGTAGTTACTATGTGTCAACACAGAAAGATGTTACAGAAACACTGACTGTATTCTCCACTCTGTACTACTATCCTTGTGACTAATTTATATTACGATTGCAATTTTGTGCATCTTTATGCCTTTACCTATTTCACCCACCCACCCACCAACCTGTCGCTCCTCGATGTCTCTGAGTCTATTTCTGTTTCATTTGTTTGGATTTGTTTGGTGGGTTGGATTTGTTTGGTGGATAATTGAAATCATATGGTATTTGTCTTCCTCTGTCTGGCTTATTTCATTTAGCGTAATACCCGCTTGGCCCATCCATGTTGCCACAGATGGCAAGACTTCCGTCCATTTTCTTTAAAACCACTTGAGAAGACACTAGACAGTCGCCTTTATTTATATGCTCCAGAGCCTGCAGTCTGAGGTCTAAATGGTTCCCAGCTGAACTCCTGGAGCTGGGGGAGACCTGGTGCTGGCCCGCCGGCTGGTTGAGCAGTAAGAGGCGTCTGGGGGCAGCCTGGGGAGGTGGTGGTCTCTGAGAGGTGCAGTAGCAGCTGTGTGCATGGCTGGCACGGTTTTCTTTGTGCATAAAAGACTAGTGTGGGCTCCTGTCAACTCTCTTCGGAGCTAACTTTTTATTTAACCTCTTCTTCACTTTTAATTGCACTTCCTAAGCTGTTTCCCATTTCCGTGACCCTACCGAGACGTCTCTAGTTCTCCCTCTGGCAGGTGCGGGGGGACATTGAGCCAAATGTCCGCCGTTCAGAGAAGATGAGAGAACCGTGTTTCCTTCGCTTTGGGCAGGACTGCGTGGTAACTGTAGTGCTCCCCCGACAAGCTGACTTTAACTTGGGGGTTGCTACCTTTCCAGATCCTTGAACATCTGCTTAACTGGGCATTGGCCTCTGCTGGGACTGAGTGACAGGTGGGAGAGACGTGGGCAGGGCACACAGGTGCAAAGTTAGGTGACCGGAGAATGACACGCTGAAGCCACTCAGTGGGGGTGAGAGGTTTGCAATGTGATGCAAAAACAGATCAGAACTCCTGGGTGGTTTTTAAAGGGTGGTTGGGGGGTAGGGGGGTCCATGACCACCACCAGCTGCAGTGTGTGGGGGACTGAGGCGGATGTGTTGTGTAATTGCCACCATCTCGTGGTCACAGAATCGTGGTCATGGAAACTAGATTGGCAGGTCTACAGGGGCTTTTTAGCTAATCTAGACTGACCTCCTTTTCTTTTGATTTCTTTTTAGTTTGGTTTTTCTTCCAGTTAATGCCCCCTCCATTTGCAAAAATAACACACATTTAATTTTAAAAAATTTTAGAAGTACAGAGAAGCATGGCGAAACAGACTGTATCCAGCATCCATGTCTGTAGGGTAAGCCCTGCCACCAGGGTCCTATTTCTTTCCAGTCTTGATTTTCATGCTCTGGCTTCTTAACATGGTAGAAATTCAACAGTATAAATAAACCATCTGCCCTTGAACCACATGGGTTTGAATATTTTTAGCCACAGGATGCTTTAAACCCTTTTAGTGTCCAAGACCTTACTACATTTTTAAGCATATTATACCTTTATCAAATCAGAGATAGCATTAACAATGCTTTTTCCATTTATGAAGTAATATATGCTTACCTCGAAAATATGTAACATTTAAAGAAGTAAAATTTAAATTATCCACAACATCACTGTAGTCCAGAAATCACCAAATCTGTTATTAATATTTTGCAGTATTTCCTTCTAATACTCTTCCAAAATAATGTGCATTTAAAAACAAAGTTGGAACCACACCGCATGCACTTTGGACGTTGCTGTCTTCATTTACCGCATCACACGCGTTCCCATTGGCTGACAGCTGTGAACATTGCATTAACCTAACGGTTATTGAGGACTTAGCCTGAACCAGGCCATTCAAAGCATTTTACAAATTTAACTCACTGAATAGTCACAACATCCCTCGGAGGTAAGTACTATGTTTATTCCCACTTCACAGACAAGATGAAGAGGCACAGACGGTGGTGGGCTTTGAAGCTGGACGTTCCGACTCCAGAGGCTGCGTTCCTATCCACTGTACTGCCTCTCCACCCGGTTCCGGTGGAGCCTCTCCCACCCATCTCACACACGCACACACACACTCACACTCACACTCACTCACACTCACACTCCAAGCTTCTCTCGCTGGCACAGCCTTCCCAGTACTGACAGCATCTCTGAGGTCCCCAGGTCTTGCCCTGTCCAGGCGTGGTGTCTTCACAGCCTTTGCTCAGGAGGTCTGGCTGTGTCCCTTCCACTGAGCACTGGGAGCAGAAGTGTGGCTGTGGGGAAGCTTGGCCGAGGAAGGTCCAGCCAGCCTCCCCAGCGGTGTGTGCTGGGCACCAGCCGCCTGTCGGGGTAGCCGGAGCGTGTGGGCTTTTACACACAACACTTGACCTGCGATGAACAGAGCGCTTTTCCCAAATCCCTCGGCACCCCCACAGCTCCGTGGCCAGGCTCAGCCAGCCGCTTGATTCTCTGCCTGGTCCCGCAGAGCACAGCCCAGGAGAAGAGAATTAAAGGTTTCCAGGGGCCTTCGCGTGCGGGGCTGCGGACTTCCGGGACATCCTGGGGGAGTCAGAATGATAGCGTCCGGGCTGCCGGGGTCGGTGGGGGCCGCACCTGCCCCAGAAGCACCTGCGGCTCCAGATGACGCTCAGGTCTGGCACCGAGATGACCCGAGAAGCCATCGGCGGTCACAAGGGCCAGTCTGCAGGAGTCCGAGCAGGTGGGGGGGCTCCGTGGGGGGTCGGCGCTTCTAGGCGGGTGCCCCTGGCCTCCCTGGGGTCTGTTTGGGCACAAGAAGCAGCTTTGTTCGTCTGTCATCTGTCACGAGCACTCCAGGCTGGGGCCCGGGCGGGCTCCGGGTCAAACACCAAGGTCCCAGGCTTTTATCCTTAGCACTTCTCCCCGGGTCTCCCTGGCCTGGCCTGGCCCATTTTCTCTCAGTGTCCTGGCGGAGGAGGGAGAGTGATCTGCCAGACAATTTCCTATCAAGTCACCAGTGGTGTCCAGGCTTAATGTGTTACCCTCTCGGGGTAGTCTCCCTTCAACAGAGACCAAAAAGCTGCGTGTAAAGGTATTTTCAGAGAGAATTTTCTGCTGTCCCTCAAACTTTCTCTGTGTGAGATAAGAATACCACAAACCTGGCCCTGTGTCCTTTACCTCTGCGCCTTAATTTCCCCATTGTGAGATGAGGGTCCTCACGGTGTATACCTCACAGGGCTTTGTGAGAATTTAATAAGGTGATAAAAGTACGTCGGGAGCACAGTTAGCTTTCAATATATGTTGGCTTATTATTATTAATAATTATTATTCTTGTGAGTTGTTATTTTCATTATAGAGCAGAATCCCATATATTATGCCATTTTATTCTTACAACCTGTGATTTAGTTTCATTGCTCCCATGTTATAAAGAAGGGAATTGAGAGATGAGCTATACCACTAAGGAGGAGCTGAGCAGAGGAGAGCGGAGCCAAGCACTTTCTGGAAGGATCTTACATTTGCTCAGCAGAGTCGAGGGACAGCCACGGTGGGCCAGTCTGCGCCTGGGGCTCCGGAGGCATGGAGAAGCCCAGGCCTCACGGCCCCCTTGGGAGCCTCACTAGAATCTCAGAGAAGGTGTCAGCAGCCTGGGAAAGGGGCTATTTCAACGCAAACGTTGTAGGTACCAGAGAAGCTTCATTTCTAACCGACCCCCTGACTTCTGAAGGGAAAACCAGGGTGGCTCTTTCTGTTCCAAACATTTGTAAAAGTAGAGAAAATAATACAATAAATGGCATGCACCTATTTCAGGATATCTCTCTAAAATACAGGGACTCATTTTAATATCATAACCACAGTACCATCATCCTGCCTACACAGTTCACAATCCTCAGTAGCATCAGTACCCAGGTGGTGTTTGCTTGTCTCCAACCAGCTCATTCTTTCCTTTTTTTTTAAAACTTTACAGCTTGTTGGATTAGGAGCCCGCTGGCTTGTAAGGTGCTCAGTCCGTTTCACATCTAGGTTCCTCCCTCCCCGCCCCCAGCGTGTTGCCTGCACCAACCCCTCCCTTAATTTCCTTGAACTGTCGTTGCTGGGCAGCCGGGTTGTTTGTGCCATAGAATTTCCCACAGTCTGAGTTTTGCTGATCATATCCCCGTGTGTCGTGTGACGTGTTCCTCCTCTGCCTCCTGTATTTTTATAAGCAGGCAGTCAGATCCGGAGGCTTGATCAGAGGCAGGTCTGCCGACGGAGCAAGAACGCTTAGGAGTGGCTTCGCGTGAGCTCCTCAGGAAGCCCCCGGGTCTGCTGGTGTCGGAGGCACGATAATCGTTGCTAGAGCTGCCGTTGCGTGGGGGGCGAGCTCTTTTTCTCATAGTTCTACAAGGAGAAACGCCTCATCAGCTGTTTGGTTACCCTGATAAATACCCAGGAAAAAGAATGCTTGATTCCATCCCCTCTTTTACAATGGTTTGTTATCGTTGGAGGAAGCGCAGGCCGTGCTGCCTGTGATCTGATTGACAGCAGGTCCAGGGGTGGGAGCGGGTCCGTGCGACGGGGAGCCGGGAGGGCAAGCGGCAGGTGCGCAGGCTCATCCTACCGCTCTGCCTCTGCGGACGTCTGATATGCTCCGTAACAGACGTGGGGGGGCTCGTGAAGAAATTAAATATGTCGCTTGGTTTAGTGTCATGACGGCTGCAGGTCACAAACACACTGAAGTGCTTGGATTCTGCCGTCGGCCTGTGGGAGCCTCTCACGCTGGCTCCTAAGCTCTTTCTGGCCCAAGTCCAGCGGCCTTTGGGAGTGGCCTTGCCCCCGGCATGACCGGAGTCCCATTCCTGCTGTGCACCCCCTCCCCAGGCCTGGCAGAGCTTCCAAGACAGGCCGCTGCCCTCCGAGGGTCCCCTCTGGGCCTGACCGCCGCCGCCTGGGGGGATCCCTGAAGGCTCTGGCCAGGCTCCGCGGCCAGGCGCGGAATGTCCCTCCCCGCACAGCAGGCAAGGCCGCGTCCTCTGCCCCCTGCGCTCCTGCCGCTGCGTCCCACCCCCACCGGGGCAGGTGTCTCAGCCGGGCGTTGACTGTGCGGGCGGGTGGGTGGAGGGGAAGGGAGATTGCAATCTGACTTTAAAGGCTCAGGCAGCGACTTGCTGGGGGCTGGCTCCCCGCCCCCAGCCGCAGCCGCTCCCCCAGGCCCAGAACAGGGAGAAGGAAAGCGAGGCAGGGGGAGTGTTCAGGGTCTCTATCTTCTCTACTCAGCCGATTTATCTTGCAAACTGAATCAGAGCGCAACACTTAGGAAAGAGGCCGTGGGGCGCCTCCAGGTCCCAGAGCTTTGCCTACTCTGCTAGGTTGGGGGTAAGGGGTTCGCAGGGCAGGCAGAGCCCTCCAGAGACAAGGGTAGGACGCAAAAGGTAAAGGGCCTAGAGGGATCCGGGCCTCCGGGTGCGCCAGGCTCTAGCGGGTATCAGGAAGATACCCTGCGTCCGTGGGCAGCGTGGACTCTGTGGGTCAGTGGACAGGGAGGCTGGTGACAAGCACAGCCACCCAGGGGTGGAGGGAGGGGCTGCCACTGAGCAGGGAACCCCCTCACTGTGACAGCTCCAGGAAGTCTGGAATATTTGGAAGAGGGCTCCGGTCTGAGCACTGGGCCCACACTCAGGCCCAGGGCTCCCGGGGGGGCAGCAGGGGTGTGGACCCCATCTGGCCAGTTCTTCCTGGTTTTTTTTTTTTTACATTGGGGATAATAATCCCACCCCATCTGCAAGAAAGCTGGGGGGTAAAGGAGTGGGTGTGCCGAGAAGCCCCGTGAAGCACGGGGCGTGCACATGACCAAATGACCCTCATGTCTCCTCTGTGACCCCGTCTGCACAGGGAATCTACAGATGCTCCAGAAGCAGCACCCGTGTTTTCCAAGCAATGTCCAGGGTGAAGTTGCTCTCAGGAGGAAGTTGGATGATAGAAAGGCCCAGAGAGGAGGCGACGGAGAGTGGAGGGAAGGAGGGGAGGGAGGGGGAAGCCAAGCTTCCAGCAGTGGATGGGGCTCTGGGGCAGCTGGTCATTTCAGGGGGTAGACCCACCTGGGGCCCCTAAGGGTGAGTTTGCATATGGAATCGCTGCTTCTCAAATGAAGCCCCAGGACAGGGCTCTGTAAGACCAGGGGTGCACATGCGCGGGTGAGACGTAGAGAAAACAAATGGTGGCAGGTACCCCAGGCATCAACACCTGCAACCTTCAGGGGTGAGCCCTGGAAGGCAGGCTTCCCCCCACCCTCTGATGGTGGCCAGTCCCACCAAAGCCTTTGTAAAGTGAAATGTGTAAGGACAAGAGGTGGTTGCCATTAATTTATGTGAAAATTCTGAGCCTTCCCTGTTCCCAGAAGTAACCTCTCTCTGGCTTCTCTGAGACCCGAGGACACATCTTGCTAACAGATGCACAAAATAAATGCAGACATAGTGCAGATGCCACAGACCGGGGCACAGCTGTGGGGGTTCAGTGCCGAGATTCCCAGCATGGTTCCTGGGAGGGTTCTGGGGTCCTCCATTCCCGCTGGCTCCCTGCAAAAGGCACGCGGACTGTTGTTTTCCATTTTCGCCTTTGTTTTTGTAAAGGCAAAATTCCTCTTGGGGTTTCTCTGGGTCGGGGAACACAGGTCCTCCTGTATGAGGCCCTCCGCAGAGGCAGAGCAGCTAGCTGGGATTCTGGGAGGGAGTGGCCCCTGTGCTGGTGCTGCTGGGCGAAGGCAGGCGGGCGGCAGGCCAGAGCTCTGGGCTTCCAGCCACCGCCGCCTGTGCCAGGCTGCACAGGGCTGAGACCAGGCAGAGAGGAGCCCTCCCCAGGACACGCAGGCACTAGGCCGTGGGCCACACATGCCAGACGACTAATGTGAGAGCGGGTCGTGATCGGACATGAGCTGGGCAGCCTCCTCACACTTAAAGCATCTCCTACAGATTTTTATTTCTTTAAAGAAAACTGTGATGACTTGAATGCACAAGGTACAGGAGGACCTGATATTACCAGGGGCAAAACCCCCTTACAGAAGTGTAAGGACACCACCCCTGACCTGGCCATAAAGCGGTGATCTTGGCTGTATTCTTACTGCCCCCTTGAAAAAACCTGCAACCCTGCCATCTTAACGTGGCTGCGTTTAAGGAGATAAAGTCAATCTTGGTAGGCTTGGCCCCCCCATGTGCAACACACTATGTGTGTGAGTGAGCAAACACACTTAGCAATAGGTGTAATTCTGTCAACAGGGCTGCTGTCTAAAACACTTGCTAATTTTGTATCATGAATGTTTTCAGGACATCATGGAATATAATACTTTCAAGAACATGTAAGTGAATATATATTTGGTCTCAAAATGAAGAAATATTTCCTAAGCATATGAGTAAAAGCAAAATAGTTGGCTACTTAAATTTTCACTTCAATGTGTGTAAGACATGAAATGAAAGGTAGATGACAGAGTGGGAAGATATTCACAACATATAAAATGTGAAAAGGGTGAACCTGTATGTAACACTTTCTCAGAGATCACTTCTTCAGAAGGCACATCAAACAAATAAATAAGCGAAAGTCATCACCACGCAATTCGTAAAATGAGAGACACGTGGTGAAGAAGATGTGGGAAAAAATGCTCATCATCATCAATGAACGAAATGCAAAATTTTTAATCAGATTCTGATTTTCACTTACTGGGGAGATTTCTGGTGTGGTTTTGTTTAATGATAATACCCAGTGTTGGTGAGAAAACAGTGAATTAGAGTCTCTCAAAAACTACTGAGTATAAATTGGTACCATTTTTCTGGAAAGTAATTCAGCCCTAAGCTTACAGTCTCAAAAATACTTATCCCCTTTGTCTACATTTTTCCATGTATTTGAATTTATTTCTTAAGAAATAATCAGATGGACCAAAATATCTGTGTTCAACAAAGCTTACGGCAACACTGTTTATAACACTCAAAAGTCAGTACTTACATAAATGTCTAACAATAAGGAGAGTAACTAAATCATTATATAGAGAAATACCTAAAAATTGGTGGCCCTAAGTAAAACACAAACAAACAAAAACCCTAAGGATACAACATCAATTTTGAAAAAAATGCATTATTATAGGAGGACAGGCAGGGACTTGATTCCCTTCCCCTTCGTTAAATGTGCAACTGGATCTTGGAGTTGAAAATCAAGTGCATCACTGTCTTCCAATCCAGCTGGTTAGTCCTGCGGACCTTCCACGGGGATCCGGCATACTGGACTATTTCAACGGACCCAGTCCCGCAAACGCATAAATATTGTTCGCCAGATTTCTAAAAAAATATTTATTTAGAAACCAGTTCACATCTTTTAAGTCTTAGGAACTCCTGTTCTTCGGCACAGTTTCCTTCTTTCCCGTGACTGGGAGTGTAGTTTCCCTTCGCTGCTTGGAAGGAAAGGGCACGTCTTATGTTCGGGGGTCCCCTTCCGTGGCAGCACAGCAGATCAGAGGGCGGGAGGACCTCTGTTAGGGGCGGCGGGTGGGCTGGGGTGGGGGCCGCAGCCGCTGAAGACCCCTTGGTCACAATTACAGAGGCAGGGCTGGCAGTGGAGGTGGAAAAAGAAGGTAACAGCTCCCTAGACTCGGTTTCCCTTCCTCGGGAACAAGGCGGCCGGGGTGGAAGACAGCTTTTCCCCAGCCAGGAGCCCCGCGATGGCCACTGGGCTTGACTGAGGGAAGGCGACTCTGAAATCGTGTTGCCAGGTTACAGGAGGCGGGCTTGGAGAAGTCTTCACATTAAACTGATTGATGGTCTCCCCGTGTCCGGGAGAGCTGCTCTGGCTCCGTGTCAGAGCCCCCATCAGACAGGCCTGTGCTATGAGAGGTCTGAAAAATGGTTCAGAGTTAAAAATGGGCTCCGTTCGAGAATAAATTATGATGCTTTGTATCACCTGAGGGAGCGCTAAGTTCTTTATGGATATTAGCTCACCTTCCTTGCAATTGAGAAAAGATAATTTTGTCAGTTCAGTATTTGTGAGTCCTCTCTCTCTTTTACTTGGGGAAGAGGACAGCTATTGCAAGGCTGTTTTCTCCTATTAATTTGGAAACAGTAAATCTTTTTAAGTTTTTTCCACAGGAAACCTTTCCTTATTGGATTTCACATAAGAAATTAAAAATGAACAGTGGTGCCTTAAATGTGCGTGTATGTGCGTTTATGTGTCTAGATGGGTGTAGTAGCTACATAAATATTTAATTTTGATGGTCTAAGCCTTTTCCTTCAGTTTTCATGAGCCAGGATTTATTAGCTACTGAGCAGTGGGGCTACTGTTATTTGCTTTGGCAACTAAATGATATAAAAGTCGATTATGAATTGGCTAAGGGGATCGGAGAGCTGGGGCTTGTCCTGTGGCTCCTGTAATTTCAGTCTGTTGCCCAGTGTCTGGAATGAGCAAGTGTCTGGGGTGGGAAATAGCCCACAGATGGACATGCGGACATTGAGCCGAGGAGACAGGGGTCCTGGGTCACTGGCTGCGAGCATTCCCGCGGGGTTTGCCCTGGCAGGGTGGGGGTGGGGGGAAGTGCTGGGGGCTGTGCATGCAGACGCATAATCTGAGAATAAAGCAGAACCCAGGACTGGTCAGAGCAATGACTGAAAACCAGGGGAGTCCAAGGAGAGGCTGGTCGCGCCGAGCAGCCCCTGACACTGAGGCCTGCGCCCCTGACTGTCTCAGAGGCGGGCCAGTCTGCTCCAGGGTCTCCCCAAGGGAAGGCAAACAGTTGCTGCATGTCCTATTTATCAGCAAAGTACCATCTCCTGGGTCACTGAGACAGAGTGGCGGTCCGGAAGCCAGTAACAGCCCAGGACAGCAGAATTACTTGTCGAACAGAAAATTCCCTACGGAACGCGCGTCCCGTGAACATGCCGATTGGGGGATGGGAGTTTTCAGGTGGAAAAGAGCAAGTCACGATCCATGCGCGGGGCTCGCCGCTGGGGGCTCTGGGGCTTCGTGTTTCCATAAAGGGCCGCGGAAAATCAGATGATGCTCACCTCAGAATCAGCCAGGAGCAAATGGCAAATCTTTGTTAACAAGCTTGGGGTCACTTCTACAAAGTGAGAAGGCACCCCAGTGAACATTCAGAACAAAAATTCGGTTGCTGCCAGGTTCTGGTCTGGAAGGAAAGTACTTTTGGGGCAGAAGCCAGGTCTTGTGTTACTCATCTCCTCGGCGTGTTCCAACCGAGCAGGCGTACGCTGCCTGCGTAGTATTCTCTCATCTTCTCGACACCATTGGACACTGGAATTGTTACGTGGCATGCACACATTATATACACACACACAGGCTTACATACCTATATGTATGTACCTATGCATATGTATATGTACTGTGTGTGTACATATATATATGTATATCACACACACATACACATACATATGCACATATTTTCCCTCATAAATAAAATGGAACTAAGCTTCACTTTCAGTATTTGGGTGACTATTCTGTCACTTATCTCTAAATGAAAATTTCCCCAAACACATTAGTTCCAAATTCTAACACTAAAAAAATATATATAAAGGGGTACAACATAAAGGTGGACTTAAATTTACTATATGAAACCATCCAGCATCTTCAGTCAGTCCCAAGACAAACAGATTTTTGTCCCCCTAAAGGAGGTCAGAGTCAACCTGGAAAATGGTCAGGAAGGTGTGCAGGGGGTGTGTTCTTTGGAGTGTGTTTGGCTGGAGGCACCCCTAAGTGCCCTGGTTAGTACCAATCATGAGATCTGCGCTGAGCTGTGGTCCAGAACTGCACCGAGTCCCTAGTGAGGTTAATTAAGTTAGAGTCTCAGACTAGGTGATGTCAGAATAAACCTAATGTGTTGTCAGCAGGCTAAGCCAGAAGAGCAGAGCTCCAGCGAGGAATTTCTATGCAATAAATATCACTTAAATTCCTCTCAAAGTTGGAGCTGGTGTCAAAGTCCAAAAAAACCAATATTCCCTGGCAACTGCCATCAGGAGTGTGTTTGTGTCTGGCCATGTATCATCTGAACACTCAAATTAGCAGAGAAGAAAGATAGTTAATATCCCCCAGCTGACTGCTCAGAGAGCTGCCTTAACTGCAGCCAGAGAAATATGGACAGGGCACGGCCGGTCATCGATGACCTCCAAATGACTAGATGCTTATAATCTTCTGGCAGCCTAGGCTAGATAAATAATTCCGGCTGTGAAATAAATTCCCTGAAATATTTCAGAGAAGACAGTGCTCTCATTTCCCAGTTGCTCAGCTACAAGGAGCTGGAGATACACTGCAAGCCAAGGGGAAGGCAGGTGGGGACTCCACGGGGGCCTCCACCTCCTGCCTTGGGTTTCTGAGGGGCAGTGACTGGGGGAGGCTGGCATGAGGCAGGGAGTTCTTCCAGGAAATCGGTACATGAGGCCTGTAAGCAGATTCAGGTCTGGACAGGTCTTAGGAAGGGAAGGAGGGAGGGAAGGGATCCGTGGAGAGGGAGCCTGCAGATGGGAGACAGAGGGGAGAGAAGAGAGAGGCAAGGGACCGTGACATCGATTTTAAGAAGGGAAATAAAGGAGAGAAGGGTAGCGGGAGAGAGAAAAGGGAGGGATTAATACCAGAGAGCGCTAACGTAATGGCACCTTCTTTTTACCAGAAGACACACTGCAGATAAATGTTGCAATCTGAGATCCTTTTTAGTAACTATATTTCAATTATTCTCTCTCTTTGCTTTTTTAATTTAAGAACTTAAAATTCTTGCCTTTAAAACACACACAACTGAAATTTCTGGTTCACACGGTCACCGTAATTTCCAGGTGTTTGAGAGCTAGAACAACTCCAGGCAAAATTCTTCCCCTTCCTGCAGCCCTCCAAGGCTCCTGCTGCTTGCCCACTTTCTGCTCCAGAAAGGGGGTGGGGGGCTGAGAAAACAGCCTCGCAGGCTTTGGGGTATTTGGGGCCAAACCGCCGCAGGTGCCAGCACCCTCACCAGAAGCAGAAGGCAGCCAGGCCTGACCTGAGAGCACTTCCCCCCCGAGAGTTGGACTGGGTGACTTTTCTGAGCCATTCTTGGGGAATGATGTTCCCTGAAATGTTCAGAACTAGAACGAAATTCCTCCTCCCCTGAAGAAAAGCAGGGGTGTTTAGGTATCCCCCACACAGCAGAGAGGCAGCCTCTGTGTTCGGAGCTTCGTGTTTGTAACAGCATCAGAAACACAGGCTGGGGCGCTGCCCTCAGTACAGCACAGAGCTGGGCTGCAGACACCGCGGCTTCGTGCCGGACCCCGCGGCCGTTCCAGGGGGATTCTGGTCCAGGCACCCGGGATCTGCCTGGGGGGAATTACAAAGTTTACGTCCATTCATCAGTTCAGCTTCTCAAAGGCAGGGAACTTAGGAATAAGAAAACTTAAGTTTTATTAATGCCCAATGAAAAGACAAATGCTACCCACCACAGTGGGCACATTCTGCAGAAAACCAGCGCAGAACCCAGCACACCACACATTCAGCTGCAGGGGCCTCGTTCCTCGGCAGTTATTCAAGGCGTGTGTCTGCCTAGCCACCGTCTTCCCTGCTCCCCGGGAATGGGAAGGCCATCCCCAGGGCCGGGTGCCTAAGTCGGCCGACAAAACCGTAAAAGGAAACAAACCTTCTCTTTGCCAACACTTCCCTGAGCCTTGCCCTTTAAATTTATAGGACATATACTCAAAGGAGAAGGAAACTTCTTTAGCCAACATGAATCACCGGTTTTAAGTTAGGCACTCAGTCGACATTCTCCTTAATTTAATAACATTAGGAAATAAAATAAATGTATGTAGATTCAGATCAAATGCCAGCCCCTCATTTCAATGGGGTCTGATTTTTTTGAAGTTTAAGAGTTTGATTTTGTTCCAAAAAATAATGACTCTTTGAATTTGGTGTTCAACTAAAATAGCACAATTTAGTTCAAGTTCCCATTAAACTGGAGGGTCACACAGAGGATCAAAAATGATGCAAGTTACAAACCTAGACTCCAAACACCCTGGTAGGCTACCTCCGTGACACTGACTTTGACTTGTGAAAAAGTATGTGCATGCTACCCTCCCTTGCCCCCTTCTCCCTTTAAAAAAAGAAATGATGGCTTTTTCAGGTCTCTGCTGCCAGAGACGAAAGGCTTTGAGCATTTGAAATCAAGTGGAGGGCAGGGATCAGGGCTGCTCACCGGGTGCATCCTGGGTGCAAATATAAAGGGCAGCAGAGATAACCGCAGGTTTCTGAGTTTGCCGTCTGTGCCTGGCCCGTCTAGGGATTAAGACAGGCTTGCTGGCCCCAGGTCATAGGTCACGCTGCAGACTTGACTGCAACTCCCTGATGACCCCGGTGGACAGTGTGACCACTACATTCAATAGCCCAGAGCTGTGCATGCTCAACAGCCACACAGGAAAGTCACTCCCTGATGCCAGGAAGGATGGCCAGTGACTGCCAGCCCACTGAGAGAGCTGGACCAAGCAAAAGGGCAGTCCATGAGTCCTGAGGGCCAGGGCTGCTGGGCGACATGTCACCGCGGCTATCTGGGGGGACAGGCAATGATGCAACCTTGGAAAGCAGCCATTGGGGAGAGGGAGCCGATGATAGAGAAATAAAAGGCTGGTAGGGGAGAATCGGGGAGGAAAATGCAGGGAGGAGGGACCAGGAGGAAAGGCAGGGCAGCAGGTATACAGCCTGAAGACAGGACACCAGGAAGGGGGGCGGGCAGCGCTGGTCAGCCGTCAGCCCTGCCCACGGAGGGCGGAGTCTCCGCCAGTGGAGACCCAGACTGGCCCCCTTCTATTGCTGTCACGTATTCTGACACTGCGGGGAGGATCCGGGCCAGCAAGCCATGCGCCTCGTCGTGGGAAAGAGGCCCAGGCGGTCTGCCCTCCGAGGGTCCCTGGGCCCCTGCGGAGGAACACTTCACTTCCTTTTCTGGCTTAGACCCGTCTCCAGGGCAGCTCGTGCCCGTGGGCAGACCCTCTCCCATAGGCTCTTAGACACTCAATCACACACCCAGGTACCAGGACCCAACGGGGAGGTGCCATCTGTGTGTTCAGGACAGTCACAGAGCACCAGCTTGGCCAGCACCCCTGCCCGTCGCTAAGGCTGTGCTCCCTGAACACGCTGGTCTAGCGGCGCGGCCAGACTCAGCGTCTGGCACACACAGGCCTCCTCTGTGGTCATGGGCCAGAGTTGTGTTTTGGGAAGGGTTCCAGGAACACCGGCCCACGACCCCAGAGCAACCCCAAACCCAACCTACCTCCTCGTCCTGGAATGTGAGAGGGGAATGTCACGTCCTGAATGGGATGAGGAGACAGATGCGCCCCCATCAGCCCCCTGGGCCTGGTGTGAGCCGGGCAGGAGGAGGACCTGGGCCCCGGGAGGCTCAGCACTGGGACCTGAGCAGCAGCAGGCCTGTGATTTGGATGTTCATGGACCTCGAGTGCTGCTAAGGTTCAGGTGGTGTGGGGAATACAAGGCATCTCACATGCAAACACACACTTTTGCCATTTTCTATTATTCCACAACTTTATATTCTTACATAATATGTTGTAGAACTTGGAAAATAGGGAAAGGCATAATAAAAAAAGGCACATCGCCCATAGCTTCACAAACCAGCAATGAGCCCACTGCTAACGTTTTGCTTTTCTGTAGTGATATCTGCATCTCCATCTGTCTGTGCTGATCAATCTAGATTTAGAGTCAAATAGGAACGGCTGTAGGTGCCACCGTGAGCTCGGGGGGGCACACCTGATCGACTCCTGGTGGTGCTGAGACATCTCGAGGACCCACATTATGGGGTACCTGGGACAGCAGGAGGGCAAGTGATGTGCCCAAGGCTCCCCCCCACCCCTGAGGAGGGGGAGGCCTGGCTGGGTTTGGGGGCTGCAGAGTGAGCTCCCTCTATGGAAGAGAGCCAGCTGGGAGGTGGCAGCCCATCTGGGCAGCTCCCAGCCCGCAATCCATCGCCCACGTCCCCTGTGTGTCCCCAGTGCTGCAGCTGCTGGGGTGGCAGGCTTTATGGGGCCTTTGATTCATGTGAACCAAGTACTTTACAGGCGAGCATGGGAAGGGCGTGGGCCGCACACCAAGGGGTGCCTCCAGGAGAGCCTTCTAGTGCTGGCTGCCGCCAAGCTGGGGCACGCACAAGACCTCCCCACCCCCGGGAACCCTGCTCAGACTCAGAGGAGCCCAGCAGTAACTCGTCCCCAGGCCGCAGACTCAGTTGCGCTGGCCAGGTGAGGAGCTGGGTCTTTCTCCTGGACCTGGCTGCAGGCAGGGGCCCACTTCTCTGATGCTTACTTACATTTCTCTTCAATATCTGAGACTAAAGGTCTTAGTCTTAATCCTTTTTATTCCTGCCAAACTCTCTGGGGGGATTAAGGAGAGAGTTGAAACCACAGAATGAGGGAGGCAGCCCACTCTAGGCTCAGCCCCAGAGCAACGGTTAGGGTGAAACCCACTTGACTATCATTTACTCATTCATCAAACCCTTATGATCACCTACTTCATGCTGGCACTGACTAGGGATTAGAGAGTCAAAGAAGACTAAAATATATTCCAAGACGTGTTTAATTTTTAATGGGGACAGACCTGTCATCCAATAATTAGTGAAAAATGTGTCAAGAACGACAGTGCTGAAAAGTCAGAATGCTACCATAAATGTATTTTTAAACAGAACAATAGGTACATTTTCAAAACAACATGCTCAGTATGGCTTTCTTCAACCTCCAGACACCTTACCAATGAAGTTCTTCCAAATTTAAAGCAGTGAGTCCAATTGTTAGTGTGAAAAAGTGTAAGAAATATCCTAAAGTGTCCAAAAAGCCTGGGACCCACAGAAAATACTGTATTTCTTATACCTTTTTTAACAAGGTTAACAATTGGACCTGTCTCTTTAATGTGAGGTACTAGTGAACACCTGAACAGATACCCAAAGGTTGCGTGAAAACACTGAATGTACGATTTGAAAATGTAACTCACATTCTGTTTAACAACAAATTAGCTCCATGATCCCTCCTTTTTAGGGTGCTGTGCAGAACAGGGTCAGGCGCCCATCGGAGGGAGATGAGCCCTGTTCCCAGAAGAGGCAGCATTAGAGCTGAGCCTGGGAGACCGGGAACAGCTGGTGAAGCCGAAGAATCTAATGGGGCCTGAGCCGAGCAGACTTCCTAGAAGTGCTGGGCTGGCCCTCCTGGAAGGCTGGCAGCACCTTTCCGGGTGAACTTGGCCTGTGCTTTGTTTAGCGTCATTTGGATACTGGTCCGAGCGGCCATCCCGCCTGATGGGACCTGGGCTTGAGTCAAACGCAGGGCAAGGGGTCTGCTCACAGCCTGGGGTCCACCTGCGAGGAAGGCCCTGCCTCCGTCCTCCCTCAGAGGCTCAGGAGCTGCGATGTCCCACTCACTCACGTCCGTGCCCAGGCCACTCACAGAGCAATGACAGGGAAGGTGCAGGGCCCCTTTGGGAATCTGACACTTCGTGGCGGCTCCTCATGAAGAAATCCTAGGGTAGCTTTCTTCCTGATGACCAGCTTGAACCCTGGATCACAGCTGGAAGGACCTACAGAGATTGTTAACACCCTTATTTTGGAGTCCAAGAAACCAGGGGCAAAGCGGCTCCCCTAAGGACACGCGCTTTGGGTGACAGCATTGGCTGGGCTCCCATAAAAATGGTCAGACAGGTGTCTCCCAACTCACAGGTTCTTTGAAATGTAAGGGGCATCAATCAGTCAATCAGCCTCTGGGTCCTACAAGCCTGGTGTCGGCAAAAACGAGAGAACTAGGTCTTTGCCCTCGAGCCATCTGCAGCCCAGCCGAGCAGGAAAGCACCCCTAGACACAGTGAGAGTAACAAGTGCTCTCTGCACTAACCATTAATGAGTGCAGCGGAGCCCTGGGGCAGGAGGCCGAGGGGAAGGGGAGAGCTGGGAAGTGGGTGTGCGGACCGCTCGAGGAGGGAGAGGCGCTCTGGGCGGGAGCACCCCTTCAGGGAAGCCCATGCCTGCGTGTTCGCGGGGCCCCGGCTTCAGCTCACCGCGGTGCCAACCTCCGGGGTGAGCAGGGGATTTTTGCCCTTTCTCCATCCAGGATAAATCAGTGGGGGGAAAGGGGCAAGATGCCAACTCCATTTTGGCGACAACATTTCTTTGCTCTGTCCTCCTGCATTGGTCGTCCTGGTCTGCTTGGGGCTGGGACTTGCTTTGCCCAGCCAGGCCCGAGGGGACGGAAGCATACCACCCAGGGCTCAGGCCCCCATCCTGTTTCCACACAGCCCGGGGCAAGCCACTCGGGGGCCTCAGGTGGCCCGGGGCTGCTGGAGGCTCTGCGCCAGGGGCAGAGGACACTGGGAGACAGCACCGACACCAAGACGCCCACCGGCTCCGGCCCCCAGTGGCGTCTCTCGCCCACTGCTCAGGAATCTCCCAGGACACAGGTGGGAGGGCGGCCTCCCGCCAGAGCCCCATAGGCGGGTCCTCAGCAAACGCCTGGATGTGAAGAAAGTGGGGCAAGGAGGGAAAGAAATTCCAGGGCCGTCCTCCTGGTCATATTTCAAACAAAGCAGATCCCCAGCAGCAGCGGTGGTAGGTTAGGCCTGACCCGCATGGGGCTGCGCAGCGGCCGGGGACGTGCAGGGAGTGAGCGTGCATGGGACCCTGTCAGCCAAGTCAGCGAAATCCGTGCGCGGCGCCCTCCAGGCCCCTCGCTCCCGAGGCCCCGCGGGGTGGCGGGTTCACGGCCCCGCGGGGCAGGCCCGGATTCCGGGCGCTCAGCCCCAGCCCTGCGGCCGCCAGGGAAGCCCTGAAACTGGGCGGCCCCACGCCCGACGCCGAGGGCGGCAGCTCTGACGACACCTGGAGTCCCCTGGGTGGGAACAGGGACCCCCGCGCTTCCTCCCTGGGCTCGGGGGAGGCGGAGGGGGCTGGGGGCGCCCCTGGGCAGGTCTGTGTGTCCCGGGCCTCCAGCCCCGGGCAGCAGCCTGTCCTCCGGGCTGTACGGGTGTGAGCGAGCGGGTGCGGGTGCGGGTGCGCGTAGCCCGTGTGCGAGGGGGCGCGTGCGTGTGCCGGGCGGGCCGCAGCCGGGCCTTCTCCCGCCTCGCAGGAGGCCCAGGGCCGGGCGGCTCCCCCTGCCCCCCGCGGCCCCGCGCCGCCCCCGGCGCCCCAGCGCCGCCGAGTCCCCTGCGCACGGCCCGGGGCGGGGGGCAGGGACCGCAAGTGGGGGCGGGCGCCGAGCGGGAACAGCCGGGGGGCAGATCGCGGCCGATAAGCCGGGCGCTGGGTGGCGGCGCTCGGCAGGAAACCTCGGGGAGGGACGGCTGCGCGCGGGAGGGGAGGCGGCGCCCGTAACCGCACCCGGCGGCCTGGGATCGGCCCAGGCCTCCCTCCCGCGGCGGGCGGCTCCTCAGGGGCTGGGGTCCAGCGGCCCTTGGCCTTGGGTGTGCTTGGAGGGCGGCCGACTCTCCGGGTGGCCCTGGGCCGGGCAGGAGCTCCCGGGTCAGCCCTGGGGGGCCGGGCTGCCCGAGCGGGGGCATGTCCACCCGGAGAAGCCCCAGGGGCCGTGCTTCTTCCTGCCCCTCTCCCATGAGGGGGCCTGGGAATGCAGCGGCACTGGCCTGGGCAGGGCGGTGGTCGGTGGTCGGAGCGGCTTTATCTCGCCCCACCTGCCTGGCACAGCAGGTGCTCATGTCAGAGAGGGGGAGGGGGGCGTGCAGAGGGCAGCATCTCATCCCGGTGGCACTGGACAGTAATCACAAAAGGGTCCTGCTGTTTGCTAGCAGTAGTTTTTTGTGTCCTTACATAAATGTGATCTTATTCCTAAAATATTGAAAATTGTTGTGTATTTGAGATACTTCCAAACCCCAGCAACCGTCACCAGAAATGTACTGAGCCGCAGCCAAGTTCAAGGTGCTCCACTGGACGGGTGAGTCCCTGTCCCTGCACTTTCTGCCCTGCCTAGAACTGCCACGTGCACACCTCGTTTAATGTAAGAGTTCCCGCCATTTGTTTTTGTTTGGGTTGTTTGGTATCACAGACCAGTTAGAGTTGCAAATAGCACAAAAGGCTGCCAAGTAGAAAATAAGTAACATCCTCCCAACCTCCCCTTCCCAGCTCCTCTTGAATTAACTGTGGATAATATTTTTGGTGTATGTAGCCATCTAGATATAGATCTATAAATGTTTTTTTTATTGTGCTAAAATTTACGTAAGTTTTCCTATTTTAACTGTTTTTTAAGCTCACAATTTGGTGGCATGAGGCACATTCTCCATGCGCGGCCATCACAACTGTCCATCATTTCCAGAGCTTTTTCATCGTCCCAAACAGAAACACCATCCACACCTGCATGTGTGTATATCTGTGTACATATGCAGCCTACCTAATATGTCTTTTCTTTTTTATACACAAATATACATGCCGTTCTAGAGCTTTCTTTTCTGAATCATCTTGGAGATCTTCCCATAGCAGCTATCTGCTGTGTTTTTGTTTTTATGAACTGCTGTCTTTGAATATAGCAAAATTTGCTTATCAGGTTTCCAGTGGATGGATGTTTATGTTTTTATTCTTATTTTTCTCCTGCAGATAATTATGCAATAAACACCTTTGTATTTATATATCTGCATTCTCTAAAGGTTTATCTGCAGTATAAAGTCCTTGACACATGGCAAAATCATGCCTGGAATTTTGACATGACAGGGTTCGATCTAGAGTGGATCTCTTTTAAATGGTGCTCATGTTTAAGGGCATAATATAAAGGCTGTGTGCTGTGTGAGGAAGCACAGAGGCCTGGGAAGAGTGGGCACCTCATCCAGGCTGGCCTACACACAGGCTTTGGCACCTCCGAGAATCACTGCACCTCCCTGAGCTTTAGTCTTCTTATCTGTAAAGAGGGAGGGGCAAATAAGATCTGCCCAGCTTGCTTCACTCAACTGTTGCTAGGACCGAATTAAATCAAGAATATGAAAGGGTTTTGTAAACTGAAAGTTTTGGTATGTTTGGTATGACTATGGTTTTTATAGCATCGTTCCCTGGGGTCAAGCAGGAAAGCCATGTACCCCCTCTTGATGTATAAAAAGATAGATACAATATATACACACATATATATACATATTGTCCTTTCTATGAGAGTGTGTGTGTGTGTGTGTACACATGGCTTATACTGTGCCTGGCACAAGTGAATACCTCCCACCAAAATGAGGGACTTGTCTGTTGGCCTTGAGGGGCTGCTGGGAAGGTGGGAGGAGTGGAAAGCCCTGAAGTGCGAACTCTGCTCCCTGAAGGAGATCACACCCCTGCCCTGGTCTCCCTCCCAGCCTGGGCCACAGACACCATCTCCCTCCTGGCTCCTGAGCACCCTGTGCACCTTTGTGGTGACGATCTGTTTACTTGCTCACCTCCCTGCTCTGCCGTGAGGCTAGATCTGTGTTTTTCACTTCCTCGTCACTGCCCAGCACAGTACCTGAGCCTTCTCCTAATAACAGTGGCTACTGCCGTGTTTTGGATACCTACTATGGGTCAGGCATGTTCCTGCATGCATGCAGTATGCCCGGCACAGCCGCCCAGAAGCTAGGAATTACAGGGTTGGCTCTCAGAGAAGGAAAGTATTCGTGTGCAAGGGCTGCCCTGACAAGGCACCACAGACTGAGAGGCTTACACAAAACAAAGGGATGGAAGCTAGAAGTCTGAGTTCAAGGTGTCCGCAGGCTAGGTTTCTCCTGAGGCCTCCTCCTTGGCTGGCAGACGGCCGTCTTCTCCCCGAGGGTTCCCATGGCTTCCCTCTGTTTTCCCTGTGTCCTTATCTCCTCTTCCTGTAAGGATGCCAATCCTGGAGCAGGGCCACCCTAAGACCTTACCTGCCTCTTTAAAGGCCCCAATCTCCAAACACAGTCACATCCTGGGGCAGGTTAGAACTTCAGCATACGGTCTTTGGGGGCACACGATTCAGCCCACAACAGAAATGAAGGCTTTGTGATGAATCTGTGTCCATGAATATAATGGAATTGCAGAAGATTGATTGGATTCCCATCCTCTTAGCAGAAGTGAAACCACTTTCTCTGTGGAAACCATAGCTTGGTTTATAGGGTGAGGGCAGGAAGAGATCAAGATCACCATACCCCATACTTGGGGACACAGACGAGTCCTGGAGGGCCCTACAGAGCAGGCTGGCACCCGGGAGGGCAGCGTGGATTTCAGGCCTGTCCTGCAGCCTTCCTGGGTGTCTCCAGCCAACCCAGGGGTCCAAGGCAACCGTGAACCAAATTTATTCCGGTTGGCTTTAATTTTTTTCTTTTAAATTTTTTTCACATTTTGTAAATTACAAAAATGTGTGTTTGTTGTAAAAAGAGAAAACCTTGCAATCGCTCTCCATCGCATTGAGGGTGATATCCGCTGATGCCCCCTCCCTCTGTCACCCTCCGACCTCGCCTCCTAGCACTGCCCCTTGTACGTGCCTCACTCGCCCCTCACTGTGACTCCAACCCTGGCCCACTTGCTGCCCGGAGGCACTGGGCCTGGGGCCACCACAGAACTGCACCTGCTGCCCCTCTGCCCGCTGTGCTCTTCCCCTGCACACCCTCCCAGCCACTGCCGTCTGACCCCCTGCAGAAACGGGGTCCTTGTCATTTTGCACTTTTGCTTCCCTGACCAGTAGTTGGATTGAGTCTTTTTATGTTTATAGACTATTTGTTTTACCTTTTCTGAGAATTGCCTATCTATACGATTTGCTGTTTTTTTCTCTTAGACTAGTCTTAGCTTTTATTTTTCAAAGTACCATTGATTGGATTCTAACCCTCAAAAGCCTTAGTAATGAAGCTGTTCATCACAGAATGATTTATGATGGTGAGAAGTTGTGAACAACAACCCTTGGTGAGAGGATGAGTATATAATCATTAAAACTATGAAGTAATATGAAATACAAAACATGACTATTTGAAATAACATGAAAATATAATGTTAAATTATAATACTAACTGAAAAGAGCCAGGTTTTTAATTTTTTTCAGGGAAAACATTTTATGTAATTACAACTTATAAATACAAACAACAAATACCTTGGGAGGCAATCTGCCATCACGTTAATAGTAGTTCTGTTTGAATGTGGTATTATGGGTGATTTTGAGTTTTTCTACTTTCATGCACTTTTATAATGAGTTGATTTACTTGAACATAAAACGAATAGTGATCGCAGAGAAATTTTTTTAAATGACACAAGTGCTCAGGTTTTATTGTAAGGCTAATTATTGTCACAACCACCTACAAGGACCCAAGGTAATGGGGAAGACAGGGCGCTGTTTGGTATCTTGGGGGGGAACAGGGTCATGGGCGTGTATTTCCCTGGCATATTTTTTTCTATTACACTTGTTATCTTTTGTGCAATATTGGTACCTGGACTGCAGATCCGGACAGGCCTGGGTTCAGCCCTGGCTCTAGACCCCAGGCGTGTTATTAACCGCTCAGGACCCCACTTCCCCAACTGCAAAGTCACAGTAGCTGTAAGGGCTGAAGGAGAAAACTCACATGTGCTCCCCCGCACAAAATTAATCTTCAAAATAAATGGTTGCCATTAGAATCCCTGTGTCTCTCCTGCTGCGGTGAACGTTGCTCAGTGACAAGCCCGGGGGCGGGTCTACGCGCCTCTGCAGCTGTGGCCAGCATGCCAGCAGCACGCCGAGCGGCCACCCAGAGCTGCCGTCACTGCCTTCTGGAGAGCTCGTGACTTCCTGTTTTCTGATTTCTCGGTGTGCAATGTCACAGCTTGTGTCTGAGCTTGGGGGTGCTGGGGCAACAGCAGGACGTGGGGCTCAAGGGCGGGGCTGCAAATGGAGGTCAGGGGGCTGGACACTGGCCAGTCCTACCCGAATCACCGGCTTCGTGGTTAATACCAATGCCATTAGCGCCGTGTACTGGCTGTCCATCCGTTTACGTGTCACACACCCTGGAGGTGGCTGTGCGATTATTCCAGGGCCACACAGCTAGTGAGGTAGCAGGGCCGGACTGGGACTCGAGTCCTCTGCCTGCAAAGGACTTGTTCTCACTGGGACGCTGAAGTGCCTCAAGAAGGGGTAGATACGCGGGACAAGATGGACTTTAAGAGGTTGCCTTATGGGAAGAGGGAGAATCTGTATTTTTTCGATACTGAAAGCAAAACTAGGACCAGAGTTGTTTTTTAAAAACGCTAAGAATGAGAGCATTCCACCAGTGATGGATAGACAGTGAGCTCACTGTCACCCAAGGTATTCAAGCAGAGGCTGGAGGTGCCAGGGAAAAAATTCCTTCAAAAGGTGGGAAGCTCTCTGGATGAAAGGAACTCTGAGAGACCAGGGACTCGCATCCGATGCGCGCGGAGCTTTCTTGCTGAGTGACCTTCTGAGCCCCCGTTTCCTCATCTGCAAAATAGTAATGGTAGTGATTCTGTCCATATGATAACGAGTTGTCTAAACCAGACAGCGCGAGGGCAGAGAGTTCTCTAAACGGCGTGCCGAGGGCAGACGTAAGTCACCTCATTATCAGTTGGTGAAGCCAGGCGTTCCCAGAATGTCCACGCCCGCCGAGCTCTTACAGTGCGCCAGGCACTTTATGCATTCTTGCTGTCTGATTTTACCCTCATCTGCCCTGAAAGGTGGGCATGCCCATCCTGAGCTGTGGAACCTGAGCAGCCTGGGCCTGCAGGCCCTGGCCCACTGCTGCTGGACCCCCAGAGCCTCTAAGGGCGGCCACCCGAGAGCCAGGGGCTCAGCATGTGCCGCGGGGCAGGGCGCTTCCCCACACACTGGCATCTCATTCCACCTACGTGACCCCTCTGGGAAGCTCAGAGAGGTTGGGAAAGCTGCCCCAAACACAAAGCCAGTGTGAGGCAATTCAGAACTTGAATCAGTCCCTCTGGCTTGAAGGCCTCTGTTCTTTGCTTCCCCCCAGCAGCCTGTCCATGTGCCAGGTGGGGAGGAGAAACAAGACAGTGAAACCAGGTTCCACAGCTCAGAATGCGCCATCTGTGCTGTCCAGGGCTGGTCGGGGAGGGGACACATGATGTGAAAAGTTCACAGGCTGATGTGACTGACAAGTGTCAACAGCTGGCTAACAGGAAGGGCTGTGAATTCAGAGTGAGGAGACGACGCTGCGTCCTACACCCGGAAGTGAGGTGCACCCAAGGCAGGGAGGAGAGACACATGCCTGCCGCCAGGGGACCCAGGCATGCCACCCGGCCCTGCCACTGACCTGCAGGTGCCCTTCAGGAAGTTACCCCTCTGGTCTCAGTTTATCAGCCTGATCAAACGTGATCAGACACAGGAAATCATATAACAACTACCAACTGGGGTTCAAAAGAGCTGCCCTTACCGGGGGGGGGGGGTGGCAGATGCCCTGCAGTTGGCTGGATGGGGACGTGGGCACCGCCTGAGGCTGCAGATTCCCGCTGGGCGATTAAGACATTTTCCCTGTTCTCAGAAGCCTGCAGTGTGGCTGGAAGAAAGCAATGCAATTCAAATACACCTCCCCCGAAGGAACTAGACTCTACAAGGGCAGGCGCCTCCCCCAGGCTGCCCTCCCAGGCTCCAGAACCTCCCTGTGAACGGTCAGTGCCATGGAACTTCCCCAGCTCAATGCTTTTATGAAGATGGCCAAGGCTGGAGACGGCTCGGCTGAGTCTCACTGACAAGACGCACATTTCAGACGCAGGGAGCCATGCTGACAGCCTCCGTGACCCGTCTCTGTGCACCCGGAGGGTCCTCCAGCACCTCACACGGCCTGCTCCTGGGGGCCTGCTGCACCACGGGGAGGCCCCGCAGTGCTTCAAGCAGAAGTCAGGGCGGTCCCACCTGGGCTTCAGGCCGGAGCTTCCCCTGGGGTCGTGCAGGAACATCGGAGGCTCGGGATCCCCACCAGCACCCAGTGCCCCCTCGGCCTGGAGCACATTCCCGGGCCGGCAGGAAGGATGGCAAGTCTGGGGGCCTGGGCTCCGGGACACCTTGGTGCTTTGCACGGTGCTGAGTGTGAGAGTGACAGCGCCCCGCCTGCACCTGTTCAGCCAGGTGGCTCAGGAGCCGACACCCCCACCACTGGGACAGTGCGCCCCGGGCACAGGGCCTCCATCCACCAGCTTCTCCACCTCCACCGAGGACATGTGCAAGTGGATGGAAAGATAGGGCTGTCCCGAGGCCCCCATCCCCGCTGGTGTCCTCTGCCCTCTGCACTGTGACCCAGGCGGTGTGAGGAGGTTCTTCCTCCGGATGAGACACAGCAGGCTTCCAGAGATGGCGCTCTGAAGAGGGGAACTCCAGGTAACGAGGCAGGACCTGCCCCCCGCCGCCCCTCCCTGTGTGTCATGGCCACATGCTGCAAGGTCCAATCTGGGGACAGGGAGGCCAAGCACAGCAGCCAGTGAGCTCTCCTGGGAAGATTCTCAATGAGGAGGGGCTGCAGGAGCTGAGCCCTCACCTGCTGGGAGGGGGTGGCTTCTTGCAGCCCTAACGAGCTGGCCCACTTCATCAGTGCCCGCCCGGAGGGTGACAGTGTGGTGATGGGGCTGGGAAACAGCCAGAGTCAAGGTTCCCAGCTCAGCCAGGCCCTGGCATCCTGAGCCACCTCCAGGCTTGTGGTAGGTTCTACAGGGAGTGTGCGAGAGACTGGCCTCACAGCTGTGGACAGCCGCAGGCTGGGGCCGCCTCTCCTCCCCAGTGGTCAGATCCAGGGCCTGCTGCCCAGCCTGGCCACGGAGGTGAGCGGTGGTTATCCTGGAGAACCCGCGAGACGACTGTAGCTCAGCAGCACCTAGACGTGCGCCAGCCCAGCTGGGCTCGGGTTCCACGCTGGCCGCGGGTCTGCCCAGATGTGGCGGGGGCCTGAGGGGCGCAGTGGACAGGGTCGCCTGTTAGAACTGGGGGAGGCAGGGTGGGGCGGGGGTTGGGGTAGAATTCCCATCACGTCCCGGAATGGCCGAGTCGGTCTTGGGTGGGCAGGGCCAAAAATGGCTGCTGAGGCCCAGGCTGGATGGAAGAGGCTCTCGTGGTGCAGCTCAGCTGGGAGCATCGCTCTCCTGCTGTGCAAGCAGGGCTTGGCCTCGTGCACCAGGCCACTGTCGCGTGCAGCCTGTGCAAGGAGAATGTTGCCAGGGTCTCTCCTCGTTTCCCCCACACTGCTTTTCCGATATGAACGCAGCACTTTGTGAATGGGAAACCAGGTGACTGATCAGGATGCACCTGCTCTTCAAATGTCAGGTTAGTTGTTAACACCCCACATGCAGGATCTGGTTACCCGTGCAGACCTGCATCTCGAGTCCCACCCTGTTAAAAATGTCCTGATATGATCTGACCCTTTCTCCCTCCAATAGACTATTTGGTGGTGATTTTGGGAAAAAAATCACGGTGCTGGCAATAGATGACATATGGAGCACTTATTACGTCCTGCAGCCCGTAATGAATATCCTATTTAGTGCTCCCCTCCACTGACTGAGACAATGGTGTTACCATTCACCTTTAATAGATGAGGACACTGAGGCTTGGAGAAGTGCAAGGACGCACAGCTCAGAAGTACACAAAAATTGCAGGACTGAGGCGTTAATTTCCTTCTCTGCGAAACCTGTGTTTGCTGTAGGGCACAGCTGCGTGCCGATGGAAGGCGGCACCCGTGTGATGTCGCAGCTCTGAATCTCAACCCTGGCCAAGCACTGGCCTGTGCTCATGCCAGGTCCCACCCCAGACCATTACATAAGAACCTGGTCGGGATGCGTGATTCTAGCGCGTGCCGGGACTCGGGATGTGCGGGCAGCCTCGGTCCATGTCCGGTTCTCGCTCAAATGCCAGGACTTTCCTGGGTGGGTGGATCTGGGTCAGAGGACAGGAGGCAGGAGACAAAGCAGCCTGGAAAGCAGCCACCATGCCAAACCATTAAATGCCCCCCTTAGGGGCTGAATCGGGTGGAGATATGAACAGGGGCACAGGTGCTCAGGAAGGGAGGTGAACAGGTCTCCGCCGTGGCCGTGGGGAGGCCGGGGAGAGCTGGAATCCCGGGGGGAGTCCTTATGGCTCGTGCCTCTGACTTGGCGTCCTGGGGAGCTCCCTGTGGCTGGAGGGGGGCCCCTCCACCCTGTGCGCGGCCTTAGGAGCCGAGCCCATAGCCCCGTGGAGGCAGGGACCCAGGAGACCTTCCCGACTGCTAGACAGCATTGTCCTTTTGGAGGACATTACAAAACACCTACCAATACCTTATCTCGTTTATTCTCACCACACCCTCAAGGAAGACAGAATGACCCACCATTTTACAGATGGAGAAACTGAGGCCCAGGGAGGGAAGGTGACTTGCCCAAGACCACAGAGCTGCGTAGGGCAGGGGAACGACTGGAACCACCTGATGCCCAATGCAAGGCTCTTTCTATTTCAACAGACCCTGGCCCGGAGCAGTTGCCCAATAAATATTTAATCAATCACACAATTGAAATAGGTTTGGGGCCCTTCGTGGACCTCTCTGGGCAATGGCTGCCCTCCTCAGGTGCGCCCCTGAGGGGTCTGGCTGAGCAGAGGGCAGACCCCCGCTGGGAAGCGTGTCCCGGCCCAGATCTCCTCTGCGGGCCCCTACACGGCGTGCTTGTCATTGGTTGTAAAATCATGCTGCTCTTCAAAAAGAAAGAAAGAAAGAAAACGGGTCCCTATTACTTATCTCCAGGGAGGCACCCAGTTCCTCTCCCCCACTGCACTGGCTCTGCGCAGCACGAAGAAATAGTTCTTATTTGTTCTAAATTCAGTGTCCAGCAATTTTTCTGGTCTCATTTTATGTGACAGGCAGCTGAGCGATTTCCTCCCAGCCCTTCCTCTGAATCTCCAGCACCCCCATAGACGGCTACTGACATCTCTACAGTCCTAAGGGAAAA
Organism: Manis pentadactyla; assembly: GCF_030020395.1. Taxonomy (NCBI): domain Eukaryota; kingdom Metazoa; phylum Chordata; class Mammalia; order Pholidota; family Manidae; genus Manis; species Manis pentadactyla. The sequence goes on from NC_080037.1 coordinate 2,619,294, forward strand.
AGTGCCCAGCTTTGGGGGCCCTCGCTGGGGGTGGCTTGCCTCCTGGAGGACTGCAGGCCCCCACTGGCAGCTTCCAGACCTGCCTCTGCCCCAGGGGGTGCCGACCCAGGGCTGGGGCTCAGCCCTGGCCCTGAAAATCCCCCACTGAGGCATGTCTGCCCCGTGCCCTGCGCTCTGTGTCTCGGGGGAGGGGGCGGAGGAGGAGGCAGAAATGAAGACGGTGCGGCCATTGTCTCCCGCACTTACAGCCGCATGCAGGCTGAGCTCCCGAACTCAGGCCAGGCCTGCAGAGCCCTTGGTGGGGGCGGGCTGTTACCCTCCTCAGCTCAGGAATCCCCCTAGGGGCTAAGGTGGCAGGTGGGAGAGGCACCAGCCCCAGGGAGGCAGGTGGGCCGCTCGAGGACGGGTGGTGTGCGGAGGCCGGGGGAGCCGGCCCGGCTGGGAGCAGGGCCGGAACAGCACTTGAGGAGGGGCGATGGGTCACTGGTGGTTTCTGAGCAGGGGCCATGGGAAGTTTACACGGAGATCGGCTGCCAGGGACCCTGAGGGTCCTGGATTAGGGTGGGAGTCAAAGGTCTGAGGACAGCGGGATTACCTGGGGGCCTGGTCAGGACTCTGGCCGGCCGCGAATATCCTGCCCGCAGAGCTTGAAGCCAAAACATTGCACCTGCAGAAGGGCAGGCAGGGCTGGGCCCGGGGATTTGGGGGGTGTCCCCAGTCCTGGGCGGCAGCTCACTTGCTGTGTGTGTGCGGTGGGCGATGGGTGCGCGGGCTCTGGGGGTGTGTGTGGGAGGGTGGGTGTGCTCCTGGGTGACCTGCGGGTTCCCCGGGCTCAGTTTCCACGTGGGGCTGTTGGGAGGGTCTGATGGGTGGGAAACTAAAGCGGGTCTGGCAGAGTAAAGGCAGAAGAAAGGTGCAAGTGTTCAGCCCGTTTAACAGAGGCAGCCGCTGAAAGAAGGTGAAGAACTTGCTTCATTCGCCCAGCCGTCAGGACCTGACAGTGCTGCGGGCGCAGGGTCCTTTCCCTCTGCGTGGGCTAATGCCTTCCGTGGCCCCAGGGCGCGCCCTGCCTGGGGGAAACAGCAGGTGGGCGGCCTGGGCCCCGGCCCCTAACCCTGGGCAGAGGAGGGGGACACGCTGCTGCAGTTTGCAGGATGTCCCAGGTTTTGTACCGGATGGCAGGGGTGTGAGGGGAGAAAGGGAGCGTATATGAGGAGGGAACAGCGCGTGCCGAGGCAGAAGGCAAACAGTCTGGAGGCGCCAGGGATACCCCGGGGAGGGGTAGGTGTCCAGGGGTGTGTGTGGGGGGAGAATGAGGCTGAGGCTGTAGACTAGGACTGCGGAGCAGGGAGATGGCCAGGTCCAGGTCCAAAGGTACCTCTGTCGGCTGCTCAGCCCCAGACCCCACTGCCCTGGGCGGGCGATTGCTCAGCGCCTGGCCTCAGAGGAAGCCAGGAGTCAGGAAGGGAGTTAACCAAATTCTCACTCTAGAACTAAGTTTGCCATTGAAACGCTCTCACTCAGCCATCAGTTTTGTTCTCTCCCTGTGGATGGGCCTTAGGTGGCTACACACCCTAATTCAGGGGGTGCCATTCATCCCATGGGCACTTCATGCAGAGGCTTCCAGAGAGCTCAGCTCACAGGGCCTAACACAGAGCAGCGCGCCCACGGTCCTCAGCAGCAGGCCCTCACCATCCCACCAGTCCTGCCTCCCTCCCATCTTCCCCACGAGGTGCCACGTCTGCTGCTGGGACAGGAGCTGGTCCAAGGGGGTGGGGGGAGGTTGTGGTTCGATGGGGTGTAGGGAACGGATGCCGCCCGCTTGTCCTGACCTTCCTGACCAGTCCTGAGGCCGCCCTGGGGTGGCAGGGATGTGTTCTGTCACTGTGGCCCTGGCTGACAGGTGTCATCTCTTGGCACAGAGGCACAGAGCTTCGGCCTGCTGGACCCCAAACTCTGCTACCTGTTGGATGGGATCCTCTTCCTCTATGGCGTTATCGTCACTGCCCTGTTCCTGAGAGTGAAGGTGGGTACCACCGGGCTTTGGGGAGAGGGCATGGGCCGCCCCACTCAGGGACGTACACAAGGGCCTTGGTCTTGGAAAGTCTCAAGTGTGGGTGGTGCCTGGGGCTTGCCCTATGGGTAAAGCAAGGGTCAGCCAAGTGTGCACCCCGGGGAGGCCGGGGGATGGCAGGGCTGGCTGAGTCACACAGAGGAGGGAGAGCCTGGAGTTGGGTGCCTCGGTGGGCCCCGCAAATGTGTCCTGGGGCAGGGGTACTGCTGGCAGGACCCGGGCCCAGGCGTCAGGCCATTAAGAGCAGAGAACTGGGCCCTGCTGCCCGGCAGCTGATGCAGGCCCGCCAGCGTCCTCCCGAAAGCCTCGGGCTTCCCCACAGCGGGAGGGCCGGCCCAGAGCTTGGGGTTTCAGCGGGTGCCCTGCAGACCCTGATTTCCTGGGGGACTGGGGTGGGTGTGGGCAGGGGTGGACGGACTTGGGGACAGGAGGCTCCAGCCCTTGCTCTTTTGGATTTCGAACTTTGGGAAAAGATTTTATTTGAAAAACAGAGTCTTACTGATTTTCTTCTTTTAAGTTTGAACAATGCTGCCCCAGATGATCTGTCAGGTGGCCTGCAAGGCCCCGGGCTATGACTGGGCGGCAAGTGCCGAGGGAAGAGGCGGCGTTGCCTGGGGCAGGTCCTCAAGGACACTAAGCGGGTGCAGCGCCCGGGGTCCGGACCGGAGGGAGCCTCGCGCAGCCGCCGTCCCTGCGGGTGTCCTGCGGGCGGCGCGGGGCCGGGCCGGGGCTGATCGGGGGCGGGGCCTGTAGGGGCGGGGCCTGCCGGGGCAGGGCGGGGCCTTGGGTTCGGGGGCGGGGCGGGGCCGGGAGCGCGCCCCGCAGCCCCGCTCTGCTCTCTTGCAGTTCAGCCTGAGCGCGGCGGCCCCCGCGAGCCTGCAGGCCCAGACCCAGCTCTACAACGTGAGTGCCCGCGGCGCCGCGCCCCGAGTCCGCAGCCGAGCGAGGGGGTCCCCGCGGGAGGGGCCCCGGCTCTGGACCCCCCGCGGCCCGCGGCCGCCCCCCGGAGTCCCACCCGCAGGCGGCGCGGCCCAGCCCGAGGCCCCGCGGGGCTGCCCGACGCCGACGCTCTGTCTTGCAGGAGCTCAACCTCGGCCGCCGGGAGGAGTACGACGTTTTGGATAAGAGGCGGGGCCGCGACCCCGAGATGGGCGGCAAACAGGTGGGGCCCGCGCTCCGCCGAGCCCGGGGGGCTCGAGGGCCGCCCGTGTGTGGGGCCCGGGGGCCGAGGATCGAGGCCCCGTGGCCGCCACGGGCCCTCTCCCCCGCCCCTCGGCATCACAAGGCGCCCCGTGCACGAATGTGGCCCCCGCCCCGCGGCCAGGCTCCACTGCCTCCCCCAGGCTGGCCCTTGGCCCCTGCGTGTGAAGAGGCCCCGCAGGAAGGCAGAGGCCACGGGGCAAGGCCTTCTGGGGCCCAGGTGCCCTCCCAGCCGGGTGGGCTGGGGTGCGGGGGGCACTGTCCGCTTGGCTGAGACTCTGTGCCCTATGGGGAGGGGAGCAGCTGGAGGCGGCCGGAGGGGGCCTCTCCAGAGCGGGCTCTGCCCAGAGGCCCCGGCCGCCCTGGCCTCTGATGTTCTGGCGGCCTGCCCACCTAGCCCCCCTCCAGGCCCTGCGCCCTGTGTTGGCCGTGCAGTTGCTAGAGCGAATGGGTCGAAGGAAAGACCTCCGCCCCGCACCAGCCTCAGCTGTGCCCCTCCTCTTGCCTGGACCGGGAGGGGTCAGCAGGGCCTGCTGGGCAGTGGCTGGCCCCGCTCAAGGGGGCATTCTCGGTACCCTTTTGTCTTCGGCCCAAAATCCCACTTGTCCTAAGTCTGTGAGGAGCTCGTTGGTGTGGCAGCGTATCTGCCAGGGGCCAGACAGACCTGCCATCAGCAGACATCCCCAGGGCCTGCCCTGGGCAAGGCCGGGCCGGTGGGGTGAAGCCTGCGTGCAGGCGGGAGGGCTGTGGCCGCAGGGGAGCGGGCAGTGGGCGGGCGCCCCACCTCCCCTGCCTGCGTCCCTGCCTCTCCACCTCAACACCTTCCCTGTCATTCCCAGCAGAGGAGGAAGAACCCACAGGATGTCGTGTACAATGTGAGTAGGGGAGGCGGCTTGTTTAGTCCCAGAAAGGTGAGGTGGCACTGGAGGGCTCTGCCCCCCAGGACGCTTTGCCCCTGCCCCAGGGCCTTTGCCTACCTGAACCTTAACTTAATAAAGGAGTCTGGGGACTCCCCTGCATTGTCTTGACATTCATGGCCTGTGGCTAGAACTCCACGTCTTTGTGAACTTAACCTGAGCTTCTCAACCCAGTGCAAAGGGCTGACATCCCAGAGAAGATTCCAGAGGGTTGAGGAGGAGGGTGGGGTCAGATGCTTGTGTGAATAAGGCCTGGAGCCTCGATTGTGGGAGCCCCTTGCCAACGAGGACACTGAGAGGCTTCCTGCTGCAGGGAGGCCTGCTGTCGCCCACACTGGTTGCTAAAACCTGTGTCCCCCGCCCCCTTCTCCTCCAGGTGCTGCAGAAAGATAAGATGGCGGAGGCCTACAGTGAGATCGGGCTGAAGGGGGAGGTACGTGCGGCCCTTGATCCCCAGGTTGGGCCGGGGGATGGGGAGGCACCCAGGGAGCTCCTCCTGCTCTTCCAGATACACCTGCTGTAGGCCTCCGTTCCCGGCCATCCCTCATGCCGTCTGCAAAAGCCCATGTGGTGGCCACGGGGGGCAAAGTTTAATCCAGATCTCACCCACTCGATGGTACGTGAGATACTAAGGAAAGGCTGATGCTCTAAGATCTCAGGATTCTAAGATAGCCTAAGTTTTGCAAAAGTAGGTAAAACCCCTCATCACTGATAACAAAAATTATCAAGTGCTTAATACATGCAGCTCTATGCTCAGTGGGTAGGACTTTGGGACCCATCAAAATGAACATGCGGGGCCCCTTGTTCCTAAAAGATCAAGCACTTCCTGTCCATGGGAGTGGAGCAGAGCCCTCCGGGCAGGGGCTCTGCGCGGTGGTGTATCTGCCGGTCCGCAAAGCCAGCCTGCTCGGTGCTTCACCAGGCAGATGGCGTCATGTATTCAGCTGAATGGCTGACTTCCTAACCCTTCTCTTATCTCTGTCCTCAGAACCAGCGGCGGAGAGGAAAGGGGCATGAGGGTCTCTACCAGGTAAGGCTGATGGCAGAGCCTCCGGTCCACACAGCTGGCCCTCCATCCCGGCGTGGCGCCGTCTAATGAGGGGCCAGGTCAGGCGCCCCGTTTTGCTTGCTGGCTGGCCCCAGGTCCTGCCAGTAGCCAGGCAGGGCAAGCTCAGGGCACCCATTCCAGCCTGTGGCGACACCTCTGCCTTTGCGGGCCTGGGGCAGGGCTGGGGTTCAGCCATGCGGGCACGTGACTCGGCTCCAGCCGGCAGGCCATGGGAGCCCTGGGCGCGGGCCGTGCGGACCAGACGAGCAGCAGCTGCCTGGAGGCTCACCTCTGGCCCGAAGGGCGGGCGTAGGCAGAGGATGCCACATGCACGGTCCCTGCCTCTCCCCCGCTGCTCTGGGCCCTTGCCAGTCCTGCTGTGCCTCATCTCCTCAGACCTAATCAGAGGGGTGGGTGGGTGGAAAGGTTGAAGGAAAAAAAATCAAGAAAAATAAGAACTTGAGTAAGAAAATGTTACTGCAGGTAAGTGCCTGGTTTAAGCAAATGAATGTAATTATGCAAAGTAAGCAAAGGCAACCCACTTCTCTAAAATATAATACCTGAGGGTCTGACTTACCTCCTGGGCCCCCGGGGCTCTTCACAGCTCGCTGGGCTGACTGCGGGGTGTCAGGCTGCCCGCCCGCCCCGACTTCAGAGTGACATCAAAGGGCCCCGGATTTACTGTGTGTAAATCCTGGACCAGGGGGAGAAGTTCAGAGAGATGGGCACCAGCCTGCCTGTCCCCTGACAGAGCTTCACTGCAGCTGTGGCCTGGGAAGGAGGCTCGGGGAGGAGGGCTGAGGCCCGGGAGTCACTCGTCCCTGAGGCAGTGACAAGTGCGTGTCCCGGAGGCCCAGGTCTCAGGCCCTGCCGCTTCTCTGCAGCAGGCCTGGGCCCTTCCTCCTGCCGCCAAGCGTCCAGGTGGGGGCTCTCCTTCCTTCGTCCACAGGAGGTTGGCTAACCTGAGCCCTTGGGAGTGGGAAGGAGGTGAGAGTGGCTGGGGAGGGGTCGCTCCAAGGCCGCTCCCAGCAAGGCACAGGCCGGGCTCTTCTGCACTGTGGCCCGAGGGTTTTGCTCCTGGGCCTCCGACGCTGGGGGGGTGGTCGCAGGCCCCGCTGCAGAAGGCATCTGTGGGCCTCTGGTGGCTTGTGCCCACGCGGGCTCCTGACCCACTCTTTTCTGATTTGTTTTCACCAGGGGCTCAGCACGGCCACCAAGGACACGTACGATGCCCTCCACATGCAGGCCCTGCCCCCCCGCTAACCGGACCCGCAGACGCCCAGACTGTTAGACACAGGAAAAAGCATTTACCCCGTCCGCTCCTCTTCCCACCACCACAGTATTCCTCTCTGAACAGGGCGCTTCCAAGCTGTAACATTTGGCCACACCCAGTACCCCCACCCCCCTCACCCCCCAAAGAAGAGCGTCCCTGGAAGCTCTAAAGGGTGTGACTGCAGGGCGTGGCCCCGGCTGAGGAGCCTGCTCTGAGCAGTGTGACCTCGGGTCCCCTGGTTTGCAGGAGGCTGGAGGCAGCCCCCCTGGGGCTCTGGGCTTACCTGGGACACGGGTGTCCTCCTCACAGCTGGGTCAAGTCTGTGTAAAGTCCCTGAGAGACCCCAAAGGTTAGCATGCATCCTAATGGTCTGTATTGCTCTGTCGGTATTTGAGTGGCTTCGCTTCTGCTGTGAATTTGGCTTCTGTTGTCAGCCTACCCCCCACTTCTCAAGGGAACCTGTAATTCTCATGGTGGGTAGAGGCTGTGTTGCCTCCCTTCAAGGCCTGGGCAGCGGGGGAGGTGGCAAGGGCACGTCTGCCAAGTGTGCAGCAGCCACAGGTGATGGAGGAGGGCCTGGGCAGCGGGGGAGGTCTGGGAGCAGGGGCACCACCTCGGAGGCTTGGCTAGGGGCCTGGGGACTGCAGGCCCGCCTTCAGTCGCCAGTGACTCCCCATCACAGAGACTGTGTCCCAGGCACTGTGGGGCCCCAAGGAGCAGCAGGCCCATCCCTGCCCTTGGGGAGCTTGTTCTTACAGGGGCATGAGTCGCGAGCTGATGACGGTAGTGTCAGTACAGAGTGTGAACAGAGTGTGGTGGGGGCAAGAGAAGGGGTCAAGACAAACCCATCCTGGCGAAAGCCTCAAAGGCAGAGAGCGCCGCCCAGATCTGTGAGGTTCCCCAAGGACAGCAGCCCTGCCAGAACAATCTGTTGGCTTTCTGGAACCCTGCCCTGTAATTAAAGGCACGTGGCTGAGAGGGGAAACCCTCCCTGTTCTGCTTGTTTTAACTTATACTGGCCTGCTAAGCCTGACTCTAATGCATAATAAATACTCCAGTGAAAACACTTTCCTGAGATGTATTTTAGCAGTTGGGCCTGTGCTGGTGATCCGGTGATCGGAAGTCGGTGGGCTGCCCCCATCTTTGGGGCAGACCTCCTGTCGTCGGGAGGCCACTGGCTGGTGGCTGTGGCCCGGCCCCTGGGAGCGGAGCTCAGCTGACAGTGCGCTGGGATGGGCCAGGCCTTCCGCAGCCCAAGGGAGGTGGTTTCGGAGCCCAGGGCCTGTGCCGGCTTGGGGAGGGCAAGTCAAGCAGGAGCGGCTGGCGGGGGCTCAGACTGCTTCTGAGGCCACAGCAGAAGACCTCAGGTCCCTAGGGCTTGGGAGGGATGGAGGGCCGCACGGTCTTCTAAGTCAGGTTCCCTCACAAAGGGTGGCTCTGCCTGTGGCAGCGTTTCCTCTGACTGGATGGAAGCCCCAACTCAAGCCACCAATTAATACTGGGCGAAGACTGAAATCAAAGAAGTCCAAGGCCATGGCTATTAAAAGCCCCTGAGCACTTGGGACTCCAACTCCAGGAGGAGGGACGGGCATTCTGCCAGGTGTGATGTAACAACTCACAGCGGAGGTGTTTGCTTACAACCTGGCCTTGGGGGACTCAGTTCCACCCAACAAATACCCCACCCCTACCTCTTCCCGGCCCAGCGCTTTGCAAACTTCAGGGAGGATGGGGGCCACCATCACAGAGCTGGGGACTTAAAATGTTGTCATCGGGTTTCAACCAGCTGAAAGAACTTCACCACACTGCACACAACAGGACAGGCACGTGGACACAGCCTGGGGCAAGGCGAGGGGCTGCCAGTGAAGGGATGAAGGGCCCAGCGAGGCAAGGAGCAGGGGCAGACGGAGACCCACCTGAGGGTGTGACCTGGCACTGAGGCGAAGGAATGGGAAACGGTGTGTTGCTTTAGCCGCTGAGTCGCTGGCCAAAGCTCGGCAGACCTGTGAGCTGCTAACTCCTTATCCTCTACTCACTGGGCTTTTAAAATCTCAGGTTGGTTTACCTATTAGTGCAAGTGGTAAGCCTCTGCCTCAGACCTAGTGTAAGGCTGGCTGTTACATACAGGCTGCATGGACAGTTTGGCTGGCTTAAGAGTTTGAGCCAATTCTGTGAGAATTTGACCCGCAAGGAGGAAAGCTGCTAGTGGGTTGGGTTGGGCTGAGCTGGCCTGGGGCGGGCGGGCAAGCGGACTTACAGTGTGCATGCCGGCCCTCCACAGAGGGCGAGTGCGGGAGGCCTGAGTGGTGTGCCCAGACCCGGGGGGAGGCCATGCCTGGCCTGTGCTTGAGGCCTGGCAGTTCCCGCTGCAAAGCACACCTGGATCCCCTCAATCTCAAGAAATTTTTGTATAAGACCTGCCATCAACGGAGAAAGAAGAGTGCCAAATGATTTCCCTCATTTATGGAGTAGAACAACGAAGCAAAATTGAAGGAACAAAATAGCAGCAGACTCAGAGACTCCAAGAAGGAACTAGTGGTTACCAAAGGGGAGGGGTGGGGGAGGGCTGGTGGGGAGGGAGGGAGAAGGGGACTGAGGGGTATTATGTTTAGTACACATGGTGTGGGGGATCATGGGGAAGACAGTGTAGCACAGAGCAGGCACACAGTGGATCTGTGGCATCCTGCTGCACTGATGGACAGTGACTGCACTGGGGTGTGGGTGGGGACTTGATAATATGGGTAAATGTAGTAACCACATTGTCTCTTCATGTGAAACCTTCCTAAGAGTATATATCAATAATACCTTAATAAAAAATTAAAATAAAAAGACCTGCCATCAATTTACTTCAAGTAAAACACTATACTTAACATAAATACCATTGTAAGATGCAGCCCTGTCTCAGACTATGAAGATGCATGCGTCAGAACCAAGGAAGCGCGGCATTTTACTTGCACGGAGGACCCAAGACACACATGTACGAATTAAGATGGAAGCTCTCAGGATTTCTTGAAACATCACTTTGATGTCACTGAACTCAGACGTAGGATGGGGATATTTTTGATCAATCCTTTTTCCTCTTGGAATATGACTCAAGGCTCCTTGTTCATAAACAGGACAAGCCACACGCTGAAGCCCAGGTTGGCAGGTGCAGAGGGCAGAGGACCAGCTCAGGCTAGGCGGGCAGCTCCAGCGGCGACTGGGTCTGGTCATCCGGGCAGCTCTCTGGCTGCAGACTCGTGCTGTCTGTGGAGAACTCAGGATGCATTTTGGCAGCCTGGCACTGCCCACTTCCGTGAACCTGTGACTAAGATGCAAGCACCGATGTCTGTAACTTCAATCCCTAGTGTTTGGAAAGCCAGCAGTGAGCAGGTGATCGTGTCCTCTCAGGTAACTGCTTGGCAGATGCCACAGGAAGTGGGTTAGACCACAGCCTTTCCAAAAGGACTACAGGGTAACTGCCTCTCCTCAGTCCTTTGTCTTCACTCCTTAGGATGTGACAAACAGATGTTGCTTCCTGGAGCCTTTTGCGTGCTGCTGAGCATGCCACCATCACTACTGAACAGAATTTAGTGAAACACCTGAAGTGGTTTTAAGGAAATGATTTTACAAACTTTAGTGCAAGCTGTAAATACAAGGAGGATGGAATGGAAAAGGATGAGACGTTGTTTGACACCAGAGCAGGGAGGAGAGGAACCCAGTATCTGCCTTCCCATTTTGGACCCTTTACAGGACAGCAGCCGTCTTGAGACAATAGCTTTCACGTGGGTTCAAGGGTGAACACATCAGATTCAGTCTGCACACCAACCAGGTGGCAGTGCCTCCCAAAGCTCTTCAACAAGCTGAAGCTCCCTCTGTGGGAAATTCACTCTAAGATTCAAGTTTTCATGTTACCAGTTAACTGCCCCAAGACACTCAGAGCTGAGGAGTGTAATACCCTAGAGGGAATGGAGTAGGTACTGCAGGCAGAGGAGCAGGGGGCCGGCGTGCAGGACGCGCTTCCTCCAGGCCGGGCCGCAGGGCTGCCAGAGGGCATGGGAACAGTGCTCTGGGGGGAGCGGACCTCCCTGCCGGTGCTGCAGGGAGACAGGCTGAGGGGCGCTCTGCACGACCAGTGAGGGGCCCAGGGGCCTGAAGGATAGACTGCTGCTCAGGTCCCACTAAGCCCCAAGCATCTGGGGGGGAGAGGGGGGCGTGAGGAACCATGTCTCTGGTGTTCCTGGGGCTCCCGGAAAATAAACTTGTGTTCGTGTGCGAATGTGTTACCAGCACAATGTCAAAGAAACTCAAACAATGTGAAAACACTTGGAAAATGGTTTAATGATGTTTTACAACAGAAATGAACTATACAGTTACAGTTAGTTTAATATATATAAAATTACAGCAGACAAATGCATCTACACAAAACCTACCATTTCATTCTGATTCGGGGTCACCTACTCGCCTCCCCAAAGCCCGGCCCCTGCAGGCAGCCCTAGGAGGGGACCCCGGCCAGGGCGCTGTTCAAGAGGCAGCACCATACTCCCCACCACCTCTGGCCTCGGGAGGTGTCAGCTAATTTCCCCACAACGCAAAACTGCTTGTGTTTTGGGCTTTCAAAGCCAAGAAAATGTGTTTCCCAGGGACCCAGATAACAAGGTCCTGAACTCCATCCAAGTTGTCAGCTGATTCTTATGAAATACAAAATATCTATCAGAGGGGAAATGGCTAACCAGGCGCTCCAGGGCAGTGAGGCTACAAAATAGCCACCCAGTTCTCAGTGCCATCCAAGGAGAAACGTAAAAGGACTCCCAAAAAATACCTACCAATTGTCACTGCCTCATTAAAGCTGTTGGGCAATTTGGAAAGAATCATTTACACCACATCTTAAGTTTCCACAAAAGAGAACTCAAACTCACATTTTAAAGTTCATAAAACAAAAAAGTTTTGGGAGGCCAAGGGGCCAATACCCCTTCTGTCCCTCCCTTGACAACAGTGGAAAAACACCCCTGAATCAATATTTAAAAAAAGAAAGAAAGGCAAGAGAAGAAAAAGGTAGGAGGAATTAAGATATTTAAAGACAGAGAAAAAGAAAACATCTTCAGAAAAATAGGATCACTGTCTATTTAAAACAAAACCAAATCCCACCTGGGAATGGTAATCAGCAAATATGCAACCGAAACTGAACCTGGTGGAAGTTTATTACTGAATATTATGTACACTCGGAACTTTTTCATTTTCTTTTTTATTAGGAACACCTAGGCAGTGAAAATTGTTATGTTAATACATACATAGACACACACCCAAAACATACAAAAATACTATATTTCAAACTACTAAGAATAGGACAGTTCAGTTATTTTCATGCTATGACTTTAAGAGCATTACACTGTAACGAACAAGAAGTTAAATGACATTTTTTTTAATATCCCAGAAATATACCAAAATATACATCTAAGCTTTGGAATTACTGAGGTTAGACTAATGCAAGTGCTGGGTAATCGTACTTAATACACAAGTCTAAGGTTCTGCAGGAAAGAAATTATCTTTGGTATCTGCATCAGGCTAATATTATTAACATTTGGATTTTGCTTTGGGATAGAGCTTGTATGACCCTAGAACCAAATACCTCCCACCTCCCCAATCAACTGAGATTAAAAAGATCCATGTAAAAAGTCCCTTTATTCGCAATCCCCCCACCCCCGAGTTAAAAAGCCCCAGGCATCTACCGAGCACAAAAGGTTGTGAAACACGAATGCATAGTTGCACGGCGGTGCTGCCAGAAGGAAACAGACTACGGGAGAAACGAAAAGCTTGATAATCGTTCTGTGTTTTCACACAAACAGGACAGCCACTTCCAAGCAGTTCCAGTAAAGGGAAAGAGAAAGAAGGCTCAGACGGGCACGCGGGCGAGCGCTCTCCGCCCCGGCCCGGAGGTGGAGCACCCAGCAGAGCAGCCAGCCCCGGGTCTTCAACTTCCCCCACTCTGTGGAGTCGCGGGCACCGTGCAGACCCCACCCTCCTAGGCCCCGCACAGACCGTGCTGGTTGCGTGCGTTAACGTGGTGATGCGGTCCTGCAAAACTGCAAATGCCAATTTGTTCCAGGGCACGTTCCCATGTGGGCAAGAGCCACAGCGCCTGGGTGCGCACCCCTGCAAAGTCCGGAAGGGGCGCAGGAGCCCCCTGCCCTTTTGGTAGGTCAGAGGCCCCTACCCGCCCCGCCCCACTCCTCTAAACGCCAGGACGCCACAGACCGGATTGATGCTGAAGACTCCCCTTTTCTTTGGTTTTTTTGTTTGTTTTGAGTTTATACAATCATTAAGAAATCTTTGGTTTTGGCTGGAAATTTAAAAAACAAAACAAAACAAAGAAACCCCCCTACCCTGGCTTATAGCAGCAGTATTTAGACCTGGCAAAGCTTTTCCTTCTAACACTGGGGGTGGGAATTGAAGGCTGGGAACTACATTCAAAGGAAAGGCGAAAGGGCTGGGGATGCAGCTTCCGGAGAGCCCACTGGACACAAGATTGTCAAATAATAATAATAATAATAATAATAATAATAAAAACTTAAATATTTGGATTTTTTTTTTTTTGGTCATGTCAAAGGAAAAAAAGTGAAATGTATATGCAGCAGTCAGCGTAAAGGAGCCTTTGGTGTCTTTTCCTTTCCACCCAAAGTCCTGAAAATAAGCAGAACCCTGAGGCCTCGGCGGAGATGAGGCAGTGCCCAGAGACCTGCGGCCAGCGTCAGGAACAGGGCGTGGGCGGCGGCCCCCGCGGGCGGAGGCCGGGGAGGCGGGCGGCAGGTGGCCTGAGAAGGCCCCGCGCAAAGAAGGAATCGGAGATTGCAATTTGCCCTTGGTTTGCAGTAGCTTTTCAGCAGCGACATTCAGAGGCGTTCGGGGGTCCCACCCTAGGCTACAGGTCCCCTGATGCTATAGGCCAGAGCTCAGCATGGCTGAGCGGGGGGCGGGCTTGGCAACTCTGTCGGGTTTAGAGAAAGTTACAGCAAGGTACCCAGTCACGAGTTAGACATGAGGTATAGACAGCTCCTGGACGTGGTGGGCGGCAGCCCACGCTTACTCACCTAGGCTTCGCTACTACCGCGGAGGGGGACCGACCCTGGTCTCCCGGGGAGGAGGGCTTTCCTGGGAGGGACCGCCTGTGGGCAGAGCGGACCCACATGCCCACTCGGGCAGAGGCGCGGAGCTGGGGGGCGTCTGCCCTGCCCGCCGCTGGCCTCGGGGAGGCCCGGCAGCTGGGGTGGGGGGGCGGCAGGAGCCAGAGCCAGTGTGGTTCCAGGCCTGGCCTCCCTCCTTTCTTCCCCCTCCCAACTCCTCGCGGGTTTAAACACAGCCAGGCCGGCCTCGGTCTGCTCTCCTCTTAGAAAAAAGTATGTGCCTTCTGCAGACGTGCAGCCCTGGGACCAAGGGCATGGGGCCCTCCCCGCCTCGGGCCACAGCCTCTCCTAACACAGCTGTCACTTTAGCTTCTGAAAGTGCATTTCATTTCCTGCTTTACTCTTCAGACTTTGAGACACTGTGAGAGCTTGGGGGGTGGGGGGAGCACAGTCTTTTCCCTACTTGGCTCTGTCTTTTTTCATTTGAAGGAGATCCCCATTTTTAAGGGAGTATTTAGAGGTGTCATTTTCAACAGCACTGTATCCAGCTGTCTGCCTGCAGACCCGGGATATGACGGTGGAGAACGCAGTGCTGCTGCCTGGTCAGGGGAGAAGCCGGAAGCCGCCTCTGTGAGGCTGTGGCTGATTCAAAACAGCGATGAACAAGTAAACAAAGAGAACACAGGGAACTTCGCCGCAGACCTTGTTTTCTTACAGTAAATTCGTTTTGGGGTTTGAACCCGGAGGTGGTCCTGGGTGGCTGGGCCCCGTGCAGCGTGGGCAGATCGGTGACACAGAACTGCAAGCTGCACCTGCCCGCCCAGCCCCGGGATTTCCCTTCTGTGCTCCAAGTGGGGTTCCGTCGTGCACACCTCGCTTTCCCATAACCTGTTCCAAGTGCTCTCATCTCTGGTATCCCTATTACCTACTTACAAACCTACCTAGCGCTTCGAAGAGTCACACAATATTAACACCACTTGTACATAAGATCAGAACAGTGAGATTATTAGTAAAGCTTTCATGAACTTCTGCAACCTGATCATTTTTTGATGGAATTTCAAGAGAGCAACACATTTCTCTTCCCTCTCTTTTTCTGTGTCCTAACAATACTACACCAAAACAAACTACGCAGCTCCCTAGAGCCTGTGTATAAAAACATTCTGGAACAATACAGTTCCAGGGGAGGATGACGGAAGGCCTCGGTTTTCCAAGGAATCGTGCTCTGGAAGACACTTCGCCTTCCTGAGTGACAGAACAGAGACGGCACATCTAACATCATCTGAGCTCAAACAGGCCATACTGGTTCCATTGTAAGTGTTAATAAAGGGAAATAAAAGAAAGAATTCTACCCCATCTTTGCCCTCCCCGTTTCCCAGCAATCCCAAGACCATCTCTGCTACACCAGCCTGCCTGCCGCCCCCAGAGCCGGCGGAGGGAAACTGCACGCATCTCTTTGCCAAGCAGGTCAGCCAAGACTTCCTTCAAAAAGTGGGGAGGGGGCAGCGGAGAAGGGAGAGAGACAAAGGGAGGCTCTTCCAAACCCCAGCAACTGTTTGCTCCCTCTCCCTCCGCCTGTCTTCAAGACGTCAGGGTGAACAATGACACAGTTATTCCAACCAAATCCCACTTAGTGCTGTGAGATGGGTCGTTTATTCAAAGACAGCCGTGCTGGATTGGCCTGTACCTGAACTTGGGGAGCCAAGACAGTGTGGTGGGGCCACGGGCGCTTAACCGTCCCCACGCCGGCATCCCCTGGCGCTCACACTCCCACCCAGAACCACCCTCTCCTCAGTCTCAGCAGCCAACCAATCCCTACAGGTCACACCTGGTCACAGGCGTGAAGCAAGCAGGCTGGCTTTCAACTTGGTTTGGTTTTGCTGTTTGCATTTCTGGTCTAGACAGAACCAGCCTTGGCATGAAAAAAGGAAGTAAGGTCTCAAAGCGTGGCCGTGCCACCCGCACCTCCAACGACGTGGCCGGGGCGGCGCCAGGAGCCCCCCCTGCTTTAGTCGTCCTGGATTAAGATGCAGTGCCACTCACCTCCCCAGCGGCGCAGGTCTCCTCCTGCCTGTTTGTCGGCCACACGCCCACACAGTCCCACATTCATCCGCAGCCTAAGCCCTTGCTACATACAGAGGTAATGAATCCCTAGGACAGCCGGCAGGGCCTGGGGGGCGGGGCAGCCACAGGACGGGATGCAAGCGCCCCAGGACGGGATGCAAGCGCCCCAGGAGACCCTGAACCTAACGCACAGCACAGCCAGCCCGTGTGACCTGCCGCCACCACACTGCAGTGCAGGTGAGACCACAGGCAGGCCACGGGCAAACTGTCCCAGGGATGGTTAAGTTCCCTTTGGCAAGACAGATAAGGAAAAACCAACAGACACGCACGAGCAAAGCAACGTTTTCCTTCTAACATAATTAACACCTCCTCTTCCCCCACCCCAGCCCTCCCCAACCCTATAAACTGTAACCTATAAACAGGATCCCAAATACATACAGCATCAATCATGTTTTATCAATCATAATAAACATCAGTTCAACTAAATGCTACAGCTAGAATTATTTTCACTATTTATAAAGTTATTTTCTTTCATTTATTTGGTTTTCAGTTTTAAACCAGTTCTGCAACAATGCTAAGCTATGCTGAGGTATTTTATGAAGGTGTCAGAAGCTAGCTGTTACCCACCAGCATCATCCTCATGAACTAAGGTGTCACCATTCAGAGAGAAAAGAAAAGAAGGGAGGGAAGGGGATCCAGATTTCAGGATCCGACAGAAGACTCACTCAAGCTCACCGCTTTTAGCAAAGGCCAAGAGAAGGGCCAAAACAAGGAACTGCTTCACAACTAAGGATGATTGAAAGAAAGCAACAGTTCACAAACTGTATGGAAACACGGGTGTGAAATGGAACTGACTGAGAAAAAACTATTCCCTGCCTCCTGCTTGAATCTTTTCAAGTATCTTACTGGAAATATCAGGGGTGTCCCCCCACTTACTCTCTTTGGATTAAGAAAAGAATGTGCCAGATAGTATTAGCAGGGGCCTTTAACAATGGAACTATTTATATGTCCTATTTCTGTCCAAGTTCATGTTTGTACTGTGTGTGCCATCTATGCAAACCTGTGTAATAGCTGATCTTAGTTCTTCTTAAAGGAATAGCAAAGCAGGGTTTTTTTTCCTTCTCAAAAATGAAGGTAAATGCTAAGAAAGATTTACTGTTTATAAAATGTTGCCCTCAAAATATCTGAAGACTGAAAATGACTTCAAAATGGCCAGGGCTATGATTACACGAACACTGCCACATATTAAATGCTTTTCAAGCACACAGACATACAAATGAACTCATATGGGTTAGCATCGAATTGATCCATTAATTCTTGCCCATTTGAGTAATTTTAAATTTCAGGTCTTTAGTCTTTTTCTCCATTAGTATTGATGGTCTTTTAACATTTTCAGGTCCAATGAACATGCTTTGAAGGATAAACAAACTTTAAATTCACCAATTTTTGGAGTTGATTTAGTAAAAACATTTGACCAAACTCTTGTAATGAACTGTTGAAGGCTCTTCTTTAACTGGGGCCCTCAGACTGCAGCCTGACCTTGGGGGGCCCTGCTGCTTCCGGGCGGCCGCTGACTTCTTCCTGTCAGCACTTCTGTCTTCCTAGCTCCATGATTTTACTTTTCTCTTGGTAAAGAAATTTTGTGAGGACGACATGTTTTGAGAACAAGTGTACACTATGAACTACAAAGAGTGTCTGTCTTCTGTAAGCCAAGTGTTTATTATCACTAACTGCAATGTTTATTACTGGGTTTTATAAGTTTTGCATTAATTTCCTCTATTTGCAAATGTATCCAGCTTTCCCAGCAATTTAAATAGAAAATTTAATGTTAAAGATTGCGCTGAATTTAAATATTGTGTCAAGCAAATAGCTGTGCTTCTGAATAATATAGAAAGAGTTTTGCCCACTTTCCCAAATAAATGAAGAAAAGGACAAAATAACATAAAATAGAGGTATAATTGTGCTTTTCCCCCAACAATTAATTATGTAGAACAAATTGGCAAGAGAATCTCACTAAAAATCTTTCATCTTATTTTCCTTTAAAAAAAAATCCTAGTTTCTAATAGTACTGCCATGAAATACAAACAGGTGTGGCCAACAAAAGTTGGATTCCTTTGGTTCCATTTCTTGAGTAGTAAGTAAATTGGGAAGTACTGATCCTTATCAGAAATAAATAAAAGGAATTGTGTATTGTATCAGGTAATGGATATGAACTTGTTTTAATTCTAAAAAGCTGCCTATATAACTTCAGAAACATTGAAGCTAATGCAGCACTAAACCTATTTCCTAAATCAGAAACAGTGATGCTGTTCCTATGAGAAGTCCTTTTCAAGGTATTTCTGCTCTGTCCTTCAGATTTATTCAGGGTATAAATAAAGTTCACCACCAAACTGCCTGCTTATAACAAGCAGGGTTCAGACAAGTCCACTCCCCAGCCCCCAGGGAGGTCACCACGGGCAGACACAGTACCACACTCATCCAGAATCAGTCTTTGGCTTAACACGAGTTAACCAAGTGCAGGGGTAAGAGAAAACTTGCACAGACATTATGGGGGGGGAAGAACGACAGTGAATTGTGATGCCTATCGGCCCTTCTGCCTAGAAATGTGGGGACTCTGCCAAAGCCTCTCTGGTCATATGCCCCCTTGATCCCAGCCTCTCCCATATAAGGTGGCTGAAAGTCATGCCTGAGAACCCGAGCTTAGGCAACTCATTCCATTCAAAAAGCATTTCTTGAGATGATAAAAAAAGTGATATGGAGTAAGGTGTAAGGTTGGGCCATGAGGCAGTGTGACCAGCAGACTGTCTAGGGGTGTAGCTGGGGAGCGGATTTTAACCCAAACACCTACCAACAGCTGTTTTAGTGTTTCACGTTGTACATGTACAAATGTACCTTCCATTTCACAATTTGTTTTTAAGTAAGAGAAGAGAAAAATGTTTAAAGTTACCTTTGTCTAAGGATTTATTTCTTCTTTTGGACACAGATTTTTGTGCTGGTTTAAGGTTTAACCCTCACCAAGTGATCTTACACACACACAAAGGCAGCATCTCCTTATCCCAAACTGACTAGAGAAAACAGACGGGGCAGGAAACAGAAGACCGTCGCATTGACATTTAAAGCTTACTATCCTTTAACTATTAAAGTCTGTGAATTCTCATTTGGGAGAGGGGAACATCTTTTCAATCACACAGGCAAACAAAGAAACAAGATAGCCTTTTCTTGGCCCTTTTCATAATCCACTGGGCTGGGGTCCCTGGACTGAACACTTGCTTTGGTAGAAATCTGGGGAAATCAATGCCGTCAACCTCTAACCCAGTACGGTGGGCATCAGCACTCCCCCCCTGAACCCTTCCTCCTAGCTCAGCACCCCCAAGGGAGGGCTCGCTCCCAGGGGCAGCTACGGCACTGTCCATGGCCCTAGTATCACTTGCACAGACCAAAGTTAGAGATGTCAGGGCAGGAGAAGAGATTAAACTTGACTACACCAGAAAAATAGCTGGATGGAGAGAAGGAAAATTAGTAACTGACACTGCCATTCTAGTTACACACCAAACGAAATAAACTACCTAAAAATCAAGTTAATGTCTGCCCAGAGGATATTAAAATTTACCAACATAAAAGATTAAAAACAAGCAGCAACTTTTATATAAAATTAATAAAGACAAATGAAAAAAGAAATTGTCAGTAGCATCTATCTCAATGTGTCTGAACTGCACGTTAAAAACTAGTCCATTAGTACAGCAGCTTGCTAAAAAATTGACTTTGGTTCAAGCTTAGTTAAACAAAAAACATTAAAAACACACCACACATAGAAAAGGTGGATGGACATTTGTTAGTTTCCCTGCTTGCAGTTCACTGATTTTGGAGGCATTTTAGGGAAGGTGAAGGGTGACGAGAGGAAATTTAGGGTGGTAATTAAATATTTTGTGAAATAAAATGGGAAGACAGAAGAACAAAAGAAAAATCAACCGGGGGACTAAAATGTCTCGGGCCCTTAATATCATGTGCCTGCCTCCTACTTGGAGGGTCACGAGCAAAAATACGCACTGTATCTATGTCCCTGTCTTCCTGACACCGCGGGTGGAGAGGCAGACCCTGGACCCCAAGCCCCCTCGCAGACACAGCAGACAACGAGAACGACGATGATCTGTGACTCAGTCCCCAGCTCCGAAGGGGGACCACTAGAGACGTCAGCAGGCGCCCCAGCCCCCGGCGGGAGCCGGCACTCCCATGAGAGGCGGCTCAGGGAGCTGTGCTGACCCGGTCTTTGGGGGGGGTTTTGGTACAGATTCATACTATAAGGATAGTACCCTGACAAAAAGGGGAATCTAATTTCCAAGTTATCCTCATTCCTCTTCATCTACTTTCACCAACTCATCTGCTTTCCATGGGCTCATTTCCATAGTCTAGAAACACCCTGAACACAAATACCACTCAGATGGCCCCAGTGGGAGCACCGCGAACAGACTCCTGCCCGCAGGCCCTCAGGGGCGCTGCGGGCCCCGCGCCCAGCTGGCAAGCGCCCTCTGGTCAGAGAGCAGCGCGGGGCTCAGGGTCGGGACCTTGTAAGCCGCCCGGGGAGAGGAAGTCTGTGGCCAGGGAAGAAGGCGGCGGCCTCAGACCCTCCTCCGGTGGTACCCGTGCAGGGGCAACGCAGCAGAGCTCCATGAGAAAACTAAAGAGGGGAAAAGTTTTCCCAGTTTCAATAATCAATCTGTTCTTTGCCAAGTCAAAGGAAGTTGGGATGAAAAACCTCCACAAAGTGGAAAAAATAAACACACACACCAACAGTAGGAGCATTTTTCAGGAGATAAGAAGTCAGGAGAACCACCAAGTCAGGTGTCAGCAGTAGTCTTTGCTCTTCGGAACCCAATCCTGCCCTGCGACGCGCCCAGCATCCCCCCGAACGCAGCAGGGGCTGGGCCGCGGGTCCTCAGTGATTCGGGGGGAGCGAGCGCTGCGGTTCAGCAGGAATTCCTTCCTACGCAAAAGTGCTCCAAAGGCACCACCTGACGGGGCGGGGCGCGCGTGCAGTGCGGGCATGCGCACACACTGCCTTCAGCTTCTGCACCGAGCCTCTTGCATAAGTGGCCAAAGAAAATAATTTTCTAGCACCTCTGTAAGAGTCACCAAGGGTAAGGAACCAGCAAGAACATTCCCCGCAGTTAAGAACCTAAGTCCCCCTTAGCCCAAACCCTCCCTCCCCACAGTGTGGGAGCTCACTGAAACAGGATCCAGGAGCAAGAGATAAACATGTCCAAACTATATATATATATATATAAAAAAAACAGTAACAACCACCATAATAACAGAGATACAGTAATACAGGCCTGCCTACATTGTACCAGTTAGAAAGGAACCCCCAACGCAATTGATACGATTATAAACACCTTGTTATGACTTAATGGCCTGTACAACAGACCCATAGAAATGATTTTCTTAAGAAGAAAAGAAATTTAGACAAACAAGAAACCCCCTTCCTATACTGAAGTTGGTAACCCACCTTGACTTGTCATCCTGACTGCTGGAAATGATAAGTAGTCCTTTCGCTTTTTTATGTTTGTTTTTGATTTTTTTGTTCCTTTTTTTTTAAAATTTTTGGTTAGAAAGTTCTCCAATCCATGAAGCAATCCTGAAAAGACAGTGTTTTATTACAAAATTAGGCAAACGCTGTCCCGTCTCCATCCACACGTCTTCCTTGTCTCCGCTGCCCTGGCAGCGCGGCAGGAGAAGCCAGTCCCCACTGTCCGGCCTCGGCCTGGCTGGCGGCCGGGCAGCTCGCAGCGTCGAAGCGGCAGCCGGCTCGCTCACTGCGCCTTGGAGGCGGTGGTGGTCGTGGAGGCAGCCCCACCAGCGGAGGCCGCAGTGAAGAGGGAGTTCTGGAGGGACTCGGCGGTGGTGGAGGCGGCGTGGAGGCTGGCTACGGGCCCCGAGTTCCCTGCGGAGGCGGCGGCCGCAGAGACCAGGCTGACCGGGTTGCTGGTGAGCAGAGAGAGGTTCTGGGGGTTCAGGAACAGGGGGGCAGTCACGATGTTGGGGGCTCCCCCTGCGTTGGCGAACACCAGGTTCCCAGTGGCGTCCAGTGACGTTATTGGGAGAGGGCCACCAGAAGCAAGAGCTACGGACAGAACCCCCCGACAGGTGGGAAGGAGAACATTAGCGTCATCCTGGGGAGGCTGCACGACACGTCGCGTGACCCGAGGCCTGTGACCCGAGAGGAACCCGGCAGCCCTTCTCCTGAATCACTGCTACCCTGTCACTGGCTGAAGTTCATTCATAATTTTGAAAGAGCCTAAAGGGCTGAAAAATCTAACTAAACTTAATAAGCATGCTCAGGAGAGGTGAGAGGGCAGTTAAGAACATCGGTGACATTTTTATCTCAAAATCTCAACTTCAGTTCATCTACCTAGACGTATTTGCTAAGTTCAATAATTTTGTTTTTAATGAAGATTGCTGATTTTAACTACCTCCAGTCAAAAGACAAACTAGCTACAGGGATTAAGGCATGAAAATATAGTTAGCTTTCACCAATCCAACTGGCATTATTTGGTAAATGTGAGCGCTTCACAGTATGATACATAAGAGGAAACCATCTTCAAAAAGGCTGAAGTTCTAAAATACATTATAGACTGGCAAATAAACCAGAATGTGGTTAGTTTTCCACTTCCTGAGGCTAAACATTTGATTTCCACGACTTGCGCCAAGGAGCCTACCCAGGAGGAGTGCAGACATGGGGACTGCGGGTGCCCAGGTGGGTTGTCTGAGGTCAGGACTTGCTTTCAAAGTGAGAATTTTTCTATGATGCTCTTGCTTCTCCACAGAAAGCACCACTGAAATTTTCTTTGCAACAATCAGGCTCTCATTTAATATCTTTTCTTGTTACCTGACAATTTCCAATAAGCCCCCACCCACACAGCCACACTCCCTCATATAGATTTGATGGTCTTTCTAATGGCATTATATTTTGGTGATTTCTTACATAATATATATACATGGAAAGCTCGAGGAACTGAAGGGACACCCCTGAATCCAGACATGATCCTAGAAGGAGCAGAGAACAGTGAGACATGGGGCAGCTGGGTGTTTTCTGAGACTCCGGGCTCAGGGGCCAGGCCAGGGCTCAGTCTCCCCAGAGTCCCTGCTCTGCACTCCTTGTGCCCTGGGGAAGGCTCGTGCCTCTGCAGAATCCCTACAGCCCAGAAGCAAACCCTAAGGCAAGAGAAAAAGTGACTTACCACACATCTTACCCCAAAACGAAATCTGGTATGACAAAAGCTTTACAGATCTAGCCATCAATTTCACATATGATTCAGTCAGTGAGAAAGTCAACACAGTGTAAGATAATCCAGGTCACATCTTGGATTCGTCACTGACTACTGTTCTCCACAATATACTGCAGAGATTATGAACCATGAAATACTAATCTTAACTGAAGATGGCTAACAGCTTATTTTTGGTCCCAGGAACCCTCACCGAAGCACAAACCACTCTAAGAAAAACCATCCACTGGCTAACAGCCTCAGAAATCACTCCTCCCAACCACAGAACAGCGAGTGTCTTCAGACACAGGGCTCAGGCCAACCTGGCAGACTCTTCACAGTCTGCAACGACTGACTGGGGCTCCCTTTCAGCTGGACATCATGCTAAGGCCCAAAGGAACCATCTGGGCTTGGAAAAGAGAGATTAGAACCCAGGAGAATATATGCTCTATAATGGTGGGAATACACAAAGGGCAGAACCTAGTAAGAATTAAAAGTATTCTTGAAATCTGCATGATGTGCCCCAGTGCTGACTCACTGTAGGACCTTCGCCTGGACGGCTCTCTCGGGGCTGGGCTGGGGACTGGGCAATCTGACTTGGTCACGTTTGCCTGGGGATGGGTCTTGGGTAACTACTTGGACAAACAGATTATCAGGAGGAAATTCTACCTCTAAGTCTATCCACATAAGATAAATATCCGCATAGAAGTCCTGGTTTCTCACAATACACCAAACTAAGTACATTTCCTGTTTTTACTCTCAAACTAACAGCTACCCTTCTTTTACAAAGATTTTATACAAGAACATTTTCTTCATCTTCCAATTAGCCAGCATTATCAACTCAACTTTCTCTCCGCATCCCCTTTGCCTCTAGTCAAGCAGACTTCCTTCATTAAAAAAAAAAGCTAAGAGAGGAAACAAAGCCTACTGACCTTGAATAGTCGCCAGTGTACTGTTGCTCATCAGGGCCGGGCTGAGGGCGCTGCCAAGGGGCCCGGGGTTGAGGCTGAGTAAGGCACCCCTGCAAGGCCAAAAAAGCAGTCACTCAGCACGGGGCACACACCTGCCGGCCCACACCCACAGAGCCCTAAGGTACAGGGACACAGCTGGGCCCGCGGGAACATCTGTCACACTCCTCGTCACTCTTACACGGCTTGTTCGTTCTGAGTTGCCGCCTTCCTGGCTGCGTACATGTACCAAGCAGAACAAGCTTGCGATCTGCACAAAATATCAAACTTGCACATTCTGATCCTTTGAATTATTTCACTCTTTTTTCCCCAAAAGAAAAAATGCCAGAGAAAAGACATATTCACAAATTCCTATATGTCTGATAATAATAGTAAAATCGGGAACCTCATCACTGTATCTCTTGCTGGTATCTGAGACTTAGAAGCAGACAGCTGAGAGTTTAGTGCAGACATGTGGATGAGTCAGGTGTTCTGTGGGCTCCTCCCAAGCACACCCCTCAGTGTCACCAGGGGCCTGGTACTCCCTGTCTTCAGCTGAAATAAAGCTGTGATTACTGCCCTTCCAGGGGGTTAAGGAACCAAAGCCCAGCTACACGCCGGGCCCTTGCACTACTACAGAGCTACCCATTTCAAAGAGATTGTGACTTTAGAATTTGCTTTGTTTTTATGCATTTAAGAAGGTGATGGAAAGTCACCCCTTCGGGCAACTCCAGAGATGACCTCCTAGATGTTTCTCCTCTGAACCAAAGCTTACCCAGCTGCAAACTGTGAGGACGCCATCAGGCCTGGGTTCAGTCCCGCAGCAGCAGCCATGGCAGCAAGACTGGCATTTGCTGGCAACTGAGCGGCACCTTGCAGGGCGGCAGCCGCGGCTGTCTGCAGCCCCGGTGCTGTCACCATCACCTGGCTGGGCCCGAGAGGCGAGGACAAGGGTGCAGAGGTGGTCTGTGTTGTGCTGGTCTCACTGGCACTAGATGCCTCACTAGTGGAGGCCGAGGCAGACGGGGAGGGACTCAGCGAGGGGGATGTGGCTGGGGCGGCCGGAGGCGCTGTGGAAATCACGGTGGCCGTGCAGCTGGACGTGGTGTCTGTAGTGCCTGCAGAGAGATCCCATCACAAAGTGCCCTCTGTCAGGGCTTCTGGAAGAACGGTGGATTTACTCAGCCAACTGAGTGAGTAATCCTCCAAGCAATAACCTCGAAATGTGTCCTTTTTAATTAACTAGCTTAGTAATAATGTAAATTAGCCACAAAAGCAAACATTTTAGAACTAAAGCCATGAACCCCACTTTAAGAGGCAAGAGCAACAAAGGAACCATGAAAGAAACAACAGTCATCCCATTTCCAGTTTCCTACTTAAAAAATGAAGGACAGAATCACAGACGCTCTCTAGGAATACAACTGCTCTGGGAGGGAGGAACATAAAAGCAAAAAACCCCTGCTTCTGAAAAGCATTTTCATACAGAAATCCCCTAGTAGTCCCTATAGAAACACCAAAACAAAACAATGAAGGCAAGAAAAACTGGAAGTTACATATTTTTCTAAAGTAAGTGTCAATAACAACATTTGCAGAAATAGTATGAAAATAACTTCAAGCGTGTGTCTACATGCCTTCCTTTGCATTAGAAAACTTAAGCCATTCTGCAGTGAAAAGCAGCTGCCCAAAAGCCTACAGTGTATACATTTTCTTACTTGTGGAAACAACAACATACAATGAAAGTATGACTCTCATCAAAGCCGGCATGAGAAAGGAAGATCTAGAAAACTGTTATTTGAGAGGCCTTAAAAAAAATCAAGATGCCCCAAGTTCTCTTCGGAACAGTAAACATTTGGATACAAACGGCTAATTGATGTTAAAAATATCATTACTGAAAACTGAAACACATTCATTTGGATTGTTTAGTTCGAAAACAATGTTGTTCAATAGAAATATCACACATGTAGTTAAAAATTTTCTAGTAGTCCCATCGAAAGTAGCAAAAAGAAATTTTGTAAGTGAAATTAATTTCAATATTATATTCTATTTAACCCAATATATCCAAAATACTATCACTCAAACATTAAATCAACATTAAAGAATTATTTTTCTTCATACTAAGTCTCTGGAAATGGTGTTATTTTACATGAGCACATCTCAAGTTGAACGAGTCATACTTTATGTGCCTCAAAGCCACGTGTGGCTAATGCTTACCACACAGCAAAGCACAGGTCTAAAATGTATCTAAAAGTTAGACCTGTTGGGTCCCAGAGGCAAGTGTGACTTAAAGAATGTCAAGTCCCTTTGCCTAAAATAGAAATGACTCATAAGGCAATCATAGGATAACCTTCCACGAAGCAGGAGATGCCAGCTCTCCGTAGAGAGCTGTAACTGTGGTGCTGCCTATAAAAGACAGCACAGAACAGGCCTATTTCAGTTACAGGCCATGCTATACAGCATAAAACTGGCTGCCTAACTGGCTCCCAGTATAAGCTGGGACTTATTACTGACACCATGTGCTAGGGCATAATCAACCACGTATACTTGTAAAGCAGAACCTAAGTGGCATTTTCTCAGGATAGAGAACTCGAAAAGACAAAAAACATCTGTAAATTTTTCAATGTAATGCTTCTGTGAGGTATAAAAGACCTGATACATTATAGAAGAACTAGGTCCATCAAAATAAGTATTTCACACCTAGACATATATTGGAAAAAAGATGCTGTGTAAAATAACTTTCTCATGATAAAATCTCACATAAGACTCTCGTCTTTCACAGCAGCCTTATTACAAAGTAAGGCAGTTTTGTCCTAAAATCTATTCTGAAGCCTTCCTCCAGCCTACGTGAGGGACACCTGGAATTTAACTCTCTTCTTGCTTCAATTCTAGGGAGGGTGGTTCTTCCACATGCCGCGGAGCTGGGAGAAAACCAGACATCATTTATGCCCGTACTGCCTCCACTCTTCCCACCCCGCCAGCGCCACCCCGTGTAATACCCGTCTATCGCTGCTGCCCCCTAAACACGGTTACATCTTTGTGGGTACAGGTGATCACAGTTCCACTATTTCTTCAGTTCTAAATCTGTCAGCTCGGTCTCCACAGCTGAGTGGTGCTGTGTTGAGTCCCAGGCTTGGAAGAATCATGCACACTCGTCACTTTGACCCCCTCCTCCTAAGCCCTGCCCCTCCTGCAGAAAGGTCAACATCTTTCCTCATATCTCTTCGACTGCTAAACAACTTCAATGTACTTTCCATCTTTTCTAGACCAATTTCTCACTTATCTAACCTGATTTTACCTATGGGCATTACTTGCTTTTCAAAGTTCTAAAACCGAGATTGCCCATTTTCATAAGACCCCATATCTTGAGGTCAAAGTCTTAACATAGTCTTTTCTTCCCATTCTACCACCAAATTCAGACCCTTCAGTCTTACTGTCTTAAAATCCTGTATGTATACATCTCAAATGTGAACTTCAGGCTGGCCTACGGGAAGATGACTCCAGAAACTATTCAAAGTTGTTGTTTCTCGGTGTCCTCCATACAAATGTGATATGAGCATTAGAATGTTACCTTAATATGATGTTCAAATCAGTTCTCCTCATCAGTGAATCAGATTTTAATCACTATGTATCTTTTATGACCTTTATTCTTGGCAACTTAATTTCTGGGAGACTTTGATTAGGTAACTGATGCTTGGTGAGCTCCAATATCCTCAACGGTGGAGTCAGATGCTGTTACCAAGATGTGGGGTTGGTAGCAAGACAGAGTGAAGAGGGCCGGCCGTCCTCTCGCTAACCACCTTGTCTTTTTAAAACAGATTCATCAAGGTACAATTTAAATGCCATAAAATTCACCCAATTTAAGTGTAAGACTGAATTACTTGACTCACTTCTGCTATATTCATGGAGTCGCACAAGATCACTACACCAGCCCTGCTCACGACCTCTACCGCACCAAAAAGACGCCTGTGCGCGTTTGCAGTCACTTCGCCCCAGCAGCCCCCAGCCATCTGCTTTTTGTTTCTGTGGATTCACCTTTACACTCGAATGGAGTTGTAGGATTTACAGTCTTTTGCATTTAGTCTCTCTGAGTCAGTGCACTGCTCTCCAGGCCTACCCAGCATGTCGTAGTACAGATCAGTACTTCCTTTCTTTGGCTGAAAAGCCCATGTGTTTGTTTATTCACCAGCTGCTGGGCACTGGCTTGTTTCCAGCTTTTGATTATTACAAATGATGCTGCCATGATTATTTGTGCAAAAGTTGTTGTAGATCTGTTTTCATGACTTTTGGGGAACTGCCGGGTAGGATGGTTAATTTAACTTTTAAAGATACTGCTAAAGAGTTTTCCAAAGCGGCTGCACCACTTTGTATTCCCACCAGCAGTGCATGAGGGTTCCGGTTTCTCCATATCTTTGCCAACATTTGTTACTATTATTTTTTTTTATTATAGCCATTACAGTGAGTATGAAGTAGTAGCTCATTATGGTTTAATCTGAATTTCTCTAATGAGTAATAGTGTTGATCACCTTTTCAGGTGCTTTTTAAGTGATTCTTGTATCTTCTTTGGTATAATGTATATTAAAATCCTTTTTCCTTTTAAAAATCTAGGTTGTTTGTTATATTCTTACCATTGAGTTACAAGAGTTCTTTAACAATTCCTTTATTGGATACAAGATTCACAAATGTTTTCTCCCAGACTGGTTTGTCTTTTAATTTTCTTAAAGGTATCTTCTGAAGTACAAAAGACTTCACTTCTGATGAAGTCCAATTTATCATTTTTGTCTTTTATGGATCGGGTTTTTGGTGCTGTCTCTATCTATGAACTCTTTTCCTAGGAATCCAAGGTCTTAGGGATTTTCTCCTTTTTATGGAGAAGCTTTCTTTCTTACATTGTAGGCTTTTTATACTTTCTAGTTAATTTTTGTACTCGGTATCAGGTAAGGATCTAAACTCACCCTCATGAATATATCCAATTGCCCCAGAACCACTGGTTGAAGACTGTCCTTCCCTATTGAACTTGCCTTGGGACCTTAGTCAAAAATCAATAAAGCAGGATATTAAAGGTTTATTTCTAGACTTCTAGTTCTGTTCCATTCATCTATATCTCTCCTTATACTAGCATCATACTGTTTTCATCACTGTAACTATGTAATAAGTATTGAAATCATGATATGGCAGTCCCCCAGCTTCATTCTTTTTTAAAATTGTGCTGGCTATTCTGAGTCCCTTCCATATATATTTTAGAGTGAGTTTATCAATTACTGAGAAAAAAATGCTGGAATTTTGACATGATTGTATTGAACCTATAGATCAATTTAAAGAAAACTGCCCTCTTAAAGAATATTGAGTCTTCCAAACTATGAACATGGAATATTTCTCTACTTAGACTTTCATTTCTCTCAGCAAATTGCAGTTCTCACTGTATGAAGTCCTGCACTTCTTTTGTCAAATTTATCCCTCAGTATTTTAATCTTCTTAAAGCTACTGTGAACAAAATTATTCTATTTCCTTTTTCGACTGCTCGTTGATGGTATATACAAATGCACTGGTTTTCACCTTGTGTCTTGCAACAACACTGAATTCATTTATTAGTCCTAGTACGTTTCTTGGTGTGTGGATTCTTTGGGATTTTCACACATACAGAATAATGCAAGTAAAAACAATTTAAGTTCTCCCTTTCTAAGTTGGATGTTTAAAAATTTCCCCCTATTAAACTGGCTATAGCCTCAAGTACAACGTTATTAGAAGTCCACAAGGGCAAACATTCTTCCTTTGTTCCCAAACTTAAGGTGGGGGAACGCATTCAGTTTTTCACCATTAAATAGCTGTAGCTTTTTAGCAGATGCTCTTTATCACGTGAGGAAGTTTCCTTCTATTAGAGGTTTTTATCCTGAATTAGTTTTGGATTTTGTCAAATGCTTTCTCTGTATCTGTTGAGATGATCGGGTAGTTTTGGTCTTTTTTTCTATACTACATTAAACTCAGTTACTAAACCAACCTTGCATTCCTGGGATTAATGTCCATTGGTCATGATGTATGATCTTTTTTACATGTTGCTGGATTTGATTTGCTAAGATTTTGTTGATGATTTTTGTGTTTGTTTTCATGAGGGATGTGAGTCTGTAATTTTTATTCTTGTGATATCTTTGTCTAGCTAGCTTCAGTACCAACATAATATTGGTTTCATACAATGAGCTATAACTCTATTTTCTGGAAGAGATGTTAAATATTAACTTTATTTCTTCTTTAAGATCTGACAGAATTCAACACTGAAGCCATCTGGGCCTGACATTTTCTTTTTAGGAAGGCTTTACATTAATGATTCATTTACTCTACTTGTTTTTCTATTTCTTTTTGAGTCAGTTTTTTGTAATTTGTGTCTTTTTCAGAATTTGTCCATTTTATCTAAGTTGCCTAATTTTTGGCATAAAGTTGTTCATAATATTCCAATACACCACACAATGCAGCAATTCCATTCCTAAGTGTATACCCGAGATCTGGAAACATGTCTACATAATAATATGTACATGAATGCTGATTCAAAACGGCCCAAAACTCAAATGTCTATTAACTCATGAATGATAAACAAAATGTGATATAACCATATAATGGAATATCATTCAACCATAAAAAGGAATGAAGTACTGATATTATTCTTCAACATGGATAAACCTGGAAAATACTGTGCTAAATGGAGGATGACAGTGGACCATATACTGTATGATTCCACTTACATCCCGTGTCCCAAACAGGCAAATCCCTACAGACAGAGCAGATGAGCCGGTGCTGGCAGCAGGGGGAGGCGTGAATGGGGAGGGACTAAGAGTGGGGATGGGGCTGCATATGGCTCATTATGAAACATTATTTTGGAAAAAGAATTGGGGGTGAGCTTGTTTAGTTGAGATTATTAAGGGCTGTGGAATTTCTGCACATTCGGCGGACACATCATGTCTTTCTGGAGTGGTATGGTCACAATCATTCTCCCGTCTATTCCAGAAAAGTCTACCAAGGACCTGTCTGTGCTGGGCACCACGCTAGGTACTGGGGATAAAAATGACCATGGCACCCAGACAAGATTTCTCTCGGAAGAGGGCAGACTGAAGATATGGGTCTTTTCCCTTCATTTCTAAGATCCTATTCCAAATGATAAAGAAATAAAAAAGGGAGTAAGAGCTCTGACGACAGATATCAGCAGACCTGAGATTTTGATAGACTTGTAGAAATGAGAAAGAGGTTGAAATTGGGTGGTAGAGAAACCAATCAGAGACCAGAAGGGCACAGCGGAGAACATGACAGAGGTGGGGATCATTCACCCCAGGGGAGCTCCAAGGGGACCCCAAGTTGTCAGACACTGAGGTAGAAGTAGGAACTGAAGGTAGAGAACAGGGTGATTCAAAGACTGGCCACACACTAGCTCTGCTGGCGGGGCGCGCCCTCCCTCTACCAGACTTCTCCTCTGAGTATAAGTAGTGTCATCTACTACTCTTCAAAGAAAACAAAGTTTTAGTTTGGAAGCCTAAGGATTCTAGGGGAGACACTAGTATTCATGAGTAAAAAACCCTCTCATTTTAGCAAGGTGCGAGGGCAAAGCCTACTCTGCCTGCCTGCTTCCACCCATATGCTGAGATGAAATTTGGCACTTCTCCACCCACATTTATAGCTCACAGTCAGCCTTCCAATCAGGGGAGGATTGTGGGATCATAATAATTTCACGATGGCAGAAAAAGTCCTTAAAAGCTGCTGACAGTCATAATATGGTTCTGCATTCATCAATATGACTAAAAAACCAAAAGTCACCATATAATGAAAAAAATCAATAGCACAAGAGAAATGGAACACAGTGAATAAGCAGAGCTAATACTGGAAGAAACAACTTAAGTACAATCCTAATTTGTGCTGCATCTACAAAATTGATGGCTGTAAAAAGTAGGAATAGAATAAAGAAAATGCTTAGAAATTAAAAATATGATTTGAAATAACATGCAAATGATAATAATAAAATAGAGAAAATAGGAAGAGTTAGATAAAAAATTCGGGGTATATTTCCAAGAAGTAGTACAAAATGGAAAACATAGGAGGAAAGTTAAAACATA
Organism: Manis pentadactyla; assembly: GCF_030020395.1. NCBI lineage: Eukaryota > Metazoa > Chordata > Mammalia > Pholidota > Manidae > Manis > Manis pentadactyla. Next base: position 2,651,257 of record NC_080037.1, read on the forward strand.
TAAAGGATCGATTTAGAAAATTTAATCTGTTTAAAATATATTCCAGATATAAAGAACAAAGATAAACTACTAGAGTTGAAGAAAGACATTAAGTCAAGTTGAAAATGCCCACGAAAGGCCTGGGATGTCCAACTTGACTTACAGTTAGAAAATTGGAAACAAAACTACACTGAGAAACAATTCTCACATATCTGACTGGCAAAAACTAAAAAGTGTGACACCACATTCTGTCAGGAGGCTGTGGGGATCTGGCCCTCTCCTGTTGTTCCTGGGAATGAGTAAGGGAGGCCTTTTGGGGACAGTTTGGTAACATGCAACATGGCTATACAGGTGTGCACCATTGGCACAGCAATTCTCCTTCGAGAAATTCACCCTGAAGACACACTTCCAACAGTACAAAAATACATGGCACAAGGCTACTTCTGTGTAGTTTGCAATTACAAGTGACTGGAAAGCAAACTCAAATGCCCACACAACAGGAATGGTGTTCAATGACCTGCAGTAAATCCACACAATGGAGTTCTCAATAAAACAGAGTAAGGAAGATTTCTATGAACCAATGTGGTGTGATTTCCAGGATATTTTGTTAAGTGAAAAAAATGAAGTACAGAGGAGTACCTATAGTATGAGAGCTTTAAAGTAACAAACAAGGGTAATAAAAAATATACATTTCTTTGCTCATTTGTTCAAAGAAACAGAGAGGGCACAAGTGGGAATGGGATGGAGAGAATTATGAGAGAAGGGAATGACATTTTTGTGAAGAGAGTTCTTTGTATAAACCTGACTTTTGTAACCATGTTAGTATCTCATATACTTAAGAAAAAAAAAAACCCCACAAGAATGGGAGGAAAAGCCCAATACTGAATACAAGCACAACAAAATAACTGAATTCCAAATGAATAATGTAACTACACTAAAGAGGGTATAAAAAGAACCCAGATAACTTCTGGACATGTGCATGGACTTTATGCCAGCCTTCAGGTTAAAGACGAGAAACTCTAAACATACACTGTGCTCAAATTTGTAGGACTTTTCTTTTCAAAGACAATGAGTTAGCAATTTTGAAACCACTTTCTTTTCACTATAGGATTTAACAATTAAGTAACTATATTGTTGATATGGAAGCCAGGTTTCTCATTGTCACTGAGAAGGGAGTTAGAATATGCAGAGGTAAGGGTGGAGAAGAATGAACTACAGGGTGCTGGGCTGGAGCGGGAGGTAACAGGGAGAACTTGTGTATTTTAATATAAATAGGTAGCTAGCTAAAGAAAAATACATACTGGTGTGCGTGGATGTGTACACGCAAGGACATAAATGTGTGTGGTGCGTGTGTATGTAGAGGTACACCTATTTCTGTTGAGATGTCCTAGAAGCAGTGACAACGGAGTATCAATGAGTGCATCTAGTGCCTGGATCTTGGCTTCTAAGTACCTTTCCTCACCAAAAGAAAATAGAGATCTTTGGAGAAATGGCTGATTCCTAGACCTTAAGATGAGGCTGAACATCCTGTGCCACCAAAATAAGGAAACACAGAGAATGCTAGGGACAAAAGGACACAAGAGCCACCCTGCAGGGGCTCCCACTGGACAGATCTGGGACAATTTGAACATTAAAATAAAAAGAGTAGGATTCTAACCTATGGAATACAGAATTTCTGCACCCATACTGATACAGATGGATAAACAGGGTAAAAGGAAAAGTTCATCCTTACAGCTGAAAGCCAGCTAGAAGAAATGATGGAATTATTTCAGAATCACAATCAATCCTGGCAAAAATCACCAATGGACCTAGTGGGTGAAACTGGAGAAACAAGATATTTGTGCAGTTTCAAACTCCCCACAACATACTCACTAATTTAATATTCAGGTTAAAGACGAGAACTCTATTAAACATACACTGTATAATAGTAACTACACATTGAGAAAACCCGGCAGACGCCACCGAATGAGATTATCAAAGTCAGTGTCACCAGCAGTGGGACTCATCAACAGCACGGTTCTCTTTATCATCCACAAAGGGGGACGCAACATCACTTCTGTGGTATTTTTACCCAAAGTGTGTGGTCTGAACATAATCATGAGGAAACATCAGACAAACACAAATTAACGGGTGGGCCACAAAATAACCACTGTACTCTTCAAAAATACCAATGTCATAAACTACAAAGACAGACTCAAATTGCCCCAAATTAAATGTGACTAAAGGGACACAGCAACTGAACGCAATGCATGATCTTAGATTTTCTTTTGCTCTAAGGGACGTTACTGGTATAGCAGGCAAAAATCTAAACAGGAACTGTCTACTAGACATTACTATTGATTCAACGTTAATTTCCTGATTTTTGATAAAATATACTCTGGCTATATACGGTAATTTGTTGGTATTTTTCCTTAGAAAATATACAGTGAAGTATTAAGGGTAAAGGGTCATGTCTGCAACTTTCTTTTAAAACAGTTCAGGAAAAATCACACATACATCACAGAAAGGGAAACAGAAAAAGGAGAGAGAAAGCAAATGAAGTAGGCTTTTAGGATTTAGAGGATCTGAGTTGGCTTTCTACTACTCTGGCAACTTTCCCAGAAATCTGAAATGATGTCAAAATTAAAAAATTTTTTAAAAGCTATATATACTAAGGTGCTGATTACAGCATTATTTATAATAGTGAAAATATCATTCATTAAATAATCAGTTACTAGCTCTCTTACATTCCAGATGGTACGCTAGACACAAGACACACAACAGCAAACAAGCAAGGCCGATCATGCGGCTTAGGGGCTGAGGGCTTCCCTGGGGGCAACACGTGCAGGACTCAAGCTGGGAAAGGTGGTCACTGCAGGGGGAACTTAACCATGGTGGGGCCACGTGGAAATGTTAAAAAAATCAGAGCACAATCATCCAATAATGGCTAATCAAAAGTAGAAAAATAAAAACTATCATTAACAGGAGAGGATACTTCTTTGTAAGACGTTAAAGAAAGCAGGACACACTATAAATACTATTAGAATTGTACATGTATGGACATACGAAAAAATTTAAAGGCAAAATAAAAGTAGTCCTCATAGTGATTGTGTTTTCCTAACAGTTTCCTCTGTTAAATTTTTCAATAATTGAAGAAAAAAAGTCATTCCCCCAAAAAAGTTACCAACATTTCAGAAAATAGTCATATCCAGAAAAAAGTTACATCCACATAAATGGGCTGAGTAACTGAGCTTAAGAAAATGTGACTGGTCAATTAGGACCATCAAAAATTGGCAAAATATTTTTAGCTAGTTTTGGTATGTTTACCCTCCTTAAAAATACCTTGTTTCAAATTTTTTTCCATATTATTAGGAAATCCACAAAGCTACTAGTTCTTAGTGTCTTAACTATTTAGAATTTTTCCTCAAAAAATAGGCACCTTTAGACTTAATGTAGTATGACCTCCAGTCTGGGGGAGGTAAAGCCCAGTTCTGATTCACCGCACGATGTCGGTCAAGGCAGACGGTAAGCTCCTCGCAGGGGTAGGTGACCTTTTCGGTGCCCCACACCATGGCCACCCATCACCAGCGGTTTGCTTATTAAGCTTACATGCTGCAGAGTTATGGTCTCAAATGCTGGTTCTTAACTTGGAATCTGTGGGTTCCTGTGCAATCCACGAATGGCCTTGGTGAGACAGAGAGATTGGTGGGGGTTGTCGTTTATGAACTTTCTTATTTTTACTAAAAATTTTAGGCATGTCCATTTTGTGAGGAGAAAAGTTTAGAGCTTTCATCAAATTTTCAGACATCCAAGACCCAAAAGATGCCAAGAAGTACTGTTCTAAGTGAACAACCAAGCTTGTGAGATTTTTCTAGTAACTTAGAAATTTAATAATTATGTAAAGCCATTTATTTGATTTTCACATCATGGTTAGGTCACAGAGCCAAGTTCAAGTGCTATGAACATAAAATATGAGTGAATTAAATCAAATCCCCCAACTCTAAGTTAAATTCAAGCTTCCCTGTGAAATACCACACATGCATCCAAATGATTTACTAGCTTGTAATAACCCTGGTGAATAATTACAGAATGCCTTATGCCTTATGTAGCATTAAAAAATTTCTGATGACAATGCTGAGTTATTTTAAGCTAGGCCAAAAGAAAAAAAATTTCATTTTATAGTGACTGTGTCAAGCACTAAGCTAGGCACTGAGATTCCAAAAAGAATATGCAGATCTTTTGAGAAGCACACTATTGGGAAAGACAGGAGTGTAAAAAATAACACTCACAATATAGGCAGGTGGTCTCCTGGAATGGTAAAGGTGATTTCCACGAAGAATTGATATGTAAGCTGGCGGAGTTTCACTGTCATAAAGAAGCGTAGCCCGGGATGGGCAACACGAAGGGCTGTGGGGATGCTTACGAAGGCATGGAAGGCACCCTCCTGTGCGAGGAGGGGACGGACGAAAGACGAGCGAATTTAAGGTCTGGACTGGAAGTAACCTATGAACTGATGGATGAATCTGGGTATGTTCCCGGACACAAAAAGCTGCAGCTATTGAAGACCTATAAGGAGAGGAGTGACTTGAAAAAAAGGTGTCATCTCGGGGAACGATGTGGAAAATAAGACTAATGTGGAAAAGATCAAAAGAGATAAGAAAATCCTTAGGTGAAAATATTCTTTCTGACAAAATCAATTATGCCTGTTTTTGTTTGGAGTACAGGTTTCCATAAAAAACTTCTTTAAAAAGCAATACATATCTTTAGTTAGAGCCTCAATTTGCAATTTAGTGGCAGATTCTCACAGAAACCTGTCCTGAGCCCACCGTTTTGCCCGAGCCACCGGGCGGGGGGCGCCGCTTACCTGGAACCGAGAGGTTAGTGGCCGCGGCGCTGCTCAGCGGGAGGACCGGGTTGACCGTCAGGGTGGGCGCGGCACTGCTCGCCACAAGGCTCGGCGTGGTTGCCACCTAGAGGCCAAAAAGGAAAATACGCAAAAGTATTTAAAAATCAAAACTTAGTCTAAGTGTATTGTAGACTTACTTTGCCTATAAGAAATTTTAAATTCCATATACAGTAGAATTAAAATAAAATAAAATTAATTAAAATAAAGTTATTTCTCTTTCTCATAAGAGAAATGACTTTATAATAATCACTCTTTGATGTGGGAACTGAGAAGACTGGCCTATATCTAAAGTTTGCTATTGGAAGATGGTTTTTCACTGGTAAGACAAATGGCTGTGCCCAGGTTTTAGAAAAAATAAAATAAAAAACACCCCTACATTTTAATAATATTTAGTTAGATAAAGTTGAAGGAAAAAACAACATACGAATCACCAACTTACTCTATTCAAGAAAACTATTCAACAGGATCAGGAAATCTGGGGTCACTGCATTGGTTTTATTTTTTTGACTTTGTGGGGGCAAGACTGTCTTGTTTTTATTTTTAACAATGAGATAACGGAAAGAATATGAAGCAATGTTTAAAAACTGACAGTTTCTTTTTAAATAATACAACATACTTCTATAGTTTTGTAAGATATACTGTCTTCCTTCTAGTATAAATAAATACAAAACACAAAACACCTACATAAAACAAAACTATCTTTTTGATAATTACCACCATGAGCTTTATGGTTAAAGCCCTACCACTTAACAATCATGTAGTCTTCACTTAACAAACTAGTATGTGCTCTTAATGATGACTTTAGTTTGAAAAGCTTCTCAGTATAGAATGATATAAAAAATAAAAAAAAACAAATCAACAAGAAAGGATCCAAAATGCAAACTCAACAATCTTTCCATCTTTGGAATCCTGCTTGGAAATGTGGAGTCACATTTATAATTACCCTTCAGATCAAGGGAGTCCATGACCACTTTATGTCCCTTCTGTCTAGGAATCCTATTCTAATGTAAACAGCAAGTCACTCAATGAGGTCATCCGCAAAAAGCCTACATGTTTGAGAGTGAAGACCTGAGATGATCCTTTTAATACAAGTTCAGAGCTAAATAAAGGTTACCTGGAAATTTACTGTCGATTACTCATGCATGTTCAATAATTTGGGCTTTAGGTCCCAACATGAATAAAAAGTAGCTAAAGATTTTTCTAGAGAACTGGAGCAGCAGCAAATTTAGAGTAACCTAATGAACTACACCAGAGAAGAGAAAAATGAAACTGCAGTGTAACAGAAAAGAAAATTGCTCACTTCAAAAAAAGAAAGACAAAAGTTCTTAGGTCAACATGAGATTTGATTACTTTGGTAACATGTAAAATATAAATTCATATACACTTACTCAACAAGAATATATATACAATAAATTCCTGACCATTATGATAAACTGGTTTCACAGCTCATTTGTAAGATTACGAGAATCCGCCCTGCGCTCGTGTGCCCTCCTCCTTACCCTTACCAGTGAGGCTGGGCTGGGGAAAATTGCTTTGATAGGCGAGCTGCTGGTCCCACCACTGCTTGGCGGGTTGATTCTCTTCTCTTTCTGGCGGCGGTTACAAAACCAAACACGAATCACCTCCTTTTCCATACTGAGCTGATCAGCAATCATGGTGATCTCTTCCGAGGTAGGCTTTTGATTCTGAAGGAGGAAAAAACACCTTTGGGAATAACTTTTTGAACTACTGACATAACCATGTCATTATAGGAATAAACGGGGAGGACAAGCCAGGAAATGAAGTTGGATATGACCCTATTAGCCCACTTTTAACAAAGAACTTATGTAGATAGATATTCTACTGAATATATTTAACTCATTCTTGAATTTTTTTCATCTTAAGGGCTATTAATCTTGAATAGAATTAACGATCAATACAACTTTACATATTAGTAGGAATTAAAGCATCTTCTCAGTGCTTCATGCACATTTCACTTGGACCAAGTGAGGCAGGCGGTAAACCTGGGGGGCGGGAAAGGCAGGTATTTTACAGATAAAGGGCTTCAGTTTAAGTAATTCAACCAGTCACACACAGTTAATAAAAGTGGTAGATCTGAGAAAGGCTCCTGATTCAGTGCTCCTTCCATGGGGCTCAAGCCTCTTCTGAATTACAGAAGTCAGAGTTCTGCCAAAGCTTTGACTGTGATATTCTCTGGTACGGAAACATTACCCCGGAGAGCCAAATACCTGTGAGGATGAACTTGCACTCCACGGCCCGGTACTCAAGGCCCTTAGCGTTCCAGCCCCAGACCATTATTCCAGGCCCACCCACACCAGAATCGAGCCAAGTCACACCTCAGTGTTTCCTGAGACGCCTCACAGTTTTCTCCGGGGCCTCTGCTCACACATTTCCATCCCTCCCTGTCCTGCGTGTGCTGTGTCGGCTGCTGCCTGTCACACTGAATGCCCACATGGATGCGAGCCTGTCTCCTGAACCCCGAAGCACCCTGGCTGTTTCCCACGTTTTCTCCAATACGTTACAAGCATCCATAAGGGCTGAGGCTGATGGGTCCACCTTTTACCATCTACAGCAGCTACCCAGACAGTCCTACCCAGACAACCCATGTGCCTGAGAAACAAAACCCCACGGACCTCCAAGAAACTCTTCTCTAAGGCCACACGGATGTTGGTCTCTATGCTGGTGCGCTTCTTCCTCCTGCGGTTCAAGCCCTCCATTACCATCCCTGCAGAATTCAGGGCACTGGGGCTGGAGATGGCCGAATCGGACGAGAGGTTCTCTGGGAGAAAGACGACGACACAGGAATCAGCTGAGCGCGATGCATGCACATGATGACGTGTATTAATGACAACAAAACTGACCCAAATAACTTAAGCTACAAGTGAGCATGGAATGAAAGGGTTTTCATAACCTAGGTTAAAAGTGTTCGCTGCCACCGATCCCCCTGCTGCTCTTGTTGGCATTCTTTGTCGCAGGCCGGCTGACTGTACTGTCACCACTCCACCATTTTTTTATTTCTGTTTCTGAGAAAGCAGATGTCTACTCCCAGCCTTAGACTCAGCTCTGCTGCTTCTGATTCTGTCCTTATGTTTTGGCTTTGTCTGTCTATTCATTTATTAACTTTGGGGATCAAACGGAGAAAGTTTGGAAATTACTGAATATATCTGTCTTGCAAATGATCTCTCATGTTTTGGTATAATTCAGGGCACCGGCCCTCCCCCAACAAAACAACAGTGAAGCACTTCTAAATGCTTTTAAGTTTAAACAAGGTTTTGTAATTTGATGGTTGAGTTTAACAACCCTGAGCACACCAGGCATCACTGAGTTTCTTTCCTCTCTACGTAAAATGAGGCAGAGAAAGCCGACCAGCGGTTCTCACCTGTGGACTCGGTGAGATCACAGGTGCTGAGGTCTCACCCAGAACTTTGGAATCAGTTTCCCAAGATGGGCGTTACAGATTTACGTCTCCCCAAGACCTGAGCTTTGTCCCCGGCTACAGTGAGAACCGGTCTAGGGGATATCTCTATGGTTCCTTGGAGCGCGCACAGTCTAAGGTTCTGTGATTCAAAATCCATAATCCACATTTTCCAAAAGGAAACCTCAGCACAAAACATGTAAATGAAAACTAGCAGCTTTACCTCTTATGTCTGAAATATGTGGTCATTTTAATAACAAAAGCAGAAATATTATCCATGATGAGTTTATGGTAATTTGCCAAGGAAGAACCAATGAACTTGCTTTTCGAGTTTATCTAAATACACATAGGCCTTCTCACCCTGTCCCTTCGGTGTCCCTAGCCCTGGCTCAATACAGCCTTCCAAGGCCAAACGTTACTGCTGACTGTAAGCGCTGTCGTTACCTGACTACTTAAACGAATCGGCTCTCTTCCCTACGCAGCCGTAACTACAGCCATCTTTCCAAGACTGGTGAGCCTCAAGGCTCTGTAGTACCAAAAAAACAATAAGAAACACAAACCTGAATTTATACAACAGTGCCCCCTGTAAAATTCCAATGGGCCACGAGAAAATTGCGTATAAATTCACCCACCTGCATCATTTAGCCACTTCTCCAAAAGTGGCTTTAATTTGCACATGTTCTTAAAGCTGAGGTTCAAGGCTTCAAAGCGAGAGATGGTCGTTTGGCTGAAGTCATTTCCATACAGTTTACCCATAGCGAGCCCAACATCGCCCTGCAGTCATACAGAGCAGGGAGGGAGAGAGAGAGAGAGGAGACTAACCTCAGTAACGCCCATGGTCCTCACCCTGGGGGGCCACTCCAACAGCGCTCTAGACAAGGACTCAACGACCACTCCACTCACTGGGCAACACACCACCAACCGTCCTTAAGCTGGGCACAGTACTCCGGTGAGGACTCTGCTAGTGAGGCCTTGACTGTGACAACACTCGGGGCTGTCCCATACTCCCATACTCTCCCTGTTTGAATCTCTCCTTGTCACCTTATGTAATAATCAGTATATCAGATATTTCCACTAAGTTTCTAGAAACCATCTCAAAAACAAGCCCCTTAAATGATGCAACCCAAGTGACTTACATAATCTTTACAAATCAGTTTACCTGTATCACCCAGTGTTAATAGGTGTAACTGTACAGATAGACTCATGCATTTCTGATTTAACCACACTTCCAATAAAGCACTTTAAAATCTAAAATGCCTCTTTTTTTTTTTACCCCTATACAGTATTCCTAGAAGCAGCGAAAAAATCCATTTGCTCCCTTAGTTTGGATTTCAAAGTTGGTTACAAAAAACAGGTGTCCTAAAAGACTACTTTTGTAACCACTAGAGATAGAAGGTCACAGTAGAGAGGTTTGACCCACTTAGTCAAGCCTTCATGCGCATCGGCAACTGGTAACCTTACCGCAGTAGAACAATGATTCCCTGAATGTATTACAGAAGATGTCTTTCTCCAGAAACCTACAACCTTTGAAATGTAGACCTGCTTCTCTTCCAGCTGAATCTCTCTTGTTAAAGCTGGAAAAAGCTGTATCTTAATAGTTATTCTATATACAGGTAAGAGAAGCTCATGGAGTTTAAATGATTCATTTCAATTAGTTCAGTGTCAGAGCAGAAAGCACCATTTCTAGTTCAAAGGACTACACAGCTCATTCTACTATTCGCCAACTCTGAACCGTCCTGGCAACACTTATTTTGAATTGGGATTATCCCAGGTTTCGTGATGTTTGCCCTACAGCTCCTCTTTCAGATGTAGCACCGTTTATTAGCACCAGCATTAGGCAGTATTCAGGGAAGGGAGGATTTTTTTTTTTTAACTTCATTTTTTTACTGGGAGTAACTTTTAATAAAAATCTAGCAAGGAGAAATGTTGGCACTCTAAAATAAAAGGAGGGACAGAGAGTACCTGAACTTCAACTCATCCGTATCCTGTGTCTTTACATGGGCCAGCTGCCAGACTCATGTGGCTATTTAAGTTAAAATTGATTCAGATCACGTAAATTAAAAACTCAATTCTTCAGTCCCACCAGTCACCTTTCAAATGTTCAACAGCCACGTGCGGGTAGTGACTATCATATGAACAGCACAGACTTAGAACACTGCCATCATCACAGGACGTCTGTGGACAGCCCTGAGTACACTACCTCTAAGCGGAACAGAAACGGACTGCTTATTGATTTCCTTCTAGTTACAGTAAAACTGAAAGAACCAGCATAGTGTGAGCAGGGCACAAATGCTATCCATAGATCTATATGCAAGTATATAGATATAGGTTTATCTTTATTGATATCTCTATGCATTCAGTATATCTTACTTCAACAAATACTCACTCAGTGCCTACTATGTGTCAGGCTCTAAACATGCTTTGTCTATCACATATGCTCAGGTCTTGGTCACTTTGTTAAGATTATAGCTTTCTAGAAAACTGGGGCCAACTACAGTTTGCAATTCTTGGAGTATAAGGCCTGCTGTACCAGTTAGCTGGCAATAAATGTTTACTGACCATACCTACATAATTTGCTGCATAATTTTTTACAAACTTCTGCAATACCTTCCTATGAAAAGTAACAACATTGACAAATAAAAAATAGAACAGCTACTCAAAAATCACATCATAGTTAGGTTGGCAGGCTGGAAACAGAGCTATGCCATCAACTAACAGGAACCATGGCAATGAAGGGCAAATCCACTTGAGGCTTATAATGAAATTTTACTTCATATTTATTTAGTGAATAAAAAGCAACATGTCCCTCAGTTAACATGCTAATTTTCATTAATTTGATATGTGCTTGGTTTAGAGGTCTTATAACTACATGTGGATTCTCCTTTACAAAAGCAAATGTTTTAAGCAATTGACTCATATATAATCTAAACTATTTTAAATCCCTTTGAGATTTTTTAAAAGAATGAAGGGTAAAAAGGAAGAAAGACTGCAGTTGGGATATAACAAATGTCCCACAGGTGATAAAGGTGTTACACTTTCTGATCATGTGATGACATCTATCATACAATGATATGACATCATTTCATATCATTGGTTAATAACCAATTATGTAATTGGAAAATTACTGTTTCAAATATCTACTAACATTTATGTTTACCTAGAGAATTGGGATTTTTTGCTAGTTTCAATGATAACTTGAATGTCTAACCTCCCTTGTGTGTGTGAATAAACTGAATACTTTGAATATCCACAACTGAGGTGTATGATTTAAAAATAAAGGTTGATTTTCCAATCCTGCACTGTAATATGTGCTTTAATCCACACAGGTAAATTTGTGAAATGTTGCCACTGCTACGTTAAAGGCAATTTGAAAAATAAGGAAGGGTCATGCCAAACAATAGGACAAAACCATAAAGCAGACATCAGGTCACAGGGGGACTCCTTTATATACACAGAAAAAGACACACACAACACTGGCAATATGCTGGGTCAGATGCCAGACAGGCATTTTGGGTGAAAGGTAAAGATTTTATAAAAGCCTTAATATCCTGGGCATATCACCAGGGCAACAATCTCCTAGGGAACCAAAAAGTATGCTGTGCTAATAGCCTATAAGCTGAAGCACGGCTAAATAAGGCAACCGTATGCTTATTTAAGCTTATGAACTTACCCCAGCATTCCACCTGGGTCTTTAGCTCTCTTTTTTAAAAACAAGCCAGATCATTTAGCTGTTTCAAAAGTACTGAAAGTCTTTCTGAATTATAATTTGTTTCTTCACAACTGAAATTCTTCACAAATACAACTGCTTTTTCTCTAAAATTGTATTTATTTTTAAAAATCATTTTGTATGTTCCTGATACATAATTCATTCCTTTGAGCAAAAAAAAAAAAAAATTACCTAAGAAATAGAAGGAATAAAAGTCTGCTCTTAAAAACACAGAAAACATCAGGGATGTCGTCTCTGGTTTTTGATCTACCAGAACAAGTGATTTATTACTATACTTTCAAAACAAAATAATTTGGAGAATATTGAAGTGGTGGCTACAATTTCAAACAGTGTATTATTCTCTGGAAAGAAATCATCAGGTTTCTTTTCTGATTCCACAAAAGCACCCAATTCAATCTATACTTCAGTAATTCCTTTTATCTAATGATCTTGTATCTTTTACATAAATGTCATTCAGTTTAATTCTTTTCCTTCTTTAAAAGTATGTGTGACAGGTTAGTCGAAGAGTCAGTGGCAGTATTTACAACAAAAATAACATATACCCAGGTGCCTGTTTAAACCATTAAACATATTCCACTTTGTAAGCCCTCTGCTAGTTGACATTAAAAAAACTTTGGATTTTCATTAATTTGGATTTCTCACCTTTAGCAGATTCCTATTTAATTAGTTTCAGAGTCTGGGTTTATTTTGGGTGTGTCTCTCTCTGCCACCCCCTTCTCTCTCCCAAAAAACTATTTTTAAGCAAGTCTTCCACGTTTCTTCTTTCAGCTACTCTAAAGACCCTGTACTCTTTACTCTCCATCGTGCGTATGCTGCACTAGGTCTAGAACCAGACGTTCTTCAAATAATGAACCCTCACTACAGTTATATTATCCCCAAACAACATCTTTTAAATTTTCGTTATTTATTGGTATAATTTCAGAGGCCTGTGTTCTAAAAGAAATAATAAAGGTTTTGATTTAACACTAATTATACATGGACAACTGAATATATACGATACTAGCCTAAACTTGTAAATGCAGGAAACTGTTAAGAAGTTACAGTTTGAAACTAAAAACCAACAAGACTGAGGAATCTACCATCCCTCAGAAGCCTCTTCAGACTTGCACAGCAAATACTTGGACCCAGCTGAGGAGGAAAACCTAACTTAAGGGTGGGTTCATCTTACCTGAGTGAATCCAAGTTTGATTCGTCTTTGTTTGAAGGTCTTGGCAAACTGCTCAAGCTCCTCAAGGTCACTGGGCTCCTCCAAGCTGGGAGTATCAATTCGCTTTGGTGCTGACTGGCTCTGTGGAAGTGTCTGAATTGGGGTTGCTGCTATCGTGCGCGTCGGGGTTGCTGGCTGTGGAAAGAACAGGAGAGCTGCACACACAAGACACCTCAGTGTGTAACAGCAACGTGCCACAAGTCAACCTAAGGCGACAGCTATGTTCAAGGAGAGTCATGAAGACTGAGTAATACTGCAGAAGGTGCTACATACGCTCGGGGAGAAAAAGCAGAGTGTGAAATTATGAATGCTGTAATAGTGGTTTGGGTCAGACATGTCAATCTGTGGAAAAAACTTGCACACACAAAAATGAAACCCACTACATTTGGATTTTCCAATGTTCTGAATATATGTATCTACACCTTTTAATAATTATTTTAAAGAATCTATTTCCTAAATATGCTACTTAAGCTGTAAGTTTCAAGACACTAGCGACCATATTTGTCTTACCACTATTGTATTTCCAAGTTGTCATAAGATTAAAACTACTTTAAAGAGGGAAATATAAATCACCTAGTTTAAATAATCTATGTAACAGCTTCACTTTTGTGTATTTTGAGTTTTCTTCCAGAGACTTTTTTTTCCCTCTTTTCCTGTTTTTAGTTTGCTACAGTTTAATCTGTGAATGTTTCTCTTAAATTATAAGTAATTTTTAGATTTTCAATAACAATGTATGTATCCCAGATCACTTTTTATGATGTAATTAAGATGCTGGAAGGGACCCTTGTGCACAAAATCAAAGCAGTAAACTTTTTAATTGAAGTGACTGACATACAAAAAAGCTACAGTTTAATGTATACATCTTGATGAGTCTGAAGGTATCCACTCATATATACTTTGTCACCATATATAATGCCCTAAATGTATCTACTAGCCTTCAGAAATTTCCTCCCTCCCCTCAGATCTACATTTTTAACCTTGACTGCAATTACAGTATGTGTAATTTTAAACTCTGCTTTTCTCAACACTAAGGTTCAACTTTTTTTCTATGGTGTTTTAGTCTGTATAATTATGATTTTCAAAGCCTGAGTGAGACAATATTATAATTTATTTAACAATTTCTGCATTGCTAGACTAATACAGGCAACACCACAATGAAAAGCTTTGTGTATACAGTTCTTTGAGATAAATTCACAAGTGCTTTTCTGTACGTGGATAAAGAGGAAGCCATAAACAATCGTGGCTTCCGATCCACATCACTGGCTCTCAGCATCCAGGGCTAGTTTCCACCACGATTGGTGTTAGCAGTTCTTAAAAATGTTTTGCTAATTCGAGGAGTACAATGGTTCTTCACTGTTGCCTTAATTTATATTGCTCTTATTACTCAAAGTAAACATTTTCCTGTGTCAATTTTTATCTGTACTTCCTTTTATGTAAATTGGATTTACTTCCATAACCCATTTGTATATTCATGATATCCTTATTCTCATCCTTATCCTTAAAGAGCTCATCAAATGTTATAGATTAAGCCTTTCTGTTGTTAATGCAAATTTCCCAGTCTGCTTTATTTCCTTTTATTTTTCAATATACATGAGTTTAAAATTGTCAAAAATTTGGGTGAACTTTTCTTTTTCCTTTTTAATATCATTTGTTGCTTCAAATATGAGAAAGCTTTCACTTATTTCTAACTCAGAATTCCCTTTAGAATTTTGCAAGCTTCTTCTACATATTTTAAAATAATTATTTAAATCCATCTAGTTTACTTGCAGACATGAGGGCATAACTTTTTTTTAAAATAAAATACTCTATTTCCTTGCACACAAAAACAAGACTCCTCTGATTTCCTCAGCGAGCAGAGCCCGCCTGGTTGAGCCTCGCGAGTGGACGCCGCCGCCCCCGCCGAACAGCAGCACTGCTCAGTGACCCTGACGGTCAGCAGGAGCCCGGGCGAGCGACTGCAGGCCAGGCTCACAGGCGAAGTGTGTGGCTGTGAGGTTTCTTCTCGGATTTACTGGGTCACATACCCTACCTCTGACCTCCTTAGCAACATCCTCTATGCACCTGAACTAACTGTCCCAGAAAACGACACGGCGGGCATCACATAGGCCCACAGTAGGGCAGGCTCCTTTCCAGCATTCTGCTTCAATGTGGACAACAGAGTTCATCTCCGTGACGTGCTGACAGCCAAGGAATCTTCGACCTGGCCACTCTGCAGGAGCCAGAACAGCACAGGTGGGGTTAGAACCCTCCGCAGCTGTGCCCAGTGACACTGGCCAGTAAGGCAGAGGTGAGTCTCAACGATCAGACTGCTCACCTTCAGGCTTAAAGTATCTCTGTTCTCAAATAGTACGACTAAAAATAGCCTGGGTACCTGTAGGTGGGGTGGTTACAAGATAAATTACCCAGCTCCAGAAACCACGCTGGACTGGGCCAGATTTTATACACAGTACAGCAGGATTCAGCAGGAGTCAGGATGAAGCTCCCACAGCCCTACCACTGTGTGCAGGGCTTATTTTTATATTTTTATAAAGTATAATTTTATATTTATATTGCCTCAGTCAGGCTTTGAAAATATTTTAAAACCTTATATTTATACTCAGCATATTCACAATTAAACGCACCACATGGAAGTATACACTCTGATGTGCTTTGACAATTGTGTACAGCCATTCAACTGCTACCACAATTAAGATACAGAGCACCTCCTTCTCCCCCGGAAGGACCCTGTGCTCTTCACCACTCACAGCCACCCCGAGCTCCCAGCCCCTGGCATGTGCTGACATGAGTTCTGTCCCTACGGTTTTGTCTGTTCTAAAACGCCACACAAATTCAATCACACAGCATGTGGTCTTTTTTGTTTGGCTTCTTTTACTAAGCATATGCTTTTCAAATTCATACATGTTGTTGAATATATCAGATGTTCATTTCTTTCTATTCCCGAGCAGCAGTCCATCATATTCTATGCCAAAATTTATGTCATCTATTTACCAGTGGATAGACATTTGGGTTGTTTCCATTTTGGGTGATTATCGATAAAGCTGCTCTGACATTCATATACTGGCCTTTGTGTGGACATACACTTTCATTTCCAAGAGGAAAATCACCAAGTCATAAGGTACGTGCATATTTAACTTTATAAGAGACTGTCAAACCATCTTACCACACTGATGGACAGTGACTGCACTGGGGTATGGGTGGGGACTTGATAATATGGGTAAATGTGTAACCACATTGTTTTTTCATGTGAAACCTTCATAAGAGAGTATATCAATAATACCTTAATAAGAATTTTTTTTAAAAAAAGAAACTGCCAAACCATTTCCCAAAGTGTCTGTACCGATTTGCAATATGACTAGCAACATGTAATAGCTCTAGTCGCACCACATCATCTCCAGCACTCGGTACTGCGCAGTCTCTTAATCTTTGCCCATTCTAGTGGGTAATATTTCATTTGCATTTATTTGCCTGATGAGTCATGATTTTGAGCATCTTTTCACATGCTTACTGGGCATTCATGTACCTTCTTGGATGAAGTACCTTCAAAGATTTGCATAACCCCTTTTTTAAATAAATCAGGTTGTCTTGCTATTGAGTTGTGTGAGTTCTTTATATATTCTAGATGTAAGCCTTTCATCAGATAAAAGTTTTAAGAATATTTTCTTCTGGTCTATAACTCTTAAAGGATTCTTTCAACAGAAGGTTTTAATTCATATGCCATTAATCAGTTTTTTCTTTTATGGTTAGTGCTTTTTGTGTCCTAGTTAAGTCACCACCTTATCCAAGGACACAAAGACATTTCCCTAAGTATTCTTCTAGAAATTTAGGTCTACAACCCATTTCAAATTAACCTTTGTACATCATATGAAATAAGGATCATAGTTCATTTTTTTGTCTATGGATGGTGAATTATTTCAGCATCATTTGTTGAAAAGACTTTCTTTTTCCCACCGAAATATGTGGGCAGATCAGTTGGCCACGTATGTGCGGGTCTACTGGACCTTCTATTCTGCTCCATTTCTGTCCATGTGCCATCATCATGTTGTCTCTATTACCACAGCTTTATAATTCTTAATAATCAGATTCTTTTCAAAATAGGTTATTCTGTGTCTTCTACAATTCCAAATAAATGTCAGAAACACCATGCAAATTTTATTTTTTAAAAAGCCCATTGGGTATTGATTGGAATTGTTTTAAATCTATACATCAATTTGGAAAGAACTCACATTTTAAAAACCTATGTCTTCTGGGTTCATTCATGAATACACTATATCTTTCCATTTCCTCAGATCTTCTTTACTTTCACTCAGCAGTATTTTGTAGTTTTCAATGCATAGGTTTTTAAAATATTGTGTTAAAATTTATCCCAAAGTTCTATAAATATTTTTCTTCTTAATTTCAATTTCGGAATGATCACTGTTAATATACAGCTTTTTATATACTGACTTTGTACTTATTACTTCCAGGAGCTAGCTTGTAGATTCCTTAGGATTTTCTATATAGACAATTATGTCACCTACCAGTTAGGTCAGTTTTCCTTCCTCCTTTCTAACCTACATATGCTTTACTTCTTCTCTTACTGCGCTGCTAGGGTCTGCAGCACAATGCTGAAGGAAGTGGTCAGTGGACATCTGTGCCTTGTTCCTGATCTTAAGGGGAAAGTATTCAGTTTTTATGATGTTAGGCTTTGTTCATAAATGCCTTTTACCAGACTGGGAAAGTTAACTTCTATTCCTAATTTGTAAGAGTTTTTATCATAAACAGATGTTGAATTTTGTCAAATACAGTAATGTGCTAATATTAAGTGATAACTTCCATGGTAAAAGACGAAGAGAATCAGAGCTGGAAGAGGGATTCAGGATCAGTCGGTTCAACCGCCCAATTTACAGATGAGGAAATGGAGGTTCAGAGAGGTTAGATAACCTGTTCAAAGACACAGGTAGGAAAGAGACAGGACTCAGAGCTTAAACTTCTGGGTGTCTAGACCTGTGCTTTTCATACAGTTTGAACTCTGGCAGAAATGAGCTAAAGCAACATCTGAAAGTTGAGAGGAAAAAAACAGAGATCAGAGCTTCTTTGCAGTTTCTGAAAAAGAGCAAAGGGCAATATGGGTTTTAACTGAGGTGGTAGGTTTTTTAGTTCAACTGATGATCTCTACTGTCAACTGCAGGGGGAGGGTGGTCAAACAGACAGAGCTTATCAATGACCTGCTGCTAGCACAGTTCTTTACAGACGTGTAACAGGGTCTCCTTTAAGGTTTGCAAAGACTACCTCATTTTGGCATTGTTTTATCAAGCTGATTAGCCTAGCTTTGAATTTTGGCCAGTTTTTTTTTTTAACTACTTGGATTATTTTTATTTGGGTGTTGTGGGGTATTTTTTGTTTTTGTTTAATTAAACAAAGCTTAAAAGTCCCACAAATCAGCAGGATAAGAGAAAGTGACCCTCATGGAAGAAAAATGACCTGGGAGGTGAGGGTGATGCTTGGCTGTGGCTGGAGGAGGCTGGCTTGGCTTTGCTGAGGTAGTTGCGTTAAAAGATTTTGCGCTTGCAGGAGACCTGTAAAATACAAACAGTGATGTCAGAAACATAAAAGATTACTTTGAACATACAGCAAAAGAAAGAAGGTGAAGTGAAAATTTCCAACTGATATCCTGATAGTCTTTGGTCTTAAAACTCTTAATGTCTTATTAGCCTGAAATCCAATCTTGTTAAATACAACTTGGTCAAGGAGAAATGGGACACTAAACTAAAACTGATACATGTCTTCAGGTAACCTGAATAATAATAACCTCTCTGACTAGCCAATTCTTTTTAAGGAATGGGCACAAATGAAGAAGGATTCTAAGTGGAAGCAGCCTGCAACTCCAAAAAGAGCTCAACTTCTTGACCCAGAATACATGAGAAACTGCTGGGCGAGAGAGCTGTCTTGGTCATGAAAGGAGCTGCCTGCTGTTAAGTGGAATAGGCATTCATATGACAAAAGATTTTGGAACAAATGATCAAGAAGAAAAAGAAATAGTGAGCAACGGGTACTGCTGCACTGACATCCCTCCTGCTGAAGCCTGGACACCCTGACACACGCAAGGCCTCCATGAAGCAACCTTACCAACATGCCTGAGCTTCATCATTTCATACAGAAATTAAAAGGCTGTAAAGATGTCTTTGTAACTCACAAAGTTTGTACAATTTCTAATACAACATTCTCTTCTCAAATTTTAAAATAAAACAAATGACTGATGGAAGCATATACTTTCAATGCTCCACCCATATTCTCTGAATATGTTCTCATGAAAAACCATCAAAATACTAGAAGCAGCTTATCCAGTTTATGTTCAGCATGTTGAAGGATGTCATTCAGACTTCCAGCCAAACTCTTGGGTTCTCCCTAGCGATGAAACACGTGGAAGGAGAAAATGTGGTATGAATGACAAATATTTTTCTCGACAAGAACACTGAGCCTGCATTGCCTGCAGGTTTAGCCGAGGCTCGTTCTGACGGCGCCCCAGGGGCGGCCGTGCCCGCCTGGGCTCACCCTGCTGGCCCTGCGGCGGCTGCGAGATGATGAACTGTGCGGGCTGCAGGCTGGCAGTCGGGTGCACCAGCACGAACTGCTGCAGGTTCAGGTTCTGCTGCTGAAGATGCTGCAGCTGCTGCAGATCCTGGAAGGAGACCAAAGGACAGGTTGGGGATTCTGATTAAAAGCTCGCCTAGGCCTAAGGCTCCCGGCCAAGCAGTGGGGCCTGGCTGTGCCCATGCAGCGCGGGCAGAATCGTCTTTCCGTGGGCAAGTGTCACCACCGAGCCAAGCCCCATTTTTAGTAGGTCTATAAATTTCCCTCAGGACAAATGGTTACTATTGTGCCTTTTAACATGTGGAGACCGATGTGGGTTTTAAAAATCAAGTAAGAACACTTGACTGACTTCTCTTGTAAAGTAGAACTTGAGGGTGCTATATCTGAATTTGCATCAAAAAATTAAAAGATTTATAACAATCATGAAATGTGGCACCAGCCTAGAACTCAACTGAGAAATCAGTGTAAAAATTTAATTTTTAAGTAGCCAACCCTATAAAAGTCTGATCCATAACCTATTAAACATATTGGTCCAATAGTTTGTAATTTTCAATGTGCATTGTCTTATTAGAATAATGCTAACATAGGGTCTCACTAAAAACATTTGTTTAGGGATGAAGAAAAGCGGCCAAAATGAAAACATCTTGATGAAAATTGCACTTACTAGTAGTCATAAAGACCAGTCTGACATCTATTCTTTCCTCATGTAGTTAAGTTAATCGCTTCTTTTTATGTCTTGTCAATTTAAGTCCATTTCTGAGTCTTCCCGGGGGGAATACAGACAACTGTGCAGCACTGGACTCATGGTAACTCTTGATGATTCACTGACATGACCCTTACCTTCCTCCCCTCCCCTTTTAGATAAAGGACTTCCCTTGCCTTTCCTCCTCGCCAGAGGTCTTTGCCCTTCAGTACGCCTGCCCCATCTGCGGGCACTCTCCCGCACAACATTCCCATGCAGCTCTGCCCAGAGCGGACCCCTCTGCGGAGGGGGCGACCGGCTCTCCCAGAGCACGAGGGACACACCCCATGCCTGGCGCAGACGGCTAGTTCAGCAGTCATCCCCTGCCTCGGAAATATTCAGCTAATCACTCACGAATCGTCACTTGCATGACAGTTATTCAAATCATCAACCGTGCGCGAGGCGCCAACTCCAGCGGGCAGGCTGACGCGCCCCCGCGCCGCTCACTCACCTGCGCGATCTGAATGGGCTGCGACAGCGGGATCTGCGTCATGGGCGTGGCGGCGGAGGCGGAGATGGCGGCCCCGGCGGCGCCGTGCTGCTGGCCGGCCGAGTGCTGCTGCACGGCGGCCGCCAGCAGCTGCGCCTGCGCCTGCGCCTGCTGGAGCAGGAGCTGCTGCTGGGCGGGCGTGAGCGCGAGCTGCGGGGGAAGCACGCACGTCGGCACGCGCGGTCCGGGACCCGGGCTCGGGCCGCTCCCCACCTCCCACTGCGGGCGGGACCCGTACACCGGCGGGGTGGTCCTCCCTCTGCTCCCAAACCACCGCTCGGGCTTGTCCAGGGCCCTCGGGCCGAGCAAAAAGTACTTAACTAGTCGGCGGGAAAAAAAGAATCGTTGCTGACAGGATGGGAAAGGAAATTTACACCCAACAGAACTGCAAGTGATTAAGTCAGATGAATGAGCACCAAGGATGCGGGATCTGACCATGGAAGGACCTGATAAGGCCCAGCTGCTTCCATTAGCATGAATCCTAACATATTCCATCATTTCCATTATGCCCTAAGATAGCACTAAAGAATATGAGCTCCGTTTGTTTCTTCTCCAAGGCTCCCTACAGCCCCTCCCTGGCACCGTCTTTTCTGGTGGTGAAAGCCTGGGTCTCTGCAACGTTACATCCTCTTTCCAACACATTATCTCTGTGAAACAGGTGGTGACAGCCGCCTCTCTTTACATGCAAATGAATTCTAATACCGAGATTTAATAGACCTCCAGCCACGTGAACCTGGAATCACAAGTGTCTCTTACTATTAGCAGACACTAGTCACCCAAAACAAAAAAATAGGAAACTATTTACAGCAGATTTAAACTTGCTTTCAAATGCAACTTGTTTCAAGCACTTAAATAAACGTGTTCTACCTTTTGGTGATATGTTCTGATCAAACAAGAATCATGAAATAATTCTTAAGTACACAGTCACTTAATGGGCACAACCCTCCTTATAAAAGGGTTCAATACAATTTGTGCATTAGAGGTGTAAGAATCTACCCTTCAGGAGATTCGTGTTTATAAATATTTTATACAATATGTAAACAGATATTAATTTCTACCAATGGGATTTTGTAAACAATTTTGTAACAATTCTTAAAACAGCCTTCCAATGCCAAAACATACGTTAACTGAAATAAAGGAAATAAAAAATTTGTGGGTTGACATGATGTGAACTGAGTAACAAATAATAACTCTTCCTTACCACTCCCCAACTGCCCCTCCGTCCCCCTGCGCCAAGATAATTTAATAGACAAACTTCAACATTGGAAGAACATTTGAATGGGTGTTTTAGAGCAAAGACAGATTAAAAGTTAAAAGCTTACTATATTCACATAGGCCAACTTCCTACCAATACAAATAAATGACATTTATTGACTGCTAGGTGCCAAGTACTGTTCTAGGAGTTTTACATACACTATTAATCTTCAAAAAATACTGAGACAGGTATTGTCAGCATCTCCATTTAGCTGAAGGAAAACCTAGGCACAGAGAGATGAAGTAATTCGCCCATATAGTAAATTGCAGAGCCAGGATATGAGACCAGAGGTTTCACTTTAGAACACTGCACAGGAACCTACAGAAAATGTTTTTCTTCTATGGGTACTAATCCATTCTACTACTTCTACCTGAAGTGATGTCATCACTGCCACACTGACATACACTTTCGTTAATGTAATGGCTTCAACCATAGGGTAATAAACCCGCTAAGAGATGAATCAATAGCTGAAATGTACATTTTAAGGGTCCTTGGTTTATCCGAAGCATCTGCAAAGTAAGAAAAGATATCCTGAAACTTATGACCAGGATAATTCCACTTTCAGACCTGCCTACACTGTAGAAAGTTCTTAAAGACCTAATAGTGCCAAGCCCAGCCATGTTACCTGTCTGCTACAGTAAACAGTCTAATCAGATAATAGCCAATGGCAGTTCTGACACAGAGAAAGTTTATTACGATTCTCTCAGAGAAAACTTACCCCAGTTATCTGTCCTCCAGCCAGCATAAGCTGGGTCTGGGGGATGGCCGCCTGCACTGAAGGCTGCTGGGTAGGCTGGCTGGGCTGCTGTGAATCCCCCGATTCTTCATTAGACTTCGACTGACGTGGGGAGCAGGGTGGGGAATAAGAAATTTCATAGTTGTTTAAAGAAATGTACTTATAACTCCGAATTTTAAGAACTATTTACACCAAGGCCTTATCCAATCATGAGTTTTTTGCTTTCACTCTTCTCCTGTCTTATAAATCTTTGCACTTTCCTAATTTTACATATTAAGTTTCTAGACTTTTTGTTCCAATGCCAGCAGAGCTGCAATTACAAATTTTAAGAAGAAAAAACAGTTCGATCTTCCACAAGAAAATCGGAATTTCTCAGAAACCCAAATCCTCAATTCTGGAAATGGGGAGGAAGGGAAGAGCACATTTTCAATCTACCTCTACATTAGATCCTCCATTCCAACATCGTGACACATACTTAGTGGTGGTCTGACTGAACCTTCCTTACATATCCTCTCAAAGACTGATTACCTGACCCAGGAACTTTTCATCTAATACTACAAAGAACTGTAAACTTAGCATCTCCCATCATAGGTCAGAAGGAAAACACAGCAGTCAAGAGGGAAAGAGAACACACTCTTGAAAGGGGCACTAAGCAAAGATTTTACGGTAATTTAAACTGGTTATGCAGACCATTAAAATTCTGCATAGATTTGCATATTTCCCACCACCTGTTTTGGGGACTGCAGCAAGGCTAATTAACATAAAGGCTCTGATTAATTCTGCCAGTCATTGCGAGATAATTACAGTGCAGGACTGTAAACATTCTGCACTGGAGATCCAGCCTGTTTGCCAACATCTCTCTAAGGGATGAAAGTTTGCCATGGCAACCAAGGCAATTTGCCACCTCCTCTCCCTCAGAAAGGAAGGTCACAGTATCTCCTTTTCTTTTCTCTTGTTTCCATGTGTTACTAGGTCCATATTCCACTGGGTTTCATAGCATGTTCAACCCAAGGTCTTTAGTCATTAGCAACACTGAAATCAATCTTCAAGAATACTGCTTTTCCCTCTTGACTGTTAGTTTACCTGAACACTACAATGAAAGATGCAGCAGGTCGACTGAAATTTTAAGGAGTAATGCATAATACTTGAACTTTGCATGTTTTGCCATATGGTTTGTAGAAGCAAAGTAGCCAGATTTGTTTGGTTTTTTAAATTTTGATGTATGAAGCCCATCAATGTCTATAAACAGGTTTAATTATAATCCTTAGAATCATAGCATTTTATAGCAGGGAGGAAGCCTGACAATTTTCTAACTTCCCCACTCTGTTATACGAAAGGAAAAGCCCTAGGAGGCTGAGTGACATGCCAAAGGTCACATGGCTCATCAGTGGCAGCGTGGGAACCCAAACCTGAGACCCCACCTTCACCTAGTGCTCTTTCCTCTACACTATGTTTCTCCAAGACATGAAAAACATAAATGAAAAGACAATGGAAACAAAAGGGCATTTAAGATATTATTCAGCTTTGTTTTAGGCATGTGCTACAGCTGTATAACGTAGAAACATTTTCCTTCAGCTTACACAACTTTGCAACTAGGCTGTTCTTGTTCACATTTGGTTGTTCACAGTAGTATAATATAAAACTGATTTTTATTAATGGCAATGACTATCATTATTTGGACCTTTATGAGATTCAGTAATAAAAAAGCAATACTTCTAAGTATTTCCTATTACAAAATTATTACATGCTCACTAAAGAAAATTAGAAAAATATGGGAAAAATAAATAGAAAAGTGATGCGTAATTCCACGTCCCCGCTTACCTGTACATTTAAAGACTGAGCAGCAGCCTGCAAGCCTGTTCCCGCGAGCTGGACCTACAAGGAGATTAGGGCAAGTTCTAGTCTAATACTTGGACATCCATTATTAGGGGTTGTTATCAGTAAGTATTTCAAGAGCCTGTATTAAATGTGTGTGGCTGAATTAAACTGAGAATACAAAGAGGTTTATCTCATACGGTCAAAACTTTAGGGTCAAGTTCACAGTCCCACCACTTCCCACTGGAAAATGCTGTTAACATTGCTTTTCTGAAGATGTTTGCCCACACTTAGCATCATTAGGCAGGCCACACTTGTAGCAGCCATTCCTTATATAACATTCTGTTCATGTTCATATGACATTTCAATTCTAAAAACTTAATTCATCTTCTACACTGTGTTAAAGAACACAAAGAACAAAGCTACTTATGTACATCTGTACCACTATAAACAACCAGAACTATCTATCCATTCTAATTTCAAAATTTTCATGTATACATCAGAGTTAAAATCCTACACACACACACACACACACACACACACCTGTACAGTCAAGTCCTTAAAACATTTATAGTAATAACTTAAAACTCCTGGCTGAAATAAAGAATCTACCCTAAAAGCTACACATGAAAGTCTGTCATAATATTTAATACTCATTTCATACACTCAAAGTTCAAACTGTGGTTATATTAAAATAAGGACCAGCATTTGGTAACCATGGTAATAACAGATTCAGGCCAGCATCGTCAACGGATGTGCTAACTAATGGGTGACATTTGAGAATAATATGGTATTTAAACATTCTCGACTACCTCTCCGTAGATACTTATTAACTACAAAGGGCAAAACAGTAACTTCATACTGGGGAAACCAGGAAAAACAAGTGATCACAAAGTCTCCAGTAATGACACACATGCCTTCTGGTATGAGGCATCAAGAAGAAAGAACACAGCACCCCTCATGTTTGCCCCCTTCCCAAAAGTGTGTAACCTCAATTTAATAGTGATGAAACAGCAGACAAACCCAAACTGAGCAAGACTGTGCAAAATAACTGGTTTATACTCTTCAAAAATGTCAATATCCTGAAATGAAAGAAAGACTGCGTAGGGAAAAATATATATATAGACTAGGGTAGCAGAAATGGAAGTCTGAACCAGAAGGGCAGCAGTGGGAAGACAAATGAAGGAAACACGGAAGGCACTGCAAGGTACTGCGCAGGATCCTGGCAGCTGATTGCATACAGATGAAGGAGAAAATGAATTACTCCAGGTTCAAATCTGGGAGACTAGAAAAAATGGTAGCATCATTAACAAGAAGATAAGTTCCATTTTGGATATACCACACATAGTATCAAGATTTCCTAAAGTTAAACAGAAGTGTTGGTATAGAGTTCA
Source organism: Manis pentadactyla (assembly GCF_030020395.1). Lineage (NCBI taxonomy): Eukaryota > Metazoa > Chordata > Mammalia > Pholidota > Manidae > Manis > Manis pentadactyla. Next base: position 2,677,472 of record NC_080037.1, read on the forward strand.
GAACTAAAATCAGCTGATTGCTCTTTTATTTAAAACTGACAGTCTTGCTAGTAGATAAGAAACCTCAAAATCCAAACCAAACCAAATCACAGCAAACATGAAATGCAGAGACTTAGAACACATTCAGACACAGTGTAATCAAGGGACAACTATGTGAAAAGATAATGTCTAAGACCCAATGACTAAAAGAAGTTAGCCAAAGAGCCAGAGGAAAGAAGTTTTACATACAGAGATTTAAAGGAAATAAAGTTTCTATGTGATTTTATTTAAATCATTATGTTTCTGGCCAAAAATTTGTTGAGAGCAGGATATTTACAAGTCTTAAAGCATCTCCTCATGGATTATTCACTAATTATAAGGAGGAAGAAAGTTACCTTTACAGTAGCCAAATCTGAAACTCCACCTTAATCAAATGATCAAATTTAGCATTGCAGTAACAGAAGGTAATATCATATACCTTCTGCTGTATTCCTGTCAAAAACATATAACTTGAATCCAAACATTAGGTCAACATCAAACAAACTCTAACTGAGGGACCTTCTAAAAAACAGCTGTTATCTACTGTTCAGAAACATCAATATTATGAAAGCCAAGGATAGACTGAGGAATTGTTTGAGAAAGGAGGCGAAACAGACATGACAACTAAATGCACGGTATGGACTGGATCGTGGAACAGAAAAAATTTAAATATAGACTGTACATTAAATAATAATATTGTATTAATGCTAAATTTCTGGATTTTGAAATTTGTATTGTAGTCTTATAAGAAAATGTTCTTTTTAGGAAAAACATGATGAGCTATTTAGAGGTATAAAGTCATAATGCCTGCAACTTACTCTGAAATGATTTAGAAAAAAAAAGTGTGTGGTGTGTAACACATCACACACACATACAGAGAAAGCAAACACGGTAACATAGTAGCAACTGGTGATTCCAAGTAAAGGGCTTTCATTTGAAAACTGTCCTATTAGAAGTTTTCTGTAGATTTGAAAGTTTTCACAGTGGAAAGTTGACAGTAAAAGTGGGAGCATCCTTTTGCTACCCCACTTAGCTTCCTCCCAACATCCTTCCAAACGGAGCTCAAAATCATGTGACCTCTCTATGATAAATGCTTTAGTTGTACAGCTTGAATGAATCATCTCGTCCTCTGTATTCCCATATATTATATCATTATTTACTTAACACGTGATTACTAAATATCTATTATAGTTTGGCTCTTTGGAAAGTGCTAGGATAAAGGTAAGAGAAGTTTCTCATCTTCATAGAACTTATCATTCATGCAGCAACAGACCTAAAATAATCTATTTTTATAGTGTATACATATTTACACTTATGGTACAGCTTCAGGGTGTGCCCTGGTCCATAAGGGGGCTAGAAACAAGGTGAGTATTACAATGTTTGTTAATGATGTGTCTAATCAGATGGTGAACAGCTCCAGAGGGACTTGCATCTTGATGGGGGATTCAATGATGTCAAGGTTTCACATAAAATTCTTTGGTTTATAGTCCTTGGTTTCAGGGGTACTGGAGGTTCAATGACTTTGGGGATCAGTGGCTAGATCTGGAAGCCCTAGAGCTGATCCAGGAGTTGCACTCATTTTGGAATCTGGATCCAATGGACAGAAGACTGCATAACATCTTTTTTACTATGCTTAGACCACCACAAACATAAGCCAGATAAAGATACTTAATATGATACATGCCACATAATTGACTGTATTCTTATCAAAAATACTATTCCTGGGAAACAAAAGCAAAAATGAACAAGTAGGACTATATCAAGCTGAAAAGCTTCTGTACAGCAAAGGATACCACCAATAAAACAAAAAGGTATTCTACAGTATGGGAGAATATGTTCATAAGTGACAGATCCAATAAAGGGCTGACATCCAAAATACATAAAGAGCTCACACACCTCAATGAACAAAAAGCAAATAATCCAATTAAAAAATGGGTACAGGATCTGAACAGACACTTCTCCAAAGAAGAAATTTAGATGGCCAACAGACACATGAAAAGATGTTCCACATCGCTAGTCATCAGGGAAATGCAAATTAAAATCACAATGAGATATCACCTCATACCAGTAAGGATCGCCACCATCCAAAAGACAAACAACAACAAATATTGGCAAGGTTGTGGAGAAAGGGGAACCCTCCTACACTGCTGGTGGGAATGTAAATTAGTTCAACCATCATGGAAAGCAGTATGGAGGTTCCTCAAAAAGCTCAAAATAGAAATACCATTTGACCCAGGAATTCCACTCCTAGGAATTTACCCTAAGAATGCAGCAGCCCAGTTTGAAAAAGACAAATGCACCCCTGTGTTTACCGCATCACTATTTACAATAGCCAAGAAATGGAAGCAACCTAAGTGTCCATCAGTAGATGAATGGATAAAGAAGATGTGGTACATATACACAATGGAATATTATTCAGCCATAAGAAGAAAACAAATCCTGCCATTTGCAACAACATGGATGGAGCTAGAGGGTATTATGCTCAGTGAAATAAGCCAGGCGGAGAAAGACAAGTACCAAATGATTTCACTCATCTGTGGAGCATAAGAACCAAGCAAAAACTGAAGGAACAAAAGGGCAGCAGACTCACCAAGAATGGACGAACAGCTACCAAAGGGAAAGGGACTGGGGAGGATGGGAGGGAAGGGAGGGATAAGGGGGCTGAAAAAAGAAAGGGGGCATTATGATTAGCATGTATAATGTAGGGGGGGCACAGGGAGGGCTGTACAACACAGAGAAGACAAGTAGTCATTCTACAGCATCTTACTATGCTGATGGACAGTGACTGTAATGGGGTATGTGGGGGGGACTTGGTGATGGGGGGAGTCTAGTAACCATAATGTTCCTCATGTAATTGTAGATTAATGATACCAAAAAAAATACTATTCCTTTAAGAAAACTTGTTGGAGACCACAGTATGTTCTTAGAAGAGAACCAACATGAAAATAACACTTTAGCTTCTCTAAAATATGTTCTCAAATCATATTAGATGTTAAATTACCTTAATATTTTATTTAGAAGTTTCACATAGAAATTACTCTACTTTTAAAGATATTAAAACAGCTATACACCAGAGCAAAAGTCTGTCAACTAGGACTCACTCTAATAGGAGGTGCTAACTTTTTCCCACATAGTATCCCTTTGAATTTGAGAACAAAGAAATAGGCTTTAGAAAAGCTTTCTAAAATTTCACCTGTTTTCAAGTAGAGAAGCTTCTTCTATTTAGGTAGCCTGAAGACAAAGTCTGACGAAAAGATGAGAGTATTACTTTATACACACATGTACATACATACATACACACATAATTCTTTATATCTGTATGTCTATAATAGCTACATGTCCATATGTAATCTTCAAGTTTTATGCCCATGTGTGCTTTCCACTGCACCACTGCCACCATCAGGCACCATTATCAGTAGAGATGAGAGCCATTATGACCACACATTTTGAGCATTAAATTAGTTCTAGGCTATAAGTGAGGTAGAAACCACCAAGGTGTGTAGTTCTGCTCTAATACACACTCACGGCAAAAATCAAGGGGTTGAGTTACTCTCATAATCTATCCTCCAACTGTTTTCATTGTTTTACTTTCCATTTTCAACCAGTTCTTACATCCCCAAACTCTCATGGAGCCAATGTTTGTTTTTATATTCTGCTTCCCTCTATATTACAGCTAAAATATGGATGAATAGAATCCATTTCCTATTTTAGACTCAGGAAAAATTCATGTAATGTAAAGGTAATACAGTTGAGGAAGATCTTTTTAAACCCCACGCCAGGAGTTCAGTCAAGCAAAGGCTCTGAGTAGCTGCCCAAATCAAAACGGTCTGAAACTGTTATAAGGCAGGGATGTGAGCTCTGAGCTCAGAGCCTTACACAGCAGGTCTCCGGCAATGGTGGCTATGCCATTGTGGGTGACTTTGTAATTCACTACACCTTCAGTGAACCAATACGGACTCACACTCACAAAACAGTAAGCCAGTTGTTACATACATTCCACTCGTAACAAGGAACTCTTTTTGTCACACAGTGGTAGGCAGCAGCCAGCTGAACTACAGGACTTCTACTAACCATTCCGAAGGACACAGGCGGATGTGCTTAGCACCAGGCTTGAATCAACTCGAAAAGACCCATATTCTGAAGTAACTTTGCCAGACCCTAGTGTTTCAGACCTTCACTCATGGCTGAGCAGAACATTCTACCTGATGGAGATGTCCGAGGAAAGCCTGGGCCTGGGCCGTGGAGATTGCCCCTCCGACGGGCACAGGCTGCTTCTGAAAGTCCAGACCATTGGTTTGTGTGCCTAGAAAGCAAGGAAAATAATAAAACTATTAAAAACACAAGCCACTGAAATAAATCACCAGACTTCAGTCACCAACATTCATCAGGCACCTATTTCATCTAAGCACTTTTCTAAGTAACTTCAAAGAAAAGGGACTCAAAAGAAAATATGGTTCAATGATTTCTAAAGGTAGGACTACAGGACAAGTATGTGAACACAGATAAAGCTTAAGAAACAGAAACAGAAACATAAATATAAATATAAATAACAAATTATAATTGTAAGATAGTGTCAGAACAGCATGAACGTTCAGGTGCCCTGTGGACAGGATCCCCACCATCATCACTGCTTAAGGACGGCGGACAGAGTTCCCACGACGCACCACAGCTCTCTTCCAGTCTCACCCTTCTTGAGTTGGACAGAAGACATTTACCAGTGATTTTGCCAGGCATTGAGACAGATTTACTCTTAAAATTAAATGCTTTATTTAACTTTAAGTGACAATATGATGGCAAAAGCAATGATTTACATGATAAAGTAATTCTGCTAGTTTCTTCAATCCCAAAATATAGATCACTGCATATATCTCATTAGCAAGGGCTCTGCTGTTTCTAAATGTTATGCCACTGCTTTTCAACCCACTTCTGCTATGATTTGATGTTAAAAAAGGACTAATATATGGGAAGACATACCTCTATAATACCCAGAAATATTTTCTCAGGAATATACACATTGTTTTCAAATACTGTATCAAGTTGCTATTTAGAAGTAACCAGAATGCCCTGTACTGAATAAAATGTAATGGACTACAGGAACCGAGAGCCATACTGCAGCCCAGCATCACGTGTCTGACCACCCAAACCCCACTCACCCCCACTCTGTGAGCACACAGCAGACCAGCCAGGAGAACGCAAGTCAGATTCTTAAAGCAGTACTTCTAGAAGGGTGCTAATCATATATCCTAATTCCTAGCACTGTTATCACGTTAGTAAGAATTATTAGGTAGATCACATGAGTCAAAAGAGCTCTTTAAAGTTTTCATTGAGATAATTATAAAGAGTATATATCTACTTTACCTCCTTAAAACATCATAGTGGTCCAGCTCTAGTTGGCGATGCTTAGCAAGACTTTGTCTGGCATTATATGGGGGTGTGGACAACTGATTTGGAAAGGAGAAGTTTCACTCTGCACAACATTGCAATCCACCTTTAGACTGGCCGCACTGAAGGAAAATGAAGAAACACTGCATGCGTTTCTCTTGGCCACAGAAACAAAGCAGGCACAGGGAACAGGACGGCAGGAGGGGAGATGGGAGCTGGGTGCTGGGGTGTGAGACAGGCAGTGTCCCTTGTGAGCCATTCCCTCAGAAAGCCCTACACAGGCGTTACCTGTCCAAGCCTTGTCAGAACTGGACAGCTTTCCAGGAAAAAAAAAAATTATAGTGACCTCACAATCTTTTCCTACAGTTTCCCATAAATAGGAAACTGTAGAATAACCCAGACATATCCAGTTAATGAAATTACAAGGGTACATGCTTGTGTCAAGGAGTGAGACACTAGTATGAAATATAATTCAAAGTGATCAGGGTCCCTTTCATAAGCCACATACAAAGTGCCATTCCTTTAAAGGTCCACATTCTGTCATTGCAGGACTCCACCTCTGTGCAGTAAATCATTACTTATGTTACAATTTTAAGATTGTGCACCATTAGAGAAATATGCTGAAGATATGCTAAACACATCAACAAGGCTGAAAAAAGAGACTTTGAAGAGCAGAGACCAAGCACTTAAAAGATGCACACATCACCGATTCAGGAAGTCTTCCAGAACCAAATAGTCCATGGAAACCATGAAAATTCTACACACTGGTTCCACTTTCAAGTTCCCCCAAAATGGTAAGAAGCCCCTTGTAAGTCACAAAGTTCTATACAGCACAAGACTGACTGACCGCTGGCACTCCTGGCACAGAGCTTGCTGTGGAGGCCTACAAGCGACACCACCGACGTGCCTGGCCCTGCCTCCTGAGGGGAGCGGGGTAGAAGCACGGCGCCCAAAGCCAGGGAGGCCAACAGCACCTCAGACAGCGACTCAAACAGATTTAGGATGCAAAGGCCAGCATTTTTTTTTTCCACGAAGTGCTGAGGCTTCACTGGGAGGTGAGGGGTGGAAGAAAGTAGGTATTACACAGAGACCATTCTTGTAGACATAAAGACCTAAACTGGACTAACAGGAAAGGAGAGGGACGGACACGGAGACACACAGACACACCCCTAATCAGACTCAAGTATGAAGACAATCTGGGGAGACGAGGCTGGAGACAGGAGCTAAAGCCAAATGCATGCCTGAGAAAATAGGAATATCCAAATAAGGAGACAGGGAAATTAACAGGTTGGGGGAGAATGTGAATTATGTAAGATTAATATAGGACACAAGAGTTTGAGAAACCCCAAAACATCTAAGTGACCCAGGAGGTATTCAGAAATGACAGAGGCCAGAGCGAAAGATGCGATAAGGCTGCCGCCGGAACAGTATCACAAGGTGAACCTCAGAGATCTTGTAACCAACCTCCTTTCCTTACTGGTGAAGAAACAGAGATCAGGGCATCTCACCATGTAATTGCTCAAGGTATCATGGCGACTTCGTTGGGGACCCCACTGCTCACGCACAGAGTAGAAAAGGCCTGTCAATTAAAATTGGAGACAGAGAATAGACGGTGGATGGCAAAGGGAACCTCAACGAGGAGACGTAGAGCGAGAGCCAAAGGGAGCAGCAGTCAGAGAAGCGGAAGAGCTCCCGCCGCCAGGGCGCTCGGAGCCAGGGACACGCAGCCCAGGCAGGAAGGGGTGGGGAGCGGCACGGAAGGGGAGGATCAGTACTCGGTGAGGTCCAACGAGAACAGACGGCAACCGCAAAGGTAAGACCAAAAATCAATGAGCCAGGAGAAAAAAACACAATGTAAAGACCAATTTGGTTCTTTCCAAAGAATCGTGTAACTTACAAACTCCTCCTGGTAGGATGGAACAAAAAAGAGGAGGAGCACATAATTAAGGGTAACAAAGTGCATAATCAAAAAGTGCTGCACAGAGGATATTGTGAACCAATAAAGTTAATGCCAACAAAATTAAAACTTTGAAATGAGTTAACTCTTTAGTAAACCTGACTTATCAAGACTGACCCAAGAAGAGAAAGAAAATTCAGAGAGTTCATACAGCATTTGAAGAAATCTAATTAGTAAGTAAAAATCTTTCCCAAAAGAAAATGAAAGCCTAGACAATTTCACTGTTTGCTTCCCATATCCAAGGACAAATAATTCCCATTTTATAGAACTTCTCCAGAGTTGGGGGGAAAAAAGAAACACTTCCTAACTTATTTTATGAGGCCTGTATAACCTTGATACCAAAACCTGATATATCAGCGTGGGAAAAACAAAAACAAAAAACAAACCAAACCAGTTTTACTCATAAACATACATGGAAATATGCTAAATGATAATAGCAAAAATAATCTAATAAAAGAGAATATTCTCACTAAGAAGGCTCTATTCCACGAATGAAAGGTTGGTTTGGGGTTAAACAAAATCAATGTGATTCACCACCTTCATTCTTACAGAGGAGAAAATCATGCAATTATCTCAAAGGATGAAGAAAACTCATAGACAAAATTCAATATCCACTTATGATTTAAAATTCCAGGCATAGGAATAGAAAGAAACTTCCTTAACTTGGTAAAGTCACATGAAAAGCATTCTGTTGAAGACTGAAAACAAGGTAAGGGTACCAGACAGAAGGCTCAGGCAGCAAAACAAGGCAAGAAAAGGCGACACAAGTTTGAAAAAAAAGAAACAAAACTTTCTTCTCAGATGATTTTATTATGCATTATAGGGTATCCTAAGGAATCTAATGTTTATTAGAATAAAAGAGTTTAGTAAGGTTGCAGCATACAAAATCTATTTAAAAACTGCCTTTGTTAGACATTGAATGAAAAAAAATTTTCAACGATTTTATTTATAGCACTTTGAAAATATAAAGTCCTGAGAATAAATCTATCAAACTACAGCAAGTCCTAACAGGTGGAAAATTATAAAACTTTATTTAAAAACAATAAAGAATGCATAAACAAATGCTCATTTATTGGAAGACAACATTGTGAAGATATTGATTCTTCCCAAACTTATCTATTGGAGTCACAACAATTTCATATCAAAATTCCAACAAGTTATTTTCTTTCATTCTTTTTCTCAGGGCAGGGGGTATGTAATCGACAGGCTGATTCCAAAACTTGAATAGAAGGGCAAAAAGCCAAGATGCTTTCTCAGCAGAACAAAGGGGAGGGACTTACAGCATCATGGTCTCAGGACTCACAGAGCGACAGTGATGAGAAGAGTGTGGCTCTAGCACAGGAACAAACAAATAGACCAGAGCAAGAGTCTAGAAACAGAGCCACACAAATCTTTGAATACTTGAAATGTGACAGAGATGTTTCTGCAGCTCACTGAGGCAAGGATGACATTTGCAATAAATGTATATACCAAGCATCCATTTTGGGGGAAAAAACTGAACTAGATGAGTTCATACCATACCCCCACCACCAAAAAAAAAAAAAAAGGAAGGGAAGGGAAGGTAAGAAACGAGAAGAGAAGAGAAAAGGAAGGAAAGGTGGGAGGAAGAGAGGAAAGAAAGAAAAAAAGGAAATTTCAGGAGGATTAAAGGCCTAAATATAAAGTGTAAAACTATTACATTTTTAGGAAACAACATAAAAGAGTATCATTATAACCTTGGGAAAAAGACAGATTTCTCTATCAAGACACAAAAAATGAAAAAAAAAATTCAACTACATTAATATTAAAAATGTTCATCGAAACACTACAAAAGTGAGTAAAAAGGAGAAAATATTTGCAATACATAAAAGTGACAAAGGATTAATATTTATATAAAAGCAACAAAGGATTAGTATTTATAACACATAAATAATTTTTATGAATCAATAAAAAGTCAACCCAATAGAAAAAACAGGCAAAAGAAATGAATAAGAATTTCACAAAAAGAGATGTTCAAACTCCTTGAAAACTAGGGAAATGCAAATTAAAATCCCAATGAGACACCATTTTACACCCATTAAATTGGCTAAAATCACAGAGTTGGTTAATAGCAAATTGGCAAGACTAAATTCTCGTGTGTTGGTAGCACTACGAGCCAGTACAAATGCTCTGCAGGTGGCTGAGTAACAGCGCCACTGAGTCACCCTGGAACAGGTTCAGCAGTTACACTAGTAAGTAAACGCTGGAGACTTTTTCACATATATGCAACCAGAGATAAGTACAAAATTATTTTATAGCAGTGATGTTTATAACAGCAAAAGTCTAAAAATAACCCAAATGTCCATCAATAAAATGGGATATTTAATTTGTTGAAAATGAATTATAAATACATGCCCTAGGATAAATCTCAAAAACACGATGTTGAGAAAAAGAAACCACACAATACATACAGTATGATTCAACTTATATAATGGAAACAGGTGAATCTAAGTAACGTGTTATTTGAGGATAATAAATACATAGATAAAGAAAATTTTTAAAGAAAAACAAAATTAGAGGGGCAGAAGATGGCGGCGTGAGTAGAGCAGCAGAAATCTCCTCCCAAAACAACATATATCTATGAAAATATAACAAAGACAACCCTTCCTAGAATAAAGACCAGAGGACACAGGACAATATCCAGACCACATCCGCACCTGAGAGAACCCAGTGCCTCGCGAAGGGGGTGAGATACAAGCCCCGGCCCCGCAGGAGCCGAGCGCCCCTCCCCCCAGCTCCCGGCGGGAGAAGAGCAGGCAGAGCGGGAGGGAGACGGAGCCCAGGACTGCCGAACACCCAGCCCCAGCCATCCGGGCCAGAGTGCAGGGCCCTCGATACTAGGAAAACAGGGCAGCAAGAACAGTGAGAGGGGACTGGAGGCCGGGCACCGGAGGACATAAGAAAAGCACGCGACCATTTTCTTTCTTTTTTTTTTTTTGCTTTTTTGCTGTTTTGTTTTGGCGAGCGCTTTTTGGAAGTCTTAAAGGGATAGGGACCCCAATACTAGGGAAACAGGGCAGAAAGACCGGTGAGCAGAGGCCTGAGGCTGGCACCGGAGAATAAAGAAAAACAAGCGACCACCTTTTTTTTTTAATTAAAAAAAAAATTTTTTTTTTAAATTAAAAAAAATTTTTTTTTTTTTGGTGGTCATTGTTTTGTTCTGGCGGGTGCTTTTTGGAAGTCTTAAAGGGGCAGGGCGGGTCACTTAATCCAGAGGTAGGGAATCCGGGATCTCTGGGCACCCTAACCCCTGGGCTGCAGGGAGCAGGGAGGCCCCTTACGGAGATAAATAGCCTCCCAGCAGCTCCTGCTCCAACGCGACTCCACCACTTTGGAGTAGCTGCCTGAGCCAGGCCACGCCCACAGCAACAGCGGAGATTAACTCCATAGCAACCGGGCAGGAAGCAGAAGCCCTGTCTGCGCGCAGCTGCGCAGCACAAGCCACTAGAGGTCGCTGTTCTCCCAGGAGAGGAGGGCCAAAGACCAACAAGAAGGGAAGTCCTTCCAGCCGTCACTCGTCCCAGCTCTGCAAACTATTCCTATCACCATGAAAAGGCAAAGCTACAGGCAGACAAAGATCACAGAGACAACACCAGAGAAGGAGACAGACCTAACCAGTCTTCCTGACAAAGAATTCAAAATAAGAATCATAAACATGCTGACAGAGATGCAGAGAAATACGCAAGAGAAATGGGATGAAGTCTGGAGGGAGATCACAGATGCCAGAAAGGAGATCGCAGAAATGAAACAAACTCTGGAAGGGTTTATAAGCAGAATGGATAGGATGCAAGAGGCCATTGATGGAATTGAAATCAGAGAACAGGAACGCATAGAAGCTGACATAGAGAGAGACAAAAGGATCTCCAGGAATGAAACAATATTAAGAGAACTGTGTGACCAATCCAAAAGGAACAATATCCGTATTATAGGGGTCCCAGAAGAAGAAGAGAGAGGAAAAGAGATGGAAAGTATCTTAGAAGAAATAATTGCTGAAAACTTCCCCAAACTGGGGGAGGAAATAATCAAACAGACCACGGAAATACACAGAACCCCCAACAGAAAGGATCCAAGAAGGACAACACCAAGACACATAATAATTAAAATGGCAAAGATCAAGGACAAGGAAAGAGTGTTAAAGGCAGCTAGAGAGAAAAAGGTCACCTATAAAGGGAAACCCATCAGGCTAACATCAGATTTCTCAACAGAAACCCTACAGGCCAGAAGAGAATGGCATGATATATTTAATACAATGAAACAGAAGGGCCTTGAACCAAGGATACTGTATCCAGCACGACTATCATTCAAATATGACGGTGGGATTAAACAATTCCCAGACATACAAAAGCTGAGGGAATTTGCTTTCCACAAACCACCTCTACAGAACATCTTACAGGGACTGCTCTAGATGGGAGCACTCCTAGAAAGAGCACAGAACAAAACACCCAACATATGAAGAATCGAGGAGGAGGAACAAGAAGGGAGAGAAGAAAAGAATCTCCAGACAGTGTATATAACAGCTCAATAAGCGAGCTAAGTTAGGCAGTAAGGTACTAAAGAGGCTAACCTTGAACCTTTGGTAACCACGAATTTAAAGCCTGCAATGGCAATAAGTACATATCTTTCAATAGTCACCCTAAATGTTAATGGGTTGAATGCACCAATCAAAAGACACAGAGTAACAGAATGGATAAAAAAGGAAGACCCAGCTATATGCTGCTTACAAGAAACTCACCTCAAACCCAAAGACATATACAGACTAAAAGTCAAGGGATGGAAAAACATATTTCAAGCAAACAACAGTGAGAAGAAAGCAGGGGTTGCAGTACTAATATCAGACAAAATAGACTTCAAAACAAAGAAAGTAACAAGAGATAGAGAAGGACACTACATAATGATAAAGGGCTCAGTCAAACAAGAGGATATAACCATTCTAAATATATATGCACCCAACCAAGAGCACCAGCATATGTGAAACAAATACTAACAGAACTAAAGGGGGATATAGACTGCAATGCATTCATTCTAGGAGACTTCAACACACCACTCACCCCAAAGGATAGATCCATTGGGCAGAAAATAAGTAAGGACACGGAAGCACTGAACAACACAGTAGAGCAGATGGACCTAATAGACATCTATAGAACTCTACATCCAAAAGCAACAGGATATACATTCTTCTCAAGTGCACATGGAACATTCTCCAGAATAGACCACATACTAGGCCACAAAAAGAGCCTCAGAAAATTCCAGAACATTGAAATCCTACCAACCAACTTTTCAGACCACAAAGGCATAAAACTAGAAATAAACTGTACAAAGAAAGCAAAGAGGCTCACAAACACATGGAGGCTTAACAACACGCTCCTAAATAATCAATGGATCAATGACCAAATCAAAATGGAGATCCAGCAATATATGGAAACAAATGACAACAACAACACTAAGCCCCAACTTCTGTGGGACACAGCAAAAGCAGTCTTAAGAGGAAAGTATATAGCAATCCAAGCATATGTAAAAAAGGAAGAGCAATCCCAAATGAATGGTCTAATGTCACAATTATCGAAATTGGAAAAAGAAGAACAGATGAGGCCTAAGGTCAGCAGAAGGAGGGACATAATAAAGATCAGAGAAGAAATAAATAAAATTGAGAAGAATAAAACAATAGCAAAAATCAATGAAACCAAGAGCTGGTTCTTTGAGAAAATAAACAAAATAGATAACCCTATAGCCAGACTTATTAAGAAGAAAAGAGAGTCAACACAAATCAATAGTATCAGAAACGAGAAAGGAAAAATTACGACGGACCCCACAGAAATACAAAGAATTATTAGAGAATACTATGAAAACCTATATGCTAACAAGCTGGGAAACCTAGGAGAAATGGACAACTTCCTAGAAAAATACAACCTTCCAAGACTGACCCAGAAAGAAACAGAAAATCTAAACAGACCAATTACCAGCAACGAAATTGAAGCGGTAATCAAAAAACTACCAAAGAATAAAACCCCCGGGCCAGATGGATTTACCTCGGAATTTTATCAGACATACAGGGAAGACATAATACCCATTCTCCTTACAGTTTTCCAGAAAATAGAGGAGAAGGGGATACTCCCAAACTCATTCTATGAAGCTAATATCACCCTAATACCAAAACCAGGCAAAGACCCCACCAAAAAAGAAAACTACAGACCAATATCCCTGATGAACGTAGATGCAAAAATACTCAACAAAATATTAGCAAACCGAATTCAAAAATACATCAAAAGGATTATACACCATGACCAAGTGGGATTCATCCCAGGGATGCAAGGATGGTACAACATTCGAAAGTCCATCAACATCATCCACCACATCAACAAAAAGAAAGACAAAAACCACATGATCATCTCCATAGATGCTGAAAAAGCATTTGACAAAGTTCAACATCCATTCATGTTAAAAACTCTCAGCAAAATGGGAATAGAGGGTAAGTACCTCAACATAATAAAGGCCATCTATGATAAACCCACAGCCAACATTATATTGAACAGCGAGAAGCTGAAAGCATTTCCTCTGAGATCGGGAACTAGACAGGGATGCCCACTCTCCCCACTGTTATTTAACATAGTATTGGAGGTCCTAGCCACGGCAATCAGACAAAACAAAGAAATACAAGGAATCCAGATTGGTAAAGAAGAAGTTAAACTGTCACTATTTGCAGATGACATGATACTGTACATAAAAACCCTAAAGACTCCACCCCAAAACTACTAGAACTGATATCGGAATACAGCAAAGTTGCAGGATACAAAATCAACACACAGAAATCTGTGGCTTTCCTATATACTAACAATGAACCAACAGAAAGAGAAATCAGGAAAACAACTCCATTCACAATTGCATCAAAAAAAATAAAATACCTACGAATAAACCTAACCAAAGAAGTGAAAGACTTATACTTTGAAAACTACAAGTCACTCTTAAGAGAAATTAAAGGGGACACTAACAGATGGAAACTCATCCCATGCTCGTGGCTAGGAAGAATTAATATCGTCAAAATGGCCATCCTGCCCAAAGCAATATACAGATTTGATGCAATCCCTATGAAACTACCAGCAACATTCTTCAATGAACTGGAACAAATAATTCAAAAAATCATATGGAAACACCAAAGACCCCGAATAGCCAAAGCAATCCTGAGAAAGAAGAATAAAGTAGGGGGGATCTCACTCCCCAACTTCAAGCTCTACTATAAAGCCATAGTAATCAAGACAATTTGGTACTGGCACAAGAGCAGAGCCACAGACCAATGGAACAGACTAGAGAATCCAGACATTAACCCAGACATATATGGTCAATTAATATTTGATAAAGGAGCCATGGACATACAATGGCGAAATGACAGTCTCTTCAACAGGTGGTGCTGGCAAAACTGGACAGCTACATGTAGGAGAATGAAACTGGACCATTGTCTAAGCCCATATACAAAAGTAAACTCAAAATGGATCAAAGACCTGAATGTAAGCCATGAAACCATTAAACTCTTGGAAGAAAACATAGGCAAAAACCTCTTAGACATAAACATGAGTGACCTCTTCTTGAACATATCTCCCCGGGAAAGGAAAACAACAGCAAAAATGAGTAAGTGGGACTATATTAAGCTGAAAAGCTTCTGTACAGCAAAAGACACCATCAACAGAACAAAAAGGATCCCTACAGTATGGGAGAATATATTTTAAAATGACACATCCGATAAAGGCTTGACGTCCAGAATATATAAAGAGCTCACACGCCTCAACAAACAAAAAACAAATAACCCAATTTAAAAATGGGCAGAGGAACTGAACAGACAGTTCTCCAAAAAAGAAATACAGATGGCCAACAGACACATGAAAAGATGCTCCACATCGCTAATTATCAGAGAAATGCAAATTAAAACTACAATGAGGTATCACCTCACACCAGTAAGGATGGCTGCCATCCAAAAGACAAACAACAACAAATGTTGGCGAGGCTGTGGAGAAAGGGGAACCCTCCTACACTGCTGGTGGGAATGTAAGTTAGTTCAACCATTGTGGAAAACAGTATGGAGGTACATCAAAATGCTCAAAACAGACTTACCATTTGACCCAGGAATTGCACTCCTAGGAATTTACCCTAAGAATGCAGCAATCAAGTATGAGAAAGATCAGTGCACCCCTATGTTTATCGCAGCACTATTTACAATAGCCAAGAATTGGAAGCAACCTAAATGTCCATCGATAGATGAATGGATAAAGAAGATGTGGTACATATACACAATGGAATACTACTCAGCCATAAGAAAAGGGCAAATCCAACCATTTGCAGCAACATGGATGGAGCTGGAGGGTATTACGCTCAGTGAAACAAGCCAAGCGGAGAAAGAGAAATACCAAATGATTTCACTTATCTGTGGAATATAAGAACAAAGGAAAAACTGAAGGAACAAAACAGCAGCAGAATCACAGAACTCAAGAATGGACTAACAGGTACCAAAGGGAAAGGGACTGGGGAGGATGGGTGGGTAGGGAGGGATAAGGTGGGGGAGAAGTAGGGGGGTATTAAGATTAGCATGCATGGGGGGTAGGAGAAAAGGGAGGGCTGTACAACACAGAGAAGGCAAGTAGTGATTCTACAACATTTTGCTATGCTGATGGACAGTGACTGTAAAGGGGTTTATAGGGGAGACCTGATATAGGGGAGAGCCTAGTAAACATAATATTCGTCATGTAAGTGTAGATTAGTGATACCAAAAACAAAACAAAACAAAACAAAACAAAACAAAACAAAAAAAGGACAGTTCCTGTGTGGTAACCTCCAATGAGTTCTACACAAGGGTATAAAGGGCATATAAAAGTGTAGGCAAAGGGTCTGTTTGCGTTTATACAGAAGATCAAAGCCTAATTGGGCTACCCCAAAAATGAACTAAGATACGATATGAAAGAGAACTTCCAACATCAGCACTCTCTGGAAGACTCATGCCAGAAGATGATCATCAAGAAACCCCAACAAAGATCCACGCACTGCTACAGCTGTAGATGCACTCATCCCACCAGCTCCTGGACTTGCCATGGGAATGAAGGAGATATCTAAGCTGGCCTGTGCATACAGTAAAACAACAAATTTGACTGGATCTATACTGTTGGAACTCAACCAAGAATTAGGAGAAGTGCAAATTGTAGCGCTCCAAAATCTTACAACTACAGACTATTTACTGTTAAAAGAACACAAGGGATGTGAACATTCCCCAGGAATGGGTTGTTTTAATTTGTCTGATTTCTCTCAGACTGTTCAAGTTCAGTTGGACAATATCCACCATATCACAGATAAGTTTTCACAAATGCCTAAGGTGCCTAACTGGTTTTCTTGGTTTCACTGGAGATGGCTGGTAATTACAGATATGCTTTGGTTATGTAACTATACTCCTATTATGTTAATGTGTGTGCGCAATTTAAGTAGTAGCTTAAAACCTATACATGCTGAAGTTACTCTACAAGAAGATATGTCAAAGAAATAATCAATCTTCCCATGTTTTCTGCCGCCTGCTACTTCTATAGCTTTTCTTCTTCCTTCCTAATTACAACCCTTAAATAGAATTCGTGCCTCATATCAAATTTACCGAGTATCATAATTCTTCCAAGTGGTAAAGATACCTCAAGACAAATGCTGGGCATAGAAGCCACAGGGCATAAATATGCAAAGAAATAAAAAGCTAACCATTTCAAACAATAAGGCTTCTCTCTCACTTACCAACTTTACATTTCCCTGTATGGCCCCGGAAGATGACTGGTTAGCCAGAGATGGGTAAGATTCCTCAAGGGAGGAACAACCTAAGACAGGCACAGTCGCAGGGGGGCCATCAGGTGAGAAATTGGGGATCAACAGAGGTGAGGCTTAGAACCTCACCCCCCCGTTCTGACAGAAATCTTCTGCATACGTGGATGTTTTATTGCCCTTGTCTAGCTTGGATTAACACATAGTCTACAGGCACACACCTGATCATCTACATGTGCTCTCTTACAACACTAAACTATGTTTTCTACCTTTATCTTGTATCTACCTACCACTTCAGCATTTTATTAAAAATAATAATAATAAAGAGAGAAATGTGGTATCCACATATAAATCAAGTATAAAAACCAAATGAGTATTCATATTTGAACTGACTGTTTAGAGTTCATAATGCATGAGCAAAACCGAAAGTTTCTGTGATGACTGCCCTTGTACTGTTCACTATGTAACTTATTCATTATGTAAGAATTTGTTCTCCATGTAAGAACTTGTTTGTTATGCCTCAGAAGATTGGAGACTGATGAAAATTAGGCTTGGGGTGGATTAATGATTGTGCATTGAGCATAGACTCCCCTATACAGAATTTTATTGTCGTTAACAACCATTTGATCAATAAATATGTGAGATGCCCTCACAAAAAAAAAAAAAAAAGGACAGACTTCCAATGGTAAAATAAATAAGTAACCGGGATGTAATGTATAGCATAAGGAATATAGTCAAGATATTGTAACAGCTTGTTAGGGTGATAGCTGGAACCTAGAATTATGTATATAAATGTTTTACCACCGTGTTGTACACTTGAAACTAATGTAATGTAATACTGTGCGACAACTACCCTTCAATAAAAAATAATTATCTAAAAAAAAGAAAAAATAAAGAAAAACAAAATTACCATTAACACTAAATTAGAAGAATGGAATATGACCAGGTGGCCTTCTGGGACATGGTAACATTCTATTTTGTGGTCAGAGTCGTAGACACATGAGTGCTTAAACTATACCAACATGTTTACATACAGGTTTTTGCAACTACTACATTTACATTATAACAGGAAGAGGAAAACACTGACAGTAACAAACAGTTGCAGCAAAATTTTAGGGACACATCCAGCTGGCAAGGAGCAAAGGAAAAAGTGGACTGATGAGGACAAGGTGGGGAGTGGGGCTCATTCGTTTAGTGTCTGACGGGGGTGGGAGTGGGAGTGGGAGAAGATGATAGTTAAAGGCTCATAGGCTGATAAACCTGAGTATACTTAAAGACTGAGAGGAAACATTCTATGGGGACACACTGAAGACATAAGAACAAGAAGGGAATTTAATCCAACTTGTGTACGTGATACCCCTTGCAAATGCACCCCAACTGAAATTTTATACCACCATTTATTATTTGTAATCTATTCCATTAATCACTACTTTGAAATATGGATACAGGGATTCTTCAGCTGTTTCCTAAACTGTTAAATTCTTAACCAACAGAATTGTCCATACTTAAAATTTGAAAGAAATTTCTCCTTTTAAATGAATAGTTTTACTTTTACAGGCAATAGCTTCTGATAAACCTGTTGTTATGACTATATTTACAAAATTTATGACCAAATCATCTCTTATTTGCAGTGAGACAATTTTTTTTGCTTAGGTGAATTTTCTACTTTTATATAATTTAGGTATAAGCAACAACAAAAGAGAACCAAAAATACTACGTAGAAAAAAGACCCTGCTCTATGAATAAGTGCCACATTCAGCAAACATTTACTGAGCATTTATGTGCCAGGTGCTAAGCTTATAAAGACGAAGACATCACAGTCCTTGCTTTTAAGCAGTTCTCAGACCAATTCATTTGCTTGTAAAGAGATACTTGAGCATCTACATGGCAGATATTATTCTAGATGCAAGTGGCAGAATGGTGAAGGAGAGATACAAATCCTGTCTTTACAGACTTTACATTCTAGTGGGGAAATAGACAATAAAAAGGAAAATAGTGAGTATCAGAAATAACTTCTATGGAAAATGAAAACAGACAGAGGATAGCAAGTTTGTTCAGGGTGCAGAGATGAAGGTAAAATTTGATTAACTGGAAATGGATGAGTGGGGGAAGAACATGTTACGTGTTTCTATACTAGTAGTACAAGACTCTATAAACAAGTTAAAACATAAAATCCAGGAATCAAACTAACAACTCTAGATACTCTGTTAGGTCCTCAGTTTACAAGGATAAACAAGTCATGTTCCCATACCACAACTAGCTCACATGGTGACAGACAAGAAATAGTTATAATGTGTAAGATAACTACTGAAAAAAGTTATCTACAAAAATATAGTAGAAGATAGACCACAAAAAAGAATCATGTAGTGTCCCTGCCCTCAAGCAAAGCAAGGTAGAGTATGGTATTTCCTCTAAGGAAGGCACAAAGTGCTTTGAGGGTTCTAGCATGGCTAAGAAGAGGGAACCATGAGGTTATAAAGGTGGTTCTGGGGTTACAGAGCGAGGAGGCATGGATCAACCAGGCGAGGGGGGTGAAAAGCTAATAGTTCAGAAATAAATGCACTTTATTACCATCCACTGCTTATCTCATTGTTCCAAGACATTCTGACCATAATTCAGAGGGAGATGCAAAGACACTGTTGGAAGAAGGAGGAAGAATTCAGTTTCTAATATTATTTCCTGAGGAAAAATAAATACAGTGTTGCTACTCTAAAAGTATATTATTCACCCAATGTGACAAGCCCACAGTTGGCATCATAATCAACAGTGAAAAGCTGAAAGCTTTTCCTCTAAGATTAGGAACAAGACAAGGATGCCCACTCTCACCACCTGCATTCAACATAGTACTAGAAATCCTAGCCATAGCAATCGGACAAGCAAAGAAATAAAAAGGCATCCAAATTGGTAAGGAAAAAGTAAAACTGGCACTCTTTGCAGATAGTATTATACAGAAAACCCTAAAGACTCCACCAAAACCTATTAGAATAAATGAATTCAGTAAAGTTGAAGAATACACAATCAATATAAAGAAATCTGGTGCATTTCTATATAGTAATATTGAACTAGCAGAAAGAATAGTTCAGAAAACAATTCCATTGCATCAAAAAGAATAAAATGCCTAGGAATAAATTTCACCAAGGATGTGAAAGTGAAAACTATAAAACACTGATGAAAGAAACTAAAGATGACACAAATAAATGGAAAGCTTTACCATGCTCATGGACTGGAAAAATTAATATTGTTAAAATGTCCACATTGTCCAAAGCTATGTACAGATTCAATGCAATCCTCAATAAAATCCCCATGGCATTTTCACAGAACTAAAATAAAACAAGTAATCCTAAAATTTGTATGGGAGTACAAAAGACCCCAGATAGCCAAAGTTCTCTTAAGAAAGAAGAACAAAGCTGGAGGTATCATGTTCTCTGCTTTCAGACTATACTACAAAGCTATAGTAATCAAAACAGTGTGATAAAAACAGACATAAGAGAGCAATGGAACGGAACAGAGAACCTAGAAATAAACCCATACTTATCCAGTCAGTTATCTTATGACAAAGGAAGCAAGTATGTACAATGGGGAAAAGACAGTCTCTTCAATAAATGGTGCCAGGAAAACTGGACAGCTATATGCAAAAGAATGAAACTGGAGCATTTTGTTACATCATACACAAAAAAAAAACCTCAAAATGAATTAAAAACCTAAAATGTAAGACTAGAAACCATGAACTCTTAAAAGAAAACATAGGCAACAAACTCTTGGACATTGGCCTTAGCAATTTTTTCCCAGATATGTCTCTCCAGGTAAAGGAAACAGAAACAAAAATAAACAAGTGGGATTATATCAAACTAAAAAGCTTCTGCACAGCAAAGTCAACAAAATGAGAAGTCAACCTACTATAAGGAAGAATATATTTGCAAATGATATATCTGATGCAGGGTCAATATCCAAAATATATAAAGAACTCATACAAGTTAAAACCAAAAAAAAATCCAATTTAAAAATTGGCAGAGGAACTGAAAGACATTTTTCTAAAGAAGACATATACAGCTGACCAACAGATACGTGAAAAGATGTTCATCCTCACTAATCATCAGGGAAATGCGAATCAAAACCACAAGGAGATATCATCTCATACCCGTCAGAAAGGATAATACAATATTAAAAAGACAAGAAATAACAAGAGCAAGAAGATGGAAAAAAGGAAAACCTTCATGCACTGCTGGTGGGAATGCAAACTGGTGCAGCCATTATGGAAAATAGTGTGGAAGTTCCTCAAATGGTTAAAAACAGACACACCATACAACTCAGTAATTCCACTTTGGTTATTAATCAAAGAAAACAAAAACACTAACTTGAGAAGATGTATGCACTCTCATGTTTATTGTAGTCTTATTTACAATAGCTAAGATATGGAAGCAACCTGAGTCCATCAACAGATGAATGGATAAAGAAAATGTGGTGTATATATGTGAGAGAGAAAGAGAGAGAGTGTGTGTGACTAAGACATGAAAGAGAATGAAGTCTTGCCATTTTTGACAACTTAAATGGACCTAGAGGGTGTTATGTTAGGTCAACAGAGAAAGACAAATACCATATGATTTCACTTACATGTGTAATCCAAAAAACAAAACAAACAAACAAAGAAAACATAAACAGACTTAAACACAGAACTGATGGTTGTCAGGGGGCATGGGGGTGGGCAAAATCACTTAAAAGTTAAAGAGGTACAACTACCAATTGTAAAATAAATTAAGTCATGGGATGAAAAATACAGCATAAGGAATGTAGTCAGTAATATTATAGTAGCTTTGTATGGTGTCAGATGGTACCCACACTTATCATGGTGAACATTTCTTAATGTATCATTATAAATCACAGTGAATGTATTACTTAATGAAAACTATTTTGGACACCTGAAACTAATATAAATAAGTTAACTATATTTCAATAAAAACAAGTGTATTATTCAACCTATTAGGATGAATATAACAGGGGAAAAAAGGAAAATTAGAAGTGTTGGCTAAGATGTGGAGAAATTAGAATCCTTACAACATTGACTGGAAATGTAAAATAGTTCAGCTGCTGTGAAAAACTTTGGTGGTCTCTCAGAAAGTTAAATATAGCATTACTAAGTGACCCATCAATTCCACTACTAGGCATATACCTGAAAAAAACTGAAATCAGGTACTCAAAACAAATGCTTGGACATGAATACTCCTAACAGCATTGGTCAAAACTGCCAAAAAGTGGAAACAAGCCGTGTCCATCAACAGATGACTGGGGATAAACAAAGTGGTGTGTGTGTGTGTGTGTGTACACTACAGCATGGATGAACCTCAAAAACATTATGCTAAATGAAGGAAACCAGATGCAAAGGGCCATACACTGTATGAACTTATTTATATGAAATATTCACAACAGATAAATCCAGAGACAGAACACAGACTGCTGATTGCCAGGCTGAGGTGAGAGAGGAAAAGAGAGCAACTGCTCGAGGTGAAGGTTTCCTTTGGGGTAATGAAAACATTTTAGGACTAGACAGAAGTGGAGGTTGCACAACACTGTGAATGTACTAAATGTCACTGAATTGTTCACCTTAAATGGTTAATTTTATATTACATGTGTTTCACTTCAATTAAACAGTAACAAATCTGCAGCTTCAGGACAAATCTGACAGTACGACTCTTACCGCCTGTCAGTTCACTTGCCTATAGCACCCAGCCTAGTCTGTCTAACTGGCCACTTACATTCTGCTCTAGGCCACGCTGTGTGAGATTTACCCCTGGGGGAATTGTGTGTGAATATAAGAATAACAATTTCTTGAATAAGGGCCTGAAGGTTTCTAAAACAAGGAGTTTGCGAACACTATTTTTCATCATTGACAAGCTATATTTTGGATAATACTGTATTTTAATCTGTAATGAAAAAGGTATTATACACTACTATTCAATTAAGCCTATATAATAAAGAAAAAAGTGTATGTTCATAGATTCTACTTGTCAACAAACTGAAGACAGTTCAAGTAAAATTCACCAATAGCCTAAATTTCAGATGCCCTAGAGGAAATAATGAGAATGGCTGTGCCTGTCACTATGTAAGTGAGCGCAAACTCCAAATGAAGTTCACAGAAAGTCAGGCAACCATGGAGCAGAAGTAACACAAATAAGAGCTAACAGATGAAGGAAAAGTTAGCTTCTGCTCGTGTGTGTGTGTGTGTGTGTGTGTGTGTGTGTGGTTTCTTCCAAGTGAGTCACAATAAAATCGGAGGAATCTACGATCATGGAAATCCAGAAAGAGAATCACTTAAAGCCAGAAATGCCGTTAACTACAAAGCGGGCGGTGTCATGGCATCGCGCTGCAGATCCTCACAGGCCGGAGGACCGTCCCCGCGCCCGCTGGACTCACACCAGCACAGTCTTCGGAACTGCACGGTCTTCATTTCCTAAGTCATGGCATAGGTTTTGTTTTTTTTAATTGCTTGTATATATTATCTCGTAGATGACTGCACATCAGGGATACAAGACAAGATTGCTATAAATGGTTAATGTTTGTTGGGTTGTTAAATCTATCTGGATAAAAGGTACTATTGAAACAGATTTTTGTTAACTTTATTCTTAACTGTAGAAAAATAAATGATTTGTGACATACCAGCTATTCAGGCCAAGTCTTTTTCAAATATTTTGAATATGTCCCAAATAACTTCAGCGTGTCACATAAAGGGATACTTTGAGGATCATGAAATCCAAGAAGTCCTTTTTTCTAAAATCTAATATCATATTAACATTTTTGTTTGACAAAGAAAAATTTACCAAACTTGTACACTTGTCCGTCTTTCTGCTGCTTCCTAACCTAGTCAAATGTTCCTCATTTATCTTTATCGTTTAAGATGTGAGCCAGTTAAGCAGAAGCAGTTTCCTGCCTCCCTTAGAAACACACAGGCCCTGAAAAGCTACAGTAGAACCCTTATCCTCTGATTCTGTTCGATGTCCTGGCTTGAATCCTGGCCCTTTGCTACCAACCCTTCTTACCTTGTTTTTCTGGATGAGCGCTCACTGTACTCTATTTCCTGGTTTCATCTTCCCAACGTCACAAGACATCCCGAACTGCCTCTGTTCCGAACCCTTTCTAGAGTATTCTTTCCTTCCTTTCTTCCTAAAATCTTATCTATATCTTTTAACTTCTTCCCTCTCCCATTCCTTTACCTTCACAACAAAGGGGCGGGACTGCCTGCTCTCAGCTTCTTCACCAATCAGTGCTCTGAAACCTAAGGCCTCCTCCTCCTGCCAATCGCTTGCTGCGTCCCCCACCCTTCTTCACCACTCCCTCCTACTGGTTCCCCTCTCAGCATATAAACACACTTGACTTACTCCCCATCCCTTCCTTCCCTTTACTTCATGTCATGAGCATCACACTCATAGTCACAAAAATACTAACAATTCTTGAGCACTTGCCGAGTCACACATCTACTTGCTTTCAAAGTACATATTGATTCTATGCAACAGGTTATTATTCTCTCTCTCCATCTTACAGCTAGGAAAAGTGTGGCACAGAAAGAGAGAATGTGGCCAAGGTAACATGAGTAACTAGTGACAGACCCAGTGTGATGCAGCACTTGGCCCCAGGGCCTGAGCACACAGGCCCTGTGCTGCACAGCCTCTCCCAGAGCTTCCGTGAGAGCGAAGGCCTTTGCTACTTTCCCCTCCCCAACCATTCACTTGTCAATCCACAGCAATTTCTTTCTCCAGCACTTACCTAAAACCTTTTAAAAGGCCTCTAGAACTATTAGCTGTCAGATCCAAAGGTCACATTGTCAGCATCCTGTGTCCTGACGTGCCAGCAGGACTTGCCTGCCCTGAGCGCTGACACCATGAACTTCACTGTCCAGGGCACTTCAGGTCCACGGCTGCTCTTCCTTAGTCCACTTAGGCACTGTCCAGGAGAGCTTTGTGCAATGATGTAATGGTGTACATGTTACAGAAACGTGCCATCCAGTAGGGTAGCCGCTCACCACACGTGGCTGGGCACTATGAGTGTGGCTAGCAGGGCTGGGTTTTCCACTTCGGCTGATGTCAATACCCACGTGTGGCCTGTGGCCGTCCTGGACAGCATAGGGCTGCCTCAAGCTCTTCTTCGTGCCGATCCCCAATGCCGCAGACAAGCCTGTCCCAGCCTTCTCAGGTCACTCCTCCTGTCCTGCGGTGCCCCGCCGGGTCCCTGCACACCCACAGCAGCGCTGATTCCTTCCTTGGGAACACCTCTATTGTCAATGCTCACGTGCCATCTGTAGGCGCGGCAGGCGCCCCCTGGGCATAGCTTTCAGGGCCGTGCCCCCGACATCAAGTCCCCTCCTGCCTGGGACAGCACCACCCCCGGCCTGGCCCGAGCCAGGTGAAGGCATTCCTGTCAGAGTAATCCCATCCTTCCTGCTGTCCTTACCCCTCCGTCGCCTCTCCTCACCCAAACGCTCACTAGATCTGACGGGATTTCCACGGTCACTGTTTTAGACTGGGATGCATATAAATGGTTCCAGCTGAAAGAGCCACAGAGTTGAGCATTTTTGCTTCAAGCAAGATGTGAAGTATAACATAGCTGAAAAATTCTTTTATACTTGTTAGAAAAAAAAAATCACAAAAAAGTGACATGACAGGATACTAAACTGCCCTCTAAGGGAGAAAGGAGAAAATGACAATCTCAGCATCTGTGCCTAAAGCAGCCTTTTGAAAACAAATCCTCTTATTACTGCTCCAAATTCCTTATGGTAACGAATAAAAATGAAAGGGATACTACCTCTAAAACTCTGAATTTGTTACTGGGGTTTCTCTTGGTGGAAGGATCACTTGCCTATCCACTCATTTAACGAAAGTATATGGTAACTCAACGCCACTTAGTATTATTCTCGGTTTCAGTAATTATAGCTCTCTGCCCCATATACATTAAAAACCATTCCCACATGCACCAGTGGGCAGGACCGGGACAAGTTTCTCATTAGAAAGGATCAGAACCTCTCGGAAGCCCTACCCTGTCACTGGCATCTACCAAATGGAACATGGGAGGGAGACCCACCTTTCCTACAGGTGTTTGCCTTTTGCTCCTCGACCACCAAGGCCAGAGTAATAGCATGGCTTCCACTGTACTGCTGAGGCTCTCTAGACATGCTGCAGCCCATTTCAATGGCCCATGGAACTACCCACTATTTAAAACTTCATGATGAAGAAAATCCAGGAAAAATCAGGTTAGTTATTTCTACTCTCAGGCTTATGAGAGCACTTCGGCTAGTGCAGGATGTAGTCCACACAGTAAAATACGTAATAAATTTGAAATGATACTACTAAAAGCAGTAAGAATATTAGAAATGGCCTTGGATGAACATAAGTTCAAAGGGTAAATAGCCCTTTGGAGTATAAAATCTGCAACTATTTTACTGTTTTGATGAAAACTTTGTGAGGCTGTTACACAGTGAATTTCTGAGGCTTCTCCTGAGAACACTGGTGATGTGCCCTGAAACCAGTGCTGAGGAGCCGAGATTCCCCAACGCCGGGAAGAACAGCCAGCGTGCTCCCTGGTGCCCTGACTGTCCAGCATCCTCCCTCTCACCCGGGAGACAAGGAGCTCTGCCCGTGCTCTCTTATCAATGTGCTTTCTAGTATCAGCCATGGCACTAATAAATCCCACGGAATGACTACATCATTGATGGCTAGGAACTTCTGATAATATTTTTAGAATGCTACTTCATAAATGTATATTAGGTTGCATTAATAAATTTCTTCGACCTTGTCAGTTGCCAAGAAGATCTTGGTATTATCCTGGAGGAAAAAATCATCTGAATGAAAAACCAAGTGAACTAGGACAGAATAGGGGAGCCTTAGCTCAATCATTCATGCGAAAGAAGACTGACTACAAACTCAATGAATCAACAGGTTGAGTCAGTTGCTTTGAAATAAAATGTTGTTAATACTTCAAAACAATTAAATATCATGAGAAAAAAATTGACATTTTTGTATTTAAAAATTTTTAATCTAATGTCATTTTTACCTTTGTTAATTAAGTGGAGACAAAGTATAAGGAACAACATAGCTCAAAGGATAAGAGAATGGCTATGCTCACTTTTACAGATGTATGACACATGCGACCTTTGCCAAGTGACAAAGGCTCCCTGAGCCTCAATCCCTGATCTATTATAAAAAGACAAAAACAGCACTTCTCATGGAGTTGTTGTAAGAATTAAATGGGATCATCTTTACAAAATGCTTAACATATCTAGTCAATAGTTAATGAATGACAGCCAGTATCATAATATTACAGTATAAATCATTACTTTATAAGTTACAATATTTTATAACAAAGTACTGCTTTATAATAAATCACTTTATAATAATGCCAAATAAGTGGAGAGAGTTAAAATAGGACAATGACTTCCAGAAGAGCTTTCATGTGTTAAAAGATGAGGAAAACCATTTTATCTGTGTTACTCCTAAGGGCAGAATTCAAAAGAATTAGATAACAGAGCTGTACAACAACAGAATAGGATGCATCAAAAACTACCGTTCCCTGTCCGTGAATGAGCCCAGACACCGGGTAGATGACCGTTTGTCAGGAGTAGGGATGAAAGAGGTCTGCCCTTTGATCAACAGTGAGGAAGGCTTTAAATTTTGTCCAGTGTTTCTTGACATCAAAAAAAAAAGTTTAAAAAACTTCATACCACTTATTTTTCTATCTTCTATACTACAGTTGATCAGATTTAATTTAGGATGAAGTACTGTGGTAGCAGAACAACGTCCACTCAAAGATGTCCACACACTCCAATCCTCAGAAGCTGTGAAGCGTTTCTTACATGGCAAAAAGGATTTGGCAGATCTGATTAAGTTAGGAGTCTTGAGATGGGGAGATTATCCTGATTAGCTGGGTGGACATGCAATACAATCACAATGGTCCTTACACGGGAAAGAGGGAGGCAGGCGAGTCAGACAAATGTCATGACGGAAGCAGGGGTCAGAGAGACAGACGGACGGGTTTGAAGGAACTCTGCTTTTGGCTTTGAAGACGGAGGAAGAGGCCATAAACCAAGGAATGCAGGTGACCTACAGAAGTTAGAAAGGCAAGGAAATGAATTCCCCATAGAGCCTCCAGAAGGAACTCAGCCCTTCCAACACCCTCATTTTAGGACTTCTGACCTCCAAAATTGTAAGATAGCAAGTCTGTGTTGTTTTACCCAGCAATTTCACTCCTAGCTATACATCCCAAAGAATTCAAAACAGGGACTCTAAGACACCTGTGCACAAATGTTCACTGCAGCATTATTCCCAATAGCTAAAAGGTGGAAACAACCCAAATGTGCACCAACAAATGAATGGATAAGCAAAGTGTAGCATATTCTTACAATGGAATATTATTCATTTATATATGCTAAAATACAGGAAATATGCTAAGTGAAGTACGTCAGACACAAATGGGCAAATATTCTATGATTCCACTTACATAAAGAATCTAGAATAGGTAAATTCTATTTCAGACAGAAAACAGATCAGAGGTTATCCAGTGCTGGGAGGAAGAAAAAATAGAGAGTTATCCCTAGGGGGAAGCATCTTGTCCAAAAAACTATGGTATAAGAAATGTCATTACTATTCCCCCTTATCCAGATGGTATGTTGAGTGGATTATTGTTTTGGCAAAATAACCCAATTTTCCATTTTCTTCACTCCTGATCTTAGACTTCTTGAGCTACACTATGGAAAGGCCATACCACCTTGTTGGTTAGAAAAGCTACCCATTTGTTTTCTTTAATCTGAGTTTGACCCAGAAAAAGCTCATTAATTCTTTTTATTTATTTATGTTCATCAATTCCTTAAAGATAACTATGTCAAGACTCACTGACTCTACTCAAACCCCAAATCCATTTCATTCAATCTTTGAGGCAGTATGAGATAATGAAAGGTAATGAAAGGTCTTTAGTATTCACAAATTACTACATGGTTCTAAGTTTAGTTCCTGTATCTATAAAACAGGCATAACTTACCTTATAGAAGTATTTTAATGATTACGATATAAAATATATGTAATAAGATGGCTAGCTATGCATATACAGTAGGAATTCAACAAATGGTAATTTCTGCCATTATTCTTACTGTTACCCTTGCCTTCCTATCAGATGACCACCTCAACTACTTTAATGAGAAATTAGAAAAATGAAGCAATCTAATGTGAATTATTCTTCATTTACTTCTCCCTACAACCTCAATTTTTTGTCATTGTTTAATCTTCTCTCCAAGTTTTGAAAAAGGGGTCAATCTTTTGCATTTTCAAAGTTAAATTCCCGCTTCTGTGCTTTTGGTCCTAGGCCTTCTCCGCTATCTTGGTTCCATCAATTCTTTTTCTTTCTTCAAGCTCTCTCTCTCTCTCTGACAGTTCCTTCCATTTGACTTGTAAATACAACTCAAATTTCCTCAAAACAGTATTCAAAGTTCTAGCCAGAAAAATTAGGAAAGAAAAAAGGAATAAAAGTCATCCAAACTAGAAAGGAAGAAGTAAAACTGTCACTATTTGTGGACAACATGATATTATGGATAGAAAACCCTAAAGACTCCACCAAAAAATTGTTAGAATTAATAAACGAATTCAGCAAAGTTGCAGGATACAAAACCAATATACAAAAATCTGTTGTGTTTTTATACACTAGTAACAAACTACCAGAAAGAGAAACTAAGAAAACAATCCTATTTGCAATTGTATCAATAATAAAATGCCCAGGAATAAATTTAACCAAGAAGGTGAAAGATCTGTGCCCTAAAAACTATAAACACTGATGAAAGAAGTTGAAGAAACAAGTAAATGGAAAGATATTCTGTGCTCAGGGATTGGAAGATTTAGATTGTTAAAATGTTTGTATTACCCAAAGCAATCTACAGATCAATGCAATCCCTATCAAAATACCAATGGTATTTTTCACAGAAATACAACAAACAATCTTAAAATCTGTATGGAACCACAGCAGACCCCAAATAGCTAAAGCAATCATGAGAAAGAAGAACAAACATGGAGGCCATCATGCTCTCAGACTTCAAACTATATTACAAAGCTTTACTAATCAGAAAAGTATGGTACTGGCATAAAAACACAGAGACCAATGGAACAGAATGAAGAACCCAGAAATAAACCCATCCACATATGGTCAATTAATTTGTAACAAAGGAGGCAAGAATATCCAGTGTGGAGAGAACAGTCTCTTCAATAAATGGTGTCGGGAAAACTGGACAGCGACATGCAAAAGAATGAAACGAGAACACCACCTTACACCACACATAAAAGTTACCCCAAATGGATTAAAACCTTGAATATAAGACCAGAAACCACGAAACTCTCAGAAGAGAACACTTGACACTGCTCTTGGCAATATTTTTTTTGAATCTGGCTCCAAAGGCAATGGCAACAAAAGCAAAAATAAACGAACGGATGACATCAAACTAAAAAAGCTGCACAGAGAAGGACAACCACCAACAAAATGAAAAGGCAACCTACTGAAGGGGAGAAGATATTTGCAAATCACACATTTGATAAGTGATTAATACCCAGAATATATAAAGAACTCATACAACTCAATAACAAAAAAAACAAACGATCCAATTAAAAAATGGGCAGTGGATCTGAATAGACATTTTTCCAAAGACATACAGATGGACAGCAGGCACATGAACAGATGCTCAACATCCCTAGTCATCAGGAAAATGCAAATTAAAACCACAGTGACATATCACTCAACACCTGTCAGATGGCTATTATTAAAAGGACATGAAACAACAAGTGCTGGTGAGGACGTGGAGAAAGGGAACCATCATGCACTGTTAGTGGGAATGTCAACTGGCTCAGCTAATATGAAAAACTGCATGAAGTTCCCTCAAAAAACTACAAGCAGAACTACCACATGATCCAGCAATCCCATTTCTGAGCATTATCTGGAGAAAAACGAAAATACTAATTAGAAAAGGCATGTGCACCCCATGTTCATTGCAGCGTTATTCACACGAGGCAAGATATGGAAACAACCAAAGTGCCCACTGATGTGTGAATGGATAAAGATACACTATATAGTCGATGGAATACTATTCAGCCATAAAGAAGAATGAAATCTTTCCAATTCCAACAAGATGGATGGAACTTGAGGGCATTATGCTAAATTAAGTAAGACAGAGAAAGACAAATACTGTACGATCTCACTTATATGTGTAATCGAAAAAGCAAAACAAATGAACAAACAAAACTATAGATGCAGAGAACAGACTGATAGTTGCCAAAGAGGAAGGGGGTAGGAGTAGATGTAAAGGGAGAAGGGGATCAAAGATACAAACTCCCAGTCATAAACTAATTAAGTCATGGGGATTAATGGACAGCATGAGACTATAAATCAACAATATTGTGTTGCATACTATGTAAATCTATATGATCACCAGGGTAAACTAGACTTATTGTGGTGGCCAGTTTGCAGTGTATACAAATACTGAATCATTACTTTGTACACTTGAAACTAATATAATGTTACATGTCAATTACACCTTAATAAAAAAAATTATCAAATTTGCTTACACAAATACCACTACCACACTTTTAAATTACCATAATCTGTCCTGAATCTGCTATCTGTCATCCCTTAATGGCTGCTAACTTCACAAAGACTGAGGTGTCTTATCTGTCTGGATCTTTTAAAAACAGCAGATGCAGTATTCTACATGTAAGAAAGGCACTTACTGAACACTTAAATGAATAGACCTCAACTGCAGATTTTCTGTGATCATATAAGGGCTATTGACAGAAGCACATCATCAGATTTAGCTGCTGAACTTAAATATAAATCACTCTGGCAGGAGAAAGGCAATGCAATCAAATAAGTTTACAATATCATTTTTTAAATGTCCCAAATAAAAATTATGTTTTCCAAAAATGTTTGTAAGTATAGTAATCTACACATAAGTAGTCCAAATCCAGAAAATGTGAGTTGTTTTATTATAATGCTAAGGGTTCTGTCCATTAAAAATTTTACTTGTTATCCATAAACTAACAAAAACTAAGAATCTATATATTCTTTACAATTAAACAGTGCAGGTTTGTTATACTTTTAAATAAAAATCAATTTGTAAGTATGTAACTATCTCAATAAACCGTAATTTTACATCTAATACACTAAACATGGTAATTTACATTTCTAACTTACAAACTGACATCAGTGGGAAATGCTAAGAATGTAGGACAGACTCTTAACATTTGAGGAACTGATATTCAAGCCTTCAGTTACCCTCAAGTGAATGTAATGGTCCATAACAAAGACAGCAGATGTTGCAGCTGCCCGTACAGGAGGTGAGCTGCTTGCTCCAGAGTTAGGATGACTGGTCATTTCACGCTTGCTCCCCTTCCAGGTATCACTGTGTTAGCAGTTAACGCTTATGAAAAATGCTATGGAAGTTCTCTCTGTTTGTAGGTAAAAGAGAAATCAATCTCTATTCCTGGTGATGAATGTAAATGACTCTAAGAAAGTACCAGTTCTTGGCCACAAAATCAGAGTTTTAGAGACCCTGAGAAGTAATAAAACATCTAAGTTGGCACTGCTCCACTCCATGGTGGGAATGAGGTTGCCATGCATGCCATGATAAAACAGGATAAGAAATTCATGGGAAAAAAAAAGAAAGAAATTCATGATTCTATTTCAACAAGTGCTCTAGCTAGTATTTATATTATGTGGAGCTCTGTAAAGGATTTAAGACCTAAACACACACCAAGTATTGCTTGAGTTTTCAATTCATTAATTGCACTTCATGAAAGAAACCATGAGCAAGGTGTAAATCCAGATCCGGCCTTTATTTCCCAGCTGTGCCTCAGGGATTTCGTGCCTCGATTTCCCATACCTTGAAATAATGCCTAACTTGGAGCATTATCATAAGGGTGCAATCTGAAATCAGGTAATGGTACAGAGCTTTTTTTTTTTAACTAATCTTTTTAAAAACACATCATCTGGGTTTTATTAAACGTAGTTGCTTCACCAGCATCACTCTAAAACCAAAACCAGGCAAAGACGCCACAAAAAATGAAAACTGCAGACCAATATCCCTGATGAACACAGACGCAAAAATACTAAAAAAAAATATTAGCAAACCGAATTCAAAAACAGATCAAAAAGATCATACATCATGATCCAGTGGTATTTATTCCAGGGATGCAAGGATGGTACAATATTCCATGAACATCATCCACCACATCAGCAAAAAGAAGGACAAAAATCACATGATCATTTCCATAGATGCTGAAAAAGCATTAGACAAAATTCAACATCTACTCATGATAAAAACTGTCAACAAAATGGGTATAGAGGGCAAATACCTCAACATAATAAAAGGTCATATACGACAAACCCACAACCAACATCACACTTAACAGTGAAAAGCTGAAAGCTTTTCCTCTAAGATCGGGAACAAGACAAGGATTCCCACTCTCCTCACTTTTACTCAACATAGTACTGGAGGTCCTAGTCACAGCAATCAGACAACACAAAGAAATAAAAGGCATCCAGATTGGCAAGGAAGAAGTTAAACTGTCCCTGTCTGCAAGTGACATGATATTATACATAAAAAACCCTAAAGAATCCACTCCAAAACTACTAGAGCTAAGCTAATATCTGAATTCAGCAAAGTTGCAGGATACAAAATTCATACACAGAAATCTGTTGCATTTCTATATACTAACGATGAACTAGCAGACAGAGAAATCAGGAAAACAATGCTATTTACAATTGCATCAAAAGTAGTAAAATGCCTAGGAATAAACCTAACCAAGGAAGTGAAAGACCTATACCCTGAAAACTACAAGACACTCTTGACAGAAATCAAAGACATCAATAAGTGGAAATATACCCCATGCTCATGGGTAGGAAGAATATTGTCAAAATGGCCATCCTGCCTAAAGCCATTACAGACTCAATGCAATCCCTATCAAAGTACCAATAGCATTCTTCAATGAACTAGAACAAATAGTTATAAAATTCATATGGAAGCACAAAAGACCCTGAATAGCCAAAACAATCCTTAGAAGGAAGAATAAAGCAGGGAGGATTATGCTCCCCAACTTCAAGCTCTACTACAAAGCCACAGTAATCAAGACAATTTGGTGCTGGCACCAGAGCAGAGCCATAGACCAATGGAATAGAACAGAGAGCCCAGATATAAACCCAAGCATATATGGTCAATTAATATATGATAAAGTAGCCATGGACATACAATGGAGAAATGACAGCCTCTTCAACAACTGGTATTAGCAAAACTGGACAGCTATTATGTAAGAGAATGAAACTGGATTACTATCTAACCCCATACACAAAAGTAAACTTAAAATGGATCAAAGACCTGAATGTAAGTCATGAAACCATAAGACTCTTAGAAGAAAACATAGGCAAAACTCTCTTGAATGTAAACATGAGCAATTTTTTCATGAACGTATCTTCTTGGGCAAGGGAAACAAAAGCAAAAATGAACAAGTGGGACTACATCAAACGAAAAGCTCCTGTACAGCAAAGTACACCATCAGTAGAACAAAAAGGCATCCTGCAATATGGGGGAATATATTCATAAATGACGTATCTGATAAGGGGTTAACATCCAAAATATATAAAGAGCTCACATGCCTCAACACCCAAAAAGCAAACAATCCTGCTTAAAAAATGGGCGGAGGATCTGAACAGACACTTCTCCAAAGAGAAATTCAGATGGCCAACAGGCACATGAAAAGATGCTCCACATCACTAATCATCAGAAAAATGCAAATTAAAACCACACTGAGATATCACCTCACACCAGTTAGGATGGCCAACATCCAAAAAACAAGCAAAAACAAATGCTGATGAGGATGTGGAGAAAGGAAAACCCTCTTACACTGTTGGTGGAATGTAAATTAGTTCAACCATTGTGGAAAGCAATATGGAGGTTCCTCAAAAAACTCAAAATAGAAATACCATTTGACCCAGGAATTCTACTCCTAGGAATTTACTAGAAGAAAACAAGATCCCAGATTCAAAAAGACACATGCAGACCCTATGTTTATGGCAGCACTATTTACAATAGCCAAGACATGTAAGCAACCTAAGTGTCCATCAGTAGATGAATGGATAAAGAAGATGTGGTTCATATACACAATGGAATATTATTCAGCCATAAGAAGAAAACAAATCCTACCATTTGCAACAACATGGATGGAGCTGGAGGGTATTATGCTCAGTGAAATAAGCCAGGCAGAGAAAGACAAGTACCAAATGATTTCCCTCATCTGTGGAGGATAACAACAAAGCAGAAACTGAAGGACCAAAACAGCAGCAGACTCACAGAACCCAGGAATGGACTAACAGTTACCAAAGGGAAAGGGACTGGGGAGGATGGGTGGGAAGGGAGGGAGAAGGGGATTAAGGGGCATTATGACTGACACACATAATGTAGGGGGGGGCACAGGGAAGGCAGTATAGCACAGAGAAGACAAGTAGTGACTCTACAGCATCTTACTGTGCTGATGGACAGTGACTGTTATGGGGTATGTGGTGGGGACCTGATAATAGGGGGGGATCTAGTAACCAGTGTTACTCATGTGAAACCTGAGCATAACATTGTAAATCGATACCTCCATAAAAAAAAAAACGAAACAATCTCCCTTATCTCCAAAGGCTAAAAACAAAACAAAAATGTAGATGCTTTAATATATGGCAGATACTGAAACTTTTACTGTAGTGGTGCTGAATTCCAAAGGAGTCCGATACAGCAGACAATCCACTGGAGTCTCTTTCTCTTCCCTGAGAAACACACGTCTCGTCTCTGAAGCTATTGTTTCAGCACAGATGTCCTCCTCACTCTACCCTAGCGTTTTAAAGGGATTGACTGCCCTGTTTCTCTCTGTAAGCAAGTCCCACACCTAAGCACTGGCAGAGCAACCAGGGAACGGAAAACTGGAAGACGGGACCCAAACTGGACAGGGAAACAACAGAAAGGAGATGAAGCTGACAGCTCAGACAGGACGAGTGCTGCCCTTCCCCTTCTCAAGAGGCACCACCGCCTCCCTGGCTGGCCTCAGTTACAGTGATTTGTGAGACATGTTCAATACAACAGGAAGCCCCACACTCAGTCTGACATAGAAAGGCAAGTATACTTTTAGAGATTAAAAGATCAACAAGTATCTCCAGGTAGAGGACAGCTTAGAATGAAAGACATGTAGGCAGGAAGCTGTTATATTGGTTTAACTCATCTACTTTAAATTAAAAGGTGTGGCCAGCAGGGGTGGAAAGCAAAGACAATTTCCAAGAGTGACCCTCATTCTTACTCCCAGTTAGGCTTTCTGCAAATGAGGGTCAAAGAGGCAACCCTCTCCACAAGTGAACAACCTAGTTCACTTCAGAAACTATTACTTGCTGTGCCTCCCTGCCCATAATTCCCTTCTTATACGGCTATTTTAATTTAAGCCTTTACTAGAAGTTGGGAATTCCCTGGATCATCTCTGGAAGATGATAAAGATGCATGGACAGAGTATGGGCTGTGGGGACAATCTATCCTTTATGGACTTACCTTTCATTCTCTCACAGGGCCTCAGTTTTCTCACTTACATGGTTATTAACTTTCTCCTGATAAGGGGTTTAATCAGGTGCAAATTAAAAAAATTTTTTGAACCAAATCAAAGGATGTATTAGAAATAGGTGTGTGTTTTTTAACTATCTACTAAAACACTATCATAACTTCAACATAACTTATATTGACTGTGGGGTGGGTAAGTTTATATTTTGACTAATACCAGTAACAAGAGCAACTTTTTACTGAAGAGTAACTGTGTAGCTGGCATGTTTCCTTTAATACTAACAATGACCTGTGAAATATCCCCATTTTATAGGTGAATAAATTAAGTCTCAAAAAGACTGGGGAAATTGCCTAAGTCACACAGCTAATAAGCAGCAAATCCGTAATTCAAACCCAGAACTATCTGACCCAAAGAACTCATCTCCCAACTACCCTGTATTTCCCTGACAGATGGCGACAAACAGCAGCAATCTGCAGAAGGAAGATAATCTTAAACAGGGGTAATCCCAGTTCCTGCAAGCACTAAATTGTACTTAACAACACAATACTCAAATTGGTCTTTATTTGCCAAATATGGGTCATATGTTCGTGCCAAGGTTTTCCTTTTATTTCTGTTAGATCTAAGTTTAAAACTGGACCTGAGAATGCTCTCTTACCTGCGTTGCCATCTCCACTCTCCATAGATGGTTTACTTGTTTCTGACGGATTGTTCATTCTTGAGTCTACAATAAATCAGAAGTGAATACGGTTTTTAAAAAATTGGAGATGTGATTAGGGAGGCAAAAGTGTGGCAAAGAAAAGGGTTAACATTGACTAACGTTCTGCAGTTCAAGGAGAGTGTCAGCACTCAAATATAGGAAATTGCAATAAAAGTTTATCTGAAATAAATTCAGGAATCCTTAACCCTGAAATGAGTCACAGAAAAATTATCTTTGTAAAGAATTTTAAGATTCTTTCAAGAACAGTAACAAATCTAATCAAACAAAAATATTAAGAAAGAGCCTTATATGTAGAAGGAGTAAATGCTTCTTAATATGAAGCACAGAATTATAGAACAAAGCTGGTAGGGAAGTACCTCACAAAGTAAAATATGTTATTTCCAAATAAAGTTTCTTTTTCCGTAAGTAAAGATATTCATTAATTATAACCAAAACAATCCATTGGTAATCTTAATAGACTGTACAGTAACTCAACCTAGCAGAATAAAAAGAAAGTATGTCAAAGAAAAATATCTCCATATTTAGTCCCCTCCCCAAAACCAAATGTGTCAAAGTGAGAATACGTTGAATTCACACCTCACTCAGAAACCAGTACAAGTAGTTGTACCACAAGACATTACAGATATATTTAATAGTTTTGAAACTGAATCACAACTACAACAACTTAATAATTATATCACACTGATACCCCAAATGAACCTGCTGACATGTGTTTCTTTTTTTTATGGTTATCTGTTTAATGGAGAGGTTTTCATAATAAAAAGTTTCCATCAAGCATTAGATATTAGGTATCCCAGAAGATATGCAAGAGAAAAGAACAAGCCTGCTTCTTTCCTACCTCTTTGAAAGGTAAAACCTAAATATACACTTAATCGTATTCTACTTCTATTATAAACTGAAACTTAGCACATTTATAATCAACCATGTTTACTACCAATCAAGTTCTGCCTTTTCCACCAGGTTAGGACCACTTCTCTATAATTATTAATAGAGATAAATACTTAAATTATTTTTAATTTTAATTTTTTGACTGAAGGGCACATTTTGTCATCTGCTTAAACATCTAACTAGGAAATCAAAACAATCATTATTAAGTCCCAACCAAATTATGCAGTCACATTATCCAAATGCACTAAGAGGTGAGAGGGCCTCCCATAAATTTTATTTCCAACCCGGAAGTTGGGTTATGGCTTTTCTAATATAGTTTTGAAACAGATGCTTGTCTTATGGGCTTAGGCAGTTCTACAATATTCATACATCTGTGGTTATAACTGAGGGTGGTTTTACAACTTCCTTTCCTTTACTGTCCAGAAAAATTTAAATACCACCTGAAAGCATACTAAGATTTGAAAGGAACAGGTGTACAACTAAGGAAAAATCAGCTTTCTGAATGACTTAACCAAAATCTTATGAAAGTTCACAAACTTCTCAACAAATGCAATAGAATATACCATTAAGTATGCATGCTGCTCAACGCTTCCTTCATAACATGCTTTCAAAGCAGTGGGAAAAATGATAACCAGTTAGCATTCATAAAAAGGGTAACAATTTTTCCACATACCACAAAGAAGTGGGCATAATTCTTAACAAGTCATCAGCCTGACCTTGCCCAATTCACACCCTAATTTCCACATCTATAAATTAAAGACTGTATCACATATATTCTATGTAAATCTAAGCATTTTCTATGAATTGTCAGGGGTGTCAAAGACATTTAACAGAATTAAACATACACAAATAAATATCCTGATTAACCAGAAATATGGGAAGACTTTATATGTTAGTAAACTGAAAATAATAGAGATATAATTTCTAATTCTAAAATATAATGCTAAAAATTTTGCAGGAGATTATTTTCTTTCCTTTCTTGAGTTCCCAATTTAGCAGATGTAAAAGAGTAAATAAAGTAAGTTCTATTTTGATGTCAGGTTTTTTCCTCTCTGGGCACATTCACCTGACTGTATGTGAGTTTAACACACAGTCTACAAGTTGCTCTTGGATTGAATTCTTGACATGAGTTCATTTTCATTTTTTAAAATCATTCACCCTTTTCAAAGTGGTCTGTATCATGTTGTGCAAATATTACTGCCACCTTGGGTTTAGGCCATTCCTTCTGCCTAAGAAGTCAAACATTTTCAAAATATCATTTTATCCTTGGCAACTGTAACAGTGATGCGGGCAGCCTCAATATTTCAAGCAGGAAAAATGACATACAGGGAAAAAAATTACTTGGAAAGGTTTTAAACCGAAGATATGAAAGTCCTGGAGTTCGTATCATCTGACTCTCTAGTTGACCAAATTAACCTAAAGAGGCTTCAACAATTTTGCTTATACACAGACAAAACCAAACACAACATGTGGCCACTATGAGCCATAGTATGTCTAAAAACCAAAGAACCTCAATCTATTTTAAATCTTAGTCACCAAAGACAACTTACATATTCAAGCCACATGTCTCCCTCCCCAAGTCTTGTCTATAGGGAAAACTCTTAAGAATACGCTTCCCAGTACTTAAAGTTGTTCTCTGAGGAACAGAAGTTGATTTTTAAAAACAAAAAAAGGCTGTCATCAACCAAAATTTGAAGAGTTAATAGTTCCTAAAATCTGGAAACTGATCAACAGTCCCGTTGCAGTAACTACTGAAATTACCCTCTGCGTCAGTATCTGTGGGAACAATTCTGCCCTAGGGCCCTACCTGTTTCACTAAGCACTTTTGGCTTTTATATAAGACATTCACATTAGGTATGCAAAACACTTTTATTAATATGTACATATTATTTAGGTACACTTTATACCTTGTTTCAGATTTACAGTGTTTTAGAACTACATGAAATGCTCTCAATAGAAATTTTCAAAAAGCAAAAATGTCCTCCAAGTTGAATTCAAAATCCACACTATTTACTGAAAATATCCTCTGAACCAGAAGCTAGTGGTAGGGAGGGACCTACTGCAAATTCAAGTAGGCTCCAGCTTTGCACATGCTTCCCTCCTTCCCAGCTCCATCCACCTCTTCCGCCTCCCCAGAGTTGGTTGCACAGGAGATTAAGCACTTCTGCACAGTCAACCCCACACCCGCTATTTCCATATTAAAGTTTGTAAGAAAGAACTGTGCGGGTACCCACCTAAAATATAGTCACTGCAGTCCAGCATTGCTGTGAAATCTTCTAGAGGTTCAGACAATCCAAAGCAAGGAAGAAACAGGTAGCACTCCGGGGTAGGGGAAAGAAGGTACTACTATTTCTAACAGATCTACGCTATGTTCTTAAGAGAACCAGGGTGGGAGGTGGAAAGAGGATTAGGGGGAGAAGGAAAATACAACTTCAGTTACACCATAGCAATCTTCAACTGAATAAGGAAACTTCGGTTGCTCAGAGGAGTTTTAGTCTCTCCTACCAGAGAGGACTGACATTGTCAAGGCAACTGAAGCATGAAAAGTTCCCCTTTTTGTAATAAAATAGAAACAAAGATTGCAGCTGGCAGTTTCCATAATGAAGCTTAATCAGTATGCGAGTGATTAGGGCCTTATGCAAATCTCTCCTCGTTAGCACAGCAGCCAGCACTTTGAAGTCCACGAACAATTCACTAACAGAATACACTGAAAGCACTCCCTGCATAATTTAAATCACTACATAAATATTTATCAGTACATTTGCATATTAATTGGCAGTGCATGAAGGGAAAAATTATCTCCCGAGTGCCAGCATAATAATTAGG
The DNA here is from genome assembly GCF_030020395.1 of Manis pentadactyla. Lineage (NCBI taxonomy): Eukaryota > Metazoa > Chordata > Mammalia > Pholidota > Manidae > Manis > Manis pentadactyla. Next base: position 2,718,636 of record NC_080037.1, read on the forward strand.
AGGATAAAAGTGAGATTTCTTCCAATGGCCCGGCTTCTCGGACCCAACTTGAGATAGCACCGGGGGAGAAGGGAGGGACAGGAGACAGAGTTCTGTTAAAATGCCACTGAAATGACATGTACAAATTAGAAACAACTCTACAGACTTAAGCACCTTTAATCTTTTTCCTGCTGGCAACAATGACTTCAGTAATAAGAGGATTTGCAAAAAGCTTTCTACACAATCCAAATAATCCCAAGGAAACAATTAGCAAGGTAGAGGCAGAACACAGACTGTCAAGATGGTGCTAGCCTACTGATAGGGAATTTTCCAAGTATTAACATACACTGTCAGGGGAAAGTCCTACGTTAAAACCAGGCAACAGTATAAATCCGGAAGCAGTGCAGAATCTGGAAAATTATCTTCAAGAGGATGGAAATTCATTATCCACAAATCTTTTTATACTACCAAATTAACAGACTAGATTATTAGCTGGATGCCACCTATTGCGCAGTATCCTTTCCCCAGCATCCATTAAAAGCAGATAGCTTGTTACTTACAGTATCGATCACTGAAAACTGGGTCATGTGAACTGTAGAATTACAGTCAACCCTTGAACAATATGGGGGTGGGAGCACTGGTACCCCACACTGTCGAAAGTCCGAGGTTTTAACTTCCCCAATAAACTTCTGATTTCCCCAAAATTTCACTAATAGCTGTTGACTGGAAGGCCTTAGTGATAATGTAAAGTCGATTAACACATATTTCTTATGCTATAGGTATCAGATACTGTATTCTTACAATAAAGTGAGCTAGGGAAAAGACGTTTTTACAAATTGTCACAAATCTCCAAAATATCTCCCAATGTATTTACTGAAAAAAATCTGGGTATAAGTGAATCTGTACAGCTCAAACCCATGCTGTTCAAGGGTCAACTATGCTTAGTACTTTCATATAAATTTCACTTAACGGATATGAACATATTTACAATCTTACTAAAGAATATACTGACTTAATTTAAAGCAAATTTACCAGACAAAATATCTACCAAGAACTTTTCAGGGATTACAGTACAACATTCCACCAAACCACCATAGACAATTCCGGAGAGGACACAAAAACCCCGCGCGGCAGGCACCACTGCCTCCTCCTGAGCACAAGGAAGCCGCGGGCAGAGTGCTAAGGCAGTGCGCCAGGGAGACCCCGGCACCTCGGAGTCGGGAGTCAGAACCAGGCTTTGCGGTCACCAAAACCTGAGCTCTTGGCCATTACACGCAACGGACAAGTCACACCCTGAGGGAATCGGTGGGGCTCGGGGCCGGAATGAGCAGCGGATCATGATGGTTTGTTCGTTGTGGCAAGAAGATGAGCACCGGGCGACAAGGGTACCGAGCCTGAGGGCGAGTGTGTGCAGCGGACAGGACACGCAGAGAAGCGCTCTGGGCTCGAGGCCAGCGCTCAAGGGCACTGTGCAGTTAACAGCTGCTTTTATTCAGAACTATCTTCAGTAAGGCCAAGTATCTGATTTTTTAAGATATGTACTTTTTCCCAACATTAAGGCTGAAATTAAACTCAGTTTGCATGTGAGGAAATGAAGACAAGGTGTCTACAAGGGACCTTCACAAAGATTTCCTTGCAAGTCAATAACTTACCTAGAAACAGAACCAAAAACCTTTACCTTTTAGATCAATACTCTATTTATATTGTTAGCTTTTCTGTTTTACAGAATTAAAAAATCCTCATGAGGAGAGGGTCTGGGGGAGAAATTCAACACCACCATTTGGGGCCTGTGAGACTTTAAGTTCCTTCCCTTGCTGAGCCTGAATTTTCTCATCTGTAGAGTGGTAAGTAACGTGTTTTTCCCCAGGCTGCCATGAGGATAAATGCGCTGGTGCTTCTCAGACTGGTCACAGCCTGGAGCATGCGGCAGCTGTGCAGGGCAGACACCGGACACACGGCAAACAGGACATTGCTTTCCAGAGCACCAGTTTTATTCAATATGATTCACAACACTTTGTATTAAAACAATCAAGACTACATTATAGAACAAAATGCAAAATTCAAGTGAGTTTTTAAGGTACAATGTATTATTGGACTTAATGAGTTCTGCCGGGTGGGAAAACAGAGAAGCAATGATAAATGTCACTAGAATATAATAGATGCCAATGAATGTTTCTTCCCTCTCTTCTGCCTTCATCAACTTTTTTTGTTGTTGTTATCATTAATCTACAATTACATGCAGAACATTACGTTTACTACTGCCTTCATAAACTTTTACATTTACTGCCTGCACTTTTTATAGACTCTCTCTGCACCTTGCCATCGGCCTTTCTGCACTGGGTACAGCGACACCTCTAAACCACCCTTCCTATTCGGTCTTTCATGCACTGCTAAGGATGACCTGGAGTGGCGGGCAGAGGATCGCTGCCAGCCGAGTGCAGGCTGGAAGGTGTCTTGCAGGGGCAGAGCCCTGGCAGCACGTGGACCTCCCCCTCAGACCAAGAGAGCCCAGTCGGGGCCTGTCCCTCACCGGCTCGCCCAGGCTGCCTCCCACAGCTGGCCCCCTCCCTGCACTGTACTGCAACCTCACCCCCCTCACTCCAGAAGAGGGAGGAGGCAAAAGGAGGCGGCCTGGGGCTCATCCAGGCAGCTGACTTCATTCAAAGGGAAGAGCAAGGAAACCACCTTCCTGCCACTCTTGATCTGGGCACTGAGTGCATTCTAGAAGGTAGGTTTAAGTACTAGGTTGTCAAGGCCTCTACAGACAGACTGAGGGAGAAATGGCCACCACCTCTCCCATGCACACCTCCAACATGGCACAGTTAGGTCTGAAAGAAGGGGACAGATAGGTAACTTTCCCCACAAAGCTCAGATGTTCATTTCATTTGGTCTATCCAAAATATCTGATTATAACTTAAGCTGAAAAGAATACCCTGTTTAAAAAACTCATTTTCTGGGAGTTTCGTAGGATTGTCAGTCATTCACACTTCAGCATGAATTAACCCAGTTCAACTGGTTTCCTTTAACACCTGGTTTGAGAATTAATTAGTGAGGTACTGGTTCTTTCCACTGGAAAAGAGGCCAATAAACACTCATAAATGTTGTTCAGTGCTACCCTGGACTGGATGGAACAGGTGTGGGGGCACAGAGGGCACAGAAGGTAGAAAAGAATAGGAAATAGTAACAATCAGAACTACAAAAAGCTGAAAAGACAAAGTGAAAATTCATAAATTTCAAAATTATGCCTAAAATCGAGCCTTTTCTCTAAAAGAGGGGAAGAAATGTTTTTCCAGGACCCAGAATCCATGGCTAGCATTAGCTGTATTGAATTATTTTTCATTCATGGTCTTGTGGGCTAGTCTAGGTCTCATTAGAAAGACAACTGAGGACAGTGACAACTGAATTACAAACTAGCTTTCTAAAATGCACCTTTGGTGCGTGAGTGAACTGAGGTCCACTGGTACTCTACCAACCTAAGGTCAAATTCCAGTGTGGTCCCGTTCCACGTGAACAACCATGTGTGCATGCTCTTCTGGACCGACGGAACACCTAGTCAGTGGGTGGAAATGCCTGAGTCACTACTGTTCCTGGCACTGCCCTTCTGTCTCATGGCAGGACGTTCACCCACAGTGCCAAGGGTTTTGCCCCAGGCAATCTCAATCGCACACCAATATCCTTTTTAATCTTCATCTCTTTTCCAACTCTACCACTGCGCTAGTGTCCTTATCTTGTTTACAAAAAACACTCAGTGACACTGTTTCAGCAAATGCTCAGTAATAAAAATAATTTAGTATTGCAGGAATTTTAAATTGTTATTTTACAAAAAGCTCATCCCAAAGCCCAGTGCCCCCAGACAGCCTAAAATAATTTACTACTGCCCAAATACAGAAGAACATTCCAGCATATAAAATTTCTCAGACCCAGAATCCAGTGATGGGTGTTAGCACTGCCACTATTCTTACATCGCTGTATGTCACATCAGTGTGGACGATGCCTCCCTCCTAAGGCAGCAATGTGGCACCTTTAGTGCTTTAAAAAAAAAGGTTTTCAAAAAAGCAACATCTACCATTTACTAAAAATCTAGATGGGCAAATACCAAGAAAGAATTTATCACTTGGGCTATCAAGCACTGCCAAATAACTAGAGATCTGAAGGATGATCTCATTTCACAGAAAGTAAACTGAAGCCTAGAGAATGTTTCCTAAATGATGCCCCTTTTAAGAGGCAAAGACAGCAGGGGACTAGGGGGGCTGAAGACAGTGAAATAAAACACGATGAAACTGTTAACCCCACAACACGAGATCTGCAGCTGGCAGGTCAAAAAGCCCAACTTTAGGTCTTATAAAACCACTATATACATACCTTAAACATTTCATTTTGACACAAAGCATACAAATACACATTCACTCACAAATCTTTTGGTGTTAGACGAAAGCCTGGTTTCAAGTTTGGACCCACTAACTCGAGTTTCCTCTTTTTCTTGGGTAAATCATGCCCTGAATACAAACGCAAATGCTTCCAGTCTCAATTTCTTTAGTTTTGTTTTCCAAGCTTTTCACAATTTACATTGTACAAATATGTACAGAAGAAATATAAAAACCTCAAGAGAAGTTTCATCAAACTGTTTCTTCCTAGATGTAATGCATTCTGATATAGTCTATATTGTCTTCCTTTTTAATTGCTGATCTCAACCTACTTAATTGACTTAATGACCCAAAGATTGAAAACCTGCTTTCAAAGGTAAAAACTTAGAAGACATGTGATGCAATCTGAGTGCAGAAGCCTTTTTCTTTTTTTAAAGAGTAGTTTAGCCCTAATATTTTACAGCTCTACTGTTAACATCTATTCAGCAGTATTTTTCAGTAATTACCCTTTACCTTATCTTTTCAAAGCATTCAATTTAACTTTTCACAGAAGTATCATCTCCCCTTTCCCGTTATCTTCTTTGGTTTATATAACAATTATTTAAACTGTGTAATTAAAATAAGAAGTATCACCAGCATGAACAGGCCTGGGAACACAAAAAGTAAATGACTCTTGATAACCATACAAGTTGACAAGCACAGACAATGTGCGTGGACATGCCGAGTCAGCGCCAAGCATGCCGCCAGGGCCTCAGACTGTGCGGAGCAGCGATCTTCAGGGCGCCAGTTAGTCCAGTCAGTCACTGAAGCACATGTTCCTTAAGAAAGCTAACACGCTAGACAGAAGCTAGTAGTAGGTGGCTCTTGCTTCCAGTCATTTCCTTAACCTGTGCTATCCTATAGCTCAGAGCACATCTACTGTGCAGTCTAAAGTTTGGCATCATTTAGGAAACATGATTAAAAAACCCAATCCCGAGATTCTTAGCTGTGAAAGCAAAAATCTTGTATAGCTCTACTGAAGTTTTACCATTACATTAATAAACACATCTGCCTAGCCTATCAATCATCCTATTTCTTTACTGCTGTGACCATCTTTTCTTCATTCTAGTTGACAGTTTTGCACTAACTAATTTCATGCACTAACACATCAACAAGTGTTGACCAAGTGTGGCCAGGCACTGGGAGCAATCTTGGGGACACAATACCCAGCCACAGAACACTTAGAACTGAAGAGCAGAGAGAAATACTATGCAGCCATACAAATACAGGATTACACGGTACGAAAATTCTACCACGTGCAAAATCAGGTGGCTGCACAGCTTTAACACAGGCTTCCAACTTGTCTTGACATCCTTGGATAATACTGGAGTTTTCCTACTTTAGCAACTGGAATGTGACTTCTTCTCTGATTTCATTTCTTATACCCATGAAAAACAGGCTTTGTTTTACTTAAAGCCACATGCTGCTTTGATTATTCCCAGCCATCCTTTGAACTACTGTTTCATTTCTGATAGTGGTCATTTGTGTCTTTCTCTCTCTCTCTCTCTCTTACTCTCAGGTTTCGTGAATTTATGTGAAAAAAACAAGGATAACAAATATCCCAGAGTTCTATGTGAGAAACAAAATTTAAGGACATGTTCTTCCACTCAACTAAGTAAAATGTTCTTCAGACTAATTGAATCTTAGTAATATATTAATAATATTAACAGTATAGTGGCAGTCATTCCATAAACACTTACTGAACTCTCAATCTGTCTAAAACTCTCTTCCTCTCTATATCAACTTTTGAAATATCAACCTATCCAGTAAAGACAGATCTTGCTACATTCCCCTTATCATGTAACTATTTATTCTCTGAAATCCTATAGCAATAATATCCCTCTTTTGTTTTTACCTTTCTATTTTGAAGTAGTTAGAAATCCACAGGGATTTGTAAAGACAGGTCCCACCCAGTTTCCTCCACTGGCTATATGTATCTATAGTACTCTACCAAGTCTAGGACACTGACAGAGAGAAAGTGCATGTAGTTCTAGATCATTTTATTGTCACATGTGTGGATTCATGTAACCACTGCTACAATCAAAATACAGAAAACTTTCATCATTAAGAATTCCCTCCTGCCATCCATTATAGGCACATCCACTCTTCTCCTGCTATATTACTAGTCCTAGACAACCACTAATCTGTCATATGTTTTTAGAATTATCATTGTGAGAATATTATACAAATGGTATCATACCATATATAACCAATTGAAGTTATCATTTTTACTTAACACAGTACCCTTAATTAAGATCCATCCCTTGTTCTGTGTATCATTTATTCCTTTTTATTGCTGAACAGAGCAGTCCATGGTAAGGATATGCCATAATTTAACCATTTACCTACCAAGGGACTTTTTGGTTGTTTCCAGTTTGGGGTTATTACAAATAAAGCTGCTATAAACATTCCTATGTGGGATGTACATATGAGCACAACCTACAAACTGGAGAAAATATTTGCAAAGGGTCATATGGTGAGTGCATATTCAGTTTCTTTAAAAATTTCAAGTATTTTCCAAAATGGTTATACTATTTTTTACATTCCCACAATTGTGACAGATCCAAGTTCTCCAAATCTACACCTGCACTTGGTATTGTCATTACTTTTTATTTTGGCTGTTCTAATCGGCATGTAGTGACAGCTTATGGTGGTCTTAATCTCCATTTCCCTAATGGCTAGGGTATTTGGAGCATCGTTTTATATGCTTATTTGCCATTCATATATCCTTCACAGTAATATGTCTATTCCTTTCTTTTGGGGTTTTGTAAAAATCCAAAAAGCTCCATTTTCTAATGGATTGTTTTATAGGGTTGATTTTTAGAGTTATTTATATATTGTAGATAATAGTCCTTTATCAGATATGCGCTTTGCAAATATTTCCTCCCAGTATGCAGCTTGTCCTTTCAACCTCTTTACAGTTTTGCACAAAGCAAAACTTTTAAATTTTGATGAAATATACTTCATCATTTTTTTTCTTTTATAGACAGTGTTTTTGGTGTCCCGTTACAAACTGTTCACCAAGTCCAACATCCTGAAGATTTTTTTCTACATTTTTTCCCCTAGTTTGGCGCTTGGGTTAAAGGTTTTTATAAAAATCATTTGTCAAAAAGACTATCCTTCCTGCACTGAATTGCTTTTGTACCTTAGTCACAAATCAGTTGGCTGTTCTTGGTGGATCTGTTTTCAGGTTTTGTCTTCTGTTCCACTGATTAATGTGTCAATTCCTCCACTAATATTCTCAGGCTTGATTCCTGCAGCTATGTAATAAATCTTGAAATCTGAGAGAATGATTCTTCCTACTTTCTTCTTTTTCAAAATTTTGTTAGCTATTCTAATTCCTTTGCATTCCCACATTAATTTTAGAAAATCATGTCTATTAAATCTTATGGGGATTTGATAGGGGATTACACTAAAACTATTAGTCAATTTGGGGAGAATTGATCTTTCCAATGTTAAGTCTTCTCATCTGTGAACACAGGATCTCTCTCTACTTTTCTATTTAACCTTTCTTGATTTCTCCCATCAGTATTTTAAAATTTTCATCATGTAAGTTCAAAATACATTCTGTTGAATTTAAAACTCAGCTTTTTTTTAGCATTTCATTTTTTTAGCCATTCTTTTCTAGTAGGTCTACTGGAGACAAACTCACTTTGTTTTATTTCATTTAAGAATGCCTTGATTTCCCCTTCAGTCCTGAAGAATATTTTTGTGGGATTTGGGGATCTTGAGCTCTTTCTGTACTTGAAAAATGTTAGGCCATCGCCTGCTGACTCCCATGGTTTCTGATGATTTTGGAATTGTTTTTCCCCATAATTTAAGTTTGTTACTTCTATTTTCAAGATTTTTCCTTTGTCTTTAATTTACACAAGTTTTATTGTGATGTGTCTTACAGATTTCCTTGGGTTTATCTTGATTGGAATTTGCTCAGCATCTTGAATCTGCAGGCTTTTGTCTTCTGCCAAGTTTGGGAAGTTCTAAGCCATTATTTCTTCAAGTCCTCTTCATCCCCGCCCTCTCTCCCCCCTCCAGCTCCGGTGGCAGTCTTTTTGTCGGGAGTCCTGTATAGATCCCCGCGGCTCTGTTCATGTATCTGTTCTGGCTCACCTTCCTGCTCAGACCGGGTAATTCCCATGGCTCTATCTTTCAGCTTACTCTGTCCCCTCTACTCTGCTGTGAGCCCATCCAGTAAGATGTGCAGATACTAAATTTCAGTACTAAAATTTCCATTTGGTTTTTTATACTTTCTATTCCTTTGTTGAGACTTTTTGGTGAAAAAATTACTAGTGAGTGGAAGTGCTTTAAAATTTATGGGAATATGTGAGAAAGCATAGAAGTTAGCTTGTAGGGTCTTTCATTAACCAAATTTAGCACAATTTGAACAAAATAAATAAAAATAAAAATGAATTAGAACCATTACTCATAGGAATTCATGACTCCATGCTGATACAAATAAATAGGGAGAAGAGAAAGTTTTTCCTTACAGTGGAATGCCAAATAATGAATACACGAAGAATAATGATAGTACAAAATAAACATTTGGAAACAATCATACTAACAGTAAGCTCAGTCAAGATGCTAAATCTAGTGGGTGAAAATTTTATAATGAAAATTGGCTGTTTCCCCACAAAATATTTATTAATTACAAAGGGAAGAAGTGTAACTTCACAGTGAAGAAGCCTGGTAAACATTGCTTTAATCAAATGATCAAAGGTAACATCACTGGTCAAGGAACAAATAAAAATTGTACACGACCCAAAAAGATGTAATGAGAACACATTACTTCTCCGAAATCCCTGCCATGGCTGCGTAACCTGAATCTAATCATGTGGAACTATCAGATAAACCCAAATTCAAAAGCATTACACAAAATATATTATTCCAAAGTGTCATATTCCTGTAATTCAGGGAAAGATGAAGGAACTATTTGACTGATGAATACTGAAGAGATACAACACCTTAATGCAATACCTGATCCTGGGCTGGGTTCATTCGCTATGAAGGGCATTTGGGGGACAAAATCTGAATAGGGCATATGGTTTAGTTGATAGTAATGTATTACTATGAATTTCCTGAGTTTAAGTTTATACTGTGGCTATGTAAAAAAATGTCCTTATTTCTAGGAATTATACACTAAAGTATTTAGGAGTGCTGGAGCATCAAGTCAGTGACTTACTCTCAAAAGGTTCAGGGGGAAAAGTTACTTGTACTACTTTTCAAACTTTTCTGTAAATCTGAAATTACTTTAAAATAAAAATTAAAAAGCAGCAAAGAAGAGAAAAAACAAAACAAAACCCAGCTCAATAAACTACCATACAATGTTTCAAAAATCATCCTATTGAATGAAGTCTTGCCCTTCCCATCCCTCGAAATCTCTGATCACAAGATGTGTATTTCACGACACTGGCAACAATGTAAGTCTTATGGACTCATGAAATGCACAGGTGATGTGGCATCAGAGCGCACCCGAAACGACTTGAACGGTATTCAGACGGACATCCCAAGATACAGAGCGGAAGTCCACATCCTGAAGCTCTACGATTGCACTAATGGAAGCTTGAATTTGAATTCAGACGTAAGAACTAAGACAGCTTCCCATAGTTGTCACTTACTATCCAAAGACAAAAAAGCTTGAAATCCATTACAACCAAAAATGCTATTAAATATATTAGAAACTCAGTCACTTTTTAGTAAAATCTACCCAGACAGAAGACAGTATTAAAGAATGAGTTTTAAAGGTGGTTTATATTGTCATGTTCTTTTAAAGCTACTAGCGGCACCACAATGTGGTATGTCTGACTTTTCTACTAAAAAGACCCTGAGCAAGGGACTTCACATCTGCTACTGAACTGTGCCCCCCAAAAGATGACCAAGACCTAACCCCCAGAACCCATGAATGTGATATTTGGAAATAGGGTCATTGTAGATGGTCAGGCCTTTGCAATGAGGTCCTAATGCTGGGCCCTGATCCAGTACTATCGCTGTCCTTACAGAAAGGGTGGATTCGATCACAGAGACAGATACACACAGAGGGAGGACGAGAAGGGGCCGGGAACAGGTTGCCCCTCACAGCCTCAGAGGAACCAGCCCTGGTCGCCTTTATCTCAGGTTTCTGGTCTCCAGGACTATGAGGCCACAGACTCTGTGGTTTAAGCCACGCAGCCGGTAGCACTTTGTCAAGGCAGCCCCAGGAAATTCAACACATTCAAACCTTAATTTCTTCATTTCAAAAACAAGGCTTATTATGCTTCTCCCAAGGTGGTTCTTAAAATTAAAATGAGAGTTACTTAAAAAATTATCAGGAATTATAAAAATGATAATGGTGTTATTATAATCCCTTGATAAATATTTAACAAATACTACTGTGATGATTTTTCTCCTGTTATAATAAAAATTTCAAGTGACACTCTTGGATACTTTCATGTTTTCTGACTTTTAATCCAAAGGCCAGTAAATCACCTTTACTACACTTGGTAAGAACAGAGTCTTCATAATGTTAGGACTACGCAAACATGACTGATCTTTTTCTCATGTTTTAATCCTTAAATAACATTTCTTATGATGTATATATTCTTTCATTTGAAAACTTAAAAAAAAATCACTTGACTAAAGTGTGACTGACATACAAAAAGCTGTACTCTTTTAATGTATACAGTTTGATAAATTTAGAGATAAAATAACACATGAGATTATAATCCAGGCCATAGCTTATCCATCACCTCCAAAAGCCATTCCCTCACCACACCTTTTCATTAAAAAAATTTTTTTGTGGCAACAGCAGTCAACATAAGATCTGCCCTCTTAGCAAATTAAGTATATAATACAGTGTTGTTAACTAGAATCTTCTGAGAACTTATAACTTGAAAACATCCGCTGAAGCCTGATGCCCTCTGACCACCTCAGCACCGAAGGGTGGCCCAGGCGGCCACGGCTCAGAGCGCTGGCCACAATCAGTGGTATCTTGTGCTCAGCAGATGACAGAACACGAAGGGTCAACAAGTAAATCCAAATAGCAAGGAGTAATTTTGAGCCTCTTCTCTTTGCTCTATTTCCTATATACTTCTACATTTTAATGTATTTTTTAAATGAAACCATAATGAGACATCACATCATACCAGTCAGATGGGCAAGTATCAACGAACAAGAGTCGGTAAGGACGTGGGGAAAAGGGAAGCTCCACACACTGCTGGTGGGGGTGTGAATATGGAAAACAGCATGGAGGGTCAACAAAAAACAAAGCGAGAAATACCCCATGATCCAGTAATTCCACTTCTGGTTGTTTATGTGAAGAAAAGAAAAACACTAATTTGAAAAAGATATGCACCTCTATTTTTACTGCAGCATTATGTAAATAACCAAGATATGGAAGCAACCTAAATGTCCATGGGCAGATGAATGAATAAAGATACTGTGGTACATATACCCAATGGAATACTACTCAGCCATAAAAAAGAATGAAATCTTGCCGTTCTTGACAACATGGATGGACCTAGGGGGTATAATGCTAAGTGAAACATGTCAGACAAAGACAAATACCATTACATAGAACTCAACACACAAAACAAATGAGCAAACAAAACAGAAACAGACTCATAAATGCAGAACAAAATGGTGGTTGCCAGAAGGGAAAGGCAGGTGGGAGTGATGGGTAAAATAGGTAAAGGGGATAAAGAGATGCAAACTTCTAAATATAAATAAATTAATTAAGAGGATGACAAGTACATATAGGGAACATAGTAATATTATAATAACTTTGTATGGTGACAGATGGTACCTACACATACCATGGTGAGCACTTCTTAACACAGTAATTATCAAATCATTATGTTGCACACCTAATATACTATTATATGTTAACTGTACTTCAATAAAAACTTTTTTGAAAAGATGAAAGCACACATGTGGACGTGTCCAGTCTAAGGCCAACAGAGCAGGAATTCAGTAAACATCAGGTGGCCTCACTCTGCCTCACCTCCTTCCCTTCTACTCATAAGATGAGTAGCTGCAAGTAATACTTCTGTTAGTTAAGTATATGAAGTTATATAGTTATGAAATCTCGTCATAATGTCCTTGTACCAATAAATTTTATACCATCTTTGCAAGCTCCAGTTAGAAAGAATTTAACTAAAATAAGAAAAAAAGAACATGTCAACACATGCCACCTTTTGTAAAGTCCTGTAAAATATGACGGCACAAACAGAAACGTGCCAGGCCACCTCTGGTACGTTAGTTCTCATCTGGAATAGCATAGAGTAAGTGCACATAAGTGATCATTCTTTGCTTTAAGATTTAATTACCAGGAATAAAAAAACAGTTACCTGATGTGAACTTCTAGGAAATGTATTTTAGTGTCTCGCCGCCTGCACTGTGCATCCCACCCTCTTGGCCAGGCAGGTGGTGGTGGTGATATAATGAAGATACACGGGGAAAAGTGAATTTGAGGGCATGAGTCAGGTTTTAGGGCAAAGATTCTCCTGGTTTGGGCAAACTCAGGTATTCTGGGTATTTTACTTAGGAAGAAGGAATTTTCTTTATACTTTCATCATTACAGTTTCACTTAAATAAGCATTTATCCCCAAATCAGTCACACACTCAAAATGTTGTTTTAACTTTTGAATAATACCCTTTGCTGTACCATCAACTTTTTTCATCAGAGGTGTCTTAACTAATTTTGAAAGGTCTGTTTTAAAAATATTTTAGGAAAATAATGATCAACTCTAATAAGTAAAAACAGAGACAAATTTCAGTCACACTAAGTATACTTCTGAATTTGCTCAAATGAGTTTACTGTAGCCATATGTTTATAATATATAAATATTCACTAAATGCTATTTTTTTAAAAAGGGGTGTAAAACCTACACCTTTAAGTTATATTATAAAAATAGCTAATATGATTCCTACAGTTAAAATCCCTACAGAGGAAGATATATCTTCTCGGCACTATCTTGATATATCTCTAAAATGCTCAGGTTTTTGGATGGGTGAATTAAGAGAGGAAATGATTCTATAATAATAATATTCTAAAAATAAACAGGCTTCACTGTTTAGTAAGGAGCTTTAAAACCAGAGAACTAGGTTTAAACTCCAGCTCTAACATACGAAGCTCTCTGAGCCTCAGTTTCCTCATCTGTAAAACAGGTACAATAAAACTCCCAAGGGTTAAATAAAACGTATATAAAAGTTTCAAAGGCACTTAGTAGTTAATTAATGGTTATTTACACTGTTGTTAATAGATTAAATATGTTTTGTAGAATAAATAAAACCATTTTGTCTTCTCTGTTCCCACATTAACATTTTCAAAAGTTACACAAAAGGAAAAATCTTAATGTAATGTCACTATGGTTTATCCACTCTCTTAGGCATGTTAATTTATATTTAAGTTAAAAAACCAACATTTAGTAAGGTATTAGACTAGGACTAAATATGCAGATTCTGATCTTAACTCTCCACCGGCAGCTGAACTTCCCTGAGCAACCTGCTTGATCTCTCTAATCTTCACTTAGGTCATATGTAAAATGATAAAATGTAGTTTATAATATTCTGATTACTAGATTAATTTTAATTTTACAAAACTGTTACTTATGAAGTACTTCTACTAAGCTACCATACAGTGATTATTGCTAATGTTATATTACCACAATAAAGATAATACTTAGTATAAAAATATATCCATGTAGCCTGTTTGCATTAAATTCACAACTTTTTCAAAAAAACACAGAGCCTAACCTAAGTAACTAGGGCCAATCCTGACTCCTCCCCCTGCTGGCGAGGGCCCAGGCATTCTAGGCCTCACTCCGTCCTAGCATCACTCCATCACAATAAATACCAAATTCCAGTTAAAAATGAAATATATATATCTAGTAAGTCATTTTATAGTCATTCCACAAAATTAAAGGCAATCATAACACCTGGATTTATCAGAGGCTACTAAATTAATAGCTTTTATTAGCAGAAAATATTTACCAGGTATAGAAAGACTGCATTCTTTCTTTGAATTGATTCACTGAAAACTGAGAGTAGTTTGGTAATTAAAAAGGCAGGAAAGCTCTTCTTACTTTTCCAGTCTATGAATACAAAAAGAGAAAAAGGCAAGACTGAGTAAGCTGTATAAAATAACCTAACACTTTAAGGGGGAACAATATACACAGTGGGGAACATAGGACCACCCATCAAGGTATGTTTAACTCCCTAAACATGAAGTGCTTAGAGGCAGACACCTCTCTTGTACTGACTTCCTCATCTACAAAATAGGGCTGCCCGCACCTGCCCTTACTGCAGGAACCAGAGTTGGGTCCGCAGGCTCTTGGAAGGTTATTACAGGGTGCTATTCTTCCACCGGGATTCAACAACCTACTGAACATTTTCTTTAAAGGGTATATTTCACGAACATACAAAAAGACCCCCAATCCAACATCAACCTCCCTCCAAATTTACAGTATCTACTTCAATTGGATTTAAATATATGTATAATAGATAAAGATTGATATAAAGTGCTACCACTGTATTCTGCAAAAAGATACAAGATTACATCATCTTTAGGAAATGAAAAGATCAATGCGTGGCACATACAGGTGTGGAAATTCACCATCACTGGTTGACCACCATACATACCCTTTGCCCCGAGGCCTCAGAACCCTGATCCATTCTAAGTTCAAGCAGCCTTAACCAGTGAAGGAGCTGTGCCACGCACTGACTCCTATCTGCCATATACCTGTTCCATACAGCTATAGTTGAATTATAACTAATTAGCATAGCCAGTATAAATTAGTATAGCTGATCGAGTAGTATGACTTACTAACGAAGACCATCTAAGTTTTATCTGTACTCAATGCTCATATAACAGCCCATCTAATTTTTTCTATACACTAGCTGATATTCCTATTCATGTAAACAAAATCATTAGTGTAAATAGTACAAACTGTCTTCTTAAAAAGGAATTATTTTTGTGAGAGAAGGGGATCACAGCAGCTTATAATTCTTTAAAATAGTGATCAACATAAAATTCTGACATAATTCTCCAATGGTGGTCAAAACTTATCAAGACGTTTTAACTGAAAAGAAACAATTCTTTTTCTCTTGAGAAGAATATGTTCTATATGCACTTTAAGTTCTTTAAGATAAATTTTAAATTGTCAAACTTTAAGAGGATATACCTTAAACAAAAGGCAAGACAAAACAAAAACATACTGAGACAAATAAATACAGAAAACAAATATAAACTTCAGCACACCCACCACACCTCCAGAGCACCAACTGTAATGAGTACGTAGAGACCCCGACCCTTCCCATTTAGACCAGTGTGGTGTCTACAAAATGGAAGAATCTTCCTGGCTGTCCACTGGAACATCTATAGACCTGTTATTCTTTTGGAATTTCCCCAAGTTAGACTGGATGCAAAAAAGGCAGGTGTGTCCTCACAACAGTAATCTTTCTGGTCCCTGCTGAGTCTCCGCAGGAACAGACAAGAGTTGGCAATGGCCAAGAGCTTGTACTGGCCTCTGATGGGTTTAAAGTTTCAACACTCACTGAGTGAAGTAACAATTATGGTATCTAAGGAAAGAACAAATACAACCACAACAAAAGTCACATCTTTGCTTGAAACAGCAAATTAATACAAAGTATTTTCTTCTACTCCAAAATTGGCTCTAGGCCTAGCAGCAGTAATTAATGTGTCCCTGAAAACTTACAAGATGCCAATTACCCAGTGGAAACCATTCTTTCACTGAAGATGTAAGTTTTAAGAATATCCCCTGTGGGTCACTGAATACAGTAACCAACATCCAGAAAGAAAGAAACAATATGAAGTCTAAGCTAAATAGTAATAAACACTGTGCATCTTCTTGAATAAATTCAGTATGACTGTTCCTTGGTCTAACAAGGTTAGGGTTGGGGATAGATTCTCAAAGGGCTGGCACTGGGTCAGCAGCAGCAGCAACTGGGACATCACAAGCAGTGTAAATCCTCAGGACTCCCCAGGCCTACTGAATCAAAAACTCAGGGTGGGGGCCCTGCGATGTGTTTACGCAAACACTCCAGAAGCTTCTGATGCACACTGAAGTTTGGGCCCCATTGATTACAGTGTCAAACTTAGGAGACTGGAATATGAGAAAGAAAGTGCAATGCTTTTACCTCACTCCTGGGAACTAAGTGGGGCATAGTAACCAAATGTAAAGGAGGCCCACTGGTCTTCTGACATGAGTCTACTGGCTAGCATCTCACTGTCTAAGAGACAGGCAGAGATTTGCAGTAGTTCAGGATGCCAACTTTTCCTAGACATGTTAAGCACCAAGAGAAAATCAGAGGCATCTGTTCATGATTACTCGAGGAGAGGAGGGTCCCTGTGTATCAGACACTCCATCTACTACCAATCACAACCCATTTCCAAAAACTGAGGTCTTCAGACACAGGGCAACAGATCTAACCTTTTATTTCTTTGTAACAGAAGAACAACTTTTCCAAGATATCACATCTGTATGGAGGGACGAGTCTGACGTTTGAGTCATAAATTTAACATTCCTCACTACTTGTACCATTTAAAAAACATACCTTGATGTAGTTCTTCCTTAGTATCTAATGCATGAGAGATACTTCATCTACAATAAAACGCATTTTTGTTTTTCCTATAACGTCAGCACACCCGTTTACATCTCCTTCCCTAGTTCCTTTAAGAGGATGGGCAGGACTTCCAAGAAAAGGCTGAGCTAGTGACATTACAGTGACCAGAGATTAATGGAGACGTGGAGCAGAGAAAAACGTCTGGGTAAATCAAGTATGCTGCACGCTGTTAGAACTGATGACTTCAAGCCATCTGAACAATTTTCTGAAGCTCATAATTAAAAATAAATTGCTAAACACCTTCAGTACTACACCTGCAAAATGTAGTTTTAAAATCATGTTTTAAATGAATCAAAAGATTGGTCACAATTTTTTTTAAAAAAAACGGGGAACTTTAGAGGGAAGTGTTTATTTACTTACTCCCAGGATTATTTTGTATCTATTTTGTGATAAGACACTATGATGAAACTTACTCAAAAGGCCAGATTCTTGACTTTAAATACAAGGCAGGAAACAGAAAAGAACATACATCTGACTTGTTTTCTTCCACTTGTCATTTTATTTTCTAAAATAAGAAAATGCTTGAATTACAGGAATATTTTTACTTAAATTTCAAGGAGCATTTTACCTAAGGAATAAATTCAAATATCAATTTCAAAGCTTAGTGTATTTCCAGAAATTATTCTTTTGGAAAAAGAAATGAAGGAACAAACCCTAGGGCCATTACCATTGTCTTAAGTCTACATCAAAGAGTGAAATGTGTACATGCACATTTTAGACAAGCTGGGATTTCCAAAAGGTGGTCTTGTTATTTGTGCACAATCAATATTAACTGGGGTTTTTCAATCTCAGTTATTCTTTCCTGTCTCATGTTATCAACTTAGTTATATACTTGCATATCTGCACTGACATTTCTAGCTTATAATTTTCCAAACATAAGCCTTCATGACTTAAGTCCATAAAGTTCAAACAGTCCCCGTATTTTGCAGTACAGGACTTTGCATATAAATAGTAATATGTTCAATGTGTTTATGTATGAAACCACTGTTACCTATATTTATAGGCATACATATATACATGGAAAGTGAACTAGTAGGTTTATATCAAATAGTTAATATTTAGCATGTACAACCCTAGTTTTTGTTTCAATGGACATAGTTTTTATAAAATTTCTTATTAAACATTTTTAGCACTTGGCTAGCTCCCAAGAGGCTGACCAAATACTTTTACTTTATTACCCAAATCAGTGTAGGGAGAGAGAGGAGTGCAGTGCTGTGCTACCAGTTTTCATTACCTTGTTCCAAAGACCTCTCAGAACAAGGTTCTCTGCTTCAGATAACAAAGGGCTGAGACCGACCAGGGCCTTAACAGTAGGCCGAACACAGAGAACTTTAAGAGAAGTTCAAAACAAGTAGGAATTACTTAGGCAGGAATGACAACAGTGGTTTTAAATGTAAGTAAGGACTTGTTACAATATGAGAAAGTTCTGTAATTAAGAGGAGATAGGCAAGTACAAAAGACTTCAAATACAAAGCTTAGGTTGCCTAGAAATAATACAAAACAGGGTTATTTTCGACCGTCTCTCCATTTGGCTTGAATTTAAGTCACATTTTATCCAAATACAAAAAGGTTAACTGGATAAGCTTCCAAAAGGCTCTCATGGCTCTGAGTCTCAACTACGAATCCATTTCCTTCATAAGGTAACTTAAATTCTTTGTCAATTCAGGGCGTCACCGTACATGACTCAAGAAAATTTTCTACTTTTATAGACTGTTTTCAGACAAAATAGAAATATTAAAGATTTTATAATGTTACATTAGCCACTATAGATCCTTTCGGAACTATGTTTAGTAGGAAACAGTAGTTACAGGACATACCTCTATTACAGGCTCTACTTATTTCACATTCAAACTCATTCATCAGACAACCACAACAAAAAACTCGCAATGACACGAGAGGCTCTCTGGGCAGTCTGGTGGAGAAAAAGCCTTTTAACCCATTCACACCGCCCTGGTCATGGTAACACTAAGCAGCGGACTCAGCAGAAAGGCCATTCAAGGTAATACTGTATAACGATTTTGGCCTCAGAAATTATGTTGAAGCTCCACAAAAATAACGAATTCTCCAAAGCCCTACATGAAACTCCTAAAGCCATTAGCCCATCAGCAGAGGATTCTATTGGCCCTGCTTACTCAGTGCTCCAGACAGTTAATGTAACAGACATTACAATTGCCAGTAACTTTCAAATGTAAGGTCAAGATAAAAATTCCAAGCAATGAAGAATGGTTACCAATGATTAGAAATAGCATTAATAGATAGGGTACATTTTAACTAAATCAGATCGAGATCCTGTCTTGAATTAGTATATAGTCTATACTATCATTCCTCCTTATGCAATAGGTATTATAAGAGACTGAAAAGATGGCAAGGGACAAAAAGTGTAATCTACTTTACCTATAAGCCTCAATAGCTCCTTCTCCCTAGTCTAGAAGCACTAAGAAGAAATAATTAAGGTAACAAACATTTGTGAGTGTATGTGCACATGCAGATACATGCACATAATTTTCTCACATGAATGTAAAAGAAAACAAGACAGCACAACAGGCCTGTCGGGGCTCAGGAGCTCTGAGCCAGATTCTACACGGTTGTCAGCCTGCATCTTGAACCCAATACGAAGGAGGAGACGAGCACCTAATGTCTCTCAAATGATCTTCCACAACCTTCGATTGTTGGGGAGACACAATGAGGTCATTAAAGTTCTCCTTTCTAAGCTTAAATATGCTGTTAAATAGATTTCATTCTCATTTTAGAACATGTCCTCAACAACATGCCACCATGCTATAAAAGACAATGTCCTGTTTAATGTGAGAGAGAGAAGCTCCTAGTACCTCCTCCTGCCAGAAAAAACAAAACTAAAAAAAAAAAAAAAAAGGTACTGTATTGTAGACCACCCCATAACATGTCCTGACAGAGACCATCAATATCCAGACCTCTTGCCATACTGGCTGGGCCCCTTCTTGCAGACATACCATGTGTGTGTACTAAAATCATCTCAGTGCTAAGAGGAAAATCAGAAAGGTTGATGAGAAGTGCAGGCCACTGAAGAAAACAGTGGCACAACTAATCACTAACCCTGAACCTTTCCCAGAGGTTTCCCTCACCATTCAACAAGAATAGTTTAAATATTACTGCCCTACAATGTTGGATTTAGAATCAAATCTAACATAAAAGGTAACCTCTATCCCTCCTGGTTGTTGTAAATAGCAAAGGGTAAAAATCATAGAGCTTTAGAGCAGAGAGAAGCATTAGCAGCAATTGGTCCAATCCTTTCATTGTACAAACAAGGAAATTAAGCGCAAGGCTGCATGATTTATTTCAGGTCTGTGAGTGACTGAACAGCACAGCTGAAACTGAGATCCATCTCCTCTTCTTAGTCCATGTGCTCTTCACCTTGGCCACCTCCTCTTCAGACATGCACATTTATAAAGTCACTTTTTAAAAAGTGATCAATGTTACGTCAATATTTTTAAGTTTACTGACTACTGGTAATTATTCTCCAAAGATAACCTTATAATAAATGTTCACATATTCATTCATTCATTCACTCAACAAATAATGTTCAAGGATTACTATGGATGGGGCCGTCCTCTGTTCCATGCGGGCACATGATGATTCTGACTGTGAAACCTTGTGTGTGGTAAGACTGAAAGCCAGAACAGACATTAGAAATCTATAATTTAAGTAAAAACTAAAAATGTTTTTACCTTTTGATTAAAAAGCTACAAGTACACACCTATTTCAACACAAAAGAGAAAATGTAGTTTTCAGGTAATTTTAAGGATTCCTTATTTATACAGAAAAACCTACAAATAACTAAATATTTATGGAATGAAGTTTATTCTAAAGAAAGCAGACTTAATGCTTACTTTCTCCACGTAATTAGCTGTGTATACTGCTTTTAAAGTTTCTTCCACATCTAAGACACTGTGATCCTTTATCGTTATCTCGTCTCCCTATGTAAAAACCTAGATTTACAATTAAACTAAGTTCAGCACAAATATTTTAATGTGCTTACCTTAAATACAGAGGGATCACTAACGACCGTCTAAACGAGAACAGACTACAAGACGGCAATTACACATTGTCAACCACATGTCACTGGGCTCCACTGGCAGAATAGAGAACAGGGTAAAGATTAGGGTGACCTGCAACACGGGCATCAATAAAAGATAGGAATTTAAGTTATGACAGTCTGGTGTGACTTCTACACCACCATAAAATCTAAGTTAACATCCACAAAGTCGTACGCCACTTAAGCCATGACGTTAACACTCTCTCAGCCAGCACTTAAGAGCGCCACAGGAACGTCCACGGAGCTCACGGGGGCCTTACAGCCTTTGTGATTCTTTGCCTTCAGCCTAGGTTGCTTCTGGCCAGGTGGCAGCTTCTCGCCAGGAGTAATCCGTCTGAATGTCATCTCCTCAAAAACCTTCCTTGACCATTCAATCTAAAAAACACCCCCCCTTCCCAAGTTACTATCATGTCACCTTATTTTACTCTCTCTGTTCTTCCCATTGTTTTAAAACTTTAGTTACTTGCTCCACTAGAAGGCAGCTTCCTGAGCACAGGCTTCGTATTAGTCTTGTTCACCACAGCAACCTTAGTGCACGGTAGAAACTGACAGGTGCTCGAAAATACTTGTAAAATGAATAAATGGTGTGTAGAAAGACAGTCAATATTAGATGAGGGATATCAGCTTAAATCCAGTATAAAACTCCTTGAAAGAAACTATTTCCAAAAAAGATAGGGATATGTGGTAAGAACTCATCTACTGATTTTGAATAAAGGCAGTTGTCCTAACAAAACCCTACTCTAAGTATACTCCTAATAGTATATCTGAATTTCAACAGTTAAAAAAAACTGTCTAGCAAATACTTCTTTTTAAAGTCAGGGCCATAGGGAGAAAGAGTAGCTTCTGGTCTGTGATGTTCTTGGCCATTTAAACAGTATCAGGTTCTAATTTATTTATGTCTATAATGTTAGCATACGTTCACAAAAACAAGAAATTTAGAACCATCTTCTAATTAATGGATGTGAAATCTTGAGAACATTTTGAGTAGAAATTCCAGATTCAAACTATAAATCAAGACTGACATTTAGGGTCTTGGCAAAAGGTGGTAAAGTTAGTTACCTAAAGTAAAATTTGCTCAGCAGCCTATAAATAGGCATGAATCCTTTAAGAAGCTCAGCCACTCCAAATCTCATCCTTGGGACCCATTGTGCCTCTTAACTTTGCAAAATAAAACTACTGAAGATATGATGGGAGCCAATTCAGTTTTTATTTGTCCAAAAATGTCATTTCACCTTTATTTAAACTTGAATGAAAGTTTAGTTTGGTAAAATAAAGGTTGGTTGTTATTTTCTCTCAGCATTTTATCATTTCAGTCTTCAGGCTCCCACTGCTACTACTGAGTACTGTAACATGTTGCTCTTTCATGGGCAATCATCTATTCTCCCTGTCCCCTATTAAGATATTCTCTTTATATTTGACTTTTCACAGTTTCACTGTATCTAGGAATACAATTCTTATATATGCTGCTTGGGGTTTCATTTAATTTCCTAAAGCTGAGAATTCATGTCTTTCATCAATTCCAAAAAATTCTCAGCCACTATGTATTTGAACTGATAATACCTGAGAACTACCTCCATTCTCTCTGGAACTCCAAGTAGATTCCTTTTAAACCTTCTCAGTCAAGATGGGGAGGCCCATCTTGCATCTAACTACTACTACATCTGGTTAATTTCCTGAGATCTATCATTGATTCAGTCTTCAAAAATTATCTAATCTACTATTTAATTTGTCCACTGAGTTTCTAAATTTCAATGGCTGTATTTTCCTTTTTAGAGAGACTGTTTCTTGGCAAAATATGCCTGGTCATTTCTACACTTAGTTTCTTGCCCATGTTTTCAATCCCCTTTTTATTATTAAAACATCTTTTAAATTGATTTAAATAGAAGACTGATTACTTCCAATCATGTGAAGACCCGTGGTGGGTGAGAGCCTTACTGCTATTGCTGGTTGTTTTGCTGTAATTCTGATGTTGGCTCGTTCCTTCCTAAGCTCTGTCATTTGGGGTTATAAACTCATATTTGGAAAACTAATCCAGAGGAGACTGAGAAGCCTGGGTCGAAAGTATATTCCTTCAGAAAGACCATACATTTGCCTCAGCCCCACCGGAGGCACTTCTAGCCCAGGATCACTTTTATTTCTTGGCTCTGGGTTTTCCAGACCACACAGACGTATAAATTCAAACTTCAAATCTGCATTGAAAAGGAGCTATGGTTGTAAATTCTCAGGGAAGACTTCCGTCTAGACCTATGATTTAGAAAGATGCGCCCTCATCACTGCACTTGGCTGACCGGTGAACATTTTTCCCGGCTCACCCTTGTACTACGGGTTTAAGTCGTTAAGAGTCCCAGCTTCAGGCAGGGATCACGATGACATATTAGCCTCAACTGACTGTCTTGGAGCTTCTCATCTTTGTGGGGCTCCCATACATACAAAATTTAATTTGTTCTTCTCCTGTTAAATGGTCCTATGTCAATTTAATTAATAGACCAGCCAAAAGAACCAAGACAGTCATTGCAAGAAAGACAAATTAAATTAAAACGAACCACTCCTCTATGCGCTTCACAAAGTACTCCCATTCCTCTGCTAGGCTAGGTAAGCTGACGATGCCTGGTGCCTCTACCTACCTTACTCTCCTGTTGCAATATGTACAGGTACTTCCAGAAGAAAAGAAAATAGCATTAGTCTCATCAGAGTTCTTCTGCCACCAATAATTATCACATTCACTTGACTGAGGTCAGCCTGGGATCCATCGGCAGAAAGTCTCAGGATTGAAAAGAGCATATTCCAGAAGAAGATCCTTGAGAAGACAAGAATGAACTGGAAAACAAGAAAGAACTGCAAAGTAAAGTGAGAGGATCGCGAGTATTAGGTGGAGATACTGTTGCTGATGAAAAGCGAGAATTTTTGCAGGAGCTGGATGTATAAGAAAGCATCACTTTACCATGATTTCTACGGACAACTGAACTTATGAACAAATAAGAACCCAACTACCTTACCTCCTTGACCCTTCGGGTAGCAAGCTGAGTCTACAGAGAAGTAAGCTTACTAATTAACAAATGTATTAACTATGTTAAAATTCAAAGTAGTAGATAAATATTTGGTTTCTAAGGCAGAGAAGAGTACCAAGATATACAGCAAATCATCTAAAAGCAAGGTCAGTGAAATAACAGGAACAGGTAACTTCTTATTCAAAATCAAACCTTCCTCTTCAATATTCCCACATCACCTACAGAAATTTACCAGAGAAGGTAAATTTTGGGCAATACTCAGAAAGACCCACAAGCATAGAAAAGAAATTTTGGGAAAGGAATTACCTAAAATAATCAAATTAAGTACTACTATTCATTCTACAGCCACATGGATTTTTGATAGCTTCAATCCCTATCCAAGCATGCTATAATAAAACTTCTTAAACTTTACCTAAGGGTGGGGAGAATGACTAGGAGACAGAAGTGATGGGTTAACTGCAAATTATTACCCCTAGAGATCATAGCTCTAATAAGTGAGGAAAAAGATGTCTACATAACTGATATAAAATATTTTTAAAAATCCTTTATAGAGTAGCACAATGTGAACTACAACAAAGTAAAAGAAAATATCAACCTTATCACTACTTAGATATGATTAGGAACAAAAAGGCCTCCTTGGGGGGAAAATCACTTAGTTTGCAGCTGGAGGTCATTTGGAATAAATAAGGAGTTCAATCTACGAAAACTACATTTGTTTTTTACATAGTCATCAACAATGTGCTCCTCCTTCAGGCTCAATTATTTAAGAGAAGTAGGAAGACAAGAAAATTAAATAACTTATTTTTTACTATGATTTTTATAACTTTATTAAACCCAGTAATTTTCCTATGACATTTCTAAATGCCTAGTTTTTTTTGTCCTAAGCATGCGCAGCTGATAGGAGGGAGGAAAGCAGGAAGAATCAGAGGAAACAATCTATTAAGTACAAATTCTTGTCTATACACTATCCCTCCTCCCAGGCAAATCCATAAATCATAACACGGGTCATCCTAGCTTTTCTTCTAGAAGCCCTTGAGAGGAGAGCTCCCAGTTACTTTCTCAGTAATGGCCACACTTCTACTCAGTATAAAAGGGGAAGGACAGAAGCTTGTGGCCCTGAGAACAGGAGAGAAGTCAATGCTTTAAAACCAAGTCTAGAATGCAGTCCCCTCTTAATGCATCTTAAAATAAGGCCAAATGCTTTCAAGAAAGATGAACTGCCCATTTCAATGTGATTGGCTCAATTGGGGCAAAATATATCTGTGTAAATCTAAGTTCTCCAACTTTCCCAAGCAGCTATTTCCCAAATAGTACTCCTGATATTCAAACAATGGAATCTCCCATGCTCTAAAAAAGAGACAGCAACAAAGCTCTCAGCCGACTTGGGAGTCAGACTGAATTCTGAATATAGCTTGATATTCTGAAATGTTAATGAGCAGGTAATATATTTAAGGAATATGTATTTCTTATATAATGATAATACTCCAAAATAAGGAGTATTATCAAGCCAAAGAAAGTAATTTTACTATTCTGGTGTTTGGCAGAATTAATGAAACAATTCAGCAGACAAAGCTTACGAATGGCAAACGTTCCTGGTCTTGGGAAAAGCTGTGCCGTTCACCCTAACGTATTGCAGGCCATTCTTTACTGAAGCAAACTTGTTCGATAAAGGGCAAGCCAGTGAGCATTTTGTTTCTACGAGCCATTCGTGTCCTAACTACTCCACTCTGCCACTATAGATGCTACACAGGTAACACATAGGCAAATGGGTGTGGCTGTGTACCAATAAAACTTGGCTTATGGATACAGAAACTTCAATTTCACATAATTTTCAAGTGTCATGAAATTGAACGCTTCTTTTAAATTTTTTCCCTTTAAAAATGTGAAACCCATTCTTGGCTGTAGGACCACTGTGCGCCTCTCCCTGCATTATTTCCATCAATGTTTGCACAAATAAAATTTACACATCTATAAAAATATTCTCTTTCCTGACATTTCATTAATTTGTTTTCTCCATTCCCAGTTCCCAGACTTCCAAAGAAACTTCCTGAAGCTCTGATTTCATCAGATTCCTTCCCTCCTTGCACATCCCTCTCCTCATGGAATAGCTCGCCAGTCACTTGGACGTTTTTAAATAAAACCTACATGTCAGGAAAAAAAAGTTACCCACCACAATTCTGTCTAATTCCTAGTTCCTTGAACCACTGTGAAGCTCCAAAGCTTTTCATGCTCAGTCTCTCAGTAATCACAGGTCTGACCAATCTCGCTGGGCCTCTGTCGGCCCTCACTCAAGCCCAGTGCTGCCCAAGGAGACCCCGTGAGGTCGCCGCAGGTGGGCTGCCTCACTGCCAAGGCAGCTTTTAGCCACAAATACATTTAATGTTTAGAATCTTGCCAGTAGTTATTCAAATGCCTTCTCAGGAAACTCAGGAAAAGAGCTGGTCTATTACTTTAAATTGCTTTTCCCTTCACTTTCCCAGTTAGGTACTCTTTTTAAAAAATTTATTTACTTTAGTATTCTTCTAACTACTATTATTGTTATAATAATAGGAGTAGTAATACAATGTTTAAAATGTATTAAAAACTTACATCTCTTTAAAGCTTCTAAAGTGTTTAATTAAAACATAAACATACATTTTACTCATGTATTTGAAATATGTTAAAATTAATATTAACTTGGAAAGGTACAATCATAAACCTGGAAAGTGTCAAGAAATCATTAATTTCATAAAGGGGTCCCTAAATGTGGGAAATGTGTCAGTGTGCGGTCTCTGGAGCAGGGCAGCTTTCAGATTCGCACAGAAACGTTTTGTAGTTGGTGGGGACCGTGCTGGGGAGGGGAGGCAGAATTGTGTTTTGGTTTTTGTTGTAATTAAAGTATCGTTAATATACAATCTTGTATCGGTTTCAAATGTACAACACAGTTGTTCGACAGTTACCTATTATTAAATCCTCGAAAGGTGATGGGCAAGGGACAGAGCACTCAGCAAAGAATGAGATGCCACTCTCCAGCTCTCCCCACCCATAAATAACAAGTGTTTCTGTGCCTATATTAAAACTGTTCCCAGTGAATTCAGCATAACAGGAAAAATGCTACAGTTCAGCAATCTATGTTTGACTGTGAAGTGATCTCTCCTGAAGACAGATGCCACCCCACGGATCAAAAGTAGGAAAACAATCCAATGTATGACCAGAGGCAAAAGCAAGAGAAGATGAGAACTGCAAGTCTCTCCTGCTCCTGAGATTCTCGGGCTACACTTTGGGATGTGCTGACATCCTGCACAGACAACAGAAATGGTAATTTCCTACCCCATACAAAGCAAGAAGCTTTTTGCCCTTTTTCTGCTGCCAAATACATAAAGAAAAGAACTCCTTGCAAACTACTATCCCCCCCAAACAAGAAACTAAATGTATATGGTTTCAGGGTGTTGTTCTTGAAAAGCAACACTCAAGGTCCATTAAAGGTAAAACGTTTCCTCAAGTAGTTAACATATTTAATTTTTTGTTTTTTACTGCGAGTGTAGTAGCCAAGTTTTAATATTGAAAAAAAATCTCTAGGACCAGGAAAAGGGGGTTGAATGCCCTATGCATTTTTATTTGAATGCCACCTGGGGAAAAAAGTAGAAATACTATACTAAAAATTTCCTCATTAAATTTTCAAAACAAAATGTTCTACTGCTCCTACAAAGAAATTGTTTCACTCTTCTCGTGTTCTTTCTAGTCCTTCTCATTCACTTCTATGACCCTAAAAAAAGGCAGACACCCTCACTACATAAATGTTAAGTCACAAACTGCCCACCAAAATCACATAAAAAGAAAACATATTATTAAATCAGAAATTCAAATCTTGCTCTTTACTGTATTTAACTTAAAAATAACACTGGAAAAGGAAATAATATTCCTTCTCACCTCATCCCTCTTCCATCTCTTCTGCCGCCCCCTAAGCCCTACCACGAATCACTTACCATCCAATTTCTTTGAAAGGATAAAAATAAATAAAACCATAGTTCAAACCTCCAATCATCAGATATCTCATCTTTGCAGTGAGCTACGGAGGTCTCCGGCTATTTCAAAAGACTTGCTAACCTGGTAGTTTTTCTCAATATTTAACAGTAGGCAAATATCTAAGATCATCCACTCCTTTGCAAAAGCAACCTTCCACAAGCAGGCTAAATTTGAAGTGTGCAGATCATGAAATTTCAGTAATTTTTCTCTCAAATTTAACGCCTGGTTCTACACAGGTTATCCCTTTTCTTATTTCCCATTTCCAGTTTTTCCTGTTATTCCTCAGTTCCATCCTAACGAAAAGTAACGTGAGACGACAAACCTACTGCCAAGCCCACACCGATAAAGCGCAAACACCCCATGAGAAGCAGATTAGCAAGCGTTTCTCATTATTACAAGTGTTCTCAGCAATTCAATTTCTTCCAATTTGCCTGTTTTGTTATATAGACAAAGAGAGGAGAAACTAACTCACCAATCTATAGTGAATGTCAATCAGTTATTATTTTAAAAACACAGGACAGTAAAAAGGCACAGAGAAGAAGAATAACAGCAGTAAAGTCTGCGGTTCCTTCCACCTGCCCTGGACTCTCGGGCTGCAGCTCCTCTCCCAGTTCATGTTCCTCTCCGTGTGTGGTTTCACTCGTGTGCACTGCTCTCACTGCCACTTCTACCCCCGCAGGCTTTTAAAAGGAGATACAGCAACGGTACAAGAACGCCTGAAGACATCAAAGCCCCAGAGCTTCCCGGGATGCGTGCGGCCCAGGAGGAAGAGGCGCGGCCGCCGTAATGAGGCTGCGCCGTGTTTACCTTCTGTGCAGGGCATGGGGGCAACAATAGGACCCACGTAGGGCGCGCGTTTGGTCAAAAAAGAACAGGGCAGCCTAATGGGAGGCCTTTGTTCTTCAAGAGTCTCCTTTCCCCCTTTTGTGCTTCACTAATTCAAGGCATCTGAGCTGCTCTTGAACTTGACAGACTGAGAGAGAGAAAGGGAGGAGAGTGGAGGAGTCGACATACAAAGGGAAGGGAAAGGGAGGACTTCAAAGAGAATTCATTTGAAAAAATTAGTTCTGCCAGTTTTGATGAAGTTTTGGAACTTTAAAGGAATCGGGGAGTATCATCCGGGGCTGAAATACATTTTCTCAGAGGTTGAAACGGGTAACACGGTAGACAAAGAAGGAACAGAATGACTTATGTCCGAAGAACCTGTTACAAAGTTTATCCTGCTACACTGTATTTCTTGAAATAATAGTAAGAAAACATCTGATTTTCAACAATTATATGAAAGACAGCATTCTACCAGCAGGCCCAGTAATTAAATGATTTCCCAGTTTAGGGGAATTTTCCCAGTGATGAGCAGTGACAAGGAACGCCACAAGGCCACCAGCGCCACCTGCAGGTTCAGATGAGCACTCTACAATGCAATTCAAAGCCTAGGGTTTTTTAAAACAAAACATCTCAGCTAACCTTTGACACTTCCACTTTGAATTTTTAAAAAAATTTAAAGCAGTGAATAAATTCAGATGAAAAACAAATTTGACCAATTTTAGGTATTCATGAATGTAAATACAATACTGAAAGACCATTAGCTATGTTATGTTATGGCTTATACCCAACGGATCCTCAGCTGTATTAATACAAAAGGCAGCTTCAAAACAAAAACAGATCTGGTTTTAAAGTAAGATGACTGCCCCGTGCCTTTCAAGCAGATTTATTATTTTTTCTGATTATAAAGCATAAATTCATTACAAAACATACCTGAAATATAGGAAGCTACCCTACTCCCACTGCTAGATTTAGTATTTTTACTTCCAGGTCTCTTTTTTTTGTGAATATCTTATGTACAGAGTTTTGTACTATATGCCATACATATACAACACCCCCAATTTTTTTTTTTTTAATAATTCCCTCCCTCCATTTAGTATATTCTATAGCTCAGGTCCTTCCTTCAGTTAGTCCACATAGCAAATTTCCTAGTGGTATATAGTATTCCACCATAAGGATACACCAGTAGTGACCAATATGCTGTTGTTTGCAAAGTGGAAAAAACAAATCTTCACCCAATTCTTAACCTTCACCCCATTCTGCAGCTCTCAGTGAATACGGAAGCACTGGCAAACACAGACATAAAAAAAAGATTATCTTCTAGTTATTAACATATTACTACTAGCTAATGATGTCACATGGTGGCTTAATGGAGAGGACACTTAAATTTGTGAGGTAAAAACCTGAGTTAAAAATCATTGCGAACTGTCCTGTTGACTCTGTCTCTAAGATAGAGCTGGAGTCCATCTTCGCTCGGCATCCCCCACAACCGCCATCACCTCCCATGTAGACAGAGGGCCTTTGCCTGTTCTCTCAGCTTCTACTTTAGACTCCTCCAACCATTCTCCAGCCACTCATTCTACTAAGATTTACTAGGGGCCAGCATACTCTACACTGAGAATTCAAGCACAAAACTCTTTCAAAGTCTTTTCCTAGGAATCTTACATTCTAATATAAAATATGTCAGAGGGCATTAAGTGCTTTGGAAAAAAAGCAAGTAGGGAAAGGTGGGCAGGGGTGGGGTCTAGTGGGGCTGCCGATGGACTCACCCACATCTGAAGACCTGAAGGAGGTGAGCAGCAGGCCACGTGGACATCTGGGGAAAGGGCCCTGGCAAAGGGAGGGGGCAGCCAGTGCGGAGGCCTGCAGTGGGTGCACACCCCTGCCTTTTCTCTGTGCCAAATGGAAACCACTAGACTTGGAG
Organism: Manis pentadactyla; assembly: GCF_030020395.1. NCBI lineage: Eukaryota > Metazoa > Chordata > Mammalia > Pholidota > Manidae > Manis > Manis pentadactyla. Next base: position 2,749,464 of record NC_080037.1, read on the forward strand.
CTGAGGAAAGCTATGCCCTAGTATTTTAAAGGAAACACTGGCAACATGCCAAGAGTGCCCCATAAGGCTGCAAGGGTGGAAACAGAAACCATTTAATTCATAGGAGATTTAGGGCAGAGAGGGAAGTAGAGATAAGAACTGGTTGGATTTGAGATATATCCTTAATCACAGAGATATATTTAAAACAAGTACTGGAATTGTGTCATTCCTCAAATTAAAAGCCCTTCAATTGCTACTTCATTCCCATTGCCCTTTAGATAAAATGAAATATTGCTTTTACCGCCTAAAAGGCTCTGTAAGATCTGGTCCCTCCGCGACTCTTCAGTCTCATCTTAGTCCTCAGTAATCAAAAGTATGTTCTGGCTACACTGGACTTTCAAGCCCTTTACTACAGCGAACTCTTGTCCACACATGGGGCCCTGGTGCCCACCACTCTCTCAGCCTGGAATGCCCTTCTCACTGGGCCTTGCCTACACACTCTTGCCGTCACACTTCAGTTCTCAGCTTCAAATTCACTTCCTCAAAGACACCTTCCCTGACATGTCACTCTGAATCAGCTTTACTCCCTTCTCCCACCCCATTCTCTCCAAGCACTTTTCCTTGATAGGAAGGACCCATCCAGTTAGTAATTAGAACACGGGTTTGATTATGTCTAATGGTTACTGTTAGTCTCTCAGGCTGTGGCTGTAAGAGCTGGGACCACTTCTGTTTCACTTACCATGGTACCCTCAGGGTATGGCATAATGCCTAGTACACAGGAAGTACAAAAACTACTTTTCGAACAAATGACAGAGCTTTCATCCCAGCTCTACCAGGTATATATTAGTCACTTAACTTAAGTTCTCAGAACCTCAACCCGCTTTTCTCCCCTTTTAATCTTACAACTCTAAGAGGGTCAACAGAAACTTGAGTAAATGAGACAGACACAGGAAACCACAGAGAATCCTGAGAGCAGCTTTTCTGAAGCAGTCAGGGAGCGGCAGGGGTCAGAAGACAAATGAGGGAGTACCCGGACTGCTGGGTTATGAAGTTGAGATTTCATTCAGCAGCCACATGGAGGGGTGCCAAAGGCTTTAGTGCAGTACAATGTTACAATCAGAACTACGTACTTGGAAGGTTAATCTATTGGTGGCGTATATAACTACCTGAAGATCTGAATGCAAAAATCTACTTAGACTCCAACATAGGTGAGTAGGACCTCAACTCATTATAAAAGGCAGTTGAATATGGAAACACAAATATATATATACTTTCTTAAAAATTAATGAAAATTCTTGGCATTATTATTTAATAACTAAACTAAGCTTACATTTGTTTTAGTTACGTTTATACAGGAAACAAGAGTGATGTGATGATGGAATGTTCATTTCTCCCTTCATTCCTCCCTCACAATGGGCCCAGGTCAACCTTCCAAAAGCGTGGTTCGGATCATGTGACCCGACCCGTGTGGCTCCCACCGTCTACTGAAGTAAGTCCAACACCCAGCCTGGCGTTTACGGCCCTACACAAACTGGCCCCAACGTGCTTACCTTTACTTCCCTATGTTACAGCCAAACTGACCTACTTTTTCTCCAAACATAACTGCGTTTTCTTCCTCTACCAGACCTTGGCTCACACTGTTCCGTCCTTCTGAAATGCATTCCCACCCCCTCACTCCCAGTCCACCTGTCAAAGTCCCACCTTCCTCGTGCGGGACCCAGCTCCCATGTTAACTGTCACCCTCAGCCTCTTTTGTCAGCCCCTCAAGAACCAAACAGTTCCTCGCTCTTCTACAGCAGTGCTTTGGAACGTACTAATTCTGTCCTGAATGACTTCTTCTTTCTGTTTGACCCCCCAATTAAATTATAAACAACTTCTAGCCCCCTCCTTTGTGAAACTAAGATGACTACATATGTACAGAAAAACAAACAACTATATTTATAATTTTTAGAATGTTCTAAGGGCCTATTCTTTTTGAGGGTAAGAACTTTCTGATTCATCTTTCATTTCCTGCAATTCTTTGGACAAAGTATGTACTTAAAAAATTTTGTTGAATAAAACACTCAAAAGTGTAAGTTGACTATAAAACTTGCCCATATTGCTCAGGTCTTACAAGCATTTATTAAGCACCTGAGCTGGAGTTAGCTACTGTACTAAGAGGCTGTGGGGATGATTAAAAGTTAAATATAAAAGACAAAGGCCATCCCTGTCCTAAGAAGCTTATAATATTGTAAGGAACAGAAGACACATTCCCAAAGCAATCAGAAAAATCACACAAGCACTATTACACACAATCAAATTCTAATATGAATTTCAAAAGAGCTGGTATAGATAACAAGAGCCATGGGAAACCCAGAATGGAGATCAAAGTCGGTCGGCCTCCGTGAAGAACGCTTCTGAGAGGCGTGGCCAGAGGGCAAGAGGAGGCAAGTCATCCCAAACGTGTCCGCCAGGTTGTTCCAACAGCCTTATGCAAACCTATATCCTGGTTTTAAAAAGAAAATTCACACAGAGCAGTGTATCTCTGACCTATAAATGCTCGTGCTCACTGGCCCCATTCTCTGTACACAGAAGTCCTCTGCTAGTGCCCTTATGAAAAAACCAGAAATCCAAAAACACAACAATCATTTACCAGAACACAAAACCATTTGCTAAATTATCCTATGGGTGAGCTATTTCCATAGTGATGGGGAAGGGGAAAATCTCAAAGATGACCACTTAAAGGAGTCAAATTAATTTCTAAAAGCAAATTGTAATAACTCTTAATGGCCCCTGCCTGACTCATTCTAATAATTATCTCCTTAAACATCAGTAATTGGACACATTTTGATAGGTTACATAGTTGAAAGGAAGCAGCTCTCACTTCTGTTTAAATGTTTCAAATTAGAAAAGTTACTTATAAATTCATTCCAACGAGAGAGTACAGCATAATGGTTTAAAGTTCGAACCACGAAGCCAGGTGGCCTGGGTTCCTAATCCCAGCGAAGCAGGCTGCCTCCGTGCCTCAGTTGCCTCATCTCTAAAACAGAGCGGAAATAGCTCGCCCACAGTGCTGTCGCCAGGCTAAGCTGCACCAGGCAGCGAACAGTCGCCTCTCGTCCGCAGGAAGCAGGGCCCTACCGGCAGGGACGCGGCCAGACTCAGCAACCGGCCCCCGCCAGAGGCCCCCAGTGGACGCCGAAGGCACAGCTAGCTCCAAACTCCAAGACACTTGTGTTTTTCCCTATACACACATACCTATGACAAAGTTTACCTTATAAATTAAATACACTAAGACATTAGCAACAATAATAAAAGAACAATCACAGCAATATACTGTAATAAGAGTTATGTGATTATGGTCTCTCTCTCTCTAAGTATCTCATTATACTGCAGCCTTCTTGTGAAGATGTGAGATGACAAAAATGTCTCTGGATGATGGAGGCAGGGCGGCAAAGCCTTCGGCTATTACTGACCTTCCGATGTGCCAGGAGGATCGCCTGCCTCCAGACCATGGCTGACTGCAGGTAACCCAAACTGTGGAGACCGAACCCAAGCACAAGGGGGAACTACTGCAGTAAAACAAAAATGTCAGCTCCAGCAGGAAAAACTAGACATTTCTGTATATGAAATTAACTTTAAAGGAAATGCAGAACCTATGATCACATGGAAATTCAATGTATGACAGACCTGGCATTGCCTGAAAGCAGAGGAAAGGAAAAAAAATTTCAACAAATCTTGTTGGGAGAATTGGAAACCAATATACTAAAAAAAAAAAAAAAAAGAAGAAGAAAGGTCCTGACCTCACACCATACACAAAAATCAATTCCAAGTAGATTAATGCCCAAAAAGTGAGAAACAACTTTAAAATTTTGAGAACTACAAAGAGATTTAGTAAGACATAAAAAGTACAAATCATAAAAGAAAAGACTTATCAACCCAACAGTATTAAAATTACAAAGGTTTGTTCATCAAGAGTCCAGATAAAGAATGCGAAGAGAAACCACAGACTGGGAAAAAATATTAGAATACACATGACCAACAAAGGATTAGAACCAAAAATATTCCTGCAAATCAATGACACACAAAACAATTCAATTAAAAAAATGAGTAAGACATATTAACTGGCAATTCATAAAAAGGAACACAATAGCCAGTAAGCACGTGAAAAGATGTTCTCATTAATAATGAAGAAATAATGAAGATGAAAACCTTTGTGAGGTATCAGTTCACATGCATGGAGCTGGCCAACATGCGGTGCCTCCGCACTACACCAGCAATGGGAGTGTGAACTGGCTACATCCCATGAGACAGATGTGCACACCCTACACGGTGAGACAACCCCACTGCTCATGCACGTACACACGCCTTAAGGAAACTCCTGCTGCCCGTGTACACAAGGAAATGCACACAAGATTATCCCGTAGCTCTGCTTCTGAGCACCAAGCCCTGGAAAGAACAGAGATCAACAGGAAAATGAATAAATCAACTGCAGCATATTCAGTCAATAAAATACTATACAGCAGTGAAAGTGAACTGTTTGCTAAACTGGCCACAACTACTCCCTCCCCCATATCCACAATAATCCGCAATGTGCCTCTGCTGCTCCTCCACCCAGAGCTGCACCCCTCAGAGCTGGGATGGCCTTGTCACAGAATGCAGTGAGAGCAATGTGCCAGGGCCCAGCCTGAGCCCTGCAGCCTTGTGCACTTCCTCTTGCTCTCTTATAACCCTGCTTGGCTGCCTGGTAAGATTGGGCTAGCCTCCTGCAAGATGAAAAATGTGAACAGAAACAAGCTGTTGCCACAGAGGCATCTTAACCTTCAGCCATCCCAAAGGCTGCTGGTCACAGGTATGTGAGCAAGCCAAGATGCGGTCAGCAGACTCACCTGGCTGACCCAGTCTTATGAGCAAGAGTAGTTATTTTAAGTCAACAATAGTTTGTTACAAAGCAAAAGACAACTGATTCATAAGCAGATGAACACTGAACATATTAATATAAATAAATCTGACAAATTTTTTTTACTGTAAAAAGGTGCACAATAAATAAATGTATTGTGTATAATGTTAAAAAATTATTTAAAGATATACTATGTTATTTATTAAAAATGGTGGTATTGGGAGGGAAATAAATTTCTTCTACCCCTCGAGGTACTTCTAGCTGGTTTAAGAATCAAATTGACATGAGACAGATTAACAGGAAAACAAACAAAATATAATTAAGTATGTACGAGGCGCCACAGACACGGCTTCTCAAGACAGGGAGAATGAGGCTATATGGCATCCTGCACCACGGGATGGGGGTAGGGGTCTGAGGCTTCAAAGGAAAAGGGAAGCAACTCACAGGAATATGAAAGAGTAAATGTTTGGTAAACAAATGTTTGCTGTGCCACACAGAAACACTGGGGCACAGAGAGGAGTTTTAACAGCCAGCCACCTCCCTTCCCATCTACCACTCCTAGGCCACACTGTAATATAGCCATCTAAGGGGACTGCTCTCATCCTGGGGCAGGTCCTCTCAATTCTTTTTATACAGTTGGGGGGTGGAAGAGGTCAAAGTTACCGAGTCTTTTGCACCTTGATTGTTTTCAACCCTGAAATAATCTGCCTGTCACAATGGCACATCTTGAGGCGGCCTGCTCTTGAGTCCGACCTACAGTTCACTCCTCTGAAACTTCCCTGGAAGTTTCACATTAAAAATTGAGGTGGTAACAGAGAAGGCAAATAGTGACTCTGTGGCATCTTACGACACTGATGGACAGTGACTGCAATGGGGTGTGAGTGTGGACTTAATATGGGTAATGTAGTGACCAGATTGTTTTTTCATGTTGTTAGGGAAGAGTATAAAACCTAAATGTGATTTATTCCCACTAGGATGTTTAAACATTTTAGCAGTAAGGTATTAACAAAGGGCCACGTGGTGGAAGCTGCTCGGGCTGGGAGTGGGGGAGGGGGAATTGATAAGGGCCCGGCTATACCTGTTTGAGTTTTTTTAAACCTACCAATAAAATTAAGACAAATGTAAAGGAAAGATATAACTGCCTTCGGCGACATCTGAGAAAGAATGTGAACCCTGTAGTACTCAACCAACGAGGAACCAGGGGAGGGACTCGAGTACTAGGAGATAAATTATTGGCGCCAAACTCCCCAGGTGCGCCTGCCCACCAGACATCTGATCTTGCAAGACCATCATTAAAGCCTCGCTCCGCTGTTCTCTTTGTCTCCGTGTCCACTTACTGAATTTAGACCAGTGTGTTTCTCACAATGTGAAACCTTCATAAGACTATATCAGTAATACCTTAATAAAAAATTAAAAAAAGAAAATTGAGGTGATAAATGTTCCATCTCATCGAATCAGTCTAGGTCAGCGCAGTTGAGTGATGATGCAGATATGTTCCCAAAAAAGTTAGGCCTGTGGTTCAAGTAATCAGGTATTAAGTGAGACATTTCTATGGAAATAAAAGAAAACCAAAGGTTAACGGTTGGAGCAAACCCAGTGTCCAAGTCCTGGGTGCTGTCAGATTTCTAGATGTCAGGCTTGAAGCACCATCGGAGAGAGCAAGTGCAGGCGGCGGCACCCTGACAGATTTTCCCGGTTTGTGGTTCGCTGTGGCTCGTGAGCCATTCAGCCCACACAACAACAGGCGGGAAGACTGCCTAAACATGGGCTGCTGTGTTTCTCTAAAGTTCCTATCAAGACAGTTCGCCTTCAGTTCGCACAGCTTCAGGAAAAGGGCACTTTCAGTTCTCAATGATTCCACGTCATGAGGGGGAAAGCTGAGGATGTTAGTCGGGAGCACAGGAGCTGGGCACTGGACGGAACTGGAAGAATGGAGGACCCGCCCAGTTTCCAGTGACCAGCGCTCAAATCCAATACCCATAGAGGAGCACTACTAAAACACCATTTTTCTCTTAAAGTCACACTCATTTTTATTAGAGGTAACATACTAAGACAAATTTGCTTGTAAAATAAGTTCAGTTTCAAAACAGTTGGCTTGATTATTTACATAAGTACAGCAAGAACAGCCACTGATCACACAGGCTCTTTTAAATGTGCTTTGCTGGAACTTTTCATAAGGAATTTCAGACTGAACTTTTAAAGGCCTCTCAGGGCCAGGAAAGCCAAGCCAAGGACTTTCGCCAGATTTTGCCTGCAAATGCCTGTAGATTTGGGTGAATTCCTCTCCTCGAGGTTCTCAAGGCAGCCTGAGGTTCCCGTGCCTGCCAGGAAGTGACGTTCCTTACTCACCTAGTGAGGAACCCTGTATGCAAGGCACCAGGCCAGTTCGCCCAAGGGGCTATATTGGCTCCATAAAATCAATCTCAGTTCCTTAAAGCCATCTGGTCCTCCCTGAGTCTATGCACATCTCTCTTAAATATGACATTCCAGGTAAAGCCTTAGTAATATAACCAATGCTTCCAATTGTGTCCTGTTACAAGGAGAACAGATTCTTACTTAACTTATGCAAATAAATATACTGCCATAAAATGTAAAAATACCAAGAGTTTCCAAATTCTGGAGGGATCAGGCAGAGAGAAAAAGTTAAATGTTTCAATTCTGCTTACAAAGGTATAACTCGCCAAACTGCTTTAAGTCATCTTAAGAGAAAAAGTTTCCTTAAACCTGGAAAAACAGAACATTTCAAACAAAAAGTAGTAAGAATTAAAATCTTCTCTCTCAATTCATTCAGTCCTATGTTGCTGATTCTTGTTCTGCTTGAATCCAGTCTTCCGCTAGTTTCAGAAATTCTTACCCAGGTCAGGCTTATGGTCCTAAGGCTATCAGAAACGCCTGTATTTGTCAAGTCTCCCTGAAGATGAAGCTCTTTTGCAAGGCCACTTTCATAAAAGCATCTGAGCAAAACAGTAACTGTCTATAAATAACAAAAGACTTAAAAATGGCAGTGGTTAAAGACCTGATGAGAGTTCATTATAGTACAAAGAAATCTGGTTATTTCTGTAATATATAACATTCCAATAATTAGAATTACAAGTGATAACAAACCAGGACATACCATATTTCTAGGAGTTTCATATGACTTCTAGAAAAGTTATTTTAATAACACATTTCTACACAAATATAATCTAAGGTTTAGCACTGCTCATCTGTATTGCTATATATAGCAATGCTTCCTATATAGTTTAAGATACCAAATAAATAAGCCTAATTTACTTAAATCTCTCTTTTTTGAGATGAAAATTCTCTGGACATGTTCCAGGGGCCCTCTGGAAAATCTCAGAGTTAACTAGATGTAAAAGGGACTTGTAGAATTTGATTTGGGGAAGTTGTAAAAAATGTTTGAACTAAACAGGATCCCAGATCATTATGAAATCAATACTTACTCATTTAACCAAAGTGACAACAAAAGATTTTAAAGGCAAACGCCTACAAGAGTTGTTAGCAAAACTTAGCTCTTTCAATAGTTTTTGTTTTCTTAAGTATCAAAGACCTGATTCAGACGACATGAAGCACAAGAAATTATTCTGATAAAATTTTTTAAATCCTTCTACAATTTCTTGATTATTTTAAGAGCAGACCAGAAATTCAAGGAAACTGTCCTTTTTACAAACAGAAAACAAAATGCTAATCTTGTGGTACACATGGTATTAAAACTTCATTTACTTCAATCTCACATGCAGGACCACACATTAATCTCCTTTTCCACAAGCCATCTACAACTTTTTATGTTCAGATTTTGTCCTCAGTTTTCCCTTTTTAAATAACCAGCCTCTCACCTTTAGGACAAAAATACTTCCCTTTTCCCCCTCACTACAAATGCATCTCCACTCCCCATTCCTCTCCTCACCACACACACCCCCTCTTACTTTCTGTGCATGCAGAGATGCTCTCTTATTACTTCTGCTTTAATTACACTTATTAGACTTCTTAGCTTTCAGAAACCTGAATTTCTAGTCAAAACTAAGCAGTACCCAATTGTGAACTGTTTGTTATACCAACTTTCTCTAAACTGGCAAGTTTATGATACATTTCAGACTCTTTTAGTAAGCACAAAACATGTTTACTAACAGACCCAAATTTGTCTTTAGTTTTCCTGTAATAAGACAAAAGTAGATAAGCCTATGTTCAGTAATGCAAAACTTTAAGATTTCAGGTTACCGGAAAGATTTAAGCTGTTTTCAGGTACACATAGCTTAACGTAATTATATGTATATATAGCGTCTACATATAATTATAAATATACACCTATTTAGTTTATTTGTTTTCAACAACAATGCCATTCTCCCAAGTCCTTTTTAAAAAAAGATTTAGATAATGTCAACTTACATGACTTTAAATATTCTTATGCTTTCACGTTTTAATTCTAATGCTGATAACCTTAAAGATGTGTCTAGTTAAATTAAACCAAACTTGTATTAGCATTAGTAACCTAATATCTTCCCAGATCACGTTAACTTGAAAAACTAAGTTAGTGTCTATCAAGATTTGAGGGTTCTGGAATGCTCAATTTTCACAAGCACTTGTCTTTAAACCAATTAATTTTGCAATACCATCAGAGGTAAAATAATCTCTCACTTATAACATCTAAGGACACATACACAAACATACAAAACAGATGCAATGATTCTCTGGTTAGTAATGTTTGTGATTATATTTACCCAATTTCTAATTTCTAAATACTTCCTTTCTCTCACTCTATCCCTTTTTTACTCTGATGAGAAAGTTTCCCCTGAAGTTTGTATTTTAAAGAATGACTTAGGTCCTAGAGAAGATAGGGCTAGAAAATTTACATCACAAAAGCAAAATACCCCATCTTTTTCAAGGTTGAGTCCCATGTTGGTGATGCAGGGGACATGACTGTCTATTATCAGAGATCTATGGTAATATTTAAATGCTTCCTTTAAGTCCAAGACAATCCTGTTTTCAAATGTCTTAATCTTTTATAATATCTACAAGCATTTTAAGATGAATAGGCACGGTAAATCCTAGGCTTTAAATTGCTTTTAGACTCCCCATCCCTGGTCTTGTAAAAATTAAATTTGCATAATAAGGATTGATATATCCATCCACCTACACTGAAATGTTTTTCTTTCCCCCTGGGTACATTCAGCTTAGGGAAGAAAACCTAAAATAAATTCTATCAGTATCTGAGTATTAGTTTCCACTTTGGCCAAAAATGCTTTCATAGGTATTAAATCCTTCTAAGCAGAGTGTCAGATTTCAGCTGGGATGAATGGCAAATATTTCTGGCAGATTAACCCCATGGACCTAAGAAACATCCTCAAAGGGGATGCAGAGGACATTCACAAGACCAAGAGTTACTCCTAAAGATGATCAGAGAATGAATCAACAACCTGCACATGCCAGGCAGGCAGGGAACCATGGAGAGGAGCAGGAAGGCAAGAGCTACTCCAAGAGGTCTGGGTTTTCCAACGAAGGGGCATCAGGAAATCCCATCTCCCTCCTGTCAGCCCCAGAACACTGGTGCTCCGTTGACCTTCTGCAGGAAGGCCTACTGGAACTTGTTATCAACTGTTTCCTTCTTAAGGGGGTTGTAAATAGTCACCTTCCCTCTAATTTTGATAGGATATCCTGAGAGTGGAGGGCAAAGGGTTTTTATAATTTAAAATTCGCATTGCTACAGAGGGGACATGAAAAGATGTTTTTTTCCCCCTCAGTGGAGATGCCTAGGATACACCTGCAAAGGACACTGCACGGACGCCTGAGGCTGGCGGCTCACAGAGCCCTGGCAGGGGGGCAGAGCGGGCCTTGCTGCCAGTCTTGGGGGCTTGTTAGTCACTTCCCGGCTCCCAGCACTTACATGAGTGACCCGCATTCTTGGGCCTAGAGATCAGGTCGCAGTATTCCTTACACATGTACAGGGAAAGGAAGTTAAAACAGTCATACGGAGCTAGATTTTAAGGGGCATTTATGTTGGATATGGACACTAATTTCTGTTCTAAGCCTAATTTCAGTTCTTTTATCTTGTCAAAGAAATCTCTAAGGCTAGCTGTTATCCTACTAAGACAACTGAGAGGTCTTCCAGAAGGAATTTTCTTCTTTAGCCAATTTAAAGGATCCTTTTCCAACCACGACGAGTTAGGATCTTAACAGTAACTCAAACCAGTAAGCCTTTCTATAGGAAGACCCAGAGGGAACTTTCCAGGCTTAAGCTAAGCAAGGGGCGTCCCTAGAGGGCACAGAGACACAGCCCCGCGATCCACACACTTCACTGTCGTAGCCTAAGAGAGCAAAGACCTCTGCTGCCCAGGTGGTAGGATGCCCAGCGGGAAGAGCATCTCTGGTCTCTCACAAATAAATGTGAGACGCCTCCAGTCACAAACCGACTAGTCTCTGATACTGGAATGGACTTTTCTAGCGCTAAGCAACCAAGGCTGGGATGACACAAGTCCCTTAGGGGCTAGTACCTCTTGTGACAAACTCCCCTGAGAGCTGGCACAGCCAGACAAAGAACTCACTTTTGTCTCCACAGCCTGTGGGGCTGCCTGCCAGGCACGCCAGGACCTGCACCCTCCAGGTGGCAGAGGCCAGAGAGGATGTCCTTCTGGCCACAAAGCCAGGCAACAAGACACAAAAGAAACTGACCTGCACAGACAGCTACAGCCAAGACATGGGCCTTCTCGGAAGCCAAACTAACTCCTAGGAGGGACTGTGCACTGTTCACAGTGTGCCCTGTGGCACCGAGATTTTCCTGAGGTTGGTGGGTGACCAGGTGCCCACAGGCCCACCCCGAGACCGACTCGTCATACCACAGGAGCACTCCTGAGGGTGGGCACTCCAAGAGCCTTTCCCTCCTCCACCGGCACCCACCGAGTCTGCAGCTCTGGCTCCCAGGCTGTCCCTAGGCAACAGTCTTGACCTCATGCGCACATTTACAAATGACACAAAGAAAACATATCTGGGAGGAAATGGATCAAGAAAAAAGTGAGTCCTCGACCAAATTCGCCCAGTCTCCAAGGCCAAGGAGCCGGCTCCACAGTATTTCTTCTGCTAATCAAATTTAGAAAGAGAAAAAAAGGCCCTCACCATTCTCATTCCATCGGACCCTGCAGACAGATGCTGGGAGGCTGACATGGCTAGAAGCCCTGCGTTCTGCCGGCTGTCTGCCAGATGCCCCAGAATCTCTCGGCTGCAGCAGCCTGGGAGTGAGCACAGCCAGCGAGCCAAAGTCTCCTGCCGACTAGGCCAGCTGTTGGGGAGGAAGAAATATCTACCCCTTGAGGTTCTTCTAGCTGGTTTAAGAATCAAATCATGAGGCAGATTAACAGGAGAAACAAACAAAATGTAATGAAGTCCATACGGGAAAGCCATAGGCATGGGTTCCAAAGCCCATCAGGGAAACAAGGTACGTGTGTCATCCTGAACCAAGGAGAAGGTGTAGGTCTGAGACTTCAAAGGAAAAGGGAAGCGACTCACAGGAATAGCAAGAGTGAATGTTTGGTAAACAGATGTTTGCTGGGCCACACAGAAACACTAGCACAGAGAGAAATTTTTAAGACTTGGCCACATCCCTTCCTGTCTACCACCCCTATGCCACATTATAATATAGCCCTCTAAGGGGACAGCTCTCTTTTTGGAGCAGATCCTCTATCTAAATTCTTTTTATGCAGTTGGGCGGTGGTAGAAGTCAAAGTTTCTGTGTCTTTTGCATCTTGATTATTTTCAACTTTGAAATAACCGGTATGTCACAATGGCACATCTTGGGGCACCCTGCTCTTAGCCCCTACAGGGTTACTTCAGAGTTTGGAGGGAGGAAAATGCCGCTGGGAGAGATACACAGGGCTTCAAGCTTTTCAGTGTACCCTTCCCTAGTCCCCCTACGTAAAATTGCAATTCTCCCAACACACCTTATCCTATATTCCCTTGCCCACTGTAGTGCTCAACATCAGCTAATTACGTAAAGGCAGGATTTGTCTTGTGTCTGTCATTGCTTCCCCAGCAACCAGAACCATGACTGGCAGAAATTCAAAGGTAACTGTAATGAGCATCCTGGACTGGAAACCACTACTCCGGAAGAGTAAGTAGCTGGCAGAGTTAGAACAGGAGCTGGCCATGAACACTGAGAAGTGACTGGTGGTTACCATGGGTGAGGGTCCGGCGGGAGGCAGAGGGGGATGAAGGGGCACAGAAATTCTCAATCATAACATACGTTGGTCATACGGATAGTAGGGCAGCATGGAGAATATAGCCAATGGCTCTGTAACATCTTCCTCTGTTAACAGACAGTAACTGCATTAGTAGGGCAAGGATACAGTAATGTGGGTAACTGTTGAACCACTGTGCTGTATATTTGAAACCAATATAAGATTGTTCATCAATGACACTCTAACAACAACAAAAGCATGGGCGCTGGCAAACTATGGACTGTGAGCAAAATGAGGCCTGCTGCCTTTTTTCATATGGTCCACCAGCTACAAATAGTTTTTACAGAAGAATATTTGCAACTGAGTTGATGACACAGAACACTAACTTTGAACTCCAATTAAGCAAAATGTTATTTCCCTCCAAAATAATTCTACACTTTTCATTAATAGACATGTATTACAAAACCTTTTACATATTTTATATTTTGAATTTCATCAATTAAGAATGTTTGGAAATTTGTTTTCTCTCGTTACCTAAATATCCACATCATATCCTTTATTCTGTCTCTTGGCCTACCAAGTCAAAGATATTTACCATGTGGCCATTTGCAGAAAAGGTCTGCCAGCCTCGAATTAAGAGCAACAGCTCTAGATGTTGAATCCGGTTCAATTTAGTTGAGTTCTTAACCTCTCTATCCTTAGTTTCCTCATTTGTATCTACCTGAAAGAGCTGTGGTTAGAAAGAACAGAAGCAATAAATAAAGAACACACCTGACCATTAGGAAGAGCTCAACAAATACTGGATACTATTATTAGCTGAGGAAGAAAACAAACCAAAAAAAAAGTAAAAGAAGTTAATACAACCAAACAATTTTTTGCAGTTTGAACCAAGTGCTATGAAGAAAATAAAGGACTGAGGCAGGTGACAACCAACGTGCCCCCAAACGCCCAAGCACCACACACAGCGTGGCACACTCAGAAGGGGAAGAAGGTATGAAGGGCGAGCTGCTGATTCGGGTTCCCTCACAAGTCACCCTCCAGAAAAATGGAGATATACCCAAGTTATGAGAAAGAGCAGAAAATGAGGCAAAATTTTATCTGTGGTCATTTCCAGGGTCACAACACCACTAGAATGGTGAGCATAATATTTAAAAAGTAGAGCACAGGAGTCCGTTTCCGAGGTTCAAATCTCAGCTCTGACACTCACAGTTTAGCTTTGAAACCTTGGGCAAATTATTTAAGCTTATCTCCTCTTCTGCAAAATGGGGCTAAAAACACCATCTCCTTCAGTCTCCTGACTAGTCAACAGGATAACAAAGCTCCTGGCACATACATCATCAATGCTCAATAAATGTGGGTCAATATTACTACAACTGGTTACCAAAGTCTTGTCTAAACAGATGCTTTAATATTTCCTACAAAGCCAATCATCTATAGCCTACGTTTTCCATTTTCTCCAATATTCTTCTGCCTCAAACAGTGTTTATTAAAGCTTTTATTTCACTTTGAAGAAATTTTTTTAGATTTGAAGCTATATATTCTCAACCCTGTATATTTCTAACACTTTCAACTGAAAATTGATATTGAGGCTCAAAAGAAAGATATTTTCCCAGGAGAATTATAGCAATCGACATTAGACCAAAATACCATCCACTTCTCATCATTTAGACAGAGGTGTATATAGTATTACTGTGGTGCTCTTCCTCATTTTTATTTTCCATGGAGCAAATAAAAAGGAGCCAGTGCCTCAGAAGAAGTTGTTTTTAAGTTACCTTTCTCATGCTTATATGAGCATTTGCTGGTTTTCCTGTTTAAATCAAAGAAAAAGTGGTGCCACTGTCAGATTTTAAAGTGAGAGACCATTCAGTGCCCAAAATGAGACATGATTCCTCAGCACTATCTGGTCCTGTGCAGAACAATAAATGGTTCCCTGCAGGACAGTCCACAGCTCACCCACCCGACTTAATAACAATCTGACAACCAAAAGTACCTTGAGCAATAGATAGCATCAAGAAGTGGCTCTGTTATAAATTTAGGAACAAAACTAAAGGTCCTAGGGAGCCATTTTCCACAAGCGCCCCAGCCAGTGAAAAGGCCTGCCATGTTCAGACAGGACCCCCTGCCTGCTAAGTATCTCTTTCCCTGAAGTAACTCAAAATTACAACTGACTCAAAATGAAGATTTGTGCAGCTATAACCCACCCACCAGAACCTGATATATCAGCTGATGCTCACCGAGGCTCTTCAGAGCAGGGAAGTCATTCTACTGCTATATCCCAAACAGGTTTCGAATATAACACCCCCAAAACACTGTCTTTCCCTGTACCCACAGGCAGTTCATCTGAAGACCACCATTTCTTCACTTTTCTATTAGCATTAGGAAGACAATTCAGTATAAAGCTCCCTGAACTGCAAGTCCAAGATCTGAATCCTCCTCTCAGCTATCACTTACCTGACGCTTGACCTTCAGCAAGTCACAACCTCAGTTATTTTCAACTTTCCCTAAGAACTCAGGGTTATCTGGTGTCAAGAGCCTCACCAATTCACCATCTAAATATTCATGTTATCCCCACGGACTATTCTCCTGCCTCAATCAAAGAACATTATTAGCATTTCTCTACCAGTTAGGACCCTATCAATTTCAGGGACAGCATGGGCGAAATTTAACATTTCCAGAATATCTCGCCTGGCTTTGGTACATCTGCATATCAATAGGCATTCAGAGGTGGAAAGAAGAGTGGCTTTAGTGCATTAGCATCATTCCTCAGGGGTGGAGAGAAGTTCATCTCCATATCAATGGGTAATTACCTGGGCCAGGAGGGCTTGTCGGTACCCAAGAGGTGTGGGGAGGGCCAGTTTTTGGCTTCTGCTGGAGTAGGAAAGAGAAACGGCCCCAGACTGCAGTTTGTGAGCAATATAAATGGATTTTAAACTTTATTTCTCCCTTTGACTGACTTCGGTTTTTAGAGGTATTTTGCACTGGAATTTCCTCTCCCCGGACTTACAGATAGTAACAAAGAGCACCTTACAAATCGTTCTCTGAAGGCTTATCACTGCACCCACAAGGATCACCCTCAGCCCAGGTGCTCCTGCATCCTGTTACACTTCAGCCGTTCAACACCTTGGCCGGACCCTGAGCCCACCATCACCCAGGACTGTTCTTCCTCTTGGACTCTGAACTCTCGCTTGCAACCCCACTCCTCCTGGACCTCTCACTCCCTACTCCCATTGAAGACCTCTTCTCCCACTCATCTAGACCTCCCGCCCCTCCAGACCATCAATTCACTCCTGTCTTCACGTCCTTCTCAGGCCTACTGAGGCCAGAGGGCCCATTACTGACCTTCTCGTCGATACTTTCCACTCCCCTGCTCCCTTGTCTGTCTGCTGTACATCCCCCACCGAGCCCTGAGTCCTGGGGGATCCCATCTGATTGCCTTCTCCATTCATACACTCTGGGCAGCCTAGCACATGGGAAAAATAAAAACAATAGAAGGCCCAACCCTACAGGCTGGTCCTTCAGGACCTGGCAAGCTTCCTCAAATCTCTTTAGAAACTACATTTCAATGGGTTGTGGAGGGAAAGGAATTCAGGAGTTTTACATTATATTCAAAGAAGCTTGAAGGTAAGAAGGAAATGCTGGCATAAGGGGGAACAAAAAAGACAGAGCATGCTGAGGATTAAGAGATGGTAACTAGGCAAAGTTAGATGCTAAGATGATGATGAGGGACAGAGAACAGAGGCAGAAAGAAATGGGTAGGATCCAGTGCTTCAAATTTTATGAATATAATACATTTGTTTCAGTAATACAAGTTAACTGAAACAGGTTTATCTCCAATGCAACCCAGAATTTACCTTCTCACACAGTAAAGGCCCAAACTCTGATATGAGACAGCCTGGGTTTGAATCTCAGCTCTTCCACTCCCCAGTTCTGTTATCTGCTAGGCAAGTCATTCCACCTTTCTGTGGCTCAGTTTCCTCACCTGTGAAGTAGGCATAATGACAATATGCACACTAGAGTCACTGAGAATTAAGAGAGTACACAGAACACAAAGTGCTTGGAACAGTGACTGGCACATTACAAGAACTATACTAAATGCAACCTGAACTTCTGGCTGAAAACTTAAAATGCTCTTCAGATGCTGTTGTGTGCATTTAGTAGTACAAAGAACGTCCTGGGCCCTCCAACCTCCATATTCCCTCCCAACTTAATTTCTATCATCCTTAAGCTCTCGGTCTTTCTTGAAACGTTTTCCTTGACTCTTCCTCTCCCTCATCCTTCCTAAAACAAGGGGGTTAAGTGAATCTCTTCTGTTCCTCCACAGAATACAGAGTTTATAGGATTCACAGCACTCATCACAGGTTATTATAATTTTCAGCTGATTCACCTAACTCCCCCTCCCCACCTCCAACTGAATTGTAAGTTCTTCCAGGATGGGAGCTACCTTCTCTGATTAAAGTTCAGGGGATTAAGAATAAAGATATATGTAAATCAGTGTAACATGTATTAGACAATAAATGTTAAATGAATATTCAGTCACGATAGCAATGATGATGATGTCCTACACAAAACAAAAACAAGTTCATCTACTAACTTAAGGCCTATCATTTTAAACGCATTGCAGTTAAATATTTAAGTTAAAAACATAAGCACCCCCTCAGCTCTTCAAGAGCGCTGCACTCAAAGAAATCACTACATACAAATATATCACAATGTTTCCTAAACTCAGCATATACTCACATAATTCACACAGCTAAGCCTTTCCAAAATATACCCAACTATATGTTAAAGGAAGTAAAACTGCTATATACTCTGTAAAGCAAAATTTCTAACTTCTGACTATACACATTTTCATAATCCGTGGGTCATCTTATCCTGGGGAATCGGTGCTTCCCCCTTACTGGTTGTCAGACACTGACTGGTGTCCATTGGTCTTTGCCCCTCTCTGCCTACAACCTTAAAAAAAATTAAAGACAGCAAAATCTAAACAACATTCAAAAACTGGAGTGGCTTGTTTGTGTGGTGTAGTTATCCTATCTGTACTTCCGGTTTAAGCTAACTTTTTAAAGCACATCTGTGGGTAAAATTGTAGTAATTCCAGAATATCTCGCCTGGCTTTAGTACACCTGCAATGTCAACAGGCACTCAAGGGTGGAGAGCAGTTCATCTCCATATCAATGGGTGATACCTGGGCAAGGGTGGGCTTATCTGTGCCTGAGAGGTGAGGGGGACGGCCAGGTTTTGCTTTTTCAGGAGCAGAGGAGAGAGACAGCCTTGGACTACAGTTTGTAAGCAATAAACGGGATTTAAACTTTATTTCTCCCTTTGACTGATTTCGTTTTTTTAAAGGTATTTTGCCCCGGGATTTCCTCTCCCCGGACTTACAACATCTTTCCACACATATGTATGTGAATAAGACAGGTATCAAAGCCATGTTATTTTTCCTTTTCTTTTCCAATTAGTCATAAAGATATGTCTTACTTATATTATTGACCAAAAACAGAATTCCCACTCAAAAGTTAACTGTACAGTTCAGCATGTATACTGGATCATTATTTTGTGGACAGGAAAAAAAAAACTTATAAACAATTCAATATTCCAGCTACTTAGAGTCATTATAAGTATAGCTCAAAAACTGAAATTCAATTGGAGATATAATATTTTCAGAAATTTTGAAACAAAAAAGAAGGACGAAGACATGACCTGGAAGCAGGAAAAGCTGGGGGGAGAAAAGAAAATTTGGTTAAAGATTAAAATATACGCACTGTTTTGTAAGGGTCCTTTACAAATCCAAGCTTCATTTTGAAATTTAGGGATATAAAAGTCAAATAATGTATATAACCTAACTTACTTACAAAATTACATTTAGCATTAAACTTAAGGCACTGTTTGTTCACTAATCAATTTATTTACACTTTCATGACAACTAAAGTTATAAATTAATTGATTTTTAAAATCTAGCAGCACCTCACTTGGTGAGATGCTATGAAAAACAGACAAAACTCTGACAGAAGAAATTAGCATAAAAGCAAAACAGGAATAAAAGAGATGGTCTTCCTGTATTTTATGTAGTGCTTGGAGAACCAGAAATCATTAAGTTCCAATTTTTAAAAAGATATATAAAAGCAAACATTTTACTTGGAAATCTAAAATCTGGAGTCTCCTTTTAGCTGTAAGACCTTTGGTTAGTTCCTCTAAATGGACGAGGAGAGCCTTGGGACTTGAAGTCCCTTTTAGATCTGGAAGTCACAGATATTATCTTCCGTTTGTTCTCACTCTCAATTGAATTTTAGGAGTTTGCTCCCTCCAAATCCCTTCTCATTAGGGAGGCACCATGGGAGTGGCCCTGAGGCCAGGCTACAGAGATTAGACTCTCGGGTTTGTACCCTGGCTGTGCCATCCAATCAGTAGCCGGGTGATCTCAGACAGGTCATTTCAGGTCCCCAGTCTGTAAACCAGGAGTAATAAAAGTACCTGTCCCATCAGGTTGCTGTGAAGAGTAAAAGAGAAAACGCCTAGGCGCAGTCCTGGCTGGTGAGATACCGAACATGCTAGCTACTAGCATTATGGTTTTATTTTGATGTTTTTTTAAACATGTTATTACTCCTTCCAATCAAGTGGACAGATCTATAAGGTTTATTTAACAATTCCACTTAGGTTCTTTTTAAATTTTACCTTTTTAAAAATAAAAATGATATGAACATCTTTGTGCATAAAGCTTTCCCCAAATCTGGGGAATTTCCTTAGGATGTATTCAAGAAGTTAAATCATTGGACCAAAAGACAGGGATGTTTTAAGGCTTTATAGAGAGGTTATATAAATTTTCATTTCCATCAGTAGATACGAGAGTGCTCAATCCACTGCATCCATGTCAGTCGGTACTGAAAATCATTATTTCCATTTCTTACTTGATTAAAATGCTTCTCAATGTCACTGTAATTTGTATTTTTTGAATTGTGAGGCTGATAATTTTTCAACTTATCAAAAATGTTATAACAACCTCATCCAGTGTTTTCTGAAGCAAAGGATAAGTATAGAACACAGAAATAAGGAAATTAAGAAGAGACGGAAGATTAAACGAAGCATAAATTTAGAATATAAATAAGTAAAATTTGCTAGTAAATAAGCATTATTTGCTAACAAGTAGGCAAAGAGGAAATGCTCTGAACATCGCTGTGGGAGGGCGCAGTGGAGGCGCAGTGGGAGGGGGCTTGTCAAGGGAGCGAACCTTTTCTCAGCTATCCAGGCTCTCAAAGATCCTTCTTAGATGACATAAGAAGGGCACAAAGTAACTTAGCGACAACATTCTCAACAACAATTCTGACAGAAGGGCTCTTCTGCTGCTAGCTCTTGTATCACCTGAAATTTTAAAAATACAAGAAAACAAAATAATTTACTAAACATAATTTTGGCACGTGACTCTAGTATTATGGTGATTTCCTGAGTTATCACTATACTATCTTTAGTTTCCGCTTTTTCTAATCCGCCCTCTTGACAAATCTCTAGCAGGGACAACTCGAACAAGCTACACTTTCTTAAATTCCTTTCTTTTTTTTTTTACAATGTATTTTCAGATTTCTTGCATATGCTCTAGAAAGGATATATAAAGGAAGAGGGCCCTACAAGTAAACTGTCCCTTATTACAACTAAGATTAGCAGTGTCATTAGAGGACCTTCCTGAACTATATATCTAACTGCATTTTATATACTGAAACATTTTAAAGTATCTTTCCAATATCAAACGCTGAAATCATTCATTTTTCTAATGCTATTAAATGCAGTATCATGTCTATATTATTTCTATTTTTATATGTGAATCATCGTTTAACAATATAACTTAGCTGACAATATTTCTCTCAATCACCTTGCTTGGTTTTATACTTGTTAGCAGAATAAACTAAGACTCTCAAAAAGTATTATTTGGTCTTGCCATTTAGAAAGGAATGAGAATGAAAAAATGCCTTCTTGTTCAGCTTGAACAATTGATATAAACAATTTTACAATGAAATCTTATCACAGTTTGTAGAAATTAGTTGGGTCATATACTGTCCTTAGCCATATTGGAATTTATCTGAAACATTTCAGGAACTATTTTAAAAATTATTACCCAAAATTCCTTCACCCTTAGAGTTGAGTTCAGTTTCCCAGAGGGTTAACATACAAATAAAGATCTTTTTAAAAAAGCTTTGCTTTGTTTCTCTTTTGCAAAATTATGTCTGCCTTTTCTCTCCCAGCCCTCTCTAAACTACAGGCATTAATGCTAAAGAAAATTTGGACACAAGGACCTGCGACCAAGACCTGAAAATTCTGTTTTATAATATAAAATGTTTAAATGAATATTATAGCAAAATTAATAGCCTCACTGTCTTTGAGTGGGCTCTGAATGAGAGAAAAAAAGAGGTAACAGGAAAAGATAAAGGAGAGATGACAGAAAAGATATTAAAGAAACTTGATATTTCTGAAATTTTGCTGGTAGCCATTGCTTATCACAGATTTGGCCATCCATTTTCTCCATGCTCCCACCCAGGCCATCTTAAAGAATTTCAAAGACAGAACTTTCGCCATCATCTAATCCATGGCTCCATATTACAGATGAAGAAATTTTGCCCAAAAAGATTAAGACCACAGTAGACAGTGGCAAAACTGGCAGTGGAACCTTTAAAAACTTGGCCAAGAAACCAAGAATTCTGGCTTCTCATATCCCTCAGGATAACACAAATATTACAACTGTAATATAAACTGAGAAAGGGGGGCGGAAGATGGCGGCGTGAGTAGAGCAGCGGAAATCTCCTCCCAAAACAACATATATCTATGAAAATATAACAAAGACAACCCTTCCTAGAATAAAGACCAGAGGACACAGGACAATATCCAGACCACATCCGCACCTGAGAGAACTCAGCACCTCGCGAAGGGGGTGAGATACAAGCCCCGGCCCCGCGGGAGCCGAGCGCCCCTCCCCCCAGCTCCCGGCGGGAGAAGAGCAGGCAGAGCGGGAGGGAGACGGAGCCCAGGACTGCCGAACACCCAGCCCCCGCCATCCGGGCCAGAGTGCAGGGCCCTCGATACTAGGGAAAACAGGGCAGCAAGAACAGTGAGCGGGCACTGGAGGCTGGGCGACAGAGGACATAAGAAAAGCGCGCGACCATTTTTTTTTGCTTTTTTGCTGTTTTGTTTGGGCGAGCGCTTTTTGGAAGTCTTAAAGGGATAGGGACCCCAATACTAGGGAAACAGAGCAGAAAGACCAGTGAGCAGAGGCCTGAGGCTGGCACCGGAGAATAAAGAAAAACGAACGACCACTTTTTTTTTTTTTTAATTAAAAACTTTTTTTTTTTTTAATTAAAAAAATTTTTTTTTCTTTTTTTTTTTGGTGGGCGTTGTTTTGTTTTGGCGGGTGCTTTTTGGAAGTCTTAAAGGGGCAGGGCGGGTCACTTAATCCAGAGGTAGGGAATCCGGGATCTCTGGGCACCCTAACCCCTGGGCTGCAGGGAGCAGGGAGGCCCCTTACGGAGATAAATAGCCTCCCAGCAGCTCCTGCTCCAACGCGACTCCACCATTTTGGAGCAGCTGCCCGAGCCAGGCCACGCCCACAGCAACAGCGGAGATTAACTCCATAGCAGCCGGGCAGGAAGCAGAAACCCTGTCTACGCACAGCTGCACAGCATAAGCCACTAGAGGTCGCTGTTCTCCCAGGAGAGGAGGGCCACAAACCAACAAGAAAGGAAGTCCTTCCAGCCGTCACTCGTCCCAGTTCTGCAGACTATTCCTATCACCATGAAAAGGCAAAGCTACAGGCAGACAAAGATCACAGAGACAACACCAGAGAAGGAGACAGACCTAACCAGTCTCCCTGAAAAAGAATTCAAAATAAGAATCATAAACATGCTGACAGAGATGCAGAGAAATACGCAAGAGAAATGGGATGAACTCCGGAAGGAGATCACAGATGCCAGAAAGGAGATTGCAGAAATGAAACAAACTCTGGAAGGGTTTATAAGCAGAATGGATAGAATGCAAGAGGCCATTGATGGAATTGAAATCAGAGAACAGGAACGCATAGAAGCTGACATAGAGAGAGACAAAAGGATCTCCAGGAATGAAACAATATTAAGAGAACTGTGTGACCAATCCAAAAGGAACAATATCCGTATTATAGGGGTCCCTGAAGAAGAAGAGAGAGGAAAAGAGATGGAAAGTATCTTAGAAGAAATAATTGCTGAAAACTTCCCCACACTGGGGGAGGAAGTAATCGAACAGACCACGGAAATACACAGAACCCCCAACAGAAAGGATCCAAGAAGGGCAACACCAAGACACATAATAATTAAAATGGCAAAGATCAAGGACAAGGAAAGAGTGTTAAAGGCAGCTAGAGAGAAAAAGGTCACCTATAAAGGGAAACCCATCAGGCTAACATCAGATTTCTCAACAGAAACCCTACAGGCCAGAAGAGAATGGCATGATATATTTAATACAATGAAACAGAACGGCCTTGAACCAAGGATACTGTATCCAGCACGACTATCATTCAAATATGACGGTGGGATTAAACAATTCCCAGACAAACAAAAGCTGAGGGAATTTGCTTTCCACAAACCACCTCTACAGAACATCTTACAGGGACTGCTCTAGATGGGAGCACTCCTAGAAAGAGCACAGCACAAAACACCCAACATATGAAGAATCGAGGAGGAGGAACAAGAAGGGAGAGAAGAAAAGAATCTCCAGACAGTGTATATAACAGCTCAATAAGCGAGCTAAGTTAGGCAGTAAGATACTAAAGAGGCTAACCTTGAACCTTTGGTAACCACGAATTTAAAGCCTGCAATGGCAATAAGTACATATCTTTCAATAGTCACCCTAAATGTTAATGGGTTGAATGCACCAATCAAAAGACACAGAGTAACAGAATGGATAAAAAAGCAAGACCCATCTATATGCTGCTTACAAGAAACTCACCTCAAACCCAAAGACATGTACAGACTGAAAGTCAAGGGATGGAAAAACATATTTCAAGCAAACAACAGTGAGAAGAAAGCAGGGGTTGCAGTACTAATATCAGACAAAATAGACTTCAAAACAAAGAAAGTAACAAGAGATAAAGAAGGACACTACATAATGATAAAGGGCTCAGTCAAACAAGAGGATATAACCATTCTAAATATATATGCACCCAACACAGGAGCACCAGCATATGTGAAACAAATACTACAGAACTAAAGGGGGATATAGACTGCAATGCATTCATTCTAGGAGACGTCGACACACCACTCACCCCAAAGGATAGATCCACTGGGCAGAAAATAAGTAAGGACACGGAAGCACTGAACAACACAGTAGAGCAGATGGACCTAAAAGACATCTATAGAACTCTACATCCAAAAGCAGCGGGATATACATTCTTCTCAAGTGCACATGGAACATTCTCCAGAATAGACCACATACTAGGCCACAAAAAGAGCCTCAGAAAATTCCAAAACATTGAAATCCTACCAACCAACTTTTCATACCAAAGGCATAAAACTAGAAATAAACTGTACAAAGAAAGCAAAGAGGCTCACAAACACATGGAGGCTTAACAACACGCTCCTAAATAATCAATGGATCAATGACCAAATCAAAATGGAGATCCAGCAATATATGGAAACAAATGACAACAACAACACTAAGCCCCAACTTCTGTGGGACACAGCAAAAGCAGTCTTAAGAGGAAAGTATATAGCAATCCAAGCATATGTAAAAAAGGAAGAGCAATCCCAAATGAATGGTCTAATGTCACAATTATCGAAATTGGAAAAAGAAGAACAGATGAGGCCTAAGGTCAGCAGAAGGAGGGACATAATAAAGATCAGAGAAGAAATAAATAAAATTGAGAAGAATAAAACAATAGCAAAAATCAATGAAACCAAGAGCTGGTTCTTCGAGAAAATAAACAAAATCGATAAACCTCTAGCCAGACTTATTAAGAAGAAAAGAGAGTCAACACAAATCAACAGTATCAGAAACGAGAAAGGAAAAATCACGACGGACCCCACGGAAATGCAAAGAATTATTAGAGAATACTATGAAAACCTATATGCTAACAAGCTGGGAAACCTAGGAGAAATGGACAACTTCCTAGAAAAATATAACCTTCCAAGATTGACCCAGGAAGAAACAGAAAATCTAAACAGACCAATTACCAGCAACGAAATTGAAGCGGTAATCAAAAAACTACCAAAGAACAAAACCCCCGGGCCAGATGGATTTACCTCGGAATTTTATCAGACATACAGGGAAGACATAATACCCATTCTCCTTAAAGTTTTCCAAAAAATAGAGGAGGAGGGGATACTCCCAAACTCATTCTATGAAGCTAACATCACCCTAATAACAAAACCAGGCAAAGACCCCACCAAAAAAGAAAACTACAGACCAATATCCCTGATGAACGTAGATGCAAAAATACTCAACAAAATATTAGCAAACCGAATTCAAAAATACATCAAAAGGATCATACACCATGACCAAGTGGGATTCATCCCAGGGATGCAAGGATGGTACAGCATTCGAAAGTCCATCAACATCATCCACCACATCAACAAAAAGAAAGACAAAAACCACATGATCATCTCCATAGATGCTGAAAAAGCATTTGACAAAGTTCAACATCCATTCATGTTAAAAACTCTCAGCAAAATGGGAATAGAGGGCAAGTACCTCAACATAATAAAGGCCATCTATGATAAACCCACAGCCAACATTATATTGAACAGCGAGAAGCTGAAAGCATTTCCTCTGAGATCGGGAACTAGACAGGGATGCCCACTCTCTCCACTGTTATTTAACATAGTACTGGAGGTCCTAGCCACGGCAATCAGACAAAATAAAGAAATACAAGGAATCCAGATTGGTAAAGAAGAAGTTAAACTGTCACTATTTGCAGATGACATGATACTGTACATAAAAAACCCTAAAGACTCCACCCCAAAACTACTAGAACTGATATCGGAATACAGCAAAGTTGCAGGATACAAAATCAACACACAGAAATCTGTGGCTTTCCTATATACTAACAATGAACCAACAGAAAGAGAAATCAGGAAAACAACTCCATTCACAATTGCATCCAAAAAAATAAAATACCTAGGAATAAACCTAACCAAAGAAGTGAAAGACTTATACTCTGAAAACTACAAGTCACTCTTAAGAGAAATTAAAGGGGACACTAACAGATGGAAACTCATCCCATGCTCGTGGCTAGGAAGAATTAATATCGTTAAAATGGCCATCCTGCCCAAAGCAATATACAGATTTGATGCAATCCCTATGAAACTACCAGCAACATTCTTCAATGAACTGGAACAAATAATTAAAAAATTCATATGGAAACACCAAAGACCCCGAATAGCCAAAGCAATCCTGAGAAAGAAGAATAAAGTAGGGGGGATCTCACTCCCCAACTTCAAGCTCTACTATAAAGCCATAGTAATCAAGACAATTTGGTACTGGCACAAGAGCAGAGCCACAGACCAATGGAACAGACTAGAGAATCCAGACATTAACCCAGACATATATGGTCAATTAATATTTGATAAAGGAGCCATGGACATACAATGGCGAAATGACAGTCTCTTCAACAGGTGGTGCTGGCAAAACTGGACAGCTACATGTAGGAGAATGAAACTGGACCATTGTCTAACCCCATATACAAAAGTAAACTCAAAATGGATCAAAGACCTGAATGTAAGCCATGAAACCATTAAACTCTTGGAAGAAAACATAGGCAAAAACCTCTTAGACATAAACATGAGTGACCTCTTCTTGAACATATCTCCCCGGGCAAGGAAAACAACAGCAAAAATGAGTAAGTGGGACTATATTAAGCTGAAAAGCTTCTGTACAGCAAAAGACACCATCAATAGAACAAGAAGGATCCCTACAGTATGGGAGAATATATTTGAAAATGACACATCCGATAAAGGCTTGACGTCCAGAATATATAAGGAGCTCACACACCTCAACAAACAAAAAACAAATAACCCAATTAAAAAATGGGCAGAGGAACTGAACAGACGGTTCTCCAAAAAAGAAATACAGATGGCCAACAGACACATGAAAAGATGCTCCACATCGCTAATTATCAGAGATATGCAAATTAAAACTACAATGAGGTATCACCTCACACCAGTAAGGATGGCTGCCATCCAAAAGACAAACAACAACAAATGTTGGCGAGGCTGTGGAGAAAGGGGAACCCTCCTACACTGCTGGTGGGAATGTAAGTTAGTTCAACCATTGTGGAAAGCAGTATGGAGGTATATCAAAATGCTCAAAACAGACTTACCATTTGACCCAGGAATTCCACTCCTAGGAATTTACCGTAAGAACGCAGCAATCAAGTTTGAGAAAGACAGATGCACCCCTATGTTTATTGCAGCACTATTTACAATAGCCAAGAATTGGAAGCAACCTAAATGTCCATCAATAGATGAATGGATAAAGAAGATGTGGTACATATACACAATGGAATACTACTCAGCCATAAGAAAAGGGCAAATCCAATCATTTGCAGCAAAATGGATGGAGCTGGAGGGTATTATGCTCAGTGAAACAAGCCAAGTGGAGAAAGAGAAATACCAAATGATTTCACTTATCTGTGGAATATAAGAACAAAGGAAAAACTGAAGGAACAAAACAGCAGCAGAATCACAGAACTCAAGAATGGACTAACAGGTACCAAAGGGAAAGGGACTGGGGAGGATGGGTGGGTAGGGAGGGATAAGGGGGGGAGAAGTAGGGGGGTATTAAGATTAACATGCATGGGGGGGTAGGAGAAAAGGGAGGGCTGTACAACACAGAGAAGGCAAGTAGTGATTCTACAACATTTTGCTATGCTGATGGACAGTGACTGTAAAGGGATTTATAGGGGAGACCTGGTATAGGGGTGAGCCTAGTTAACATAATATTCATCATGTAAGTGTAGATTAGTGATACCAAAAACAAAGCAAAAAAAAAAAAAAAAAAGGGGGCAGTTCCTGTGTGGTAACCTCCAACAAGTTCTACACAAGGGTATAAAGGGCATATAAAAGTGTAGGCAAAGGGTCTGTTTGTGTTTATACAAAGGATCAAAGCCTAATTGGGCTACCCCGAAAATGAACTAAGATACGATATGAAAAAGAACTTCCAACATCTGCACTCTCTGGAAGACTCATGCCAGAAGATGATCATCAAAAAACACCAACAAAGATCCACGCACTGCTACAGCTGTAGATGCACCCATCCCACCAGTTCCTGGACTTGCCATGGGAATGAGGAAGGAGATATCTAAGCTGGCCTGTGCATACAGTAAAACAACAAATTTGACTGGATCTATACTGTTGGAACTCAACCAAGAATTTGGAGAAGTGCAAATTGTAGCGCTCCAAACTCTTACAACTACAGACTATTTACTGTTAAAAGAACATATGGCATGTGAACAGTCCCCAGGAATGGGTTGTTTTAATTTGTCTGATTTCTCTCAGACTGTTCAAGTTCAGTTGGACAATATCCACCATATCATAGATAAGTTTTCACAAATGCCTAAGGTGCCTTAATGGTTTTCTTGGTTTCACTGGAGATGGCTGGTAATTACAGATATGCTTTGGTTATGTAACTATACTCCTATTATGTTAATGTGTGTGCGCAATTTAAGTAGTAGCTTAAAACCTATATAGGCTGAAGTTACTCTACAAGAAGATATGTCAAAGAAATAATCAATCTTCCCATGTTTTCTTCTGCCTGCTACTTCTATAGCTTTTCTTCTTCCTTCCTAATTACAACCCTTAAATAGAATTCGTGCCTCATATCAAATTTACCGAGTATCATAACTCCTCCAAGTGGTAAAGATACCTCAAGACAAATGCTGGGCATAGAAGCCACAGGGCATAAATATGCAAAGAAGTAAAAAGCTAACCTTTTCAAACAATAAGGCTTCCCTCTCACTTACCAACTTCACATTTCCCTGTATGGCCCCGGAAGATGACTGGTTAGCCAGAGACGGGTAAGATTCCTCAAGGCAGGAACAACCTAAGACAGGCACAGTCGCAGGGGGGTCATCAGGTGAGAAATTGGGGATCAACAGAGGTGAGGCTTAGAACCTCACCCCCCCTGTTCTGAGAGAAATCTTCTGCATAAGTGGATGTTTTATTGCCCTTGTCTAGCTTGGATTAACACATAGTCTACAGGCACACACCTGATCATCTACATTTGCTCTCTTACAACACTAAACTATGTTTTCTACCTTTATCTTGTATCTACCTACCACTTCAGCATTTTATTAAAAATAATAATAATAAAGAGAGAAATGTGGTATCCACATATAAATCAAGTATAAAAACCAAATGAGTATTCATATTTGAACTGACTGTTTAGAGTTCATAATGCATGAGCAAAACCGAAAGTTTCTGTGATGACTGCCCTTGTACTGTTCACTATGTAACTTATTCATTATGTAAGAATTTGTTCTACATGTAAGAACTTGTTTGTTATGCCTCAGAAGATTGGAGACTGATGAAAATTAGGCTTGGGGTGGATTAATGATTGTGCATTGAGCATTGACTCCCCTATACAGAATTTTATTGTCGTTAACAACCATTTGATCAATAAATATGAGAGATGCCCTCACAAAAAAAAAAAAAAAAAAAAAAAAAAGGACAGACTTCCAATGGTAAAATAAATAAGTAACTGGGATGTAATGTATAGCATAAGGAATATAGTCAAGATATTGTAACAGCTTGGTAGGGTGATAGCTGGAACCTAGAATTATGTATATAAATGTTCTACCACTGTGTTGTACACTTGAAACTAATGTAATGTAATACTGTGCGTCAACTACCCTTCAATAAAAAATAATTATTTAAAAAAAAAAAAAAAACTGAGAAAGATGCTATTCTCCCATCTTAGTCAAATCAAGTACCCTAAGAATCTGATGTCGATGCCTTCTTTCTTCCTACTAATAACACAATCTCAATAACTCTAACAAAATTTGTGCTTTGTGTTCTCATGGCAGCTCACGCTTCAGACACTTTTTAGTTTTTCTAACATTCTTTATTCTCCCTGTCACATCTGTGTTACTTTCTAAAAGAAGCAGCGAGAAAACACCTATGTGTACAATATGTAATATGAAGATCCCTCTCTTCAGAAAATGAGGTAGGTCCAGACAAATGAGAGGCTTTCCTCCTTTCATTTTCACTCCCCAGGCCCAAGACCTTGCCCTGGAGAATCCCTTTTTAAAGAAGGTATTATTTCTCACACATTCCACCCATTTAATACATGTCTAGCTTTTGTACCTCAGGGTACCGTTACACTCTTACAAATTCCTGAGGGCTTGTGGTGGGCAGATTTCTAAGATGGCCCCAGGGAGCCCCACCTCCCAATATTTGGGTTACCTGTGGGCCCTTGTACAGTCCCCTCCCCTTGAATGTGAGCTGGACCAAGTAATTTGCTTCTAATAAATAAGGTATTGCAAAAGGGAGGAGAAACCACTTCTGTGGTCAGGTTACAAAGGCTGTGACTCTAACGTTCCTCACCCCTTACTGCTGGGACACCCTCCTGCTTTTGTGTGCTTGCTGTGACGAAGCAAGCTGAATAAACCCATGGGGTGAGGAACTGAGGGTAGCCTCCAACCAACTGTCCATAAAAAAACAAATCCAGCCGACCACCATGTGAGAGGGCTGGAAAGCAGGTCCTTCCCCAGTTGAACTTTCAGAAGACACCACAGATATGGCCAATACCTTGACTTTCAAGAGACTGTAGCAGGACCCAGCTGAGCCAAAAACTTTCTTTACATGCTGTCCTGTAACCTAAAATGCATTCCCAATTCCAAAGCCCCAGGAGCTGTATTCTCAAACTGCCCCAGCCCTTCAACTCAGCAAGCCTTATCAGGGAGGGCCTTTCACTCTCAGGATTCCCTGAGCCAGGATGAGCAGGAGACTGGCAAATGATTAAAGCACGGGCAGACACAATTCAGTTCTTGAGATAAGATTTGGGTAAGGGGGCAACAGAAGAAATGGTTCTATGTCTTGGCCGCTAAGATCTGTGTCTTTTACTATACCAGTTATATGGGAATATTAAAATGAAAGCTGTCAATCCTGAAACTGACTCACTATTTACTCAATATTCACTATGAGCTAAATACTATGCTAAAATCAGGTACTAAAATTAACAAAACTTGCCTTCTGCCTTCAAGGAGCTCAAAGTCTAATGACTACCTGAAACTGGAGAACTTAAGAGGGAAATTAACATCTACTTTGCAAGGAATAAAAGTATGTAACATTAAACATGGTGTTGACTTTGTTGTTTTACTTGATTCTAACACATTTATTGTTCACAGCTTATTGCTTATTTATTGACATTTTTTAATCAAAGGAGCCTTGTAAAATATGGCTAATCACTTGCTTTGTATGTTTATAAATTTGTATGACACATTAAAAATTATAGCACTTGTTGAGGGTTCCAAGTCATCAAAAGATTTGAAAATAATAATAATAAATAGAATCTATGGATTCCAGGGTGGGGGAAAAAATTTATAGATCCCAATTTCTAGGCAATGTGCTCATCAATTTCTGTACATTATCTCATTTAATCTTAAACATAGCTATGGTAGGAAGGATTTTTACAGATAACTTCTAAGAGCCTCTGCTTTCTTAAGTGCCTAAAATAATGTCTAACATAGTAAGCACTGAAATATTTGCTAAAGGAAGAAAATTACTAGTCAGGTATTCAAACATCAATTTGTCAGATTCCTGGGCCAGTACTCTTTTTTTTTTCCCCTGTATATTAAAGTATCATTGATATACATTCTTATGAAGGGTTCACATGAGCAACATTGTGGTTACTACATTCACCCATATTATCGAGTCCCTCCCCCACGCCCTACTGTAGTCACTGTCCATCAGCCTAGCAAGATACCTGGACCAGTATTAATTATCACGTAATAATGCCCCATATTAACATATAAAATAGACCAACACGGAATAGAAGCAGGTGAACATTAAGTTATACAATGGCACTAAAAAACAACAGATCCTTTCTCAACTAAGACACTTCCTCAAAATTAAACTGAGCCAAATGAAGATAGAATTCATTTTGTGAGACTAAGGAATGAGAGAGAGAGAAAAAAAAATTGCCCATATGTTTTGCATACTAATATATATGGCTGATACATTGTTTTCTGAATTGTGTCTATACATGTACAGATATATTTATCTTATGCAAAAGCAGATATTATAAATATATAACTGTACCTCAAGTATCATTTCACTGCAAAACAATTAGCACAAATTCCTGAAGTTTCTTCACTTTTTTTTACATTGCTAGTAAAAACAAGTAGCATTCCAAATATGGAAAGTCAGGTCCATGTAAACTGGTTATGTTGTGACTCCTGATTTGGGTTAATTTTACATAAAGAGTAAATAAGTAAAAGTTAAGCTATGGAAGAAAGCATACATGTGTTTCTCTCACCTAGGTCAGGACAAAATCTCGTCAGTTTTATAACTAGACTATCTTGTAAAATGTGCTCAAGCATTTATTGCTTCTACATGTCACCACCATGAGAAAGCTGGTCTTGGAGTCTTTCTGTGTTTGGGTTCTTATGCCATCAGCTTTTCATCTGTTTTTCAAATACCAGCTTTAACAATGGTTCCGAATCATCAAGGGCAAGCAGCCCGTGAGGTACCAACAGAAACCAACACACACACTTCTCAAAGGTATCCACGTCCTGTGGCTTCTCTTCTACCGCTGTTCGTAGTGCTGAACGATTCATTCAGGGCATTTCCTTTGAGTGTCACTAGAAAGGCTGAAGGACTCAGAAATGATCCCTCAACTCCAAAAGCAAAAAGTACTAAACTGGTGCTTCTTAGTTCATCACAATACTTTACAAAAGTGCAAAGGAGCAAGCAGCACTTAAATGCATAATTATTTCTGAGAATATTTTGCCACCCAATAGTAACTTCATTTCTAAAATTGACAATAACAAAGAATTTCCGCTATAAATATTTTCCTTAACCAATCAAATACGGAAAAACAACTGAAGTTAGCTGAAACCTGGAATCAATATCCTTAAATTATTCTAAACTAGGTCAACCACTTTCTAGCTAGGTTAACTTTGGGAAATTACCTAACTTCCCTGTGCCTCAATTTCCACGTCTACAGAAAGAGGTAACAATAACACCTACACCATTATGTTGATGTGAAGATTAAATGAGATTAATTCACGTAAAACACCCAGAACTGTGCTTGGCATATGGGCTAAAAACAAACTTGATAACTTGTTTTTTATATTACCCAGAACCATTCCATCTTAAGCATTTCACCAACCGAGGCTGTTAATTAATTTTTCAGCTCAAGCAACAAACCTTGCTGTCATCTTATTTATCCCCAGCAAATTTTGCTTTCAAATTCTTTTAACAGCCACCACTCCATATGCTCAGGTAACTTTTTGCTGACATTACTATATTTACACTCAGCAGCAGCTAGAGGCAAGATTTCTGATTCCCTCTTTATTTAAACAAAATGTTTAGTTATTCCATCTAGCACTAGAAAAACGACTCTACAGACCCTTTGGAGTCATGCCTGTAAAGGACAACAGCTTTCTTGGAACAACAGAGATGGTTCTGCTAAGGTTACTGCATTACACTGGCCAATGAGAAGCAGATGGGCAAAGCAGGGGAGGAGGAGGACAGCCAGTTAACTGCCATCTCCTGGGTGACAATTTCATTACAAAACAAGGAGTGCCTAACGCAGAAGTTCCAGAAGTTGAGCTCTGAATCAGAATGCATTATTTCCATAAACATAATGTTGAAAAACTCTTAGGGATCGGCTTCAAACCACTGCAAAAAATGACCATCAGTCCACTGGAAGCATTTATTGAAGATGTCTGTGCAAGAGCACAAGAAAAGCTGTTAAAACAATGGCTGACTTTCAATTATCAATGAGACGCTTATCTTGGAACAAATTAGGTGAGGCATACAAATAATATCATTTATCTATTTACCTACATATCAAATCAGGAATGGCAGGAATTCCTTCTCTATTTATAACTATTTCATGATTGTAAGTAATTTTTCCTCCTTTAGAGCAATAAAATTACAAGTACATAAAACACGCCTAAATTACCTCTACCATCATGGCCAGAATTAATTTCAATTCTGTTCTTTTCCCTGACATGTTAATTTCCCCACCACCTTACCAAAAACATGCATTTTCCATTTTCTCCACCCTTTTATCTTTCTGACTTGAAGGTTCTGTCTTTACAGCTGAGGCTCTTAAGGCTCGTATGTTTATATTCCTATTTTAAGTCAATTGCCTATTCATACACTTTGACCTTCTTTCTAGTGAGGTGTTTGACATTTATCATGGTCTAAGAGTACTTAATACATTCAGAAAAATTAACTATCTTTCATATAGCCTACTAATATTTCCTCCCATGTATATCTTAATTATATTTGTAGTCTTTTAGCAGGTAAAACCTTAAATGTTTAACATAGTTAATCAATCTTTTCCTTTTATGGCACTCAAGATCTGTGTCACGTCAAAAGTCTTTCCATCCCTTAAACTAAATAAGAATCATTCCTACTTTTGTTCTCATACTTTTCTGAGTTTTTCTTTAGACATTCAAATCTTTAATCTCTCCAGAATTCATTTCTGTGTATAAGGCACGACCCTACCATGCTTTTTTTTTCAAATGGATAGCCAGCTAGCTGTCTTACCACCTGGCCCCTCTACCCAATGTCAATTCCAATCATTCCAGGCTCCTATACTCTGGTTTAGTGCCTGACAGAAAACTTTCACGTCTGCATCAAAGTGATCACTTTTCAAAGCATATTGGTGCTCAGGGGCTATGTATTCTACTTCTAGCATTCTCAGCACCTGTTAGAATGAAAATAAGAGAAGGTGGGAAGGGAGTATCAAATTTGACTACAATGCCAAAATACAACCAGGAAGCCACCACAGCAGTTTACTACATGTATGCACACCTGTTGCACTGCAATTACCACCTGAATTGTGGCCTGTGGAGAGCACTTTTAGTTATGTTCTTTTAACTCTGGCAAAGCAAAAACTACACAAGAAAAGCATCATATTTATTGTAACTGTGAGTTAACTATGCCTTAACAGTATGGCAAAAAAATACATGGGGAGTTGAGATTCACAAATAATCCAAATATTAAATTCAACCTTTTCCACTTATTTAAAAACACCTTTGAAGACTATTTAACCTACTGTTCTTTTTCTATCAGTGGCAAACAATGTTTTCAGAGGACAGTGTGCTGGACTAAGAATAGGAAAGGGAAGCCTAGAGAGGGAAAATTTTCAGGATATGGCCCACCCTGTTCAGGGCAAAATACAACCTAGCCAGCAGAGAAGGTATGTCCTCCTGTTAATTATCATAATTAATTATTTCCTTGGCTTTGACCAAGAAAGGATCATTAAACAACTTTATTGACTAAAATTTGGCGTGTCCTAAAGCAAGATAATGCATCGCTGAGTGGCCAAGGAGTCCTGTCCACTCTGCAATTAAAGTCCTCAGCACAAGTCGTGGGGGATCATCAGCAGCACCATCCCTGCTTCTGTCTGCCCTGCAGTCGGTGAGCAAGAGCCAGCCAGTTCTGCGGAGAGCCTGCACAGCCAGGCAGGATGCCTGAACAAGACCAAGCTCTCTGCTCTCAATGACAAGCAGCACCAAACATAAGTTCAAGCCTAGTGCAGGCCAACAGTTATTCTAGAAAGACTTCTTAATGGTCTACACTGTACCAGTAACCCTGTACTAATGTGAACAAAACAGATTGTTATCCTCACAGAGCTTATCATCTACAGAACCCTGAAAGAATATTTATGAAAGATTGCCTAAAGGATACGCGGTATCTCCACCCTTCTAATTATTCCCAAATCTTTTCCCTTCCAGCCTGCGGCTGCTGGGACGCCCAACCCTCCCCGTTCTGGAAGGGCCTGGGCTTACGCTGTGCAGCTCCAGCGGCTGTGGCTGCGCAGGGCAGCACGACAGCAGACAGCACGGAAGGTGGTGGGGCGTCCACAGGAGCGCGGCGGAGACCCTGCTCCTTCTGTTACGGGTCCTGACATGGGGCCTCTGAGGGGAAATTTCCTTCTGATCTTAGTTTCAGGAACTGTGCTTCTCTTAAAACAAAGTTTGCTTGGTTTCAAACGGTAAGGACAGAGACTGGCTGGGCTTCTTGTGCGCACCATCTACTAGGAGGCTCAGAGTAATACCTGGGCTTCACTGAAAGCAAATACTACAGTTTTATATTAGGCCTTTTGTTTTATTTTATATTTTTATTTTGCATTTCTTGCTATAGTTTATGAATCTCTGTAAGTCACCTTAAATTGGGCGCACTAACAAAATGAAACAAATGGATAAAGTTTGCATTAATATACCGTAAGGAGAACTTTCTTTTTAAATTTAAGGAGTCAGAAAAAAAATCACATGAGAAGTCAAGGGAGAGGAAAGATTCTGAGAATATGATATATGGTTTTAAAAAATAAAAACCAGTTGACTCTCAATTAACTGGGGAAACGGGGAAGGGAAATTAAGGAGAGCAGAGGTAAGATCACAGAATATCAAAGTTATATTTGTATTTACAGAAACTGAACAAATAACAGAAAAAGGTGACTGTATAATCTTACTGTGCAGTTTAAGTCACATACAGTATTAGAAATATTTATTATTCCACAGGCAATACTCAAAATGGTCAAAATAACACACAGTTGCTAAAGTAAACATAAAAATTTCTTGATAAAAAATGGCCAACAGGGTATTATGTGGACAGACTATTATCTAAGCTCTTTTCTCCCACAAATATTAGGGAAAACCCTGCCACACAGCAGTCGGGGTCACTGAACTCTCAGCTTTCTAAATAACCCAGGGAGTCCAGGTAGTTGTGTAAACCGCACAACATGCATGACCATGTTCTTGCTCAACAGGCTCTCCTGCCCTTCAAGGCTGCCGTCATCCTTCCCCAGCAGCAGACTTCACAGGGCCACTGGGCTGTGTGTCACCCCTGGTTCACACAGAACACAGCTGGGCCATCTCCACTCAGAAGCTGACTTACCTCCCTCCTTACTACTGTCAGCTTCCTTAAATTTCCTACTCCCCATGCCCCAGACAACCCCAAGCATGCTGGAAGGTTAGACCCCACTTCAATCCAGCACTAAGAAGATTTTAGGTTCAGTCCTGTCAGTTCCAGTTCTTTAGGTGGTGAATTAACTCCCAGCCTGCCCGAACTGCATCATCTTTCCATTCCTCCTTTCCCCTCCCAACCAAATATTTGATTAAAAAATTAATATATCTTAACAGCATGCAGAGTACAAAGTTATGCTCACTCAAGTTCCCCTCTACTAAAAGCAACATTTTTGTGCAAGGGTAGCAGCTTCTGCTCTCCAGGCCCACAGCTGACCTGTCCCTACCCAGACTCTGCAACTGCCCGTCTCTGAATGAACAGCTAAGGGATGGCTGCAAGGAAAGCACCTGACTACCAAGGGAGTAAATGCATCCAGCATTCATTGGTTACCATGTAGGGGTCAATGAGAGATCAGTTAGAATATGTAGATGTTTTTGCTGATCATTTTTTATCTTTTCAAAAATGTACTATTTCTTTTAAACTATGGTTGGTCTGCAAGCCAGCTGGTTCCAGATAAGCAAGATTTAGCTGTTGTTGAAGCTCTGCTAAGTGGACAGGAAATTGCTACAGATCCATGGGAAGGCAGGCAAATGCGTAAGTCACAGGGGAGAGAACCTTGGCACATGGAACCCTCCACAAAGGCAAGCAGCACGCACTCTGCAACCACAGACTCAACACTGCACAGTGCACTGCACATTGCAGGCATTCATAAATATTTGCTAGGAATAAAGCTTCTTCAATGAAACAGATTATTCTGTAAAGTACTACAAAGAGGCTAAGTAACTAGCTTGCTGGCCCACAGCCGCTACGGGCACAGCCAAGGTCCACACCGTGTCTGTGTGGTGCCAGAGTCAGTGCTCTTTTCGCTCCATCTGCTCCGTTATCAGGAGCTCGAGATGCCAAGGATCTTGGGTACTCAAAGCCACAGGATGAACACCTGTGTCTTCCTGGAAAGTAAATTTAATCCAAGTTGAATACTTTAAATATTTGAAATATACAGCAAGCACCAATATAGTATAGAAGTGAATAGAGAATTTACAATGAATAATTTTAGATTATATGGGCCATCTAAAATTTTTTTCATTTTGCAATAGCCCCAGGCTCTCGTAAGGATACAAGTTCATTCTCCTCTGCCACCAGAGCTACACTGACAGAAGAAAATCTAATAACCAAAAAAATCATTCAATAAATATACCTTGAGCACCAAATCCATAACAAGCATGTGTTAACTATCAGGTATAAAATGCAGTCCCTGACCTCTAAAGAGCTTAAGTTATTCTGAAAAAGAGAAGTTAGCCAACAACTGAATGTGCTAAGACAGATGTCTGAATAGGACCTACAGAAACCAGAACAGAGGACAGATCTCACTCCCACTCTGTGCGGGTCTGGGAGGTGAACAGAGGAGGCTGCAGGGAATGTCTAAGAGTTCCTGGGGGTGCCCCAAGCTCTAGTCTCATCCCTAAGCTGCTTCTTGAAAGAGGTATAGGAATTAATTAGATTGGGGTGGGGTTAGGGGGTTTCTCAGGGAAAGAGAATATTTAATAAGTTATAAATTTTCAGGAAAACCACAAGTATTCTGAAAGAGCTAGGACAAGTACAGTAAAACAAGGAGAAACCGTTTTATATTACATCTGAAAAATACACAAAAAAAGAAAAATTTAATAAGATGGCCAACTTCTAGTAAAATTATGAAAATTAAAAAGATATTTTTCATCTATTAACATAGCAAAAAATTTAAAGAGATTGTGGGGAAAATGACACTATTAAATACTATAAATAAAATACATACTGTAGATAAAAATATAGAGTGGTACCTCTCTCAGGGGCAATCTGAAAGGTACAGATTTTTTAAGGTGTAATTTTTTAATCCTATAATTCAATTCCTAAGAATTTATCTTTTAAAAATAAAACACTGTGGATGGATGCTTATAACTATGGAAAAAATCTAACATATTTCAAAAGGAATCAAGTAAATAGGTTGGTCTATCAGTACAATAAAATACTTGTACAGCAAAAAGAATGAGGTTAAGATGTAGAAGAATGTGTATGAAAACTGTTAGGTAAAAAAGGAAGGTTAGGTTCGTTTTTGAAGAACTGAAACCTGCAGACCGTATTTTCCAGTTTGGAAAGACAATGCAAGGTGAGAACTGCCCCTCTGCGGACATCAGTGGGCTTCTCTGATCAACCTAAGAATCACCTCTGATCAGCTACAGCCACCATAAGTAATCATTCAACAATTTATTACATTATTTATGCCACTAGAAGTCATTCAACTGAAGTTCAGAGATCTTAAAAGAAAAAAAAGAAAAACAAAAAACGGTCAGCTCTGAAATTACCCAGAGGTTACATCCAGCAAATAAAAAGACTGATTATATTTACCTGGGGAAATCCTAAAGAATAGGGAGCCATGAAAAAAAAAAGAAAAAAGGCAAGTTATAACAAGATTTATACTATAATACCATGACTCCTTTTCAAACTTCTGTGCACAGACATGAGGAGACACGCACCTCTGGACTGAGGGTGGATGCGTGTGCAACGCACATCATATACATGTGTGCACTGCAGGAAAGGGGCTCCATCACTGAGGTATCACCTGCCCTTATGGCTGCACCCAGCTGCTAAGATGTGATCCCAGCATAAAGAGCCGGCAAGGACTCTGACACTATAGTCTAATCCCCTGAAATCACACCATGCAGTATTCATAAAAGTCCTCCAGCAATACTCATAAAATTCCTAATTCATCTTCTTAAGCTACAGTGAAGTTTATGATGTCTCTTGTAATATCACAGAGGACTTCTACCAGTTCCTTTCTGACCAACAGTGGGCCTACGAATGTGTATGTACTACAGTCAGCAGAAACACACCGTTCCTGGCTGAGCGCCTGAGGAAGCACTGCGGGGAGGATGAAGGGGGACAAGGCTTCAGCAAGGGAGTGTAAAGAGTATTTCAGACACAAACAGTAACAATGAAACAGGGCACATATGATTAGGAACACCAATACCATTACATGGCTGACTTCTCATCAGAAACAATAATACGCTGTCGTGTCTCCACAACCGAAAGCGACACCCCTGGTTTAACAGCGGGGAAGGGGAGTGGTAAACAAACCCACCACATTTGCCTATCAGTTTTAGGTTACAATTCATTTGAGAAACATTAAAGTATCTTAAACACATGTTAATCAAAATATGTGTAACCACATTAAGTCTGAATTTCCTATCTAACCAACTGGGTCATGAAAAACTACAGATGATGCCCCACACAGAAATGATCTGGATTGTAACATCTGCAAATAGCCTGTTTAAAATATAACTCTTGATAAAAATCCAAAATGTTCAGGATTTATGAGTCACCAGGATTAGCAAACTGTATACAAACAGCTGCAAAATATTTTTATAATCAATATCTGGAGGTGCCTCAATGCTAGGTTAACATTAGCTCTGGTATCAATGGTCCATCTCTCTCCAAACTGAGAGGCAGAGCTGAGGGCACAACTGCTCCCGGACCACCCCATTTGGCTCTGTGTGCTGTGCAAGTGCAAAGGATGAACCCCGAAATAAAGCTGCTAAACACTTCATCATTCAACTGACCTGAAGCAGAAGCCAGTGGTTCAGAGCACGGCAATGCTCTCAGCTGCCCACCGCCATAACCCAGAAGGCCCAAGGCCAAGGGGTGCCACTCGGCCGCTTTAAACCACAGCTTTCGCAACGAAACATGACGACGACTGTACATGCCTCACGGAGTCATTGTGATTAACAGGAAAATGGACGTAAAGCATTTAGTCCAGCAACTGGAACCAAGACTCAGTAATGTTATTTATTATTGTCACCAGTAGAAACTAATACATTTGTTGGAAAGTGTGGACTCTCTTCCACAAACAATTTGGCCACTAAAAAGGACAAAGATAATGAAAATAGCCTCATAATTTGAAAATCATCTTCAGTTCTTCAGCTGGGTCTTACTCGTCCTGGACCAGCCATTCTGAACTCCCAGTCCTTCAAAGTATTGCGTTTACACTGGCTTCAAGAATTATGCATAAGGTGTTCCTTCACTTAGCACATTCTCAATCCTGCTTCCTGCTCCCAGCCTGGACTGATCACCTCGCAGTCCTCTTCTTGTCTCA
Source organism: Manis pentadactyla (assembly GCF_030020395.1). Taxonomy (NCBI): domain Eukaryota; kingdom Metazoa; phylum Chordata; class Mammalia; order Pholidota; family Manidae; genus Manis; species Manis pentadactyla. The sequence continues at coordinate 2,790,759 of NC_080037.1, forward strand.
GGGTAAACATCACTGCCTCAGAGATCCCTTCCCAAATCCTCTTGTCCGCGTCAGGTGTCCCTACCTTATGCTTACGTCACTAACTTATCAAAGTGCTCTGAATCGCCCTTACTTTGCTCCATGGACTATGTTACTTAATGTGTGACTTGCCCAGCAGATGGTAAGCTTTGAGAGGACAGCGATGGCACCTCTCTCATCACGGCTCCTGTTCAGTGCTGGGTGCATGGCAAGGAATGGCGGCAGCTCTATAGACATCTATTGAATTAAATGAATGCAGAAGGACTAGTCAGGCTGGTTGACTATAATTCAGGTCATACACAGAGAACTACTGCAGTTCCTGATAAGCTTACTGTCCTTGTCCACTCACATTCCAGAAACATGTTTCAAGTTGAAAACCTAAACGTCACTTTCCCTGCCACCCATTTCATTCGATTTAGCTTTGTTGCTAAAGGACTGAGCCTATAATTCTATTTATATTTAATTTGTCTATTAAATGGTATTCAGATGAAAGCCAGCTATTCAAAATAAAGGTTTTATTTACTGGTCTTCACACAAAAAAAGTCTTTAAAGAATTCCACTGCATAAAAATAAAAAATAGGTATTAAAGGAATCTACAATTTTCAGTGAGAATCCTATGGGCCAAACATTTAAGTCATTTTTTCAGCAGCAGAACAAATGACTTCCTAGGTAGGAACTATGAACACAGTAAAGTTTCAAGGTTCCTATTGTCCAGGTGCCTTTCTACTCTGGGGCCTTCGGTGCATTGAGAGCCACAGGCTGGATACTCCAAGCAGTAATCCTGAAAGGCAACAAGTAAACCATTCAGTGCTCCCGAATGATTTGTAAATAAAGCTTCTGGAAACTGGATGGCCAGACCCATACCATATCAGAAACTTAAGAGGGAGGCCTGGGCCTTTGCGCGCTAAACAAGTTCCATGGGAAGTCTTACCCCAGCAAAGACTGAGAACTAATTTAATCAATTGAGCATTACTTGCTAAATGTCTATTCTGTCCCTAGCAGGGTGTTACTGCTCTCAAGGCTCTTAGAAGACATGATTTACTTACATAACTCAATTAGAGAAGAAAATAAGACTGTGTATAACGAAGTGCTGAACTAGTGAAATGAACTTAAATTAAGGGCTAAATTCAGAGAAAGTAGGACAAGACCAAGGCTTGAGATGAGATATTTGTGGAGGTTGAGTATGGATAGATGGGTCCTTTATGATAAACAAGGCTAACAGTTTTCACAAGTGCGCCCAGCAGGAGGGCTAAGGAGCCTGTGAAAGGGCCTTGGGGGCTGTGGTGAAGAGCGGAGGAGGCGGCTTTCCCACCCACACCCATTTCAATCAGAATCGCTACACTCTCACTGTTTATACATTAAGCTTCTGCCTAATACTCATTTTAAAAAGAATTCCAGTGGCTCTGAAAAGTTTGAAAACTCCTTATTTACAAATGCAAAACAAAAATCAGTGAAGTAATTTGTCCAGAAGTCACAAAGCTATTTACTGATCGAGAATCCAGGTCTCTACCAGTGTCTTTTCACTGTACCATGTCACATACCATGACATCCCAAAGGAGGGTGTAAGTCTGGGGAGAGGAAATCCCAGGGCAAAATACCTCTAAAAACCGTAATCAGTCAAAGGGAGAAATAAAGTTTAAAACCCATTTATTGCTTACAAAACTGCAGCCCAGCCCATCTCTCTCCTGCTCCAGCAGCAGCAAAACCAGCCCTCCCCTCACCTCTCAGGTACAGATAAGCCCTCCCAGCCCAGGCAATTACCCATTGATACGGAGGTGAACTTCTCTCCACCTGAGGAATGATGCAACTGCACTAAAGCCACACTTCTTTCCGCCTCCAAACACCTACTGATATGCAGATGTACTGAAGCCAGGCGAGATATTCTGGAAATGTTACAATTTTACCCACAGAGGGCACCATGTGAGCACGTGAGCAAAGGTTCCCACAGGGCATCCCTGACACTGGCAGGACCACAGCGCAGGTTCACTTTCGGGTCCCATGTCTCACACTGGGGTGGGGCTCTGGAGGAGGAGAGGAGAGCCCAGGAATAAAATACAGCCACCCTCCCACATCAGCTCTTTAACACAAAGTTCAGGGAGATTTTTTAAAAAATTAAAGCCTGTTGAGTGGGGCGGAAGATGGCGGCATGAGTAGAGCAGCGGAAATCTCCTCCCAAAACAACATATATCTATGAAAATATAACAAAGACAACCCTTCCTAGAATAAAGACCAGAGGACACAGGACAATATCCAGACCACATCCGGACCTGAGAGAACCCAGCGCCTCGCGAAGGGGGTAAGATACAAGCCCCGGCCCCGCGGGAGCCGAGCGCCCCTCCCCCCAGCTCCCGGCGGGAGAAGAGCAGGCAGAGCGGGAGGGAGACGGAGCCCAGGACTGCCGAACACCCAGCCCCCGCCATCCGGGACAGAGTGCAGGGCCCCCGATCCTGGGAAAACAGGGCAGCAAGAACAGTGAGCGGGCACTGGAGGCTGGGCGACAGAGGACATAAGAAAAGCGCGCAACCATTTTTTTTTTTGCTTTTTTGCTGCTTTGTTTTGGCGAGCGCTTTTTGGAAGTCTTAAAGGGACAGGAACGCCAATATTAGGGAAACAGGGCAGAAAGACCGGTGAGCAGAGGCCTGAGGCTGGCACCGGAGAATAAAGAAAAACGAACGACCACCTTTTTTTTTTTTATTAAAATTTTTTTTTTTTTTTATTAAAAAAATTTTTTTTTCTTTTTTTTTTTGTGGTCGTTGTTTTGTTTTGGCGGGTGCTTTTTGGAAGTCTTAAAGGGGCAGGGCGGGCCACTTAATCCAGAGGTAGGGAATCCGGGATCTCTGGGCACCCTAACCCCTGGGCTGCAGGGAGCAGGGAGGCCCCTTACGGAGATAAATAGCCTCCCAGCAGCTCCTGCTCCAACGCGACTCCACCATTTTGGAGTAGCTGCCCGAGCCAGGCCACGCCCACAGCAACAGCGGAGATTAACTCCATAGCAGCCGGGCAGGAAGCAGAAACCCTGTCTGCGTGCAGCTGCGCAGCACAAGCCACTAGAGGCCGCTGTTCTCCCAGGAGAGGAGGGCCACAAACCAACAAGAAAGGAAGTCCTTCCAGCCGTCACTCGTCCCAGTTCTGCAGACTATTCCTATCACCATGAAAAGGCAAAGCTACAGGCAGACAAAGATCACAGAGACAACACCAGAGAAGGAGACAGACCTAACCAGTCTTCCTGACAAAGAATTCAAAATAAGAATCATAAACATGCTGACAGAGATGCAGAGAAACACGCAAGAAAAATGGGATGAAGTCCGGAAAGAGATCACAGATGCCAGAAAGGAGATCGCAGAAATGAAACAAACTCTGGAAGGGTTTATAAGCAGAATGGATAGGATGCAAGAGGCCATTGATGGAATTGAAATCAGAGAACAGGAACGCATAGAAGCTGACATAGAGAGAGACAAAAGGATCTCCAGGAATGAAACAATATTAAGAGAACTGTGTGACCAATCTAAAAGGAGCAATATCCGTATTATAGGGGTCCCAGAAGAAGAAGAGAGAGGCAAAGAGATGGAAAGTATCTTAGAAGAAATAATTGCTGAAAACTTCCCCACACTGGGGGAGGAAGTAATCAAACAGACCACGGAAATACACAGAACCCCCAACAGAAAGGATCCAAGAAGGGCAACACCAAGACACATAATAATTAAAATGGCAAAGATCAAGGACAAGGAAAGAGTGTTAAAGGCAGCTAGAGAGAAAAAGGTCACCTATAAAGGGAAACCCATCAGGCTAACGTCAGATTTCTCAACAGAAACCCTACAGGCCAGAAGAGAATGGCATGATATATTTAATACAATGAAACAGAACGGCCTTGAACCAAGGATACTGTATCCAGCACGACTATCATTCAAATATGACGGTGGGATTAAACAATTCCCAGACAAACAAAAGCTGAGGGAATTTGCTTTCCACAAACCACCTCTACAGAACATCTTACAGGGACTGCTCTAGATGGGAGCACTCCTAGAAAGAGCACAGCACAAAACACCCAACATATGAAGAATCGAGGAGGAGGAACAAGAAGGGAGAGAAGAAAAGAATCTCCAGACAGTGTATATAACAGCTCAATAAGCGAGCTAAGTTAGGCAGTAAGATACTAAAGAGGCTAACCTTGAACCTTTGGTAACCACGAATTTAAAGCCTGCAATGGCAATAAGTACATATCTTTCAATAGTCACCCTAAATGTTAATGGGTTGAATGCACCAATCAAAAGACACAGAGTAACAGAATGGATAAAAAAGCAAGACCCATCTATATGCTGCTTACAAGAAACTCACCTCAAACCCAAAGACATGTACAGACTAAAAGTCAAGGGATGGAAAAACATATTTCAAGCAAACAACAGTGAGAAGAAAGCAGGGGTTGCAGTACTAATATCAGACAAAATAGACTTCAAAACAAAGAAAGTAACAAGAGATAAAGAAGGACACTACATAATGATAAAGGGCTCAGTCAAACAAGAGGATATAACCATTCTAAATATATATGCACCCAACACAGGAGCACCAGCATATGTGAAACAAATACTAACAGAACTAAAGGGGGATATAGACTGCAATGCATTCATTCTAGGAGACTTCAACACACCACTCACCCCAAAGGATAGATCCACTGGGCAGAAAATAAGTAAGGACACGGAAGCACTGAACAACACAGTAGAGCAGATGGACCTAATAGACATCTATAGAACTCTACATCCAAAAGCAGCGGGATATACATTCTTCTCAAGTGCACATGGAACATTCTCCAGAATAGACCACATACTAGGCCACAAAAAGAGCCTCAGAAAATTCCAAAAGATTGAAATCCTACCAACCAACTTTTCAGATCACAAAGGCATAAAACTAGAAATAAACTGTACAAAGAAAGCAAAGAGGCTCACAAACACATGGAGGCTTAACAACACGCTCCTAAATAATCAATGGATCAATGACCAAATCAAAATGGAGATCCAGCAATATATGGAAACAAATGACAACAACAACACTAAGCCCCAACTTCTGTGGGACTCAGCAAAAGCAGTCTTAAGAGGAAAGTATATAGCAATCCAAGCATATTTAAAAAAGGAAGAGCAATCCCAAATGAATGGTCTAATGTCACAATTATCGAAATTGGAAAAAGAAGAACAGATGAGGCCTAAGGTCAGCAGAAGGAGGGACATAATAAAGATCAGAGAAGAAATAAATAAAATTGAGAAGAATAAAACAATAGCAAAAATCAATGAAACCAAGAGCTGGTTCTTCGAGAAAATAAACAAAATAGATAAGCCTCTAGCCAGACTTATTAAGAAGAAAAGAGAGTCAACACAAATCAACAGTATCAGAAACGAGAAAGGAAAAATCACGACGGACCCCACGGAAATGCAAAGAATTATTGGAGAATACTATGAAAACCTATATGCTAACAAGCTGGGAAACCTAGGAGAAATGGACAACTTCCTAGAAAAATATAACCTTCCAAGATTGACCCAGGAAGAAACAGAAAATCTAAACAGACCAATTACCAGCAACGAAATTGAAGAGGTAATCAAAAAACTACCAAAGAACAAAACCCCCGGGCCAGATGGATTTACCTCGGAATTTTATCAGACATACAGGGAAGACATAATACCCATTCTCCTTAAAGTTTTCCAAAAAATAGAGGAGGAGGGGATACTCCCAAACTCATTCTATGAAGCTAACATCACCCTAATACCAAAACCAGGCAAAGACCCCACCAAAAAAGAAAACTACAGACCAATATCCCTGATGAACGTAGATGCAAAAATACTCAACAAAATATTAGCAAACCGAATTCAAAAATACATCAAAAGGATCATACACCATGACCAAGTGGGATTCATTCCAGGGATGCAAGGATGGTACAACATTCGAAAGTCCATCAACATCATCCACCACATCAACAAAAAGAAAGACAAAAACCACATGATCATCTCCATAGATGCTGAAAAAGCATTTGACAAAGTTCAACATCCATTCATGTTAAAAACTCTTAGCAAAATGGGAATAGAGGGCAAGTACCTCAACATAATAAAGGCCATCTATGATAAACCCACAGCCAACATTATATTGAACAGCGAGAAGCTGAAAGCATTTCCTCTGAGATCGGGAACTAGACAGGGATGCCCACTCTCTCCACTGTTATTTAACATAGTACTGGAGGTCCTAGCCACGGCAATCAGACAAAATAAAGAAATACAAGGAATCCAGATTGGTAAAGAAGAAGTTAAACTGTCACTATTTGCAGATGACATGATACTGTACATAAAAAACCCTAAAGACTCCACCCCAAAACTACTAGAACTGATATCGGAATACAGCAAAGTTGCAGGATACAAAATCAACACACAGAAATCTGTGGCTTTCCTATATACTAACAATGAACCAACAGAAAGAGAAATCAGGAAAACAACTCCATTCACAATTGCATCCAAAAAAATAAAATACCTAGGAATAAACCTAACCAAAGAAGTGAAAGACTTATACTCTGAAAACTACAAGTCACTATTAAGAGAAATTAAAGGGGACACTAACAGATGGAAACTCATCCCATGCTCGTGGCTAGGAAGAATTAATATCGTTAAAATGGCCATCCTGCCCAAAGCAATATACAGATTTGATGCAATCCCTATGAAACTACCAGCAACATTCTTCAATGAACTGGAACAAATAATTAAAAAATTCATATGGAAACACCAAAGACCCCGAATAGCCAAAGCAATCCTGAGAAAGAAGAATAAAGTAGGGGGGATCTCACTCCCCAACTTCAAGCTCTACTATAAAGCCATAGTAATCAAGACAGTTTGGTACTGGCACAAGAGCAGAGCCACAGACCAATGGAACAGACTAGAGAATCCAGACATTAACCCAGACATATATGGTCAATTAATATTTGATAAAGGAGCCATGGACATACAATGGCGAAATGACAGTCTCTTCAACAGGTGGTGCTGGCAAAACTGGACAGCTACATGTAGGAGAATGAAACTGGACCATTGTCTAACCCCATATACAAAAGTAAACTCAAAATGGATCAAAGACCTGAATGTAAGCCATGAAACCATTAAACTCTTGGAAGAAAACATAGGCAAAAACCTCTTAGACATAAACATGAGTGACCTCTTCTTGAACATATCTCCCCGGGCAAGGAAAACAACAGCAAAAATGAACAAGTGGGACTATATTAAGCTGAAAAGCTTCTGTACAGCAAAAGACACCATCAATAGAACAAGAAGGATCCCTACAGTATGGGAGAATATATTTGAAAATGACACATCCGATAAAGGCTTGACGTCCAGAATATATAAGGAGCTCTCACGCCTCAACAAACAAAAAACAAATAACCCAATTAAAAAATGGGCAGAGGAACTGAACAGACAGTTCTCCAAAAAAGAAATACAGATGGCCAACAGACACATGAAAAGATGCTCCACATCGCTAATTATCAGAGAAATGCAAATTAAAACTACAATGAGGTATCACCTCACACCAGTAAGGATGGCTGCCATCCAAAAGACAAACAACAACAAATGTTGGCGAGGCTGTGGAGAAAGGGGAACCCTCCTACACTGCTGGTGGGAATGTAAGTTAGTTCAACCATTGTGGAAAGCAGTATGGAGGTACATCAAAATGCTCAAAACAGACTTACCATTTGACCCAGGAATTCCACTCCTAGGAATTTACCCTAAGAATGCAGCAATCAAGTTTGAGAAAGACAGATGCACCCCTATGTTTATTGCAGCACTATTTACAATAGCCAAGAATTGGAAGCAACCTAAATGTCCATCAATAGATGAATGGATAAAGAAGATGTGGTACATATACACAATGGAATACTACTCAGCTATAAGAAAAGGGCAAATCCAATCATTTGCAGCAACATGGATGGAGCTGGAGGGTATTATGCTCAGTGAAACAAGCCAAGCGGAGAAAGAGAAATACCAAATGATTTCACTTATCTGTGGAATATAAGAACAAAGGAAAAACTGAAGGAACAAAACAGCAGCAGAATCACAGAACTCAAGAATGGACTAACAGGTACCAAAGGGAAAGGGACTGGGGAGGATGGGTGGGTAGGGAGGGATAAGGGGGGGAGAAGTAGGGGGGTATTAAGATTAACATGCATGGGGGGGTAGGAGAAAAGGGAGGGCTGTACAACACAGAGAAGGCAAGAAGTGATTCTACAACATTTTGCTATGCTGATGGACAGTGACTGTAAAGGGGTTTATAGGGGAGACCTGGTATAGGGGAGAGCCTAGTAAACATAATATTCGTCATGTAAGTGTAGATTAGTGATAGCAAAAAAAAAAAAAAAAAAAAAAAGGGCAGTTCCTGTGTGGTAACCTCCAACAAGTTCTACACAAGGGTATAAAGGGCATATAAAAGTGTAGGCAAAGGGTCTGTTTGTGTTTATACAGAGGATCAAAGCCTAATTGGGCTACCCCGAAAATGAACTAAGATACGATATGAAAAAGAACTTCCAACATCTGCACCCTCTGGAAGACTCATGCCAGAAGATGATCATCAAAAAACCCCAACAAAGATCCACGCACTGCTACAGCTGTAGATGCACTCATCCCACCAGTTCCTGGACCTGCCATGGGAATGAGGAAGGAGATATCTAAGCTGGCCTGTGCATACAGTAAAACAACAAAATTGGACTGGATCTATACTGTTGGAACTCAACCAAGAATTTGGAGAAGTGCAAATTGTAGCGCTCCAAAGTCTTACAACTACAAACTATTTATTGTTAAAAGAACATATGGCATGTGAACAGTCCCCAGGAATGGGTTGTTTTAATTTGTCTGATTTCTCTCAGACTGTTCAAGTTCATTTGGACAATACCCACCATATCATAGATAAGTTTTCACAAATGCCTAAGGTGCCTAACTGGTTTTCTTGGTTTCACTGCAGATGGCTGGTAATTACAGATATGCTTTGGTTATGTAACTATACTCCTATTATGTTAATGTGTGTGTGCAATTTAAGTAGTAGCTTAAAACCTATACATGCTGAAGTTACTCTACAAGAAGATATATCAAAGAAATAATCAATCTTCCCATGTTTTCTTCCGCCTGCTACTTCTATAGCTTTTCTTCTTCCTTCCTAATTACAACCCTTAAATAGAATTCGTGCCTCATATCAAATTTACCGAGTATCATAATTCTTCCAAGTGGTAAAGATACCTCAAGACAAATGCTGGGCATAGAAGCCACAGGGCATAAATACGCAAAGAAGTAAAAAGCTAACTTTTTCAAACAATAAGGCTTCTCTCTCACTTACCAACTTCACATTTCCCTGTATGGCCCCGGAAGATGACTGGTTAGCCAGAGACGGGTAAGATTCCTCAAGGGAGGAACAACCTAAGACAGGCACAGTCGCAGGGGGGCCATCAGGTGAGAAATTGGGGATCAACAGAGGTGAGGCTTAGAACCTCACCCCCCCGTTCTGAGAGAAATCTTCTGCATACGTGGATGTTTTATTGCCCTGGTCTAGCTTGGATTAACACATAGTCTACAGGCACACACCTGATCATCTACATGTGCTCTCTTACAACACTAAACTATGTTTTCTACCTTTATCTTGTATCTACCTACCACTTCAGCATTTTATTAAAAATAATAATAATAAAGAGAGAAATGTGGTATCCACATATAAATCAAGTATAAAAACCAAATGAGTATTCATATTTGAACTGACTGTTTAGAGTTCATAATGCATGAGCAAAACCGAAAGTTTCTGTGATGACTGCCCTTGTACTGTTCACTATGTAACTTATTCATTATGTAAGAATTTGTTCTACATGTAAAAACTTGTTTGTTATGCCTCAGAAGATTGGAGACTGACAAAAATTAGGCTTGGGGTGGAATAATGATTGTGCATTGAGCATTGACTCCCCTATACAGAATTTTATTGTCGTTAACAACCATTTGATCAATAAATATGAGAGATGCCCTCACAAAAAAAAAAAAAAGGACAGACTTCCAATGGTAAAATAAATTAGTAACCGGGATGTAAGGTATAGCATAAGGAATATAGTCAAGATATTGTAACAGCCTGGTAGGGTGATAGCTGGAACCTAGAATTATGTATATAAATGTTCTACCACTGTGTTGTACACTTGAAAATCATGTAATGTAATACTGTGTGTCAACTACCCTTCAATAAAAAATAATAATTAAAAAAAAAAAAAAAAAAAAATTAAAGCCTGTTAAAAGAAACACTATGTTTATGGTGGGCCTATTAAGGGGACTTCCTGGGTGGATTGTTGAGTCATGCTCTTTAAGGAAGTACAGAAAAAGATAAGAATGCACAAGCAAGGGTGGGGGCTAGATAAAGAATTTGAAGAAGTCTTGAAATTAAGAACAAGTAGGCATTTGCAAGCATGTATAAAGCTTCTGGAAGAATACCAGGGGAGTACACTCTCTCCCAAGGTAATGGCTGCACGTGGAAACGTACAACCCGGAGCAAGGTGCCCCGCAGAAAATCCAAAGCTAAAGCTTCTCCTCCACTGCAGCACCAGCAATTACATTGCTGATTTTACTCGTATGCTCATGGAAGAAAAACTATTCCAGTACTTTAAACATGCTTCTGCTATTACTCTTTTACTCCCCACAGCATCCCTCTAACTAGAATTGGTATTGCCATCATCTGATTGTTGAAAGAAACAGCCACGGAAGTCAGAGTCAAAGTCAAAATGAGGTGTCCGGAATTTCTAATGCTCAGACCACACACACAGTGGCATGAGCATAAATCTCAATCTCAGTATCTGTTTACCATACATTTAATCCAGTAAAACTTGTTTGATTTTCACAGTAATTTATAAACTAGTAAGATCCACCCAATCAAGCCTCAAACTTCACACCTAAGGTTGAATTCACTGCCTAGGCCCCAAATGGCTCCACCTTCCAACTTCCCTGCTTCTGTTCATGGCCCTTGTCTTGATCATCGAAGCTCAAAACCTCAGCGTCCCCCATAAGTCTGCTGAGCTGCTGAACACTTTAAGTTGAGGGCTTTGATCATGGCTAGCCCAGAACAAAAAAAATCCAGTGGCAACCCACTGCAGAGCAGATGCGGCCTGAACTCCCTTCACACCAGGCCCTCAGAGCTCACCACCCTGCCTTCCCCCGCTCCCCAGGGCACACCTGAGCAAGAGTCAACCTGGAGATCTCTGCATGCTCAGTGCTTATTAAGCACATGACCTTGGGCAAATCACTAATCTGGGCTTTGTTTTACTGAACTATGGAATGGGTGTAATAACAATGCATGAAAGGGCCATCTGAAGTAATGAAAATGAGAGGGCTGCTGTAAATTTCAAGGTATTATAAAAATGCAGACATTATCATTATGTCATGGTTGTGGTAATTTTACTTATACCTGCCTTGCTCCAGGAAGGATATAAGGTAGCCCACATAAAACACAGAAGAGCAGGAGTTTAAAGATGGAAGCAATAAAACAAATACAAAACAAAAGGTAAGGACATAAAATGGAACTGGGAATGAGTCTAAGAAAAATGTGTGCCATGATTGCCTACCTAACCTTTTGGTTTAATGATTTGATCTAAACACTTAAGTTTGATTTGAAAAGGAAACTAATTCAATTAGACAATTCAGTGTCCAGAAGACTAAAAACAAAAACCGCTAGTCAGAAATAAAACAGTTGCTACTGTAAAGAGCAGGCAAGAATTTCTCCCAAAGGTCCTTATTCTATGTGACGTCTGACAACATCTTTATCATGGATTATCTGTTTCATTACATCACTACCTGACTGAAAGCCTCTTGAGGTCAGGTAATTGTCTTACTATGCTGTATCTCTAACAGAACTTAAAGCAGTTAGTCAACAAAACCACATGCTTCAATGTTTATATACTGGTTTCCATGGATCTAACCTCTCCCTCCCATTTCACACCATCTCGCACACCACGCACACCACCGTGCTAATCCTGAAACCTCCCCTTTATCACAGAACTCATTTCAAAAACCTCCAACAACCTCTCTACACGTGGAACAAAGGCCCCACTCTTCCCCTCCAGCACGACCTTTAACAAGCTCCTGTGCAATACCTTTCCCTGTCTTCCCATCTCTCTCAATTCTTTTTGCCCTTCTAAACTCATCCTTAAATCACACTTTCTACTTAGTCTTCTCAGACTAGCAGCAATGTGGCAGAGGGAGAAACTGGGGACATGGGGAGGAGACTGAAAGTCAGAATTCTGGAGCTTTCATCCATTACTCCACAGTTAGGAGGCTGTGGGTAAGTCACTACATTGCTGCGAGACTATTTTCTTACCTGTAATGGCTTTAGGATAGATTGTATCTGAATTACCTTCTAGCTATATGTAATGGTTCTAGGATGCTTTGGGTCCTACAAATTTGAACACACCCTGATCTCTATTCTGATCATCATTAGCAATTACATGTTTTAATATGTAGTTATGTACATTTTAAGAAATGTATATAACTGCTAAGTAAACATACCAACTCCTCCACAGCAGTCTTACATACCTTTGTTATCCCCAAAGACAACTGGCATAGGACCAGGTACACAGGAGATATTTTTTGTAAGCTAAGAAATGTGTTTAAATAACTACTTTTAAAAGATTGATCACAATAAACCTGCTCGTTGCAGTATCAGTCAGCCAAGCAGTTTTTTCATTAATCAGTACACAAAAACAATAAAATAAGCATACTAAAACAATAAAATAGGTAAGCCAATTTTTCACTAAAAAATATATTCCCTCTGTAAGTTACAAAAGCCGGTCAGTACTCCATGTTCAGGTGGCCCACGCTAAACAGGGACAAGCTGACTCACATACGCAGCACGATGTTCCCGTCCCAGCCATTCCTGCTTCTATCTTCTCGGGCAAAGAAAGGCACCTAGTCCCCACCCTCCCACATACAAAAACACCATAATTATTATTATTTTGCTGATTTAACTTTATAGATTATTGTTATAATTCCAACATAAACACCAATAAAGTTAGAGAATCATTAAATAAATCACACAAATTAAACTGTACTTGCAGTAACTTCCAATACGGCAGACTAAGTAAAGCTGCCAACACTCATGTTGAGCTTAGTTGTGTGCTTTCCATATTATCTCTTTTTAAATTAATATATTGTATCCTTTTCTGGATGAATATCCTTTCCTGGACAGTACTTTAAAAGAGAATCTGAAAATCTAGAGGTTTGCTGATTCCTCTTTTGTTCATTACTAGTCCTGTCAGAAAAATTTAGGCAACACTGAAAACTTAATTAGTTGCTTAACTGGAAAAAAAAATTACGAAGAAGGAAAAAAAGGAGCTGTATCAGTCACTGAATATAAACAAGATATCCTATTAGTGCTCAATAAATTAACAACATACAGTTAAAACACACAGAACTCTGTAACTATGTGGATTATATGTAAAGAGGTTCTTCAAATCAGAGGTTCTGAAACTCAAAACAATACCCATATTCCAAATTCTAAATATATTGTGAATGGATCAGTAAGTCAGGCAATGGCTCCACTCATGCTATTTTTGTTTCCATTGCTATTACTGCTGGAAGGGTTTACAAGGGCTCACTGCCAGTTTAGAACACAGTTAAAAAATATTTCAGTACAAACCAATTTATTCCTAAGAAATACAAACCTACAAAGTTATTCAATTATCTTTATTCACAAAATGTCAATAATGTGCAAAAACATTCAGCAAAAGATGGATAAGGAACAGCTATTCTCTGTGAATTGTAATTATGATCTCTTTCAACCTTGATTACACTTAAAAAAATGTTTATCTTATTTAAGCAATAAAGATAATAATTAAGCAAAATTCTGGCCCAAAGAATTTCCTTAAAAAAGGAAAAGGAGGAAAGAATTCATAAAGGAGGGATACAGAAACTCCAGCAAGGCATATGTGTAACAATCAAATCCACAATCTAAAAGCTAGTATTAGATTTCCTTGAAGAAATAAATAATAAGTATTTTTGCTCAGGCATCTAACATTAAAGGAGGCAACAGACATAGAATGCAAGCGACCAGAAAGGGCCACGTTTTGTCTGTGACTTGTTCTGTTCTGCAAACAATAATTATTTGAACAGTCAATGTAATCGCTTCGATTAGGAAAACGCATCCCTGGTTAAAATCAGGCTTCACAGTTAAGTCTTACTAATCACAAAAACTGATATTGTTGTATAAAAGCAAATTAATGACAGTCACACACCAGTATTTTAAAAAAACTAATTTTAATAGTTTTGAAAGAAGAAACCTAATATGCAAAGACTAGAGATGTGGGTTCTCAACATTTAAATAAAAAAACAAAAATAACCAGTAATAAGGCAATCACCACCACATAATATATAGTCTTTCTAGTACAAAGGAAACAGATATTCATGAAAGTGACCCATTTTAAAAAAACAATTTACGCGCACACACACCCCTAAATTCAGAAATTTCAAATGCGTCCTTTTTAATGAAAACACTTATGAAAGATAACATTCAAATTTCCAGTTGCGTCATTGTAGGCCCACCTGCCTAAGATATTCAAGACTCCTTTAAACATCTTTGGTGGCTTGTTAAGAGAAATTTAACACTCCAAGCCTTAAACTTATTCCAAAATCTGCTGACCAGACAGACAAATAATAGATCAACCATTACCTTAAAGAAACACATTTTATTTATTCTGCTTTATACTGCCTGTGATGCAGACAACTAAAAATATGGCAGAGTACTGTACCATTTAAAACGTGAATAATAGTCACAACTTTTGTCCTTCCATATTGGAATTTTTGACAGTGACCAAAATGAAAGGAATTAGAATTTAGCTTGGAAAGGGGGTGAAAAATTATGTGTGTATTAATGGCTTGGCAGAAGAATGGCCCTTTCAAATATTAAATACATTTGGTGAGTTGTCACAAGAATTTTCAAGACCTAAATTCAAAAGTACCATTATAGTTAATAGATGGGGCAAGTTAAGAAAGTATCAATGGGTTTTCTCAAAAACTGTGGGAAGCCATCTGACAGAAGCAAATAGAGACAGACAGGTTATATTCTTAGGAAGGCTCAAAAGTAACCTAAAATACTCTATCAAGTTTGGCTCACAAGTTAGAGTTGAGAATAAAGCACAGCAATTCTACCACATTCCCAGGGCATTTTAAGGGTCACTCTAAGATAGACTAGTTTAAAAATATGATGAAAATGTCTAACAGGAAGATCCACTAATATGTAGAAAATAATATGTGGAATCACTACTTCACAATGGAACAATTATAAAAATCACTGATCAGTCAAAATAAAAAGCACAAACTTGTCCAGACTAATTTAAGGCAGACCCATAGAGAATTCGGAATTATTTTTTAAAAAGCTGTTTGCAAAGAATATGTTTGCTTTAAGTATTCTATCTTCTTTTAAACACTACAATACCAACCTAAAAGAACAGACAGCCCACATTCTCTTCAACTTTGCTTTTATTCATTGAAATAGATTCCAAGGCAAATGATCTCTCCTTTAGCATGGGGCATGCTCTTATTAAGGCAAGACACACAGCTTCTTATTGGAGTTCAGGGAATCACAAAGAACCTATTTAAAAGAAGCACGCATATGGATCACTTCTGTGATTATATTTATTTAAAACCCATAGTCTCCAACTGAGAATTTCACAAAATGGATGTTTACAGCACGGAAAGCTAACCAAAATATAATGTCATGTAACACTATTCATTCTTTTCTGTATTACAAAAATTCTATCAGTGAAATTTTGTTTGTAAAATGCAATATACGTTTTATCATCCTAGATAAAATATCTACAGCCTCGGTAGTGGTTAAATTGCAGCTATAAAGGAAATTGTCCCGAGATAAATGGTTTCCCTATGAGAAGGTTTCACTGCTACACTTCACCTTAGGACAATAAATCAAATTAACTGCACCTTGTCCTCTGTCCAATGACATCATCAGGTTGACCACATCTTGGGAATTGGGTGCAAAAACATACGCTATTTAAGGCATGAAATCTTACTAGTGCTTTTTGTCCATCCGACCTCATGCTTCAGATCTCTGAAGCAGTCATTCACCTGAACGTTATCACGAAAGCTACAGATTTTTTTCCTGCTGCATTCAGGGCCTGCCTACTGGGGGCGAAAAGAAAAATGGTGAGAACGGATTACGTGAAATTGGCTTACTTTTAGCCCATCGAATCTAGAATTGTGTTACAAATTAAACTGCAGACTAATGTCTCACCAAACATGTAGCTAGCACCTGACCCCAATGGGCCGCCATACGGTAATTTCAAAGGATTAACACATAGGTGTTAACATTTCTGTTATTTTCCTCAACTAGCACACCAATGAGAAGCAACACTATGTTTTTAAAATAACTGTACAAAACAAAACTGTAAAACTATACAAAATAAAAAAACTTTACCAAGGGAAAGACAAAAAATCAAAATCACTGTTTCGTCTCTACAGCAAAAGTCAGTCTGCCTTTTACAGACCAACTTTCCTAAGTCTACATAATACATAAGATTAATTCTGCCAACTTAAATAAGAGGGGTGGGTGTGCTGGAAGAGGAGTAAGTTCCAAGGTCAGGGTAGACACATGCCTGTGTTTCTTCTTCCGTTTTCACTCATTTAACCATGGCACAAACACTCAAAGGAAACAGCCCCACTTGTTTTCAGGAGTGCCACAATTAAAAAAAATAAGCTCATCTACGGCAGGGATAGCACGACCTTAATAATTATTATCAGCCCGATTTTAAATCAGAATGAAGACACAGAAAAGGGAACGCAGCACGGGCATTCTGGAAGTGTTAACTAGAATTTCTAAAATGTACAACTAGAAAAAACTACGGGTTTTACAAATACTGCAGATCTTTACAAATGTTTAACGGGGTGGGGGTGGAGGGTTAGGAGCCAATAGCCTGGGGAGAACCATCCCCAAAACAAAGTAACTTAACGTGTACGAAACCAAAATAGGTGTCATTCGCCTCTGAAAACGAGCAGACTTTTCTTACCTTAGGCCTAACATTACTGCAAAGTGTCAGAAAGTCTTTTGATGAGAAAACAAAACACGACACAGTTGACGCTTAAACTAGGAACTGTTTAATGCCGGTGAGGCCCCAGGAGGGTTTGTTTTGCCCGCGGAGGGCCGGTCTGTGTGTGGACGCTGGTGGGGGGAGTCATTTTGGTTATTAGTAAATAAATCAAGCTGCAGAGAGCTTGAGGCCTAGGCAACTGCTGGAGGAGCCGAGGCCTAGCTCCCCCCCTTCCCCTCCCAGCACAGCCTGGGTTTGATCTCAGAGCCCTGCGGATTGCCAAGGAAAAAAAAAAAAGAATCATATCGAACCACAAAAGCACATGGGGCGAATGTAAAATATAAACACGGCGTTGGGCTGTGAGTGGCTGTTATTAAAGGTCTGAATTACTAAACATGAGAGGCGGGGAAAGCCAGGCGGCCATTTCAATAATATAAACCTCCCCGAATTAGACATTATTCAAATGAGAGAGGTTCGGCTGAGCAGCGTGGAGGGGACTCGGCGCCCGGCGCGCACCGCCACCGGCCGGGAGGGGACCCCGCTCGAGCCGCTCCCGGCGGGGCGCGCACCACGGAAGACCGGCGGCTCGTCGGCCGCCCCGGCGGGGCCCTCGCGCCGACCCCCGAGGCCCGGGAGCGCGGCCCTGACGAGACTCCGCGGGCGCCTCCGCCGACGTCCGGGACCGCGGCCCGCGGGGCAGAGGCGCGTCCGGGCCAGGCAGCGCGCGGAGGAGCCGCCCGCCCGCCCCGGGAACTTTCCCCGAGGCCGAGGCGGGGCCCCCGCGGCCGCGCACCCCTGCCCGCCGGGTCGGGCCGCCACACGGGCACCCGCAGGCGCGGCCGAGGTTCCGGGGCCGTGACCCGGGCGGCGGCGGGAGGCTCCCCCGGGCGGCGCCGGGCCCCGGCCGCCCGGCCCCCGCCCCCCGGGCACGCGTGCGGCCGGCCGACGGCCCCCGCCCGGCATTGTGCTCCCGCCGCCGCCGCCGCACGCCCCCAGCCCGCGCCCGCCGCTATGAATATGTAAGCCGCCCCCATTGTGCTCCCCGGCCCCGCGAGGCGCGGCGGCGGGCCGGGGGCCTGGGCCCGGGGCGAGCGGCGGCCGCAGCCCCCTCGCCCGCTCTGCCCTCCGCCCGGCCGCCGCCAGCCTCCGTGCCCCTCCGCGCGGCGCCCGGCGGGGGCTCGGCGCCGCGCGGCCCCCGTCTGCCCGCCGTTAATTATAATAATCCTGAGTACTAATAAATTATGCTAAGTGGCGGGGGGGCCGCGGCAGCCAGGCTGGAGTATGAATATGAATATGTAAAATGCCGTAATGATTACCTGCTGCTGCGGCCGCCGCGGCCGAACTCTCATCTTGACTCGCTGCTCCTCCGTCCGCCATTTTGAATATTTTAACCAAAATCGCCCGGTCGATAAACCCTCCCTCGCTCCGGCTCCCCTCCCCCCGCCTGCCCTCCGCACCTCCTCCCTCCTCGCCGCCCCTCCCGCTCCTTCCTCTCCCCGGGCGCGCGCCAGGGGGCGTGCGAGGCCGTCCCCTCGGAAGACCCCACCTTCTTGGGCGCCGTGCGCACGCGCCTCCCGGCCGCCGCGGCTCTTCGTAGCTAAAGCGCCCTCAACCTGCCAGTCCTCCCATGGCTTCATGTTTTCCGCCTGGGCTCTGCACATGCGCGGCATGCTCCACGGCGCATGCGCCCCCCCACCCCGCGTTGGGGTTCCCCCGTGTCGCCCGGTCGTGAGGTGGAACGGGGGGCCCTCGTGCCTTCTCACAGCCCCTGCTCCTCCCGCCTGCCCCGTGGCCGGCGGCGTTATGAGCAAGGGCAGGGGCTCCGGCGGCCGGCGCGTGGGGCGCAGAGAGCCCGGGCAGCCCAGGCCCGCGGCGCGGAGACCGTCACACAAAGGAGGGGCCGCCCCCGCCGGTAACTTCCGGCCGCGGGCAGGTGGAGGCGGTGCCCAGGCACCTGCAGAGCCCGCGCGGGCCGCCCGCTCTCGGTTTGGGTCAGAGCGGGGCCCGCCCCCAGCCCCGGAGGGCAGCGCTGCCCCCCCACCCCCATGGGCCCCGGGCCTGCGCGGCGCCGCCCCTCCGCCCGCTCGGGGACGTCTTCCGAAACCCAGCGGTGCGCCGGACGCCGGTGACCTGATCAACAGAAACGTCGAACCCGGCAGCAGCTTCATCATGAACTTGATCTCGCTGTTTCTCGGTGTCAAATACGATAGTAGACGTTTTCCGTTGTTCAATACCTGTCTTTGTAACGAGTCCTCATGGCCTAAGAGTTCTAATTTTTAATGGTAAATTACCCTGAGCAAGACCCAAGTCTACAAATTCTTAAGTAGAGCCTTAAGATCCCAGTTTTTTAAGAGTAAAAAAAGTAAAGAAAATAACAAGTTCAATGCTAGTCTGTCTGAAAGAGAGAAATTACGAGTGTGCAGTTTAAATTGGGGAGAATTGCAGATTCTACACTTAAGAAAAACTGATGTCTAAGAGAGTCATCGGTTATTAACCGCTAAAGTTTTCATCACGGATCTTCGCTTTCTCACCGAATTCCTTACACTGCTAATAGGGTTAAAGCTGTTGTCAGTGGCAGCCAGTAAATTTGGGGTGGGACTGGTTTACTTACGGTAATTAAGCCCTAGGGTGTATGCATGACTGTGTAAACCAAATAATTGGGCTACCCTTAATCTAATTATTTCAAGGCATGCCAACCAATAGCCAGTTAAGAAAATGCAAATTTTAATCGCGTTACAATTAACCTGGAAATAACAGCCCAAGTTCTATTCACCAACATTACTATATTGGAAGACTCGGAATCAACCCATTGGCAATGAATTTGAAATTTGAAGAAAAAAGACTCAAAATACCCTTACTTTAAATTACTATCTTCTGTTCAACCCTTGTTTTGCTCTTTCGTTCAAAAAATAAATACCACTTTCAGAAAGTAATTGAAGCCATGTGCTATTCATTCTTTATTTTGTTTCCATGAAAAGAAATTTTCGTGGAATAAGTTTTTTTATTTAAGGAAGAAATAGCTCCATAAGAGAAAGAAATAGTTTAGAGAAAAATAAAATAGACTGTATCAATGATTCATTTTCCCCTTAATGAAAATATTTATGTTTCCAGATGAGTGCCAAGGGGCTAGCCCATTGCCTGGGCATGGCAGGTACTCATAAATATTTGTTGAATACAAAATAATGAATAATACAGTTATATATGTTAGGATTATTTTAAAAATTGATAATGTCATTTATTCAACAAATATTTATGAACACCTGCATTCTGCCATAAGCTTTACTAAGTCAAAGGATAGATAGAAAATGTGTAAGTCACTGCTTTGACCTCAGCAAACTCGTGTATTAACTCCTTTTTTAATCCTTAACCTGTTTATCCGAATTTTCCAGGATAGGGAAATTGACATGTGGAAACATTACACAACTTGCCTGTATTGCCTGAAGTCAGGGTTCTCCAGAAAAACAAAACCAATAGGAGGTATGTATTTATGACTTTAATTGTATATATGAAAGAGGTTTTTTATAAGGAATTGGCTCACACAATTAGAGAGGCTAACAAGTCCCAAGATCTGGAATCTAAAAGGCCTGAGAGCAAGGGGAGCCAGTTAAGTCCTGGTCTGAGTCCAAAGGCCTGATCTAACTATATTCCTTCTATACCATTAATATCCATTCCCATACAGGTACCCTAGACATCTGTCTGTATAAAATAGAAAACTCAAGTAGTCCTTCTAGAGTGTAGTGTACCTGCTCATGAGTCATAGCCCACCCAGTCAGTTCATAATGGGCAGCTCAGGTCTCAAGGTAACTTGGTGGCCCATGGTTAAGCATTCAGACTCTTACTAAGGTCCAGTAGCTGGCCAAGAACTATTTCTCAAAAGGAGTAGTTACTCATAGAGAATGCAGGGCTTTACTCTAAAATCCTGTCTGAGCTGCTACACACCTGTTGGGACCTGCCAAAGGCTCTCAGCAGCATCTCTGTCAGCCACTGAGCAAACACCATTGCATCGGCTGGATCCTAGGGCCTGAGCAGCCGAGCTTGCAAGGCACCTGACCTAACGCAGAACCTTCTCTCTCTCTCTGGGCCTCATTCAAAACGAACAGCTTTTTGGGTCACTTGTTAAATGGGTTGGAGTAACATCCAAATGAGGAACCTGTTGTCCCCCAAATCCAGAGAGGCCCAGTAGGCACTGTGCTTCTTTTTGGTTGTGGAGGGGCCAGATGCAATGACTTATGCTCTACTTTAGGAATATCTTGACATGCCCCACATCACTGGACCCCCCAGAAATTTCACTGAAGTAAAAGTCCCCTGAATTTGTGTCAGATTTATTTCCCACCCTCCCACATGCAAAAATCTTACCAATAAGATTTTAGTTGCTACTTCTTGCTCACAAGGTCCAATCAGCATAATGTCATCAATGAAATGGACAAGTGTGATAGTGGACCGGATCTCCAGGGAGAGGAGATCAAGATGCCTACAAACTGCATTATGACAGGTTTGGATAGTTGATATACCTCTAAGGTAAGACAGTGAAAGTACCCTGTTGGCCTTACCAGCTGAAAGCAAAAAGCTTCTGGTGGGTCTTAATGACAGGGATGGAGAAAATGGTATTTGCCAGATCAATAGCTGTGTACCCATTTCCAGGGGATGTGTTAATTTACACAAGCAATGAAACCGCATCTGTACAGCAGCTGCAAGTGGAGTCCCCACTTAGTTACACTTACAACTAGTTATCCACTAGCATTGTCCAAGATCCATCTGTCTTCTGTACAGGCCAAGCAGAAGAGTTAAACAAGGAGGTGTTGGGAATGACCACCCCTGCATTGATGGATTCAGTGGATTTGAAATTCCCTTCAGGGATTCCTTGTTGCTTTTGGTTTTCTATTTTCTGAGATAAGGGCTTCCACTTGGCCTCTCCCACTGTAACAGCCCTCGCCGCATAGGTCCGAGAACCAGTGTGGGGATCTACTAGCTGCTTCAACTTTCCAGGATGGGAGAAACCGAGGCATAGAAGTGTTAAGTAGCTTGCCCAGTGTCACACCACTATTAAACAGTTCAAACACCGGTCAAGAACTGTGCTCTTAAACATAACACTATGCTGCTTGCTTTATTTTAATTGAAATATAGTTGATTTACAATATTATATCAGGTATACAATATAGTGATCTGATGATTATATACACTACTAAATACTCATCACAAAAAGCACTGGGACCTTCATCTCCTTTTCCTCCATGTCTTACAGTATACCCAGAAGTTTTTCCAAGGAAGATTTTGACACCACCTCAGATATTTCCATGGCCCTTCTTGAACAGGTGGAGAGGGCTTCTATTAAATTAGCGACTATATCCTGATCACACATCTTAATCATACAAGGATGTTAACCCCCCTGACTGTAGCTGATGGCAGTACTTTATGTTCCTTAAGAGTATTTGTACTTCTCAGAGAATGTACACTGAAATCTTTACAAGTCAATATTGATCAGAAAGCTCAACATCATTGATGGAGAACTATTTCATGAATACACAGCCCATTTTCCCCTCTGGTTCAGGGTCAGCAAATTCATGACACATCTCTACTACCATCTGTTTCAAGCCTCTGGCCAACTTCTTTAATCCATAGCCCTTACCTATGATGAGCCTAGACTTTTGCTCAAACATGATTCTTCTCAACCAGTTCTTCAGGCAGTCATTGGCATCTTATCAGCGTTGGCATGCAGGATAAAATCCACTTGTAATTTCAACTCTAGATACTCTTAAAAGCCAAACTGTCAGAAAGCCATGCACTTGAAATACATCATTTTGTCCCCATGTAAGATTCTTTCCTAGAATCGTGCTTTGGATTTATGTCATCAGCCTACATTACAATCATAAGGAAAAAAAAAACAACTGTGAGAAATGCATCATATTTACTGTAGGAGAGTTTTTGGAGTGTCTATGTTCTTTCTGAAGATTCTTTCTTAATATCTGAAGGGCAGAAATTAAGTAATTTGCCCAAGTTGACCCAGTAAGGATCAGAGCCAGGAGTTAACCCGATGGTTGCTGGATCCCCTGTTCTCTCTGCCTTTCTTCTCTAGACCCCCAGATTTGTTCCCTGTCTCGGCTGCCGTCTGCATCCCTAACTTGCCTTCCTCCTACATGTAGACATTCAGCCCTTCGCTTCGTTTCCAGGAGTTTTGGTGCCTATTCTTTCCCCCCCACTCATTAATGCCATTTCTGCCCTTCCTCTCTTCTCCTGCTTCTCCTATCCTTCCTCATAAGCTTTTCCTAGATAAACTCTTTCCTGCATTTTCTCATCAACCCATTATAGTCTGACATCTGCTCCTTATTGGAAGGTATTCATGACCTCAGCTGCCGAATCTGATAACACCTCCACTCCTCACGTTGCCCCCACCTCTCAGCAAGCTGACAATGCTCATCGTTCCTTCCTCCTTAAAACCATCTCTGACTCTGGCTTCAGTGACAAATTGCTCTCCAATTTCTCCTCTTGTCTCTCTGACCACATCTCCGTTTTCCTCATTGGCTCCTCTTCTTCCCATCTAATATCCTCTCCAAGCATCTGCCCTGGCCCCTCTCTTCATTGCAGCCAGCCTGTTTGATGTCGTTATCTGTCCCCACAATTTCAACTGTTTTTTCTCTGAAGACAGTCCCCAAATCAATACCTTCAGTCCTGACCTTCCCCCAGCATCTGACTCTGTGTTCTGCTTGTCACTTTGACTAGACTATGACCTCTTCAAGGCCTGGGCTACATCATCCTCATTATCTTTTGTTATCTTCTTATGCTCCATGTTACAGCACAGGGCCTGGACATTGTCTATGCTTAGTGATTTTTCACATTTTAGTGTCCAACCAATGTCACGTAAGAAGCCTTTATTCTCTCGCGAGCCTTCATGGAGTTCCTGCCATGTCATTGGAGCGGCTATAAGCAAAGCATTTTCTTTTGGTTTTTGGAACATCTTGGTATCAGTACACATTTACTTCAACTTTTAAATCTTCCAACTCTGTATCTCTAACTCTATATTTTGAAACGCATTTTTTTTTTCACATTTCAATATCTTTGAGATCCAAGGTACATCTAACAAGGAACGGATAAGAGAGCCTTGTGTTATAGTTTAATTTAAAGATGTAAGGCACATCTTACAATCGACAGCATTTCAAATTCTATGAAATACAGCATTTCATATTGAAAATTAAGGTTTAGAAACTTTAGTCTAATGTGTTTCATCATCCAAGACATATTTAATGATTCTGAGTATACCAGACTTTCTGAGGTGGGGAATGAAATATTTTCAAGGGATTTTCAGTAAGAGTGGCTAAACAAGAGGAAAAGGACTTCCATGAGCGTACTAACACTCCTCTAAGTATACAGCAATGATGAAATGCAAAGAGAGACAACTGAAATGAAATGGGCTCAAGAGCAGTTATCATTTCCACGAACCAGGAAGAGCCCAAAACACAAAGCATGGGTGGGTCTGCCCCTGGGGCTTGGTGGCCCTCCGGCCGGCAGGCAAGCAAAGGTGCTGAACCCGGAATCAGGCTCACGACTTGAAGCCTCCCTGCCCTCTGTCCCCCCGCCACGCCTTTTGTAACTAGTGGGGTTTTGTCCTAACTTTATCTTATTTTATCTTATGTAAACTACCTCTCACAGATCATCATACAAAAAGCAAAAAGCAAAGCCACAGCATTTTGTGATACAGTTTTCATGTTGCTCCATTCTCCACTTCCCCTCCTCTTTAGGAAATCATTTTTATTAATTTGTTGCCTATAAACGTCTCTTCTTGCCACTCTATATATTATTTCTCTCCCTTTCTTACATAAAAGACAGCATACCAGATACACTGTTCAGTACCATGCTTTTTTTCACTTAACTTTTCCCCTAGTGTCTATTCAGAAGATCGTGCCATAGCAGGGGCACGGGGAGTCCGCTTTTTCATGGCTGCGTGCGCTTCATTCTGTGTGTAGACCGTGGTTTACTCAACCAGTCCTCTCTTGCTGGGCACAGGACATTTAGAGATGCTCCCTGTTACTCACAGTACCACAGCGGCAGCCTTCTACCTGTGTCATTTCACACTCCCACATGCCTGTGTAAATGGAGGCTAAGTAAAATTAGCAAATTAGTAAAATGCCTCAGGGTACGGCTTTATAAGAAGTTGAGGAGTTAGCCAAGCAGGAATACCAAGACATGGCCTTGCGACCAGGGAGCGAATGGACCTGCTCCCTGGATTGTTCTAGTATTGCAGGAGCCCTAAGCACCATTGGAACACCTGGTTGTGACTAGAAGCTTGGGAGGTGGGATGGAGGTAACTACAAAACTATTAACAGCAAGAGAGAGAGAGAGAGAGAGAGAGAGAGAGAGAGAGAGACACTTCACAACAAAAAAATACATATATGTGCATATAAATACACAGATTTCAAAAATAAAATGCGTGCATGTATTAATATATAACATTATTTTTAAATATAAAATTTACATTAATTTATTATAAAATTAGATTAAGCTTATATTAAAGCAATTTATCCAGTTTTTAAAATTGGGTCTGTACCTCAGACCTAGAGCAGGAGCAATTCCCACTGGCTCAAAAATTTAAATGTAAAAAATGAAAATAAAAGTTCTAGAGGAAAGCACGAATGAATCCCTTTATAAGAAAGCTATTTAGAAATATTATTAACAGAAAAATGAAATTTAAGGCAAAAGGAATAAGAACACGTGATAAAAGACTAATCCATCAAGAAGCTATACCGATTATGAATTTGTATGCACCTAGCAAGCTACTTTGAAATGTACAAAACAAAACTGACTAAATTACAAAGAGAGGTTGGCAAGGTCACAAGGATAGCTGATTTCAATACCAAAGGAGTTTTTCCCTTATTATCTGGTTATTACTACTTGACCAGAAAGGTAAATTAGCCAGGATGGAGCACATTCCAGGGAGTCAGACCTCTCAGACTGAGCCCGGCTCGGGACCCTATTAGTGTTCAGCTGTGTCTGGATGTATCTAACAGAGGGAGGCAGATCAGCAGATGTCTGTTTCCTTAAAGGCCTAAGGAAGCTTCTGGGAGAAAAACCATCCTACATGATTCTGACCATATATCCAAATCCATCTTGGTCTTTAAAGGGGATAAGCAACTACGATTTGGTTAAACTCAGGTTAAACACCTGGCTCAGATTCCCATGAACACTTATCTACAGATTCCTGTGAAGGGGTAGCCCTGGAAGCAGAGGTGACATCCAAACTATTTAACACCCAGTTTGGTACCAGCATTGACTGAACAGAACTGACAATCAGCCCATCACAGTAGATGCCAGCTGGGTCCCAGGCCTCACCAGGACATACCTGATGACTTCAGCTCTGTCTATAAAGATCATTTCATGAAACTCTCTGTAGGACATCGAGACAGAAGGAGTTTTGATGCTCCTCTGATGGAGTTTAATAAACAAAGGAGAGAGAGAGAACTCTACCCAACTCTGGCAAATCAAGCAAAAGGGACCATCAGCGCCCCCCCCCCCCCACAGCAATAGCAGTGCTCAGAGAGGGAAGCTAAGTGGCCCAAAGGATAGAAGATGGGTCAGATGTGCTTGAGGAAGAGAGAGGATGTGATGGTCAGGTGGGTCCATATGCCACTGCAGGTGGTAGAAGGATCATGAGGCATACCCATAGGTCCCACCAGGAATACCTGCAGACACTCATCCTGCGTGGGTGGGTGGGCAAGAGCCAGTGACACGAAGGCCACCCAAGTCAGCCTCCTGAGCACAAGCAGGGCAAGGAGAAAGCCTGCTGGGATTTATTGACCTTTTGCTCTTTTACTTCCATTCAGTTACATAGATACCATTTCCAGACATAAAAACTACAATTCCTTCCCTTAAGACAATGTTAGGTTACTGAGCATTCACCAGTGTGGGTTCAGTGCACTACTGCGAAGTGTGTGGAGCTGGCAACACCACAGTAGATGCATCTGACTCCAAACTCAGACAGGGGTGGGGGCAGGGGGTCATCAAGCGCTGGTGGGAGGCTGGGAGGGCAGAGTGTCCCACAACTGCGAGCTTCCTGGTGAGGAGGCTGGGGGCGCTGTAAAGATAAGACAGGCAGGAGGGGAGCCGGGGCTGGAGGTGAGGACCAGCATGTTGTGAGCGCAGGACTCCAGCTTCCAAAAAGAGGGGATGTGGTAGGAGGAAAATGCTAGATGTGCACATTACCTCATTTAAACATTATGCCATCCTTGGGAAGAAAGGATCATTTCCCACTGCTTGATGGTAAGAGGGACTGAGGTCCAGAGAAATTTAGTAACTTGCCCTAAGTCACACAGTCACTGAAATCTGAATCCAGGACCCCATTCCATCAGCTTTTCTCACTGAACTAGGCTGCCCCAACTCAGGAGATAGAAAACCTAGAATTTCTCATTGCCAGATAGCTCTGATTGCTATTTACTTTCTCATCTATTTCATATTATGATAATGTTTTTCTGGAATTGGATGATATAATACTAGAAATTGAAGATGTTTATTTGCTACAAAGATTACATATGCAGGCTTCTTGTCATAGTTGAGGGAAGTTGCTCACATCATTTATGATTTCCAGTCTCCTCTGTATATGATAATGCTTATTTTAGGAAATCTGTTTTTACTAAGCCTGCTGATCTTCAAACAGAAAACACTCAGAGATGGGATGGTGATATACCCTTTTGATATTTATCAAGTCTGGAGTCTTTCTTAAATTAGTTTGCTGGGAAGCATTGCATGTGATGAATGGTGTAGTATTTCAGTGATGCCACAGATGCTCTCTCTTGCAATAAAGTGGATTACTCTAACAAAACTATTTTGTTCCAGTTCTTCATATAAAATTCATGTTTGAATTTCATCTAGGCCCTCAAAGTTTAAGTTTTCATAATAAGTTTTTATGCATTAAGTTTATACACCACTACATTATGCTTTGAAACTGATTGTACAATCTAATTAATTTGGAATATTAACTGCAGTTTCCATAAAATAAATAGGGTAATGTTGATTGGGGCGAGACAGAGGACCATGATCATCTCTCCCCTTCTCCCAGATCTGCTTTATGTACTCTAGAAACCGCTGCTCTGGAAGGTCCCCATCCAGTAACTGCAATTTGGAGGAACACAGCCAAGACCAAAACTTGATTTAAAAGGCCTCCAAATAGACAAAATAACTATCTTAATGACTTGCACTTCATTCCTAGGCAAACCTTCCTGACCCTCTGTCAGAAATTAGAACCCAACCCTTTTAAAAATGTTTTTTGCCTTTTTTAGGCAGTATTTTCCCCAAAGTCATGTAACTTCTAGATCCAAAACAGACTGAATATCAAATTAAAAGGATGCAAGGGGTAAATAGGTTTCTAGATACTGTCTCCCTGAGAGAAGCAACAAGTGTCTATTGACAGCCTAGTTAGAGTGGAAGAGAGAAAAAGTACCAGAAGTGGATACGAAACTTGAGAAAGCGTAGCAGTCTGGGCGTGATCGGTCTTAGCAGAGTTCAGCCTCGCGTGTCAGATCCTGAGCACTATGGCACAGGATAGCTGGTGTGTGATACATCACACACATATGAGACAGGAACCACAGCACCTTACATACTGTGGTAACAAGTAGTGCCCATGATGAATTGGAGACACCAAGAAATGATTAAATTGATCTTTTTTCTCTATTTAAGAAAGTAGCAAATTGTGCAGTGTATTCTGTGAGGCTTTCCATCAGAAAGATTATAATGTTATAAATCTTAAAAGGGCTGTTTCAATCATTTGGAAAATTGACTTACTTGGCATATTGCCTTTACTAACAATGCGAAGTAAGTGAGGGTCTTATTATATATTATAATTGAATCCTCTTTCAATTTCAACAAAACCATGAAAACCCCATTGATACCATATACACCAGATGTCTCGAGTCCCTACCGGCCTATGCATACAAACAAGGTCAAATGATCACCTCTAGTCCAGAGGCCCTGTTCACGGCACCCCTCCCCATGACCGCGGAACAGCAGGGCCCCCGACCGGAGGTGTCCTCCCCTGTTCCTCTCTGCACAGAGCCTCCCCCGACCCCCACTGCTGCCAGCGCGAGAAGGCAGCCTCCTGGGGCCGTCCCAGCCACGAGCCCTGGGCACACCCACAGCGCGGGCCCTGTGACCTTGCCATGCCCGTGTCTGGCTGACATGGAGAGAGGATGTCTGCCTCCAGCACTGTGTTGAAATCTGTCGCCTGGCCACTGTTTGCACCCCACTTGCCCCCTTAGGAAAACTGCTCCTTCCGCTTTGAATCATCCCTTGGGTCTGGCTGGGGAACAGGCACCATTCTCAGCTCCCTTTTCCCTGTCTTCTCTGGGTACTTACCCCAAACCTCCTTCTCAGATGCTGCTCCCCAACATGCATAACAAGGAGCATAGATTCCTGGGGGTGCCAGAGAGTGGGTTCAACAGACACACTCCAGTGGCAGCTGGACCTGGGGTTCGGCTAGAGTGTCATGCCCTATAATGTGTGCTTGAAGTTCTTAAACTGTTTTTTTAAAAAGGCATTACTGTGCATGGAGCACTGTATTTTTTTAATCATGGCAACTTTCCCAGAAAGCAAATCTCACTCCGGACCTGAGCTCCATCTCCCCTTTCCCGGGAGCTGCCACGTTTCTTCACCCAGCAGCAGCCGCCTGCCGAGGGCAGCGGTCCGGGGAAATCGGACTGTCTTTTCCCTCATTGCTATCGCATTTACCCTACTGGATTCTGAATTCAACCTTTGCTATTTCACTGGGCACCACTTCACTAAAATAATCTCTAATCACTATTAAATGGTAGTGTTGTGTTCTTCTCTAAATGGTCGTGCGCACGGGCTCCAGCCTCTCCCAGGTCCCTGGCAGACACGTTTGGTCCGCACCTGGCAGGACGCAGCACCTGCTCAGGAGTGCACGCTGCCCAGACGGAGATACTCAGACATGGCTGAGGGCAACAGGCTCCCTGCGGGCGTGAGACTCCTGGCTTCGTAAAACTGAAGAACCTTCCTATTCATATCTAACATACTGAGTTCTTCTGTCTCAGGACTTAACGAAGGCAGCCAAATGGATTCATTGATAAAACCCTCATTGTGGCATAAACTGCAGATAGTTTTAGAAACGACTTACGCATAATTATGTAAACTGATTAAAAATAACGTCCAATAAGTACAATAACAAAGTTCTATTGTTAGCTGTTTGGGAACTCCTCACGATGTGACAAAAAGGAGAATCTTTCCCCTGATCTTGCCTGGATCCTCCTTCGAGTCTGACAGAACCACGTTGCTCTAGAAAGCACGGGGCAGTTTCCTGTCAGGGCTTTAGTTTGCGTGTTCCTCATGACTTACCAGGTGAGGGACTTGCAGTGCATTTGGTGGCTATTTTGTGAAATGTCTTTACGAGACTTTTGCTGCTTTTACTGTCTATTGTCTTACTAATCTGCAGGAGAGCATTATACACCACCCCGTTGCTGGCTGGATGCACTGTGATTATCCCCTCCCAGCCTGGTGCCTCTGCATTGTCTTGATGTGTTTGAACAGAAGTTCTTAGTTTTAACATAGTCCACTTGGTCAATCTTCCCTTGTGCTTTGTTAGGGTGACCAACCATCCCAGTTTGCCTGGAACTAGGGGCTTTCCGAGAACACGGTGTGTCATTGAGAAAACAAGGTCAGTCCGAGTCCAGAACAGTCGGCCACCCTAGGCTAGGTGTTCTTGTTGTTTGGAGGAAAGGGTCTTATCATGCCACAAATACGTTTTTCATGTTGTTTTCCAGAAATTTTATTTTCTCCTCTTTCACATGACATCAAACACCCATCTGGAGCTGACTTTTTGTGGTGGTAGGAGGTTGATGTGAACCTTCCTATTTTCCTCTTGTGGATGGACAGCAGGCAACCCAGCAGTGTTTATGGAAAAGACCAAACTTTCTTCATTGCTTTGCTGTGATACATTGTCACAAGATGCGGGTCATAAACTGGCTGTGCAGCTTTGTCTCTGCATTTTTTACTGTGTTCTATTATCTGTTTGTCTCTCCTGGTGCCACTATTACAGTGTTTTATTTATTCAGCTTTACAAAAAGTCACAATATCTGATAGCATAAAAGTCCCCTTGCTTTCTTCTTTTTCTTTAATGTTACTTTGGCTGTTCTTGGCCCACTGCATTTCCATATACACTTTAGAACCAGATTGTTGATTTCCTGAAAAATATGTGTGGGGATTTTGATTGAAGTCACATTAAATTTTTAGACTACTTTTGGGAGATTTGACATCTTTACCAAACTCAATATTCCAGTTTGTGAGCATCTTACAGACCTGTATATATTTAGGTATTTTGTTTCTCTCATCAATGTTCAGTACCTCTCCTGAATAAACTTTTAAATATACATATTCAGGGGCCCTGTTCCAAGCCTAATGAATTAGAATCTCTAGGACTGAGTTGTGGTTATAACCAGGAATAATTCGGTGCATATTCTCCAGACGTGATTCAATGCTTAAACAAATATAAGTGAGTATACTTGTCAGCAGAGGTTATTGTGTCCTTTGAGATTTAAATATTATTATCTTAAGACTCCAGTTCACATTTTGTGCTAAATCCAATGCCTTCCATTCCCTCAATGTAATATTGCAAGTTCCTGGAAGCTGATGGTCTCGTGATCGTTTCTGGTGCCAAGCCCCGGTCTCACAGACCTCCAGATCTCACTTTCATCCCCCAGACAGCATCTCTTCTTCACAACAACCCAAATAATCCATGGACCAATCGGAGTCTCACATTTTAGCAACAAAGAGGAAGAGGATTTAAAGTTTCTGTTTTTCTTTTCTCCTTTCTTATCACTCCTGCTTCCACAAGTCTCTTTAAGTAGACGGGACTTATTGGAGGTATAGAAGGCTCCCAGCTTAGATGGTTGGGCTTAGGACTTTTCTGCTTTACAACGATGCAAAAGTGATATGCATTTAGTAGAAACCATCCTTTGAATTTCGAGTTGTGTTAATTTCCTGGGCTGCAATACACAGTCCAATCCTCTCTTGTGATGCTGGGCAGCAGCCAAAGATGCTGGGCAGCAGCCAAAGCTCCCAGGCAGCTATGATCACGAGGGCAAACAACCCGCACACTGGCAACCGTTTTGTACCCACGTGGCTGTGCTGTCTCTTCCATCAGTCGCATGAGGTAGTTGGCACTTTATTATGAAATAAGCTTTGTGTTGCATGATTTTTTCCCAACTGTAGGTAATGTGGCATTCTGAGTGTCTCTAAGGTGGGCGAGTCTGAGCTACAATGCTTGGTAGGCTGGTGTATTAAATGCATTTTTGACTTACGATATTGTCAACTTATGATGGGCTTATCAGGATGTAACCTGGTTGTAAGTCATGGAAGATCTGTAGTCATTTCCTGATGCATAAAAATGACTTTAGAGTTATTCCAATTTTCAGAGGTGTAAGACTTCTTATATTCATATAGGCACAATACACATACATATATAAATGTGTATATATAATGCATGTATATGCATATGAATATATATATGAACATGTATACACACATTTAAATTTATTTTTAAACTAGTCTGCACACTGAATCCAGTTATGGTTATTTTTAAAGTGATTTTCTAATGCTATTCAGGTATATGATCATGTATTTGCCCATAACAATAATATACAAGGGACAACAATTATAGGAAAACACTACAGACTTTTAGAAAAGTGATGAGTACTTTATGGATTTGGGGACTTCATGCTACCAGCCTGGCAGTGGGTCTAATTTCATAAAAAGCCAGAATAAGGTGTTCACTTTGCTGCTTCCTTACTGGGTCTAGATATTCGTATTTATTGACTACAGAGCAGCCCTAACTTTATTCTGAGTTCATGCCATTCTTATGAGAAAAAAATAAAGATATTTGCATTTAGGGAGAAAGTGAGAGCTGTAAACCTTTTACTTTATGTTTTTATATTGGTTCTTACATAAAAAGATTGCTTACCAGGGGTTTAGAATTCAGGGAACAGTTATACCCATTTGCATTTAAAAAAACACATTTGCCCAAGAAAATACTGAAGCACGTCTTCCCTCGACCCTTGGGAGACCCCACACGCCAGACAGATACTTCTGGCCCTCAGGGCTCTACATCAGCTGTTGCTCCCCCAGCAGGACCATTGCTTTTGGAGAAAATGGAAAGTTTTGCTACCAAAATGGGCCCCTGCAGAAGCAAGATCCGTGCATCAAGCAGCTCCAGATGCATTTCTGACTAAGTTATATATTAGTAATTTTAACCTGCTTTATACAGCGTGCACCCTCAAATTTTCCTTCCAGTGTAATTTAATGGCTTGGCCTCCTCCAAAAATGAGGAAAAGTAGGTACTACTAATAAACTTGGCAGAGGGGAAGTGCAAGGATGAGGAACAGGGGTGGAGGCAGAAGAACATTTCTAAGTGACAGTTTCAAACACAATTCTAATCTTTGAGGTGGAAATAGCAGAAGGATCCAGATTTTGAACATCCGAAGCCTTCTACTTGAGGTGCTCAGGGCCCTGACACAGATGCTCTGAGAGGGGGTGCACAGGCATTCCCAGAGGGAGCTGTCGCGTCTCACCTACGCTATCCAGCGCCCTGCGTGCCTCCTATGACAGCGCAAGTCTCAGCACCGAGTTAGAAGCATGGTATCGCAGGCCCCAGCGTTGGTCTTTTACGGATGTCATCCACCCTGCGTGTTCAGCTTTTGAGTTATCGCTCCCTTGGAATTTTCTAATTGTTTTAAATAAAAAGAAGTTGCAGCATCTCCTTCCTTGCAGGGGAGGGCTTGTGTTGCCGCTCCTACCTTTGTTTTGAAGGAAAATGGTGATCTGAGTGAGTGCAGGAGCTTATCTCTTGCACTAAAAAATACAGTGTTCCTGACAGAAAGTGTTTTCTGACTCTTAAGGTTTATCAATCTTTTGCTAAAATAGCAAGTGAGTTAGAAGTCCTTGGCTGTTCATCATAAACCAGATTTTCAGCCTCAGGAACAAATATTTATAGAGCACAGCTTATGGATTGTGTTTTCTGCTTTTTATTTTGTACCTGTCAGCTCATTTGAACTTTCCAATCACCATGAGAAGTTATAGAGCCCACTTCATAAACGAGGAACCTGAGGCTAAGGGAGGTTATGTGGTAGCCCAGCATTCACACATTAACAAGTAAAGCCAGGCTTCGAATCCAAGTCATTTTGCCTCCCTGACAGCTTTCCAGGCAGTCTGAGGTGGTCCTTGCTCTGTATCTCAAAACCGCTTCCATAGTACATGCTCATTTAAACAATGCCAGGAGCATTTAGTGTGTGCTTTTAGGATAATAACTGATGGTGGTGTTAGCAAGGTACAAATCACTGTCAGCGCCTGGATACTCTGAATGCAATCTGCACAGATTTTCTGTAACAACAGCTAATGTAACAGTAATAACAACAATCAAAACACCTTAAATTTGTACCATGCAGGAGTTTGCAAAGTGCTTCCATATATTGTAGATAATCGAGGCCTAGACTTTGACATAGAATTCAGATTAAGGGGCGGTTCCAAAGCCTGGTAGTGGCTGCCTGGAGTTCAGTACTGAAAAGGATCCCGAGAATCACTCCAGGATTGGCAGGAATCAGGGCCATGATCGATTAGTTACGCCTGCCACGGCAAAGTTGTTAGGGGTGGTGACGTATTAGTCATAGGTCTGCTGACTCATATCTGGTCTAGTCCACTCTTTTCACAAAGGAATCAATGACTTGTCTACGGACACGTACTAAGTAGCTAAGCTGAAGCCAAAGCTCAGGTTTTCTTTAATCTGTGGTCGTTGCTATGAGACCATACTATATAAGGTAAATACGTGAGGTTTGTTATTCAAATGGACTGAAATTTATTATAAAGTTTTGAGCTCAATAATGTTTAATCTAGCACAAAATTAGATGCTTCCTTATAGAAGAATGCAAAAAAAACATTGCTACAATTTATAACTAGTCAAGTAGAAATGCAAGTGACGTGGCATGTACACACACACGGGTGAGGCTAAAACATGCCGGGCTGTCTTCAGCTGTGTGCTGTCACCTAACTGGCGACCTCTGGAAAGTCCAAGAAGCTCAAAACCCCATTTCGAAGGCCGAGAACCTTTTGGTAGTTGTGGGGTAGCACCAGCATTGAAGACCTCCCACCAAGTCTCCAAGCGGACACAGCAGGAAGCGTGACCAATCTTTCAGTCCATTTAGTTTCCATCCGGCCTGTGATGGAAGCACACCCGGCTTCCTGAGGGATTTTACAGGTGCAGTATTCATGTCACCTGACACGAACAGGACGAGATTAGTCCCTGCACACCTGCACGTGGTGACACACAGATGGCCTTTGGGAATGACGACACATCTCCCAGGCTCTTAAGGCTTATTCAGAAAGTGGTACAGGCTGGAGAAGCTCTGAGTGCAGTGAGACTTGTAAAGAAAAGCCACACAGCAGAGAGACTACCATCCCCAGTCCCCAGGGTAGGTCACAGGTTTGGACAGTGTGGCCACATTCTCTGTCAGCAGTGTTATCTGTGAATACAAAAGGCAAGGAGGTGCATGTTATGTAGTCAGCTGCAACCATCAAAGGCCAAACCTTTCTTCCAGCTGGAGCAACCTGCCTGACTACACACACCCGAGACCCGACCCGGGGCGGCTGAGTGGCAGAACACCCCACCCCATGACTTAGCCCCCGGCCCCTCTGGGAGAGCAGACGGGGATTGCTTACAGCTTTGCACTCTGCCTTTGTTAGCTGTTTCCAAGGTGACACAGTGTTCTGTGCGTTGCTGTAAATAAAGACAGGAGCAAAGGGCTCCAGCCTCTCCTCTCAGCGTCTGTCACGTTCAGCTGCATGCTTCTTAAGGAGGCCATGTGTGGAAGCCCTGCTTCCCAGAGTCAGGCCTCCCTTGCTTTGTTGTTTCTGTTTGTTTGTTTGTTTGTTTGTTTATGTGCATGCAGAACTTTGCTGTCAGTCATGGGGCCTCGTAGCTGGCATTCAAGGCCCTAGGATTCACATTCCTACTACCCCAGAATGCTCTCTCATCAGCGGCAGAATAGATTCAAATGCTATTGAAGATTGTATCATATGTTCCCAATTAGTCACTGACCCTCCCTGGGAAGGAATTATATGTCCCAAAGGACTGACACAGGCTTGGTCCATGACATGCGCTGGCCAAATGCACTTTCAGAGGAAGTGATGTATGCTGGGTCCGAGCAAGGTGATCCTGTCACTGCCCTTTCTCCCCCTGCCATGCGAACAGCACACCGAGGGGGCTGCTCCTTCAGCTTGGGTCCCAGAATCCCGGGGACACGCAGAGCACAGCCATAACAACTCACAGCTGGTACAACATATGAGGGAGAAACGACACTCTGTAGTTGTGAGCCACTGAGCTTTGGGGAATGTTTGTTACCAGCGCATAACCTAACAAAGACTGACTAATCAGATATTTGCAAGCTGAGACAGAGAAAGTAAACAAGCAAGTGAACCAGGTGAGGATGGCATCGAAGCGGATCCCTGCTCAGGACTAAGGGGATGGCAGCAGTTCAACTTCAAGTGATGGCTGCCTTCCACGGACCCAAGCCTATTGCCACCCAACTTTCCAGTTTTTAAGAGAGTATCAGGAGTCCAGATTTTGTGTGATCTGTACCAGTTTTTCAATATTCAAACTCAATCCAGTAGTTCACAGGCTCCAGCCCCAAATCAGGCGTCAGGCTCCAGTTTGTAAACACTGTTCTGCGCTAACCTTGCACCAGCAGCAAATCTGGTCTGTTCCTGCTCTCCGCCCACCCAGAGCGCCCCTCCCTGCTGCTACCTGAGCTGTGCCCTCCCTTCTCCCACCCCTCCCCTAAGTGCCCCTCTTCCAAGGATTTGTCAAGTTCCCCTTCTTCCATTTCCCCAACCGGACTATCCACCATGAACTTACAGTCTATCTTGTACTTAGCATGTGTCACCAATGATACTTATTTTCTCATATGTATATTCTATGCTTGGAGAGTCTGCAAGTCCAGAGAAGAGAGACGTCATAGCTTATATTTTGGGGCATCCTTAGTACCTTGCAGACACAATAGGTACAAAATTAATGTTTTTATATTGATAGCTTTTTGGTTCAGATAAGCACCCCTTGTCAATTTTTTGCTTCCGAGGTTCTTGAAAGCAAAGGAAGATGTCCAGAAGGAGCCAGGTCCCCGACACTTCATTGCCTTTTTTCTCACACTAAGGGGTACAACTCATGAACAAACAGACAAATCAACAATAACTCATATTTGGATGCAGCACAAATAAATCCTGTTAACGCCTGAGCTCCACTAAGTTCTGTCTGTAGCAATATATGCAATTAGGGATATAATATGGGGTTAATCCAATCTGTCTGGGATTGAGTTTAGCTTTATGCTGACCATCCTGCTGAGGTCCCCAGTTACAACATGTTTCATGCCTCAACAACCAAGATAAGGCATGACATTTAGGTGAGATTTTAAAGAAGGAAATTAAAATTTTCAAGTTGCTGGGACATGCTTTCAAGTATTTTTTAGGGGATCCTTTGGCATGCCATGGCCCCTGCAGCAATTTCAGTGAGCCTCAGTATAAGTCTGTTGAATGAACAAATGAATTAATGAAATGCTTTAATTCTGCAGGTGCTATTTCTCCAGCATAGAAAGATTAAATTCCTACAACTATCCCCTCTTCTTTCATAATCCAAATTGATTTAACCCCTATAATTTTCACTGCTTTCCAAGTCATTCTGTACTAATAGCCCCCTAATTTCCCTAAGAATCTAAACACTAGGAGAATCTAGTTCTTTAATTAGCCAGTACTTATAACAAGTGTTTCCTTCTATTTTGAAAGTGAATCTTTCAGTGTATAAGCGTCAAAGGGCCAAATAACACCCAAAGGTATTAAACCAATTACTAGAAGACAGAGGAGCGGATCTGTGCTGGGAAAATGGTAAGAGGGTCAAAACAAATCACTTGGAAGTGAATGCTTCCCTTTGGCAGCTGAAATGAAACAATCACCCCACCCCATCCCCATGCTTTTGCTGACATTTCTTTAAAATACCAATGAGCACCTCACGTTGTCAAATTAGATCAATCCAAGCTGCTGGTGTTTTGTGACTTAAAAGCCACATGACTATGTCTAGGATGTTTCAGGATGTTCTCATTATTTTAATCTTTTTAATAAAGGCAGTTTGTTAGCTCTATAACTAAATATGCAACCTTTTATGTAATTGTAAGACTTTGTGTAATTGAATTCACCAGTAAGAAAACATTTTCCATTACCATTCAACTCAATCCAACCAACACTTACTATGGTATATCAGTCCCTAAATTAGGTCAAGGGGATCTAGAGGTAAATATGACATTATCGCTGCCCTCAAGGATCTTACAAAATAAACAATAAATTAGAATTTGCTTATTCATGTGTAACAACCAAAAGTTGTTCCCACCACAGGGAGCATAGAACTAACTTCATTTTACTCTGGAGGTGGGACAGTGGCAGGGGAGGCTTCCCAGAAGAGGTGACTCTTTGGCTGGGTTTTGAAGGATGAATAGAAATTCACTAGGTGCATCAGGGGATGGGCCCTGGCATTCCAAGCAGTGGCATAGCCTGTATGTATCCTGATTTCTTGTTTAGAAACCTAGGATCATCCTTATAGAGACACCTGAAATAAAATCCTAAAAAAGAGTTATTGGCCTGAAGATATTTATTGTACTTCAGGAATGTTTCTGGAATTTTAATTTTGGGTTAAAATATTCTCTAGCTAGTCTCAGTTGGAGAAAAAAATTATTATTGGGTACAGCTTTCTTTGTTTAAAAACTATGTAAAAATCAGTTCTCAGATTTTTGTTTGTTAGCTGTGAACAAGAAGGATCACTATTTTCTTAAACTACTTATCCTGAACAATAACCACTTCTACCCATTCAGAAGAGAAGCCACCTCTCTAGGCATCTTCAGTCACTCATATACCATGCATACCCTAGGCGCCCACTGGGCCAAGACACCAGTTGGGCGTGTTAAATGCCAAGTCGCATGTGACCTTTTTCTGTCCTTGAGCAACTTCTCATCCAGGAGAGAGGGGAAGATGCCCTGCGGAGGTGATCTGGATCCCTGTGCCCAGGGCGAAGACCTTTCAGAGGTCACAAGACGACTAGACACACTTCTAGGCAGCCTTTGGAGATCTTGGATGAGAAGCCGCTCTGCTCTGTTCTCCCTGCTCTGTACGAGGAGGAAGAATCTTTCCCTGTCTCGCTATGAAAGCTTCCTCAGAGCTGCCCTAATGCAACTCTGGCTACAGAGGACGAGGAGGAGCAGCCCAATTCCTGGCCCGTTCTCCTCTCCCCCGCTCCGTCTCTGGCAGCCCACGGCAGCTCACAGCC
Source organism: Manis pentadactyla (assembly GCF_030020395.1). Classification (NCBI taxonomy): domain Eukaryota; kingdom Metazoa; phylum Chordata; class Mammalia; order Pholidota; family Manidae; genus Manis; species Manis pentadactyla. Next base: position 2,830,178 of record NC_080037.1, read on the forward strand.
CGCGGCTCTCCCCGCTGCTCTGCCTGTCGCCGCACCTCCCCGCGGAGACTTTTAGAGCCTGAGCAGAAGCCAGGCTCAGGCCACTTCCACGCCACACAGCAAGCGCCACAAGCAGCCTCCGAACTGATCTGAAACTTACCTGCTGGTGGGACCAAGATGCACAGAAGGCAAAGCTCCGTCTGTCGACGTCTCTAGCTGGTAAAATCACACAGCACATTTTCTCTTACCTGACACACCTGACATTTGCTCTTACACTTTGTTAAAAGGGAGAGAATGACCTGTCCAGGTGTTGATGGTGCTGGTGTTGGGGGCAGGGGGAGAGAGAATCCATTGAACCTAATCCGGAGTTTGCAACAGCCTGTGAGTCCATTAGTTGTCCATGAACTCAGACGCAAAGGAGAAGTTGAAAGTTTGGGGAAAGACATTTTCTTCCAGGCTAGAGGCGTATGACAAGCCCTCCTGACCTAAAGTAGAGTCCCCTGCTATACAAACTCAAAGCAGTCACAACTACAAGGTTCTCTACCCAGTAAAAATGCATCAGAGCAGTGCCTTAATGCAATGAGTCTTTGAGGACTGGAAAGGAGCAAATGAAGTGTGTCTGTCATTGAAAAGGAAAATTAGGATGATCTGGTTATTTTAACCAAGCTACCTAGGCTTTAATACATGGTTTCCCCCCCCACCCCACATAAACTATTCCTTAAAATCTGCCTGGAGAGTAGACATAAGACATATAATAGAGACCAAATGGACTTATGTGCACAATGAAAGTTTCATTTTTAGAATGTTAAAAATATTCTAAAGACCATCATTTTATCCTGCCTTTTAGGCAGAATCTTTGATCACCTAGTTCAAGAAATTTATTCTGATGTTTTTTCTTTGTCTTTATAATTCGACACATTGAGTTGGGAGTTTGTTTTCCTTATTTTTTACTTTGCCAAATTAAATCCAATAAACATCTGTTTCAGACTAAAGACAATGATTTTCATCTTTGTCTCAAGTCCATTAAATTTGTGAGAACTTTGCCTCCTTTAACTAACAATAACACTTCCATTCTCTGTTCTCCAGTCATTAAAAAACTTGTTAGTGTCAAAGTAAGACAAGTAGATGTGTATACTCAATCGTATTATAACTCTTAGGATTTAAGCACATAACCATATGCCATCTCTCCCCATTCAAGGGCCTGTTCCTGGCGGCAACTGTGTAAAAATCTTAGCTGTTCCCTCTGCGCTTTACTCCTATATTTCTAAATATGTTTCTCCGCTAATTTATTCAAAGTTTCTACTTAGACATTAGTTACTTCCAATCATAGGTGATGACTTAGTTTCCTTACACTATCCCCCCCACCAAACACATAAATCCTCATTTTCTGTCTACTAGTAGAGCTATGTCACTATTATTTTTATTCAATCAACATTCAAAATTATACTAAACAATATAAAAACCAGACCTGACATTTTTATTGTTAGCAAACATAGGTCAGAGCTGAACCATTTATACCGATTATGTTTACTGTCAGAAACTACCTTTTTTTCCCCTAAAGTAAGTCATTGCTTTGTTTTTTGGTTTGCTTGGGTTTCCACATACTTATGAATTTCTCCTCAAGCTTTCGAAGAGAAATATGAGAATTATGATATTCTTCTCAAAAGTACACATTAGCACATTTATTTGTTTTTTCCCTTGAAGCTACCCCTCCAGGGCCCTCAAGTCCTGTGTGACCTGCAGTGGGTGCTCTTGAAGCCCACTTACCCTTGGACTTCTCGCCAGCGTCCTGCAAATCCCCTTCACTCGGCTCCGGGTTGTATGTCCTCCTTCCTGAGCCCACGGTTCCCTCTTTCTTGGCTTAGCCCCTCATTCCTTTGGAACAGATCCCAGTAGCTTCTGGAGAAAAAGTACACAAGAAATGCTTTTACAATTTTATTTTATCTATTTGAGATCTCAACTACTGTTAATCCTACCCTCCAACTTAAATGTTTAGGTGGGGATAAAAATCTGGGTTGGAAATAATGTCCTCTCAGCATTTTGGAGGTTTTGCTCCGGTGCCTTATAACCACCAGCTCGCTTTTCCCCATTCCTGATCCTTAGAATTATTCTTACTTTTCCACTCTGGAAATTTACCAAATATTCTCTTTCTCCCAATAGTGTGGGAAGTTTTCTTTGATTATTTTATTGATAATTTCCTCTCCTTTGTTCCTTCTTCTTTCTCTGTCTGGATTTTTTGTACTTCACAGATTATCTAAATTCTTGTCTTTTTTCTCCTATTTTCTATTTGTTTGACTTTTGTTGTTGTTCTGTTCTCTGGAATATTTCTCAATTTGCTCTCCCAGTCCTTCTATTGGACTTTTAACTTTTGATATCATATATCAGTCATTTTATTATTAAGAGTCCTTCCTCATTTCCTAAATGTTCATTTTCTGTAACATTGATACTTAATAGATGAACTATCTTTTTATCTGTCTGAACATATGAACACATTACTTATACCTGCTCTGACACTTACTCCTGCTCCCTGCATTGTCTGTCTTTCTTCTTAGATCCCTTTCATGCCTTTTTTTTTTTTTCCGGTCTTTAGAGTTGTAGGCTTTCCTTGAATGTCAGGTAGTCAATTCATATTTAAGAATGAGGCACTACAAATCAGGCTGAAAGTTCTATGTGCAGGTGCAGAGATCAGCTAATGAGCTAACCACAGGAAACTACTATTCATTAGGAGACCCCAAATCTTAGCATCTGTAGGTCTTTTTTCTTGGGATGGTTAATTTCCCCAGAGGGGGATCTTTTCAACTTCTCCTGGGAGTGGTGGGTAGGTGCAAGGTATATGTTTTGCTAAGAGCCTTGTGGGATTCAATCAAAGACTATGGGGGATCTCACCATTCAAACGCTGTCCTTCACTTAGTCCCTCTGACTTCAGGATGGCTGCCCCCTCCTCCCTCTAGTGATGCAAGCGTCCTTCAGCTCAGAGGCTCTCTGCTTCCAACTCTAGGCAGTAACCATGGCCCTGCTTTTGGGGTGGAGGGATGCCTCATCGTTACTTAACTGTAGTTGCTTACTGCATAGTTACTTACATAGCTGAAGAAGGAGTACAGGGGTCTAACTGCTCTTCACACAGAGTTTTAACCAGTGTTCTAGTTGGGAGTCCCATCTCACATTTAAGCCTTTAGAACTACCTCTTATCTCGAATGCCTTAATTCCGTCTCTAGAATAAGTATGCTCTTTCAGTAGACCTCAGTTCTGCCAAGTCAGCAACCGTTCATTTATTTACTGTGCCTCTCGCCAAAGTTTGTCTCTAAACTCTTGTCACCTTCTCTTCCATTTTCCTTTTGTTTATACCTTTTTATTTCTTTAGCTGTTATTTTAGTTGGGTTTTAGGAGGACACACAAATAGAAATATGTGCTCAAACACTCATGTTTGAGTGGAAGTCTGTAATGTTCTATTTGCTTATAAAATAACAAAAGATTTAAATAATTGCACAACCATAACAATTGCAGAGCCAAAATGCTGTTGTTGAAACTGAACAAACTGGGTGACAGGCGCCCATCCCACAAGAGTTCAAAATGTCCTGTTAGCAGCATACAAAAGTCTGAATTCCACATAAAAAAGGCTGCAAGTATGAGTGCGTTAGCTATAGGGAAGCCATCATGAAGTAGGGTCATAATGAGCAATTTACACCAAAGCAATCTGAGTTATTTCCATGATTGAGTGATGGGTCATATAAATAAAATACAAGGTGCAAATATATGATGAAAATTGGAATTTTATTAAGTTTTTCTCATGGCTAAACTAGGAAGATATGGTCTATCCAAGTTATACTCAATATCTTTACATGCAAGAACCCTTAAAAATTGTTTTCTTATTTTTGAAAAATTGTATCTCCACATTTTTAAAAGATCTACACACATTAAAAAAGTAAAAAAAAAATAATAGTTCCACCCAGAAATGTTTTAGACACTTTTCATATTAATAAATATCAATATAATCATTTTTAATAGCTGAAGGGTACAATAATACCATTGCATTATGTACTATAATTTACTTAATTTATAGCCAGGTTATTTCCAAATTTGGAGATATTATCATTTGGGGCATATACACTATTGCTCAAGGAGTTCCACAAAATAGCAAATGTACATTGGGATATCTATTGATTGAGAAAATGCATACTGACCAATTCTCATATGAAGTTAATAACAATCTTAAATGAATTGGTGATTTATTACTCATAACACCCTTAGGATACATTTTAAAAATAAAAATACACATATGCATGAAACACTATTTATAAAAATCTACAAACAATAAGAAATATACAGAAACCTAGGATTAGCTCATGTCTCTGTGCCTAAACCCCCAAAACCTCCATGACCTACTGGTTTGGAATTACTAGATGGTGTGTTAGATGGTACCCAATTGGTCTGAAGCCATCAACAGAAGTATATAATGTTGATGTCGTACAGAACTTAATTCTAGGCATCTAATATCTTCATCAACAATTTAGACAACAGACTTTTAGAATGCTCATTACTTTTTCAGAGGACAAGTTGAATAGGGTTGTTTGCGAAGGTTTGAATAAAAGACAATATTATCTTCTCAAAATGGGGAGGAAAATGGATCTTAAACAAAGAAGATCCTTCCCTTTATCAAAAGCAGACATGCATACGAGAAAGACCTACTGGCGTCAGTGGTCTGCAAGCTGGAAGAGGAGGGTGCTTTTTGAGATCATCACGGTAACAGGATACAGTAACAGGAGAAACACACTCAAAGCCAGGGTGTAATCTATCCAGTATATTTCCAGTGGCCCAACAGGGGCTGGTGGCATGAGTTTTTACCAGCATACCTGACTCCCAAACAAATACATAGTCTAGATAAATTAAAACTAATCATTTTATATATCTCCATATGCATAATTTCTTCAGTGATGGTTTGATGACAGTGGGTTATACTGACTGATTCTCACTCCACCCTACAAATAAAAAAATCAGTATTTTTTGTTTGGTTGGTTGGCTTGTTGCTTTTCTCCTCTCCCAACTGATGATCCAGCTCTGGATGACTGCCCCCCAAACCCCTGGATGCGGGCAGTGCCAGCATATGTGAAGCTCCCATCACCAAACACATAGGTAAGTGATGCGGAAACAGTGCTGAGCTGCCACATGGCCCCAGCCCGGGGATTTCATGGCAACTTTATGTTAAACCAACAGGTGCCCAGACCAGCAGGTCCCTACCAGCCTGCCTCATTTGGGGACAAGATCTTCAATCAAATTTCAAATTCATCCAACCCTGGGGAAGGTCAGCCCTTGTGTGGTCTGGGCGGATGCAGGCCCTTGGTGCCAGGAGCCCCCTTAGCCTCGCAGCCTGACCTGAAGGAGCCAGAGGTGCCCCGACAGCTCCAGTGACTTCCTGGGGACTGGAGAAGTCGGTGCGCGATTATCCTGTCCTGGTCAGCCCGAGCTAAGAGGAGGGACTCTACCAGAAGGGGAGCCTGGGGTGGGGCAGAGCGTAGGGCCGCATCCTGCGGGTCTGGGCCCAGGCACTATGTGAACCAAGGACTCATTCTACCTCCTGCTCTGCAGGTGCTGCCTCTGGGACCTTGGCTAGATTTTCTCTGGCAGGACAGCCAGAGCTGGCGGCTCAGGGCTCCCAAAGACCCAGGTGGACGCTGTCAGTCTTCTTAATGGTCAGGCTCCAGCTGGCCCAGCGTGACTCTGCTGCTCTCTGCTGCTCAAAGCAGCCAGGCCTTTCTTGATTCAAAGGGAAGAGGAAATAAGCCCCTTCTTTCAACAGAAGAGTGTGAAGCATTTGTAGCTGCCTCTAATCTTCCTCTGCAAGTTCCCTTTCATTGGCGAGGTCATTAATTTTGGTTGCTAAGGGAAACTCAAAACTCAGGACCCAGGTCCCTGATAATGATGAACAGCTGCATTTCCCGAAGTATTTTGTTTTTAGTATTGATGGCAGTAGTTGACAGTCAGTGTTTATTGAGTACCTAGGAGAGACAGAGCTTTGTAATAACAACTACAGAAATCAGCATTGTAATAACTAGAGAAATCAGTCTTGGCTTTGTTAAACGTGACTGGGCCGTTCTGAATGTGAATGGGGCATGTGTAGAAGGTGAGGTCAAGGGCAATACTATTCTGAGATCTGAGATAGGAATTCATCTTAGAACGGGGGTGGGGGGGTCTCTGTGATGCTGTGAGACTGGTGCTTGATCCCCTTGACTCCTGACTCCCTGACTTGACACGTGAACATTGCACTTACCATGACCTTCAAGGCCTGCAGCCTCCTCTTCCACTTTACATTCCACAGCACCCCCGGAAGTGGCCCCTAAGCCCACTGAGGAAGACTGAGCAGGACTAGGCTGTGCTGTCAGCAGAGGCAGGACCTTTGACAAATAGCAGCAGGAGAAAGACAGCTGCCGGGTTAGTGACATGAGAGGGAGAGAGATGTAGTCAGTGAGCTGTCAAGGAAGACGGTGTTCAGCTCCCTGCCCAGAGGAGGGCAAAGCATTGCCACCCCACTCAGGTCCGACTCGGCCACAACTCATCCTTTGGCCAAAGAGATATGAGTGAAGTGGCCAGGTGGCCCCCAGGGACCCTTGTGTGCTGGGATTCATGCCCTTGTATAATCCTCTTCTGTACCGAGTCAGGGCTGGCCCTTCTGATCAACAGGATACGGCAGAAGTGCCAATATACGCTTTCAGAGACTAGGCCGTGAGAAGCATGGCAGCTATGGGATCACTTGATCTGGGAAAGGTCACCCACTCTGCTGTGAGGATGTCCACGCAGTCCCACGGAGGCGTGTGGAGAAGACCCAGCCAGCAGCCAGTGCCACCTCGCCAGCCTTGTGAGTGACCCGCCTTGGAAGTTGCACCCTCCAGCCTTAGACGAACCTTCAGATAATGCAGCCTCAGCTGCAATCTTATGAGACCTTGAGAGAACCACATAGCCTGAGATCCTGATCCCTAGAAACTGTGAGACAATGATCAGTTAGTGACTTAAGCCACTCTATTCTGGAGTGACTTGTTATGCAGCAACAGGGAGCTAATCTAATGAGTGTAAGTGATGTGGGATATTTCCCACCATGTGGACATGGTAAGAACTGGCTTGGTTTAGTCAAGCTCCTTTTCTCCTACCACGACCCCAGCTGTGTACCAGACAAAGGATGATTCCTCAGTTTGGGTCCGAGAGCAAAGGCAGCATGGAGCTTGGCCACCCTGATCCAAGATGGATGTGATGCCTGAACAAGAAATGAACCTGTGGGTAAGATTCCTCAAGGGAGGAACAACCTAAGACAGGCACAGTCGCAGGGGGCCATCAGGTGAGAAATTGGGGATCAACAGAGGTGAGGCTTAGAACCTCACCCCCCCGTTCTGAGAGAAATCTTCTGCATACGTGGATGTTTTATTGCCCATGTCTAGCTTGGATTAACACATAGTCTACAGGCACACACCTGATCATCTACATGTGCTCTCTTACAACACTAAACTATGTTTTCCACCTTTATCTTGCATCTACCTACCACTTCAGCATTTTATTTAAAAAAATAGTAATAATAATAATAAGGGAGAAATGTGGGATTCACATATAAATCAAGTATAAAAATCAAACGAATATTCATATTTGACCTGATTGTTTATAATTCATGATGCGTGATCAAAACCTAAAGTTTCTGTGATGACTGCCCTTGTACTGTTCACCATGTAAGAACTTATTCACTATGTAAGAACTTGTTCGTTATGCTTCAGAAGATTGGAGACTGTTGAGAATTAGGCTTGGGGTGGATTAATGATTGTACATTGAGTCCCCTATACAGAATTTTATTGTTGTTAACAACCATTTGATCAATAAATATGAGAGATGCCCTCTTAAAAAAAAAAAAAAAGAAAGAAACCTGTGGTTGTAAGCCCTTGAGGTTTGGGGGTTTGGTGGCGCATGAGCCAGCCCATCCCGGCTGATACAGCTACAGATTGTCTTTATGACAAGTTAAATTCAAACTGTTGCTTTAAAGATGTAGATTAATGGAGGATTCCTGGAGGTAGGAGAGAGATCTGATGTATATTTGGATAGTAAGTTCGGGAAGAGAGCACTGGAGACTGTACAGTCCTGTCCTCTCTCTGCCTCTGCCCTGGGGCCTGAATGCACTGATCAGGAAGCACCGAGCGTGCCAGCCCGTCCTTCAGCAGCCCGTGTGTCAGCATGGCTGCGTGTATGATCTGATGACAGTTGGCAGTTGGTGTCCCGTGGTTCTGCCTTTAAACTAGGGACATAACTGGTACCTACAGTCGTCCTTCCAAGGCTGCCGAGATGAGAGAATGGAGAGCCTCCAAACAGAGCGTGGGCACGGCTCCGTGAGTGCAATAGCCGGGTAACAGCTTATGGGCAACTTTGCAAAACTCCAGATGTCATTGACCTTACAGCTAATTATATTCTCTTAGGAAAGAAACCAGCTGGTGCAAGCAGAAGAGTCTAAACTCATTTGCAAAGTAATATGAGTTTTCCCAGCTTAGGATTCATTGCTTACATCATCTCCTGAGAGAACAGCCTAGAATACCATACATGCATCAGTTTCCTATGAGGGCAGGGGGAGCCCCTAACAGGTGGGCATTCCTGCCATGTTGGTCTCTAGCTGATTTGTAAGGCACAGCAGGCAGTGGAAGATCCAGGCTCCCAGTGTTCTGGAACCTTGAGGAAGGGCCAGATGATATTTCTCGGAGGGGCAGAGAGAGAAGCAGAGGGCCATTTGTCCACTGATGTAACAAATCCTTGGTGAAGTGCGGGAGGAGCTCTCTGGGCTTCTGGAGAGAAGCACAATGCATCGGCCTTTCCTCTCTGCCCCTCCTGTCCCCAGAAGGGACCCGATCTTATACACCTCTGTCCGGGGCACCCCATTCTGAAGACTCCGTGCCCATTTTGACGCCCGTCTTTAAATCCTCTTTCCCATAGCTGACCCTCTGAATCCAGGGCCTGAACTTCCAGCTTCCTCTGGAGGTCTCCGTGTGACTGTCTCTCCTGCATGGACCTCAGGCTCCTGCACCCAGACCAGCTTGCTCCCTGTCCTTGGTTCCGGTTCCTTCAATTTACTGCTCTTGCGGCGGCCCAGGCTAGAAACTCTGCAGTCCTCTCTGAGCATTTCTGCAGAGGCTGAGACACAAAAAGTCTGCCAAGCCCACAGCTGTGCTCCAAGACCTCTCCTCTAAACAGGGTGCCCTGCTGGCACCACATGGCTGGGCTCCTCCTGGACCCGAGGCTCTGGCAGCTGAGGAAGCTGCCTTGTGGAGACATGGATATAAGCTAATTGTTGAGACTTTCCCTCCCACCCTTTGAACCAGAGACTCAAAGAGCCAGGCACCTAGTCAGGAGGGAGGAGAAGCTCAAAGACACAGAAGAAAGCTGGGCAGATGTCATGAAGACACGTGGTCACAGGCTGAAAGCTAAGAGGAAGCAGGTCATGAGAAAAGGCAGTCCCCGTAACAGGCTGTAGCCAGTAGGCGACCTGAGTGCCAGGGCTGAAGGGTGGCTGGGCAATCCAGTCTTCTCAACGTTTACTTCCAGCGGCTAAACAATGGTTGTGGAAGGCTTGTCCCCTGTCCTCTTTGCCCCAGACCATCGTAACAATCCCTCTGGCCTGGTGCGGGTCTGTGAGCCTCCATTCTGCACCACCCAAGGGTCTAATAGCCCCTCCCCGGGCCCTCATTCTCTCCACTCTCTCAGGCTGTTGTGTGAGCCTCCTAACTTGTCACCTGTTCATCCCTCACACGCATTTTAATACACCTGCAGTGCTCTGCACACCATTGTGTCCCATGCTTCCCCAGGGCCTGCAGGTTCTGAGCACATCAGGTTCCTGACCCCAGGCCCACATTCACTCTCAGGCACTGGCCGCCAAGGGCTCGAAGGGCACGGCTTACCCGGGGCTGGGTGCAGTGTGGCGGGAAGAACACGCACAGCTCTGGGAGTTCCTGGCTCTCACATTTACCAGCCATGTGATCAGGAAAGTTCCTTAAACTTGAAGAGCCACAGGCCACTAACTGTAAATTGAGCAACTTCCTACCTGCCACAAAGCTTTTGCCCAAACGCCTGGTACATCGTAATCACTCAGAAATGATGTCCCTGCTCCTTTGCGAGGAAACAAGATTTAACAGATGTCTCCTGCTATGGACAACACGCACGTGTCCCCTCAAACTCACGTGTTGAATCCTAGCCCTCAAAGCGATGATATTAGCAGGCAGGCCTTTGCGGAGTGAGTAGGTCAGGAAGGTGGAGCCTCATGAAGGGGATCGGTGCCCTCATAACGGGAGAGACAGGAGCCTTGACCTTGTGCTCTGTTCTCCACCGCATGAGGGTGCAGAGAAGGCGGCCACCCGCAAACTGAGAAGCAGTCTTTCACCAGACATCAGATCTGCCAGCACCTTGATCTTGGATTTCCCAGCCTCAGGACTGTGAGAAATACTGTTGTTTAAACCACCCAGTCCATGGTAATTGCTCTAGCAAGTAACTGACTCACACGGTTTTGCTGACCTCCCCTCCGGACTGCAGAATGTTCCGTACTAGCCCTGGGTGGGCTGCTCTTCCTGGGCTTTTCATCAGCTCAGAGAACACGCCTTCCAGCAAAGGCTGACGGTGCCCCTGAGGCCTGCGTCTAGGCCATTAGGGTGGAAGACGTACCCTGGCTGTTCCCACCCTGCCTGCTGGCTGGTTTTGCCCTCTGCAGAACAGCCGTAACCGGGCCAGAGCGGGAGGCAGCTCGCGGGGAGTGCGGCGCACAGTCTGGAGCTGGACTGCCCAGGGCCAGGCCGGCCCCACCAGGATCTCCTTATCCCGAGAATGCGGGGCGGTGACAGTGAGTGCCTACCTCCTAGGTCGGGCGCGAGGCTTAAAGGAGTTTAGCAGATGGAAAGTGTATACCACAGTCCCTGGCACATAAGAAGCCTTCAGTATGTGGGGACCAGCTTATTCTGTGCTCTTCACGGCGTTAATGTAATTCTCAGAATAGCCTGAGGAGGTTCGGAGGGACCTGTTCAGCTCCAGAGCTCAAGCCCTCATCTTAGGACGTGCTCCCAGGTCAGCCTGGACCGACCCCGGCCAAGCTGGGCGTCTCCTCACCTGTGTAGCCATCTCACTCTGGGCTGAGCTCTCCTCACTCACTGAGTCACAACGAGCGTATGATACGCAACTTATTTAAAATTGCTTTTTCACCGCAAAAGCATCACATATTTATTACAGAAAATGTACTTGTTTGACACAAAGAAAGGAGAGAACAATAATGTGTATCTTAAATGTGGCCCTTCCACAGGCAATGTCCTCATCTTTCAGTCCATTCGATCAGTGACTCACATATTTTTTTTTAGTGTTTTAGTTTAGAATAGTTGCAGATTTACAGAAAAGTTGCAAAGATGGTACAGGGAGCAGGCCCCACGCCAGTTCCCCCGACTACTCACTTGTTACATTCACAGTGAATGAACCAATAGCGATACATTATTATTAAGCCACGCCCACATGTATTCAGATTTCTTCTGACACTTTTTCTGTTCCAGGCCACCACGCTGCCTTTAATTGTGGTGTCTCCTCTTGGCTGTGACCGTTTCTTGGTCTTTTTATGTCTGAAAAACACCTCGTCCCTGTGTAGAGCAGGTCATTCTCCCCATACGGCTCTAGTTGGACGCGCTTTCCTCGAAAGGGAATTTTAGATGAAGCTTTGGAGGCGAAGGGGGATTCACAGGACTGGCTTGGACTTGTTAAGCCCAGGCCCCTCCACCTTCCAGTGGTGAACATGTCCAGCCAGCCCGGGGGGCACAGGGAAGGCGGGAGGGCCAGGCGAGGAGGGGGCGCAGTCCAGCTCAGGGCCCCGCGTGGCCGGCTGCACAGCTGCTGTTCTCACTGGGTCAGAGTTCTCATGGCGCCCCCCTGCCCTCACCTCCGCAAGCCAGGGCCCCGCTGTCTCAGGGGAGGGGTCCCCCTCTCAGTGGAGACAAGCAGGCTGGCTCCCTGCTTTCCCCAGCCACCCAGCCCCTGCCTCACAGCCATGTATTCCCATGGCAGGCATAAATCTGGGGAGATCACAGTTAACACCCCGTCTTGCCTGTGAGCCAGACTCCTCGCCTCCTCACACGCACCTCCTCCTTTTAGAGGCTCTTTCTAGCCCTCCTTGCTTCTCTCTCCACTCCCTATACCGCAGCTTCTTTCGCGACTCTTGACAAGGAGAGAATTGCAGCAAACAGAAAAAGAATGTTTAAGCTTATGCCCTCCGGCCTGTTTCATCTCCTGAGCTAAATTCCAAGTGGGTAATTGCATTAGCCACCCCCAAATCCAGCCTTCCCTGGGGGCTGGCCCCCTGACCTCCCTCTCCCTCACGGAGCTGGGACAACAGTTTGTAGAAGCCTCTGCCCCTAAATTTCCAGTCTGTCATTTCCAGCCGTCCTGGTCTGACCTGCAACCGCCCAGGCTTCCAGAACATAACCTTTCTCCTGCCACACCCCCTGCACAGCTCAGAAAGCTGAGCTTGGGTTCTTAGCTCCAAGGAGGAGAATTAGGTGAACGCCGCAGGGAGGGGCCGGGCCAGGCTGGGCTAAGATGGGGCAGGACATGCGAAGGGATTTAGGATGGGACACGGCATCGCGGCCCTGCTCATCTACAACCAACAGAAATGTCTGTCACTTTTCCCTACGAACTTGGCATTTTCTCTGGAGTGGCTGTGACCCTGTGCACTGTGGGCAGGGCACAGGTGACTGTCCTGGGCGATTCCCCTGGCTCAACACCGAGATGTGCACCGAGGTACAGGAATTGGTACCACCTGCCTGAGTTTCTGTCGTGAGACAAACACATCTGAATCTCCGCTTGGCATTTTGTTCCACGTGCCCATGTTCATTGTGATATTTATTCGCAGTCACCAAGATACGGAAACAGCTGAAGCGCCCATTGATAGACGATGAATAAAGAAAATGTGGTACATACACACAATGGAATGTTATTCAGCATAAACAAGAATGAGATCTTTCCATTGGCAACTACATTATTGGGACTTGAAATAAGTCAGAGAAAGACAAGTACTGGGTGACCTCACTTATATGTGGACTCTAAACACCAAACCAAACCAAACCAAACCTTGACTCATAGATACAGGGAACAAACTGGTAGTTGCCAAAGGTAGGGGGTGGGGGTGGGTGGATGAAATGGGTGAAGGGGTCAAAAGGTACAAACTTCCAGCTATAAAATCAGTAAGTCCTGGGGATGTAACAAGCAGCATGGTGACTACAGTTTATAATACCCTATTGCGTATTTGAAAATCGCTAAGAAGATTACCTTTTAAGGTAGCTCTTAAATGTTTACCTCTCAAGAAAAATCCTTTTTTATAACTATGTATGGTCACAGATGGTAACTAGACTCACTGTGGTGGTCATCTCTCAATGTGCACAGATGTCAAATCATTATGCTGTACCCTTGAAACAATTACAATGTTATATGTCAATTATACCTCAATTAAAAAAGAAAAAAAGAAAATTGCAGGCAATATACTTCAATAATTTCCAAGATGCTATCCAAATGTCTAGGCTGGGCTGAGTTAATCACTGATGAATTTTTAAACATAACTCAGAGTTTCAGATGTTTATACTGGTTAAGTCAAATAATCTTCTAAAAAATGTTGCTTCTCAAAAGATGTTGCTCTTATCTGGTAGTGTAATTTGTTTTGAAAATTCTTAGGCCTCCTTTTTTTGCAGTTAAAATAAAAATTCACATGAATTAAAAAAGAATTCTCTGTGCTGGTGGTTTACAGTCATTTGAGGAAAGAAAAACAAACGAATAAATATGTAATATGGCCGATGGTGAAAATTGCTATGAAGAAAAATAGAACCGGTTAAGGAAGTAGAGGTCATGGGAAGGAGTGGATTTTATATAGGGAGGTCAACGATGAAGCAGGTTGAGAAAGCGAGGCACTGAGGAGGGAGAGTTCCTGGCAGAGGCAGAAGTGCAAAGGCCCTGAGGTTGCAGCGGCCTTAGTCCTCAAGACAGCCCCAGAAAGTCAGTGCATGCTGTTGCTATCCCCTCACTTTGTTTCTGTTTTTTTCTTTTTTAACTCATTGCTTCTTGTCTTGCCTGAGGGTTTCAGCCCCAGGCAAGCTCTCTGTGGTTACATAAGATGGAAAAATGACAGTGGAATGTTCTTGGGGTGAAAGGGTTTATAGGTAGCTTCACTTACGGTGGTTGGCTGAGCCCTAGAATGATTCTACACCCAGCAGTCTGCAGGTTCTTAACGCACCTCCTTCTCTGCCTCCACGCAAAGCACTGGGCAGAGCTCTTTATATAGTGACTCAGTAACAGCTCATTGCCTGCGGGTGTGGGAGCAGCAGCCTAGCAGCAGGCCAGTGACATCATCAGGTAGTTTAGGGTCAGGGGAGGGTCCTGGCCTAGGCACTTGCATTCTCCCCACACTTCTTCAGTTTCTTCATCCTCTTCCGTCTTCCCTTTCTCCCCTCCCTCCCCCACCTTTTTCTTCCTTCCTTTCCTGCCCTGATTTTCTCCCTCTTCACAGCAGCCTTATCTAGCACTTGGAGGAAGCCCAATCTCATCCAGAAAATGCTAAATGTTTTAAGAAGTGGGAAGAGGATACAAAGAAAATCTGTCTCCGTGAGTGACACTCAGTCTACAGGTAGCCACCACATGCTGCTAAGACAGCCCTCCCTGGCTCCGGGCCAGGCAGAGGGGACCCCAGCTCCTCCGACCACCACGGGGCTACCTGCGTCAGCATCTACCGTCGGCTCAGAGTGCTGTGGGCGGCAGGACGTGGGATGGGCACCAAGGGACTGTAGAGAGCACATCGCACTGTCTGTCAGCAGCAGATGGAAAACTCACCAGGACCTGCCAGGAAAGATAGCCTGGTTCACAATTAACATCGGAATGCTTAACTCTGCTCAGCTGCTTTAGTGATCCAGGAAAAATCAGTTGTTTAGCTTGTATGCAGTTTCAGAAAACGCATTACATTTTATAAAGCAAAGTGAAAACTATCACTTAACAAGGAGATGCTTTCCCATCCTCTTCCTTTAACCTTATGCCAAAGGTGTGCAATGATTAAGTTTCTTGGCCTTTAAAGGAACACCCCCGTTTGTATGCGCAAAATCAGCATTGCCACACGTGTGAAGTCTGGGGTGTCTTGAGAGACACTGAGGGAGCGAAATGCCTGGTGGGGTCAGTACCTGCCTCACACAGAGACTGAAGGTGGATTGAAAACCAATCTCTCCCTAGTTTGTTTCCTTTTCTCCATTTGCGTATTCTCCTGATCTTGCCTCCCAGGCTCTGCAAAACCCGCGTGGATCCGCGTCATTCCCACCTACAATCTCTCCACCACCTTCTCTGCACCGTCTGTACCTGATCTCTGCTCAAGTTCGGGCCACGTCGTAGGGTGACGACTCATTCCCTCCCAGCCCTGGGCCCCTCTCCGGCAGCCTCCCGGCCGCCTTCATCTCTGTGTGGTCCCGTCCGCTTTGCAGGCCAGAAATGCCCAGTGGACGGCGAGTGGGCAGCTGGGCAGGGCTAACTGCTGAGGAGGATTTACGGCCCCTCCTGGCTGCCCCCTCTGACGTGCTGGCACCCCTGCAATGGCTTTCCCGAGGCAGTTCCGGGCCTGGGAGACGGGGCTCGGTGCAAGCGTTTGCCCACCTCCTGGCCTCACCACGGGCCTCACCTCATCTTCGCGTTTGTTGGGTCTGGACGGAGAGGTCGCTGGTTTGTGTCGGCAAAGCCCTCGATGTACTTCAAATCGCAAAGCCCGGCTCTGAGTTTGCACGGCCCGCAGCGAGCCACCTCCTCGCACCTGGGGAATCATCTGCCGGCGCTGACTTGGTGCCTGGAAATCCTAGATTATTTGTATGTCACAGAAAAAGAAAAAAAGGAAGAAAGGAAGGAAGGAACAAAGGAAGGTGAAAGAAGAATGGAGACTTTAAAAAGGAAATAGCTGGGAAATGACTTCATTTGTTCATTCATGCACCCATGTATTAACCGAATAGGAATATTTCTTGACTACGTGTGTGAACCGGTCATTGAGCCCCATTGTCGCAGGCACCGCCCTGGGTATGGGGCCGAGGGGGTTGTAGGCCTCACCGTGCAGATGGTCTCGCACCCCTCAGGAGGCCCAGGTCACAGAGCTGGAGTATGGAGCAGCGTCGCCCCGTTACCATGGAGACCCCAGAGAGAAGGGCAGGGAGTCCTCTGGTATCCTCCAGCTCCTCTGCCGCCACTGCCCGTTCATCTTGGCCGAGCCTCGGCCCTTTCTCCACCTGCTCCCGCCACCCACTGGCCCCTGGGAGAGGCAGAAGGAGTGGCCGACTCCTGGGGCTTCAGGCCGAGGTGTCACATGTCTTGGAGGGGGAGCGAGTAGGCTCTGCCTCAGGGCTGGCAGACCAGAGCTGCCGTGAAGAAATTTAGGAGGTGAATTAAACTTTAATTTGATTTCAAATGGTTTCAGCAACCGACAAAGGGACAGCAGTTTTCTGTGTCCCGTCACTGGTGGGAGGAATGCTTTGAGAACATCTGCATTATCACAGCAGTGACAACCAGAGCCAAGCCTGTATTTGTAAAGGTGCTGCCCTCCAAGGCCCTTTACGCTTGCTGAGCTTCTCTGCTCTGCTCTCGCACCTCAGTCCCAGAGAAACTGCACAGACTTGTAATTAACGCTGACCTCTCCTGCAGCTCCCCCGCTACTGCCTGCTCAACCACTTGCACCCCAAAAGGAAGAGACCAGCACTGTGGAGGTGAGAGGTGGGGTGTGGAGAGGGGGCCGGGAGAGAATGAGCCAGGAGGTGGCCTTCATTCATTCATCATCCTTCATTCATTCGACTCTTGCTAGGGACCAGCACCCTGCTGGTGGAGTGCTATGTGCTCTGAGTTTTAAGGGCATAGGAAACTGTATGGAGATGTGGAAGCACAGGAAAAAGGTGGGAAAATATGACTGGTTTGCATAGAATTCTGTTTTCCTGAAAGAATAGAAAAACACAGAAGTTTCCTATTTTTCCCCAAATCTTTTCTCTCCTTTTCCCCCTTCATCTTGCTGAGATGCCTAAATTGTTTAAAAAATAGAGATGATTTATTCTAATTTCTTGACAGAAAGTAAATGATGCAACAAGTTCCAAACTGACTTTAGTTTAGGCAATGGAAGTGATGAGTTTTAAATTCTAGAGGCCAAATGGATAAACCTAATACTGGATAGCCATGTGATAGAATATTATTCAGCTAGTGAAAAGAATAAAATACTGATACATGCTTTATGGATGAACCTAGAAAATGTTATGCTGAATGAAAGAAGCCAGTCACAAATGACAACACATTGTATGATTCCACTTACATGAAATGTCCAAAATATGCAAATTCAAAGAGACAAAGAGTAATGGTTGCCAGGGTCTGGGGGGAGAAGGGAATGGGCAATAACTGCTAATGAATATGGGGTTTCTTTTTGGGGGTGATGAAGATGTTCAGGAATTAGATAGTGGTGATAATTGCACAACCTTACAAATATGCAAAAAGCACTGAGCTGTATACTTTAAATGGGTGAATTTTGTGCTATGTGAAATATATATCAGTGAAGCTATAAAAGAAAATTCCACAGACCTGGTAATGAGTTAGATCCCAGGGTCTAGGTCACCTCACAATTTAAGTCCAGATGCTTCACAGCCTATGTAAGGGATCTGAGAAGTCTAATTATCCTCTGAGATAGGAAACAAGTGTTTAATGCTGGGGTACATCTTTAAAACACTACAGCAGATGAGCAAAGTAAGAGAATGCATGGCGTGGAATAGCACTGTGCCATTCATGCGAACTGGAAGCACATTTCCTGGAAGCATGTGCATCGTCAGGGGTGCACATGTATTCCTAGACATGTAAATATGGGTGCTGAGGACTGGGTTGGAATGATGATCAGGGATGAGAGGAAGGGTCATAAATGGGTTGCTGATGAGAGTAATGTACAAATGGAGGTTTGCCCTCTTAAGTTAATAAAGTATGGTAGGAAAGATTCTTATAAAAGAAACTGGGGAGATAAATTATCTACAATATAAGAGAAATGTAACCAGGAGTAATATGTTGCTCAAGTTATAAGGCAATTGGGAAATTCATTCGCTTTTTGAAAAGTAATTATTTTCTTTATTAAAGAATAACTCATAAATTAAAAATATGAATTAATGTATTTATTTCTACTATTTTTCCTAGCCTTTTATTTTGCATTATTTTTAAAGTTATCCTTACACAGCAGCCCAATCTTGTAAGCTGCTTTTCTCAGTTCACAGTATAATGATATTTATTCCTATCATTATAAATTCTCAATAAATATCACATTAATCGGGCAACTTTCACATCATGTGCGTTGATGGAAGGGAGCAGATTCAAAGTGGTGATAAGAAAAATCTACACAAAGAGCTGGACAAACTTTGACTCATCTGAATACCTAGAGAATTAATTTTCATTGATGGAGAAAGTCTTTCCTTTAAAAACTATGTAGTGTTCTACCTGGGCAACAGGAAATACAATTAAAAAGCTGACAGCTCAGAGGTGAAAATACTAGCTTTTCCCCCCAGTCCCTCGGCAATGGTTGCTGAAGACCATCCTCAGGAGGAGAGCCTGCAGAGGCAGGACCAGAGGAGCCTACGGATCCTGGGACGGGGCTGTTTTAAACTCACAGCTGAGACAATGATCCTGAAAGACAAAGTACCAGAGGGTGGAAAGGTTTCTTTAGATCCCACAAGCTGGCTTTGAGCGTCAGAAGCTAAAGCAAAGTAAAGCTGCAAAACATTTATCCACAGACCACAGAACACATAGGAATGGCCGACGACATGGGACGCCCCCTGAGAGCTATTTATTACTGAGATAAAGAGCTCATAGCAGGATGTAAATCAGCTGCATCGCTCTGCAGTCTACACTGTTTAGGTCACTGGCACTTCTGTTTTGATAGAAAGGCTTTCCTGATGGAGGAAGCAATGTGTGGATTTGCGTGCTGGCGCAGTGTCCTTCTCTGGCTGCAAACTGGCTCTCTGAGGGCACAGACGGAAGGGATAGCTTCCCATCCCAGAGGGAGAGGGGCCGCAGAAGCGGGAAAGGGGGGTGGCCGCGAGCAGCCCTGATATTCCCAGGGCTCTGCTGGGACCCTTCCAGCTCCCCAAACCGAAACACAACCCATGGACTCGGGGTTCACTCTCTAGAGATGGCGGGGCCACCTGACTGTGGAACCCTCCTCGGGCAGACCGAACCTCCGTGTCGGCTTCAGGTGAGGTGGCCAAGACAGCGTGCGCCTGCCTTTGCTGTTTCCTTAGTGTCCCCCTCGCCACCTGTGCGCTGGGATTGCAGCCTGGACCGTGGAGCAGAGAGGAGACTGCTTCCCCTGTGATCTCTCCTCCGACCACTGCCCCGTCCCACCGCAGGCTCCAGGCCTCCCCAGGGAAGGGGAGGGAACCGGGCCCCAAGCTTGGAGATGTGTGCACACATCACCACAGTCTCCTCGCCTCGAGATGGAGGTTCAGGTTCGGGCAGAGATAAAAAGAATACTTTTGGAAGGCACGCTTCTCCATGTGTGTCTCTGTGTGCGTATGGGTAACAAGCCCCTCTGTGTTCTTTTGAATCACTGGGGACCAGGCATGATTATTCAGACACTAAGAGTTACCGTGAAGGTGAATAGGCTTGGCCTGAGGCAAAATGATGTTTTCTGCAGAAAAAGTGGCTGGCATTCCAGAATACCCACTGCTACCCCTGATTAGGCTGCACATGGAGCTCAGACAGAGAGCGAGGCCACTCTCTTCTGGTTAGTTGTGTCTTCAGGTCGCCCATCGCCCAGACAGCCCTGGCATTAAACAAAACAGAGGCCCAGAAAGAAATTTTTTTCTGTAGACCAATCCCCAGCACACATTCTGCAGAGGGAAAAAAAAATGTCCTTCAAAAAAGGACAGCCTCAGAAATTGTGTTCTCTTTCAAAATTAATTTTAAAACCCAGTGTCAGGGGTGGGGAGAAAATCCTTTAGCATACCTTACAAAACAGAGGACAGGGTCGACCATAAATAGCAGAATCGCTCTCCTAACTTGGTTTCAAAGAAGAGTGGGACTGTGAGAGTGAGACACACAGAATAAAAGAAAGGTTTCACAAGAAAGGAAATGTGAAGCAAATTAGAGGTGCCTGCAGAAAGAGCATTTAGACCTCCTGTAGGACAGCGATGTCGCCCTTGAGTCCTGTCTGGAAATGGTGTTGGAAAGGTGAGATTCCAGGCACCCGGAGGTGCTCTGCTTCCCGGAGCAGCAGAGCAGAGCCAGGGGAGATTCCTCAGCTTTAGTAGGCAGAGCCTGGAGTGTGAGCAGCTGTTAACCAGGAAACCAGCACCAAGGTTGACCAGCTGCCTGGGAAATAGCTGGGGTCAGGAACAAAATGCGTGGACACGTACGTGTGCACACGATCATCCATACGTACCTGACAAGGACGGAGCCCCACTGAGGTCGTTCTGCGTGTGTGGGGAACAGGGAGAGTGGGGAGCTACTTGCCGGGCTGTCCGCTCAGGGTAATGAACCGTGGGTGCAACTACTGCCTGGGTCCAGTTAGACCTGGTGTCTCTCTACACCACTGACCGGGTTTTGTTCCCTTGCACTTTAGGAGACAGCAAAATGCATCACTGAGAGTGGCCGTGCCCACCTGACTGGCACTTCTGATGGCAGGTTGTGTCCATGACTGTAAACATTGAGCCAGACGAGTGGATGTGTTCTTCTATTACAGTGATGGTTTGAAATGCTACCTTTTTTAATGATTATAAAGTGACCTCCGTTCTTCAGTGTGGCTTGATAGTAATCCTCACTTCCATCTCCTCCCAGATTGCAGGAGACATGGGGGGCCACGCACTCTCCTTCGCCATGTGGCAGATCACCCCTGTCTTCTAACCCTGGGTGATTCTGCACCGCTTCCTGTGTCTCTGCTGCCCCCAAGCCCATTAAGTGGAAATAGAGGTGCACGTTCTCATGCTCTAGGCTGTGGCCATCAGGTGCGGTGGGCTGCTCCCCCCTCCAGCTGGGCCTAGGGTGAGCCTTAGTTGAGCTCCCGTGGCCTACTGTGGCCACTCTTTGGAAATGGGAGGTGGCATGTTTCAGCAGCAACCTGTGTCTGCTGCGGCACAAAGGAGAAGAGAGAGACACTCATCCCCCACTCTGCGTGCAGACCGTGTCAAGGTGAGCTTAGCAGCAGGTAAACCTGGCTTTGGCTCCTGGAGGCCCTGGACTAGTTTGTGCAGCTCTGGCCCCAACTGGAGAAACAGCAGGAAGAGGGCCTGGCCATGGGCATCGCGAAGAGGAACCTGGGCAGCAGATACAGTTGACGGGAGGGGAGCCGAGCAGGGCAGTGGCAGGGATAGGAGAGGACCTCCTCGGCAGCACACGAGGATGCCTTGGGAAGGTCCCTAAATACCTGGTGGGGCTGCTGAGGTGTCGGGGGTGGCCCTTGGGAAGATATAGGCCCAGAGCAGCAAGCTGTAGCTAGATCCAGAGAAAGACTGTTTTTCTGTTAATGTGACGCTGTCTTAAACTCCAGGCTGATGTGGTTTTGGACACACAGGCTATCACTTCAGGGCTTTTTATAAAAAAGCTATGCAAAAAATACTTTATTATCTCTGTTTACAATTATTTTAGGCCACCTGTTTAAATGTACAGTCTTCCTCAACTGTGATTTTATAGATTCAGGAAAAACAAAAAGCTGCAGAGCCAACTGCCCCGAATACAGATCAGACGTGGGACTGGCCATCACTCACAGACGCTGTGAAAAATGAACCTTCCCAGGGTCCCAGGGGTGATCAGACACAGCGGCGTGGCCCACACTTACGAAGCTCATAAAACACGGATGTAAAAACAAAGACGCCCATTTACTAACGCTCATTTAGATTTATATCCACCAAGGTGACTGGGTCCTGACTCCTGGCCTACAAATTTTCTCTCTGAGGGAAAACTCTTGGGGAAGCTCATTTATAATCAGAAGCATTCCAGGTAAGCGTGGGTCAGGGGGGGTTGGGGACGCAGCTCCGCTGCCCCTGGCAGCCTGAGTAGCAGGCTGGCCTGAGGCGTCCGTCTCCGCAGCGCGGTGCACGTGCGGCAGAGGGGAGAATGGACAGGATCTTTAGCGGGTTGTGCGCCGGTGGGCCATCCCAGCCTTGCTTCTGTCACTCTTATTTCAACTCCCTTCTGGCAGTCACACCACTTCTTCAGGGAAACAAACCAACTTCCCAAGATCCACTCTACCTGTTTGCTATAAACTCATGACCTGGATCATTATTTTGAAAATGATAATTTACCTAATTATTGATGCACCCGACGCCCACTTCTGTTAACCTGCTCTGGACCCTGCAGCTGATTGCTTGCATAGCATCGCTTCCATAGTCTTGAGGGGTCATTTCCCACTTTGGGCATGTGCGGCTCAGGGAGCTCTGTCACCCCAGCCCTTTCCCTAAGAATCTGCCCAGCCAGCTCGGTCACATGTCTGTTTTATGTTTTTCACCTTTTAGATCCTTGCCCTTCTCTAATGCACAGCATTTTACACATTAATGGGTGGTTTACTTTTCAATGCAGATTATTTTGCATTTTTGCATTTTGAGGCCTGATACCTACCTTGGATTTTATAGGACCACATGCCTAAGTTTGTATATAGAACTCTTTTTTTTTTTTTGCCTTTTTCCACATTTATTGTGGAACTGTAAAATTAAGAAGCAGGCAGAAATCTTTGTTTGAAAGCTGATAAAGTCAGCAAAAAAAGGGAAGGGTAGTATATAACAGTGTTTAAACGACACATCATTCTTTCACATATAGGCCATGAAAGTGAAGAGCCTGAAATTTGAAACATGAGCAAAATATTTGAGTGTCTTCCCAAGGCCGTGAACTACGAGTAATAGGAAAGGCAGTGGCTCAATGCGGCTGCACAGAGAAGCCTACCTTACAATTTATGCAATCCCTGACGTCGGGGGCAGGCGTGATGCATGGAATCTGAAGTGCACAGGTCCTCTCTTTACTTGGTGACATACAGCCAGAGTGCCCAGGACACCAGGAATTGGCCAGCCTCAGGGACACAGGGTAGCCAACTGACTTGTGGTGAAGTCACTATGGTGAACGGCTCTAGACCTGGTTTCAGGGCGCTTGGGAGTGAATAAACCATTCAGCAAGTGAATTTCCAACACATTGGCTTTCTGTGATTCCGTCATTTAGCGACTTGACTTCTGGCAAATCTGATCTTTGACAAGCTGAGTTTCATCACATTTACCTAAAATTCCTCTTTGGGTTTGTTACCGCCATCACACTGGCATTAAAGCTCTAGTCTTAGGCATTCCTAGCCCTTTAAGACGATTGAGCAAATCCCCCACGAATCCTACTTTGTGAATTTTACAGCTAACCCTGAGGTCAGGCACCCTTGAAAATTTTTGGGAAACAAGTCACTAACGTACGTCTGAATTGCTTATCAGTATTTTCTAGGGTTTCCCCCGACACTGATTCTCAGCGAGGGCCATACCCCTAGGAGTATTTGTGCGTGTTGGGGGGTGGTGTCTGTGACATGACTGGAGGGTACCATTGACATTTTAGGGAGGGGACCGAGGCTGTTACACTTCCTGAAATGCGTAAGGTCAGCCCCCCATGAGGTCAGCCACCCTGGTCTCCCCTGGCTTTTGGAAACTGCACTAGACATTTGTGTAGTTGAAAATCTCGCAGATAACTGTCTGAGCCCAGACTGTAACTGTGTGAATGAAGGGAAGGTGGTGTGTTGTTTGGTCTGGAAGTTCACCAAAAGTTGTGCCCAGTTGGGGAAAAGCCCGTGGCTGACAGCAGTGCTTCCTATCATGCCGAATCACCAGTTTAAGCACAGCAAGATCAGCCTGTCTTTGCTGCACGTGCAGTGATTTTCAGTCACGGTGAAAGCACCTGGCTCTTCGCTCTTCTAGGGTAGCTGTGTGCTAGGATTTACATATTTAAATATGTTTTATTAACCATTACTTTCCTTTTATTTTTTCTTTATGTTATAGGTACGCCATTATAGTGATTTTGTAAATTATACATGTAGGTAGGGGATATTAACTAAGAATTCCTTTCCAGATAGTAAGGGATATTATGAGTTATGTCTTAGGCAAGGGGAGCGTTGTGTCTCAGAGGGCTGTCCTACACTCTCTTTCTCCTGCACTGATCCATCTTTGGCCCTGCACTCTGCCTTCTGTCTCTCTAATCGTGCTCTGGGGGGAGACGGAGCTCTGCAGTCAGCCTAGCCTTTCTGGCAGGAAAAAACAACCTCTAAGATGAATTGACCTCCCCAGTCTGCAGGGGCTCCTTTGCTGCCACACGAAACGCCTTCTCTCTGGCCCCAACCTGACAGCTCCAGGCCTCAGCCAGGCAGGGATGGTGGTGTGCTTCCCAAGACCAGCAAAAAGCCTGGCCCCCCTCAGGGTACCTCTACACTGGACTCTCAGCTCCACCCCATAGTATCTCTCAGACATTCCTGGCTATTTAGAAACATACCTTCTGCAAGGAGCAGCCTCCTAAAGCCTCAGCGTTATTACCTGAGGTGATCAGGTGAGCCAGGCTGTATGCAGGAGAGGGCAGGCCCTGTGGAAATAGGGCCCTGGTGTGGGAGTCGGGCCGTGGGCCTGGTGGAGACACGGAGCTGGTGTGGGCCCCGCAGGGGTCACCTGGAGGGGCGGGGGGGCACAGATTTTACCAGGCACTGGTCAAGGCTCGTCTGCAGATACGCCCCCGGCAGGGAAGAAGAGAGACCATTTCCCGGGGAGGGCGCCTGGGCAGGCTGCCCGTACTGCCGCACAAAGGCAGCGTGTGCTGCACGAACAGCAGGTAGGAAGTAAACAGAGTCGCCTACAACAGAGGCGGTGGAATCAGAGGGTGCTCGTGTTCTCCTGCGTCCCTTTTCCACATTTCATAGAAAACAGTGAATGACAGCATCCTTGCTGGGGTAAGGTCCCTTCACGCCACTCATCTCAGAGCTGCCGCTTGGGGACGGTGACCTGGGACAGGCGACTTAAGCTGTCTAAGTTTGCACGTCGCATGCAAGGTGGGCATGACAGAGCCAGCTGCAGGGCGGCATAAACGAGCTAACGCACGCAGGCACCATGGCGCTCAGCAGCTGAAACAACTCCAGTGACCGTGACTTTGCGAGAGCGGGCTTCTCCGGGCTGATCTGGACCGCCACGCCACGCATGGGACCTTCAGAGGTGGTCACCCCCTGTGTCACCTCGGGCGGACTCCCCTGCCTTCAGGAGCCACAGGCATTTGGTGCCACGGACATCCTGGTCAAGCCCTCTCCTGCCCTGAATAAGCAAATTCGGGAGACTTTGGAGACCCCAGGACTGGTGGCAGAGGCAAAGAGGAGAGAGCGGGCTGCGGCCTGCAGAGGGGTCGTCTAGGAGAGAGGTGAACACCGCGGTGGCCAGGGCTGGCCCTGCGCAAATGTGTGGCTCAGGGAGGCGGGTCTTGCGTCCCCTTCCGCCCTGCCCCCTCTTTGTTTCTTTTAAAGTGGTGATGTGGGCAGGGGCCCAGAGCGTCCCTACCCGGGGCTTCCTCTGCCTCCTCTCTACCAACACAAATAGATGGCCTCGTGCATTTTTAAATACCATTCTCCTCAGCCTTTCGCCCCACCCTTGGGACTTCCGGCCATGCTGACTTTGATGATTCCTTTTTTGTCTCCCACTAGCCGCCCAGTCTTTCCTGAGCACAGGTTACATACGGGACAGCAGTCAAAGCCCGGACCGCCCAGCTCGGGGGGCCCTTCAGGCGCAACCAAGTGTTGACGGGGCAGGAAAGGAAACTTACTGCCCGTCGGAAGGTCGGTGTGTCTGACTGCCAGCTCCCGAGGTGCGGGCAGGAGCGAGTCCCAGGGTCCTGGAGCTGTGCGGGCACGGTGGTGGTGGGACGGGCAGGGCCAGATTGGGCTCCCACGGGGATGCTGAGCCGCCTCCTGCCTCAGGCATCTCGGACCCTCCTACCTTTATGGGCAAATTCAATTTCATCTTCAGACTTCACAGAACCTGCCCTCTACCACTTTCCCTTAACTAGAAGCCAATCCCAATTCAACGGCCGTACATAGCACTTCCCTTACTGTGCTGCTGCGTAGAACCTTCTTTGACCTCATACTTTATGCATCTCAGGACCCAGGAGTTCAATGTCGTAGTTCACGGGAAGTACGGGGGCCTTTAGGAGCTTGTTTCCTACTAGCCAAACTCACGGGAGAATTGGTGTATAAATGTGTATCACCGATAATTCTTTTGCAAAGGGAGGCAACACCTAACCGGCGACCTGCAGGGCATCTCACCCAGCAGATAGGGTGTCAGGAATTGCATTCCTCCGTGAGCAACAGAGTTCTGGACGAATGATGACTTAGAAAAGATAGAAGTTTCTTTTTCTCTCATGTAAATGAAATTTGGGTGTGGCAGTTAGGGGCCAATCTGCGGGCTCTGTAGAGTCACTCATGCTCTGATCCTCACTGTGTGGCCTCCACTCAGGGTCACTTCAAGGTTATGAGTTGGCCATTGCACCTCCAATCATTGACTCCAGTTCTGGCAGGAAGGAAAGGACGGGAAAGCCGAAGGGGCCTCCCAGGGGACTCCACACTCCTTTCTTTAGGGCATTTCCCAAAGGCCTGATATGTTAGAAGCCAGAACCTCAGCATAGTTACCTGACCTCTGTAAAGGGAGCTGGGGGTCCAGTTTTGCAGCTGGGCACTTCAGCACAGCCCCTCCTCCCCAAGCAGAATCACGTGATAAAGAAGAAGGGGAGAGAACGAATACTGGGGAGACAGCCAGCAATCTCTGCCGTTGTTGGGGAGATGGGGCCAGACTATTCAGAGCAATTGTAGAGCCAGAGATTC
The DNA here is from genome assembly GCF_030020395.1 of Manis pentadactyla. Lineage (NCBI taxonomy): Eukaryota > Metazoa > Chordata > Mammalia > Pholidota > Manidae > Manis > Manis pentadactyla. Next base: position 2,857,008 of record NC_080037.1, read on the forward strand.
TTGGTGATACTTCGTTTGGGCTACAGAGAAGAGGGGTGAGCATCCCTGCCCCCCAGGGGAACTCACCCTGGAGCGCAGGGCCCACTTCCCGTGTGCAGGGTTGAATAAACGCTGCTGAGCTCTAACGACGTCGTGCCCCTCACACAGCCCGTGGACGCACTGCGGTGGAACTGGTCCGCTCACACGCGTGTAGCCGCACAAGTATTTCCACTGAAATACCCATACTGGTCAGGAACGGAATGTCGAATTACCAATCAAAGGTCCCAAAGTTTCCTCTCTAGCTGGTAGATTCGCTCTAGGAGGAAAAAGCAGAGGCTTGTGACTCTCTGAAGAAGTTTTGTTTTCTCTTGTCCCCACGCCCTTTCAGTCAGGGAGCAGAAAGTAGAGAACGAAAGGAGATTAAGAGGACATAACAGGGGTCCTGAAAGAGAAGGTGCTGGAGAATTCTAGCTTCCCGGGGTACTGACAGAAGGGACTCTCCCTGTGGTCCTGAGATGGAACTGGGGAGCTGCTCAAAGCTTTTGCACATCCAGCTGGGACGCGATGTGATTGGTCCTTAGAAGCGCAGCCCGTGGGTCTCAGCGGTTTGCATCCGCGATGGGGACCCTGTGACTCCTGCCTGTCCTGTGGGGTGCGCTCTCCCTTCCTTTTCAGGACTTGGAATCCGGCCTTGACTCACCGTTTTTATAGTATTAGGTTGAATTTTCTTGGGCTGCTATCCAGATTTCCAATTTCTGCTTCAACTTCAGAACATTTTAAGCTGAATGCTTTCTGGGCCAGCCTCACAGATATTGAGGAGGTGAACTGGGAACTTTGCACACCCACATGAACACACGCAGATAATTATTACAAAGAACATCCTAGGCTCACACCACAGTTCCACAGCAAATTTCCCAGGCTGTGTAGATAAAGACATTCTCCTAGGAGCCTGGGTGGGGAGCAGTGGGTGTACAGGTTTGGCAAGGAGGTACAGGGTATCATGAGGGGGGCGGCACAGAGACGCTGTGGCCAGGGGGCTGACACGGGAGCACGGCCAGGTGAAAGAGGGGACCAAAGGCACTGGGGTGTCGTTTGCAGTCTCCCGAGAGCAGTGGACCATGGGCTGGGACCAGAAAGTTGGTTTTACTTGGTTGGGCTGAGAGATACACAAGAGCTGCAGGGAAGCGACAGCATAAGGCCCGGCCCAGGGGCAGCATTAACAGCGTCAGCCCTCACTAATGCCACACTGCTTGCACTGGCCAGAGGAGCGTGTTGGACACTGCCCAGCACAGCGCGGGGTGTGGGCAGCTGGGCACTATTACTGCTGCTGATTGCGAATTTGTACAGACTTCCTAGAAGGCAAATGTCTACGTGTTACAAAGAAGGTTTTTTAAGTACTATGCATTGAGGTAATAACCCCATAGGAGTTCATTCTAAAGAAATAACTGGTTTTCTTTAGACAGATACACAACTGTGTATGTATGAGGTGCTTCATCTCATTGTTTATAACAGGAAAAGCTAGAAAACATAATTGTTCAGTAATAGGGATCGGTAAAATATATTAGTCTGCCTGAAGATAAAATATTATGAAGTTTTTAAAAACTGTGTTGTAGGAAAGTGTCTCATATGGAAAAACACACTGAATGAAAATTAAATATAAAAAGTGTATAATATGATCTCAGCTACATTAAAAGCATATATTTCTATATGCATAGAATAATATCAGCAGAGATCATCTCCAGGTGGTGTGATTGCAGCCATTCCTTTCTTTCTGTGTTTTCCTGTATGTTCCAAATTTGCTTCTGTGAAATTTTCCTTTCTAACTTTTTTCTTTTTGGTTAATGGAGGAAAAAAGTCAATATTGTTATAGAACAAAGTATAAAGGTTTATATCACCTAAGGTCACACGTCACTATCTACTCTTAATATTCTCTAACTGATTGATGAGCATTAATTTTGTCTTTTCCAACCTGGAAATTGGACACATTACAGGACCCCCTTTGGACACAGAGGGGTTTCCCGTTTTAAATGTCTCTTTCAGAGCAGAGCAGCGAACCCCCTTGAAAGAGCGGCTTTCTCCCACAGACGGCAGAAGTCCGCAGAAGTCACTGAGCTCACCGGCATCCTTTAGCTGCAGGCCCCTGTAACTGCATCGTGCCACTGCGCACCGTCGGCAAGAGGTGCGGATCTCTGCACCAGCCCTTGGCAGGGCCTCCTCCTCCCACTGTCTCCTTCAAAGTACCTAGAGCATCGAGTGCAAGCAGCTTAATTAAGAAAGCCGACAGCGAGCGGCATTGCTGACAAAGGCCATCCTCACTTTACACGAACATTCTCAGGCAATAGGTAATTAATAATGTTTGCAGCATGCACAGACAATCGGAGGAAGCACATCTAATACCTACAATAAGCTTAAAGTGAAAGGAGCAAATTATTCCACAAAGTAACAGATGGTCTCAGATCAAATATGTATGCCCGGGGAAAAAGAAAGAAACGGAAAATAATCCCAAACGTGCTCAGGATGTCCAACTGAGGAAACATCAATTCTATAGACAATTCAATTAAAATTATGTGCCCAGGGTTTATTTATGACATTAGTCTTTGATTCGGGTGTCTGAAAATGGGAGATAAAATAAATGAGGAGTTCCAGAAAAGTCTGTGGATTCCAAATTCCCATGCCACACACTCATGAGAGCATTTTGCAAGTGGGGGGCCAAGCAGGGAGTGGGAGAGGTGCTGCCTCCCCGGTCGGGCAGAAATGTGTTTTCAGGTCAGTGCTGCCAATCTAGGCATGTGACCTTGAGCAGGTAATTATAAACGTCTCTGAACCCATTTCCTCATCTGTAAAATGGATGCAGAAACACCTGTCTCACAGGATCGTTGTCAATATGAAATAAAAGAATATATAAAACTATCTGGCACCTGAAGGCATTCTTCCGAGGCTGACACTGTGTATTATTGGTTACATCCAGGGACCGAGCACAACATCGTATAGAGAAGAAAACCAGACTTTGATAAGCAAGTAAACACGAATTGTTGTGTGCTTGAAAGAGGCACCAGGGTCCTTACTAGAGAAAATAACACAAGGCTTTTGTTTAAGACTAATCGCGGGGTTAGACCTGGGTCGTAGCTGCATCTAATCAAACCAACGCTCCTGAATTTACTGGAATCTTGAGTTCAATTCTTCCACACTCGAAATGTGGCAAAAAGGTATCATCAACCCAGGAAAGGATTGGGGGAGACAGTGTTGTCCAGAAATTTTTAAGATATTTTTAAGGAACACCAGAATTTCATTTAAAAGGGAAACTTTAAAAAGTCACGCCAATAAAATTGATGAATTTCTAGAAAGTTCCCAATGACTAGAGGGTGGGCGTGGCAGCGAAAAACATGGAAAATCATGTTGCTGACCCATAACACTAAAAGGAAAAGTCTATGATGCTGTAATGGGCACTTTTTAATTATTAATTAGTTATTCTTTAAGTAAACAATCAAAATACCTTCACATCCTGCTGTGGATCTAGAACTCAAAATCAATCAGAGAGACACAGCGGAGAAATTGTGGGATCTGAGGTCCAATATAAGACGGATTCCCTTCTGTGTCTTTCTGGTGGTTTGACCTTGAGCAGTTTAACTCTTGAACCTGTTTGTTTCCATCTGTAGAATGGTGATTTAAATGTCTTCCTTTGCTTGTGGCTTCATCGCTGAGGTGATGTGGGGTTACAAAAGCTGAGATACACCGGCTGGTGCCTTGGTGAGTCCTGGAAACCTGGGCAGAATACAGGCCCTCAAGCACAAGGTGAGGAACCTTGTGGGGAAACGCGGGGTCACCTTGGGGTGCAGCCAGAGCAGCTAAGGATAGGGGGAATGTCGAGGGGGAGTTTCTGAAAGTTGACTTAAATCTTCAGACTTGAAAAATAACCTTATTTAACAACAAGAAAGGATGAAACTACAATGTCTGATGCCATTTTGCTGATGACATTTTCTTGCTCGCTTCCTAACTTCATCATGATGAAATAAACACAGCGTGGTGATCATCTCATACTGATAGACAACACAAGTCAATGAAATGACGTATTATGGGCTAAAGGAAGGAAATGGCAAATGCTCCCCATGGACATAAATCGCTCTGCTCACTTGCCTTCCATGGTAAACACCACTGGCTTTGCCAGGCATGCGGGAGACAGTGGGGGTACCAAGGGGATCTAACCGCCAGCCCGGTCCCGGTCAGGCAGCACTCGTCTGGACAGAGCTCAGTCCTACAGCTGAGAGTTCACTGAGGCTCAGGGCTGCAAGGCCAGACTTTAGAGCCTAGTTCATAGGGTTTACTATTATGGGGTGGTAAATTTTGTTACAACAGATGCAATTTTAAAAATCAATCTTAACAGAGGCGCTATTTTTACATCCAGTAAACATCACCACCTAAATTTTCATGATCAAATAAAAAGACTTCATCAGCTTGACTGAACTGCTGACACACAGACTTCAAAAAAGAAAATCCTTTTTGTGGCAAGGGGCCAGTATGGCAAACGTGATTCATGCCAGCATGCGTGGAGATATGCGTCTTAAAAAGCCTAAAACAATGGAGAAGAAAGGAAGGAAAGGAGATGGTCTGGATTTGCAAATGGCCTCACATTGCCCTTGTTATCCCTCCAACACAGCGTAGAGGCTCCTGGACCTTTTGATATTCCTCATCAAAAACTATGTTCTCAGTGGCTCTCGTTTCAAAGGGACACTGGCTAATCCTTGCCACTGAGTTATCCTCAAATCACAGGCATTTTAACTGTAGCCAGTGCCTTCACTCAAAGGAATGAATCTTATGCTGGGGTTTCAAGCTAGAGTTGCCTCTGGGCTCCGAAGTCCCTTCTTTGTCAGATAACTCAGCAGGTTGCATTCAAGCTCTTCTGAGAAAGCCATCGTGCTTCATTCATCTTTGCATTTCCAGCACCCACAACAATTTTGTCCTCTTGCAAATTGTCCAGAGATGCTTGTGGAATGAAAGAGGGAATGAATGTGAGGGAGATGTCCTACGGCCGGTCCCAGTTATTGTCGATCAATAAGCTAAATAGTTTATTATTAAATAATACACACTAACTGAATAGGTCTAGTATCAGACTGTTTGGCCTACGTTTTGGCTGTATCTGAAAGCCTCCTTCAACCTGGCCCCATTGCTATCCAATAAGGGGCATTTTCCTTCTTTTTGAGAGACTGTGAGCATGAGCAATTTGCCTGACCTCTGTCCATCTTTCTGTCCCTCACACACACAGCCTCCAACTCTCTGCCGCCTCCCAACCCCCCACAGCCTTTGCAATAAACAGAGAGCACAGAACTGCCTGTACCACAGAGCTGCCTGAAAGATGCACAAATACTGTGACTCCCTGGATGCAAGCTCCCCCCCGGCAGTCAGGAAGAGAGAGCGTGCAGAAATCTTAACCTCTCTGAACATCCCATCCTTTAGGTAAAGCTCCTCTTCGAGAGCTGTCCCTGGAGGCCCCCGACTTGTCATATTCCCGACACTCTCTCCCGCCACGCCATTTACAGCAAGAGGAAGGCCAGCCTGAGCGCCGGCTTTGTTCAGGGACCACAGCTTCTAGAAGGCAGCAGCCCTGCAGTCAGATTCCAGATTTCTCTGCAATTGAGGTTTTAATCCTTCCCTGGGTGCAGATCTTTTTTTTAAAGGCAAAATGGAGTGGTAGAAAAGTAGCTTTAAAATCACACATACTTAGGTCCGAACCCTTGTTTCCCTGCTTCCACTGTGACTCCGGGCACGTTACTTACCCCTCTCCATCTGACTTTTCCCACCTGTGAAGTGGGGATTTTAACAACTGTCTTGGCAGGGCTGTGTTTGTCCGCAGAGCCAAATGGAACTTGGCTGGGAGATAGTCGGTCGCCTTCCCAAATGGAATTTCAAAAAGAAGAGCAACACGACTCAACTGGAGCTGAGGAGACTCGCCACGGTGGGTACAGAAAATAAACCAAGCTTTAAAACATGAGCCCAGAATCAAAACCGGTAAGAGCACATGCTCCTAAGAACAGGTGTGACTTTGTATTCAAGATTCTTCTCACCAAGGTAACTGCGGACTACACCATAACGCAGGTTACGGCAAGAAGCTGTTATTTGTCTTTGGTTAATGATCCCCCCAAGCGAGATCAGGATGAAGGTCTCAGGGAGTCCAGAGAAATCCGTATTCCCCCTTCCGGTGGTAGGCCAAACACCGAAAGCAGAGCCCTCGCGAGGCAGCGTCAGCATCTGTCCCAGGCAAGTGGCCCCGAATGTCGCATTTGCTCCTGGCTGATTTTCATTTGCCCTTGGAGGTCCCCACCCTGTGTGCCACCTGGCTCTGTGCCCTTGAGGCTGCCCAATGGGCTGTGTGCACCGACTCCCTCCCTCTGGGTGGTGGTGGGTGGGGAGGCGAGCAGGAGACGGGAGGCTGGCCCTTCCTTGTGGGGTCCCACCAGGCCAGGGAGACCACCCTTCCTCCATCTCGAGGCCTCTCTGCATCTAGGGTTCCAGCTCAGCTGCCCGCTCCTGCCTCTTCAGCCTAGGGGTGCACCCCAGCCCCAGGCGCACCCTGCGCCCTGCACCCTGCCACGCCTAGTAACACCTCTTAGGACACTGCCCTCTGGGTCACTGCAGCTTGCCAGAGCCTCCCCACTCCTGCAGGAACCCTCAGATGTAACTTTTTTCTTCACAGCCTCCACGTTTTCATTCCCCGCACACAAGGCCTCACCTTCAAGAAAGAAAAATCTGCTCTCCTCTCTCTCTCACCCCCACCTCAGAATTCTGTGCAGGGCTTCCGTTTTGGGGGGCCCTTTGTGCTTACTTCTCTCTCCTTATTGGGGAAGTTTTCTCCTACTGAACTCTGTGTCACTCAGTAGACAGAGGCCGATTCAGATCTGTCTCCTCTTTTTCTTTCCTGTAAAAAAAAATCCCTGCCTCTCTTTGTTGGTTTTGTGCAGCTAAAACCCTATTCCAATCGTGAATTAATTCTTAGGGTCTCGTGCTCTCAGCCATTTAAACCAACAGCACTGGAAAGGTTGTCCCGAGATGGCCTTGGCATTTATACGTATCAGCCTCTGTGCTGGTGGTCTCGGTCCCTCCAGACCCACTTGGCCTTCTCCAGCCTGCTGGGCTCTCCCCCCTGCTGGACTCCAGTTAGGACTGGCTAACTAGCTCCTGGGCCAAGAGCACATCTAGGAGGGGAGGTCAGGGTATTCCTCCCCCCCCCTCACCAGGTCATCAGACGGCCCCCACCCACGGCTGTGGTTCTCGCGGGGTCTGCACACAGCACCCTCACCGGGTCCCTGCAGTCCCAGAGCAGCAGCTTCCCTTTCTCTCTATTGCCAGTGCCTAAGGCACTTTCCTTCGCCTTCTTGTTCCCTTAACCCTGCCCGTGCCTCTGTAAACAGTTCCTGCATTAAACCCTCATCGGCTGCTGCTCTGGGTGTGCATCTGCCAGGACCTTTACACACACCTCAGGGCACAACACATGCCCTTTAACGTCATTCAGAGACTGGAAGGATGGAATGCAAACTCTCATCCTAGGTTAGATCTAATTCGGAAGGCACGCTTGGGATCCTGACTCGAATCCTGGCTCTTCCTTCAACTCCTCACAGATCACATGAAAGGTCTACTGACATGGTTTCCCAAGAGATGGTCTGGACTCCAGGAATACGCTGGACCCAGGATGCTGACTCCTCAGGCAGACACCGCTCTGGGTACAGGGCCCTAAAGGAGCCAAATGCAGACACAGCCAGCAGAGGCCCTTCTGTGGGTCTTGAACCTGACGCCTCTCTGTTGTCCTCCTCTAGCGAGCTGGGCTCATCCCCACGGGAGCCATGAGGGCTGCTCATGCCCTCTGACCTATAAGCTCAACTAAAATTGGTCTGTTTGCCCCAGGCCCACACCCGGGGCTGGAGGAGGACTGGATGACCCTTCAAACCAATGCTTCACATTTACTCAACATCCGTTCAGTGGGGGATGAGTTAGGATTGACTAGGAATGTTTTTAAAAATTTTCTTTTCTGCCTGGATGTGATTGGGATCAATATATTTATTTTTCAGATATATTTTACAAAATGCACGTGTAGAGACCTGAGTTAACTGGCTGCTTGTGAATGGAAAGTGGGTATAGCTGCTCAGCTGGCCTGTCAGTTAATCTGATTTGTTTGTCCTGCACTTGGCTGTCTAAGTGTTTATCCTGACATTGCAAAATAACTCAAGGTAAGATCAGGAAAACCCAAAAAGCGCCATTGTCCTGGGGATCTTCTCCTTCCTGCCTCCAGACGAGTGGCCTTGCAGAACGGACCCACGGCCCTTCCCCATGGAGCGGAGCCTGGAGCCTCGGAGGTGGACCGGGCCCGGCCTGCCTTTTGCTGTGGGTGTCAGGAGGACGGCCCACTGAGCATCGGAGACTAGGGACTAAGGGACTCAAGTAAAATGAGCAAAGGGACAGACGGGACAAAGGCTGAGCAGCACGTTTCAGGCCTCGTTCCCCACCACCAGCCTGTGCAGGCCGAGCGCCGTCAGAGCTGAAGTCTGGGAGGGAAGGCGGGTGAACACTTTCGGCTGCTCTGGCAGCAGGCAAGCGCAGTTCTGAGCCCCCGTCTGCTCCTTTTCCCTTGGCATTTTCACCTTTGTGCCCGTTGGAACGCGTGGCGCTGAGCTGACCCACACGGGAAGGCTGCCTGATCTCCAAGCGCCACGAGAGTCAGTGTTTAGAAAAAGCGGTTGTGTGGTTAACAGCCGCGTGCTGCTCCCCCGAGGTGGATTCCTCCTTCGTCTTCTTCCCTCCCAGTAATCATCTCAGTGCCCACGGCAGCTCCTGGATGGGATTTTTTGAGTGGTCATGACATCCCAGGCTCGTGCATGGTACATGCCTATTTTTGAATCCTGTGAGATGCTGCCACTTAAAAGGAACCGTGGAAACCAGCCCACTGATGCTTGTAAGGTGCTCAAAATACGTCTGCCTTTTGTTCGCACCCCAACCTGTGACTTGGAGGGGCCGAAATGCCTCGGGAACAAAGGGTAGGGCATCCTCAGCAGCCTGGCCCATGCAGACTGCAGGGAAGGGTCCAGTGGGCTCCCCAGCACAGTCGCCAGAGATCCCCAAGGAGTGGAAGGCAAGCGCCATCCGAGGTTTTATAAAACTCCATCTCCTCCTTCTTGGACTGGGCTTCTTCCCTTGGCTCCCCCACGGCCAGCTGTTGTTTTTCTGCCATTCCAGAGAGACCCCCCCGTCCACCCACACCACGCTCATCACAGTAAAACCCATCCTCTCTAGTTCCCTGTTACCCCCACCCCGGGTCCCCCAGTGTCTTCCCACTGCCTTGTACCACAGACGAGAACCTTATTATTTTTTATGATGTGACGATAGTGGTATTGTCTGGAGGCCCAGTTTTTGTGGGACAAGGTGAGGCTGCCTCATGTTGATCCATCTGTGTCTTTTAAAGTGAGTTTCCCTTAATATCCAAAGAGCTAAAAGTGACCAGAATGAAGAAGAAAAATTTGACAACATATCACTTTAATGGGGATCCAGAACATTAAAAAGAAACGGCCAGAACTCTGCATCGCTGGGAGAGGTGAGACTTGCCATGGGAGAGATTTCCTGGGTCTCCTTATTAAACTTCTGCAAACGGAACCATGTCCTGGGTCCACAGCCTTGCTGGATGTAAGCTGGAGTCTCTGACAAACGGGGGTGCCTCTGCAAGCTCACCTCTCCAGTCTGTGGCGAACACTATCTAATACACAAGGGAAGCACCAAAGAGAGGATGGTGGGCGACAGAAAACAGCACCAGTTGGCCGGGCGTCCGGACCTCACGCTACGGCCCGCCTCCTCCTCTCCCTGCCCCCTGACCCCCCTCCAAGCCCTTCTGCCTGGTGCCTCCGCCTCGGCTCTGCCCCCGCAGGACCCCCTCTGCACCCTTGTCGCTGATGGGCAGTGGTAATGTGTGTCCTGAGCCCGGTGCTCAGGTCAGCGGCAGCTTCCTCCCGAGCCATCGGCGTCTCCCAGGTCAGCCTTGTCCTGTTCAGTCTTCCCTCCTCCTCTGCAGCTTAGACCTGGTCTCCTCCTGCCGGCGTCTCCAGGCGGCGATGATGGCTTCATCGCCCACCTCTTCCTCTTCCTCCCTGTCTGTGCTTCTCCGGTACTGGGACCGCCGCCCAGAAGCAAACCTGCCCTCTTCTCTGTTTTCCATCCTCTCTCTCTCTCCCTCTTCTTCAGACCTCATGAAGCTCTGGGTGAATTTCCTCTTGGCTCCAAATTCGGAGAAGTCTGACGTGGATGACTCTGCCACGTCTTCCCAGTCCCTGGGCCTGGCCCACTCGGGACGCCATGGTTCCGGGGACCCCTCCCCTTCAGAGGGCTCAGGGGTCCGGCGGAAGAAGTAGGGCTCTGGGCTCTCCCCCCGGGAGCTCGAGGTCTCACTGAACGTGGACCTGGAGAACGTGTGTGTCTGTCTGCCCTGCCTGGTGGAGGAGCAGGAGAACCGCGACGTGCTTCTTGCAGAGCTGCCACTGGCCTCGTGGTAGGCGGACACGTCCCGCTCCTCTGATTGGGATTCGGAGAACGTGTAGCTGGAGGATTTAGACTCTGTCTCGCGGAGCAGGGAAGATCTGGTGGGCCTCCCCCTGGAGCCTCCTGACCCATTGCTCTGGGGCGGAGATGTTCCCTCTGTCCTGAGGCCACAGAGCCACTTATTAATACTGCTCTCTGCCTCTTTGGTGGCTCTGCCGCCACTTCCGTAGTGGCCGGAGACAGCCGGGGACGAGGAGGTGTCTGTGTCCGGCTTTTGGGAATTGCTTGGGGAGGAGTACCAGACGCTCCCGATGGCGCTGTCGGCGTCCTCATCCCCGCCACCCACGTCCTCATCCTCAGCCTCCTTGACCTTCTTCTTCTTGAACAGGGAGCTCCGCTTGTTGTCGGAGGCCAGCTTCTCCATTCTGTACTTGGACATCTTCTCCCTCAGCTCCAGCTGCTTCTCCCTCTCCTTCCGCCCAAGCTCCTTGAGGTCCACATCGTCGGCAAAGAGGCTATAGATGGGCTTGCTGGTGCCCCCCGCCTTGCTGCCAGGACCTTCCGCCCTTGAGCTCAGTGTGCCCTGGGAGGAGAGCGCAGACTGTGTGTCCGAGCTGGCTCTTGCCTGGCTTTGAGGCAGCAGGCAGCCACCCAGGCAGGAGCCACTCTGTCCACTGAGCATGGAGACCTGGTCGTCCCCCAGGCAGCTGGCCGCCGGTGCCGCCTTTGTGCTGGTGCTGGACGGCGAACGCGACAACAGCAGCATTTCATTTTGCTTCTGGGCGAGAGTTTCGCTGACTACGTTGGCGATCCAGTTCTGGATGCTGGCGATGGAAACGGTGTCTCCAGGCCCCACTGGCAGGCTAGGCAGCGGTGTGGTGGGACCGGAGGACAAACAAGCCCCTGCATTGCTCGTGGCCTGAGATGGGTGGGAGCTGCGGCTCTGGGTGCTGAGTACTGACGCCGTGTCCCCATCGGCACTGAGCGACGGGGCTGCGGACCAGAAGGCGGACAGGGGGATGCTCCTGCCGGCAGCAGAGCCGTCCGCCTCCCAGCTCCCCACGGACTGGCTCTCCTCCAGCGTCTGCCTGCTTCTCTCCAGCAGCTCCAGCCTCCGCTGCCTCTTCTTGGCTGAGGCCGAGTCCTCCCCGCGGCCGAGCTCCACCACCTCCTCCTTGTTCCCACTGCCCACCTTCCTCTGGTGCCTCAGCTTCCAGGCCTGGTAGGCCGTCAGGTCGATGTCTGAGGGGCCCTTGCTGTCCCCCTCGGCCTCCCCGGCGCCTTGCTCACTGCTGCTGTCTCCTGCCTCCGAATCTTTCTTGTGAAACCCAAACTGGATCCTCTTGATCTTCCATCTTTCCAGGGCAGTGAGTTTGTCCTTGTTCCTGCCGCAGAAGTCACAGAAGGAGCTGGCCTCCGAGGACACGCTCCGCCCGTCGTCCTCGCGCGCGCTGCTGCCTGCCTCTGGGCCCGCGCCCGCCTCCTCTCTCCTGCTGCGGGAGCGGTACCTTCGGGAAGCTTCCCTCTCGATCTCCAGCAGCCTCTGGTTCCACACGTCCCAGGTGCTGTCCGTGGACACCGAGTCGGAGCGGCGTCTCCCGCCTTGGCTCAGGCCGCCCGCGTCCAGCTGCTGCTTCGGGACCCGGATGTCCCCGCTGCTCACGCTCCCTGAGGTGCTGGTCTCGCTCAGGGTGCGGCTGCGCCTTCTGCCCAGGAAGCCGGGGCCACCCTCCTCCTCCTCCTCCTGACTCCACCTCCGGTGCCCCTCCGCCTGGTACCTCTCATTTCGGCTCTGCCACTCCCAGACGATCCGCTCCACGTCCTCGTGCCCGGGCTCCCTCCCGCCCTGGCCAGAGGAGGCCGAGCGGCTGCCATCCTCACCCTGGGGGCCCTCGCCCGTGGGCAGGCCCTGCGCTCTCTTCCACGCCTCATACAGCTTCTCTTCCTCATCTTCGTCAATGAGGGTGCGGGGCCCGGAGGCCCGGCGGGCCTTCCCCTCGGGGGAGCCGCTCAGGCAGCTGGTGGCGTCGTCCTGCTCCTCCACCGAGAGGGCGCGCACCCTGGGGCTCCCCGCGCCCTCGCCTTCCTCAGCCTCATCCCCTCCCCACTCCTGGCCGCCGTCCGCCTCCCTCTCCTCCGCCAGCTTCTCGTTGAGCTCCCAGAGCTGCTGCAGGAAGCCGCTGTTGGGGTAGACGGCCCGCTTCCTGCGCACGGTCATCAGGGCGTCGAGGACGGCCATGCTGTGGAAGATCATCAGGTAGGCCGCCACCAGCACCGCCGACCGGCTGGTGCCCATTTCGCTGCTCACCAGCACTTTCCCTGGAGAGGACACACAAGCGGTGACACTGTCACTACAGTGGCTTCCTTGGAGCTGTTTTCCTAAAGTGCCGCTTTGATGAGCTAGATTTAATATGTTTGCTTGGCCTCGATACCCACGAGGGGCGAGCACTGCCCCCCTACAGCAGACGCCAGAGCAGTGAGGCTGCCCTGCGCCTGTTACACGTGCTCTGCGTTGTCTGCACGTGGCAGGGAGTGGCTGCTGAGAGAAGGAACCAGCCACTGTCCCCATTTTTGAAACACGGGAGGGCATTTCTATGTCCCCCTGCCAAACTGAGCAGAAGGAGGAGAGGTTGGTAGGAAGTGGGAGACGGGGTAGAACGGCCACGACAAGGAATCACAGAGATGGAGAATCTCAGCATCCGAAAACACAAGCCACAGCCGTAACTTGAAAATTCCCTTTACACCGTCCGTGATGCTGGATCACACGTCCCCCGGCCTCTGCGGGATGCTCCCAGTGACGGGGAGCTCAGGAGCTCAGATGCAGACGCACACACACAACCTTCACTCCATATTTCGATCAGTCTAAATGTTGAAAATTCTCCCACGTTAGGGCAAAATACAACTTGCTGTGACAGGCATCCTGTGCTCCCGTTCTGACATTCTGGGGTCATAATCAACCCATCTATGTGAACCATGCCTTTTATATGAACATCCTTAAGATCACTACCATATTCTTCACTATTTTTTTCTGTTCTCCTGGCTATTCTGGATCTTTCTATCATTATTCAAACATCTTTTCATGTTCCATCACTATACTAGCCATTCTCTTTAATTTATCAGCTTTTGTTCTTAGGAGTCTGCATCAGGAGAGAGGAATTTCAGGCTTGGATGGAGCCCCACAGAGCAGCTCTGGGTCCTGACTCCTCACTGGTGCCAGCTAAGCTTGCAGTGTGAGTGGACTCGTCACACAATGAACTCAAGTGACCTTTAACATCAACTGAAACCTATAAAGCTATTCAAAAACACTGCTATTAAGTCATGAGTTTTTTGTACCATTTTTTAATCTTAAGGGTAACTGCAAACTCCTATTTACGTCTTTGGTCACTGGACCCTGTTCTTGTAACCTGACGGAAGGTTTGGCAAGTCTCGACTCTCGTTCAGTAGATGAGTGACCCTCAGCTTCTGCCTCTGCTCTGCATCCTTCATAAGTGCAGCAAGCATGTTTCTATGCCTTCCTTCTGAAGGCAGTTTACAGTGCAGGCTGGGACCACTAGAGAGCTCCCTCTAGGCTGTCCTGCGTCTATTTGCCATTTGCCAACAGTCTTTGGGGGTGTTTGTTAGATCAGGGAAGAGTCCTACCTAACAACACGGGATGGGGGTGAATTTTATTACTATGTCCTTGCACCACTTAAAACGATGTCTTTGTCACAGGGGAGGTCAGACACCATGGCAAGACTTGGGGGGACCTGAGGCCCAGTCATGCTGAAAGGCATTGCCATCAGGGCCAGCGGTCACGAGAGGGACATACGCAGTCAGAGTCAAAGCATCTAGAGGTTCACCCTCTCATCTCCTCGCCCCTCCAGCTCAGGGCTCCTCTGCCTCTCACCGAAGACCTCCCTTTACCGGCTGGCCAGGCCACAGGTTACTACCGTTCATATTATAGCCTTACTCCTTTCTTGGGAGGTGGACTGCCCAGGTCAGCTCACTGAAGGACACTAGCCGGGCTTGTGTAGGGGCATCAAATGCTACTTAGCCTCCGACCAGGCTGGGGGTCGTAAAATGTGCCGGGCCTTTCTGTGCTGTGTTCCCGGCAGCCTGCGGATCGAGGGGGAGCCTGGGTGGGTCAGACTCCGGAAGACAGGCCTGTTTCCTCTGCTCAGCACAAGGCCACATGAATGTTGTATAGCTTGTGCTCTGCCCAGCTTAGGGGCTGCCTGTCCCATCAAAGTCAAACTCGGTTTGTTTGGTTATGATGAAAATTTTCCATCAGTAAAATGGTTTGAGGATGGCGGTCTTTTTCTAAGTTTCAGTCACCATTGTAATTAGCAGCCGGGCTGCTTGGGGGTGTCCATCTAGACGTGGCTGCTCTGGTTTAAGGATGTGAAGGGTGCAGCTGGCGGAGACAGCGCTGGGCTTGGGGAAGGCTGTCCCATTGCACCCTCAGCTGCCCTCTGCGGTGGGCGTTCGTGCGCGTCCACCCAGCTAGTGATTCTCCTTTGCCCCGGGTCTCTGCCCCATCCACACCCCAGGAAAACTCGCCCAGAGGCCACAGCCCCCGCCACGACCGACACGATGCAGGGCAGGCAAAGGAAGGGCCTGCCAGACCGACTGTGTCTGCAGGGAGTCCGGGGCTGGGCTGAGGCGGCCACCTCGCCGGTGTCCACCAGGCCCGGGACGGCCGTGCTGCCCGAGGCGGAAAGGGAAGCAGAGGTCGGAAGCCAGGAGTCCCGGGGCTGCCCAGCCCGGGATCCAGACCATCCTGGAGCCACGTTCCTGTCTTAGGGGTCCTCTTACACTGTTCTGACTACTGCCTGGCTGATTGTCAAGCAGTCTGAGATGGTTCCTGCTTGCTACCAACCACGAGCATCATGACTATGACACGGTGGCAGCCACGGAGCCTTCGGAGGCCTCAGCTTCCCGTTTCGTAACATGTAGGTGACCCCCTCGGGGGTCATCGTGGTCCCTCCGTAAGCCGCCCGGTGCAGGGGCTGGATCTGCCTCCTGCCGGTAGGAACGGGCTGAGGCACCCCCGAGGGGAGGGTGTCACAGAAAGAAGGCTGTGGGCTCGTTGTCAGGGCCAACAACTCTCTGCCCCGGTGCAGGAACCACCCACAAAGGTCAGCTGAGGCCAAGGCCCTTTCCTGCCCCCAGGAGAGCAGAGGAAGGGGCTGGGGGGGTGAGGCTGGATGCAGCAGGTGGGTGGGGACGGCCTGCAGGGCTCACTCCCCTCCCGGTGACCTGGGGGGCTCCACAGGCCTGCCCAGCAGTCCGGGCGGGGCTGGTGCACTCACCTCACACTTAACAACCTCTGACATTTCCCTGCTCCCTTCCATCTTCTCTGCCTTCACTGCACTGCAAGGCCCAAAGGCCAGGAGCCGTCCCCGGGTCCCATCCCGCAGTACCTGGAACAGCGCAGAGCTCGGGCGGCTCTCATGACCGCCTGTTGGACGAGCGACAGCCCCATCCCTGTCCCTCTTATTCGACTGAGACGACAGCCTTCTTGGGACAGACAGGCTCCAGGCATGGCAGACGGCCCAGGGGTGCCCCTCACGGTCCCCACAGCGCTGCCCCCCCAGCTGCTGGTGGCGGCAGGCGCCCTCACCTCTGTAGGTCAGCAGGGCTTCGTCCAGGAACTCGGCAGCCTTCCGGAAGTGCCGGGAGATGTCCACCTCGGGGAAGTCATCCACCTCCACACCCAGGTACTGGATTTCCAAGCCGGTGTAGAATTCAGGCCCAGTGTAGACACCAGCGCCGTGAGCGGCATTCAGGATGTGAGTAATTCCCAGCCTCTTCAGCCGCCCCTTGTTCACAGCCACGCTTCTGCGGGACAGAGGCAGGGGAGATTTTTTTTTGCTGGAGTCAGAGCTAGAAAGGAGGCCTGTTGTGGCCAGTCAGGAGGACCACAGCTGGGTGAGTGCCCCCTCTGGGCTCTGGACATGTCTGGGGCCCACTACAAACATGTTATGAAAAGGACGCTCCCCAGCGAGGGACAGAAAGGCTGGGGGCTGGGCCGGGGAGGGCAGGACGAAGGGGAGGAGCCTGTGAATGACCAGGAGACCTCGCGTTTAAAACCCCGTGCTTGGGGATGGACAGTCACCAAAACGCAAAAGTGGCAAATGAAAATGACAATCAGATCAGGTGTGCTTCGCAGCAATGTGGCATTCTGTATTTTTAAAAGTACTTTCACATGCATTATTCTATTTTTTCCTAATAATAAACTTAGGAGAAGACGGGGCAACTATTTTTATTCCCATTCCAGGATTATATAAAATGAGTCAGGGAGCTTTTACGACTTCCCAAGACCGAAAGGGGACGAAGACTGGGCAGGGCTGGTGCTGTCGGTCCCCAGCTCAGGGGTCTGAAGAGGCCCTGGGGACAGGGCTGCCCAGGAGGTGGCAGAGGCCTTTAGCTGGAGGTGCCTGGAGATGCCTGGGGTCCATGGTGACTACGGTGTGAATGTTTCTGAGACTACAGAGCTCATTAAAGATCACTTAGGACTGGTGTCCAGCTCTGGGAACCAGGGTCTGGGCAATTGATGGCTCCACAGTAGAGGACAAGACTCAACATCCAAAGCTCTTTTCCCTCCTACCTGCCCCGGGGGCCCCAGCATCCCTCCTTTGCTTCCGGATATATGGGGATTTACCCTGGGAGAATATCCCACTACATCGTCAGTGGATCAGCAAAAACCAGTCTTCCAAACGGGCTTGTTGGTACCAACTGTGCCCGGGAAAAGCCTGAAGGAGTAGGGTAGGACGTGAGCAAGCTCTGTTTGGTTTTGTTTTGGGAACCACTAATAAACTTTGTTAAAATGACACTTTTTCTGATTATAAAAACAATAAATGTTTACTCTAGGAACTCTATACAGTTTGAAAGAAACCTAGAGAAGAAAATAAAAATCACTTGTAGAACCACCTCCTAAGAGAGAGGTCCCGTTAACGTTTTATTATGTTTGTTTCTAGTTTATTGTGTATGGGAAGGTGTGCACACACACACACTCCACATACTACTCAGTTCTCATCATACTGTATATATGCTATTTTGTGACCTATTTATCCTCTTACTAGATTGTGAAGATTTTCCTAAGTTGGTAAATGTGTATAAAAATCAGTATTGTCAATGGTTTTGAATGTCCTACTCTGTGGTTGTTACGGGTGTTGTGAGATGCTGGTGAGAGCGGGGTGTGTGTGGCAAGGGTCTGGGCAGGAAGAGGGGTCCTGACAGGGTGCCCAGGGTCATGGCCATGGCTGCGGAGGATGAGGACTGTGCCAGTGCGCCGCCTGGTGGTGTGTGGGTGTGTGGATGGGTGGGCGAGGAGCCCCTCTCCCAGGCTGGGCTTGGTGAGCGGTCAGGCAGCATGAGCCTGGGGCCTTGTGAACAGGGGGGCTTGGGGCTTTCATCTCCCAGGCACACTCAGGGGTGCGACAAAGGCCCTGACCCCCAGCTGTCAGACTCACTTCTCTGCTATGAAGACGTTGGGCCAGACCTCATCCACCTCATTCCAGGGGGTCTCTTGGCGGTCTTGGACCAAGGCCCGCTGCAGGCCCCGGATGCAGGGTGCAGTGTGCGGGCCCGTGCCAGCCATCCTGACCCCAACGCGGCCGGGCAGGTCCCCCAGCAGGAGCTGCTCGGCAGACTCCAGCGTGCCTGCACGGTCGTCCTCCAGTCTGGTCCCCGACGGCCCGAGCCCTAGAGGGGCGAGCAGCATTCTCAGCAAAGGGTTAGGGGCCCCTTGGCTTTCCTGCCACTTGGGAGAACCCCCTCCCGGCCAAGCTCTCGCCATGGGCTGACGTGGGAGGGCTTGCAGGGCCGGGGGGCTGCTTGGCCCGGGCACTGGGGCAGGGATCAGCAGCAGCGCAGGTCTGCAGGTGTAGGTGAAGAGGCACCAGTCCCCGTACTCCCACCCAGAGTTCTCTCAGGCTGGCTGACGATCTCTTAGATCGAGGCCCTTACGTAGCCGACATATATCCGAGTCGTACTTACAACCTTCACAGTGCCCCAAAGTAGAAGCCTTTACCAAATGAATAAATGGCATTATTTATAACATAATTCCCTCTATTAGTTTGACTTCTATACATACAGACTACAAATAACACCAGGGAAAATAAAACTTTCAGCAATCATTTATGCTACATTGCCTTCTAATTTACATGTAATTTACTCATTTATTTCATTCCTTGTCTGGTCTCCCCGGGGTGCAAGCGCCTGTGTGCTCAGCCTCCCAGCTCTCAGCGGGCGGCAGGTTTGCCCGGGCTGTGCTGCCAGCCTCAGAACAGCAGCCAGGGCCCCTCTGACAACAGGCCAGGAAGGCCCAAACTCCAGCGGAATTCAAAGCCTACTCACCCACACCTCAAGTGACCTTTATTTCTCCCTCCTAATTTATTTGCTCCCGGTTTATCAACTTTGCGGGGAAAGTAAGATATTTCCTTTCTCTAAGGTTTATAAGAATACGCGAGCAAAGCCTTTCCACCCACTTAGTAGCTGAAAACACTGAATAGAGAGAAGGCAAAAGGAAGATAAGAAGGAAAGGGGTGTCCTCTGTGCTGGCCACCACGTTGCTGGCACCATCTCCCTGATGGGTGAAGAGCGCAGCCACGTTTAGCAAACAGACTTGGCGGAGCTCTTGGCAGAATGAACAGGGGCTGTGAGCCGGGCTTCCTGCTCGAGGTCTGCGGGTCCTGGGAGCCCTGGGGTCTGCCCAGGCCTGAGGACTTGCTTTCCCTAAAGCCCCTCTCTTCTCTCACCCCTCGTCCAAACCCCCCAATGGGCCCCCACATCCCCACCTCAGGTCTCAGCCCTAAATGCTCTCTGATCTCCTATTCAAAAGCAGAAAAAAGAAAACCCCTGCAATCCCAGAGCTCTGTTTTGTTTAAAAATAGATGAAGTGCTCCTCCGTTTTCCTCCACTGCTGTTTTCCCTCTTGGTTTTCCCGGCATCTTGCAGAGCGAATCCAAGAGCCCCTCTCCTCCTCGCCCCTACTTAGACCACTTTCCTTCACTACCTGTAAAAAATAAAGCTCCCCGAGGCCTCACTGAAACCCAGAGCATTGTCTGCCCCAGCTCTTTATTTACAGGCTGTTGTTTTGATTATTCCCTTTCCAGCTTGAAAGCGACCGTCCCAGCTCCTCATCCACACCTGCCAAGCCTGCCTCCTGGGTCTCTGGGTCACACCTGAGCCTGTTTTGATTGCATCTCCCTCCCTGCATCGATTCCTCTCTACCCACTGAGGTTTCTGCAGAAGAAAGTGAAGCCCATACATGTCTTCCCTGCACGGTCTCAGATGTGTGGCATATACAGACTTTCATGAAAACAGAGGGGCCTTCCACGTACATTTTTACCCTCCGCTCAGATCACTGGTGAGCAGGACAGCGTTTTGAAATATCACCTGACACATTTTCCTTTCTCTGTAATATATTATCACTTTCTTTCCCCACCGCCCTTCAGCCGCTAAGACTAATGAAATGGGCTCAGCGCCCCAGAGGAGGGAGAGGAGAGACCAGGGGGTAAAGGCTGCTCGGCTGTAGGCCTCAGCCCACATGCCCAGTGTCCAGAGCATCCCACAGACCTGGAAGGGAGGAAATGGTTTTCTCACAGCTCCTGAAGCTGGCGTTTTACTGAGGACCAAGGCCTGGAGAGTGGATCCTAGAGCAGGGATGATGTGGGAAGGAAGGTGAGGGAAATTCCCGCCCACGCAGGCGGGAGGAGGACTTCAGGGCTGGGGTGGTGCTGGCAGCAATTTAGAGGGAACTAGACCAGCAGACGACACCTTGGCCTGGCTTGGAGCAAGGTCACCAAGAGCCCAGGTAGGGTGGCAGAATAAGTCAGAACAAAATTAGTTTGCCTTGCCTGAGGGTTTCAGACCCAGGCAAGTTCACTGTGGTTTCATGAGATGGGGAGATTACAATCGAATGTTCTCGGGGTAAAAGGGTTTACACCCAGCTTTATTCTCATGGCAGTAGGTGGAGCTCTGGAATCCCGGCTGCACCCAGCAGTCTGCAGGTCCGTGATCCTCCCCCGTCTTCGCCTCCACCCAGAGCACTGGGCGTAGCTCTTTATGAAGGGACTCAGTCAATAACAGCTCATTGCCTGAGGGTGTGGGAGCGGCAGCCCAGCAGTAGGCCAACACGTCATCAAGTAGTTTAGGGTCAGGTGAGGGTCCTGGCCACAGGAACTTCCACTTTGCCCACAGAGTTCTTTGAGAAGACAGGGCTGTCCAGGGTGCCCAGATCAACAAGCAATAGCCCATAGAATTTCTGGTTCCTCATGAGGTGCACAGGTGGCCCTGATGTCCTCAGGGACCCTGGTGGGGACCCGAAGGACCAGGGGATGGAGAAAGACCTGTGGCGCCCTGGGGGAGGATCTGGTGTTCTCACACCTGCAGTGCACAGAAGGGGCCACAGCCACCAGGACGGAGACCAGCTGAAGCCCCAGGGCCAGGCCTGCCCGCCATCAGTACACCCTTACCCCACTGCACCCCACCCCACCAGCAGTGAGAGAGCCCCCTGGGCAAAGGGAGAAGAAAGTGGAGGGAAGAAATCGTGAAAGATTATTGCCCAAAACTGATTAGGAAAAGAAAATCCATCCAGTCAGGATGAGTACTCATGACTGACGTACAGTAATGTTTTCCACTCTGAAATTTGTTGGGTATATATTAACATCTTTCCTACCCCACTGTGCCCCCCACCCCACCTCCTCCCACACGTGTGTCGGGTTGCAAACCATTGTTGAACGCCAGTGGAAATGCAGATCTAAATCTAAACATCCCTTCAAACACAACTTTCTGGATGCTTCTCGCCATTCCCTGGGTTCTTGGGCCTGTTCTAGCATTTGCTCTGCAGGCAACGGGAGGCCCTGGGGACAGACTGCAGCTGCTCCCTGACTGCGGATCTTAGAGAATTTCTGCCTGTGCCAGTAAAGGTTGATGAGAAGGGTCGGCGGGACTGCCTGCTTTGGACCTGCTCCTCCTAATGTGATGGGCAACCCCTGAGAAGCCCCTTCCAGTGGGCCCTTCTGAGGGTCTGCAGACGCCCATGGCCTCTTCCTGTTCCCACCAGCTTCTGACGGCATTACCTTCACGGATGATCTGTTTAGCTGCAATGGCTGAGGAGAGGTGAATGGGCTCCATGAAAATGCTTTCTGTTTCTGTGTCCGAGACCATTGAGTACCTAAAAGAAGAGGGCATGTTCACGTGAGACATCTCGGCAGCTTCCAAACAGGGGGCTTTCTTTTTAGACAAGACACCTGGACCTGATTTTAGCCACAAGTGGAAAACAGTGAGAGGGTCAAGGGACCGCCTTCCGAAGCTTAGGGACTGAGAATGCAGAAGCCCGGAACCTGCAGCCCAGTGGCCCAACTGTGTTCAGACCAGAGTTGGCACCTCTGTGAGCTGATGTCTGACATGGACGTCTAGGTTGTGGAGGGAAGGGTGTCTGTCTCTGCTCGAGGGTGTGGCTTTATTTTCTCTCCTGTGCCCACCCTTGGGCATACTGCTGTTCATTCTTTCTCCCTGTGCCTGTTCTTGTGATCAGTACCCTCAGATGCCCCTAAATGTGCTCGGACCAGGGTGCCTGGATTGGTGGGCCACCCCCTATCTTCTCCCTGCCCCTAAGGGAATGCTCTGGTCACGAAGGGCCGGCCCAGCCCCAAATGCAAAGGGAAATGTGAAGATGTGCTCCAACACACAGTCCCGATCCTGAACTCCGGAAATCAGGGTCAGCCTGAGTCCGGGGATGCAATAAAGTAACTTAGGCAATTGCCCAGAAAGAATGCAGCAGAGGTGTCCAGAGGGAACTTTGAGGAACACGGTGAATCAAAGGCAGAAACAAGGGCTGGGGCCCGGCCGTGGGGGGGGGGCTCCTCCCTAGTGGGTTCTCCTCTTTTCCAGGTGTTGGCTGAGCTTTGGGTCTTTTTTTTCTTGTTTTGCTTAGTCTTTCCTTTAGAGAGGTTCGAAAAGCAGTGAGAGGATCTGTGAGCACTATTTTCGTTTCTACCATGAAACCGCCCTCACGCTGCCCCTTAGTCAGCACTGCCACGCACCTCGTTCTCAGAAATCACTCATCTGTTTTCTGTCCCCATAGTGTGGCCTTTTCCAGAATGTTATAGAAGTGGAATCATAAAATAGTCTTTTGGATCTGCCCTATTTCACTTAGCACAATGCATCTAAGAGTCCTCCATTCTAGTACATGAATCAGTAATTCGTTCCTTCTTGTTGCTGAATAATATTCCACGCTTTAGCGCCTCAGGCTATGGCCCCCAGCCATTGTCACACTGCCTTGAGTCAAGGCTGGGTGTCCAGAGTCAAAAACGACACTCACACTGCTGGGCCGGTGCTTCAGATACTGGTCTTCCTCCTCGATCGGCCTGCACCGAGGGTCAGAGCGCGTGACAGCTGCTGCACTGACCTGTCAGGTCCCGGAGGGGTGACCCTCCGTGAGGGAGAGTCCGGCAGAGGGCGGGGAACCTCTGTATATTGTCCTTTTGCTTTTAAAAGTCAAGCAAGTATGTCTCCTGATCCTTGTAATTGGCCTGTTTTATCTTTATGGAGACCCATAAGATCGTTATTTGGTTTTCAGCATTTAGAAGTTCCCCAGGGACTATTTTCACCCTTTGCGTTGGGAATGGATCCCCTTTCAGAGTTGCCTTCTATGAATTTAATCCTGACAAAACTCCCACAAAGTAGGTATTACCATTATTCCTGCTTTAAGACAGGGGAGCTGTGGCTCAGAGAGGTCAACAAAATCCCCCGAGGTGGTAGCCAAGCAGTAGGCTAAGTGGCAAACGCAGGGTGCTCCTGCTCGAAGTCCAATCTCCTCTCGCCGTTGCACCCTGGTACCGTTTAGATGGGGCAGCAGAGGCGAGCCAGGTGGTGTCAGCAACCCTGGTTGGGTCCCCAGGCCCAACAGAGACTCTGACTCAGAAAAAAATCCTTAAAAAATACTTGTTGAAAGCACGGACAGGGTGGGCTGAGTGGAACTGAGCTGAGCCCAGTGGAATGGAATGGAGCTACCAGACTGAGAGAAGCTCAGCGGAATTGATGAGCAGGGCGATTCTCTGGCAGCAGTCACCCCCATCAGAGTGCTGAGCTCACGGCCAGCAAGCCTATGGAGAAAGAAACGTCGTGCCAGAAGAAAGGAGGAGCCCATGGCAATACCCAGGGCGTGGCTAGACCTGCCCGTGCAGCGTAGGGGACCCGCAGGGAGGCACCCTCCCCGGGAGGTCTTCAGGGATTCCCAAGAGCAGCTGGGCCGTGTCATTCCCATTCCAGCATCACACACTCCTCGTGACCAGAAGATACATCTTAAAATAAGCGAGACTGAGGAGACGGGGTGGACTAAAGGTGAGGTTTGTGGGCTATTACCCTTGGATGTTAGAACTAGAGAGTGCACTGCCTGGTGAAGGTAAGAGACTGGAACACCGGGGGGCGGGCGTGAGCCCTGCAAAGGCACAGGCTAGGTGGTCTTACCCCTGGATCCGCAGCGCAAGGAAGGTGGTCAGGCAGTTTGATCACTGAGTGCATGGTGGGTGGGCAGACAGGGAGAGGGCTGAACAGATGAAGGGATGGGATGTGCCAGGCGCTGGGCAAGGTGTCCACGTACGGCCGTGGCGAGCAGACGCCATGGTGTGCACGGCCCTGCAGTCTGTCCCCTCTTGCCTCTCTAGCTGTAGCCCTTCGCTGGCTTCCTCTGGCTCCCTCCTTCCCAGCAGACGGGGCATCTCCTGGCTTCCCATCCTAACCAGGTTTCCCTCTGCCCAGGGACTCAGCAGAAGCCCGTTTCTGATGCTTGGGTGCCCAGTCCTCCCCCTCTGCACCCATCTTTCAGATCTTAGTCCAATCACGATCCCTTCTTTAGGGGAACCCTCCCTGACCTCCCCCCACCACTGCACCTTACACCTTTCCTTTACAGCACTTCTATCAGGTGCAATTTTACATTTATCTGTGAAATCACTTGATGAACACCTATCTCCTGTTCTAGACCATAACCTCTGTGAGACAGGGCCCGTGGCCGGGTACTCTGATGACTGTTGTGTTCCCAGTATCCAGCACAATGTCTGGCACAGAGTATATGTTTAGTAGATATTTTCTGATTCACTGGCTGACTGAATCTGTCCTCAGTATAGTATCATATATAAGAGAACGCAGCTGTTACAGAAATTAGCAATGGGTATTTATTAAGTATTTGTCACTTGATCATTTTACCAGGACACCAGCAGCAAGCTGGCAAGCAAAACCAGGGTCCCAGCTATGTTCTGTCTACGCCACTATGTCTCAGCCCGTCTGAGGATAAGACGCATGTGATCTCGGAGGCCTATGCTGGCAATTTGCAGTTCTTTCTTAGGGTGGATTGAAGGTGGCTCTAGATATGTGATACTCCTTCGTGGAGAAGCGGGGTCTCTGTCCACTTCCCTTGATGCTGGGTGGTCTCTGTGGTCGCTTCACCGACAGGACATGGTGGAGGTGACACTGTGCCAGTGTCGGAGCTCGAGTCCCCAGGGTGGCACCCCCTCCTGGCTCTCCTCGCCTGGAAGCCCTGAGCTGCCATATCAAGTCCAACTACCCCGCGATCACCAGTCTGGAAAGGCTACTGGTCAGCAGTCCCGGCGAGCTCCCAGCCAGCAGCCCAGCCATGTGGGTGAGCACCCCAGAGGTGGGTCATCCGCCCACCAGGCCACCCACGCTGCCACCATGGGAAACGGGAGCAAAATGCAATCATCACCTTAACTCATTGTGATAATTTGTTTAACGGCAACAGAAAATGAGAACAGTGCTATTCCGAGGGCTAAGCGGTAAATTTGGGGCAAACACTAAGCCAGTCTCCTCCCTAACCGTGATGCAGGACCTGACAAACACCAGAGACCCGAATTCGCTGCTGTTGGGAAGTCACAACGGAATAATAGCACCACAGGAGAGCCAGCCCTGCCTCTGGGCCGGACCCTGTGGGCATGCTGGGCCCGGGGTCAGGGCAGTCTTGGTTTTAAAACACAACTTTTCCTAAAACTAGCATCAGAGCCTCAAATTTCATATAAATGTGTGTCACATTTCCATCTCAACAACATTCATTAAGGGAGTGTTCTTCTTTTATTAATAGTTAATATTTATACTGTCAGTAGTAAAATAATCATTTTGTTTATTGAGAGTCAGTATTATGTAAAATGAGGTTTGAGGGGGAAAAAAATCAAAACAAAACCCTGACCGGGTAAGTCGCTGACAATTCTTGTGCTGCTGTGGGGATGGCGGGGGCTTCCTCTGGACACATTCCCCCCACAAGGTCAGTTTTCTTTGTTCTGAGGGCTTCCAGGGCCCTGTATTCTCCTGTCTGTGGCCAGCTTTGCAAACAATGGGACAAACAGAAAAGAGACCCGGGTGGGGTGGGGGGAGCACAGCTGCCAGGTGGGCAGAAAGGCCAGGTGAGTCACCCAGAAGATGGCGTCACCAGGATCCCAGCCAGGTACACTCTACCTGTGAGCCCTCGATGGTGCCATTTCCCCTAAACAACGATGCCTTCCGATTGCGTGGGTCTGGTTTCATGTGACAAATACCCAGAATGGAGAATCCGTCCTGAAGATACCCACACTCGGATGCTGTAGGTTTGATAGGGGAGAATTTGAACAACCTTGTGTGTGGTAAAGACTTCAGCTCATGAGTCAGCAAATCTGAGAAATCATGTCTGTAGATTCTACGTTTGAGAAGCTGGTGGTTTTATGACTGAGAATAGAGGTGATTTAGGAATAGAGGCCCTCTGCTCTCGGCTGCTGCTGCAGAAATGTGAGCCAGAATAGACTCGGCCTGGCATCACCCCGGGTCCAAAGGAGGATGTAAATTCCAAGTGCTTTTACGAGTCAGCTGCTTGGAGAGGAGATGTACACCTCGTCGCCGTAAAACTGTTCTGCCACACACGCAGTTCACGAAGTCTAACAAACAAAGAGTGGGGGTAGGACCTGAAAGGACCCGCCTTCAGGACAGGCTTCCTTCGTGGAGAAGCAGGACTGCCGAGAAAGGAGGGAATGTGAGACCTGAACAGCTGGCCCTATTTGTGTTTGCAAGGTCAGGGAGGAGGTGGCCCTAGTCGTTCTGATTTACGGCCATGTCCGCGCCTCCGTCCGCACACCTGAGATGGAGTGGAATGACACTCACGCCCTGACTGGAAAGCAGCAAGGGCCGGCTGTTCAGAAGACGGGCAGGGAAAGAGGGGGTCTAGGATCGATATTCACCTCATCATAGGATCAGGAAGAAGCAGCTAAAAAGCCTTGAGGGTGAATTGAAAGAGAGACAACAAAGCGGAGTTTGATGGACTTCCTAGTCAAGCGCAAGAGACTGACGCAGCTTTCTTTAAACCTGTGTTTTTCAAAATTGCAGACTGTGACCCATTAATGTATCATAAAATCAATGCAATGGGTCATGCCCAGCATCTGGGAAAGAAAGAAAAGGAAGGAAGGAAGGAAGGGAGGGAGGGAGGGACGGAGGGAGGGAGGGAAGGCAGAAATAGAATAGCACCTTCCATTGTAAAGCTAAGTATAATTTTGTGAAATCTTTTTTTTTTCAATATATACCTGTATGCATGCTCTGAGCTGAGATGTGAATGGTACGTCCTACTGCGGATTTCAGTCAGCCAAGTTTGAAAGCCACTGCTTTAAATCATTTGCCAGGTTGTCATGACCCGGGATGGAGTGGAATTCGGGCCCTTCCACCCAGACCCCCTGACAGCTGATCACTTCCTTTCCAGGAGTCGCTTGGAAATGAAATGGGGGCAGAGGCCCAGAAGGGGGTGTCTTTCTTGATTTGGCTTTTGCAAAAAAGGAGCAGGTTTCTGAGCGCCCTCTTCGTGTTCATGGGCTTCACGGGAAGTGACCCCACACAGGCAAAGCTGAGGCTCCCAGGAAGTAGAGCAGTCGGTGCACTAAGGGGAATCAATCTTTAGCAGGCTGCTTCCAGCAGGCATGGGGAAGGGGCCCAGACAGAAAAACCTTCACAGAAAAAGAAATACAAAAGAGAAAGGGCGGCAGGAGGAGCCATTTCCCCAGGATGCATGAGGAGGACACACAGACGTGACACGCCATGCACCCACCACCACCAGGCTCTCAGACCTCACTGTGGAAAGGCACGCAGGGCAGCCAAGCACCCTTGCTGAAGGGGAGGGAAATGTGCCCGGGAGCGGCCTGAGCAGGTGGCCCAGTTCTGCAGCACTGCAAGCCGGGAAACTCCAGATCCAAAAGCCAAAGCAAGAAATGGATTTTGACTTGGAAAGAAAGAAAGAAAGGAAAACCAGAACCATTCGTCTTCAAATTGGGCCAAGAGAAGGATACGGAAGTCAGATGCTTAACCTGGAAAGGGGGAGAACGCGGGTCCCAGCCGATGGGGCAGAGAGCAGGCAGGGGCGGGAGGGAGCTCCGGGTCACCTGCCCACCTTCGTGGAGGGGTGGGCGCGGTCCCCGGGGGGGGGGCAGGGCCTGTGCTGAGGCTGGTTGGCACCCCAGGCGCTCAGAGTTCTTAGACTGGGCTCACTGTGGCTGCGAGGTCTGCTGGGGGGCTTTAAGGATGCGGTGAAGGCCGCACCGAGCTGCTGCTCTGGACAGGGGCCCTTCCCTTTAGTGTTGACTCATGAATCGCCTGGGACACTTGCCCTCCTGGGACGGGGATCAATTAATCTCTAGCGGCAGGTTTTCCTCCAGAGAGACTCACCGGGAGTGGTTAGCTCTGAATTTAAGGTGATTGAGGTCAGGGCCCAAGGCAAACGTGAAGATTTGACACCTCCACCCACTGTGTACACCCTTTTCTCAGGTTCTCAGTTCTCCCCCATGAGATTACAGGTAAGGCTGGAAACGTTAGGGCTCGGTGCCAGGAGAGCCAGCAGGCTTTGTCCCGGGCTGACGGGCAGTGGCCGTTTGCGGCCCTGGGCAGACTTGTGCCAAGTCCTAATCTGGGTCCACAGGAAAAAGTAGTCGGGTCTCCCTGGGGCTGGATCTGGCGCCTACTGGGGCGAATGGTGCCCCCCGCAAAATGTCTCCCAGAACTTGTGACTACAGTCGTACTTGGAAAAAGGATCTTTTCAGAGGAGATTAAGGATCTTGAGAAGAGATCTTCCCGGATTAGGGAGGGCCCTAAATCCAATGGCCAATGTCCTTAAAAAGGACACACAGAGAAGAGAAGGCCCCGTGGCACGAAGGTGGGGTCTGGCGGGTGCTGCCCCGCCAGGGAACTCCCAAGGCCAACAGCGCCGGGAAGGGGCAGGAAGGGGGCTTCCCTGGGGCCCTCGTGGGGTGGCCCAGCCAACCGGATTTCAGACTTCTGGCCTCCCAGACTGAGAGAGAATATATTTGTGTTGTTTTTGAGCTCCCCGCTCCCTTGAGGTAATTTGTTACAATAGCCCTAGGAGAATAGGACCAAGAGGCCACTGGTGGGGTATCTGCTGACTCTGCGTGACTTAATTATAAAAAGGCTCAAGCCTTTAGCTAAAGAGATAAATGAGAAGGATGGCATTTCAGGCCCTCACTCAGTACAGGGAGGACGGGGACTAACAGCAAAGATGACAGTTGCTTAGAGTACAGTACTGGCTTATGGCAGAATGAGAGGAACATGGTGTTTTAACTTAAGTGTGTGGGATGCTGGTTAAATATTTTATTTAATTAAATAAAAATTTCTTGACATCCTGAGTTGCTGAAAGAAACTGGTTGTCAGATATCTTTCTCTCAAAGGAAAAAGGAAGAGAACCACTATTTATCAAACACCTAATATGACTATATATGTTTATGTTATATTATTACATATAATAACATGCTATATTGTTATACATAAATATGTTTTATTACTTAATCTCTACCAGGCTAGAACTGACATTCCGATTTTATGATTAAGTAATTGATGCAAGCTCTCATGGCTCATAAGTGTAGAACAGACCTGACCACAATTTTGGCCTCAGTTACACCATTTTAGCTCTTTCCACCACACCATACTGACTCCTAGAAGAGAATTTTATTTTTACTTTCATAGCTTTTAAAAAAAACCCACAGCTTTATTTGAGATATAATTGCTATATAAACTGCTCCAACTTGAAATGTACAGATTGGTGAGGTGTGACTAGTATAGACACCTGTGAAGCTGTCCCCTCGATCAAGACTGGGAACTTAGCTGCCATGGTGCAAAGTTTCCTCAAGCCCCTTTGAAAGCTGCCCACGCACCTGACCTGTACTCCCTAGGCAACCGCTGATATACTTTCTGTCACCATGAAGACTTTTTTGCACTTTCTAGAATTTTCTATAAATCGAATCATATGGTAGGTACTCTTTTTTTTTGTCTGACTGCTGTCATTGAACATAATTATTTAGAGATTCATCCATGAAGTTGTATGAATTGGTAATTCATGCCTTTTTACTGCTAAATAGTATTGCAATGTATAAATATACCACAATGTATTAATCTATCCACTTGATAGATATTTAGGTTGCTTCTAGGCTATTACAAATAAAGCCACTATCAACACCTCAAGTCTCCGTATGGACACGGGCTTTCATTTATCTTGGGTAAATACCTAAGAGCAGAATGACTCCATCATATAGGTAGAGGTGTATGTTTGGGTAGGTGTCTGTTCAACTTTTTAAGAAACTCACAGTTTATGAAATGGTTGTACCATTTTACAGTCAGCAGTGGGATTGGTCCAGCTCTTCCACATTCTCACCAGCATCTGGTTCAGCCAATCTTTTTACTTTTAGATATTCTAATAGGTATGTAATGCATCTCATTGTGGTTTCAGTTTGCATTTCCTTAATGCCTAAGGATTTCGAGCATCCTCACGTGCTTATTCCTCATCCACATACCTTCTTTGGTGAAGTATCTCTTCAAATTTTTTGTCCATTCTTAAAGTGGGTTGTTTCTTTTTTGGGGGGATTTGAGAGTTGTAAAAAATATATTCTGTTTAAAAGAATTCTTTATCAGATATGTGATTTGAAAATTTTTCTTCCCATCTGTGGATTGTCTTTTCATTTTTAAAGATACTCATCTGGACAGGGTTAGGCCTGGCTCTGTGCGATGCAGTGGCTGGTTAATTCAAAGCCAGCACAGCTGTTCAGAGTTTATGCCTCACATCTCACAACGATGACTGTAGGAAGGGATGGTCCGTGGGGTGTCACTGTGTGTCTGCCTTCCTTGAACATTTATGAAACGGGAGAGCAGATTTGGAGCCAGCTTCTAAAATCTTTTTTTTTTTTGCTAAGGAGTATGCACAGACCAAGGAGGGTTTCAAAACCAGTAGCATTCAGCAGCAGTCACTGAGAACCCGGCGGAAACGTGCCATGCGTGGGACCAGGACGCCTACACATGGAATGGTCTGTTCTTGCCTATGAGGGATACTGGCAGCTGGAAGGCTGAGGACCGAATGTTGTGGAAATTTTCTCTATTAATAAATGCTTTCGTTCCATGGCAGGTCCACTTTATTGAAAACTGAAACCAGTAAAATTGTATTCCTTGCCTCCCACGTCCCCTTGCAGGGCTCACTGTTCGCCTTCCACACCCAGTAATCTGAGAAGCTCTCAGTCACACCAAAGTGATAGGCACCTAATACAAAGTCTGTTTAAAAGTGCATATAGTAGACTTTATTCATCTACCCTACTGCTAATCAGACGGTTCATCATGTTTAAGCACTCCACGTCCCTAATGACGGTTCGCTGCTACAGGGTCTAGTACCTCTCTTCTGGGGCACAAATGTACTGATTCATATTGAGTATGTATCAGGGATGAGCCTGCTGGCCTGTAGGACAGACATACGCTTAGCTTTAGTAGATACTGAGAAAGCTTTCCATGGTTGTACTAATTTATACTCTTATCAGCGACGAACAGGAGTTCTGACTGTGTCCTATGTTCATTAATAGTTGCTATCATCAGTCCTTAATTTTAGATGTCCTGGTGAGTATGCAGTAGTATTGAATTTGGGTTTTAACTTGAATTTCTACTATACATTTTTATTTTTGTTGACTTTTTAGCTTAGTTCTCCAATGGTGAGAGAACATGTCTTATATGACTTCAAACATTAAAGATCTGTTGATACATGTATGGCCCAGTACATGACCTGTTTTGGTAAGTGTTCCATGTGCATGTCATAAGAATATACATCTTGCTGTTGTTGGGGACATGTTCTATAGGCAGCAATTAGGTTAATCTTATTTATTGCTTTGTTCAAACTTCCTGTATTCTCAATGATTTTTTTTTTACTTCATTTGATCAGTTGCTAAGACCCCTTTTTAAAAATATATAAACATTTGACTAAGATCATGGATTTTAACTTTTTCTTCAGTTCTGTTGATTTTTTGCTTTATAGTTTTAAGGCTATGTCATTATAGAAATTTAAAATGATATTTTCCTGGTGAACTGAACCCTGGATCATTTCGAAACATCCCTGTTTGTCTCTAGTGATGCTTATCTTAAAGTCTTTGATGTCAAAAAATAGCTTCACTAGCTTGCTTTCGGTTAGTGTTTGCCACTGTGGCCATGTGCATTTTCCAGAAATGGCCACAGTATCTCCCATCCCACTTGCTCTCGTTACAGCGAGGCCTCGGCGCTGCTCCAGTGGAGTGGTGGGTGCTGCCTCCACTGGAAGCTTCGTGGTCCTTTGTGGGACTTCTGACGCTAGATGATGGAAATCAAGGCTCTTCCGCCTTCTCTTGGGTGCTAATGCTTGGGATTCAGCTGCCAGCCCATGAGAGGGCCCACGCCGGCTCACATGGAGAGATCCCATGGAAAACCATGTTAGGCGTTCTGGACAACAGTCCCGCCCAAGTCAAGCCTGTAGAGGTGCCTCCATGATACAAGCCCCCAGCTGCAGAGTCACTCCCAGCCTGAAAGTCACCCCCAATCTTCAGGTCTTTCTAGCTGAGGCCCCAAACATCTCGGAGCAAAGACAAACCACACCACTGTACCTTGTCCGGGTTCCTGAATGTGGATGATAATAAAATAGCTGTTTTATGTCACTAAGTTTTGAAGTTCTGAGCAAAAGTAACTAGAACATAGTATGTTTTCCATCCTTTGTTAATCTTTGTACATCCTTATTTTTAAGGTGTTTCTTGTAAACAGTATATAAGCTTTAAAAAGCATTGTGTCTGACAATTTTTGTCCTTTAATTGTTGTATTAGGTCCATTTATGCTTAATGTAATTAAGTACTTACATATTTGGGTTTAAATCTACCACCTACTAACCTCTTCCCGTCTGCTGTGCCTAGGCTATACATCTCTTCCCTTCCTTTGCCTCCTTCTGGATTGACTGTATTTGATTACACGTAATCTCCCCTCCTTAGCTTGTTATACCTTCTGTTGTGAGACTCCTACCGATTGCACTAAAAATAACAACACGCCCCTGGACTTGCCACTCCATTTCAAGTTTCAGATAACCTATCAGGATAATTGAGGGGGAAGCACGCAGACAAGGAGGCGAAGAAACAATCAGGATTGAAAAGTGTCCCTAAGAAAGCGCCTTCTACGTGTGTTCTGACACACGGAGTGGTCTGCTTTATGTAAATCATAAACCTGTTATGTTTTTGAAGGGGTCATATTTTCAAAGAAACCATGTACCTTAAAAAGGCTTTGGGCAAATAAGCCTTGAAATGACCCTCGGACCCCCAAACTTCATAAGCAGGACACGCTCTGCCAAAGCAATACAGCCTTCAAGGAGGCACATGCCAACCTCACTTCACACATGGCTATGGACGTAACAGAAGAGGAGAAAGGTCCGGGGGTGCAGCTAAGGCCGCAGGGAGCAGACGAGGTCACGTGCAGGGGACGGCTCCTTCCGGGGCACGCGTGCTCAGCACGCCCACTAGTCCTGTGAACCAGGCACCGCGGTACCCCCCGGTCCTCCCTTCATCGAGTGAGAGCTTTTCTGCAGTCACCTGGCCGGACCACGAGGGGCCGCGCTCAGACCTGAGGGAGAGGACGCACCCCCTCGAGAAGCCAGCCTTTGAGCTGTGTACGCGGCTGGTAATGGGATCTGGGTTGCCTCCCCTGGGACACAGAAAATGTGTTCTCTGAGTGCGGGGAAAGGGTAGCAAGGATATTAACTGCCTAGAGGGGAATCCTGTGCTGAGACAGCTGCATGTCAGCAAGCCCCTTCGCTCTTTCTCCTGGGCTCAGGGGCCTCCCTTCCCACCCTCCCGCGCAAGAAAGCATGGCCAACGGAATGTGAGTGGAAGTGAGCGGACATATTCAGGCCTGGCCCGTAAATGCGCCGAGAGATCCTCCGTGCTCTTGCCCGTTCTGTCTTGATGCTGAGAACACAGTAACTTAGGAAGCCGTGCCTGAAAGCGTAGGATCTGGTTCCTGACTCACTGCTCAGGCGCCCATTTTGGAACATATGTGAGTGAGAAAGAAATGTCCACTTGCTCTAGCAGCTCGTATTACCCCAACTACTAACACAGCCACCACCTCCCATAGCTGCCAGGAAACTCAAGTCTGGTTGTGTAGAGAGGGGACGGGGGGCATTTCACATCTCTGAGCCCTGACAGTTTTCCTAAGGGGGAGCATAATGCTGAATTTTAAAGAAAAAGTCCCCGGGGCACATTGGGACCGAGTGGCCTGGCCCATGAAGGGATGGGCACCCGCCCTCCCCCTGACCCCACTTGAACGGGGAAGCCTTTCGAGTCCTGAGCCAGCAAGACCCAAGGAGGACGGAGGAAAAGTGAGGCCAATCAGGGCTGGGTCTTCCGTTCCCTTTTCATAGATGAGGAGACACAGACTCAGCAACTGAAGTCATCCTTCACATAGATTTGGTGACAGAGCTAAGATGGAAGTCAGGTCCCCTGCTATTACTTAAGGCGCAGCAGCTGGGCAGGCGCAGACACTAATGCTGTGGTAGTGAGTGAGCATTTCTTTGATGCCCCCTGGATTTTATTACAATTTCATGCAAAATTTTTGATCTACATCATAATATACTCTCAAAGATTTTACATACAAGGAGGTTTTTGATAACTTATCATAACCCCGGACACTTATACCCAGGCATGCACATACCCAGCCTGATGACACGTGCAAAATCATCTTGACGCTAGGGCCTGGCCCAGGGGCCTCTGCCCGTCCCATTGCCTTCTGTCACTATCTGTGGTCCTAGAGACCGAGCACCATCCCCCAGGGACACCTGCGGACGCCTACCCGTCCTTCGAGAGCAGTTCAGGCCCAGCACCATCCCCTCCAGAAAGCCTCCCCTGACCCTTCCAAGCCAGCTGTTCCTTGGCCTGGCCTCCCCCTCACTAGACCTTCCGCCCACTCACTCTGCACCTGCCATGCCACGCGCAGTGCCATCTGCCCCACACTGGCCTCCTCCAGCAGCAGGACACATAGGAAGGACTCAGTGGTGTTTGTTGCCACGTGAGGATGCAGGCCCCCGAGGCCCGCTCCCTGGCATGCTTCCTAGCCCGCTTCTCAGCAGGGGCACACTTACTGGCTGGGGGAGGGGCTCCGGAGGTACCGGGCCTGCATGGCCCTGACGTCGGCTTCATCCTCTTTGCACGGGACGACCTGCTCCTCTGCTGGGTCCCCACTGGTCGCCATGACAGCCTGTAGCCTCTGTAAGTTTGGCATGAAAAAGACGGTTAGGGAGTCTGGTTGTGGAGGTGTTGAGGGGGGTTAGCGTCAGTGAAGCCTCCTCCACGCAACTAGCAAGGGAAGGTCCCCTCACGCCAGTGCCTGGTGGGGAAGGACCCAGACTGGCATGGCCACTGCTGTTACCAGGACACCGAGACGCACACCCCAGCCGTGTAAACAGCCCACCCTGGAGCCACAACACGTAGGGAGTGTCGACCTGGCTCCTCCCGAGATGGCAAGATGCCGGCAGGGAAGCAGGGAGAGGAACCAGACATTCGTAGGTGGGAGCCATGAACTCCCCAGACCTGCAGGGTCTTTCTGCTGGAATTCCTGGGGCGCACACCCACACACACGCCCAAGGCCGCTCTGCATAAGCACCCACGACCCCTTTGTCCCTGTGGGGGAGGGCGGCTGGCCTGCCTCAGCCTCTCTGACCAAGGCCCCAGGAGTCCTTCTGCCTCTAACCCAGGCGCCACCCGCAGCCAGCCGAGGGACAGGAAGTCCCCCAGGAGCCGGGCCCTGCCCCTCAGAGCCGCTGCCCGCTGGCTTCTAAGTCCTGGGCTCGCAGGCCGACACAGACAGACGCACACCACTGACCTGCCGCTGTCTCCACACCAAAGGGCGGCCACCCAAGGGCCCAGGGACGAGGCGGAAGGGCCAGACGCTCCGACCAGTGAGAGGAACCAGCCTCTCCCCTCCCCGGCGCTCCTCTGAGGGGCCCGACAGCTGCTAGCAGGAGACCTTAGCTACCTTCTAAATTTAGCCTCTGGCCCCATAGCCTGGCAGAGCCCCCAGAGAAGGAATGCGACTCAGGACGTGGACCCAAGCGGCCCCTCTTAACTCCTTCCCTGCCAGCTGGCTGTCCAGACGCCAGCATCAGCCGCAGGGCTGGGGGGAGGTCTCGCTGCGTGGGGGCAGACGCCCACCAGAAGGCGCGCTGGGCCCTCTGATAACCCTGCCCGGCTGCCCCTCGAGGCCTCCCAGGAGATGGTCTGCAGCCAGGGCTCTAAGGACAAGGCAAGCTGTACCTCAGCCCATGTCAGCACGGAGGGGGCGGGAAAAATCACCCTGGGCAGAGTGGGCAGGACCTCTGACGGGCCGGGAGAGCCTGGTGCCACCCAGGAGCCCTCACTACTGCTCACGACAGGGTGACTGGGGTGGTAACTGGCCCTTGCGCCCCCTCCACAACCCCTTGGCCACACACCGGGGGATGGTCAGTGGGCAGTCCCGGATAATGATTCAGGAGCCGCACACAGGTCCAGAGAGCTCCCGGCCGGCCCACCCCCACCCCCCGCACTTCCCCACCTCCCGCCCTCACGTCCTCTGACCACCCTTCATCCACCCGCCCACCTGCCCATTCACAAATAGCTGCTGATGCCGACTCTGCGTCAGGCACTGTGCTTGACCGAAGTTAGTAAGACATGTAACTACGTGCTTAAAATGGTCTCTCTTTCTGGCGAGGTGGAACAATGCCTAGAAGATAGTACCATTAAATGCCGGCTGGATAAATGAATGAGCTCAACAGTTTATCAGGAGCCATGAGACATAGATCAAAAATAGCTCAAGCTAAGGCAGAATGCAGTTAGTGCCCCAGGAGCGGCCAGAGGGCTGTGTGAGCATGAAGGAGGGAGGGCGCCCTTCTGGCTGGGGCAGTCAGGGAGGGCTGCATGGAGGGAGGGACTGGATGGGCGCCGGCTTGTAAACGCAAGTCGGATGTTGACAGCAGGCTGTGGGGGGCAGGGGGACTCCAGCAGGGGTGGCACGGACAAAGTTAGAGGGCAGCACAATCAGTTTCAAGTGGCTAGAGCTGTGAAGAAAGCTGACAGGATGGGTGGCCTGGGTAGGGGGCTCCCTTGCAGACGGTGGTCAAGGAGGGGACCTCTGAGGGGCACACAGTGCCACCGTCGACCAGTCACCAACCTACCTCTGGGGTCAGAATAGGGAATCAAAAGTGACTTCCGAAGAACGACTGCAGCTGAGAAACCGGCGGTGTTCAGCTCACGTCCGTAGACACCAAGGTTCGTGAAGACGGGAGGCGGTGGGTGGACGAGGACAGGGGGAGGACAGCAGCCGAGCAGGAAGGGCAGGGAGGGACCGAGGGCCAGGCTCAGGCTGACGGGCACCTGGCTTAGGGAAGGAGGGGGTGGGGGGCATGGGCGACGGAAAGACAGACAGCCGGCACACGTAGGGTGGCAACCGGTGAGGACAGGACTGCTTGGGTCAGGGCACCTGGGGCCTCTGTCTTCTCCGTGCCCTCAGTCACCTGCAGAGGGTGACATCTGGGCCACCGGAGTGGTGACCTAGAAATCAGAAAGCCACTTGCTAGCTGTGTGACCTTGGAGAAGTCATTTAGCTTCCCAGAGACTCGGATCCCTGTTTATAAAACAGAATCATAACACTCATCTCTCTATTTTGTTCTGAGCACCCAGTCAAAAGCGGGGCCTTCGCCACCCCAGTTTCAATTTCTGCACCCTTTCCCAGGCCAGGCTCCGGTAGCGCAGTGGGTGGGCTGACCGCAACCCCCCCCCCCCCAGTTTGCCTGGGAAGGCCAGGTGCCAGGGGCTTTCTGATTTAAAACTGGGACAGTTCCAAGCGAACTGAGACAAGGTGGTGACAGTATTTCTGAGATTGTCTTCTTTGTTTACTTCGTGCTGTCTGAGGGTAGAGACCACCTGTCTTGTGGCCACAGCTCCAGTGTGGGTGGAGGGGGTGCGGACGGGGGCAGTGGGCGAATAGCTCCCCTGGAGCTTTGCCACAGCTGTGGGCAACACCCTTCCTTTACAGGCTCCGTGACCCTTCCTCGGGGATCACTCGCCTGTTATTACGAGGCGGTACCGCATCTGTTATAGAAGCCCACACCTCGGTGAGAAGCCCAGGACTTTGTACACCTGCTAAGTTGAGAGGAGGAGGTGTGAGGAGGAAGTGACTGGTGCAGGAGAGGGTGGGGAGATTCCCGTTGGGGCCTTTGGTGGCGTAGGCGGAGCACAAGCCCAGCCCCACAGGTGAACTCACCTGATGGTCCAGGTGAGGGGCAGGCCGTGGGGGACAGGCTACGCAGAGGGGCACGGGAAGAGCAAAACCGCAGGGACCGAGGCTGGGCCAGGCCGGAGCTGTTGTACCATCGTCCAGCACCAGGTGGGCTTGGGGCAGAGAGGAAGCAAGAGCGCGGTGGGGAAGATGCGGCCTGCGCTGTGGACGCTCTGTG
Source organism: Manis pentadactyla (assembly GCF_030020395.1). Taxonomy (NCBI): domain Eukaryota; kingdom Metazoa; phylum Chordata; class Mammalia; order Pholidota; family Manidae; genus Manis; species Manis pentadactyla. The sequence continues at coordinate 2,895,253 of NC_080037.1, forward strand.
CGGGTGAGTCGGCCCCGGCCCTGGTCAGTGCCCGGGGTGGGCGAGATGGGGCCGGAGTGCTCGGGGTCCCCAGGGCCTCCCCAGGGAGGGCCTTCCCGCTGGACAGACGGCACGTTCCACCGCGCAGACAGCAGGTGCCAGCCGGCAGCAGAATCAGGGTGGTTTTTATTTGCACATTAGTAAATAAAATTCCAGCCCATTTCTGGAATAAAGGATTCATACATTCTCAAGACTCCATATTCTGATCCCAAATCAGATCCTAGAATCAGACACAAGATCAAACAGCAGGGACAAAGTGTTTGAAATCAAGATTCTCTCAGAAAAGCCAGTGTGTGTGGGAGACATGTTCCTGTCTGGGATTTTATCATTGCCTTAAAACCAGAGAGGCAAGGCTAAGAGTGATAACATGCGTATCCCATTCAGGGACACTGAGGCAGAGAACAATGCAACTTACCCAGTATCACCCCGAGAGCAAGAGCAGACAGACTAGAAAGGCCAGAGCTCTTCAGCCTCCGAGACCCTGATGTTAAAAGCTCGGAAGACGGGGAACCCCCACCAAAGAGAAGTCGGATGGATGTTCGCTGATCCCAAGGTTAAACCCAAGTCAAACGCTAAAGAGCAAAGGCGCCGTGCGGGCAGCCAGGGAGCAGCTGGCGGCCGGAAGGGGGCCGTGGCGTTAGGGTCCTGGGCACGGGCAGGAAGCTGCTGGGGAAGGCAGGGTGAGAGGTGGGGAGCTTTTGGAAGCATCTGTAATTCACGCTGAGCAGTCCCTTCAGCTTCGATCTAGAAACTGCTGCAGGCTTCGGGGACCTGACATGCGCTGGGAGGAGGCGAGAGGCCCGCCGGGAAGTGTGGGCCCCAAGGCCTGGGCGGTGGAGCCGGGGGCCCTGGTGGGAGCCCGCCGCCCAGCCCCTAGAGCAAGCCCCAGGCGCCCAGGCGCCCCTGGCCCCGACCCCTGGGGCCCTTGGGTGGGGGCGCAGCTGGTGCCAGGGCAGGGCTGTGCCGGGGCTTGGAGGCAGCCTGGAAAAAATGGGTTAGCTCGGGCTGCTCGAGCCCCTTCAGGAGGCCCAAACGACCAGGGGCCGGTTAGACGGACTGCTTGGTTCATTCCTCCATCCAGACAGCTCCGTCCTGAGGGCAGTCTGTACAGGCACCTCAGGAGGGCGGGTCTGGACTGACAGCAGCCATGAGGACCTGCCTTGGCCATCAGGCCCAGACGGGAAGGGCGTTCAAGCCCCAGGGGAGGAGGGCTGGAAGGAAATGACCCCCACCCCCACCCCAGCTGGGCCAGTGACCCTCCGATCCTCTTCTCCAGAGCCTGTCTCCCCAGTAAACACCCCTGCATTTGTAGTCCAGCTACAACCTGTGTATGAATAAAAAGAAAGGGTTTTGGCTTAGGAAGAAAACCTAAAACAAAACGCTCATTGGCTTAGAATGAAAGTGGTCTTAACTCTGAATTGCTTGGATGGGTAATTTTGCCTCTTCCCCTGACCCCTGGGTGACCTCATCCAGTGCAACCAGTTCTTGGACCCACTTCAGACCCAGATGGAGTGCGTCTTCTGCCCCGACCCCCTTCCATCCCCACCCCCAGCCTGCCCAGCAGCACCACAGGCCCGCCACCATCGCCTCCACACCTCACACTAAGTGGGGACCTGGAGCAGCAGGGCGGGAAGCCAGGTTCAGTGGTGGCCAGCTTGGGGCACACAGCCTGTCAAGTGGAAGCATTCAGGAGCAAAATAGCCATCGCCACGTGCAAGTGGGCAATGGAGGCCTTCAAAGGTCAAACCCAAAAGCAACTGGGTGGCCTCATGACAGGACACCAAGGGAAGGAGCAGGGAAGTCAGGGAGGGCTTCCTGCAGGAGGTGGAGCTTGAGCTGGGTTCCGGAAGACCTACAGGACTTTGCCCTTCTCCCTTCCTCCGCCTGAACTTGCACAGCAACAACTTAGATTTTGCTGATGTCCTGGGCAGAGCAACACCAAGCTGACGAGCATAGGTCCCAGGACTCTTTGACTTTGGGGTGACAGACGATATCTCATGTAGACGGGCACAAACAGAGGCAGAGCATTAGACGATTTTAAACCAAACTCAAACTGCCTAAAAGTCAGCCACAGTTCTCAACAAGGTCGGTGACAAAATGCTTCTTCCTGCTGGGGCAGATGCTCCCACCCCCTCCTACTGGGGCACTCAACTGCACTGAGAGAGGCGGTTCTATAACTGACTTAATGTGGGGCACATCTGTTCACATAGGTAGACCTCAGGTCTGCATTCTGTGAAAGGGAGAGGGTACTCTACCTGTGCCAAAATGCAATCTGACGTCCCATAAAGTTATGACTAATGATAGCAAATGAGTTTATAAATGTAAAGATCTTGCAGCCATGCCTGGCACGTAATGCACATTGTTATTATTAATGAGGGCAACTATAAGTTACAGGAAATTAACTAGACTTTGGGAATCAATCGCTCTGGTCTGGCGGACGTGCCCCAAGAAAGTCAGAATCATTGTGCAGGAGCCCTAAGCTATCATCCCTCCCAAAGGCTCCTAGAGAAAATGCTCCACCTTATGCACAAAACCCTGGCTCTTCCACGCTGGGGATGTTTTCAGCCAGCAGACTCCATGGAAGACTTGATGTGATGGCAGGTACAGTTGCAGGGAGTGGGTGCATAACGAGGAACCCACCAGAGGGCAAAAACGTCCCTAAGCAGCTGAGCCAGGAGTCACTAAAATCTTTGACGGCTTGATAAAAAAAAAACACAAACAAAGCTTTATCTTCCTGGAACCAGAGGAAACCTTAGAAAAACTTACAAAAGTACTGTTTTGCACAGAGCAATAAAGGAATCCATCATCCCAAAATGTACTGGATGAGGAAGTATACTTTTCTCTTCTCCCTTCTAAAAATTTTCAGTAAACCCATGGATGCTTGATTCATGACAGGTTTTTGATAGGAATTAAGTTCCCAAGCTCTTGACCTTGAGCCATTTTAGAATCCTTCTTGAGGGGTCTTTGTTAGAGCCCCCATCTCCAGCAGAAGGATTTTCCCTAAACGCCTTACACCTACATGCCCCCTCTGAAGGTTCAAGTTTCCGCTGGTCTCACAGGCCAGGAGGCTCTCTGGGGTCACAGTGTGCTACGTCTGAGCCCAGGGTCACTTGCATGTCTAAGCTCCAGGCAGTGACCTGGCTCAGGCTGTGAGGTTTATGGGCTCAGCCTCAGATGTGCATATCTGATGAGAATCAAACAGGAGCGTGGCCTCGAGCCCACTGAATCTTGACCCCAAGAGGGCAGTATTCACACCAGAGCCAGGGTGGTGTCAGCCTGCAAGTGCACTGCAGGGGCCTGGGCAACACCTGCTGGTGCCTGAGCACAAGTCCAAAGCCAGCGTTTGTCGGGAGGGCTCACATCCCGGGAGCTACACTGCCTGCCCGTCAGAGATGCACTTGGGATTAAAATGTCCCAGTCCCAGCCCCCGGCCTCACAAGGGAGGATATAATGAATGGTCAGCCTCAGGGGGGTGTGCGTGCAAAGGGCAGGTGTGGTGGATAACCTCGGCATCACTGAGGGAGTAAATGCACAGATGCCCCAGCTCCTCTGGGCCTTCTAGGGCAGAATCCTGAGGGGCAGAATCTGGGCCCTGTTCTGCTTTTGAACAAGTTCTGTGGTGACTCCTGAGTCAGGCCAGGTTGAGGGTTACACAGTGGAACCCAAAAAGTAGGTTTAACAGACAGTCTCCTCTGTTACCAAGGCTGGTTCCCTGCATGTGACTTGCTGCTCGGCACCATCTGGCTGCTTCCCTGCTGTGGGTAAAATTGTAATATTTCCAGAATATCTCGCCTGGCTTTAGTGAATCTGCATATCAACAAGCATTCCTCAGGGGTGGAGGAAGTCATCTCCATACCAATGGGTAATTGCAAGGGCTTATCTGAAGGGGGTGAGGGGGGTGCTGATTTGCTTCTGCTGGAGCAGGAGAGAGCCAGCCCCACACTGTAGTTTGTAAGCAGTGAACCAGCTTTAAACTTTATTTCTCACTCTGATTTTGGTTTCAGAGGTATTTTGCCCTGGGATTTCCTCTCCCTGGAGTTACTCTTGCCTCAACTTGGGGGTCCCGCTGCATGCATTCTTGCACTTCACGTGCATAGAAGTCACCTGGGACCCTATGCAAATGCAGACTGGTTCAGGAGGCCCAGGCAGGGCCTGAGAGTCTGCATTTCTAACACGCTCCCAAGTGATGACACTGCTGGTCCAGAAACTACAGTCGGAGAAATAAGGCTCCAGGGAAGACGTGGTTGGTGGGCCCAGGAATGACCCCGTCTTGCTTTGCCCTCCAGACCCCACCCCAGCGCTTCCTGGTAACCCAGCCTGCTGCCATCCTGCTGTTGGTCACCAGAGGCCGGGGGGCTGCCTGGCGGGCGTGCCCTGGTCCTCCTGACAGTGCCTGGCCTTGCTGATGCCTCCCTTCAACAAACGCTCTGTTCTGCCGGTTCCCATGAACACCCTCTCCTGCTTCTCCTCCCGCCTCCCTGGCCCCATCTTCTCATGTCTTCCGTGCAGCTTCGCTCCCCTCTGCCTGCGCGAACTGTCTGAGCTCCTACAGACCCACAGATCCAGCAGCCTTCATGACTCCCCAACTTAGACAAGAGACTCAGGCTGAGCCGAGCACGTGGCAGTCTCTTTGTGACGGGGACTGGGATGAAGACCAGCGCCCCATGTGTCTCCTCGCTGCCTGCTGAACTTCTCTCCCCTCCCAGCTCACTGTCCCTGGACGAGCCCTCTCTGGCCTGTTCCAAACTGCCGCACTTGGAACCCACCTCCTTCCTGAGGTGCCTCCCTCCCCTCTGCCACCCAGCGACCTTTGGGCTGCTTCCTCATTTCCTGCCCTGGTGAATCAGGGATGCCATAAACACCTGGCAGGGGCAGGACCCGGCCACACACAGACACCCGCGCTCAGACTGGTCACGAAGGTCACTGAAGGGATGCAGGCAGGGCGAGGGTGGGGCCCCGGGCAGAGCCGACCACCCCACCCCACCCCCTGGCTCACCCACCTGGGAATGGGTGCCCCTGGTGGTGCCCTGCCCCTCTCCTGCCCTCCCGCCCCCACCACGCTGGGGTCTCGCTCCATCCGGCTTCTCTATTTTCACTCTCTTACTTTCTAGGAGCCTCTTCCCCGTAATCTACAAGCGGCTCAGGTCTCTCTGTGGTTTGATCCAGAGGAGATGGCAGGACCCTTCTCAAGAGCCCTCACGGGTCCAGTGCCAGCTCTCGCCCACCTGTTAGCGAGCTCCTTGACACGTAGGCTGCCCCCCTCTCTACTTCCGCACTCTCGCCTGACTTACAAGCGGCAACATGGCTTTGTGGTTACACAAGTACTGTGTGTTTGTTGCAGAATGGTTAGAGGAAAAAAATACAAAAGAAACCCCAGGTTGCACCATAATCCCAGAATCCAGAGGTAACTGTCATTAGTACTGTATTGTGGTGTATTTTCTTTCAAAGTTTGCGCTATCTCTGTGGCTATATGGAAATGGGACACTGTCGTGCGTGCAGTCGCGAATCCTGCTCCATTCCCTTTTAGTCCAATGTTCCACATAGGGGGTTGAACCCCCTAGGGCATATTTCAAGACCCACCTCCCCAGTAAGCTTTTCTCTCCAACACAAGAGAAGTCTGAGGCACAGACCCTGCTGGGAGGAGCGAGCCATCCGGTGAGGGGTGGGGTGGGGCCACACCCAGAGCACCCCAGGCACTGACCCACATCGGCCTGTGAATCACGTGTGCCTGGGACACACTGCCGGAGGCAGGTCAGGAGAGCTGGTGGGCAGCAAGGGCGGGGACGCCCCTGCGGGCTCCTGGAGGCGGTGAGGCAGGAACACAGCCCTGATCATTTTCCTGGGGCCATGCACTGAACTGGCCTGAGGAAAAATTCATTGGATTGATGGGATTTTATAAATTCCTGAAGACCCGTGTTGAACAAACAGCTCAAGAAACATTCACTGAGTCTAAGGCCCCCCCTGCCTCTCAGTCCTCCTGCCCCAGCTGCCCGTGGGAGAGCCTGCAGGGGCCATTCCCACCCGGGCAGGCAGGACGAACCAAGCTGCGTGTTTCCCTCCCCCCTGCCCTCAGACCAGCCCTTTGCCGGCCAGAGCAACTAGGCCTGGGGCAGCCGGGTCCCTTCCGGCTTCCAGCACCGCCTCCCTAACTAAGAGTGCCGGTGCTCTGAGCAAATGCATTTTCCTAAGTGGAGGCATTGCTGCCGGTTTCCCAAGGGTCCCCATGACATGCTGTGTCTGCCTAATGCAGCGGCTCCAGCGAGCATTTCATCCTCCTCCTTAGATGTACGACTTTCTGGTTAACTCTCAAGAGGCAGTTTATTATCTTCTTAACAAACCTTGATTATTTCCAAGCAATCCTTGAGGCTTCAGGCTGTGTCTCCACACCCACCCCCTCAGGGACGTTAAATGACCTCCCCGTTTGTGTGCGCCTGGGGCACCTTGCAGACCTGGCTTCTTCTCTCCGGGCCCCTTGGTCCTCTGTTGGGTCGTTTTGCATCTTGCAGAAATCTGTGGGATAGAAGCTTCAACCAAGTTTCTCTGGCTGTAAATCCTACCCATCTTTTTTATGTTAAATTCTCATTCATTTGCTGTCAAAGAGCACTTATTTGAGCGCCTCTTACGTCTTAGGCTCTCTGTTGAGTCCTGGGGATGTGAACTTGAAGAAAACACAGCGTAGCAGAGGTGGGGACATGAGTGTAGACTTCTGCTCCCGTCCTTGCTTCTGGGCATGGTAAATACGTTCAGTCTTCCAACCTCCACAACTTTGAGTTAGAAAATGCTATTGCTCTCCTTTTATCCTTGAGGAAGTGGAGGCCCAGAGAAGTGAACTAAGTTTGCCCAAGGTCACACAGCTAGGAAAAGTGAGCGTGAAGATACCAGCCTAGGCAGTCTGTCTCCAGTGTCTGCGCCACATTGTGCAATAAGCTTTCGTGAGAGGGAAGTGCCAGGGGGCGGGGACGCAGGGACGGCAGGTGGCACAAGGACCCAGTAAGCCACTCCGCTTGGGGAGAGTCTGAACACTTTCTCTAAGACGAGCTGTGCGCTCAAAACTTCTTCCTCACAAACTGCTACAGTGACGGGTTTTGATTCCTTCCGAGGTTAACCATCCCTGAACATGCGTGATGGCACCTGTGGGGAAAGAGCTTGTCAGACGGATGCTGCTCAGGAATGTCAGCAGAGCTCAGCCTGAGGAGGAGAAAGCAGGGCGGGAAGGGGAGTGGGGAGCAGGAGAGGCTGTGGGGCCGCAGGGGCGAAGCGCTCAGGAGGGGAGAGGACGGCGCTGCCCCTGCTGCGGGGAGGGCGGGATCCCCACGCTGAGAAGGGAGGTGCCCCCAGCAGACCCTCGAGGAAGTAGAGAAAGGAGGCGCTGGAAGGCTCTAGGAACGAACCCCTCCCCTCCCCAGTTTTCTAGTCTCGGATTGGGTGTCACACCTGGTGCCTTAGCCTCACCCCGAGGTGGGAGGCAGAGATCCCACAGAGGAGGTAAATGAGGGCGGCACGGTCGGAGATACTTTTCAAATTGTCAAACACATATCTTTTTAAAAGCCCAAACCTCTCTTGACCTTACAGACTTAACTCCCAAGGCCCCTTTTCTTTATCCCCTTTTTGGCAAAAGCTGTCCGCTTCCTCTCGAACCCCGCCGCACCCCGGGCCCACCTCGGCGCCCAGTTCCCCGGCCCACAGATGGCCGGCGTCGGGGGAGGCGACCCCCCTGCTCTCAGGACCTGGAGACACTGCCTCTCCGCTCTCCTCTCGTCTCTGAGCCAGTTCTCCTCCCTTGCCGGTTCCTCCCCATTTCTCTGACCCCAAACACCGGGGTCCCACGTGTCTTCCCCGTCCACGCACTCCCGGTGACCCTGCCCATCGCCTGCTGTCAACGGCCTCTCGTGGACACCAGACTCACACAGCTGCCCCCTCAGCAGCCCACGTGGGTGTCGGATACTCATCTCCGACTTCACGTGCCCACGGCCCCGCCTCAGCATCCCAGCAAGCGACAAGTCCTTCCTTCCAGCTGCTCAGCTAAACCCTGCATCTCTCCTGGACAACTCTGTCCCTCTGACACGTCAGATGTGATCTGTGACGAGCTCTACGTTCTCTGCACATTCCAGCTCTGGTCACTTCCCTCCCCCTCTGCCCCCACGACGTGCCCAGGCCACCACTGGCTCCCGGACCAGTGAAATGACTGCGTGCACGTTCCCCTGCTCCCACCCTCTTCCTGTGCACCTCACTTCAGCCAGAACGAGCTGCTCAGAATGTGTGTCAGGTGTATCACCTCTGCTTACATCCCTTCAAGGGCTTCCTACCCACCCACTTCCAAAAAAAATAAGAGTTCGAAATATAGGCTCCATAGGCCCGGGGCGCCTGAGACCCCTCCAGCCCCGTCTCATCTCTCCTCCGGCCTCCCCACCCGCGGCTCCTCACCTGGGCCAGGCCTCCCCCGCCCCCACCACCTCCCAGCCTTGCCCGGGTCTGCCCTGCCTGGAATCCACTGCTGCTGCTGCTGCAACACCAACCACCCCAAAGCTCAGCGGCTTACGGCACCTTCAGTATGTATTTTGCTCACAAATCGTCAATAAGGGCAGGCTCTGCACAGCCCAGCTCTGCCCCGAGGCTGCTGGGCGTGCTCACCCACAGGTCTGGGAGTCGGCGTTGGCTGTCCCCAGGCGCCTCAGCTGGGGTGCGTCCCAGCACCTACATTTGGTTTTCCCATGTGGCTTCCTTACCCCCTCCGAGTGCTGACTGGGTGCCCAGGGTGAGCACCGCGAGAAGCCCAGGCAAAGCCTGGCTCGGCCTCAGGGGCCACACGGCGCCACTCACGCTGTAGGGACCGGCCCACCCAGAGCCAGGGGAGGAAGCAGCCCCACCTCGTGACGGAGGGGAGGCGAGGTCGCCTGGGGACAAGAACACGCGTGATGAGACACAGGTGTGGCCCTGCTCCTTTCCTTACCTTCTGATGAATTTACAGAGAATAACTCTCCTGGGAATCCCCCGCCTCTTTACCTCAATTTAATCTTATTCATAAAATTCTTGCCACGTTTAAGTGCTCTATAAATATTTGTTAAATAAACGAGTAAATCAGCATCAAAACAGAAAAGATGGAGGAAACATTTATCAAGAGCTTTCTATGTGCCTGGCCCTAGCGAGGTATTTGCACATATCGTCTCCTTTAATTCTCCCAGCACCTCTGGGAAGTGCTCCTATTTTATGGGTTAGAAGACTGAGGCTGCAAAAAGTTGACACATGTGGTAAGAGGTGGGGCTGCGGCTCACAGCCCCCGCCCGATGCACTTGACCTCTTGGTGATGCTGCCGGCCAGGCACTGGGGGACCGAGGTACCTGGCGCATGTTCACCCGGTCTGGGAGGAGAACGGCTGGTGTCCCAGGCCACCCGGCAGCTGCAGAGTTAGCTGGGGGCGGAGGAGGAGCGTGTGACTGGGCATCCCGCAGAGGCCCTGCGGGCAGCGAGTAGCTACCCCCATGTCACTCACTCCTTCCTCCTGCCCTCCACTTTCCTTCCAGTCTGGGTGGCGGCTGATGCCATCTCTGTGGAAACCCCACAGGACGTTCTTTATGCTGCCCGGGGAGCAAGCATTACCCTTCCGTGCACCTACCAAACCTCCTCCCCCAACCGAGAAGGATTCATCCACTGGGACAAGCTTCTGAGGAGCCATTCGGTAAGCATCCTTAGGAAGTTGGGGGCCCCATGGGAATGAGTCCCGCCTGACCCCGACCTCCTGGGGAACAGGCACCACGCAGGCTGGGCCGGGCGGCGGGGGGCCAGGAGGGTCGGACCCCGGGAAGGCCTTATAATGCCATCTTTTTTTTGAAGAAGTCACCTTCGCTACAATATCTTTCTACTGGCCAGGCTCAGGTTTCTTTTGATTAGTATAAAGCTCTCCCTGAGGCCACCTTCTATTTTATAGTGTTTTGGATTTCTTTTCCTGCTTGGGTTCTTTTGGGGTGTTTTGTTTTTATTTATATTTTAGAATATATAATGTAATTCTATGGTTAAAGTAGTAAAACCGTATAAAAAGGGGGTGTTGAGAAGTCTCATGCCCATCCATGCCCTCCTGTCCCACCTCATCCCTCTGCCCCCCAGGCGGGGCTGATTTTCACCGGTCCTGGCTGTCTGGGGCCGGCTGGCATCCGCTATGATTGTTAAGTATTTCGACTCTCACTCTCAGGTAAGAGAATCGGTTGAGTTTCTGGGGTACCCTCCCAGTGACTCTTTATGCAAAGTCCAGAAAATGTGAATCTGTCTCACGTGTGTGTGCATGCTCTGTTTTCCCTTCTGTACAGAGAAGGTAGCAAGCATATTCCAGGCACTGTTCTGTCCTTTGCAGTTTCACAAACCAGTAGTTCCTGCAGAGCTTTCCTACCAGTTAGTAGAGGGCACCCCATTCTTGGAGCCACTCAGGAGGCCATGGTGTGGGTACTCTTACTACCTAACCAGCCCCCTGACTATGGACACATGCTTATTCCCAGTTCTCCTGTTACCAGGGACAGCCCTTTACCTGTGCCACTGTGTGTGGGGGCAGGTACACCTGGGGAATCCACTTCCAGGAATGGTAAATGCCTCTATAATTCTCATAGACATTAGCAAATGCCTTCTGGGGGGCATTTTGTGCTCCCAGCAGAATACAGGAGCGCCTGTTTGCTGATAACCTCGTTTGTGCCATACGTGTGCACATGACTAAAGATTCAACCACACAAAGGCCCACAGAGACTCCTAGTCCCTTATTCTCCTCACCAAAGGCAGTCACTCTGAGCAGCTTTCTGGGGAGCCTTCTATAGAACTCCATGTATATACAGATATATATGTATATGTGTGTACGTATGTGTGCATGAATATGTACGTTTACATGTACCACATATACACTGTTCTGTACTCAGCTTTTTCTTTTAACACTACATATCATGGAGATCTTTCCACATGTCAGGACATTTATATATATTTCATTCCTCTTTAACATTTGTATTAAGTATTCCATTTTATGAATATATTATATGTACCAATGATGGACATTTGATTTGTTTCCTATATTTTCCTGCTACAAATACTCTTTCATATATGCATATCTTTATAAGCATATATATAGTATCTTCATATGCATGTCTCTGGAGATACATATGTATGTGTGTGTGTGTGTGTGTGTGTGTATGTATATAATAAATTATTAATAAAATGCAAATTCTGGGTCAAAGGATGTGACTTTAAAATTTTGATAAATAATGCCAAATTGCTCTCATTAGATGTCATGCCAATCTCAACTTCCACTAATAAGAACAAAGGCACCTGTTTTTTTCAACACAGAGCATTCTCAAACTGACATTTGACAATTTCACAGGTGAAAGAAGTCTGTCATTATATACATACAATACAGATTCCCATTTCTGTGGTTGTAAGTGGAGCATCTATTCATAAGTTTAAAAGGGAGGTCCACTTTTAAAATGCAGACATGCCTGGCCGAGGCAAGCAAGTATTAGGTCCCCGAACCCTTGCAGTAAAACCATGCAGCTTTTCTCCTGACAAGGAAGAAAGGGTGGCCCAGCACCCAAGTCCTAGGGCAGCAGGGCCGATGGGAAAGGGAAATAAATCTTGGCCTGACACACCCAGTTGTCTGTCGCCCAAAGGGCTCCAAGGGCCGAGGGCATGCGTGCTATTTCCAGATTCTCAGGGTAAAAGCCTAGACAGGGGAGCTGCTGCCATCAGCTGGCAGACACGAGCCGTCTGACATCCTAACATCTGGACGGATCTAACATCTGCCCATCCTAGAAGGACACCTTTCGCCATCATGTGTGTCCAGCAAACGAGGTGTAGAGTCTCACGCTCCTGAGTGTTGAGACAAGTCCTAAGGGTTCTTTGTTGACTGATGGATCCCTCACTCCCAAAGGATTTGAGGCAACCCCCTCGGGGTCAGGCAGGGGCGCAGAGGGATTAGATCTGTGCCCTCAAGGAGACTGTTGTGACAGGTCTCAGCAAGGGGGGGTGCTCAGGGGGGAGACCCGGGGAAGAAGCCTTGGGATGGCCATGATTAGGAGGAAAGGTCGAGGCTGAGCCAGCAGGTCACAGAAGAGCTGAGCTGGGAAAGGCCAGCCTCCGTGGCTGGTCCACAGCCCAAGGTGCCTCGCCTCCCACCTTGCCACACTCAGCCAAGCTTCCTGAGTTATCTGTCCCTACCATGCATACCCAGCACGTGTAACTCTGCACAAGTGTACCCAGCCCAGGGGGCCTGCACCCCATTAGCCAACTCGCCCGCCCTGGCACAGGCTGTCTCCCTCCAGATTAGAGTGCCTTTTCTGATTTGGGCATACGCAGGTCTCAGACCCAACGCTATGTCTCCAGACTGTCTTCCGAGGTCCCATAGCGAATCATAAGCTGTTGGAATATCAGGCTGCCCATCACCAGGTTTCTCCTTGGGGAGGAGATTGTGAGTGACTCATCTTGGAATGTTAGGTGCGGAGAGTAACAATGCTGGGAAACCTCCTGTGCTGGCTAATGCCTCAACTGTTCTGCATGTGTTATATACTTAAACCCCTCACACAAAAATCCTATGACATTGGGGTTACTATGTTTTATCTCCATTTTACAGAAGAGCAAACAGAGGCACAGACAGTCAAGCATTTTGCTCAAGGCCATATAACTAGCAAGTGGCAGGACTGGGATTTGAACTGAGTCAGTCTGGCTCCAAAGTAGTGATCTTAACCAGTACCATGTTCTGTCTGATAAATGATGAGTATATCAATGAATAATCAATTCCAAAGATGAGAGTTAAATAAATTATGTGGGCTTGGGAGCCAAGGGTGGCTGCTAGCACAATGCCTGGCACATAGTAGGTCCATAATGAACACTGGTGACTGATGGACGAGGATCGACGTGGGCCGGAATGGGTAAGACAGATGCCTGAAGTAACAAGAGGCGGAAGTGCTGGGGTCTGAGAAAGCCCCCTTTTATCTACATGTGCATCTGCTATGAACTGCCTGCCTGCCCTAGGCAGCCAGTATTTTCATTAGTGATACAGACACATTGTAAGAGGGCCCCACAGGCTGACTGTTCTGAGGGGCTGGTGTGTCAGCGCTTCTGGGTCTGGGAAGGGTGGGTGAGCGTAGTCAGGACAGGCTGGAAGCACCATGCCAGGGTGGAGAGCAAGTGGCATTTCTTCTTCCTCCCAGGAGAAGGTGCTCACCTGGACCTTTCAGCACAAGGAGTACATCTACGGGAACCTTTACAAGAACCGGGTCAGCATATCAGACAGCGCCGAGCAGTCGGACGCCTCCATCACCATCAGCCAGCTGACCATGGATGACAATGGCACCTACGAATGCACGGTCTCCCTGCTGGCGGACCTGGGTGGCACCACCAAGTCACGCGTCCGCCTCCTGGTCCTCGGTGAGTGGCTGTGCCCGTGCCCTGGGAGGCAGAAGGAGGCTGGGCCAGGGAGATGTGCTGGTGCCCCGGCAGGCAGACGAAGCAAGCCAGAGGCAGGGTGCCTAACCCGGAGCTGGGCCGTGCCCAGCCAGCCTGTCCCAGGGCAGGGGCACTGCCCCTACCCTGATAACCAAAGATGGCCTGAGTTCTCCCCGAAGGGCAGACACTCCCCAGGACAGAGGGGAAGGCCGATCTGGGGCGATCCTGGGGTGCGCCTGGGAGACTGCCCACGCGCCGCCCGGGCTCCTTCCCCATGCCTACTCTCCCCATTTGCACACCTAATTTATTAAAGAGGAGAGAAAGAGAAATCTTCGAGGCCACTGGGACGACTCTCAGGGTGCCAAACTTTGATGCTGAGCGCCAAGCCCTGCCTTGCGAGTGCGTCCTTCGCCGTCACCCACCAGCTGGGCTGCAGAAGCCCTTCACCCCACTATCCCCACCCCAGCCCCCAGGAACGCACACTCATCAGGGCCCGCTGCCTCTGAAGTGTGCCCCAGGATAACATTCTTTTCATACACATAACCTGTTATTGGAGCTTTTAGTTTGGGGAGGATCTGAACAACCATCAATGCTAGTATCTTCATTTTGTAGCTGAGGCCCAGCTTAAGGGGCCACCTGATGCGAAGTCAGATACGGAAAGACATCCTGAGCCTCCCCCGTGTCCGGAAGAAGGGGCCCCACCCTGCCAGGGGGCAACACTTCAAACCAAACAATGATCATTTTCCCTTTATTTCCCCTTTACACTACATAGTAGCATTTTATTTTTAATTGCATACAGTGGCTGCCTGGCTTTTTGAAAGCACTGTGGTGGGTCAATAACAGAGCCCGAATAAGGAATAAGAAGCCATCCCCTCCCCACCCCGACCCCAAGGAGGCCAGCGCGATACTGATGCACACCCCTCCCCGCTTCTCCACACGTCCTCCCAACACGCATGCACTTTTCCTTTCTCTTTCTTTCCTTTCCTTGAAAAAGAGGACATCATATTATAAAGATCACTCTGGGACTCTCTTTTCCTTAATGTCTCGTGCACATTTCCCCTGATCAGGTCCTACAGATCTATGGTAACAGCCTCCGTTCCACCGCATGGACAGGTGATTCACGCAAGCGCTCCTTCCCGAGGACATCCTCAGGCTGCTCCCGTTTTTTATGAATCGTACTGATGTCCATATGCCTCTTCTTTTACTGTGCTGTCTTTATTTCTGCAGGATAGGTTCTTAAAAATAAGATTTCTAGGCCACAGGCTGCCTTTGCTAAATGCTAATTTATAACGGCGAATTACGTTCCCCAAAGCAGCCTACACGGCCGTGAGCATCATATGAGCACACCTGTCTGCCCATATCCTTATAAGCCCTGAATGTTAGCAATCTTTTTAATTTCTGTAACTTTTGTTAATTTGTCAGGGGGAAAAAACTCAGTTCAATCTAAACCAAACTTGAACATCTTCGAAGCTTCACCCCCTCACTCCTCACTTGGGCCTGACCCCCTGAAGCTTGGGGACAGGCAGTGGGTTTGTTCCTTCAGCTCCTTGGTGCACCCCACCCCAGCCCCATGCCTGGCTCCTCGGAGGTCATGACCAAGGGAGGGAGGGTTAAAGGAGAACAGAAAAGGCCTGGTCCCTGAGCTCAGGCACGGCAGACATCCTACCACAGGTCCTTTTGTGGGGTGCGTGAATGGGGGCTTCAGAAGTCCCCAGGGGCCTCCCCTGACACAGGCAGTGTGTGCGGCCCTGGCTGGACTCTCCGTCCCCCACTAGGGTTCCCCTTGGCCCAGCAGCAGCTACCCGGGACAGAGTCCCTTCAGTGTGACAGAATCAGTCCCACCCTTACCCCGTTAGCCCCTGCGCCTGCTAGTCCCCATCCTTGTCTCAGCTGCTTCTTGTCGCCACCTGCCACCCGGCCTCCTCCAGTCAGCTGCTCTGGGCAATGGGCAGGCAGCAGAGTCTGCCCTTCGGGGGCCCCCAGACTCCCAGGGACATCTACAAAGCCCTTCCGTCATCACCGTCCAGGAACAGCACAGGCTTCTGTCACTCAGTGAGCCTCAGCCAGAGACTGAGAGGTGCCAGCCCCCCAACAGCCGACAACCCCCTTTTCCTGTGGGATTCACTTGGCATCTCCCTGGATTGGCCTGACATGGGGAAATTCCTGTCCCCCAGGGAAGGAGGGGAAATGCTCACGGATCCCTATTCCCGAGAACCCCCCACAGAGAAATCCCCCCTAGCCTTCTCAGCTGGGCAGGAGGAGGTAACTGACAATCTGAGATCTGTTCTCAGGGAGGCCGCTGGGGTGTTTCTCATGCCTCCCTGGGTACAGAGGATGGCTGCCATCTAGAGCCCTCAGCCTGGAGGCCTGGGTGGGAATCCCGAGACAGGAAAAGTCCCAGTCTGTAGCCTGTCGTCTTGTGATGGTGGTTGGGTCTCTTGACTTGTTCAGGGTGTCACCACCACTTTCTGGGTTATAAAAATGAACTAAACAGTCTTCTCTTACATCTGTCAGTCTTGTTGTTTTACCCTTAGGCCCTTATTCTATCTGGAATTTTTGTCTTACATATATTTTTGTATGTAAGATGCTAAGAGTCTAACTTTGTTTCCTTCCAAATGGATAGCCAATTCCATCAGCATCATGTATTTACCACAGAAATAATTACCATCCGGCTGGAATGCCATTTTTGTCACAGGTCCTTACATATACTGGTATATGTTACATATACATAAGGCTGGTTGCTTACTCCTTATTTTATTCATTTTCCTTTTGATTATTCCTATGCCAATAGCAGGTGGTTTTCATTGTAGTGTGTTTACAGTCAGTGTTGATATCTTTTTTTTCCTTAGAGTATACAGTTGGCTATTAATATCTGTGCTGTGTAATATCTTGTTACTAAACTTTTCCAAAAATTTTTGTCAATTTTTACACACTTATTCTCCCATATTAATTTTTAAATAATTTTGCTTACTTAAAAAGAAGTTGATTAGAATTGTATCTGATTTGCCTATTAATTTGTAAAGGAATAACATTTAACAATATTAAATCCCCTCACCTGGGAACATGGTGTGTGTTCCTTCAAGAGATGTTATAAGCTTCAATAACGAGGAATCTTCCATGGTAGAATTCCAAGCCTCCTGTGAACAAATAAGGAGTTTTACATGTATTTAGTTGTACAGAGCAGGGCAGGGAACCCCCTTCCCAAACTGCCCCCACCCCACACAGCCAGATCTCCAGTCTGTTTGTGTCCCCAGCTCTGCGACCCCAGGGGGTCTGTCTTAAATGAAAGGAAACTGCCGTGATCTTGCAGTGACCTTTGCCTGTGTGAGAGTTGTTATAGGTCCCACCAAATTCATAATCCTAATAACTACCATTTATTAGGGCCTGCTGTGTGCCAGGCATCTCATTCAGTGCTTTGCAGAGATGATCTTGTCTGACCTCTGCCATGCACCTGTGAAAGCCAGCACACACACTAGTGTTTAATAGAAGTGAACGCTGAGGCCCAAGAGGGTAAATGATCACCAGGAAGTGTCCAGGCTTCCATGGACGCAGGGCTGCCCAAATCCAAGCCTGTGGCCGCTCCACCACGTAAACCTGCCATTCCCAACCAACCATCATCCCAGTTCGGGACGATCCCCAACCTTCCAGATTTGCTTAGCCTTTCACTGTGCTCTTTCGCACTCTACAGCAGGCATAGGCTTGCCAATTGCTTTATGTAGCCAGGGGTGAATTTGTGTTTCACCGTTCCTTACACCTAAGCCAACGAGAGAAGTTTGGAGTGTAGAGCCGTGCCAGCCCTGATGTGCCCATTCGCCCTCATTTGTCTACAGAATTCCTGCCTCTGGGACACATCACTCATTCATTTATAGACCGAGATTCTGTCGGGTCTTAGGAGACACCCCCCGCTGCCCTATGAGTGAGTGGACGCTTGTTGCTGGGTTTCCCTGGGGATGCTGATGGTTTCAGAGCTTTAGGAACATGCCCACCCCTCTATCTCACGGACAAGGCAGTCCATGAAGTCCTTCACACTTCATCCAGAATTTTTACAGGTGTTTCAGTTGCCCTGCCTTCTAGGTGGAGTGCTGGGATGTGTTTCCTACCTACCAGCTCCACTGATCCGGGGCCTGCCTGCGTGCGGAGTGCTTCTCAGGTCAAGGCCTCCCATGCAGTGCGAGGCTGTTAACATGGAGTCCATTTCTGCTCCGCTCTCCCATCCTCCCACCGAGACAACCTTAGTCCACGCACAAAGAAACAAATAGCTGTGTTTGGTAATCCTTTGCTTCTTTAAAGTTGTCATTTTAAAAAAAGGAAACTAAAAAAGAGAAACATTCACCCATACTAGGTTTTATATTTCTCCATGTTTCCTTCCAGCAGCTCCAATCCACGGGTTTATTAATGTGCATAACTGAATTGGTAGTGGAACGGGTCAGGACTTTCTCTGTCCATCCATTCCACACCACATCACCCTTCCTGCCCTTCCTGCTGTCTGAGAACCTGCTGTTCTCTAAACTCCGTGCCATCCCAGCCCATGCACGTGGAGTCCGCTGCCCCTGGACTGGACACTCAGGCTGTGTCCTGAGTGTTGCAACCAATCGTTTTGTGTACGTGGCTCTTAATTTTTATTTGCATTAGATCCTTGGAGCGGTATTACGAAGCCAAGAGCGTGAGCATTTCATCTTGTTTCTCTTCTGTACTTCCCTGCCTCCCGTTGTCCTGCTTGGCCGCCCGCTTTGTTTCCCTGGACCCGGTCCTTTTCTGGGGAAATTTGTCTCTTTATGGCTTCCCTTCTGTGGTTCCCACTTCCTTCTGGCGACAGGTGGGTTGGGGGAAAGGCAGCAGGACCCCCCACTTAGGAGTGAATGTCTGATTTCCCCTCCCCTCCCAGGCCAGCTGCATTTTAAGAGATGAACTAGTTAACTGGAAAGTCAAAGGATACAAATGTAATCTGAGACTATGGAATTTGGTGAAATTGATGTCTTGCCTTAGAGATGGTGGGAGAGGGAGCGCGGCGGGGAGGGACAGGAGAAGGTCATTTTGTACTGCGTGTTACGAAATCCAGTAAATATCCTTCTGAAAAAAGTTTCTGAATGGCTTTGCTGCTGGGCTGTTTTTAGGCAGGTGTTTAATCATGCGGGGCTGCCTGCTGGGCCAGGCGACCTCACAGTGACCTGAGGCGAGCGGGGAGTTTCTGGGCAGAGGCGGACCCCGCGCCGTGGGTCACACGCGCGGCCACCTGCCGGGACCCCGCGCCGGGCGGCCACGGCCTCTGGCGCCCCCTGGCGCCCCCTGGCGTCTGCGGCGGCGCCGAGGCTCTGGGAGGCAGGGGCGGGACCAGGCGCCCCGCCCCGCCCCTGGCTCCGCCCCCGGCGAAGGCGCGGGTGGCCTCGGGGCCGGTGGGACCAGCAGGCTGGGAAGCCGGACCACCGGGTGCGCGGGCCTCCCCCGCGGTGGCGGAGGGCTGGCGGCGCCGAGCTGCCTGCCGGGGCCCTGGGCGCGTGGGGACTGAGCGGGGCGGGAGGCCGCTGGGCCCCGAGGCTCAGGGCGCGGGGACAAAGAAGCTGACCTTCCTCTCAAGGCCGGGCCCCTGGCGGTCGGTCCGTTGTTTGCGTTGTGGCTACTGCAGCCTCCCGAGGGAATTACGGGTTTGCTTTGAATCAAGTCCCCTTCGCAAAGGGTGTGGAGGCGAAGCCAGCCTTCGGACCTGTCCGGCCTCTCTGACGCTCTGTCCTGTATCTCGAGGAAACCTGGTCAGCGCAAGGCCGCCTGCAGTCTCGCACACCTAGGACTCCGGGCTGCCCGAGGCTCCTGGGTGGTATTATATGTCAGGCCGGCTCTCTAACTGGAGTAAAGGCTTAGCCTTCTGGGAAACAAGGGTGACAGTTTTGAGGGGTGGAGAGGGGCGTTCCCTCTGGAGAGCTCTAGAGATAAGGCTTGGCTCAGCAGCCCTGATCCAGAAGGGGGTGCACCTCCCCTTGACCGCCGGGCACCTGCTTTCCCTGGTCAGCAGGGAGGCGGCTGCTGCCAGGATGGCCACAAGGCTGCTTCAGTCCTGGGCCTGGGTAGGTGACGCCCGTCTTTGCACCCTGGGCCTCTTAGGGTCAGAGATTGTCCAACTGGGGGTGGCTGTGGGGAATGACTCTACTTTGCCCTGTGCTAACCCACACCTGGCTGGCCCTCCATAAAACAGGGGGGATTGCGGGGCACACCCACCAACACCCGTCTTTTCCAAGGGGAAATACTGCTGGCTGCTGGGCCAGAGGGAAGAGGAGCACCCCAGATAGCTTCCCCCAGCGAGGCTGGGTGCAGGCAGAGACTGGAGTTCCCCCTCCGTGCTTGGGGGCCACGTGGGGGGTCATGCTCCTGTGCAGGTGGGATTGTGGAATGCGCAGCACGATTTGCTGGGACCAGCAGACCATCCAAGCGGCATGTAAGGAAGACGTGGAGGGAACAGGCCCGCCCCGGGGGATTCCCACTGTGTGCCCTCCCCCTTCTCACTCCTGAGGACGCTGCCTGAAGCCTCAGGCATACGCCCTCGAGCTCCACCTTGCCTCAGAGCCTCTGCACATGCCGTTCCCTCTGCCTGGAGTGCCCTCACCTCTCTTTCTTTGACCACCGCCACCTCCATTCTCGGCCTCATTCACTCTCACTGTTCCTCAGGTCACAGCCCAGGCTGTGTGGGGTCAGGGTCCCCTGCTCGTGCCCCCTCCCACCCGGTCCTAGCAGCCTTGCCCCCTGTCTGCCCAGTGACTTGCCCTTTGACTCCTTGAACACAGGGACTCACCCTGTCATCCCAGTACTCAACAGTGCCAGGCATGCAGTAGGTACCCAGGAACATGTGTAGAGTGAACCACTGTTCACGGTGCTATGTTAACGGTGCCCAGGGAAAGTCCTCAGAAATTCTGGGGGATCAGGTTCAGCCGTCACCAGGCCCCACTGTGATTTGAGGGGGGCCTGTTCAATTTTGGACCCCTTTCTGTGGGCTTGCCTTTCCTTATCCCTGCCCCGTCCCCTCCCATCCCTTCGGTCCTCATTCCCACCCGGTGGGCAACCTTGCTGCTGCCTGGGGTCTCTCCCGTCACCCGGTCGCTCAGGGCAACCGCATCCTATACACACAGCACAGGAAGTGGATAAATTAAAGGGACGCTCCTAAGAAGCTGGACGCAGGCTCTTTAGCAAATGGGGCTACGCTGAACCCTGGGGCAGGCAAACCCTGGCGAATCCATCCTCAGCCTATGGGTATATGGCCTGTGGCCAAGAAAGCGCTTACGTTTCTAAAGTGTTGAAACAAAAGCAGCACAGTGACAGACCATAACGTGGCCCCAGAAGTCTTACCCTGTGGCCCTTCCCAGAAGGAGCCTGCTGTCCCCTCACCTTACAGGTGGGGACACTGAGGGACCGAAGGATTCCCCTAAAACCGGGCAGATGAGTGTCTGTCAGAGGGAGCGCCAGTGGGCGGGGAGGAACCCTGGACCTGTCACAGCCGCGGGGCGGGTTAGGCCGCAGCTCTGCCAGGACC
This sequence comes from Manis pentadactyla, assembly GCF_030020395.1. Taxonomy (NCBI): domain Eukaryota; kingdom Metazoa; phylum Chordata; class Mammalia; order Pholidota; family Manidae; genus Manis; species Manis pentadactyla. The sequence goes on from NC_080037.1 coordinate 2,916,218, forward strand.
CTGGCCAAGTCTCCTCTCTGGGCCCCAGTACCCCCATCATTTATAATGGCGACGACTCGGAACCGGCTTTCAGGATGCTTCCCACTGTGCACGCCCCTTCTCCGGGACGGTGACAGGCCCCCGAGAGGATCCTTTCGGGTGGACTCATCTTCCAGCGTTCTCGCCGCTGGGCTGTGAACTCCCATGAATAAAGGCAGGATGCGTGCGCGCTCGGGATGGGAGGTAGGTGGCCATCACCGGCCCCACCTGGTTCATGCCTGTTGTTTGCTGTCTTTCCTACACAGTGCCACCCTCCAAACCAGACTGCCGCATCGAGGGGGACACGGTGATTGGGAACGACATCCAGCTGATCTGCCAGTCAGAGGAGGGCTCCCCGGCCCCTCAATACAACTGGAAGAGCTACGACATCCTGCACCACGAGCGGCCCGCTCCCCCAGGTAACCGGGCAGCAGGAAGGCGGCCCCACGCCAGGCCAGCTGATTGGCTGGGGTTGCCAGGTGGGCTGACCAATCAGGTCCCCCGGAAGGCTGCCCCTCTGTCCCACCCCGCAGTGGCCTTGTGATATCCCGGATCATCCCTTGAAGCTCCATTTTCTCCTGATAACACCCAACTCACAGGTTGTTGTGAGAAAGGAAAGTGTTTCAGGTGAAGCAAGTAGTGGAAGCACAAATAAATGCTCACCTGCCCTCCTCATTCCCCGTGACTCAGCTCCTTGGGAAAGCACGTGGCAGAGGTCAACTGCAAATTGAATCCGGGCGGGATTTCAGTCTGAATTATGAGTCTGTCCTAAAGTATATATTTGCAGACACTATGCATGTCTACAACGTATACGTATAAAGCGCGCACGGAGTCCTACGCTAGCTCCACCCAAGGGTGGGATTTCCCATCCCCGTCCCCCACCCAGGCCTGTCCATCTCAGAACCCTCTGAACCCCACCTCCCCAGACACACTGCGGGACCAGGTCTGCTGTCAAGGTCCCCCATGCTCAGGGAAGGAGGCGGTAGCTTCAGCCGACAGTGCCAAGATACTGTTTTGTACCGGGAAGCTTAGTATTTGACCCTACAGTCAGGAAACAAACTGAACAAAAACCATCCTGTACAAATAGCCTATGGTTATTACCTTGGGGCCAAACGGTGGGAGATACGCTGGTGGAGTCCCTGGGCCCGAGAGCCCACCCGGCCAGTCCAGCGGCACCCAGCCTTCCCGGACGCCAGACAGACAAGGCCTGAAAGGGGCCTGTTGGTGTAACTTGCGGGAGGTCTTCCAGTTCAGCGTGAGTGGACAGGCAGGCGTGGTGGTGGAGACAGCTGCTCTGAGAAGACGGGAGGGGAGCGATGCGCCCCCAGGCCCAGGGAGCCCGCGGAGTCAGTGCACAGGCCCCGGCTTCACTCAGACCAGGATGAACTTTGCCCTTCTACCTGCTTCACTCATTTGGAGGCAAAACAAGAACTTCTTAAAAGAAAATCAGTAGAACCTGCTCCACCAAATGTAAAACAGGTGGAATGTGGGTTCTGATAAGCTTCCACTTTTGTTTACATATTTCTGGCTGGCAAATTTTTATTGAGTATGACAGGAATTTCTGTTGAAACCACCGGGCAGCTCTCCTCTGACTCTACGGCCTCCAGTCTCTGGCCTGTGAATGAGCCGGTGACTGCCCCAGAGGTGACCGAGGTCTGCCGTAGACACTGGCTGGCCTAAGCTTCCTTCCCGCACAGTGTGTGTGGGGACCCCAAAGCTGAAGGCTGCAAAGTGGTGAATGCTACAGTCATTTTATACCCTGTGGTGGTGTGACCCAGGGAATACATAAGGGGATCAAAAAAGGTTTCTCCAAGGAGGGGGCACTTGAGCCAGCTATACAGCGTGGTGGCCAAAAGCGTGATGTGCGCTTGGATTCTGGCCCTGCCACTTGTTAGCTGTGTAGCCTTAGCAAATTAGCTTAAACTCTGTGCCTTAGTTTCTACACCCAAACAATGGGCCTAAAACTAGTATGTACTTCATAAGGTGGTTGTGAAGATAAAATGAAAGTACATGTAAACAGACAGGTGCCTGGGTAATAGTAAGCACCTGATTAGTGCTAGGTATTCCCAGCTGTTAAGCAAGCTGGACCCATAAGGATGAGTCGGCTAGGCGTGGAGGACCGTGTTCAGGGTGGCTGCAGGGTAGGGAGCACGTGTGCGGGAAGGATGGGAGATGCTGCTCTGGGGAAGCAGCCCTGAGAGTGTGAAGGGGCTGCTGGGGGCTTGGGAGGCACAGGCACCTTCTGGGGAGGATCACAAAGGGCATCCCGTCCACTGTGGAAGGACAGTGCTGACTCTGGGAGGAAGCCAGGAGCTGAACAAGGCCAGGAGCCTGCAGCGGGGCTCTGATAACTGGGAAGGTTCTGGGCCAATCTGGAATGTTCCACCTGCTTGCCTGCGGTGTGCTGTGTACACCTCACACATAGCTGTTTCATACCCTAAAGCAGGGGAACTCTGATAAGGCTATACATCCCCGGAGTGTGTCTGGGGTCATGGAACATTTCCCAAAGTATCTTCCTTCAAGATGCCTCTTAACAGTTAAAAAAATCCAATTAGTTTAGGAAATGAGGCCATTAATACCATAACCCCCTGTTAGAGATGGTCAGTGCTCATTAGCATATTGGGAGCTCTGAGAATCCTGTCGTTAGAAATCTTATTTAACCCAATGATTTCTAAGCTGGTTCTGGTCATGGACCCCTTTTTCAGTACCATATATTAATATCATATGTAAGCAATATTCCAGAAAACACACTGAGGGACGGAATTCTAGGATAGAAGGGTTAGCGTCTTACAGAGAACGAGCATCCACAGAACGGTGCCCTGGCTTCCACGGGAAGAATCTGCAGAAAGTACATGGTAAACAATTAGAAGAAAATAATTCAGATCACTAGCCTCTGTTTCTAGCCAGTGAGGTTATGGATGATGTTTATTATATTCTGTTCTTTCGAGAGGCTTTCCCTGACCCTTCCGATGAAATTAGATCCCACTGGTATGAACTCCCTGGTAGACGGACCGCCAGGAGCACAGGGAACCTCTTCATCTTGTTTAGGGCTGACATGATCAGCATCTAAAGATTCTCTGGATTGAACTGAATTGAAACAATAGTTTTATATCACTTATTAGTTCTTACAATGAGTGTACGTTCCTCTTTGATGATGTAATTTTTAAAAAAGAAGTTAACTGCTCCAGGGAGTTCTAGACCGAAGGCAGGATTTCCGTGGCGCTTTGTCATTTCTTAATTTTTTGACCTTGGGCAAGTCGCTTGGCTTCTTTAAGCCTTCTCTGTGACATTGCAGATTGAAATATTACACCAGCTACCGTAAGATTGTTGGAAAAAAATCAAAGGACAACATATCTGAGGAAGTGTAGTTGAGTTGCACATCCAGACTAGGAAAATCTACACTGAGGAACAATCTTCCAAGATGGGGCAGGGGGAGGGCTGGACATGGGGGGAACCGAAAAGAAACCATGCTGGGGTGACTGCCCGGGCCAGAGGAGAGCCTGTGACCACGCTAACAAGCCCTGACTTGTTCCTGAAGATTATAGGCCAGCGCCTGGTTTCCATTTGCAACTGAGACCGGCTCCTCCGGAGGGAGCGTGACCACCTGGTGGCAGCAGAGACCATGAAGCCTGGCTCTGCAGCAAGTAGGACAAAGTTCTCTGCCTCTCAAGTAGCAGTTAGGACAGAGCATCGCTGGGGACAGAGCCTATGCATGCGCCCAAGCATAAAGCTCTCTCCTTAAAGGTGAAGACCCGGGGTCATGAAGTAGCGGGAAGGTTTCTCGTGAGGGCGATGGGACTGTCCCCTGGATTCAGAGGGACCGCAGGCTTGGCCTCCCACTTGCAGATGAGGCGGCTGACGGCTCACGCAGGGGTGGAAGATGAAGGGAAGAGCCTAGTCCAGACCCCCGGCCGGATGCACAGCCACACGCCACCCACGGCAGGGAAATCTGGTCCAGAGGCCTGGGGTTCTGAAGCCTCCTGAGTCCCAGCCAAGGGACTCAGTTTCTGATGATCACGAAAGCGGTTATACTCATATCCTCCAAGTATAAAGCATTTTCATGTAATACACAATGTCTGTTTTGCTCCCTGAGCACTTACCGAAGGTCGCGCTCTCTGCTGTGGGCTTATATCGGTCAGTACTTCATTTTATGCTCACTCACCCTCGGAGGCAGGCGCGATCAGCATTTTCTTTTCTTAATAAAGACACTGAGGTTCGGGGAAGCTAAGCCACTTGCCCAAGTCACAGACTCAGTGTCGGGCCCAGGCCTCGCACCCAGGGTGCCCGATGCATCTGAGCGTTTCAGGACCGCACGTGCTGCCCGGTCCGGTCGCCGTGCAGCGGGACGTGGGTGCTTCCCCCGGTGCCCGTGAGGCCCAGGCGGGCTCAGCGCTGGGCTCCGCCGGGGAACCAGGCCTCGGAACTCCCAGCTGCTCCCGCCCTGCCGCCGCGCCCCACCCCTCACCCTGGGGTCTCTCTCTCCCCAGCCTCAGGGCAGACCTTCTCTCTGAGGAACATCTCCGCGGACATGTCGGGCTACTACATCTGCACCGCGAGCAACAGGGTGGCGGCCGCGTCCTGCAACATCACGGTGGCGGTCAGACCTCGTAAGAGGGTCTGCGCGGGGCGGGAGGGAGGCGGGAGGCCCGCTGGCCGAGGCCCCCCCGGGACGTGCACTGGGAGCGGCGCGCCGGCGGGTGGGCGGGGAGACCTCGGCCGGCGGCCCCGCATCCTGAGCCGCGGCCTGGGCGCGCCCCGCCCTCTCGCGCAGCCTCCATGAACGTGGCCCTGTACGCGGGCCTGGCGGGCGGCCTGGTGGCGGCCCTCATCCTCCTGGGCGTCGGCGTCTACTGCTGCTGCTGCAGGAAGGCCGAGGCCGCGGACACGAGGCCGTGAGTGGCGCGGGCGCGGGGAGGGGCCCGGGGGGCTGCCCTCCCTTCGCGTGGGCGCCGCAGGCGGGTGGGCTGGCGTCGGGCTCGCCCGGGCCGCGTGGCGCCCTGTTCCCGGCCGTCCCTCCCTCCTGGCGGAGCCGGCCTGTGCCTGGGCGCCCTGAGCTGGTGCCCCTCCTGCCCGGGCGCCGACGGCAGGTCAGCTGACTGCCCCCTGCTCCCCGCAGGGACCGGGCCGCCTACCGGGAGCCCCCGGAGCAGCTGAGAGAGCTTCCCGGGGGGCGCGACGAGGACTACGGCCCCGAGGACCGCAGGAGCGACGGGCGCCAGTCCCCTGACCGCGCCGGCCGGTGACAGCCGCCTGGGGCTCCTCCCCAGCCTCCTGCCCCCTCGGCGTCCCCAGCCCCATTTTCCCGACCCTCCTCTCCACTCACTGCGGGGGACACCGACACAGAAAAGGCTGGAGGACTTGGCGTGGCCCGGCTGTGGGGATGTCACTCGGGACTGCCTGCCGGGCGCCGCTACCTGGAAGCCACCCGGCCTTCACCCTGGAGCGGCCCAGCGGCCACCCACTGCGGGCAGGAGGTTCAGGCAGCTTGTCTGCAGCGGGCCCGGGATTCTCGTGTCGTGGGACTCTCTCCGGGCCAGAACAACTGGCATGCCGTCGCCGGCTTCCTGGCCCCTGACCCCCGCCCGGCCCGCCCTTCCTGGCTGGGTACTGGCTCTGCCCGGCAGGTTGGGGCCGCGGCGCCCCTCTCCAGCCCCCGCACTGCTGGCGCACCATTCATCCCCCGCGTAGGAGCTCAGGCGTGGAGGCTGCCTCGGTCCCCCGGCCCCTGGCTGGGCCTGCCCGGTTCACTGTTAAACATCGCTCTCTTCTGGATGATCAGAAAAGCAATGTGATAAATCTTTGATCCATGTATAACTTTTTAAAAGTAAGTATTTTATATATTTTGTTAAATTTTTTGCGTCATTCAGAATGCCATCAGCAATAATAAAATTGTCAGTGGAAATTCTTTCTTTGATGTGGACTTTGTTGAAGCCGAAGTAGAGCTCGTTTCTTGTGGGTTTGTCTACTTACTATGAGCCTCGTCTGCATCCAGGAGAGGCACGTGAGGGGAGCGAGGGTCAGAACCCGGGGGTCGCCCTGCCTGAGGCCCAGCAGCTCGGGCCCCGCCTCCAGGGGCTGCCGGGGACAGGACAGGGCCCTCCCTGGTGGTGGAGGTGTATTCCAGGGCCCGCGGTGTCAGGAGGGCCACGGTGGGCCTGGCGCCGGTCCTCGTGCTTCAGGGGAGACGGCGGAGGTGCTCTTCCCCATCGGGCCCCGGAAGGGCGCTGTTCCCAAGGGTGGGAGGCAGCCTTCTTCCCGGGAGGCAGAGGGAACAGGCGGCCCGTCCTCCCCAGGGCAGCTTGCCCCACAGTCGGCCCTTTCGTAGAGATCCGGACCCCTAAATAAGGACGCCAGCTGCTAAAGCATGATGGGTACTGTGGGGTTCAGTCCTGTTGAGGAGCAATCTGCGCCGGGCGTCAGTTCCAAGCACCTTCCTCCTCCCCCGGCGTGTGTTGACCTTCCCACCCGGTTCCCACTGTTCCCCAACTGTATTTCATTGTCTCCCTCATGGAATTAAGAGCATCCATCGGTCCCTTGAACCTGTGCGCGATCCAGGATTGCTCTGCGGCTTGGTGCACAGGGGTGGGGCCAGGGCAGCCAGGCAGCGCCCAGCGCCCCATGAGCAGGAGCTGCCCTCTGGAGCCCACGGCACCAAAGGATACGGGCCTGCATCTGCGTTGCTTTGGCTCCCTTGGCGTCCCTACAATGTTGACACTAAGGACATAACCCAGGAAGGTCTGGAAGCCAGGGGCACTGCTCCATGTGACGGGAAGAGGACCTCTGACTTCATCTCCACAGCATAAACTGGTGTTTTTACCACTGCTTTGACCCCACTGATAGGGCTGATCTCAACTTCCGGATGCCACAAAGGGAAGCACGGGGAAAATTATATAAACCGAGTTATTTTCTTTTAGGGACGATCTTTCAGCCGGAATCAGAATGACGCCACTCCCTCCCTGCTGGTTTCCCAGGAAGCAGGACAAGCCCATCGCTGGGCCTCCAGGGCCTAAGACGGTGTTGGGCGTCGCATATGCTCAGTGTTAGTTGGATTAATGAGTAAATAAAATTAACTTAAATACTAAAGAAGTCTAAGATTTTTTATCTCATAATTCAAAACCCTAATTGATATTTGAAAATATTTGTAGTTTTGTTTGTGTGCTGGGATTCTCATAGTCCCCATCCCGCCCTTCAACGGCAGATCCACTAGGACCCGAGGTCTCTTTGGTGTGTCCTCATTTTGCGAGAATTTTAGGGTGTGCCACTTAGCAGAAAGATAATCTGAAACATGAGGAAAATCTTTAAGAAAGTATCCTCGGTGATATGAACAGATAATGCACAGAAAGAGTGAAAACACCCTTAATCCCGTGAAAAGATGTTCAACATCACTCGTAACAGGGCAAACGTAAATTAAAGCTACACTGAGATACATTTCCCACCTGTAAGATCTGCCAAAATCTAAAATTTGGGCCCCAGCTCTTCTGGTGAAACAAGCCCTGGTTCACTGCCTGGTGGGAAGGCCGAACAACCCAACACCCGACAATCATGGTGGAGGGGAATCCTGACCATTTAACAAAGTCAGGTACGCACTTACGTCTGGCCCAGCCGTGTCACCAGAAAACCGCTCTGAGAACACAAAGACACAGACGTGTGCACGAGGTGCTGTCAGTACGCAAACTGCAGCAACGAGACCGGAGCCTCCGGAGGGGACAGGAGGGCAGTCGGTGCCTCGGCCACACAGTGAGGTTCCACCCAGTGGGACGGCGGGAGGAGGGTCTCACGCCCCAGGGCAGCGTCTCCAGGGCCTGCTGCGCAGCGGGGGAGGCCCAGTGAGGGAAAGCGCGCATCTGTGCTACCGTTTATACCGGAGTGGGAGGCTTGGACTCCACCTCTTACCTGCCCAGCTGTCTCTGATATCATCTCTATATGTGTATTTCCACATGTAATAAAAACCAATTAAAGAATAATTAAAAAGTTTTAAATGGTTATATGGAGGAATAGAGGGAGCAACATCTCTGAATATTACAGCAATTTGTCTTTAGGAACATAAATATTTTACAAAATTATAAAACAAAAATTAAGTAAAAAGTTAATACCTAGAAAGCAAAAATCAAATGCAAATGATTCTATGTGTATATCCAGTTAACAGCATAATCGCACAAAGAGGAACGATTTCAAATGACTTTAAAATAGTAACTTGAATACTTACCTGGCAGGGGAGATACCATGATCATGAAGGTGGTTTTCCCAGGGCGAGGCTTATCCATTGCACTCTGGATGTCCTGACCCCTGCGATTTCCCCAAATGTGGGAAACTCGACTACATAATTTGTGGTAGTGGGGGACTGCGTTCGTGCTAAAAAAAAAAAAAAAAAAAAAGTAACTTGACCATATATTCCCACTGGGACCAACCCTAAGTTAAAAAAACAGCAAGAACAAAACAAAGCCTTAAACTGTTGTAATGATCGTGTCGTCGCGGGCAGACTGGTTTGCTGTCCTGCGACAGCTGTACTGGAGGAGTAGAGGAGTGAGTATTTGGCACCGTTAAGAATCATATATTTCTGGTGTGGCTGGAAGGAGACATAGATGCCAGATGAGTAAGTTTAAGTTCAAGCATGTAGACCCCTGTCCTTCATTTGGAATACAGTATGAAATCAAGATGTATTTGATTTTAAAATACATATTCTCTAGTTCTATCTATACAAGAGGTCCAGACACAGTTCCTGGCTCTAGCCAGGGGTCCCCAAGATTCTCTAAAAGGACTCACAGTGCTCAGCAAAGCTGACTCACAGTGACAGCTTATTCAACGAAAGGATGAGAGATTAGAATCAGCAATGGAAAAGGCACACGCGGCAGAATCCGGGAGAGCAGGGGCACGCCTCCCGCTGTCCTGTACCAGTGGAGTCAGGCAGACGGCACTTAATGTCCCAGCAATGATGTGTGGCACCATGCACAAAATACTGCCAACCCAGAAGCTTACTCAAGTGTTAGTGTCAGGATTTTTAATGGGGTCAGTCTTGTAGGCATGACCCTCCGGGGGCCAACTGACACTGCTGGGTGTGCCCAAGTCCCCTGCCAAAAACCACACTGGTGCACAGCGATGTCCAGGGTCCTGGGCAAACAGGCACTCTTATCAGGCACACTATCCCAAGGGCGTAGAGGTTGCCTACCAGGAGTCAGTCCAGGCCAAACCTTTCTTTGGACTGTGCAGGATCGGGCTAACCCAGGCCTGCTGAGTTTACTTGTTACTTCACCCTGGCCTAGTACCAGCAGACATCACCAGTACTCAAACTGTGGTCTCTAAATACTCCTGCCCACAAAAGCAAACAGGGCTCTTTGGGGAAATGGCTGAATCCAGGTCTAGGGCAAGAAAGGTACAAGGTCAGCTTAGAGCACAGTTGTCTCATCAAGAGTAAAGTTACCAAAGACCACTGGAATTGTCAACAGGAGTCAGAGGCCAATGCAAGTAAGTCCCCACTAGCCAAAGACAGGACAATGTGAGCAACAAGATGATACCACAGAGATTGCAACACATAAACATATTTATATGTACTGTTCGTAATGATACTAAAACCACCGCCACAGCACACCAGCCACCTCTGCAAGGTGCTAGGACCACACACAGCATTAACTTGAAAACAGGTGAAGGAAACCTTTGCCCTCTTGTTCCTCAATGATCAGGGCAACTGGATAGTTGATGTGGGGTGAACATGGACGGGCTTCTCTTTGCAGAAGTACTTCCCCTAATAAAGCAGGGGAGGGAATGCAGACTATCACAATTTTTCAAACAGCACGTAACTAGTGGGTTTGGGCAATGCTCATCACCCCCAGGAAAGAGAGAAAACAAAGGCTGCTCCTCTCGGGAGAAGCACAACCACCACCAATAAGGCAGGTCTGCGAAAAATGCAAGAACCGAAATGCGCCCAAGCCCCTAAGTCTAACTGCTGCTGTACAGGTGGGACAGGGAACAGATGCGCACGTTAAATGACACGCGGGAGTGCAGCCATGCAATCAGCAAAGCCCAGACCATGGGAACCAGCAGGACAGTTTGGGGAATGAACTATAGGCAATTACAGGGCTGGCTTTTTCAACCAAAACTTTGCAGAAACACAAGGGGAACATGTAGAATAAGAGACCTATTAACAGATTGGAATGAGGAGGTCTGCAACTTTGACTATTCAATTTAGCAATCAATATAAAGTCCCTGGTGACCTTGATAAGGACAATTACAGTTGAATGACAGGGACAAATGCCTGATTTGGCTCAAGAGACAATGAGAGGAGAGGAAACGAGGACAGAAAGAAAAGACAATTATTTTTGAGAAGCTTTGTTCTAAAAGATGGCCAATAATGGAGTAGAGAGAGGAGTACGAGGATTGTTTTATTTCTAATGGGAGAAATAGTATCGAGTTTGTGCACAATGTTAGGAAGGATCAGGTAGGGAGGGAGGCACTACGGGTACCAGAGACAGAAGGACAAGGGCAAGGGCAGGGGTCTCAGAGGGGGGACACGTCGGGCAGAGGAGGGTGCTGGCCCCGAGGGGAGCGTGAACAAGGCATCCCCCCTAACAGGCTGGGCAGGGAGCACACCGGCCTGGGGCCGAGGCCGGAGGCCGGCTGGCTTCCGCAGCGCTGGGAGCTCGTGGCCATCCTCTTCCGAAGCCGTCTTCTCAGGAGGGCGCCGAGCTGCGGTGCGGATGGGAGGGCGGTGGGAGAACAGAAGGCGTGGAGACGCCGCCAGAGGCCCGGGAGGGCCGGGGAAACGCGGCGGCCGTGAGTTTACAGGGAGATGGGCGGCCCGGCGGCGTGGCCTCCTGGAGCTCTATTCGCGTGTCGGCGCAGGGTGGGCAGCGAGTTGGGTCAGGCAAGGGTTTGGATTGTGCCAGACAGTCAGGAAAGGAAGAGATGAGCAGCGGAGGTGAGGGTGCAGGCGGGGAGCGGGTCTGGCCCCCGACGGCGGGCTTTAGCACGGCGGGAAACAGAGCGAGGACACGGCACGGAGAGACGAGGGGGACGGCGGCCGAATGGCAGGCGGGGGGGGGTCCGTGCGCAGCAGGAGACCCGGGGCGGGGGGCGGGGGACGGAAGCCCGACGGGGGGCGGATGCCGGGGCTGTGTTCCCCGCGATGAGAAGGGCCCGGGTGCGGCTCGGGGACGCGCGGCGAGGCACGGGTTCACCGGGGAGGGGACGTCGGAGAGCCAGGCACCCGAGGTGCCGAGGTCGTCGCCGTGGAGACCGAGTCCCAGGGGCCGCGGCAGGAGCGGCCTGCGCAGCGAGACTGGGCCCTGAGCTGGCCCGAGATCCGTGGGGAGGCCCGGGGGGCGGGCGGCAGCAACGAGGACGGGGGGCGGGTGCCCAGGGTGCCCACCCATCAGCAGGACACTCAGGCCCCGGGGCTCCCAGGGAGGAGGGAGGGGCGGTGTTTAGGGAGCACGGCGGAGCGGGGCACCCCGGCCACCCTGGCCCCGGGGGCAGGAGGGGGCGAGAGGGAAGGGGCCCGCGGCGGGGAGAGAGGACAGGACCAGGGCGCGCAGGAGAAGGGAGACCCCGACGAGGGCCGGTGCGCGGCCGGCCCACCCGCAGCGGCCCCTAACTCTGGGGGCCCAGAGAAGGGCTCCACGAGACGGGGAGGGCGGGAGAGGGGCCCGGACAGGCAGGCAGAGCTCTGCGGGGATCCCAGCGCGGGGGCCGGGGGCCGGCCCGAGTCTGGCTTGGGGCGCGGTGGGGCGGCGTACACGGGGAGAGACCGCGCGGGCAGGTGAGGGTGCGTCCTGCGTGGGGCTGTGAGGGGCCCGGAAGGCCCCGGGCCAGCTGGGGACATTCCCGCTGGGCTGGGGGGCAGAGTCGGGGAGAGGACCACTTACCGGGGCCCTCAGACATCCCTGGAGCCCAGGGTCAGGGCGGGTGGTCTTACCTACCGGTGACCAGGCACCGAGATTATGATGAGTGCGTTAAACCTTTTAACCCTCCTCGCAGCCCTGTAAGGTGGGTGTTGTTATCACCACCAGCAGATGAGAGGGCAGAGAGGTTAAGTGACCTGGTAAGGGCCCAGCCAGTCAGACGCGGGGCCAAGATGTGAATGGCGACACCTGCCGCGGGCTCATGCTCTTGACCACTAAGTCCACCATCTTTGATATCCACTGACCATTGACTGGGCACCATCTATGTGCCCATTTCCCTGGGAACCCCAGGACCAGGGACTAACATGCATCTTCTTTTCTTCTGCACCTGGCAATAATGCCAGGTATTTAGAAGGTGCTTAATAAATGTCTGAATAGTAAATAAATTGAATGAATAAAAACAGACATTAAAAAAAACAAATTTGACCTTGGGGAAGGGTAGAGGTTGGGTTAAAATTGAATGAAATCGTTCCTTTGCAATACATGATATTAAAAACTTGCGGTAAAGCTCTAAGTGAAACCGGGCATAAGAGCACATGAACAGAGTAGGAGAGAGAGTCAGGAGTTAGACCTAAATATACACAGGAGTTCATTATATGAAAAACCAGCATTTTGAAATTGGTGTGGATATGCAGATTATTTAAAAAGTGATGTGGGGGGACTGGTAGCCATCTGGAAAAAATTACAATCTGAATTTATCACATTGTCACCAGAATACAATTCAGATGGATCCAAAATCACAATATAAAACAATGGAATTCTAGGCATCTGAGAAGCATGTATATATATATTTTTTTCATCTCATCGTGAGGAGGGCATTTCTAAATGTATGACAAAGCCCCCAAGAAGGCAGTCTGGCTCAGAGAAGACAAGCAGTGGCTCTACAGCATCTTACTATGCTGATGGATGGTGACTGCAGTGGGCTGGGAGGGACGTGATAGTATGAGTGAATATAGTAACCACAATGCTTTTCATGTGAAACCTTCCTAAGATTGTATATCAATGATAACTTAAAAAAAAAAAAAAAAGATAAAGCCCCCAAAACAGAAGATGGATAAATCTGACCAATATAAAAATAAAAATTTCATTATGGCAAAAACCACAGTTAGTAAAGAAAAATGACATGCTACAAGCTGGAATAAAATATTTGCGACTTATATCAAGGGCTTCTAAAAATCCAGATCAAGAAAACTCAACAGCATAGTAGACAAAGGACAGGGACACTCAGTTAACTGAAAAGGAAATACAAACTACTCTTAAGCATGTAAAACATCCTCAACCTCTCTCAAAATAAGGGAAATGGAATTCCAATTAAACCGCAATACCGTGCTTACCCCTCACACTGGCAAAACCCCAAGTCCGCGAACACACCGTGTGGTGAGTGTGGGGAACAGGCGCTTCAGGAGCGACACCTGCCCAGGCCAGTGTGCACCAGGACACCGACTAGCTTTTGCAATAGCAAAAGGAGCGACTTAACTGTACATAAATGACAAGCCCACTAAAAAGCATGAGAACGCTACGGAGTGATGTGGAAGGAGCTCAAGATGCATCGTTTGGGAGGAAACTCGGGCAGAACACCACGCTACCGCTGCTCTCTCCTGGAAGAGAGGGTAAATGCATGAATGCACGTTTGGTGTGGTGCGCAACACTTGGGACGGGTACCCAAGAAACTGGCAACACTGGCTGCCTCTGGGGGAAGAAAGGAACCCGGGGACAGCGGAGTCATGCCTGTCACGTGGGGAGATTACCACGCACCCTTGTGTGTTTGTACATATCCCAAGTAATAGTAGTGATGGTAACTGAAAAGAACATATTTTTGTCCTCAAGTTGGGGAGACAAAGTACATATTCACTTGTTTTACTGTCAGATGGAAAGCGTGAGGTGTCCTGAGAGAGGCAGGGCTGAAATTATGCTCTGACTCAGCTCTAAAGACGGGGCTGGTGGAAATTTAGGCAGGAGTGTACTTATACTTTATTTAAACTACTTAAGTGGGACTTGAATGAGTGCATTAATCTCCAAGTTCAGGTCACTATGGCTTCCAACAAGGTTTTTTTCGGTTAAAAGCAGTTACCTGCAAACTTGAAGAGTTCTGAAAGGGCATTAACAGCATCTGGTAAAAGGAGGGGCCTAACGTCACTGTCAAAGGCCTTTCAGAGCGCTCGGCCCCTCCTCGTGGCCCGCTCAGGTGTTAAAGCAGCCGTGCTTAACACCACTGTGTGCCAGCAGGAGACAGAAAATGTATGTTATTTTTAGGAAATTCTAGAACAAATGGTAGACGCCCTTTGGACTCTGGCGGACTTGCTCTCAGTTCCTGGGAAGCCACATTTATTTAAATTGCCATTCTTGTCTGTCATCTCAAATGGAAAAAATGGACTTTTCGGATTCCTCAAACTGTGATGTGGTGGGTGAATAAATTCCAAAGGTGGCATCCAACTGGGGCTGAACTGAAAGTTCTGGGTTTTTTCTTAAAGCTAAGTAAGGACACAAAGTTTCAGCTCGGCCACCCAGACAGACACCTAATCACCGTTCCGGCGCACCCATCGCTCCTGCCTCGCCCTCTGAGAGGCCCCCGTGGCTCGGCATCTCCAGCCCTGCTCCGCATCAGCGAGGAGAAACGGTTGTAGAGGAAATTAAGATACCATAACCTGACTCTCTATTTCACTGTCTATGGCCTGAGTCGCCAAAAAGCCTCTTAAATGTCCCTTAAATGTACTATTTGACACATCCATCCATTCCTCTGCCTCCCCACTTCCGTTCCCCAGAGGCGATGGCTATCCTGGGCCTGCTCTTCTCATTCCCAGTTTGTGTCTTGTCTTCCTTTTAATGAACACAGTTCTTAACGTAGCCACACGTATCAGCAGTTTCTTTTATAAGTAAACTCTGTACCATGTGTTCAAAAAAATCCTTTTGACTTTAGAGTCATAAAGAGATACATTTTCCTTAAAAATGTAAAGGTTTCCTTTTCATATTTAAATCCTTAGACCAAGTGGAATTGTTTTTTTATATTAATTATTTTTATTATGGTATCATTAATAGACAATCACATGGGGCTACAGATTCCCCCCATCACCAAGTCCCCCCGACACACCCATTACAGTCACTGTCCATCAGCGTAGTAAGATGCTCTCGAGTCACTACTTGTCTTTTCTGCACTATATTGCCTTCCCCGTGCCCCCAAACCCCCTACATTATGTGTGCTAATCATTGGAATTGCTTGTTGTAAGGTGGGGAAGGGATATAATTTCAGTGTTTCCCTTTATGCATTTACCAATTTTCCCTGGACAATTTAAAATAGTCCCATTGGTCTGAAAGGTCACCTCTGTCAAGAGACCTCTGCGTGGGTCTCTTGACTCTTGCTTTTGTTACTTTGTCTAACTTTACCTCAGCATCTCATAATCTTAATTATCATTATAATAACCTTTATAACAAGCTGAAGATCTGGCAGAGCAAGTCCCATCCCCCTTACCACATCATTGTTCTGTAGCAATGCTCAGGCTTTTCTTTGCCTCTGTTCTTTCTAGAATTCACCCATGAAGTCCCACACAAACAAGGCTGGAATTTTAATTGAAATTGCATTTCAGCTACTGATCAGTCCAGAGGGAACTGAACTCTTTATATTTAGTCTTTCTATAGAAAAACTTTCAACATTAAAGGAATATGTTTAGATCTTTATTAAGTTTTAATTTTCTGCATGTAAGTCTTACAAGGTTTTTGTCTTATTTATTCCTAGGTACCTTACAGCTTTTTGCTACTGTAAATAACTGCTGTTTCTAAAATTACGCTTTCTAAACTATTTGTTGCTGATGTATAGAAATAAATGCATTTGATATTTCACACTGACTTTATAGCCAGCCAAACTCTTATTTCTACTTAATACCTGTAGATTCTTTTGAGCTTGTACGTAGATAATCGTGGCAATTATATTTATTCCTTTCCAAATCTTGTGCTTTTTCTTATATTGTACTTGCTAGAAACTCCAGTGTGATGTTGAATAAATGCACAGTACTGAGGGCATTTTTCTTTATGATTTTAAAAGAAATGCTTTTAATTTCCCCATTAAGAATATTTGCTGTAGAATTTTTATACATGCTTTTTCTTAGGCTAAGGAAGTTCCAATTCTGTGTAGTTTGCTTAGAGTTCTCATCATGTATAAATGTTACATTTTGTCAAATACTTTTCTCCATCTATTATAATGATACTATGCTTTTCTCCCTTGAATCTATCCGTTGAATGTGATAAGTGATATTTATAGATTTTTCTAATGCTAAATTGCCCTTGCTCTTCTGAGTAAATCCAACTTGGACACAGGCTACTATATATGTGTATTTTATGTATTGGAATGATATAGTCCCTGGAAGTTTAGGAGAATTCACCTGTTAAACCATAAGATCCCGGCATTTTATTAAGAATGTTTTAAACTGATGCTTCAATTTCTCCATTTTGGGAGGTGTATGCTTTCTATGTCTTTTTAAGGCACATCTAGTGAATTTTTCTAGGAATTTGTTTCTAGCAAAAATATTTTACATTTAAGGTTTTAAATTTCTTGGTATGAAATGTTTATAGTATTACTTCATCTCTTCAAACTCTGCGGCCTGAATTTATGCTGCCTTTTATTCTACATTCCTAATATTATTGTGCTTGCTTTCTTTTTTGCTTGGTTCGTCTCATCAGTTTTTATCTATTTTAATAGTCTTCAAAGAGGCAACTTGGGCTTTATTGAACTATTTTGTTTTGTTTTGTTTCATTGATGTTTTAACTCCTCCGTCCTTCTTTTCATGAGCTTACTGCTCTTTTACAGATTTAAGTTGGATATGTAGTTACTTAACTTTCAGCCTTTCTTTTCTCCCAAAGTATTTAAAGCTATGTTTTCCCCTCTCGGTACTCTTAATACATAGTATTTATATTATTGTTCAATCAGTATGCAGAATTTTTACCACAATTAGTTGTAAGGTTTTGGATTCCACTATGACTTCCAAATGTATGAGTTAAAAAAATTGGTTCTTTTAGTATATATAGATAATTGAAAGGTGGATAAAGAACTTGACTTGTCAATCCCTTGAAATTTTACAATTTGTTCCATTGCCATATTTTGAAAAAATTCCAAGTGTTTGAAATGACTGTAGTTAACAGATCATTAGGTCAAGTTTGTTAAATTTTTCAAGTAATTTACGTATTTTAGTGCGCATGACTCATCAATAACAGACTTGCAGTTAAACCTTCCAGAATGAGGGTAGATTTGTTTCTCCTTACGCTCTATGACTTTTCACTTTGCATTTTTTGAAACTATTAGGTATATAAAAAGAAAAAATCATGACTTAACCAGCAAATATAAAAAAGTCTGGTTTTTGTCCTAAATCCCCTTGACATTAATATGACAGATTGTGGGGGATTATTTCTCTAGCACATATGTATTTTTTTATCCTTTCATTTTTCATCTTTCCATGTTAATTTGCCTCCAGTGAATAGCATATACCTGGGCTTTTACAAAAATCCAGTCTAGCAAACTTCTGACTGATGTTTAGTCTACATATATTTACTGTAATTACTGACATTTTGCACTCGATTCTGCCATTGTATTTTCTGTTTGTCCCATCCCCCAGCTCCGTGCTTTTTCTTTTTTTATCTCTCTCCCAGAACACAGGGGTGAGTGCATTTTTTTGCTATGGATTTATTCTATTTTCCCTTTATACATGTGGAAACAATTCATTCTGTTTCTATTCTCTTGATGGTTACCCTGGAAAATTTGCCATACCTTTTGAATAAGATCTATTGATAAATAGCATAATAGTATAAATAATAAAAACCTTTTAATGAACAATTTTAGGAACTTAGGACACTGTAACTTCAACAAACTCTGTGTCTTACATGCTATTATATACACAGTATTTTAGTCCTGTCCTTTTATAACTGCCCCAAATTAAATGAGTTATTATAGTTTTTATGGGAATATTTGTCTAGATTTACCTGCCTTCTTGCTATTTTATATCCTTGCTGTTCCTTCTCACACCTCAGACTGTCCTGAGGCCGGCATCGTTTTCCTTCAGAAATCCTTTATTGCAATTCTCATTTTATCTATAAACACCTTTATTTTATCCTCTTCTGCAGAGAGTGTTTTTACTGGGTAAACAATTCTAGATTAATTATTTTCCCTCGGCATTCTGAGTACCCCTCCTCTTCTGACTGCGCTGCCACTGCCCCTTGGAGGTGACATCTTACCCTGGCTGCTTTCCAGGGCCACTTCAGGGTTCAGGGGTTTCCCTTCACTCTCTCTAGGGCAGGGAGTTTTTCAACTTACCATGGAGATTCATATTTTTCATCATTTCTGAAAAATTCCAGCCATTATCTATTTAAAATACTGCTTCTCCTCCATTCTCTTCCTTCCAGGGAGATTACAATTACACGTTAGGCCATCTCTTTTTTTTCCTCCATTTCCCCCATCTTTTTAAATTCCATTTTCTCTTTTTGCTGCATTCTAGGTAATTTCTTCAGAACTACCTTCCAGTTTCCTGATTTTATTTTCAGTTGTCTTCCAGAGTTTTTTCCACTTCAACAATTGTGACTTTTTCATTTCTAGAAGTTCCCTTTGTGTTCTTCATTAAAATAATTACTGTCGCTGTTCTTTGTGATGAGTCTTTTATCTAAGCAGCTCATGCCTAGCGGTTCTATACGCCACATCTGACGATTCCAGTATCCGCGGGCCCCTAACAGGCAATTCTGTTACTTGCAGATTCTGTTCTCCATCACAATACAGTGAAAGCCTCTCAAAACCTTTTCCTAGACTCTATATGCTTACCTAGCTTACTGCTTGACCTTAATCAGTAGGAATCCTGGGGGAATAAACAGGCAAACATGCCTTAGGAAAGGACTGCATTTGTCACCGACAGTATCCGGGGGTGTCAGCAACTGAGTACCATTTCAGACCCTGAGGGGTTTTAGGGAAGAGGCTCAGACCCTCCACCCTGCGGTGCTAGGCTCCGACAGGTGACAGCAGTCCTCTATTTGCACTAAGCCTGGGCCCCGCAGGCCTTCCACACCCGACTTCCCAACTCCCTCAGAATCCCTCTGTCCGTCCATCAGCAAGGCACCAGGACGAGGCACACAGGTGCAGAGGGATCACCGTTTCCGCAGAGGCCTAGCATGAACCAGTGCAGTGGATCTTGGAGCCGACCTGCCACGGTCCTTACCCCCACCATTATGAAGGAAGAGTCACAGAAACTCACTCATCCCTATCTGCTAGCAACCACAGGCTTAGTTTAGTATCACTATCTGCTTCGAAGCCACCAGGACCACATTTCTCATGTACTTTATCCCTGTTTATGTCAGTTATTTCAAGAACCGCCAGATTCCTAGGTCAGCTCCCAGGCTCAGATCCTCCTAAGCTTCGGAACACCCCTTGTTCTGCCCCTTCCACCACGCTCTCTTCCGACTCCTGACCCCTTCCACCATGTGCCCTAAATTCATGGTTCAGGAAATCTAATTTCAGTCTTTTTTCTGAATGCTCCTTCAGCTTCTTGCTAACTGAAAAAGGGATCTCTCTGAGAGCACTGTTTCCCCTGCAGCCTCTCAAATGCTGGCTGTCTCTCTCTCATACCCGATACTAAAAATTAAACTGTTTTTATTCACAGATGACATAATTATCTATGTAGAAAATCCAAAAGAATTGACAAAAAAACCTCCTGGAACTAATAAGGGATTATAACAAGGTTGCAGGATACAATACACAAAATTCAATCATTTTCCGACATGCCAGCAGTGAACAAGTAGAATTTGAAATTAAAAATACATTACCAGCAGAAACAGAATTTTTAGTGTAGTGAAAATACCATTATCCATACTATGATGATGGATACGTGTCATTGTATATATACGTCATTTGTCCAAACCCACTGAACATACAACACTAAGAGTGAACTCTCAGGTAAACTATTATAATGTGTCAGCGTATGTTCATTAATTGTAGGAAATGTGCCTCTGGTGGGGGATGTTGATGGGGGAGCCCAAGCATGTGTGGGAATGGGGATGTGGGGTATCTGTAGCTTCCTCTACATTTTGCTGTGAATCTAAAACTCCTCCAAAAAGTCTAAAAATATCTAGAAAAAAATTATTTCCATTAGCAACCCCTAAAAATGAAATACTTAGATATAAGCCCAAAAAGATATGTATAAGCTCTATATGAAGAAAACTATAAAACTCTAATGAAAGATGTCAAAGAACTAAATTAATGCAGAGCTAGTCCACATTTCTAGATAAGAAGACTCAATATTGTCAATATGTCAGTTCTTCCCAACGTGCTCTACAGATTCAATGCAACCGCAATCAAAATCCCTTTATTACTTTATGGATATCCACAAGCTGATGTTAAAGTACGTATGGAGAGGCAAAAGACCCAAAACAGCCAACTTTATACTGAAGAACAAAGTCAGAGGACTGACACTACCCAACTTCAAGACTTACTATAAAGCTACGTGATCAAAACAGTGTATTGAAAGAATAGACAAATAGAGCCACATAAACAGACCCACATAATCAACTAACTGATCTTCACAAAAGGATCAAAAGCAACACAATGGAGAAAAGATGACCTATTCAACAAATGGTGCTGGAACGACTGGACACCCACAAACAAAAAAAATTAATCAAGTCACAGACCTTATATCCTTCACAAAAATTACCTCGACATGGATGACAGACCTAAATGTAAAACACAAAAGTGTAAAATTCTAGAAGATAACGAAGGAAAAAACTTGTATGTCCCTGGGAATGGCAGTAACTTTTCAGATACAACCCTACAGGCACTGCCCATAAAAGTATTGACAAGCTGGACTTTATTAGAACGAAAGATTCTGCTGTGTGAGACAATACGAAGGGAACGACAAGCCACAGACTGAGAGGAAATACCTGCAAGAGCCAGGCCTGATAAACGACTGTTATCCAAATTATACAAAGAACTCTGACTCAACAGTAAGAAAATTAACAAGCCAATTAAAAAATGAGCCAAAGACCTTAACAGACACCTCACCCATTTGTAAATTAGGTTGTCTAATTTTACTGTTGAGTTCTAAGAGTTCTTTGCATATTCTGGATACTAGAGCCTTATCAGATAAATTATTTGCAAGTATTTTCTCCCATTCTGTGGGCTTTCCTGATAATGTCTTTTAATCTACAAAGGATACCTTTTCTAGAGGTAATTTTGATGAAGTCCAATTTATCTATTTTTTTTCTTCTCGTTTGTGCTTTTGGTGTACTATTAACAACCCATAACCTTACCAAGGTCATGAAGATTTACCCTATTTTATTCTAACAGTTGTATGGTTTTAAGCTTCTTATATTTAGGTCTTTCCTCCATTTTGAGTTGATTTTTGTGAATGGCAGGGTCCTATTCATTCTTCTGAGTGTGGATATCTACAGTTGTCTGAGCACTATTTGTTGAAAAGACTATTCCTTCCTTCTTGAATGGTCTTGGTACCACTGTCAAAAATCAGTTGATATGAGTTTATCTCTGGGTTCTCAATTCTATTCCATTGATCTATGTGTCTTAGTGCTTTTAACAATGCATTACTTTATTATTACCCCACTGAAACTGGATTTCTTGAGGGCAAGGACAACATCTTTATTCATCTTAAGTGTTTTTAACCCAGCACTTAGCAGACCCATGAAACATTGTTCACTGAACAAATGAAATTAATCATTTAGTTTTGAGGGAAAGAATGGTAAAATGATAAAATACTTTACCATTTGATATGAATTCGAAATTTGGCATCCCTTCTCTATTACTTGCAATGGCAATTATTCACTTTAGCATTTACTGAACATGTTCTCAGACAGAAATACAGCCACCTCAAAGTCTGCAACTGAGGAAAGAAGGTACATCATGAACTCAAATACCAGCAATTAAAAGCTGTGTTGTCAGGTAACACAAAGAAAATGCTACTGGAGTTGGAGCAGAAATCACCTTCAGCTAGGATATCTGTAAATATCCCAATCATTTATCAAGTAACTTCTTGAAGGGCTGTTAATACTTCAAATTCACTGCCAAAATAATTTTGAAAAAATGAGACAGGAATTTGAATTTTACTAATAATATGTGGTTTGGGGATTTTGATTATCTCTGAAGAGAAAGACCAGCTATTCTCCTAAATTTCCTGGGGCCTATTGAATTTTTTTTGGTTTATGTGATATATCTCAAAAGTATAGTATGGCCTGTAAAATTTTTTAAATATAAGTTGAAAGTTTAAGGATTCGGTTCAGATGGTATAGAACAGGACTCAAGCCACTGGAAGTCATGAATTTAAATTACAATTTTAGGTCTTTCCTCCACTTCCCCAACCAACCCAATTAGTATCATGCTGATTTTGAAGACAATATGGTTTAAAAGCTTGGATATAAGATTTTTTAAAAATGTGCTAGCAGAAATGTAATACCAATATATAAACTTATATTCTGTGAACTGTTTATTGTTCAAAGAACTACTATCAGAAATAGATAAAAAAGAGGTGGAAGACAGTGTGGTGTCTGAGGATCACAGTCTTTGGGGTCAGGCAGCCCCTCCCCAATGAGCTGTATGACCTAAGTCTGAATCTTGTGTATGTGTCTATAAAATACAAGGTCATAAGGACTTCACAAGACAATGCATATGTCCATAAAGTAGGTGCTCAGTAAGTTAAGAAAGGAGAATATAAAGATTAAGAAAAACCCGGGTCCCATGACAGACTGACTGACCAAAGGGGCAGGATTTTGGGCCTAAATCACAATGCTGTCTCTGCCACTGCCATGTGCGGCCTTGGTTGCAATTCTAAGCAAAAAGGGTTATACATCTCTCTTCCTACTCCAGGCTTCTGTAAGTGCCCAGGCAGATAATATGAGCCAGTGTAAGTCAGTCACAAACAGGTCAAATCTTAACTCAGTATGACATGCATCTGGTATATGTGAAGAGATCTGTAGTCAAGTGCATCTGGAATTCAGTCACTATATTGCCATGATTTGGGGAAAATTACATAATCTCATTTTGGCTTTTCATCCTTCAAATGACCCCTTTGTCCAAGTCAGCGTATTTCAAAGACTAAGTAGCAAGATGTTTTGTTAAAGGCTAATTTTCTTAGAAATTTGCAATGAAAATATCCTGCAGGTCTCAAAGGTAGGGTTCCCTATTTCATAATGCAAAGAAGTAGATTAATACTATTTTAAAACCTTTCATAACAGACATTTAATACCTTCACTGTGGAGGAAAAGATTATCAAAATACAACATCCCCAAAAGCACAACTGTGAAAATGCCAGTTTTGTTCTTACAGGACTCAAAACTTTAATGGCATTTCCATCATACAGTCAGGAAGTAGAACAAGCCCTCAAGAAAAAAGCAAAAATGCAAATATCTTCTCCAACTTCTTTTAAAAAACCTCTGAAAATTTCCTTACAAATGAAGTAATTTTCACAGTGGTGACAGTTATCATTGGTGTGACATGTTTAATATGATTTAGTCAGAAGGGAAGTTGGGCCTGTGATTTTTCTAGAAATTGAAAAGCACCATCATTAAGATAAGGAAGAGAAAGATTTGTATCCATCTTCTGGGGACCTGCAAGGTGAGAGCAGCCTCAGAGCCGGGGAGTCAGTGGCTGTTGCTGGAGGAGCTGGAGATGCTCTCTAGTAAGCGGGTGATTCCTCTTCCCCGAACATGGCTGCTTTGGCTAGAAATGTTCACCCCTGATGGGTAGTCACCTATGATATCGAAAATACAAGAAAAGAAACATTATTTTATAGTTGTATTACAAAGAAATCCCTCAGCTGACTCTTACCTACTGTGGACCTCTAGCTAGGCCACAGCTTCATGGGTCACGGACAGGAGAAAGATGCTTAGGGTAGAGACGAGCAACAGATTCTCAGAGCGAAAAAGCACAAGGCTGACCGAGGATATTCCTTTTTTGTTTTTAGCTGTGGAAACTTTAAGTTCTCCAGGCACCAGCTTTTAAACTTTCCCATCTCCTCAAAGACATCATCACCTGAAAACTACAAAACTATAGCTACTGTAATAACAACAGGTTCTATTTTAAATACACTGAACAAAAATTATGATGAATAAAAATTGTATCAAAGTGATACAAAAATGTACGTATTAGAATTATGTATGAACATTTTTATTAACATTAACAATATTAATTGGCTAATGCCAAATACCACTCCCCATTCAACAAGATCCTTCTTATACTAAATTTAGGGCACCTGTCAAAGTACCAGACCCTGGACTTTAATAAGATTTAAGACCCTAAACCCTTCGAAGTGCATTCTGATAAAATATAAGATACTTACCAGTGGGTGTATCTGCTCTTTGTTCTGGATTAGGAGAGCGGAAATTAGAGAATCCTGGACTCTCAACCCTTAGTTTCTATAAGTAACAGAAAGAAACATACCAAAAGGGAAAAATGTTTATTTTTTAAAATCAGTTCTTGGATCATCTACTTCAATTTCAAATTACTCTTTAGAAAATACAAAACCCCATTTTCCAAAGTCATCAATTTCTGAAGAGTGTTGCTGTGAAGAGGAGCAGAGGGTATAGTCTTTGGAAGGAAACTTCAGGGTCAAGAGAGTGTTTTTATTTTTAAAGATGAGATTATATAGCATTTATAAAAATGATTCAGAACAGACAGAAACCCTGATGATGTAGGAAAGTGACAAATTATTGGAGCCTTGACCCTGAGGAGTTAAGAGAATGGGATCTAATACATAAACAGAAGGACTGGTCTTAGGAACACAGACACCTCATGCATTAAATTAGAAGTAAAGCAGAGTATGACGCAGATAGATGTGGTAGTTGAAATATGTAGAAAATCTCTTCTGATTGTCTGTTTTTTCAGAAGTGGGAGGCAAGAGGATCAGCTAGAACACAGGTGAGCAAAGAAGTGATGGAAGTTTGAAGTGAAAGAAGCTGAGAAGTGACTGTCTAGAAAGCGGGAGATGAGTCAACCTGGAGAAATGGACAACTGCCAGGCAGCAAATGCTAAGGGCTCACTTAGAATCAGTGGTGATGAATATTTATTAAGACCAGTTAGCATGGCAGTTTCTTTTCTGCCTCATTTAGTTGCACAAGTACAGGAACAGAGTAGGTGAGTGAAGAGTTAGATTTAATCAGGGTTAGTGTTTGTCAACCAAGTATGATGAAAAGAGGAGAGCCAGTGGAGGTGACAGTGTGAGTGAAAATGACAGACCAGGGAATCTAAGCCGGGCAGGAAGGTGGTGAGGGCCAGGGGAAGAGGCCGTGGCACAAGGCTGCAGCTTGTGCTGCAGCGCTATGCGGAATGGGGGCCACCGGGTGTGCAGCGCCGTGGCCCTACAAGGGAGTCTGGGACGGCAGAGGAGCGCGTGAACTGCAGGGGCCAGCAGAGACCCAAGGACGGCTGGCACTGGGCAGGGTACTTGACACCAGGATTATGCAGGGGGTGTCCCTGGGGTCTCGGATATGACTGTGGGGGTGGGAACCTGATGCGTGCTGGGCGACAGGATCACGCGGAGGGAAGCGGAGGAACCGAGACATCAGGCAGCTGGGAGGGATACTGTGGTGGAAATGGATCAGGAATTCTGACAGGGGCCCTGTCGGAGCCCTTGGCTCAGTGCTGCTTTAAGAATGAGGACGGCCGACTCAGGGGCCTCCTGAGCCTTAGGAAAGGATATCAGACACTGCAGCCTGCAGGGCATGAGACTACAGCCGAGGGATTGGAGGGAGAGAGAAAGAAATCTGGGAGGCGCAACATTAAATAAGGACAACTACCTCAAATCGAGGCCCATGATAAATTAGGAAGGAAAAGATGTCGCCATTTGCAAGAGCTAACAGGGAAGCAGGGTCTTTAGTGGACAGCCAGATTTTAGTTAGAACCAAGGAGGTAAACAGACCTTCCCAAGAAGAGGAAGAAGATGTGTGAGAAAAATGAGGTTGAGAAAACCCATAGGGCAGCTTTTCAGGAGCTGGGGAGGGAGGGCGAGGAAGCAGAATGAGCCCAACAAGATGAGTCTGGGAGGTGAGAGAGGACCTAGGTACCCTGAGGTTCCACGGTGACCAATGTAAACAGTGACGGGGGCGTAACAGATGCATACGAGGAAGTAAATAGCAAGGAAGGACAAAGGTAACAGGGAAATTAGGCAGCTTCTCACCAAATCCTGAAGCAGGTCTTACTTTTTTAGTAAATACATTAAATACAAAATCTACATTCAGTTATTTAATTTTTGGAATAAATGTTTAGATGTGTTTTGCACGAAAATTACTTGCCAATTTTAATTTTCTTAAAACTGTGTTAAATATAGAGGGAAAATATGCCAGGGAGGAAAAGGATTTTATGCAAGATCTGACTGGATTAAGAACTGCTTGACATTCCATGAAGGATTTTTAAAATTGCTTAAGGAAGGGAGCAAACCTCACAAAGGCCATGCTGACCAGGACCACACTGAGAGGACAGAAGGGACCAGCCGCGCCCGGCAGTTGGCTCCTTACCTGGTAACGCCCCGCATCCAGTACAACCATTTTGGGTGTCACACTACCGCTGGCCTCATAATCCTGGAGTGGAATGTGAGCCTCTGTGAGCTGGATTCCAAAGAGAGTGGCCAGGGAGTTACTGATGCAATACCTTTAGGAGGAAATAAGAAAAGCTCATTATCAGGATCTCATCTAATTCATTCTAAAGCCATTTATATTTTTAAGATTTCTAACATAAAGGAAAAGCATGTTAGAGATAATTGTTCTTAAATGGGAAAAAAAGAAATTTAGAGACTCAAAGAAGAAAGGGGAATAGGCAGGAATACTTACCATAAACTGGACATTACTGGCAACAAAGACTGATGACTAGATAAAATCTCAGGTTCATTAGAAGGGAATGGGAATGAGGGTGAATATTATTAGAATCCTCAAATGTCTCAGGCAGGGTGAGGGCAGCCCCAGAAATACTAAAAATAAACTTGGAAAACACCAATCTATCCTCAGCACCAACTACTACAGCCATGTACGGGGACCCCCAGAGTGCCCGGGGACCTGAGGCTGCAGGTGCATTCACTACAAAATGAGCAGAAGAGAGTCCAGACTTTGAGCACCTTCAGCAGGTGCTGCCCCTACTGACAGCAGGGAATTCTGCTCCCCTACAGGAGTCCCAGAAGGAAAATTTCCACCAAGTGCTTCTGCAGGTTCGCCCAAAGTGCTCACATGGTAACGGTGCCAGGCAAGTAGTGACCTGTGCAGAATTACACTAACGTGCAGTGAGAAGAGAGAACGCAACCAAACCTCCGTTGTGAAAGAGAACTGTGGAAATGGAGGTAAACAGCGGCGCACCCCAGCTGGCGGAGCCACAGCGACACGGCAAAGCCGCAGACGCAGAGCCCACCGCGGGGGCAAACTTTCTCCAACTTACGCGATTTTCTTGCAGACAGCTAAAGCACAGGAAAGAATGTCATTTTCTTCATGCCACTTGCACCTGTGCCAAGAAAAAATGACTTTAACATCCTGATTTAACTGAAGTAACATGGCTTAAAGGTTTCTATATGCCAGATTTCTAACCTAGATAATTGAAATCATTTAAGAAAAACTGACACCATGAAAGGTTAAGGTTTCTAATTAAACACTCAAATTTTTTAAAAACAGATTTTTTTGTTACCTCCTCTGATGCAAATGCATGACACAAGCAAACCACATAAAACCCTAACAGATAAATTTTACTTTGAATTAAAATGAGTGATCCGGAGATACACTAGTGACTACGGTTAACACACACTCATTCAACAAACATTTACCGAATTCAAACTACTCACTAGACATTGTTCTGGGCACTAGGGATTCACTACTGAAAGAAATACAAACTCTTATCCACAGAAAACTACTTTCTAGTGGTGAAAACAAATAAAAAAAGATATGCAGGCATAATACATCGTAAGCTAGATAATAAATACTAAGGAGGAAAAAAGTAGATGAAGACATGAAAAGTTGAAAAGGCGTGACATCAGACAAGGGGGCCAGGAGGAGCATCACTGAGCGGAGACCTCAGGCTGTGATACTTGGGAGGAAATGACCGACCAGGCACCGCAGTGAAGGTGTCACTGCGAACCTGCGCATACTCCCCCTGGGGCACAGCCTACTGAGACTCGTAACAGCGCAGCCTGCGTTCACAAACACCAGGTACATATTAAGTCGGCAAAAAATTGCAGAACACCAGTAACTTCCATAAAATAGTATTATAAACAACACTGATCACAATGCAAAGAATTTACTAACAAAACCCAGGCCTTTCCATCTGGACATGTAAAAGCTTTAAATTAACTCCTGGCTTAAAGAGAGTTGAAACTACAGTAAAATGGCAAAATACTGCATGCCAATCTATGGGATGTAGAAAATTCATTCTGCTAAATACTTATCAATTTTAAAAATTAATGAATTAAATTCCAAGCTCAAAAAACTAGAACAAAGTACCAAGGAAATAAGACAGATGCAGAAATTAATGAGAAAGAGAATAAAAAGCCCCCAGCAGATCTAATAAGTTAAGTCCTGTTGTTTTGAAAAACCTTAACAAAATAGACATTGCACAGGAAAAAAGAGAAGCACAAATATATAAGAAACAATGAGATAAATCACCAGAGACAGAAGAAAAATTTAAATTATGAGACTACTTTGTAGACTTTGAAACAAATTTGGAAATCTATACACTGTATATTTCTAAGGAAGAAATTACCAAAAGTGGTCCCATTAGCATTAGAAAGCCTCATCAAATCAATTTCCATGGAAGAAACAGTTATCAAGGAAATGACCCACAAAAATTTACCAGTCCCGGATATGCACAGCCTGTGCAAGAAAAATTTTGAAATAGGCTTGAAAGACTCCCAAAGCAGATTTGGAAAATGCAAGGATATCTCTTGTCCTTAGATAGAATTCAACATTAAAACATTTCAGATCTCCTCAATTTACTAATTTAATGCAATCCATGGAGTTTTTATGGACCTTGTATGAGTGATACTTCTGAATATACTTTGTGTGAGCTATATTCATGCATTACACATTCAAAAAAATAAGAAAAATCAACATGGATGGGAAAAAACAAAAGTGGAACAGAACAAGCAAATGGACTTAACTACAGTAATTTAACCACACTGGAGTGGGTGGGGTATGGAAAGAGAACCAATTCAAGTAACACTTTTGAACAAAGTATTTTGACCATGTATCTTTAGACCAAAACCAGATTCTGAACTGCAGTTAATATTTTGTTTTGACAGTGGAATCACTTAACTATTCTGAAACAACTTTTAATGCAGTGGCACTGAACAAAACAAGTAAGAATTACTGAGCGCCAGAAGGGAAATACAGAAATACAAGAGTGGAAAACAAGAAAACTCTGCAGTGTTGGTCTCGAATTGCACGTTTAGTATGAAAACTCATGGTGAGAGAAAGAGAGTGCATGCAGGAACACCAGAAAGAGACACCTGGCTACATAGAGGTGTGTGTGGTGAGCGCGTACAGACAAGTATTTCCTAGCTCTCTCCACTAAGGGGAACAGGAACCAATGACACTCCATAGGAAGGAGCACTTCTAGCACCCAGATCCTATCTACTCAATACTCCCCCCCACTTAAAGGAACCAGGGCTCTTTGGAAAAACAGCTGTTCCAAAACAGGAGCAAGGGAAGTGTGAGGTGAGCCCGGGACACAGTGAGCAGAAAGCAGAGCAGCCCCACAGGATGATAAGCAATGTCAAAGGAC
The DNA here is from genome assembly GCF_030020395.1 of Manis pentadactyla. NCBI lineage: Eukaryota > Metazoa > Chordata > Mammalia > Pholidota > Manidae > Manis > Manis pentadactyla. The sequence goes on from NC_080037.1 coordinate 2,945,843, forward strand.
ACAAATGAATGCTTCACAAGGGACTCCTCCACTGGCCACAAATGAGACAGAGTAATTAATCTAAGCATAAAAATAAGCTGAAAGCAACAGGCTGTAGACATGGAAGAAAACAGGACTCCCTGAGTCCGTACTCATATAAATGAAAACAGCGAATGAGTGAAAAGAAGTTCTCCCGTACAAGTTGAACACCTACTAATAAATGTAGAAGGAACATTTTGGTTATAAAACACCATTTCACAAAAATAGTAATCTCTGATTCAGGCAAAAATCATCAACAATGTTAAGCTAGCACACTAACGTTTGAGGAATAAAATAGCTACTAAATCTCAAAATATCTCCCCAGAAAATAGTACAAAGGTGCAAAACAGTGACTTTTCAATGGAGAAATCTGGCAAATGCTTCTTCAGGCAAGTGATCAAAGTTATCATCTCACAGGAAAAACTGACATCAAATGCCTCCTCAGAGGAAACTGAGGAAATGAGGCAAACTCAACTGTGCAACAGTCTGTAAAGCAACGAGCCTGCACACTTCACAAGTCTGAGGAGCTATTCCAGATTAAAGGAGCCTGAGAGAGACAATAACTGCCACATGCCACCTGGGAGGGGCCCTGGATTCTTCCTTTGCTATGAAAGACATTATTGGAAAAAGAGCAAAATATGAATATGGCCTTTAGATTAGATGACAGTATTGTTGTCAAGGCAATACCATTTTGATGATTCTATCACGGTAATACAATAGTTTTTGTTCTTAGGAAAAACATACTGATATTTAGGGTGAAAAGGCATGACAGCAACCCACATTCAAGAAGTTCAGAAAAAGAAACAGTGTATATATATATATATATATTTAGAAAGTAATAAAGAAAATGTATTAAAATGTTCACAATTAGGGAATCTGACAGAATGATACAAGACTTTTTTGCACTATTCATGCGACTTTTCTGGAAGCCTGAAATTATTTCAAGATAAAATACATTTTCACCAATTTATTTATTTATTTATTTCTTACATGCAACTATAAGAATTCTACATAACAAAACATCTGTGTAAATAAAATATTAATTTATCAATAAAGAAATTCTAAGTGATAAAGCACTGTGTCAGTTTATTTGGTAGTGTTTTTTTTCTCAGTGGTAGGTAAAGTAACAATGTATCTTACAATCAAAGGAATCTTATATACAAATAAATATGATTCCAAAGGGAAGTACTGCACAAAAAGAAATTAATCCTACCAGATTTTCTCACTTCAGAATAGAATCAAAATCACTATCACAAAATCATTCCAAATACCTTGTGTTGCTAGAATAATCCCACATGGCCACATCTAGGAGGCTCCGAACCCAGGTCTTAGAGGGCTCCTTGAGAAATTTTTGCTGGTAGATCTCCACTACGAGATCCTCCACAGTGAGAAGCTCTAGATTTTGCCTGATTTCTTCTATTGGTAAACAGAGAAACACATACAATTAGTGAATAAGGTACATGGAACACGTACATAAAAATTGAAACAAATGCAAGTATTATAATACACTTGAGCAGTGACTCAGTTTCACTTACGTGATGCCTTTGCCATTTGCTTCAAACACCAGTTGACTCTGGCTCTATCATTAGACTGGAAAAGAGAAAAAGCCTACTTGTATTTTCTCCTACCTCAAGTTACTTTTCATTAATTGCTATCCTTTCAAATGGGGGCTGGGGGTGGCAGGAAGGGAGAAACTGAAGAGTTTGTGACAACTAAATGAGAACTAAGAAGAAGAGCAACTTATATCAGCAAAGACTGCTGCTATTAATAGTCACATTTATAAAGCAGTGTTAACATACCTATGAAAAGCAAGTGTCCTAGTGTAGGCAAATACAGAAACCAGTGCCCAGGAAAAGATAAGAATCTATTTATGGTTACACTAATAAACATTAACACTAAAACCCAATTCTTTTGACTCATAGCCTAGAAGAATTTAGAGAAAATAAGGAAAAATAAAGTCTCTTTAAAGATTACAAAAAGAGGGCCAAGGCATTGCTACAAAAACAGTTTCAAACAAACAGTAATCTTGCTCAGAAGGATACATATGCAGACTACATCTATTCTTCAGGATAAAAAAGATATTTTTCTTCAGGGTACTGAAGATATTTCAGAATGAAGAACTAAAACATGAGATCCATTAAGTAGGAATATGTTTGGCTTTTTCAGTCGTCAAAATCTCCCAATACCAGAGAAATTTAGAAAAAAGCATTATACCCGATCACATTAAAGAGAATTCAGAATGAACCTGTTTTAATACACACGGCTAATACAAGGGCAAAAGTTCTTTCTTTGGGTACCTTTCATGGACTTTCTGGTATCCAAGCAGATGCCTTAAAAGTAATTCTCATGTTGAAATTACCTTGCAGTAGATCGGTGGCCAGCCCCCTGAGTTTGTGTGAATAAACCTATAAAGGTTTTCTAACACAGTTGCTTGGTCATACCCAAATTCAAAGTTTGAAATAGGAATCTTGTGACTAGAATCACCTGAAGGAAACAAAAAAGAGGTAGGGATTCAAAACTGGACTAAGACAAATATTATAGAGCCGGTACGGGAGCAGGTGTACAGGAAGCAGGTAGTGGGTACCTCCTGTTTAAGCACTTGTAAGCAAGCCTGGTTATGGTTAGGTACTTCACATATTTTATCCCATTTTGAGGTAGGTGTATACGTATTAGAGAACCGACAAATTAGAGTCACAGAAGTTAGTACTAAGTTAATAGCTGGTGAACAGCATAGTCAGGACTCAAACCCAGACTCATTAAGTGACTGAACCCACGGTGTTTTCACTATTCCCATGCTGCCTGTTGTGAATCTATTTTATTGATAAGGCTGGAGAGCCTAAAAGAAGTGACTGCTTTTTAAAAGGGTGTATGATGCAGATGTCCATTTCCAGTAAAAAATGTACCAATTAACTCTAAGCAACCTTCCCCTGAAAATTTAAAGTGCTTGAGAATATCAAGAAACATCCAGTAGCAGAGAATTATTAGATCAAGATAGAAGAGAGTACAGACATCCAGAGAGATGAACCCAGCTTGGAGGCAGTTCTTCCCCTAGAGTCACTTGTCAAGTCCACAAGAGGAAGGTGAATGACAGCTTTTGGGACAGGTTGATACCTGATTGAAAGCGCTGCAGAGAGAAAAATGCAGTATGGAATTATGAACCCAAAATCTTGGAAGTAAGAAATCCCTCAGAGCTGGTTAATTTGAAGGTCAAAAAAAAATTTTAAGGCTTATTTTCACAAGTCAATTATTCATCAGAGCCACAATGATAAAGAAACAGTAAGTCAGTGGCACTCTCACAAATGAGTGTCTGGCACATAGTAGGGACTCCAATGCATTCAACAGATGAACAAACCAGAAACAGAGATTAAGTAGAAAATGTGAATTTAATTCACCAGCTAAATTTTTTTTTTATTCCTACCTATTTAGTTGAATAACCTCAGGTGATATAATACTTGGGGAGATTAGCTAGGTTCACACTTCAAAGCTACAAAAGAACTTTCTTCTCTATTATAAATCTTTTCATTCATAGCTACGTAAGGTAACCTACTGAAAAAAATCTGCCTTTAAACTCCTTGTTCCACAGCCTAAAGCCCTGAATCCAGGCAAACAAAAAAAAGTCATTAAGACTGGAAAAAACTCAAAGGACATAACCAAAAATGAGTCTAAAATACTGTCTTCATTTATAAAAAACAGCATTGTTAAGTGTTACAAAACAGCTGCTTGCTATGGCAGATTTGAAAACCTTATTTCTAATTTCAAACACTTGTACAGGCCACTTATTAAAAAAATGCTTTTAATCCAACAATGACACTTTGAATATGAATTAAAAATAAACCTATTATGACTTTCATTCTAATCAAACAGGAAAAGGATTAAAACCTAGTTTCTAGAAAAGTTTAGTTCAAGAGCTTAGGTATACTGTCATGTCCTTTGGTTGCAAAACCCTTAAAAACCTGTTTTCCTCATCTAAAAAAATAGACAGCTGTTTTGTCTAACATTTTATTCTGTTGCTTTTAAAGTATCAACTCTTTTGTCCCTTAATTTTAAATGGACATCCCTTTAAATGGCCCTCAATCTAGATAATCTGATACCTCTTTAAAAGACTTACCGACATACCAGGCCAGTAAATGCAGCTGATCCTGAGGCCAAGGGATATATGCAGAAATAAAACCAGACTCCCCATATAGGAAAAGGGATATTATCCTACAAGTCTATATAATTTTAAAGTTTTGAATAATCACATACACCATCTACCACTTCTATGAAGATTTGAAGCAGTAAGTCTTAACCAGCTACACACATATTCAATACCTATACTCACCCTATGCCTTGATACTTACTTGCAGCCTGACAATGAAAACGAAATCCTCGTGGAATTTCACCTATAATACAAAGTAAAGTATTGGTTCAAAGCAGCAGAAATCGGATGCGTTTTGGTTTTGCTACAGTCATATTCCCCAGGGTGACCAAGACATAACACTGGTAGGTAATTTTTACTGTTACGTGAAAATACCAGAGATTAAACATTCAAAGCATATTTTTTTAACCAAAGGTATGATACTCAAAGAATTTTGGTATATTGTCTACATTACTTTTAATAAAGCAAGTTATTCCTGAGAAAGAAATAGGAGGCAAAGAAAACTTGTGCTAAAAGGAGTCTTATGTAGGGGTTTTCAAGGCCCCTGATATAACAGGGTATGTATGTATTTCTCAGAGAAAAAAAGTCTGGTCCAAATTCTCTATTTTTAATGTTTACACCATATGAAAAAAGTAAGTATTTGACTTTTCCTAAGCAGCAACTCTTTACAAGTGGGAGTAGGATGGTAAGTTCTGTCATCTAAAAACAAGGAAAAGTGCTAGGGTGGTCTAATGAATTTGAAAGTAATTGGCAAAACTAAAGTTCTTTCCTAACCACTTTTCCTTTACTCTGCTCCAAGTTTCTCCTACTACCTTTAAAGGTCTAGTGAGTGTTCCCTTAACTGCTATCTATACTCTTGGGAACTGAAGCAAACCCCATGTCTTCATTACTAATTGCTTTTGATGGGGTGCAGTAGCAGAAGAAGAGACCATGATAACATCTGAGAGCCTATAAGTACTAGGCTATTTCTATACCTGCTCATGTATTCCATAGAACAGCCCTCCATTAGCTATTATCTCTACAGATGACCTAATAAATTCAGAAGGGTTAAGTATTTTGCTCAAGGTTACAAAGCAACTGCAGGTTAAAAACTAATGACCACTGAGGTAAAGAATGAAGAAATAAAAGAGCGTAATAAGGCATAGAAGCATTTAGAAAATTCCAAGATGTAAAACTGCAGATAAGCAAATGGGCTACACATTTTTTAAGGCAAAATGTCCACCCAACTCTTATGCTTACTTAAGGTTAAAAGCCTAAACCAAAAACTCAGTGTAACACCTAATTCTTAACAGTTTTCAACCAGTTAATATGAAGTTTTGTTACATTTTAAGAACTCAGCTGTGCATCAGCTTTTAAGAGAACAAATACTGTTATCAAATAAAGTCAAGGAAAAAAAAAGCTTTTTAAAGGTCTAGCATCTACTCATCTAACTACTTACCAGGATTTATAAAACTGTGGAAATCTGCCACAATACCTTCTTGGAGAGAATATTTAACACAGCCTATTTCACAAGGGAGGAAGCGCTGTTGACAATGAGGAGGTAGTTCACCATGGCTAAAAATGTTCAGAAAATAAAAAATGCCTCCAAGGAGTGCTAAAAAACAAAACAAAAAAAACAAACATAAAACATGAACAGATGAGCATCTCAAAGTTACCCCTTCATGAAAAGCAATAATTACAGAACCATTTTCCTTTTTTCCTATCTTCCTAAATGAGCTGGAGAAAACTAATCAGCTGTACCAAAAAAAATGAGTCAAAATTTTTACAATTATATTCAAGAATTAAAGTAGTAACCACTCCTTGTATGAAGCAATAGAAGGGTTCAGACTTGCAGCCAGCCCCACATAACTCAGCCGTACGCAGTCTCTGAACCGCAGGCTGGCTTAAGCCATGACCCACATTCAACAAACAGAAGGGGTGAGGAACAAAGCCAAGTAGAATCAGTGCAGAAAAACTGTGTGATAAAAATTATGGACAAGTTAATTCACTCTCAACTTTTTACCAATACATACAAGACCACTGATAAATTCTCTAAAGAAAGGGTGGCAAATGTGAGAAGGGTTAATTATCAAGATTGGCCACATTTAAGACTGTTAAGATTTTATTAATCTTCAACAACATCAAAACACAATTAATAAAAACAGCTAAAAGGTATAGCAAGGACTTCCTATTAACATATTCTTTTATGGGCTAGCTCAATAATTCGTCTTTACCTTTAAAAGTGAAATGTATTTAAGTGTCCAGCTATAAACACTTAAATCCAAAAGTATGCTCAAGAACACACACAGGACAGAAACCAAGAGACCACATTTTTTGTTTAAAAAAATACAACAACTCTCCAGTGTTATTTCAACAAATGTAAATACCCTGATCTTGCACAACTTCAGCACCACCATATCTGAACACTTGCAGTTAATAACTTTGAAATGCAGGATCAAAATATACAAAACACATACTTAATGATCAATATATCACAGTGTTTTGAACACCCAAATTTGACTACATGACACATTTTAGGATTACCTTGATCATTTTTGAGAGACAAGCTTGATACATCCGGGAGTGAAACATTCTCCCTTGGTACAAGCGTGCTTGGCCCCACCAGCGGAGTGGAAACAGGTCTCTAAAGAGGAAGATAATGGATTAACCATACACTTAAAACTCTTATCGGGCACTGGATACCATACACTTTAGTCTAGCAAAATACCTAGGAAACAGTCTGTAGATTATTTCAGTAACCTCTCCAGGACAGTGAACTCCATGAGTAAATAACTACCTATTTCTCACTGACACCAACACCCAAAGGCAGACAATAGCAAAATCTATAAACATTACCAAAAGGTGAGTGGTAAATAACTAATTCAACTACTGCTAAAAGTCATTTGCCCATTACTGATGATATAGATTAATAATATATGCCATCCCAGTGGCCAAAAGAACTTTAGCCAAAGTACTGTAATACTGTTTTGCACTTAAAGTAAAAACCAGATCATGCTGACTCCAAGTCTCAAGGTATATATACAATATGGCTTACATTTTTCGGGGAGATACAAGAAATTGTAGTAAGAAAAAAAAATCAAGGTTCACAAGTAGAAGTACAAATTCAACTGCTTAGAGCTTCTGCTCAAACACAAATCCACACAATGATCTCTCAAACCTAAAGCACACAACTCCCATCATTTTTCAATCCAATGTTGACAGTTTAAAATAAGAATAGAATTTTGCTATCTAAGAATAGAACACGGGGGTTAAGGGGGACTCCAAAATTACCCTGCGTTTTGATATGAATCATCAACAAACTGTATTTGGTATTTGACATTCCACTACACAGAAATTTGCCCAATTAAACTTTATTCATCGCTTACCTGTAAGGCACACAGAACATTCACCAAGACCGGCAAGTCTTGTTATTTTGAACACAGCAGCTGGCCTGGTTCCAAGTGTCATTTAAGAAGAAAGCATGGTCCAAACTACTTTTAAACACCCGAAAAGAAGGTTCTTTAAACATAAAGGGGTTGAAATGGACCCTCAAGTTACCGAAATACCAACGCTCCCACTGCTGATGGAGGCTTACTGGCGGCAGGTTTCCTAGCAGGGGTTTTCTTGGCCTTTCACCACCAGCTGATACCAACGTGTGCCCTACTCACGCAGCCTGTTGTAACAGGCATTTTGACAACAAGATAAAAATGAAGGGCTTTTCTCTGTACTAACCGGAATCACCCGCTAGACCCCTGACGTCCGTCCGCCCATTCGCTCAACAAGCCAAGGCGCCGGGCAGAGAGCTGCTCTTCCCCAGTTTTACCTGATTCTTTGCAGGCCCCGGGTCCTTTCCGCGGGCGGCCCTCCACTCTCGAGCCATTTCTGTGTACTTCTCCTTCTCTTCCTCCCTCAGGAGCTTGGGGAGATTGTGGGGGGGTGGGGGAGAGAAGCGGCGGTGAGGTCCGAGTCCCCGGGCCCGTAGGCCGACGCCCGGATGCCCCGGGAGGCTGTTCTGGGGCGGACGGCCCGGGGCTGGGTATACGGCCCGTCTCCCCCAGCAGGCGCCCGGGTCCTTCACCCTCGAGGCTTCCTTCCCGCCACCCGGCCTCCCACCTGCCCAACTGCCCGCCCGCCCGCCGGCCTCACCATCCAGTCAGAGGAGCAGTAGGGGATGGCATCAGCCACGCGAGCCACGGACAGGCCTTGCCGCCGAAGCTCGGGCATTTTCTCCTGCACGAAGAAGTAGAAGGCGTTGCGGCTGGCCTTGCGGTTCGGCATGGCGAGCGCGGACAGGCACGACAATACGGGGGCGCCCCCTCAGGGTTCCCGCCCTCAGTAACCAAGGTCGGCGCCTGCGTACGCAGGCCTGCAGCTCTCGACCAATCACGGCGCGGCACGCAGCCGCACTGGCCCCGCTGGGAGGGAAACAGTCTTAAGACCAGAAGCGTCGCCCTCGCGCGACTGGCGGGCGGGGGAGCGTGGCCGCAGGTGCGAAGCGCTCTGATTGGCTGGGATGAGTCGCTGGAGGGCACGCCGTCACGTGGAAGGCGCGGCAGGATTCCTGCCCATTACTGCGTAACACGCGTCCCAGTAGGTAGAAAAAAGAAGGGCTCGCGAGCGCCTGAGGTTCTGTGGTGTGGCCCAGTAAAGGGCCAGTTTGTGCCAGAGGGAGGGACACGAGGTACAAGGTCCTCCCTCAAGAAATTTACATTCTAAATGAGGGAAGGAAGACAAAACCACGGGAACCAATCAATCCGATTTTTAAGAAAAGTTTTGTTTGTTTTTCAGATTCTTAACACTATGATAAAGAATACGGCTTTTTTTAATGCAATTTTTTTAAACAAGTGACAAAGGAAACACAGTTTAAGAGGCTGAGATTTGAAATAATGTTTTGCAATAAAGTTTTATAGATTTTTCTCATAAAGGTCTGGTTCATTTCTGTTCTACTTCTAGAATATGTATGGATCGATTACGAAAATTTTATTCTTTTCATTGTATTTTCTAGTTAGCTACTGCTGGTATGTAGAGAAGGTATTGGTTTTAGTGTTAACCTTGTGTGTTTAATCACCGTGCTGAAATCTCAAATTGGTTCAAATAGCACCAGTTGATTCTCTTGGACTTTCTAGTTATATACACTTCCCAGAGAAATTTCCTCTGTGTTCAGTTTACTAAGAATGTGTATACATGTTGTATGTGTATGTTTTAAAGTCAAGAATAGGAATTGAAAATTTATTAAATGCTTTCTGTGCATAATAAAACCACATGCTTTTATTCTTTGTTGATAAAATATTGCTAGATTTTCCTAATGTTGCAGCTTCTCCCTTTCCTGGTATAACTTTATCTTGATCATGAGGTATTGCTTTTTCAAAAATCATACTTAAGATTTTTCTTCCTTGATTGTAGTGATACTGAATTACAGCTATTTTTCTTTGTGCTATCCTTACATAATGTTGGTATCAGCCTTGTGATAGCCTCATAAAATGACCTGCCATCTTTTTTTTTGTTCCCATTGAACGGTAGATGGGAATCATCTATTCTTTGATAGTTTAATTGAATACTAGTACAACTTTTTGATCCTTGTATATCTTTGAAGGGTGGGGTTGGCCTTTGATTACTCTTTCAATATTTTGTATGATTATTAGTTTTTTCAGGTTTCCTATTTTTTTTGTCCACCAATTTTGGTAATTTACAACTTTATAGGAAGTTCTTTATGTCTCCACGCATACTGGTATAAAATGTTGGTGAGGATGTGAAGCAACTAGAACTTTCATATATTACTGGTGAGATAATTGCATGACAGTGTCTTACAAAGTTAAACATATACATATCATAGGACCAAAAATTCCACTCATTTAGGATAAATGGAAATATATACCTATACAGATATTTACATGAATTTTCATAGCAGCTCTATTTATGTTCATTAACAGATGAATTGATAACCAAATTGTGGTATATCCATAGTAGAGTGGTACTCAGGAATGAAATGAAATGAAATGAACCATTGATATTCACCATGAATGGATTTCAAGATAATTTTGTGGGTGAAAAAAGGCATACACACTATATGATTCGAATTATTCAAAAGTCAAGAAAAAGGAAAAGTTTCATTATAGAATTCACATCAGCCATGACTGGGGGGCCAAGCGCTAGGGGGAAGAGACTGAGAACTGACATAGGGAATCTTCCTGGTTGGCAGAAATATTCTCTACCTTGATTGTGGTCGTGGTGCTTACAAGTAGTACATAATTGTCAAATTACATACTATGTTTTATTGTGTCTAAATTATACCTCAATAAAATTAATGTAAAAAAGTTATTGGCATAAATTATAATATTTGCATGTAATTTAAAATATGTATTCTAATATTGCCTCCCTCTTTCATCCTAATATTATTTATACCTTCCTGCTTTTTTCCCCAAAACTTCTAAAGTTTGTTTTATTAATCTTCTCAAAGAAAAAAAGGTTTAGGTTTTATTGGTAGAACTTCAATTTTCCATTTCTGCTTTATGAATTCCCTCATCTACTTACTTCCAACTGTTTTGTGGTTCTTATTCTAATTTCTTGCATAAACAGCTTTAATCAATTATTTTCAATTTCTACTTACCATATCTCTAGGTTTCTTATTTTTCCTTTTTCTGGTTTAGTTGTGTTAGTATTTTCTGCCTTTTTTTGTCTGATTGTTTCAAATTATGTTCTATTTTGTTTAATTCTGTGGCTATCCATAAATTTTAAAAACAGTTGTTTTAAAACATTTTTATAACTTATACAGTTAATAGGTATCCATACCCACTCTTCCCAAATATACAAGAAGCTTAGAAAATTACTTTCCCCCACCTAGTCTCCCAACACATTCCTCTACTTCCATGTCCCATGTTGATGTCATTTGGGATTTTAGCTCCAGGTTGCTTTTTTATACCAGTGTTGAGACATGATTGAAGTATAAGAAATTGAATATATCTAAAACACATAGGAACTTTAACTTGCATAAAGCTGTGAAACCATCACTACCACCAAGATAATGAATATACCTACCTTCCCAAAGTTTCTTCACCATCTCCTTGGGCTGCTTGAAATTGCCCACAGTACACTGATGCTCTGTTCATTATTTCCTTCAGTCTTTTTCTCTTTTTACAGTTTCATTCTGCAGTTCCTATTGCTGTTTCTTCATGTTTACCAATCTTTTCTTCTGTAATGTCTAATCAGCTGTTAGTCCTGTGAAAATTAATAAAAGGAAATCTCATTTAAAAGTGACTTGGGAGGCCAGAGGTGGCGCTCTCACACCCTACCACTCATAAGGAGGAGGAAGGTTTCCTCCTACCTTGGCAACTACTCAGCTGAGAGTGTCACACCTCAGCCAATGAAAAGCCGTTACACTCCAAACTCCCAGTTCTCTCCAATGGGCTTCTAGTTTAGAAGACTCCTCCCAACCCCTCCTCCCCCACACCACCTTCCTCTATAAAGGGCAGTCCTCTCGGTTTGTTCTCCCCACTTGCTTATGGGTTTGCCACGTCTAGCTTGTCCCAAATTGCAATTCTGTTATTCCCAAATAAACCCATTTTTGCTGGTAAAGTAACTGACAAGTTTTTTTTTTTGCACAATAAAAATTAGCCTTTTAGTTTCTTTACAGTTCTGTGAATTTTAGCCCATGTATAAATTGTGAAAATCAGTATCACAGTCAACATAGGAACATTCCTTCTCCGCAGAAAACTCCCTCTGTTTTTCCATTATAGTCACACTCTTCTCCCACCCCTAGTAAATACCTGGCAACTACTAGTCTGTTCTCTGTCACAAGTTTTGTTTTCTCAAGAAGGTCATGTAAGATGAATCCACAGTTTATATCCTGTTCGGACCAACTTCTTTCAGTCATTGTTAATTATTTTCAGACTGATCCAAGCTGTTTATGTATCAGTAGTCTGTTGTACGATTATACCGTAGTTTACTTATCCATTTACCTATTGTTGAACGACATTCGGATTGTATACAGTTTCTTGTGATTATGAATAGAGCTGCTGTGAACACTTTTGTACAGGTTTTTGTGTGAATGTAAGTTTTCATTTCTCTAGGGTAAATACCTAGGAGTGGGACTACTCGGTCAAGTAAGTGTATATTTTTCTATAAGATACGGTCAAACTGTTTTTCTGTGAGGCTTTCCCACTTTGCATTCCCACCAGCAATGTTTGAGAATTCTAGGTGCTCAGAATTTTCATCACCACTTTGTAGTAACTGACAGTTTTATTTTTATTTTTATTTTTTTTTTAAATAATTATTTTTTATTGAAGGGTAGTTGACACACAGTATTACATTACATGAGTTTCAAGTGTACAACACAGTGGTAGAACATTTATATACATAATTCTAGGTTCCAGCTATCACCCTACCAGGCTGTTACAATATCTTGACTATATTCCTTATGTTACACATTACATCCCGGTTACTAATTTATTTTACCATTGGAAGTCTGTCCTTTTTTTTTTTTTTTTGTGAGGGCATCTCTCATATTTATTGATCAAATGGTTGTTAACGACAATAAAATTCTGTATAGGGGAGTCAATGCTCAATGCACAATCATTAATCCCCCCCAAGCCTAATTTTTGTCAGTCTCCAATCTTCTGAGGCATAACAAACAAGTTTTTACATGTAGAACAAATTCTTACATAATGAATAAGTTACATAGTGAACAGTACAAGGGCAGTCATCACAGAAACTTTCGGTTTTGCTCATGCATTATGAACTCTAAACAGTCAGTTCAAATATGAATATTCATTTGGTTTTTATACTTGATTTATATGTGGATACCACATTTCTCTCTTTATTATTATTATTTTTAATAAAATGCTGAAGTGGTAGGTAGATACAAGATAAAGGTAGAAAACATAGTTTAGTGTTGTAAGAAAGCACATGTAGATGATCAGGTGTGTGCCTGTAGACTATGTGTTAATCCAAGCTAGACCAGGGCAATAAAACATCCACGTATGCAGAAGATTTCTCTCAGAACGGGGGGGTGAGGTTCTAAGCCTCACCTCTGTTGATCCCCAATTTCTCACCTGATGGCCCCCCTGCGACTGTGCCTGTCTTAGGTTGTTCCTCCCTTGAGGAATCTTACCCGTCTCTGGCTAACCAGTCATCTTCCGGGGCCATACAGGGAAATGTGAAGTTGGTAAGTGAGAGAGAAGCCTTATTGTTTGAAAAAGTTAGCTTTTTACTTCTTTGCATATTTATGCCCTGTGGCTTCTATGCCCAGCATTTGTCTTGAGGTATCTTTACCACTTGGAAGAATTATGATACTCGGTAAATTTGATATGAGGCACGAATTCTATTTAAGGGTTGTAATTAGGAAGGAAGAAGAAAAGCTATAGAAGTAGCAGGTGGAAGAAAACATGGGAAGATTGATTATTTCTTTGATATATCTTCTTGTAGAGTAACTTCAGCATGTATAGGTTTTAAGCTACTACTTAAATTGCACACACACATTAACATAATAGGAGTATAGTTACATAACCAAAGCATATCTGTAATTACCAGCCATCTGCAGTGAAACCAAGAAAACCAGTTAGGCACCTTAGGCATTTGTGAAAACTTATCTATGATATGGTGGATATTGTCCAAATGAACTTGAACAGTCTGAGAGAAATCAGACAAATTAAAACAACCCATTCCTGGGGACTGTTCACATGCCCTATGTTCTTTTAACAATAAATAGTTTGTAGTTGTAAGACTTTGGAGCGCTACAATTTGCACTTCTCCAAATTCTTGGTTGAGTTCCAACAGTATAGATCCAGTCCAATTTTGTTGTTTTACTGTATGCACAGGCCAGCTTAGATATCTCCTTCCTCATTCCCATGGCAAGTCCAGGAACTGGTGGGATGAGTGCATCTACAGCTGTAGCAGTGCGTGGATCTTTGTTGGGGTTTTTTGATGATCATCTTCTGGCATGAGTCTTCCAGAGAGTGCAGATGTTGGAAGTTCTTTTTCATATTGTATCTTAGTTCATTTTCGGGGTAGCCCAATTAGGCTTTGATCCTCTGTATAAACACAAACAGACCCTTTGCCTACACTTTTATATGCCCTTTATACCCTTGTGTAGAACTCGTTGGAGGTTACCACACAGGAACTGCCCTTTTTTTTTTTTTTTGCTATCACTAATCTACACTTACATGACGAATATTATGTTTACTAGGCTCTCCCCTATACCAGGTCTCCCCTATAAACCCCTTTACAGTCACTGTCCATCAGCATAGCAAAATGTTGTAGAATCACTACTTGCCTTCTCTGTGTTGTACAGCCCTCCCTTTTCTCCTACCCCCCCATGCATGTTAATCTTAATACCCCCCTACTTCTCCCCCCCTTATCCCTCCCTACCCACCCATCCTCCCCAGTCCCTTTCCCTTTGGTACCTGTTAGTCCATTCTTGAGTTCTGTGATTCTGCTGCTGTTTTGTTCCTTCAGTTTTTCCTTTGTTCTTATATTCCACAGATAAGTGAAATCATTTGGTATTTCTCTTTCTCCGCTTGGCTTGTTTCACTGAGCATAATACCCTCCAGCTCCATCCATGTTGCTGCAAATGATTGGATTTGCCCTTTTCTTATGGCTGAGTAGTATTCCATTGTGTATATGTACCACATCTTCTTTATCCATTCATCTATTGATGGACATTTAGGTTGCTTCCAATTCTTGGCTATTGTAAATAGTGCTGCAATAAACATAGGGGTGCATCTGTCTTTCTCAAACTTGATTGCTGCGTTCTTAGGGTAAATTCCTAGGAGTGGAATTCCTGGGTCAAATGGTAAGTCTGTTTTGAGCATTTTGATGTACCTCCATACTGCTTTCCACAATGGTTGAACTAACTTACATTCCCACCAGCAGTGTAGGAGGGTTCCCCTTTCTCCACAGCCTCGCCAACATTTGTTGTTGTTTGTCTTTTGGATGGCAGCCATCCTTACTGGTGTGAGGTGATACCTCATTGTAGTTTTAATTTGCATTTCTCTGATAATTAGCGATGTGGAGCATCTTTTCATGTGTCTGTTGGCCATCTGTATTTCTTTTTTGGAGAACTGTCTCTTCAGTTCCTCTGCCCATTTTTTTTTTTTTTAATAATTATTTTTTATTGAAGGGTAGTTGACACACAGTATTACATTACATGAGTTTCAAGTGTACAACACAGTGGTAGAACATTTATATACATAATTCTAGGTTCCAGCTATCACCCTACCAGGCTGTTACAATATCTTGACTATATTCCTTATGCTATACATTACATCCCGGTTACTAATTTATTTTACCATTGGAAGTCTGTCCTTTTTTTTTTTTTTTTTTTTTTTTTTGTGAGGGCATCTCTCATATTTATTGATCAAATGGTTGTTAACGACAATAAAATTCTGTATA
The DNA here is from genome assembly GCF_030020395.1 of Manis pentadactyla. Lineage (NCBI taxonomy): Eukaryota > Metazoa > Chordata > Mammalia > Pholidota > Manidae > Manis > Manis pentadactyla. The sequence goes on from NC_080037.1 coordinate 2,961,363, forward strand.
GGGGAGTCAATGCTCAATGCACAATCATTATTCCCCCCCAAGCCTAATTTTTGTCAGTCTCCAATCTTCTGAGGCATAACAAACAAGTTCTTACATGGAGAACAAATTCTTACATAATGAATAAGTTACATAGTGAACAGTACAAGGGCAGTCATCACAGAAACTTTCGGTTTTGCTCATGCATTATGAACTATAAACAGTCAGTTCAAATATGAATACTGATTTGGTTTTTATACTTGATTTATATGTGGATACCACATTTCTCTCTTTATTATTATTATTTTTAATAAAATGCTGAAGTGGTAGGTAGACACAAGATAAAGGTAGAAAACATAGTTTAGTGTTGTATGAGAGCACATGTAGATGATCAGGTGTGTGCCTGTAGACTATGTGTTAATCCAAGCTAGACCAGGGCAATAAAACATCCACGTATGCAGAAGATTTCTCTCAGAACGGGGGGGTGAGGTTCTAAGCCTCACCTCTGTTGATCCCCAATTTCTCACCTGATGGCCCCCCTGCGACTGTGCCTGTCTTAGGTTGTTCCTCCCTTGAGGAATCTTACCCGTCTCTGGCTAACCAGTCATCTTCCGGGGCCATACAGGGAAATGTGAAGTTGGTAAGTGAGAGAGAAGCCTTATTGTTTGAAAAAGTTAGCTTTTTACTTCTTTGCATATTTATGCCCTGTGGCTTCTATGCCCAGCATTTGTCTTGAGGTATCTTTACCACTTGGAAGAATTATGATACTCGGTAAATTTGATATGAGGCACGAATTCTATTTAAGGGTTGTAATTAGGAAGGAAGAAGAAAAGCTATAGAAGTAGCAGGCGGAAGAAGACATGGGAAGATTGATTATTTCTTTGATATATCTTCTTGTAGAGTAACTTCAGCATGTATAGGTTTTAAGCTACTACTTAAATTGCACACACACATTAACATAATAGGAGTATAGTTACATAACCAAAGCATATCTGTAATTACCAGCCATCTGCAGTGAAACCAAGAAAACCAGTTAGGCACCTTAGGCATTTGTGAAAACTTATCTATGATATGGTGGATATTGTCCAAATGAACTTGAACAGTCTGAGAGAAATCAGACAAATTAAAACAACCCATTCCTGGGGACTGTTCACATGCCCTATGTTCTTTTAACAATAAATAGTTTGTAGTTGTAAGACTTTGGAGCGCTACAATTTGCACTTCTCCAAATTCTTGGTTGAGTTCCAACAGTATAGATCCAGTCCAATTTTGTTGTTTTACTGTATGCACAGGCCAGCTTAGATATCTCCTTCCTCATTCCCATGGCAGGTCCAGGAACTGGTGGGATGAGTGCATCTACAGCTGTAGCAGTGCGTGGATCTTTGTTGGGGTTTTTTGATGATCATCTTCTGGCATGAGTCTTCCAGAGGGTGCAGATGTTGGAAGTTCTTTTTCATATCGTATCTTAGTTCATTTTCGGTGTAGCCCAATTAGGCTTTGATCCTCTGTATAAACACAAACAGACCCTTTGCCTATACTTTTATATGCCCTTTATACCCTTGTGTAGAACTCGTTGGAGGTTACCACACAGGAACTGCCCTTTTTTTTTTTTTTTTTTTTTTTGCTATCACTAATCTACACTTACATGACGAATATAATGTTTACTAGGCTCTCCCCTATACCAGGTCTCCCCTATAAACCCCTTTACAATCACTGTCCATCAGCATAGCAAAATGTTGTAGAATCACTACTTGCCTTCTCTGTGTTGTACAGCCCTCCCTTTTCTCCTACCCCCCCATACATGTTAATCTTAATACCCCCCTACTTCTCCCCCCCTTATCCCTCCCTACCCACCCATCCTCCCCAGTCCCTTTCCCTTTGGTACCTGTTAGTCCATTCTTGAGTTCTGTGATTCTGCTGCTGTTTTGTTCCTTCAGTTTTTCCTTTGTTCTTATATTCCACAGATAAGTGAAATCATTTGGTATTTCTCTTTCTCCGCTTGGCTTGTTTCACTGAGCATAATACCCTCCAGCTCCATCCATGTTGCTGCAAATGATTGGATTTGCCCTTTTCTTATGGCTGAGTAGTATTCCATTGTGTATATGTACCACATCTTCTTTATCCATTCATCTATTGATGGACATTTAGGTTGCTTCCAATTCTTGGCTATTGTAAATAGTGCTGCGATAAACATAGGGGTGCATCTGTCTTTCTCAAACTTGATTGCTGCGTTCTTAGGGTAAATTCCTAGGAGTGGAATTCCTGGGTCAAATGGTAGGTCTGTTTTGAGCATTTTGATGTACCTCCATACTGCTTTCCACAATGGTTGAACTAACTTACATTCCCACCAGCAGTGTAGGAGGGTTCCCCTTTCTCCACAGCCTCGCCAACATTTGTTGTTGTTTGTCTTTTGGATGGCAGCCATCCTTACTGGTGTGAGGTGATACCTCATTGTAGTTTTAATTTGCATTTCTCTGATAATTAGCGATGTGGAGCATCTTTTCATGTGTCTGTTGGCCATCTGTATTTCTTTTTTGGAGAACTGTCTGTTCAGTTCCTCTGCCCATTTTTTAATTGGGTTATTTGTTTTTTGTTTGTTGAGGCGTGAGAGCTCCTTATATATTCTGGACGTCAAGCCTTTATCGGATGTGTCATTTTCAAATATATTCTCCCATACTGTAGGGATCCTTCTTGTTCTATTGATGGTGTCTTTTGCTGTACAGAAGCTTTTCAGCTTAATATAGTCCCACTTACTCATTTTTGCTGTTGTTTTCCTTGCCCGGGGAGATATGTTCAAGAAGAGGTCACTCATGTTTATGTCTAAGAGGTTTTCGCCTATGTTTTCTTCCAAGAGTTTAATGGTTTCATGGCTTACATTCAGGTCTTTGATCCATTTTGAGTTTACTTTTGTATATGGGGTTAGACAATGGTCCAGTTTCATTCTCCTACATGTAGCTGTCCAGTTTTGCCAGCACCACCTGTTGAAGAGACTGTCATTTCGCCATTGTATGTCCATGGCTCCTTTATCAAATATTAATTGACCATATATGTCTGGGTTAATGTCTGGATTCTCTAGTCTGTTCCATTGGTCTGTGGCTCTGCTCTTGTGCCAGTACCAAATTGTCTTGATTACTATGGCTTTATAGTAGAGCTTGAAGTTGGGGAGTGAGATCCCCCCTACTTTATTCTTCTTTCTCAGGATTGCTTTGGCTATTCGGGGTCTTTGGTGTTTCCATATGAATTTTTGAATTATTTGTTCCAGTTCATTGAAGAATGTTGCTGGTAGTTTCATAGGGATTGCATCAAATCTGTATATTGCTTTGGGCAGGATGGCCATGTTGACGATATTAATTCTTCCTAGCCATGAGCATGGGATGAGTTTCCATCTGTTAGTGTCCCCTTTAATTTCTCTTAAGAGTGACTTGTAGTTTTCAGAGTATAAGTCTTTCACTTCTTTGGTTAGGTTTATTCCTAGGTATTTTATTTTTTTTAATGCAATTGTGAATGGAGTTGTTTTCCTGATTTCTCTTTCTGTTGGTTCATTGTTAGTATATAGGAAAGCCACAGATTTCTGTGTGTTGATTTTGTATCCTGCAACTTTGCTGTATTCCGATATCAGTTCTAGTAGTTTTGGGGTGGAGTCTTTAGGGTTTTTTATGTACAGTATCATGTCATCTGCAAATAGTGACAGTTTGACTTCTTCTTTACCAATCTGGATTCCTTGTATTTCTTTATTTTGTCTGATTGCCGTGGCTAGGACCTCCAGTACTATGTTAAATAACAGTGGAGAGAGTGGGCATCCCTGTCTAGTTCCCGATCTCAGAGGAAATGCTTTCAGCTTCTCGCTGTTCAATATAATGTTGGCTGTGGGTTTATCCTAGATGGCCTTTATTATGTTGAGGTACTTGCCCTCTATTCCCATTTTGCTGAGAGTTTTTAACATGAATGGATGTTGAACTTTGTCAAATGCTTTTTCAGCATCTATGGAGATGATCATGTGGTTTTTGTCTTTCTTTTTGTTGATGTGGTGGATGATGTTGATGGACTTTCGAATGTTGTACCATCCTTGCATCCCTGGGATGAATCCCACTTGGTCATGGTGTATGATCCTTTTGATGTATTTTTGAATTCGGTTTGCTAATATTTTGTTGAGTATTTTTGCATCTACGTTCATCAGGGATATTGGTCTGTAGTTTTCTTTTTTGGTAGGGTCTTTGCCTGGTTTTGGTATTAGGGTGATGTTAGCTTCATAGAATGAGTTTGGGAGTATCCCCTCCTCCTCTATTTTTTGGAAAACTTTAAGGAGAATGGGTATTATGTCTTCCCTGTATGTCTGATAAAATTCCGAGGTAAATCCATCTGGCCCGGGGGTTTTGTTCTTTGGTAGTTTTTTGATTACCTCTTCAATTTCGTTGCTGGTAATTGGTCTGTTTAGATTTTCTGTTTCTTCCTGGGTCAATCTTGGAAGGTTATATTTTTCTAGGAAGTTGTCCATTTCTCCTAGGTTTCCCAGCTTGTTAGCATATAGGTTTTCATAGTATTCTCCAATAATTCTTTGCATTTCCGTGGGGTCCGTCGTGATTTTTCCTTTCTCGTTTCTGATACGGTTGATTTGTGTTGACTCTCTTTTCTTCTTAATAAGTCTGGCTAGAGGCTTATCTATTTTGTTTATTTTCTCGAAGAACCAGCTCTTGGTTTCATTGATTTTTGCTATTGTTTTATTCTTCTCAATTTTATTTATTGACAGTTTTATTTTTAAGGTTAATAATCCCATCCAGTGTATTTTCTGTGTCAGATCATTTGGTTTTCATCTCTGGAATCTGACTTGAACCTTTTTTACATGTTTCATATTTCTACTTAACTTGGTCCATCTTTCCTCTACCTTAACATGGAATGTAGTTATAATATGGAATGTATCTATTACATCATAACTTTTACATATCCTTGTCTACTCACTCCATCACCTGTGTCATTTCTGGGTCTGTTTCTACTGATTGATTCTTCTCCCTGTTATGGATTGTGTTGTCCTGTTTCTTTGTAAGTTTGGTGATATCTGATTGGATGACAGTTGTAAATTTCACTCTGTTGAATGCTGCATATTTCTAAAAGCTTAGAAATATCCTTTTGCTTTGTTCTGGGACAGAATTATGTTATTTGGAGACAGTATGAGTTAATTTTTCCTCCTTTTGAGGCTTGCTTTTATGCTTTGTTATTTGGAATCACAGCAACCTTTAGGACGAATTTTCTCCTCTGCTAATATAACACTCTTCTCAGTATTCTGCCTGACAACCCATGAATTTGGAGGTTTTTCCACTTTGGCTGATGGCAACACAAACTATTTCTAGCCCTATGTGAATTTCAAGGATTGTTCCTTCTAATCCTTTCAGGTCGTTCTTTCCCTGGTGCTGTGCAGTTTCCTCCCACACAGGCACTGATCAGCATTCAGCTGGAGCTTCAAGGGAGATCTTCAACAGATTTCCAGAGCTCTTTATTTGTGCTGCCCTCTCTTTTCTGGTACTCTGCCCTGCAAACTTTAGCCTCTGTGGCCTACCTACACACCCAACTTTATGTCCTCAACTTGGGGGACCTCGGGGCTCTGTCTTGGTTACCCCTCTTGAAGCTACATTCTGGATACTCTCTCCAGGCAGCAACCTGGGGCAAACATAGGAATCACATTGTTTCTGTTCTTTCAGGGTTTGCTCATCTCTGCTCCCTGATGTCCACTGTCTGGAAACATTGTTTCATGTATTTCCACCAGTTTTTTTTAGTTGTTGCAGACTGCTGGATAAATGCATTCCATGGCACTATCTTGACCAAGACTGATTGTATTTTACAATTTCAAAACAATCTTTAGTTTTACTAAATTAACTGCTAAATGTTTAGGTGGTCTGGGCAGACGTCTCAGAGGGGGTGTCATTTAAAATGAGAAAGGATGCAGAGGAACAGAGCTAGTCATGCGAAGAACTCAAAGAAGAACATTCCAGACAGAGGGAGCAACATATGTGAAGGCCTCAGAGGATTAAGACCTTGGTGTAGCCTGAGAGCAAACAGAGCCTGTGACGCATCCAGGCAGATGGAGGGTGGAGTGATCGGCAGGGACTGGGCATGGCAGTGTCGGGAGTTCAAGTATCACTCTAAGTACATGGGGTCATTGAGAGTTTTTAAAAACGTGTCATGATATGATTTATGGATGAAGACGATCAGTCTTGATGCTCTTCGGAGAATATTCAAAGCAGCAAGAATGGGCATGGGCAGACCAGGTAGGGGGCTCGGTCAGAAGTCCATGGGAGAGATGGGGTGACCTAGAAGCAGCAGGAGGCACAAGGAGGGGAGGATGGCTCCAAGTTGTGCTTTCGGGAAAAAACGAACTAACTGACATGTTGGATGGAGTAGTGAGAGAATGGGAAGAATTGAGGGTTTTGGCTTGAGGAACCCAGTGGCAAGTAGTGGGTTTTTTCCTAAAACAGTGATGACTGGTGGGCAGGGGGGGACAGTGCCAGGGCCAAAGAGGGCCCAACGCTCCCCATAAGTAAAGTTCAATGTAAACAGAACAGTTTTTCTCTTTCCAACAAGATTGATCTTCCTAGTCGGAAATTCAGATGGTGGCCAGTTTGGGTTAGGGTACACATGGCAGAGGGACAGGAAGGATCAAGAATTCAGACAGAGACACGTTATTTTTGAAATGCCTCTTGTACACTCACATGGAGATGTCAAGTAGGCAACTGGCTAGCTAAGCCTGGAGGTCTGGGATGGAGACAGAATTTGGTAGTAAGCCACATAAAGACAGTATTTAAATGCACAGAACTCATGAACATGGATGAGATCACCTAGGCTCAGAGTGAAGAAAAGAAAAGGGATGCAGGATGGAGTCCTAAGGAACCAGCATTTGGAAGCCCATCAGAAAAGGGAAACCCAGTGAAGGTGACTTGAAGGAACATCTAAAGCAGGGAGGACACAAGAAAGAGAATATTTCTAGGAGGAAGTGCTTCATTTACTCAATAAATATTAAGAGTCTACTGAGTACCAGGCTCAGTTTTAGGTCCCAATAAGAAGTTGAACAGAACAAAGCTGTAACATAGTGAGGAAGGCAGGCAATAAAGAAATAAACAATTTAAACAATAAACAAAATGACAATGTCTGAACATACTATTGGACAATAAGTCCAATGAAGAAAAACAATGCAGGACAGGGGAATAGAGACTGACAGGGGGGTACAATTTTAGGGACGTGAGAAAGAGTCCCATTTGAAGAAATGAAAATCAGGCAAACGCTAGAAGGAAGTGAGGGTGCAAACCATGAAGGCATCAGGCAAAGAACATCTCAGGCAGAGGGAACAGCGAGTGCAAAGCCTCCAAGCTACAGCATTTTAGGAAAACGTTTTTCCAAACGCTATTCTCTTCCTGATGCTAGTTTAAGTTAAGGTCCTGACGTTGTTCGGAGTGCATCCTCCAACTGGTGCTAACAATCACAGTAACAACAGCTAACAGTAGCTATTCATTGCAAGCTGCTGGGTTAGACTCTCCACTAGACACTGCACAAGGGTTATCTCAGCTCTTTATAGCAACCCTACGAAGTTGAGTCCATCATCACCCACACTTTGTAGAATGGGAAATTGAGGCTGAGGTAAAATGACTTATCTAAGCTATACAGTCCACGAGTGGCTCTGATCTCTATGAGAAATCTGCTTCTTTAACACTCTTATTCCAAGGTGTTCATTATAGATGCTCAAGGATGTTAATTACACAATGCTTTGCCAAAGCAAAACTGGGATTTCCAAGTTCCCATCATCCCTAGATGTTGCCTGAATTTACAACCACATCCTGAGTAACTCAACCTGAGGTCTGGAAGATTCCTCCCGCCTGCTCAATCTAAACACATGCAGCGTCTCGTCGGGTTGTACAGCGTACCTGCATAGACTCTGTAACGTCTTTCTCACTTACTCTTTGCTTCCCATTCCCACTACCCCACAGCCTAGTTTTGGCACTTGCCCCTTCCTGGGCTCTTGCAATGAGCTCTCACACGGAAGGGGTTGTTCCTCTTTCCAGCAGTCCATCCCATACCCTGCGACCAGAACAACTTGGCTAGAACACAAGTCCAGTCTTGTTCTCCAGCTTAGAAATCCATATGGGTGGGCTGTTGCCTGTGGAATTAAGTCCAGGCCTGGTAGCCTGGTTCCCATGGTCTGACCTCAGCCCCCCTTTCTGGAGGTATTGCTGACTCTGCCCTTTGAAGCCAGGCTCCAGGCAGCATGCCCCACTCTCTACTCCGCCTGTTGCTGGCGTATCTGTACCTGCTCCATTCTGCTTCTAGAAATTCTGCCTAGATGATGTTTAAGACTTTGCTCAGGAGTCACCTTTTCATTTAGAGATCTCTGACTGACACTCCTTTGCTCCCCCACTACACCCGGCACAGGTCCTAACATAGGCCCTGTCACATTATCACACTCAAAAACACCGCATGTCTGTTTCTCCCCCACTCAACCCTAGCTCAACTGTAACCTGTTTGACATAAGGAGTTCTGAATCATTCATCTTAATCCCTATTCATCTTGAATTTCTGGACAGCATAGTGTCTAGAATATAGTAGGTGCTCAATACATGCATATGGAATAAATGAATGAAATCAGGGGAGAAGAGCAGATGAAGAAAAGGGAAGATGAGTCTGGAACTCTTATAATTAATTGGACAAAATACATATTGAGTATCTCTGTGTGCAAGGCACCCATTCAGAATTGGGGCAGGAGAGAACAGAATTAACAGTTCTACGAGAGAGTCTTACCCCACAACTCCAGCATAAAGGGCAAGGCGGCTGCTCTTCAATGCTAGTATTTGAGAGCCCGTGGGCGCCCCTTCCCTCGTTTGAGCTGCTTCCTTCCATCACGCTCGCTCGGGGTCTGCCTCTCTCGGGCCAGCTCCCTCCCTGCCTGTTTTCTGGGGCTGAGGTCATCGGACGACCTAGTGGCTCTGGCTCACTTCCCGCCCTTAGGTTCTGTCTTTCACCTGTGCCAGGAGAAAAGGCCTCCAGGAAAATGCTTAGGGCTGACAAGCAAGCTTCTGGCTTAACCACCAAGATCTAGTGCCGAAGGCTTTGATAACATGCAGAAAGACGGACCCTCTTTCCACTTTGGGTTAAGGGGCGCTGCCTGACCTCCAGTCTGCTGTGCTGCTCACTGGGGGGGCTGTCCATGCCATTCTAGTCTCCAAAGGATGTCAACAAAAACAGAAACAAAAGCAGAAGCTAGAGACAGGACTCCTAAGAGAGAAGCTGCCCTATTCCACCTTTTGCTCTGTAACTCACAAAGAAATTATAGGCTGGACTATCTGTCAGTAAGGGGCTCCCAGAGCTTCAACTGCTCGTAATTAACCTGATTAACTGCTCAGGCTTGAGATAGAATGAGAGCAGGTGTACATTTGGGGGCTTTGTATCTGGCTAAAGAAACGGGCCTGACAGAACACCTGTCACCCTTCTTTGTGCCCTTCTCCATCCCCCAGGGATGTCCCAGCGACTGAGTTAAATGTGGCACAGCTGTATCTTTTGTCCAGCAACTTTCCCTACATTGTAGAAACAGTACAGAGAAAATCAGAAAGAAGAAAATATAAATGAATGATAATCCCACCCGGAGATAACCACTGTTACTCTTCTGTTGTTTCCATTGTCTCTTTTAAGTGCATTTTCCATATGTGAGCCCATGTTCTCAATACAACGTCATGCTCTGCTCTTTCTTCTACACACTGTTCTTGGGCCGACCTTGGTGGGGAAAGCATTACCGGAAAGCTAACACAGGTGGACGCCAGCCGCTGTGGTCTGCCTCCCTGCGCTGCCGTGGTTTAACACAGGAGGCAGCTCTGGGGTTAAATCTGCTTTCAAGTATGTGGAATTTTCAGCACATTCTCCCATTCTTTTACTTATTATATACTTACCACTGTTTTTGGCAATCCAGCTTTTCAAATTTTTTGGCATCGTGACTTTACATTTGCATTTCCTTCCTTTAAAGCATTTTCTTAATGAAACAATTTATTCCTCAATATGAAAGGGCTTCCAGATTGACAATGTTTCCAGTTTTCAGTACAGAGTGCCTAGTCTCCAGTATTGTTTTTTTTTTTTTAACTTCCGTGCTTTGATTGAGATATTTAAAGACTTACAATTCATTGAAGTGGTTTTAATGATGTGGGCGGTGGAGAAGATAACAAACCTAAAAGGCAGCACAGGGAAGAAAAGATGAACAAAACTTGGATAAGAAACATGGCATCTGTTTTCAAGTCGCACTCCTAGGTTCATCCTGGAAGTCAAGGTCTTGAGAAATAGAAATGTGATGGAATCTGTGTTTTAAACAGACCTCAGTTAATCAGGATTCGGGTGCATGCATGCCTGTGAGCCTACAATGAAATCCTGTTTTAAAGAAGATTCAGCTGCGTTATATTTATAACTATGTGGTTGCTACCAGCTACCAGCATGTCTCCTTGCGGTGGTTCAGTTCTCGTTTCTCCATGTCCTAATTCTGCGCTGTTGCATGTAGTGTTGACGAAGCAGCCTCTCAGCCTGCTCCCCCTTCCCCATCACACGCAAGGCCAGCTGTGGCTTCCTGGGAATCCTGGTCCCACACGGGCTTACGTTCTGATGTGTCGATCTCTGGTTGCAGTAGAAAGTTTGAAGTATTGGGGATTACACACCCTCCCTGGGCTGGGAAAAATTAAGCTCTGCTTGGAGTTCCTGTCCTGTGTGACCAGCATAAATGCACAACTGGAGCATAACCAGATCTGCATCTGAGGCTCCTTTTGACAAACATCAACTCAAATGCTTCCCAGAAAAGTGAAAGAGTGATTAGGTCGTATCTCTTCAACAGCAGTGTGCTCCAAAAGCCCGAGGAAGGTTAAAATGCAGGTTCCCAAGCTCCACTCAGAGTTTCTGACCTCCTAGTTTTGGGAGCCTGGGAATCTGCATTATAAGCAAACACATTAATGTGATTCTGCTGCTGGCAGTGCAAAAGCCACTGTGGGAGAGCACCAGGATTCTGGTGTCATCCTGGGCTCCCACTACCAGTACAGCAAAATAATGCCATTGTCTTGCCCTCCCTCTGCCTCCATCCCTTCGGCTGCATGGCTGAGTCCTTGGGTGTACCTTACAGTTTCTCTTAGCCATCCATCACTCTGATAATAATGTGCATTTGGGAGGGGCACACACTGTGATTTATCCAGGGTAGCATCTGCTTAAGGATGGATGGCCTGGGCCTCGGGCACTCAGGAAGACACAGGCTAGACCTAGCTAGAATATGGATATGCAGCTGCTATACAGAAAACAAATTCCAGGATGGAGGACAAGGCCCCTGCACTGTATGACTTCTTCGGGCACGAGCTCTTCCCCAGGTCCCCCGGCGCCTTGCTGGTGCACACCCAGGAGCGTCCTCTGCACACACATTCAAAGCTCCTTCTGCAGGTTATCTACCTTTCATATCCTGTGCACATCCCAGTCCTCTTCGCTCAGTCCCTCTCTCATTTCAACTTTCTCAGCTCTATGTCCAAGTCTTGCATAAAATACCATTGTTATGTATGCATAGATACCAAACTTTTGTGCACTGTGTACACATGCTGGTGTGCACAGATACACAGAGTAAATAGCAGAGCATAATAGAAATACATCATCATATCTGCCCTCTGCTCTAGATGTCCCTTTGTTGGTACAATGGCATTGGCTTTGGAGTTAAAAGATCTCAGTTCAAAACCTGCTAAGTACCTAATCTTGGGAAGTTAATTAAATTCTCCGGGCCTGAGTTTCCTCAGTAGGTTTACATGAGAAAACTTGTAAAACATCTAGGACTGTTCCAAGAACCTAACAGGAAACCCCAAATGTTAGGCATCTCCTTTTTCCTATTTTCTTTTTCTTTCATTCTTTTGTATATGAAAGGAAATAGTCTTCCAAATTTCTCTCACACAGCATTCAGTGTGGGTCCTTAATTGCCGCATCTGAAATGATCTCAGGCCAAAAAATGCAAAGAGGGAATTTATGAAAGGATGTTGGGTGGCTCACAGAATTACCAGGAAGGCTGAAGAGCCAGGTGCAGAAAATGGGCTGGAACCCAGAAAGGCCACACAACTGAGACCACAGTCAGAATCACACCTTGGAGCAGGCTGGTGGCCAGACCCCTGGCACAGCTGACCCCATCACTGGATGCCACTGTCCCCTCAGGGGCAAAACCAATTCTCTGCCACCTCTGCTTTTTTCATGTGTTCCAGGTTTAAAGAGCTCTGAGTGAGAGGGTCCCTGGCCATGTCCGGGGCCCAGGCCTGCACTCCAAGTGGGGTGACTAGGGAGGTGGCTTTCCTTTCCAGCTTCCATAGTTGGAATCCCTCAGACTAAGAATCGAGATGTCAGACAGCCAGAAAGATTAGTGTCCAAAATCTGGTCTCACCATTCGATTTACATCTCATCCTTGTTTCACATATTCTTTCACTCTAAGGTTGTGGAGTCTCTCCAGGAACTCTTCTCAAGCCTAGAGCTACTGTTTTCAGGGGCAATTTCAACTCTTTCTGCCTTGTGTCCCTTCTTTCCTCTGCCCCAAAGTCCCAGTCCTGCCTCCATTCCACCACCAATCTCTGAACAGCCCAAATCCTGCCCATTCTGGTGATGTTACCCTCTTCACTGTGGCGGCACCCACCCCTCATTCCCCACTCAGCTGCTCCTGCCATTACTTCCTGGGGGCACTTTTTGTGTATCTCCTTGAGCCCGTTTGCCCCATCTTATTACCAACACGTGTGAGGTGTTTAAGGGCCTGCCTCCCTCCCTTTCCTGGACCCTACATGAAGCTCCTTAACGGCAGAGGTCCACCGTACTCATCTTTGTAGCCTTGGTTCTTAGCGTCCGGTAGATGCTTGACATGTTCGCTCCGCAAAGCACGCATACCTGTTCTCAGCACGTACGGCCCCCTGTCCTCTGCAGGGGGGGCTCATCCGCGTGAGCAATGGGGCGAGTCCCCGGGACGGCGCCCTGCACGCCGCCAAGTGTTGGCCTGCACGCTTACGCCCGTCGCCAGGGGCGGGCAGCGGCCAGCGGGGCACCCAGGTGCGCCGCGTCCGTTACTTCAGTCCAGCCCCACGCATTCCCCTCTCAGAGGGCTGGGCGCCCTCCTTCTGCCTCGGAACGTTTCCACCCGAGGAAGCTGGCACGCGGGACTCCGGCCGCCTCCCCAGGTCCGCGGGCCCGCGGCTCGCGCGCCGTCAGGAAGGGACCCAGACGGAGGGGCGGGGGCGCCGCCCGAGCAGACGCGCCGCCCGCGGGGGTGGCCGCCGCCGCCGGCGCACCCGGACGCCGCCTCCGCGGCTGCGGCGCGGGCTCCGACCCCGCTTCCCCGCGCCGCCCGGCCCGCGCCCGAGCCTCCGCGCTGAGCCCCCGCCGCGGGCGCCGGCACGTGACCGGGAAACTTCGGCGGCCCGCGGACGGCGGGGGGCGGGCGCGCGGCCCGGAGTCACCGCCCAGCGCCGCGCGGGGCCGGGGGCTGCGCCTCCCGCAGGCGGCGCCCGGGGGCGCCGGGGACCCGCTCGCGCGCGCGGCCGCCTCCCGCCGCCGCCTCGGCCTCGGCCTCGGCGGCGCGGACCCTCCGAGCGCGCCGCCCGCCGCTGTCCCCGCCGCCCGGTCTGCTCGCCAAGTTGGGGACATGCACCGGGCCGTGCTGGCGTGTGTCGCCGTCTCCTGGCTGACAGGTAGGGTCGCGTCCGCCGAGACCGGCAACTTTATTCCCGTGGCCGTGCTGCGCCCCGCCGCCCCCACCCCACGCCCGCGCCCGCGCCCCGCCGGTGTTCCAAGCCGCTTAGCAGGCCGGGCGGGTGGGGGAGGGGCTGAGTGTGAGTGTGAGTGAGCGTGAGTGTGAGTGAGCGTGAGTGTGAGTGAGCGCGCTGGAACGACGGGGAGGCGGGAGAAGCCCGGTTGCAGGCGAGGTGTTTGGGGACGCAGGTGTCCGGACCGCGACCCGACTCCGCGTCCACACAGCGGGGCGCCCTCGGCCCGGACCTGAGCCTGTGAAGCTGTGTGTCCCGGGGGAAGCCTGGCCAGGAAGAAGCGGGAGCCCGGGGCGCGGTGCCTTAGGGGCTCCGGTTTTCTGGAGGTGGGGGCGGAGCAGTGTCCCCCAGTCCTCCCCGGGGAAGGTCCAGGGGCGTTCCGCCGGCCCCCGGAGGGAACGGGACGGGGAAGGAGACGGGGTGGGGGCCTCTGTGTCTGGGGTTTAGGGCCCCCCGCTCTTGCCCACTTTGGGGCCATCAGAGGAGTGGCCCACGGTTAAAGAAGAGGCCCCCCACCCGCCCACCTCGTGCAGGACACAGGCTTGCCCCGCCTCAGGAAAGGTGATTTGCAGGTACTCAGAAGGTAGGGCTTCTCCCGGCATCAGAGCCCCTTCCTCTGGCTGGCCCTCCGTGTCTCCTCTCCCTTCTTGTGAACTTCCTCTCCACCTTCCTGGGGTCTGGAAAGGCTTTGGTTCCCAACACCTTGTCCCCACGTGACCATTCTGCGCTGCTGAGGGACAGGCGACCGGGTAAGGGGGCCAGCCCCAAGAGACAGAGTGGCCCTGCTTCGGGGCAGGGGTTTGGGATGTCTGGACGAGGTCTGAGACAGCCACTGACCCGCCATGGAGACTGAGGGACGGAGGAGAGGAACAAGGGATCAGAAAGGTGAGGATAGGACGGCGGGGGGCGGGGGGCAGTGAAGGGCAGGAAAGCAAAGGGAAAACTAGCCCCCAAAATGAAGTTCTGCCCACTCGGGGGTACCAACCAGAAGATTTGGAAAAATCAAGTCAGTAAGAAGAGGGGAACACGTTTTAAACATCTCAGTCAAGTTACTGAAAGAGGGTAAAACATATTTAAGAAGAAAGGCAAACACCCCATTTTCCTTGGCTTCAGAATAAGATTATTGATTGCCAGTGCCCCTTGCTGTTCAGAGTGGAGGGCAGCGCTCTTGGGCCCCGCTGGGTTTAGGCGGGGGGGTACTGTTTAGCCCAGTTAGCCTCTTCTCCTGGCTGCTCTGAGTTCATCCCTCCCACATTATTCAAATATGAATCATCTCTAATTTCAGGGTTTGGCTGATCCATGCCTCCCTACTCCCCTGGCCTCCCAGAGCCTTCCACTTGCACCCTCCCTGATTTTGATCATCCGTAATTTAAAAACTGCCTCTACTTCTCAGTTATCATATTCACAGGGAACTTAGGCCTTGAGCCTGTATCACCGCCTCCCTTCAGTCAGCTAAGGTACCCACTGGGGAAGGGGCCCTGAGGCTGAGCTGCTCTGCCAGACACCCTGGGATGTGGGCAGACACCTGGGATGTCTGCCAGACACCTGGGATTGAGGGATCTGCAGGAGGGGATTCCAAGGGGAACATGCCACCCTTGCTGGAAGACCAGCAGCTTTTCATGACATGCAGTCATGTCTCTGGAGGGGACCAGAGGCCACCTAGTTCAGCCCTCTGACTATAGAAATGCAAGCCCAGAGAGGCGATGTGCACATGGCAGCTTTGTGGTGGAGCTGGAATAAGAACCCAGTTCTCCCAATCCTAGTCCTGTGTGCACCCCTCTAAGCTACCTCTCGGGGTTTTTGTTGTAGGGGTGTTTATTTGAGGGGAGGTGCTGCCTGGCCTGTGCCTGCTTCCATCTGTACGTGGAGGGGCCGCGTCTGCCTGGGAGCAGGCAACAGGTTAGTTATCAGGGCCATCTCAGCTGTCATCCGCGGGCGCTTCTCTGCGAGACCCCACTGACCCCCCCACCGGCACCCCAGCAGCCCAGCTTCTGCTTCTCCCTCGTCCCCTCACGTCACGGCTGTGGGTTGTGCCTCTGGACACTGCCTCAGCAAAGTGGAGGAGCTGAATGGCGGCTACCAGGGGGAGGGGAGAGAGGAGCGGTCAGGATGACAGGGATTCCGACTCATTGTCCCCAGAGAAACCAGGGGAGGAGAGGTAAGAAATGTCAGTCCAGCCCAATCAATGAATTCTCTCTTGAGGGGGCGGTAAAAAGGGAGGGAGAAAGAAAAGGACAGATTAAAAATGAGTCAGAGAGCCCAGGCAAGACAACCCCCACATTCCCTCTCCCTCGCCCCCCTCTCTGCCGCCTGCCCCCATCCCCTGTTCCCTCTCCCCTCCCATCCTCCCTTCCCTTGTTTCTCTCTTCTAATGCAGGCTGAGCAATTTCTAATCAACACTTCAGTTTTTTCCTCAGGCTCTGGCAGCGCCTTCCGTATTTTTCATTGCTAAAATTCTGTATTTCTTCCTGCTGTATATTTAGCCTCATGATTTCTCATTGTCGTTGTGAGGCTGCTTTCTGTAATAGGCTGTTGGTGTTTTGAACAAAACAAAATGCTTACCAGCCGCTATTTTAGCAACAGGTGCCACCTAGCAGTAAGCCCCGAGGAGGGTTCACTCTGTCTTTGTTCCTGAACGTGGTGGCATTCCGTCCTTCCCTGGCAGCAGAGGCTGTGGAGACGCCAGAGCTGGGTGCACGCTCTGGGGACGCACCGGGGCGCAGGCTACAGGGGGGCAGGCAGGCTCCTGTTTTCCTGGAGGCTCTTTTTGGACTCTCTGTGATGAAGATGGCTTGCTCGGTTAGCATTTCTTTTGTACCCTTTTGGTTTTATTTATTCAGCCATTCTCCAAAGGCATATTAAATTCCGGTGGTTCTAAGTGATATGCACCAAGAAGAAAGTGGTGAGGCACAGTCCTCGCCCTCAAAGAGCTGTCAGTCCAGACAGCGACTCAAAGGAGTTTTCAGGTAGTTTGGTCTTAAGGTAAAAGGGCCCATGGGAGGCACACAGGTGCTAAGAGAACCTGGGGGAGGCATGGCCGACTCAGACCTGGGGTGGGGGCGGGGAGGCTCGGAAATGAGCTCCCAGAGGAGGGATGGCTGGGGGGTCATGCCCGGCCAGCTGCTGAGCCATGGGTCCAGGTGCCGTGCTGGCATTCACAGGCCCTGCCTTCAGGGAGCTCACAGCCTAGTGGGCGAGACACCGGTGACCGATCTGTGACACACGGACATGCCAAGGCCATAGTGGAGATGGCACTCAGTGTTGTGGGGCCTCCAGGCAGCTCACCGCCAGCCTGCAGTGGCAAGGGAGGTCCCCGGGAGCGGGGTCTGGCGTGCGCCGCCGAGTGAGGTAGGCTTGGGTAGGGGGAGTTGCAGGGCTGTGAGTCCTGGGGATGGAAGAGCTGCCTTTAGAAATTGCCGACTCCTCAGCTTCCGTGATCTCCTTTCCATCCTGTACCCCTCTGTCCTGCTTTCCGCAGGGGAAAAGCCTTGTTCAAGCCAGAGCATCTTCTTTCAACACTGTATCACACCTCTGCCCATCCTCGCTGTCCCCCAGCCTCACGCCCTCTCTGGACTAGGATTGGGAGCTTGGTGCAGAATCCCCCACACTCTTGATTGCAGACTCCCATGATCCTGCCAGTATTGGTGCACGGCCATGCCGGTAGCGGGCCGGTCCTTAGCGCCTATCCAGCGTTACTGGCATCGGTACCAGGACTTGCCTGGTGAAGAGAACCCTGAGCCGGCAGTTGAGGACAGGGTCCCAGTGCCCTCTCCTCCATGGATGAGCATTATAACCATGGCATCTGGCTGTCAGGACCTGTTGAATGAAATGAATTCACTTTCAGCTCTATGACTCTATGGTTCTGAACTTTTTCTCCATTTATTTTCGATGAGCTGGAGAGCAAAGCTGAGGAGCTACAGGCCCATTCTTCCCATTGTAATCGCCCCTGTGAAGAACCACCAGGGAGCCCCAGTTCCTTGTAGCCTTTTCCTGAGCATTGATGATTGGAATGAAAAACACCAGCTGGGAAGGGAGAACTCTTGTTAGGTTTTGCAGAGGAACAAATGGGGCGGCACCAGTGCGAGGCGGACATGATAGGGTTCACTCTGAAGGATTAAATGTGGTCGTGCTGGGGACTGGTTAAGCAAGGCAAGCCCTTTGGACCAGGTGGGGTGAGTCCAGGTCTGGCGAGCATGGCCCCGTGATGGCCCTTCAGTCTTGACTTTTTGTCCCAGGACCTGCTCACCTCTCTCTCCTTCCAGCTATTTTAGCTTTTATGCTTTTTTCCCCCAATCAGAAATATAAAGAAAGGTGTGAGGTGATTGTTGTTCTTGTTTATTTACATGCTACAGTGCTTTTCTGTAAGTTAAGTGGCTTTCATATCCATTATTCCTTTTGATCTTTTAAGTAAGTGTGGCCGGTATTACCTGCCTGTACTTAGGAAAACCAAGGCTCAGAGGGAATAAGTGACTTGTTCGAGTCCACGGTGTCTGTTGACTAAAAGAACAAGAAATAGTGTCTCTGACTTAACACGACTTGGCTGTTTCAAGGGCCTGTATCCAAGGGAAAATTCTTTTCTGGTTAAGGTGGGTCAGACTAGAACTTCCGATTCAAGTGAACATACATGGATGGGATCTGTTATGGGACATTGGGTAGTGAGGCTCAGAGTTCACAGAACTCAGGGAAATATTGCAGGGAGAAGTGAGAAAGAATAACTTTTAGTATTTCTAATTAAATCCTAAGATCTACAGGAAAAGAGTGAGTGAGAAGTGCTCCCGCGAGGTACGGGAAAGCAGAGGATGTATGGCCCAGGGGCAGCAGGCGACTGCTGGTGTGTCACAGCCCATCTGGGGCTAGGGGCTGGGGCTGTGCGCCCAGGAGCCACACAGGGTGTAGCCGTGGCATATGTGTGTTTGAAATCGTGGTCTTCGAGATAGTTTTTGCTCTCTGAAAATGAAAGAAGCTATCTTGGATGACTGGGGTTCTTTACGGGCCAAGAAATAAGGAAGAACTCAGGAGAAGGTGCCTCCTCTGTTCTCCTGTTGTCTGGGGCCCTGCAGGGAGAGGGGCTCTGAATTAGGAGCGGAGCCCCAGGATCAGTGGGGCCCCTGCACCCCTGCTCCCTCCTTGCCCCTGGCTCTTGGGGAGCTACACTCAGAGGTAGTCGGGGGAGAGGGACTAGGCAACACCAGCTTAATATTTTACCTTCTTTTCTTTGGCTTTAACTTGGGAAGCTAACTTACCTGATAGGGTTGTTGTGATAATTAAAATGAAGTGTGAAATACCCAGCACAGTATTTGGCACACAGTAGGCTCCCAATACTTATTATGAACCCCAAATAGGTACTAGTCAGCATTTTGATGCAGAAGCAAGGAACCCCCCAATCTCAGCAGCTCACGCCAGCACAGTTAGCTCTTGCCCGTATCATGTGACAGCCGCAGTCGTTAGCTGCAGGTCAGCTTGAGTTGGCTAGAACTGGTGGACTTGGCTGAGTTACAGGTGTCTTCTTATTCCAAGACCCAGATTGAAGGAGCAGCCACTATCTGGGCATGCTGTTCCCGTGGCAGAGAGCTCGAGGCGGTAGGAGGAGGGCGTAGAGCCAAAGTACACAAATGCCTTTGAAGCTTCTGCTTGGGCACGTCTTACGGCACACGCAGGGACATTCCACTTGGCCAATGCAAGTCTTAGGGCCCAGCCTACAGTCTGCGGAGTGGTGAGTGTATTCTGCCTACAGAGGGCAGTGCAAGAGTCTGGAGGGAAAAATGAGAATAATAATACAGTCTTAATCAGTTGGGTTAAATCATCCAACAAATGTGTTGACTGTCTAGTATGTGTCACTCCTGAAAAGCCTGTAGGGGAGAGTTTGTTATTGATGGTGGAGAAAGAGGACTAAATAGAAATTTCTCAGGCAAGGTGATAGGATTCTCTGGGGTACTACGACTGAAGTAAGAGTAGTGTAACTCCAGAGGGGAAGATATATTCCCAGCCCAGGGCAAAATACCTTTGAACCAAAGCCAGTCAAAGAGAGAATAAAGTGGGAGAAACCCGTTTATTGCCTACAAGCAGTCGTCCACTTCTGTTCCCTCCATGTCTCTCACAACCCGGCTGGAGAAAAAGGGACCCCACCTAACCTCTCCGGTCCTGATATGCCTTGTAATTACCTATTGTTATGTAGATGGTACTTCTCTCCACCCCTTGGAAACACCTATTGATATGGAGATGCCTGAAGGCCAGGCAAGAGATTCTTGGAAGCGTTGTAGTTTTGCCCGCCAGCAGGAAGCAGCTTCTCTAGAGTGGTGGCTGAGCAGGTCCGGAAGGATAAGTAGGGGTTACCAGGGGCAGACTGTGATGGAGGAAGGGAAATTTACGAAGGGAACAGCATGTCCAAAAGCTAATAAGAGAGGATAGATGTGTCCTGAAAATTACAAATATTTTAGTGTGGTTGGAGAATTCAGTGCTGCCGGGGGAATGGAAGAGAGTGGCCCATGTGAGGTGAGCCCCTGTGCTCCTGAAGAAGCTAAAAGGAGTTTCTGAAAGTGTGGGAGTAAGAGAGCACCATAATCGGATGTGCATTTTAGAAAAAGCATGTGGACTTCAGTGTAGAGAGTGGATCAGGTGTGGGGAGACCTTCCGCAGAAACCAGCTAGGAGACCCGTGCAGAGAGGGAGATGCGAGGAGAGCCTGAACACCTAGGGCGGGGGCGGGGGGGGCGGGAGATGAGAGAGGCGGACCGAGTGACCCGAGAGGGAGGAAGCCGGCCTGGCTCGGTTTTGGATGTGGAGGTTGAAGGGGAGGGAAGGTCAAAGATGCCTCCAGGTCTCTGGCTTGGGGCTGCTGGGGGTGCCGTTCCCAGACACAAACTCCTACAGGAGAACTGCGTAAGGCAGGCAGATAAAGGGTTAGTTTGTTTGCAATATATTGGCTAAAGTATGACTTATCCTGTTCTAACAAAGAGACCCTAAACTACAGTAACACATAAAATAGTTTTTTTCTCCCTCCTGTAAGGATCCAGATCTCCGGGAGGGAGAGGCTACCATCCCCAGGGTGTGGCTCTCGAGACTGCCCCAGGCACCGGCATCTCGGGCAGGGGGAGCAAGGAACGCAGGGGGCCCCCGGCAAGCAGCTTGTCTTCAGAGAGGTGACCCAGCGCTGCACACATCACTTCTCACCTGCCGTTGTCCTGAGCCCAGTCATGAGGCCACATAGCTGTAAGAGGGCCAGGGAATGTAGTGTGTGGCTGGCGTGGCTGCCTGGGAACCTGGAAGTTATGTTACCGACAGAAGGCGCCGGCGTCTCCCTGTATGCAGTGAGGAGTTCGTGGTGCTGGGAGAACACCCAGATGAAGAAGGAAGTTGTGTATTTGGGTCTGGAGCTCAGGTGAGAGACAGAGACTGGAAATACAGATAACAGTCAAGACTGATGACAGCTTTCTTACAGGAGTGTCTCTGTCCAAATGACTGGTTCATCCCAGGAATCTGACCCACCTGAGTGAACCAGGACAGTGTCTAAAATACCTCTACCTGAAAGACAGAGACCTTTTTAAGCACTGCTTGGTTCCATTGGAATAGCAGATAAGCTAGCTAGGCAATACCCCTGAGCTCAGACCTCTGGAAGATGAGGCAAATCGGGCAGAGAGGAGATGTGCCTCTGGCTTTTATCTGCACAGTGGTGGCAGAGAATGGGAAAGCATGGCTCAGTGGGACATAAAGGACACATACGCAGTGAAGGGCAAGCTCTGTGTGCACACGTACCAGAGTTACTGGGAGCAAATAGTAACTAGGCCATGAGCAAAGCCTGCCCAGGCCAGGGTAGCTTTGGTGTTTATCATAGCCTCTTGGAAACGGGGAGATTTTCTGCCTTTTGGAGAACACATACAAGAATGCTGTCATATTTTCTAAATTTCAAGATGGTACATCTGGTCATCCTAACCCTAAAATGGATCAAGCAATCAGGTATCATGGTAGCAAACAGGAGAAAGTGATTCTGGCTAATTTAAGCCAGAAAGGAATTTATTGGAAGGAGGTTGATTGCTTACAGAACCAATGGGAAAGCTGGGGAATCAGGCTTAGATATTAGGTAAATACTTAAGGAATATATATGGCTCTTAGTAGAGCCTTTTTATTTTATATTCTAGCCCAAGTATATTAAGAGGGTGAATGGTTCCTATTTGGGGAGGAAAAGAAAGATTCAAGCTGCATTTGCTTTTAAGCCTTAAGCCTGTAGGCCCACATTTCCCCAAATGCTTTGTTCCATTCTGGCAGCGCTGTTAAGGGATGAACAAGCTTTCTTTCCTCATCTAGACTGTGTCAAACCTGAGGAGATGCCGGGACACTCCTTATTCATACCTCCTGCATGTAGAAAACCCGCCCATCAATCTGTCCCTGAAACAGTGTCTGAAGGAATTGGGACAACATGTTAAAGATGTGAAGACCAAAGATGAATTTCTTTAAGAAGCTCTAACTTGAGAGCAGGAAAACGAAGATTTGTCCCGTTAAACTGAATGAAGGAAAACCTTAGGCGTGTGAAGCCCAGAGCAGGCCGGGGCATGGGTGATTCTGAAGTCCTGTCCTGCTTCTGGGGTTTCCAGAGTTAAGGATGGGCGAGCTTTATCCAGACTGTCTAAAGATGCTTGCCTCTGACCATGATGATTTCCCAAGGCCTTCAGGAGCAATCTTTGTTTCTCTAAAACAGGGCTGTGCCTACAGATCTGCCTCTCCAAGAGGAGAGCAGGAATAGCTTACAGCCAGCGGGGAGGAGGACTTGCTGTGAAGAACAGCGCAGGGGCAACGTGAGCACAGCATTGCCTTAGAGGCTGCTTCTGGGATCCTCACAGAGACACAGCTCGTCACACACAGACTCCTTTTCTCTTGTGTGAGTGAGAACTGGGGCCGGAGCTTCGTTTGCCGCCCGCAGGGAGGCGCTGCCCGCACTGGAGCTCATCTCCCCTGCCCTGCGTGACTGGCTGAGGGCGGCTGCGTCTCGCCGCTGTCACCCGTCTCTGCTTGGGGCAGCTTTTCTGGTTACTGGCCAGAATCCGTTCTCCGCACTGGAGGCCATGTGCCAAGAAAGGCCCTTCAGACTCACTCCTTCATTTGTTCATTCATTGATTCATTCCGCATTTTGTGGGCTTCAGCCACGTTCTGTGGCTTATGCAGGAGATACAAAGTCAGCCAAACCCTGGTCCCCGCCTCAGGGACCTCACAGTTAGAAACCAAGTTTATCTTGAATCTCTCAGGATCGGGGACTAGTCTGTTAAATCTGTTTTCCCAGAACTTAATATTGTGTTTTAAAATATGCTTTTGATTGATTTAAATGATATAGTCAAAGGCAGTTTTCCCGTGGATTGAGGACACAATAGAAACTGGAAGAACGGTCTAGTGGTCTAAGAATGGTGACTCTCCTCTGCAAATGTAGAAAATCACCTATATTCTTCAGTCTTCAGCTGTAATCTTGAGTATGCCGTCTAGGGCCCTGGTCAGGAACCCTGGCTTTTACAGGCGTGTTCTGTACAGTATGATCCCCTGTTTACTCTTTTCCTGTCCTTTGCCCTCTTCCCTAAGTGACCTCTCTCCAGTTTCCTGGAATACTTGCTTTGGTTTCTAGAATGAACACAGGTTCTTACTGCACATCTGTAAATTTCTTTAGGAGAACTTGGAAACAGAAGTCGCCTGTGGTGTCAGTGCATGGGCACGGAGACCCAGCCCCCCGCCTGTGCCAGCACTCACGCTCGTGTTCGTGCTGCATCCACCCTCTGCTCCTCTCCCGCTCCCTGGAGCTCCTTCAGTTACACGCCCTGATGTTTTCCCAGGTGGAGGGAATAACGCATTTATAGTTAAAGAGTGAAAAATATTTTAGTATGTGTGGTGCGTGCTTGGGGCCACATCACGGAGAACTTACCTGCTATGTCAAAGCGTTTGGGTTTTACCCTGGCAGGAATGGGGAATCAGTGGAGACCTTAAAGCCAGGGACGGATATGATTAGGTAGGTCTTTTTAAAAAATACTCTTGGTAGAAAAAACATGGGGAGTGCATTGGACTGGAAATACGGAGACCACTGGAGGCTCTTACAGAGCTAAGGAGGTAATGAGGGGCTGTGTAACGTGATGGCCGAGAACTTTGGGGCCAGTCAGCCTGGACTCAAGCCTGACCATCACTTGCTAATGCTGCGATGTTAGAGAAGATGCCCACAGTCTCTGAGAAGCAGTTTCTTCATCTATAAAGTGGATGAAATAATACCTGCTTGATAGGGTTTTTTTTAGAGAATACATGAAGATACCACATGAATAGCGCTTACCACAGTTTCTGACCCAGAGGAAGCATTTCCTAACTGTATCTAGTAGAAGGAATAGAAACCTCATTTATGGGAGTGACAGTGGGACTAGAGAAGGGTCAAGCTTGAGAGATGTTTAGACGTATGGACCACCCAAGTGTACGCAGGGCTGGAAAGGAACGCCTCAAAGCTATAATTTCTGTTTGAGGCGATAGGAGAGGGGGGCACACGAAGAAGGGAGGAAGGACTGACTTATAAGCAAGAGGCGGCGAAAGGGCAGATGATGAAAAGGCCGTGGTTGCTACTATCTCTGAGGAGCCTGATACTGGGGCAGGAGTAGAGGTCCCATGAGAGGTATTTTCTGAAGTTGGGGGGATAGCATCGTTCAGGTACAGAACTGGATCAGTCAGACATGAGGGGTGCAGGAAACAATGCCAGATCCTCAGGAAAAGGGGCAGGAATTGGGTTCCAGGCCAGCAGGCTGGAGCTCAGAGCATGGCTTCAGGTCCAATGGAGCAAATGGATTGGAGATTGGGTGGAAACAGTCTAAGATAGGTGCAGGTTGAGGGAAAGAGATGGTGCTCAGCGGGTATTGGGAATGCAAGCCCTCACCCCGAATCTAGGGTTAGGGCCAGAAGAGCAACACTAGACCCCACCGTCCAGAGGGAATGGTGTTCTTAATAGGTCTGGCCTATGAAGGATCGGTGGCCTTCATCCTGCAGTTTGAAGCTGATTGTGCTATAGCAGGGACTGGCATTTCAGCCTTCTCTCTAACCCTTTGCTCTCATGGTCCTGAAAGAACCAGTGACATGACATTTCCTTGGAACCCTAGTGGCATGTCTCCAGCTATCCAGGGCTCCTGCTATACCTGCACACATACACATGCCTGTGCACATTTGTGTGCACACGCTGGGTTACTGCCCTCTGACCCCTGGGAGGTACCTGTGCAATTATGCAGAGAGGAGCATGTCTAGGCGTGGTCACTGTTGAGCTCACCACCTGTCCTAGCCTTTCTGTGCAGTGTCTGCCCATCCCGCCCTAGACACACTCAGTGTCCCACAGCCAGACATCCGTGCTCACCCAGCTCTAGGTTCATAGCTTCACACAAGTCAACAAATGTTCTGGACCACAACAACTGATATTAATCGAGTACTTACTATATATCATATTATCCTAAGTGCTTAGGATAAAATCTCATTTAATCCTCAAACCTCAAACTATGAGGTAGTTACTATTATTCTGGTTTTACCAGAGAGAGAACTGAAACTCATTAAGGGTGAAGTAATCTGCCTTAGGTCATACAGCTGGGAAGTGCTAGAGCTTGGATTCTGTGTTAGGTCCGACTCCAAACCCATGCCTTTATTATGCTATCAAAAAGGCAGACATTTCTCAGTGTGTACTCTCTATTCTTTGGAACATGTGTTTCTGTGTATGTCATGGAAGAAGCCGAGAACTGATTAACTTCTATTAATAATTAAGGGAGTCCAGTGGCTTGGTCAGGTGGCTGATCTCATTAACAGAACAGAGCTGGAGAGAGGGTTATGCTTAGTAATCACGTGATGAACAGAACCCCAGTCTGGACTCTCTCTCAAAACAGAATAAACCCCGTACAACACTTCTGTGTAGCACCTGCTACCTTGCTAGTTTTATTTATCCTAGAAGGGGTAGGAAATGTGATTTCCCAAGTAGAACCCGAATAGATAGCAGAGAAGAGCGTGGTCAAGTGCACTGCATTGTGCTGCAAACAGTGCCTGTGGTTGATTATCCAAACTCAGCCACAGCTAACTGAAGTCACTCCACCTCTCTGCCCCACTTTTGTTGCCTGGAAAATTGAGGTGTGAATAAGGACTTGAATAAAAATTGCAAGGTTAAAAATTAATGCAATGAATCTTCAGGAAGGACTGTAAAGAAATCTCTTTTCCCAATCCAGCTGTGTGAGTCAGGGAGGATGGATGTAGCCACATCAACATTTGGGGGTGGTGGGGGAAAGCAGGGAGCCTGGGAACTGAGGTTCTTCAGTAAGCTCCCAAATGGGAATTACTTGCCTCTTGACAGGCAATACACATAATGTGGCTCTAATCAAACTTACTGGTGGTGGATGGTGTGAGGAAAATAGAAGTTCCTATGGCCAGGATCCTCACCTGATCCTAAACTAACTGATGACGTCACTGGCCTGCTGTTAGGCTGCTGCTCCCACTCCCTAGGCAATGAGCTGTTACTGAGTCACTCTATGAAGAGCTCTGCCCCGTGCTCTGGGTGGTGCAGGGACAGAGCTGGATTACGGAGCTGCAGACTGCTGGGTGCAGACGTGATCCTAGCGCTCTGTTTACCACCGGGAGAACAAAACTGGGTATAAACCCTCTTACCTCAAGAACATGCCGTTGTCATTTCTCAGTCTCACTGAATCCATAGTGAACTTGCCCAGGGCTGAACCCTTCAGGCAAGACAGATGGTCACTGAGATTTGGGAGCTCAGAATGGAAGATCTGGGAAAAGGTGAGAAAAGGTGAGGGAGGAGAAGCACTTGAGACCTACTGGTCGCATTCCCAGGGCTGTGCCCTAGAGTCCTCTCTTCTGGTGACCAAGGAGTATGAGGAAGGGGTACGAGGCTCATTTTACGGCTGAGGCTTGCCCCAAGAGGCTTCATTAAGGCCTCACCACTAGTAGATGGCCCCTGGTGAAAGCCAGTGCCCCATGTATTTGATGCCAATGCTGTTTTACTGTACCTGCTGTCTATGGCATTCAACCAGTTTTCTCTGCAAAGTCCTAGAAATTCGCATCTTAATGGTCATTTGTTTGCTCATTGCTCCTTCACTTATTCCATAGGTAGCTATCGATCGAGTGCTCGGTAGTTTCAAAACACTAAGATTCGCTAAATCTCAAATACTCTGTTGCATGCACTCCCCAGTTCCACAGAATGCAGAAACCTTTTCCTCCTCATGGGAATTAGAAGCTCGTTTTTCGTGGTGCTTTCACTGAAGAGAAGATTTTCTCTGGAAATCAGAAGACCCGAGTACAAATACGGTATCTCGCCCTTGTAGAGGGCGCCTCTGTAGAGACATTCCTGAGTGTCCGTTTGGGCCAGTAGAGTGAGTCTGCTTGGCAGAGTGTCACTGGGAACGCTGGCGACAGTGAGGGGCAGGAGGCACCCTGTGGGAACCTGTCCTTTCTTGCACGTCTCAGGCCACCTGTAATTCTAGGGTGAAACTCTCTGCCTCGGGGTACCCGAGGCTGACTCGGCCAGCTCCCGGATTCAGTTCAGAGCCTCTTTATCATGTCTTTTTATTCAAAGTCCTTTTTTCTGCCTCTCATCATAATTCTATTTCTGCTTCTAACCTCCAGTCAAACTAGAAACTCTTGACTCTCCCATTCTACTGAGGAAGTTACATTCTCTTGCTTGGAATTTCTAGAGCTTACCATGGAGGCCCTAGAGGGCCGTTGCCTGTCAAACTGCCTGGTCTTTCATTCCCTGAGTTTTGCCTCTTCCTTAGACCCCACGCCTCAGGTTGGATTTTTTCACCACTTAAACATCTTATCTGCTCTCTACCTTTCTTTTTTCTTTTCCTTTTTTCGATGACCCTTCAAAGCTTTTGAACTTAGTCCACTGCTTTTGATCTGAAATTCCCCATTTTTCTCAAAGCTTTCCTTCCTCCTTCATCTCTGTCCCCTTGGCTTGGTCACCAGCTAGTCGGAAGTCACTTCCTCCTGAAGTCATACCTCCTGGCTTCACTGTCCTTAATGATCCATTAGTTGTTGAGTACATATGGCTTCGCCGACAAGGCCAGCGAGGTAAGGCACGTTCCTGACCCGACGAGTCTGATGGGGTCACAGCATGAGAACGAACGCTTGTAAAATGATCATGTATGTCTAGAGGAGAATGCTGCCCATAGCGATGGCACAAAGGAGAAGAGACAAATGGATTCATGGGTCATAAAGGGCCTTGAACTGGTTCCAAGAGGTGGGAAAGAAGTGAGGAAGAGGCATTCCAGAAATAAGGAACATCCCGGGCAAAGACCTAGAAGTGTGAACCCGTATGTTGCACTTGGAGAAGCTGTTGCTTGTTTGGTTTTCCTGGAGGTTGGTGCTCAAATAGGGGCGCTGCCGGAAGCTAGGCTGAGGCGGTCGGAGGAGCTCGGCAATAAAGCACCTTAAATGCCTTGCCAGGAATGTTGGGTTTTATTCCTGAGGCTGTGGAGGATGAGTGAAGAGTTTTAAGAAGGAGAGCCATAACAGACTTAGAAGGATGACCTGAGTTACGGCAAGGAGCACGTACTGCGTGTGGGCAACCACGGGCAGGGAGACTGGACGAGAGACCGTTGTGATATGGTCAGCAGACATGAAGACAGCATGAACAGGTGGTGTGGTTAAAGGGGAGGGAAGAATATTACAGACGTTAAGAGATCAAGTTGACGTGACTTAGTGGCTGAATGGATATTGGGAGTGAGGGCACGTTTCCGGACAGCCCACCAGATGGACATGAATGCTGTTGAGGCTGATGGAGAAGACAGGGAGGGACAGGTTTGGGAGGTGAGACAGAAAGGCGTGACTGGTGTGCGATGAGGTCTGGGGTGCAGACATCCCGTGGACACATTCGTTCTCTTTTGCAGCCATGGCTAAAGGCCTTCAGGTCACAGTGCCTGACAAGAAGAAGGTGGCCATGCTCTTCCAGCCTGCTGTGCTTCGCTGCCACTACGCCACGTCTTCCCACCAGCCCGCAGTCGTGCAGTGGAAGTTCAAGTCCTACTGCCAGGATCGCATGGGGGAGTCCCTGGGCATGTCCTCCTCCAGGGCCCAGGCTCTCAGCAAAAGAAACCTGGAATGGGACCCCTACCTGGACTGTTTGGACAGCAGGAGGACTGTTCGAGTGGTGGCCTCGAAACAGGGCTCCACCATCACCCTGGGAGATTTCTACAGGGGCAGAGAGATTACGATCGTGCACGGTAACAATGCCTCTGTTTTGAATCATGGGATCGGGAGGCAGATTAGTTCCATTCTTCCCAGACACAAGGGATGTCAGCCTCATAGCCTTTCAGCCCATCAGAACTATGATTTGATGAGAGATGGGCGCATCGAGAAACCTGCAAATTGCTTGATGGGATGGTGAGGAGAGAAAAGGTGGAGGGTGTAATACGCAGAGAAGACAGTGAGGGGCTTTGGAAGGAGCCTTTCTTGAGCCTGATCTCTACTCTGAGGAGCTTGTTATCAGAACTGACCTGAAATAGGTGCCAGAGGACATTCTCAGTCAGATACCTCACACCTCGGCATCAGCTCTGTGGCCCTTCCCCACACACCGGAAGCAGGCTTCCTAGGAAGTCCCTCTGCTGGGAGAAGGACGCGTGCGTCACAGACCCAGGCAGATGGCGCAGCCCAGGTCCCACGTGGTTTCCACCAGTCCTACCCTTTCTCCTGCCCCCTCAAGCTTTGGACAAGGAAAGGTCCTAAGATTCAGATGTGACCTGTTTGACTATTTGAATTTTGAGGAACTCTTGGGGTGTCAGCTCATTTCCAGGAGTCCAGGGTAATTCTGGGATTTATCTGGCTCTCTGGGGCCTCTGTGCCAGCCTAGCTGGGTGAAAGCAGTCTCTAGTCCTGAAACCGGGCTGGAACTAGACCAGTTTCTGGGGGTGCTTTTAGCTCATGCCTTAGGAATGGCTAGTTTTTGTTATTATTTAAGTGAAGCAGACATGTCAGCTACCTACCATCCAGGGATAGGGAACCGAACAGTGCAGACAGTCCCCTAGGGGCCCCCTCCCACCCTCCATGTCCTGTGTTCTCCTTTCAGAAGGCAGTTTTAGGATTGGGTAACTTCTTTTTGTGCTAACAGATGCAGATCTTCAAATCGGGAAACTCCTGTGGGGGGACAGCGGCCTCTATTACTGCATAGTCACTACTCCTGATGACCTGGAGGGCAAAAACGAGGAGTCGGTGGAACTGCTGGTTCTGGGTAAGTGCGAACCATCTCAGACGCTTGCACGGCGCCCCCATCTCTCCTCCCTGCAGGTGTCTGCAGGCTGCACACGCAGTCTCTTATCTTTTGTGCACAGACAAAGCAGTTTTAGAATATGCCCCTCAGGGGCGGCAGCTGTATTTAGTATATCTGATTTCCTGGAGGCTCTGGCCTCCTGTTTGGCATTGTCCTGAGTGTTTCTGCTGCTTGTTGTTTTTTTCCCCCCCTTTCCACTTGCACCGTTAACCCTGATTTCTCTCTGCTCTTTTGCTGTCTATCCTTTATATGCTAATTGTCAAAGGAAATGCCAGAGGCCTTTGAAGCAGCCTGGCACCTACTGAGAGATAAGAATTCCATGGGTGAGTCAGTATCTCCTGAGATGTCAGGAATCTTTTCCCATTCAGTTTCCTCCACTTAAGACAGTCGCAAGGAAAGATGGCTGTGAACTCGAGAGTTTGATATTGTATTTATTTAAGGTGCACAAGGAAAAGAGCTACTGGGGATCGTGAGGGTGTTTAACTGGAAAGCAAATTTCTTAGAACCAGAAAGTGTCTGAGTTGTTCTGGAAGCAAATATATCTAATCCTTATTAATATTAATTTCTTTGTAAATGAAAACTCATTATTTTGACTACTTTTAAACTCTTCATGGATGGGAGGAATGTCAGATGACCTCCCTGTATGAAACTGAAAATTGAGCACATATTTCGTGCTCTGTAAATGTTAGTTGAATGAGGAAATTAGAGCAACACATATGGAGATTAAGAAAAGAAACTAGAGTATTTGTAGGAGAAAAGTTGAAACACATGAAGCCATTTTTCAAAAGAAGTGACATTTCTTGTAGCTTCCAAGAAGCCTGGTGATAGAAGTCTTGGGGGAATCGTTGAGGGTGTTTTCTTTTCAAGGAAAGTGAGGTTAAAGGTTAATTTTTACCCTATGTGGGAAACTCAGTGCCCAGGGAAAAAGTGGGATTTGCTGTTTGGGATTTTTAGTTTTACTCTATCTTGACCATGTGACCTTGGGAAACCCGACTATTCTGCTGCCTTAATTTTATAGTTTACAAAATGGATTAAGGTAATAACTATTAATAATTAACCCTTAAATTCATAATAACCCTTCTTAGAGTGATGACTTAATTCAAATACATATTCCTTGGGTCCAATATAAAAGCCTAACTGCTGTGATTTGTAAAAAACTGGGAAACATGACACATTCAAAAGGAAATAAAAAAGGAAAAGGCTTTTATTGGCCTTGTAAAAGAATACAGGGAAGCCTGCTCTGAGAGCAGCTGTGACTCTGTAAATCACAAGGGAATAAAAAGATAAATTTCTGCTTAATCACACAAGTCTAATGGCAGAATTTGGAGGAAACAGGGGCTCATTGCGCCTGCAATTAGCTAATTGTGAACAAAAGTATTTGGCCAGTGTAACCATTTGCAGAGAGATAATTGCCTGTGCAGGAAACAGCGGCCAGGTAAAAACCACTTTAAATAATTTGCATTCTGCAAATGCAGGGAAATGAATAGAACGAAAGTCTTGTCATCTGCAAATGTCCAGAAGTATGGGAAGGACATTCCTCTGGATCAGAACATACAAAGTCACGGGCAAAGATGCCTATCCTCAGGACAAAAAGAGGTGGGATGAAAATGGTCCCCAGTGACGGGTGGAAAGGTGAAGCTCGGTGTCACTCCAGGAAGAATTGTAAAGGAAAACCGGGAGGCTGCCGATCAACTCATCACAGTAGAAGCAGCGTATCCGCGAGGCACACTGATGCCTGCCAGGGCTCTCGGGGGGAGAAACGCGTAGTTCTGCCATGTTCCTCGTTACTTAGAAATGCTCAAAGCATGACAGTCTGCCACGTCAACTTCTTGGGGCAACACGTGTTTTGTTACTTATTTAAAGGGGTTAGTTTGAAATCTGTGAGAATGTTCTGCCTACATGAAGTACTCTATTCACTTTCCAAATGGAAAATTCTGAGTCTTCTTTGTCCTAACAAAACCCTTTATAGAATTTTGAAAAATTCTAAGCATTTGGTTGTTATATCCTGAAGGCCTATTTGTTAAGTATTCTTTTTATGTGAGACCAGGAGAGCATCCTGATTTCTGAGGTCAACCTCAAGGACAGGAAGACCTTAGTGGGAAGATAACTTGGTCTGCACTTTGCTAATTACAGCTTCCTTGAGCCACCGGTTCAGTCGCTGGATTTTCTGTGAGGAGTGGTTGAAAGAACTGGAAGGATTTGGTCTAGTAAAAGAGAACTTGGAAAAGGCGGCATGGGAAATCTCCAGAGATCTGGAGTGAAACTGTATAAAGGAGAGATTGGCAACTTCCTCTGTATGGCTAAGTAAAACCAGAGCCAGGAACGGAAGTTACAGGGGGAGGGGAGAGCGTTAGCTCAGTATAAAGAAAGAACCATTAGCAACTGGAGATCTAGAGATGGAAGACTTGTTCTGAGGAGTAGTGGCTTCTATGTCCTGAAGAAGGTACGAAATTTCTTCTAAGTTATTATAAATGAAGCACTTATGCATCGGAAAAGGTGTTTCGATTACCTTTGAGCTCTATTTCAATTCTAAAATTCTCAGATTCAAAAGTAGATGAACATGAGTGACGTAACTACCTTGATAAATGAGAAAATGACCCTCCCAGGAATTCAGTCCTCGTGACAGAGATCAAAGAGGTTACAGATCGGTCACAACGAAGCCCGAGGGAATGGGGTCTTTAACAGCAGGTCACGGTTAAATGGACTGATTCCACAAGAGTGAGAAGAAACTATGAGGGCAGCTTGAAGGGTTGAAACTTAAGCTCTTCTCAGAGATGATCACGAAATGGGGAGCAGGAAACTGGTTGGAATTTCAGGTGGTCAATGAGTGAGGAAAGGTGAATCAAAGGGATAAATTAGAGATAGGATTTAGTTTGCTCATTATACTCATAGAGGTGAAGATAGAAAAGTTAATGGTACGAGATTGTGATGTGTCTTGTATGTCAGACTGAGAGGTTGGGACTTCATTGATGACTTTGTGGAGCCAATGAAGAAATCTTAACAGAGGAATGAAGTTAGATCTCAGGGTCGAAACAATACTCAGCAGCAGGGTGGACTGCATTTGACAGGAGCGAGAACAGAGGACGTGCTGCAGGGCTGGAAGAGTGAGAGATTCCAAAGTGACTGAGCACAGAGACGACACAGAAATGTTTCTGAGATGCAAGTGATGGATCCTGGTGACTAATGTGTACCAGGAAATGGGAGAGAGCAGCGAGTCCAAAGGCCTCCACGATTTCTAGCTAGCTGGACAGCCGCTGTTCTGTCACCTAAGAGAGGACACAGGTTGGGAGGCAGAATGAGTTTTGCTCTTGACATGTTGAATGTGAGAGGCCTGTGGGACACCAAGGTGAGATTGTCTTGCTTACAGTTAGAACTGTAGGTCTGCAACTCAGCGGAGAAGTGCGGGTCGGAGATAAAAGATTTGAGAATCATGAGTGATGGTCAGAACTGGGAAAGAATAGGTGAGTCACCCAGGAAGATTATATAAAGTGCAAAGGGCCAAGGACAGAACCTGCTGGTCTGCGTTCTAGTTTTACCTCGTCTGAGTGGTGACATTGTACCGAGCGTGTACTTGTTGATTTCTCCCACACACTGGAAGCATCTCAGGGGCACCAGACCCTGAGCTCTTCAGAGGCAAGGACCAGTTCTCCGTCTTCATATCTCCAATGCCTACCAGGGTGTCTAGAATAAAGAAATTTGAGTGAATTTTTGTTAATGGTAAAGAGGCAGAATCTGTAACTAATACTTAACTTTGTGCTTCTTAAATGTTAGTGCTGAGTATATAGTTGTTGGCTTATACAAAAAAGTGTCAGTTCAGTAAACGTCTACAGTCTCACATGAGATAACATGTTTAATCTCATTTGTCGCACTTCTGGGGATTTGGATTATTACTAGTGATAGATTCATCGGGGACTGTGGGGGAAAGCTACAGAAGTACACTCCAGCTAACTTGAGCAGGAAAAGAATTCCTTGGAAGGATATCAAAATTGAAGACTGGAAAATCAGTCTCTGAGGAGGATATATATTAGGGTAACACTTGTTAGCTTCTGTAAAAACACCCCTAAGTCTCAGTGACCTTCCACAGCAGAGCTGAGCGCCTCATCTTGCCGTAGTCAGATGTGGGTCAGGAGGCGCACCCAGTAGCTCCCTTCCAGATGGCGGTGCAGGGAGCTCGCCTTCCGGGTTGTTTGGCTTCGCTGGATCAGAGACCTCTGCACCCAGCTGCACAGAGAGGGCTTGGGTGCGCCTTCCCAGGGGCCAGGTCTGGCAGTGACCTGGGTCACTTCTGATGTTATTTTGGATGTGCCCAGGAAGAAAGTAAAAATGTTTTTGTGAACATAGCCAGAGATGCCCTGGGTCTGTGTAACAAGAATTGATAGTCAACGTCTTTAGGGCTCCATAGTCAGAAAAGATCAGCTCAACTGTTTTTTTTCTGATCTTGCATCTTTCCCGCTCACTCTCAGGAGAGAGAGTCCAGCTGGCCCAGTTTGGACAGTGTCCACGGCTCAGCCTTGAGAGGGCAGGGGTTCTTGGTAGCTAGTCCATCAAGATATGGACAAGAATGAATTCCCCAAGGGAAACGGGGCTCTGCTGCCAAATGGATAAATGGATGTGAAGTGCCCCAAAACGCCTTCAGGTGTTGTTGGTAAGCGCCCAGCATCATGATGCCAGTACAGTGTCTGTTTCCAGTATTATGTGCACTGATGAGAATTTGTGGTTCACAAAATCTTCTTGTAATAACCTTGTACGGTAGGGGAGTGGGCATTATTTTCCACATTTTCCAAATTAACGTTCAGGTTTATAAGTATTGTCCCCTTGAAAAAGTAATGTCAGTGATCAAACCCGCATTTTGATGCCCTGCCTCATCTCTTCCCATGACACCTCATCTATGTTAAGGAGCTAGAGAAGCCCCTGTGCATAAGCCGTGCTTAAAGAAAAATGGGGCTGAGGCCATGGGTAATCATTTTTACTTGTCCCAGATTTGCTGTTACATTTCATTTGATTTCTTAGTGAAACTGCCTATACCCACTGAACTGGGCCTTCATTTCAAAGGTGTGGGTGTTCATATCTAGACTGCAGCCTTCCCACTGGGTGTGACCCACCCCTCCTTTCCCCTTACAGCTGGACCATGGACAAAATCCATGCTTCTTTCAGAGGTTTCAGAAATAGCCAAAGACAAGAGATTCAGAGAAATGAGAGGACAACTGCTGATCCCACATTAAACACAAAAACTATACTGAGCATTTCTTTAATCTCTTTTGGATGATTCAGAAGGCAAAGTCATTCTGTAGTTGGAAATGTACAGTGTTTTGGGTACTTTGAGATGATAGTGACAGGTACCTTAGAAATATTTAGACAGGCATTGGGGATCGTAGGACCAAACCCGTAGACAGGCACAGAATGGGGGTGTCCATAAATCTGCCGCCCTGAGATGACACATTGGTCTGGGATCAGTGGCAAGGACAGGATGTTTATAACCTGGCACCATGCCACTGTTGGGATAGGAATAAAGTGCCTTGGGCAGCTCCTGCTGGCAGAAAAAGGACCTCACCATTCAGGAAGGCTCAAGCAGGGAAGTTATTATTTTAGAATCTAAAAGCAGCTCACCTTGTTCTTCTTTCCGTGCACAAAATGAGGGCCTGACCTCTTCTTTCTGATGTCCCATATGTGGTGGCTTGTTTTTTAAGGGCCTTCAAATAGGAAAGGAGGGTAAGGGCCTGGTGGAAATATGGGTGGAGGAACCCTTCTGCCTCGGGACCAAGAACAGAGTAAGAGGAGATGAGCCAAGCGGTGTCCGGATCAGAGCCCAGGAAGGGTTTGCTGGTGGTAAACAACGATTTTTTGGAAATTATGGTTGGTTGGGGAAAAGTTATAGAAACTCCCAGTCCGATAGATAAGCTTCCAGCATGCAACAGGCTCTCTTGTTCGGGACATTAAGATAAATAAGGTGTTTTTCTGAGTCCTTTTAAAATAAAGGTTTTGACCTTATTTAAAAGATCCACAGATTGCAGAAGTAACACTGTATAGGGTGCTGTCTCAGATACAGGTCTCTGATTCTGTTTTAATATTGTTTCTGTTTTGGGAAAAAATGATGTATGTTTACCGTAAACATTCCAAGCAGAAGAGAAAAGTGCAATAGAAGAAAATGTCTCCTAAAATCGCACCCTTCAGAACTAACTGTTGTATTCTTCAGGACCCTTGATTGCGAGGCGTAGACCCTCAAAGGGACTTAGGGCAACTCTTTGGCTTAGGTTACGGATAAGTCCGAGGATATTCCTGCTTCAAACATGGCTGAGTCCCGTTCGTGTTCAGATTATGTCCTAAAGACTCTCTCTCCTCTGTGCTACCTTTATTCTCAGGCAGGCGCTCCCCACCTGGGGCTGAGGTGGCCGCACAGGCCCAGGCTTCCGCTGTCTTTCACGCCGGCCATCCTGCCTTGTCTCCTGTAGCCGCAGCGCAGGTCCTGTGGACGGGGGTGGGCTGGGCTCAGGGGGAGAGGAAGGGAGTCCCATCCCAGCCCCAACAGAATCACATGAATTAAAGGGAGAAAGGGAAAAGCAGTAGCTTCGTAAAGGGAAATCGAGAGTTGTTTCCAAATGAAGAAGGCGAGCAAACACAAACACTGCTGATGTTTTGTGGAATTCATCCCCTTCTGCCTCATTATAGGCCGAGGGCAAGGCAGTCCCAGTAGGTCTGCGCCCAGTGGGTCCTTGTGAGGAGGCGCTAAACTGGGATGGGTTATTCCCGGTGAAGGTAATGCTGCCAAGTTACCTTTGTTTTCCTGTCATGCTTCTATTTTCCCTTCCATCTCTGTGACTTACCCAGAAACACAGCCTATATTACCCAGGCAAGGGGTGGAGGAACAGGCCTGAATGGATTTTTTTTTTTAACTCAAGTTATTCACAACCCTGTGCCTGAAATTGTTAATCTGGTCTAAAATAAGCCTTTCTGCCCATTAGTATTAAAAAGCCATTAAGAACATAATAAGAACTCTGGGACTTCTGGGGAGGGGCATCTCAGAACTGTGATTGACTTCAGGCGTTTCTGAGGCGGCGGGTCTGCGGTGGCGCAGAAATGCCCTGGCATCATTCACCCACATGTCAGCGCTGCCCATCCTCAGTGCCTCCGCACCCCCGCACCGGCTCGTTCTGGTGTTTGGAAGGGCTACTTGTTGCCAAGGCTCCCCTGCCCCTTCTCTTCCTCTTCGCCAGCCCCAGCCCCGCGCCGCTAACCAAGGAGATTTGCCGATGAAAAGGGCTTCGGCTCCCAGAGTTCCCATGACAACAGCCTCCTTGGCGGTCTTTGTTGCCTGCGAAAACTTTGATCTCTGAGACTGGCTGCTGCTGTTTCTCTGGAAGATTTACAAACAGAAGGAGGGGGAAAAGGAACTGGGAGAAGGCAGAAAAAGTTTGCTCCTGGCAGAAGGGAGAGAATTAATTACAGAGCCACACACTCTGGCCATAAAATCTGGGGGTTATTCCTGGACATCTTCCGATTCAGGCCGTGCCCGCGTTGTTTGTAGACTCGAGTATGCCTCAGGTACCTTGGCCCCACACCAAGGACCTCACATGGAGTTGATGTGGTTAGGAGGCCAGAACCCACTCCATCCTCAGTGACTATTCGACGCCCTCTGAGTTCCAGGAGAGCCGACATGACCTGCGGCTCCTGTGAAAGGAGGCAGCGAACTAACCAGGAGCCGGCTGTTCAGGCCTCATTCCTCCCAGCCCTCCCCTGGCCTGGCCTCTTCTGCCTGGAGCTCACCCGCATGCTCTGTGGGTCTCCGTTTTGAGAGGGACCAGAAAACTGCTGCAGAGGGGAGAAGGAAAAGCCCGACAGATGAGCCAGGCCCCAGCTGGAGTCTGATTCTGGTGGACAGCCATGGGTACCACGTGTTCTTGGAGGGGCAGGGCTGTGGCTGCCCCGGACACTGGGTGTCATGCCTTGTACTCCTGGCAAGAAGCCTCTGGTGGCCTCCGGACCTCTCCACCGCCTACTCACAACCTTGCTTTCTGGCAGGCACCATGGAACGGAGTCAGTTCTGCTTCAAGTATGATTTATATTTAAATATTCAAATTGAACTAGCCTTTTTTTTGTATACTACGTCCTGAGCATAGTGAGGGTACAAAATAAGTGGCACTGTCTTGTCCCTATAAAAATTACTTTTTGGTAAAGATAAATATTATGGTTCTGAATTAGAGAACAATATAATAAAAAACATTAAACTGCTTTTAATACTAAATATCTAGGCTATTGATACTCCCCCCCGGGAGACATTTGGCAATCTCTGGAAACACTTTTGGCTGTCACAGCCCACGAGGACGCCGCTGACACCGTACAGTGCGCAGCACAGCCCTCCTCCACCCAGCAGGGACCTGGCGCCACGTGTCAGGGTGCAGAACCCTGACCTGGACCACAGGCCAGCCTGGATACTGCGTAAGGTCCACGGTGAAGAGTGTGGGCTTGGGGTCAGATGTTCCCAGACTCACTGCAGCAACATGACCTTGAGCCTCGGTTTCCTCGCCTGTAAAAACAGGGAGGGGCAATAAAAGCTGCAAGAACTACTGTGAGGATTAAGTGGGACATACTCAGAGCTCTGTAAAGGTTAGTTCCCTTCTCCCACCCCTCCCATCCCCCACATCTCATCGCCAGTGTCTCTCCCTAATCTGAGGGAACGCTCTGTAGGGAGTTCTGCCTTCTGGGGCTCCTGCTAGAGAGGCCGATTTTCCTTTAGTCCCTTCCGTAGGCAGAGGCTTTAATGAGCCATCTGTGAATTGGCAATCCTATTACTAATAGATTCGTGTTTCCCCGACATCTGTGTAGTGCCTGGCCACCGGCGACCCTCGTCAGTCCTGTGGGTGTCTTCCTGCCAGTGGATTTCCCGACGTCATGTTACCTTTGTTTATCAGCATCCCAGCAGGCTGCTCTGGGTTGCTAGATTTTTTATTGTTGCTGGAAGCCCCCATTTCTCAGTGGGTGGCCCTCAGTTAATTACAGGGTGTTACTGTCTAAATGTAAGGGTTGAGTCACACAAGCCATTCCGTGGAGTCTGGAGGGGCTTGGGGGACACCTAAGACATGGAACAGGATCTGGATGGGCCTGGAAAGACTTTAAGATGGGGCGATTTTATAATTTATTGTCTGAACTCGGATACTCTTGAGAGTGAAAAGGGGAGACTTTTAATAACTTAGGTCAAGATGTTATTTTAATAATTGTGTCAAGGCAGTGGGCATAAACTGGAACTGCGCAGGCAAACCGGGGTAATGGTTGCCCCATCTTTAGAGATGATGGTTCTTCCATTGAAAAGAACAGAAGATCCAGAGGAGCTGGGGGCAAATGAGTGTCCCCTGCTGAGCCCTCGCTGCAAGCTGGCATTGTATTCGTGGGGGGGCTGGGGACGTGCCATGTCCATCCGTTTACTACAACCAAGCAAAGAGGGTGGTGTGCCTAATGATTGCTCACTGAAAATTTGTGCCAACATTTCCAGAGGGTGCAGGACGAGCCTGGGTTGTTGGAGGACAGACAGGTCTTGAAGGCGCCGCTGGCCCGCCCCCAGCCCCCAGCCCCCAGCCCCCAGCCCCAGCCGCGCCTGCTCCTCTGCTCGCCCGCCCGCCTCACTATTTTTGCTTCGCTTGTTGCTCATCACCGTGGGAGGAAAGTGGCCCTTATTAGTGCGCATTCCTGAGGCCGTTGCCATGGCGACGAGGGCGCTGCTCCGAAGCCCTGGACCCGCCGCCCCAGCGCGGCCCGCGGGGGGGGATCTGCTCAGCCCTGGGAAGAAAAGGGCGGCCTTTGGAGAGCCGGTCAGCAGACAGTCGCCTCTTTCTCCTCCAAAGCCAGCTGCCCCATTCAAGCGCGTAGTCCGCCGTTCACGCGGGGCAGCAGTGCCTCCTATGGTGCTCTGGAAACCGCGCGGTGGGCCAGCCCTGCACACCGAGAGGGGGCTGGTGGGAGGGGAGGGCGGGATCGCGCCGGGCTGTGGCTGTCAGCCCTCCGGGCCTTTGGTGGTTAAGGAGAGTCGCCTTGCTCGGCATCTTTGTATCCAAGGTGCCTGTGCCAGCCTGATGGATGGAGCACAGGTTGCTCAGGAAATCACACCCTGCACCAAGAAAGTCAATTTCCTCCTTCCATTACATCCCACCCGCCACTTCATTTTGGAGTTAAATCTAGCTTCTGTGTTTGGTCTCAGGCCAAGTTGAGCATGTTTTATTCCTGATAATGCTTTGCATCTCTCCACTCTCTTGAAGGTAGGGAATGGATCACAGAGCACTTTGCAAAGACAGAGTACCTTGCAGTCATTTTTATTACTGTTTATTAGTTTGTAGCAGTATGGTGTATGCCTTTTAATTAGCTCACACTGTTGTTATGACGTGTTCAGTAATCATTTTCTGGTCGCATCTTTAAAAAGTGCCGAAATTTTTAACCATCTCCAACATTCCCAGTATCCAAGCATTATACTTTAATTATGTAAGTAGATGCATAATGCCACAGACACAAACTTCATGGTTGCACACACTGCAAATACTAGGAGACTAGGAAGCAGCTGCTGCACATTTCTAAATTACGGAAAAGCAAAGCTTGAGAGGGAA
The DNA here is from genome assembly GCF_030020395.1 of Manis pentadactyla. Lineage (NCBI taxonomy): Eukaryota > Metazoa > Chordata > Mammalia > Pholidota > Manidae > Manis > Manis pentadactyla. The sequence goes on from NC_080037.1 coordinate 3,001,944, forward strand.
AAATATTGGAAAAAGGGGTGTGTAGACCCAGGTTCTACTCCTGGCTTGATAATTAGTCAGCTGGGTGACTTTGGGTAAGATTCTTAACCTCTCTGAGTCTTAGGTTCCAAAAACATGGAGTGGGTTATAGATTAAATGACCTCAAATATCCTCTCTAGCTAAAAAAAAATCTGATTCTTGAATTCTCTGAATAGGAGTCAGTGCCTCAGGCCAAGTTTCTAATCACTGCCAAAAAGCCTGAAGCATTTATTAATGTTTAATTGCAGATGGTCCAATACTAGTCATTTTGTGGAGAGAACTCAAAGTCAGAATTACTCACTGTAATTTAAAGTGAACCAAATGTAAAAGACACAAAAAGATAGACTCATGAAGTGCTTAAATATATATTTTATAAATACATACAAAAGAAAGGGAGGCTGTATCCACATTTGTGCTGGATAATCATAAACTATATTTACCGGGTGCATGGTTACCATGGGAATGTAGACTAAAAACAGGGATGTGTGTGCCCTTGGGAAAGCTCCAATCTCTTTGGGATTCCAAATAGCCACAGAAACTTTACATTTAAGAGGGCCAGAGAAAGGCATCTGTTCCCCTCAGACTTAGGAGAGAAACATTTTGGAGAGCTAGGAGCAGAGAGAACAGGGACGTATTCAGTATATCCCTGAAAATGGGTCTAGGGCATCTTAGGAGAGCTTGGAAGTGGGATGAAGGCCAGATGTGCATGAAACAGAGGGAGACGAAGGGGACGACAAGGGGTGCAGGAAGGAGGCATTCTAGATTGTCCCGCGCAGCTTTGTGTGGTGTATTGCCAACCCTGAGGAGGGCTCCACGTGAGTGAGTTCAAAGAGATGCGCGGAGATAATGATGCTGTCAGTAGTGGTGACATAAGGATGAAAGAAGTACGGTTTGCCCTCCTTGTCAAAAGTCCCAGTGCATTAGATAAGGTGTCTGTTATCATCAAGGAACCGAGTGGCAGATCTAGGGTCTGAAAACCAGTCTCTCTTGAATCTGGAACTTCTGTGTCTTCCACTGCACTTGAAAGGTTTGGGCCAACCATCAGAGCTTGGATTTAAGTTTGAAGAGTAGAGATAAAGACAGTTCTTTGGCTAAATTTGTACAGACATTGTATTTCTCTGTAATGGCTGCCTTAAAAAAAAAACTGGCTCAGTGGTTTTCAACTGGTGGGGTGTGAGGTGGGGTGGTGCTCCCATCTCCCTGGATAGCAAGCTGGCATTTAGGGATGTTCCGTTGGCTAGAGGATGCCCTGTGGCGTTGAGCCCTGAGTCCGGGGCTGCTGAACATTCTCCGGCACACAGAAGGGTGCTGAATGAACGAATGGCTGCTCCATAATCTTAGTAGAAGCCTGTTTCCACCTGGGATGGGTAAAAGGCACCCTCACGGCCAGTGAATCCGAAGTCCAGCATACCACATGATGGGACCTTGCTCCTGGGAACACCTGGCGGTCCTGACGGGCGAGGCGCCTCCTCGCGCTGGGCCCAAGGGATGCCAGGCACTGAGCACAGTCCCTGCTCCGGGGGCATTGCTGTCCTGCTGCTAGAAGCACAGGCGAAGGAATCACAGGACAGAGAGAAACGTGCACTGACGGGAGTGCGGGTCCCATTTGGGAGCCGGGAGGACGCGTGCTCAGCTCTGTCGGAACGCAGTTCCGAGTCCTGTGGACTGTGGATGGTTAGGATTTGAACAACGCCAGACATCCAGGTGTGAGCTGGTTATCTTAGTAATGAAGGTAAGCAAACCTGCCTGGGGGGCCTGGCCTATCAAACCAAGAGTGTTAGAACCTTGGGGAAATGTCACCAGGACGTGGTTTGTTGTGAATGTGCAAAAATAATGCCACGAGTGGAAGGAGAAGAGAAGTAGGAAAGCAGGCCAGACCTGTGTCTCCAGGGAAGGGCCTCATGGCCACGTGCAACCTGATGTCAAAGATGCAAAAGAGGCTGATAAAAACATCGGGTTCAGCAGGAAGAAAGTCCCTTGACCTTAGTAAGTCTTGGGACACAGAGGCACATAACTAAAACCGACCTTGTCCCACACTGTCAGGCAGGCCGCACAGACCATGCATGTGAGGGTCTCAGGGTAGATATCAAGTCTTCCTCCTCTCTGTGTCCCCACCTGGCACTACACACATTTCTTTGTTGACCGAATGCTAATGGTGAATGAATGAAGTGAAGACATTCTAGAAGTGGGCTCGTCCTCAGAAATATGGACAAAAATTTCAGTAGGAGGTAACTTCAAGGTGTCAGGAGCAGAAACAGCTGAAATAGGGAATTATATAGGTCAGATAAGAAAGTTGTTTTATTCACAATGCATGTTTCCGCCCTGATCATTTGACCCCCAAGGATGTGGCTGTTTTGGCTATGAAGTTTGTGATGTCACGGTATAAAAGCGGCACTCGCGGGTATGCATGTTCAGACTGTGAGTAGGCCTGATTCATGTGGTCTGTTCATGTGGAAATTTCATATAAGTAATGAATTCTACAAAGTTTGGGGAACACCAAGCACTTCTATGAAAACTGTTTTCTGATAGCTTGAGCTTGGTTTGAAAAGGGTAAATGTAGCCTTCTATTTGCAGGTCTGCTTTCTGTCCTTTTCTCAGACATTAAAGTGACTTGTAATTGCCACTCCTAAATGGAATCCTTGAAGAACGACAGTGATTCTCGAGTGTTGGTGAAGTGCTGCTGAAATCTGGAACGTATTTGCGGCAATTGTTTGGCTTCTCGAAGATCAGGCCTTCATGGGATGTGATGGGAGAGAATAGGCCGAGAAAACAGAGCATTCCTAGCTGGCAACAGCCGTTCTTAGGAATTGTCAGGCAAGAAGCTGGAAGCAAAATAATTTTCAGAAGTATAGGATTCCAGCATGAATCTACTTTGTAAAATGCCTTTAGCTCCAATAAAATGTAAGTCATGGTGTACAAGCCAGAGAGCTTTGCACTCTCCTCTGTTGACATGATATAGTGGTATTATCTGCTATCTCAAAACTCCTACTATGTTCTCAATTCTGAAGTCACTTAATTCCACCCATTTTATTGCAAGTCTGTCATGCACGTGACCCTGGGGCTAACAACTACATAGGAGCATTGCAGGAAGTCTTCCTCTCCTATCCGTCAGCTATTGGCTGTGGCTTCTTGGGGAATGAGAAGTTTGATGTATGTCTTTCTGTTGGAGGGATGGGCTTTGTGAATGCCTGTCCATATTTCTGATACTACCCTATTTTAATTTTTTCAATTATAAAAAAAACCTGCAACATGAAAATCCCTGCTTGTTCTTACATGATGCCCATCGCAGCTCCCCAGAAATAAGAGGGCTAGCAGTCTGGTGTGTAATAGTATTGCTTTCAGATTTTAATTTGAACACAGGTGCCTAGATCTTGTATTCACTGACATTCTGTGTGTAGAGGCAATGTCAGAACATTATCAAGGTAACCTAAACAGCTGGGGGGGAACGTCCAGCTTCGGTGTTTTATCCACTCATAAATATATCTGTGTGTAATCACCCCTCAGTGGTTGCAAGGGCATGATCTCTGGGCTCTGTAGAGCCCCCAAACATATTTTGTATGGCTTGTCCAGTGTTTTTTTTTAATCTATAAATCAGTTAACATTTGAAAATCAGGATATTTTGCATAAAAAATTTGGGGCCCAGCTAATCTTGAAAAACAGAAAGATTTGCAGCCCTGAAGACACATTCCTGGGGCAGAAACTGGCTGGAGGCGAATATAGCAAGCAGCCCCTACAGACACATAGTCTGCCATTTGCCACTCCCCCAACTTCTGTCTCTGGAATTGTATCGGGCAAACTTATTTGCATTGCCCTCAGGTCCCTGTAAACATAGAGAGTTGAGTTTGCAACTCTAATCGTAAGTATCAGATTTGAGAACTAAGGATGTTACAGATAAGGTGACCATATAATTAATTGTCCAAGCTAGGACACTTTGAGAGTGAAGAGGGCTGTTATTAATAATCACACCAGGACAGCAGGCACAAACCAGGGCTGTCCCAGACAAAGATAAGTGGTCTCCTGTTTGTAGAGCAGTTCATGCTGCCACTTCATCTGACTAGTGAGAGGACTGAGACCCAGAGAGTGAGGAATTGAGGAATTTCTAGGAATTGAGACCGAGAAAGAGCCTTTGTAGTCCGTGAGTAAACGAATGGCAGAGTTGCCCCTGTATCCTGACCCCCAGTCTGCCGCTCTCTCCAGTATGACATGCTCCATAGAAGGTGGATGAGCACCATATCTTCCTTGAACGTACAGTTTTATAGTTAATAACTGCCACACAGCTAATTTCCTATGAGAACGTGTACACATTGGTAGCTTATATCATCAATAACATTTCTATTATGAGTATCATTAGTGCCTTGGGCTATAGCACATCTAGAGTTGTTTAAAACATCGGTAGGCTTGAGAACGGGAAAGTGAACAAAAAAGTCATTTTTCTAGATACAATAGAGATGCCTTGGAGGGGTTAATAATTTGGCTATGTTGGTATTAGGAAAAACAGCTATTAAATTTTTTTTACGCTTTTAATGTGATTACTAGAAAAGCTAAAACTACCCGTTACCCCGTTATATTTCTACCAGACAGCTGGTCATTCATTCATCATGCACAGAAATGAAGTTTGACTCAGTTGCAAGCTTAGGTACCCCAGTGACCTTTTGCCATCAGAGGTCGGAAAGGAGGGCAGGTGGCTCGGGTCGCCCCGCCGCTTATTAGCAAGGCTTCAGTGTGGTGAAGATTTTGACATGGGGCAGAAGCCCTACCAGGGATTTTACATTTACTTTGTTGTGAGAACACCATGAAAGCGCTCAGTGCTTCTTCGAGCCAGGCTAGTTTTTAAACGGGCCAGCCTCCTCCTCCCCAGTTTCCTGTCTTGTTTCCTGAATTTCGTAGCCTCCCTAAGCTCGGAGGGACAGCTGTTCTGACACCAGCCGTATCACACAGAAGGCACGGGGGTATACAGCGCCAGCTGTGGGTGCCATATGGAAAAGCCATACCATATACATATGTACAGAGTATTTCTGAAGCCAGAAAGAGTGTAGAAGAGTGTATAACTCATCTAGCTTTATCTTTTCCTTGCCTTTGAAAATTTTCATCATTGAAATTTCTTTAGGCTACAAATAGAGTCCTGCAGTGAGATAATTCTGAGTTGAAATCAGTATGTACTTTTGTTCTTATATGGACATAGGACTGTGTATGGATGTATGAAAATGCAGGTTAAATATCTGGATGAAGACGGGTTTGACTTTAGGATGAAATGTGTAGAGAAGAATGTATAAATAAAGAGAGATGCTGTGTGTCAGTCTGCTCAAGCCAGGGTTTCATATTTGAAGCAGAGATTTCCCCCTCCAATAAACAGTTATGATTTTCTTTCTGCTTCCGCCTGGCTTAGGTGCAGAGTTCACTTAAATGCTGCCAAGAGGTGCTTCTCTTGACTCAGCCCAGCTGTGGTCACTTGCCTGTCATACCACAAAGAGCGTGGCTCAACGGCCTGTGCCAGGATGGTGCTAACTGGAGCCAGGCTTCCAGCTGTGTTTTCCTTTGCAGTAACCTCTGCCCTTCTCTTTCCGCCTCTTCCAGGCAGGACAGGGCTGCTTGCTGATCTCTTGCCCAGTTTTGCTGTGGAGATTATGCCAGGTATTCAGTCATTTAACTCTTTATTTGCTTACTTTGCTGTCACTCCATCTGTCCTGCTTCTGCGTGAGTCACTAATTGCTCCTTCGGTGTATTTGCACATTTGTCAGTGTATGTGTGTGGTCTTTTCCAGGATGAACTAAGTCCATTGCAAGAGCCTTTAAATTGTATTTCTTCTGTTACCAGGCCCTAAAAGAATAATGTTAATTAAAAGAGGCTGAGATGGGGCCCCAGTTCTCCAGTGTTGGACACGTGGGCCCTTTGGCAGTCTGCGTGTCCATCTCAGCTTCTCAGCTGCACCTAGATGGCTATACGCATCCTTAACAGAGTCATTATTGATCTGCATCGCTCAGTCCTTGAGTTGTATGTTTGCCCATTCATTAGTGTACCACTGTGTTACTCTGAATTGCCTTGTGTGACTTTATCAAAACATTTTTTTCAAAGTTTCTGAAAGCTACATACCCTTCCTCCCTCAAAAAGCACACATTTACAGACTTTTATCACTTTGTGTACGATTTCAAGGGCTTCTTGGGCCTCTGAAGCCCCTGGGGTCCATGGAGTATGCCTGCTCAGATGCACACTGGTCTTTTTATGTAGCCTGAGTTGATGGCACCAGCTTAGACTAGCCAAGCCCAGTCCCTAATGGAAGGAGGCTCAAAGAGAAACAAGAACAAACTGTGGGAGAGGACATATCCCAACTCCGGGAGTAGAAAACGGTGTAATTCAGTCTTACTCTGGAGAGTTTCTCCCAAAGGGTTAAGAGCTGCCTGAGTTGAGAGCAGCGAGAGATACAAAGTATTCCTGCCCATTGGTTTTGACTTAATTCAGGTTTTAAGAAACATGCTGAGTCTTCACAGCTGAACTTAACTAATTATGAATCATCCTGGCCCTTCCCCATTTGCTGGCCAACCCAAGTATAGACACTGTTCTTACTGATGTTGACCCCAAGGTCACAGACAGATCTCTTTGTGACCCCCCTTCTCCAGAGTTCCTGCAGTTTGTGTGCATCACAAAGAAACAATGTTATGTTGCCCTGCTGCAAACTAGATGTTTAGATCCCCCCAGTCCCACAAAGAGTTACTGTATTTTTCCTATCTGGTCCTGGTCCCTGAATTTCCCTCCCTTTTGACTCCAAAAATCCTTTTGCAGTTAACATTGTTTTGTTTTTCCAAGGTGACCCGCCAGTCTGTATCCCTGACTGCCTGGCCCAAGCCGTAGCCACGGCTTCCACGTGCACATCTAATTCCCGGGCTTGTATCTATGGCAGGCCAGTCATGGGGCTCTGTAATCGCGGAGGCCCCGGCCAGCACGCTCAGCTGTCCACTGTCTTCAGTGCGAATGCTGTCCAGCCCGTCTGTCCAGACACAAGGCCTTCTCATTTCCTCACTGGAAAGAGGGGGGCCCAGTTTATTTGAATGTGTTTCAGATGAATGAGTATGAAGGGACAGTCAGGACATACAAGTTTGTTTTCTCTGAAGAAATGAAGGGTCAAATAATTATCATTTTCACCAAATCCTTCATATAGCAGAAATGTCATATTCTCAAGCTCCACTGAATGTCCATTTAGTTGAGGGAATATCAAATAGTCAAAATTCAGGAAAAACAGTGTTGCCCTGAAGTTTATTGTAAAGGGATTTTTGGTAAATGAAAAAGCGAGTCACTTTAATCTTTTGGCTTTGAAAGGAAGTCATGGCTCCGTCCAGTCCGTCCCAGCTTCCCGTGGGACGTCAGATCCTATAGCCAAGTCCCCAAATCGTGACATGAAGGCAAGTTACTAAGACCAGGGTCATTTTCATCTAAGCCAAGTGGAATTTGTTTCCTTTCTCTTCCTCTTTTGGATGGGCAATGAGCTGGAGTTCACGTTCAGCCTCTGGCAGAGCTGTGAAAACAGCAGAAATTAACAAACACAGCCAGATACCCACATATCTGTCTTGCCAGTCATCAAAGCCCTGAGCCATTTATTTTAGCCCGTGGCTGTCCTGGCGTCTAGCGTCTGAGCGTGATCAAACCAGGCCGTCCTCAGGCGTGGATCGCTGCAGCGCGCTCTCTGGGCCTCTGTCACTAGCTTTCTGTAACCATGGTTGGTGGACCGGTAGAAGTACTAGATTTTGACCTGTCTCCATGCTGAGCACAGGAAAGGTGTCAGCAGGGAAATCAGACGACCACGCGAGGGAGTGGACCACCGAAACATGTTCTGATTCAGACCAAGTAGATGCAGAGAACTTCTCAGGACTTACGCTTTCATAGATAAGAATAACTTGACTCAAAGGATGTGCATTCACAGAGCCCACCACTTCACAGCTCAGCAGACTGCCCCTCCCCAGCCAGGGGTCCTTCTGCTCTTGTCGCAGGCTTGCTCTGATGCTCCACTGGATGTGGTGAACCCCTTCCCCAGGGGGGAGCCCCGAGACCCCTCGGCGGCATGTGCCGGTCACCCCGCGTGCTCAGCTGACCTGGGTGACCCCCCCTCAGCCATGCCCCAGCCCTGGGGGGGTCCGCGCCGCTCTGCTGGCTCCATGAGTCCCCACAGTCTGCGGGCCTTGCACCCTGTTAGGTGCAGGGCGCCGGCTCCCCCAGGCCCCCGCCCCTCCTCTCCTGTGGGGGCGCCGATGAGAGCGTGGCCGCCCCGCCAGTGGGCTGCCTCAGGCATGGCTCTGTCTGTGTCCTCCCAGAGTGGGTGTTTGTCGGCCTGGTGATCCTGGGAGTTGCGCTCCTCTTCGTGCTGCTGGGGATCTGCTGGTGCCAGTGTTGTCCGCACAGCTGCTGCTGTTACGTCCGTTGTCCCTGCTGCCCGGACTCGTGCTGCTGCCCCCAGGCCTGTGAGTACAGCGGCCGACCCCGGGACACGTCCCTCTCCGTGGCGTGGCTGTGTGCCTTCCACCCCAAGAGGGGGTCGTTCAGACTCGCATCTCCGCTGGGTGCCCCCAGCTCCCAGAGGTGACCGTTCTCATTTCACCTTCTCCCCTGCATGCGCCCCTCCATGCTTTTTATCCACACCTGTCACCCTGCCTTTGGAATTCTCATCAATACCACTGGTGAAAGCATAGTTTAGGACAGCGAGGTTGTGGGGGTAAGCCTTTGCCCTCTCCTTGGGTGTTCCTACACGAGGAAGCCCTCTCTGGCCGTGCTCTCGCTTGCACAGCACCCCTCAGTTGACAGGCAGGATGTGCAGACTGCAGTCTTTGGGTCCCATCCAGCCACAGAGGAGTTCTGTTCACTCCCATGGCAGAATGGTCCACAGAGGGACTAGTCCTAATTTGGGGATTCACAATGGCCTGTCTCTGGCCAAGCCCCATGCAGGCATGAAGTCTGGCATCCCGCCACAACATGAACATATCTTGAAAGAGAGACCAACACGTCTCTTCAGTTTTCTTAGGAATGAAGCCATTCGCTCGAGGAGTCAGGTTATTTGCTCTGCTTTTGAGATCACAAAGCACCGTCCTGTGCAGGCCTGTGGCTTGCTCTGCTCCTGCAGAAGTGGGTTGGGGTCCTTCCAGAAGCAGCCCCGGGCAGCCCCGGTGTGAGGCCTCCTCCGCAGGGGCTGAGGCAGCCGGCAGACCGTTCGGTTAAGAGCAGGCTGGCTGCCGCTGGTCACCGGGGGGGCCGCTCTGACAGCTCCTGCACCGCTGAATTACTCAGCTGCCAGGTATAGACGGTCATTCCTCCTGTGGTTGCCTTTGACAGAGCTGGAGGAGCCCAAGGGAGTGGGGAGCGTGGTTCTGGAGATGGATTCAGCCCTCGGGACACACCCAGGCGCCCACCCAGGAGCCCCCTGCAGCATCCTCAGGGGTTTTGGTGCAAGGGCGTGGAGGGTGGGACGCTATAATCTCTTGCTCTTCATCTCCCTCCGCAGTGTATGAAGCAGGGAAAGCAGCAAAGGCCGGGTATCCTCCCTCTGTCTCCGGTGTCCCTGGCCCTTACTCCATCCCCTCTGTCCCCTTGGGAGGAGCCCCCTCATCTGGCATGCTGATGGACAAGCCGCACCCTCCTCCCCTGGCACCACGTGACTCCACTGGAGGAAGCCACAGTGGTAAATGCAGTTCCTGACTGCCCTGCGCCCTGCCCCTCCCCGCCTCCTCTCTGGCCCCTTGCTGATAAGAACTGTCGGCTTAGTGATGCGCCTTTGGAAAATGCTCATCTCCATTGCAGAAGTGGGGTCCTTCCAGTTGTATCAGCTACCTTCTGGCATACATGCCCGGCGTTCCGGGGGCTGCAGGGCATCCCTGCCCCCTGCTTTCTCTCAGGCTCCTTGATAACTCAAATGATAAGAAAAAAAGGCCAGGCTCCCCTTGAATGTTGGTCATTCAGTCAACAAACAGTTGTCTCATCCCCACCGAGTGTTCAGGAGGCTGTGAGGAGCACTAAGAAGTGGGGGCCACGGTCTGCAGAGCAGTGTGGCCCAAGCTGGGAGACAGCGCCCACCTTTATTAGGACCCCCCGATGCTAGAGTGTGGTACTGGGAGCTCAGAGAAGGGGCTGCAGTGGTGCAGCGTTGCCAGGATGAGGTGAGACGTGAGCTGGGTCCCGAGGAATAAGGAGGATGAGGAAAGCAGAGAGCAGGATGCTGGGCACCCGCCGGGGAAGGCCAGCCGGGGGGGAAGCCCGGAGCTGGGAGAGTGGGGTTCAGCTTTTCGTTCTCACTGGAAGAAAAGTGGAGGGATGTGGTGGAGCCAGATGAGGGAGCGCCTGGAAACCCGGCCGAAGAGCTGGGACTTGGTGCTGCCACCCAGCCAGAGCCCCTGCAGGTCCCTGAGCGAGTGGGACCCGCTCACGGGGCGGGTGCTAGTGGGAGAGGTGGCCGTAGCGCTTTGGGTGACCCCGTGGGCACCTGGGTTGTGACGACACAAGGGGTTGACGTGCTGGCTGAATCTGGAAGAGAAAGGGAATGAAGGAAGGATGAGCGCCAGTTGTCAGTGGTGCCAATCGTAGACATGAAATAGTTGGCAAGGAGGGCTTATTCGGGTGGAGGTTAGGGCATGAGGAATCCACGAGTATTGGCAGGGGTAGAGGGATGGAGGGGCATCTGAATAAAAGCACGGAGCAGTGAAGGGTGGAATTGTGTGTTTAGTACATTTAGGTGGTTTTTGAATGCCTGGATGTGGATAAGCCACTCGGGTTGGTAAGACAGACACTTCTGCCCTCGGGCTACCTGGGCCGCCTTCAGCGGGGACCGGGGCACAGTACAGCCCACTTCTGGAGCTGCCGATGCCCGGCCGTGGGAGGAGTGGATATCCTCCATGAGTAACTGGTGTTTATGTGTTTTTCTTTCTCCGGAACTATTAGTAGAATTGTGACGTCTGAGACTGGGAATGAGTCACAGATTTAAAAGTAAAAATTAATGATCAAGGACACACAGGGAATGAGAGATACAGACCACACAGTCCAGTTCCCCCAAGGATGGAGTAGGCAGAGGGGCACTTGTGGGACTTGTCTCACACCCTGCTGGCAGCCTCCCCCTTCTCCCCGACCTTCTTTCTCTTTCCTTCCCGCCAGAACCCTTTCCTAATTACTTTACATTGAATGGGTTCTCATAAAAAAATGATCCTTCCTCATAGACGGCAGGTACTTCCTCGCTCCTGTTTTCAACCTCTTTCCAATTCCTGTTTGTTGCATTTCAGTCATTTCGGCCCTGTCCTGCCATCCTAAGCAACTTCAGTTAGAAGGGACTTGATAAATAGGAAAGCTGGTTATTTCAGGTGCAGGAAATCCTAAGGCAGGGTGGCTCTGGGGCGGGTTAACTGAAAAGTTCAGGGGGCGTCACTGAAGGGCCGAGTTCTTTCCGTCTCCGTTTCATCCCCCTGAGCAAGTCCTCCGCCTGCCTGAGCCGGCCCCCCTCGTGCTCCCACGGCGCCCCGTACTCCAGCGCGTGCAGAGAGAGAAAAGGATATGCTTCTTCCGGGAGCTGCTCTTCTTAAGAATGAGGACAACTTGTCCAGAAGCCCTTCCCCCGTTCGGGCAGACTCCCCGGGGTTTTGTGTCCTGTGCCCTTTCCTAACCCAGATTGGCCAGGACTAGTCAATTCTCATCTCTTAGGCCAAAACACCTATTCACCTTGGAAATGAGCAACATCGGGGTTCATTAGCAAGGAAAGTGGGGACGATATGCAGCCAGCGTCTGCCAGGGCTCTTCCTGCCCATCTGGCTTATCGAGTCAGGGCAGAGTTCGTTATCCCCACTGGGCGCATCTCCGTACTCGTGGTCCCATGGCTGGAAGTACCAACAGCCTCGGGCTCTTTGTCCCTTAAGTAAGGCGGCTTACCCCAATGTTCTGTGTAGATAATTCTTTAAAGAATGTTAAGAAATGTTACAAAATGCTGATTGATAAAGATGTAAATTTAGCCTACTTTATATTTATATGCTAGTTCAATTTTAGGGTAGTTATCTAGCAACAATAGTTTTTCAGATTACATTTGTACGTAATACTTTCGAACACTCCGCATGTTGATGAGCAGCGTGCAGCGTGGCCAGTGGGGTACCAACGGGGAGAGAGGTGAAAGGCACCCTGATTCGTCTCCCGTGCCTCAGGGCTGCGGGAGACCCTCCAGTGCAGTGAAAGAGCGCCGTCTCCGCCCGTCCTGCTCGTGCTGCGTCCCCCTCTGCCTGGCCACAGGGCTCTCTCTTGAATGTCCACACTGCGTCCCCCTCTACTTAGCCACGGGGCTCTCTTGAATGTCCACACTGCGTCCCCCTCTGCCTGGCCACAGGGCTCTCTCTTGAATGTCCACACTGTGTCCCCCTCTGCTTGGCCACGGGGCTCTCTCTTGAATGTCCACACTGCGTCCCCCTCTACTTAGCCACGGGGCTCTCTTGAATGTCCACACTGCGTCCCCCTCTGCCTGGCCACAGGGCTCTCTCTTGAATATCCACACTGCGTCCCCCTCTGCTTAGCCACGGGGCTCTCTCTTGAATGTCCACACTGCGTCCCCCTCTGCTTGGCCACGGGGCTCTCTCTTGAATGTCCACACTGCGTCCCCCTCTGCTTAGCCACGGGGCTCTCTCTTGAATGTCCACACTGCGTCCCCCTCTGCCTGGCCACAGGGCTCTCTCTTGAATGTCCACACTGAGTCCCCCTCTGCCTGGCCACAGGGCTCTCTCTTGAATGTCCACACTGCGTCCCCCTGTGCCTGGCCACAGGGCTCTCTCTTGAATGTCCACACTGAGTCCCCCTCTGCCTGGCCACGGGGCTCTCTCTTGAATGTCCACACTGCGTCCCCCTCTGCCTGGCCACGGGGCTCTCTCTTGAATGTCCACACTGCGTCCCCCTCTGCTTGGCCACGGGGCTCTCTCTTGAATGTCCACACTGCGTCCCCCTCTCCTTGGCCACGGGGCTCTCTCTTGAATGTCCACGCTGCGTCCCCCTCTGCTTGGCCACGGGGCTCTCTCTTGAATGTCCACACTGCGTCCCCCTCTCCTTGGCCACGGGGCTCTCTCTTGAATGTCCACGCTGTGTCCCATTCCCACCCTGGGTCTGCAGCCTCTCCTTCAGTGACCCCTTCCTATCAGCATTCAAAACATGCTCAAATCTCTCCTGTTAAAATACAACAATTGGTAAAAACCCTGTAGTCCTCGGATGTTCCTTCCCTTCGTCTTTTCTCCTGTGCCCAGCCTAACTCCCTGAGGGAGTTCTCAGCGTGCCCTGTCCCACCCGCTCCGTAGCTCACTGCGCCCGGCTGTTGCTTGTGCCCCTCCAAGCAGCAGCTCTCGCCGAGGTCGCCTCACTGTAAATCCAGTGGACGCATCTCCATCGTTAGCTCCCCTGACTTCTCAAAAGCATCTGTGTCATCTTCCCCACCGGACCTTGCCATTCCCCACCTGTCACCCTGACTGCCGGCTGCCCCGCCTCTGCACACTCCCCCCACCCCCCCCGCGCCACCACCACCGATGGTGATGCCCCTGTTTTGTCCAGGGTCCTCTTCCGGGACATCTTCCCGACTCCATGGCTTCATCCATGTGCTGATGACTCTCAGCGTTTATCTCCATCCTCCCTTCTGCTCCTCCAGTCCTGCATATCCAGCTGCCTTCTGGACACCTCCACCTGGATACTGTCAGGCATTTCAAACTCAACCTCAGGAAACTGAATTAATCTGCTGTTTCTTGACTTCAGCTCCTACATTTCTCATCCCAGTGGATGGTACCACTGTCCACTAGCAGCCCAAACCAGAAGCAGGGTCTTCATCCTTATCTGTTCCTCTCCTTCACTGCCCTCATCCAGCTGGTCACTAAGCCCTTCAGCTCGCACTTCAAAATACCCTTGAATCGGCTTGCTCTCCCCCATCTCTGCTGCAAGCGTCCAACCCCTCATCTCCCACCTTGACTACTACGATCATCTCACACCTGGGTTTCCCACATCTGCTCTTCCCTGGTGCTAATCCATTTTACTTTCAGATCCACCTGACCTCTTCTCATCCTTCTTGCAAAAGAATAGAGTAGGCAGTAGAGTTTTGAAATGTCATTTTCAAAACTAATAAGGATGTGTGTCTATATATATGCCTACTGTATGTATACAGAGAATATGCAAATTTTCAGCATCACTTCTCCCACAGCTGAGCCGCTGTCACCCCGGGGGTGGGATCTGGCAGCTGTTCCCTCATCCATAAACAGCCTTACTTAGCTCATTAAGAAAGGACAGGAAGAACAAGGCTATATCCATGAGTATCTGCCTTAGAGACTTCTTTTTCAAGTTTTATAAGGTGGACTTGGCTGTAAAGGGGAAATTAGCTTAAAAAAATAGTTCATTTTCAGCTAACTGGGTCCAAAGTATCAGCTCAATTCCTTTAAGAGTTTTTGAAATTACAGTTTGTCATCAAAGTGAATGTCCCAGTAGCCCCTCTCCAATAAAACTTAACATTGGCAAGGATAATAGACTAGAGGAGCTGAAGTATGAAGAGCCCTGTCAGCTAAAGGACTTGGCCCAGACTGAGCTTGAAAAGAGATGTGTCATCCATCCACCCTAAACGGAAACATCGCTGGGGGAAAAAAGTTACTTTCCTAAAAATGCCGGCCTTTGGCCAACCGTCTAGGACCTTTCTTATTAAGATATCACCACACACCAGAGCAGTGTCTGCTCTACACACAGATAAAAATCAACGTGACACCACTCTTTTCAAATCAAGAAAAATTTAATGATTGCCTCAAGGAGTTTTCCAGTCCAGCAGAGTAACTGCTAGGGGTTGTGAAGGGAAATAAAATGAGTAAAAATGCAAAGCAGTGTGCAGTAAGACTATTCTCTGATGAAGCTCAGAAAAAGGAAAGTCCTATCTGCTTGGAGAGATCAAGAAAAGTTTTTGGGTGTTTTATATGTCCCTGTGCACAAGTGTGACGCAGAGCCAGATTCCACCAGGAGAATTAGAGTGTGCTGCAAATAAACAACACCTTTTGAAGGGAGACTTGCCCACCTTTTTAGTTACTGACACTAAATGGACGATAGCTCTGAAGTCTAAAATCAGTACTTTGCGTCCATCCTTTTGGACAGGTTCGAGGGATTTAGATTTGTGAAGCAATGAGCTGGTATGCCCGAAAAGTCCACACCGAAAGCATCTACTGCAGGAGAGTCTCCTAATTGTGCCAGTATTGAAAGGTGAACACCACCACCTTCATTCGGGGCTGTAAATAGTTGCTCCAGCTTCTCAGGGACACGATAACCTGTGCATGTGTAATCCAATCTGTCTTACAACGAGGAATGTAATTTGTTACAGTGACACACAAAGCCATCTAAGCTCCAGTCCAAGTGACAAGTAGCCGAGGTTTCCAGCTGTAGCTCAGGGTGGTGCCGTCTCTCACCATCAGGGGATAGCCGTACATTGTCCTATAAAGCAGCAGGACCTCCCCTAAGCTCATTCTGAATGTGCTTCAGGTATCAGGCCCACCTAAATAAAGCCACAGCTGCATGTAGAACAGCCCTCATACCTATAAATACGCCAGCACTTTTTCACCTAAAAAAAATTGTACTACTAACAAAACTTAACTAGATCTTGATCCCAGCTGCCATTCCCTCCACCAACCAACTATATGGCTTCTTCTGCCTTACTGTGTAAAGCTTGCAAGATAGTCTCTATTCCTGACTTCTGATTCATTCATTCACTCATTCATTCACCCATTCATTCCTACAAATGCATGTGTTTGAGTGGCCACAATGTGCCAGGTTCTATGCTAGGTGCTGGGGATGCAGAGGTAAACAGAACTGGTCCTTATCCTCAGGAAGCTTACAGTCTACAGAGGGAAACTCTACTGAAAATACTCTTTTGTACACGGCCCCCATTCCCAGGCTGACACCAATTAGTTCGAATATCTATTAAGTGCCTGCTGTGTGTCAAGCACCATCCTGGGCTTTACCCTGATCCAGAACAATAAGAGTTCTTTTCCCTCAAGAATCTTTGGGAAACATAGACATTTATACAGGTAACTTGAAACAAATTGGAATGTGTTTAGGGCCATAGTGAAACTTCAGAGTAAATGATTTATAAGCTAGGTGGGAGATAAGAAAAGGAGAGAGAGAACTTTTCTAGCCATGAGAATCAGAGAGGGCCTTTTGGATGCGGTAACATTTGAGCTGCCCCTGATAATTGCAAAGAACTCAAAGAGTTCCACTGATTTGACCATTGTTGGGGGTTTTTCCTTTTCCTTTTTTCTCTTTATTTTCTTTCTTCTTGTTTATATATTTGTCTCCTTTATGAGGTTATTTAAAGGGTGGGATATATTAGTTGCATTTTATAAACATGAGAGCTGAGTCCCAGACAGGTCACCGTTTGAGTGCCTCCGCAAACCAGAGGCAAATGCCCAGGTCCCCACTTGCCAGTCCTTGGTTTCATACATCAGACATAACTGCCTCAGAACAGACGTAGCAGTTCCTCGGGGTAATTGCATTTTAATTGAACTGTCCGTATTACACTGTAAACGCCTCTACAGAGATGGAAGAGCACACAGCTTGATAAATAAGATCATTTCTACTAATAATTGCTTCTGCATAAGGATTATGGATCTAACCTTTAGGAGAAAGTGCCTCTACAAAGCGTGTGCTGAGATTCATTAATTTTTTGAAGTAATTCCACAACTTGAGATGAACGAGCACCGCCCAGCACGCTCCGTGTAGAAAAGCAGTGCGCCTGCAAATGGATGTGGGGGCGTCTTCTCAGTCTTCAGTGCCAGGGCTGTGATTAGAGGGCTGTGGAGTATTAGAGTTCAATCTTCCCTGTACAGAGAGCGCTGTGTGTGGGGGCGGGGGGGCGGTTTGTCCACAGCCAGGGTGTCGTGACCAAAAGCGGAAAGCAGGGCACGTGGAGGCCTGCAGCCCTGTGGTTGCTGAATGGTGCTGGGCGCCCCTGGCAAGCGAGAGCTCTGGAGTGGGTCATGTGCTTCCATCCTGCCTACGGTCCCGATGGGCTGGAAGGCAGGACTGTGCCTCAGGGCAGATGCCGTGCGCGCCGACGGGCATCTCCTCTGGGCGTCTTTCTTGTCCTCCCCTTCCACCTCTCGGTACTGCCTCTGCTCCTAGCCTGGAGAGACACCATGGTAGGCTGCAGTCAGACCTCACGGCTCCATAGCCCGGCTGCAGTTGTTCTCCAGCGAGTTCTGGGGCCCCTGAGCCGGAGCTTCCTCGGTGCTGCTGAGGAACGGAGCTCCTTTTTAGGGCCCAGGAAGGGGTGTCTCTTACCATTACTGCTCCGTCCCCATCCCATCCTATTCATTCCCTTCTCTTTCTTTTTTTCCTTTTTCTCTTATCCATGAAGATTACACCTGTCTGTGTCTGATCACCCCTGGGGCTGGTATTGGACTTGACTGATTCTCAAGTGACACGGGGCTTAAACAGCCTTTGTTCCCTGACAGTATGAGTGATGGGAATGCAGGAAATGGTATTATCTCTCAGACGTTAGTTTTGTTTTTTATTAAGCCCTGCAAATAACACCTGCTTGTAAGCACAAACCAGCAGGTTGAATTAATCATGTCTAAAATATGGTATTCTCTTTCCTAAAAGGAAAATGCTAAAGACATAAAACAGAACCAAAATCAGTAATCCATGTATTTTGCATCTTGCATTTTATTTTGTACTAATGCTTAGATGTCTACAAGCTAATATTAACTCAACGCACCACCCAGTTGAGGAATTTTTGCACCATCTCCCAGGCAACCACAGGCTCTCAGGCCACCTGTGTCAAGGTGCCTCATGTCTGAGTATCTGCTTTCAAGTCGCCTGTTCTGCCACCAAGTTGCAAGACGTGACCCTCCACAGTAGAGCGACCTGTGTCCTCAGTCTAGAACGTGGTGTCGGTGTGGGTACCCTCCCCCAAGCTTTAGAGAGGGTGTGCCTTACACGGAGCTTAAAGGAGGTTGGGAGAGAAGCAGCCGAGGTTAACAGATGACGGCAAATGTACTGTAATAGAGGTTTGCTGTTGACCTGCTGCTCCTCCATCCCAGTGGCACTATCTGCTACAGGGCATCGCAGGTATGGTTCCTTATGCACAAATATAGACTGCTATTTCTGGGTGACTTCAAAAAGAGTTTCTGTAAGTGGGAACCATGTGTTCTACTTGGTGACATAAATGGAGGCTCCTTCTCCTGATTTTCTAGTTCACCACCTCGTCCTTTTCTCAACAGTTCGCAAAGGGTACCGGATCCAAGCCGACAAGGAGAGAGACTCCATGAAGGTCCTGTACTACGTGGAGAAGGAGCTGGCTCAGTTCGATCCAGCCAGGAGGATGAGAAGTAGATGTGAGTATCTGTTAGTTTTGTGTTGCCTATGCATCCTGCAGGGGTTCATCAATAAGAGGGATTTGGGTTTTACCAACTTGGGTGGCCCTGACCTGCCAGGTCTGAACAAGCAAGGTGCTGGTGACTCTATCCTGAAAAAGTAGCTTTGAGTACATAGAGGGGAGAGAAAGGGCTTCTGGTAGAAAGCAGAACAGTCATGTACCACATGTGTCTCCCCAGGGGCAATCAGATTGCTGGGCTATGCAATCCTGGAGTTGGAAGCGTTTTGTTAGAACAGGTTTGCCCTACTCCTCCCTTTAAAATACAGTCAAAATAATGACTGAATGACGTGTGTCATTCCTGACATGAAAGGGCCAGTGTTGAACAATCGTCCAGCTGCCAACCTGCTGCACGGAGGCCCCAGTGAAGGTGAAAGACAATCCTGCTAAAGGGCCTCATAAAAGAGAGGCCCATCCTCCTCTGAGGGGCCCAGCAGCAGAGACTGAGGGGCAAGTAAAGAGGCCACCCCTCTGGTTAAAAGAGCTTTAAATTACCTAGTCTGTAGGTGGCAGGACCCCAACACTTAACTTGCCCACGGCCTCTGGGGACCCGGCAGCTGGCCCAGCTGAGTCTTTGGGCTGGATTCCCAGTTACCATCTGTCGCTGTGGGCAGCACAGGGCAGGTCTGACGTGGACAGGCAAATTGTCAGGGTGCTGGCAGACATGGATGTGGGGCCACTACGTCCCCCTCTTGGAACCAGTGGGAGACCTGGTGGAACTGTTGGGGAAACAGTCCCAGACTGAAGGAGGCGGATTCCAATGAAGGACAACATTTTCCTCCCCGTTTGCAGTTCTAAATCCATTCTGTCTGGGGTGCACCCATTGCTGCATCCTCCCACTGCACCTGCTATAAAAAGACCGTCTCCAGATTGGGATGTCGGGAAGGCAGATGTCACTGCACCTGACATGTTAGTTGTCACAGTGCTGTCATGGAGCCATAAGGGACAGAGACAGAGAGTCAGCGATCGGGGAGAAGAAGCCTGTGGAGGAAGCCTGTGAATCTCACAGCTTGGAGGAAAAGTTAAAAACTGAGGTTAAAAGTAAAGGGCGACTCCTGGTGGAGGTGATGTCTTCTGTCTCCCTGGGTTAAGTCGGTCTCCAGGGCCTGGCTTGTCGTAAGGAATGAAATCTTAGCATCCAGGGGGATCTTAGAAATGGCCTGAGATGACCCATGTGGTGAGGAACCAGAAGAGCAGGGGGTCGAAGTGATGGAATCCGGACTAGAACTCAGCCCATCTCATTCCCAGGCCTGCGCTCTTTACACACAGAACTTGTGAGCAGGCTGTGGATGGCTCAACGGCCACAGCAGCCGTTTCTATTTGGAGACCACAGCCTTCCAGCTCACAGGACTTTAGGATGTCAGAGCTGGAAGAGACTGGCGTTGGTGAATTCCCTCCCTCATTTTACGGAGGAGAAGAGGGAGACCGGCTGGGAGAGCCACCAGGGCCAGAACTCAGCCAGTGCCAGCACGGGAGCCCGGGTCTCCCGGAGCCTGCAGGTTGACCTTATGATAACTGCATGGAGGTGAAGTAGGGACCCAGTTCACTTGACCTGGAGTAGGTCTAATCCTGAAGAGCAAAGTAACCCTGGGGATGGGTCATGGTGGTGGGACAGCCTTGAAGATCTGATTGCAAAATGGGTCTCATGGTTCCAGGTTGCAGCGAAGGGGTAATTGATTTGTAAGAATTGGGAGTTTCAGGTTCAGGCTCTGAATTCTCTAGCCAGTGTCATCTTCGTTTCCCTTTCCCCTTGTAAGTCTGGGGCACTCTCAGAATGTTTTTAGTCTAGAATCACAGGGCACAGATCAGCAAACTATAGCTGATCTACCTCCTGTTCTTGTACATAGTTTATTGGAACACAGCCATGCCATTTGCTTATATATATCTCCTTACACTTAGGTATGACTTATGTCACTTGTGTCTGGCTCCTTTTACTCTACAATGGCAGAGCTAATAGCTGTGACAGCATGGCTCGCAAGCCAAAAATAGTTACTTTCTGGCCCTTTGCAGAAAAAGTTTGCCTCTTCTGTCCCAGAGGCACATTATTCGGTGTCTGTGAAGCAGGGGATGTTGGTGTTCATGCTCAGAGTGGCAGGAATTTCAGAGTAGCAAATAAGCCAGACAGTCCGGCACTGTAAGTGGGAGGCAGAGACAGCCCTCGCCGTGTGGAGAAGCAGAAAAGGCCCAGCATCCCTGAAGTTTAAGGGACATTCCGAGACAACAGTGCAGTTTTTCAAAAGTCTCCCATAGTGCATTGTAAAGTTCTCTTCTGTACGGTTCCCAGGAGATTGGGATTTACTGAGATCATGAGAAAAGGAAGTTTTTGGATTTTACTAATCAATAGGATCTGGGCTATTTTCCTTTAATAAAGATGTGCACTGAATGGCGCATTCTTACGAGGAAGAAAAGGTTTAAAAATTAGATTATAATTCAAAACCAACTGATTGTATGACCAAAATGAATGGCATTCATAGTAAGCCCTGTATCTTGGTAACAGGACAAGGAGGCTGTGTTTATGCCATGGGGGAGGCCCCCCCTCCCTGTCATGGGTACAAATCAGCAAAAATTCTCTGCTCCTCCAGACAGTCGGGAATAGAGAGAAAGAGAGAGAGAGAGAGGCACCTGAAACACATTTGTGCCTCCCACATCCTATCTTGGCTTACCTTTCACTCAACAACCAGGCCTTACACCTTGTAAATGTTGTTTTTTTATATTTTTTTGAAGTTCTAACCAAAAGACATTAGAAAACAAATGGATTCAGTCACCCTATAAATAGATCCACTGGGCTTACTTCTTAAGTAAAATGATATTCAATCCATTTCAAAGTTCTATAAATAAATGGTTTGATTTTTTTTTTTTTCTTTCTAGACTGTGATTCTGGTCCTTATTCACAAGGGTTTTTGCAAAAAGCTACTCAGGCCACTTGAGGAAATGAGAAAGCTGCGAGCAGGCCCCACTCCCCTTACAATTTTAGGCTGAGGCAAGAGTTCAAGAGGAGGCCAATAGACCAGAAGTGCAGCCCACCCCCTTTTCTTCCCATACCTCCAAGCAGCGGTCCTGGCTACCTGTGGCCGCGTGCACCTGGAATACTCTTTGGAGGGAGGAGGGGGAAGATGTGTACCTAGGCCCTGGAAATGGACTCGGTGCCATTTGGGGAGGGCATTCCAAGTTCCTGGAAGAACGGCCAGAAGGGGGACGGGTGGACACTAGATGCGCAGTCCCCTGGACCTCATGGACTCCGTGCTGTGGAGGGGGCATGGCTGAAAGAGGCTGGAATGGCGGGTCTCTAAAGCCCGGCCAACAGCAGGGAAGATACTGTGATGTGTGGCTTCTCTCCCTCTCTTTTGGCCCCTTTTGGCTCATCATCACAGCTCATCACAGAATTACTCAAGAAGAATAAAAACATTTGAACACAGATGATGATGCCCAAGGAGGAGCCCAGCTGCTGAGCCCAAGTTCTGGGAAGCCTGCCTTAGGGGGCACAAGAACAGTTGTTTTTCCAATGCCAAGAATAGAGCACGTAGGAAGCCTCCCTCTCTGTAAGCAAGTGGGCCTGGAGCTGCAGCCGGTTCCTGCTGAGCTAAGCACACACACCACACTAGCTCAGGTCTGCAGCCCATGGGCTGGGCCCTCAGATGGGGGTCTCCTGGGGCCACTGGTCTCAGCCTGAAACAGTTTCCATCCTGACTAGGATGTAGACGGCTCTGTCGTGCTTGGTTTTGTCCCTGCAGATAACAACACCATCTCAGAGCTCAGCTCCCTGCATGAGGAGGACAGCGGTTTCCGCCAGTCTTACCATCAGATGCGAAGCAAGCAGTTCCCCATGCCGGGGGAGTTGGAGTGCGATCCTGAGTACTGGTCAGGCGTCATGGGAGGCAGCAGTGGGGCAAGCCGGGGGCCCTCGGTCATGGACTATGACAAAGAGGATCGGGAGAGCTTCAGGCACAGGTGACGGCTGCTGATGGGGGCTCTGGTGCTGGGTGCCGGCGTCGGAGCCCGGGGCGGGGAGGATGGGGGCTGTTCCTTGCCAGGAGCACGTGTGTCCCTGCCCTGGGTGGGTCTCCTGCCACAGCATGTGTTCTCTGTTGAGTGTCCCCTTCTCCCTCTGCTTAGCAAGGAAACACTTGAGAGCATGTAAGGAACTAGTCGGCCAAGGCCCTCTGAAATGGGTGGTCTAGGGCACTTTGTGGACCTTGTTGACATGTGCCTGCCCTTCTCAGACATTTTATCCTAGAACCTCTAAAAATTCCCACCCACCCATCCATCATTTTGGATCATTTGTTATGTGAAAGATAAAATGCCCAACACATTCTAACTATTGTATTTGATTCTCATAACTCTAAAAGGCACTATCTAAAAGGTACTATTAGTGTCCCCATTCTAAGTTGGGGAAACTGAAGCTTACCGATACCAAGGAAGTTACCCAGGGTCACATGGCCAGTGAATGTGGGAGGCCAAGATGTGTGTCCTTCCCCACTCACCTGTCCTTTACCTTGAAGGACAGCAGACATTGCCTTTTTCTCAAACTTAACCAACTGCAAGGGTCCCTCCGGCCTGCTGCGGGGAAAGGTAATTCGTCCCTCAGCTCCGAGGGAGGAAAGGCCTGTCTGTCACCGATTATTACAGGGGTCCCTGCAGCCACAACGGTGTGTAACGCCGTACCCCCGCTGGCCCCGAGGTGTGAGGCACGAGGCGAGGCTGTCGCCCAGAGGTCACTTAGTGATTAGAAGGCCCCAGCCTGTGCCAGCGCCGCGCAGATGGCGGCGTATCTCCATCCCCACGGACTCCCGGGACGGACCCGGGTGCCCTGGCCTTCCTCTGCCGTGTGAGCGTCCAGGGCGGGCAGGTGCTGGGGGCGCAGCCGGCTCGGTGGCGGCGCCCCGGCGCCCTCGCCCCCCTCGCCCCCCACCCGCTGACCGAGCCCCTCCGCCCGCAGCCAGCCGCGCTCCAAGTCGGAGATGCTGTCCCGGAAGAACTTCGCCGCCGGGATCCCGGCCGTGTCCATGGACGAGCTGGCGGCCCTGGCCGACCCCTTCGGCCCGCGGGCCCGCCGGGCGGACGGCAACGGCCACGAGGCCCGCGGCGCCGCGCGCTTCGAGCGCCCCGAGGCGCGCGCGCCCGCCGGCTTCTACCCCGGCTCGCCGGAGGGGCGCCCCGGGCCGCGGGGCCGCCGCGAGCCGCCCGGCGCCGACCGCTGGGGCCCCAGCCCGGCGCGCCGCAGGCCGGAGGACGCGCCGCTGCCGCGCCTGGTGAGCCGCACGCCGGGCGCCGCGGGCGCGCTCGAGGCCTCGCTGCGCGCCGGGCCCCCCGAGGGCGCCAGCCGCGGCGGCAGCCTGGAGACGCCGGGCCGGCGGGGCGCGCGCGGGGCCGCCTTCCTGGGCTGGGCGCCGCCCGCCGCGCTCGACGCGGGCCCCGGGGACGCCGCGGCCGCCGACGCGCTGCCGCCCTACAGCGAGCGCGAGCCGGGCCGCCGCCCGTCCCTCCGCAGCCGCGAGCCGCCCGTGCCCGGCGCGGCGGACCCGAGGAGGAGGAAGGACGCCGCCAGGAAGGCCGTGAGCGCGGGGCCGGGCGGGGCGGGGGGCGCCGGCAGCCTTTCGAGGGCGGGGATACGAGGGGTGCTGGGCTCGGGGGCGCCGGCGGCCTTCCGACGGCAGGCGGGGCTCCGCGTGCGCGCTCCCCGCGGAGGGCAGCCCCCCCACTCGGGCAGTTCGCGGAGCGCGGGCCGCGGCGCGCCCGCTGTGCGGGGAGGAGCCCCAGCCCTCTCGGTTCGTCGTCCGTCCTGTGCGGGGCCCTTTGGAGGCCCCATGGCCGTCCCTGGGTGCCAGCAGCCCTCAGCTGTGGGCTCTGGGCCTCGGGAGGCCCCCGGGGCCCCCCACGGGTGTTCCCCGGAGGTCCCGCCTGCACCAGAGGCCACCCTCCAGGCCCCGACCCACCCCTCCCACCGTTTCCAAGCCGGGCCTTTTCTTTGGCGTGTCGGTGCCGTGCGTTCTGACATGATTATTATCCCCTCCACGACAAATACCTTTCATTGCTCTTTTAACAGAAAAATGAGGTGACTGCAGTGCTGTGGGAAGGAAAGGAACTCCCGGGCGAGGAAGGGGTCTGGGGACACCTCCCGTGCCAGCTGTGGAGCTGTGCACGTCGCAGGCAGCCCCAACGGGGTGGGGACTCACTGTGTGGCCGTGGAACGACGTTCCATCTGGTGTATATTGGCTTGAGCACCGAACAAGGCTTAGGAGCAGGAGGCACAGCCTAGGGAGAGATCCCGAGTCAGGGCGGGCCAGGCTCTGGCACAGGTGGCGGACTCTGCCCGGGGACCTGTCTGCTGTGTTGGGCCGGTTTCCTTTAACCGTCGTGTGTGGTTTAACGTTGAGTCCTTTCTGCTCTTCCTCAGAGTGACTTTCCGACTAGGATGTCCCTTGTGGTCTGACGTTTGTTTTCGAGACATCTCTCAGGATGACTAGAAGGTCAGAACTGGACTACGGACGCGGGTAGGACACGTCCAAGAGCCAGCAGCCCCGGGACCTTCTCTGGCCAGCAGCGTAGAAGATTTTCTGATCTTTGCTTTGGCAAGGGATGGGGGGCAGCCTTTAAGAGAGGCTGATTCCAAACCTCGGTGCCCATCCAACTAGTTGGAGAAGCTTGTCAGGAGAGCAGCTGTGTGTGAGAACATCCCCACACGTGGAGTTCATCACCCACGGAGTTCATTCTGCCCAGTCTCCTTCCTTAGCTGTTCCAGGATTCCTCTTACAAATCCAAAACAGAGTTAGTTCTGGACTACGAATCCCCAGAAAACGCCTATGCCTGCAGAATGCTTCTCTACACCTTCTGTGCTGTGCTTGGAGGCAGAAGAATTTATCACTACAGTTAGGAGGCCTTCTGCTGACCCTGGAAGATGGCTTCGGGCAAAATATACCTTTTACTGCACCACCTGGCAGTCACTGGTCAATGACTGCTGTTTCACTAAAATCAGCCCTCTGGTGGGCTCAGTGACAGCGCCCTGCTGGACAGTCACAGAAATTATTTCCAATTGCTGTTCTGAATGACAGTTCGTGAGTGACTGGAGCAAAACAAAAGAGAGAATCCGTTTTGAAAAGCTAAGTGGCGTTTCTTCTGCCATTCTGAGAACATAGATTGCTTTTCTCGTTATGTACACAGTGGCATCTGAGTCTCGGACACCAAGGGCTCTCCTCATCCTCCCCTCCCTGAACCATCCACAGTTTGGTGCCACACACACAGCGCCTCACCTCCCTCTGCCCTCTGATTAGGTTGTCATCAGGTGCCTTTTGATACATGCTTAAAATGCACACATGAAGAAAAGAAGGAGAAAACAGCAGAAATGCACAATAGAGAAGAACGAATGGAAATTTAAGAGGAAAAGAATATATGGTCCTGTTATATTTTGGATGTGGGCCATTTTCCCCCACAAACTCTATTGGGTCATCTCTGGTTTTGTATTTCATTTCCCACACATTGTTTCTGCCATTCCAGGACCCCAGAGGTGTGGAGCATGCATCTCTCGGCCTCTCCAGGTTGCCATTCTAGCCTTTGGGAGATGAGGGACACCGCTTTCTCAGAGCCACCTTCCTATTCCCAGCCTTGCCTAAATGATCGGTTCTGCCTACATCCCAAAGCTAGATCTCTTTGGATTTTGTCATTTGTACGGATCACAGAAAATGACCACAAATTCTTCCCTTCTCATCGAGAGGTACAGTTGGTTTCTCCACCCTTTGAATCTGGGGTTGGTCATGTGATTTGATTGGGGCGGTGGCCCAATAGCAAATGCGATGGAGGCAGAGACTTGAAAGCTTGTGTGCGGGGCTCACCCCCTCTTGCATCTCTTGGGGACCTTGCATCACCACCCGGGAGAGCCTGGGCTCTCTCGCTCCACCAGGAGAGGAGGATTACCCCGGTTATCCAGTCTGACAGCCCGCCCACTCTCCATGGTTCACAAACACGCGGGCGAGCCCCGCCAAGACCAGGAGAAGAACTGCCTCGCTGAGCCCGGCCCGCTCTTGATTCCTGCTTGAGGCAGGAGAAGCGGATGCACCCTTTAAACGGTCATTTCTCTGTAAGGAAGATCTGACTTTTTCTCCTTGTCTGAATATTTGACTCCATCTAACCTTAGGTGTCTCACAGTCTCCACTTTCTCTGACAGACCTTTGTCAAAGCATTTCATCGCACGCTATTATGGTGGGACATGGGGTTGGGTCAGATCACTAGAGGGCAGTGATGTTTGGCCTCCCTGTCCCCCTGCTCCCAGCAGTGGTCCGTTCTCTGTCTTCAGATCCACGGACAACTTTGGAAGAAGGTTTCTTCTCCAGCGTCTCCTTGGCCTTCCCCAGAGCCACTGGACTGAAGCTGAGCCCTATTCTCAGAACACCATTCCACTGGTATCTATTAAGTCATGGCATTTCCCAAACAGTCCCACGTGTGCAGTGAAATAAAGAAGGTCTGGGTGAAGGTCAGAGGCTGACTACCGATGTTGGGAGGAGGATCGGCCTCCTGAGGACTTCACAGTGGCTTTGGGCTGTTCGGCGGGGGGAGGACCAGCAGGATGTCTTCGCCCAGTGCTGGCACCCCCATGGGCTGGAAGACACAAGCCATAACATTGGTGCTGAGTTTTACACTTGCTGGTGCCCGGCCTCTGAAAGCCTGGGTCTAATCTGTCTGTTTAGGCCCCAGTTTGGTTCGAAAAGATTAAAACATCATTTCTTAGTCACCAGCTTTGGATTTCCACTTGCTCAGGCAATTCTGGAGAATATGGGTACTTGTCGTAGCTACTATCTCTTTACACTGAGCACTGTGCCAGGCTTCTCACCACCAAAGAGCGCATAGCACCAGCTGCAGAGACCAGAAATACTGCTTTTATTAGCCAGGGGCAGGCGTGATTTCTGTAAGGGTGGAGGGCAATACTGGGGAAGAATTATTAAAATTGGAAACGTGCAGTTCCAGAGGCAACAGTGCCACAGACAAGGAAAACACAGAAGGCCAGAGGGCCCTGAAAATAACCTGGGGAAGTGGGGCCAGGCTGCCCTCTGCAGGGCTCCATAAATCGCTTAGGCTTCCAGGCCCCCCACCGCAGGATGAAACAGCCGTGCTGGGTATGTGCACAGGAGACAGAGCTGACCAGACGCAGGCGGAGCTGGCCGCCCTCCGCACCTGGCGTGTCCTGTTTCTTTTCCCCCAAATGGCGTGTCCTCTGTAGGAAGTGCTTACATGTGTTAGCTTCCTTCCTAGTTTTTATTGGGATACAAAATAAGTCAATGTAAGACATGGTCTCTGTCCCCTGGGACATTAGACATGCCCAAGGTTCTATGTCTATAATATGAAATACTGCTATGGATAAATTAAAATAAACCCAGAGAATTAAAGTTTTTTAATTTAAATGGATGTATTTTGATATTTGTGTGGTCTGTGTTTGTGCATCCGCCCCACTTAAAGATACGCTCAGTGGTCTGAAAAGCCAGTATTAAAACATCTGAAGGAGAGGAGGTGGATGAGGATGGGAGCCGGAGTTAGAGGCCTCGGGAGTGATGGGTGAGCTGCGCTTGGCCCGTGAGTCAGCTGAGTCAGGGATGTGTTGCACGAGGGCGCGTGGGTGCAGGGAGCAGGACGTGTCCTGGTGGATGATGCGTTCTCCAGGCCGTGCATGGACGCGTGAGGAAGTTGGGCACGTTTGCTGTGGAGTTGGTGGTAAGGGGTCAGCTGTTCCACCCGAGTGTGCTCACGGGGGAGCTGGCATCTGCCTCCGTAGGGGCTCAGTTCTGCAGCCCGGAGCGTTGTGGCCACCCGCCCTAACACAAGACAGGTTTGCGGAGAGGGTGGGCATCTCCCCTGCTTCTCATGATCCTCGCTATGCACCTGGCACAGGACTGAGCAAATGAGACCAGAAGGGGCTGCCACACTAGCCCAAGGTGCTCTGTGGAAAACACCTGGCTACATCTGTAAATATTTCTAAATAGTCTGAAAGACGTCAGAGAGGTCTGGAGAATTGGAAACCTCCAGGTGCCCTGATCTGATTCAACCTTATGCAGCCTTTGAGGGAGGCTGAAGTTACATATTGCTGTAACCCTGCCCCCTTTCTTTATAGATGGAGAAGTAAACCATTACTGCCATTAATGAAGACACAAACCTAATCAGGTCTTTAGACTCCAAGTCAGTAGGTCTTTTCTACTAGATTGGTGTTTCCTCAAATCGCCTAACCATACAAATGACTTAACTGCTGTTAAAAATGCATCCCTGGGCCCTGCCTTGGAGGATGATTGCATGTGTCTGGAGCCAGAGTTTATACTTTTAACATTTCAGGACGGTCCTGTGATCAGATGCGTTTGGGAAGTGCTGCACTAGATCATACATCTAGGCCCTGGTAAACCCCCAGCAGTTGGTCCTGAGGCTTCCTTGGGCCTTGAGATTTCTGCGCATGTCCTGGTGAGGGCCCACGGACTCCCTTGGGGCTGGCAGAGGCAAAGCCCTCAGCAGGCTGGCCGTGCAGGTGGTGACTGGCTCGCTTTACACCTGTGCGAGGCAGAGGGAAAGGAAAGCTAGGCACGCTCCTCAGGGGCCTGTTCTGGAGGTTTCCAATCCTAGAACAGTGATTTGTTATGACAATCTCAGATCTGACAACAAGAATTACAGGTAATTTTCTCATTCCCTTGATGTCATTCTGAGCAAAACTTAGATCATGAATAGAAAGAAAAGAGACCACTGGGGAGATGGCAAAAAGAAATCATTTTTTGAAGCTTTCATATTATCAGCCTGGCTGGTCCACCCACTTCCATCTTAAGGCCCCAAATGAGTTGGGCAAGAATAATTAAATCTACATGATGTATCCTTCCCACATCAGATTTAAATGCCACCAAAATCTTACAGGAGTTAAAAATCGATTTATAGCATGTAGAGACCCAAATTCACCAAAATAGGGGCCCAGGTAAAATCCTAGAAGGAAAAAGTGCCTCATGTTTTTCTGCCAGGTTCCTTCTTCCTAGTTACCTGAGAAGCTCCTGAGTGAAGCTCTAAGCCAGGGCCTTTCCCCCTAGAGTGAAACAAGGAGAATGCTAAGCCGATGCAGGCAGAAGCCCGAGTTTTACATTGCCTGGGGGTGATAAGGTTAATCGTAATATCTGTATGGTTTTTATGGCATGTTACTGCTTACAGGCCACCTTCACGTGCATTATCCCATTTGATCCACAACCACCTCCTGTGAGCGAGGCAGGCAGGGTGATATGGTCCCATTAAATAGTACAACTGAGGCTGAAGAGGCTGAATGCTTTGCCTAAAGTCAAATGACCTTTAAAACCGCAGAGCCAGGCCTTCTGACCGTCTATCCAGGTTCTTTCCAATCCCTGCAATAAATGTGGGACTGGACGCTGCCTGACTCTTGAGGGTCAAGCACCTGGCGAGGAGAGTCCTGGGCCCGCTCTCATGCCGGGCGGTCAGTGGTGAAGCCGGGAACGCGGACGCCTGCTGCTCCTTCATCCCACCAGGCACAGTCCACAGGCGCTGCTCTGTGAGGGGGTCAGCCGCCACTCAAGGGGTTTCATTTTCTTTAGCTGTGCTGTGTGGAGAAAAGACTTTGGTAAAAATGTGCTTCAGATTTTAACATCCTTTCAAAGAGAAGTTTCTGAGCCAGACTACAAACTCACCTAGACCCAGAATTCTGGGGCTCGTGGGTGACCTGCTTAGGAACAAACTGTCTGGCATCTTTGCTGCATTTTGGGATTTGAGGTAGAACTAAGAGGGCCAGACATAGAGGGAGACAATGAAGCCGTTTAATTGAAAGTTGATTGGAGTTCCTTGGGGTGGACATGGGTTCGTGTGGCCTGACCCACTTGTTCTGGAAAAGCTAAAAGACATGCAAGAAACTTCTCTCTTACCTTGGCTTTATGGAAAAGCCACGTTATTCTCAAAGGTATTAGACACTAACCCCTGGGAATGTCCCTTGCGGGAATAAACAAAAAGGGAATACAAGGAAACAACGGGACAAAGAGGGGTCAGAAATCCCACCGCGTCACCTGCCCACTTGTTTTCGTGCCCTGTCTGTGGCGTCCAAACCAAAATGTTTGTATTGTGGTTGCTCGTGAGTATTGTTTCAGCATCAGACATACAAAGTGGATTTGGCTGTAATGTTGTAGACTAAATAAACCGTTTTTACCTAATTTGTTATCCAGAACTCAATACAACTAACTATGTTTAATCATGATCTGACATTAAATGTCCTCGGCAGAGAAAAACAATCCTACAGTCTGTGGCTGCGATCGTCCTGACTCCTGTAATAGAGGAAGAAATACCGTGGGGCTCGGGGGGGTGGGGGGCACGTACTGGCAGAGCATGATGCAGTCCTTCCGGGTGGTCATGGGCTACGGCCTGGATGACCTCCGCAGCCGCCCTTAGCGCTCTCCACAGACCGTCGCACACTCGGGACAAGACGAGGAACAATGGGAAAGGTGTGGTGACCTCTAACTCATTTTCAAGAAGAGCACAAGCTTTTGCCTGCTAGAAACGGCACTTGGGGAAGGGATGAAGGGGGCTGTCAGTGGGAGGGCATTTTAAAAGAGATTCGAGAAGTTCCATAGCATCATAATGAGGAGAAGGCAACTTAAACCGTTGTAGCAAAGGAAGCGATGAGTACCTCAGAGAGCTCTTCATCCTTTCCCAGCCAGGCCCCGAGAGAGAGTTCCAGATCTCAGGGTCTTGGCTGAATGGGATACCTGTCCTTGCAGAAGCACCTGGACTCACTTCTCTTCTTTTAGTAGTTGACTTAAAAATGTTGACATGTGGATTTCCCTTAAAGATAGACTCCACAATGATTTAACTCTGATTATCTTCTCTGGACTTCCGCTGTTTTGTCCACTGTTTTTAATTCCATCTCATTTTTTCAGCTTTCTAAAATATTGTGTTTGATTTTATAAAATGTACAAAGTGTTTGTTGAGCATTACCCACATTTTTCCTACTCATCTTCCTACATTTCAGATCTTCTTTTGAAATCCTTCTCCTTCTTTGTGAAGGAAGTTTTCTTCAGTAATGGTCCGTTGGTAGAATGCTCTATCCATTTTTGTTGATCAAAAACAAAGGCTTTACTTCATTCTTATCCTTGAAAGATAATTTCACCAAGAATACAATTTGGGATTAATAGTTATTTTTTCTCAGGCACTGAAGACATTATGCTGCTCCCCTCTGTCTTTTATTGTTGCTTTTGAGAAGCCAGTTACCAATTTAATTATCCTTCTTTTGTAAGTAATCTGTCTTGTCTCTCTGGCTGTTTTTAAGATTTTCTCTTTGTCTCTAGTGTTTGGAGGCTTAATTAGCATGTGACTGGGTGTGGACTTCTTTTTACTTACTCAGTTTGGGATTTATGTGCTTCCTGTATCTGTGGATTGAATTTTCCATCAATTATGGAAAACTCTCAGCTATTAAACATCAAATATTTCTTCTCCTCTTTAAACTCTCTTTTGACAATTCCAATTGGGTATATGTTAGACGTTATCATCCTACCTGCGTATTGCTTCACCTATCTTTTGTATTTTTTTCATCTTTGTCTTTCTGAGCTGTATTCTGTGTAAGTCCTTCAAGTTTGTTTTCCAGTTCACTACTTTTCTCCTCAATTGACTCTTAATCTCTTTCCTTTGGGTTTTAATTTAATTAATATATTTTTCATTTCTAAAAGGTCAGTTTAGCTTTCTTTCAGATCTGCTTGGTCATTGTTGATACTGTCTTGCTTCTAACTCTGGTGTATGATTCCTTCTTATTTCTTTGAGTACATTAAATGTACTACTTTTACATTTCATACCCAGTAATTCCATCATCTGCAGTCTTTGTGGGGCTAATTTTGCAGTTTGTCCCTTCTGCTAACTCTCACTCATGGTTTTTTGTTTCCTTATATGCTTTTTAGTTTTTGATTGTGAACTCATATTTGGTGGAATGCCATGTTACACTGGTGCCAGTCGAGAAGGACCTTTCTTGCTCCTTATCTCACCTTACCTTACATCCATCCTCCTTTTCTCCATGGTAAGTCCACATAGACACAGCAAGAGGAATGGAAGTGCTAAGTGGGAAAAATCTAGAAGGCATATGCATTCCTCTCTGGTGCAAGCTTCTAGATGAAAATAATCCTAAAATAAGTGTGAATAAAGTGCAGGTTCCTATGGCCAGGATCCTCCCCTGAACCTAAACTACTTGATGATGTAACTGGCCTGCTGCTAGGCTACTGCCTCCACACCCATATTAGCTGTTATTGACCGAGCTGTGCTCTGGGCAGAGGCAGAGACAAGGAGGATTGCAGACCTGCAGACTATTGCCTGCAGATGTAAATCTAGTTCTCGACCTATTGCTGGGAGAACAAGCCAGGTAATAAACCCTTACCTGGGCACTCACCCCAAGAACATTCCATTGTTATTACTTCGTCTCACTGAAGCCATAGTGAACTTGCCTGGGGCTGAAACCCATTGGCAAGACAATAGGGAAGAGCAAGAAGCTTTCTGCATACTGTTCAGAGTTTGATCAGTAAAAAAGAATCACTATTTTAATTATGGAAATGACACTATTTGGGGGGTTAAAAGTGAACAGAAGGCCACTATAATCCAAGAGAAACCAAAGAAATTATAGATCTAGATTTCATTCAAGAAGCAAGGATGGAATAGACCCATAGGATGGGTTAAAATTAGGCAACTGTGAGGAAAAATAATTATGTTTATACCCCATTATACCCCACTGATTACCACTTGTTTAATGTAAAAGTCAAGAAATAAAGAAGTAGGCTGATTTCAGATTCTGAAAAATCTTGGCAGAGACATCCTAATAACACTCATCACATCATTTAGGTGAAAGCTGTGTCTTCTGCTGAATTTTAAGCATTTCCTGAATGCTTATCAGGTGGCCTGAAATGACTCACCGCGTCCCACAGGTCTGAGGCAGTAGCCTGGTCACTCCGAAAAGTGGAGTGTTAGCCTGACGCGCCATCTAGTGGCACACGTCCCAGGAGCATCAGGTGCTGACTCCCCGGGACTCGAGGCATTGGGAAGAGGTGCCCCTCACATTAAGAGACGTATTCTGAAAAAGCTACATGGGGATTCACTTGTAGCGAATCATGTTAAGTGCATTAGGAGTTCTTTATTTAGAAGCGGTGGGTTTTTGTGTATGTTCTGCAAGTTTAGACTTTGCCCTGTTATGTTCTCAGGGAAGGCGAGACCTTGTGTTTCTTGCCTTGGGACCAAGTGGAAATGAGGCACATGCCTCCTTTGATTTAAAGCTATTTTAATGTGTGCCTTCTAACACCACCGAGTTACAAATGCTTTCTAAAGTCACGTCAGACTCTGATGCTGCAGAATTATAGTGAAGCCACTTTCTCATTACCAAGCAAAAGTCAGGCCATTTGAACTGTGCAACCGAGGGACTTTAATCTATTCGCTGGCCTTTGGCTGTAAAAAAAATGAATCAATCTCTCTCTCTGTCTCTTGCTCTCACTCTCACTCTTACTGTCTAAAAAACAAGCAGAGAAATTAAGAGTTGGTCTCTTATATTGAAACACTTAAGAAATCCTTGCCCTCAGGAGATATTTTGTTTACATAGTTTGTGCAACAAGGTTGCACCGGTGTAGTCTTCCCGGCTCACTTTGTTTCCTTCCTGAAATGTTCATTCTCCAGGAGAGCAAAGCCAGAGAGATACATGTGCGGACTTCTGTTTAGCACTGTTCTCATAAAAGCCCTTTTCAACTGGGTGCAATTCACCTATAATGGACGAACTAGCACCCACCTGCCTCCCCTACAGGCTCTTGATGTTGCTTCTATGGTCCAGGCAATTGGCTTTTCTCATTTCTTCATGCCAGGGAGGCAGCCACTTACGCTGCAGCTGAAAGGTTTTTTTCCCCTTTTGCAGCGTTATGAGTCAAACATCTTTTGGTTGGAAATGACTGAAAGCCAAGTCAGACGAGCTGAAGAAAACAAACGGAGAGGGTGGAGGGAGCTTATCAGGAGGGCCTGGAGTAGCTCATGGGATGGAAGATGAACTGTAGAAACGGAGGGAAAATCTGGGTCCTGGTGTAGTCAGAGTCTACATCCCTTATTCACATCTGCTTGCCGTTTTACATCTGTTCTTTCCCCGAGAGGACAGACCTCCTCTGCAAGGCAGGAATATAGCCACTGGAAGTCCAAGGATCACAGTTTTCCAGTTCATGTGACCAGGCAGGTGAAGAGTTGCACGCATGAGAACAACCTGGGGAAACACTGTGACTGACCCATATTGAGTCATGTGCCCAACTTTGAGCTAAATGCTGTGGCCAGAGAGATGGCAAATCCTGACGGGGAGGCTGAGACACTGGGGTGGACAGGCTACAGGACAGGGGTATTGCTCCAAAGGAGAGAGGGTGGTGTTAATAACAGACATAGACTATGGGGTGCTGGGCAGACAAAACCCAGGAACAGCCACAGGCACCACTATACATCCAGAAACGTCCTTCCTGTGGTCCTAGTGCCTGGACGAGCCCCAGACACGACACCAGGGGGGCTGGGCACACCCGAGGACCCAGGGCGTCCAGGGCGCTGTTTTCACTGCATGACAAACGCCCCCCAGCCTTCCCCGCCCCGTGCTTCCCTTGGTGAGTCTCTGCTCACTCAGACCTGAAGTCCATCTCGTGTCACCCCGTCAGGTAGGGCATGTCACCTCTTCCCCGGGTTTCTCCCTCCTTCTCTCCCACCTCCCGTGCTGCCTTCTGATAACTTACCTTCTACTTTGTGGCCAGAAGCTCTAGAGAGCTTCCAGAAAAATATGGGACCTTGGGGCCAGTGCCATCCCCCCCTTTCCTCTAAGTCCCTTAGAACTTAAGACTGCTGCTTTCGTATCCACCTCTTCATTCTCTCCTGTGCAAGCAGGAAAGGAGAACTAACTGAGTCAGGAGAATCGGAAGTTCATCACGCCGCGTGTCGCCGAGTGAAGGCCGTGCTCAGCACCAGTCTCTTCTCCGGAGCCACGGCCTCTCCTGTTCCTGCTCTCAGGGGGGCTGCCCCTCTGTACCACCTCTCTCAAGGGAAGGCCACTGGGGCAGAGTCACTGCAGACCATGGCTGCACTCTCTCACATGGCTCATGGGAGTCCTGCAGGGGGGGAGTCACTCATCTGTGACCCTCATCTGACCTGTAATCGTTGTGGGTGTGCGTGTGTCTGCAGGGCTGGTCGTGTAAGGATACGATCCAAAAGATTTGACGGGACAGTGTTTGACCAAAACGTATTTGCACATGCTATGGAAAGTGGATTGATGATATATGTGCCTTTTATATTATATTATTTGACTTGGAGATATATATATTTTTTAATTCAGTAGTTGCCTCCAAGCGCCTCACCCTCATCTGACTGTAGATGATCCATGACACTGCGTTTTCTTTCCATTCCAGCCCTTGACACAAGAATTCAAACAAACTATTGGACACGTTTTAACACATCTAGAGCAGCAGACTCTTGAAGGGGAAAAATGCATTTATTGAGAGATGTTCCCTTAGGAGAAGCCACTGCGCCCAAGGCGAGGAGAGCTTGGAGAGTTCCTCATTTCCCAGGGAGACACTTCAGATGTATTAATTCTACCAGACGAAGGTGGGTTTTCAAAATGCCCAAGCTCTAGTCACTCGAGCAGGCCATGGGGAGTTTTCAAAAGGAAGCCCTCTGCTTCGGCCCCGGGGGGGCGTTTCAGTGAGACCCCGTCCGTGCCCCCGACGTGCACACAGCTCCGTACCATGGCCAGTAGGGCTCTCACTCCAAGAAACTCATCAACACGTTTTTTTTTTTTCTTTCAAGGAAATTCAAAACCCTGTGAGATATTTTAAATTCTTGACGTAAGGAGAGCAGCATTTTTATATAAAGCTGTCAAATGCCCCTCACAGTAGGAGACAGAAAACACCCCCCTGAAGGCTCTCACCCTAAGAACTGGAAGGCATCAGAGGGGGGCTCCCGGCTCAGGTGTGCAGAGGGCAGCCTGGCATTGGGCCGCGCGGACCCACGTGGAAGGCGCCGGGGCACCGGACTGTGTGCCGAGGACCAATGGCTGCCTGGCCCCTGGATCCAGGCAGCAAATGCAGCAGCTCCAGGTTCATCCAGGGGGGCAAGACTGAGCAACTGCCCTGCGAGCCACGTCACGACCTGACGCCGACTCTCAGCTGTGAACCCCCAGAGGTGCATGGGTTTCTTCAGCAGAAAGCTCAACAGACATTCCCTTGAAATTAAGATACCTGGTGAGGCTAAGATCTGACTGTTACTCCCTCTTAAAACCTTTCTGGCTCCACAGTCTTTCTGACCCACAGTCTGTGCCCTGGAAGCCACGAGGCTCTGGGCCCTCCGCCCCCCACTGCCGTGGCCGCCTCGTCGCCAGTCTCTCTCCTTTTCCTATGTTTCTGCTCTGCTCTCCAGCGATTGAAGGCACAGCTGCTGGGCACCTCTGCGCCTCTCTTGCCCAGTGCCTTCCTCTCCTTCTTCAGGCACTTTCCTACTTTTCCTGTTTTAAGGTTCGGTTCGGGTGTCACTCTAGGAAGCCCTGCTCCCACCAGGCTGAGCTAAGAGCCTCCGTTTCACGCCTCCACACTGTTGTTCAGCCATCACTGAATTCAGCACACTAGCTCAAAACAGTCTCTCTTTGTTTCTGTCCACCTGCTGCTATGCACGTCCTTTGAACACATTCCTTCTCTGTACCCTTCAGGCCACTGTGGTGCATGGCACACCGTGGGCTCTCAACGTCAGCTTGATTGAACCAAGCAGGATCATTTTATTATACCGAGAAGCTCTGATCTCAGGAGGCCTGGAGAGCCAGCACTCCCACGCAGGCTGGGTGTGCTCCAACACTTTTACATCCGGGTCACATCTCAGCCAGTACAAATGGTGTCACTCACTTTCAGGCTGTCCTCCTAGCCATATGTCAGAACAGAGGTTGGAAAACTTTTTAAAAGGACCTGCCAAGAAACCTGTCCCTTTCACAGGGACATTAATGCCTGGAAGAGTTTGGAGGGCAGGAGTTGGGGATTGTTTTCATTTAGAAGCCACGGTCAAGAGGCCAAAGATTTTGGAGGCCCTGTGCTGGCTGCCAACCTCAGCTGCTCAGCCCTGGCGGAGACATGGACCAGGCGACCAGGCCATAGGCCACAAGCTTTCTGTGTGTTGTTATCAGCACCTAGACCAGGAGTTACTATTCCCAAGCTCAGGAGAACCTCCAGCACAGGCACCTGCCCCAGGGCCACGCTGCACCACTTTCAGCTCCCCCAGACACAGCACGCACCCTCCCAGTTCCACACCTCTGCACACACCCACCCATCTGCCTTAAAAGCTGTGTCTCTCCCTTGTGCCAGGAAAAGTCACAAACACTGTCCAGTAACTTCGCCTCCTCTGCCAAGACTCCTTAGACCCTCCAGGCTGAGTGGGTCACGGTCCCCGCTGAGCTTCGTGATGCTATAATGCCTCTGGGAAGGCAAACCATATTTTCCACACCAAAGACTGCAACACATGATTTGACATATCAGCTGACAGGCAGACTGTTTGAAAATCGAGGGTAAATGGCTTTGTGATTATAGTACTTATTACGTTATATAGAAATTGTGCGTGCCTGCCTGGGTGGTGTGCCCCTCAAGGCCACAGCCGTCTCCTGCCCACCGTTGTGTCCGCAGGTCTAGTTCAGTGCCTGGTGATGATTAGCGCCTTCCTCGCTTATTAGATTAAGGAGGATGGATCTCTTCCCCTGGCTTCAGCAAATACTCCTGGGAGAGCAACATAATAGACCAGTTCTATACACTGTTCTTCCCCTGAATCTTCACTTCGTTTTGCTTTATCAAAGCACTCTTAAAACATCTGTTTCTACTCAAAGCATCCATAACCGATGACAATGAAAATTGTTACCAATCAAACAGGGGCTTGCATTTTGGCTGAGTTCACAAAGACTCAAACTAAGAAGATGAAACATAAGGGCAGAGGGAGAGGCGTCTTCCAGTTAGAGGGCAGAAACTGGATGGGTGGGCAAGTTTTCTGGAGTCTCTGGAAGCATAGCTCATGTAGGTATTCCCAGGGACAAGAACAGATCATTTCAAAACTATACCATAGTACAGCCACTTTGGAAATTTGGTGGTTTCTTGCAAATCTAAACATAGTCTTACCCTAAGATCTGGCAGCTGCACTCCTTGGTGTTTACCCAAAGGAGATAAAAACTTACATCCACATAAAAACCTACACATGGATGTTTACAGCAATTTTATTCATAACTGCCCAAACTTGGAAAACCGAGTTGTCCTTCAGTAGATGAGTGGATAATTAAATGGGGCACATGCATACGATGGAACATTATTCAGTGCTAAAAAGAGATGAGCTATCAAGCCATGAGAAGACATGGAAGGAACCTAAACACATAATACTAAGAGAAAGAAGCCAATCTTTAAAGGGTACATACTAAGCTGAAAATGAAAAAGCCTACCTACTGTATGAGCCCGACCCTATAAATCCTGGAAAAGGCAAACCTCAGGAGATGGTAAGAAGCTCCTTGGCTCCCAGGGGTGAGAGGAGATAAGGAGGGGTGAATAGGAAGAGCATGGAGGACTTGTAAGGCAGTGAAATTATTGCTTTTGTACCTTCCCCACTGATCTATTCAATTAGAATCCCCATAGATAGGTTCTAGGTATTTTGACACCCAACTCTCTGTAGAGAAGAGATTAATCTGTGCAATTTGGAGAAGGACGTCCCAGTTTGGGTTCTTCCCCAAGAAGCATACCCTGAAACCAGCAGTTTGTTGGGGAGCTTGTTCTAGGAAACACTGACAGAGAGCATGAAGTAAGGGAGAGGACAGGAGTCTATGAGACGGCACTGTTGGGGCAGTTACTGCTCCCTGCAGCTGGCTCTCAGTCCTGACAGAGGATTCTGCAAGACTGTAGGGGTGCCTGCACCACCCCGACTGAGACCTAAGGAATCGGGAGTATTTACCCCTTGACTCCACTCCCATCTGTGTTCAAGCTGCTTCTGGGGCATTAACTTCACCTTCTTGTCCTCCTTGCTGGGCTGAAGGAAACTCCTCAGGCAGAGCATTGTGGATGCTCAAAGTAAGTAAGCAGCTTTGGCTTGCAGAGGTGAGAGAGTGCAAGGTAAGGGGGTGTAGGTAGGACACTGACCAGCACCTGCCAAAGAAGTTAATATCATAGACAAAACCAAATGTACAGACATCCTTTCCGATGATTTTGCAGACTAAGCTAGGTTGTATTACGTATCCAATAGTCTGCCTTCCTTCTCTGTCCTTGCCATGGCTGAAGGGTCAACAGAGTGTAATTCTCCCACCTTACTGATTTTGGATTGGCCATGAGGCTGCCTTTGTCCAGTGGAAGGTTAAAAGATGTGATACGAACAGAGGCGTTAAATGACCTGCATGGCTTGGCTAGACCTCCTCTGTTTCTACCTAGGATTCCACAGTAAGGAATCGATCCTACTAAAATACACACATACACAAATAAAGCATGCAAAATAATGGCCATTGCAGAATGATTGTAAGGGCAAAAAAAGGGAAGGAACCTAATAGAAAAATACGTAAATAAGATATAGTATATTCTTATTATGAAATGTTATGCAGTATGTCTTTACATGGAAAGGTGTGAGCGATACACAAATTGGAAACGCAAATTGCAGAATTATATGTAATCCCTCTTCTAACAATAAGAAATTATAATTATGCCTATGTAAGACTCATATTTGCATCTTTCTTATATACCTACAGAAAAAAATGAATTTAAGAAATATTTGGGCATCACGGTTGGGGGAAGTTGAGAGAGGTAACTCCAGCTAACAGTTTTTTAAATGTCACACATGAAGCATGTATAAGATGGAAAATTTAACAAATAAAAGATATGAAATGAAAGTGAAAGCCCTTTTCCTTTTCATCTCACCAGCTCCCATTGTAATAACGATTCCCTGAAATTCATTACTAAATATTGCAGCGCACATATTCACATCATATATGCATCTACTTTAGCCATTCTTGTTAAATCTTACCAATCCTACTGCAACTTGTTCTTTGACTCTTAAAGGAACAGAACCGCCTATTCTTTCCACAGAGGCATTCTTATTCCATTATATGGCTTCATTGTAATTTAGTTAATTTGACCCTTACTTTGGAATACTGGATTTGGCCAGTCTTTTGCTATTGCAAAACAATATAGCAATAGATATTGTTGTAATACATTTTGCCAAACATTTGTAGCTATGTGTCTTGGGTAAATTTATGGCAGAGGAATTACCAGTGAAAGGAGGTGGGCATCTTTAATTTAGACAGATACTGTGAAGTTTTCATCCAGAAAGAATATGCCAATGCACGTTCCCACCAACGATCCATGCGAGCTCATTTCCCTGTTGGGCTTGAAGTACTAGGTGTCATTAAACAGCTGTCTTTGCCAATCAGATCATGAAAACAATCTTCTCTATTCACTGAGGTTTTATTTGCATTATATTTAATTATGAGTGAGGTTGGGTATCTTGCCGTTTGTTTTCTAGCCAGTTGTGATTCTTTTTCTGCAAACATTAGGTTTTTTGTTTTGTTTTGTTTTTTACCATTTTCCTCCTGGCTTATCATCTTTTTTATACTGACTTGTAAAAACTCTTTGACAATTGAGTAGGCGTAACTTTTCACCAATTGCTTTGCAAACACATTTTCCCAGGTTGTCACCAGTCTTTTGACTTTGTTTATGGCATTCTCCCTGTGCAGCTTTTTGAAATGCTTATATGGTCAAATATATTAATTTTGTTTCTTAATGGCCTTAGGATTTTATTCTTAAAATGGCCTTGCTTATTATCACTGGGTATAGATTCTTTTGGAACTTTTATAGTTTATGTTTAAATTATTGATCCAGTTAGAATGTATTGTGGTGAAGAGGGGAACGTTTAACTTTGTAAGCATCTATATGGTTTGTCTAAAACAAGCACGTGTTGGCTTCAATACTTTCAAAATTCCAGTAAAAGAAAAGAGACAAAGCATAATAACCCTCAAGGCCTGGAGATGGAAAGATCAGGTAGAGCTATTTTAATAGTCTTGATCAGACACATTCATTCAGTACATTGACCACCTATTACTTGTCAGGCCCAGTGCTAGGTCCTGAAGATATAATAAGGGCCTGGACTGAAGAATTGACAGTGGGCGGTAACAGGAAGGAAAGGAACGGGTGATGGAAGTGTTCAGCTGGTAGAATGATCACCATGGCAACAGAAGCCTGCATCATCACTATGGAGACGGTGCTTGAACCACTAGAGGGGTGGCGACTCTGCAGGTGGGGGTTTGAGAAAAGGTAAACAGGTGTGTTGCAGATTTCAGAATGACACTACTTCTTGCCCATCTGAGGTTATTGTCTCGCTTTTTCTCATTGTTCTATTTCAAAAGCTAGAGATGAAATAGTTCACGGGTAACAAATGCACCAGCCAGGGAACAGCCTTTTATTCAAGGAAGTTACCATCCAATATGATGCGCAGTACAGCCAAAGTGTCCTGGTGTCCTGGAGCTCTGCTGCCCAGGCCGCCCGGATGATGGGACAGACGGTCATACTGTTTTTTCCCTGCAGCAAGCTCCATCCAACACTGAAAGCTGGAGAGAAATGTATCTATGGCTGGGACTGGGGCTTGTTTCCATGGGAGATTTGGTCAGGGCTTGAGCTGTTTGATTATATTGTTGTTTGTCTACAGCCAATACGTGGTAGGCTTCGCCTTTGCAACAGCACAGGTGGGGTCAAATTTATCATTGTGCAGGTGACAGTGCCTCTTTGCCGTCCTCCTTCCCCCTCCACTAGAGCCTCCAGCCTCCCTTTTGGGAAGCTGGGGCCTTGGGCAGTCCTGCAGGCAGAGGTGTCCGACGGGCACTAAGTCAGCCTCTGCCACCAGCTGCATTTCTGCCACTACCTGGCTCTGGTCACTGCTCGGGCCCTGCTGGCCCTCTCTTCCAGAGCCTGGCCCCCGTGCCAGCCTCCCCTCTTCCCAGCCCACCCTCAGGCGCAGCCCTGGTCCCCATAGCACAGCCCACCCAGTTTTCACTCTGCGTGTGAGTTTTTTTTAAGTTCAAGGATAACCAAAGGGCAACTTTGAGCTGGTAATCAGATAAAACTGCTTTTTGGGCCAAGGCCCAGTCAGGCTCAACCTCTGGAGGCCAATGTACCTCCAACCTGGAATGCCATCAGTTCATCTATATTCCTCCTCATCGAGTGATCCTGTAAAGTGGGCTTCTGACTCCGGCTGTAGAGCGTGTCCCTCCTTCCAGTGGCACAGAGCAGGAAAGGCCGAGGCCCCCGTCTCTGTTGTTCTAAAAGCCCCGCCATCCCCACCCCCGGCAGTGGAGCGGGTATTATGGGGCGTGAGCCTCAGCGGTCCATCAGAGCTGGTGGACAAGTGGCCTCCAGTGATTGTGCATTTGGCATTAGGCATTCCTCAGGTTCAAGTCTCTGTTCTGCCATGGAAGCAGCCGAATTTCATGAATCTGGTTTACACTGGCTGCAACCCTCTTCACAGGCCAGTTTGAAGCCATAGGCTCCCAACAATTGTAAAGAGGGAGAACTGGCAAAAGGCAGTCTTCTGGTGATTTTATTTGCTTGTTGTTGTTTTTTAAGTCCCAAGCCTCAAGAACCCTACCAGGAAACAGTAAAGAGCAAAGCCAGCTGGGTCAGGCTCTCCTGTACAGATGGGATCTCACAAAGCCCACGTCAAACAACCTGTGGAAATGGCGGTAGTCCTGCATCCCTGGGAAAGGGCATGCTGGGGCCTGCTGCACCCCAAACTGGTCAGCTATTCAGGTTTGGACTCTTCAATATGCTTGGTACCTGGGGGAGGCAGTAAAACCAGGCATCAGACATTTGTGCTAAAAAAAATGAAAACAAAAAGAAAAAGATTATTCTGCCTAAATCTCCCATTCTAGCCGATGTGGCCCTGGTGAGGCCGGTGCAGTGTGTGGAGGGGCCTCGCACGGTGTGGACGCGGGGCATGCATGAGCTCCATCCCCACGGGGCGCTGTGGTGTCATGTCTACGAAGGTTGAAAGGATGGCATCAGCCGCACAGGTTGAAGGGCATCATGGCATTCTCACTCCTGCCCAGCCTGTCGCAGATGAGGTCCCTGGGAAGAGGAGGCCAAGGCTCCGGTACTAGGGTGTGTGCAGTGGGACAGGGTGGCTAGTGTATGAACTCTGGTGTGGGACTGCCTGGGCTCAAACTCAGCTCCACCAGTTATTAGCTGTGTACTGTGGGCACGTTTCTTATCCCACTATGACTTGGTTTATCTCCCTTTACAATGAGAGTGATAATAGAATTCACTCCATAGGCTGTGGTGAGGCCTGTGGCAATAATCAAGTACGGGATAGATACAGGGCACTGGGGTGACAGCA
Source organism: Manis pentadactyla (assembly GCF_030020395.1). Classification (NCBI taxonomy): domain Eukaryota; kingdom Metazoa; phylum Chordata; class Mammalia; order Pholidota; family Manidae; genus Manis; species Manis pentadactyla. Next base: position 3,045,682 of record NC_080037.1, read on the forward strand.
GCTTCCTCATAGGGTTTCTGTGAGATTAAACAGAGCGTTAGCGAAATACAACGCTTGGCAGACAGTAAGTGCTCGGTAGAGTCAGTTTTATTATGATTCTAACGGCAACCGACTAAAGGAGGGAATGCAGCAGCCCTGGGGGTCCTAGCAAGCAGTGGGTGGCGCTATCTTCATTGACTAGGGCACAGTGAGAGAGCTCACGTGGACTTTTGCGCCCTCTGCCCTTCTGGGCGGGAGCTCCCGGGGTTGGGGAAGCTCTGCAGGACCCTTTCTGCCCCTCCTTCACCGGGCCCCTGCTCTAAGGCGTCTTTGGGCCTCGGCTCCCAGACGTTCCCAAATATGGAAATGCATCTCTCTTGTGCAGGTGACAAGCTTGTCTGGAATCTAGCAGTGACTTTGAGGCCATCGCTGCCAAGGACTTTAGGGAGGCCTAATGCCGCAGTCACACAGTCCACCGGCTCAGCCCGAACACTCCCGAGTGGGCAGCCCTCTAACCCTCGTGGAGGGTCTGAGAACTCCCACCGACGGAAGGCCAAGGTGTGCCATTCCGAGGGCCGGGACCGTCCCAGGGCCCCCTCTAATCCGTAGGAGGGATGCGCACGGGCCAGTGCCCCCCCCGAGCCCCCCGACGGCCAGTCGCAGCATCGGGGCTGGGCTCGGGCACCCGACACCCGCCGAGCCGGCGGCCCCGGGCGGCGCGGAGGAAGGACGGGGGTGCATCGCCCCCTGGCGGCGGCGGCGCGCAGGGCAGCTCCTCCTCGCGCAGGGAGGCCGGCTGCGGGCGGGGCGTCTCGGTCCAGCTCCGCGTCTCCGCCGGCTTCTCGGAGGCAGCGCCCGGTCCACTGCCTGCCCCGTCCCGGCCGCACCAGCGGATCGGCGTCCGGGGACGCCGCGCCGAGCTCCCCGGGCAGGCCTGGGCGTTGGGCCCTTCCCGTTCTGGAACCTGAGGGCCCGAGGACGCCCCTGGTCCCCGCCCGCGGGATCCGACCGGCAGGCGAGCCGGCTGGGCGGGAGGCTGTTCCCCGTGGGCCTCCTACACTGCGGACGTCGGCGCCGGCCGCCCGCCCGGCCTCCTCAGGGAGGCGTAGGGGGACCCACCTTCCCCGCGCAGCAATATCGGGGCTGCTTCGGGAGGTCTGGCGGGGCCCGTGTGGGTGCGGCTGAACCGGGACTTCGGAGGGAGACCGGCGTCCGAGCTGCGTTTGCAAATCCAAAGACCTAAACTGCCCCTTTCAATGGAAGTGGTGGAAAAGCTGGGACCCCAAATCAGAGAGCCCACAATTCAGCCTTTCTTTCATCATGTGACCCTCCCTAGTTTTCTTTGGAATAAAGTCACCATGAAGTAGTTCAGAGGTGGAGGCCATTCTTTTGGGGTGTCCCGAATATTTTAACAGTATGTCTTGGGTCCACTGCTTTGCAAAGGGCAGTGGTGTTAATCAGTGGGATATCCATCCACCTTCAGGGGCCAGTCCTAATCCCAGCAAAATAAGCATGGGTCAACCCTGAGCCCCTTTGAAAACCGAGAGGAAATGGAGAAGTATTCAGAAAAACGCATCAACTGACAAAAATTACTCAAGGGAAAGTAAAAGAAACCCGGATGCCTAGGGAACAACTGAACTGGAACTTTTTAAAAAACCTGCCTTCTTCACCAGAGCCGGCTCAGATGGTTTCACTAGAATTTCTCAGACTTTCAGAGAACGGGGAAGAAGCCCCTCTTCCTCTTTTAAACACTATTTCAGAGAATAGAAAAAGTGGGAAAATTCCCCAACTCATTTCATGATGCAGTGTTTACACCCAGACAAGGACAGTAGGCAAACATTTTTTAGATTAATATTTATGGTCATAGGTACAGAAATCCTAAACAAAATATCAAATCAAATACAGCAGTGTATTTTAAAAACATATCATGATGAAGAGGATGTGACCCAGAAATACAAGAGTGGTTTAACGTGAGGAAAAAAAAAACATGTTATCAGTGTAATTCACCATACCAAACATGGGAAGGAGAAAACCACGCAGACCCCTCAATAGATGCAGAAATGCCTTTATGCATTCAATGATAATTCATGACAAAACTTTCAGCAAACTAGAATAAAGGGTCTCTTCCCAAGTGTACAGCCAGTGAAATGTGAGGAGGGATACCGTGGAAGCCAGGTGCAAGGCAAAGATGCCTCATTAGCACTACAGGCTACACTTGGTGGAGGGTCTCACCTTGAGCACTTCAAGGTGGTTGCCTCTAGCCACAGGTGGTTTTTCAAATTTAAATTCAAAATTCAGTTCCTGAGTCTCATCAGCTATATTTCAGTTACTAAATAACCGTATGTGGCTACCATATTGGACAAACCGGCTATAGAACATTTCCATCATTGGAGCAAGTTCTTTTGGGTAGTGCTAGTCTAACCTATATATAGATGATATAAACACATATGTATATTATATATATATATTATAGCCTCTATAATATATATAGTCTACATATATATTGTATAGCCAATATATATATAATATAAATGCATATAAAAATAACAAGAAAATGAAATAAGAGGCCTGAGGGTTAGGAAAAAAAAATATTTCCTCTATCTTCAGACAGTATGATTGTTTACATAGAACATCTAAGAAAACCTGCAGGTAAACTATTAGAATTAAGAGTTTAGCAATTTTGCTATACACAAGATCAGCATACTACTACTAGTTATCGCATACCGACTTGTACTACATGTCTGCACAGGGCCAAGGGCTTTCATGTACTCTTACATGTTGTCATTTAATGCTTGCAAGAACCCTGAGGTTGGTACTCTTATTCCCACTTGGCAAATGCGGAAACTAAGGCCGCGTGATTAAGGAAGAATCACGTAGCCAGAAAAGGGACAGTCAGGATTCAAACCTCAGGCATTCTAGCTCCAGATGACGCTGGGACCCTGTGCCCTTTGCCCCCTTCATTCCACTGCACCCACAAAACAAACCAGCTAACAGTGCGGGTGGCATGGGGGGAGGCAAAGGAGCTGCCTTTACAAGAGCAACAAGATTTTTTGTAGAAATTAGGCATCAAGCTAACAAACCATGCGCAAGACTGAGCGCCTTATCTTGGAGGAAGTCGGGGCTCCCAAAGCTGCGTTTGACAAAGGCAGCGAGCGGACTAGGGACGGCAGGACGTGGCTGGGATGCTGCCTGGTACGATTGCAGCTGTAACTCCAGGCAGCGAATCACTTCCGGGGTTTTGGCTGAGGAGCCCTGGCCTAGTCTTCTAAAAATTCTCTTATCAGGTTCCTTCCCTGGGTCAGGCTTTTCAGAGCAACAGCAGATAGCATCCATCTTTCCGGAAAGGTCAGCATTTGTGGCCTTCCTCTCTTCCGGAGGGTGGGGTGTGCGCCCCCGTCTCTGCCCAGCATAGTCTCCCTGTGGCATTAGCAACTCCCGTGACGGTGTGGCCGGTCGGAATTGCCATCTGCCCCGAGCGCCAAAATCTCTCCCATGTTGGCCCCCATCACTCTACAAAAACATTTTTTAGCACCTTAGAGAAGCTCACCCTGAGTAGTGGCCGAAAGCTTCAGCCCAGTTTTCCAAATTGCAGTTTGGCTTTTTACAGGCATTTGAAGGGGTTCTTTTCCAACATATGCAGTTTTGTAAGTCGTGCTTTGAAAACTTTAAAGAACAGTTCCGTGTAAATACCTCTGCGAATATGCCCGGGGCTAACTTCATCCTTAACAGGAGCTCTTGGCCATCTGCTCTGTCTCAGCGCACAGCAGGGTTCTTACTACCGGGACAGAACCGAGGGGGGTCTTTGCTCCCAGAGTGAGAAGAGGCAAGAGAATGAAGAGCTGCCTCCGAGATTCCCTTCAAGGCAGAGAAACATCCTGGGGCGGCAGGGCGCTGTCTCCTGTCGGCTGCCTCTCTGCGCACTCAGAAGCTAAGTAGTGGTCCAGCTCTGCCCCATATTCTGCCTTCTTAGCTGAACAGTAAACTGTGCTGTACCTCTGTTCTCAGGTGATTGTGCTAACTCTAGATCTTCTTCTAGTGGTAATAATACTCATACTTTTTAACTCATACTTCTCTAAGTGGTGAAAGGAAAATTGTTATAGGATAATTTTTGAAGTAGGCTTTTAAAACTGCACCAGCTAATAGTTGTATAGTTATTTACATTTGATAATGTACAGGTATTGTACAGTTGACTGGCTTCTAATTATCTTCCATCTTCATTATAGATGATGCCTCTTCCTTCTATTCCTTAAAGATTTGTTCCTCTACTCTAAAGCTAAATGCAGAAAAAAAAATGCCTTGATCAAGTTAATTATAAACATGATAGTATTAAAACACACCGTAAAAAGAGTAAAGAGTCCTCACTTGGGGTTGCTTAGGTGTCTTCATTCTCTAGAATTCCTAGATGCCTTCCACTGCTGAGTCCTAGAATTTGAGTCTTCCAAGAGCTTCCGAGAAAGGGAAACGGGTGTTAACTCCTGGTAGTATTGTTTTGAACTGAATGTTTGCAGCCAAACCCAAAATTCACACGTTGAAGCACTAACCCCCAGTATGACTGTGTGACTGTGTTTTGATATGGGGCCTCCAAGGAAGTAATTAAGATTGAATGAGGTCTTAAGTGTGGGGATCTGGTAGGACTAGAGTCCTTACAAAAGGAGAAACCAGAGAGCTCATTGGTCCGATGTCTGTGTATATTATCTAACACTGCAGTTTAAATGCACATTTAAGTACATAACTATACAGAAATTACTGCTAATAAGTGTACAAAGTGATGAGAGAGAAACAGATATTTAACTGGGCTGGACATGTGGAGTGTGGGTGTTACCAAGCATGGGTATCAAGAGATAAGGATCCTATTTTCTGCAGTGGATAGGTAGCAATAGAGATGGGGAGCAGGGACTGTTCCTGGGAGGCATACCCCAACATCTGTGCCCTTCTCTACTCCTGCTGAATTGGCTCTTTAATGGTTTCTTATATATGTTTGAACCTGATTGCAAAAAATGTAGGTAGCCACCCACTCATCCCAAAACCAGCAGAGGGGAATATGTGTAGAGGGACTGGGTCATATGTTTGTTATGGAAAGCCAGGTAACCAGAACGCAGAGTGCATTCTAAGGAGTGATGGGGACAGGCCAGGTGCATGTGAGGTCAACAGGTCAGCTGAGTCCAGGCCAAAGCAAAATTTGAATGGCAGGTTAGGGAGTCCGGAATTTGTTCAGTAGTCAGTGGAGAGCCATGCAAAGTATAAGTGGATAACTACTTTTTACAAACTCAAAATCTGGAGTTGTACGACACAGGAAGACTTCACCTGCCGTATTCATCTTTGCATCCTTAGTGTCCTAAGGAGTGCCAGGCACATAATAAGACCTCACTGCATATTTGCTGAATGAATGAATAAGCTTAAAGAGGCATCTGTAGAGAAATTACACCAGATTTAAAAGCAATTTCGGATTATTTTAAATCTTTGGGAGGCAATTTGACAATATGCACCAAGATTCTTATAAATTTTCCTGTCACTTCAACCATTAATTCTATTTGTGGGACTCTATCCTAAAGTAATAATCCTAAATGCGGGAAGCTTTATGCATAAAATTTCTCACAGTATTACTCTTAATAGAGAAATAAAATGGAAACCACCAGTCTAAAAATTGGGAAGCAAGTTATTGTGTACATTCTATCTGTAGAGTATTTAACATGCTGCCATTAAAATTAGGATAAAGATAATGTAATACCAGAGGAAAATATTCATATTATTACATAAAGTAAAAAAACAAAAACAAAAACAAAACCCCCACCAAGATGCACAATTAAGGACAGAGTATAATTATAAATCATGGGGGTGAAAATGGGGAGCAGTTTCTCAGCTGAGTTTGTCCGGGGCTGGTAAAACGGTTTTTCTTTTTTCTCTTTCCTGTGCATTTCTTCTCTTTTTCGTAATTACTTTCCTCAGCAAACATCTCCTGGGAGGCCACGATGTGCCAGGTCCAGTCTAGGAAATGGGGGAAACCGCAGTGAATAAAACACAGCCTGTCTTCAAGGAACTTAGCATTTCAGTTGGAAGGGGCAGAAAATTAACAGGATGAAGCAATGCCGCAGCCTTAATTAGATGGTGCGCGCTCGGCGAAGAGCAGGGCAAACGGAGGGATACAACCGACCCTCAGCCCGCTTCTCGGCCCGGAGAGGGACGCGGCTCCGGCAGGGGAGAGCGCGGCAGGCGCCCCCGGGACCGGCCCGCGGTGACCCGCCCAGGGGACGCGCCCGCCCGCGCGGAGCCGCAGCCCGGGCCCGGCGGGCGGTGCGTGGGGCGGAGGCGAGGCGCCCACGTGACGCGAGGGGCGGGCGGAGCCGGAAACCAGACCGACGTCTCCTGAGCCTCCGAGGGCGGGGCGGACGGGAGCGGCCGCGGCCTCCCGGGCCCAGGCCTCCGCGGAGTTGGTCTTTCGGTTGTGGGTCAGCGCGGCCGAGGGCCTGCGGTCGGGCGCAGACGCAGGAGCAATGGCGACCTTTGTGAGCGAGCTGGAGGCGGCCAAGAAGAACTTGAGCGAGGCGCTGGGGGACAACGTGAAGCAGTAAGGGCTCCCCCGGCGCTGCGGCCGGGCCCGCGCGGCTGCGCCCGGCCTCGGGCCGCGGCCCTCCGGAGGCGCTGCCTGCCTCCCGGGCCCGGGCGGCTTGCGCCGCGGCGGTGGCTCCCCGGGCTTCTCGGGGGGCCGGGCCGGTTCCCCCGCGTCGCGCCGGCCTCCGACGCCGGCGACCCCGGCGGGCCCGCGCCCCGACCCTGCGCCGGCTGGGCAGGGGAAGCGCACTTCTCGGCCCCGGGCCTATGGGGTGAGCGCGGGCCTCGGCGGCGGGGAGGCGCGTCAGGCACCCGGGCCGGGCGACCGGAGCGCGGTCCCCGCCGGCGCCGCCCCGGGAGGGCTTCCTGGAGGCGGAGGCTGCGCGCCTTGGGGAGAGCGTGGCCGTAGCGTCGGAGGCGCTCTCGCCGCGGGAACAGAGCGGCCGCCGCGCACTCCCGCTGTCACGGTGGCGACAGCGTGGCGGACATTCCCGGGCCCTTGCCGGGGCCCTGCGCGTCCTGCCTCATCCGACCCTCACCCCGGAGACGCGGGGTGGGCGCACCGTTTCCCATGCGACAGATGAGGAGGCTGCCGGCTGGGGAAGCAGGGCGGCTCTTCAAAGGGCGCCGCAGGGCCGGGGCCCTTGCCGCGGGTCCCCGGCGTCGCCGAGGACCCGCAGCCCGGCCGCAGCGGGGGCCGAGGGCGCAGTCGGGACGCGTGCGGACTGGCCGGTGGACGGGCAGTGATTCGGCCCCGGCCGACCCAGATGTCATTCAGGGAACCTCCAGGACCAGGACACAAGGCTGATTTGGAAATTTTCAGAACAGTGATTGTTGCTATGATTTTATTTTTCAAAAATACAGGAAGCAAATTTTAAACGTTTAGAATTATAATGCCTGTGTTGTCGCAGCCAGGGGGCCTGTGTGGTGAGACCCACACATTTGCATTATGCAAGAGATGCTCACTTTCAAATGATGTTGCTGGAGGAGCAAGGTTCTTGGGGGAGCCTTTACTTTTCTCCAACACTTTCTACGTCTCATCTTTCTGGTCTTTATTATGGATGGATTGAACTTGCTTACCTTGGCTGTCATACGTGATTTTTGGAGTTTTTCCTTCTTAAGAAATTTGGGGCAAGGTTGATAGCCTACTTTTCATCTTAATATGCAGAATTCCCATGTAAGACTTCTTGAAACACTCATGGCCTGATTGGAATAAATAAAAACAAAATATAGTTCTTAATGATTATTTTAATATTATGAACGTTAATAAATCAAACTTCTACATACACTAGAGTTAAAGTCTAATCTTTCATTTTGGCAGAATTATTTAATTTTTTGGTAAACATTTATTAACTCCCAAGGATAAAATGTTCTGCCTAAACTTATTTTTTTAATATTCATGTTTACGGTCCATCTATTTATTTATTTATTTAATTAAAAGTTCTTAATTACTTGAATAGGTAAAATGGACAGCTTTCACCTTCATTAATTACCATAGCTTGTTATTTTTGTAATACTGACCAGTAACATTTACATTTTTTGAGCACAGTAGACTTTTCACTCTTACATCTAGGATGATTACAGATATATCCAAAGGGGAACATTTCCATACTAAAATTAATTGAACCTGGCTTGTGTGTATAGTTAACTGATTACATGTGATGGTGACCTCTGTGATCCATGCTCATCATAACACAGGGGCAGGATTGCCAGAAATACAGAAGTTAGTATTCCCCATTTGGTCTTTAAAGGCCGATGCTGGCCATCAGATAGTGGTCAAATACAGCTGCCGAAGTGCATCTGTAGCATGGATCTCAGGCCCTAACAATGCAGTCAACGTACACCTTTGTGCCAGGAACAGTTAGTAGTACAGTGTTGTTTTGTGCTAGGTTTTCTATTTTCTTGTCTTTTCCCCCTTCTGCTCCTTAAAAAGTGCCTCTTGTTTCAACAGTCTGTAATATTGCTCTTCAGTAATTTCTCGCATTTCCTCCATAGTAGTGTGGTGTGTATAACCTGACCATCTAAACGCAGTCCTTAAGTAAGGTGTTTAAGGAACTGGGATATGAGTTGTTTTCTGTTTATCCAGTGGTCCAGATGTCAGGGTGTGTGCCCGTGTCAGCTTCTAGAAGGACGAGGGCTCTGCCAGCCAATTCACTTTGTATAGTACAGGTTCTGTACAGATTAGCTTCAAGCTATCGTAGTGTGTATCTATGTATGTAATTCACGTAATGTATGGAGTTGCATGCAAAGCTTTGGGCTTATGTGCTTTTGTTTGTTCCCCAGAAGAATACTCATAGCTTTGATGGAGCTGTGGCGTCATTTAATTGGCACCCCTTTTCATTTGATAGTCACACACTCAGTAGTCAATGATAACTTCTAACAGTGGACATTTAATTTGTTTTGCTCTGTTTTTTTGAGGACAGGAACAATTATAAAATGAAATAAAGCACCACAGAAAGGTCTTTTCCCATCCCATTCTACCAACAAAAGTGGAGAATAACATGAGAAAAATTTCATGATTTCAAAGCCGTGTGTCACTATTTTACAAAAAAGATGGACATACACCCATATTTGGAGTGTGTGAACTTGGTAGAAGCACAAGGCTCTGCCCGGAAGCCCTCCAGCATGGCGCTTCCTGTGCTCACAAGGGCGGATTCTGCAGCGCTCCAGCAGGCCCCGGCCCTCACGAATTGGGAGGCTTGCTCCCCTGTCCTGGCCCCGGAGAAGCCCTGCCCTGGTGTAAAAAGGCAGTGAGAGCCTTAAACCATCTCATCTAGGCGTCCCTGCTGCTTTTCAGTTAGGAACTCGGACGAGCCCTACAGAGTAGCCCGGCATAAACGTAAAGTGAGTGTGACACAGGTCCCGAGTGAGTTTCCACCTTGTTCCGTGAACAACGAGCAGCTTCCTTAAGCCCTGAAACAAGGGGTGTGGATGTGAAAAATCATGTATTTCACTCCTCTTTCTAATAATTTTGTTAAGGTGTAAAAGATGGAATCTTTTTTTTTCTACCAGTTACCTAGCAATTTTTATTGATCACCACAATGAACTAGTTAACATACATCACCATATATAGTTAGAGTATCTTTTTTGTCTTGTGATGAGGACTTTTAAGAACTACTTTCTTAGCAACTTTCAAATATGCAATACAATATTAACTATGTAACTTATGTAGCTACAATTATAGTTCTCTATTTACATGTACTATAAATATATATAAGTATATAGTCATAGAATATCTATAGTAATAATAGTTTTAATATAGAAATCTTAAGTGAGGATTCTGGGGAGCAGGTGTTTCAGCAAGGTGACCATGAGGAAGAAGGGGGACAGCTCTGGGTCTAAGTCCGTGGCTGCCTGTCCTTCCCTTTTAGGGTCCCCTTTAGGAAGGCTTTCCTTCCTTTTTCTAATGTTGGTGTTCTGGCTCCGAGGTATGTTGGTTTGCTTGGGCTGCTATAACAAAAGACCACAGGTGGGTGGCCTGAACGACAGAAATTAATTTTCTCATAGTTCTGGAGGCTGGAAGTGTGACATCAGGGTGTCAGCTGGGTGATCCTGTGCCGCACCCTATGAATTTGTGTGGGGTCAGCCTGTGGTACTAGGGAGTGCAAAATTTCCTTTCCTGGGAGTTGGAGCAGGTAACGTGAACTTGCAAAGTTTGCAAAGAGGCAAAATTTGTGGTTCTTAATATTGTTTCTGCCTCTGCAGGTACTGGGCTAACTTAAAGTTGTGGTTCAAGCAGAAGATCAGCAAAGAAGAGTTTGACCTTGAAGCTCATAGACTTCTCACGCAGGATAATGGTAAAATAATTATCTGGGGAGTTATTACTGTTCTGAAGTTTTCCCAGATTTGAAATGAATTAAAATCTTTTCACTTAAATTATTTTCTTTGTTTCAGTGATGTGTTAGATCATTGTAATAATGTAGATATTTAGAATTAAGCATAAAGAATGGCCGAGTAGGGGATATCCAAAATCCTTGAAAGCTAGGCTAAAATAGTGGTTTCCTTATATTGCCTATATTTTGTATTTGACTTGTGACAATCTTCCTTTTTCAGTCCATTCTCACAACGATTTCCTCCTGGCTATTCTCACGCGTTGTCAGATTTTGGTGTCTACACCAGGTAAGAGAGTGGAAGGACTTCCACAGGGATGTCAGTCAGCAAAGTCACAGAGGCCTTCGCCTGACCTTCCTTTAGCATGCACATCTCTCCTTTGCAAGCGAGAGGTTCTTTGAACTGCTCAGATTTTATTATGTAGATACAGATTCTTTGATAGAACCTTTTAAAGCAGGTGATTGCCCTGCACTTACACTGACTTTTGGTCTTTACTCCCCTCGCAGGTCCAGGAGATGCGGGGAGGCAGGTGGGCGGGAAGCAGCTGGTGTTCGGCGCGGGGTCATGTGGGGAGAACCCCCGGCCCTCCCTTGCATTCTTAGGTCGGGTATTCGTCCCAGGAAGGCTGGAGCTTCTCCATGTGCTTTTCGCAGGTTAATGGTGGAGAACCAAAGGCAGTGGGTGGCAGGCGGTTGGGGAGGTGGGGGAAGCTGGATCTGTCACTTCAGCCTAACTAGTACACGTAGAAACCCCGGCCCCTTTGCTTCTGTTTTTTTTAAGCTAAAATGGTACAAGTCACAACTTTAAACCACCTTATTTTAATCAGTTAAAAACAAATAAATACATTAAAATTTTGCCTCATGATAACACTTACCCTGGGCTCTTTACTAAAAACTTGGATTCATAGGTACCTTCTGCTGTAGATTAAATTGCATTTGTTGTTTGTTTCTTTTTAAAGGGTTTATGGTGATTCTGGTGATTGTTTCTTAAAAGCCCATGTTTATCTAGAGATGGCTAGACTTTTGTGTCATTCCTCCCTACCAGCCCCTATGGGATGATAAAGAACATGCTCTCCCAGAGCCCGGTTCCTCCGCACTCACAGAAGCTGTCGGTGTAAAGGGCAGTAAACGGAGAGTGGTGTCTGCTTCCCCGCCCCTCGCCCCGCCCCTCCCCGTGCCCCTCCCCATGCCCACGAGCACATGCTCACACTGGGTCAGGCTCCTGATGTTCTGTTTAATTGAAATAGAATCAGACTTTAGCCAGTTAGGTCATTAAAGGTAATCCACCTCGCTGTGTACAATTAAGTTTCATCAGCGAAGTCAATGTTATGAGGACTAGATCTTCCATTTTTAGGAAGGTATATTCTAAAGGGCTGCAAACCCAAAAGATAAATGGAATGATCAGAAATAACAGTTGATAGGAGTCAAAAGACTTGGGTTCAAATTTAGGTTTTACCACTAGTGAAGAGAATGTAGTTAATTACTGGGTGTTCTTAGCTTTCAAATTTATAAAATAGAAACTGTAATATCAATCCTATAGGGTTATAGAAAAGATGGGAAGAACATGTAAAAATGTGTCTTTAAAATAAGTAAAAAATGCCAAACAAATATGAAATGATATTAGTAAGTATAGGAGGCTGATTTTAATTTTAAAAAGCCTTCGATATTCTTGAATTATTTTTAAATAAATGAAGAAACATTTGAAATTTGAGAGGCTTTTTCCTTCCATCAAAAACCCAAAATACATTTCCTCATAATGAAGTTAATATTTCACTTGCTGGCACCAAAGAGATGATTTCTAGTGAAAGTAAAATATAGAGGTCGAGTTCTTTGTACTTATAATAATTGTGGGCAGGTTATTTTCTGTTTTCATAAGCTAGAAAGGAAAAATGACTTTAATAATATTATTTATTTAGTGACTGCAGTGCACTAAGCACTGTATGTGCATAATCTTTAATCCTTACAACAGCCCTTCAGGGTATTAGCCTCTTTTTATAAATTAGGAAACAAACGTCAGAGAAGAAAAAACAAAAACAAAGAAAATAAAAACTTACTTGAAACCTATCCAGCTAGTACACGGAAGTGTCGGATCCAAGCTGAACCCGGTCTGCTGCTGTCTGGGCCTCCTCGGTGTCAGTCTGACCTCACTTGCGTCCCCACCCGCCTCACTGTTGGTTTCTCACCCAGACTATTTGGCCTCAGAACAGCAGCATCGCCCGATGTCCAGTTCCATTTGTGAGGAGTAGATTTGTTTGGGAAATCATCTGAGATTGACCGACCTTATCAAGTGAGATCGGGTGTGCCAGAGAGACTTGAAGAGCCAGAGAAGAGGAACTTGATTTCCCAAACAGCTCTATCTTAACTGAGGAACTTGGAATATTATTTTTTCCCAAAGCTTTAAAAACTCATCCTTCCAACAAGCATCAAAATGAAAATAATGTTTTGCTAGGGTGACAGGTGATTTTTTTTTTCTTTCTTTAATATTTTTTGGGGGTATTTTTTCACATAGTGAACTTGTATTACTTTGATTTTTTTCTTTTTTCTTTAACACTAAACTATATGTATTCACCAAATAGTACAGAAAGTCTTACAGTAAAAGGCTTCTTGGTCCCCCAGACCTGTTCTCAGAGATGACTACTGTTGTCTTTGGTTCTTCTAGGGAGACCTCCACATACTAGTGCCTCACAGTGTGCTTAATTCTCTTTCTGGCTTTACTGATTTTAAATTTCTGTCTTGTTGCTCTGTGTTTTGTGAGGGTTCCTCGGCTCTCACCTTTAAGCGTAAGTCTTTGTGTCCAGTGCATTCTTTAACTCAGCAATTTTACAGCGCCTCCTCAAACTTCTCTGAGGAACCAGTTAGAAATCAGTCACAGTCTTTATGTCTAGGACCTCCATCTTTTGTTTGTTGAGCTTGGGCTTTCTAATGTCACAGATTATCAACAAGTGTCTGTTGATTCATAATCAAGAGCAAAGCGTAAGACTGCCCGGAGATTTTGCTGCAGTGAGCTCACAGGCCAGCCCTTGACCTGGCTTCCTCAGGTGCCAGCTGCAGAGTGCTGAGCTCTGGCGGGCCAGCATCCTTACCAGCTACCTTAGAAATTCCTAGAACTTTTGTTCTGTTTCACGAGAGCAGAGTCCTCCTTTCTCTCCCACCCCTGCTCCCTGGACCTGTTAGCAGTACCGCGCTGCACTTGGCGCGGGAGTCAGCAGGGCTGGCTTCCCAGGCCAGCGAGCTGCGCGTGAACTCAAGGCCCCTGCGTGCTGTCTGCTCAAATGTGGTTGTCCTTGAATCTTAGTTTTTTTTTTTTTTTTTTTAGATAATTATTTTTTATTGAAGGGTAGTTGACGCACAGTATTACATTACATTAGTTTCAAGTGTACAACACAGTGATAAAACATTCATATACATAATTCTAGGTTCCAGCTATCACCCTACCAAGCTGTTACAATATCTTGACTATATTCCTTATGCTATACATTACATCCCGGTTACTTATTTATTTTACCATTGGAAGTCTGTCCTTTTTTTTTTTTTTTTTGTGAGGGCATCTCTCATATTCATTGATCAAATGGTTGTTAACAACAATAAAATTCTGTATAGGGGAGTCAATGCTCAATGCACAATCATTAATCCACCCCAAGCCTAATTTTCGTCAGTCTCCAATCTTCTGAGGCATAACAAACAAGTTCTTACATGGAGAACAAATTCTTACATAATGAATAAGTTACATAGTGAACAGTACAAGGGCAGTCATCACAGAAACTTTCGGTTTTGCTCATGCATTATGAACTCTAAACAGTCAGTTCAAATATGAATATTCATTTGGTTTTTATACTTGATTTATATGTGGATACCACATTTCTCTCTTTATTATTATTATTTTTAATAAAATGCTGAAGTGGTAGGTAGATACAAGATAAAGGTAGAAAACATAGTTTAGTGTTGTAAGAGAGCAAATGTAGATGATCAGGTGTGTGCCTGTAGACTATGTGTTAATCCAAGCTAGACAAGGGCAATAAAACATCCACGTATGCAGAAGATTTCTCTCAGAACAGGGGGGGAGAGGTTCTAAGCCTCACCTCTGTTGATCCCCAATTTCTCACCTGATGGCCCCCCTGCGACTGTGCCTGTCTTAGGTTGTTCCTCCCTTGAGGAATCTTACCCGTCTCTGGCTAACCAGTCATCTTCCGGGGCCATACAGGGAAATGTAAAGTTGGTAAGTGAGAGAGAAGCCTTATTGTTTGAAATGGTTAGCTTTTTATTTCTTTGCATATTTATGCCCTGTGGCTTCTATGCCCAGCATTTGTCTTGAGGTATCTTTACCACTTGGAAGAATTATGATACTCGGTAAATTTGATATGAGGCACGAATTCTATTTAAGGGTTGTAATTAGGAAGGAAGAAGAAAAGCTATAGAAGTAGCAGGCGGCAGAAAACATGGGAAGATTGATTATTTCTTTGACATATCTTCTTGTAGAGTAACTTCAGCATGTATAGGTTTTAAGCTACTACTTAAATTGCGCACACACATTAACATAATAAGAGTATAGTTACATAACCAAAGCATATCTGTAATTACCAGCCATCTCCAGTGAAACCAAGAAAACCAGTTAGGCACCTTAGGCATTTGTGAAAACTTATCTATGATATGGTGGATATTGTCCAACTGACCTTGAACAGTCTGAGAGAAATCAGACAAATTAAAACAACCCATTCCTGGGGAATGTTCACATCCCTTATGTTCTTTTAACAGTAAATAGTCTGTAGTCGTAAGATTTTGGAGTGCTACAATTTGCACTTCTCCTAATTCTTGGTTGAGTTCCAACAGTATAGATCCAGTCAAATTTGTTGTTTTACTGTATGCACAGGCCAGCTTGGATATCTCCTTCATTCCCATGGCAAGTCCAGGAGCTGGTGGGATGAGTGCATCTACAGCTGTAGCAGTGCGTGGATCTTTGTTGGGGTTTCTTGATGATCATTTTCTGGCATGAGTCTTCCAGAGAGTGCTGATGTTGGAAGTTCTCTTTCATATCGCATCTTAGTTCATTTTTGGGGTAGCCCAATTAGGCTTTGATCTTATGTATAAACACAAACAGACCCTTTGCCTACACTTTTATATGCCCTTTATACCCTTGTGTAGAACTCATTGGAGGTTACCACACAGGAACTGTCCTTTTTTTTTTGTTTTTTTTTGTTTTTTTTGTTTTTGGTATCACTAATCTACACTTACATGAAGAATATTATGTTTACTAGGCTCTCCCCTATATCAGGTCTCCCCTATAAACCCCTTTACAGTCACTGTCCATCAGCATAGCAAAATGTTGTAGAATCACTACTTGCCTTCTCTGTGTTGTACAGCCCTCCCTTTTCTCCTAACCCTCCATGCATGCTAATCTTAATACCCCCCTACTTCTCCCCCCCTTCTCCCTCCCTACCCACCCCTCCTCCCCAGTCCCTTTCCCTTTGGTACCTGTTAGTCCATTCTTGAGTTCTGTGATTCTGCTGCTGTTTTGTTCCTTCAGTTTTTCCTTTGTTCTTATATTCCACAGATAAGTGAAATCATTTGGTATTTCTCTTTCTCCGCTTGGCTTGTTTCACTGAGCATAATACCCTCCAGCTCCATCCATGTTGCTGCAAATGGTTGGATTTGCCCTTTTCTTATGGCTGAGTAGTATTCCATTGTGTATATGTACCACATCTTCTTTATCCATTCATCTATTGATGGACATTTAGGTTGCTTCCAATTCTTGGCTATTGTAAATAGTGCTGCGATAAACATAGGGGTGCACTGATCTTTCTCATACTTGATTGCTGCATTCTTAGGGTAAATTCCTAGGAGTGCAATTCCTGGGTCAAATGATAAGTCTGTTTTGAGCATTTTGATGTACCTCCATACTGCTTTCCACAATGGTTGAACTAACTTACATTCCCACCAGCAGTGTAGGAGGGTTCCCCTTTCTCCACAGCCTCACCAACATTTGTTGTTGTTTGTCTTTTGGATGGCAGCCATCCTTACTGCTGTGAGGTGATACCTCATTGTAGTTTTAATTTGCATTTCTCTGATAATTAGCGATGTGGAGCATCTTTTCATGTGTCTGTTGGCCATCTGTATTTCTTTTTTGGAGAACTGTCTGTTCAGTTCCTCTGCCCATTTTTTAATTGGGTTATTTGTTTTTTGTTTGTTGAGGCGTGTGAGCTCTTTATATATTCTGGACGTCAAGCCTTTATCGGATGTGTCATTTTCAAATATATTCTCCCATACTGTAGGGATCCTTTTTGTTCTACTGATGGTGTCTTTTGCTGTACAGAAGCTTTTCAGCTTAATATAGTCCCACTTACTCATTTTTGCTGTTGTTTTCCTTTCCCGGGGAGATATGTTCAAGAAGAGGTCACTCATGTTTATGTCTAAGAGGTTTTTGCCTATGTTTTCTTCCAAGAGTTTAATGGTTTCATGGCTTACATTCAGGTCTTTGATCCATTTTGAGTTTACTTTTGTATATGGGGTTAGACAATGGTCCAGTTTCATTCTCCTACATGTAGCTGTCCAGTTTTGCCAGCACCACCTGTTGAAGAGACTGTCATTTCACCATTGTATGTCCATGGCTCCGTTATCAAATATTAATTGACCATATATGTCTGGGTTAATGTCTGGATTGTCTAGTCTGTTCCATTGGTCTGTGGCTCTGCTCTTGTGCCAGTACCAAATTGTCTTGATTACTATGGCTTTATAGTAGAGCTTGA
Organism: Manis pentadactyla; assembly: GCF_030020395.1. Taxonomy (NCBI): domain Eukaryota; kingdom Metazoa; phylum Chordata; class Mammalia; order Pholidota; family Manidae; genus Manis; species Manis pentadactyla. The sequence goes on from NC_080037.1 coordinate 3,062,780, forward strand.
AGTTGGGGAGTGAGATGCCCCCTACTTTATTCTTCTTTCTCAGGATTGCTTTGGCTATTCGGGGTCTTTGGTGTTTCCATATGAATTTTTGAATTATTTGTTCCAGTTCATTGAAGAATGTTGCTGGTAGTTTCATAGGGATTGCATCAAATCTGTATATTGCTTTGGGCAGGATGGCCATTTTGACGATATTAATTCTTCCTAGCCACGAGCATGGGATGAGTTTCCATCTGTTAGTGTCCCCTTTAATTTCTCTTAAGAGTGACTTGTAGTTTTCAGAGTATAAGTCTTTCACTTCTTTGGTTAGGTTTATTCCTAGGTATTTTATTTTTTTTGATGCAATTGTGAATGGAGTTGTTTTCCTGATTTCTCTTTCTGTTGGTTCATTGTTAGTATATAGGAAAGCCACAGATTTCTGTGTGTTGATTTTGTATCCTGCAACTTTGCTGTATTCCGATATCAGTTCTAGTAGTTTTGGGGTGGAGTCTTTAGGGTTTTTTATGTACAGTATCATGTCATCTGCAAATAGTGACAGTTTAACTTCTTCTTTACCAATCTGGATTCCTTGTATTTCTTTGTTTTGTCTGATTGCCGTGGCTAGGACCTCCAGTACTATGTTAAATAACAGTGGAGAGAGTGGGCATCCCTGTCTAGTTCCCGATCTCAGAGGAAATGCTTTCAGCTTCTCGCTGTTCAATATAATGTTGGCTGTGGGTTTATCATAGATGGCCTTTATTATGTTGAGGTACTTGCCCTCTATTCCCATTTTGCTGAGAGTTTTTAACATGAATGGATGTTGAACTTTGTCAAATGCTTTTTCAGCATCTATGGAGATGATCATGTGGTTTTTGTCTTTCTTTTTGTTGATGTGGTGGATGATGTTGATGGACTTTCGAATGCTGTACCATCCTTGCATCCCTGGGATGAATCCCACTTGGTCATGGTGTATGATCCTTTTGATGTATTTTTTAATTCGGTTTGCTAATATTTTGTTGAGTATTTTTGCATCTACGTTCATCAGGGATATTGGTCTGTAGTTTTCTTTTTTGGTGGGGTCTTTGCCTGGTTTTGTTATTAGGGTGATGTTAGCTTCATAGAATGAGTTTGGGAGTATCCCCTCCTCCTCTATTTTTTGGAAAACTTTAAGGAGAATGGGTATTATGTCTTCCCTGTATGTCTGATAAAATTCCGAGGTAAATCCATCTGGCCCGGGGGTTTTGTTCTTTGGTAGTTTTTTGATTACCGCTTCAATTTCATTGCTGATAATTGGTCTGTTTAGATTTTCTGTTTCTTCCTGGGTCAATCTTGGAAGGTTATATTTTTCTAGGAAGTTGTCCATTTCTCCTAGGTTTCCCAGCTTGTTAGCATATAGGTTTTCATAGTATTCTCCAATAATTCTTTGCATTTCCGTGGGGTCCATCGTGATTTTTCCTTTCTCGTTTCTGATACTGTTGATTTGTGTTGACTCTCTTTTCTTCTTAATAAGTCTGGCTAGAGGCTTATCTATTTTGTTTATTTTCTCGAAGAACCAGCTCTTGGTTTCATTGATTTTTGCTATTGTTTTATTCTTCTCAGTTTTATTTATTTCTTCTCTGATCTTTATTATGTCCCTCCTTCTGCTGACCTTAGGCCTCATCTGTTCTTCTTTTTCCAATTTCGATAATTGTGACATTAGACCATTCATTTGGGATTGCTCTTCCTTTTTTAAATATGCTTGGATTGCTATATACTTTCCTCTTAAGACTGCTTTTGCTGTGTCCCACAGAAGTTGGGGCTTAGTGTTGTTGTTGTCATTTGTTTCCATATATTGCTGGATCTCCATTTTGATTTGGTCATTGATCCATTGATTATTTAGGAGCGTGTTGTTAAGCCTCCATGTGTTTGTGAGCCTCTTTGCTTTCTTTGTACAGTTTATTTCTAGTTTTATGCCTTTGTGGTCTGAAAAGTTGGTTGGTAGGATTTCAATCTTTTGGAATTTTCTGAGGCTCTTTTTGTGGCCTAGTATGTGGTCTATTCTGGAGAATGTTCCATGTGCACTTGAGAAGAATGTATATCCCGCTGCTTTTGGATGTAGAGTTCTATAGATGTCTATTAGGTCCATCTGCTCTACTGTGTTGTTCAGTGCTTCCGTGTCCTTACTTATTTTCTGCCCAGTGGATCTATCCTTTGGGGTGAGTGGTGTGTTGAAGTCTCCTAGAATGAATGCATTGCAGTCTATATCCCCCTTTAGTTCTGTTAGTATTTGTTTCACATATGCTGGTGCTCCTGTGTTGGGTGCATATATATTTAGAATGGTTATATCCTCTTGTTTGACTGAGCCCTTTATCATTATGTAGTGTCCTTCTTTATCTCTTGTTACTTTCTTTGTTTTGAAGTCTATTTTGTCTGATATTAGTACTGCAACCCCTGCTTTCTTCTCACTGTTGTTTGCTTGAAATATGTTTTTCCATCCCTTGACTTTTAGTCTCTACATGTCTTTGGGTTTGAGGTGAGTTTCTTGTAAGCAGCATATAGATGGGTCTTGCTTTTTTATCCATTCTGTTACTCTGTGTCTTTTGATTGGTGCATTCAACCCATTAACATTTAGGGTGACTATTGAAAGATATGTACTTATTGCCATTGCAGGCTTTAAATTCGTGGTTACCAAAGGTTCAAGGTTAGCCTCTTTAGTATCTTACTGCCTAACTTAGCTCGCTTATTGAGCTGTTATATACACTGTCTGTAGATCCTTTTCTTCTCTCCCTTCTTGTTCCTTCTCCTCGATTCTTCATATGTTGGGTGTTTTGTGCTGTGCTCTTTCTAGGAGTGCTCCCATCTAGAGCAGTCCCTGTAAGATGTTCTGTAGAGGTGGTTTGTGGAAAGCAAATTCCCTCAGCTTTTGTTTGTCTGGGAATTGTTTAATCCCACCGTCATATTTGAATGATAGTCGTGCTGGATACAGTATCCTTGGTTCAAGGCCCTACTGTTTCATTGTATTAAATATATCATGCCATTCTCTTCTGGCCTGTAGGGTTTCTGTCGTGAAGTCTGATGTTAGCCTGATGGGTTTCCCTTTATAGGTGACCTTTTTCTCTCTAGCTGCCTTTAACACTCTTTCCTTGTCCTTGATCTTTGCCATTTTAATTATTATGTGTCTTGGTGTTGTCCTCCTTGGGTCCTTTCTGTTGGGGGTTCTGTGTATTTCCGTGGTCTGTTTGATTATTTCCTCCCCCAGTTTGGGGAAGTTTTCAGCAATTATTTCTTCTAAGATACTTTCCATCTCTTTTCCTCTCTCTTCTTCTTCTGGGACCCCTATAATACGGATATTGTTCCTTTTGGATTGGTCACACAGTTCTCTTAATATTGTTTCATTCCTGGAGATCCTTTTGTCTCTCTCTATGTCAGCTTCTATGCGTTCCTGTTCTCTGATTTCAATTCCATCAATGGCCTCTTGCATCCTATCCATTCTGCTTATAAACCCTTCCAGAGTTTGTTTCATTTCTGCGATCTCCTTTCTGGCATCTGTGATCTCCTTCCGGACTTCATCCCATTTCTCTTGCGTATTTCTCTGCATCTCCGTCAGCATGTTTATGATTCTTATTTTGAATTCTTTGTCAGGAAGACTGGTTAGGTCTGTCTCCTTCTCTGGTGTTGTGTCTGTGATCTCTGTCTGCCTGTAGCTTTGCCTTTTCATGGTGATAGGAATAGTCTGCAGAACTGGGACGAGTGACGGCTGGAAGGACTTCCTTTCTTGCTGGTTTGTGGCCCTCCTCTCCTGGGAGAACAGCGGCCTCTAGTGGCTTGTGCTGCGCAGCTGCGCGCAGACAGGGTTTCTGCTTCCTGCCCGGCTGCTATGGAGTTAATCTCCGCTGTTGCTGTGGGCGTGGCCTGGCTCGGGCAGCTACTCCAAAATGGTGGAGTCGCGTTGGAGCAGGAGCTGCTGGGAGGCTATTTATCTCCGTAAGGGGCCTCCCTGCTCCCTGCAGCCCAGGGGTTAGGGTGCCCAGAGATCCCCGGATTCCCTACCTCTGGATTAAGTGTCCCGCCCTGCCCCTTTAAGACTTCCAAAAAGCACCCGCCAAAACAAAACAACGACCACCAAAAAAAAAAAAAGAAAACAATTTTTAAATTAAAAAAAAAAAAAATTTAATTAAAAAAAATGGTGGTCGCTCGTTTTTCTTTATTCTCCGGTGCCAGCCTCGGGCCTCTGCTCACCGGTCTTGCTGCCCTGTTTCCCTAGTATTGGGGTCCCTATCCCTTTAAGACTTCCAAAAAGCGCTCGCCATAACAAAACAGCAAAAAAGCAAAAAAAAAAAAGAAAATGGTCGCACGCTTTTCTTATGTCCTCTGGCACCCGGCCTCCGGTGCCCGCTCACTGGTCTTGCTGCCCTGTTTCCCTAGCATCCAGGGCCCCCTGGGCACGCACTGTGTCTGCGCTCTGGCCCGGATGGCGGGGGCTGGGTGCTCGGCAGTCCTGGGCTCCGTCTCCCTCCCGCTCTGCCTGCTCTTCTCCCGCCGGGAGCTGGGGGGAGGGGCGCTCGGCTCCCGCGGGGCCGGGGCTTGTATCTTACCCCCTTCGCGAGGCGCTGGGTTCTCTCAGGTGCGGATGTGGTCTGGATATTGTCCTGTGTCCTCTGGTCTTTATTCTAGGAAGGGTTGTCTTTGTTATATTTTCATAGATATATGTGGTTTTGGGAGATTTCCGCTGCTCTACTCACGCCGCCATCTTCCGCCCCTCCCTCTCGAATCTTAGTTTTTGAACAAGGGTCCCTGCGTTTTGTGGTGCGCTGAGCCCAGTCCTGGGGCTGAGGGAAGGGGTTTGTGCGGATGACTTTTGAATAGACCTTCCTTAACCTTGTTTCTAGTTTTACTGATCCCTCCTTCCCTCCACGGTGCGCACCTTTCCAAATCCAGATTCCTGGTGGGTTGCTGCTAGGCAGGGGAACTTGCTTCCCCCTCGTTCTGCAGCCGCGCCTTGCCTATGTTCGGCCTATGTTAGGGCTTCAGTGTCTGCTTTGTAAGTGAGCAGCTTCTCAGCCCATCCCGAAAACTTGAGATCTCACCTTGTCTGCAACTTGCTTTCTTTTTTTCTCTGTTGTGGATGTGTGCCATTTACTATCTTCCCTTATCATTTTTAGTAGGGTCTAGGAGGAGAGAGGAGATAAACACATGTGCTTAGTTCACTGTCTTGAACTAGAAAATTCCGTTCTACTATTGCTACTAATAAGCAAACAAAACACTCAGTAAGCATTAATTAAAAATATTAAAAACAAATTTGTCTCCCTAAGAAAATGATTTTGGTTACAGCTAGAAAAGATGTGATATGAAAGAATTTAAGAATTTTGCTTTAGAGAAGTAGAAAGAGAAGATTTGAATTTATGCATTTTTTATATACCTTCATTATATGAGCATTCTATTCCTTTTTAATCCAAGACGAAAACCAACTTAGCAGTTTATCAATTGTTATTTTCTCTTATGGTTGTTATTTTTCTGTCTCATAGAGGGTGCTGGATCTTTGCCCTGGACAGGGGGTTCTGCAGCCAAACCTGGAAAACCCAAGGGAAAGAAAAAGCTTTCTTCTGTTCGTCAAAAATTTGATGTAGGTTGTTCTTCAGTAGATCTTGGTAATGACTGATTTAAGTACTGATGTGGTAGAACTGGCTTTAGTTTTTAAATGAATATTAAAATACCAGTAGTAGAGTTGGAAAAAAAGAGGGTATGATTTGTGGAGAAGAGGTGTTAACTGTATTCAAAGTGGGTTTCAAAGATTGTGAGCCCCAAGTGTTGGAATTTTTATAATTCTAGTTTGTTACTGTGTAAATATTAATATGTTATCATTAGTGCCTGATGATTTTTCAGTGATTCAAAAGAACTATGCCTGTATTTTTTTTCTTCTCTCGGCTTGTTCTGGGATGAGTAATGTTTCTCAGATTGGAGACTTGTTCCAAGGGTCCAGGAGGCCACTGGGGATCTCTTGGTGCCCAGGGAGGCCCTGAGCTTTCTGGGGGCAGCAGAGAAGTCATGAAGGCATTTGGCTATAAAATTTGTAAACATTTCAGAATAACTTGCTTTTTCTAGTTTATAACCAGAGAACAAAGTTTCCCCTTTATAGATTTGTTTGGGTATTGATAGCTTTATCAGTGTATTGATATTTATTTATTTCTACCTTTGTTCTGTGTTTTATATCAATAATATTCAGTCCTGGAGGGCGTCAGTGTCCCCGGAGGGCCACAGGTGGTTTAAGAAGGCATGTTTGATCCAAAACACAGTTTTATGCTTGGAAATTAGAAAAACAACCAGTGTTGCTTTTATAGTACAAACTTCAAAGAGGGACAAGCCGAATTTGCTGTAAAGTCTTATGTATTGGCCTTAAGCAAAAGCTACCAGGGAATTATCTCCCACTGGTGATGGAGGATATAAGTGACCGTCAGAATCTCCCAGAGGAAGGCTCGAGGTTTTGCACATGATAAAAGCCTGAGGAAAAGTACTTTAAATAGTGTGACTATATCTTGGAAAGGTTCTGCATTGAGAACTGTAAGTGGAGGTGACAGGGACTAAGCAGTTCAGTGGCACGGCTCTGCCTTGGAGTATTTGTTGTCAGCTGTTCTGTTGGTCGGGTAGGCTTTGGGGCTGAATTAACCATTAACTATATATTTATACTTTCAGAATGTGCTCCCTTAGAAGTATACTTAAAATGCTCTGATTTGTTTGAAAATAGTTTTATGTCTTCTCCCTAATTGTTATTTTTAGCACAGAGCTGTATATCCTGTGATTATCAAGTTATTACTTGAATAGAATAAAATGCTATGCATTGTACCATTATTTCCCTTAATTCATGCTTCATTATTGCCATGTGATGGGTGTGAATCTGTGATTATTTGTACACAAGTCACTTTTTTTTTTAACCCCTGTGGTATCATTTTAGTGGCATTCATTGATGGGCTCTCAAGCCCGAGGTATCGGTTACTTTTGTTTGTGTCTTAGTACTTGCCACTATAATGAGTAATTTTGAAAAGTTTTCTTACCCATAGCATAGATTCCAGCCTCAAAATCCCCTCTCGGGAGCCCAGCAGTTTGTGGCAAAGGATCCCCAAGATGATGATGACTTGAAGCTTTGTTCGCACACGATGATGCTGCCCACGCGGGGCCAGCTGGAAGGGAGGATGATCGTGACTGCGTACGAGCACGGGCTGGACAACGTCACCGACGAGGCCGTCTCAGCTGTGGTCTACGCCGTGGAGGTCAGTTCCTGGTGGCAGAAAAAGTTTGAACGTGACGAGCTTGTGCATGTTGTTGAAAGCTGGTACTGCACAGAAAGAACCAAAGTAGCACCCCGATCTCACGATTGTCTCCGTTGAAGTTCTCCTTTTAGGGGAGAAACCCGTCATGACCCAAAGGATTGCCTTCCGTTAACAGAGCAGGCTCTTCAGAAAGGTTCCTTGTGGCGGAACACTTCCGCTTGATCTGATGTTTACTCTGTCAGCAAGGGAACAGTTTTTAGTGAAAAGATGAGATTGAGAATCCTGAAGGTGAAAGTCACATGTTTCTGCTGTGGTATCGCACTGGAAGGGCGTCAGACTCGGCGTCTGGAGAGGAGGGCTCTCATCCCAGCACACGCTCCTCCCGCCATTCATCCTGGGCACTCAGTTATCTGATAGAATGCATGGCGGGGCCTATTGTACACAGGCACGGTCGGGTGATGTTGGGTGATTGCTTCGGTTCCCTGGGCCTCCCTCTCCTCACATGTACGTCAAAGATTATAATAGTCTCATGACGTTACAAGCCCCAAATGAACCATGTGTGTGGACATACAACCTGCATCCCAATGTGTCACATCGGGAGGCGGTCTTGCTGAAGGGAGGGGAGTGCGGTGCATGGTCCTGGGGACCGGGATTAGTGGTGTCCCTCTCCTCACGGACATTCTCCAATCCTCTCGTGTGTACTCGGCTCTCCTAAAGGCGAAGACTTAGTAATTACCTAATTTTTTGTTAATTTCCTGTGTATCTATCATTTATATGACTTTTGAGAGAGCCAGGCTTCTGCTCATGCAAGGATTTTAGTGGCTTGGCCACTATAACTGATAAATCCTAATCTTGAAATCTCTCTGTCCCATTTTAAAAGCACATTTCAAAGCAGTTTGCCTCTTTTTTTAAAAAAGTATTTATTTATTTTTGCACTTTTATTTGAAGCTATCTGAAAGTCATTTTTGAGAGAGAGGAGCCATTTGAGAGATACGAACATTTCTTTAATAAGTTTCATGTATAGCAAGTCCATGCACATAATAAGAAAGTCCAAGTCCGTAGTAAATTTCACTAATGTCTTAAGTAGAACCAAATAAAAGGGTGTCTCCCTCTTGCCCGGTACTGCTCTGTGGCTCTGCGGTGACCACTGATTCGAGCCTGGCCAGTCCCACATCTCCAGCCACTAAATGACAATAAACATTTTCTGGTCAATGGACATTTGATGATTTGCTTTTAAAGAGGAGTTCATGGTATTTTTCTTCTCTTTCTTGTTTTTACAGAATCACCTTAAAGATATATTGACATCAGTTGTGTCAAGAAGAAAAGCGTATCGGTTACGTGATGGTCATTTTAAATATGCCTTTGGTAGTAATGTGACCCCACAGCCATACCTGAAGAATAGTGTAGTAGCTTACAACAACTTAATAGAAAGGTAATGGAGCTTCTTGTGATTTTACGTCCGCCCTGTCAGCCGCACTCTGACAGATCGCTGTTAAACGATTGGTTATTGTACTTCTCTAGGGCTGAGGTACCTTGAGAGCGGGTCAGTTTTGTTAAGTCAGTCCTTACCCAGTAACTGAATTACTTGGCTCTCTGTACATCAAACGTGAGGTCACAGAGTTGGGCCTCTGCGTGTGGTTTACTGTGAGTGCCCCCAGTTTCAGAGATTGCAGGAGCTCCTTGGGCAGCGTTTCCTCTTGGCTCCTGGGGGGCAGCACTTGGTGGGGGTAGTGGGCCAGCAGGGTCAGGGCTGGCTTTCCTGCTGTGAGAAGAGGGTGGGAGAGGACCTCAGGCCGCCCGCTGGCTTGTGGCGCTGTGGCTCGGGGAGCGGCCTGTGCTGGCGCCGTCAGCTTGCTCCTGGTGCAGACCCGGCGTCTCGGCTCCATTCTCCCGGGTCCTTGTGTCTGTAGTTCACGGAGCACTCCCAGGACTCCGCTAATGTCCCCGGTCCTCCCTTTCTGAGGTGACCCGATCCCCTTCATCCATGTGTTGTCTGTTTGCATCCCTCTGTCTCCCTTTCTTCCTTCCCTCCAAAAAATTTCATCCAAATTTTAAGCCTTTGGGAAAGAACACACAATAATGTCATTTCCCTTGGGGTGACAGCAGTGGCTGAATTCCTGTGGCTGCTGGACTCTGTATCTGGTTATCTGGCCAGTTAGGGAGAAAAGAGGTGAAAAGATGACAGATGCAGTTGAGAGAAGGCAGCGTGATGGGAAGGCGGTCGGCATGCGGGGTGAGGAGTGACGGGAGCAGAGGCGGGAGGAGGGGTGTGGGTGCATGGTGGCGGGGCTCAGCGCGCTGGCGCCTCACCCACGGGGCTGTGGGCACCTGCCATGGCCCGGAGGCCCCGGCCTGGCGCGCAAGGCCCATCTGAAAAGCCCCGGTTCAGCTGGGCTCACTGTTTAGGTTGCAGTGTGTGAAGATGACTTGCTCAGTCTCATTCAGGCATATGTGTTGGGGATTATTTGTGCTCATTTTTAAGTCATTCTTCTCTGGAGCAAAACAAACCGAAAAAAAGGGGGCCCTTGTAGTGCCGGGAGCAGCCCTGTGACCCGGCCTGGCCCGAGCCGCCCCCTCCCCGGCTGAGGGCTCCCGCCTCCCCGTCGGCTGCTTGTTTCTGGAACAGGCCTGCCTTTGTCTGATGCTGGGACCCACGTGCCGCCCCACGGTGGAGCTCTCTGAGTCACCTCCTCACTGTTCACACCCGTGTGTCCTCCAGTAGGTATAGGTCACCTCACACTATCACGATACAAAACTTACGCCTGACTTCCCAGTTGATAGTACATCTGGGTTGTATATTGGGAAATTGGTAAGACTTGGATTAATTTTCCCCACTGCCCCTTTTGCCCGTTTCTTCCTCTGCGCTGTCTTCCTTCCTTGTCTGTTATTTTTGAGTCTCTTGTCTCCGATACCATTTCCTCTCCAAGTCAGTTGTTTTCAATTTCATTTCCCTTTAATTGAAGTCTGTTATTTTTTTCGATAACAAGCTCCTTAAGGGCAGGAAACAATTTTGGCTCAATATCCTGCACTTAGTAAATATTTTAACATTGTGAAAAGAAGGAGGGTAAATGCAGTTGGCTCTAAATTTTGTTTCCAGCCTGACAGATGGCCTTTAAAAAGTGAAACTACAGACTCTATATATACATGAGCTAAAAAACAATTGGGTTTCTAGTTCATTTTAAGATATTTTTAATAAGAGGTTTTCTAGCAGCCCATTCCTGTTCTAGTTGTTCTGTTGTCTCTTTCTTGTTCCTGGGAATGTTCTCAAAATACTTCATTTTCAGCCCTCCATCCTTTTCTGCTCCTTGCGCTGGTCACCCGCCCCCCGAGGACACTGAGCAGCAGGCTGCGCTCCTGCTGGCCTGCTCCGGGGACACACTGCCCGCACCTTTGCCCCCAGTGAGCATGTACGACCTCTTCGAAGCTCTGCAGGTAACTAACTATTGGCTCCTGAAGGTCTACCTGAATTTATGCGTTGGTTCAAAGTTTCTTCACGTCTACAAACATATTCAGTAGCTTTTTTGCATCTTGCCTTTTGGCTTTTATTGTTATTAAAGCCATTAATACTACCCTCATTTTTGAAGTCCTGGATCTAGGAGTCCTTCCTAATTTACCTACCCCCATCCTTCCCCAGTGAAAGAAAGAAAAGGAAAAAAAATAATGCTTGTTCCTTTATTCTTAATTCAGACCTTATTATGTCCTTGTCCTCATGGCTGGTTTGGGATTGATTAGGTTCTGGCTTACATTTGTAGGATTGTGTGCCTTTTATTTGAGTGTTTTGTTGATATAAATCTTCTATGTGTTGGAAAAAATAAGTGTCGTGAAGTGTAATTGGAGACATGCTGATTTTTTAACTGCAGGTGCACAGGGAAGTCATTCCTGCACACACTGTGTACGCTCTCAACGTCGACAGGGTCCTCATGAAGCTCTGGCATCCAGGTCACGAGGAGCTGCAGCAGGACAAAGCCCACCGCCAGCGCCTGGCAGCCAAGGAGGGGCTTCTGCTCTGCTGAACTGAGGTGGGAGGGCGTGGGTCCCTCAGCAAATTCATCAGTTGTTGAGAATTGAGCGTTTTTTGGGTCCACATTTCACGACTGAAGTGTCTAGTGTAAATATAGCCTTTCCTATGGAAATGTGACATTGAGAATGTTTTGTGTTGCTGCTGTGAAGCCATTAGCATAAACCTGACACTGACAGTGACCCAAATGCTGTATGTGTGCATCTGTGTTCCAGGGGCGGGATAAGCACCGGGAAAGCCCCGTGTCTGCAGTGGAGATGGTTAGGCATCCGAGGCTTAGGGTCCTCGGGTCTGCGTGGAAGGCAGGTGACCTCCCAGAACAAAGAAGCTGTTAGAACAGCCCCGGGGTCAGCAGGACATCGGTGCTCAGTTGCAGCGTATATTCTGTAACTGGCAAGTCTGAAATTTCTGCCTTTCTCTTCAAGAACTGTGTTCTTACATTTTAGTTGAAATAACCTACACAGTGTTAAAATTCAGATACCTCTTTTAGTGACCAGTTTAATTTTAAAAAAAGATATAGGTAGCTCCCTAAATTTAGGTTCATTACAAACTCCATAGAAAATATGACTTAGAAAAGCTGTGCTGTTAGACAAAATAAAGTTCCTTCTTTGCATTAAAAACGTAAAACAAATAGAACTCTTGGAATATCATTAATTAACCTTACAAAATGTCTTCTCATAATTTTCTTTTATAGTTAATAGGCCCAAAGACTGATTGGCAGTTTCATCTATTAACTTTTCCTATTGAATATGTCTTAAATCCATATAAACATAATTAAGTCCATGTAATGGATTTATACTTGGTAATACCCCTATTCCTATGAAATACCTGTTTCTATCCTTTAAATGATAAAGTGAAAATAATTTAATTTGGCAGTGATGCTAATATTTGTTTTTTTTAGAGATATGTTCCTCTTCACTCAAGAGATAGTGTTGGTGGATATATTAATATGTACAGGTAGGTTTGTGTAGGTCTAAGTAATATATGTATAGGTATGTGTATATGGTTCAATATCTGAAGTATCTGTGTATTTGATTTTGTACTTTAAATGTGACAAATAAACCTTTTGGGAGAAACCTCTTGTTTATTAAAGTAAACATATAAGGAATACTGCCTTCAGTAGATACATGAAAAGCCCTGCTTCATGAGATCTTAAAAGACTTCAAAAGAATGTACTAGATGAGAAAGATTAAAAAGCAGGTTCCAATTTAGGTATGCCATTTCTTTTGTGATGTGTAGATTAAAATTTAAAAAAAAAACAGCATAGTTTCAATGACTGGCACAAGGCTGAAAAGCCCATTACACAGTAAGGTAACACTCAAGAATTTTTAGGGTGTAGAAGAATGTGAACCGGTGTGTACCTGAGTGTAGTGGCGTTTAGAGCCTCCCTACACCTGGGCCTTAATGCGAAGTAACACACGTTAGATCTCGTGTTCCACAGACTGAGGGGGGCCAGGAGCCTCAGCCCCGTCCTGCTGCCTGCTGCCGTGGCAGGTCCCACAGAAGTGCAAGCGGTTCCTCACTCTGCTCTAGGAGCCCCCAGTCCTTGCAGTCACCTGCCCTGGCGGGGCCACAGGGACCTAGGGGCCCCCTTTGTTTCATGTTCTGGGCTTACACTATTCCGACCTGCTTTCTCTGCCAGTTTTCCTCAACAGGCGTTTTGTAAGTGAAGTGATGGGGGTGAGGTCAGAGCAGGCAGGTAGTGGGTGGTACTTAGGGTTTTCCAAGAGAGCCCCTGAAAGAGATTTGAGCACATCTGTTCCTCCCTAGGCTGCCTCCAACTTGAGCGCCACTGCCAACTTGGGACCCCGAGTGAAATCACGAGTGCTTCCTATCAAGCAGCATTTAGCAAAAATAATTACATCAGGAGGAAAAGAGCTCTTAGAAACTGGGTAACTTCACACTTAGAATAAAGCTTATTTTTCCCGCAGGAGTTTCAGTAACGGCCTATTTAGCTACAGGTGTATCACATGCAAAACCTGGTTTGCGAAGGCCCGCCTTACCTCCCGCTGGGCCCCAGTGCCGTGGGCCACCGCACGGCTCCTCGCGGCGCCCCACTGCCTGCACTGGGCAGGCTGCCCTGTACATGTATCTTCTGCACGATGACCCTGCGTAGGTGAGAGACATGCCTGTCCCATCACATCTTTGACTCACCCCAGAATGCCTCCAGGATGTAAGGTAAGGGTAAGGAAGATGTTTTCACTCATTTTAAAAAGTACTTTTTTACGGATTTACTTCGTGTGATCTTGGTAATGTACCATTTCTGAGCACATCTTAAACATGATGGACTGAGGGAAAAAGCTATTTGTGCCAGGCCTCTTCTCCCCTCCCCCTTCACAGCCAGTTTAAAGCCACACGTGTCATTTGTGTTCCCTCTGACTTCAAGCGCACCGTCACTCCCACTGCTGGCTCATGAGCAAGACGCTGTTTTTTTTATTCAAAGGGATACTATATTGGTACCAAACTGCATGGAGAATAAAATGTACAAGATAGTTTGAAATGTGACTTTTCACAATACTAGCAGGTAAATAAATAAAACCACCATAGTCTGTTGTCTTTATTATCAAAGTTTATTGTTGAGGTCAGTTTCTATCTACTGGGGAGCACAGCTATGTCTCAGTGTGTGCTATAGTCACTCCAGGGTAACAGCCGGTCTGCAAAACTGCACTGGGGCTCTGTTAGCATAGATTGTAATTCAGTCAGTGGAAGAAGGAGCCCAGAAAAACCCTGACAGTTGAGCCATTACTCTAGGAAAGTTCCAGTGCTATGCAGCCTGTAAGGCATCATCTGTCAGCTGATGATGAGACTTGAGGTGGTGGTGGAATGAAACAGAAGTTGAACCCATTTTCTACTCTATGCAAGGTAACTGGCTCCAATGGAGGAACCCAAAATTAGTCCTAAGATCCTTTTAAGCTCCCAAAGCAAGTAAAATGGGACACCAGGAGGAAAGGGCCAGGAATCAGGGCAGTGGAGGATAAATTAAGTGGAACTGGAGGGAATGGGAACGTCTGGAATGGAAAGTAGCTGGATTTAGATGCCATTTGAGATGACAGAGAACACAGTGCAGATAAAGCACATGGAAAAACAAGTCAAATACTTGGATACCAGAAGTGAAACCTCCTCTGGGAGAAACCTGGCTTAAAAAAATGAGAAAGGAAAATCACTAATAGGAAAATGAGTACCTGAGTAGAAATACGTGTTTCAAGATGCCAAGAACAGTATAATATACAAATGAGCTGAGCCTACTGGAAGGAAAGGCGGTTGTGGTAGCTTGTTCTCCAGATTGGACGATGGAATGACATTTCTAGCAATGGCTTTGTCTCTGAGGTTCTGGCATATTTTCTGTAGTACAGACAGCTTTGAAGGAATGTTTCCGTAACACTCGACTTCTGTGGGAATGCAAATTACAATAGTGTAAAAATTCAAAGACCTCCCATCTCTTCTCCCTGCAGGATAGAAGGGGATCAGAAGTCTTGAAACGGTTGTGGCTAAAGGCCCAGGTCCTCTTACCACCCTTGTGATAAAAATATTAAATAAATGAACATGTAGCAGATGAGTTAGTGAGCCTTGTACCACGTACACAGCAGATAGTTTATGGTGACTTCTGCAGGCAGCCTGAGAAACGAGCTTGTGTACTAAAGTGCCGCCTTATCGTTAAATATAACAGTAATGAAAAACAGGGCCATTAAATGAGACCCTTAAAAAGTCTAGCTGCCAACCGGTTTGGGAAGATAAATAAGAGCATAGTGTATTTTAACCTGTTATCTTCCACCCTAACCTAGGTTGTCTATATAGAAAAGCCACTTGCTGGCAACCAGGCCAGGATGTCTGAGTTTTGTCATCATTAGTATTTCAATTTTCCCAAAAGAAACGTGTAAGTAGCAGGTGTATATAAATGACACATTTCTACGAAGTCTGCTCTGCAGTGCTGACCTGTGTGGGGACAGGCTCTTCTCTTGGAAGCATGTCTAAAGGCAGAAGAAAACAATTTCTCGAGGTTTTTCTCCCCAGAAAGGATGCAGGGGAGTCAGGCCCGTATTGTGAGTGTCTTGTTAGTGTCGGACAAATGGCCTCTTCTCCAGGCAACGCCGTGGTTCGTTTGTATTTACAGGTTCCTTTTGATGGACACGCGGAGCAATCTCTAAAACAAGAAATGAGGCAGAAGCAGTTTCTTTCCTAAACATGTCTCTGATGAAATTAAGGGTCCTAGACTTTCCTGACATTTCCTGGGGGTGGGGCGGGGTGGCTGTGTCCCAGGATAGGAGGCACAGGCTGCTGTCCAGACCGAGCGGTCATGGGCCCCACGGCCTTTTGCAGCCGTTCCCTGTGCATCCGTGCATCGAGGAGTCTTCTTGAGGATTTTCCTCCCCAGCTGTTTGAAACACAGTTCCATTTGCTGGAAAACAGAGAGAACCTAAGTGTGAATAAACCTTTGGATTTTAGCTATTGGGTACCTTTTAACAAACGTAATTTTTCCATTAGTAAGATTTCCAAACAGATGAGAAGGCAGTTTTATGCCTGCGTGTCTCCTACTAAATCTTGTTCACTGAGAATCCCTATCTCCCTCTCTCGCCTCCTCAGCTCCTCAGGGCAGCTGTCCAGAGAATGTGGCAGTCCAGGTGAGCAAAAACTCAGGGCTAGTGTCACACCTAAGTGACTATGTTCACACCTGCAGCAGAGCATCATTCTCCCCCTTTCCCTCTGGCAGCTTTTGATTTGGTCCTTTGGGTAGCAAAACAGCTTAGAAAATTAAAAATGCACAAAAACGTTATCTACCAAGAGAAGGGAAAGAATGAAAGGTAAAATGAGAAAGGGATTAAATCTCACTATAATTCAAAGTTTGACGTCCAGTGGAGGCAGTGTAATGTTTGGCAGGAAAGGGAGGCTGAGTCCATGGGGAGAAGAGGAGGGGACATGAGAAAAACAATTGTGATTTGAATGTAATAGTAAGAACTCCTCCTCAGCTGCACGGTAGTCCTAAGGATCCAGAATTCCGTGGGGTTCAGCAAGATGAGTCACCATTTGATTGGGAGTAACGGGGGAGGATGTAAGTCACTCTTCAACTTACACAGCATGAAGTGGGGTGAAAGAATATTTGTTTGCATTTAGAGAAAACCAAGTAGGATGGAAATGCCTAATTACACTTTAAAAGATAGAAAAAAGTATCAAGATGGTCCTAGGTCCTCTGTAAAAGGAGTGGCCTCGCCACATTATCCCAGGTGTCTGGAGGAACAGGTTAGTTGACAATTAGGGAAACGAGAGTAGAGCGTAAGTGGATTCCTTCTGGGTGTCCTCCCTGCAGCCCCTCTCCCCTCTCGAGGTATGTGGGGCATGGGGGCTGCAGGCTCGGTCCACTAGTGTCGCCTGTTAGTCTCCACTCCCCCCCCCTTTTAAAGCTGTTCTCCGTCTGTACTCAGTTCTGAAAATTCAGATCTATCCGCCTCAATCCTCAGACTTTACTGCAGTCCTGGATATGCGCCGTTTCATTTTCTTTTGTGTGTGTGCAAAGATTCAATTAAAAAATATCTCCCTTCAGACATCTGTGAACTACAAGAAATTACTATAATTTCTCACATCAGCCATGTACAGGTCATTATGAGAATAAGATGAGGTTTTTAAAACACTAAACTAGGGAAAAGCAAACAAGCTATTACTGAGCCCTGCTGGGCTGCAGACCAGAGCCTGGAGGACACCATCTGAAGGCACCCGGTGCTCTCCGGTCACAGCCCTACAGGCTACCTGCAGATCAGGTACATGCACTGGCCCTAAATGTGCACGATTTCGAAGGGAAAGAAAAAAGTTGACTTTTCAAACATAACTTTTTGTTGACTGAGCAATGGCAGGCCGTGTTCCCTCAGGCCCGAATCGCTTCCCTCAGCACTGCAGCTCTCAGAATACACGCTCTGGCAGCTCAGCCTCTCAGTCCATGTGTTAAACACGCGCTCCTGGGTCCCGGCCTCACAGCCAAGTATCCCCAAGGGAGCCAAGCAAAAAAGTCTCACTAAACGGCGAAAATGCCGACGGCCCGCCACCTGCAGTATCGCACCGTAGGCTCCGGGAGTTCTCGGAAACAGGAAAAGAACGGCAAGAAAGGTAGGTGAGCAGAGGCACGCCCGGCCTGGTTACCTTCAGTTGCTCTCGGCCGCGCCCTCCGCCTCGCACTCTCTGGGCGGCTCCCCTCCTCCCTGCAGTTCGCTCTCGATCTCCCACAGGACGTCGTCCTCGTCTTCCAGGTTGCTGGAGATGTGGCACTTCTTGAACCCCTGGACGATGGACTCACTGGAGATGCTGTTCCAGGCCACCATGACCCACTCCAGGAAGAGGCCGAGGGGCGGCTTCTTGGCGTTGCCGGTGGGGCTGAGCGCGAGGTTCCCGGCCAGCAGCCAGTTGGAGTACTGGGCGCGGACGCTGTCGTTGAGCGGTTTGTAGACCACCACGTCCAGCACCTGCAGCTGCGAGGTCAGGCCCCCGGGGATGATGACCATGTCGGTGTCCATGCTGTCCATGGAGCTCTTCACCGAGTCGGTGGCGTGGCCGCGGAAGCCGTTGAGGATCAGCATGCCTCGCTGCTTGGGCGCCGCGCCGGTCCTGCGTCTCCACACCACGTCCAGCCAGTCCTGCATCAGGTCCTCCGTCATCCACCCGTACCGGTGGCAGCGGATCTCCATCCCGCTCGGGAACTTGCCGGGGGGGATGTACGTGCCCCGCAGGATGATGTAGGGCGGCAGTTTCCTGCCGTCGGCCAGGACGCCGAGCATCGCCGTGATCTTCAGCTTCTCCCTGCCCGGCGTCTTGACCAGGACGGGCTTTTCTCCCTGGTTGTCCACAGTCACCCGTGATGGGACCTCCAGGCAAATGGGCGTCTCATCGGCGTTGCCCATCTGGGCCACCTGGTAGTCGTGTGCCCTGCGCAGGGCCAGCACGCTGCGCTGGTAGGTGACGAGTTTCTCGGTCAGGTCCTCGGGCAGCTGCTGGGGCACCGGCACCTTGTGCCTCAGGGACAGGTCGTACCTGCGCATCATCCTGCGGCACCAGCCCAGGCTGGCCTTGAAGCCCTTCTCCGGAATGTTCATTTCCTGCGCGATCTCCAGCGCTTTCAGCTGCATGGCCTCCCTGGTGATCGGGTCGCCCTTGGCCTGCATGGAGCGGACGTACTCGGCCACGCGCTGGTCCACCAGCGCGAAGCGCCCGTTCTTGGGGCCGCGGAAGGCCCGCCGCATGGCGTGCGCGTTCTGCAGCTGCAGCTTCACCTTGCGCCAGTCCCGGACGTTCTTCTCCAGCACCCCGAACTGCTTGGCCGCCTGGCAGTTGTTGGTGCTCTCGGCGAACTCCACCACCATGAGCTTGAACCCCGCGTCGTAGCTGCGCCGCATGCCGCGACTGAACTGAAACTTGCCAGCGAGGTCATCAGCCGAGAGCTCGTACCCCGGGAAGCCCATGGCCGTGCAGAAGGGGTAGCCCTCACCCCACTCGGGCAGCTCGGCCATGTCCTGGGGCAGACGGAGGCCGAGGCCGTCCAGGGGCCGAGGCTGTGGCAAGTGGGAGGTGGCGTTCGGCGGGCCTGCCCAGTCTGGAGGCTTCACGTCCGAGGAGTCTTCGTTTTCTACAAGACAGACAGGTGGGCAGAGAGAACGCCAGTAGGTCAGATCATTTCCGGCTTAGGCCCTGATTCTGTAGGTTGAAATGCCACAGATCCCTTAATCTGGGGTTCACACAATTTAAATCACAGATAACATTTCCTAAGTCCTTAGCCATGTGCCAATTCCTGTGGAACGGCACATGTGGGTCTCACAGGAACTGTGTGCCATTATTCCTTCTCTGCAGATGAGGCTACAGAAGTTAAGTGATGCATCCAGGCAGCTGACCTAGAAAGTGGCAGAGCTGCCAACTGAAAACAGGTACCAAGCCTGGATCACATGATTCTGTGGGCCACGTCTGGGTCAAAGTAACCTTTGTGTGGATGAGAAGCCAAATAAAACCCATGCTTCCACATAGTGTTACAGATTGGGTTTGGGTACATCAGGGGCTGAATCATATCCCTTAAACTGAGAAAATCTACAGCAAAACACACTTAACAGAGTCAGCTTGCAAGGTAGAAACATGGTTCCTGTACACCAACATCAGAGGTGGGTTTCACTGGATGTTTACATTTGGAAGTGGTCACAGAAATTGATATGGCTCGGGGGAAATTACCATATCTCGGCAAAACTAAGCTGCCGTTAATTGCAAGATGTACCAGGACGTGCCATTAAGAAAAAAAAAATGCCACTACACTGTGACATGCCATCAGTTTTAAGAGGCATTCTCAATTTCAGAGATGTTAAAGTCAAGGAGGGAAAAAAACATGTCTCAGATTCAGTGAAACATGGCATTTAAACCCTTCCCTCTAGAAAGAAGGGAAACAAAACCACTCTGGAAGTCTGGAAGTTGTATTTATCCAACTGCTACCCTCCTCACTGTGCTTCATGATAAAGGACCGTGTGCTTCTTGGACACATTTGCTCAGATGTGTGCAGTGGCTACAACTGCCTTCTCTGTCCAAGATGAGATGGACAGAAGGCCGGGGTCAATGACTCTGGACGTGTGCCTCATCACACTACTCTCCCTAGTTTTAGGGGGTGTGCAGAGCACCACTGAGGTGGCCCTGTTGACCCTAGATGGGCGCTGGAACAAGTGCCACACAAGCTTCAGTTTGCTTCATCCACATACAGGGTTGCTCATTGGGACTTACCGCCCACAGCTGACAGATGAAGAAGTGGAAGTTCAGAGAGGTCAGTGAAGTTGCCTGAGGTCCCAGAGCACTGGAGAGGAGGAGATCTTGGAACCGCAAAGCTCATAACCCTGCCTTACTTCTAAGCACCCCACAGAATGTACATGGCAACTTAAGATCCAGTTTCGTGACGCCCCCACTGGACAGAGGCTGGACTGGTTTGGTGGCAGTACCTGGAAAGGGCCCTCCTTGGAGCTGCCACTCGTCAGAATTCGGACAGTCCTCCCCTTCCAACCGCGAGATCACGTCTGGCTTAGGGAACGGGAATTCTGTGGACGGGAAATAAAGCAGGTCACAGCTGTGTTGCAGTCTGGCGCACTGCCCAAGTAAGTACTTGGTGACACTTAAGGAGCACCGCCCTCGGCCCCCACCCCTGAGTCTTCTCAGTCTGGAACGTTATGGAAGACAGCAGGGAGAGGGCTTGGGGGTAACTAAAGAATGATGGGAAAGAGGTCTGTTCAAGAGGATTTATGGGTCTCTGCTAACGAGGGCGGGTGCTGGCAACAGTAAAACAGAGCTGCGTTTTGCAGGGGAGTGTGTGGGTGCACATCTTCTACTGAATATCCTGATGCCTATGTGTAAACTAGGGAATCCCCCAGTTCCACCCTAATAACGTGTATCGGGGAGCAAGGATTCTGTGGGGTGGGTCCCCAGGCTTCTGGGGCTGATCTGGTAGCAGTGAGGCCTCCCTTCGAGGGACACAGGAAACATAGGCCCAGACCTTTGGGGACGTTTCTCAGGCTACATCTTATTTTTCTTTATGTGAATGGCTGGGTTGACTGCGGATGCTTCTGGGAGTTGGCACGGCAGAAGGACACAATATTTACATGCTGCCTAAATCCAAAAGAGGAAACCAAACGGGCACAGGCACTGAGGGGGCAGTGTCCCAGTTCAGGAGACAGGGATGCTGGACACACCAGAGAGAGAAGTGGAAACAGGCCTCTGGGCTCAGAGCTTCTGGGAGAAGGAAAACAAAGTTTTACCCAGGGACAGGACAGTTTCATAATTCATCCTCATGACTTCCCGGTAGAGGGCCTTTTGTTGCTCGGTCAAAATGTCCCACTCCTCGTCGGAGAAGTATATAGCCACCTCATCGAACAGGGCCGGCACCTGGAACAGCGAACAGGCCTTCTCAGCGGCTGGGGGCACACGCAGACGGGCTCACACACTCACCTCACCCAGGAGCGGCCTTGACCGGGAGGTGGACTGGCCACGCTCACCAGCTCCTAGTGGCACACAAGGACACAAACTCGGGTCCCCGTGCTCGCGGAGTGCTTACCACCAATTAACAAATAAGGACAAAACGCCCCACCACAGCCCATCAGATGAGCACCCTGCACGCCAGAGCTGGAAACCAGCCCCGCTGAAGGAAGCTCTCCGAACAGCTCCCCCGGCAATGCCACACCCCCCCGCCTGCTGGCTCCCTCGCCCAGAGTCCCTCCCTGGGCACAGGCCCTAGCCTTGGCCTCCAGGGAGGAGCCGGTGCTGACGAGGCCCCAGCCGGCCCTTTGCAGTCCACAGTAGGAGGGCAGAAGGACTAATCAGAGCTTTCATCTATGTAATGAGGCGCAGGAGCGGACAAGCCTGCTCCCCTTGGCCCCCCACCCTTTGGTGGGGGCACCTCCTCCGTCTACTCAACCATTTCCTTTCCTTGCCACTGTTTTTCCTTTTGGTCCTTAAAATTCCTGCTCCGGAGCTCACGTACTCAGCGGTAAGTGGTCGGTGGGTTCTTTTGGGTGGGTCACTTTCCATCGCTGCTTTCAAAGCTGTCCCGCAGGGCTGAATCTAGGGCGCAGGTGAGCTTGAGAATGCTTTTCATCTGCTTAGGAAACTCCTGTCTGCACAGCTCTGCTTCTCCTGCCGCGGGCCACCGGGCAGGCAGACAGACCGGCCTTTCCTCCTGGGCCCAGCCGTACTCCCTCCCACCCTACACCGTGCCCGTAGGGGACACTGCCTGGGAAGGGCCTGCAGCTGCTGCCTTCACTTTCCCCAGGAATTAAACAACCCTGTTTAATCACGGAGGCAAGACATGCACAGAGGCCTTGTTTCTAGTCCAAAGTTGCACAGCCCACAAATGGCAGGGATGAGATTAGGACCGAGGGCCATCTGAGTTCAAGGCTCTAGTCCTCAGAGCAAAGTGGCCTCTCGGACCAGCCCTGCACGCCGCACGCCGCGCCACCCGTGCTCAGCCGCACTCAGCTGCTTGCAGTTCCGTGAGCAAACCACGCCACACAGGGCTCTCCCGCGGCCTCAGTGGCCCTCCCTGCTCCTGACCTGGCGACACCCACCCATCTTCTAAGACCCATCCCAGAGGACCTGCTCCCCAGGAAGCCTTCCCTCACTCGTTTGGGTGCCCACCTGCATGTCCCTGTGGTGGCTGGGGCTCAGCTCTGGTGGCCCTGGCCATACCACGGTAACCTTCCATGAACAGACAAGCCCTTTGAGGGCACAGTCTTTGCTCATCCTATTTCTCTAAGCTTAGGACACTTCCACAGACAGTAATCACTTAAAAATGTGTTTCTGAACAAAAGATTTAAGCCAATAATTTCTAGATTTCCCTTCTCTTAGCTCCACTTAAATTTTATGTCACTAAAGAATCACTAAATTTTATGTCACAAAACCAAGCCTCCTCTTTGGAGTAAGAATGGACAAAGTGAAATACCAGGAGGCCAGATGGATTGGTCTCTAGGCTTTCCTTAGACTTCATCCATCTGGAAGGCCAGGCAGCCAGGAATTTTCCACCCCACCCCTTCCCACTTCCCAGGCTCTTAAAGGACTCTCCCTTTGGCCTTTTCTCTTCCTAGGAAATTCCACATCCAGGCCATACCTATTTATAGCCCCTTCCCTTTACTGATAAAAGGGTGCAGGACCGGTCATGCCCATCAGTGCAGAAGATAAATTGTCCAAGGCCTGGTGACAGCATCAGGAGCCCGGGAGTTGTGTGCAGACAGCTGGGTGCTGGTGCCGATTCACTTCCTCACATTTATGACTGGGCCACACAGGAGCTCCAAACAAGCCACGCACGTTATGCTCCCAAGGCGCCCACGGCAGTGGCTCAGGCACTCTCGCTCTGTGTGGACGAGCAGCCTCGGGCCAGGCCCCGCTGCGCAGGCTTCTTCCCCCCAGTGGCCTTTTATCTGGCTGAGCCCCACACGGGGTACACCGCTGGTCCTGCCCAGTGTTCAGCACCCCCCAAGCGCCCTTCCCTGGCCTCACGGGTAGGGACCCGCAATGCCTGTACTCCTCCCTCCCCTCAGATTAAGGGCTCATCAGATAGGTGCTCTTCCTTCGGCAGCTCTGCCCGGCAGGCTGGCACGCCAAGGCTTATCTCCAAGGGTACCTGCGGGAAGTGCACACTGTGCAGCCTCACCAATGAGGCTGCAAAAACGGCAGAGGCCTCGGGTGAGGGCTTGTTCCCGCGCAGAGCGCCTGCTTCACTGCAGACGCCATGCAGGGCACTTCCTCTTACGCGTTTGAATGTAATGTCGTATTGAGTCCCTTCAATAATGCAGGAATATAGGGGCCCCTGCCCCAGTTTTACGGTGGAGGAAACGGCTGTTAAGGAACTCGCCCGGGGTCACAGTATACTAGATCTGACCCGAAGCCGGAGCTGCCCCTGCAGGCCGTTCAGGCCTTAGTGTGGGGGCTGCAGGGAACGCCGCTTCCCTTAGGAAGGCGAGCCCACCCTCAGAACCACCGAGAGCGCCCGCACCGCGGCCCAGCGCCCCGGCCCTCTCCTCTGGCCACAGCCCCTTCCCCTCTGGGACCGCACCTCAGGCTCCAGCCGGGCAGCTGCCCCTCTGCAGCGAGCTCTTGCTTGGGGCCGCTGCTCGCACTCTCCTTGGGGCCTGGTGAGCAAGCGCCTTTTCCCTCGGCTGGTTCCACTCCTAAGACTCAGCCCAAAGGACATTTTTCCTTTTCTCTACTTGAAACTGTATTTTTAATCCAAGTCTCCTATAGAATATTATCCTCACGTGGAGCATGGTCCTTATGTCTGAAGGGCTTTTATTGATCACCCTAACAATTCTGTACAACCAAGACATATTTAAGCATCAGATTCTTTTCTTCCCCGGGTTTAATGCTCTGAAGCAGTTTTTCACCCTCAGTACTGGCATTTTGGGCCAGAAATCCTTAGTTGTGGGAGCTGTCCTGTGCACTGCCGACGTTTAGGAGCGTCCCAGGCAGATGCCAGGATGAGCTCCCACTCCCCAACGCCCTGAGTCAGCACAACCAAAAATGTCTCTAGGTATTGCCAAATGTGCCCAGGAGGGGACGGGGCTGGGGGCAAACTGCCTACTGCTTAAGGTCCTCACCTGCTTTCTCCAGGAAGGCCCCTGCAGTCTCCGGCCTGGATGAGACCCCTCTCCTAAGCTGCCCTCCACACTGCACTCTGAACCCTGTACTAGAATTCTGGTTGCTGCCCTGTCTTCTTCACAAGACCAGCAGCTCCCGGGGCTGTCTTCTCTTCACAGCGCGCGGCTCAGGGCCCAGCCACCGCACACGGGTGGCCATCCTCCTCAAGCTCCTCCACTACCCCCTTCTTTCCCAGCCAAGCACGATCTTCCCTGGCTTTTTCTCATGGTCCCCCACATGCTGATGTCCACGTCTACTGCACCCGTCTCCCAGTTTCTCCATTCTACTTACGCCTGGGTTGGCTTAATCTCAAAGCTCGGGGTTTCTACTGCCTTGAGGCCTTCTCTGAGCTAGAGGGGACTGACTGCTACCCTCCAAAGTGTCCCCAGGGTGGGGACCAGAACCGGGGAGGAGGACGGGGTGGGCAGAGAACACGAAAGAGACGCAGGGAGTGCAGGCCCCACAGCTGGACCAGTGAACCCAGAGTGTGGTGGCGTATTGTTTTTTTATTGTTTTTATTGAGGTATAACATACATACAACAAAATGCACTACTTTTAAGGGCCCAGCCCAGGAGGCATTTTTAAGAACAAATGTCAGTATACATGTGAGTCCTTGGG
The DNA here is from genome assembly GCF_030020395.1 of Manis pentadactyla. NCBI lineage: Eukaryota > Metazoa > Chordata > Mammalia > Pholidota > Manidae > Manis > Manis pentadactyla. Next base: position 3,087,758 of record NC_080037.1, read on the forward strand.
GCAAAGCAGATAGTGTCTCTGCACCATAGTTGCCCTCCTGTGGGAGGGGAGCTGGACTGAATAATTTGGAAGCACCATGACTCTGTGAATACAGATCTCTCATAAAAAACAAAGGATATTTTGTTGACTGATAATTTCCTACACAATGGACAACTAAGCAGAGAAGAGGAATGTCAATTTGCTACTTATTTAAAATGTTTACCATTCATGCCTAATTATCATGAAGTCCGGTAAGTACTGTGAATAACATGTACTTCTAACTATAAATATCTGTGGCATTTACATTTTATAAGTTTACTCTAATGATTACACGTACTTCTAACTATAAATGTCTGTTGTACTTACATTTTCTTAAGTTTACTCTCGTTCTGTCACACGGCTGTTGGATGTGCCCCCTATTCCCTGCTGCCTACCTTCCCAGTCCCCTGGCCCTGGCCAGCTGGGACGGCAGCTCTCCGTGTGAACTACTCTCAGTGGTCACACAGACCCCGGCGGCCTTGCCTCGTAAAGCTCTCCTCTTGTCAGTAGCTTAAAATGGTTCCCTTCGAGACGCCATACGTGACAAGGCCCACCCCCCCCGACTCCTCACCAAGGCTTCAGTCAGGCTCCACTGGGCCCTGATCCCCACTGGGCCTCCACCTGGGCTCCCCTCCTGTCCTCAGCCTGCCCAGCCCAGACTTGGCAAGACTCCTGCTCAGTCAGTTTAGAAAGAATCCCCCACCCTCGATATCTGATCACCCTGGCCTGCCTTCCTCAAGAATCCTGTGCAGTCAGTTCAGCAAGAATCCCCCATCCCCGATGTCTCCTCTTGGTAATTTTCCATCCATGGACCTTCGACCCTACTCCTTGGCCATAAATCGCCACTGTCTTGAGTACTCAGTGTTGAGACTGCTCTCTCTCCCCTCCTGCAACCTCTTGATGCCCATTTCCACAGTGCCAAGTACAGCCTTCCTTACCATCTGAACAAGTGTCAGAATAACTTTTTCGTTAACACAGGCTGGCAAACATTAGCTGATGTCTACAACGTGCCTAGCATTGAGCAGGTGCAGGGGACCCAGGGGCACAAGAGAGACAAGGTCCTGGCCTCCTGGACCAGCAACCTTAATGACGGAAAGCTGCAGGGCTAAAGGGGCTGTTCCTGAACAACTTCCTCCATTCTGCACAGTGCCTTTTAAAGCCACAGGGCTGTTTTCTCAGGAATGCAAACACACCGGGCTGGGCTGGTCTATTTTTACTTCCTATGTCTGCCTGAGGAGGAGACTTAACAGCGCCTGGCTCCCGGGCCTGCTCCTCACAGCTGTGTGGACCCACACCTGCTGACTTACCCATCCGCCCTCTGAGCAGATCCGCACTTTCTGCATATCCGTGGGGCCATCCTCCAGCTCCCGGCTCTGAATCTCCTCCTCCTCCTCCTCTTCTTTCAGGGTCAGACTGAGAGGGTAGGCGGCGGACTCCATCTCTGCAAGATTCCGTTCAGAAAAGTCAGATGCCAGCGTGACCTCTGCAGAGCCTGAGACGGGGGCAGCTCGGCCCACCCCGACCTCTAGCCTCGGGCCCTCCGGGGCTGGACCGGGAGGAAGGGCATCAGGGAAAGCATGAGGAAGCTGGAAGGTGACATATTTATTTATGATAAGAGGGGCAGCAGGCAGATAGCGTACCTGGCTGCCTTCAAATACTTAAAAAGCTATGTGTGGAAGAGACCGGACTGGTTCTGTAGAGACCCAGGACCGGACAGGCTGGTGGGTAAACATTCCAGGAAAGAGGTTTTTAGGACTGCTTTGAAGGGCAGAACTTTCCCACAGCCAGGGCCACCCAAGGTTAAGGTTAAGGCAAGACAGGGGTGCTGGCTTCCTATCAGTGAAGGTGTCTGAACACAGGCGGGACACATCGGGGAGGCTGGTCGGCCTAGAACGCCCATCACCTGGGTTCTCCTAGTTCAAAGGTTCTGTCCGTGAGCTGGTTCACAAAATAGAGTCATTCTGCTTTAAGGGACTTCCCAAACCCCGGAGTTGGTGACACAGTGAGGCGCGGTGCCTGGATCCCCAAGAGGGTGCAGACATCTGCGGCCAGGCCCTGGGCCCGTTCCGCCTGGGAAACGCCTGCGGGCCGCCAGCTCGCAGGGGCCGCTGCCGCGCGCGGCCAGCACAAAGGCCGGGCTGCCCTCCAGGGCCGCGGCAACCCCCAGGTGTGCGGTGCGCGTGCATCTTGCGGGCCGCATCCTCCCGGGCTTCCGGAGAGAGCCCTCCGGGGTGCAAAGTCGGCTTCTTCCACATTCCCAAAGAGGACGCGCGGTCGCGGCGGGCCTGGGTCCGGACGGGCGGCGCGGGTTTCGGAACCGTGGGCCCGGGGCCCCAACTTGGCCGCGGCCCCGCCGGCTCCCGGGCTGGGGTGCGCGCGAGGGCGCTGCCGGCGCCGAGGAGCCCGCGGGGGCGCCCGCACAGGCCGCCCGCCCGCGCGCTCAGCCATCTTGCCCCGCTCCCCTTTCCCCGCGGCCCCGCCCGGGCCCGGCCGCCGCGCACCTGCCGAGTGCCCGGCCGCCCGCCCGCCGCCCCCGGCAGGCCCACAACAAAGGCGGCGGCCGCGACCCCGCCGCCCGCCCGGCCCCGCGCTCCGCGCCGCCGCGCGCTCACCGCCGGGCCGAGGACCGGGCCGCGGGCCGGGCCGCCTGCAGACGCCGAGGGCTCCAGCCCGGCTGTCACGGCGCCATCCTGCCCGTCTCTCCGCCGTCGCGCGCGCGGCCCCGCGGGAGGCGCGGAGAGACACGTGGTGGCAGGAGGCGGGTCCGGCCGGAGCGGAGGGTATTGGGAGCGAGGGGAGGAGCGCGGCTGACGTCAGTGGGTTCGGCGGCGGCCGCAGGCTCCGCGCGGCTCCCGGTGCGTCCCTGCCCGCGACCCTCCGCCACCCTGCCCCGTGCGGCCTCGGCGTGCATGGCCGGCGGTCCCGGGTCCCCGCCAGCCGGGGCCGCGGCCGCGCGCCCTCTGCCCCGCCCCGTGGCTCTCCGCGGCCTGCGTGGGCGTGCCGGGCCCTCCCGCCCGGCCTCTGGAGGGGCGCCCGGTCCCAGGGGGGCGCGCGCGGGGTCCGGCAGGTATGTGTCCAGAGCATCGTGCGTAACACGCACGGAGAAAGAACTGGGTGGTCTCCGTTGTCGCCTGTTAAAGCCCAAGCACGTAGTCGCGGGGACGCAGTAACCGTACGGAAGGCTCTTCTCCAAAACGCTCTGCGGACAGACAGCACAAACAGAAGTGAGTGGAGAAGCCCCGAAGCCCTTCTCATTCCGGAAAAAGATTCTGGGTTTCGGTTTTTGTTGGGATCCCGCGCTAAAGAGCAAATTATTCCCTTAAATGGAAATTCCACTTGTTAAAATGGAAAGGAAGACTCTTTAGTATTGATGAGATAGGTGTCAAGACTATGGCTACAGGAGAGAGATGTCTGCTCGCCCCTGAGAACAGCAAAGACAGCTGGGGAGTATGGCCCACAGACTGGGGAGGCCAGTGGATGAAATTTCCTAGAGGACCGTGGGCCGGGGGTTCTTGCAGGCGGTGGGCCTGGTGATCAGATAGCAAGGGTGGGAGATTCTCTCCAAACTGATTTCTCAGGATTCTTGCTACAACTGGGCTGGGTAGACAGAAGCCTGGAGGGGCAGGGATGTGTTCAAGACAGCCGCCCAGTGGACAAGAGAGCTCAGGGGAGCCTGACTAAAATTGGGGCGAGCAGAGAGTTTTACCGAACTTTTCAGACTGTCCCTGAGATTTGAGGGAAATAGTTCTTTCTCCAAGTCTTGGTGGCCATTTCTATTTAATGCGTATGTGAATTCTACTTCTCTCTGCCGTGGAAGGGGCTACAGTAAAGCTGTGGAGCTCTTAATACATAAAATGTAGTATGACTCACATCTTTGAAGTGTAAATACCATGGACCACCCACCCGAGACCAAAGAGGTCCAGTCGATGGATGGAGAGCATTAGTCAAACATTGGAAGGAGGAAATCAGACTTTTTTGTTTGTTTTGACGAGCAGTTCTTTTTGTGTGGAACGTTAGCATGTGAGCAGCGGGAGTTAACTCTGAGCCCAGACTGACTGACGTTCCCATCTCAGTTTTTCTGGCAATGACTGGTTGGAATGGAGTGGTGAGGAGGGTGTCGGCAGGAGAAGGGTACCGGGCAGTGTCGGCGCCTCCCCTTACAACAAAGCATTCATGCACGTCACGAGATGACCAAAGAGAACGATTATGGCATGGTTTTGGTCCCTGAGACCTGATGTCCCCATGTGGCTTCGACTAGATTTTCCCCGGGAAGAGGCCTGCCAGCAGTGACCCACCTGAATTCTTGACTGTGAACTCTAAGCCCACCATCAGTTACTGTCCTGGGACCTGCTTTTGCACGAGGCCGTAACTGCTGCCAAGGCGTACTTGCAGGAGCCAAGTGCGAGGGTAGGCACAGGACCCTGCAGGCGTCCATGTTCTGCGGGTCGTGCCACCTGCGCCCGCCCAGGTGTTCTCTGCACAAGGCAGAGCTGAAACAGATGCTGGCCGAGCCGCCCCTCAGTTCTGTCGTTCCGCGGTTGCATTTTCTTTGACGGGTCATCTCAGTCCAATGCCGAGTGGCTGAGGCTTGTCTTTTTGACAGTCGTGGCTTTGGTAATTTTGTAGGAAGGATTTCTGTTGGTAGTTGGTAAATAATATGAGCAGACACCCCGCGAACCAGCAGAGTAGTTTTGTGATGATGCTCTTGGTCTGACTCCATCTTTCCTCTTGTGAGCGCAGTGCATAAGCCCTGGGGCTTCTGGAGAGCCCAGGTCCCATATGATACCCATATTAAGCTGCAATGGCTCTTGGTGAATGCATGTTTCTGACTGTCGGTAGCAGCTCTGTGGCCCTCGGGCCAGCACAGCTGCCGGCCACCATTGCTCCATTCCTGTTCCTCAAGGAGTAGAGCAGGTTGAATCCCTGGTCGCACTGCACTGTGCACCTGTGGCAGCACACCCCGCTGCTACGTGGCACCCTGCTGAGGTCATGCGTGTGGGATGCACTCCAGAGCCCTTTAACTTGGCCTGGCCACCTGACATGGTCTGCCCACTAGAACGTGGGTGCAAGTGACTACATGTGAGTCCTGAGCATGGGTTATAAAAGGTCTCACATGTTAGCACATGCACCTCAGTGAGCTTTTGTTCTCTGCCACAAAGAAGAAACATGCCCAGGTAGTCCCTGGTCCTCCATCCCAGGTCCAGAATGAGACCTGTGCCACACAGCCATCCTGTGAACATGACAAGAGATCATTATTTTGTCTTGAGCCATTGAGTCCTGGGTGGCTGGTTATGTAGCATTTTTGCTGTGATGGCTGATTGAAACAGCAGCAGTGACCTGTGGATACATGGTTCTCAACGTCAGCCTTCATGGGGATGCTGTGATGCAGGTGAGGAATTGTCATTTCGTGGCGGAACTCCTCAGATGTGTGGACAGGGAAATGCTGGGCTGGGAGGGGTGGAGGAGAGACCCAAGTGGGGGTGACCGTGTCTTTCTCCTTTCTGGGATTCTGGCACTTCAGAGGGAGGCCACGATAGACCTTAGGTTAGCTATTTCCCAGTAAAGCCTCAAAATATTCCTGGGAAATCTTGATAAAATGTTGTGGGAAACCCTGCTCTGGACAGTTCTTGCAACGGCTTAGAAGGTTCCTGGAGAGGAGGCATGTAGTTAGAGCACCTCAGCACATTAAGGAACACTTACAGGTTTCTTTAGAAAAAGAGAGAGTATGGTAATAGTGTGGTACTAGTTGCTATAACAAACAGACCCCCATATACATAAAGGCTCAACAATAGAGATTTATTTCTCATTTTTGTACCAGTCCTTTGTGAGTGTTCCTGGGCCACTGGTGGCTTTCTTCCATGCTGTGCTTTAGGGACCCAGGTTCCTTCCATCTGTGGTTCTGCCACACCCACAGGATGGTTTTCTTCATCTACCAGAGTGGAGGGCAAAGCTAGAATGGAGGAGGCACACCCTTTTCTTGACACTAAAGTGGCACACCTCTCTTTTGCTTACATCCCATTGGTTCGGATCAGTTACGGAGTGACATTTATGTGAGAAGGGGCTATGAAGCATAGAGTGTGTCTGGGCAGTCACTTTCCTGTGACAGCTCCGCCCACTGGAAAAGGGAGCCTGAATTTTTTCTCTGTCACAGGGATGCTTTTTCTTTCAACCCTTCAAATATTTCACCCCACTCTTTTCTTGCAACTTCTGGAGAAGTCTAGTGTGATTCTTATCCTTGTTTCTCTGCAGGAAAGGTAGTTTATTCCTCTGGCTTCTTTCAGGATTTTCACTTTATTTATGATCTGCAGTTTGAATATGACATTCCTAGGTGTAGATTTTTTGGTATTTTCCTGCTTGGTGTTCTCTGAGCTTCCTGGATCTGTGCTTTGGTTCCCATCATTAATATGGGGAAATTCTCAGCTATTATTACTTCAAATATTTCTTCTGTTCCTTTCTCTCTCTCTCTTCTTCTAGTATTTCCATTATGTGTATTTTACTCCTTTTTGTAATTTTCTCATATTTTCTTTTTTCCTGTTTTTTTCTTTTTGCTTTGCAGTTCGGATTCTATTGACATATCTTCCAGCTCACTGATTCTTCCCTCGGCTGTGTTCAGTCTACTGATGAGCCCATCAAAAAGCATTCTTCATTTCTTTTGCAGTTTTTTTTTCTATTTCTAGAAGTTCTTTTTGATTCTTTCTTAGAGTTTCCATCTCTCTGCTGGCATTACGCATCTGTTAAACTTTTTCCATTAGCGCCCTTAGCACACTAATCATAGTTATTTTAAATTCCCAGTTTCATAATTCCAAAATCTCTGCCATATCTGACTGTGGTTCTCACACTTACTTTGTCTCATCAAACCATTTTTTTGCCTTTTAGCATACCTTGTGGTTTTTGTTACAAGCCAGATGTAAGCTATTGGGTAAAAGGCACTGAGGGAAATGGGCCTTTAGCACGAGGGTTTATGTTTATTGGGCTGGGAGTTAGGCTGTGTTTACTGTCTGCTATAGCAGGAAAGATTCCAGCACACCATTCTAGAAAAAAAGAATACAAATTCAGTTACAGTGGTGGTAGAGATAAGCCATTTACTTCCTTGCCCCGGGGAACCACTGCAGGGGGGTGGCAGCGCTTGGCTACCCCAGCTGTGCAGAAAGTGACTGGAGAAATACATTTCTCTCCAGCAGCACCAGGAGTACTGAGCTGGGATCTCTATGATGGTTGAGGGGGTGGACTGTTTTAGCTATGAGATGTCTTATGTAACCTCATGTTAACCACAAGGCAAAAGCTTAGAAAATTCTAAATTTGGAGAGAGACAGATAAAGGAGTCCATTCCTGTTGAGTGCACTCAGCAGGCGGTCCATCCATGAGCCTCTGGGAGTACCACACCCAGGGATCTCTGTCGGACCCACAGGCACCCCTCTTTGTCCTAAGTGCCAACCCCTCACCTCCCCCACTCTGCAGGTGGCCCCTGAGAGACGATGAGAGAGCTCCTGTAGACACGGAGCATTCAGAAACAGGCCCCTGTTTGTCTTGTCTGTGGACAAGGTCTGAGAAACCACAAACTTGAAGTACTGTGCCATCTTCTGGAAAACTAAGGTTTCCAGTAGCCAGCCTGCTGATTGTTAAGAACCAGAGAAGACATAAAAGCTTAAAAATCCTGCCACAAAAGGGAGCAAGAATTGTGGAGCAGGTGTACTAATACAAAGACCAATTAAACCCCAGATGACAGCATCATCAAACAGAATATCCCATGTGAAAGCAACTGGCAGAGATTTAAGGAGGTGTCTGCTACTTCATATGCAAAGTAACAATGCAAAATTACAAGGAACATGAAAAATAAAAAAAAGCATATCACAAAAAGAAAATAATAATGCCAATAACTGAGCTCAAAGGTGCAGAATTTTGTGATCTAGCTGACTAATCAAAATAGGTGCTTTGGAGAAACTCAAGGAGCTTTAAGAAAACTCAGAAAGATAATTCAATAAATTCTTGAAAAAATACATGTCAAAATGAAATTTTTTTCCAAAGAGAAATAATAAAAAATAACAAGATTCTGAATTCAGTGAGTAAGATGAAAAAATACAATAGGGACCACTGCAGTAAAGTAGAGCAGATAGAAGATAGAATAAGTGAGTTAGATGATAGGAATTTTGAAATAACGCAGTTAGAGGCTAAAAGAGAAAAAAGAATACAAAACTACAAAAAAGGAAAAAAACCCTATGTGCTCTTTGGAATCCACAGAAAGGACCAATGTGTAGAACAATTGGGATTCCAGGAGGAAAAGAGAGAGAGAAAGAAACAGTTTATTTAAAGATAATAGCTGAGAACTTCTCAAATGTGGGGAGAGAATTTGTGAAACTAATAGATTACCATATTTTCTCAATGCAGGAAGACCTCTCCAAGACACATCATGAACTATCAAAAATCAAGCATAAGGAAAGAATTCTAAAAGTAGCTAAGGGAAAAAAAGATTGTAACCTGTAAAGTAACCCCCATAGGCTATCAGTGGATTCTCACTAGAAATCCTACAGGCCCGGAAAGAGTGGAATGATATATTCAAAGTGTTGAAAGAAAATAATTGCCAGCTAAGAATTCTTTATCTGGAAGTTATCCTTTGGATATGAAGGAGAAATAAAGATTTCCTAGATAAACAAAAGCTGAGGGAGGTCATCAGTCATCACTACATGAGCCTCACAAGAAATGCCGAAAGAGGTTTTTTAAGCTGAAATGAAAAGAAGCTAATTAGTGACATGAAAATTTACAAAAGTATGTGACACACTGGTAAAGGTAAATATGCAGTCAGATCTAGAAAATTCTAAATTTGAAATAGGATAGTGTGTTAACGACTTAACTATAGTATAAAGGTCAAAGGATAAGAATATTATAAATAGGTATAGCTACTATAATTTGCTAATGAATATATTATATAAACAGAAATATAAAACAGGTAATAAGGACATAAATATAAAAAAGGAGTAAAAGCATGAAACTTTTGCAAACTATTGAAATTACGTTTCTATAAGCTTAAAAAGAACTGTTTTATCTATGAGATGTGTTCTGTAAACCTCATGTTAACCACAAGGCAAAAACTTAGAGCAGCTGCACTAAAGATGAAGGTAGAAGGAACTGAGCATAACAGCATGGAAAATCACCAACCTACAAGATTAGATGGAAACTAAGGGGAAAAGAAACAATGGAAATACAGAACAACCAGAAGACAATCTAGATGATGTCAGTAAGCCCTCATTTATCAATAATAACTGTAAGGGTAAATGGATTAAATTAATAAGGAACAGAGTGGCTGGGTGGATTAAAAAAACAAGACCCAATTGTATGCTGCCTATAAGAGCCTCAGTTCAGCTTTAAAAACACACATAGGCTTACAGTGAAAGAATAGGAAAATGATATTCCATGCTTTTTTTGTTTTGTTTTGTTTGGTGAAAACCAAAAACAAGCGGGGATAACTCTACTTATATCAGACAAAGTAGACTTTAAGCCAAAAACAGGAACAAGGACAAGGAATGTTATATTAATGATAAAGAGGTCAATGCATCAAGAAGATATGATTGTAAATATCAATGTACCCAATATTGGAGCACCTAAATGTACAGGCACACATCAGTTTATTGTGCTTCACTTTACAGCACTTCTCAGATACTGCAGTTTTTACAAATTGAAGATTTGTGTCAACTGTGCATTGAGCAAGTCTATCAGTGCCTTTTCCCAATAGCATTTGCTAATTTTTTTGTCTCTGTGTCATATGTTGGTAGTTCTCACAATATTGCAAACTTTGTCATTTTTATTGATTTGTTTTGGTGATCTGTGATTAGGGATTATAATCACTGAAAGCTCAGATGAGAGCTAGCACTCTAGCAATTTTTTTTTTTTTTTTTAGTGTACGAAAAGCAGTGCACTTTATTAGGGAAGTGAGGAAGCAGAAGCACCTTGATAGACCAGGGTGTGCTGCTCAAGGGAGAATCAGCCCCAAGTATTTCTTACTAAGGTATGTACACTTTATTAGACATAGTGCTCTTGCACACTTAGACTACAGTATAGTGTGAACATAACCTTTATATACACCAGGAAACCAAAAAAACCATTAGACTTGCTTTATTGTGGTATTTGCTTTATTGCAGTGGTCTGGAACTATGTCAAACCAACACTAATAGATCTGAAATCAGAAGTAGGCAACAATATAGTGATGGTAGGGGACTTCAGTGCCCCACTTTGAGCAATGGATATATCATCCAGACAGAACATCAGTAAGGTTACCATGGACTTAAACTATATATTAGGTTAAATGGTCTTAATAGACATTTGTAGAATATTTTATCCAACAGAAGCAGAATACATGTTCTCAAGTGCACACAAAATATTCTCCAGGTAGACCATACAATTGGGCCCAAAACAAGTCTTGGCAAATTTAAGAAGATTGAATTCATACCAAGTATATTTTTAATCACAGTGATGTGAAACTAGAAATCAATGACAAAGGAAAACTAGAGAATCTACAAATATGTGGAAGTTAAGTACCACATCTCTGAACAACCAGTGGGTTTAAAAGAAAAGTAAAATTTACAACAAAAAAACATACCAAAATCTATGGGGTGTTGCAAAAGCAGTTTTGAGAGGGAAATCTATAGTGATAAATGTCTATGTTAAGAAAATAAAGAGACCTCAAATGAACAACCTAACTTTACACCTCAAGGGACTAGGAAAAGAAAAAAAACATCAAGCCCAAAGTTAGCAGGAGGAAGGAAATAACAAATAACAGAGTGGAAATAAATGAAATAGAGACCAGGAAAACAACAGGAAAAATAGAACTAAGAATTGGTTTTTTGAAAAGATAAAGTTGACAGATCTTTAGCAAGACTAAGAAAAAGAGAAGACTCAAATAAAATTAGAGGTGAAAGAGGAGACATTTGAAAATTCTTTTTCACTTCCTCAGGCCTCCAGTAGAATATTACCATTTAAACAAGGGCTTCCATGGCTACCATTTATAAAATACCTACCTCTCTGAGCCCCACATTCCCCATCTCTTGTATCCTGCTTTATCTTCTCCATCATACTTACCACTATCTCATCTCATATCCTTTGTATTAACTTACCATCTGCCTTCCCACTGGAAGGTATGTTCCATTGATTGGCACAGGGACTTTGTCTATTTTGTTAATTACTGCATCCCTGGCAGTCAGAACAGCCCCTTGCAAATAGCCTGCACTCAATAATTAAATGTTGAATGGATGAAGAAATCTTGAGCAACTCGCCTCCTAGTGTATACATTAGAGCAAAAGATTTGCAAAAACACTCAGGTGGCAGGACAGGCCGCCTTCAGAAAGTACTCATTTGTTGTATGTCTGTTAGTTCATGGATGTTGTTTGTCCCAAGATAATAATAATTGCATTTCTGTATAGCATAGTTTTTTTTTTCTGGCAGTAGTTGAGAGTGAGACCATTGTGTAGTGTAGCTGCTTCTGGTCTGTGATGTACAAATCTTACCACCCATTGATGCTGTGGTGAAGAATACGAGAGGGATGTCAAAGAATACTTCTGTAAAAAATTTGAAATGTATTTTTATACAAATCTAGAATGAACACAGCAAAGATATATTAAACTCATTAACAAGGGAATCGGCAAGGTGGTAAAGCTGGTGTTGAGCCAGTGGCAAGCTCCTAGCACGTCACAATATTTAGAATGTCGAATGCCAGGCTAGACGCAGACCTGGTTAGTATCATACTGGCCAACAGAAGCATAGCTCGGTGGCCGTCCTTTTCCATGGTACAGAAAATTACCGTGTCTGCCTGAGGAGAATGGACAAATTGTCTTCTAACGTAAAAAAGTCTTGGCCCCGGTGAATAATACAGAGCCACAGAAACAAAGGTGCGTCTGCTAGAGAAGTCGGTCCCTTTTAGTCTGGTTAGGTGGACCTGCACCATGACATTGAGAGGGGCCTTACCCCACCCCCTCTTTGCTTTATTTCCAAGTTTTGGCTAATTTCTTTTACCAGCGATGTAGACCCAGTTATTCTTGGAGTGATTGTACTTAGTAATTTGGGATTCTTTTTAAAGGAGGGATTTCTGCTTATGAAAAATAGTGCATCCTTACTTTCTAGTCCTCAGATCTGAACACCCCATATGACATGTTGGGAGATGAGGGTGGATAAATAGTAAGGTGGCTTAGTTGGAAATCAAGACTTTGAGACAGGGTGAAGAATGATGCTCAGTGTGAGACTACAGACTTTGAATTTAATCATTTGTCTTTCTTTTAAAGCCATTTCTTGGTTAAGAAGTTTTTGTTTTGAGGCGTGTGCAGTGCTTGGGATTTCGTGTAAGCAGGGAAGTGAAGCTGCTCCCGACCTAGTTCTGACTTAGCCCCCGGGGCTGTGCCTTGGTGGCCGGCTGCGGTCCCGTAGGATGAGGTGGTAAAGCCCCAGGCTGCCCGTGAGAGACTGAAGCTGTGTCCTCAGGTCTAGCAGAGGGTGAATATGAAACTACCAGAGCGAAAAAAAAGATGAGAAAAATGAGGAAGGAATTGGATTATCTCATAATCTATGTATCACAGTCGGTATTGTTATTCTCATTTAACTGAAAGGAAAATGAGACTTAGAAATACTAAGTAACAGATCTGTGCAGTTAATGGCAGCACCAAGTTTATTCACCTCCAGAAACGGTTTTATTCTATTTCTTTTATTAAAAATGGCATGTCACTGCCAGTAGATGGTGCACAGACCTCCCTGTGTCTGCCCTTGTGTTCCCACCCTAAGTGCTTCTCCTGAAACCCTGCCAGCGCACAGTGAGCCCCCAGGCTGTGCTCCCCGCCACCTTTGTCGCCTCCCTGCGTGCCCTGCATGTTGTGGTCAGTGGCCGACGCCACCACCCGCCTTCACTGTTCCCAGCACCTCGTCTCCCACCATCTTCTGGAGTCCTTGCGATGATCTTAGGCAGTTGGCAGGGCACATGTTATCACTGCTGTCTTCCAGATGAGAAAGCTTGGGGCTCAGGTAGATTAAGCCCTTTTCCACAATAGCATCGGGTGGTAAGAGTAAGACGTGGACGTACAGTGGGCATCCTGACTGGAGCCTGGTCCTCTGCACACACTGCCACCCCCATGCTGCCTGTCCACTCCCACGGGCCCCCAGGCTCCGGATAGTCCAGTCAGTCTCGTCCACCACCTCTTCTCCCCGTCTCCTTGAATGTTCTGAACGGGAAGACAGTGCTTTTGAAACTGGGCGGGTGACAGACACCACATCTGTAGCACCTGCCTGCAGGGTGAGGGGCCGGCGGCCGACTGCTCCCTTTGCTGTCCATTCTGGGCAGGGCAGGGGCCCTGAACCCAGTCCCTACGTCACTCCAAGAAACGGGTCCTGTGGCCGAATTCCAAGAATCAGCTGGGAAGCAAGTTCTGAAAGAACTCATTTTCCCTACTCGTTATGTGTGGCATCACTAGAAAAATACAGTGTGAGGATTTTGGAAATTCAGATGAAATCAGTGGAAGTAATAAGAATCTTATTTGTAAAACTCCATATTATTCATGTCACAGAGCTTGGGTTTTAGATTCAGACACATCAAGTGTGTAATCGCAACTCTGCTATTGACCCATTTTCTGACCTTGAGGAAATAACCCCTCTCTTCTGTCGCTTCCGTTTTTCCTCCGCTGAAAAGTAAAAGCCAGTGTGGGCCAGGTGCCTCCAGGGCGGATGCTCAGAGGCACCAGGAAGGGCAGGCAGGGCGTTAAACATGCCAACGGACGGGCTGCCGCACCGCAGGCCTACATCCAACTTACAAAGTTTTTATTTTATTAACTATTTTATGTATCTATCCCAGATTTTTGCTTTTATCTTTTTAGACACATATTGATGATAGAAATCAGTGGACTCATCCTTAGAGTTGCCTACCCACTTCCACAGCCGCCGAGGGAAAAGCCCTCCTGCCAAGGAACTGTCTCCATCCCTGGGACAAGAGCAAACCAAAGACCACAAAATTTTCTTCAAGCTGTTAGCACCTGCTTCCCCCAAGTGGCCCAGGGCAGAGCTGCGGGGCTAGGCGGGGCTTCCTGCTTCAGATGGAGTGCCAGCCTACTCGAGGGTTGAGTTAGTGGGTAGAAACAAGGAGAGGAGTTTATAAATATACCTTGGCCTAGCCTTCAGATGTTTCCATATCTATAGAAGGGATCAAGGCTAATGAATCCTAAGGGCAAAAGTCATATAGGAGAGACTAAAAAGATGTTTCAAAGAGAAGTGTACAGAGAGAGGCCATATGGCGTGACAATTACGGTTATAATTCACCGAAACTTCAGAACGTTTACAATCTGATGAAAGCTTAAAGACACTTACCACTAAGTAATAAAAATAGCTGAGCAATGCCATCACAGATCTGTGATCTGTTAGAAAGGCTGGACTGGCAAAAGGAATGAGTGCAGCTTGGGTGGATTCTGCTGGAGCTCCGTCTCCCTCCGTGTAGGAAGGAGAACAAGTTGCTGGGTAAATACTTGGCGTCTACAGAGCAAGAATCCCCGTGGATTCTTGGGGCCACACGACAGGATTGCTGCCTTTGGAAGGGGAAGAAAAGATAAGGCCCAAACTACAGAACAGAAACACACATCTGGGAATTCTGAGCCTCTTGTGATGAGGCTTTCTTGGGTCGTGTGCAAGATCTTTCAGGGTGAACTCTTAGAGGGGTGCCAATGGCTAACAGCCAGAGTGTCACCTGTGGGGCGCACCGCGTGGCAGTATGTCCACCAGGAGAAAAGGCAGAGACATCCGCAGCAGCCCTGGCAGTGAACAGCCGTGCACAGCTACCCTGTTTGTCCACATTCTCTTGTCATTCTTCCAACTGTTTCACAGGACTGTCCTTTTATCCGACGGACAGAAACAACCTCAAGGGCATAGAAAATAATAAAAGTCGTAAAATAACTAGGAAGGGATAAGTTTGCAGTATTTGCCACCTGTTTTTAATATCTTTATTTAATTTTAAGCTATGTAGCTTAATTTTTAGTAATGGCTGTGCTTCGCAACTGCTCACCAAAATTCCCGAACATTTAACCGTCCCCTCCCAGGAGCTGGTAGGAATCCGCTCCAGCACACCACTGGGAGACAACTCGATCGGTTACTAGGTAGCCATGAAAAATGGGTGTTGAAGTTCTCCCAAGTGGATGGATTTGCTAGGCAAGGACAAGTGTGACCAGTATTTAGTAATTCAAGATTGAAGAGAGAAGAGTAAATTACACACTTGAATTCCACTAAAACTGTTAGGTTAGCGGCAATCTAGAGATATTTCTTAAGATTTATCATTGGCTTATTGAATACACTTTTTGAAAAACAGCTTTATTGAGATACAATTTATATACCGTACAATTCACCCGTTTGCGGCTCCGCTGTGGCCGTTCACAGCTCCTTTAACTGGCCGTCTTCAGAAGCTTCTCTCCTCGGTGAGAAAACTGAGCAGATGGCCGTGCTGATTTCCTGTCTTCCAAGTTTACAACTACTTCAAAGCGATTTGATTTTATTACATAATAGTACATGCAACAGTCGCTTTTTCGGGACAAACACTTAAAACATTCTCAGCAAAGTGGCTTCCTTGATGAGCCGCCAGCCAGAGGACAGAGCCCTGCGGGATGCGAGGCGCCCGCCGGCGGGGGCAGCTGGGTCGGGGTCCAGTCTGCAGGGAAGGCGCGCCCCGGATCCAGCAGCTCCTGCTGACCGGGTGTCGGACACCGTGTGCCCCGCCCCACGGCTCGCGGTGGGGACCAAACAGAAGAACAGGACACGGGACTGAAGTTCACTGTGGACTTACACATCAGTGGCTTTCTATGAGTTCTAATCAGTGCACTTACTATGAAGTGCCTGCTTTTCCAGATGAGGCCCTTGTGGCCCAGGGAGAGCGGCTCCCCTGAAGGCGCGCGCCGGCCGGTGGCGACGTGGGCGGGCCAGGCGCGGCCGGGTCCGGTGTCCGTGAGCCCGGGCCGGGGCGGGGCGGGGCTTCGGGGGCGGGCTGGGGCGGGGCCGAGGACCTGCTCGCGGGGACGCAGGGGCCGAGGTGCCGAGCCTGCCGCCAGGGGGCGCGCCGGCTGCTCCGGGGCCGGCGCCCCAGCCTCCTCGGCCAGCTCTGGCGCCCCGGGCTGCCGGCGGGGAGCCTGGGGAGGAGCCCGCGCCCGCGGGCCCTTGACGGGCCTGCCCCCGACCCCAGGCCCGGCGCGGGGGCTGCGCGGAGGAAGCGCGGTCTGCATCCGCGCTCACGCCCAAGGGGCCCACCCACGGGCCGCGGGCCGCCTGTCTTCATCTACTTTCGGGACCGGATCAGCCAGCGAGGCCATGGTCGCTGCACGCGGGTCCGAGTGTCCCCCATTTCTGCCTCTGCCCAAGGCGGGTAACCTAGGCACTGCTCACTGGAGGGGTTCACTTACTGCCTTCCAGATTTCACCCGCTTATCACAGCAGTTCGTCTGGGAACCAGGCCTGCGATTTTCTTCCTTCCTCTGCTGGGAGTCGGGGGCCCCGGGAAGTAAGGGAAGGAGAGCCGTCCAGGCATCAGAGACGATTAGCCCGGGGTCAGGACTGCCCGCGCATGCAACTGCTCTGTGCTCTGCTGCTCGGCTCGGACCAGCGCCCGAACGTTTCATCTCCGTCACACGATGGTGTGATTCCGTTCTCAGTTAACATTACGGCGCAGTGGACTTGGCGAGTCCCAGCTCATTAAGGGCAGCTTCTGTGGCATATTTAGGACTTACTGTGCTCGTGGCAGAGGGCGGGTTGAAGAGGCCAGAAGAATCCTGCATGTAGATCTAATTTCTGGTAGGTCCACGGTGTATACACACCCACTCACATTCCATGGTCACCTCGCCGAGTGTGATAACGGAGCATGGAAGTATGCACCCCCACGAGGAGGCTGGGCAAAGGAGGGGCTATATATGCTCTTCCAAGCGCAGATCTGGACAACTGGGGGCAAAAATGGAAGCTGCCACATTCTGGAAGCCTTCCTGGACCACCCCTCCCTAACACTGCCTCTTCCTCAGTCTCCCTAGGACACCGATCGTCTACACCACCCCCAAGGTCCTGCTTGGTTATGTAAACTTTTTGTTATTCTCAGTTTAGGTATATTTATCTCCCTGGTAAACTTGAGAATTGGAATCCGGAATTGTGTTCCCATTCAATGTTTGAGCACAGTGCTAAGAGCATCTTAGTGCAGCCCCTGCACATAGACCTGACATATGCTTTTGCACTGTTTAGGAAGAAGGAATGCTTAATCTGATGTTCTAGGCCTGTTTTTTTTTATATATATAGTACTTTATGTGTGTAATATATAATATATATACTAAATAAAAAAATGACTATTAGTGCAAATGAATTTAATATATTATAGCAGATGGAAGTGGGACTTCTTTGGCTGAAAGAAGCCTGCCTGCCTGACTTTCCCGCAGTGACAGCCCTTCCTCTCTGAGCAGGGACCATGAAGGCAGTGGTCTGAAAACCATTGCTTTATAATCCCCATTCTCATAATAAGCATTTGTCACATTGTTATGATCATCAAAGCAAAATCATTTGAACTGGTTTAGAAAACTGTGCCTACCTTTATCTTCTTGATAAGCTTGTAGGTAGCGTCATTAAAGCTTTATATCTGCAGGCTCTACCCTTCCTCGTTTGAGGACCAAGACTCATCAAGGAGATTAGCTTCATTCAGGTGCTGGCTGGCATGGTCTGGTATTAATCTTGCTGCTAGAGATGAAGGCCTGACATGCTGCTGTGTGGCTTTGGAGCCTATACACTGTATAAACTTTATTTGTTTAGATTCTTCTCTCTTTCCTCCAACGTCTCTCCCCAGTTTATCTCCACGGGAGCTAGGTGTCTGCCTCAGTTTACTCACTAGTACATTATTTATTGCTGCCAGGCATGAGCCCTGTTTGACTCCAGCCTACCCAGTTGGAGACTTAATATCCTGTAGCTCTGGCCAGGTGACATCTCTGGGGAAGCAGTTCTCAGCAATGTGGCCCCGCCAGTGGCTATGATTCTTTAAAAAAGAAAAACAGATTCTTGCTGCAAATAGCAATGCTGTCACGCTTACCACCAGTTTGACTTGGGGTTTCACCTGGCACTGGGATTCATGGGGAAGGGTCAGTCTTCCCACTGGGTCAGTTTTTCTGGTCCCCTTACCTTGTTCCCTTCAGGCTTCCTTTGTCTATCTTCACTAGACTACGCTGCGACAGTTTTAGCATGTTGAAAACCTGAGCCTCAGAGGTTAAAACTGAAACTGAACATTATATAGCTTAGCAGTTCTCAAAGTCTAGTCCCCCCTGTGGGTCCTTGAGATCCTTTCAGAGTCTGTGAGGAAAAACCTTTCATAATTACACTGACTTTATTTGCCTGTTTGCACTGATGTCACTAAAGCGATGGTGGGTAAAAGGGCTGGTATCTCAGAACAGATCATTGGCCCTAAACCATGCCAGTATGCATTTGTCCTCACCATGCATGTGCTGTGAAAAAGCAAAAAGAAAAAGCTTGCCAAAAGCCAATTCCACCCAATAGTCACCTTGGTGAATTATGAATTCTGTTAACCTCAACCCTTGAGTCTTTGCACTATTCCGTATAATAGAAGGAGAAGTGTGCACAAAGTACTTCTCCTGCACTCTGAAATATGATGGTTATTTCTGGGAAAACACAAATGTGCAGTTTAAGTTGTGAGGGGACCTAGTGGCTTTGCTCATGGAACACCAGCTTTATTTGCAAGGATGACTGACATATAAACGGTGATTGTTTTGACTTGGGTATTTGACAGACATCTTAAAAAATAGGCCAAGTAAGCCTGGTACTTCAAGGGAAACAACTGGCAGCATGTGTTATATGTGATGAAATTAGAGCATTCAAGCAAAAATGCGAATATTGGAAAACTAATTTTTTTTATTTCTTCACAGTGCCAGAAGAGGGAGCTCTCTCTATGTAGGGAAAACTTCTGGGGCTCCTTACCTGTTGCTCACTAACTTGCCGTTGACATATACTGACTGACTGATTAGCTTCCAATTGATATGGTCATTCTCTGTTACTCTAAGAACAGGATCGAAGGCTGGGAGTTCCTGGGCCGAAATCCCTACACAAAGCTGAGTCAGCGTGGTGCCTGAGGCCAGCAACTCAGCATATTAGTTTCACTGTTTTTAAGATGATGAAGAGATATTAAACTTTCCTGCCACCTGAGGGCTATTATTATACAGGACGATTACTTGGTATTCAAGTTGAACTTTGAAATCAACTCACTGGCAGAGATGGAAAAGCCACAGGCTCAAACGAAATCCAACTGAAGGGTTGGTTTCTTGAGGCACAAAGAAGTCCAGGTAGGATGTTTTTGAGCTTTCAATATCAGGGTGGAGGAATTTGGTAGTCAGTGCTGTACATATCAAAAGGGACCATGGGTTCTGGTGGTCAGCTCGAAGAGTGATGGGGAGCAACACTTTAAATGCATCATCATGGTAAAGGAGTTTTATTCCTGTAACTTCCAGATGGAAACCAGTAGGTTCCTCTCTCAGCCTCTGCAAAGCCAAGTCCATGTCTTGAGATGCTTCTCTAGACGACTGAAGCCGGTCTCGGAATGCACAGCCAGTGTGCAGGGGCCTCTGAAGTTCCCGTGAAGAAAAGGGGTTCTGGACTGGCATCCTTCCTGAAGTAAGATTCTGCTAGTGCATCTCTCTTATATTCCCAGACAAAGAAATCAGTACAAAACCCAGTTATATTAATGCTTATCTGAGGTTATTAACATTTGGCTTTTCAATTTTTTCAGTTCAGTTTATTTAAACACAGAAGTTGAGTTTTTTCTCTGTAGTTTTCTAGACTTGGCATTTAGAGAATTATCTCAGTGGAAGATGGCTGTAATCTGTGGGCTATAACAGAGTCCCAGCGACTGAGAATGGAATTAGACGAGGAGAAACCACATATGCACTGAGAGGGGGCAGGCAGTCGTGTGGAAGGGGGAGAAAAATCACAAGTTTTAGATCTTTTTTCTACTTCTGGTTACCAGAAACTTACGAGTATGGTCTGGGGGAGGACACACAAGCGGACTAAAACAGTGGCTTTATTTTCCCCTCCTCTGTGTCCGTCTGGCTGACTTCTATAGCTGGTTGAAATCTGGAAGAAAGGGATAATATAGGAAATTAACTCTCCGTTAAGGGGACAGTTGAAAGTTGTTTGAGATGGAGAAATAACTTGTGTGGCTTTGTTTTGTTTAATCAAATTAAATGTTGTTCTATGGATAGATTAATTGAAATGAAACTAAAGACAGGAATAGAAAATTCAGTAAGTCTTATGATCAATGGAGAGTATATATTGTTTGATAAACTTGATGGAATGAAATTGTGTGTATTTATTTTAGTAAGTAGTGAGCAATGTTTAACTCTTTAGATGTAAAGCCCTGTGTATTTTTTTGGGTTCTCCCGAGAAACAGAATCAATAGGATAAATTATAGAAATATTGTATCTATGTATCTATATTGAGATAGGATGAGCGGGAGATTGTGAGGAATTTCCTCACATAGCGAAGGAGACCAAGGACTCATAGGATCTGCAGGCGGCGGGTGGGAGAGCAGGTGGGGTTCCAGTCTGAGCCTGAAGGTCTGAGAAAGCAGGTCAGGCAGAGGAGATAGATAGGTAGGTAGGTAGATAGAGAGATAGATGATGGGTAGATAGATAGACAGATAGATAGATAGATAGATACATACATACATAAATACATAGGTAATTCTCCCTTACTTAGCCCTTTTATTCTATTGAGGCCTCCAAGGGACTGGATGAGGCCCACGGTGCAGAGGACAATCTGCTTTACTCAGTCCACCAATTCAAATGTTAATCTCATCCAGAAACACACTCAGAGACACATTAGAATAATGTTTAACCAAATATCCATGTTTAACCAATACCTGCTGGCCCAGTCGAGTGACAAATTAACCATCACAAAAAAAGTCAGCCTAACACTGGATCCCGCCGGTCAGAATAGCATTATTTACAGTACTGCAGGTGCCGGAAATGCAGGAGAATGGGTTGGTTTGATGAGTGTAGCTGAGGAATTCAGTCACTCTGAGTGACCGAGCCTTTGTGCTCACTTTAAGAGCCTAATAAGAGCCCACAACCTTTTATACAAGACATACAGGCGACATGCAGGCCTTTCAGGAAGGCAGCACATATATGCATGCCAATATTTCCTATATTAATGAAATATTTATGGTGATAACTTAGAAGAACAGACTAGAGTCAGTATAGAGTTAATTGAATTCTTCACATTCAGAGGATGGACAACTGACTCACGTAAGGTCCAAGAACCCCACACTACAATAAAATTTCTAGGTATAATTTGGTTCTCTGAAGGCAAAATATTCCAGACCTGGTCATCAATAAGATAGGTTGCATACTAGCTCCTACCAGCGAAGAAGCGGCTCAGAAACTGATAGGACCATCTGGGTACTGGAATCAGCACAGACCACATGTGGGGATAATATTAAAACACATTTATGAAATAACTAGGAAGAGTACGTAATTTAGAAGGACAGAGACTCAAGAGGCAGCTTTATTTATTTGAAAAATGCTGTCAGAACTTTTAGTACATTGGTACCAGCTAATGAGGACTCTGAACATAGACTTTCTATACTCACAAAGGTTTGCAGCCTGGTCACTGAGGACTAAAACACTGCAGGACCCCGAATCTTAGCCAACTGGTTTTAGACTAAGTACTTCCCATGGCCCAAGATCAGTAATTCACCAACCCAAAGGCTTGCCTGGGAACTCTGTCCGAGGCCCTGTGTTACTCAGAGCCACTAACTGAAAATAAACCGTTTATACTTAAACTCCAACAGCATATTCTGGAGTGGGTAAGGCAGACCCCTGATAAACACCGGGGGGCCTCTCCTGACCATAAAGCCTGCCATGGAAGTAGTGTATTTCCAGGTAGATGTACAGCTGGATGGCCGGTGCTCTGCATTCACTGAGGAAATCCCAGCAGTGCCCAAAGCAGACCTGTCAGGATTCCGAGGGGTTGGCAACGGGGACTGCCCTCACCCACGACACGCAACAGAACAGATGGATCAGCCTCCGTGGCACAAAGGTACATGGGAAGGCTGTGGCCTTGAGGGCTACCGATGGTCTGACTGACAAGAATCAGGTTCAGGAATCAGCGCCATGGCTGAACAACCATAAAATGGGTGATTGAACAATGTTAAGGGAAATCAGAATGAGGAATATCTTTTCTCAGACTAATAGCAGTAGCTAATGGAGTAGCTCTTTGATCAGGTAAGTGGTGGGAAAATGACTGGAAAATAGGAAATAAGAGCATATGGGGTGAGGTCATAGTAGAAAATAGTTCAGGCTGACATTTCCATACTCATCACACATGCCTGTGCACATGAGGGGGACAGCTCCGACGTAAACAAATTAAATAACCAGGGAGACAAACTCACTAGGAAAACTAAAGAGGCAAAGAGTCCTAAAATTTATCTTAATGCAATGATTCATGGCTAAGGAGGAAACCTCTTCAAAACGGAGCCATACATAAACAAGAAGGACAGTTCTGAACACATGATACACCAATTGATAGAATCATTGTGTGGGCCTATCGCCAAAATGTGTGCTGGTACGCACAGCGCTAGAACAAGGTTGGAGAAAAGAGAATGTATATACCTACAAATACCCCCATTTCAAATTAGGCAATGTAAGAATTGCCAAAAGTTTAAAGCTTGGAGGTCACTGATGAATACTCCAGGTAAGGTTAAAGCTGACAGATGCTTCCAAATTGTACCAACTGATTACAAAGAGTCCTGGCCCATATCAGAGAATAAACCATAGGCATGTGCCATTGTAGACCCATGGTTGGGAATAGAATTACCCTATCCTTGCAGAAAAAATGATCACAAATCAATCTACCATCAGAGCAGTAGAAATATGGATTGCTTGCTATGGTATCTCAAACATCGGAAAAACAGAGCAGGCTGCCCACTTCTCAGGGAACCCAATACAAGAACGGGCTGAGGCATGATGTGGAATTCCCACTTACCCTACACCCAGCCACCTCTGGATGAACTGGAAGGTGTTAACAGCCTGCCCAAGGAAAAGCATGGTGGCTTACTTACTATCTAGATATGAAAGCTGGGATTGAAATAATGTGGGAGGTGTTATGAGCGCTGAACTGTAGCCATAGGAAGGATGGGAAGACTCCCATTGAATTAATAATGCAGGCACCCACAGAGATAAGAACTAGCCCTAGCAACATCCCAGGATCTAAATGAAAAGGGAGAGTATTAATTAAAAAACCATAATGATGTATATACTACTGGGGAAATCATCGCAGCCTGCCAGGAATAAAACCAACTGGGTGACCACAGGCAAAGGTCTGTCACATCACATTAAAGAACACAATGAGATACCCCTATACAAATCTCAGGCATGAAGAATACCATCTTTTACAGTGACAAGCACTAGATGCCTAATATTTAGGGGACTGTGATTCCGGGGTGATGCTGACTCAGCCAATATTGACAAGAATGGCCACAGTAACTATAGATTTCCTTGAGTGCCACGGCAACAGTAAGAATTAACAATTTAGAGGACACTTCCTTTATTTTGCAGGCATGAAGTTATTCTGCATTTGTGTCCTGATCAGTATGGCTAAGTGGGCCGGGTCAGCTGCCTGTTGGCCGCACTGTGTTGCCTACTGCTCGCTGCTGGTTGCCGTCCTCATTGCAGCCGAGGACACACCATGACAGCCCCAGTAGTAGCGGCTGTGCCCTCGTCCCGAAGTGGAACGGCCCCTTCTTTAGGTATAAATAGGCTGAAAAATTGATCATTTACTACAGTCCCAATTTACACTGTTAATTTTCTAGTAGGTGACTATGGTTAAGCAATAGATACACGGATACTATGTCCATACTTCAAAAGAACAGGGACACCTTGTAAGGTGTGTAGAGGGCACATTAGAAAACTTAGCATATAATACATATCAGTATCCTTGGTATGCATTCAGGCTTCTGTCTCACACAATAGCTTTCTACCCCAAGAATATGGGAACCCATGTCAGTCATGTTGGAATCTGCAATAGTAGCCTGTACCTCAAAATTTAATAACAGAGATTTCAAGCCATATATAGGTCCCCAAATTGTGCTCAGTTTTACCCACCCTCATTTACGTCCAATGGACAACCTGTGCCAAAAACAGGTTACCTAAAAGGCAAGGAAACTCTAATAGTAGTTGTTGAACTGTAAAGAGGATTAATTGGAGGAACAGTAACAGCCTCTTTTTCTCAATTCCAAACTTATCAAGTCCCATTAAAATAAAAACATTTTAAAACCAAACAATCTCAACACACACTCAATGGTGGCTTTGTCATGGCTAGGTGCACAGATGGGTAAAATTAGCAACATACTACAAAGCATGAATGAATTTCACACCAAAGTAAGTACAGCAATGGAGACTCGACATAGAGCAGCTGGGGAAAATGCTAACAATAATGAAATACTAAAAGCAGACATACAAGATGCTTCTCTAACTGTAGATTGTTGATGGCTGCAGTGAAGATTCGTTCATATGTGGAAAACTCCTAGAGGAGCTGTAATCGCCAGACGATCCTGGTCACCTGGGGTAACAGATAACCCAACCCAAGTCAAGTCTGTGCCACACATCCTAACGGCTGTGATTCCTTGGGCAACTGTGAAATCAGAGTATTGGCACATAAAGGGGGAAACATGACATTGGGATCCCACACTTTTATGATTCCCCAATATCAAAAGGGAGGGCGGAGCCCAAAGGCCATAGAAATCCCCCTTATGACAGAAAGAAAACAGGTTCCTAGGGATATGTTGGTGGAATGGAACCAAAATATCTTTATTATTACTGCCAGATCATTGGGTATACCTATGGCACAAGTATCTATGACAGAATATGGCCTCGTTGCCCCTCGACCAATTACATGTACTGTGGGAAACTGGACCGTAAGAGTTTGCACCAAGCCCCATCTCACTCTAACCCATTAGAATCAAGAGAAAACTAAGGAGCAATATGCTGGGATGTATAGAAATAAAACAGATAATGTGACAACAGAAGGAAAAAGATATTCAAGGTCAATAGAAGATACAGGAGCTATTAAAATAACTGGAGGACTATTTCACATTAAACCTCCTACAATTAAATAAATATAAGTCATACATTAGAAGACTTAAGACAAGTAAAAGAATAGTTGCAAGATGTTCTAATAAAGTAACTAATAGTTTATTATTTATTAATGATAATGTAACAAAGTCAAAATAAGGTGGTAGGAATTGAAAAGAATAAAAGCGTTCATTTCCTTAAATAATGACAGCCTTGAACTCTTGACGTTATGGCAATCTAACGCATACTTGCTAGTTTTATGCAAGCTTATATCCCCTGGAGCTTTTTAAAACTGTTATTTTTTTGGAAATGTAATTGTCAAGGAAGTTAAGCTTAGTGGTTTAACAAGCTTAACTTTTAGTCATTTGTTGATTGGCTATGGTACCATGTTAAAGAGTTGTTATGCTTTTATTGATAATATTAGGAATATCAGTGCTTACAATGGTCATTAGGCTTTGATTTAAAAGAATGTGCATCAGAGGAAAAATACTCCCCAAATAAGATGAAGTATTATGATTAAGACTATAAGTGATGTAGAATCACAGGGAGGGTTGATATTTGGGTGAACTTAGATTTGTACAGGGTATTAGGTCCTTAATATTAATTAGTATGTGAGTGACTTGAAATCACAGGACATATTGGTCCGATATGATTTCAAATATTTATGACAAAGACAAAAAAAAGTTGTTTTTTGAAGTGGTAAAAAATGGAAAGATGGAGAAGGCTCATGTGACAGGTATCTCACCAATGATAATGAGAAAATTCCTGGCCGACTACATTTCTGGAGAAGGTTAAGCTGTCATCGGGTTTAAGCATTAGGCCCTGTTGGGTGACTTAGCCCAGCAGAAGTGACCCCATGTTGGGCCTGTGTCTTTCTTTTTAAGAGCTGTTGTTTTGATATCATGTCTTATGTTCTCACCCAGAAGAAGTCCCTAGCTCAGTTGCTGAGGGGCCCCACTGGGGGAATAGCAATAAAAACATATTAAAAAACACTAATGGCTAGAGGACATTTAGCCTACATCACCCAAGCCTGGAGCACTAGCCGAGAGTCCGTTCCTGGCAGGGCCACACTCTGCTGGCGTGAAGGCTGCTCTGCAAGGCCGTGGGGCCGCCAGCTCCTGCGGTAAAGGCCACTGTCCCCCTGGCAGCGGTGAAGACCATCTGCCCATCAACACCAGGCCCAGACGACTGACCAACCGTCCCCAGTTTAAGAAAGGTACCGGGGTGGGGTTCCCTGGCCCAGGAAGCCCCGGAGGCGGGTGGGGGCAGGCCCAGCTTCCCCAGGCCTGCAGGGTCTCCCTGGCTGACCGCTGCCCACTGCACATGCGCTTCCGCGCCACCCAGGAAGCCCAGAGCCCGTCCCAGGAGGTGTGGGGAGAAGCCTGCCCCGTACGCGGGCAGTTGGAGGGCCCCGATCCGGGCCCTGAGCTGCGCGACTGCGCGGACTGCCCCCGAGGGCACAGCTGCCGAGGGCGGGCCGGCCGGCCTTGTCCTGGTGAACCAGAGGCCCGGCTGGCGCCCCCCAGGCCCCTGGGCGCTGTGACAGCTGCGGAAGCCCCCGGCCCCGAGGCGGCCAGTGCAGGTGGGACTGGGGGCTGCCGCCTGGAAAGACTGTCCGGGGCGGGCCCCCTCCGCCCCGCAGGCGCTGGGGTAACGGCGGCCCAGCCTGCGCTAGCTCGCCGTGGCCGCTGCTGGTGGGGGGACCGCGCTGCGCGGCCGGGGAAGCCGGAGGGCCCGAAGCCGGAGGGCGCGGAAGCCAGGGGCCCGGGAAACCGCAGGACCCGGGGCCGGGCAGTGGTGGGAGGGGCGCCTGGGGTCAGCGGCATGCGCCTGATTCCAAGCCTGACCTACGCAAGTGTCCGTAATCCCGGACCCGTGGCCGGAGGCAGCTGGGCCGCATCATCGGAATGAGTCCGGGCTGGCCGGCTCCCAGGAACACATCGGTTCCTCACTTACTGTCAAGCCCAGGACCCCGTCAGGCAAATGGGACTGTCACCAGGTCAAATCTGCCTCGTGAGAAAGTTTTCCGAGAGGTGGGATTTTCCGGGAAGGAGGCTAGGAGGAGGTCGGACGGCCTGAGCCCCGCACGCCTGCAGGGTCCGCAGCCTCCCCAGGCTGGCTGACAAGGTAGGTCCTGCGCATGCACGGGCCACAAAGTCAGGGTGCCGGGGCCTGGGGCCGGGCAAGTATGGCCAGGTAGAGCTGCCTCATCAGAAAGAAAGATATTGGGTGGCAGGCTCCCTCTGTCCTGCAGGGGAATGCCCCGTTTCCACAGGCCCGGAGGACCCGCGCGGCCCAAGGCCAGCTGATGAGCACGTCTGTGCACGCTCACGCACAGCAGCTCACGCACAGCAGCACACCCGCACACCCGAGCCAAGGGTGGGAGGAGCCCGGCATGGGATTGGCCTGTTGGGAATACAAGGCATCTGCCTAATTCCAAGCCTTAACCTACACAAACGGGCACATTCCCCCTGAAGGCAGAATGGGTGGAAACTGGACTCCCTTGTCAGGGCACGTCGGGCAGGCTGGCCAGGGTATCCTTCAGTAAGGACCCCAGGGTACCTTGTTTGCTGGAGAAATCCGGGACCCCATGCGGCAGCCAGTTTATAGCAGGTGCACCGGCAAGATTTTCGCGAGGGTGGGTCCCCTCCACCCTGGAGGCCGTTTGGGGGTCAGGGACTAGCTTGACCTCCAGGGGCCTGCAGGGTTCAGGCCTCTCCAGTCGGCCCACTGGCTTGGACTAGGCATGTGTTTTTGAGCAGTTCAGGGTAGCCAGGACCTAGAACAAGGCAAGGGTCGGGAGAGGCCTGCTCACAGGATCCGGCTCTTGTTGGCAAGGCGCATGACTAATAGCAAGCCCAGACGTGCCTGGTGGGCGACGTTCTCTCTGATCGCAGAGCTCCAGCTTCCCCGGCAGCTGCCCCTGGGATGGGCAGGGAGGTCTGGTTGCAGTGTCATCTAGTAAGACACACCTGGAGGTCCCGGATGTGGGAGAAGCCGGTCCAAATGGGGACTGCTGGTTGCCGACTTGTAGCATCTGCCTCAAGGAGATTTTTAGGTGGGGTGGGTCCACACTGGGGACTATACTGGGGTTGGGGCCAGGCCCCAACAGCCCCATATGCCCAGTATCTGCCAAATGGGTGGGTGCTGTGCAAATAAATGGCTGCACAGTTCATGTTACCGGCGATCTGGCAGAGACACCCGGGAGTCCTGGTTGCTGGAAAATCTGTGAGTCCTAAAAAAGCATCAAGTCAAATTGGGCCTGACTGTTGTCCATTTAATATAAAATGGTGAAAAGCTCTGACATTTTCTGAACAAAAAGCTAATCTTGAGGTGATGGTTGCAAGTTTTATTCCAAGAACATTCGGTAATCTTTATTTTGCATAAGAATTATTTGCATAAGAGAAGTATTAAAGTGGTACTGATTATTTTTAGAACCTTTGAATACCTTTTTATAGAAATGCAGAAGACACGTGTAATTAAAAAACTATATATAAACAGGAAAATATCCCAAGGATCTGGGTAGTTAAGTTACAATTGTTCTAAAATAGTCTCTCAGGTCATTTTGTTAGTGTGGGAAACTATATAAGAGTATTAAGGGGCCTTGTTGATTAAAAGTTATGTATAGTAACTACTACATAACTAGTGGAGATAAGTCAGGAAGGAAGGGAGAACAAGGGAGCTGTTGGGCAGGGAGGTGCGATGGCAGGAGAAAGAGGCAAGAAGCGGAAGGAGAAACAGGAACGAGTACTCGGTGTGAGTAAGAACAGAGCCGCCAAGTCCCCAGTTCCCAGGGTCGATTCCAGTGTGGCCCTGCAGAGCCTTGCAGCTATTCTCTCCATACGTCAGTCTATTTTTCTTTCTGCTGAAAGTGACTTTACTAAAATACCTCCATTTATGCCATTCCACTGCCCTCACTGCCTCCTTTAGTGCTGCCCTGTTGCCCTCATTATGAAGCTTAAACTTAGCCATTTTCTTCCTGGCCTGGCCCCAGCTTCCCCTCGCAGCTTTGTCTCAGCTCACCGGAGAGTGCGCTGGTTGGAATCCTTGAGCACAGGGACCCGGCTTTTATTGTCTTTATATTCACAAAGGTGGTGGATTCAGACTGCACGAACTGCGGTTCTGGTTCTCATGAGGATTTGGATTGCA
Organism: Manis pentadactyla; assembly: GCF_030020395.1. NCBI lineage: Eukaryota > Metazoa > Chordata > Mammalia > Pholidota > Manidae > Manis > Manis pentadactyla. Next base: position 3,117,021 of record NC_080037.1, read on the forward strand.
CGTCAAATCTGGTCATTATTGTTGCAAAGAAACCACAGGCCCCTTGGAGGCACTTATATCAAAGCCCATGTCAGTAATCCAAGACTTAATACCTAGTCTAGTTGTTGTTTTAACCAAACCCCCACCGCCCCTACCCCACCCCAAGAATGTTACCTTTAACCAGCCAAACGGGCATTTCTTGCTCAACACTAGGAGGTAATCCCCTTCTTTGCTTTAGGAGGGCGACCTCGTCTAAAACAATGCAGTCATTGTTAATCGGTTTCTTTTTTTTCCCTGTCTTCTCTCGGCCTTTAAAAACCTTTCCTTTTCTGCAGCTCAGCAGAACTCGGCTGCCCAATTCATGAATGATTCAGTAAAGCCAATTTGATCTTTTAAATTACTCAGTTGAATTTTCGTTTTTAAGACTACAATAAAATTGTCATTTACAACAGTGGGGAATCCCTAGAGGCTAGATTTAAACTCCATAGGGCAGGGGCCAGTTTTGTCTTTTTAATTTCTATAATCCCATGCCTAGCAGATAGTAGGTACTTGAAAATATTTATTGAATGAATATGCTCCTTTGACTTTAATTTTATAGGAGGGATTAGGAAGGGAGGTGGGGGGAGTGGCCTGTCCTTACTATGTGACCCTGTCTTGAGAATACTTACAGCTTTGTGACTTTCACTTTGGGCTTTGAAATATTCTCTCTCTCTCTCTGTCAAGTGTGATAAGAAGATCTTTTTCAATTGGTTGATGAAATCAGGGCTTCCCACTTCTTCACGGAGCCACATGGTTTTCATTCAGACTGGTTTTACATTTGATTTTAACAGACTTTATAGGGATTTACTAATTATATACCATGACTTAGTGAAAGGCAGCCACTAGTAATGGATTTTTGTTAGACTTTTCCTTGATTTGTAAGTTATTTTACCTTATATATTAAGACGAAGTTTTTTAACACAAAGTTGTATGTAGATCTATTATTAATCCAATGGCATTGTACTATTTAATTTATAGAAACTGTTTTCCTTTAATTCATTTTTATAGGATTTTAAAATGGTAAATTCTGCCTTTTTTGCATATTTGCTTGATACATTATGGACAGTCATTAGTCTTAAAGTTTCAAATCATTAGTTTTAGATGTTTCCTTTAAACAACCTGGTGTTGGATTTTGCATTTTAACCCAGTAAGAGAGCTATTTTTTTAATGTGGTAGTTTAAGGCATTTACCTTAATTTATATAATTTGTGTTTCTTGTGTCATCTTGTTATGTTTTCTTTGCCTTATGTTTTAAAGTTTTTCCTCATTTTGCTTTATATGCTGTGGATTTTTGGGGAGAAGTCATAGATCTTCATTAGTGGCCACATTGACATGTTTCTAAAGTACTTTTAACCTGTATTTTTCAAGGTTTCTTAAAGAGTGAAATTAGACTTTAAAATCCTTCTCTTACTTTGCAATCTTTATGCTGTCACTCACCTCACTGTCAGTTGCATGTCTTACGGAAAGCCAGGGATTGGCAAGCGGGGAAAGGACAGAAGCAACAATGGAAACACTGCTTGGACAGCGTAATTTTGCTTTGCCTATAGTTGTAAAAGCAGAACTGCTGGTCTTCTGTTGTATTGAGAGAATGCTTGGTATATGTGACCTTTACTTCATCAAAGTCCTAACCCGAGTGTGCCTGTGGGTTTATACTCTTATCAAAGACTGTTTGCAGGTTGTCTTTTTGGGGGAACATTTTTGCTTTGAAAGTAAAAAAAGGAGCAATAGCTTAAAAATCAACCCTGATCCATTGAAGTTACCTGGAGACTTTCATTAGGTGGTGGAAACATTGCAGTTAGCAAAGAAATTATGAACTAGGCATTTTATGTGGCTATTAACACCTAAATATAGCTGCAGATATATAAAGGCCTGTTGAGGGAAAGAATCTTAAGTCTCAGATCATCCTCCCGTGATGGAATGTGGCCAGACATCAAAGACCCACAGATTTTATGAGCTCTCTGAGAAAATTTTCAAGGGGGTTTGTAGTTTGGCTACTAATACATCAACTTTTAATCATTTGATACCAGACTAATGAACTTTTCTTATCACATTTACACTGACCATCTCTTAGATACTGCTTTTCTTTTTGATGGTTTTTATTGATTATGAAAGGCACATATTACTAATAGATGTGAAGTAGACATTTATTATATCTTTCAAAGCTCTTTACAAGAGAAATGAGCAGACACAGACATCTGGGATGGTTTAGATGAGGCCAGCTAGGGGCTAGGCAATAAACTTTCAGAGTTCTATGATAATGCAGGGTTCTTCAGTTTTGAATATTGATTATAAGAATAGAATCTCAGGCTCATTTGCCCTAGACTGTAAGCTTCTTGAGCATGCAGGCCATGTCCTATTCATCTTTGTTACCCACATGGACAGTGCCTGGAATATTGTGGGCCCACAGTTGTGAATATTGAAAGAATTGATTGCTTTACAGTTAAACATCCTCTAGTATTTTATGATCATCTTTTAAGGCCAGCTTTTCTAAAATTACAAAAACCTAGAAATAAGGCCACCGAGATTTAACTGACATTAATTACATTCAGTGGGTTTAAGCTCAGATTTATTTTTAGCTTATTTTTGAAAGGGCCCGTGAGCCAATTATCTCCAATATTTATCTCTAGATTTAAGTCTTACCTTTGTAGTTAGCAAACTGCTATGGCAGGAATTTCTATCTGCTTGTGAAATTTGCTTTCTCTTAATTACTTCTTTGACAGCTACCCCTTGAGCTATTAAATATTATGTTACTCAGTCAAAACTGTCAAGCAGTGTTTGCAAAGCTCATGGGATTATGGTTGTATACATTTATAGACAGAGGACTTACCTCTGCGGGAGAGAGGAAATGACAAGGTACAAGATCAGGTTAACCTCACAGTGGAATAATGTAAAAAGTTGTCAGCAGTGAAAAGAAATTTTCTTGTCACATCACATAAACACTTAGATTGCTGCATCATTCCAAAGCAGTTTCAAAGCCCTTCCCCTGTGTCAGAGAGGACCCCATATTCACAAATTATACGTGGCTGAGAGAGCATTTAAAAAAAATGTGTCCCAAATGTGACTTCATCCAGTGGGGTCTCCCTACTGTCACCCGTTTAGTGATTGTAATCCCATTTCTTATAAAACTGCTTTGGGGCCTGGATTTTTTTCATTCACCAAGTAAATGTTTATAGAGCATCTGCTCTGTGGTGCTTCTATGTGATGGGGATAAAAAGAAGAAAAGACATGGTTTCTACCCTCTGTTGGATGGCAGAAAACAGCCTGACAGGACGCGGTGAGATATTCCATGAGGGCGGTGCAGAGACAGGGGCACCCGCTCTAAGTGCCCACCTACCTGCCTCGTATAAAGTCAGCTGCTGCCTCCTGGCAGGACCAATCACTTGTCGCAATTCATACTGGGAAATTTAATAAAGTATCCTGAAATTTCTGTGTTCATATAAAACATCACATGGTCCCATTTTCCAGTTTTTAAGTTTCTTTTATCTGTGGTGCAGAAATAGCCAAATTCAAAAAAGTCGTAAGTGTGAAGGACATGCTTCCAACATCATGTTTTCTGTGGGGCTTGCTCTCCATTCACTAGAAAAGAAATGGAGCAGATGTGAAGGTGAGGCCGTCACTTCCTGCATCTGCAGCATCTTCAGGACACACAGGTCACTGGCTGAGGTGTGGATCAACTATACGAGGGGTGGGTGTTCCCGGGATGCGCACCCACCTCTCTCCCACATCAGGTCCAGTCAGGAAGCCACCCTGGGAGCTGGGAACAGAAGAGGGAACACAGTAGCATCTGGAGAACACAGAGGCAGCTGGGACAGCGCTCGGAGGAGACGGAGGCAGCGTGAGAACCATGTTAGTGAGGAGAGAAGCCATTCCTATGGGGCTGCATGGCAGAGATGTAGTAGAAAACGTTAGAGGGTGAAGAGGGAAAGATACAGCAGAAGAGGGCCACACTTCACCTTTGAGAAAATGAAAATAGCTCAAGAATTTACTGTAATTCTGTTATCAGAAAGTAGGTTTTCCAAGACCTTGCAGAGTGGGGACTTAGTTTTGGCCTCTGTACTGCATAAGCCAGAACCTCCGTGCAGTACTTAGTGGAGAGATCTGTCCAGCTTTCAGTGCCTCTCTTAGGTGCCCCCTCTTAGCCCCTGAGGCGGGCTCCCAGCGTCCATGTGAGTGTATAACAACTCTGCCCTTTCTGTAAAGCCATAGGTGTTTGGTTTAGGGGTGAGAATTTGACCCAAGTTACTGGGAATCTAGAGCACTTCCCTTCACGTTGCGGGCGCTGTTAACTCAAGCCGGGAAGCTGTGGCAGTCCTCTTGGGCCGCACAGGCTCGAGCAGGGGACGCTGGTCGGTGCGAAAGGGGGAAGGGAGCAGCTGGCAAGCAGACCCCTTGGAGGCAGAGGGTCCTGTCTGGGTTTTGAGCAGCTTTCCAGTTTCTGGAGCCAGTCCTTCTTGAGGCCAGACTGTGTGTCTGGCCTGTGTTAGTCCTGCACATTTATCAAAATGTCCTTTCTTTTGCTTAACTGAGCTCTGTACTACAGAGGACCTGAAAAACGTGGCATACATGATTGGTTTAACTGTACAATAAGCCATATATTCTTATTCTCCAGTGAGAATTCTGCCATTCCCAGCTGACCCCGTTGTCTTCACAAAGGCCCGAGATGCCATCGGTACAGTCCGCTGTCTGGGCCAGTGGGCGCCCATCCGATGCCCAGTCTTGATTTGGGGCCCCGAGTGGGCGAGGAGCACTTCCTACAGAATGCCGCCTCCTCACTGTCGGTCAGGGTGTGCTGGGTGCTCTGCACCAGCGTCTGTGTTTTGAACAACCTGGTCTTGATGAGCACGTGTAAAGGGCTCTGCTACTAAGGTGTCCTTAGTCACACAATAATAGCTGCTGCCGTATACTTGTGCCGGGCACTGTGCTTAGGATTTGCCACAGATGGTTTGTTTTCACGACCTCATGAAGGGTGTGCTGTGATGCTCCCCCTCTGACCAGCAAGCAAACACGCGCAGAGAAGCTAAGTGGGCTGCCCAGTGTGAGAGCCAGAACACAAACCCGGCCCTGTAGGCTCCAGTCTCTGCTGCTTCCGCAGAGGCCCCCGTTTTCCCCAGCTTAGGTGGGAGGTATGCCACAGGGGGTCTCTCCAGGTGTCCAGCTGAATTTCTCTCTGGTGCCCGAGCCACCCCACAGGCTGTCTCCTCTTCCTGCTCTGTAGCTGGCGTTTTCTGCCCCAGGGACTGGCTGTGGCCATTGCTTTTCTGTTGCTGAGTTCCATGGGGTGTTTACTGCAGAGATGCAAGGGCACCCCTGGACAGCTGAGGAAGATGAAAGAAATTGCCCTTTGAATCTCCCGTACTCCCCAAACCCAAGACTAAAGACCCCGAGACACAACAAAGGAAATACTCTTATGCAGTCTACATAATCCTCCATAAAAGACAGTATCTGTCACGGTCTTTGACATGAACTAAGCTGACCTGATGGCTGGTTCAGCCTCATGCAGGGTCATGGGTGTGACAGCCTGGGATCCTCGACAGATTTTGGTGGCTTCTATATATATATATATATGTATATATTTTTATTTCTTAACCTTGGTTAATAGATGCACTGCTGTTATTTCTGTTAGTAAATTTGGTTATAGTTTTTCAATATATAAAACTTGCATATGGTTCAAAAATTAAAATTCTGTCACAGGGCACACAGAAAGAAGTCTTCCTTTCTTCCCTATCCCTGTCCACGCATCCTTCCCCTGTTTGCAGATGTGCTCACTTTTATTAGTTCATTAAGTATCCTTCCAAGGATTTTAAAAAATATAAATGCAAACACATGTAAAGGTCGATTCTTATCCTGACCCCTTTCTTACCCGTAAGGCAGTATATTATTTACACTGTTCTGTACTTTTTTCTACTTCATGAATATCCTAGATTTCTCTGTGTCGGCACTTGGGAGGTTACTGTAGGCTTTTCCTGTCAGTCGTATTGTATTCCACTTTGTGGCTGCACCGTATTTATGTACCAGGTAGCCTATAGATAGATATTTGGAATTTGAGTTTCTCATCTTTTGAATTATAAACAACGCTTCAGTAAATAACCTTGGTAGGCTTCTTTTAGCTGAAAAATAATTGAGTTTCTATAGTGTTGACTGACATTATTTTAACAATGTAGTTACTTTGAATGGACACACATTAAAGCCAGACATAAATCTCTCATATTAACAGATCTTACACTGTTGTAGGAGCAAAACAAATTAAAAAAATATATAGAAACAAAACTATAACGTTAATTTCACCTTATAGTTGTCACTTCGATGAAGCTAAAAGCCTCCAATATGAACATGGTATGAACCACTCACCGCAGGGCCTTTGGCAGGATGATACCCTGCTGTGTGACAGCCGAATGTTTTCTCTCTCTTTTTTTTTTCCTTTTCTCTTTGAACCACCATAGAAACTTTGGTTAGCCTTCCCTTAGTTGCTCATCACTTACACATTAAATTTTCTTCAGTTGTTCTGGCCAGTGAAAAACCTGTTCCTGGGGGCACCCATGTAGTCATGAAAAAAATTTGGTTATTGGGCACCCAGATGATCTCAAATATGTTTTTATTAATTTTTAAAGACCAGCATCTAAGTTCTTCTGGAGAAATATACATTCTTTAGAGATTGACCGATGGATTGTGTGGTGAAAATAGTGTCAGTGCCCCAGAGAGGCCCTCGGCGTAGAGGGGCACTCGGCGTGGACTTTTCTCGGCTCCGTGGTTTTGATCATATTAACACCAGACTGTGAACTGGTAAGGCTGGAGGCATCGTCGCCCCGGCCCCCAGGCCCCCGGGGCTCCCCGTCTGACACCTGCACTGACTTTGCGCTTTACGTATCTGTTCGCACAAGGGCTCCCTGCTTCCCGCAGCCCTCCTGTAAGTTACCTCCGGCCCTGACCTGGGGAGACCAGCATCGGCTAGTCACTGCCATTCTGACTCGCCGGGACCCCAGTGCTGAGCTGGTCAAGCCCCACTGACCTCAGCTTGCACACACACACACACACACACACACACACACACACACACACACGGGACTGAGAATAGCTAGTAAAAATTAATGGACTCTCCTCGGAAATTAGGTGATTTATTTACTGGTTTCTGTGCAGTCCATATAGTCACCTGTCTCCTGTGAGGGTTTATGGGGACCCCCGCATGGATGTTTGCTCTGCCTCAGGGAACCGTTTCAGTCCACCGTGGGGTCTGCTTTTCCCTCGGGTTCTTCAGAGTTCTGCCTTCGCATCGAGCTGAACGCAGTGGAAGAGGCGGAAGTTAGTCTGGGGAAGGAGTTTAGTTCTAAGTCTGTTCTTTCCTGCCCCCGTTTTGTCTGTGTGTTTTGTTGTCACTCATCTGCCCTGGATTTGTCTTGAAAGAGATCAAATGAGACCGCATTAATAGGGCACATTTCATAGTCTTAATTTTGCGATGACAGCTGCAGAAGGGACTTTGCTGCCTTGTGGAACTGCCCCCGTGAGTCGCAGTGCCGCCACCAGGCGGAGGTGGTGTGCCCGCCCCTCTTGTAACGAAAGCGCGTTTCCGGAAGGGTTCCTCCCGCGCCCACCTGCCGCCTCCCCGTTTCTCTCTTCCCACCTCTCTTCCAGCTTGGCACGAATTCTGCAGTTCCACCATTCGCAGACATCCCCGGTCTGGGAAAAGAAGGGAACAGGCTTTTATCCAAATCACTTGAATACGACAATTTATATCCAGCCCACCTACAGAGATAGTTTCTCCGATAAGTTTAAGTCAAATATTTATATTCTGGTTTATGTTATTTATACATTGGTTTTCAACTTTGAAAAGGCCTGTGTATTTCATTGAACTTGGGGATGTCCGTCTTTACCTGAAAACATTCCAGATAGCTGTGTTTTATGAGGTTTTGCTTTGTTTTTGGTGGTGGTGGGGGGGGTGGTCTAGGGTGGGAGTTGCAGAGGGAGGAAGGGAGAGTGAACAGACTAAAACTGCTGGGAAGCTAAGGTTCGAAACAACCAGGAAGGGCCTGAAAGGCACCCACAGGGACGGGCAGGGGCTGTGAAGAAGGACCGCAGGATCCAGGGAGAAGCAAGGACTGATAAGAGGGGACCATGGGAGGCGGAGCGGTCGGAACATAGCCTAGTGAGCTGAGCACCCCTTAGAGAGATGAGCAGGAAGCACCCCTCTTCCTTTAGGCCTTCTATCGCAGGTCCCGCAGAGCCCAGCCTCCCCGAGAAGCCCTGATCTGTTAAGGGGGGACGCAGTGCCAGGCTCCAGGACTCCTCTTTGAGCTCCTACCCTCCCCATTGTACTAACTAATGGAGCGGACTCTACTCCCATGGGGATTCACTGCTCCTGATGCCAAGTGATAATTCACCTGCTCAAGTTTTCAAGGCTGGGGTGCAGATGAGCAATAATGGCCGTGGCAGAGAGTGGATGGAACGTGGGATGGACCTACATGCAGGCAGCGGTTAGGTACAGGTGGAATGCCATGGTGCCAGGAAGCTTCCAGGTGTATTTTGTTATCAGTAAGGGATTTGTCTGTTGAAGGAGGGGATCCAGATGTTTCCTGCTCAGGAGACATTGAGAATCACTTTGATTCCCAGTGCTGAGGACAGCAGATCTTGAATTACTTCTTGTGTGTTGGAATGACTCATAGGGTGTCTCAGGTAATGGTCAATTACAGAGGTGACGGTGGTGCTGACAGGCAGTGGGGCACAGCGGGGAGAACCCGGTTGTTGTAAAGGAGTGATCTGAATGGACGTGTCATGACTGGCTGAGAGAGAACTGGTCAACGTGACAATGATGTTTGATGCACCATCGACATGTTTTCCAGCCTTTAGCTTTTTAGTTATTTAAAGTCTTTCTTACTTACTATCATATATGCTAATTTTTGGTCAATTATTTTTATAAATTGCAGTATGTCGGAACAGACTAAATCTCAACTGATGGATTACTGAAATAAATTGCGTAAGTTTGCAACACAGTGGTTTTATATGTTCCAGTTTTCGCAGAAAAAGTGGGTATTTGCACCAAAAAGAACAAGAAGGATGAGATGCCAAGGTGCTCAGCAGTCGTGAACGTCTCGCTGAAACGCGCCTCCTCCCCCAGTCAGTCCCTGACCTTTCTGTCTCAGGTGCAGCCCCTTCCGCTGGCCCCAGGGTCACCTTCTATTCCCTTCCCATGCTTACTTTTCTTCCTGGTCTTTTGCCTCCTTGGCATCGTGCGTATCTGTCTGCTTCCCCCTAGACTGTGTAGCTCCACAAGGGCAGGGACTTCTTGTTTCCTAGTTCCTAGGACAGTGCCTAGAGCTCAGGAAATATTTATTTTACTGATGAATGAATAAATGAAAAGATGAGACTGCAGAAATGGAGAATCCTGCTAGTGCCGCGCTGACGCAGTGGAGCTCGGGGTAGGTTCATGCTGCAGCTGGCTTTGTCTGCTAATTAAACAGAATGCCTTGACCAGCTAAGAGAAGCATTTTCTGAAAATATAAGGACCTATTCAAGCTTTGAGTTGTATCCAGCTGGGGTACCGAGCTATGAGCCACTCATGGTAATACCCACTTGAATTCCAATAAACTGGGAAAACTGGGAACCTCTGATCGCCTCTCACTGAGGTGTCGTTGGCTGAGTGTGGAGCTGCCTGGCAGTGGCCAGGGTAAGGCAGCTGGTGCCCCTGCCCCCTGCAGTGCCGGAGCTCCCCACTGACGCGGATTTCCGTCAGAGCTTTGGAGGTGCTGCCAGCGCAGCTGTGTGATTCAGGCCGCACCATCTGCCCTGGGTGTTCCTCGTTCTAAATGCCTGATCACTGTGGGCCCGAGGCGTGAAGGGGTGTTAATGCTTCCTGGCATCTAAAGGACATTGTAGAGAGTAAGTAGTTCATGTTTCAAATCGTTTCACATTACAAGTGTCATTATTTGGAAATAGACTCCTTTGAAGACCCTAGGAAAGCCACATGTCACAAGTGCTAAGCCTATAATACGTCTTCTTACTCACTTACGCCCCCGAGGCGCGGGCCTGCCCAGTGAGAACCGGCGAGTCAGGAGTTTGTTGGGCTTCATGGGACGCCTGCCCTGCTGGGTGTTGTCCCAGGAGCAAGAGCGGGTGGAGGGTCATTCGTGCAGAAGGGTGTGTCGTGCGAGCGGGTCTTTTTGGAGTTGACTGAGCTGTTCTCAGCAATTTCCTTCTGATGGCGTGTATTTATCTGGGGCTTCCTAATGGAGTCTGATCGCTACTCGTCCGGAAACGACAGACCCTAGAGCCCGCATCTAGCCCTGGACCTTCAGGTGCCGTGGGTACCTTGCCCGCCCCGTACTGGGAGACATCCGAGATCCAAGGACTGCAGAGTATTTCTTAGCCTGTCCCAGGATTCACATGCTACTTCTGCCTTGCTTAACTCCCTTTGGAACAAAAAAGTGTTGGAAGAATTTGATTCACATCCCCATTTCCAATAAAACTTCAGGGAAGTTTTCTTTTAGTAAATAAAGATGCTATGCTTGTTTCAAAGGATAAATAAGTCATTTAACCTTAGACTAAACCAAAACTCATACTGTCTTCAATTTCACATCCACTTATTATCTAGAACATCATCTGCTCGCATACAATTATTATAGCTTATGTATGGTTAACAGTGGGCCTAGTAATCCTTTCATTCTTAAATCATTAAATATGCAAACCCAAAAACCAAATAAGTAAAAAGTGCTCATGCTGTCAACCCAGAGATTACCCACCATGCACAGTTTGGGGGCTTCCTCTTTCTCACCACATAGGTAATTTAGATTCACTGTTTATGCATCTGCCTTATCATATAACATTTTGTGAAAGTAGTTCCATGTACATGGAGGCTCTGAGGAAATTTTTTTAAATGAATTAATGAATTTTAATGGCTGCAGACTCCTCTTGTGTAATTTACTATTGTACACTTTAGATTGTTTCCAGATTTTCACTATTACAAAAAAACATGTTCTTGCTTTTTGAAAGCTTTTTCCAACCAAGAAGTTCTACTGCTTTGTTTCCTTTGCAATCACTTGGCGCTTCATTAATTATTCCTGTTATTAATGCTCATGAGCACACAAGCATGTCTTCTAACGCAGTGCAGGGAAATAATACCTTCTCAGGAGGCAGTAGCCAATGTTTACTAAGTAGTTAGAAAATTTCACTATGCACACAAAAAAGAAAAAAATCCTCTGGAAACCTAACAGTTTGTGGTGGGGTGTTGGGGGAAATGCAAAATCTATTAAATTCCATTCCAAGTTTTAGTGGGCTCTCTGCCTGACTTCACATAGTCTTGCATTTCATTGTCCCTAGTTCCTGATTTCTCCATCCCTAATTTCATGTCTGTATTAAATTTTGATTCGACAAATATATATTAAACAATCATAAGGTGAAGCTGTTGCCAGACACAAAGGCAGTATATCATGAGGAAGATTGGATTCTATTACCAAGGAATTTAGTTTGCACTAGAGAAGCCAAGATGAGTGTAGAAATAGCTATATACATGGAAAATATGGTAAGTGCTCAGATTATAATTGCTGTATTTCCTGAAATCAAGATTGGCATTTATTCAAATCATATCTCAACCTGGGACAGACTATTTAGAATCAAAGAATCTTAGAAATTCCAGGATAGATTGTTGCTGTTCACAAAGAATAGTTCAAACCAGGGTAATGGAGTTTAGGGAGAGGGAGGTAGAAGGCAAAAAAATAGGCTCAGCTTGCTAACCACCATGTCTGAGGTCTCACAGGAAGGGTTATCCAGCCTAGAATCTTTGAGGGTGGGTACCATCTCCTCGATCCATGTGCCGTGTGGTTATGCCGTCGCTGACTTTGTCCTGGACAGGAGCAGGTCGGGTTGCTAGGGTGCCAGGTGACTCTGTTACAGGAGGCACTGTCTTCTGTCTTTGCTAGACTGCTCTCTGCAGTGTCCCCCACCGTGTCCTCCTGACCTTCTGGGTAGGGACCAGGGATGGATAATTTTCAGGAAGCAGTCTTGCTCATCCTAATATATAACCACCGCCTTGGAGTTAGAAAGGGGCTTAAAGATAAGTAACACAAGGCCTGGTTTACCCAGAACAATCCTTGTTTTACCTTTTTTCTTGGTGCTCTTTCTACTAACACCCTCACTCTTGAAATTGACCCACCAGTAATATGGACGCTTTACTGAGAGGGCGTCTAGATACATCAACATTTCCTGAGGAGTAAAGGTGACGGGAAAGTCCTATAGTTGGAAAAAGTATTGCAGGAGATTCTGGCAGATCTCGAGTGGAGAAGCCCCGCTAGCAGCAAGTCACCGTTTCAGAGAGATCACAGAATGTTCCTGTAAGAGCCATGCAGCTTGTTAATAATACACATGACAAATAAATAATACAATGTATTTACTTTTTTATTTAAAAGAACTCCTTTCCCATGTAAATGTAATAACTCAGGTTTTACTGGGAAAACCAGACCAAACTGCAGTCCTTAAGACATTATCAGACACCTCTTGCTTCCAATCAAAGTTGTTCCTAGAGGCTGTAGAGAGCCGGAGGGGGGCCCCTGATGTGCGGTGGGCGAAGGTGTGCGGTGCGCTCCCCTCCTTGTAGTTCTTTCCTAATCTAAGCAGACCCAGTTTGGAAATCTGGAGGGTTCCATGGAATAGTTACTAGTAATTAACCAAGGCATCGCTCGTAGGAGGCTGAGTTATTTAAGCATTGAATTTATGAAACAAATTAAATAGAAATCCAGTGCCAAGTGGACACAGCCTTGCAATTTTCTGGTACGAATATTTTACAAAGGACTAAGATTTTCCTTCTGTGCTGCTCCTCCTGCAGATAGAGCTCAGCTCTTACTTATCTTCTCTGTACCTTTGCAAGTTCTTTTCTGAAACAGTGGTCTCACTGATGAGTTATTCTGGTGCATAGAAAAACACGTCTGCCAAATTCTCAGTATCACCGCGGGGTCTACGGTGCAGCAGGAGTGAGCCCAGCCAGGCACATCCTTGTCAGCTTTCTGGTGTAGGCGGTAGTTGGTAAGGGCAAGACCCCAGAAAACTTTGACAAAAGCTTAAGGAGGCAACAAACCACTGTTTCAGCCACTCTCACTGCACACAGAACATAGCAGTGAGTAGCTAGGCTTTTGAAATCTTTTCTCTATTTTTTCTTTTTCATAATCACATACCACTTCTCTAATTCTCACTGAGATAGGGAAGTAAAGGTCAGGAAACAGTTCTTAAAGGACATGGAATTTTAGGCAAGTTTTGAGGGGGTGAGTAGCAACTTACTGGGCAGGAAAAGGGAAAGAGGGTTTTCCCAACGGGGTAGCCTGTACAGAGGTGGAAAGCAGAGGAGGATGGTGAACTTAGGCGTGTTTGGGGGCAGGGCTGGAGGAGTGGGTGAGGCAGTTCCTGGGGGGCACTCTCTCCTGTGGGTGAGGGGGTAGCACTGGAGAAAGAAGATCAGATTTGCCCTTCAGATCTAAACGCAGCATCGGACTGCAGGGTGGATTAGAGAGAAGCTCTGGACAGACGGCAGGACTGTGAGAAAGGAGAGTATTGTAATCGTCAAGGTGAACAATGAACAGCTAACCCGAACAGCGGCAGTGCACTTGGAAAGGAGGGGACAGACCTTAGAGACGAGACGTGGGGAAGGAAGAATCGACAGGTGCTGAAGACGCAGAGCCTATGATGGACACAGAGGGACATGGCAGGACCTCCAGAATTTGGACCTGGGCTACTGCTAAGGAAAGGGAATGTGGGAGAAGAGCGTGTTTTAGTGGAAGTAAACTGAGTTCAGCGTTAGAAATGTGAGGTGCTTGTGGAACTTTCCAGAAGGCAGGTCTAAACGCAAAATTGTAGCTCCCGAGAGAAGCCTTTGTGTAAAGATGGAGCCTTGGAAATCATCAGGTTGCAGCTGGAGATTCTATGGGATCATCTGGGGAGGGGCTGGAGCATCATGAGGAAAGGGGTCAGTGAGGGAATCTCCCCAGGAGATGGGTGTGTGAGAAAAACGCTCCCTGACACAGGCGAGCTCAACGAGGCACACCCAGTTCCCACAGGGCCTGTGCTGTGTCAAAACAGCTAACATGCACGCATTAAGCTTCTTCTGGAAACACCTTGTTCTTGAAACACACTTTGTGCTATTACAGAATTAGCATTCACGAATGAGGATTCATTCGACCACACCTTGTTCTGGAAGCACGTACAACTTATAAAAGCAGTCAGCATTCCTAAGTCACTTTTGTATACTTTATCTTTAAACGGGCACTATTAAGGGTAAGAGTTGCATATACCCACGTGTTTTGTACACAGAGCAGTGATTTAAAAGTAATTAAATGACTATGCAAAAATTCTATAAGTTGAAGTTACAGAGCTGTTAAGAGGATTGTGGAAGAGCAGCAAATGCAGGTTCTTGAAAGAGTAGGGAAGCCTGCCAGTGGACAGTGGAGAAGTGTAGCAGGTGGCGTATATACCTAGACAGGGTTGGGGGCAAGGTCCAAGATTCTGCCTTTAGCTGTTTTCTGGCCAGCTCCAAGCCTCTGTCTTCCCCCCACAAAGCTGTTCATTCACTTACTCAAAAAGTAGGTTAATGTCAACCCCTCACTTTTTATACACTATATGATTAAGCCAGATAATGTTAAAAAAAAAAAGCTTCATGATTTGCTATACTAAATTTACTTATCTAGAGGAAAAAGTACTACCGTATTACTTCAGTGTGAGCTTTACTGACCAGTGGGATAATGATTATAAAGCAACGTTGACAAAACTAAAGAATTTGAAGGCTTTATTTCAAAAATTAAAGCACATTCTTTAAAGTCACTATAACCATTACATACTTAGGCAATGTTTTGTAAACCAACTGTCTTACTCTTTTTCTTTCTATACTGAGAAAGTATAGTTTCTTATTATGCTGTAAAAAATTACCACAAATTTGGTGACTTTAGTAATACAGATTTATTACCTGATAGCTCTGGATGCCAAATCTCTCCGGGCCAAAACCTAGGTGTTCGAGGGGCCACATTCCTTCTGGAGCCTCTAGGAGACATGTGCCTTCTTGCTTGTGGCTTCTGCAGGCTGCCTGCATCCCCTGACCGGTGTCCCTCTTCCCCCTTCAAAGCCCGCAATGCGTTTCTCAGCCTCTGCTGGCTTTGGTCTGCCTCCTGCATTCCTCTTTCCCTTATGAGGACCATCGTGATTGCAGGGGGCCCATCGTTGGGGTCCAGGACACTCTCCCCATCTCAGGATCCCTACCCTGACCACACCTGCCCCGTCCCTTTTCCCCCATTTCCCAGGCTCTGAGGACTGGTGATGTAACAGTGTCAGAATGATGTGGGTTGTGTGGTGTTCTGTACAGTGGGGCAAAGCAGCTACCGCGTTGTTTAAGCCCCTGGGGGAGAGAAGGAGAGAGCTTCAGTGTCGCTGTGTGTGTAAAAGTTTGTCTTCAAGTGACTCAGCGAGTACTTAGGTTTCTCTGTGATGCTTTTAGCATGTGTGACTGATGTTTTGTAGCCAGCTCTGAGCCTCTGTCTTTCCCCCACAAAGCTGTTCATTCTTCCTACTGCTACCCGCAGGCTGGTTAGACCCTCGCGCCGCTAAGATTTCACAGTCTCATCCCACGGTGTTGATTTCAACAGGGAGAACACTCCCGCTAAATAACAGGCTGAGTCTGGGGGGATTTCACACAGTCAGTGGGAGGAGAAGGCCTCTGGGGACAGAGAACCCTCTGGGTCCCCCAGATCCCGCCGGGGAGGCAGATACCTGCCAGTGGGCGAGGGCTGCTCTGAGAGCCCAGTAAGATGATGGGGCAGCCAGCCTGTCCTGGCACTGGGTACATACCAGTGTAGCCTCAGTCTTAACATGGTCTCAGGGTTGCTCATTTCTAAGTACTAAAGTTTAGAGGAATTCACTGAAACTTCTGGAACTGATTGCACTATTTTAGTTATTTCTTTAAAATAAAAGGGTTGTTTGCAAATAAACTTTTAGAAAAAGCATTTTTAATTTCTAGTAAACCAAAGCCTAATATATCAGAGAAATAACATCGTATATCCATGAAATCAGCATCCAGAGAGACGAAGATGAATCAGGAACAGACCAGTGGAATAAATTTAAGAAATAAATTCACACATAAACAGTCACCTAATTTACAAAAAAGACACTTTTAATTCAGTAGAAGACAGGATGGTCTCTCAATATGTAGTATTGAATCCACTGGATCTTTGATGGTGAAAAAAATTTTTGATCCCCATATCTCACCAAATACAAAGAGTAATTCAGAATGTGTCACAGACCTAAATATTTAAGGTAAAGCATAAAGGTTCTAGAAGAAAACATTGGAGAATAAATATCTTTAAGACCTTGAGATAGGGTTACTTATATATGACACAGAAGTACAAACCATGAAAGGAAAACTTCATCCTGGCCACCCTATACCCAGGCTAAGTCAGGGAAGGAACCCTGTGGCATCCCTCACCTTGGGCACAATGCCCTCTGATCAGTTGAAAGAATCCTCAGCCACCATCCCTTCATTTTTCATGGTCTCCCTAGAATCTCAGCTACCAAGAATAGAATCCCATATATTTGTTGCCTAAATCTGAAATTGACAGACTTACATATTTCCTCAATCAGTAATGCAAGCAATCATTAATTTATTCTGCAAATGTGGTATACCCTATGTTCTATTTGAGGAAACCACCCAAATTATTACAGCTGTTTTTAAAAGTTACATGCATAAAATCCAAATGTACTTGAAATTTCTAAAGATCAACAATATCATTGTTTCTTTCAAAGCATGTGAGCTGCTCGTCTTCATCTAAGCCTCACTTAATGGCACCCAGCCCACTGGGTCCAGCTCCAGCCCCTGCAGTCCGCCTCTTGGCCGTAGAGCCTCAGCTGAGTGGTAGGAATTGAGAGCTGTTATTACCATCCATTCCATTAAACAAAAATTACCTTGTTGAAAGGACCTACAATTTGCTCTGCTACAGTTTGATTATTCCTATCAGCAGTGGGAATCCCAGTATGCTTATTATCTATTAAGGGCTATGATAGGTATAAAGGACACAAAAATACACAAAAGTGGATTATTTTCTCACCAAAAGTTTTCTGTATAGTTAGGGAAAGAAACACAAACATGTAATTACCAGACTATGCTATAAATGTGATAATGCAGGAACACACATATGCTAGAACAAAAGGTGGGTGAATAGGAGTTAGCCTGAAGAGACCAGGGAGGGTGGTGTATGTGTGTGAGCACACGCACGCTCACACACATGCACGCAAGTGCCATTCCACACAAGTGGAGGGAACGTGAGTGAAGACAGAGGTGCAAAAATACAGTGTGTATGGAGAACCGCACTCAGTCTAGTAATGCTGAATTCAGTAAGGAAAGGATTGAAATGGGTCCATTGGATTTGCCAGTTAGTGGTCGTTGGTGATCTCTGCCCAGAGAAGATTCAGTGTGTGGCTGGGTAGAAGCACCTTCTAGAAGTCTGAGGAGAAAGTAAGACCGGAGAACATAGACACAGGGACTGTTAATTATGCTGCAGAAAAGCCTATGAGAGCAAAGTTCAATATATTGACATTTCTGTCTCCTTAATGACCTGATAACAGCTAACTGAAGTAACTGGGGAATTTTTTAAAAACTGCATTTTTGAACGATATAATCTGGTATTATTAATCTGGTATCTAATGCTGTGCATTAGATCTCCAGAACTACTACTTCTTCTAACAACACATTTGTAAAGTTACTAAGAGACTAGATCTTAAATGTTCTCACCACAAAAAAGAAACGGTAATTATATGAGATGATAGAGCTGTTAGCTAACACTGTGGTCATTAATCATATTGCAATATATAAATGTATCAGATCAACAGAGTGTACACCATAAGCTTAGACAATGTTATGTGCCTATTATATCATGATAAAAATTTTTAAAAAACAGAGTTTATAAAGGTGGTTTGAGTGAAAAAAAAAGCTATTATTTTAGGATTATGAAAGATCAATACTCAGTATCTCTGAGCCTTAGCTTGCTTATTCGCTTGTTTATTTACCCATTTATTTATTTGTTCAACACTTACTGACGCCCAACTATGGACCAGCTGCTGAAGCCATGAACATGTGACATAGCCTGTGACCGCGAGGCTCCCGTGGATCGGAGGGCAGGGCAGGTAGAGGTAAAGACACCACACTGTAACTGCTAAAGCCAAGACACGTTAGGCTGTGCCTCCAGCTTGCTGAAGCGCTTGTAGTGACTATTTTGACCCAGGCCTTTTTTTGCTTTAAATACTATTTGTTGCACATCTTTGTCCACTGCAGAAAATATCCTCCTTTTCTGCTGGTTGCCTCCTATGTAAAACCTTCCATGAACTTCTCAGTTAAGCCCATCCTAAGGTCACACAGTACTTTGTAGAGATCTCTATTATTGCATTTAGCACATCTTTTTGTTGCTAATAATTCTGTCTTGTTTTAACTGAGTAATAAGCACCTTCGAGACTGGAGGCTCAGCTGACACCTAGTAAATGCCTTTAGAATGAAATTTGAGTGAGTAAATTAATTTCCAAATTTCCCTACCTTTTTTGTACTTGCTAACATAATTGGGCAATAAGAATACTATATCATAGTAATAGATAAAATATATTAATGGCTGTATCTGGAAAGCAATACATATTATAAAGCAAAAATAATAAACCAACCTTTGGAAAGAAGGAAACACAAGTTTAATTTCAGCTTCTCAATGAAAGTAGATATATTGCTCCCTCTGTCTTCTTTAAAACTAAGTCAGTCCACAGCAATTTAAAGACTTTATAGCTTATTTGAATTAGTCAATGTGGAATCCTTTCCCATGACTCCTCCAATTTGGATTAAAAAACCGCCATGAGCTTTTTAGAGACCATGTCTAATTTGATGGAATTTACAATTCACCCACTGGTATTCGAGTGCAGTAAATTTTAACACTAATTGGTACATTGTAAAGGCCATTCAAACTAAATCATTTGTATTGGCTAGGAAAAGTATAACAGATATTTTGGGAAATAAGCAATGTTGTTAATTCAATAAATTATGTCAAGGTACAGCTCCACTTTATGGGCTATCGAAAAATATAACCAAACCCTTTGAAAATTCTGATAGAGCAAGAATTGAAATGCTTCATATTTTAAATGACTAGACAGTAAATTGATTACCACGTTCTCCTGTCTTCTCATCTCCAAGTTTATACTCAGAGTTTACTGAATCAGTTCATTGGTTCCCTTCTTTCTTTCATCCTGTTTATAGCAGAAAATAAAAAGCAACTTGGCATTATATCTAAGTCCAGGGAAAATACAGAAAGGTGAGAAAACCATCATAAGGTGGATGAGCTTTGGCTATAGATCCACAAGGCTCTGTCTCTCTGATGCTTCACCCTCTTTCAAAATCCTCAGGCCCACCTAGATGACCTCCTTTTAATTAATTGAAAATCACTGACCAGGGGGCTTAATTACATCTGCAAAAATCCCTTTTGCCATATAAAGGAACTTAACCATGGAAGTGATACCCCATCATATGCAGGCTCTGCCCACACTCCGGGGAAGGGAATTTCAATCAGGGCATAGATCACTAGGGTCGTTTCAGAATTCTGCCAATCCTGATATCCTTCTGATCTTTACTGATTATGTATACATGCATTCTATAATGATATCATACAATAGGTTATCCCTTTATCAGTCAACACCCTGTGACATCCAACAGTAGAATGAAAATCTTTCAATGGCAAAAATCTCAACATACAACTAATTGATAAAACTAGAAATGTTAATGTAAACAGAAGAAAATCCCAAGGCACAAGAGCTCGTTCAACATACTGGATTCTGATTTTATCAAGAATTAATGTAAAACTCAGCATTCTATTGTTGCAAGCATCTAATTTAGTGCTTTCATTTAGTATATTTCTTCTCTGTGCTTTGTAAGTTGTAAGAGGTAGAGGATATCACATATTTGTTAAATTTTTGGACACTTTCAAATGGAATTTTTCTTGTTCCTCTGAATCCTCTTATTTTCTCAGATTTTGTTTCCCTCCCTCTCCATGGCTCAAACTCTCTCCATGTCCTTGGTGGGCCATATCCAAGCTTACATTCTAAGTCATATAAAAAAGTGCACAATTTCTATTCCTATGAGCTTCCTTCTCACCCCCATTGTTTAAGGCACACATCGTCTTTATAGCTGCATTTTTCATCCTGACGATCAACACTTTTGGATACAAATATAGAAGAAAAAGAGATAATCATGCACTTAAAACCAATAAACATTTTTTTCCCTAAAACATTTGCAAAAACCCTGATTTCTGAATATATAAAGTGCAATAACCCTAACCTAAGTAGGAAGAGAATGCAAATTTGACCCTAATGTCCTCGGTGTAGCAGAGAAACGCACTTCTGTCTGCCTGAAACAAGAAGAGTCAAGGCTGTCTGCCGTGTTCTCTCTCGGCTCACGTTTACTTATTGTGATGGTTCACAGAGAGGAATCTTGTGTACATTTTTTTCATTACTTGGCTTTAGTAAGTGTGATATGGTTGAGAAATTAGCATGCTGTCAACATTATCTAAACCCAGAGTCATGGCTGGTTTCAGAGCTAAAGGTTCATATTGAAAAAATAACCTGCTAATGAAGTGTTTAATTTCACTAGAAGTATTTAAGGAAAAAAAGTATTCATTTATTTATTTGTTTGTTTGTTAAGGTATCATTGATATATACTCTTATGAAGGTTTCACATGAAAAACAATGTGGTTACTACATTCACCCATATTATCAAGTCCCCCCCATACCCCATTGAAGTCATTGTCCATCAGTGTGGTAAGATGCCACAGAGTCACGACTTGTCTTCTCTGTGCTACACTGTCTTCCCCGTGACACCCCCCCAAACCATGTGTGCCAATCATAATGCCCCTCAATCCCCTTCTCCCTCCCTCCCCAACCCCCCTCCCTCACCCCTCCCCTTTGGTAACCACTAGTCCCTTCTTGGAGTCTGTGAGTCTGCTGCTGTTTTGTTCCTTCAGTTTTCCTTCGTTGTTATACTCCACAAATGAGGGAGATCATTTGGTACTTGTGTTTCCCCCCCTGGCTTATTTCACTGAGCACAATACCCTCCAGCTCCATCCATGTTGTTGCAAATGGTAGGATTTGTTTTCTTCTCGTGGTCAAGGAAACACTTTAATAGGGCGTATTTTGAGAACTACCTTCTGCGCCATCCTGATTTCCTCTCTTTGGTCCAAGCTTACCACCACCACTCAGTTTTGTGGCC
The DNA here is from genome assembly GCF_030020395.1 of Manis pentadactyla. Classification (NCBI taxonomy): domain Eukaryota; kingdom Metazoa; phylum Chordata; class Mammalia; order Pholidota; family Manidae; genus Manis; species Manis pentadactyla. The sequence continues at coordinate 3,138,276 of NC_080037.1, forward strand.
CCTCCGAGACTTAGGAGCATCTCCAAGGTCACCCGCTCAGCTCCCTCCTCTCACTGTACCAGAGGCACATTTTATTTCACTACATTAAAAAATATATCTCTCTATTTTTATATTTTTATGTGTCTCTCCTCTCCAAGGGGATGAGATCCTTATGTACACAGTCCATGTCATTCACCTGTGTTAAAAGGATAGAGAACAAAAGAGAATAGAGGCGAAGGATAACAAACAGTGATGGGATGGGATGGCCTCTGATGTCTAAAAAGAGCTGGTCAGTATTTAGTGCCTCCAAAAATAAGAAGCTGGTAGGCTTCCTACTCGTTTCTCCACACCATTCACGTGATGTACCACTTTATGTCTGCTCATGGGAAATAATCCCCCTTTAAGAAGTTAGTTAGAAATACGTAAAAGTGGCACAGTGGCTTCAAGTCTTTGCAGGCAAGGGTCTGGGCAATTCATCATGATCCCTACCACTGGAATGCGCCCCCAGGTCCCTCTCTGCTTCTTTGCCTGAGGTGCTCTGCACGGTCACACAGTAACAGAGCGACATGCTTCCGTGCAGACTCAGCCCTCATGAAGTGTCACTTCTGCTGTGAGGGCTTCAAGGTTTAACAGCTCCTATGGTGCTAACTTTCTACTGGGGAGGAAGAAATCATTGTTACCCCCACCTCTGCCTAACCTATTTTATTGGTAATCTTCTACTGAGGTCACTGAGAAGTGTATCTTCTCTTCCAAATCAGGGCTTGTCAATGACTCAAACATACAGAAAAGTGTAGAAAATAATATAAAGCAGTTTGCCAATGTGATGCAGAGAGCCACTGGGGTGTGGCCAGGGGCTACGGGTGTGCTGGGCTGTTACAGATTTGTGTGCCATAAACATTTCAGTACACTTGATGTGTGCCTGAACTAAAGTTGATTGGGAAACATTGACATAAGACATTTCTCTACACACCGGCCAGATTTAACATATATTGCCATTTTCCATGTTTGTCTTAGAATACTTTTTGAAGGAATAATGTTAATTATTAATGATGTAATTAATATAATTGATGACAATTTAATTATAATGTGCCTCAGTGTGAGTCTCTTTGGATTCATCTTGTTTGGAAATTTCTGGACCTCCTAGATCTGTTACTTTCCCCAGATTTGGAAAGTTTGTAGCCATTATTTCTTTGAATAAGCTTTCTGTCTTTTTCTCTCTTCTCTTTCTGAGACTCCTATAAGGTATATATTGGTCTGTTTTATGTTGTCCTATAAGTCCTTTAAGCTGTCTTGATTTTTTTCACTCACTTATTATTTTTGCTCTTCTGATTGGATGAATTCCACTGCCCTGCCTTCACGTTCTCTGATTCTTTTTTTCTGCTTGATATAGTCTGCTCTTGATCCCCTCTATTGAATTTTTCAGTGCAGTTATTCTTCATAAATCACCTCTCTGACTTCTGTTTGGTACTTACATTTTCCTCTCTTTGTTGAAACTCTCACTTTTTTCATGCATTGTTCTGACCTTGGTGAATATCTTTGTGACCGTTATTTTGTTTACTTTATGAGGTACATCATTTACTTCTGTATCTAGAGTTTTATCTTGTTCTTTTGTTTGGAGCATTTTCCTCTATTTCTCCATTTTCCTTGACTCTCTATGTTGGTCCCTCTGAATTAGTTACCACAGCCACTTCTCCCTGGCTCGGTGGAGTCATCTCGTGCAGGAGGGTGGGTCTCTAAGTTCCTGGCTTTACACAGGGTCCATGCTATGAAATCCCCACACTCCACTGGGTTTTCTAATTCTAGCCCATGACCTGTGGTCTGTCTAGCTCAGTATTTCCCCTGGCCAACTTGATATCAGATCAGAAACTTACTGGTCTGGTTCTAAGTTCCTCTTCATTTTGAATCCAGGAATCTCCTATTATTTATGTGAATCCACTTTACATTGTTGGTATTATATTTATCTGTAATTGGAGGAGCTGAATAGTTGTCTGTGTCAGCTTATACCAGATCGTTAGAACCAGAAGTCTCTCAACCCATATGTGCATGCATATGTATACATTATGCATAATATGGATATATATGCACATACGCATATCAGACGTAGTCATATATATATAAAATATCTCTATCTATATGTACATATATAACCAGGTATTTTCAATTTATTACAGCTTCAATTCTGTGACTATTATGTGCATGTGTGGTGGCTCACCACAGGAAGTGTTTGCATTTCCTGTTTCACTGATCAAATCTGAGCTGCTGCCTGGATGTGGTGCATAAGGCCAAACTGAGTTCTTGGAGACCACAGAAAGTCCAGACTCTGGGGAAAATGAGGCACTTATCCTTTACCAAGGCTCTGAAATCTCTTCTTGTTAGAGAATCATGTCTGTACGTGTCATCAATCAGCTCTCGTCACACATCTTACCATCCTTTACTACCTCCTTGCATAAGGGCCACACATCCCTTAAAGCTGTCCAGAAATGGGGATTGTGGCACTTTCCAGTCAGCCTGTTTGTTTTTGGACAATTAAAGATTGGATAAATGTTTGGATTACTAGAATAATCTCTGCGCTTTGAGCAAAATCAATTTCTCTATAGTGTCTACTCATCAGTCCTCATTTTGTCTTCTTTAGTGACACAGAACCAGGGCCTTTGTGTGATAATTCTAAAGTGTTTGAAACAGCCATTATCAGTTCTTCTTTTCTTGGCGAAATGTTTCTTCTTCTTAATGGTTCTTCATATCTCATGGTTTTAAATCCCATTACTGTATTTGCTATTTTCTTTTTGACCTGTTCCAGTTTAAGTCTATTCCTAAAATACTGTGCTCAGTGCATAATATTCCATATAATAGATGAAGAGTATAGTGCAGAACTAGGGACGAATTCCTACATATCTTTCCCAAAAAGACTTTTGGTTGAAAGTTGGGGCTTTAATGAGAATCATTAATATATTATAATGTGAGTCGGCCAGAGTTTGCTTTAGATTTTTAAGAATAATTTATTAATCTTCATAATTATCCTATATAGTACAATAACTAAAGACAAATTAATAAGTTATAACTTCTAGAAAGCAGTTTGGGAAACTGAAGGCATTAAGACATAGAACAGGAATCTGTCTTTTGTCCATTCCCCACACTCTGCATACATGTGTAGCACCAGTGCCTCATATCTTATTTTGTGCTAACCCAAATATTTGTACAAATGGACCATTCAAAAACAAGAGGTCCCAACTGAAGTTAAGTTCCCAGTGAGCTTTTCTGGGCCACAAAAGAAAAGCACCTGTGTACTGGCCAGTTATCCTGCTGATGTATAGGTGGTTACATCAACACAGACTGGCTTAAACTATTATGTTTTCCTAAAGAAATATTCCACAGATCCAAAATAGTATTGCTTTTTTGGTTCAAGCAAATATTTGGTCAGGAAAAGGCAAACTACATTTATAATAAAAGTCTTATTTATATTCTAGGGGTTGTGTCTGACTTCCAGTGGAAATTGGTAACACTAGAGAGCTCAGAGTCAGGGTCTGCTGGGCATGCGATAAAGTATCTCTAGAAGGCAGAGCATCCATTTGGGACGAGACTGAGGTACAGAGAGAAAAGACCACACCTAAAGTAGAATGTTAAGTCCAGGGAGGTGAAATGAAATTTAGACAAATTTCTACCTCTTACGGGAAACGGAATCAACTGAGCAGAAAATCAAGGCCTCCTCATTGCATTCAGTTCGCTTGTCAGTTTGGAGACACTGAGTTAGGCTTCGGGTAGGAGCATGAGTGACGTAACGTCTGTATCATCAAGGTTCTTGCTGTTGGCGGCAAATACAGACCTATAAACAAACAAATAATTTGCCATGAAAAGGTATATGGCAGGGTGCCCTATGCCCTACCGGAAGAAGGGACCGTGAAGGGCAATAGCTTCAGCTGGGAAGGAAGGTAATGCATTGAATTCTAGACGTGTATTCTGGGGTGCGTATCCTGCAAGCAGCAGATGTGGATCTGAAGCTGTGCTCTGGAATGATTGGCGTTAGAAGAGATTGCAGGGGAGCAGGATGCAAGGATGTGAAAGTGCCTGTGAGATCACTGATCTTAGGCAGCATGTGAGTATCAGTGGCATCAGGGGGAGTGCAGATGGCCTACGTCTAGCTAGTCCAGGATGCGCACATGACATAGTCCAGGCAGGACCCCCTGAGGACCTGGGAGGGGATGAACCTTCAGATGAAGGCCTTTAGTCACTACCACTGACCAGGGAAGGGAGGCAGGAGGCAGGGAAGTGCATCTGGCATATACTGATTAAGTAGGGAAGTTTGGGAGGGAGAATTATCTTTGACTTTATGTATAGTGTGGTTAGTGAATCAAATGCCAGGTTACTGATCTTCAAAGAGGAGTCAGTGAGTTAAACCATCCGCTGGGGAGCAACAAGAAAAGATTATGCTTTTGCTGTATTTATTTTTGTTCTTAATATAAGAAATACATTAAGTTTCATTGTATTTGTGATATGGAGCTCAGCTGACATACATGTTGTATCAGAAGGTTGCGGCGCATACCATCTGTGGTGACCCTGAGAAACGTGTAGGGGCTGGACTTCCGTCCTCGCCTGGGCGTTTGTCCTCAGCATGCTGTGGTCTGAGGCAGTTCCTCTGAGCTGCAGGGTTACAGATTATGTCCTTCCAGTTCAACTAAACTAACCTCAACAAAAAGCGCATGTGTATTAAAAACAATTATTACCGAGAAACCTCAATTGAAGATAACATTAATAATGTTATGAATATAATGATAATGGGTAATAACCAGTTAGTAAGAAAGTCTGAGCTGACACTTCTATTCTGACTATGGGTTCTTCATCTGCCCCATTAGAGGTAAAAAATAATGTTGCTGTCAACAGATTTGTCAAGTTCTTTTGTTCAGTCGGCACAGAGAGGCACTCAGGTATCATATATGAGAATCCCTTGCCCTTAATAGACTTCGGAAATCCATCAGTGGCTTCCCTTTTCCATTTACAATATAATTTGATTTGTGAAGGGTGATTTATAACGGAGGTTGTCAATCTATGGCCTGTGGACCAAATCCAGCCCAAAGAATGGTCTTTACGTTTTATAGGAAAAAAAGAATATTTCATGACACATAAAAAGTAAATGAAAAAAGCTTCAACATCCATAGATAAAGTTGTGTTAGAGTACAACCATGCTTGTTATTATTATTATTGTTATTATTTTACATATTATCTATGGCTGATCTTGCACTACAACAGCAGAGTTGACAGTTGCAAAAAATGGTCTTTGAAGCCTGAAATATTTATTGTCTGGTCATTTACAGAAAGAGTTTGACACTGCTTAGCTTGTACACACAGATTGTAGAACTCATATGTTATGTGAAATAAAAATCTCAATATACATTTTTAAAAGTTTTCATTACAAGATTATTCCATGAAATTGCATGTGAGTAAGTAGCACATGTTGTTTTGGTCACCTGAACTACGTCAGTGAAGATTACCAAGGTGCCTGCCCTTACGGAACTTACCTTGTAGCAGGGAGATACGGCTGATCGATAATCAAAAAACATGATAAATAAGAAAAGTAGATAGCATGTCGGAAGAAGGTAAGTGCTATGGAAAAAGGAAAAAGCAGAGGGGTTAGGGGAGGACAGCGGTGGAGTACGGAGTGGGTGTGGCTTACTCTTTCATTTCTCTCCTTAACCTTAGGAATTAGTCATCACGTTTCCCCTCCAAACTCCCATTGTAGATATAGGACCAATCACCTGCATTATTTTCTGAAATCAAGATAAGCTATTGAACACAAAATGAATGAATGGACTCTAAGGTTTATGTGTTCCTCTGAGTGTCTGGAAAAAAAAGAAAAAATACAGATAAAATGTTCTAATCCTTGGCACACCTACTTCCAGAAACAGGAGCTCAATTATAAAGATGCCCGAGGAAGCTGCTTGGCAGACAACGCACATAATCCTCTGGGTTGGATCAGGGGCACAGCTCAGTAGTTTTCCAGTAAGATTAAAGAGAAATAAGTGATGTTTCTGGCAACACCCCGTGTATTATATCAATAACAGTAACTGATCTACCAGCCGAGCTACTTCTCTGGCTGTCACTCACCGCTAATGATATTTGCTTCGTTTGAATTATATGTGCAGAGTGTTTGAGGTCATTCTTTAGGAGTCATTCTGATCCTGTTGACAAACACGGAGACGTGGTGGTGACCACGGACTGGTCCTGTGCCCGCCCCAGGCGTAGGCAGGGCAGGTTTGCTCTACCCCGCTGTGTCTTCAGAGTACCCTCCTTCTTTCTGTGACCCATTCATTCAAAGCTTATCGAGTGCCTTCTGATGCATGGCCATCGGCTAAGTACCAACAAGGGGATAACCAATGAACAAAATATAGGTGTAAGCAAGAGAAAAAAAAGTAGCAAATATAATCTCAGTGTTTTAAGCATTTTCATTGTCTAAGAAATACACATAAAATGCAATGCTTCCAACATTTCTGGTGCAACAACCTTTCTTTAAATGTTTATCCCCTTAATTTAGAAGTATAAATAAGTGCTATTTATCTTGCCAAAGAAAAATCTACTAAAACTATTTACTGAAAAGATTTTTCACTAGTATGTTCCTTGGATAAAACTAGCAACTGTAACTTTAGTTTTTTTAGATTTAACTCTTATTTTTAAATTGAAGTATAACTGATGTGAAGTAAATTAAAGGCAGAAACATTATATTAGTTTCAGGTGTACAACATGATTTGATATTTGTATGAATTATGAAATGATCACCGTAATAGGCTAGCTAGCATCTGTCACTATACATAGTCACAAAAACTTTCTTTCATGTTGAGGCAGGAGGTAGCCATTGGGGTAGGCCAAACAGGACGTGTCGCCCAGGTAGAGATCGGCCAGGTAGGACGCTGACATCAGGCACTGTGGTCAACCAGCCAAGTGGGACACATAAGAAACCACTCCCTGAAATGGCCAGCCTAAGAAACAAGGGAGTTTTCTGATCCCAGCCCGGCCGTAGCAACAGGTCCTAAGCAACCAAGTAAACTTCCTCCTTACTGTGCATATAAAGCCCTAGCCTGCAGTCCAAGCGACTTCCTCCCCCCGGGCCCCTCCCAGTCAGTGGGAACCGTCTTCTTTCCACTCATTAAAAGCTTTGCTCGTTGCTCTGTGCTCTTGTCTGCTGGCTTCATTCTTCATCGCCTCCAAGACACGATTCTGGGAAGAATAGTAATATTTCCACTGGAAACAGTGTGATGAAAACATTAAAGATACAGTCTCTTAGCAACTTTCAGATATGCACTACAGTATTATTAACTACAGTCATCATGCTGTGCATTACATTCCCATGGTATATTTATTTTTTAACTGGAAATTCGTAGCTTTTGACCCCCTCTTCACCCATTTTGCTTGCCCCTACTCCTCGCCTTTGTCAACCACCAATCTGTTCTCTGTATCTTTGAGCTTAAATTTTTTTTTTAAGATTCCACAGATAAGTGAGATCACACAGTATTTTTGTGGTTCTCTGTCTGACTGACTTCACTTAGCATAATGTCCTCAAAGGCCATTATATTTAAGTTACTAATGTTCGGTTTGTCCTTTGGAGAGGCCCTCAGTGTACTGAGTACTCCATTAGTTGAAACCCCTGTACTGTCGCGTGCCCCGTCCTCGCCGGCAAGAACAGCACGCAACAACAGCAGGATTCTTCTGCAGAAAGCTTTACTCTTCAGCTCTTTGTGAAACAAATGTGTCGGGCAGGACGCAGGCGGGAAGAAAGGGTCTGCTTATATAGGCCTCATGCTCTACGCTGATTGGTGCTGTCGCATAAGCCTTAATTAGCATGACACTTTGGCCTGATTGGTTCATATGCTCAGACTCAATTTGCATGGGTTTTTGTTGCACAAGTTGTTTTTCTCCCTTATGCAGGGACTTCCTCTTAAAGAGGGTGCCATTTTCAGGGTGCGGTAGGCTCGGCTACCAACATCTCCCCCTTTTTTGTTTAATAGAAACTCAGGACGGAACTTGTCAGCTGAGGTGGAGATAGAGGCCTGATCTCCAGAAACATTTGATGTCCTATTTTCGGAGAGGGGTTTGTAGACATCTACCCCTATGCAATCAGGCATGTCTCTCAGAGGGGTCCAAAACCTCTTGCAGTGCATAGCCTCGCATCCTCTAGCAGACGTTGGGACCGTCTGGTACAAAGGGTCTTGGACCTTTTCTTTGACCCTCTTGCACCGCGAGTTTCTTAGGGAAAGCTGTAGGTAAGCGATAAGGTACCCGGGCCTGGTGCAATGCCACAAGGGCTCAGGGTGCAAGGGCTACCTCAAGCTAAAGCTGAGCTTCTTTATTGAGCATGTTGAGCCATACTTGGGGAGAGGCGCCAATATCTACCGCCATTAAAGCTTGAGCAAGGATTACTTTATCTTGCCTATGTTGGGCATGGAGCCTGCATAACAACCAGAGTAGAAGCATGAGACCTCCAAGCATGAATACACCCATCCCAGCCATGCCCGCCCACTCTTTAACGTGGGAGAGAGCTCTGTGGAACCAGGAAGAGAGTCCTTCTGCTACGGAGATATCTAGCCGGGTGGAGTTGATGTGGGTTATTTCTCGCTGTAGCTCTTCCAATGCTCCATCAAAGTCTTGGGACCAGTTTCCTGAAAGATACTGGGACAGGCTTCGTGACAGATTAGCTGCTCACGTAAAGTTTTCATATTGTATGCTAGTAATGCAGAGAGCGCGAAACTTTCGCTCACATCCCAATTGGGCTAACTGCCAGAGCACATCTAGTTGCTCTTCCACTAGATCTACTCGCTGATTGAGGACCATTATTCCTCCTTTCAGCTTGCCATCAAGCGTGGACTGATGGTCAAGGGCAGAGGATACTGATTCCGCAAGGTTATTGAGTTCTGTAGCTGATTTGATAGAGGTGTCTAAAGCTATGCCAGCTGCGGTGGCTGCAACTGCGGATATGGAGATTAGAAGCACTATAGCGGCTGTAGCACCGAAGTCACGTTTCTCTCGAAACAGTGTCATGGTATTAGGTGCGTCTACTGGGACAGGGACCCAACGAGGAATACGGGCTATTAAGGCATTGGTAAAGTTAAGCGCATCCCAGCACTGAGACAGAAAACAGGAGGTATTGGAACAGGAGTTAAAACCATCATTGGACAAGATAAACAGGAATGGGGGGGAAAGGCATACTGGAGCTGGTGGGAAGGGGAGCCTGGGGGCTCCCTGCGTAGAATAGACCGGGGAACAGAAACGAGTGGTAGGGCTTGAGGATTTCACATCAGTATAGCACTGATAGGTCATGTTGTAGCTGACGCCTTTCCCTCCACCCAAAAGGGCGGATAGTGGGGACAGGTCTGTACAAGAGCCATTAATGCCACACAGCATCCATTTGTGAAAAGGATTCCTGTTCATAGGCTGGGAGTAATTGCTATCTTTTATCATTGCTGTTCCCCAACTTCTACCTTTGGTCATATCTGGGGAGATAGTGAACCTCTGGTGTGTGTCTGCCCAAGTCACTGTAGCTGACTGGCAGTCTGTCCAGGGCCATGGTTCTCCCTCATAATCTCCCACACAATGGGGAGCATATTTGGGTTGACGGGGACGGTAAGGGAAGAATATGTTGCTATAATTAATCTGCTTAATAGGAGGTTTCACAAATGTACCATTGATCCAAAGGACCATTTGGCTTACTGCTGCATTAGTGTAGGTCTTATTCTCACGAAAGGACTGACTAAATTCACCCGATTTTCTATCACGGCTAAACCACCCGTACATATGCTGTTTAAGGGACAGGCAATTTGAGTGGTTACGAGTGGTGAAGCACAAAGATCCATCGGTTTCAAAGGTTCGGTTTTCTCCTAAAGAAGCTGCTAGAGAATCTAATGGTAAGTAAGGCAGGTTCATGCTAGAGTTAGTAGTAAAAAAGCGTGGAAAAACTGCTGCATTATAGCGAACAGGCATGGGCTTAGGGAAGACTGACAATATTCCCCATCTCAGTACTCCCTGAGTCAGGATTCCCATCGACAAGAGCAGGATCCACAGGCACAGAGACGCCATCTCCTTTGTTCAGGACTTTCCTGGTCAGGCGTTCCGGGATCCAGAAGGGGTTTTCTTCACCCTGGGGAAAAACACATACAGCCCCCCTGGATCTAATTATAATTGGATCCGGGCCTTTCCATTGGTTAGATAGTACATCCTTCCATTTTACTAGTTCTTGTGGGTCTTTTGGCCATTGATGATGGCGGTCCGCTGCTGTATGGCCTTGAGCATCCAGGTTCAAAAAATTGAGAGTGAAGAGTGCTAGGGCTATAGCTGTTTTGGGTGTGGGGGGTATGTCCTCAATTCCCCCTTTTTGTTTAATTAGATAGGATTTGAGAGTGCGGTTCGCGCGCTCCACAATCCCTTGACCCTGTGGGTTGTAAGGAAGACCAGTGATATGTTTAATTCCCATGTGATGACAAAATTGAGCAAATTTGGCAGAAGTATAGGCGGGACCATTGTCTGTTTTGAGGATCTGGGGTAACCCCCATGCACTCCAAGCCTCAAGACAGTGGTGAATGACATGGGAAACTTTCTCTCCAGACAATGGGGAGGCAAAGATGACTCCCGAACAAGTATCCACAGATACATGTACATATTTCAGCTTCCCAAAGGAAGAAATATGTGTTACATCCATTTGCCAAACCTGTAAAGGCTTAATACCTCTAGGATTGATCCCAACATGAGGTGTGGGAAGAAAACTGCAGCAGTGTTGGCAGCTAAGAACAATGTTCCTAGCTTCGGCTCTGGTTATGCTAAACCGCTTGCGCAGTGTTTCAGCAGTGACATGAAATTGTGAGTGGAATTTTGAAGCTGTGGCGACAGGGTCTAGCAGAGGGAAAGCTATACTCCTAGTCGCGAGGTCTGCTAGCTGGTTGCCGCGGGCCATAGGCCCGGGAAGGCCCGAATGTGCTCTGATGTGGGTTATATATAAGGGTGATCGTCTATTAAGTAATTCTGATTGCAGCTGCTTGAACAGAGTGGCTACTGTGCTGGATGCTTTGATTAGCCCGGCCACTTCCAGAGATTTGACTGCATTAACTACATAACAAGAATCTGACACAACATTCAAGGGTCCAGGGAAGGTTTGTAGTACTTCTAAGACTATGTGGCACTCAATGATTTGTGGAGTATTGGGTGTATAATTTTTTGTTATCGCCCTGCCATTATGGACATAGGCACCTATGCCAGTCTTGGATCCGTCTGTGTAGACTGTTTCTCCATGTGGCAACGGGGTTAAGCTAGTGACCCGAGGGAACACTAGGGGATGATTTCTAGCAAAATTGATGAGGGGATGTTTGGGGAAATGATTATCAAAGGTTCCTGAGAAGCTATAAGCAAGTATGGCCCAATCATCATTCATAGCACATAATGTTTGTATCTGCTCCATATTGTAAGGGGTTATGATTGTTGCTGGAGCTTTCCCAAAATGTGTTAATGAGTTTTTTATTCCCCTCAGAGCGAGATTGGCTATGGCAGCTGGGTAGTATTCTATCGTTCTAGCCTGAGAGGCTTGGGGATGGATCCAGATCAGTGGCCCTCGTTGCCACAAGACTGCAGTTGGCAGTCCCGGAGTAGGAAGGATGCATAACTCAAAGGGTTCATTTAATTGTATCCTATTCAATTGTGCTGTCATTAAGGCCTGTTCTACCTTGTGGATGGCCTGCACTGCCTCAGGTGTAAGGGAGCGCGGAGATGTTAGTTGTGAGTCCCCTTCTAGGATTTTAAATAGCGGTTTCAATTCAGTGGTAGGTATCTTTAAAAATGGCCGCAACCAATTAATGTCTCCTAGGAGTTTCTGGAAATCAAAGTTCGCAGCTGATCATGTCTTATCTCAAGCTTTTGGGGGCAAATTACATCTGTGTAAATGGTGGCTCCTAGGAATTTGCTAATACTAGATTTTTGGACCTTCTCACTGGCTATATTCAGTCCCCAAGTCTCTAGGGATTTAGTGAGCTTTACATAGGCCTCTTCTACTCCTGCTGATTGTGGGGAGCAGAGAAGGATATCATCCATATAGTGAATGATTTTTAGTTTGGGGTAGTTTTTGCGAATTGGTGCTAGCGCTTGCTGAACATACAGTTGACATATGGTGGGGCTATTTGCCATCCCTTGAGGGAGGACTTTCCACTGAAATCTGGCGTCTGGTTGCTCATGATTAATAGCTGGCAGGGTGAAAGCAAACCTTTATCTCTGGTGTTTAGGTGTATGGAGAAGAAGCAATCTTTGATATCTATTATTACTTTCCATTCTTTGGGTAGAGCAGAGAGGAGTGGCAGTCCCCGTTGGACAGGTCCAAGTATTCTCATTTGAGCATTTACTGCTCTCAAGTCATGAAGCAATCTCCATGATCCTGACTTTTTTCTGATTATAAATATGGGCGTATTCCATGGAGATACAGAGGGTTCTAAATGTCCTAATTGGAGCTGTTCTTGTACTAAATGGTGAGCTGCTTCTAATTTCTCAGAGGACAGAGGCCACTGAGGTACCCATATGGCCTCCTCTGTAAGCCAAGGTATGGGCATGGCATCCTCAATGGCCCCTAGGGAAAACCCAGGCCATGACGGTCATTTTTTACTTTGGGAAGGATAGGCTCTGTGCGTCCCTGTTGGTGTTTCCCTAGCCCTTTACCAGGGATATATCCCATATCCATCATCATGCCTAGGGCAGGGGTGGAGTATTCATTAATGAGTTTAAGGCCTAGGCCCTGCATAACATCTCTCCCCCACAAATTGACTGGCAGTGGGAGCACATAAGGGGTAACTGTACCTTCTTGCCCCTCAGGCGCTTGCCATTTCAATGGTTTGGCACTAATGGTAGGACTAGATTCATATCCTAAACCTTGTAAAGAGTGTGAGGACTGGGTTACAGGCCATTTGGAGGGCCACCAGGTTGCAGAGATAATACTTTTATCTGCTCCAGTGTCTAGGATTCCTTCAAAACTTTTTCCCTCTATTTTAAGGGTCAATTTTGGTCTGTCTGCTAAATCTAATACTATAAAGGCTGAGTTATAATTAGAGGAACCAAAGCCCTTTTCTCCTCTCTCCGTGGTGGTAGCTGGATAATTGGCATGGAGACTAGGCAACACTAAGAGTTGGGCTATGCGGTCTCCTGGGGATATAGGGTAGATTCCTCTGGGGGCTGAACACATGATTTTTACCTGTCCCTCATAGTCCTGATCAATAACTCCGGGATGGACTACAAGGCCTTTCAAGGTAGCAGAAGAGCGCCCCAAGAGCAACCCTACTGTATCTGGTGGTAAGGGGCCTTTAAAGTCTGAGGGGATGGGTTGAACTCCCATCTGCGGAGTTAACACTATTCTGGTGGTGGCACGGATGTCCAATCCCGCGGAACCTGGAGTGGCTCTCCTCGGGGGGCTTGGTTGCTCCCAAATGATACTTGTGTGCTGGTTGCCCCATATATTTGCGGGCCCTGACGGCAGGGGCCCCTCTGGGCATTTTTTGGCAGCTCTAAGGGTTTCCCTTCTATGTCTTTAACAGATCGGCATTCATTGGCCCAATGTCTGCCTTTTTTGCACTTAGGGCACAATCCAGGGGTCTTTTGGGTTGTGTGCTCTAAAGTTGGGCTTCTACATTCTCTCTTTATATGTCCTAATTTCCCACATTGAAAACACTTAATATTTTTATTAGTAATTCTGGCTTGTTTGTGGCTTTGTAATATAGCCGCGGCTAGGCCCGCATTGGTGAGTGGTCCCCCTATTTCTCTGCAGGCTTTTAGCCAAGCAGTCATCCCCTTCTGTTTCCAGGGTGTAATCGCTTGCCTGCATTCTTTGGTACACTGCTCGAATACTAATTGCTCCACTAGGGGCATAGCTTGCTCTTGGTCCCCAAATACTCTACCCGCGGCCTCCATCATGCGAGCGACGAAATCTGAAAATGGCTCGCTCGGCCCTTGGATAATCTTTGTCAAATTGCCTGACACCTCCCCTTTGTTAGTGAGGGCTTTCCATGCCTTGGCAGCGCACGCGTTTATTTGTGCGTACACTTGTGCGGGGAAGGCGGTCTGGTTGGCAACCCACTGTCCCTGGCCTGTCAACATATCATATGACCATGCGGGTTGCCCTTCGGCAGTGTTTGCACGTGCCTGGGTCATGCTGATATCATGCCACAATGCTTTCCACTCTATATATTGTCCCATGCTAGTAAGGCATGCTTTAGTTACATACTGCCAATCTGTAGGTGTCATAGCTGTCTCTGTCAACCTTTCAATCTGTGCTAAGGTGTAGTTAGCACTGACTCCGTAAGCCCGAACGGATTCTGCTAAATCTTTAACTTGTTTATGACTCAGGGGCTGATGGGAGCGTACCCCGTTGTCCTCAAACACAGGAAACATTTGCTTAATTGCTAGTATGGTATCTGGGTGACAGAAAGTATGTGTACCGCTCACATAAGGTGGCGGAGCAGTGGGCAACGGAGAGCACCCTGCTTTCATTCTCTTTGGTCTGCCTTTCAGCCTTGCTGGTTCCCTTACTTCCGCACTTCATGGTTCTAGTCTCCTCCTCCTCTTCCGAGGACATTAGTTCATCTTCTGATTCCCTATTGGAAAGTTGGAGTTCCCTCAACTCTTTCCAGGGGTATTTGCTATTTTCTCCGAGGCGGTCGTCACCTGCTTCTCGGGGCTCTTTCGCTTTTGCCCTGGACGGGCTCTCTCCCTCACTCTGGGGCTTTTTAACTTTCATTTTAGCGGCCCTTTTTCGGCCGCGAGCTAGCTCTGTCTCCCGTTCCGTTTCTGACATACTTTCTTGGATGTCTGACAAGGCTCTCTGACCTGCCTTTATCACCTTTTCACACTTTTCATCCTGCAGGCAAGCTCTAATCAGTTTCCACAATGGTCTAACGCCTCCCCTCAAGCGTCCTTCTTCTTCCTCTCTGTCAAGATCTTTCCCTAACTTGTCCCAGCTCGGGATGGAGAGGGACCCTGAACAGATAAACCAGGGGGCAACACGGTCTACTTCTTTTACAAATGATCCTAAAACTTTGGTGGAGACCTTCAAATTTCGCTCTTTGAGAACTGCCTGTAGTGCTGAGACTAACGATGGTGCGTTTCCCATGGTGCCTCTTTATTTACAGAGAACCATCAGCCACCACCCTTAAAAGCGCGTCTCTCGGAACTTACCTCTCCGGGCTTTCTTCTGTCCTGCAGTTCTGAATCCTCTCCAGATGTCTGAAGGGTCCTCCCTGTGCCGGTGATGTTCTGGTTCCCGGGTTTCGGCACCACTTGTCGCGCACCCCGTCCTCGCCGGCAAGAACAGCACGCAACAACAGCAGGATTCTTCTGCAGAAAGCTTTACTCTTCAGCTCTTTGTGAAACAAATGTGTCGGGCAGGACGCAGACGGGAAGAAAGGGTCTGCTTATATAGGCCTCATGCTCTACGCTGATTGGTGCTGTCGCATAAACCTTAATTAGCATGACACTTTGGCCTGATTGGTTCATATGCTCAGACTCAATTTGCATGGGTTTTTGTTGCACAAGTTGTTTTTCTCCCTTATGCAGGGACTTCCTCTTAAAGAGGGTGCCATTTTCAGGGTGCGGTAGGCTCGGCTACCAACACTGTACCATAGTCACCTGCAGTGTGATGAGGGTCCCTGCAGGGACTCCTGGACAGATTTCCATCCTGCTGACTTTTCCACTGACTCCTTTATTACTTGGTTAATAATATACAATGCCTAAATTTATAAAGGTGCAAAGGAATCATATTAGTTGGATGTTTTTAAGATAATGGTAATATGAGGAGGAGAAAATTTTTTCAAAATTAAGCATACAAAATTTTTCATGATTTAAATAGAGTTTACCTAATGTAACGGTAAGCATATTGCATGGGACAGATTCAATTATTTTATTTAAAAACCAATATAAAATATATCTTTTTCTTCTCTTTATGTATAAGGATCAGTGTTTTGTCCTTAAACAAAAATGTCAAGAGCAAAAGCTTGGGTCCTTTGTTTTGAATTACTGTGTTTAAGTGAGTCAGGAACAATTCCCTGGTCAACAAAATATTGAAACAAGGAAAACAGTAGGAAATCAGAGGGAAGTTGCCAGGTTGATATACCAGAATGGAACAGGGGACAGTAGGTGAAGTTATTACAGGGAAATGTTGAGAACTCAGGAGCTTAACATTAGGAGGAGAAGAGGAAATTTAGAGGCATAAGAACAACAGAAGACAGAAAGTGAATCCCCAGGTTAGAGGGCCTGGGACTTAAAGTAGCTGGGCTCACCTGCTGGAATCACCTCCTCCCAGCAGCAGAGCTTGGTGGGGGGTTCTTGACAGGATCAGATTCTTCTGACAACTCCTATTCTTTCTCTCAAAACTCACAGTAGCAAGTTACTCTTGATTCCCAAGTAATGTCTTAACTGTCATTCAGCGTTGGTTAACGTAGCACTTGTACACCCTTCCAGATCATCCACGTCCTGTGATGTATCTGAGAAAGGCTTGAGGAGATCATGTGATTACAAAGATCACTGTGAAGTGGGTCATACGAAACGAACATGCTCCGTCCGAGGGCCTGGCAGTCATGCAAAGTCAGACATCTGACTCCAGTGAAGTGAAGCAGACACCATGCAGCTCAGGGCAATGAGGGGAATTCACTGGGCGTGTCCCAGAGGAAACGTTGGCCATGTCTTGGTAGCTCAGCTGAATGACACTTCCACAGAGGTGCACATTTTGGTCTATTTTCTCGGTGAGTCCTGAAGTGGAAGAAAAGCGGAGACCTAGTCAGGAGAGGCAGAACAAACCCAGCAGCCACTCTACTAAGCGTTTTCTCTGTACGTGTGTACCCTGTGCGGGAGTCAACTCTCAGTAACCCAGTTAGGCGGTGCACGCAGTAAACGTGGCCCGGGAAGAGTGTGGCAGGGGTCTGCAGCGACGGACTTGCTGGAGAAGATAAGATGTAGCCACTGAACCTCAGGTCAGCACACCTGTCCCAGGGCAGGGACCACGAGGCCGAGTTTGCCTGACTACATTTGCCAAGTCATCCTGCTCTCTCCATGTTAAGTGTCTGCATGTATGTTTTTTTCCCTCTGTATATTTTACATTAATTCACTTTTGCTCTATGGAACTGTATGTGTGTGCTCCTTGAGGTCATGGGTCTGTCAGCCTCGTCCACCTCCATCTTCAGTGCCCAGCGCACAGTGGCATCGATTTGGCTGAATCTGGCGCCTGTGGTCCAACACCCATCTAGAGGTTCTGGCGAAGGTGTTGTGCAGATGTGATTAGCATTTAGATCAGCAGACTTTGAGGGAAGCAGATCACTCTTCATTAGGTGGATGAGGCTCATCCAATCATCTTAAGGCTCCAGGAGGGAAGACGGAGCAGGCCCCCCAGAAGGAAGTTTTGCCTCCCGACCGCCTTCAGACTCAAGACTGCAGTGCTGACTCTTGGCTGGGTCTCCAGCCTGCCGCCTGCACTGCACGTTTCAGAATTGTCGGCTCCATGATCACAAGCCAGTTCCTTACAGTTAATTTCCTTTTTCCTTTTCTCCTTCCCTCCCCTCTCTGTCTCTCTGTATATATATCTCTCAGTTATCTTATATCTGTCTAGTTATCTGTCTGCCTATCTCCTATTGGTTCTGTTCCTCTGGGGAACCTGACTGCTGTATACCATGGACATTCATTAAAAAATTACACAATGACTAAGTAGGCAGTAGAGTGGGAACGTGGCACAGTCCTGCTTGCTTGAGATAAATCGTCAGGAGTATTGGGGCAGGGTATTCGATATTAAGACACCATTGGAGGGTATTAATTACCCGAAGAACTCTATATATTGTCTTTCATAGGTATTCAAAAATAATCTAGGGTTAAAAAGTAAGTAATGGATATGTGAGCTCTTTGTTTTTGTGACTCAAAAGTGGTAAAGGTGCTGGTTTCTTCCAGAGTAGAAGTGGCTTGGCTCCTGGCTTGTAAGGCCACTGCAGCTCCAGTGGCAAATCCCTTCCAACTAGGAGAGAGCCCTCAAAGTCATTAAAAAAAGAGGATCATATATTGCAAATAGGTGAGCTATGATGTTTTCGGATTGTGGTTGAAAAAGTTTTATCCAGCACAGGCATAAAGTAACGGTAGAGACATGTTGCATTTACCTGATTTAAAAAACATTGTATCTAAGTCATCTTGGTTTAGTGAGGTTGTTAAGAGTTCTCATGTATGTTATAAATGCATGCGATACATAATTTCCTAAAATGTTTCTTATGTGTAACCATAATGTGTCTCTGCATTGTCACATACTGTGCCCACAGCCTTGTGGTGCTGGCCTCACTCAAAGAGGGTTCTCTGAAAAGAGGTAAATTAGATAGAACTAGAGATTCTATCTAAACCAAGTGTTGGCTTAGATAGAAAGACTATTATTTAACCTTTATTGGTTATGAAGGAAGAATTATGATTTGGGAAATTAAATAAGCCTCTACCTTAAGGAGATTATAGTGTAGCTTCAAATGAAATTGGAAAATGTGGGCTGTTTTACTCTGAGTTCATTTTCACCTTTAACATTCAAGGATTTTCTCTGCAGGCACACCTTGATAAAGCAAATATCACAATAGAGCACATCAAATGCATTTTTTGGTTTCCCAACGCATATAAAAGTTTTGTTTACATTATACTGTAGCCTATTAAGTGTGCAATAGCATTATGTTTAAAACAACAATGTACACACCTTAATTTAAAAAATACTTTATTGCTAAGAAATGCTGACCATCATCCAAGCTTTCAGCAGGCAGTGATCACTGATCACAGATCCCCATAACAAGTATAATAATGATAAAAATGTTTGAAATATGAGAATTACCCAAATGTGACAAAGACACGAAAGGAGCAAATAATGAAGGCTGACATTTCATCCCACTTTATTAATATCACAAACATTGATTTATTCCTATGTGTATTATATCTTAGTCTATCCTTTATTGTTGAATCTAGGGGTCAGTTTGTAAAACGGCAGATAAATATTTTAGGATTTGTGGGCCTTCTGGTCTCTGTTGCAACATGAAAGAGCCACAGACAATATATAAATGGATGGCCATGGCTGCATTTCAATAAAACTTGATTTACAAAAGTAGGTAGTGTATGGGGCTGGATTTGGCCTGTGGACACAGTGTTCTGTCCCTTGGTCTAACCTTTTGTGTCACTTTATTTTGTCTTCTATAGTTAGATTTTGTCTTAGTCAACCAGTTTGAGAGTTTAACCCCTTTATGTTCGTTTCCAAAAGTGATTATTTGGACTTCATTTCTGGCATTGTGTTTTAGGGATTCCATTTTTTAATATCTGTGTTTTTTCCTTAATTATGTGGACAGTGTTTTCTTGCTTGTCTTTTTGTTGCACTTAGAAAGTTGTATGTGTTGTCTTTTAGTTTTACTGGTTGAAGTTTGCAGAAGTGTTTCATAACCTATCTCAGTGTCTTAGTCATCAAGGCTGTTCAGGAATGTTCCAGTTCTTGGCCTTCCTGGGAACCCGTTTTCTCTAAGGGTGGTAGGACTGTACTTGTCTTCTTTGAAGTTTGGTGTGGACACCTGACTTGCTTTGGCCAGTAATATGGAGGTGGTGGTGACACATGTCACTTTGAGGTGATTAAAGAATGAATGCACAATTTGCCATGTTTGCTTTTTCATGTCTCAACAGTTTTAGAAGCCTGAGTAGAGATGGAGCTTCCACTGCTTGGGTCCCTGATCAACGATGATGTATGAATTCCTCTTGCTGACCTCACACGCTTAGAAGTAAACTTGTGATTCTGAGCCAGTGAGGTGTGGGGGCTGTTTGAACTGCACCAAAGTCTGCCTTATCCTGAGTGAGAGAGAAGCTGATGCCTTGAAGTAGGAGGCTGCCATGACAAATACCTGGAAAAACGTTAGTGTTCCAAATTACACAGAGCCGAAACTTTTGGCTACACAGTCACCTGTGATCATTTGAGAGGCAGATGCTGAAGTCATTTCTCATTCTAAAGCAAGGGTCAGCAAACTATGGCCCATAGGCCAGAATTTGCCCCACTTTCTGTTTTTATACAGCCTGCAAGCCAAGAGTGGTTATTTACATTTTAAAATGATTGAAAATAAAATCAACTAAATATTATTTCATGAACAATTTATGTGAAATTCAGTTTCAGTGCCCATCAGTACAGTTCTCCTGGAACCCAGTGTTGCTCATGCATATGAACTGCTCCTGGCCGCTTTCCTGCCACACGGGGGGTTGGCAGCTGCAGGACTCTGTGACCTGCAGAGGCAGGTTGTTTACAATCTCGGCCTTTGCAGAAAATGTGCTGACCCTTGTTCTGGACCCTCAAGAAAGAGGTTGGGAAACAGTGTTAGGAATTGTGATACTGTGATTTATAATAAGAAATATGTATTTGGACTTCCCTGGCACAGAGCTCCTAAACCTTGGAACTTTTTAAGTGATGAAAGCTTTATTAGAAAGGTGTCTTTTGTTATGCTAATGAGGCAGCTTCCTGGAAAGCACTTAAGGATGGGGGCTGGTTGCCTGGGGAACCAACTGGGAATAAAGGGTTGGAACTTTCATTTTTACTCCCTGATGTCTAGAGGTTCAACCAATCACTAATGGCCAATGACTTAATCAATCATGCTTCGTAGTGGAGTCTCCAAAAAACCCAAAAGAGTGGTGTTGCGAGAGCTTCCAGGCCGGTGGACCAGAGCCCTTCCCTGTGCCCAGTGCGAGCCGCTGTGCCAGGCCCCGGCCTCCCGAGGGGCGGAGGCTCCTCTGCTGTGGGCCTTGCCCTGTGTCTCTTCATCTGGCTGTTGAAACTGGTTTTCTGAGTTCTGTGAGCTGCTCTAGCAAATGCACTGAACCCAAGGAGGGGGTCATGGGAACCTCGGATTTACGGCCAGTCAGTCAGAAGCGCAGGTGACAACCTGGACTTGAGTTTGACATCGGAAATGGGACAATCCTGTGGGACTGGCGCCCCTCAACCTGTGGAACCTGATGCTCCATCTGGGTCAATAGTATCAGAACCGAGTTGAATTGTTGGATGCCCAGCTGGTGTCAGAGAGTTGCTTGGTAGTGTGGGGCCAACCCCCACTTTGGAGCTGGGGAGGCAGGAGCTTAGGGGTGTGTTGGTTGCTGTTGGTTGTTTCTGTGCTGCAAGAAAGAAAGAAGCACAGAAAAGAGCTGGCCGGTTTGCAAGTAAGAATAAAAGGAACAAAGAGAATCCAAAAGTTTGGCACGTAAAGGAATGGAAGAGGCAATTGTTTTGTGAACCAATAAAATATAAAACTGGGAAGACCTTTGAGTAACAAAGATGTTGAAAACTGAGCCTTGGGATGAGCACAAATTAAGGGTGCAGCCATCCCACCCATGCTTAAAGCCTCTGAGTGGATAGAGGGCCAGCCAGGCGGTGGTGCCCAGGAAGGCCTTCCAGTCGAGCAGAACAGCTGAGGGCGCTGCTGTCCCGTGGATATCTGACAGGGCTGAGGGTCTTGCGGTTCCCTCAAGGCGGGGGTGGGGACGCGAGCAAAGGGAACAGGAGGGGAGGGATGTGGGGGTGTGCGTGGGAGCAGAGGGGGCAGAGGGAGCAGCCTCGGTGGGAGAAGGCAAAGAAATACAGCGACTTTGGGAAGGATACCCAGAGAGGGCTGTGCCAAGCCTGTTGGCACTTGGAGTGACCGGAAGTGAGCTAAGCTTTTGAGAGTTGTTCTGTCAAGAGAGGCAGCTGCCTAGAGTGAAATAGACTGTTTGGAACTAAAAGTGACCTTTGGAGTCCAAACATCCCCAGATGTAGGAGGGCGTGTCCCCGAAGCCCATTCAGGTGCGCCAGGGAGACCAACAGTGGGCAGAACCGCCGGGAGGTGGAGAGAACGCCAGCCTTCCAGGAAGTGGAGTCGGGACCGAATCAGAAGCATCCCCCGCCCGAAGCGAATCTCAGCATGACCACGGTGTGATCACCGGCAAATGGCATTTTTTGAGTGCCTCTTATTAAGATTGAGAGTTCAGCACAATTTACTGTCTCTTTATATCCATCCTAACTTTTCTTAACATAATTTGAGATTTTAGATCCAGGTTTCCGTTGTTGTTTTTAAAACCCATGGTCATTATATAACTTGTTTTTCCAGAAGATAGCATTGACATTTGTGTTCAGTATTGCACACAGAACTGAAATAATTGTTAGATATTCTGAATAATTCCAGTCTCATTCTGGAATTCTCTATCTTTGAGCTCTTGATTTTTTCTTCAGTTCTTTGAGCAACTTCTTCAAGAAAGTGAAGGAGTTGTCTGGGCAGGTGTATCGTTGTTTCAGGCACAGCGTGTAACTTACGAGTTCCTGGGATTTAATCTCCACGCCCAGCAGTGACTCGGCGCGCAGCCTTAGGCCACACAGCTTAACGTGTCTGTTTCATTTCTTGAGAATGAAAGGGTATTAAAACTTCCTGACCTCTGAAGGATTTTGTACAAAGGATTAAACGATGTCAAAAATTTTAATACACATGTCATTATTGTTGGTTTGAAATAGATCATCAAAGATCCAGGACAAGCATAAAGGAAGAAACGAATTTCAAAAGTACGTTCTACCTTCCCTGACCCCCCAGCCCACCCCCGGAGCATTTGGGTTCAGTGGAACTTGATCATTCAGGGGCATGCATTTACTGTGACCTTCCACTGACGTGAGCTCTGTGGTAGGTGCCGTGTGTGTGGAAACTCTTAGAATAAGGGGTTTTGTTGCCAGTCTCGGGCGGCCGGCAGGGCTGGCCTCAGGTAGAACTGGCTGTGGCCAAGAATAATCACTCTCAGGTCTCTCAGGTGACGGTTAAATGGAGGAGATGCGTTCAGCTCACTTAAAGGCGGTGGCAGGCTGGCTCCCCCAGGGTCCCAGAGGGTCAGTATCTGCCATCCGTTTGTGCAGTTGCTCCAGAGAGAGAGCAGAAGCTGTCACTTTTCCAAAACCTCCATGCTTCGGCCTTCTCAGCTGAAGTCACTTCCGTGGCCATACAAAATGAGTCAGAACCGCCCTGGCCGTAGGAGCATGTTCCTGGGCCGTGGGTTGTGGAAATCCTCGGTTCTTGTCTTCTTGAAGGAAAAAATTCAGTTGAGAGCCTTGACAGAGAGTTAAAGCCGCAGGGGTTTTTTATTCAGCAACACGAAAAGAAAGCACACTCCAGACACAGAGGAGCAGGCGGGCCCTGAGGCTGGGGAGCGGCCCTCCGAGTTTCACATTGGGTTTTTTATGGGGGTTTATTTATTTGGCTTCCTCCCTCCCATTTTGTCCTTGTCACACCACCCTTTGGACCCACCTTCTTGTCTCCCCTCCGCCCTTTTTGCACATCTTTGTCTGCCCTCTTCCCTAAGCCCCTAAAGTGCAAACTACTGGGGTGGGGGTAGGGGGCAAAACTGCAGTGTGAACAATATGATGATGATGTTATGGCCTCGGGGTTCCTAGCGGACAAGGCTTTTCTTAGGTGCACAGGCTCCAAAATTGGGAAAGTCCCTGCGACCCGTTATCCTTTACTGCTGGGTCTGTGCGCAACCACCAGAGGGGCTGGTATAAGGGACACCAGGAGGCCTCCAGGTGCAGCCAGGGTGGCCTGCCGCCTTCCATTCTTCCCTCCTGCTGGGGTCTAACTGCTGCTCTCCCAGTTCAGCTCTGCCGCGGCATGCACAGCAATGGTTCTAAAGTGTGGTGTTTACATGTCAGCAGAAATACCGCCTTGGCGCTTGCTAGAAATCCCAGTTCTTGGGCTCCGCCCTGGACCTACCACATTTTCCTCTCTGGGGATGGAGTACGGCGATCCGTGTTTTAACATGCCCTCTAGACGATTCTGATGCATGCTGAAACGCGAGAACCATTGTTGAAGAGGTTCATTTGTCAGTAAGAGGCCAGATCAAAACAATTAAAAACATGAAAAAACATCCCCACTGAAACAAACCACAAACAAACAGAACTTCTGTGCTCGGAATTACTCTTATGTGGTTGTATTCATATGATGAGTTGCCTCAGAAATATGGTCAGGGGTCTGATGTGCGGACAGTTAAAATCTGTAGCAGATGTAAATTTGAATTTTTCAATATTGCATTTCTGGATTAACAAAGTAAAGAAAAATTCTAATAAAAATGGAAAAATTCACTTTACTTAACAACCTATGAAAAGAGACCTTACATGCAAGCGAAGGAGTTTGAGCTTGTTGCATAGACAATGAAGAGTGACATTGCTTTTAAGCACGGGAACGACGTGACTAGATTTGACTTTTAGCAATTCAGCTCTAGTGGCCGTTTAGCAGATGGTGTGATGAGGAGGGGAGGCTGGATGCGGGGAGGCAGAGGGTGGGCACATGGGAAGCCCTGTGCTGGTCCAGGTGGGCCAAGGGAACGTGGATAGGCGAGGGGTGGAGGGCAGAGGCTTTTCTGAGTCTGTACCCAGACCACTCTTGAGGGTCATCGCTGCCACCCACTCCTGCATATCCTAGCATGCCAGGCTGCCCCCACTCACACATGCATTGCGTATTTGATGCCCTTATCTTTTTCCAGAAAAAAATCCTGAACATCTTTAAAGATCCACGCCCACTTCCTTATCTCTGGAATTCCTTCCTCACTTCCCTGAGTTCTTTATCCTATGTGCTGTATTCCAAGGGTTCATGCTCATGTACGTGCTACTGACAGATGTGTCAGTGTTCAATCGTTATTTATCCATTTATGTGGCTACTTTTATTATTAGATTTTGAGCTCTTTGTGAATGGGAATAATATCTATTTGTTCATTTATTCAACAAATATTTTTTAAGCACCTAGTTTGTGCCAGGAACTGTTCTAGACAAAACAATGAAAGTATATGCTACATTGAAGAGGGAGATAGAAAAAAAATGAATAACAGAATAATAGTTAATATGTATTAGGATAGGGAGAAAAATAAAGCAGTGTGAGAAGGATGGAGAGGACTGTCTCATGTAGTCAGGAAAGGTCCCACTGAAAAAGGTTACATTTGAGCAAAGTCCTTAAAGAGTGAGTGAGCTTTGTGGGTATTCAGGTGCACGAGTGTCCCAGGGAGGGGCACTGCAATGCCGTGGGCAAGAGTGGGAAGCGCTTGGCTTATCCCAGGAATGAGCTCCGCAGAGAGCAGTGGTGGGTGACGTCCAAGAAGATCGCGAAGGGACCTAGGCTGTCGTTGGGATTTACCTTTGCTCTGAGTGATGTGGAAACCCCCGGCAGTTTTGGATATAAGGTGTCATAACCTGATTCACATTTTAGAAGTATCATTCGGCTCTGTAATGAGGTTGGACCACAGATTCAGGGAGAAGCAAGGAGTACAGAAAAGCTACTGTTATAAAAATACAGACAAAAGATGGTAAAGTGGTAGATGTTGAGGGGTGATGAGAAGGGACGAGATTGTGGGTTTACTTTGAAGGCAGTAAGATTCGTTGTTAGGTGTATATGGGATATGAAAGAGAGTAAGCGAGGGGCTTAACACTTTTTGGTTTGAGATCGAAGAGATGGAGTTTCCATTTGCAGAGCTGGAGAAGCCCGTCTTGGAGGTTAACTGCAGGAGTCCGGGGTAGTTAAGTCTGAGTGTGCTGGCTGGGCATGTGGTGACGTGAGCCTAAGCTTCAGGGAGAAGTCAGAGCTGGAGACGTGCGGCTGGGCATTGTCAGTGCATCAGTGGCATGAAATGCACAAGACTACATGCATCTCCTTATTTCCCAGTGTCTGACATGGCAGGTCACCCATAAATATTTCTGAGTAAGTGAAAGAATGAAGAATGCAGCTCAGACAAAAACAAACAAATAGACCAACCGAGGTAATGTCAGCGAGATGGTAGACTAGGAGGTCGGCAGCCCACATCCCTCCCACAGTGACCTGGCAGCTTTCCACAGACAAAAGTGCCTTTGTGGGATCTTTGGGATCCAGAGGTTGCAAAACCGCAGTGACGCTCAAGACTGAAGGGAGCTGCTTTGCAAAGGCAGTTCTGCTCTCTGGCAGCAAGCTCACCAAATGTGATTCCACTTGCAGATGAACACCAGTCCTGCCATCCTGTGGACCCGGCTGTGGTCCTGTTTGCACAGGGACTTGGTGGGAGATGTGCCCGTCCATGCCTCAATTACAGGCCCACCAACCTTAGTCCCAGTTGTGGATCCTGAGGTGGCCGCGTGACCTGTCTACTCCTGCCCTCAGACCTGCCCACCCCAAGACTTAGTGACTCCTGTCCATTTTCTTTGTAGCAGGCCCACTGACCTCAGTCCTGCCTGGCTGTGGACCCTGAATTGCCCTGAAACTTGGCCGTGGTCTCAGAGGCAGTACTGCCTGGCCGGGAAACTTTCAGGAGACCCCGTGCAAACCCCCAGTGGCAGGCCTGCTGACCTCAGTCCTGACTGCATGCTGAGCAGCCCTGTGATCTGGCTCCAGTCCCCTTCTACTGTGGTTCCAGAGGCAGTCCTACCTTCCCAGGAAGGCACCCAGAGCCCCAGTAGGAGACACACCCATCTTCATCTTTGGCAATGGGTCCTACTGTTTGCTGGCTCTGCTGCAGACCCAGAAACAGCCGCACTGGCTGCACACCTCAGGTGTGGTCCCAGAGGCAGTCTTACCCACCTGGGGATGTGACCCAATCATGCCCTGGTTATGGTTTTGCCAACCACAGACCCAACTGTCTAAAAACAGTCACATGACCAAACTCCTGCTTTGCTTGACTGAGGTCCCAGAGGCAGCCGCATCAGTCCAGTGACCCATCAGGAGAGGGTCTTTACCTTCCAGAGCTACTCTGTGGACAGAAAGATGTTTGTTCCTTCAAATGTAGACATCAGTGCAAGGCTACATGGATCATGAAGAATGAGGCAAATGTGACAGAACAAAAGGAAACCAATAAAGCTCCAGTAACTGAACCCAAAGAAACAGAGATCTATGAATTTCAGCCAAAGATTAAGAAACAGAGGTATTAAAAATAATTTGGTACAGTAAGTAGTTAATAGATATACAATATAAAAATATGTAAATTATAACATCAAAAACAAAATGATTGTCTTAAGGAAGCTGTTAGAGAGCATAGATAGACAACTCAACAAAACCAGGAAAACAGTGCATGAACAAAATGATAAGTTTAACAAAGAGATAGGAATCATAAAAAAAGAATCCGATGGAAATTCTGGATATGCAAATACAATGAATGAAAAGAAATTTGCAATAGGGAATATTAACAAACAACTTGATCAAGCAAAAGAAAGAATCTGTAGACTCAAAGGCAAGTCATTTGAAATGATCTAGTCTATGAGAAAAAAGAAAAGAAAAGGAATGAAGAAATCCTATGGGATTCAAGGGGTATGATCAAGGGAACGAATATAGCTTTTCTGGGGGGCAGGAAGTTTATTTAATGCAATAATGACTGAGTACTCCCCAAATCTGGGAAGAGACATGGACTGTCAGAAACACGAAGTTTAAAGTTCCCCAAACAGTTTCAGCCAAAGAGGACTTGAGACACAGTATCATCAAACTGTCAAAAATCAAAGAATTTTGAAAACTGTAAGAGAAAAACGAGCTGTCACGTGTAAGGAAACCCCCACAGGCTGTCATGGATTTTTCTCAGCAGAAACTTTGCAGGCCAGAAAGAGTGGGATGATATATTCAAAGTTCTGCAAGAAAAAAAAAAGTGCATCCAAGAGTGCTTTATTGGGCAATCCTGTCTTCCAGAGATGGAGAGATAAAGACCTTCCCAGACACACCCAAATTGAGGGGGTCCATCATTACTAGACATAGCTTAGAGGAAATGCTAAAGGCAGTTCTTCAAACTGAAATGAAAGGATGCTAATTAGTAACAGGAAAACATATGAAAGAATGAAACTCACTGTTAGTGGTAAGTATACTGTCAAATGTAAAATATTCTAATGATGTAATGGTATGAGTAAAAACCCCTTTTAACTCTAGCATAAAGATTAAGAAACAGAAGTATTAAAAATAATTTGATATAGTAAGTAATGGATATACAATATAAAAATATGTAAACTGTAACATCAAAAACAAAATGGAAGGGAGAAAAAAGAACTTTTATATGAAAAGTTAAGGTGTTATTGCTTAAAATAGACTTATCACTATAAGATATTATCTGTAAGCCACACAGTAACCACAAAACAAGTACATAGAGTAGATCCACAAAAGATAAAGAAAATCAAAGTGTACCACTATGGAAAACCATCAAATTACAAAGGAAGGTAGCAAAAGGGAAGAAAGGAACAAAGGAACTACAAAATAGCCAGAAAACAATAAACAAAATGGCAATATTAAGTCCTTACCTATCAATAATTACTTTAAACATAAATGGATTAATTTCCCCAATGAGAAGACATGGAATAGTTGAATGAAAAAAACAAAAACAAAAACAAAAAGACAATACCCCACTATATGCTGTCTGTAAGAGAATCATGTCAGCTTTCAAGGCACAAGCAGACTGAAAGTGAAGGGATAGACAAAGATATTCTATGCCAATGGTAACCAAAAGAGAGCAAGGGTAGGTACACTCATATCAGATAATGAAGACTTTAAGTCGAAATCTGTCACAAGAAACGAAGAAGCTACCTATATAATGATAAAGTGTAAATTCATAAAGAGGATATACTAATTATAAACATATGTGCACCCAACACCACAGAACCTAAAACAAATGCTAACAGATCTGAAGGAAGAAATAAACAGTGGCACAACAATACTAGGGAACCTAAGTACCTGGATTGACAATAAATGGATCATCCAGGCAGATCAATAAGGAAACAATGGACTTGAACTACACATTAGACCAAGTGGACCTAACAGATATATGTAGAATATTCCTTCTAACATCGGCATCTTCTCAAGGATGAATGAATATTCTCCAGGATATCATAAGGCAGGCCATAAAACAATACTCACAAGATTTAAGAAGATCAAGATTATAGCAAGTATCTTTTCCGAGCATATGGTATGAAACTAGAAATTAATAATAGGGAGAAAGCTGAGAAATTCACAAATGTGTGGGAGTTAAACAATATACTCTGGAACTACCAATAGTCAAAAAAGAAATAAAATAATTCTTGAGACAAATGAAGATAACAATGTGGCTTACCAAAACTATGAGATTCGCAAAGCAGTTCAAAAAGGGAAGTTTAAAATGACTAATGCCACATCAACACAAAAGAAAGATCTGAAATAAGCAACCTAACTTTATACCTCAAGGAACAGTAAAAAAGAACAAACAAAGCCCAAAGTTGGCAGAAGGAAGGATCAGATCAGAAATAAATGAAATAGAGACCAGAAAGGCAATAGAAAAGATCAATGAAACTGAGTTGGGTTTTTGAAAAGATAAACAGAATTGACAAATCTGTAGGTAGACTAAGAAAAAAGGGAGAATACTTAAAGAAAATCAGAAAAATGAAAGAGATGGCATTTCAACTGATACCACAGAAATGCAAAGGATCACAAAAGACTACTATTAACAGTTTATATGCCCACAATTTAGATAAACTATAAGAAATGGATAAATTCCTAAAAACATGCAACCTACCAGATCAAATCATAAAAAATAGAAAATATGAACACTAAGAATGAGTGAAAAGAATAAATTAGTAATAAAAAAATCTCCCAACAAAGAAAATCTCATACCAGATGACCTACCTGGTGAATTCTACAAAACATTTAGATAGGAATTAATGCAAAGCTTTCTCAAATTTTTCCAAAAAATTGAAGAGGGTAGAACACTTCCAAACTCATTTTACAAGTCCAACATTATTCTGATACCAAAATAAAATTACAGACCTCTATCCCTGATGAACACAAATGCAAAATTCCTCAACAAAAGTTTAGCAAACTGAATTCAGTTGTACATTAAAATGATTATTCAGCATGATAAATTGGGATTTATCTCTGGGATGCAAGGATGGTTCAACATACACAAACCAAACAATGTGATACACCACATTAACAGTATGAAGGATAAAATTCATATGATCATCTCAATACATGCAGAAAAAACAGTTGCCAAAATTCAACATCCTTTCATGATTAATATGCTCAACAAACTGGTTATAGAGGGAGCATACCTCAACATAATGACAATCCCACATATATATGACAAGCCCACAGCTAACATCATACTCTGTGGTGAAAAGCTGAAATGATTTCCTCTAAGGTCAATAAGACAAGGGTTCCCACTCTCACCACTTCTATCCAACATAGTACTAGAAGTCCTAACCACAACAATTAGGCAAGAATAAGAAATAAAATGCATCCATGTCAGAAAGAAAGACATAAAATTGTCTGTTTGCAGATGATA
Organism: Manis pentadactyla; assembly: GCF_030020395.1. Taxonomy (NCBI): domain Eukaryota; kingdom Metazoa; phylum Chordata; class Mammalia; order Pholidota; family Manidae; genus Manis; species Manis pentadactyla. The sequence continues at coordinate 3,168,519 of NC_080037.1, forward strand.
TGGTATGATGTGATATGATATGATATATATAGAAAACCCTAAAGACTCCACCAAAAACTATTAGAAGAAATGAGTTCAGTAAAACCGTATGGTACAAAATCAACGCAAAAATCAGTTTCATTTCTATACACAAACAACGAACTGAAAAGAAATTAAGAAAACATTCCATTTATAATTGCATTCACAAAGAATAAAATACTGAGGAATAACTTTAGCCAAGGAGGTAAAAGGTCTGTATACTGAAAACTATAAACATTGATGAAAAAAATTGAAGGCACAAATAAACAGAAAGATACCCTGTGTTCAATTATCCTGGGTTGAAATAATTAATATAGTCAAAATATCCATGTTACCGAAAGCAATCTACAGATTCAGGCCAATACCTATCAAAATTCAAATTGTACTTTTCAAAGAAATAGAAAAAACAATTCTAAAATTTATTTGGAACACAAAAGACCCTGAATAGCTAAAACAGTCTCAAGCTAGAACAAAACTGGAGGCATTGTACTTCCTGACTTCGAAATATATTATAAAGCTATTGTAATCAAAATAGTATGGTATTGGCATAGAGACAAACATATACCAATGGAACAGAATGTACAGCCCAGAAAAAAACCTATGCATATAATCAACTAATCTTTGACAAAGATGCCAAGAATACACATTGGGGAAAGGATGTTTTTTTCAATAAATGGTACTGGGACAACTGGATATTCACATAAAAAAGATGGAATTGGACTCTTATCCTATACCTTATGCAAAGATCAACTCAAAATGGATTAAAGACTTAGATAAATGCAACACCCCAAACCATGGCCATCCTAGAAGAAAACAGAGAAAAAAATCCTCGATATTGGTATTGGCAATTATTTTTTGCATATGATACAAAAAGCAAAGGCAACAGCAGCCAAAATAAACAAGTAGGATGACATCAGACTAAAACCTTTCTGTGCAGCAAAGGAAACAGTCAATGAAATGAAAAGGAGACCTATGGAATGGGAGAAAATATTTCCAAACCATATATCCAATTAGTGGTTAATGCCCAAAATATATAAGTAGCTCATATACCTCAATAGAAAACAAACAAAACAAGACAAATAACCCAAGTTAAAAATGGACAAAGGTCTTGAACAGGCATTTTTCCAAAGAAGATTCAAGTGGCCAATAGGTACATAAAAAAGTGCTCAACATCACAAATCATTAGGGAGATGCAAATATTAAATGAGATATCACTTTATACATGTTATGGCTATTATAAAAAAGTCAAAAGATAACAAGCATTGGTGAGGATGTGGAGAAGACAAAGCCCTCATACAGTTGGTGGGAATGTAAATCAGCACAGCCACTATGGGAAATAGGATAGAGGCTCCCCCCCACATTTAAAATAGAACTACCATATGATCGAGTAATCCCACTTCTGGATCTATCTATCTATCTATCTATCTATCTATAGGTATAGATAGATATACACCAAACCCTAAGTATCCATCAATGGGTGAAGATATAAAGAAAATGTGATATGTATATATGTATGGATATATATATATATATATACACACACAGACATATATACACAGTGGATAATGTTACATAATTATAAAAATATATTATCTATAATTATATATTAGATACATTACATAATAATAATGTGTATGTGTGTGTGTACATGGCCACACAGTGGAATATTACTCAGCCTTATAAAAGGAAATCCTGTCATTGTGACATAATGAATGAAACTGAATGACATTATGCTAAGTGAAATAAGCCTGACACAGAGAGAAAATACTTCACGATCTCACTTGTATATGGAATTTTGAAAAGTTGAACTCTGAGAGAAAAAAGAGTGGTTACAGGGAGCTGGTGACTGGGGGAAATGGGAAGGTGCTGGTCAAAGGACTAGGCATGCAGTTACAAGATGAATCAGTTCTGGAGACCTGATGTGTCATATGATGACTATAGTTAATAATACTGTATTGTATACTTAAAATTTGCTAAGAGGGTAGATATTAAGTGTTCTCACCATACACAGGTGAGTTGGTGAATATGTTAATTAGCTTGATTTTGGTAATAATTTCACCATGCACATGTGTATCAAAACATGACACGGCATACCTTAAATATTTACAATTTTTATTTTCAATCATACCTCTGTAAATCTGGGGGGGGGAACCTATTCTACAGAATATCAGGACTGAGCCCAGACATGGCTTACAGTATGACAGTATGAGTGATTGAATCAGAGACTAAAGTATTTCATGTCTCTGGTTAATTACAAAAGCCACCGTAACTGTTGCAAATATTTGCTACCCTTTCTCCGCGTTTCTGCTTCTCATTCTCCTGGGTGTTTCTGTAGAGTTTTGTGTATTTACTATAGAATTTATTCCATGTATTTTTGATAGTTTTAATAGAACACAGAATTATGTGTATTTCCTGACTTCTGTTATTCCCCTTTTCTCTCCATGGCATCCTTCACACCCAAAAATACCCCTCATAATACCTGAAATGACCTATTACCTCAGTATCCATGATTCTATATAATGTGGCTCTAGTAGAAAGGGTTTCAGATGAAGACATTTATTCACTGTTAACTCTTCTGAATCATTTGAAGAGATACTTTTTCCTAGCCTGTGCTTTACGAGCAAAACCAAAATCTTGCCAATTACAAGTAGCTGACAAATTGTTGTGTGCTTCTTATAAAGGGAGTTTTCCCAAGGAGAACTTGGTGCAACTGAAAACAGTTGTCATATGATAGAAATTGAATATGTACTTGTAAAGCAAAGTTTCATACAAACCACTTCATTTGAAATCTGTTGAAGAAATCTCTAATTTTTCCAAAATACTCATGCATGAGAAACATTGGACTTACTAGGTAATTTGCTGCCCTAGTCTAGTCTGAACTGATAGACACGTGCACATGCCCGCTCCGTAATTAGGTTTGTCACTGTTCGCCTGTAGTAGGTAATGATCATAGGAGGATTACCCCCTAATAATAACTGAAGCGAGAGCGAAGAGGAGCAGGGCTGCGCAGACACTTTTAAGCCAGAGGGGCACGGCGTCTGGAGGCTGCCCGCCGGCGAGGGCGCGAGTCCTCAGAGGCTTGATGATCCGCTCTCGCTGGGTCAGGATGGCGTCCCGCGCACCGGCCCACCTCCCTGGCCCCTGTAGGCGGTACTGGTACGGGGTGCATGGTCCAAAGAAAATCTCCACCGCCAGCTTCGGGTCCCACAGGAAGAGTGAGAACAGGTTGGGCTTCACTCCTATTTCAGAGGCGATCTCATCCATGTAGTCCACGTACTGCACTCTGCGCCTAACACGAGGACTGTTCAGGAGTCTGAAACCAGAAGGGAAAAAAATTAGAAACCTCGAGGCAGATGACAAGCTCCACGCCTCCAACCACAGTTTCCTTTAAACGTTGGTGGACCTTGTATGAGGGGATAATCCATGGGAAAAAGAATTAATAGCTATTGACGATTTCTCCAGTAAGTGAGAGATGAAACGAGTTTTCTTGTTTTCGGTGGTTTCTAACAAAATGTCCATGCAGTGGATTTTTCACCCTCAAATCTTTCCAAGTAGCTTGGACAATAATAGGTAGTTTTTGGAAGATTTTTGTCTTATTAATGATATTCATTTTCTAAATTCTGTACTTTGGCCAATCATTTGATTCTCATTCAGGATATATTCTCATTTTGGTAAATCAGTGGTGAGGAATATGATGTATGAATTACACAGGCCAGGTATCAGGTATGTGTGACATTAATTCAATTTTACATATTGCTGAAATGCAATTCCTGGCCCATCTTCTTAAACAAAGTTACTGGATAACTAACTATTCTTAGGATAAAGACATGATCTTAGAGAACAGGCTGTGGCACTCATATTGCAGATTCTCAGTGGATTTTTGTTGAGTAGAAATAAGTTACATTCCCAGCCCCAATAGTTGAGAGTAATATTCCAAGGAGATTTGGTACAACCTACAAACTTTTGACCTCATGTCAGAATTTTAATCAGATTTTGTAAATGATTTGCCAGCTCACTTCTCACAATGACTTACATACCTACTCCTTGAAAGAGTGAGACAATCGTCCATTTCACCTTACATTTCACATGCTTTGCATCTCTAAGGCTAAGATATGACATAAGTTTGTAATTGTGCACTGTGTCTAGTGTTCTATGAAGTTCCCATGTTGGGCCATTCTGTATCGATTCCACCCATAAACATTCCGTATATGACATTATGCTTGGTTGAGAAGAAATAAAAAGGTTAATAATGTGAGGTCTCATTTAGGCAGCTAGACTCAGATTCTTTGATGAGAAAAATGTATGACTACTTGATAGGCAAACAGCTCCAGCTAAACACTTTCAAATGACTTTCCCCAAGAAGCAAGTTTCTTACTCTTTTTCAGTTTTTTTTCTCTTCTTTCTTATGTCAGCCATCATGTCACTCACTGAAGGTAATTTGGTCAATCCTAGGAAAGAAATTCCAAATTTGAACCTGGCTTTCTTATTGAAGTTGATACCCTGGTGTCAGTGTGGTGGAGACCACCATGGGTGAGGTCGCCCAGGTATGGGGGAGGTGGGTGCAGAGTTGCTCTGGAATGCCCTCCACCCGACAGTGCTTTACCACATGCACATGCCACACGAATGTGAAGGTATGTCCTTTCAGGAGTTCACACTTTGACTTGCAGACCTCAAACCCCACAAGGAAGGATGAAAGGGAGTCACATCCAACCCACAAGACACAAAGTAGCATGTGTGTCGTCCCATTACCAGAGTATTCACTTTCGCTTTCCTTTAGTCAGTTACCCTTTTACCTTTATGTTATGACTTAGTTGACAAGTAGATATTGTAGCTACTAATCGTGACTCAATGTCTACTGACTGGTTTTGTTGGACAGAGATGTAGTCCTAATTTTCCATCCTAACTCATGGAAGGGCACCTTCCTACAACTCTCCTTGCATTTCTTTGATGGGTGACAGCCTACAGTTTGAGAAGCACAGAATGTTCCAGAAAAATAGGGGAAACTTTTAAAATGAGAAGCAAACAAGTAAGCGAAATGATTACAGTGTGATTGGCAACATTTCATGAAGTTAGGCTTTGAATCTGTCTTCATCAGTTTTATTCCCAACCTTAAAAGTAATGCTATGGTAAAGAACAATAATGATTATAACAGTGGCTGATCTTCATTCGTTCATTCAGTATTTATTGGATGCCCACAAAAGCCAAAGTGCTTATTGTTAATTCTTTCCACCCTACGAAATGCATGTAAGAATTCCCACTTCCCATAAATGAGGAAATTGTGGAGGTCAAGTGACCTGTCAAGATCATGAATCCACTATGTGAAGGAGCTGGCTTTCAATCCTGGGCTTGTTTCATTACAAAGCTCTTGCTCTTTTAATTGTACTGTGGTATGATTCCAGTTACTCTGTGGCTCTGCCATAATTCTTATAATTCACATAATTCACAATTCATCATTGTGACTCTGCCCTCTTTATATTTTGAACTTGCGAGAGAGACAAAAACAATGCTTCCTTTAGTTACGTTCCTTACAGAATGAGTCTTGCAGCGCTGGGAAGTGGGGTGACTCATTTTCCAGCTATGCTTTAGGTAGAGACCCCTCTTCTACCCCCTCACTTCTATCCTGTGCACCTCCCCGAAGAGCTCTACAAAATCATTTGCCAATAAGATGTCATTTATTGGTAGTTCAAGGTAGTAGTTCTTTAACCTTCATTTTAATAAGGAATCCTAAAGATTAAATAACTATCAAACCCTGAAGTAACGAATCTCAAGTGGCGAAAGCTCAGATACCAGTGAAGGTGATTTCAAGTATGTTTTGCAGCTGGAGACCTTGGCAGTGCCTCTGAAAGCTGTCATGTGTTCTAAGTGTGCACGAGGTCAGCACATACCCTTGAACACACGTGCAGCCCACCGGCTCTGGAGTTCTGATGTGGGCATGGTGGCTCCCACCGGCTGCAGGATGCCGATGAAGGCCAGCGTTGGTTTCTCTAGCCGAGGAGGGAAGACGAACTTAAACATGGAGAGCTGGCTGTCCAGAACCGTTGCGCTATTTTCCAAAAAGGGGAAAGAGAAAGCATATCCGGTGGCAAAGATAATTAAGTCAATGTCCTCTTCCGTGCCGTCTTCGAAGATGGCAGATGTCTCTGTGAACTCTCTCACATTCGGTTTTATCAGAACTTTTCCAGAAATTATGTGGTTGGGTAGATCATCACTGAAAGTAGCTTGATGGCTCAGAAATCTGTAGAATAAAAATGGAAATCCAGGAAAATCAGTCTATGTCTGTTTGGAAAGCAGCTGAGCTGAGAAAATACTTCTCAGTTGAGCTAAAAAAAATGAAAGACCTATGTTTTTGTTTTACAAAAGATTTCTTTTCCTCAATACTTTTTCTGATTTACTTACTAAATAAACATTCTATAATTATCAGAATGCAAATATTGATTTAATGCTTACTATACGCAAGGAAAAGATTTGGAAATGTGTTAAGTTTCACACAAGTGAGGCATTGATATTCCTTTCAAACAATTTTTGGGGGAGAGATTTTTAGAAGCAATTGGTTTGAAGTATTTGTGTTGGACCAGGAAAATTAGGTCATGTTCTGATTTCCATTTTGAGAACCCACATACCATTTTTATAAATGTTACCAACATTATTTAATTTTAACACCATTAGTAGTCTTCCTGCTTCCATACCCAACTCTCTCCAATTTCTCCCCCACTCAGCAGCTTGAGTGATAACTTCTAAAATGTAAAATTATTCCCCCCATGGGTTTCTATTTCACTACAAATAAAGTTCAAAGCTATCACCATGCCCTAGTCCTAAAATCAGTATGTGGTCTACCCCTGCCCCGCCCTCTCTGGACTTAGTTCCTGCCACACCCCCTTCCCCAGGGCTCCCGCCACACTGGGCTCACTGCCCTTCCTTGGATAAATCATGCTCATTCCTGCGTTTGAACAGTTCCTTCTATCTAGAATGTCATTCTCTCAGATCCCAGTCCATCTTCTCCCATCGTATGAGCCTTCCACAGCCACCCCCTCTAAAAGATTTCTCTTCCAGCCCTGCTTAACGTTTCCTCTTCACAGAGTTACCTCATGACCGTTGCATTAGACCTTGACTTGTTGGTCTCTGTCCTACTACGAAGGAGGCCAGCAGGAGCTAGGACTCTGTCAGGCATCGTCACCATTCCATTCCCCACACCCAGACCCTACTTGACCATGTATTAGGAACTCAGAAATACTTGCTAAGTTTATCCAGGCTGTACAGGTACTCAGTTTTATCCGTTTTTCCATTTATACCTCACAAAAGACAGGTGGATAGGGATTACATTTTACCAACATAAAAAAAAAAGAGAGGAAAAATACATAATTACCCTAAGGTTATATGGAAGGTAAGCACTATAGGTTTGTTAATAAGACTAGATGGGTCTTGGCAGGTCCAGTGATGTTAACTAAAATATATTTTTTATCAGTGAAGACAAAATGGCTTTAGCATTCATGATTTCAATGAAATATTTTAACTGAAGTGTATTTCCAGGCATGCTTTGGAGATATTGTAGGCTTGGTTCCAGACCACTGCAATAAAGCGAGTATCTCAATAAAGTGACTCAAGTGAATGTTTTGGTGTCCCAGTGCACATAAAAGTTATGTTTACACTATACTGTAGTCTGTTAAGTGTGCAATAGCATTATGTCTACAGAGACAAAGTACATACCTTAATTTTAAAAAACGTATTGCTAAAATTGCTGAATATAATCTGAGCTCTCAATGAGTCATTAATCTTTTTGCTGGTGGAGGGTCCTGCCTTGATGTTGATGGTTGTTGACTCGTTAGGGTGTGGTTGCTGAAGGCTGGGGTGGCTGTGGCAATTTCTTAAGACAGCAGTGAGATTTGCTGCATCGAGTGACTCTCCTTTTCACGAGTGATTTCTCTGTAGTATGTGATGCTATTTGACAGCATTTTACCCACAGCAGAACTTCATTCAAAATTGGAGTCAGCCCTCTCAAATCCTGCTCCTAAGTTTATGGAATGTTCTAAGTCCTTTGTTGTCATTTCAACGATCTTTATAGCTCCTTCACCAGAGTAGATTCCAGCTCAAGAATCCACTTTCTTTGTTCACCCATAAGACCTCCTCCTCTGTTCAAGTCTGATCATGAGATGTCAGCAGGTCAGCCCCATCTCCAGGCTGTGTGTCTGAGTCTAGTTCTCTTACTGTTTCCACCACATCTGCAGTCACGTCCTCCACTGAAGCCTTGCGCCCCTCAAAGTCATCCCTGAGGGTCAGAGTCAATCTCTGCCAAACATTTGTTAATGTTAATATTTTGACCTCTTCCCGTGAATCATGAATGTTCACAATGGCACCTAAAATGATGAGTCCTTTCCAGAAGCTTTTTAATTTACTTTCCCAGCTCCATCAGAGGAATCACTATCTATGGCAGGTATAGTCGTACAAAATGTATTCCTTAAATAATAAGACTTGAAAGTCTAAGTGACTGCTTCATCCATGGGGTGCGGAATGGCTGTTGCATCAGCAGGCATGAAAGCAGCACCAATCCCATTGTCCGTCTCCATCAGAGCCCCTGGGTGGCCAGGTGCATTGTCAACAAGCAGTAATGTTTTGAAAAGAATCTTCTTTTCTAAGAGCGGCAGGTGTCAACCGTGGGCTGAAAATACTCAGCAAACCATGTTGTAAAGAGATACGTTATCACCAGGCTTTGTTCTGTTCCCAGAGCACAGGCAGAGCAGATTTAGCATAATTCCGAAGGACTTTAGGATTTCCAGAATGGTAAATGAACACTGGCTACATTAGCCCAGAACGAGAGAGTGAGTCTGTCCTTTGAGGCTTTGAAGCCAGGCACCGACTTCTCTCTAGCCATGAAAAGTCCTAGATGGCATCTTCTTCGGATATAAGGCTCTTTTGTCTACACTGAAAATCTGTTGTTTGACATAACCACTTTCATTAATGATTAGAGCTACATCTTCCGGGTAACTTGCTGCGGCTTCTCCGTCGGCACCTGCGGCTTCACCTCCACTTTTCTGTTATGGAGACGGCTTTCCTCCTTGAACCTTAGGAACCAACCTCTGGTAGCTTCAGACTTTTCCTCTGCAGCCTCCTCCCCTCTCTTAGCCTTCCCAGAATTGAAGAGTCAGGGCCGTGCTCTGGAGGAGGTGGCTTAAGGGAATGCTGTGGCTGACCTGATCTTCTGTCCGACCACTAACACTGTCTCCATCTCAGGAATAAGGCTGTTTGGCTTCCTTATCGACTGTGTGTTTACTGCAGGAGCAGTTTTGATTTCCTTCAAGACTCTTCCTTTGCATTCACGCTGGCTAATTATTTGGTGCAAGAGGCCTGGCTTTTGGCCTGTCTTGGCTTTCTACATGCGTTTCTCACTAAACTCGTTTCTAGCTTTTGAATTAAAGTGAGAGACATGCAGCTCTTCCTTTTCCTAACCAGTTAGAGGCCTTTGTAGAGTTCGTAACTGGCCTAATTTCAATATTGTGTCTTGGGGAATAGGGAGGCCTGAGGAGAGGGAAAGAAGGAAAGGAGGGAATGGTGGTTGGTGGAGGGGTCAGAGTGCACGCATTTACAGATTAAGTCTGCATCTTATATGGGTGCAGTTCATGGTAACGCAAAATAATTTCAATAGTACCATCAAAGATCACTGATTACACATCACCATAGCAAATGCAATAACAGTGAAAAGTTTGAAATATTGTGAGAATCACCAAAATGCAGCACAGAGGCCTGAAGTGTGCAAATGCTCTTGGGAAAAGGACCCTGATGGATTGCTCAGCGCAGAGTTGCCCCAGACCTTCAATTTGTATAAATTGCTACATCTTTGAAACACAATGAAGCACAATAAAATGAGGTCTGCCTGTATATTCTTTATACTTGGGTGAATACATTCTCACTAAAGGGAAAGTCGTTTTACTTTCCTAATAGTTTAAAGCAAAATTTTATTCTATTTTATACATATTCATGTTAATCATATAATGTATGTTTATATTTATCCCACTTTTCCTCTTTTCCACTTCATGGGTATTTCTTCCTAGTTTGTACTCAAGGACTCAGTGAGACCCGCATTTCCCCTTTCCTCATGCCTATCATCCCTGCGGATTTCTGCCGGGTCTTCAGGTGGCAGACCTTCAGCCCACCTCCATCATTTTCATTGTCTTGTTGAGGGGATTTTTCTGGTTCCATTATGTATTTCTTGTGGTTCAGTTCCCAGAGCAGACCACTGTACATTTGAGATGCAGACAAAACATGTTTTGTGTACAACAGTTGGGTAACCTTTACGTATTTGCAGTGAACTTCCTGGTAAGTCTTGCCTTTTTTGAGCCTGGGGCACAGGGGTGGATAGGTTCTCTCTCCCAGCTCACCTGCTTGCCGCCTGTGAGGAGGGGCACACAGGAGGGGTCCGGGTCCCTGTGGGCTCACTGTCCCCGACACCACTGATCATTCCCTCTTGGGACTCCCCCCCTCTCCCCGTTTCCCTGCCCTGAGCAGCGATCTTTCCTCCTCAGCTGCCCTTCCTCAGCTGCCCCTCCCAGGGTGGCCGGTTCTCAGAGCCAGGCAAGGGCTCTGCCAGGAGCATGTGTTTCATACACAAAACACCCAGCCCGAGTCTGTAGCCAGCCCACGAGTTACCTCGGTCTCACACACCAAGCCCAGTATTTCCCATCTTACATCATCCCTGGGTCGGGTGTAGGCGACCAGAGACCACCCTGTAGCCCAGAGCCTGCTGGAATTACTTGAACCAGCCAGTCTTGAACTCTGTCCTGTCCTGCCTTGCCTCCCAGGGAGGCCTGGTAGAGGCTCCGGCCTCGCTTTCCCCTCGCTCCTCCCGTCTCACCAAACCCGGGGCTGCCGTGGGGCCGCATGGCTTGGCGAGTCCCCTTTTCCCAGGAAATCGAAGTAATAACTTTCTCTTTCAACGGCATTCACTTCTCCATGTCATCCCTCTGTCACCTCCGTAAATGAAAACCCCACAAGGATATTTTCAATATAGTCAGAAAATTAATAATATAACAGAAGAACACAAGCTTGTTGGGATTTACTATGTGCTGGGTACCAGCATCAGCGACACATGTATCTCCCTCTTTAACGCTCACAACAACCCTCCGCGTTGGGGAAGTGGGGCACAGTTCAGTGAATCTGACATTTCCGCACAGCGGGTAAGTGGTGAAGCCGGGGTTCAAGCCACAGCTGTCTGGACCCAGAGTTCTATTCAAGGCAAAAAGCGTGTGTTGCATTTCAGAGGCCTCTCCTCTCCCCAGCTCTCCCATCGTATTGCTGGAATCCTCCCAGATTCCCGATTCTTTAGGTCAGAAAAATGGTGTAGATTACGTAATATACTTTCTGCTCCTCGTTGACCATCTGAAGGTCTCAGAGTCCAAACAAGAAGTGAGTGGTTGCCCGAACACATGAGGGGCGGGGACACCCGAAGCTGCCCCCTTATCTTGAAATGCACTTTCTTTCCTCTAAGGCGAGTGAGTAGAATGACCCAAAGCAACAGGAGGAAGGAAGGGCTGCCCAACATTCGCCTACGGTAGTTGAAGCCTATTTTCAAGGTGGCAAAGCATGACCTCTGATGGATCCCTGAGTTCCAAATCTGACCTGCTGACAGAAGAGAGGCAAAATTCCTTTGCAAAAATCCTAGGACATACCTGTGTTGGGGTAGCAAGCCATAAATGCTGTGGTTAAACCGAGTGTTTAACTTGTTCTCTGCCCATCTGTTGATCAAGAATGTAGGGTAAAATTTGTTGAGGACAGAATTAAAGCGAGTGAAGAGAACTGTGTCCATCGGCATCCCATTATCCCAGACCCGGTTCCAGATCCAGGCGCCCCGCCTCGTGCTCAGAAACACCTAGGAGAGAATGCGAGTGAGTGAAAAATGGGTCACTCACGATATAACCAGCAGCTTCTCTTCAAAGGGTCCTTCTCTCAGGTTTTCAGCTCTGTCTCCTGTTGCTCAGGAGGAGAAATGGCTGAGAACTCTCTTGCCTTGTTTGCTTGGAGGGTCCCTGTGTTCTCAGACAGGTGTGCCAGCAGGTACAGGGCACTCCCTCACTCACACATCTGCCTGCGGCTCAAAGCTCTGGCCCTCTGCCCCCGCCGGCCTCTGGAGCCCACCCGCTCTCCCTCTGAGCCTTCTCCAGAGCAGCGTTGGATGCCCGCAGTGTGTTAAGTTCCAAACTCCAGATGAACGCAGTGGTGCAGTGAGATGCGAGATCAACAGATTGACACGTAAGATCACATCCATCTGCAGATCACAGTATTATAGTACCTAGAACACTAGTTAATCTGTCCCTAGAAATCTACGTATGGCAGGAATCAAAGGTGGGAGATGGTGTCAATAGCCACGTCAGTGAAAAATAAAGGGATTTTAGAAATACTTTTCTGGTTTGGTCATTTTTGTAAGTCTTGGCAGAGCTAATGAAGCCTCCACCACAATCTGATCATTCACTAAAGTTTGAAATATTTACTTCTTAAATTTAATGAATTTACTTTTAAACATACTCACAATCCCCGTTCCCTGTTCACCTATTTCATTAATCTCCCCATCTCCTCCCTTACGGCAACCAGCAGTCTGTTCTCTGTGACTGTGAGCTTCTTTCTGTTTTATTTGTTTATTCATTTGATTTGTTTTTAGATTCCACATATAAGTGAAATCATATGGTATTTGTCTTTCTCTGTCTTATTTCAGTAAGTTTAATGCCCTTTAGGTCCTTCTACATTGTCACAAATGGCAAGATTTCATTCTTTTTTATGGTTGAGTAATAATCCATCATGTACATGTCCCATACCTTTTTATCCATTCATTTATAGATGGACATTTAGGTTGCTGCCGTATTTTGGCTATTGTAGGTCATGCTATGGTAAACATAGGGGTGCCTATATCTTTCTGGATTAGTGACTATGTTTTCTTAGGTAAATTCCCAGAAGTGCAATTGCTCAGTTGGCTGGTAATTCTATTTCCTGTTGTTTGTGACACCTCCGTACTGCTTTCCTTAGTGGCTGCACCAATTTGCAATCCCACCCGCAGCATAGGGGGAAGGGGCTGTTTTTACTCAATTCTCACTTTTTTTTTAATTGGAATGCACTACCATGGTGTCTACCAAGAAAACAGGTGTGAAGAGTCAGTTAACAACCAGGACTGAAGTGGGGTGTGGGTACACACCACACACATTTCATACAATGCTTCATGCAATGCTCACGTCTCGGAAGGCAGTGGGCATGTTGCATCTCAGGAAAGAGAGTTTTAGGCAGCATACCTGTGCAGCTACATGACTGAGCTCAACCGCCAGGTCAGCTCCAGAATTTCCAATGCCGACCACAATGATCTTCTTTCCCCGAAATTTCTCTGCATTCTTGTATTCCCAGCTGTGGATATATTGGCCCTTGAACCTCTGGATTCCTGTGGACAAGAATAGAATTACCCAAGCTGTGGTCATTATTTTTTTTCTTTAACCACTGGCATATTCTAAAGCTTACTACTGAACTCGAAGTCCATTCTATTCAAACCTCGTATTTGCTGATCTACTGTTGCTGGTCTGTGGTCTGTGCCTGCCCGACATCCTCAGAAAGAATGAATCCTCCCACAGCTTTGTTCTAGACCATAAATTCTTTGCCCAAATTCCCAGCTTTCTAAGAAACCCAGACATCTCATTTCTGCCTCCCTTTTACTTATTTATACCTTGCCACGCCTTCAGAGAGGAGCCCGGCTCCAGGCTTATCCTGCATCCGCGTTATTTACAGCTACCAGACCCACGTCCTGTCTGCTTCGCCGGCCCAGGCTGCGCCCCTGTCTGGTCTCTTTCCAGCTCTTCCCAGGGCCCAGGACACCGTGCTGCTCACACCATTATCTCTGCCTTCCTCCTGGGGGCAGACGTTCCCACATCACCCACAGAATCTGAAGCTGAGGTGATGTAAGAGCTCCTTATTTTTGCCAGAAATGAGCTCTGACTTAGAGACCCCGTATGGCAGAGCCATACAAACTGGCTGACTTTGCAGATTTCCACTTTGTAAAAAGGACCCTGGGGTCTGTGCCGGGGGGCTTCCTGTGCTCCTCCTGTGACACTGGCAGCCTGTCTGGTCTGTAGTGTGGCTCAGTCCCTGCCTTCTTCCTTTTTTCTGCAGAATCTGCCCCAAACTTCAGCTCTCTTTTGGACTCAGCTCCTCAGTCATCACCTAGTGAACGCCTGGCATGCGTCTAGTTGTTTCCAAAGTCCGTCTTTGTCCAGATCGATTGTCAATCCAACTTCCGTTTGCAGCTGTGTCAGCCACTCCCCCCGCCCCGGCCCCACTGCAGACCCTCTCTCTCCCTGCAGATAACCTTTTCCTTGCTTTTATGAAACAGCAAAGATCTTAGGTTCTCTCCTCAAAACTAAAAAGCTGCTGTGCTTCCATCCATCCTTCCTCGACCTCCTCTCTTCGGGAGAAAATGTTTCCCTTCTGTTCCGAAATGAACCCTTTGCCATGCGGGCCAGTGTGGGAGGAGACTTGGAGGCCAAGAACCCCAGGCATGAATCCCAGCTCTTTCACTACCAGCAGCATCCGAAACGAGTGAGTGGAAATCACTCTGCGCAGCTTGCAGGCACGGCGCCCGGATGCCCTGAAGTGGTCCTACAGCCCAGGAAGTACTTGAAAAATAAGCCAAATGCCCTTTGAATGTCTTCCGTCCCATCCTGTTGTCTCCCGTTTTCAGTGAGCGCTTCTGTGGCCTGGGCGCCGGTGGCCCCCTCCGTCGCTCCCTCACCCCGTGGGGTCAGCTCTCCGGCAGCCTCCCTGCCTCAGGGGCCGCCACGCTTGGCCCAGGCCGGCAGCCTCGGAGGGTCCCTGATGCCTCTGTCACACGGCCCGTGCGGTGCAGCCGCAGATTCTGTCGTCTCTGCATTCAAGCTATATCCAGGGCCCGGGTACTTCGTGACACTCCGACGGCCACACCACCCTGTCCAGAACCCCCCTGGTTCCCCACGGAACCAGGCCAAGGGCCTTGTCCAGGGTCTGCAGGCCTTTACCACCCGTTTCCCCAACCATTTCCAGCCCAGCAGCCAAAGTGCTTGGAGCCACTCCTGTTCCTGACCCTCCGCAGCCCCACCACCTCGCATCACCTCCTTCTGCTCTTTCTTCTACGCCTGCCACGGAGGGGCTGTCGGGCACATGCCCTCCTCATGGCCATTGACATGCTCTTCTGCCCACATGCTGTCCCGCGACATCAGCATCGCTTCCTCAACCCTGCTGGGTATTTGCTCAAGTGTCCCTTTCTCACAGAAGCCTTACCTGGCCACCTTCTGTCATCTTGCGTCCCACCCCATCCTTGGCGCCTCCCCTTTCCCTGCACAGTAGCCACCCCCCCAGTTTCCATTCCATCTGTGTCCGTCTCCATCCACTGCCACGCATGCTGCTTGGGGATAGAGGCTTTGCCTATTTTGTTCTCTGCTTTGAGCTTCTCTTTGAGTCTCTGCTGCTCAACAGGTGTTCCTTGAAGACATGTCGAATGAATGAATACAGGAATATTGGAATCTCTAGTGAACTAAGCCCCGAGCCCATATACCTCTCTTGACCAGAGTTAACCTTCTCTCTCTTCCCTTTCATGGAACAGACACTCACAGTGGTGGACATGGAGGCAGGCTAGCATCTCCTGAGGACTGCAGAGGAGTCTCAGGTGCCCCCCAACCTTGAGAAGACTGAGTATATGTCCTGTTTCTAGAGATAAAACAGGAAGATCTCGTGCAGATGAATCTTTATACGCAGGGTGCTTAAGGTTCCAAATAGCAAATGATAGCCTTGCTGTCTCTTCTAAGATGTGTAGTGACATTGGCATGTAGCTATTTATATTCATCATGCCAGGCATATACATACACATTCAGGAATAAAGCTAAATCTTAATATATTTCCTGTAGCTTTGGTCTTACTATTTACTCCATACTATTATCAACGCAAAACAATTCTCACATTTTATCTCCCAAAAATAGCCTCATTTTTTAAAAATAGTCCAGACCTGGTGGTGATAGGGTATTAGTAATATTTATTTTCAATTTTATGACATTATGTGTTATCTGAATGGACCTTGAAACAGTGTGCATTACTTCAGTGGGGGCCCAGGGCAGGCCACCATAAGATGTGCCGCTTTGGCATATCGATGACTTTGAATTAAACAATGGAAGAAATGGCAGAGGTGGGAGGGCATCTCTGTCCTCTGTCCCCATCGCCTTGAAATCAGGAAACGAATCTCCCCTGTGAAAGACACCCCCCTGCTCGGGAGCAGAGAAGGCAGCCTTCTCACCAGAGGTAGGGTGTTTAGAGTATAGAAGGCTGCATAAACAGCAATGTTACTTTTACTAATCGACTGCCCCGACCCAAATGCTGTTCGGAATTCCTTACTAACTGAAGCTCCCAAACCTGAGTTTTCTTTGTCCTGACAATTCCTCACAGATTTATGTTTGCCTAAAGTGTATAAAAGCTGCCTGCTTTGATCATTGCTTTAGCCTCAATTATATTATTGGGCCTCTGTACATACATAATTAAACTTGATTTTTTTTTTCTCCTGTTAATCTGTCTCATCTCATTTTGATTCTTAAACCACCTAGCAGAGCCTTGAAGGGTAGAGGAAATTTCTTCCTCCCCAACACTTTATAAAAATAATATTCGTTTTAAAAATAAGGTGACTTTGGGAGTCACAAATTTTCTGCAAAAATAACAGCGGCAATGTTAAAAGCCCACACACCACAGTGTCTTAGCCTTCAGGGCGACATACCTGGGAAGTCCTGGAGTGGCAGGAAGGGCTCGCTGTAAAGACCGGTGCACACCAGGACCCCATCAAAGACGTAGGGCTCCTGCCTCCCTCCGGCCTCGACCACCACATGCCACTGTCCCGTGCACGAGAAGTCGGAGCACTTCCTCACGCTGCACACCTTCGACTGAAAACGAGACAGACTCACTCGTGGCGCCTCTTCCCTCCTGCCCTCCTGCCCAAGGGACTCTTAGCCTCTTCCTGTGAGTTAGGTTGGCCACGGCTACCCTCTTCTGGGGTCTAAAGGAAGAGTTCCTTGATAACCAGTTTACCTACCAGGCCTTTCTGAGTACGGACATAGCCCGCTTTGTTCCCAAGCAATACCAGGTCTGGCCCAGGATGGCATGTCAGCCCACCGGCCATACTCCTCTCCTGAAGGAGGTGAGGACAGCAGGCCTGCTGACTTCCCTGGAGGAGCGTGTGAAGCTGGCCCCCCGGCGGACTGCATGCCCGGCCGCACCCCACTCCGGCCTGGCCGTTGCGCCCACCAGGGAGGGTCCCCACAATGCTGAGGGTTTTCCGCCCACTCACCAGAAAGCGGATGTGCTTCAGAAGGCAGAAGTGTCTGACGTACATCCTGAGGTACTCCATGATTTTGGAGTTGTGCAGGTAGTTGGGGAAGTGATCAGGGAAAGGGTAGTCGCTGTATGTTGTCATCTCCTTCGAAGTGTTGCTGGTGGCAGATTCATAGATACTTGGCCTGCCACCTTGAGTGTCCTCCTACCAAGAAGAAAAGGACTCTGGCTGCCTTTCAGAACGCAAGAGGAACAGTCACAGGGTAAAGCCCTTCACCGGTCAAATTTCAAGGCTCCTGGGATGAACCCTTTCAAACAAAGTAGTCGCTTTCCCATTATGTTGCTAAGAGATAAGATACCTCGTGGTCAGTCATTTAAAAGAGCAAATGATTTCATTGGGTAACACACAGAACATGAAAGAAGGTGGGAAGAACACGAAACGGATATGAACAAAAAGTGTACGCAGACCACCAGGGAGTGACGGTAGGCAGGGGAGGACGGGGCGGTGCCTCTGCCCGCAGCACTTGAAGGGCTGGGGTCCCGGGCGGAGGGCACCCAGGAAGCCTGGCTGTTTGCAGCGACTGATAAAGCAGAGAGCATAACTGCACTAGACTTTCTCTTTCCCCTTCGTTTTTACTGGTGGTTTTCTTCTACTAACAAAAACAGCACAGGTTTATTATGTTTCATAGAAATTTTTTTTAGATTTTTTGATGTGGTCCTTGAGATGTATCATTGCATGGCTTGGACGAGGAAACGGACATCAAATCATTTCTCTGAGTCTATTTCTTCACGTATAAGTAAGTGCTCGCCTGCCTCACAGACTTGTTGTGGAGACCAAATAATGCCTATAAAATGCTTTAGAAACCTTTCACCAGAAATCAGCAATTGCATGCAGCGTGATCAGACCAGGGGTGGTGCACAAACAGGTACTGGGCTGCAGGCTGGGAGCTGGGAGCAGCTCTCCTAGGCGTGTCTGATTCAGTCTGGGTCCAGCCAGGGGCATGGAGTCCACTCTCAATATTTGAAGCAGGGAATGTAACGCAGGGAATTGGTCACACAGGTAACAGAAGACCGGAAAGGCCAACAAGATGCCAGTGAGACGTCCCAGAGGTTAGCAAAGGCAGGCAGCCACCACACAGCTGGGAGAGACCCTGGCAGTTAACAGGTGGGTGGCTCCCACCTTCCCTCTGCTCCCCTCCACGGCGACCATGGAGGCCACGTGGCCCAGGGCTGTCACTGTACGATGGAGAAGGGCCACTTGATCACATCGGACTTTGATACAGACCAGAAACTGTTACTGCACTAAGCTCTTGGGATTTCAGCATGTGTGTCTGTGGGACAGTTATGTTAGTTGCCATGACAAATGCATATGTATTATTAGGCTGGTGATAAAGCTCTAAGATCAAGTACCAGTATGTATGTGAAGCTGAAGCCAAGAGGGGATAAGGAGGAATCCTAAGAACTCTCAAGAAGTTAAAAGACCAGGTTGAGAACAGAGTTGCATTACTGAGAAGGAAAAGCAGAGAAGGAAAGAGAGGCAATCACAGAAACTAGGGACAAGCATCTCATAAAAGGAGTTCTGTTTTTAACATTGTTAGATCCTCTTGAGAAGGGAAGAAAAATTAGGACAGGAAGTCCATTCAATCTGACATCTTTGGGAACAGCAGCAAGAGTCGTCAGGCAGCACTGGCATGACCTTCAGGGAGCTGGACAGCGCAGAGCGGGCATGCGTTTCTGCTCAGGAGGCCCGTCTCCGAAAGGGAGGATGGCCGGCTGGACATCAATCATCCTTGGGGCAGGGAAGGACAGGTAGTCAATGCACAGGTGGAGGCACTGATAAAAATAATAACTGTGCTGGTAGATGAAGGGCAAGT
This sequence comes from Manis pentadactyla, assembly GCF_030020395.1. Taxonomy (NCBI): domain Eukaryota; kingdom Metazoa; phylum Chordata; class Mammalia; order Pholidota; family Manidae; genus Manis; species Manis pentadactyla. The sequence goes on from NC_080037.1 coordinate 3,187,712, forward strand.
TAGTGTTGTAATCCCTGCATTTCAATTTCCCAGATACGGAAAACATATCACACGTATGGAAGCGCAAATTTCCTCAAACTCACCTCATATCTCCACAGTCCTCCAATGTCATCGCTTTCTTCAAAACAGGTGGGCTGCAGTCCCTCCTCCAGGCAGATCTTAATGGCGCCTAATCCACTGACCCCAGCACCGATCACCGCGATTCGTTTTCCCGGCATTGTGTCCTTAATCAGGAGACTTACTAGTATAAAGTCAGACTCTTACTGCCATGTAACTTTTTCTAGAATGCAAGATCATCAGGATTTTTTGTTTTTTCTAAAATTGCTAGCTAATGCATTTAAGCCATGTCCTGCTCGAAGCTCTCTGGGTGACAGAACCCCTACTTCACTCAAAACTTTCTCATGTTCAAGTGCAGAGTAGATTGTTTTAATAAAAATGTGACCCCTAAAGTTTTCTTGGTCATAGGACTTTATTTCTACATTTCTTTTTTGATAGCTTCCTTTTAGGAAGAATATATTTACACACACACACACACACACACACACACACACACACTTCTCCATGTGCAGATTTTGTCCAAACTTTTCATTCTTTCTGCTACTTTATCTGCTTGTTGAAACCCTCACAGCGGGTCCTTTTGCAAAGTTAACTTTTGATTTAGGCTGGAGAATCCCTACTTTTGCCTATGCCTTGATGCGAGAAGGAAAGAGAAGACCCCTACAGACATTTCATCAAGTAAGCATGGCTCACTATACTCTCCTTAGGGCAGAGTGTGAGCTATGTGGGTGTAAATGGTCTTTAGAAAAGTAGTCCAACTGCCTTCATACCAGAGATTAATATTCTGCTGCACGTTCATCTAGTAAACATTCACTGGGAATTTACTATGTGCAGACACTACTTTCATGGGGCAGAAATAGCAGTAAACAGGCACAGTTCTTTGAGGACATTCTAACGAGGTAGAGACTAAACAAGGAAATAAGTAATAAGCCAGATGCTGATATGTACTATGGAGAAAACTGAAGCAGGGCAGGGCCTCTAAGAAATACAGGACACAGCATTGTATATAATCTGGTTGAGGATGGGGGTTCACTGGTGACATTCAGGCAGGAAATGAGGGGCCAAGCCATGTGACCATCTGAAAGAGAATTCTGAGCAGAGCGTCAGAAATGGACACACGCTGGACAGAGAAAATGGGAAGCCTGTGAGGGGGCACGTGAGGGGCTTAGGGGTATAATGAGGTCAGAGAGGAAGCATTAGGCATCAGTGTCTGTGTGAGAATGAGTGGAAGAGGTCAGAGGAGGCAGTGCCCTTCTCCAAACGATGGAACAAAGGGATTGGGTGGCACTACAGTTTCAACAGGTTCTCAGAAATGCTGCTCACCTGTGCGTGCCTCTGAGGGCACTTGGCACCCTGTCCACCCTACGAGGGTATTTCAGCCTCCAGCCCTCAGTCGAACCATGGGCTAATAGGGTTTCCTTAAGAGATGTCTCCTTAACTTACTCTATGGCAGGTTTTCTCCCTATACCTTTTGCTCTCTACTCTGAATTGGAGGAGGAACTGAACAGAATTTTATACTGCATTATAACGAGTTAATATTATAATGGATTAGAGCAGCTATTATACTATGAGGCGATTTTCTGATCTGGAGTTCCTTGGTGAATTCTTTTAACTTGAGGCTTATTAATGTAACCCTGTACCATTGATGCGTTCCTACTACTTGAAATGTATCCAGAGGCTATAAGCAGTGAGTTTACCCAGTGACAATAGCAAGAACCTAAGTAATCCCCCTTGAGTGTACCAATTAACCCATAGGTTTTCCAAGTAGTTAGCAGGCAATGTCAGCCAACACCCCGGACCACACAATTGCAGAATGAATCTACGTTAACAAGAAAAGCAAATCACAGAAATGCATGGATAAAGAATATTGCATTTATTAATGTGAAAAGTAGACCCAAATGCTTAGGGTCCATTTTTAAATGCCAAAGCTATTAGGTTTCCATTGGGATAGACACATTTGTTTGAAAAACCAACCTTCAGATGTCAAAACTGCCTAGTCAAATACTTTTATTCACGGTATTTGAATTCCTTGGCTGTTGAAATAAGAAGCTGTTAGCACATAGATTTGTGCCTAGTGTACTCTAGGTGCTGAGTCCTTCGTCATTTATATTTCCCGGCTCCCTCTAGCAGTTCCATTTAACTCTAGTGCCCGATCTCCTCGGTCCATTTATCCCCTCATCTGAAACAAACCCAGACGGAACCTCAGCGACCAACTCCCTCTGCATAGACGCATCTGCTGCGGACCCCACCTGTCTTCTGCTCTGCTGGAAACAGTAATTAGTTGCTCTTTCGATGAATTTTTTGTTCTATTTTGCCGTCCCTTGTGAACATTCCATACTAATTAGTTAGCCATTTTCTTTTGATTGCATATATGGAACACAAGGATCTTTTTTTAAATCATGAAATTATATGGCATAAAACGAAAATTTAAAAATCCCACCAAGCCCCAGTGTCTTCGAGGAAATAAAGGTCATGAAACTAACCTGTAGCAAGAAGAAGAAGAAAAGCCGATTCACTGTTGACGTCTCCAGGCGCTCAGGTAAAGCGATGGGCTCCAGAAGGCTTGTCTCCTAAGGGCACCACTGGGTGCTCTGCTTTTTCCTACACCGGGATGGCCCACCAAGGTGAGCTTTTATGACGGCTGATTTGCCAGGACTCCTCCCCGTGTCTCTCTCCTTTCCACCTGGCTTTTAAAGTTGGGGTTCAGGTAAAGAAATTGGCATGTTGTCAAGTTTTTCTAAGCATAGTAATTGTACTGGTCTCACAAAGTCTAATTAAGTCAAAGGCACGAAGACACCCAGAAGGAACTTAACATTAAGACAGTGCACAGCTTGGGAACTGATCTATAGGGAAGCATGGAAAATACAGGAAAATTATTTCATCTCCAGGAATGATAGGTAATGAATGTAAATGCAGTTCACTTGATAGAACATTAGCACCGAAGCTGACATGGGGAATGGGAGCCACTGACCAAAACCATCTCTGTACATAATTTTGTGTGTATTTCTGACTATTTGTGATAAATTCCTACCACAGCAATTACTGAGTCAAAGGCATTTGAGGACCAATTTTTCAGCTCTTTGATACATTGTCTCAAATAAGGTTTAAAGCAGTTTCATTATGATTAAAAATGAAGATATTATATACAAATAATGCATTTTCCTAATGGAAGTGGCAATTCTTTGAATATCAGTAAGTCTAACCTCTGTTCATATATTTTTGGTCCACTTGTATTTCTTCTTCGGTGAATTTTATGCATCTCATTTCTACATTTTCTATTCTTTTGCTTAAAGAAATCTTTTAGTATTATAAAGAGAGACCATTTTTCCTTTGATACATCTTTCAAATATCTTCTCTCATTTTGTCTTTAGCTTTGAACAATTACATAGAGCTTTCTTTCATTTTTACCGAGTGAAAACATTTTTTCCCTTATAGTTACTGGCCATTTTGTCATATAGTCTTCCCTGTCTCAAGATTATAAAATTATTCATCTGGGTTAGTAATTTTTCTTATGGTTTTATGTTTTTATTTAACTCTTTGATCTTTCCAGAGTTCAGTGTGGGCATAGGGTGGGAGGTAATACTCTGATGTGATCTTCTTTTCTCAGTAGTTCACCAGCCCATTTTATGGAACGTTTTATTGAACAAGCCGTCCTTTCCCTATCATATTGGAAATGTCACCTTTTTATTTATGTGTCTGGTTTTATCATATCTTTATTTTCTCTTCCACTGCTGCTTCTTTACGTTCAGATATCAAAACCATGCTATATAATTACTGTTGCTTTAAAGGATTTTTGACATTTCCATGTGCAGCCTTTAATTATTACCTTTCTCTTTCAATATTTCCTTGACTTCTCTATCAAGTTTATTTTTCTAGATGAAACTTAATTTTTCACAGTGCCAAGAAATAAGGTTTTATGAAATTTATCAGTTAAGTATGCAATAATTGACATTTTTATAACATGGAACTTCTCTATTTATTCACATGTTTTTATCCCATAGTAAAATATTTTTACAGGCATTCATGTGTTGTTGGTTTCTAGTTACATGTCTGATTATTACTGGCAATGTTAATTTTTCTATTGTTATGTTGAGCTTATTTGCTTATTTATTGCTGGCATAACAGTTAAAAGTTATATATATATGCACATACACACACATATGTATATTATTTCCTATATATTGTGTAAAAAACTATATGTTATATAGTTCATATACACACATATGATTTCAACATTTTAAACTCTAAATATTTTATAGGTTCTCATGTCAGTCCAAATAAAGAATCACAATGATAATATAATTTAGTTTCTCCCTTTCTGATAACTATTCCTGTATTTTTCCTCTCATTTTCTGAGTTGTCTAAAATTTTCAGAACAATTTCCAATAGAAATGGTTACTGAACAAGTTCTTTCATGTGATTCACCCTTGAGTATGATGCTGGCTTTTGGGTTGAGGAACACATATTAAAGAAATATTCTTCTCTTTATAGGTAGCTCTGTGCATGTGCATGCATGTGTGTTTAATCAGGAAGCACATTGATTTTACTGAGCACATTCCTAAATCTGTTAAGATAATCATATAGTTGTCTCATTTCATCTATCACTGTAATGGATTACATTTGAACCATATTAAATCTTAACTTGGTCATGATATAGTATTTTAAAATGTTGGATTTTATTTCTTAGAATTTTGTTAAGAGTTTTTGCATTTAAAATTATAACTATGATTGGTCTGTTGTTCACCTTTTTGTGCTTTATCAAGCTTTTGCTATCTTTGTGATCAGGGTTATGAAGAATCTTCCATGTTTTCTTTATACTTTGGGCAGTTTACATTAGATGGTAATATCTGTATATCGAAGCCTAATGCCAGTTTTCTAGAACAATCTGGGCCCAGTGATTTTCTTGGTGATCACTTTTATTTTTTAAACTCTTTGTTTTACAGGTTTTTATACTTTTCTCCTATTATCAATTTAGTTATTTTCTTTAAAGACCATTTATATGAGTTTAAAAATTTTAATCTAGTATTATATATTATAATACATATTCTCATTTTGTAACTTTTTGATCGCTGTTGATCTGTAATTGTCCCATTGTTCTTTATTAACTTTGTGTTAATGAATTAGCTTGATTGTACTTTGGGCTAATAGCAGAGCTATTCCATCCAGTCCCCAGTGAGGTAAGGAGCTTGTACTAGGATGTAGATTAAGGCAGCGCTTCCAGAGAGGCTTGCCACAACGACCAAAAGTTAGTGAACATCAACAATGTGTTTAGTGACTGAGGCTATTTACAATTTTGCATAAATTCCTTATCTTGTACTAGATAAATAACAATCAGTTCGAGAACACAACTACACTAAGATAGTGCTAGATCCTTGTTTGTTTTACTTTACATTCCCCAAAGAATCAGCTCTTAGATTTGACCATTACATTTACCACAGCTCTTGATTTATAATTTCATTAATTTCTGTGTTTTTAATCCTTTTCTTACGCTTTCCTTAGGTTTGATTTATTGTTTTTAACTTAAGTTTTATTTGCATTATGTATTATTTTTTAATTACCTTTATTCTTCTTTATGGTGTAAATGTTCCTTTAATTACGGTTTTGGCCACGTTCTATCTTACGTATTAGAGATACTGTGTTCTTATGTTCATTATTTGCTAAATCCCTGTAGTTACAGGTCAGATTTCTCTCCTTTAACCTGAATTGTTTGCCAGACCTTTTTGCAAATTTTGTTTCATTTTATTTTGTTGCACTTTTGTACTTAGTTTTTAATTGTGATAGAATTGTCAAAAAATGTTGCCTACATGATTTCAATTTACCAATTCTAAGTGATACTTTGAAGCATAACATATTATGAATTTTATGTACATATGTCATGAGTTCTGGAAAAGAAGGTAGTTTTTCTAGGGCATTGAATTCGGCATTTTATTTATGTCATTATCTGTTTTCAGTTTGTCAGGTTTTGCTTCACGTATCCTGATTCAGCACACAGTTCTGATCATACAGCTCCATTGTGCATCAACCTCTTTACTCATACAAAACGACCTGTGAAACCTTTCTATTTTTTGCATGCATTCTACTTCATTTATTCTTTTGAAATTAATTTTGTTTCCATTTATTCATATATTTTACCCAAGTCTTTATTTATACCTTTATGTAAAAATACAATTGCATTTTGCATGTGAGTTTTGTATTATGCCCTATCTATTGTAAGCTAGATTTTTTTTATAGCTAGATTTTTTAAATGTATGTTGCCTTTAAATACGTCAGCAAAGCAACACAAACATAGTCTATATTTCTCTGCTGACCTCTCCAACGAGGCAGGATGAGTTTCTTAGTGTAATTTGATTTCTTTGTGTCTTTTCCAAGTATTTGTTCAGATTTGTTTGGATTTGGACTAATTTTTAAAATAAATTGTACTTCTTTTATATAACCATTTCTTAAAAGAATTGTTAATGCCAATTGTATGCTATTTGAGACTGTATTTAGAACAACTTTTAAAACCGGAACCTTTGAATTGTTTCACTACTTACTATTAGTTTATCTGTACCACGATTTTCCTATTCCTTTGCTCTTCATTTTGGCTGACCTATTTTGAAATCAGTTTTGTTTTCATTGAAGTAACACCCACACACAAGAGTGCTGAAAATCTCTATGGGCAGTACAGTGAGTTCTGAGCAAGCAAACACCCTTGTATCTATCATTCTCTAGGTCAAGGAATGAAAGATTTTCAGGTAACAGAAACTCCTTTCATGCTCCTTTCAATTCACTACCACCCTTTTTCCCCCAGTAGTGACCACATCTTAGTCTATGTCACACCTATGACCTAATAATAAATGGAATTAAGTAGTATGTGTTATTTTGTGTATGGCTTCTTTCATTTAATACTATGTCTTGTATGAATCTGTGGTTAATTCCTTTTTTACTGCTGTACAGACTTCTGTACAGTGTTCCAGGGTATAACTAGGCCACAATTCGCTTATGTGTTCTACTGTTTGTGTTGTTTTCAGTTTGTGGCTCCTAGGAATGATGCTGGCATAAATATTCTTGTACATGCCTGTGGTGAATTAAGCATGTATTCGTGATGAGTACACACCTCAGTGTAGATTTTCTTTTTACTTTCTTGATATTGTCCTCTGAAATGCAAAAGCTTTACATTTTTATTAGATCTAACATTTTTTCTTCTATTTCTTGTGATATGGTATCATATCTTAGAATCTTAGAAGTCATTGCCCAAACCCAAACGTGCTGATTCACTCCTATGTTTTTGTAAGAGTTTTGTAGTTTTAGCTCTTATATTTAAGTCTGTGATGCATTTTGAATTAATTTTTCTCTATGGTGTGAGATAGGAACTGAAGCTCATATTTTTGCATATGAATATCTAATTGGCCCATAGTTTTCTGTTGAAAAATACTGTTTCTTATTAAACTTTCTTGGCACTTTTGTTAAAAATACTTGACTATAAATGTAAGGGTTTATTTCCAGGCTCTTAATTCTATTCCATCAATTTATGTTTGTCCTTATGTGAGTATTGTCATTAGACTGACTTGATTACTAAATTTTGAAATTGGAAATAAAAGTCCTCCCACCCTGTTCTTTCTAAAGACTGTTTTGGTTATTCTGGGTTACTTGCCTTTTATATGAATTTTAGGATGAGTCTGTCAGTTTCTGCAACAGAGCCACCTGGAATTTTGACTAGGATTGTGTTGAAACTGTGCACTAATTTAGGGAATATTGCCATTTTGACAATATTAAGTCTTCTAGTTCATGGACAGGGATACCTTTCATTTATTTATATCTTTCTTAATTTCTTTCAGCAATGTTTTATGGTTTTGATATTCAAGTCTTGCATCAGATTTGTTACATTTATTCCTAAGTATTTTAGTTTTCTTAATGCGATTTTGAGTGGAATTATTTTCTTAATATTATTTTTAGGTCTTAATATATAAAAATACAATTGCATTTTATAAGTGAGTTTTGTATCCTGTAATCTCACCAAACTTGTTTATTAGTTCTAGTAGTTTCTATGCCTTTTATTTCTTTTTCTTGTCTAATTGCTGCATTTAAATAAAACTTCCAGTACAATGTTAAACAAAGTGGTAAGAGGAGACATTTTGTCTTTTCTTATTTTAGAGGAGGAAAGTCATTCAGTCTTTTTCCATTAAGTATCATGTGAGTTATAGGTTTTTCATGGAAGACCTTTATCAGATAGAAGTTTACTTACAGTTTTATAAGTTTTTACCATGAATGGGTGGTGAATTTTGTTAAATTCCTTTTCTACATCAATCAAAATGACTGTTGTTTTTGTTCTTCTATTAATATATTACATTAATTTTGAGAAGTTAATACAACCTTTTTTTCCTATGAAAAATTCCCCTTGCTCATGATGTATGATTTTTTAAAAAAAATATATTGCTGGATTCAGTTTTCTAGTGTTTTGCTGAGGATTTTTATGTCTATATTAATATGAGACTTTGGTCTGTAGTTTTATTTTGATGTCTTTGTCCGCTTTTGATATTAGGGTAATACTGGCCTTACAGAATGAATTAGAAGTGTTCCCTCCTTAATTTCTGCAAGAGCTTGTTAATAAGAGTAAATTAATTAGTATTAATTCTTCTTTAAATGTTGGGTAGAATTCACTGGTGTAGCCATCTGATCCTGGGATTATCTTTGTGGGAAGATTTTTAATAATTAATTTTATCTTTTTATTGTTGTAGATATTCAGATTTTCTATTCCTTCTTGACTCAGTTATGGTCATTTAACTTTTTCCTGGTAATTTTTCCATTTCATATGTTATCAAACTTTCTGCATGCAGTTGCTCATAGTACTCTTTTATAATCTTTTAAAATTCTGTTAAGTTTGTTAGCAGTGTGCCCTTTTTAAATTCTCATTTCAGTAATTTGAGTCTTTGCTCTTTTTTTCTTGTAGAATCTAGCTAAAGATGTGTTAATTATGTTGATCTTTCCAAAGCATTAACTTTTGGCTTTGTTGATTTTCTCTGTGCTTTTTCTGCTTTCTATTACATTTTTTTCTACCCTAATCTTTATTATTTCCATACTTCTACTTGCTTTGGGTTTACTATGCACTTCTTTTTATAGTTTCTTAAGGTGAAAAATTAAGGTATTTATCATATCTCTAATTTTGGCCTTTATGGCTATGAATTCCCTTTAAGCTTTGCTTTCTGTAATCCTGTAAGTTTTGGTATATTAAGTTTTCGTTGTCATATTCATTCATTTCAAAATTTTTCCAATTTTTTCTTTGATCCATTGGTATGTTTTTAAATTTCCACATGTTTATGAATCCCCCAAACTTCTGTTTGGTGTTGATTTCCAATTTAATTATGGTATGGTCTGCAAACATACTTTGTACGATTCCAGTTACTTTAAATTTGTTGATACTTTAAATTTGTTTTATGGCCCAGCGTATCATCTCTACTAAGAATGTTCCTTGTGTTCTTGAGAAGATTCTGCGTCCTCCTGTTGTTGAGTGGAGAGTTAGAGATGTCAATTATATCTGATTTTTAAATAGTGTCATTGAAGTCTTCTGTATTCTTGCTGATTTGCCCTCTAGGTTGTCCTATCCACTATTGAGTGGTGTGTGGACGTCTCCAACTATCATTGTTGAATTTTTCTAGTTCTTTCTATTCTGTCAGTATCATAAGGTACTGTTGTTAGACATATGTTTATAATTGTTATATTTTCTTGATAAGTTGACCACTTTACCATTATAAAATATTTTTGTCTTAAATTCTAGTGTGTGTGTGTGTGTGTGTGTGTGTGTGTGTGTTTTGTGGGCTGGGGATGATGTCAAATTCTTCCTTAGCCTAAACTTAAACTCTTACTTAAAGTGTAACATAGACCTTCTTTTATTCTCTTTTAACATGTGCACATTTAATACTTTAAAAGGCATTTTTGTGAGGAGTTGGGATGTTCTGCCCATGTGGGGCGGGACTCTCGGCTGCTCTTTAAACAAGGCAACATTGCACATGGTGGTGTCTGAGGGTCTGGCACACAGACCCTGGGGTCCCCACCCACAAGGAAGCCATGTCCCTGAGATGTACCCTAGGTGAAAGAGGGGGTTCTTTTCTTGCTTCCCCTTTGCCCAGAACTCTGGTTGGGAAGGGTTACTTTGATGGTGGTATAAATCTTTTGTTTTATCTTCTCTTTTCCTGCCTTCAATAGATAAAGCATATTTTCAGTCTCCTAGTTAATTTTGCCTTTTTTTAAAGATACTTCCAAAAATGTCCTACTTTTTAAAAAATCTGACTTCAAAATTATACTGTGTAAGATATTTCTGTAGCATAGATTATTATGGTGGCTAAGTATTTTGATTTAATTTAGGTTGGGAGAGCTATTATTTATTGAACATTAACTGTGTGCAAACATTGTTATTAAGCACTCTGTAAGTATAATCTCATTTAATCCTCACAATGACCCAATTACTAAAAGCATTATTTCCATTTCATAGACAAGTTAACAGGCTCAAGGAAAATTAATTGTCCAGTAAATGGTAGAACTGGAATGGAAACCTTTGACCATCTAACTTAAAAGCCCCTCCTTACTACTCTGTTTTAGCAGTCCTTTCATGATTGGTGTGGTGGTTTAAAACAAAAGGCTACAAATTATTTGATATTTCTCTTCTTGAGAGGTAGGATCTATGCCTCCTCCCCTTGAAACTGGGTCGACTTGTGACTCACTTATAACCAATAAAGTGCAATGAAATTGAATGCATGATTTCTGAAGCTAGGTCATGAAAAGTGATACACAGCTTGTCTTATTCACTGGGCCACTCATTTTGGAGAAATGAGCTTCCATGTAAGAAGTCCACTATCCTAAAACTACCATGCTATGAAGAAACCCTGGACACTTGGAGAGATTCCGACTCTTAATAGCCCTTCCCACCAGACAGGAGAGTAAAGATGCCTTCAGAGTTCTAGCCCCTAACAGCCAAATCTTCCCAGCTGAAGCCCTAGACATCACGAAGTATGCTGTCATTTTTACTATGCCTTTTTAGAGTTCTGAACCTACAGTATCTGTGAGCATTAAAAAAGAAAAGGTTGTTTGAGGCTTCTAAGTTTGGAGGTAATTTGTTCCATGGCAGTAGTAACCAGAACAATTGGCCACTAAATACCTGTCCAAACATATCTTTCTCCACCCCCCCCCCATGGAAGTCAGTGTTTCTAATTCTCCATTGCTCCATCTGCCAGGAAAAACTGACCCCCAGATAAGCTCTATTCATCCTTCAAGATACAGCTTTGATGTCGCTTTCTCCAGAAAACCTCTGCCAACTCTCTCTCTTTCCATTGTGAACCTCAGTATCTTCCTCACTGAACAGAATAATCCTCCAGGCAATGGGTGGTTCATCTTTTATTTCCATACTGCTGGGGTCTAGAATAGTGTTAATACACATTCAAAAAAATGTATGAGTTAATTAATAAATAATTGAATTAACTAATCAGAGTATGAATGAATAATTGACATAGTGGAGTGTAATATAGAAAAGACAGAGGATATAATCTCTATACCAAGCAGATAGGGGAAGAACTATAATCTTATAGAGACTTTTAAATATAAACATTGGTGTTTAGGTAATACCCATAAATGATTTAATGTTTGGTGATAATTTAAAACAAATGCTCTATAGCTAATACCTAATTTAGAGGTGCAGTGAAATGTTTGCTTTATATACATAACTTGGATTAAAGGAGATAAAAGTATCAGTAAATATCTTCTACATATTACAAGCAATACTTTTATATTTGTGATAAAAGACTGGGTTGGGTTTAATAATATTATTTATAAAAAGTTTCACCAGAGGAATAGACTGTACAAAAGAGAATCAACTGGACAGTATGAAACTCAAAGCCTAACATCTGGATATCTGGTACCACCCATAAAGATTAATGCAATGGAAATTGGCTTCCCACTGTAAATAACGAGAAAACCTGAAAAAATATATGGAACTATTATTTTCAGACATTGGGCAACAGATCACTAAGAAAAGGGAAGCAGATAGATAAACCATACAGTGGTACCCACTTACTATGTACAGGCAGTTTCCAGGCTTCAGTGCAGGAAGGAAAACCAAAGAGAATTCTGGTTTCACTGAGGTGTAACAATAGAGATTGGAATTGAAGAAGGCCCAAGACAGCTAGAATGTGTAGGCAGAAATTAGAGAAGTTTGCTGAGCAGAAAGCAGACTAAAGATCTACTGAAGTCTCCCCTTGAATCTTTGAATATTAATCTGTACCTGCAGGGGATGAAATTCAATGGGGCTTAGGAAATAAATATAAGAGAGCAATAAAATTCCTTAAGTTCACACAGGAAAAGCTGGCGAGAGTTCACAGTCCCAATAGCTAGGACGGAGGGACCTCGTAATACATCAGACATTGGGTAGATTCCCTAGAATGGCATTACCTTAGTAATGAGGTTACATTAGCTTTAAGCCAGGTCCAGATTAGTGCTAACCAAACTTAAAATCAAGCTTCACAAGAATTAAATTGACTCAAAGTAAAAACTGCACATCAGAGCAAAGTAAAAATATAAAGAAATGCCTGAAAATCCATATCTCTATCTATCTATCATCTATCTATCTATCTATCTATCTATCTATCTATCTATCTATCTATCTATCTATCTATGTCAGAAAAACTAAGAAGTAGGAAAATAAGACCCATAATCGGGATAAAAAAATTATTTTTTTGCTGAAGTGAAAGAGATGGTAGAAATAAAAATTAAAACATAACAAGGCTACATATGCCCAAAAAATGTAGAAGAAAGTGTAAGCATGATGAAATTAATGGAAGGCTAAAAAGATCTCAAATAGAATTCCTAGAGGTGAAAAATACAATGGCTGAAAAGTAAGAATACACATTTGAGGTTAAGAATGGGATAGATACTGCGGCAAAAATGGTCAGTGAATTTGAAGACATAGCAACTGGTACTATTCAAAATTCAAAGAGAAAAAAAGAGCAGGAAAAAACAAGCAAAGCATTAGTGACTTGTGGGAAAGCAAAGCAATCTCACAAAAGTGTAACTGGAGTCCCAGAAGCAGAGGAGGGAAGGGAACAGAAAAAAATAAAGAAATGATGGCTAGTAACTTTGCAAATTTAATGACAACTATAAGCCCTTAGATCCAAGTAGCTCAATAAACTCCCAAGAAGAAACCCAAGAAAACCATACCTAGGGTACTTCATGATCAAACTGTTGAAAACCAGTGATAAATAGGTATCTTAAAAAATAGCTAGAGAAAAATGACACATTATGTTTAAGGAACAAATATGAGATTGACAGCTGACTTCTCATCAGACATTATGCAAGCCAAAGAAAAATGGAGCATATCACCAAAATACTTAGAAAAAGATCAGCTCAGAATTCTATATCCCGCTCAAAGATAACTTGCAAAAATGAAGATCAAATAAGAACTTTATCAGAAAACAAAAGCTGAAGTCAGTCCTCACAAGATCTTCACTATAAAAAATATTAAAGAAAGTTCTCCTGGAAGAAGGAAAATTTTACCAGATGTAGTCAGATGTACAGATGGAATGAAGAAGTAATAAATACGGAGATGAATATTAAAGGTAATTTTGTAATTAAACAATACCTTTACAAGATAATTGATGGCTTAAGGCAAAATTAATAACAAGGTATAGTGAGGATTAAATTATATGTAGAAGCTAAATCTGTGACAAGAACAGCACAAAGGGCAGGAAGGGAGGCAGTGAATATACTGGGTTACACTCTACAGTAAACATTATCTAAAAGTGCAGTAAGTTAAAAACACATTTTATAAACCCTAGAACAGCACCTAAAACAAAAGATATTGAAGAAAATACTCATAAAATTTTTTTCTAGGTTACAAGCAGTAATTCTGTATTTGTAAAACAGGCTGGATTAAATTTAATAATAGTGCTTATTTTTTAAACATCTGCAGAGAAGGGAAAAGATCATGTTCAAGAATCAAGTTTCCACTTTCAGATTTGGCATTTGGTCAGGAAGTAAATTCAGCAATAAGGTAAGGGCAAAACCGTGCATGTTCCTCAGTCCCCACTGTTGGATGGGGTTCCTCTAACAAGAGCATCATTTGTACACAAGCCATATATGTGTGTGTGTTTAAACTCCTCTATTGAGGGCAGGGGCTCTTTTTTGGTCATTGCTATATCTGACTGGAATGAACATGCTTTTACTGTTTATTCTCACCATTAAGCACCTTCATTACCGCTCAGATGCTATCATGTGGCCTTAATGTCTCCTCCCTGTGAGATTCATAATTATGGCCCTTGTCTCTGAGTCCGTAGCCAGCAGTGTTTCCTTTGTCATTTGTTGCTCAGGCCTGATGAGCCAGATGACTCAAGGTTAGAATTATCTGTAAAATGGGAGTCAATAAATTCTGAGCAATTATCTTCAATCTTGTCTCATTAGTGAAGTGTACAGATCGTAATGTGTATAAGTCTGTTTTTGTCCTTTCTAGTTCTTATTATCACATCAGCTGAGACAAAGTAAATGCCTCCTAAAAGGCAACATGAGTACCTTTTCTGAGGCTTTGGGCCATAATTTGCATGACTGAATGTTCAATTTGTTTTCATCCCAATTATTCCTCGCAGATGTCATCCTGTTTGTCTTCTTGACTCACCACTAAGGCTACTGAAAAGAACAGTGTCCATGGGACAGTCTGTCCCACCCATTGTTCATTATGCAGATCCCTTGTCTGGTGCTAAGAAACACCTAGAATAAACTAAGAGTGTGTTGGAAGTGGGGTAGTCGTGATAGTCATGGGCAGGACCAGGAATATAGAAAGCACTGGCTTTATTTTCTTATTTCCTGCCTGCCTTTACACTAGCTGGTACTCTGCCTCTCAGTTTTCTTGGCTCTAAGACAAAGAGAGTTGAACTAAATAATTTCCTAAGCCATCCCTAGTTCTAAAATGACATATTTTATTTATTCATGCCTTGATCTCATTTAAGTGGTTCCAAAGAAATGCTATCAGAATTTCTTTAAATTATTGTCTTGTGCCCCTCTCAGCCTACGATTGGGAGTAATGCTTTTGGCTACAAATGCCTGGGGGCGCTCTCTGTGGCTGCCCCTCACCCACTTAAGTGTCCACAGATATCTTCCCTTTCCAAACTGATGTCAGCAATTGGACCAAGTCTTTGGTTCTTTTGATTGCAAGATGCCCTTCTCAACAGCCATCAGGGAACTAGTATTAGGGTTTCTGGGGCTCCCTCTTGATGAATTGCAAACACAAGAGCAGGAATTTAAAGTCCCCAGAAGAGAAAAAGACAAGTGGCCCAAATGGTCAGTTACCCCAAATGGTCAGTTATTGAAAACAACCAGGATCTCTAAAACAAAGGACCTCAGCTTGGGGGGAGCTGGCCTGCAGGTTGGCAATGTGTTTATGCAAGATAACCATCTTTGAAGTGGGTGCCTCTTTGAAATGGATGACTAGGCAATCAAAACTTAAATCAGGCACCTGCACTGCAAAAAAGAAAAAAATAACTGTGAGGGATTATACTACAAATATAAAATGTTGTTTATCCTTTTTTGGACTTTCTCCTCAACACTGGGTATATTTTTAATGATAAAATATTTTAAACATTAAAAAAGTAAATTGAATCATACAACAGACATGAGAGTATCATGTGTGATGATATGTCTATGTAGCTGGCATATAGTAGTTGATTAGTAAATACACTTGGAATGGATAAATGATGTGGACCATAGTGGGAAAGGAGTTTAAAAATAGCTGTGATGTACCAGAATGGCCAGCAGAGGGCGAGCTTGCACCTGAACAAAACTGACCCTGGGTTCGGTGGGTTACCTTGGTGTGCTGGCTCCCCTCAGTGTACAGCTCGGTTACTGTGCAACTGCTCAGCACGTTTCCGGCTACCCGTCTATAGTGATCTACTCGCAACTGTTAACCATGCTGAATAAGCACAACCACACGTACATACGATTTGTTCACAGGCCTCAGAGTGAGCAGGATGTTAAATAGCTACCTAGAAAATGTGCAGTATTTAAGTCCCCTATCTAGATCATTCTAAGCACCCCTAAATATTTGCAGGCTGTAGTTATATTTCTAACCCAGGGGAACAGAGTGATGGTCTGAATTAACTATCCAAGTTGCTGCCAATTTCATTTCACTAGTATTTTACACACACTTTCATAGTAATAAATAAATAAATAAATAAATAAATAAATAAATATGAACTGTAAAAGCCTCTTCTCCCAACACACATACCTATTCCTCAGCCCCAGAAAAAGCCACTGTTAATGGGATTTTTTTTTTGCATTTTCCTGAAATTGCATATACACGTACAATCATAGGTATATAGTTCTATTAATGGGATCACAAATGCTCACAGTCCTACACTTAGATTTTATTCAACATATTTTTTGGTGTTTGCACATATAATTGTGCTTCATTCTTTCTAGTGACCGTGTGGTCTTCCACAGTAAAGATGTGTTAAGTAGTAGAGATCTTGACAAAGAGCAGAAGGCCTGACTGTTTCTGGTCGTGATTCTTGAGTATGCATTTGGTCTGGCCAACACGCTCACACTTGTGCTGCCTCTGGGGTGTTTTGAGTGGAAAGCCATAATAAAAAGAAGCCCTGAATCTCAGTTTGCCTGGGCTTGGGCATCTGCGCTGGCAGGTGAGAATTCCTAGGTCAAGAAGACACAACTCTAAGAAAAGAGACCTGCTTTGCAAAGTGGCTGAGCTCCACAAATCCAAACTGCCACTGTGAGGATTCCTTTCCTGTAAATCACCCTGGCTTCTCACACTCTTTGCTGTGGAAATACCTTTGAACTGTTCAATCCCCATATAAAGAAAAAAAAATGCAAAATAGCAGTTTAGATTTGGGAAATTCAAAGCTTACTTTCGCTCTTACATTGCATTAGTTTCAGTAAGCCTACTTTAAAATCTGTATAGTACCATGTCCAGCTTCTATTCCCTTGGTCCCTCTATGATACACAGACATCAACTGATATTAACAGAAATTTGGTTAACCGTAGCATACACATGAAGCTATTTTTTTATACCTTTTCACAGAGCAAATTCGTTTGGTGATACCCAAGTTCATACAGTATATTTTTTCTATGGTTATCATCATGGACTCTCAAAAGTGGACAACTAGAGTTGTCTGGTCCAATCTTAGGTTATTCATGAATACAGCCTTGCTATCTGTGCAAGACGTGATCTGAAGACATTCTACCCAATACTAAATCAGACTCTCCTGTGAGATGCTAAGCCCACAGCTGCGGGAGGCCTCCGGAACCGGGCACGTCCTCAGGCCCTGCCCTGCTCAGCCCTGACCCTTCTCCGGCCCACTATTTCCTAATGGAAGTTCTGTGCTTTGCCTCCGAACTGGCTCTTTCTGAAAATGTGCACAGATGAATTCTCACAGCAGCCTTACCCTTGCTCAAGGCTTAGTTGTCTTCTGAGCACTTTAGTGAGCTTTTTATTTTCTTTTTTTCCAACATTGAAAATCCTCAGAAAAAGTACCGAGGGCAAGTATTACTCCAATGCCTCTTCCTGATGAGGGAGACCATGACTGAGGGGCAGCCACGTGTCCAAGGTGCCCGCGTGGCGAGGAGCGAGGCCAGGCCAAGGGCATGGGCTGTGAGGTCCCCCCAGCTCGCCCACCCGCACCGCCTCCTGGGAACCCGCGCCTGCACCGCTCCTGCCCTGCACGGTCACGCTCTGGACAGTGCGTGTCTTCCCGGCCCTGCTCTCAGGGGACCGTCCTGGGGGTGGGGGGGTCCCTGACCCTCCCGGGGAGAGGCCCCGGGGTGTGGCACACGAGGTGACAGTGTTCCCTGAGGAGGCGAGGGCAGCCCTCACCGCCACGGGTGTGGTAAAGCAAGACCATCACGCCCCGGGAGCGGAGAGGTCAGAGAGCAGCGGAAAGGCGGCGGCCCGGCCCCTGGGGAGGAAGGAGCCTGCGTGGCCTTCCAGCATGGCTGCGCGGTGGCTCTGCGCGTCCTTGAAACGCCCCGTTTTCCACCACGTGCTGGACTCTAGGCCGTGACTAGGGCTGACCCGAGCCCCAGGGAGGTCAGGGCGCTGGGCCCCGCCTGCGGAGGGCGCTGCCTAAGCGACCCGATGCCACAGCAGCCGGGGGGGCTTCACCAAAACAGACTGCGTGCAGGGAGGGCGCGGCCATGCCGAGTGCTTTCTGAAAACACAGCCAGCTTCCCAGAAAACGGCTGCAGGCATTTCCCCTACGTGGGGGAAGTGCTCGCTTGCCTAGAGAAAGGTGATTTTTAAAAATCAGAAACGTATGCGCCCAAGCCCGTTGGAATCAGCCCATCAGACCCGACTGCTGAGTTTCTGGGGATTTTGCAAGCTGGGTGTTAAACCCGGTCATTCATAAACTGTATGTAAACTTACACTAAATGAATTTTGTTAAAAATGAAGGTAATAAAAATTTAAACTCATCACTTTCTGAATTGTTTTTCTACACTGTACCGTTATCCATACTTGAGGGGTTATTTGTATCTGCTGCGATTATATGGTGGAACTACACCCACTGATGTGCATCCTCTCCCCACTCCACATTCGGTGATGTCATGTCGTAGCTTGAAATGGGCCTTGCTGGGAGTCTTTACCCCTCAGAAATCAGCGAGCGCCCCAGGGCTGTCCCCACCCCACCCAGCCTGCTGTCAGCCGTTTGCCAGCACCCCGCGGATGTGCGCTGCAATATGCCTTGCCTCACAATGAGAATTAAACGTTCAAATGAGGACAGTGCATTAGAATGCACGTGGAAGATGCTGGGAACATCTGCTCAACGATCTCTAATCCCTGAGAAAGAAAAAGTCCCATAAAATTGCAGAAACCACAGCTTCATTTCTTTGCTTCGTGAAGCCGCTCTGTGAGGACCCTCACTCTCTCCCTGGCAAGCACTTCCTGGGAACCAAACTCTAGAAAGAGATTATGTCTCCACTGCATTTTAATACTCTCACTGCAAGTCCTTAATGAAAAAGGCAGAAAAGAGTACATTAAAAGCCTCATATTGATCCATCAGGGTTTTTATGATCATAGACACAGAAGTGGAGTGGTAAAGCAGAGGCTATTATCTTCCTGTGATAACAGCGGGATAAATAAACAGGAAAACATTAAAAAAGAGAAGTGTAGGTCTGAGCTGAAGTAAGCAGATTGCAAAGAAGTCAGCGCCCTCGGGACTTTATCATTCATCAGAACAATAAAAGAGCCGCAGTGATTTCAACCAGTGGTAAACAGAGGTACAGTATTACAAATCAGACACCTCACAACCCAACACAATCGCTAAAATCCAATTCTCTTGGAATGGTTTGCATGTTGTGAATTCAAATTAAACCAAGAAATCATTGCTAGAAATTTGTAAGGTAACAACATCGGTTTTTCACCCAAAATTAGGTCACAGCCCAATGTATGAAGCTACAAATTTTTTTTTCCTGTCCGGGAGACTATTGTGATAGCATATTTTAAAAGAAGATAAAATACTTATTTTTTAAAAACACACAATAGTTACAGTAATGAAGATAAACATTCACTTAGGTGCACAAACTATTGCCAGGCAGCTGCGTCTGGGAAGGTCTCTCCCCGCACCCTGGGCGAAACCCCAACCCGGATGGGAGAGGGTTCTTGACTCTGAATGAGAAAGATTTCTCCAGCAGGTCGGAAGAGCGAAGGTAGGGAAGGAATTCACTACAGTGAGAGTAGCAGGGAATGGCAGCAGAGAGCACGGAGGAGCAGAGGGAGGGAAGCTCACTGAACTCATGCTCGGCATGGGGCAAACCCCTTGCCAACTCCTAAAACCAGCGTCACCTGGCATCCAGTGTCTGCTTGGACCTGCCCGGCATGGGAATTAAGTCCCCACCACCTCAGGATTTGGGGAGCCACAGAGCCCTGGATGGAGTGAGATCTGAGAACTTCCCAAGGGCAAAGAAAGGAGGTTTTCAGGCAGGTTACTAAGGAGCGTGATTGTACTGCCACAGTCCTGTCTGGGTCACCCAAGCGACGGAACGTTGCAAGCCCAAATCAGAGCTCTCAGGGGTCGCTCCCTGTTTATCTGGAGGAGAACAGAGACAGAGTGGAGACTTGTGCCTAAGTCTGGAAAATAGAATGACATAGCAAAGTAAGAAAGACACCACTGGAAGAATGCAGAGACAAAACGCAGTAAGTTAAGCAGTGAGAAGGCTTTATTTAAAAAATATACACTCAGAGAAAAGGGAGTGTGAGCAACCTCAGAGAGGAGGCACCCTTAAGGGTTTAGGGTTTGGGGTTTTATAGGGCCGTTTGGGTAGGGGTCAGCATAAGGCATGATGTGCACCTGTGATTCATAATTCCTTTGAAGTTTTGTCTTAAGAATAAGGTTATTTAGGTGACTGTGTTGGTCCGGATCCTGGCAGTCTTTATCCACATAGGTTCATTTGCCACTTCAGAGGTCTGTCTCCTGTCCTGGCTACACAGTTACTTACTTGGCTTCAGGGAGGGAAGAAGAGGAAGAACAGACTATACATTAAGTTCAAGAATAAGCTGGGCCTTTTTTTGCAGGCTAAGTAGATTTTACAATGGCATTGACCTTGTCCCATTTCCCTGTTCTACCTCAAAACAGGTACCTGTTTTCTTGGCAAGTAATCATTCTGTTCACAGCTTTCTCAGCTTTGGGGATACGATGGAATCTGGAACCAGAACGTTATTTCTTCCATCCTGATGCTCAAAAAAAGCAAGTCTTATATATTTCTTTGCAGATAGGAAGTACTGTCTCCTTGAATCAGTTTGCTTGACTTCTGCTAAAGCAACTTCCCTGTGAATTATTATTATTGAAGTTGCTCACAAAATATTTATGAGAAAATGATCTCACTAATTTAGATTAAAAAGAAAAAAATCAATTTGTCCAAAGAGCAGCTGTGGTGAAAGACACATTAAATTCTCTTCAGCTGAAAAGAACGGGTGCCGACTGCCTCACTCTTCTCTGTTTTTACCTTCTTTTAGGGGCAGCTTGCGAGAAAACCTTTGTAGGGGTTGGGGGTTGCTTCCGGGTTAATCTGCTTAGTCAGTGAAACCAAGAAAGGTTTGTTTCTATTTGTGCCTGTTGATACTATTTCTGTCCTCATTTCTGAGAAAGAGAGTGACTCCTTTCCTTATCTCTACTTCGGAAAAATACTTGAACACAAATTAGTCTTACTGGGTGAGCCCCAGTCCTGACTCGTGTGACGTTTTACACAATATACATTTCCACTGGTGAAGCATTTCTAGGAAAATTAAAATACTTCCTCAGTAAACACAGCCACAGCCCCTTTCTAGCTTGTTAAGTCAGCCTTTGGTACACTTGGATTTATATGTATGACGTTTGTCAGCGAGTGAAGATACAGGCAGAACATCCACGCACAGGACCACAGTGCATTTCCATGCACCCGAGCGAGGAAATCTGAGAGCTTTCCAACCAGTGGCCTGTTTCCTCTCTACATATAGAGGCCAGAATTATCTCTGGAAGATTACCCGTGACTTCCCCTGCTCGAAAACCCTTCGATAGGTCCCTGTGTGGCTACAGAATGAAGTTGAAAGAGTTCTGTGGCACTCAGGGCCCTCCAAGACATGCAGCCCACTGCCTGGCTCCCCTCTCCCTGCAGGTACCCACAGGTGACTCGTGGCACTTCCTGGACACCAGGGACTGTGTTAAGTCCTCCAAACTCCTGCAGCATTTCTGTCTTCCATGAACTGTATAAAGTGCCGTTACCCCAGTTTACAGAAAGGAATCAGAGGCTCAAAAAGGTTAAAGGACCTGCCAGAGGTCACACAAGAGGTCAGCGACGGCCTGGCCAGGCCCTCTTGCCGGACTGCTGAGCCCTGACCACTGTCACTGCCCCTGTGCTCCGGAGCCCGCCCCAGTCCCCCTCTTGCTCGCTACCTCTGGCTGGCAGGGCCCCTTCTCCCACCACCTCCTCGCAGCTATATAGTCATAACTACAAAACAGTCATATTCATGCATTGAACGAACATTGACCAAGTCCCTGCCATGTGCCAGATACAGTGCCTGGCACTGTAGGTGCTGACCGAGGAGCTAGGTATCTGATCCTGTGAGTTCCTCCAGATACAAACCATGGTTGAAATAAGTCTGTGGCTGCTCAAAACTCCTGTTTTTGAGCAGCATGACAGCATGGTGGTTAGGTGTGCAGGTCCCTATGGCTGGGCCCCTCTGTTGGATGACCAGATGTGTAACTATGAACAAGTTACTTAATTTGCCCATGCCTCAGTTGTCCCCAATAAAAGATGAGAATAACCACCTGTCTCATAGGCTTGCTCTGAGCTCGTATTACATGGTAAGCATTTAGAATAGTGCTAAGCCCACTGGTTCTGACCCAATTCTTCAGATGCATCCCACACTTTATTTTAAACTATGAGCTCCTGGGAAGTCTTAAGCCCTGGAATAATGTCGGCAAAACCCCCTTGGGCTCTGCGCCGACTTCCGTTCCTTCCTAACCCCGAGGATGGACACTGGGCTGGAGAGGTAAGTGGCGAGTGAAGCTGCCCAGGTCAGGACTGCAGCCGACGGGCCCCTTCCTGTCACTCCCTGCTCTCTTGTTTCCCTGGTGGCCCGCAACAAGCTTCCTCGCTGTGTCACCCACCCCTGCCCTAAATCTAGCCCCTACCTCCCCCCTCTGCGGGGATTTCTCCCCATGCCCCCAGGGTCACTGTGGCCGCCTCATGTGCATTTGACTGGGGTCCTGTTCAGTCTGGTGTTTGTTTGCCCTCGGGCTAGGGTCCCCCTCAGGGACCAAGAGTGCACTTTCAAGGTTGTGCTTTAAAGCCCCCGTGTGTGGTAGAGACAACACCCACAGGGGAATCTCCAGGCCGTCCCCGCTGCCTGACCGTAGAGAATGCTGCTCTAACAGCAACCCGGAGAAGCTCACCTTTTAAAAAAATTCGCTTCCGTATGAGAGCGCCAACCTTCCCTCCTTTATAGCCAGCCCAACTGTCCATATTATTAATTAATAGGAGCAATCCTGTTTCTCCTTTTCGCCTCCTCGGTGATCCTAGAGACCAATAGCTGTAAGAGCTAATGCAGCAGACATTCTCGTAACTAACAGAGCGTAGCTTCCCTCTTGGCTCTCCAAAACAGTTGTCCAGAGGTCTTACTTGTATTAGTTCATCAGGCATTTACCAAGCATGCATTGCATGCCAGATTCATGGGGAATGCAAATATGAATAAGGGACAGTCTCTGCCCCCATGGAATTTATAGTCTAGTGACAGCGTTATAAGCTTAGAATCCATGGACTAGACCCAGGAAGTCTATGAACCCCAAAATTTACACGCAAAACTTTGGTTGCTATGTGCATTTTTCTGAGTGAAGGATGAATCCTTTTTACCAGATTCTAATCAGGGACCAGGACACAAAAGGTGAAACACCACCGAGATACAGAGATGGTCTCAGGCAAGGGTCACAGTCACGACTGCAGGCAGGGAGGCAGGGAGGGTTACTAATACGTGTAGTCTTATTGGAGAAAAGGTCAGTCATTGTTCAGACCAGGTGGGACTATACATGGGAAAGATGGTTTGCACCCAGCGGTGGGAGCCTGATGTTGGCAAGAGCCGTGTGGCCCCTGGGATGGGGGAGGAGGCTGACTGCAGATGAGGAGTTTAGTGCACTGCGAGCTCTGCTCAAGGGAGGCCGCCTCACAGTATGTGATCCATGCGGGGGTCTCTTCCCCGTAGGTGCCCAGCCTTGTCATTGTCATTATTAGTCTCACAACACGTTTCAGCTTCTCCATGTGCCTCTTCATCGATAAGCCCAGAGCAAACTGGGATGTCTGGTGAGTCATACCACAGTGCGTGCTGTGTGGCTCACTCTCTTCTCCACCTCAGCCTGGCACAGTTTGGCCAAAAAGGTCATAAGCTAATTTTACAAATGACTTGCACATTCGCTCTAAGATCACCGTGCACTAAAATGTTATTCCTATCTTCTAAAGTTGGTCATCCTTGGAGTTTTTTCCATTACTGATATATGTATAACATGATATGTAATAACTATGTATATGTCATATAATGCATATGACATATGACATATATATATTATCATCTGAACAAGCTATTTTTTATCAGAAGTGGAAAAAAAAGAGGAAAGAAGAAAATTTGGAGAAAAGCAAAGAGTGAGCATTGAGGGACCCCAGTAATCAATTTTGTGACATGAATTGCATCCCACTGACAGTTGAAAGAAACCTATATTGTGAGGGAGCAACTCACAGCTTATATACGTAACAAAGCATTAAAGTGGGCTTTCCTCAGGTTAGGCCAAGACACTGGGCGTCTGCTAGCCAAAAGCTCCCGAAATGCTCATCAAGTGAATGGCGTGACATCTCAGATCAGGAGCAGGTGGCGCCGAGTTCCTTTGCTTGAAGACATTTGGCATTTCAGGAGGAATTACGTTGAAGTAAGAATCTGATCGAACATGCAATTCTGTCCGTATGTCAGAAGAAGGTGAAAGTAACTTGAGCTCTTATTCTTAAACATCGGTTTTAATGATTTCACAACCTTAGCCACCCACTCAGAAACTGACTTTATTAGACTCCATTTAAGTTGTTGAGCATTTACTGAATAGCTATTATTAGCAAGATGCTGCGCTAAGCTTCGCACTTCGCAGAGGATACGACTATGAATAAGAAATGGCCCTTCCCTTAGGGAAGTTACAGGATGGTGAGACAGACGCATGTATTTATAAGCAACTGTAAGTCCAGGCGGAAACTGTTAAGTGCTGTACTTGTAAAACATTGAAATGCAGGGGAAGCAGAAATGAAAGGTAGAGAGTGAAGGCTTGCAAAAGCTGAGAGAGGCCTCACAGAGGAGGCAGGATGTGGGCCAGAGAGGGATGCAGTCCCGTCAGGCCCAGCATATGGCAAGAGGCAGAGAGCAGGGAACCAAAACATGTCCTGGGAACAGCAAAGGACCAGTCTGCTTAGAGCAAGTATCTTGAGGAGGAATAGAAAGCAATAACTTCTAGAAACTTATGTTAAAGTAAGAGTGCTGAGAGTTTTTAAGTAAGGAATTAAAACTTTTCCTTGGGGTAAAGGAGGGGAGTTTTTGAATAAAAGAAATAGCATGAAAGTTTAGAAATTGGAGGCAGAGAGACCACTTAGGGGGTTGTTACAGTAGCCCAGGCAAGTGGAAGTCAGGCACTGGAAGAGAATAAAGGCGTGAGACTGAACCAAAAAGTTCTGTGAAGGCAACTGCCTTGTGGGGGAACAGTCTCCAAATAAAGCTGGTTAGAATTACCTGCAAAAACCTTTTGGAATGCATCCCAATATGCTGAGTAGAAAAAAAAAAGTTAATACAGATGATCCCTGAGATCAGGAGCCCAGCAAATACAGGCTCTGAGCCAGAGCAAGCCAGGGGCGTTGCATTAAACCTCAGAAGGCAGTTTCAGGAGAGTTCCATCGAAGTTTATCTGAAATTGGAAAGGCAAAGATTAATCAGGTAGATTATCCATAGTGATTGTATTTTATTAGTTTACTCTTTGTGGAAAGTAATTGTATCTAAAAATGTTATCTGATTGGAGAGCATCTTAAGTAAACCCAGTTGCAAAGTTTGGTAATTGCTTGAACAATTACTTCTGAACCCAAGAGTTTGCTATAATAAAGGTAAAAAAACCCAGGTTTAAATCTTGCCTGTCACCAAGCAACAGTTTAAGCCTGAGCAGGTACTTATACTCAATAATTGCTACTTTCTTAATTAGAGGAAATGATGCAGGCAGAAATGCCTGGAACAAAGAAACTTGGTTATACTGGTTTTCTGGCTTCTTGTCCATTCTCCTTTTATTGCACGCACACTGAGGTGGCTGGTGTAAGCCGATCCAGCCCATGCTGTGCGTGGTGTGGTGTTTGGGGTTCTGGGACGGTGGCCACACGATTGTACTTTCCAAGCGAGGGAGCTCACTACTGCTCCACTGATAAGTTCTAAAAGGGCAAAATTAAAATATTTAGAATCTATCTGTCCCACCATTTCACCCAACTCTCACTTGTCTATTTTTAATGCCAGGAATTTTTTTGCACCACTGCGCCCAGCTGCGCAGCCTGAGATCTTGAGGATGGGGAGGCCAGAGCTGCCTGGTGGGCAAGATCCTTTGAGCAGGGAGGTGATAAGGATGCAGTGACCTTGTGTTCCAAACAGAATGAGAGCTACCAGGACAGGCAGGAAACTGCTGCCGTGACCTGCTAGCTGTGTGACCGTCAGCAAGTTACTTCACTTTCGCAGGCTCTAGCAATCATGTTGTCTGCAATGGTGACAGTGGTACCTACCCACAGGCTTCCTGTGAGGGCTGAATTGATAGCCCATATAATGTGCTTAGCAAAATGCCAGACACAGAGAAAGTGCTCAACAAGTATTAGCCACTGTGATTATTTTGTATTGGGGAGTTACAGGGCCAGCATTTGGAAGGGATTTGAACAGCATGCATAGGATGAGATCTTCATGGGAAATGTGGAGGTTTCTCTGTCAGACAGAGCCTACAGAGAGCAGATCGGGGTTAGTGTAGACAGTAACTTGTGTGACTGTGGGCACCTGTTACCTCGTGTGCCTTGTCTGTGATGTCCCTGGGTGGGAGAACGTGCTGGGGGAGCACTTGTTATTTTCTGTTGTTCCATGGTGTGTTCCTGGGGCAGCAGGTGGGAAGGTGTCTGGGATTCCCAGACAGAGTGCTCACCTGTGTCGGAGGCGGGGCGCACCTGCTCTGCACAAAGCCCACTCCAGAGGTTCTGGAGAGAAACGGCGGGGGCTGCACCTGGGTTCCATAGGGTCGGGCTCAGTAATGGAAGGGCCAAGAAGAGGTGCTTCCATGGAGAGGGGCAGGGGAGCAGAGGTTCCCTCCAGGGGGCATAGAGGCAGGAATTGGAGGGCAGGGGGGCATCATGCAGGACTGGGCCGCGGCAGCCATCGGGACACCCCGGGAGACTGCTGGTGTCACCAGCCACCTGCTCCTCACCTTGTCTTTGCCATCTCATACCGGGCACCGTCTCCCACCCAGGTGCTCAGGCCCTACATCTCCACATTCCGTCTCTCAGAAAGTCCTGTCGCCTGTCCCTCCGAGACACCTGGAGCCCACATCCCTCTCCGCTGCTCTAACCCTGTCCCGCCCTGTCTCCTCCCACCCGGTCATGCGGCGGCCTCCTAACAGGTCTCCCTGCCCCTGCTCTTGTGTCCACTTCCTGACGTACGTGTTCCACGGGGCTTCCAGACAGTCCATCCGAAGCAGAGGTCAGATCCAAGCACTCTCTTACTTAATGTCCTCTGGTGACTTTCGCCGCAACTGGAATAGCCTTTGAACTCCTGACCCCGGTGTACACTGAGGTCATCGGCCCCCAGCCCGCCTCTGTGGCCTCCCCTCACCCCGACCCTGTGTCCCCACTGGCCTTCTCTTTCTTTGGAAGACCGCCTCCTTCCGATTGTAGGACCTGAGCATTAACTGCCCTCCCTGTTTGGAATACTCCCACCTCTGGTCCCCGGGGTGTTTATCCCTTTCTCTGCATTCAGATTTCAGGTCCCACGGCCTCTCCTCAGAGGGCTTTACCTGACCACCCAGCAGAAGTACCCACCCAGGCATCCCCCTTTTTATCCCCCTATTTGATACCACTTGTCATTATAGGATCTTTTTCTCATTTAGTTCGGTTTCTTTCCTGTCTCCCTCCACCAGAAAGGTGACCTTGAAAACAGACACTCTCCTGTCCCTGTGCACTGCTGAATCCTCAGGCCCTAGAACTTTCCTGGCACACAGTAGGTACTCAATAAATATTTGCTGAATAAAGTAGCTACAGTTAGTGAAAGCCTGGCCGTATTTTGCCGAAGGGGAGCCCCCTGTGCTGGTCTGGGCCGGACATTCTCTTTTCTGCTGCGATGTTCTTCTCATTCTGTATCTGCTCAGATCTGGGCCGTCCATGTCTGACTTGACCCTTTCTTGTATCAGGCTTGATGGACCAATGGCAGAAATTTTCCCTCTGTCCACAACTACTCAGTCAGGTTTTAAATTTCATTATACCAATAATCCACATTTCTATAGCTTAAGGGTTTCTGTTTCTATTGTTACACATACAGCTCTTCTTTGATGTCGGCCTGAAGGGGATGCCGAATGTCATGTCCATTGGTCCATCGTGCTCATGCAGGAGGGCAGGTCTTACAAGGATACCTGGTTTGTCATGGGGAAATATTTTTCTAAGCTGAAGGTTTTGTAAAAGTTTCCACCGATATTCAGAAATTCCCTATCTATGGTTACTTCTTATGTCATCTTGTTAATTGCTAATGGCGACAACAGAATACGGGGTTGAAAATGGCCCACATACTTGCATTTCTTTTTAGTTGTATCAGAGCCAGTTTGCAAGGAAGAGTTTTTGAGCATTCGCAAGCACCCAAAGATGGAAAGCGCTGGTGCCGCAGGGAGGGGCGCTTCCTGTCACTGAGAGTCCCCACGGGAAGGAACCCAGACTGAGCTCTACGGCATGAAGGGAAACACCGAATGAGGCCCCCTTGAGGTCTCTTCCCAACTGCGGGGTTCTGTATTTTGCACCATTCTGAGTAACTTTCATAATCAGATATGTGAAGTCTTCAGCTAGCTTCATTTGGTTTTCCTTGATGTCAAGGAAAATTCTGGAAGCCGTGTGGAGGGTAGTTTGAGGATTGGGGCCACCATTTCCATGGACACAAGTGAGAGTCTCCTTTGATAGCACAGGCAGGGGAATGGAGAACAAACCTCAGCGGTATTAGACTCAGCCACCCTCAGGTTCATCAGTAGGTAGTGGGATGGATTTTCAGCCAATGCTCCTCTTGGGAATTCAACGCGTTTATTAGTAGAAAGAAGATCACTTTTAGAAAAGTGATGTTGTGTACACATCATCTCTGGCGTATGCCTCTAGAGGGGTCACTTTCTTGCCTGGATCCCTTATAACTGGATCCTGTGTTTACAGGACAGCTCTCCACGGCTCATGGTCCAGTCTTTGGCTATGGAATGAGGCCGGGCCCTGTGTTCCTTCGCAACCAATTTCACGACTTAGTCCTTATTAGCATTCTTTTCTCTCCAGCTAAGCTAAATAAATGCTTGCTGAACTAAAGAATACTAAATGAGGAGGAGGTGTGAATTTCCAGCTTCCATTTGCCACTGTGGGGTTGCAGGCAAATTCCTTGTTCCCCTGTGGGCCTCACTATCCATTTATCAACAGAGAATATTTGCTGAGCCCTTCCTATACTAGAACTATGTAGACATCCTCAGATGTCAGGTTAGCAAACAGATCAACGATACACACAAAAAATCCTCATGTAGAGTGTGCTTATACAGTTTCTATTTCTCAAAAGCCAAAAAAAAGAGAAAAAGAGAGTAGGAATTCATTTTAATTCAACAGATGTTCATCAGACACCTACTAGAGTCGGTGCACTGGGCACCGCTGAGGGTGGTAAAGAGAGGGAGGGCTGCACAAGGCCCAGTGGTACAGGAATCTGCCCTCCTGAACTAGTGGAGGAAAGGGTCATAGAAGTGAATCGAGACAGAAGGAGGTAAGGGTTGTTGTGCTAACTGTGTGTTATTCATTCTAACTGAGGGGGTCACGAGGAAGCAGCATTTGAGCCAAGCTTTGGAGAAGAAGTCTGAGGGATGCATTGTGAGGAAGAGAGGGCAGAGTGTGGGGTCAAGGGCATCTGCCCGCTGCAGACCATCTCCATTCTGAAGGACATACAGTGGTCCTTTCTGTGCTAGGCAATGTGCTCATCTAGGGACGCAGGGTGAGGACATTGCACACAGTCCTTCTCCTCGTCTACCTCATCACTTGGTACTGAACAGAGTATTAATAAAGTAATTCCGCTTATAAACACATAATGGAAGCATGAATGTCACATTTCCATTTTCACTTATCAATAAACCGGTTTCTGCCCCTGCACCCACCCTGTGGCCCAGTGGAAGAGAGCAAAACAAAAACCTCCTGAGAAATTAGAAGAATGTGATGTAGGGAAATCCTGCTGGACAGGAAGGGAAAGTGGAAAACTCCCTTTATATCCATCCTAGTGGATTCTAGAGGGAGGAGGGAGACAGTGAGCGTGTGAACTGGTTAGACACGCACGTCCTAGCATTCCTCCTTCCCGAACGGAATCCCAGAGGAGGACGTGCGACAGAAACGCCCAGGAACCATGATCGTTAATAACGCGCTTCCCTGAGCGTGACACTAGGCGGAGTTCCAGTGAAGTCACTTGCAGCAAAGCCGAGGAAGACGGGGGATCGCAGAGATGGAGCTGATGTTGAGATTTCCGTACACCCTAGTAAAGAGGCATGAGATGCTAAGAAATCCCAAAATAATTGCTGAATTAATCAAGATGGGCTAGATTAATTCTGTGGACGGAACTGTGGTCCTGGGATGCATGTGTTCAAGCCCTAATGTAATGGTATGTGGAGATGGGGCCTTTGGGAGGTGACTGGGTTTGGAGGCATTCACGAGGATGGGGTTGGTGCCTTTTAAGAAGAGACCCCAGAGAGCGAGCAAGCTCTCTTTTTCCACCAAGTGAGACACACGAGAAGGTGGCCAGCTGCCTGGAAAGGAATCAGCCAGCACCTTGATCTTGGGCTTCTCGGCTTCCAGAACTGTGAGAAAATGAATGTCTCTTGGTTAAGCTACTCAGTCTGTGATGCTTTGTTGCGGCAGTCTGAGCAGGCTGATAGTTATGCTGCTGTAACAACAACTCCCCCAAGCTCAGAGGCTTAATGCAACACAGACGTGTTCCCTGCTTGCGCAAAGGTGGCCACAGTACCAGGCAGTTCTGCCAAACAGCTGCCCTCGGGGGCAGATCTGGTTGCTCTGCGCCCTCCGCTTCGGCAGCTGCTGAGAGGTTTGACGGTCTGAAGGCAGGCTCCTATCACGGGCTGCTCGGGTGTGGACTGCAACTGAGCTAAGGTTTTGGAAGGCCAAGGGTCGTCTGCACCGGGTAAAACCCTTCCACGTCCGGGTGACCAAAGCGAGCCTCTGTCTCTCCACTGAGCTGGCGTTCCTGAGCGGGACAGGTAGTAGGACGTGTCTCCTTTCTCATTTACTCCCACGAATCCCTCTGTCACTTCCTGCTGAGCGTCAAAGAAGAATTAAATCAGAGACAGATAAACATTCCTCTTTCTTTCTTCTTCTAGTGGCCAAGAGGGTGTGTAAGGTCTGAAAAGGACCAACATCTCTTACTAAGATTTATATGTTATCTATGTACCCAGTAATTGTGGCAATTCTGCAAATGGGATCACAGAATAATGATAAACACCAAATGTGGTTCACATGGTCTCTTATCGTCAGAGGCAAGCAGGAGGAGCGTGTGATTTGCTGCACTGTTTGTTTCTCAATGCATGTCTGGGGCCGTAAAATCAGGGTCACACCGTGACAGGCACAGCCTCCTGAAACACAGGGAACTCGTGGCCCTAAAGTTTCAAAGATGATCATTTAGCAATTACATCGCGTGAGCCTTGTTTCAAATCTCTCAATCATGCAGACCAGGAGGCCCACTTAATGGACGATGTTTGGGTGGTCGAAGGAAGGATGTGATTCTGAGATCATGGATTTCTAAATTCCCACTATTACGGGGTGGCCAAGTCTCTGCCCCTAACAAGCAGAATTAAAGACAAAAGAGACCTTTCCTTTTCCTTGTGACTATGCTGTTTTGAATTAAAATGCAAACTTTAATACTGATCTGAGTGGATAGAGCAGAAGGATTAAGATTACAATTTCCTCTTCTCCCTTTTCTACTCAGCTATAATCATTTTTTCTCCCCAGGAAGTGATGGAGACACAAGTGATAGTGAAGGAGGTAGAGCATGGTGGGAAAAGCATGCATATTAGCAGTCCCTCTTTGTTCAGTTAGCACTTTGCAGTTTGTTAATCACTTTCACACACCTCATGAAATTCTCAAAAATGTGAGGTAGAGTATAAAGAATGTTCCCTGCTTTTCAAAGGGAGAAACTAAAGTCCAGTGGAGTAGGGTGACTGACCTAAGGTCACATCGCTCTGGAGAAGAGCAGCCAGGACTGGACTCAGGCTTCCTGACGCCCGAGCCATGCCCTCACCGCTGTAACAGCCCCTTACGTCTCATCCACGTTCTAGTAAAGGGTTCTGTGTGCAACACTGGTTCCAAAAATACCTGAATGAAAGATGCAGGAATGTTCCACTCGTGAAATTCAGTTCAGAAGACAAAGTACATTTCCTTAAAATCTCCAGTTCTCCTGTCTGTGCGTGGAAGGAAAAACAGCAGCATATGATGGCTGCCGTGGGGCTTCAGGGGCGGGCTTGGGGGTCAGGAGAACAGGTTAGCGATCAGGATGCTGTGGGTGGAATATTGCACGTGTGGTGGTATCTGTGTGATCTTCTCCCAAGTCAGATGCACTGAGACCATGACCTCACAGAGGAAAGGAACTTTCTAATCATTTCCTCTTTCTGCTTCCTTTAAAAAATATAATCAGGAGTTCTTCACTAGGAATATGCTCTAGTGGATTGATTGTTTTCAAAGTGACCTTTCGAGGATTCTAATGGCTGCTCTTGTGAAATCCAGCCACAGATGACATACTTTGTTCTGATTTGCACCCAAAAGCGGCTTCTAAGACCTGGGCTCAAAAAGGGGGCAATAACCTATCTTTTCCTGGACTAGGGACTTTTAGGACTTGCATCCTAAAAACTGTGTTGGGAAAAACTTTCTTTTAGAGATACACTTTTTAGAAATACATTTTTGAGATAGTCAATGTCCTTGGTCATCTCCATAAAGATAATATAAATAAAAGGGCATGTGACACCCAGGTCAGCTGTCGGAGAGCAAGGGTGCATCCCAGAACTGCAGGTGGACGCACAGCCCCTGCTGAGGGCCATGGAAGTCTTGTTTTCCATAGACTGACGCTTGGGCTTTGGGTCACTGATCATTTCTGTCGTGTCTGTGTGTGTGTCTGTGTGTGTGTGTCTGTGTGTGTGTAAATGCAGAAACAGGAGGTGGAGAAGGCAGAAGCAGTGGGGACGGGAAGGGAGCAGCAGAGTGCCCCGATGGGTATCCGACACAGGCCCCGACAGGAGGATGAAGGCGAGGAGGAGGAGAGGGGGGTCTCATCCGGAAGGAGTGAGCCATCCCCGGAGGGCGCGTCTTAGGCGCCGCTCCTTCCTCCAGCTCCCACCCGAGCCTGGGACACACTTGGCTCACCAACATCGTGAAGCTGTCACCACCAACATCACTCACACTGTCAAGCTCTCAATGTTGATAAAAATAAACTGCTGCTCCTAAGTCAGCTTTGCTGACACACTTGGGAAGCCAGGGGAAAGCCCTCAGCCTGTTTGCATATGTTGGTGACAGCCACCAGGATAAGCCAGCCCTTGGCTTAGTGCTCCAGGGCCCAGGGTCGCCCTGCTGGGCCGAAGAAGGTCGAAGAAATTAGAACAAATTAGTGCACCGGCCTCTCAGAACTCCTCCTGGGGGATGACATGACACTTAACATAATTCCGCTTCCAACTTGCTTCTGCAGGCGTGGGCATCCTAGCAGTCCAAGAAATGTGGTTTACTAGTAGGGGCTACATATACATATATATGACATATATTTATTAAAGAATTCATACCTATACATATACAAATAGACATAAAAGTGAGTATTCCCAAACTGAAAACTTTTAGCCACTAGACGCCACCCCCCCCACCCACCAAAGTTGCCACCATTTTACTTCTAACAGCACAGGCTGATTTTGTCTGATAGGCATCTTACAAAATTAAATTCCGCAGTATGCATGTTTTGTGCCTGGCTTTTTTCTCTCAGCGTGAAGTGAATGAGATGAGTGGATTTGGGTAGTTGCTGGCCATGCGTTCTCACGGCTGCGTGTTGCTGTGTGATTATGCCGTGATGTTAACCCTGCCCGCTGCTGGTGAGTACTTGGCCAATTTCCATTTTGGGGACTGTTGTACCCAGGGCTACTATGAGTATTCTTAAATGTTTGTTGGTGAAAGCACGTATGTGTTTCTTCTGGAATATGCTGATGGGTGGGGCTGCCGGGCCCCTGGGGATGCATTGCTCATCTTAAGTCGGCGTTCCCAGTCTTCCAAGACGAACACACTCTTTCACGGTCACGTCAGTGCCTCCGAGGGTTTCACTCGCCCCACCTCCTCCCGGCTCTTGGTGTCTTCCGTCTTAGCCATTCAAGACGATACATTCTCTTCAGGTCTTTCGCCCATTTTTGTCTTGAATTGGCATTGAATTGACTTTGTTTTTCTTATTAATTTGTCATAGTTCTTTATATATTCTGATATGAGTCTTTTGTCAGATGGAAGTATGATACATATTTTCTTCCATCCTGGGGGCTGACTTTTCACCATCTTAGTGGAGCCCTTTGCCAAAGTGAGATTTTAAAAAAATACTTTGCTAAGTCCTCACTACCGAGAGGATCAAGAAGCTTCCCTCGGCTCTCCAGAGAGGGGCAGGGACTGCTGGCCTGGCTGGGAGAAGAAGGCAGGCTGGGCCAGAATTCAGACAGGATAGCTGATGACATCCATCGTAGGCTGATTGCCTACTACATGTCTGCAGATTACGATGAAATATTAGGAGAGGAAAGCATTGTTTTTAACCCCATTTCCAGATAGGAGACTGGCGCAGCCAAGTACATGATTTCAGAAGTGCTGCTGGCTGTTCTCAACTTGGGCTCTCGACAATTATGATATTCTAGTTTTGCCAAGCTCACTCTGAAGTCTACAGTTAATAATGTTTTCTGTTTAATAAGAACCTAGTCTGCCTAACTGTGGCCCTCGGAGGTTCCCAAACTGGAGGGAGCAGACTAGGCATTGGCCCAATGCTAGCAGTTGTCCAAGGCAGGCTGACCTCATGCTTAACCCTGGACAAGCTCTCTTAGCCGAGGGTGCGGCTTCAGGCGGAGCTCAGGTGAGAGCTGTTGGCCACCAGCATCCCCAGCAGTTGGGAAAACGAGCACCATTCTGGAGGGGGTCCTGGGGACAGCACTGTGAGAGCCAGAAAGCCCACCCTTGTGCTGTCTGAACCCCCTTACTTCACGTAGGAGATCCTCAGAAAACACCACCAGCATTGTACTGGGCTTCTTTCCTCATAGGAACTTAGGAGAGGACGGTCACTGTCACAAGTTACAGCCCTGCTTCTGCTGTGTTCCCAAGGCCACCATCTAGGCATCACCCCCTCCTTCCACACCCCCAGCCCTTCTGGAATCATCTCGTCCTCCATAGCTCTGCTAGTGAACAGGGTTTGTCTGGTACATTGACCTAGACTCTTATCCCATATTAGAGCTTCTTGGGCTGCTCCTGGTCCCAGCAGGTGCAGGTTAGCTTCCTGGAGACGGAGGCTCTGCGATGAAGCTAATGTCCTTGGAATTTACACATGTGAGGGGTGCAGGGAGCATGACCGGGTAACGGGAGACGGTGAACAGAAATGAGCTATAGTGAAGGTCTCGGCCAGTCCCACAGGAAGCCCTGTGGTGGGACGGCCCTTCAAAGTTACCCCCCCGTCAGCCAGGCCCGCGTAGTTCTCCTCATCAGAGAGCTCTTGACTGGTGTTTCCCAAGCTTCAGTCCCAAAGCAGGCGACCTGGGCACATCACCACGGCCTGCACAACAAATATTAATGCCTTAGGTCTCAGTTGCAATAATTCAGAAGGATAAAATTTACATTTGGAAATTTTGGGGCAGTGTTGGGAAAAGTAGACTTCTGGAGGGGATTTGGGCTTATGTAGGTGGAAAAAATGCTTCGTTACTACCAGATTTCATCAGTTATAATCATCGGGATGTCAGTAATCGTAAGACGAATTCCAAATTTACTGTAACTTTATGTACTTCTCAAGAAATAAAAAATGCTGCCAAGTAAATTATGAAGCACAAAGTTACGTCTAAGAAGCATCTCAATTTCAGAGTTTGGAAAATGTGAATAAAACCCGCTTCATCTTAGCATTGATGATATATGGTAGGTTTTGACATCCATACACACACACACACACACACACACACACACTCACACCCACAGGAAAATGCGGGGTCCCCCTGCCCCACCCCGGTGCCAGTGAGTGCTGCCGAATGGCAGTGAGGAGGGAAAGGTAGACTTGGTGACAACACCATTCGTTCCCCGTCAAGGTGTCCAGCAGCCACCATCCGCTCTTTTTACTGCCCTGCATTGCACGGCATTCCCAGGCATGTGTCAGGTAGTCAGCAAGCCCCACTGGGTGACCAGTGGTTGTCACTGACAGGAAGGACAAGCATTCAGGAAAAATGTCCAGGCCAGATGCGGCCCGCCTGCCCACCTAGGAGCCGTGCTCAGCCGGCAGGAAGGTCTGGGTCTGGCCGTCCTGCCGGTGGCGTCCCAGGGGAAGGGGGCCTGCCCTCCCCCACCCAGCCCCCTCTTCCTTCGCCTCTAAGGCCTTGAGCACTGGCATGGGGAGGAAGGGAGGCGGCATCCAGGCAGGTTGATATTCCCCACTTGAACAGGGCATAGTCATCCTCCCAGCCCCCCGCCGCCCGGCTCTGTCCTCCACCCCCCCAGGCACCCCGACTACACACACCGCAGCAAGCAGCTCTTTCTCGGCCACCCAAACAGCTCCCGAAGTGGTGCCTTCTTCATGTGACCTTTCATGATGACCTGCAGGGGAAGCCATCCCGTGGTGTCCTTCATAACCCCCTGGGTCCCCTGCACTTGTGTCCCCACTTACACGCACTTACACCTTTGCCCGAACAACTGTGGGCTTGGCTTCACTGCAGCATTGGTTTGGGGTTTGCTAGGCTGTCGGCACGTCCTTGGCAGGCTGGCATATGACAGTGGACCGTGTCCCTCGCCCACATTGTCAGCAACGCAGAGGCGGGCTTGGCAGTGCAAAGCCCATCGTGGACAGGGAGCCTCTCGCCAGCCACCGCTCCTGCTCACGGTGAAGAGTCCAAGGCCTCAGCTGAGTAGTGAGGTCGCTAAATTGATCCAAGGAGACACTAGACAAGGCAGTGGGGTCCTCCCAGCAGCGCAGCCGTGGGGGGCTGTGCTGCTCATGGTTGCTGAGGTTTTCGGAGAGGCTGGAGAGAACCTGAGAGCATCACCACTCATCACGCACTGGGGGCGCCATGGTCTTGAGTAACTGAGTCTCTCCAGGAAGAGTTTGTCTTTAAGCCTCACCTTGAAGCCCCAAGAAAGGGAAGCCCCAAAAGCCTCAAGCCCCAGAGCTGGCCCGGACCTTTGGCCGTCAGCCTGGGTGCTGCCTGCCCTGCCAGATGGACTCCGAACCCTTCAACAGAATGGGTCTGTGTCACTGCTGGAGATCCTTGAAGCTGTATCACTGTGGGTGTTTTAAAATATCTCAAACAATAATAATAGCTACCTATTTGCACACTATTTAGCATATGCCAGGCACTATAATAAGTACTTAATATGCGTTTGCTCATTTAATCCTCCCAATCACCCTGAAAGGTTATCTGCAATTTACAAATGAGGAAACAGAGGCAGAGAGATGGAGAGATTTGCCCCACGGCGCAGAGCTGGTAAGTGGAAGGACCAAGATTCAAATCTAAGAATCCATCCCAGAGATCCGATGCACAGCACAGTGACAGAATTCAACAATACTGACTATAATACTAATACGATCATTATAATGAACTTATAATTAGTTGTAAATTTAATTTACATGATGGAAATGTTATCATTACTATATCATATATAGTCATTATATGGTTATAAACCTCAGTTGCTAAGAGGCTAGATCTTAATTGTTCTCACCATGAAAAAGAAATAATAATTATGTGATGTGATAGAGGTATTACCTAATGCTATGGTAGTAATGGTATTGCAATATCTAAATGTATCAAAGCCACACGCTGTATACCTTAAACTTACACAGTGTAATATGTCAATTATATCTCAATTAAAAAAAAACACATCTAGGAGTCCAGCTCACGTCTGCATGTCTCTCCCTCATCCACAGAGCAATGCATGCATGATGCACCCAATTGCCACATTTCTTGTAAAAGTAGAAAGAAATTTCCTCTAGCTTCCCTGGTTAGACAACCACCACGGACAGCACCCCTTACTACGGAAAGGACAGCACCCCTTACTATGGAAAGGTCCATTCGCAGCACTGCCTGGCATCCAGCTCCGCCCTTTACATCCACCCTACTTGCAAAGCATATCGTGGAGTCCTTACTGACCGTGCCAGCCTCCACAGAAGCTTCTGACTTCCATGGCTCTAAACACAACCAACAAACAGTCTCCTGGATTTCAACAAGCTATCGACTCACATTTCTTTAACTCCTGCTCCAAAACAGTGGCGAAAGGACCCAAGTGGGCGTGACAAACGAGGTTCAGGGACTTCGCATTGCACCTGAACTAATTAATTTCATACAACTCTTGTCTCACCTCCATGAACTATTAAAATATTAAACATCTAAATGTCCTGGAGTTTTTTTTTCTTTACCAAAAGATAGCATATTTAAATGTCTTCCCTCCTGTCTTACGTTGTTGGTGGAAATTTATTAAATGCATCTACAATTACTTGAACTCGGATTTAATGTAAACTCGATTCCATTTCTGGCTTTCCGGCCTCTTACTGTGGGAACCGAGCCCAGAGATTCCTCTTTTTGTGGAGAGAGAGAGCTGTGTAGGAGATCTGTTATGAGAAGTTGTAGGCAAATTAGATTTTGGTGAATTAAATTACATTCTCAGTGCATTAGAAGGGAGGCTTTCTGTTATAAGGAACTTTATGGTTATAAAATGAGGAAGACTTGTTCTATTCTTATTGGTTAGTTCTATTTCATACGTATGGGATTTTTCTTAAGGTCATTGGGCCATGTAGATTCTCTTCGGACACCCCAGCTCTAGAGAAGGCCCAGTTATTTCTGAGACCTGGTGATATTGACAAAGCGTGAGGACCGTTAGGTCAAGGAAATGCAGGGCGGTCAGAATGCTTGGACTCCAATCCTGTCTCCCAGCCTGGCCAAGCTGTGGGAGCTGGGGCAGGTCACCTAACCTCTGTGCCTCAGTGTCCTGACCCACAAAATGGGAGTAACCGTGTACCTACCTCATGGAGGACTGAGTGAACTAACACACGTAAACGTCACTGGCACTGGACACGTGTTCAGTAAATATGTGCACCATTAGTCAACTTGCTTTCACAGTGGCAGTCACTGAATCATTCTCAATAGGTCTAATTGTCCTGGGTGGGGTGGGGGTGGGTATAAAAGTTGTGGCCCTTAGAAGGTACAAACAGAATTTGAAATAAAGGAAAACAGCTTTCTCAGAATCCCTGAGAAGCCCTCATCCAGCCAAGTGCCCAGCTGTGGCCTGAGGACAGGGGAGGAATGTCCCTCAGTAACAAGAGCAGGCCCCCGCTGCTGCGTCCGAGTGGAAAGGCGGTGCAGGGACCCTCCAAGTCTCAGTTCTGCTGATTGCACCTGGGCATGCTCTGGCGAGCAGGTCTCTTTTCAGGGTCCAGCCACCCATGTGTGCCCCCAATCTATGAGTCTGGCAGGTGGCCCGTCATCTCCAGTTACACTTGATGGAAACAGTGTAGCACTCATCCATCCCCTCTAGTCTATCAAAAACCTGGGGGTTTAGGACGGGGTTGAGACCATCACTGAAGTCATAGGTCATAAGCTTGTGGGTTATTTTCTCTACCCCAAACTAAATGAGGGAACCCCAAGAAGATCACTTGAGGGCTGAGCTGCAGGCTAGGTGGCCCCAGTGGCCAGAAATAACAGGAGGTTC
Organism: Manis pentadactyla; assembly: GCF_030020395.1. Classification (NCBI taxonomy): domain Eukaryota; kingdom Metazoa; phylum Chordata; class Mammalia; order Pholidota; family Manidae; genus Manis; species Manis pentadactyla. Next base: position 3,227,453 of record NC_080037.1, read on the forward strand.
TTGGAAGATCTCAAGTCAGAGGTAGCTTCCTCATTTGGAAAGCTAAGGAGTGGGGAGCCCTGTCACCCATCCCTACTGCCATGCAGGGCTCAGGAGGTTGAAAGATGATTAGATTTAGGGACAAGGACACAGCTGTCTGATCCCACAGCATCAGGTCCCAGGCCACTCAGAGAAGTCTGAATTCCCTGCCTAGCTGCTTCTCCACTTGACTGGATTTGGATTTATTTGGTCCTTAAGATATTTATGTGTATGCTTGCCTAGTTTGTCCTATTGCTTAGGCCAGAAATTCTTACATCTGTAATGCTAGCCAAATGGGCTAATTAATTGGTATGCAATTGAATCCTGGATATCTTATGTCTTGATCTGCCCATAAGCTCATCACCTCCAAGGTCATTCAGTGTTCAGAGGCCAGCAGCACTGAATGACCCTGAGCTCTCTTATTCCTGCCCCTCAATCTGCAATCCCAGTGAAGCTGGAACTAGGAGAGGGAGGATACGAAGAGAGAAAAGGGCTCTTTCCTGTCCAGGTTACTGGGGCCACAGGTCGGCGCTGAGCTGGGGAGAGGGGAGGAGATGAGACGAGCATCTTAAATTGGACTTGCCTGAAATTTTTAATAACTGAAAATGACTCGAAAACTATGGGGTTTGCCTGAGATGTCAGTTCAGGGAAGGAAATGGAGATTCAGCAGATCAGAGTTGAAGATGACAATTAGAAAAAAAATCTTGTTTGATGTTTACATGTCTCCTTGAGTTCAGATTGTTCAATAAATAAGTAACATTTGAGCAAAACAGTTTGTCTCCTATTAAGCCTTAAGAGGGGTCTGGCTCTGATTGTTGTGACTCTTGTTAGAACATACGGACACTTGATCTTCTGCGTCATCTTTGAGTCCCTGTTGCAAATTCTGAAATGACAACAAAGTCCCCCTTAGCATCCTGTTATGCTCATCTCCCAAGTGACATTTTGCTCCCTTGTAAAACCCACAGGCAGTTTCTGTCCAGAATTCTGTTTCTTGTGTCACCCCCAGATCACCCTGTCTCTTCATCGTGGATTCACCCCCATGGCCCTGTTTTCGTGTCTGAGGTCCCTGATGAGCCCAGCACGTATGCTGGATGTGGGTCCCCTGCCCGAGCCCTAAAGAAGATGGAACAGCCCATCATGCCATCCCCGCTTTCTGAGAGTTTTCTCCTCCCTTTGACACGGAGAGAGCAGGACCGCGATGAGAGGCCCAGCTGGTCAGAATGCGGACAAGCCACACAGGTCCAGCGCTGCAGGCTCCTGTGACCCAGGCCCCAGCTCGGGGCTGGAACAGGCGCTCTCTGGTCCTGGGTTCGAGGGAAGCCCACCTCCCACCGCAGCTGTGCACCCACAGTGAGGGAGAAACTCGGCCTGGGGACCAAAGTGAGGAACCCAGGAGAGGAAATTAAAATCCTTCGGTTGTAGTGTATTAAGTCATTGCAACACTCCGAGGCAGCCATTCATGTCACCCAGGAAGCCTGAATAAATGTTTAGTAATGAGACACACAGAAAGGGGCTTGTCACCCTGTGACAGTCTTTCTGCAAAGAGTTTGATTTAAGGTTGGTATCAGAGCATGAACCATGTTAAAATACAATTACAAAAGAAACAGGAATTTCATTAGTGAATTGCAAGGAACAGCTTGGAACTAACTGAGGAGGCTGGTGAGAGCCGATAGGTGCTGGCAGGGAAAAGAGAAGAGAAGAGGCGGGGTGTGAGGGGAGAAGCCACCTGTCCCTCTGGTGCCACACTGGGAAGATGGAGGTGACGTCACCGGGAGAGGGAGGGAGGAGATGACTTCCTCCTTTGAGTCGAGATGCATGACATGCTCAGAAATCTGGAGCTTCTCCTCCTGGGAAGCCAGCACAGTAACTGCAACCTGTCTCCCATCTTCCTACCACCTCCTATGTCTCTGTTAATAGGACCCTAGGACCCTGACCGACTGCAGATAATGCCACTTCTGGGGAATTTGGAGGAGCAGGAGGAAGTCCCAGCTGTGCCAACTACTATCAGTGTGACCACCCAGGCAGCATTAATTTATCAGCATGCCGGGAACCCTTTTCCTGAGTCTTAGTTTCCTGTCTGTGATAAGGAGGTGCTTAGCACATAGCACGCACTCCACGAGCAATACAGCGCTGATAACCACTTGGCTCCGAATGGATATACGAGTCAGCAGTCTTAAAAGTGGGGGGTACATGTGACCCAAGGTGTGTGAGATGCCTCAAAGGGGTGTGAGAAGAAAATATTAAAATTTCCATTAACATGTACTTTTAATCTAAAAATAAGAACTCATTAAGCTTTATTCACATTTATTTGATAGATTAACAATAGTTTACTAATCTAGGCTTAGGGAAGTGCCTAGCACACACAGTAAGCATTATAGATGAGTTGGCTATAATTATGTAATGTGTGTGTGTGTGTGTGTGTCTGTGTGTGTCTGTGTGTGGTGAGTGCTCAAAATTATTTTTAATTATAGAAATCTATAATTAAAAATCTGAGACCATTGTCTAAGTACTGGATCTCCAGAGGAATAAGGAGAGGGATGGAGAGTGGGAGAGAAGGGAACTCCCAGGTTATATAAGCTTGCCTCCTAATAAACCAGAAACAAAGAGCAAATTGAACCCAAGCAAAAGGAAGGAAGGAATTGAGATGAAAGCAGAAATCAACGAAACTGAAGTGAGGAAAACAATAGAAAGTAGCAATGAACCAAACACTAGTTCTTTAAAGAGATCAATAAAATTGGTAAATTTTTAGCCACACTGACTAAGAAAAAACCCCCACAAATTACCAATATCAGGAGTGAGAATGGGGGACATCACTACAGATCCTGTGTACACCAGACGGTAGTGAGGGAAGAGGGTGACAACTTTGTACCCATAATTTGGAAACCTTAGGTGCAATGAGCCAGTTATTTGAAAGATGCCAAACTCATTCAAAATAAATAATCTGACTAACTCTATCTTTATTAAATAAATGGAATTTGTAGGTAAAGCCTTTCCAGAAAAGAAACCCCAGGCTCAGGCTTACTTGGTAAATTCCACCAAAGTTTTAGAGAAGATGTTATACCTCTCCTAGAAAATATCTTCTGGAAAGTTGAAGAAGTAGGACATTTTCCAACTCACATTATGAGGCCAGCATTATACTGATATCAAAATCAGACAAAAGTATTATAGGAAACTCCAGACTAATATACCTCATGACCTGACACACACACACACACACACAAAATCCTCAACAAAATAGTAGCAAATCAATTCCAGTGATATAGGAAAAGGATAGTATGTCATGGCCAAATTGATTTTATGCCAGGAATGCAAAACTGGTTCAGCATTTTTTAAAAAATTAAGCAATTTAGTCCACCATATTAATAGACTAAGATGCAATAGATACTGAGATTTTATATCTCAAGAGAAGCAAAAGTAAGTATCTGACAAACTTATTGCCCACTCATAATAAAAACTCTCAGTAAACAGAATGGAAGGAACTTCCTGAGCTAGAACAATGGAATCTACAAAAAATACCTACAGCTAATATGGCATATAATGACGAAAGCCTGAGAGCTTCTAAGGTCAGAAACAAGAGAGATATGCCTGGCTTTCATGATTTCTAGAAAGAAGGCTGACAGATAGAAAAGAAAGAGTTAAAACTGTCCCTGTTTACAGATTACAGGATTATACGTAGAAAAACCCCAAGGGATGTACAAAAACTCATAGATCTAGTAAATGAGTTCAGCAAGACCACAGAATACAAGATCAACATACAAAAATCAATCATTTCTATACACCAACAAAAAAAAATGTGAAAAGTGAAATAAAAACCCAATGCCATCTATAATCACTCCAATGTAAATGAAATACATAGATCAAACAAAACAGGTAAATCTGTGTGCAAAAAAAAATCACAAAATCCTGTTGAGAAAAATCACGGAAGACCTAAGTAGAGTGAGATACACTTATTACATCCTGTGTTTGCCTCCCTACCTCCACGTGGGGTACATTGAAGGTGAGGAGAGCCCGGGGGGCGGGGGGGACATAAGGGGCGCCTAGCCATGACATGTTGCTATTTCCATCGGTGACAGTTCGCACTAGATCCCATTCAACTAGTTCTTCTCACCCCACGCCGTTTGTGAGCTCATAAATGGTACCAACAGCCTTTTCTAGTTAATGTTTCTGTAACTGGCCGTCCACCAGGAACTGCACAGGAAAACAGACACAATGCCTCGCGCTAAAGACCCATAAAAAATGGCAAAATCCATGTCTACTGGAAAAGATACAGACCCATGATCTCGATAGAGGTCAAGAGAACAAACCCCAGCTTAAGAAGGTACAAGTGAAAAAGAATGCTTTCTAGAAAGATTAGCCAAAAATCTCAGCTTTCGATTAGCCAAAAATCTCAGCTTTCTTCAGAGGGTAGTACATTTAGTGAAAATATCACACAAATACTGTGGCTGTTTCATGACTCTTTTCCTTCTGAACTGGCTCTGAGACCTGTCGGTTTGCTCTGCCCTCCTTACCTAGCTTCCCACTGGGGGTCCAGGGCTGACGGGTCTGACTCAACAATCCTGAGAGCCGCACACACACAGCGGGGAAGGCCGGCTAAAAAATATGCCAACTCACTGTCATTTTTACCAGCCAACCAAACGATACTCCAAGGACACTGGGGGACACAGCCGCCTTAGAAGCCAACTCCCAGCCAAGGTGTTAGCCAGGTCCAGCTCGGGATCTATGGGACGTGGGGCACGGTGGGTCGCTTAGATCTTGACTCACAGGCTCCCACCTCTTATTCCCTCTGTGATTGGATCCAGTTTGGTAAGCTCCCTGGAACCTTGGACTCCTTTCTAAGATGGAGATTTAAAAGAAAAAAAGAAAAACCTTTCATGAGGGTATGGGGAAATCAAATGAGCTAAATGCCAATCAGAGTTGCACAGATATAATATGTATGCAAGGAAGGTTAGATTTCTCCCTCCTACCCCATGCTTTCCAGAATGGATGAGCTGTTCTGGCCTCTTCTACAAGGTCAGGGGCGTCTAGCCTCCTCTGAAAGGCCCAGGAAGGCCTTGCCTCTCCAGAATTTCTCCTTGACTAGACCAGTTTTGATAAGAACCTACAAATCCCATCGTAACCATTTCAATCCCATCTTCAGACCCGGTTAGCCCTGTGGCCTGCCGTCCACTCACCTCAGGGGCCTGCTAGGCTGTGGAGTAGGGGTCACGTTCCACGTGGCATCCAGGCGTAGTTTCTAGTAAAATATTTTGCCTGCAAATTCAGTTAGTCTCCACTGGAAGGAAAGACTAGATCGTCAAGCTCCTGGACTGAAGTTCACTTGCGATGTATTAACTGCTTCTTGAAATAAGGTCCCAAAAAGTTGTCCGCATCCTGTGCACCATCCTGATGGGCTAAGTGCCCCTTCTGTGCATTCCCACAGGCTTGCCTGGGAAGACCTCTATCTTGCTCTTAACTCTAGATCATTGGTCTGTTCACCCACCGGCTGTCTCGCCCAGCACAATGTGATCTTGTTCACGGCAAGGATAGTGTCTTCTTTATCTTTATATGCCCAGAAGCCAGCACAGTGCCTGTCATGGGTGCCCAATAAACGTTTATTAAATGAATGGAATCTTCTCCGATACCATCTAAATACAGTGCCTCTGAGCACGCATTGCCCATGGTCTCATGAATGGGTGAGGTCCCTGGATAATTCTACAGGATCAACAGGCTACCTTCTGGGCTTCTTAAGCTCAGGCTGCTATCAAGGCTGCCAATATTGTTTCCCTGGGTACTGCAGAGAATGCCAAGCTTTCTTAGTCTAAGGTGTTTGCTTCCTGTGACAACTTGCTTTTTTAATGAGCTTGTTTATCTCACCGTCTTGGATGTTAATATTGTTGAGAGGGAAGCAGGCTGATTGCCTGCTACCAAGCAGGTGAAAATCTCCAGGGAGGGCGTGAAATGCATGCTATGGGCTAACAACCAATAACTAAACTCTTTTTCAAAAGTGAAAAAGAAGGGAACAAAGGAAAGAAATGGCTTTAAGATGAGCAATAGAAAAATAGGAAGTGGGAGGGTCGTGTGTATTCCTTCTCTAAGCTTCTAGCATGTCCCGTGGACTAAATTGATTATCCCAAACTCCGTCTTCTAGGTTGAGCCCAGGGGCCTGCTGGGCTGCAGCCCCCCCTCTGAGCCACCCACCTACAGGGGAAAAATACACTCTGAACACAAAGGAGAGGTTGAAGGTTGAACAGTCCTTATTGATGTTTCCATTTGTAATTTGAGTGTTTACGACAGCAGCCTGCTTGTTGAACTATGCTTCTAGGCTGGTTGTTCTCTGCCTGCCCACAGCCTCCCTCCCCGGGGCCGCTCTCCACCCTTCTCTGTCCTGCTCTGTGACCCAGAGGCCAACTCTGTCTGCCTTGCCCGGGGGCCCTCTCCTCTGGCTTCTGCTGGGCTCGGCCCACTGACAGCTGTGAAGTGGGGCAACACTCCTCAAACCTGCACGTGAGATCCGGGGATCTTGTTAAAGTGCAGATTCTGTTTCTGCAGGTTGGGGATGGAAGCCAGGACTCTGAATTCATAGGGCACTCGGGGACCACACTTCGAGAGGCAAGTAGTTCTCAGCACGTGGCCTCCCAGGCTTCCGTGTTTCCTGAAAAATTACTGAATGCACATTTGACCAACCCTCCCCAGACCTCTGGGTCAGACCTTCTGGGGAAGAACCAGAGATGGAGGACTTAACTCTCCGGGTGCTTCTGACGTTCGCTGGTGTTAAGAGCCGCTGGTGGGGAGGGAGGAGGGACTGAACAGATGGAATCTTAAGTTGCTTTCGGATGTGCCACTCGATTAATTGTATGGCCTCAGGCAATCGCTTCATCTCTTTAGCCTAGTGATGAAGCCCCTAAATGGTTCATTCTTCCAAACGCAGAATGAGGGACCCGAGGTGAACGCTGGGCAGTATTTCACCTCCTTGGCCTCCCAGTGCACTGCTTCTCCACTGATTCTGTAAAATGGGATGAGGTACCCTTACCTGGCTCAGAAGGCTACTGTGAGGTTCTCACGAGATAACCTAAAAGCATTTGGGAACTGTCAGATAATACAAAATTATTTAGTGCTTGGAATATGTGATCCAATAATGATTAAATGAGGAGGTGAATTACCCCAAATGTCACTAATATACCTTTGGAAAACCCAGACTGTTTCTTTATAAAAACTCAATTGTTATTTGCCACGCATCCAAGATTCCTTACTAGCTGCAGATGTTTTCCATCGGAAGTGGGTGTCTGACCATGACTCCTAATGAAGAACTAGGATATTTTATTTCAGCCCTTTTAATAGATCAGTGAGGCAAACTAGCCCATTCATTCCAGGGCTCAGGCAACTTGTATATGAATATTTCCCTACATTTTAAATTGTTACCTGTTGGGAATGTGCTGAGACACCCAAAGCTGACTCAGGCAGCCATTTGTACCTTAACATCTGGTCCTTCCAGCCACACAACTGGGTATTTATGTCTGAGGCTTTTTATCTGGCTCTATCAACACACTCCCCAATTAATCCTGTCTATAATTGGGCAAGCCTACTTAGAAATATGACTCAGTCACTCCCACCTCAGTCAGGAAACATTGAGAAGGATGATGGGAGTTTTATTTTTATATGTATGTCCAGCAAATTCAAAAAGGTTTTAATAACCATTACTGAATCCTATTAAATGGAAAAACAGCAGTTGTAACCAAACTTTCTGTACACCCTCTTGTCGCCACAAATCCACCTATGCACACGCACAATATCTGCCTCCCAGACACCCCACACCTCACACCTGAGAATAATTTTCAAATATAACCATCCCATGTAACCTCTTAACTAACCAACCCAAATCTCACAACCCCAGCAGAGGCAGAATATTGTGGTGGAAATGACCTCGGGTCAGTGAGGAGGAGACCTGCTACCAACCAGCTCCTGGACATTCCCCTGACCCTGCCCTTGAAGCTTCATTTCCATTTCCTGCAAGGTGTGGATTTTGAGGTGATCATATACAGTCTCCTCCATTTGTAATGTTCTATTTGGTGCACATGCTCGGGTGAACGTAGCTATTCACTGTTTCTATGTCCCTCCTCCATGTGTTTACACTTCTTAGCCTTTCTCCTTTTCCTGTCACTTCTGCTAGATGTGAACGTCTTGAAGGTACATCCTACAGGCCACACTGCTTTAGAAACATGCCCCACCGACGTAGCCTCAGGAAGCTCTCACTTTTTACCACTGGCATCTGGCAAACTGCCCCTTCCCCTCTCTAACAAACCCGAGAGACCAGCATTTGCTCCTGCAGAGCATCTGCGTTGCTTCTGGCTGATCTCACTGGAGGATGTTTTACGGACATGTGATAGGTGCTGCTGTGTTCATAGGCTCATGAGGTGAGACTGGTCCTCCCACCATTTTCAGAGAAAAGCTACAATCCCATGGACAGACCTGTCCTTGAGTGGGAAATAGGAGGGAAAGCTGAGCAGAGCCCCATCCCAGAAGAGCCACTTGCTCCTTGCAAACAGAGTTGTTTATTGGTGAAATCACTCACATCAGATCTAGCAGCCGTGTATGCAATCACAGCATGTCTAGCTTGGAAGTTGTCAGGAAACCACATGCCTCCAGATGGGAAGAGATATGCCCAAAGTCATCTATCTGGTGAGGGACGTGGCATTTAAGGTCTAGCCATCTGTCCCTCCCCTTCCCAGCACTGTAGGACTTAGAATTCCAAGTACAGAGAGAAAAGGTGGAAATTTCAGGCACTGCAGGCAAGCACGGCTGTTTGCAGAACTTTATCCAGGACATGTCTAGCACTGGGCCGTGGTGCTGGGAATTCCGGGGCAGAGCCGTCCCACCTCTAGAACGCCACCACAGAGCAGAGAACTCTGCAGGCATGAGACAGACCTCCACAGCCGAGCAGGGGAGTTAGGACTCGCCTCATTTCTCTCAGTTTGGGGCTCTGTGTATCTGCTCTCTCAAGGATCTTTTCAAGTAGAATCAATTTCTCATTCAAACCAAAACGTCCTGGAGGATGTTTTAGGGACGTGTGGTAGGTGCTGCTCAGAACCAGCAGGGCTGAGGGAAGGGCACCAGAGCACCAACCCTGGGGTTGGGTCCCTGACATGGCGAGATCGCAGGCCACAAAATCACGGAGGATTGTCACTGCACATACATATCTCAGAGCAGAACTCCTCAAACTTGCATGTTTGTAGGAAATCGCCTGGGACTCCAGAAATGCAAATCCGGGTTCTGCAGGTCTGAGATGGGACCTGAGATTCTGTGTTTCTGTGAGGCCTCTAGATGTCGCTGTTGCCAGCCTGAGGACCACGCTTGGAGGAGGAGGGCACCGCAGGTCATCTGGTCTCAGAGGGTGAAGCACGTTTCTCCTTGAGTGTCCATCTTGGACTAAGATCAGCTGACTGTGGGACTGGAGCCCTGTTTTGAGAAAGATTGGAAGAATGTAAAGCAGATTCAAGACTCAGAGACAAAGTCCTGTAATGAGTTAACGATGTCTGGTGTGAGGGAGAAAGGGCCGCATTCCATTATCCTTGAGTTATTGTCAGGTCCTCATTCCTAGAATAGTTGGCTCGGAGGGTTCCCCGCAATAAATATGGTTCCACCAGATGTTTTCTGGAAGGCTAGTCGAGGTAGCTGTGGCCTCATGAAAAGGGAACTTGGTTTGGAGTCAGAAGTTCTACACATGATTCCCATGAGGCTTTCTGAGTCTCTCTGAGCCTCAGTTTCCTGCTTTGTAAAATGAAAATAATAAAGCCTAAGAGATCTTAGGGAGATTCCACTTAATTAGAGACCGTAAATTCATGAAATTACACAGATTAAAAGTTACCATTTTATGTCCTGCGATTTACTAAGCAGGGATAACGGGTGCTGCAATATGCTGAAATTCATGCCCTGCAATATGCTGAAATTCATGCCTTTCATATACCTGTAATTTGGCACGTGTGTGTGTAAATATATAGGTTAGATTCCTAGAAGCAGAGTGAATGCATTTGAAATTCTGATAAACATTAGCAGATTTCCACCCACGGAATGGGAATTTGTGCCCATTTGGCCCTCACGTCAGTCTGTGTCCCCACAGCCTTGCCAACAGACTGTGCTGTCAAACTGGATGTCGAAACCACTTCCGCCACTTAATCTACTGAACCCTTTTATTAATCAGGTCTATTTCTAAACGTCCTAGTTGTGTTATGGTCTGTTTGCCTACTCAGGTATCATCACCACTGTTTTTATTATTTGGGTTGTAAATTCACATCATTGTCTGGAAGGGCTAATTCTTCTTCACTGCTCTTTCAGATCTCTTTCCGGCTCTCCTTGCTTGTTTACCTTTCCACAGGGACTTCAGAATTGCCATTTCCCGATTCCAGGCAAGGAGAAGGCAGAGGTCTCTGTTATTTCCTTTATTTGGATTAAATTAAATTTGTAAATTAAGGAGAATTGGCCTCTTTATAATCATTGTCCCGGTAGGAGAGCATAGTAGGTCTTCCCATTTGTTGAGCTCTACCTTTGTGTTGTTTGTGTCATTGCTGAGTACGTTTCACACTGAGTAAAATTGACAAGTGACAAGGCAAGAGGACCAAGGCTAACAATTATGAAGGCGAAAAGCAGGTAAACCTGCCCCAAAGTGAAGGGGGCTTTGACTAAATCCTGGCATAGTGGTGAGAGGAAGATTAAGTCAGCAAGGAAAAGGGATGGAGAAGAGGCATTATTATTTAGATTTAATGCTTTCTGTCGGTTGTCTCACCGGATCCTCATTGCACACATCATAACAGTATAATAATAATCGTAGGCCTGCCTTGAGGATTATTTTATCCAGAAGCTAACACCTGCAGAGTGTTTAATATGGTGTGAGCCACACAGAAAGGACTCAGCAAATGTGAGAGATTATAATGCTGCTGAGGATGAAGAAGGAGGGTAAGTCAAGGCTCTGACACATGAAATAATTTGCCAAAGTTCTTACAGATCCGTAGTTCAAACACAGGTCAGCCAATTTCTAAAGTCCGCGCTCTTTGCACTGTATCATTCTGTCTCTGGGGAAGTTAATTTAATTCAGTTTAATAAGTGTTTATTAAATATCTGCTCTAAACAACTTGACTATTATGTTCCATCCCAGAAGTCACATTGGTGAAGGCCCATCTATTGAAAAATAATGGAAACAAATGCCGCCTACCTTATGTAGAAAATGTAACAAGGGAGTGTTTACCAGCTAACGTGACTGGTCACGGAGGGGCCAGAGGAACACTGGCCAGATTCTGAGATCTGAATGCCGTCAGGCTGATTACTTTTTCCTCTCCCGCCTCTTGCTCTAGCTGGGGCCTCCCCGTCTGCGCCTCCCTCATCTCCGCTTCTGCACTTTACGCTTAGGCAGGCGGTCCTGGGGGTCTGGGCTCACGTCATTGCCCCAGGCTCGCATCCTCACATCAAACCCTGCAGTCCAGCTCCAGTTGGAAAGCCCCCCAGGAAAGCTCTGATCGGCCAGGCTTGGGCAGCCCTCTCCCGGCTGTGGCCAGGGGCCCCGGTGGTGACTGGCAGCCCCGCTCGAATCCCACAGTCGCTCTGGCGGGAGGGCAGTCAGTTGCCCAGCTGAGAATCGGAGGCATTTTCAAGGATGTTGGAGCTTTGGGCACAAGGAACAACAGATGACAATGACAAAAATAAATGACAGTGCAGCCACTCAGCTGGGCTATTATGCAGCCCTTTCAAAGCACTTTTAATTTTAATATGACATAATAACATGGGAAAATGTTTCTGCCATGATAATAGGTTAAGAAAAGCTGAATAGCCAACTGTATGAACACGGCTGTGTAAAAGCGAGAAACAAAAACCTGTTCATAGAGAAAAGACTGAAAAATTAAAATTAAAAAACTCCACCAAATACGAGTACTAATTATCTTCAGACGGTGTGACAATTAGTGATTTTTCTCCCACCTAGTTTCTTTATTATTGTTTCTGTTGGGATAGCACTTTATATTTATTCCCAAAAGTTTCCTTTTTAAATTATTTATTTGCATCAAAGCAGTGCCTTGTGTCAAAAAGCAGCAGCCCCTCACCCACCACCACCAATACCCAATGCCTTAACCCCGCTGTCCGGATCAGTCACTGAAGTTTTGTACTGTTTCTTCTAAGTAGCGTTTTTACATAGTAGGCTTATATTTCTAGGTCTTGTTTGTCCAGCTTAAACAGTATCTCTTCATGTCTCTTCTTATTATTTGAAGATTGAACTCTAAAGTCATGCAAACATGCATATGCTTCCCTTTACCCCCATTGTCCCTAAATAATTATGCTGAAATTATTGTCTAAGTCAGTTAAGGGCAGATCGTATTACTACCGTGATGTAAATACTGTTCACTGTGGGGCCCGGCTCTGTCCCTCTTTCTTGCTCCCCTCTCTTCTTTTGCTGAAAAGCATCCTCAAGTGGGTGAGGATAAATATGTAGAGTCTTTATATATTGAAAAATGTCTTCTACCCTCCTCCTTGATGAATACCTTAGCTAGACAGAGAATTCTAGATTGAAAGGTATTGAGGGGATTTCCCCAATCATGTCCAAAATCCACTATTGCTATTGAGAAACCCAGTGTCATTCTTGACTTTGGGACCCATACTTTTCCTCTCTTTAGGAGCTGCTCTTTAATGTTGTAATGTTTCAAAATTAAATGTCTTTTTTCCCCACTCATTATGTTGGTGCCTAATGGGCCCATTCAAACTGGAGGTACATTCTTTTTGGGTCTGAGAAATGTCTGTGCTTCTCAATTCCTTCCAATTTTCTCTGCTCTCTCCTCTGGAAATGTTAAGGTGATAGGAGACATTCTGGGTCAATTCTCTAAGTTTATTTTTTCTGCTATTGCCCATTTCTTTCATGTTTTATAATTCTTTCTTGGTGTTATTTCTACTGGCTTATTTTTTAAATGTTTTAATTTCTAGAAGCTCTTGCTGCTTTTCAGGTCTTTTATCAGAGTTTTCATATTTGGCTATGGTTACAGTATCTTTTCTTTTGTTCATGAGGATATTCTGCTGTTCTGTTTGTTGAGATTTTCTGTTCCCGTGAGAACTTTTTGTTTTCTCCAGGAGGTTAATCTTTCTGTTTGTTTCCTGCTCCCTGTTTTATGTTAAAGCTTTCCTCGAGTATTTGATGATCCTTTATTTTATGTTCATGTTTAATTTGGGGGTAGTGGTGATTGTCAGCTGCCGAGTTTCTAAATAAGGTGACCAAGGGGTGAGGCGGGCTTCTCCCTGGAGGAATCCCAAATGCCTGGACGTGGAGGTCTTTGCTCCAGAAAAGAATTCTTCGGTCACAGTGAGCAGAGGGGCTAATGTCTTAGGTAGGCCGAGGAAGTGGTGCTGGGGTTCCCATGGCTCAGCACGTGGACTTACTCCTCCCCTTGCCGGCCCCTCACTCCTCCCTTGGGGTATCCCACTGCCTGCCGGGGGTGGGCAGTGGAGGTGGTGGGGGCCTGGGAGGAGACGGTGGCTCCACAGGGCTGGTCAGGGAATCGGGGGCGAGGTCCGGCCTCTCTGTATAACACCTTTCAGCCATTCGTCCTTTCTTAGGTGCTCCCCAAGCTTAGCCTTTTGCTGTGTGAGACTCTTGGGGTACCTGTCAGGCGCATGGGTCTCCTTTCCCTCTCTGTAGGCAACTGAGGGTGACCTCCCCGCTCTGCCTGGTCATGGGCTCTCAGGCATCTGCTTTCTGTTTCTGAAAACTTGTCGGTTACTATTCTCTCTGTCCTTCCAAGTTAATTCCTTTAAAAAGATCATTTTGCAATCATTCCGGGGGACCCTCTGGAGAGGATCAAAACACATGCAGTCAGCTCCCCTGATGAATCCAGTGTCTGACTTACTATCCTTGTTTTAAAATGAGCATACACTGTGTTTATAATGGAGAGAATACAATTTAATTTTTAAAGTGGATAATTAAAAATCAATAAGGAAAAGAAAGACCAACAATGAGACAGAAAATGGACACAAGAGTTGACATGAGTCATTGTTTGGCAGTGCCCCAAATCTAGAATTTAGGGTTTGAAAATGAAAATAGAAGTCTCAGTACAGGGTTGTTCCCTCCTTCCGGCCAATGGAAGTATGTTGCAGTAACAGCCCCAGTGCCCGCTCTGGAAGGGGGGACATAGGCTGCTCACTCATTCATTCCTTCATTTGACCTCTACCCAGAGCCCCTCGGGGAGCTGAGCTGCCCCTGGAGAGCGGGGGCCTCCGGAAAGGAGCGAAGACCCCCAGGGGCACTCTGAGCAGCTTGGTGACACCTGGCAGGGGATTCCCTGAGGTTATGGAGGGAAGGCTGCTGATTCGGTAAAGTGGGTCGTTCCTGAGGAGATGAGAGAGTTCAGCGTCAAACCTGAGATGGGGGGCAAAGACCAGCGATGGGCAGGCCTTGTGCCCTGGAGTTGAGGGGGAGGCATGACACTGTGAGACAAGGGTCAGGACCCTCGTGGTGGGCTGTGCCCCTGTTGGAGAGGTTTATGTAGGTGCCCCCTTTTGCAGAATCCAGCATGAGAGGCCGGCGGCGATGAGCTGCTTCAAGGAGCCAGACTGGGCTGAAGTGCTTCCTGGGTTGAAAACGTTTCTGTCTTTTGGACAGAAAGAATCATATAATGTACCCGACTCCTGTTCGGTTCTAGCTTCCGGGAAGCCTGAAGTCAACGTTGCAGCCGCCAGGCCCTCCGTGAGCGGACTGCCCCCCCCTTCCTCACAGAGACAGAGGGGATCCAGGGGACAGCATCTCAGGGTCCCCTCTTCCCCACCCACTAGATGCTCTGCATGTGCTCCCCCCTCTTCCCTGTCACCTTGCCTAACGCCAAGGCCTCCGTCCGGGCTCTGCGTCGCATGTCCTTCAACTGCCGCCTCATTTCCTGTGACTCCACGTATGGGCCCTCGTGCCCGCTGTTCTACATTCAAACTTCTCTCTTTTGCTGACCTGAGTGGATATTTTTCAGTCTTTCCTTACCTCTTATGACAGTGCCGCATTCTCCTTGAACTGCTGGCCTTGACTTGCATCTGCCCACAGGCTCCGGGACGGATGCTTTCGCTCCTCCCCCGGGGCCATTCATTCCTTTTCAGCATCCTTTGCAGGCTCCCCCCCATCCGTCCGTTAGGTGGCGCTCTCGCCAAGGTTTATTCTCCAGCTCCAAGGTTTAGACTCCAGGTCCAGGCACAACTCTCGGAGCCCTAAAGGATCTACAGATGGACTTAGAGCGGTCTGGGTATCCCCTGGCGAAGCACACGCGCGCGCGCACACACACACACAGCAGAAAATAGCTTTCCGCCTGCTCTCTAAGGGGCCCGGCAGCCAGGCGGGAGCCCTGGCATGGGCACAGTGTAGGTCTTCTGGTCAAAGGTCCCCCTGAGCTCCAGCCCTTTGTCCCCGCAGACATCTCTAGAGCCGCAGGGCCAGGGAACAGCTCCTCCTCTTCCTACCCAAACCTCTCCCAGCCTCCCTTACCTCAGGGAACAGCACCGTCGTCCGCTCAGCTGTGCGGGTAAAACACCCTCGCGTCACCCTGGACTCCCCCTCTCCCCACTGCCGTGTCCACACAGGCTGCAAAGCACCTCTCTGCCCCTCTGGTCTGCTCCTCTCCAGCTCTTGCACAGAAGACCCCAGCCCCGTTCACAGTCCCACTGCACCAGCCGGACGCGCCCTTGGTGCAGGTTTCCCAGCAGGCTCTGGCTCGTCCCTCCCCATCGATACTCCGGGAGGACGGATTAACAGCTTTTCTGGAAGCTTCCAGACCTCCCTTGCAGGCCTTTTCTTCCCTGCGCTTCTCCGCTTTGTGTAAGGACTCATCTTCCCCTAAGTTCTTCGTTCCCTGGTCATCAGAGGGCTCTGCGTCCCGGATTGGACCCCCTGATTCTGTTGCGTAGTTAGCGTGTGCACATTCTTCAGGATGCCCCCTCCCCAGGGAGGCGTCTGTCACCTCAGAGCTGGAAGGGGCTCAGAGAAGAGGAAGAAGCAGAGACTAGTCGTGGCTGCCCCTCCGTGCCCGCCCTCTGGCAGGCACGCCTGTGGCTCCACCCCAAGAGAGGAAGACCTGGCTCGGTACCTGCCGCTGCGCTCGGGGATGGGCTGTCGGGGTGACCACACACACTCCCCTTGCGCTCCTGAAACTGCCCTGCAGGCAGCTGGTCACTCCTGGGAGCTTCCCACACCTCCACCCTGCAGGCTGGGGACAGAAGAGACGCAGAGACGCGGGCCCTAGGCAGGCCTTTTTCTGGTCTGAAACCACCCTGGGGAGATGCACTCCAGGTCTGGTGGGTTCTTTGGTTTGGGGAAGAATCGGACTGCACCCAACACCCCTGAGCTTGAGACAGGACCTCCCCGAGGAGCCGGTGGCGGTCCCGCCCCCACACCAAGACGGGCTGCTCCAGCCCTACAGGCGCCCTTATTCAAACAGTGCGCAGGCCTAGGAAGCCTCTGCCCGCTCCCCCCTCAGACGCCCAGCGCTTTGCCCTTCGTGGCCCAATGCCCGCCTGCAGAGGGAGTAACCCCACCCAGCACCTCTGCTGGGTCGTGAAGCCCCTGCACGGTGGCCTGCACAGATGGCACCCACCCTGCCCCCTGTGGAGGCACAGCCCGAGGCGGTGACTCCTGCAGGGCTGGGGCCATGCCTGAGGCCCCTTGCTTTCCTCCAGCCCTGGGAAGGGGGGAGGTAAGGACGCTGGAGAATAAGACCCAGCAGCCTGAAGCAGAGCCCGGCTGCCCCTTGGGATGCTGGGACGGGAAAGGCTGGGTCAACAGCAGGGGGCGCTCTGAAGACACTGGAGTGTTGCCTGTTGAATGACAGCAGATGCTCCGTAGAATTGGCTGTCCAATGGGTGTTTTGGAAAATAAATAATGGGCTTTGGGAAGGAGTGAAAGTGTAGGCAGGAGGAGGAAAGAAAAGGAAGGGAGGTAGGGGCAGACAGGGCCGAGTAACTCTTGTAAATGGAAAACATGGTTATCTGCTCCACGCTTTACATCCCCATCTCGTGCCAGGGACCAGGTACATATAACCACAAAATCCTTCTGGGAACAATGCCCCGCCAAAAATAGGGCGCTCACACGGACACTTCGGGATGGGCATGGCTAGTGAGGAGGGTGGCCAGGGGGCAGCCGGGGCCTCCCTCAGCCACAGGACGATCCAGCTCTGTGCACCTGCCGGGCAACAGATTGTGTGCCGGGCATTTCAGATGCAGGGAGCGATGAGAAAGGTCCCTCTTGCTCCACTCTCAGGCTCTACCTGCCCACCTCCCCTCAGGAACTCTACTCAGAAGGGGAGACACGTTACATCCCCACACGTGGAGGGCAGATCTGTGACCTGACCCAAGTCAGTGAGCAAGTTAGTGGATCTGGGACCAGTCTGTGCACGGACCAAAGAAGTGGGCTTCAGTTTCATATGGATGGACAGAGACAGAGACAGAGATAGACAGAGACAGAGACACGCAGATATGCATATGCACATACACGCGCATGGACTCCTGCACCTGTTGCCTGTACGACCCACACTCTTTGGCCCTGGGGACACTAACGCAATCAGGTGGGCTATCTCCCACCTTTTAGTGCCTATTTAGGCTGAGCAGAGATGCTCCCAAGTCATGGATGGAAAGCCCCTCCCTCCACAACCATGTCTGCAGGCTGTTCACTTTGTCAATACAAAGCTACCCTGCATGGCCTGGATTTGCCCCACTTTATTCTGTGTCAGGTGGCACCAGACCAGCTGGCGCTTGTGCTAGCCCGGCCACCCTATTCCCCACTCCTCAGGCAGGATGGCACGTGCTCTGTACACAGAAGTTGGCTGGCCTGCTCAGGGGCCTCTCTTCAGACTAATTCTTCAGAAGCACCTGTACAAGCACGGTGGCCCCCCATGCAGCTCGTACCTTGTGATTCAAAGGCTCCAGGCCTCTGCCCCAGTGAGCTCTGAGCTCCTTTGGGGCTGCCCCCATGGTGCTTTGCGCGCCAGAGATTCCAAGTGTGGGACCCGCACCCGACCAATTGCAGGTGCCCCGTGAAACCCTGATAAATGCATGTGCGTGTGGGTGGAGTTCCTAAAGGCCCAGGAGCTTGTCTGCCCACATCTTCCCCTCCCTGCGAGTATCTCCCTGATCGGGGCCCACCAACTGTCCCCAACCACACTTTGACCCAGTGACCATCAGGTGACTCTACACTTTTCCTGGAGGAAATCGCCCCTGTGAAATGGCCTTCCTGCCAGGAAGGCGATGCCTCCTGGGGACACCCCTTGCTCAGTCTCATGCTGTCTGGCTGCCCCTGTTCTTGGCGTAATAGTTCCCAAGATCGTCATTCTGCAGGAGAAGGAATGATGTTTTGCAGTGGCAAGTGTCTGGCAAAGCCTTTGGGTTTAATCAGAGCTGTAACACTTTGGGTTATAATCAGAAAGTGATTATTAACTGCCCCCTGCCTCATCTTTCCCATCTACAAAATAGGCTATTATTACCTAGCCTCAGTCAAGAATGCAACTTTATCATTTAAAAGTGGTCGCCCCCACCACGAATGACCTACGACTTCCCCAGCATGGGCTCAGCTCACCGTATTGCCTTCATTGCCTTTATGAGCAGTCATCTCCTCTCACCCTCAGCAATGAGCCCCCTACAGTCCTAGAATCCCAGAATAAGCTCAGAATTCATGTTTAGGGGCAGAACACACTAGCAAAAAGCACTGGTATTCAAATCAGACTGACCTGAGCTCAAATGCTGAATGTGCCTCTTGGATGCCAAGATTGAAGTACTCAGTTTTCTGATCCATAGAATGGGCTGCTTGCTATGTGCCTAGAAGGAGGATATGGAAGAGAAGCTGCATGAATAGCAGTTTCTGGCCTATAGTATATCCTTTTATGATAACTATGGATATTCACTAATAAATAAATCCTAAGAAAATACTGCAAAAGAAAAGTTAAATCCATGTAAATCCTAGGTTACAGCATTTTCAGTAAGAGAGAAAAATATTTTAAACTTAGTTGTCCAAAAACAAGAGAATAGTTCATTATAATATGAACTCCTTGGATCCAGAAGTTTTACTGCTAGGAATATATTCTACAAAAATACTCTCACCAAGAGTCTCCAGGGAAATATGCCCAAGAACTTTGGCTGCAAGATTAGTTGCACAAGAAAAATTTGGAGACAGTATTTTAAAATTTCATGAAGCCATGCCTAAACATGAGTATTTCACAACATGGAAGAATAGTCATCGTATTGTTGAGAAAAAAGCAAAAATTAACCAACAAAAAACCAGGTTGCGGGACACTATGTATAGTGTAAGCCCATCTTTGAAAAGAAAGAAGAAAAAAAAGAAACAGAAAATGCTATGTATTGCATGTGCATCATAGAGAAACATTTAGAAGTTGACACATTTTATTTATTTATTTATTTATTTATTTATTTTTCCACCAACCATGTTTAATGTTTTTACACCCCCATTTTAAACAACATAAACAGTAGTGTCGCATTTTCCTGATGACCTAAGTTCACCTTTACGAGCATGCCGCAAAATATAGCTTCTTTAGCTAAGGAGCTGTATAGGGCTGATGGCTTCCTCCTATGCACTGCTAATAAGTTATTTTGCTATCTTCAGATTTGCTGACAGTAGTATGACTCTCAACTTTTGCGTTCAGGATGGATTCTGCATCCTTCTGTTTAGTAGGCAATAGTGAAGGTTGCAAGTAGAAATTTATAACCAAGCTTATTAAGTTGTTAAATGCTTCACAGAAGTTTCTTGAATTGATGTATATTACCAATTTTCAGTGCCTCTTATTTTTTCTGCCTTAATCATTTTCTGAGTTGGTTTAGTGTTTTTTTAATAAATTTGTGTGTTTCCAGTGAGGACCCTAGGACCTTGTCTCATTATTAATTACACCAGCATTCTCACAGGCAAAAAGGAATCACCAAATAATTTCTGGCCAGGAATGGTTAAGATGGTAGCATGCTCACAACTGGTTGGGTGCTCCAGTATCATCATTTATCAGCTATTCCAAAATCCAAAAAGCTCAGAAAAATATTTTCTTGAATTCAGTGCAAAGTTATCCTGATATTCGAGAGTAATAGTTGTTACCCCAGTTAATGTGAAATCTCTTAGGTTTCACTGCAAAATATTAGTGTCTTTAATACCTCTTCAGGAGGTTGAGTGATGGTTACATAGTCTATGTAGTTTATGATTATTTTCTAAAATCCAAAAAACTTTGAATTCTCAAACAGATTTGGTGCAGGGTTTCAGATAAGAAACTGTAGACAAAAATCAGGGAGGTGCTTTTAAAAACACCTTTCTGTGGTGTCTTGTTACCCACAGGTTATGTAGGAAAACAGGGTATTATGCCAGACTTGATGCCAAGAGAACAAGGTTCCCTGTTACCCCCATTACTTCATTTGTATTATTTTTTATTTTTATTAGTTTTATTTTGGTATCATTAATCTACAATTACATGAAGGACATTATGTTTACTAGGCTCCCCCCTTCACTAAGTCCCCCCCCATCCTCGTTCACAGTCACTGTCCATCAACATAGTAAGATGCTGTAAAATCACTACTTGTCTTCTCTGTGTTGCACAGCCCTCCCTGTGGCCCCCCCCACACTATACATGCTAATCGTAATGCCCTCTTTCTTCTCCCCACCCTTATCCCTCCCTTCCCACCCATCCTCCCCAGTCCCTTTCCCTTTGGTAACTGTTAGTCCATTCTTAGGTTCTGTGATTCTGCTGCTGTCTTGTTCCTTCAGTTTCTCTTTGTTCTTATACTCCACATATGAGTGAAATCATTTGGTACTTGTCTTTCTCAGCCTGGCTTATTTCACTGAGCATAACACCGTCTAGCTCCGTCCGTGTTGTTGCAAATGGTAGATTTGTTTTCTTCTTATGGCTGAATAATATTCCATTGTGTATATGTACCACATCTTCTTTATCCATTCATCTACTGATGGACATTTAGGTTGCTTCCATATCTTGGCTATTGTAAATAGTGCAGCGATAAACATAAGAGAAGTTGACACATTTTAAATTGTAAATGGTAGAGATAAATTTTCAGCATTGTGTACTTTTGCATTCTTTGAGTTTTATTTAAAAATTTATAACTTTATAGTTTGAAGTGTATAATTTAAAATGAAAATAATGAAAGCTTTTGAAAAGGGTGGACACAGACAAGTAAATGCCATAAAATTTTGCGAGTAAGGAAGCTCTAAGAAGACAAAGCGCTTTCAACAAAGAGAACAGCTTACAGCTGAGGCAGGTCTGCGAAGAATGACAGTCCCTTAGCGGTGACCACAGACCACGGCCTCACCCACCACTTCATCAGTCCCCTAGTGGAAGTCAGGAACGTGGCTGAGTGCCCACCATGTGCTGGGAGGGGCCTTGAGAGACCTTTCATTTCATTGTCATGGCAATCCTATAAGCCACCAGAGCTAGCAGAGGCCCCACTTAGCACGTGAAACCCAATTACAATCAATTAAAAGAAAGCTTGCGTTGGCAGAAGGAGGCTCCCTAAGAGATGGCTTCTGAATGTGTTGCTAATGGAGACCTAGCAAATGCCTAAATAATCAAGGTGCCTGGGGTGTGTGCATGAGATGGGCAGATTTCCACAGACAAAACCAAACCAATAGTATTGTAACCTGAGTGAAAGGTGTGGTCTGTACAGTGTATGAAAAGAGAGGTGGGCAGAAAGGGCTTATCCAGTTCTATCCATGAGATGGAGGGTCTGTAAGTGACAGACACGGGTGACATCGTCACCCAGAGGAACACTGTAAGGGGAAAGTGACAGATATTAAAACTATATGACTTTATTATAAAACATTTTATATTTATACATAAATTGCATTAGCTATATCATTGCATTTTCTGCACACCTACTATGTGTCAAGCCCTGTAGATGCTAGAGTGCTTTAACATAGTTTTAAATTTAAAATAACCCTATGACATAGGACTATTGTCCCCCACATTTTATGGTGAGAAAACCAGTCCCTAGAGCATTTTCTAAGCCAGACCGTCAGCTGGGAAGTGGGGGGGGCAGGAATTGAAGATAAGCCTCTCTGCTTTGGGCCCTGGTCTTCTCTCCTGCATCCCTGTGCTGCCCACCTGTCCTCAGAGAGGAGATCAGCTGACTGTCCTTCCTCACCTGGCATAACCCTCACTCTCCTGGACGACGAGGAAATGGCTTTACTCAGCATGAAACACTGGACTGGTTGATTTATGGACAGAAAATGCTTCTAAGCCCTTGACAGATTTCCCAGGTCAATATCATTGTGTCCCCTCTGTAGATTCCAACTCACACATCTAGACAAACAGAAATGGTTCACAATTCCAATCCTCTGGGAACATGCGAAAATAAGTTTGAAGTGCTGTACACGGGCGGCATGTCCTTCTGGAGAGCGTTGCCATGACTCAGCAGTCTGACAGCTGTGCCGATGGGAAACCTGTATTCGCAGGAGCAAAGGGCTCATTCGTTGAACGTGCACAAAACTGTCGGACCTCTCGGTGCCCAGAGGAGTTGCGTCAGAAAGAGGCTGACAGGTTCTTTTGTGCGTGTGTGGCGCTAGTGGGAGGTGGTTGGCATGGGAGCAGGGAGGGGATAATTGGATGGGAACCTGAAGAGTGCATAGCTAGCAGGGCCCTGGGAGTGTCTGGGCCAGTGGTTCTCAGTGTCAGAGGAGGCCTGCCTGCATTGAAATCAGCAGGGAGCCGGTTAAAAAGACAGTTTCCTAGGCCCCTCCGTCATATTTTGAATTGGTAGTTGTGGCTAAGTCCCTGAAATCTGTAGTTTTAACACATTCTCCAGGCTATTCTAATGTACAAAGTGCTGATCTAAACCTCTGGTATTGCACCTGCAGAAGTGATGGTGTGACTTAGGGGGACCCAGAGATTAAGTAGCTGTCCTTCAACCAAAGCACTCCTTGCAGTCAAGGCGTTAGCGTCCACGTTCCCCACACCCCCAGGGAAGAATGCCCGAGTGATGCATGAATGGGGCAACGATGACTCAGAAGAGCCAGCCGCCCAGACGCACACTGCTGCCACATTTCAAGGCTCCCAAACACAAGACACGGAGGACAGAAACCAGCGCTGCTAGTTTAAGGGGCAGATTCCTTCTCCCATTTACTTTAACATCTTCACGTACTGACCTGCAGACTGTCTGTTTGTTCCCCAAACACCTCTCGTTCTTGCTAGGTACCAGGAGGAAAGCCTTGTTTTTTTATTGCCATGGCAACAAAGCATGGCACCACAATAGGCTGTTTTCAAGTGTTAGATGTTCTGAAACGGCAGGCTCAGTTTCGGGAAATGGGAATGCTGGCGGGGTCAGCGACAATCGCCAGCCTTCGTGCATCCGTGGGGTGGCAGGCCTCCAGAGGGGCCCTGTGCCAGGAACTTATCTCTGAGGCCAGAGGACACATGTTTGGACCATCTACCCCAAGCCTGGGTCCTGAGCAGACCTGAGGGCCAGCCTGGCTTTCGGCCACACACCCAGCCGAGCCTCCCGGGTCAACAGGCCGTTGGCAGTTGCCTGCAGGGACCGTATGCGGGGCAAGGCCTGACCGGTGCCATCGTCTGGGGGCTGATGTGCGTGGGCCTGAGCCATGGAGGAAGTGCTGGTCCATCTGAAGGGAACCGAGCTGTCGGGTCCCTCCTTGGCTTGTTTCCATTGGGTGCATCTCCCCCACCTACAAAACTGAAGAGAGGTTAGGCCCAAGCCTGCCCTTTCTGGGACAGGATGGATAGCAGCACCTGCACCTGGAGGCAGGCTGGTTCTTTGGCCGCACTGGTGCCCACGGCTGGCGCTCTCCTTGTGGGTCCAGTGTGGTTCCGCACCAGACAGCTCGTGGTTATTACCTTCTGCATCTACTGCAGTGTCCGGTGCCTGCGGAGCACTCTTTCATGTGTAGTAGGCGTTCCAAGATGAAGTTCGAAGTAAAAGGGCATGTGTGTGTGTGTGCGTGTGCCTGGTACATGTGTGTTTTGGGTGATATGGGCCTGGCTTACTTGAAATGATAGGAAAGGAGAAATCTGAAAGCTGTTTTAAGGCATCTCCAAGGGAAGCTGTCGCAAACTCTGGTTGACTGTGTAAGCCGCTAAGAGTTTGTTTAAATTCCAGATTTCAGGTCCCACACCTGGGGTTTCTGATTCAGCCAGGCTGGGAGAAGACCCAGGAATCTTTTGAATCCAGGCCCCGTGGACAATCCGACACACAGTCAAGAATCTGGTAGTGGATTAAAATGAAAGGGTGAAGGAGGCCTAAGCGTTCGCGGCTCTACCTTAACGTAGTTCACAGCCCAAGTTAGGAGTTAAAAGCTGTGCGTATCAACCAGTTAAGTATGGAAAGAAGCACCCTAGAAGAGGGTGCCAGTTAGATGCAAAGCAAGTTCATCCAGCGCCCAAACCCAAGAGTCACAGAATGAGGACCTTGAGGCTGTCGGGCGCTGTCAGGCAGGGGTCTGTGGAGACGTGGGGCTTGAAATGGAAGTGGACCTTGAAGGGCGACCACAACTTTCTTGGCAGAGTTGGAGGAGGCATTTATGGACATTAGTCTTTTCTCTCTACCATGTTTTTAAACTCTAGAGGGTTTACGAGCAACACTGTAACCTGGTGAGGACCAGCCTCGGGACGATAATTTTCTGCCCCTTCCACCACCTCGGAGTTGGGGGCTCTGCTGTAGGATGGATGTAGGCCCCTGTACCCCGATTCTCAGAGCAGTCCCCATTCCCACAGTTCACTCCCAGGCGGCCATACTCTGCATCAACCAGTTTTGTGTGGCTACTGACACAGCTGGGGATAGAGATACAGATGGACACGGAGGTGACGCCAGTGACAGAGCACGCGAAGATGGCAAGCGTCACCTGCAAACAGGAGCGGCCTCCACACACTCCCTTATACTCCTGACTGTCCTTGAAGGCATTCACTCGGGCATGAGTTCTTCTAGATTTAATGTGAGGTGAAGAGAAACACGAGCCTGGGAAAAGTAGGAAGAGGCCTATATGGCTTTATAAATAAAGCATCTGGTGTCAAGGGGTTACTTAGGAAAATCGAAGGGAGCAAGGTAAGAATCTGCTGTGTCAGTGTCGAGACAGGAGAGGAGAAAACCTCAGGAGGTATTAGGAGAATCATACGGGCTTTTTGTATACCTGCCCCAGCCTGGAAGGAGGCATATTAAATAAACGATTAGTACAAAGTGATCCACATGCTGAGCTTCACTCACAGGGGAAAAGAAAGGCAAGGAGCTGTGAACAATTAAGAGCTGCTATGACTGATCAGAAAGCCACGGGGGTGGGGGTTGGGGGACAGCAGCTGCCAGAGGGGGAGGGTACAGGCAACTGGGATGCATGCAGATTCGCCATCCCTGATTTCCAGAGAGCCCAGGAGTGGGCGATGAGCCAGGCCTGCCAGGGCCGAGTCTTCAGAGGGAACAGCAGGGTGGGGACCCAGGGGGCTACAGACAGACAAAGCCTGGGATTGAGTGGCCAGTGCCAAGTATGGTACAGCGAGCTACGTCCTAATGAGTGCGTGGCCACCGCGGATATGTGTAAATCCGTTCTGTCTGCAAGGTATGCTGCCTGAAGCAAGCCTGACCTGCTTAAATAAATGCACAAAGACGGAAACAGGCAGGATGACGTGCACCAGCCAAAAAGTTGGTATGTTTGAATAAATGGACTAGGACACTGACACATTAGAACAAACCCTTTATCAGAACTCGGGAAGCTAGGGTCTATTTCCTGTTATTACAAGGGTTACTGAAAACAGGTACCTTTAACTCATGACTTGCCACATGCTGGGCACCTGTGCTAAGCATTCTACATAGAATAGGCTCCTTTAACCCTCAGAACATCTGTATGATGGGAGTTTATTCTCACTGTACAGGTGAGAAAACTGAAGCTCAGAGAAATTAGATAAATTATCGAAATTTACATCATTTGTAGGTGGCAGAGGAGGGACAACCTAGGTGGGTCTGCCCCTGAGTAAGGCTTGATCGTGCCACCAGCTCACAGTAGAACCTGAGGTGGAGTGTCACTAGATGTCCCTTAAGAGCATGTGGGTGGTGCCTGTGGCAGAAAGAACAAAGACTTGGAACTTGAATCCCTCTAGCACGGTGGTGCTGGATAACCTGTCTGGGCCTCAGGTTCCTCATATGTAAGTAAGAAAATCACACCTGACTCGCAGGCATTCAGTGAGGCCTCGTGGTAGGTGCCTAGAAGCTGGGGCTGTCTGTGAGCTATTCTGGGTGTAAACTGACCTGACTGTACGCATATGACAACCGAAAGATAAAACGGTAGTTCGTGGAAGAAAAATCTTTTTAAAATTAATGTGCTAAGTTAAATTTATTGAAAATTTATTTGTTTCTAAATGTGGTATAGAGGGTGACATGTTACAATAATAAATTTCTTTAAAGGGGGCATTCAGCCTTTGAGCTTCCGAAATGTAGAGAGGAAAGTTATGAAGGCTTTATCCCCTGAAGTCACTCAAAATTGAATTCTGAATCTAATAGCAGATTCCAGAGCCTCTGAGGATGAGGAAATTATCTCCTAAAGGGAATCTGTTTTCAATGAAATAAAATATCTTGTTACCCAATCACTTCCAATAAAGGGAGTGTGTTTATGGAATAGAAATATTTGGAGAAATATATGTCATTTTGTCCTAGGACAGAGAACTTTTAGTTTTTTAGATGCAGCAAGCATTTATCTTTATAACTTCTTCCCCATACCGATTTAAAATCCTTTATTAGTCATGATTTATTTCAAGAGAGCAGGTGAACTCACAAATTGGATGTAAGTCGTTTCTCGATGTCCGTTATTATACTTGATTTGTTCAAAGTCGGTCCTCCCCTTGTTCAGAATTCTCATACGGGGAGACACCCAGGAGGCACCAGGTGGCTCATGGGAACAAAAACTGAACCTCATTCCCACCAAAAATGCAGAAATGAAGGGAATAGGATTGTAACCAAACATCTTTCTCCTCCTAACAACGAAGTAGCTCGGAGATGATGACTTCAGCTGATATTTACTGAGCACATGTAGAAGGTTCCCTAAGGCTTAGGATACACGGTGCTCAACCTCATCATCACGTCCGGTGCTCGAACAGCCCCATGCGGTGCACGCTGACCCTCACCCCCATCCTATAGCCAGGGGGGCTGATGCATGGGGAGGAAGTAACTCCTGGGCCCGTGGTCCTGGCAGAGGGGCATTCGAACCGAGGCAGTCCTGCCCGGAGCCTGAGCTCCAGTGTGCCACACCTGGGCACTTCCTCAGCAGTCGGCCCTCCAAGATTTTAGTTATCATTTTAATCTAATATTTTTACTAACAGTATTAATGCTCGTATTGGTGTGCCCCATTGCTGTCCACAGAGCATTTGGCACACACCCCTTCCCTGGATCCTTCTGACATAACAGGCACAAAGCCTTGCAAATTGGCGCAGCCGCAATGGAAAGCAGTATAGAGGTTTCTCAAAAACTAAAAATAGTTAAAAAGAGAAATACCATACAACCCAGCAAATTCTACTTCTGGGAATTTACCCCAAAGAAAATGCAATCATGAATCCAAAAAGACATGTGCACCCCTATGTTTATTGCAGCATTATTTACAATAGCCAAAATATGGAAACAACCTAAATGTCCACCAATAGATGAATGGGCAAAAATGATGTGTTACATATATACAATGGACTATCACTCAGCCATAAAAAAGAATGAAATTTTGCCATTTGCAGCAACATGTATGGACCTAGAGGGTATTATGCTCAGTGAAATAAGTCAGGCAGAGAAAGACAAGTACCAAATGATTTCACTTCCACATGGAATCTGAAAAACAAACCAAATGAACAAACAAAACTGAAACAGACTCATAAACACAGAGAACAGATTGGTGGTTGCATATGGGATGGGGGTGGGAGATGGGCAAAATAGGTGAAGGGGGAAAATAATTAGTAAGAATGTTCGATGTCTTGATCTGGGCAATGGCCACATAAATATATAAATATGTCAAAGTTCATCAAGTTGTACACTAAGATTTGTGCATTTTATTATATATATCTCAATATAAAAAACTTTTAAACAACAGATAAATAAAAATGAAAAAATAAACAACTATTAAAAAAACTAAATGATGTTGAAAACTGTTCCTAAGTAAAAACAAAACCCAAAAGATATATTTTTAAGGACTGATATATTCTACATAAAATGTGTTAGTATTGGCAAAAAAATACCACTTAAATAATTAAACACAATTGACAAACTGGTATAAAAATGTCCAACTCAGTTCACAGATAGAAGGCTAACTAATATCTAAAGAGCTACTACTAATCAATAAAAGGTCCACAAGCAAATTTCTAAAACAACAGAGTCTGAACAGGAAAATGAATTACAGAGGTCTGTTAAAGATAAGAAATGCTTGACCTCATTCATAAAGAAATGAAAATTAAAAAAGTAGTGTTATCCTTTTTTAACAATTAGATGATATAAAATCAAAGTGTTTGGAAACATTATGTTGGCAATAATGTACAGTAACAGGCACTCCCCTCCCATAACTGGTGGAAATGTAAATTGATAAAATCCCTATTTGAAAACAATGTGGCTTTCAAAATTATTATTGACTTATCTGTCAAAATTGTAAAGTATATATTCTTTTCCTCAGCAATTTCTTTTAAGACTTTATCTCACATATATACCAGCACACGTGTGAATGAGATGTACACAGTTACTCTTTATAGCATTACTTGTAAAAGCCATCTGTTGGAAATTATCAGTAGGGAACTTAAAAAAAAATTATGATACATTCTTATAATTCAATACTGTATGGCTATTTAAAACAGAATCTCTAGGATACTACATATTGTTGGATGAAAAAGCTCAGAGTGTCAAAGAGTCTGCTTAGAATGCCAAGATTTGCTTTTTTAAAGAATAAGAAACATATACACAGGTTTTTGCATATGCATAGAATATGCCTGGCAGAATATACGAGAAACTAGGTAGGGGGCCAAGAATGGGAGACAATCCCTCCCTCTACCATCAGCCCTTTTGAATATTTTTATTTTGTACCACCCATATATTATTTATTTACAAATAAATGACTAAATGTTAAAAAGAGGAAAAATGATATGATAGCGGACTACACGGCATTTGAGTTCTAAGCGGGATGGCTCAGAATTACTCAGTGCCCCCACCCTGAGCCCCCCCATCTCTCCCACTCTGCCACAGTTCAAGACCCATTTTTCTGATTCTTGAGGATTTAAAAATCAGTCCTGTAGCTTTGGGACCTGCCAGATGGTCGGCTCTCTGGGTATTTAACCGAAACTGCATCAGTTCTGAGGTCACTAGGGTATTACTGACTGTTGAGACCAAGGGTCTATGGAAATGAGGAGACTTGACTAGGAATTTCAGAAGGGATTGCCGGAAAACGGTGGGGCTGGGGGCCCGTGAAACCCGATTGCCCACTCACTGCTCTCTCCCTTCAGTCTCTGCCTGCTGGGCAGGCTGCCCCAGCTCCCGGGAGAAAGGCCACCCCCTCTCCCCCTCCCCAGCTGGGAGCTGCCCTTGAAGAGCAAGTCCACACACGGGTGACAGCGCCGTCCCTTCTCCCCAGCAGCGAACATCATTCAGTGGGTTTTGTTGGTTTTAAGATCCATTGTCTCCTGAAATTGAATTTGCCATGTACCATAAGCTTATATGGGGCTTGATGGAACAGAAGTCAGTGAAGGCAGCAGATTCTCCACACAGGCCTGAGCAGCAGATCAGTCGATCTTAATAACCCCGCGAATGGTCAGAAGGAGAGGCTTAAAGTGAATGAAGACAGGCAGCCTGGCTGGGAACACGGGGGGAATATTTTTAATGTTCTCTGCTTTTTTCTTACATTATTAGAACCCAGTGCATGCTTTTCTTAATGGAATTTAATCCTCAGGACTGTTAAATTTTTTCTCTTTCTCTCTCAGAGCTGCCATCAGCTCTGGTAAAGAAGAAAACATGCTTCCCACAGAGCAGAGAGGCAGGCACAGGGACCGGGCAGCTCAGGGGGGCTTGGGAGAATGCCACAGACCACCCTCCCTTAGCCTCCACTGGGTTCTGATCTTGGGAGAAGAGCAACTAGATCGACTAGGAAAAAGCTTTCCTAGAGAAACTGGTTTTTGTCTGTTCCTGAGATCCAACGGCAGGTGTACTCCTGAGATGGTTTGCAGAAAATGTAAACATAAACTCATCTCCTCATCCCTTGCACAAAATACCTACTAAGCACACATTGAACATTGGCAACTGAAAGAGAGGAGGTCTGGGGCTCAAATAAATGTAGGACCCATTCCTGCCCAGCCCAGTTGGCAAGATATAAAGAGCACACAGGAAAAGAACTGGAGAGGGCATGAGTTTGCACTTGATTCTTAATTGACTCCACATGTCCATGCTCAGTGGTGGGCGGGTTGCTGGGCATCAGGCTCTGCTGGAAGGGACTCTGAGAGGGGCCTGGCATCCGTGGGCCTGTGCCAGCAGCACGGCCTCCCTCTGCCAGGCTGCAGTGCAGTGTTCTGAATGAGCTCTGTGTTCCCTTGAAGCCCCGAGACACAAGAGGGAGCTGAGGGTCCCTGAGAGCAGTGCATTGTTTCTCAGAGTGCCGGGGGTGCCGGGGGTGTCAGCTGCTAAGTCACATCCGCAGGCCCCCTCGGGTGAGCGCTGGTTCCAGACCAGGCTGTCAACTGCAGGGGGAGTGATGGCAAGGAACAGCTGTACCTTCCTTCTCCAGTTGTCTGGATTTCTGAGGACTGAAACCCCAGAGGATGTGAATTTGATCTTCCTTCTTACATAACACAAGAGGTAAAATCTGTCACTTTCAGAAATACAGTGAGATTTGGAGAAGGGAAAGGCCAGAGAGGGCTGGGGACCTTGTGGGAGACTGTCTGGGAAGGGGTAGGGGTCTGAGCTGGACCCAGGAGCTAAAGAGAAAGGCCAGGGAAGGGCATTTAAGGCTGAGCCATGTGAACCCTTTGCGACTGAGATGGGTTTCGCCGAGAGGGGAGCTGAAGAGGGCCCGAGGGAGCCCTCTGTGATGGCGAGGACCGGAGAGGGCGGCTTGCTTGGGGCTGACACGCGAGCCACCCCTGCAGACCCTGGGCTTCCGTTCCTTGGAAAGGTCGTTTCCATTCCGAATTCTCAAAGTCCCAGTGATTCACACCTACTGGTGAACATCTGGACCCCAGGCTGTAGCAGTCAGATGGAGCAGAATTAGAGTTCGCTGCACCACTTCCGCTCTGTGTCGTTAACAAGTCACCCAATACTTCTGATCCGTAAAATGAATATCTTAATATCTACCTTGCAGGGATTTTGTCCAGTTCCGATATAATTTATGCAAAGGGTATGATGCATAGTAGGACCTCCCGAATGGTAGTCACTATTATTAGGGAAGGTTAGTGTATTCTTCAAAACGAGATGGGGAAGAGAAACCAGGCTCCCTGGACATGGTCTGGCTCTGCTCTCATGAAAGGAGGAGTACAATACATACTGTATGCCCAGGGCCTGGACGTTCTGGGCCACAAATGTAATTAATATGCAAATATTGGATTGATTAATAGGTTTACTTGTAGGTTTGGGTATTTATTGTCACATCACTTTATTACTGTCATCAACCTCATTAGCGAATTATGTGACCAACAGTCTTGTAGGGTGGGAAGTACATAAATTTTAAAATTTGAATTCATGAAAACCAGGAAGAAAATCCCATGTCAGATTATGCAAAGTGGTTTTTGCTTTGAACTGTAATCCATCTAGTCATAACTCTGGTATTTTCTTACCATGCAATCAGGGTTTCTAATGATCACCGCCACTAGGGCACTGCCAGCCTCCCAAAGGCTTGGAGTGCAGCTGCTGACACCAGTTGCCCAAGCGTGGGGCCAGGACGGAGATGCTTCTGAAACCCACGGGT
Source organism: Manis pentadactyla (assembly GCF_030020395.1). Classification (NCBI taxonomy): domain Eukaryota; kingdom Metazoa; phylum Chordata; class Mammalia; order Pholidota; family Manidae; genus Manis; species Manis pentadactyla. The sequence goes on from NC_080037.1 coordinate 3,259,338, forward strand.
GTAAGATGCTGCTTGCAAAGGGCCGGTGTCCTCCACCTAGAGGCTGTGGCCTGAAACGCAGGCCCTGGGCCTTGCTAGCTTTGCCACAGGACAAAGCAGGTGTGACCCTTTAGTTTCATGACCCTAAGGGTTGAAGAGCACTTACAAATCACAAACAGACCGGGCTGCTCGGGGCCGTATTCTGCCTTTTGTGAGGCCCAGGTACGTTTGGCTTTCGTGGCACCCCTTCCTCCTTTAAAAATATTTAAAATTACATTTTATTAATGAATGATTGTATAGATGAATATATGACGTATTCATAATACATGTCATGTATGGGAAAGCTCATCCAGTACAGCCACATATGGTACATATATACATGAATGATAAAATGATGACTATAGTCATACTGTACATGAAAACATTTTCTTTGACTGGAGAGTTCATTCTTTCTCTGATTTTAAAAGAAATTAAGACAGTTTTGTTGGTCCTAGGTTCTGTCTACCCGTGCTCGCTGGACAGTTTGACCTTGATGTGGTAAAAATTAAGTAAGAAAAGTGACGGCAGGGAGGAAACAATCGGAAACACGAGGATAAAGAGCGTCCCCGAGGCCCGCAGGGTGGCGGCTCAGAGAAAGCGGCCGGTAGTAGAGCCATATTTGGTCAAGGTCTCACTTTCTCAGAGGTTAAAATCTGCAAGTCTTGAGAATTTGCTCATTTTACATTCAGGCTGGTTACAGTTCAATGCAAAGCACCACGGTGATCACTTTTCAGGAGAAAACGTTTTCCTGATGACTCTGCACCTGGGTGCCTGACACTGGTGTTCTGGAACGCTCGCTGCTGCATGCGATCTGAGGTCCAGCTGCATTGTCAGATGGCAACTTTGTTCTCCACTCAGAAGCTTCCACATAACGGTCCCGGCGCTGTCGGCCTCCCTCCTTTCCAGGGACCTTGAGGTGTGTTTGGATGCTGGCAGTCCCTGCCGGCAGACGTAGGAAGGGCTCCACAAAGAGTTGGGAGAATTATGGGAAAGTTCAACAGCACAGTCAGAAATCTCACTCTTCACCTGGCCCCAGACCCGTGCTCTTCTGGCCTGAGATGTGAACACAAGCAGCATGCCTGGCACTCTCCACAAGCAACATGCCTGGCACTCTCACCTGCCGGAGTCACCAGGACCTCCTGGAAGTATTTAGCAAACCTACAATGTGGGCACCCCCCAACCCACCCCGAGATAGGAGGAGGGCTGCCCTTTGAGGGGCTCCCCGCCATCATGTCGTGAAGCTCAGTTACTTTTCTAACAATCTTGTGTTAATAGGCAACAGGCTCCCCACCACGGGCAAACCCCAAATGGAACAGGGTGGCTGCTCCCTAGAGGGAAGAAAGTTGGGCTTCTGACATACATGACGGCTGCAGTTTCCGCTCATAGGAAATGGTGCTCGTGCCCTGGGCCATTTACTTCAGTGACGGGACCTGCTCTGAATTGTTTCCCGTTTCTGGAGACAAAGTCGCACTGACTTACGCCTCTTTTAGCCAGTTCCCACTCTGGCCACCTATTGCCTCCAGATTGTTTTCCTCTAAGGAGGACTAGTACTTTTTCAGCACTTACTATTCACTTAGCTTGGTTCTTTTCCTCGCATTCTCTCTCTCACACCTCCCGGGGCGGAAGTAATCGTCCTTTGTAGATGAGGAAATTGAGGCTTAGAAAGATAAGGAAATTGGGAGAACTCAACCATAAAAATGAGAGAAAACAGAAGTATGAAAAACTAAATGTACCAGACAGTTAAGGATATGATTTTACTCAGGCTGAAAAATAAATTTATTCATTGAATCTTTCTCATTGCAATAAGGAGAATGTTCATTAATGGAAAGCACGGCAGCCTAGGTTTTATAGATAAACAAGAGAGTCATCTCTGAGGCTTCTGGGATTCATGAGGAGGGATGGAGATGGTGTTGGAATATGCAAGGGTGAGCTGGTCCTTCATGGTGAGCAGCTCCTGGGACATGAAAGGCTGGGGGATTTCTTAACAGTCGTAACTTTCCGGGAACACAAGTCTCAGGAGACGTTCCACATCATCAGTCTCCCACTTGTGTTCAAGACGAGTATCATTCATTGCTACACAACTCAGAGGTGGCAGTAAGCCCCCTGTGAGGGTGAAGTCGGGTCTAAGAAATAGCCTCCTGGAAGTGAAAAGATCAGTTATTTTGGGGTTCTGGAGATTAGGGATCTTAAGTGAAGGACACCTGAAATGAAAAAGGGAAATATTAACATTAAAGATTGTATTAAAGTAAAGAACTGGATGCTGAATTCTGAGAATAAGCAGTCCAGTGGATTCCAAGAGACTGGTAGAGGAAATTCTTGGTTCTTCAGTACAACTCTGCATTGCTGGAAGCTCTCCATGCTCTGTGCTGTTGGCCACTGTATCAGTTACCTCTTAGGAAGGAGAATGTATGACCTGACGTTCCACTGAACTCCCTTCGTGGTGCAGACGCAGCTTGTTGGGGGGGAATTCTGGCCTTTGAATGGTCTGCTGCAGTGGTGAGCCATCGGAGGCTTGAGTCACGTCGTCGGGCTTCAGCTTGCAGGGCCTGTTCGGGTCCTAGGGGCAAGGGCCAGTGGCAAGGATCTGGGGAGTGAGGTTTCAGTTCTCAGTGATGCCCAGTCAGGTGGGAGGGAGAAAAATTAGAAAAGTTTGGAGGATTGTAGCCAGATGTTGAAGAAAACTAACAGGATTTTAAAAATTTGGTAAAGATTGATAGTTTGGTCAAGGTAGTAGGATCCAGTCCAGTTTTGGTGCCCAGTACATGGTTTGTCCAGGAGGGGAGGTGGGAAGTCAATTAAATCTCTACCAGACAAGACAGAGTTTGCATATCTACCAGGTACCTGCAATTTTCAAAAATGAAAGGTTTGGTGAATATTCATGCAAGGGTAATGTAACTGACAAAGGAATTTATGTGCAAAAAAAGATGAATTTCAATCCAAAAAAAGTTTAGACAAAATATCTATGAATATACTGATTAACTCTATTTTAAGAGTTTATTATGTGTAATTTATAGGATCGGATGTCATAATCTTTATACAACCTTAATATTTAACATATTGTAATCCTAAGACACAGTATATCATGGAGATCTCAAGCATACAGTCAACAAACACCAGTATATCATGAATAGTAAGTGAAGAGGTTCTGTAAGCCTGTAGTAGGTTCTAAGTTTCTGTATGTTAATAAAACACCATAGATAAGAAAACTCCTCTTGAAAATTACTGTCCTAGAAGATGCTAGATTCAAATTAAAGTAATAAAATTGTAATAAAGGCAACTTTTTTTTAATAATGAAAATATGACAGATAACACACAGTTGTTGCCTAGTGTAAAGCAAAGCATTACCAGAACTCATAGATATCTGAGATATGATATCAACAGATATCATAGTGAGGGCACTGATGGATCTCTAGGGATTTCCCACAGGACATACAACTCTGAAATATTTATGGTAATAACATTACCCACAGTAATTTAACCTAAGGAAAGCTAAGCATCTCTTCTGATTTGATACCTCTTTGCTTTCAATTCATCAACAGAAACATATCACATGAACCTTATCATTTCTATCATCTTTCTTTTTACAGAGAGAAAGAACTAACCCTCTGTTAGTTTCCAGGGACCCTTTGGGAAATCTTGAAGACAGTTTTAGGTGCAAAAGATACTTAGAATTGGATTTTGGAAAGGCAAAAATTGAAAGATACTAGGGGATTTGAATACCTAAGACAGAGATTGGATCATGGGTGCCTGAGATACAACATTTTGCTTCTCATTTCAAAGTGACAATAAAACATATAAAATACACACAAAAGTAGTATGAGCTAAAAATCCCTAACTCTCGCCTAAGTGGGAAGCTTTTGTTTTCTTAAATCATCAAGGATGTCATAAAATGAGCATAAACCACAAAGGTTATTCTGTTAAGCCACAGAATCTTTACTATCCTGGCAGTTAAACAGAAAGTAAAGAATAACAGTTCATATTAAAAGCAGACCAATCATCCAAGAAAATTTTATCATTTTTACAGAGATAAAAGCCTCTAGTTTTTGCATCCACGTACTTCATGTTAAAGTCCTTTTTGAAATCTTATAAATAAACCCATCAAACCTTAGCTAGCTTTGACAGCAACAAATAAAATTTCCTCTCCACAAGTTTTCCATAAGCTCTTATATCCATTCAGGTTTGGTCTCCCTTTCACCTCCTTCTCATTCTGCAATAACCAGTCGTTTTAGTTTAAGAAGGAGCTCCTTTCTGCCTTTACTAAGACATCCTGTCTACTCTGAATACAAGGGTGTTGCTCTCTGCCATCTCATTCACATATGTTGATGATGACTTTTAACCACAGTCACTTCCATTCCACAGGGAAAATGTGGAGCCTTGTGACGGTGAACCGTGTGTCACACACAGCATTTTGCAGCAGATAGCAGAGCTCATGACTTCCGATAGCCGTATGCATCCCTCGGAGGACAGTGTCCCAAAGCGGCAAAAATCAACGTGCTCATTAACAGACTCAGAATATATAGCCTTCTGCAGCAATAAAAATAGGAGACAAACATACATAAACCTAAAATGATGATTAGTAATTAATGTTTCAATACTCTATTACTTTGAGATGATGTATGCGTCCAGTGAGTATCCATTAATTCAGGCAGTTTAGTAGAAGTCCAAGGTTTTATGTTACTGAAGACCTTGGAAATTATCTTCAAGCTCACATACTATAAAACATAATCATTATTGACATAAAGCTTCCGAGTACAGGCATACCTCAGAGAGATTGTAGGTTTGGGTCTAGACCACCACAATATAATGAGTATTGCAATAAAGTGAGTCAAATGAATTTTTCCATTTCACAGTGTACAAAGAAGTGATGTTTACACACCATGTTATAGTCTATTAAGGGTGCGATAGCATTTTGACTAAAAAAGACAATATAGCTACCCTAATTAAAATACTTTATTGCTAAAAAATGCTAACCATCACCTGGACTTTCAGTGAGTCCTAATCTTTCTGCTGGTGGAGGGTCCAGTCTCCATGCTGATGGCTGCTGACTGATCGGGGTGGTGGCTGCTGACATTTGAGGGCTGTTTCTTAAAATAAGACAGCAGGAAGTTTGCTGTTTCAAATGGCTCTTCCTTTCACCAACAATTTCCCTGCAGCCTGCCATGCTGTTTGATGGCATTTTACTCACAGTAGAGCTTCTTCCAAAATCGGAGTCCATCCTCTCAAAGGCTGCTCTTAAGATATGCTTTTAAGATATATTATTTCAAGAAATATATTTTGCAAGGCTGTAGCTGCCAAAGATCATGATTCTCCTGGGTCATGATTTTCGGAATGGTAAATGAGCACTGGCTTCAACTTGCAGTCACCAGATGCATTAGCCCCTAGCAAGAGAGTCAGCCTGTCTTTTGAGGCTTTGAAGCCAGGCACTGACTTCTCTCTGGCTATGAAAGCCCTGGATGGCATCTTCCTCCAATATAAGGCTGTTTTGTCTACATTAAAAATCTGTTGTGTAGTGCAGCCTCCTGCATTAATGGTCAGAGCCAGATCTTCTGGATAAGTTGCTGCAGCTTCTCCTTCAGCACCTGCTGCCTCACCTTGCAATTGTACGCTGCAGAGATGGCTTCCTTCTGTAAACCGCTTGAGCCGTCCTCTCCTATCTTCAAACTTTTCTCGTGCACTTTCCTCCCCTCTCTCTGCCTTCACAGACTTGAAGAGGGTTAGGGCCTTGATCTAGATGAGGCTTTGGCTTAAGGAAATGCCTCTGATTTGACCTTCTGTCCAGACTACTAAAACCTTCTCCGTATCAGGGATGGTGACGTTGGCGATGACCAGACCCTTCCGCCTGTCCACCCAGTGGCACCTGCACAATCCTCCAGACCGTTCTGCACAACGACCTACGGGTGCAGCACAAACCTCCACTGGTGATACACAACTGCACAGAACAAAATGCAGGCACACGAAGGAGTACAAGGAAAACGTGAAAAAATTCTGTAAAACGAAAAAAGAGGGAGGAGGCGAATGCTGGGGGACAGCTGGCGGTCTCCCCCTTAAGTACGGTACTGTTCTGTGTAAGGGTTAGAGATGGAGGTATTTTCTTACCACTCTGACCTCCCTTCTGCCCATTTCTTCTGAAATCTGCTACAAGGCCTGAGATCACCAGCATGTGACAGACAGTGTCTGTCTCTCCCACCCACCCCAAAAAGGAGAAGAGATGTGAGTAGCAGCTGTGTCTTCGCCAGTTAAATAAGGAATTTTTATTATCCCATAAGAATTCCCCGTGAAATGATTAGAGAATTAGAGATGAACTCCCCCTTTTTGCCAGATAACAAAATAATAAGCTGAACACTTGAGGGCTTTAACGGAGCAAATAACAATGAGGTTGTTTTCCTCTTTGTAAAACTTGGGTGCATGAATCATTGAAATTGCCAGAGGGATTCTTGCAAGTGGCAAACAAACTCTTTTAATCATCTGAGCTTTCTGAGGAAACAGGATTCGCATAACAATGCATGGAAAGGTGGGAATTAAAGTCTGGATGGCCAGACTGAAAAAATGTCTTGTGCGCCTGGAATGTGGATTCGTAAGAGTTGGCCCTGGGGCCCCCTTTGCTGCCCAGACCGGGCCATTCAGCTGCCCATCCGCTGACGTGGAGTATTTTCCTCTGAATTCGTGTGGGGCATAAAGGGGGTCAGGAATCTCTGTGCAAGACTCCCTGCAGGGGGATGATAGTTGAGGGCATTGCCTGAGATGAACACGGGTGCTAGACTCACGCGGGGAGCCTAACCGGGGGGCCCAGGGGCAGGGACGGGCTCCGCGGGCTCTGGAGGGGTATCTTGTGCTCCGTGGCTTCTTCTGGACGTGGAGGCACCCCTGGTGCTCCGTACCTCTGACATCCAGACAGGTTCCTTAAGGGGAGCAGGGTAGAGGACGGTCCTCTCTCTTAATGAAAGTGCATTTATCCATGAGTGCACCTGGGAAGAGACTCCAACCCCGGGGCCCGAACGAGGGAGGCCACCGCTCAGGTCCCACCTTACGGAACGTTTATTCACGCACCCACAAGGATTTACCGAGCGTCAACTACATGATAGGCCTCATGGGATGGGCTAGACGGCGTAAAACCCAGGGTAACCCTCACCCCTAACATCACCAACTCTCTCACCTCCCTGTCCCCAGAGGCCGTGAAAGCTTGAGGGTGGCTGGGTGGCTGGCACCTTTGCGGACACTGAGAGCAGAGGGTTGAGTGCCACCCACGCTCTGCCCCTTTGGGGCCGTGTTATTCTTTAGGGGGCTCGGCCTAGAAAACACCGCTGTACCTCACTCGCAGAATCCACCGTGACTTGTCTGAGTCAGTGGTTTCAAAGTTTACTGTGCGTCAGAATCACCCGGAGGGCTGGTTAAAACTTAGTCTCTGACCCAGGAGGTCTGGGGTGGGGCCCAAGAATTCACATTTCTAACGAGTTCCCGGGTGCCGCTGATGCTGACCTCTGGGGACCACACCGTGCAGACCACTGACAGCCATCTCCCCAGAGGCCCTCCTTCCACCCCGTTCCTCACCCTTAGTCGTGCATGTACAGTGTTGGTAAAGCAGAATTTAGCATTTTCCCAAGCCAGCAACTTAGCATTGTTTCTCTGTGTAGGTGGAGGCAGCCAGTCCTCGGGGCAGAGAACTTCCTTGAAGAAGCATCTCAGAATGCCCCTCCTGGTTGAGTAACTCCACAACCAGAAGGCATCCCGAAGAAAGCTATGAGAGAGGACCCCGCGATGCCTCCCCGGCCCTCTCGGCGCTCAGAGCCCCGGAAAGGGAACAGACTGATTTGCATAAGGAGCCCAGGGGGTCAGTCGGATGGAAAGGACTGCAGCGCCCCCCCCTATAGTAGTTTGCTACTGCTGCATAACAAATTACCCCAAATTTAGCAGCTTAAAACTTGTTACCATGTTACCTTTTCTGGCAAAAAGGGTCTTTGTAGATGTGATTGAATTAAAGATCTTGAGATAAGGGGGATTATCCTAGATTAGGTGGGTCCTAAATGTAATCAAAGACCGAAGAGGAAGCAGAGGGAGACGTAACTACAGAAGAAGCAGAGATGTGATGACAGAAGCGAGAAGCTGGACCAATGCAAGGATGGGGTCGCGCACCAAGATTGCAGGCAGCCCCCAGAGGCTGGAGAAGGCAAGGAGATCAGTTTCCCCGGAGCCTCCAGCCCTGTGGGCACCTCGACTTTAACCCAGAGAGACTTCTGGCTCCAGGACTGTAAGAGAATAAATATGTGTTGTTTTAAGCCACTTAATTGTTGGTAATTTATTACAGCAACAATGGAAAACTAATACAAACTCTCTGCAGTTCCTCACTCAAAGGCCTATCCTTATGTTTCTGTTGGAGACTAAACCACACATTCAAACTAGCTTCTGCCACCAGATTGTGTCTGTCCCAAGGGTAGGGGCTGTGCCGTCCCCTTTGTATTCTCAGGGCCCACACGGTGCTCGGATATACCAGGTCCTCCGTAACTGAGGAGCAAAAGGGAGGCGAGGAAGGAGTCAAAGTAAGAAAAATGTGCCGTTGGCCACCTCTCCGCCATGCTGGTACCCCATCAGCCCCTGGGCATCCTTTTCTACAAGGTTTTGTAGCCTCTGCCTAACCCTTCAACCACCCCACACTCACACCGGGGAGTCAGAAACTGAGGAGGTGGAGGGAAACCCGGCCAAGAAGATGCTCTATTCTCTCCTGGTCAAAACTCACTCTTTAAAGAAACTGGATAATAAAGGTAATTGCCAAATGTCCCCTGGGGTACAAAATCGCCCCCAGCTGAGAAGCGCTGATCTTGAGGCGTGCTCCCTCCAGGCTGTTTGAAATCTGCACCGAATTAGAACCCCTCTGAGGACCCACAGCCTCCCGGCTGTTGGATGTGGTGCCCCGCATGTCAGTTCTGGTGAGATCTGACAGCCCCGTTCCTTCTTCCCGGGTCCAGGGCAGCCTGGTTATCCTGCCAACTGCTCCTCCCAAAGAATTATTTTACAAATCTTTCCTGCAGTGAAGTCAGAGCCTAGGGACACACCATCCCTGCACCTGAACATTTCCCGTCTCCCTCAACAGCACATTGACAGAGAACCTCTCAGGGCGGGATCCCAGTGGGCCAAGTGTGCCCACTGTTTGCTGAGTCTTCTGGTTGGTCTTGGGACGCTGACCTCAGCTGCCACAGTCCTGAGGCCACTCCCTGCAGACTGCGAGGACCCGTGCCTGAGCCGGACCTGACCAGAGCAGGATTCAGAACCGCAGATGCAGACAAGGCTGCCGGGCAAGACTTAGGCAGGCTCTGCTGTGCGCTCGTGGGTTAGGGCAGGAGGTCTCGTATCGTTCAGTGTGCTCAATTATTAGCACTATTTATTTTGTACAGGGTAATATTGGGGAGGCTTTCTTTTGGCATTGCCTCTCATTAATGGGGAGGCAGGTCCAAACAGGATGAGTTAAAGAATTAATGGATGAAGGGATCCCTGAACACTTAGTCCTATGGGCCACAGCACCCTCTGCAGAAAGATGCTGTGCTAAAGGAAACCAGAATTTTGCAACCAAATGGAATAGATCGATTCCTAGGCCAACAGAAAGAATGCAGTCAGCTAAGGAGTAGCCAGAGACATTAGGAACTTAAGCAACAGCCTCAAAATGAGAAGCCACAGCAGAGGGTGTGAGATGTCTGAGCGGATTCTGCAGGACAGGAGAGGCTCTGAGCAAGGTCTGACGGTCCAGAGCCTGTCCCAGAAGCACTCAGTTCTCCGTTCTCCACAAAAGCCCAGCAGACAGGCATCATTATATTTGTTTAGCTACCATAGTGCTGGGCGCAGAAGTGTTTGGTGACTGCTGATGGATGCTTTTTCATTGGACCATGGTGCAAACATGAGAGTAGTTATCTCTAGCAGATGAGGACCCTGAGGCTCCAGCTTGCTCATGGACCAAGGGGCAAACCCAGGCAAGACTCAACTCAAACTCTGGCCTTACAGCTCAATCCATCTTTCCTTTCTGCACAAATTAATGGGAATCACAGGTATTCCTACAGCTACATTTTCTCCCTTTCAAATTATGCCACCCTAGATCATTTTACTGGAGCTAACAGCAATAGAGTGAGCATATTTCACTTTCCATTCCCTTTCTTTCCCTAAGGAGAAGCAAAAGTCATAGGTTAAAAAGGAATTAGGTAATAGACCACTGCATGATCGAAAGCTAAATTTCCCCGGAAGTCCTACCAATTTACAAAACCAGGTCAAAACACCGAAGTTCTCATTCAAGGAGCTTCAAGATGAGCGCCAGCACAAATCAGTTAAATGCAGCACGAGTCTGCAGAGTTCTGCATGAGCAGAGGCGGCCAGCGCCGGGGAAGGACCGTGGCCACCCCGGAGGAGTGAGATGGGAGTTTGATCCCAGTTCTCACACTTCCAAGCAACATGCCCTTAGACAAGTCCCTGAACCTTTCTCAGCCTGTTTTGTTTTGTTTTTTAATCTTTGAAACTGAGCAAACAATGTTCACTTTCCAGAGCTATGCTGAGGATTACATGGAAAAATAATGGGACTTCTGGTTTCTGTTGTGGCATGTAAGGAGCTTGGAAGTTGTCACTCTGTCTTAACAAATAAAAAGCTGAACAAACTAAAAAAGAGCAACAATTCTCAGATTCATCGGGGAAGGGAGGTCAGAGGGCAAACAGGTGCCCTCAATGTCGGAGAGACAGGTGGATAGGGAACATCACAACTTAACAGGGCAGAAACCCACAGGCAGAAGCAGAAATCTCTGTGGAAACTAGCAACAGGATGGGAAAACCTAAACTACAACTGACAAATTGCTAGATGCTCAGTGTGGACAAGGCTGAGAGCTAAATTTCCAGGGGGGTGTCCATTCATATGGGAGCCCCATACTTCTGTGAGTTTTACCACTATGAGCTCTCCCAGATTCTCAAAAAGAGATAACTATGTGAGCTGATGGATATGTTAATCAACTTGATTGTGGGAGTTGTTTCAAAATGTATATATGTATCAAATCATCATGTTGTACACTATAAATATATTACAGTTTTATTTGTCAATTATGCCTCAATAAAGCTAGAGAAAAAGTTCTTCAAAAACAAGGAAAGTTATATAGGTCAGAAATTCACATCTACATAAGAAGGCAAGAACATTAGAGAAGGAATAGGTAAAGGTAAAATAAAAATATTTAATAAATGACCCAACAGATCAAAATATAATAGAAACAATGTATTTGATGATTATAACCTATATTTAAGTGAAATGAATAGCAACAATGACACAAGTGACTGGAGGGAGGAATTAGGAATTTAGGCTGTTCAATGCAACATCAGTGACAGAGAATACAAGCTGCCTCCCAATATCAAATCTGCTTTTAGGCTATTTTAATGGAATTTAGCTGGGACTGTGCCACCCAAAATAAAATTTAAATTTCTCTGCATCATTCATGGCCATATTTCAGGACAATAGAATGTAAACAGAATATCAAATGCAAGTTTCTAGAAACTATCCTCAATGACAACTAGCATGTGCCCTTTTCCCTACCTTCATCTCCCCCTTCTTCTTGCAGCACATACTGACTGGAGCCGCAGCAGCCATCTTGGACCACGAGGTGATGCAGGAAATGAAACACATTCAAAGCAAGAAAGAATCAAAGAGCCTGGGTCCCAAGGACCTTAGGAAGCAGAGCCACCAAACCACCCCTGATTGGCCTATTTCTGGATTTTCACGAGAGGAAAAAATTCTGTCTGACTGAATCTACTGTTAATTTGGCGCCCTGTTACATGCAGCCAAATCTGATCATAACTGATACACTAATTGAAAGAAGTTGAATGAATTATTGAAACACTCTGAATTACAGTTTTCTTTTCTATAAAATGAGCAAAATAGTGAGGACAGAAGTCCCTAAGGCTGTGGATCGTCATGTGTGCTGCTGTAGGTAATGATTTAAGACCATCTGGTACACCACCAGGCACAAACTGGATCTGAAGAAGGGAGAGCTGTGAGGATTATCACCAGCCGCCTTCCTGCAGATCAATCTTGGATCTCCCCAGTGTCACGATGAGGGGGGGATCACCGCATGGGGTGGGATGGCAGCTGGATTCCAGATTCCTTCCTGTTGCCTTTTGGGTCTCAGATCCTGTTCACCAATGGCCACACTGAGGGAGGGTTATTCCTTTCATCTCTTTCTTCCTTCATCTTTCCCTGATGACCTTCCTTCCTATATCCCTGAGAAAACAGAAGCCACCAGAAAGGCACAACCACACACTTCCAGCTGTGCACCTGCCAGCTTCTGTGCCAGCATGTTCTGCCTTGTTTCCTGCTGCCATGGATACTTATCTGTCCTGTGATCCCAGGTCAGTCCCTCCTCCAGATCGCATATCTTTTCACCATTCTCTCTCCTGCATCATCAGTTTTTCCTGCCTACTTCCTCATTTCCACAGCATGCAAACATGCTGTCTGATCTTTAAAAAAAAAATCTCTTAACCACTCATGCCCCTCCACGTACTTCCACACTTGTCTGCACCTCTTCAGAACTCTGGAGTAGTTTCTTCTTATTGCTGTCACCAAATCCTCTCCTCCCATTTTCTGTTGAAAGTCTCCAGTCAGAATATTGCTCCCATGACTCAGAAAACAGGGGCCTCCAAACTGTTCAACCCAATGGTCAACTGTTCATTCTCATCTTACCTCACGCGTCAGCAGCTCTGACAGAGAGGAACAAGCCCTTCAGCTCAAAACACTTTCTTAGACCATTCCGCTCTCAGTGTCACCCTGTCCCACTGGCTGCTGGTCCTCTTGGTCATCTTGACCTCTAACTGTGCAGAGTCTTGGGATTCAAACCTCAGCTTGGATTTACATTTGTGTCTACATTTACTGTTGGAGAACTTACCTAGTTTCATGGCTTAAAAAATTTTTTTTAAAAACTGTGTTCATGCAGACAGGGCCCACATTTCTAACTACCTCCTGCATTTAATTGACCTTCCCACCTCCCCTTCAGATCTCTGCTCTAATGTCACCTTCTTGGTGAGACCTTATCTAACCACCTTTACTTAAAACTGTGTGTTCTTTTGTTTTTGTTTTTAGATTCCACATCTAAGTGGAATCATACAGTATTTGCCTTTCTGTGTCTGACTTATTTCACTCAACATAATACTCTCTAGGTCCATCCGTGTCATTGCAAATGGGGAGACCTCATTCTTTTTCATGGCAGAGTAATATTCCATTGTGTCTGTATACCACCTCTTGTTTTATCCATTTGTCCATCGCTGGGCACTTACGTTGCTTCCATATCTTGGCTATTTGAATAATGCTCCAGTGGCCATGGGGGTCCAGGTACCTATGAGCCAGGGAATACAGGGGGCCTCTACAAGGGAAAACAACTTCCATCTGAGAGCCAGCAAGGATGCTGGGACCTCAGTCCTGCTATGATAAGTATTTCTTGTATTCTGCCCCTGACCTGAATGAGCCTGGAAGCAGATTCTCCCCCAGAGCCTTGGACAAGAGCCCAATTTGGTCCACACGTTGGTTTTGGCATTGTGAGCTCATGAACGGAGAATCCATTTGAGTCTACTTGGGCTTTTGCCTAAACTGTGAGATAATAGATGGGTGTTGTTTTAAACTGCTAAGTTTGTGATGATTACAACAGCAATGAAAAACTAATACATAGTAGCTGTCACCTAGTGATCACAGACCCTGAAATATTTGTAACAACAGAGCTTTTTTCTGCCGAGATTCAGGCCCGCTTTGAGAGATCTGTAATGTTCTGAACTATTATTAAAACTTCACTTTCTTTTGATTCCCCTGGTGTCAGAAATTTAAATGAACAAAAATAACGGCAGTTGTCCTATATTTATTTTCAGGTTGTGGGGAGTCTCTCCCTTCTGCAAGGGCTGGGCTAGGTTTAACTAATTGTCTGATTTTCTATTAAACTTCAGGGGAAGTGAGAAATAGCTGCTTTCATAGAATTAGAAAATGCCACCAAAACTAAAGGTCAAACTGAGTTGACATTAAATACAGTATTTCCAGTGGGCAATGTGGGGTGCTTCAAAGAGCAGTTCCCATAAGCCCCCACAATGCTTATTCTCTGAGCTTGTTTTGAGTGCTACTGGAATCCACTTAAACTCTTTGTCAGTCTCCGGCCTTTCCACCTGTGACCTATATTAGCCACAATAAGTCTGTTTTCACAGACAAAACCCCCTTGGTGACCAACGTGGAGAAGGGCCGTGTGGTGAGTTCCACGTGGCAGATGCTGCATTCACGCCTGCACGCTTCTCAGGGGCTCCAGCGCGCCAGATTTCAGCATCATTGTGAGCTGGACACTTGTTTGTCCTCTCATGCAGCTTCGGGGGACAGAGACATAAAGGAGGATGGGCACAGGGCTGATCTCGGCTGAGTTTGTCCTGGAGACTCAGACTTGAACTAAGGGCCTCGCAAGAGGCTCAAAGGCTGGGAGCTTGAGGAAGCAGAGGGAGGCAGCAAAGAAGGGGGAGATGCACAGCTGGGGAACCAGGCTTTGTAGATGTGACTCCAGATCTATCTTGTTAGCTGTGCAGCCTTAGATTCTGTTTTAACCCCGCCGAGCCCCAATTTCCTCATCTGTAAAATAGGGATAGTGTTAGATTAAAAATCAGATACACGAGGTATTGTTCCCTCTCTGCTTCAGAGTTCTTACCTTACCCTGCTTTATTTTTATCCACAGCACATACCACCGTCTGACATCAACATAATACGTGTTTGTCATTCCATATCTATCTCCCCACCTGCCAGGATATAAGTCCCATGGTGGTGGTGGGGCTTCGCCTGTTCACAGCTGTAGCCATGGTGCTCAGAGGCAACAGGAGGCAGGAGAGCTCAGTGGTTAAGAGCAGGGGCTCCCAAGCCCGGTGCTGGGGTTCCAATAGGTACCTGCAAACGACTCGCTGGGGGAGCCTGTGGAAATGATCCAGCTTCTCAGTTCTCCAGCGTTCTTATCTGTGAAATGAGGGTAATAATAAAACCTCTCTCAAAGGGCTAGTCCAAGGATTAAGCAGCTAATATGCATAAAGTACTTAGACAAATGCCAGGCACACAGTAAGTGCTCAATAAATATTATGTAATAATAGTAATAGTAGTAATGAACCTGGCATATTGTGTGAATAGGTAATGAATGGCGTAGGTAATGAGTCGGCGCTGGTTGAATGAATGACAAACGTTTATAAAGCTGTGGGAACTATGTCTTGCACATAGTGAGGCTGCAATAAGTGAAAACTTTATACAGTGATGTGCCGATCGATATATGCTTAGCAACTGGTTCTCAGAAGGTGGGCGGCTGCTGTGTGATGTCTGCTGAGGTCTGTGTTACAAGCACTTCACGTGGCTGATTTCGGCTGCCATCCTGACGCCGCTGAGCACGGGGTGGGGGGAGATGCCCAGTGGCATTCCGCCAGAGAGCATTTCTGCCACCCAGATAGAAGAAACACGTATAATCTCGAGAACAGAGACAGGAGTAGAATAATTAGGAGGTGATGAGTTTTAAGTATGTATTGCCTTTGTTTTAATACAATTTAATTGTTAGTTGGTAGAACATAATTTTAATAATTGCTGAGTTTGTTTAATTTCCAATAACAGGCTCTCGGGCTTCATGAAAAATTTAACAGTTGTCTCTCCTGCGCCGGCACAAGCTAACCCCGGCGCACAGTTGGCCGTACACACACACACACACCCTCCCCTCGGTGCACGCAACACACAGGCTTTCCTGGCCCCAAACGGATAAACAAGGAAGAGCACGCGTGGCCCTGCAACAGCCCGGGGCAGACCCCTCTCCCCGGCAAAATATGGAATCGGATCCTAAGGAGGAAACAGACGGATGTCAACACTCGGCCGAACCCGGGGCCAGCCTAGGCTCCCTATGTCTGAATCTCTTTGTCTCAAATGCCGGTGGACACCAATGAGCCCTTCCTGAACTAGGGTTTCTGGGGATTAATTACATGGTCACTTAAGGGACTAGAATTTAGGAATTTGTCTGGGAAATGGGCAGAGAAGGCGGCTGCGTCGGCAGTCACTGCCACAGCTGGGATGTGTGGCTTCTCCCGCTGCCCAGTTTCTTACCCTCGGCTCTACATTCAGGAAAAGAAGTATGAGAACCAGAGAAAACTGAGTCCAGCCTGGCGACCATGCTTTGCTCCACTCACCGCAGCCCCAGAGTGAGTCCCCCAGTCGCCCTGGGCCCTTCTCGGAGTGCGGGCATCGTGCTCCTGCGTGTGTGCTGTCGTGTCAGGGCAGGGGACCCCATCCAGAGTCCCTGGGACCCTCCCAGGTTCAGCGCTGACGGCCCAGAGTGCCGGGGACCCCTCCGTCCGAGCAAAGCAGGCCCCCTGCTCACCCCACGCTGGTGCCCCCGCCAGGCCCTGTGGCGCTCGGTCCCCCAGGAGCACCTCGGAGGGTCTGAGGGTGTTTCAGACGGAGGCCGGACGCGGGGACGCGGGGACGCGGAGGGAGGCTCTTGTTCGCAGCTGTGCCCGGGGCCTTTCCCAGCCCGGCCGCCGGGGAGGGAGGACGGCCGCCCGCGGGGATCGGACGGGGAGGCAGCAGGGCCTGGGGGGGTTCCAGCCTCCGGCGGACGGCAGGCCCGGCGAGCGTCCCGCCCAGGCAGCGGGCCCAGGACGGGCGCTGGCCCCAGAGCAGCTCTTTCCCGACAAGGCCCGTCCGTCCCTCCGCTCTCCCGCCGCGGGTCCCCCGACTCCCCCTCCCTCCTTGTCCTCAGCCTCCCGCAGGAGCCGCGGACCCCCCCACCCCCTTGCTCCCGGCTGCCCATCCCGCCCCTTCCCAGCAGGCGCCTCGGAAACGCCCCCCAAAACACGGCTGGTGCAACCGTTTGTCGCTATGGCTGCCTCTCTCAAATCTGTTTGAGCCCATTTTAAACCCACCTATTCTTTTCCGTTCTGACCAGTTGCTGTCCTAAGGTCCCTATGCCTTCTACCAGCTGTGTACGCGGAATACAACCGTCCTATGGGGCGGGGGTGGCCGCCTGTCAGATACCTGATCCGGGGCTGATTCCCGACCAACACGGCTCGGTTTCAAGAGGCACTAACGCAGTGGCGGACAAAGCATCTTCAAGCTTAAAGGAAATAGAAGGTTCTCCTCTTCCGTGTGGCAGTGGAGGCTAGTGGGTGGGTCTGGCCCACGCAGCCCCAGAACCAGGATTCCTCCTGTCCTCCCGCGCGTCATGCCCAGGGCACTGTGCTCACGTGCATGCTTGAAGCCGGGGCACCACGTGTGAGTCGCAGCCGTGTGAAAGGGAACGAGGCCCGGGGGAGAAATCCCCACTGACGTCAGGTGCCAGCCGGGCAGTGGCATGTGCCACGTCTGCCCGTGTTCCACGGGAGGCCTCTGAGCAAGGCACGTGGCCACACCTAACTATGGCGGGGCTGGGAAATGGACGGCAGCCATGGGCCAGCTATAACTCCATCGCCGGGAGGATGGGCAAACAGATTTAGGGGGACAGCGTCAGTCTTGGTCTTAATGGTTAGGCGGTGAGTGCTGCGATGAGGCTGTGCCCCCATCACCCCCCATTTCCTCACTGTGGCCGTGGTTCAGCAAGACGTGCCTTTGCTTTCTCATCTGCACAACCTAGCTCGGGATTGACAGCAGTTGTCGCTGGTTCTCTGGACTGGTGGGGAGGGTAGGACACTGGTGGGGAGGGTAGGACACTGCGGGGGAGGGTAGGACACGTAAAGTGCTTGCTTATCGCAATGCTTGGCCCACAGTAAACACTCGGGTTTGTGGTACTTTTAAAGACGTTTACTTCATAGTCTTTTCTACATTATTTAATGTTCTCTAAATCTCTAACTCCCCTTTCCCATCCCCCTTCTTCTTTCCCCCTCCCCCCTTCCCAATCTTCACCCCCCTCCCCCGCCCTCCCCTTCTCCCCTCCCTCCCCCCCAGCCCCCACTATTCTAGCATCAGCTCCCATCTGACTCTCAGCCTTTCCGGTCCTCTTCTTTTCTGGCACCTGAGCATTTTCTTCTCTTTCTTTAATGTATAGTTTCTTTAAATATACAGCTCAGCTATATATTTAAATAAAGTTTTAAGAATGTGTTACCGAGCACTTCCGCGCTGGAAGTGGGAGGGGCCTTCCTCAGCTGCTCTGTCTGCCACATTCTTCGCAGGCGTGTTCCGCGCCTGGGGAGGGGGAGAAAGACTCCCTCTGGGGGGAGCCGTGTGCCTGGGGGAAGGCAGCCTGAGAGCTGAGGAGAGAGGGCTTCACCAACTCCTTTGTGCTAAAGGCCCCAAAACATGGGGACGGGGACCCGACGGAAAGCAGAGAGGACGGGGCCTCGGGGTCTGAGGGTCAGACACTGGACTGAAGGCAGTTGGCCTATGACCCCGGAGGGCTGGGGTGCGGTGAGCAGAGGGGCACCGAGTGGGCCCCCAGCGCCTCGGGCAGCTTCCAGGCAGTCTCCTCGCCCTGCCTGGGCATTGAGGCCACGCTCCCCAGCCTCACACCAGCCCCTCACACCACCCACGGCACCCACGACCCTCTGTGCCCTGGACACCCTGTCCTGCAGCGCCCAAGCCTGGGCAGGTGATGAATGGGTGCCAGCTCACTATGTTAGTAACAGTGTAGCAACTCGTGCCGCACCTTGCTAGGCACAGACACTGCGTGAATAGTAATCCTGTGAGATGGGGAGTCTTAGTTTCATTTTACTGGTTCCTTAAATTTAACACACCTCCAACAGGAAAACAGTACAGAGTGAAAAACAAATAGTTATTTTTATAAAGCTATATTCTTTCCCTATACCCATTCCTACTATATATAATTTTCCATGTTTAAAAATATTAAAATGGCTGGCTAAAATTTTTGCACTTGGTGCTTCAACACCCTTCAGAGAAAGTCTTAAAAAAAAATAAATAACAGCTACTACCAGGCTTACATTCATCTAAACAAAAAGAAGAGCCATCAAAGCTGTTTCTTCCAGAAGCAAGACTGTCACAAATGTCACTTTCACACTGTAAATTTAAGGGAGCAAAATACCACTGGACTTAGAATAGCCCTTTTGTCTCTGTTTCAAGCCAAGATGGTTCCAAAATTTTGGCATTCAGTCTCAAAACACCTCGCCCCACACTCAAGAACTTTAAAAATTATAAAGCACAAGGCAGTTACATAATCCATTAATTTTATCATCATTTTCATTTTACAATTTGAGAAACTGACACTCACAAGTGCCCATATCAATATGGAACATGGGTGAGCTTACCTTTCACAAATGAGTCTCAGAAAGATTCAGTGACTCACCGAGGTCCCCCACAAAGTGGGGGGAGAGCCCGGATCTGAGCCCAGTGGAACTCTGACCAGCTCCTGAGAGCCAGTGCAGTGGCGGGCCAGACGCCAATCTCGAGGACCGTCGGCAGGTCATGGACCCATTTCTTCTTGACCAAAGCCTATGATTGTGAAATTCCAAATGTTAGTTAATATGCCTGGAAAGTGAAGGTTTTGGGATAGCAAACTA
Source organism: Manis pentadactyla (assembly GCF_030020395.1). NCBI lineage: Eukaryota > Metazoa > Chordata > Mammalia > Pholidota > Manidae > Manis > Manis pentadactyla. Next base: position 3,278,844 of record NC_080037.1, read on the forward strand.
CGGGAACAGAGAAGCCTGCCTTGCTGTTAAGGGGGCAAACCATATCCAGAGACCCTAACCCTGAAAGCTGATGCTGTATATCCCGACCTTGTGTCAGGCTCTGGGCTGGGGGCTTTCTTTTGCGGCTCTAGATTCACAGCTCTGGGACTGGGACTCTGGCTTGTGGTTCTGGTCCATGGCCCAGGGAACCCAAGTCCTGGTAGGTTGTGTCACCTTGCCAGGCCCAAGTGACCCGGGACACACCCTGGCTCACTTCCCAGCACCTCCAAGGAAGTAAACAGGCCGTGGCCCGCCGTATATTGAGTCCTGTGTATGCATCAGCCTGTGTTAGACCCTGGAGCAATCAGCAGTCAGAGATGAAGACAGGGAAAAAATTGGAAGATGAAAGAAGTCAACGAGGACACAGTACCTTTGTTTTAAAAAGATGCTCACTATTAAGTTGGAGAGAGAAGAGAGTAGCGCAGGGACATTTAACATGATGAAAAGCAGACGGAAGGGGCCCAAAGAATGGCCGTGGCAGGTGGGGGCTGCCGAGGTGATTCCAAGGGCGACGAACAGGCAGTGAGGAGTGTGTTGGTCCTACAGTGGGTTATGAAAGCAAAGATTTGTTATAATCTTGCTACAAAAGACACATCCCCAACAGGCCAGTCCAAAGATGCCCTCTTGGTAGGAATATCATCGGGAGAAGAGAATGGTTAGATAATCATTGCTGGACTCGTTACAAAAAGAATGTTCTCTTGAAGGTCACTAGACTCTTGACTGACAGTCAGCCAGCTGGTGGGTGGGTAATTAATTTTCCCTGAACAAGTCTTACTCCCATTATAGTTTCCAAAAAACCACTTTGAGCATTTTCTCAGGAATGCTTGTTTTCTTCCCAGAACCAGGTTCTGAACGTCATCTCACAAGACGTTCTGTCCCATCCTTCCAAACAGCCCTACAGCCCTAAACTTTTGCCTGTACCAACTGGAGCCCATCAGTCACCCGGCAGGACCTCATTCCAGGCTTTGCTTTTCAAGAACTGGGGACACAGGTGGGGATGAGCCTTCATGCAAGGGCCAGGCTGCCCAGGAAAACCCTGAAGACAAGAGAAGGCCAGGATTCCTGAGCTGCATGTTTAAGGAAAAGAAGAAATGAATTCCTAAAATAGTCATTCTCTTTGGGGAGTTTCCATGTCTTCACTTGACATTTTCTTAAGGATTATATCTTACTTTTTCTAAAAAAAATATTTCTGCTCAATTCATCTCTATTCCTCAATCCTTCGGGTTTCTAATCTGGAGTCATGATGGATTTCAGGGAATGGCCAGTCCCCTGAGACTGTTTCAGATTGTCAAAGGGAATTATGGTCCTGCAAAGTTATGAGCGACGGCAGCCGTTGGCCGCAGTTTGGTTGAGCTAAGAGCAAAGAGTTTTAAAACTCTGTTGGGTGGTGTAGCTGAGAGGGCAGGTACCTTGACAGCCTTCCTTCTGAGATCATAGGCAACTTATTTCAATTAGAAGATGTCCTCTAAAAAAATGGACTTACATGCCTGTGAGGTCAAAAGAGGCAGTACTTGTTTAACATCCTTGAAATAAATTAAATTGAAAAGAGGAATGTAACTAAATTAATTAGTCGTAAATTTCCTGTGCACAAAGCCCAAGGCCGGGGGCTAGTCTAGACACTCTAAGTGGGAATGATTTAGCTCCAGCAGCTCTGTGCAATCACACCAGCGTCCCTTCTGATGCTTAATCACCGTCGCATCCCCCATTCAATCACCCTGAAAGCCTAGATCCTGGGGTTCTGAGTTCTGTCCCCTCTGGAGGCTGCAGCATCTCCTGGCCGGCTTCCACGGGTCTCCCCCTACAATCCATCAGCATTTCTGCAAGTAACTCCTAAAGCAATATAATATATGATTCTAAAAGAAACTTCACTAGTCCCTTATTACCTACAGAATGAAAAACAAATTCCCAGGCCTTCTCCCTCTGGTTCCTTGCATTTTTCGATTCAAAGTTCTTCCCCATTGTCCCCACTGAGATTAACCCTGGTCACACTGTCCCCCTTGCTGTCACCCAGACCCACCGAGCCCAGCCCACACCCATCCATGCCTTTGGGCCATCTCCCACACTGCAGTCCTCACCTCATCTTCTGGAACGGAGTCCTGCCTGGGCCTCTTCCTCCTCCATGGGTCTCTCCTAAACGGTCCCCGTCTCCAGGATTCTTTGTTCTGACATCTTGACCACGCCCTACACCCTAGTCTGCTTCCTCTCTTACGTGTCTGTGTTGTGTTCTAGTTTGATTTCACTCTGACGTCTTCTCTCACTCCTGGGGTTTAGGGATTTGTGTGCCGCTGTCTGGGGATCCCTACCACATTGGATGCAGTGTTTTGAACATAATAGACCTCAGTATTTGTCAAGAACTCAGGACAGGCTTCCTCAGATCTGCCTGGATTGAAATCTTCAGTCCCCTGTTTAACAGCCACATATCCTTTAGTTACTCAGCTCTTTAAAGCTGCCGTATCTTCACCTGTACGTGTCGCACCCATCTCGAAATGGGGTTGTGGGGATTACGTGAGGCAGAGCGTGCACAGAGCTCAGGATGGTCTGAGCGCAGTACTCCATGCAGGGCAGCGGTCACCGCTGGCTCTGCCTGGAATCCAGAAGGTGAAAACCCAGGGGCTCCTGACCAGAGTACAGGGCCCTTGGGCCATCTCCAAGGTGCATATGGCCCCTTAAGTGAAGACCAACCACCCGGCAGTGAGGCAGCGCTCCCCAGCACAGGTATAATGGGAGGCACTGGGTGCGCAGTCCTGCAGGTGCATGCGGGACAGGCTCAGATCCAACAACGGATAAACAAGAATGAGACCAATAAAGCTGCCTCAAGCCTGCAACGTATCAGTCACTTCTGAGAAGACCAGTGAGGCTGCCCCTCCCTCTCTCCAAAATCCATGGAGCTTCCTGTAGGCACCTGCACCACATGCCTCTTCTGTATTCCTTCCAATGGTCAGCTTCTGAATCCCCAAACAATTCATGTCACCACCTCATCTGCCTGGAACCACTGTCCCCATCAGTGAGCATAAGACTTTGAAGAAAATAAAAGTGTCTTTTCATTAGAGAGACATGGGGATTCTGTTAGACTCGGCTCGGAGCCCTAGCTGCTCCCAGTTACACCAGCTAACCCCTGACTGCTGCATGGCCCCAGAGGGGCTTAGTGTTCTCCTGTTCCCTTGGGTTCCTCTGGGCTCTCCTCCTACAGCTGTGCACAGCAGTTGTTTCTAACTGGAATAAATTACTGCTGCGGGAGCTCCTCGTCCTCCGACCAGAGCCGCTCCCACAGAGGGAAGGAAGTGCAGTTCCAGCACCACTTTTTAGTGTTTCGTCACTGCTCTGTGATATTAGTGCTGCATACCGGTGAGGAGACCTTGCCAGGATGGGCGTTATGCTTCTTAGTAAATTCAACAACCATGCTTCTGGCACTGTCCTAAGTCCTGGAAAGAGCGTGATAAGTAAGACATCTTTTCAGTGCCTCACATGGCCCATCTGCCATCCACATAGCAACAGTGCACTTTATCTGAAATGTGAACCAAGTGTCATCGCTCCCCAGCTCATTGCATCTCTCTGCTCAGCCAGATCGTCTCTCATCTCTTCAGCACCATCTCCAGTTTATTGAAAACAGACAAGCAGAGTGGGGAAAGATCTGGGCTCTGCCGTTTAGACGTGTTGACTTGCCATGCTTCCAGCTCCGGGAGAGCATCTTTAGTGCAGCAATCACTGCTGACGTATGCAGAGGTCATATGAAGGGACCTGTGTGTGTTCCAAGCTGGGGCCTCAGCCTAGCGGGGCCCAGGCTCCTCAGACGCCAGGAGAAATTCTCTTTCCAACAATGCTCCCTCGAAAAGTGGATGCTCTTTTCCCTGTCAAGTCGCTGATCACTCATTCTCCCAGGCATTGCACAGACCAGAAAGCAGTTTAGTTTGCTAGGAGCCTCTGGCAGGTACTCACTGATCTTGTGTATTTCCATGGAGTGTTCTGCCACCTCGTCACCAAATACAGTTCCTTCATTACTCCTGAGACAGGCTTGAAAGTCACTCCCTCCAGGAAGCCCTCCCAAATTCACCTTCCCCCATGTCTAATCATTTACAGGCATACCTGTATGGGGGTTCAGTTCTAGACTACAGCAATAAAGCGTTACCATAAAACAAGTCAAATTAACTTGTTCGGTTTCCCAGTGCATATAAAGTTATGTTTGCACTATTAAAAAAGGAACAACAAGCCCCAAATGGAGTCCTTTGCCCTCCATGACAGCAAACCAAGACTTAACTACAGTTTCCATTTATCCCAGGAATGTGAGCTTTCAGTTAGCCTGAAATTTCCTGAACAGCAGTACTGAGGGAACCTGCATGAGTGAGAACTTGTCTTGCCTTCCCTGGAGAAAGAAAGTGACCTGCCCTGAACCAATCCTTTCTTTTATCTTGCTAATAACTTCTTGCCCGCACCCCCACCCCAATAAAGTACACCCCATTCTGTACAACTCCGCAGAGCATCTCTCTGCTTGCCAGATGGGATGGCTCCTGATTAATGAATCATTTAAAGCCAATTAGATCTTCAAATTTACTCGGTTGAATTTTTTTTAATGACACTGTACTATAGTCTGTTAAGTGTGTAATGACAATATGTCTATAATAATGCTGTGCATACTTAATTTTAAAATATTTCATTGCCAAAAAATGCTAACCATAACCTGTGCTTTCAGTGAGTCTGAATTGCTGATCACAGATCACCATAATAAACACAATAATGAACACATTCGAAATATTGTGAGAATTACCAAAATGTGACAGAGACACAAAGTGAGCAAATGCTTTCACAAAAGTGGTGCCAGTAGGCTTGCTCAGTGCAGGGTTGCCACAAACCTTCAATGTGTAAAAACGAATTGTCTGTGAAACATAATAAATAGAGTACTTACGCCCAGCAGTTACATGGTTATGTGTTCAGCTTTGATCGTGGCCTCCTCCACTTGTCCATATGTTGCTGAGACTACAGGTTCTTTATCCTTTAGCCAAAAGCTATGGATGTGTTGTGGCATTCAGAACTTTTCTGATCTGAGAATGATAACAGAGATTCTAAAGTAGCACCCATAATCAAATGCATAAAGATTTGTCCAGTGACACTTATGAATATTCACACTAAGTGTGGTACAATCAGTTCTTATGGGTTCAGGTTAGGTTCTGCCATATATGAGTTCAGTATTTCAGAAGTGTGCATCTGGGCGCCTAGCAATAGTCACCACTACCAAACCTCCCCCTGGGCCAGGCACCCTGCCCTTGTGTGTATTATCTCATTTAAAAGAGCCATAGGAAAGAGGTAATAGATGAGGCTAGTGGGGCTCAGAGAGGGTAAGTAATTTGCTTAAGGTCAAACCTTCAGAAAATAGAGGAATCAGAACTCAAACCCAAGCCAGCTTGACCGTAAGCTTGAATCTTGATGGCCAGGCAGGTTTTGCACTGACTGTTCCCTCTCACATCTCCAGTTAGTGTTCCATATGCAAGACGGAACATGTGAATGCTTGCCAGTGAGAAACAAACAGGAGAGCATCTAACTTCTCAATCTGTAATTCACAAGTTATACTTGCCTTCCCTCAGAAAAACTGGACAGCATTTAACATCAGTTCCTCAAGATGAGCACCACGCCTCCAGAAGCCCAGGTGAGACCCGGACAGACAAAGGCACCCATGGATATGAGCTGATCGGTCCCCGTCAGGAGGCATGTGGGCCCCCCTGGCCCCCACGGTCCTCTTCAGATCCCTCAGAATCCGTCATCCACAAATAGAACCCAGCAGATTTCAGCTAAGTCAAAACAGTTTCTCTAGATGTTAAAAATATTTTTTAATTGTTCATTCCTTCTCTTGAAAAACTGGATATGCCCACAGTACGGTGCTTTCGTTCCTTCCCAGCGTTAACAGCTGGGTGGGGAAGTGTCCTCACGGGACGAGGCCCGGCCACCTGCTGGTGTGCTGGGCTTCCTTCGGCTCCAGGATGGTCAGCCCTCACCCACGTGTGCCAGCTCTGTGACCTTCCTCAAGGTCTGCAAAAACAGCTGACGTAGGACTCAGAGTGGAATGTGCACGTGGAGGGAGACAAGCTTCCCGTCACTCCCACGCTGGGCAGGCAGATTTGCCAGTTAGCACCTGAAGCGCCCTGTGTGGGCAGTACCTGCTTTGCACCATCAGTGCCTACACCGGCCCCTCAAGGGGATGTCTTGTTTTTAGAACTCTCAGGGAGAGTTGCATGCTCAGGAAAAAAGTACAAAGATAGCAGTGAAGTTCAGACAACTGTTATTCTAAAGCTTGTCCGGGCGCCATGGGCAAAAGGCCTTGGAAAGATCCGTGTGCCTGGCATCTTGTAAAGAAGAGCAACAGTGACGGCCTGCCTGCTGACCAGCCCCACCTCCCTCAGACACACTTAGCCCTCTGGGGGGGACTGCGGTTCAGTACACCCTCCCAGCACTATCATAGACTGAGTTGAGGCTGTGATAGTTAGTCTTGTGAAAATTTCTACGTGCTCCCGATCAGCTGAGTTCTGTGGGCATGGGAAAGAAAGCCAACAAGCTGTGTGACCCGCTTCCTGGGAGGTGTGGGGCCTGCCAAGCCCGCTCACCGGGAGCTGGAATGGAAAGCAGATATGGTAAATTGTACTGTTGTTTTCATTTGGACCCAAGAGGCAAACATCCAATTTGAGATCAAATAAATGGCTCCTGGGCCTGAGTTAGCTTTCCAAATAAGATTCACTCTAGAGCAGTCTGAAAATTAGAACGAAGCATCAGCAAAATTCTGCCTATACTTCTTGGACTAAGCAAGAGAAAACCCCAAGGGGGGGACCCATCTATACCAGATACCGTTTATATTTAGAAAAGCACAGCCACAGGGTTAGGGACTAGGGAAGGTTCTTACAGAATTTTGACTTAAATGAAGATAAACAGAATTTAAACGTACAGCACCAATGGTTCCAAAATAAGCAGCTGACGTTTATTGAGTGCTTACCATGTGCTCAACCCTGCTCCATGTACTCTATAATTACACAGTATCCCCAACTTTCAATTTGCAAATAATAATCCCCCCCAAACTATGAGGTAGGTGTTATTACTATCCCCAATTTACATTTGAGAAAACTGAGCAATAGCTAATATATGCTGGTGTCAAGAGTCAAACATAGAATGTCTGACTCTAAAGCCCATGTGCTTAATTACTAACCTTACCTAGAATGTATTCTTACATTGCTCCAAAGAGAAGTTCAGGTTCTATATGTCTCACCTATAAGGTAGCACACATTTTTCCCTTCCAGTAGCATTTCCTGCCTCCTCTTTAGTTTGTAGAGCTTCACATTGTTTGGGAAGTAACATCTCAAAGAAATAGGGACCCTCCTCCGGGCCTAGGAGGTGAATTATTACTGGTCTGAGCCGCACAGAGCAATCTCCTCTCTCTCTGTGGGAACTGGTGGACGTGGGACACAGATCTAGCTGTGAGAACTGGCAAAATTCCACTGGGGTGTCTGGGAAGGATTTTGCTCCGTGATGCACAGAGATAGTGAGCTAGTCTGCTGCATTTTTTCCTTTTTTGAGTGTGAGTGTGTAAAGCATGATGCTGAGAGTTGAGACAACCACGTCAGGCTCCTCAGCCAAGGGACAAAAAGCCAACACGCTGAGAACGGCATTGCAGGAAGATTTTTAAAAGCCTGGGTCTCTGGTGGAAGATTGAGGCAACACAGCAAACCCGACTCCTCTATCTCCAGACTTCTGGGAATAAATACATACCTGTTGCTTAAGCCATCATTAGGCAGTGTCACTTTGCATCCAAATGCATCCTATCTTACGTATATACAGATATATGTACAGATAGATGTTTTGTTTATACATTTTTCACCTTTCTTTATTCCAGTTGACTTGTGGCGACTTGGCCAAGTAAAACTAATCAGCCAAGAGACAAAAGGAAATAGACTTGAGCAGCAGTTTATCAATACTGTTCTAGAAAGGAAAAGCTAAAGACTGCTGTAGTATCATTTACCTGTCCCCTCACCCGGTGTCGCTCAGGTGCATTGGCCTACGGGCTGGGACTCAGCAGGAAACCGAATGAAATACATCTCCAGGTTCCTCATTAGTAAAATAAGCAATCTGAACCAGAGAAGCCTTAGGTAAATTTCAGCACTGCCATTTTATGCTTCATGCTCTGTCTATGAAGAAGGTCTATGTTGTAGTCATTTCTAGAGATAGCCTCTCAATAATGACATCTTTAACCACTTAATCAAACAGCAGGAACTTACCAACAGTCCTAAGTCCTTCCCCTCTGCAGGCCTCAGCTCCTCATCAGTCAAATATGGAAAATGAAATCGATGTTCTTTAAGACCCTTTCCAGCTCAGAAACCCTTGACTCTGGCCAGGTTCTTAAATACGTGGTTCTAATACTCGTGGACTTCTCTTCGATGCATATACAGCCAGGTACTGGTAGAGTCTAAACCACACCTAAGACCCTTCTGGAGCACATACTTACCGTAAAGTTAAGTGGCCCACTTAGTTGGGAGCCCCTCGTTTACCTCTGCATCCTCACTGCTGAGCACAGCATGTGGCGCACAGTAGGCCCTCAGTAACTACTGGTCATCCAGTAATGGCCACCATTTATTTTAAGCGTTGACTCCTTGACAGTCATTTTAAAGAGAGCATCTCAAATCCTCACCACAATCCTGCAAGGGCAGTATTTTTACATCTATAACCTGAATAAAACAGGGTGGCCTGGAGGCCCGTCTAGCAGGGTGTCACCTGCAAGTCAAACACACAAGAAGCTCTTTTCCACCCATCTCTCTCCCACCTTACAGAGACCTCTGATCTCCATCTTCTTCAACTGCCCTAAGAAACCTCCCAGCCTCCTCCCTGTTTTGGTCCACTCCTTTGGGTTGATTCTGTTGTGCAGACAATGGCCTCGGGCCCTGGGTAACTTAAATTAGGTTGAAAGTTTAGCTTCTCCGAGGTCTCCAGCTTTCCCAGCTGACGGCCAGGTGCAGTCTGCAAGCCCGGGTTTGCACCAGCATTTGGGGCCTGTGCCCTGAGGAACACTGGGCAGCGGGCATGCAGCTGCTTGGACAAGGTTGTTCTCTCCATGTCTGCGGCCCAGCGGCTGCCTCAGGGCCACCTGAGGGCTGGTCAGAAACGCAGAGGTCTGTCTCCACACCCGTCCTTCTAGCCAGAGTGTCCTAGCGTGAGACCCAAGATTCCACATTTTTAATAAGCTTCTCAGGTGGTTCTGAGGCAGAGCCCTGCTTTATACCACAAAGCCTTCCGAATTGCACTGCGGGTGCCTGGTGTGCGCGGAACACGGACCTCCCCTGGCCCCGTGGTAGTGTTTCATCTTCCTTACAACACGGCGTTCCCAAAACACAGGCAGTCCTTGACTTCTGAGCCCTGCGGGTTTCAAAGCTGCCTTAGTCAGAGTGTGCAATGCAGTGTCCAGAGTAACGGCGACCTGGGTTCCCGCAGGCCTGGCTGCGGGCTCCCGAGCTGCCCGGCCTCTCACAGTGCTGCTGTGAGGACACACACACAGGAGTGCCCCCGGGGGCCGCAGGGACAGCTGCTCCCGGAGGCTGGGCCATAACAGCCTGACCCTGACTGCCGGTGGGGCGCCCCTGCGGAGGCCAGAGCAGGAAGCAGTCAGGTGGTGACCGAGAGCAGGGAGCTCTGGGGGCTTCTGGGGCAGAGGTCAGAAAAGGAGCTTCTCCCAAGACCTCCAGGGAGTGGGCCCCCCAGGGAGGAGGGGACACAAAAAGCAGGGTCTGTACGGGAGGCCCTGGCGATGGCCCCCATCACAGGGGCAGGGCCCTGAATGGGAGGGAGGCGGTGCTCTCGGGGCTGAAGAGGCACCTCGAGGGGGCGGGAGAAGCAGGGCTCCAGGCCCAAGCAGCCGGGGCCCCACCCGGGATGAGGGGCAAGCCTCTCCCCAGAGCTCCCTGCAGGGCTCCCTCTCCTGCCGCCTCGGAGCCCTGTTCCCTTGGGAATGGACTTCAGCAGCCAGCGGCCCGTGTGGGCTCCTCCGAGGAATTCAGCCACTGAAGAAGTACTCCCGACCTCATTATGGGGTGACCTACCCCCCAGACTCTGAGGGGACTTTGAGAGTAAGGGCAGTGGGCGTTTTGAAACTCAGCCACATCCATGATTAGGAGCAATTCCTGTCGACAAACATTGATCCAATGTCTCCACGGACACACTAGGTCTGCAGAACCCGGGACACGGGGCAATCAGTCCTTTGGCAGAGCGTCAAGCACCGCGAGTCAGAACACATGATCTGTGAAGCCACTGGGACAGAAGCTTCGAACACAGGACTCCTCAGAAAATGCTTGCCCGATAAGACTGGAAAGGTCAGTGGGATCATTGATTAAGATAATCAATCGCCCACATGCGGTTAGATCGGTATAATCAGAACGTGAGTGCTGGAAGGACACGAACACGGGCACAGCCACCTGTACAGGGAGACGGGCTTCAGCCCTTCCCTGCGCGTCTTCCGCTCGTCGTGGGACCAGCCAAGCTGGTCGCCTGTCTGGGTGGCCTCAGGACAGGCACGCGGGGAGCTTTTTGTCGCTGCACGCTCCCGGGTCTCGGACTCCACGACAGCCGCCCCCATGCCCTCCGCAGCGTCCCCTCTTCAGCCTTCTTTTGAAGGGACTGCCGTTGGTCGTCCTGCCTGACGGTGCGCTGCAGAGTTACTTGGGGCAGTGGAGTCCTTTAAAAAGTAAACCTCCCACTCCGATCCTTCAAGCCCATAAACAGAGGTCGCCCAGTCTTCCTTTCCCCAGACCCCGCCTGCCTCAGAAGCAGTCCTGGAATCGGAGGGACGGGCAGCTGCTCGGAAACCTCCGTTGGCACCAACTGTGGCCTCTGGCAGAGGCTGCAGACTGCCAGCTGCCATCCCAAGGTCCCTTTCCCTTCTTTCTTGGTAGCAGTGTTCTAATTAGGATGGGAGTAAAACCAGCAGAAGCACTACAGCTCCCAGCCTGTCTGGCGCCTAGTAGAGTAAGCCCCGTGACGGAAGTCTGGCCAGTGATATGTGAACGGAAGCATTATATGAGATTCCCAGGAAGACTCCTTAAAACAAAGCTGTGCCTTTTCTCTCCTTCTAGTCTCTCCTTCCTGCTCTCTGTAATACACGTGTGATGTTTGGAGCTCCCGCAGCCATACTGAGTTCATATCTTGCCTGAAGTCACACAGCTACTTAGTTACACAGTAGAGAACTGAAGCTCCATCTCTTTTTTATAACAAACTTCTGATGAAAGCGGACTTAAAGTTTAAGCAAAACAAGTGGTTCAATGCAAGGGTCTTTTCAGTAACTTTGCAGTACAGACAATGTAAGCAGAGTGTGGCTTATCCTAAGAAGTTTGACTCATGTCTTCTTTTATGATCAAAACGTGAGGTGAGGCGGCTCTGGAATAGAATGGTTTTGGTACAAATCCTTGCTCTACTGCTTCCCAGACGTGTGATCTTCAGCAAACCGCTTTCACTTCTCTGAGCCCCAGCCTGCCTTGCCCAGCAGGCATAGATCAAAGAACAGTGCACGTGAAGCTCACAGCACAATGTCTGTGTGATGGGTTAGCTATTAGCAACTTTGTAATGCAGAGCAGGAACGAGATTACAGGCCGGAGGCAACCCACTCATTTTCAGAAGGATTTGAAAATAGTTCTTGGGAGATCCTGCACAAAATAGAACAGTGTTTATGGTGTTTGTGTGCATAGCAATTGTGTGAAGCTGGGCAAGTTACCTCTCTTCCTTCTCAGTTTTCTCATCTGTAAAGTGGGAATTACTCCTTTACACAAGGTCATTGACCAAAAGAATCGATGACCTGCAGAATGACACACAGAGTTGGATATCATTATTACCTTCACAGCCCTGCCACGTCCTTATTTTTCCAAACTGTGACAAACCCCTCCCACTTCCTTAGCTTTCTTAATTTCAAACTGTTACTAGGATTTCTTTCATACTGTTGAAATTAATACCTACCGTTATGATTCAGAAATGCCAGCCCTAATAAGGGTGAAAGAATCAGAATTGAATGATAGAGAGAAAAGAATGCCAAGCACACAAGAATGGTAGTTTTTAAAGGAAATGTGGTAATTTCTAAAATCACAAAGCCCATCAGGAGACTGCAACAAAATTGAAAACTTTTGTGTATCAAAGGACATGATCAGCAGAGTGAAAAGGCAACCCTAAGGAATAGGAGAAAATATTTTCAGATCATGTGTCTTATAAGAACATAGAAAGAACTACAACTTAACAATAACAACAAAAACAACCCTATTGAAAATGGGAAAGGACTTAAGTAGACATTTCTCCAAAGAAGGCATGTAGATAGGCAACAAGCACAGGAAAAGATGCTCCCCATCACTAATCATCAGGGGAATGCGAATCAGAACCCCAGTGAGGCATCCCCGCACACCCATCAGGATGGCTGCTACCAAAAAATTAGAAAATAACAAGTGTCGGCGAGGATGAGGAGAAACTGGAAACTTTGTACACTGTTGGCAGGAACATGAAGTATGAAATGGTGCGGCCACTGTGGAAAGCAGCATGGAGGTTCCTCAAATGGCTAAAGATAGAACTACCGCGTGATCCAGCTCCTCTGTTTCTGGCATAGACCCAAAAGAGTTGAAAGCAGGTAGGCAGAAAGTGAGGAGAGGTAGTTTGCCACTTCATTTGGAAAAATTAAGAAGGGTCAAGGGTTAGGAGGCTGACTACAATGATGGTAATGAGACAGGGACCGAGGGTGTAGTCAGAGTAGGGTGAGGGCCTCCGGGAAAAGCGGGAAAAGCGGGGCGGACTATTTACAGTGAGAGCAATGTAACAATGGGCAAAGAAGTCCCCATTGAAACTGTTAAGCATTATGCAAAGTCAAGGTCACACTAATTCTCTAGGGTAAAGATACAGACATCTTCAGTGAGATCAGTTAAAGGTCAAAAGGCCAGGAGCAACTTGGCCTGGAATGTCTGAGTGTTCATAACCCATGACTCCGCTGTCAGCCCTGGCAATCAGACTATGACCCAGCCCACCTTGAGGACAGGGCACGTGATGCAAGTCCACACCCCTAAGTTTTTTCATGTTCTCGAAAAATCCTCAACTGCCTATAAAGCCCCCTAGACAACGCACCACTTTGGGCTCTCTTGTTCCCTCCTGGTGTGAGCCAGGAGCTCTATTCTTTCACTTTATTTCTAAATAAAAGCCTGTACCTTGCTCTCCTACCTTGAGTGTTTGTGAAGCTCATTCTTTGGCTTCGTGAACAAGAACCCCGGCATCAGTAATTCACACTGTATTCTGCAGCTAGTCATCAAATTCTCAAAAAGGTATTTATACCCCCATATTCATAGCAGTGTTATTAACAGTAGCTAAAAGATGGAAGCAAGCTAAGTGTCCATCGATAGATGAATGGATAAACAAGAGTGTGGTATATACATACATAATGGAAAGTTATTCAGCCCTAAAAAGGATGGGAAGTCTGATGTACACTAACTACATCAATGAAACCAAGGTCTTATGCTCAGATAAGCTAGTCGCAAAAAGACAAAACCGTCTGATCCTACCTACGTGAGGCCTTTAGAGTAACCAAATTCACAGAAACAAAAGTAGAAAGGTAGTTTCTAGAGACTTGGAGAAGGAGAAAATGGGTGGTTGCTGTTTAATGGGTATAGAGCTCTAGTTTTGTAAGACAAAATAGTTGTGGGGATTGGCTGCACAGCAGTGTGAAGATCCTTAGCACTACCGGACTGTACACTTAACAAGGGTTAGGATAGTCAATTTATGGTATGTGTTTTTTTTTATCACAGTTTAAATAAAATCCCCCAAGAGAATAGCAATAGGAGGACATGTAAAAGGGACGGAATGGAGAACGAGTAGGTGACGGGAGAGCTGCAACGTTACGTGGGCATCAGCAATGCCCGGGACGACTTGCGTAAGAGTTGTGCTCCAAATTAAATGGGCCTGCTTTTGAGCGCTCTCATGGAAATGGAATGCTGGCAGGGTGAAAATACCACGTAATCAGGGATAAATGGGCACTACGTCTGCTTGGAAGTAAAAGGTCCGCTGGGGCATGTCAGGGAGGCTGGTGTCAGAACTGGCCTTGTTTAACAAACTCATTAATGGCCTGGAAGAAAACAGAAGTTGCCACCGCTAATGAAATTTGCAACAATATGCTGGCAATGCCCTGGCCTTGGCCAGAGGGGCGTAAACATTGCTGGGATGCAGAGAGATTTTCCACTAGGTAGATAATTGGATTAAACCGATGACTTCCTGGGTTAAGAACACTGCTTAATTCTAGCTCCTGTCTCCAGAGCAGACAGCAAATGCTGAAATGGGATGCAGGTCATAAAACCAGTCTTGATTCAGGCCAGTGGGAGAATGATGGTTTCCCAGAGCACAGCTCCGTCTTCGGCCTCCACCTCTAGGCAGGAGACAGTGGAATCCACGCATGAAAAGGATACAGAAGAGGAGAAAGTGCAAGAGGAGCCGGTACAGTGCTTCTTCCGTGGGGGAGGTTCTGGGCCAGACACCCACCAACCCTGGGCCCACAAGGCATGGAAACTTGGCACAGATGTTGTCACCCTCTCCCCTGCTTAAAAGCTGGTTGTTTCCCAGGGTGCTTGGTCGCCATTCCATCCCGGGCCACTGCGCTTGGTCAGCGGTGGGCAGAGAGCTCACGCTGTGCCCGTCAGCTTCCAGCCCGGGCCTCGCGGAGCAGTGCCCGCCCCGGCGCAGCTGTCCCGGCCAGGCCGGCTGCCCAGAATCTGCCTGTAGGGCTTCTCCGACAAAGGCACTGTTTCGATCAGGACAGTTTTCTGAGCGCAGAGTCCTCGTTAGCATTTACTATCTCTGCTTCTGCCCTCTAACTTCCACTTATAGCCCCAAGTCATCATGGCAGTAACAACGAGAACAAAATGTCCCTCCCACACACACCTGAGTACCACCTATGGGCAAGAACTACAAGACACCATAATAGAAAGCGTTGCTGGAAATCTCAGGAGGAGGCACCCTGCCCACCTGCCAGGCCTCCAGCTCACATGTGACCTGCTCAGGAGGCCTGTCGCATCTCCCGCGTCTGAATTAGGTCCTGCCCCGACCCTCCCCACCTACGAGGCATGTGCTGATCCGGCCTGTTGTGTGGACACTTAGCTGTGTGGTTGTCTGTTCCTCCACTGGGCTGGAAGGCCCGTGAAGAGAGGGGCTGTCTATTTTGATTTCCAATGTCTGACATTCGATAAACGTTTTAAAGAAAGGGAGACGGGGAGAAGGGAAAGTTGCTCAGAAACAAGTAACACGTAGTGACGAGGATCTCAAGTCAACCCACCAAAGGCTGTTCAATCTAAGAACCTGAAGGTCATCTCCTCCCCTGCTTTCCACGAGAGAAGCGGAAGAGCACGGCTGGCTGTAGGGCCCCCCAAGCCCATCTGTCCCTCCATGAAACCAGTCCTGGGAATTCCCCTGGTGCCCAGGGGAGATACTCCCACTTGAGCAGCAGGACAGAGACTGGAAGATGAGGTGGGGGGCGGGGGTCCCCAGCAGTTTCATCAGCAGTGCCCTCTCCTCCCTCAGTCCAGGGGTGTCAGGAGCTCCAGCAGTGGAGAGAAGGGAGGCAGTCAGACAGGGACCCCTTTGGGAAGCAGAGACCCTCAGGGCAACCACTCTCCCCTCCTGGTGGGATGGGAAATGCAGATGCCTGCTTCCTGCTTTGGAAGCCAACAGATCAAGGCCTTCCCACTGTGGCTGTCACCCAGTGGCACGGCTAATAGGTTCTCTTCTAGGACTTTGAATACTGAGTGTGCCATGTAAAGGCATTTTTTTAAAATTTTGGTATCATTAATCTATAATTACATGAGGAACATTATGTTTACTAGACTCCCCCCATCACCAAGTCCCCCCCACATACCCCATCATAGTCACTGTCCATCAGTGCAGTAAGATGCTGTAGAGTCACTACTTGTCTTCTCTGTGTTGCACAGCCCTCCCCGTGTCCCCCCACTACATTATACATGCTAATCGTAATGCCCCCTTTCTTTTTTCCCACCCTCATCCCTCCCTTCCCACCCACCCTCCCAGTCCCTTTCCCTTTGGTAACTGTTAGTCCGTTCTTGGCATGTAAAGGCATTTTTTAAGACGTGTCTGGAGGACGTTGGTCCCGTAATGTGACCCTGACCACATTCCTGCTGCTGAACAGTCCTAACGTCTAGTTTCCTGGCCTGCAAGGGGTGCCTGGATACCTGCCCTTTTCCAAGCCTAGTTATCTGGACTTTTTCAATTCTTGGACTCTATCTCATTCTAATAAAATCCCCTTTGTCTAAATTACCAACGTCAGAGGCTTTGTGTGCAATGCTAAAGCCTGGATGGACTTCCGGAGGCTGCTGGAGTCATGCATTCCAGTCTCATGCCTGCATTCCATTCATTCATCCCAGATAGGGCTACTGGAAGTCCGTCATGCCCCGTGCCCTGTGCCAAGTGCTGGGTGTACAAAAACAAAGAGGGCACACTCTGCTTGAGGAGGCAGGGAAATAAATCAGCAATTAAAACTGAAGTGGGGTGATGTGTGGTAGGGAGTCCTGGGAAAAGGATGATCTCGGCGCCTCCCGGCACACCTCAATCTCACTGCCTCTCCCAGTTCGAAAGGCGCCTGGAGCCTATAGAAGGCTCAGATGAAGATTCTGACTCCGTGCCGTCTCTGTGGGGAGATCCTGTGTGAACTTTCTCTATGACGGGCTGAATGGGAAGCCAGAGTTGGAGAAAGCTCCAGACTAGGGTCATAGGCAGGGGATCACATAACAGCTGGGGTCGCCGGGGGAGTTGCCTGGGTTCCTGAGCCCTGAAAGGCCAAGTAGGATAGGATGAGCAGACTGAGTCCTCTCTGCCCCCGAGGCGGGAGAACAGAAGAAAATTGGGGAGCAGGAGGCTTGCTCCAGGGCCCTGGCAATCTGCCGGCTTCTGCACACTGCCCCAGGCCACAGGGAGGACAGGCTGCTGACTGGCAGCTGGGAGCCAGGCACAGGCACACAGAGGAAGCTGAGGCAGGCACCGTGAAACAGAGCTGCTCAAGAGGAATGCCAGCATTTCGCCTATGAAGTCACAAGGGCTGAGGGAGGCTCAAGTGCAGTGCTCGCAGCAACAGCAGAATAGTCATCAGGAACTTAGAAAGAAAAATCGCAACTAAAAGATTCAGGATAGAAATCAAAGAGGATGGTCATTGTTGAGACCCAAACTAATGGCCTGGATGGTCAAATTTAAGAAATATTTCAATGCACAAAGGAAAAGTATAAAAAGATGGGTATCATGCAGGAAAATGTAAGAGGCATGAAGAACTTATCAAGAAGACCTGATATGTAACCTATTGGTGTTCCAGAAGAGGACACTCATAGTAACGCCTCTTTCAGCTCTGCACCAAAGAATATCCCAGTCTTTTATCTTTTAGATAAAAAGAAAAACCCATCAAGCAGTCAAATGAAAAGAATATAAACTACGTAAGGGAAAAATAAACAGAATGGCATCAGATTTCTTTACTGCAACTTCGGAAGAGGGAAAACAGGAAAATAACATCCACAGACAATGTGAGACAGCAGACAAGATCCTACACCCAGTCAAGGTGATTCACTTTTTAAAGTGAAAGGAAAATGCTTGGGAATATGCCAGAAATCAGAGACTGTATAACTCTTATAGTTCATCTTAGCAAGAGAATCTAGGAAGGATATCCACATGCAAAAGAAAAATAATTGGGCCCCTGCTTAATACTATACAAAAAAGTAACTCAAAATGGATCATAGATCTAAATAAGAGCTAAATCTATGAAACTCATAGAAAAAAAAATAGGAGTAAATCTTCATGACCTTGGAGATGTATATATATATATCACCAAAATCACAAGCAACAAATGAAAATATAGAAAAATTGGCCTTTGTCAAAATCAAAAATGTTTGTGGTTCAAAGGACATCATCAAGAAAGTGAAAAGACAACTCAAAGAATGGGGAAAAGTATTTGTAAATCATACATCTGATTAGAGACTTGTATCCAGAACATGAAAAGAACTGTACTAAAAAGATAGACAGCTGGGTGGTGGGGAAGATAGATAACTCAATTAAGAAATGGTCAAAGAATCTGAAGAGACATTTCTCCAAAGAAAATACAAAAATGGCCAATAAGCACATGACACGAAGCTCAACACGGTCAGTCACTAGGAAAGTGCAAATCAAAACAGCAGTGAGATACCACCTCCGGACCAGTAGGAGGGCTGTAATTAAAACACACACACAAAAACCCAGATAATAATGAGTGTTGGGGAGGATAAGGGGAAACTGGACCTTTTTACATCGCTGGTGGGAATGGAAAATGGTGTGGCCACTTTGGAGATAGTTTGTCAGGTCCTCAAAAGTTTAAACATAGAGTGGTCAATCTGATTAGAAATTCCATCCCTAGGTATCTGCCCAAGAGAAATGGAAGCATTTGTCCATACAAAATCTTGTACATGAATGTTCATAGCAGCGTATTCATTATAGGCAAAAAATGGAGACAACCAGATATCCAACAACTGATGAATGGGTGAACATGGCACATGCATACAATGGGATGTTATTTGTTAATAAAAAAGTGTAAGTACTGATCTATTCTACAACATGGTAGACCTGTAAAACATTATGCTAAGTGAAAGAAGCCAACCGCAATAGAGCACGGGTTGTATGATTCTGTTCCATGAAATGTTCAGAGGGGGCAAATCTGTAGAGACTGAAAATTCATTAGTGGTTGCCTGGGGCTGGCGAGAGGGGCAGGGACGGCTCGGGGCCGACTGGGATGGTTTGGGTATGGAGGACAGAGTTTCTTCTTGGGGCAGTGAGAATGTTCTAAAGTTGTGTGGTGATAGTTACCTGACTAAATATACTAAAAAAACCACGAGACTATGTACTTCATGTGAACTACAGCCCATCACAGATGTCTTTAACATTAAAATTTGACTTTTTTTCAATCACACTAAACACATTTTTTTAAATCTGCATAGAGGGAACTCTATGCAAAGAACAAATGAACTAGAACAGCTGCTTTGAGAAGTAGGAGAAAAATGAGAGAAGCAGCAGTGGTGAGCAGTTAGCTGAGCAATACTATGTGAGTAATTGAATCTAAATGGATAATAATGAACTGGGAATATGAAACATACATGTTTGTTTTAAAAGGTCTCTGGAAACAGAAGGCATACGTTTCAAGGAAAAATTGTCTGAATTAAAAGGGCTTAAGACTCAGAGGTAGCAAAACCAGCGGCGGAGGTAGAAGGGAAAGTGAAGCTTCCCGCAGTCATCTTAGCGGGTGGGGGGAACCTGGCATGAAGTGACGGCGAGGGGCAAATGTGCGTCTGGGCGGAGGAAACCGCGGTATGTTGTTCTCAAATAATATCGGAAACACATGTGTCTGACTATTAATGTAGAGAAAGTGAATCAAGCATTAATAGAAGGGAAAGCAATTCCAGCTTTTCACATTAACAAGGGAGATAAAGCGGGGAATGGCGTGGAGAGCAGCTTGAAAAAAACTAGCAAATTAAGAAAAGAAATAACAATGTGACATCATTGTTTAGCCAAGCTGGGTTTGTCTGAGGTTTTCTCATGGTTACCCTGGGGCTGTGGGTTTGGGGAAAGAATGCCCTTCCCTCCAGCCGTACCAGGTGACAGATGACATCCACACACCACCACTTGGTGACATATATTGTCATCACCTGGTTAGGGTGGTGTTCACCGGGTTTCTCCACTGTACAGTTACCATTACTCTTTCCCCTAGTCTGTTCTTTGGAAGCCAGCCAATAAGTCTCCAGCCCTCGAAGTGGGTGGGGCTGGAATTAAGCTCCACCTACTGGTGCAGGGAAGAGTTACATAGATTTGTTTGAAATTCTGAAATGAAGATTTATCTCTTCTCCCTCTTGCAAAATAAATTTTTGGAGAGCATAAACACATAAGTAAATATATAAATAAATATTCCAATGTGGAATGACTGAAGTCCCCTTAAAAAAGCAGAGGCTCTTCCGTCAGGAGGGATACGACATAAACAGTCTAAGCAAAAGAAAGACCTTCCTAACCAAGACTGAAACCTCAGGGGCTGTAAGGAAAGACATACACATATTTGCCAACATTTACTTATTCCACAGGTACCCACTGAGCACAGTCCTGCACCTGGCGTCCTTCTAGGCACTGCAGATACGGCAGAATTGAGGATGGAAACCTGCTCGCCCAGAGCTCTCATCCTGGGGTGGGGGGGGGGAAGACAGGAAGCAAGCAGACCATACATAATGTGCCAAACGATAGGAGGCCCGTGAAGGGCAGAGCTGGGTGTGGGGCTGGGGGGACAGGGCTGTCCTGTACAGGACGGTGGGGGCACGGTGGCAGCCTCTCGGATTTCTCTTCAAGAGGAGCCTGCTTGGGGCAGTGTAGCTGATAACGTCAGCTGCTGCCGTACGTTCAGCCCTCGTGCCAAGGCCGTTCTCTTCCCAAGCTGCTCCCAGCCCATGACTGAGCATGGGTGCCGACAGAGGCTGGGACCTTCCCAGCCCACCTAGGACTCCTCTGTCAGGCAGACCTTGCTCGGGGACTCCCCAGAGGCCCGGCTGAGATTTCCTCAGAGCTGCATCGTGTTCTGGAGCTTTTCCCACCAGCCTCCATTCTTCCCCATCTCCTATCACAGGTGTTGTGCCTGCATGGCAGTCGGAAACCTATTTCTGCCTATGGCTGCTCTTCCTCCTGTCGATCTCTTACACTCAACAACAACCAGGTAGTTACATACAAAATAATGAAGTTGTACCCCTACCTCAGACCATATAAACTTTAATTCAAAGTAGATGATGGACCTAAACATAAGAGCAAGAACTATAAAACTTTGAGAAGACAGGGCAGGATAAGTCTTTGTAATCTTGGCTAGGCAAGCCTTCTTAAATATGACACCAATAGCACAACTGACTAAAAATAAAATAGCTAAATCGCATTAAACTTTCAACAAAGCTAAAAACCTTTCTGCTTCAAAGCATATCATCAAAAGAAGTGGAAAGACAAAGTACAGAATGGGAGAAAATAACTGCCAATCATATGACTGACAGGGGATTTGTATTTAGAATTTAGAAAGAACTCTTTACAACCC
Organism: Manis pentadactyla; assembly: GCF_030020395.1. Taxonomy (NCBI): domain Eukaryota; kingdom Metazoa; phylum Chordata; class Mammalia; order Pholidota; family Manidae; genus Manis; species Manis pentadactyla. Next base: position 3,299,980 of record NC_080037.1, read on the forward strand.
AATAATACAAAGACAAATAGCCCAATTAAAAAATGGACAAAGGATTTGAATAGATATTTCTCCAAAGAAGTTAGACAAATAAATAAATGGAAAGATCTTCAACAAAATCAGTCTTCAGGGAAATGGAAATGAAAAATCACCATGAGAAATATTTTCCACTTACTTGAGTGACTATAATTAAAGAGAGATAATAGCAAAGGCTGGGGACGTTGTGGAGCAATCAGAACCACCATCTACTGCTAGTGGAAACGTAGAATAGAGCAGTCTTTTTGGAAAATAGTCTGGCAGCTCTTGTAGCAATTAAACATAGAGTTATCATATGACCCAGCAATTCCACTCCCAGGTATCTGTGATGGTGGACTGTATGTGTTAACTTGACTATGGTATGCCCAGATAGCCAGTTAAACCTTATATCTGGGTGTGTCTGTTAGGGTGTTCCCAGAAGAGGTCAGTGCTTGAATTGGTGGACTGAGTAAAGCACAGGGCTCCTCCCAGTGTGGGTGGGCATCATTCAATCTACCAAAAGCCTGAAAAGAACAAAAAGGCAGAGAGAGGGGGATTTGCTCTCTGCCTGACTGCTTTTGCTGAGACATCCGTCTCCTACACCTCTGCTCCTGGTGTCAGGCCTGCAGACTGGAATCTATACCATCTGCTCCTCTAGCTCTTAGGCCTTCAGACTACCACTGGCTTTCTGGAATCCAGATAGCAGATCATGGGACTGCCCAGCCTCCTTGTCACATGAACCAATACCTTATAATAAATCTCTTCATGCATATTGGTTCTATTCCTTTGGAGAACCCTGAATAACACAGTATATACTCAAGAGAATTAAAAACAGGAACTCAAACAAATGCATGTACACTATGTTCAAAGTAGCACTATTGACAACAACCAAAAGGTGGAAACAGTCCAAATGTCTGTCAAGGGAGGACTAGGTAAAGCCACTGTGGTCTGTCCATACAATAGAATATTACTCAGCCATGAAAAGGAGCAGCATACTGACATAGCTGCCACATGGACAAACCTTGAAACCGTGATGCTCAGCAAAAGACACCAGCCATGGAAGACCACCTATTGTATGACTCCATTTATATAAAATGCCCAGAATAGGTAACAGAATATAGAAACAGAAGGTTAATAAGTGGTTGCCTAGAGATGGTGGGTTGTGGAGAAAGGAGAAGTGAATAGCTACTGGGTGCAGGATTTCTTTGTGAGGTAATGAAAATTGTCCTAAAACTGGTTGTGGTGATGAATGCAGGACTGAAAATATTCTAAAAACCATTGAGTTGGTTTCCTCAGAAATACAATTCCCGGTACATAATCGACCCTTAAGTATATCTATTTTGTTGCCTCATTCTTCATACCAACACATTAATGATTACATTTAGCATTACAGTTAAGGTGAGAGAAGGAAATCAACTGTCCATCTGTAAGGGGATGTTTGGATTAATGTCATGCATTCATACCATGAAATATGACACAGGCACTACAAAGCATACATTGATTCCCTAACAGTTGCCTTGAGAAGATTTCCATTAGTTTTTATGAGTGAGAAAGACAAATTGAATAACTGTGCATATAATGTGATCACATTTTGGTAAAATAAGTGATGATCAAAAAACCCTGCTTCCTATGCCCATATTTGTGTGTATTTATACACACACAAATGTTGTACGTGATCATCTGACCAAAAAGAGAAGTGTGGAAGAATGCCCCAGGGGTGGTGGGTGGCTGGAGCCGGGGAGATGATATTGGATGGGTTTTCCAATGAGATACCAGCTGTATGTTTGACACCCAAGCTTAAAACTGAACGTTTTAAAGCTACTAAAATTTTAGGTGTGTATGACTTACATGTAAGCTCCACAGGATCCAGTCTCTGCCACTTACTAGCTGTGTTATCTTGGGCATATAACTTAACCTCTCTGTGCTTCAGTTTCCTCAACCAATAGGAAGATCATGATAGTACCTACTTTATGGTTGTGAGGGTTGAAAAAGTGAATAGGTTTAAAACACACAAATCTCATTATTTACTATTTATTATCATTATCTGTATGGCTAGTCCTTGGCTGCAAATTTTGTGCAAAACCACAGCCGGCCCTGTTCAGTAAGTAAACAGATGGTTATTTCTCCTCTCATTGGCTTTTTCATCCCTTAATGGAAGGACCATGCTCCTGGCTTGTTCTCTGGCCACGCTGAAGTCATGGCAACACAGGACGGAGCAGTGGGCCATCCACCGAGGCCAGGCCAAATGATAATAGAAACGGACGTCGCAGATTAGAAATATGGACAGCACATAATGAAATGAGATTAATCTCAGGAGAAAAATGCAAACTTGTTTATCTAAGAAGAGATAGTCCAATACATATTCAACCTGGAAGGGAAGGAGAGTGTATCTCAGGGAGGCAGAGATAAGGAGCAGGGAGACGGCAGCAAGATGGCCAGGGAGTTCCTGCCCGGCACAGCACGACCCCCGCGAGAGATGCTTCCCTTTGAGATGCCCACTGAGAAATATCTCCTCGTCGCGTGGACTGTTTATTTTGCTCAGTTTAGATTTCCAACTCAGAGGTCAGTGGTCAAGTGGTTGATGTAATTATGCACCAAAAATATTTTTGTCAGCTGTGTTAGTCTTATTTGGGCACTTTTAACAACCAAATTAAAACAATCACAAGTCTGAACCCCTGCTGGGCACTGTGCCCTCATGACAAGAGAGGCAGGTCCCAGGGGCACCACAGACACAGCCTTGGGCTCCAAAGTTAATGCCCAAACATACATTCCAGCACAGAGTTGGTGCTGGGCCCTGAGGGCTCAGAGCTGTGGCTGCGCGTCTACACTGACTGCCGCTGGAGCCTGCCTTTCCTCCCGGGAGGCGGGAGGGTCTGTTCACCTCAGGAGCCTTCGTGTCTGTACACAGCACAAAGGACTCCTCTTGATGAAGAACTAAGGCCTCAGTACGAAGCTGATCAGATAACCTGGGAGAGACCTCAGGCCTCACCCATCCACAATGCTTACCGAGTCCCCTTTCAAAGCTGCAGACACCGTGGGAGTCACAAAGAATAGGCAGGCTTGGTTCCCGGTCTTAAGGAACCATCAGGAGGTTGTGTTATCAGGAGGAACAGACGGGTATGTAAATAAACATCAGGCTAAATCTGAAAAATAAAATGCAAGCTTAAATCAAACATTACAAGGAGAGAGAGTGTGTGAAGAAATTATTTCCACCTAGAAAAGATCTCAGAGCTTTGTGAAAGAGGAGGCTTTTTCTTGGGGCCTGGAAGGACGGATAGGCGTTCCGTAACTGGAAATACTGGGGTGGGAGCCTACAGAGGTGCCAGCATTCCGAGACGAGGAATAGTGGGAATGAGGGCACAGAAAAGCAGAGGGCATGTAGGGGGAATGGTGAGCAGGGCTGGAGCAACGGGCCTGGGAGTGGGGAAAGAGGCACAGAATGAAAGACCTGGGAGGGTAGCAGGAGGCCAGATCCTGCAGGGCCTTGCCTACCTCCGTAAGGAATTTGGACTTTGCTTCGCAGGCAAAAAAAAGAAAAAAAGCCAAGAAGTTTCTGGTCAGGGGATTCGCCAGTCACTGCTGTGCATCGGCAAGATTGCTCTGGCAGCCCCGCACAGCAGAAGATGGGTGCAAGTGCGGTGGGGAGCCCAGTTAGGAGGAAACTGCAGAACCCTGAGTGACACTGACGAGGGCCCCACCAGGGCTGGGCAGTGTTGGGGGACACACATCAGCCTGGTGCAGGCTGGGGACTCAGGGGGCCCACAGCTTCTCATGAGGGTCAAAGTGGACCAGTGTCTGTCTCAGCCCCTGTGACAAACCAGACACGCCCTCTAGCCTTCTCTGCATCGGTGGTTTGTCCTCCTGTGAATTGGGGAATATGACTCTGGCCTCTGATTCAATCAGCAGAGACTGGGGCTAATAAAATGCATTCAACCACATAAAACGTTTACAGCTCACTGGAGTAAAGGTGCCCTAAATCCACAGCGATCTTAGCAGCACCAAAAGAAAGGCGATTGTTTTAGAGCGAAGGATTAATCGGTAGAATGTTTCAGTCCTTACAACCTTCCTGTTGTTGCACTGCCTCGATTTCCTAGTTAAGGAAAGTTTTCCTTTTCAGGGTTGAACACTGAAAGATCTGAGGGTCATCCCAGACTGAAATGAACATCAGAGCTTCTGTAATTAATGCTCACCAGCACTCCTCGGAAATTGTAGGACTGATTCCAGAAGTGCTGCACACCAATAAGGGGTTTCATTGTCAAGATCTGCCGGTTTCCTTTATGCCTGTGGGTCATGTAGTCTGGATTCACCGAAATCTGTTAGATCATAATCTCCATGAAGGAAACAAACAGCTGTCTTGTTCACAAGCAGCATCCTCGTGACCTAACCCAGGCAGGCACCCAGGCACTGAATGAACAGCTGAGTGAATGAATCCGTGGGCATGGTCTGGCCCACAGTACACAGCGCATTCTCCTACCAGCGCTGTGTCACAGAACTGCCCAAGAGAAAAAGTCTAATGGACCCCAGCAAACTTTTTCTAGGGGGAAATCTGTATTTTTAAATATGAACATGTATTTCTAAACTTCTGAATTTTGTTTCCTGCAGACTGACTTCCTTCTCCCTCATTCTAATGTTTCATAGGGCTCTGTGCCTATATGACACGCCGAGGCGGAAAGGTGTTGTGGTCAGCATCGCCATCTGGGTCAGGACTCTAGGTCGTGTTGACAAAGACCTTTTCAACCTGACTCATGAAATAGCGAGGCCCAGGCTTTTCTCAAGCAAGACGGAACCCGTGTATTTGGACAACGCCAGCAGGACTGAGTCCCTCTCCATCTCTCGGCTCTCATTTCCTCTGTGCTGGCTTCATTCTCAGAGAGTCTGTCTCTTATTAGTGGCAGAGATCAGAAACTGGAGGCTTAAAGTTTTACCAATCTGAAAACCCAAGAGGAAAAAAAGAGCTTCTCTTCCCCAACAGCTCTTGCTAAAAATCCCAGGGTTGCCTCGCATTGGCCCAGCTTGGGTCACATGCCCATCCCTGAACCAATTACTGGGATTCTAAATGTGTAAGCCCAGCCCAGGAGCAAGGGAAATGAGATGACATCTACCAGACCACAGAGAATATAAGCGGAAGAGCGGGAACTGGGGTACGGTTTCCAAATGATAATCAGGTGCCATCAACAAAAAGGGTAAATGGATACTGGGAGGACTAGACTGGCAGAGGTCATCTCCTCCATCTGTCCAGAATGAAGCTGAACAGGGCCACATCTGATGCACCGTTAGAAAGAAAGTGATGGAGCCTTTTCGCCGGCATTGTCGCTGTGCAGGTGCTTAGTGGGAACAGATGAGATGCAGCGCCCGTGAGCAGCTGCAGGAAGGGAACCAGCAGGCTGGGCGTGGAAGCCGAGCGGCAATCCATCTTTCGGCCTAAGAGTTCCCCCAAGTCTGTTTTACTACATGAGACGTCGGGCCTGACTCAGGCACTTTCCAAATTGCAAAACTTGCTCACGCTCAGCAGATATATTTGAAACTGTTTTATGACCAACAGTTAAACGAGGAAATTAAGGGAGAAAAATCAAGGGTATGGCTTTGTGCATAAAACTCAGCCATACAATTAACAGAGCCCACATTAATCACACGTCAGTTAGGCCTCAGTGGTTTGATAGCTTTCTGTCGGCAGAAATAAGCTGATCCTGATAGTCAAAGAGGGCTGATGCCGATATAACTGAAAGACTTACACACAGGGCCCCTACCACCAATTAATCAAGTAATCACTCTCTTCGTCGTATTTGGGGGATATTTGGTAATTAGGTTTTTTAGTGTTTCTCCCCGTTTAGCTCCAGCTCTTTATCACACCCTCCAATCCTTATCTAGATGTTCCAGTGGAAGACAAGATGTGTTTTTAATAATAATAAAATCCTTGTATTTGTGGATCACATTGTGCTTTGTAACCTGGCTCACTAGAGTCTTTAGCAGGCTTGGAAGATAAAGCAGCACAAACATTATCTCCTAAGTAACTACCGGAGTGTCTGGCTTGAAGTCAGACTTGAAAAAGGCCCGCAGAACCCAGTTCTCCTGTGGGCGCGCTGAGGCGTCGCGTCTTATTGTGGTGCCCGGGGCTGGTGGCGCGCACTGAGCCCTGGGCTCTGCGTGAGGCGCAGGCCAGGGGAGCCACCTGGTGAGGACCGAATCGCCCACGGTGCCTACAGTCCCTGGGGTCGCACGTCAGCCCCACACAACAGCAGAGGCATTAAATGTACCTGGGATTCTAAGGACATGTCCAAGGCCTACTGAACAGTAATTCTATAGAGAAGGAAGAAAAGCAGTCAAATAGAAAACCTTAAGAGATGCATTTCTTAAGATAATAAAAAAGCGCTTTAATGACCCTCCCATTTGTATTATGGTTTTAGAATTCTTCATGTCTCCTTGAAATGCATCATCCCATTATCAGTCTCTGTAGACCGGAAGTACTAACATCTGTATGACTTCGAGAAATCCTATAGGAAAGAGGCCCCATCCCACATTGCTCGGAGAATGCTCCTATCTTTCAGATGAATCTTTCTCCGGGCTGATAATAGAGTAAATGTATTCAGGAAGTGGTTCTTTGTTTTAATCAGAAAAATATTGGCTCATTGAATTAATGCTAGTTAGTTTTTGCATGAATTTGAGGCCCGTTCTTGGAACTACTATCCCTAAAAATTATCATTATGACAAGAGAGGCAGATGAATTCACTCTCTAAATCATTCACTTATTCATTCAGTCTGCCAGCTTTTTCAAGGCCACAATGCCGAGTTCTACAGTGGCGCAGGGGACATAAAGATGAAAAGTTGCAGCCTGCGACCTCAAAGGTAGACACACAAACTAATCATTCCAGCAGCGCCACCACAGCAAGTAACTGCATGGGTTTGTGAGCATTTTCCATAGTCACAGTGCCAAGTGCCTTCAGCATCATTTCTTTTTATCCTTCGATATTAATGCCATTGCACAGATGAGTAAACGGAGGCTTACAGTGGTTAAGTGACTTGCCCAAGCTCACAGGGCCAGTGAGAGGTGGAGCTGGGAGCCAGGCTCAAGCAGTCTGACCCACAACACATTCCCCAACTGTGAGTACACTAGTCACAGCATGGATAATGTTTAGTGGTAGCACAAGGAACATTTCCGAGAAGGGCTTGTTAATATCACAGGAGAGAGAGAGTATCTGAGCTGAGACCTGATGGGTTTGTAGCATTTGTCAGGCCAGCTGGCTTGCAAAGGGCGTTCCAAGCAAAGGGGACAGCGTGGCAGAGCCCAGAAGCAAGAAGCAGCCTGAGACATTCTAGGACGTACACCCAGGTCAGAGCAGCTTGGGCGTGGAGCGAAGGCTGGGGACAAGGGGAGACCAGGCCAGTGGGGAAGGCAGGACCCGAATACCATGCCTTAACTATGCCGGTGTCCATGTATTGTCTTCAGATATGAAACAAATCTGTCATTTCATTTGTCTGGCAATTAATAGCTCTCGCTGCCTGACTAGCATCAGGGTGAACTCAACTTCAGTTTGCTGGACTCTAGTCTCCTTGATGAACAGGCTAATTTTACTGTTACTGTTTAATGTCAAAGGTCTTTTTACGTAAAGACTGAGAAGTGGAGGACTAGAAGGGACTCCGTCTCCTTTGCTGGGCGCTCTTCCGGGGATGGGCAGCTGTCCGAGGCCAGTTTGGGGCAACGAAATGTGAGGAAAGAGAAGCCAGTCTCTCTCCTGATCCGTGTGAATGAGGAAACGTTTGCTGAGCTCGGGTCTCTTCTGGCAGCCATGGTGTGACCAGGAGGGAACACAGCTTCAGGCTGAAGACCAAGGGTGACAGAACAAAATCACGGTAAAGTCCTGGGTTTTCTTGATCTTTCAACTATTAAATCAACCTGGGAGCCCCCCCTACTTCTGGTTTTTGTTTAAGCCAACCCGACTCGGATTGTCTATTACACGCAGCCCAGGACTCCCCCCATTACCTCGGCCACGCTGATCAGCGGCCCCATCAGGAGGCCTCCACACTGCCTGTTGGAGCCTGAATCACACTTTCAGTCTCATTGTCTATTGATTGGTTATCTTGCTTTACTAAAACATATGCTGGATAACTTTCTGAGGAGTCATTTTTTCTTACTCCCTGAATGCCTTAAAATGTTTTAATTTCTACCCTGTAGTTCACTAATGAGTTGGGTGGGTATGACTTCTAGATTGAAAATCATAATACCTCAGAATTTTGAAAACATCCCTTGAAATGCTGTTAACCATCCACTGTTGCTGATGGGATATTTGGGTGATCTAGCTTTGTTCTGGAAAATAGGATTGCCACATTTAGCAAGTAAAAATGGAGGATACTCAGTTAAATTTGTATTTCAGATAAACAAGGAAGTATTTGGGACATCCTTATTCTAAAAAAATATCCATTGTTTATATGAACTTCAAATGTAAATGGGTGTCCTATATTTTATCTGTTATCTCTATTAGGAAAGTTTCAGGATATTCTCTTTATCTTTGGCGTTCTGAAACTTCACAGCATTTCTAGTTGTGAGTCTTACGGGAAAAAAAAAACAAACCATCAATATAGGAATGCTAACTAAGCCCCAGGAAAGTGGAACATGGTTCTTGTTGACATGTTTAACTGGTGAGTCTCCACTGTTTCCAGGCCCCAGCCCTCTGTCAACTTGCATTTGAGGAACTGGAACAACAACAGAAAAAAAAAACGTAAAAAGTTTTATCAACCTTAGAGTTCGAAAATCTTTAGAGAAAGTAATTATCAGATCAGAGGCATGGGAAGACTCCAGTCCACTCCTATAGGCCCTGGTCATCTTGTTAAATTATCTGGTTTCAAACCTAGCCACCCAACTGGCACTCCACACAAGGCTCAGCGAACCATCTTAAGAAATGAGCCAGAGAGAAATGTGGGATTCACATATAAATCAAGTACAAAAATCACACGAATAATCATATCTGACCTGACTGTTTATAGTTCATGATGCGTGAGCAAAACCGAAAGTTTCTGTGATGACTGCCCTTGTACTGTTCACCATGTAAGAACTTACTCACTATGTAAGAACTTGTTCACCATGTAAGAACTTGTTCGTTATGCTTCAGAAGATTGGAGACTGTTGAGAATTAGGCTTGGGGTGGATTAATGATTGTGCATTGAGTCCCCTATACAGAATTTTATTGTTGTTAACAACCATTTGATCAATAAATATAAGAGATGCCCTCTCAAAAGAATAAAAAAAAAAAAAAAAAGAAATGACCCAGAGCTTAGGCTGAAGAGCCTTGTTGTGTAAGAGTAAAGATTCGGGACACATCCAAAATTTACCATCAATTGCTTTGCTGTGAACATAGCACAGAGATACACCATCTCCACAGGGAGAGGTGATTTGCTTGTGAGATACATATTCCTGGGGTTATCTCTGAGTGAACCAGCCAGAAGGTAAGTGAAGAGGCATAGAGATAAGAAGTATTCACTTTGGAAAGTAGTGGTAAAATCAGGCAAGGTAAAAACAGGTCAAAGAAATTAGGAGGAGAGCTGCAGAGTCAAGAGAGAGGAGATGACAAAACTGACTTCAGAATCACTGAACTGGACGAGACCTTAGAAACCTCTAGGCCAGCCGCTCCTCGTACTGTTGACAATGCCCAGGTGAGACAGTGTAAGAAGCTTGTCTGGAGTCACAGAACCAGACTAAACCAGCTCCTGATGCCTGTCCAATATTGTTACTCCATTCCATTGCTTCTACTGTTGGGGACGTATTGCTCGATGGCCCTATTTAATCATCCTGACAGCCTCTGAGAATGACAAACTTTCTCTGCGATGATCTGACTCAGCTCAAGGCAGCAGCTTCACCAAATGTCCCATTAAAATTCAGTCAGTTCCAGGAGGGGACTTCAGGGGGCTGGGAAAAGTTTCCTCTAACCAAAAACATTGCTTGCACCGGGTACCTGCCTGTGTGCCTGCAATTAAACCTTGAAAATGTCTGTTGTAATGCAAATGCCTACATTTAACATTTCGCTTGGATCTCTGTAGAGGCTCCTTAACAAAGAACATCAAGAGATGGCATATGACACAGGACAAATAGGTTTGATTGGGCCGGGGTAGAATGATTAGACAATGGTCTGAACCGTATTAGAAGCCATCAGGTGCCTACGTCCCCATCATCACTGCAGATAGGAACAAAGCCACAGATTGCTTTGTGCTCTAATCATTTTCCTGTCACCAGATTTCACATTTGGTGTCTGATGTAACAGGAAGATATTTTGGTAGACCTCGTTTCGTTGATTACTTGAATAATTCACATTTTGTATCTGAATTTGGGGTGTTTTCAGCAGAACAAAATCCTTTTAAATAGCAATTTTGATTTGAACATCAAGGATTACTGTATCTGGATTCATCTGAGAAAGTATTTCCCATACACGAAGGTCATTTGCCTCCTCTTTGTGGCCAAAAGTTAAGGAAGATAATGATTGAAAGATAGCCACTGGTCTTTGTCAATAAAGAGGTCATTTTAACCAGAGCAGGTGTAAAAGAAGGACAGAGGCCATGGATTAATTACCATGCCTTGTTAAGAAGTGAACACAGGTGAAAAATTGGGGAAAATCAATGTGGACAACCTTTCAAGAAGCTTGACTATGACCAAAAAGAGAACATCTTTTATGGAAATGGTTGGCTGGATATTGGTCGGTTGGTTGCATGGTGGGTTTTAAAGGTGGGAGAGATTCGAGCATTTCTATTACCCTCGGGGAACGGATCAGACCTCAGCTGTTTCACCTTTGTATTGCAGAAATGCTCACACTGCTGGGAACACAGAGTCTCTCCAAGGTCACCCAGCCAATTGGCCAAAGAATCAGAAGTGAAATCCAGAGGCTTCAACAGCTTCTTCTTGTGGGCACATGATGTCTTTCTATTTTGCAGACATTTTCGGTCTTCAGTGGGTCATGGGAGAATATAGGTGGTTATTTCTGTGCAAATATATGAGGAAGGAGATGTGAGGCCCTGTTGGGCATGGCAGGGAGAAGGGAAGGCAAATGCTTCAACAAACACTTCCCACTTGCCAGACACTAGGTCAGCTCTTTACCTACAGTAAATTATTCAACCTTCATAGCAAACCTATGAGGCAGATAAAATTACTATCTTTATTTCACAGATGAAGAACTTTAGGTTCAAAGAGATTAACTTGCCCAAGATCACAGGGCTAACAAAGGCCAAATCAAAGAGCCCAGAGCCTTAACCACTAGGTTATACTCTCTCTCCTACAAATGCTGAATAACACTGATTTAATACCACAAATTAGTTAATAATATTTTTAAATGTCACAGCTCATTTTTTCTTGGCATAGTCATATTTATTGTCCTATTTTATCTTATTTTACTTTCAGAAAAGCCCTGAGAGACAATGAAGGCAGAGAACACCATCTGTGTTTGAGCATAGGGACACAGAAGCATTCTCTCTCTCTCTCTCTCTCTCTCTCTCTCACACACATACATACACACATACACACACCCACACACATACACTCCCATTAGGGAGGAAAGTAATAGAGGCTGGGACAGCTCAGCGGCCAAGTTTGCTGCATTGCTGAAGAGATTCAATCCTCCACCATTTTTAGCAAGTAGCACCTAGTTTCCAGGGAGAAAATAAACCCATTCCATCAAAATGTCACCAACAGAGGCCCTCAAGTTGCTTTATCAGAGGACTATGTGAGAAAATTCATAAGTAATAACCCAGGAAATTATTTCCAAGTGGAACAAACTCTTAAAAATTTAGCAGGTCTTGACCACTACTAGACTTCTCCCCTCTTCACTTCAGAATAAAAGAGCAGACACACGTTGGTCCCACATGCTCTTGACCCATGTAGACCATTTTTAAAGACAGTATCCATCTTATGAAAAGGAATCACTAGTTTAAAGAAGAAAGGTCAGCTCAGGTAGGTTTGTTGAAAATCTGGGGGCAAGGGCTATGTCTTGCCCATCTTGGCACCCCAACACCCAGCACAATGTCTGGCACATACTGGCCAATAATTTTCTTTAATGATTGATGAGCTTCAGGCAGGATATAATGTTGGCCACGCCTGCCACTGCACTCCAGTTCTCAAAACCCAATAGTTACGCTTACAAAATCGACTTAGTTGGACAGAAGGGAAACTGAAATGACCAAACAACTCTAGCCTGAATTTCCCAGGGAATTACTTCATCTTTTAACTTGCATGGTTTGTAACATTCTCCCTTCAATAGAAGCAATTCTATTATTGGTGTGTAAGTTTCTAGAACAGCCTATAAAATAATTTTATCTGAGTAATAGAAGAAGAAGAATAGCATTATAGAACCATATCCCCATTGTAATCATGTTTGCTTGGCAACACTGATTTGGAGCTCCAACCTGAGATGGCAGAAAGAGCCCTGGTGGAGCCCATTTCAGATCTGAAAATTCCTTCTCAGCCCCCTTTCTGCTCTGTCCTGCCTTCCGTTACCTGGTCCCACCCACCCACCCTGCTCTGCACCCAGACCACACCTGCTTCTCCTCCTCTTGCCTGACTCTCGGTGAATGGCACCACCATCTACTGGGCACTTTGGAATCATCTCCCAATATGTCCCCTCACTCCCAGTCCACAAACTCACACCCACTCATGTGTCTAATAGACTCTCAGGCACCAGTGATCCTACTTCAGCCACTGTCTTAGTTCAGGACATTGTCTTTCTGACCACTGCTAAGTGTTCCTGAGTTCAAGAGAGATGAAAGATGGAAATGCAGTAAGTCTTCTTGTCATTTCTATGCATACAAAATGTACCCGAATGCATAAGTTAGCAGGAGTACTCAGGTGGGTGCAACACTGAGGTAATAGTTGAGACCCTAGACGCGGCTAAACTCTCCGATGAAGGCACAGTCATTCTTCAGGACCTTGGAGAGAACCAGCTAAGGCAGCATTCAGGACTAGGCAGGTGAGCGCTGTCCAGGCTGGGGCTGTAAGCAGGGCTGAGAGCTGGAGATCCAGCCGCGGGTGTTCTTTCTGGTGCTTGAACGCTTCACATCTGTTCCCATCTTAGGGCTTCCGCACCAAGTGTTTCCCTTGACTGGAGACACATCTTTGCTGTTTGCCCACATCCCTGCTTTGCTGTTGGCTTCTCACCGTTCTGGGCTCGACCCCAATGCCTCTGTGGTAGAGGCCTTCCTCGATCACTCTCATCCCATCTCCCCATTTTCCTTCCTTCATAACAATTGCCTCTACTTGAAGCTGTATTACTTACTCATCCATCTACGTGACTGTTGTCCCCTCAGCCTTCACAGGAGGTTAGCTCCGTGAGAGAACAGACTGTGTCTGTGTGTGTCACTGCCGTGTCTTCAGTGTTTAAACAGACCTGACACCTAGAAGGCACTCTGAATATGTGACAAACCGGCAAATGAAGTAAGACAAGCAAAGAGAACAGGCAGTTAGGCCGGAAGGTAAGGAGACCGTTGAAGACTTGAACTGCACAGTCTGAGCTAGTATCAGACACTCACTGTTGGGTTTGGAGAAATAGGACTCAAGATGGTGCATGTGGATTTGTGCTCATGTGACCCACAGGCCAGGCACCCTACACACCCATTGGGGAACATGGCTGACACTATATTTTCATTTCTAGAATAATTAGTACACTTTGAACTAATAAAAGCAAGACAACCCTTTGTTTGAATTTTCACAAAAGCAGCAACTCTTTCCCCACTCATTTCCTCTAGGAAGGGACTTTGATTTTCTCGGTGACATTAAGTCAAGGCTGACCAGGCAGACCACTGGGTGGGTTGTTTGATCACTGCACAGAGGTCAGTGAGTAAGAACTATTGCCCCCGAGCCCTCACTTACAGAATTCCCAGGAGAGCAGAGAGTCCTGTGCCTGGAGAGCTTGGATCCTGCCCTCTGTGCCCATGGAGAAGGCACACGCCAGGGTGGTGGGGCAGACGGTCTGCCCAGGGTCTGAGTCTGGTGAACAGGTGTCCTTTGGCCCACACAGTGGTTTTAATTTTCTTAGTAATCACCAACATTTTAAAAGGAGATTTCACATAAAACAAGGATTTCCAGCATCTCTTAAAAATGCAGAAGTTCTAGACATATTGGCCCTTAAATTCCCATATGACAAAGATCACGTGACATGGCATAGCATCCGTTCCCTTTATGTGGGATCTGTAGCCCCCAGCCCTCCACCCCCAGCCCCCAGCCCCCCACCTGTGTAACGCTGAGCTGGCTTCGCTTATTTACGTTAACTGCATGGTCCTAGAAGACATTTGAGTTTTAGGTTTCCCACTGCGAAATACAAGGATCCGATGACTCTAAGAACAGGGGGTGGGGGAATGATTAGGAAGGTAAAGTATCTATAAGGAATCACAGTGCCCATTTTCCTGAAAAACCAACAAACCTGTGGTATCAAGATGATTATAGGGAAGTTGTTCACTATTTCACATAATGTCCCTTAAAAGAGGATCTGGAGGAAATGTGTGCATGTGTGTATGTGTGCACCTAGTAGGTACCCAACACATACTTATTGAATAAACTAATGAGAAGCTCCAGAGTGCTTATTAAAATCCTAAACCCTAAAGAACATTATGGGCTATTGCTGTAGACCTCGTAGCTTCTGAATCCACTGTGCTTCTCTTCTTTTCCTCTTACCTTCCTCCAGTTTTAGTCCCAAACCGAGACTAGATATGTTAAAACCATGCATTAATTGTCAAAAGAGCCGATAGATCAATCATCATGGCCTGTTTACCTTAGTTTGAGGTGGTTTGATAGCACTTTCATTGCATGGTGAAACCAAGACCTGTTGGGTTGGAGATGTGAGTTCTAGTCCTCGCTCTGGCACTAACTGGCTGTGGTTCTTTGAACAGTCACTTGGCTGTTTTTGCTCATTTGCAAAACTGTATGACCTCTAAGGTGCCTCTCTGTTTTATGGTCTCTGTTTCTGTGAAAAACAGAGACATAAAAGGTAAGAAGCTGACAACTCAGGGCCAGCAGAGTCTAGCAAAGAAAGACAAAGAAGATATTTTTTTCTCCAATAATTAAGGCAAGAAGGCCTCCAAATGCCTGGGCAGCAATCCATGGAGGGACAAGAGTGGAATGTGAACTCATTAGGAAGATGTTGAGTACAACTCAGCGAGGAAAAGAGAGTGATGGGGAGAGAGGCGAACTGCAGATGGAGAGAATTCTAAGGAAAGAATGGAAAAAGTGCTAATCAGGTCATTTGGAAACTGAACAACCGAATGTAATTCTTGCTGAAGCAATAAGAGAACAGCCAGGGGATGATGCATAATAGGAACATGAATACAAGCTAATAGAGAAAAACAGGATCCCATGTAAGTTAGAACAACCAGCCCCCTGCAAGCTAATAGATGTCAGGTGGAAAATAGTGAATTTCAACACAGATTTGAAAAATATACAGAGGAAGCATGTAGTAAGGGCTCAGAAAATATTTGCTGAATTAAATTATATTAGTAAAACCTCAGGTGTGCTCCACTATTTGAAAACTCTAACATGAAGTAAATGAAAAATGGGAAAAATCTCAGAGCAATTATTCCTTTTTACAAAAGGATTCACTACAAATATATTTTAACAGGAGTCTTGCACCTTTAAGATGTAAACTTAAAATATTTCCGTCTACACTCTCAAAAAAAAATAAATAAATAAAAGACTGTTGAGAACTAGGCTTGGGGTTGATTAACGATTGTGCATTGAGTCCCCTATACAGAGTTTTATTGTTGTTAACAACCATTTGGTCAATAAATATGAGAGATGCCTCTCAAAAAATAAAAAAAATTAAAAATAATAAAAGAAAACATTCAACTATGAAAAAAAAATTTCCGTCTACAGAGATTTTTTGCTCACAAACATATAACGAGGTAGAGTCCAGAATCAATGCTTTATTTAATTTGCAATCATGTCACCAAACACAGATGCAAGGTTAAATAGCCTTCAGTGAATGAACATGTGTTTTGGTTATCCATTGGGGCACAACGAACTACCCCAACGTAATAATGATTTAAGAAGACCTGGCACAGCCCCTGTTGCCATAGTCCGTTGGTTAAAGCAGGTCACGGGCCAGCCCAGATTCAATGAGCGAGGGAACCACAGAAGGATGTGCACAGGAGCTGGGGTATGCTGAGGCAGTTTTTGTAGACTTTGAGGCAGGAAACAGGCTTAGAGCTATGCAGCTACAAACATGGGCCATTCTTATGAAAAAGAGGAATGACTCAGAGCCAGAGCCCAGACGATGAAGCAAAGAGCCGAGGGGAACCATTCCTAAACAGCAAACTTGTGCCTTCATCCAGGAACATCCCCTGCCTTGATTCAGAGAAATCGGGACATGTGCCAGGCTGGATTTCAGGACTGCTATAGATCAGCGGCTGCTCACGTCTCTTTTTTCTCTTTTTTTTTTTGAACAGGAGAGTCAATTACCATTTTTCTGTCTTTTTTGCCACTGTATGTTGGGTGAGTTGGGGGCAGATAGCCTGTCCTTCTTCCCTGGTCTCTGCGCCTGGGGAAGACATGTAAGGCCCCCACGGAGTCCCGTCCCTGCCGGCCGCAGAGTTGGTGGGCACTATCCCAGGATTGAGGCTGAGGGCCCTCACCAGTATCCATCCTCTCTCTTTCCTTGGCACCCAGCTGGATCTGACCCCAGGCCCCTTGCATCCAGGTGGGGCCAGGTGACTAGTTCTAGCCAGGGGGATGACAGAGGAAGTGACTCATGCCACTTCCAGCCTTGGCCTCTAAACGCATCCCACCAGACAATCCATGTTCTTTCTCTGTCCTTGTGTCCTGGCTGGACGCAGAGCATCCTATGGAGGACTCAGGAGAGACACCACCTGGAAGGAGCCTGGGTCCCTGAATCACTGCAGGGGTGTATGCAGCATGATCAGCCGCAAGCCCGTGTGCTGGAGGTTGAGGTCCCCAACGGAGCAGAGACAAGCCACCCCCCGTGAACCATTCTGGATGAGTCAGCCCCACAGACACATGAGACACCAAGTAAATAAATATATTAATGTAAGTACACGTAGTAAGTAAGAAATGTAAGTAAGTAAGTGTATAAATGGGCTGTGATGTGCGGGAGAATTACGCCTTTAGGGCATGAAGCCACCAAGACTGTGACTCCGGTGCAGCTTCACCCCATACCGACCCCAGGCTGTAATCTGAGTCGAGGTCAGTCTGACTCCAGGGTCTGTGTTACCAGAGGCACAGAGCACGACTGGCCACAGATCTCACTTCCTGGCCCGCAACACCTGAAGCGCACCTGGCTACCTAGAAAACTGTCCCTAAAATCCCAACACACATGGTCTCGCCAGTGGTACCAGACTCTAGCAGAACTCTGAGGAAAGCACCTGTGCCAGTTAGCTTTGGGTACACGACAAAACACTTCAGAACCAAGTGGCTTCTGACAGTGGAAAGAAAAAAAGAGAAGGAAAATAAATATTGTTTTGGCTCATCTTTTGTAAGTCTGCGGTTGGGGCCTCCCACAGCTCGGTGGTTCTTCCAGCCTGGGCCGGACCCTACTAATGCCGTGTGGGCACTTGTCTCTCTGAGGCCAACTGCAGAGGCTGGCAGCTGCCTGGTCTGTGGTGGCTCCGCCGGGATGGGTTACCTCTGCTCCATGCGGCGCCCCTTCCTCCAGCAGGCTGGCTTGAGCTTGACCACTGGTGGCAGCAATACAGGTCTCGAGAGCTTCAGGAGGACAAGTCCCAGGGCACAAGCCCCTTAGCCAGAGCCAGGCACGTGGCCAGGGCAGGAGTCACTGTGGTCCAGGTACGGGACGTGGGAAGAAGTGCAGTCGTGCTACAATCTGTCTGCCCCCGACACAGGGACCACCATGTGGGAACAGAGCACAAAACCAGTGCGTCATGACTGTAAAGCCCCCAAAGTCCTTCCTTCCAGCCTCTGAGCCCCAAGCCTCCAGCAATCCAGTGGTAAGACCTGCTGTGGGACGACAGCATCGGCTGGCTTTTTTTTAGCATTTATTGGAAACCATGCTTGGGAGGAAATGACTGCTTCGCTGTTCCTCTGGCTGGTTTGGCAGGACCCTGGAGGCAGAGAGCTGTCTCCTTCTGACAAAAGGATGACTCTGCCAGGTGTGAGACATCCTCCTGCAGAAAGGGGGTCAGGGTACAGAAGAGCACCTTCCTGGTGCTCCTCTGCGGGGCACGGAGAATGTGAGCCCACCCCTGCTGGGTGCACACCTTCCTGAGGGAAGGGGCAAAAGACGCTGGAGGAAGAAGAAAATTGCCTTTGGACCTGCTGCCTCGTCTGCTCTCTGCTGAAGTTTCCCTTCTGTCCAGATTTCTACGTCTAAGATCTTCTCTTTGTGGCTTGCTATTGTTTCTGTGAAAATCTCTTTCACTTGGCAACATCTCAGCCAAGAAAGGCAAAATATCTAATGAGAAAAAACACAGCTTGTCTGCCATTTCAGTGAATTAAGGCCGGAGCTCTGAATAGTTATGCTTTGAACGGAGCCCCTTAAAATTCATAAAGCTCTAACCCCCAGAACCTCAGAATGTGACCTTATTTGGAAATAGGGTCATTGCAGATGTAATTAGTAAGATGGGGTCAGACTGGACGTGCGCACAGAAAGAATGCCTCACGGTGCTGAGATTGGAGTGACACAGCAGAAGCCGAGGAGCATCAGAGAGTGCCTGCGAGCTGCTAGAGGCTAGGAGAGGATGTGGGACCAGCCCACCAGCACCTCGATCTTGGACTTCGGCCTTCAGAACTGGAGATAGTGCATGTCTGTTGTTCAAGCCACTCAGTCTGTGGTGCTTTTTGCAGCAGCCCTGGGGAACGAATGGAGTGAACACCCACCTGCGTCATCAGCCATTTCACACCCCTGTTCTTTTCGCTCCTTGCCCCCAAGACTGCTGGCCCCGGGTCCAGACCAGAACTCTGAGACAGACCAGCATGGCCAAGAGCCAGATTCAAGCCCAGGTCTCCTGACCCGGCCCATGCATTTTCCTTTACACAGGGCTGCTGCCCAGTGGTTTCTGACAAAGGTTGGAACAGCAGTTCTAAAGGCAGCTCTCCCCGTTGTGCGAGAGACTGGGTTTCTGAAAGATTTAGTTCTTAGTCAATTCCTTATAAACTCAGTGATATTCTAAGTGCTTCCAAGGAGTGTCCAATCTAAAGGAGCCCCGTGGGAGACCCTTTTGTATAGCAAAGGGTCTTTTTGGATTGTGAATGATCACCTGCCTCCCTCTGAATTCATTTGCTTTGCAAGTGTAGTTTGGTTTCGTATGAGACAGTCCTGTGAACGCGGGCCTGCCCTCTCTCTGCGCTGGCTGGCAGGGGCTCGGAATGCTTGCCCGGTGCCAACTGTGGTTAATGATAGCAGTGCAGGCCACCTACGAGTACCACTGCTTTTTAAATACACATGGTGTCCGGGCTGATTTCCTCCCATTTCAAGCCATTTTGAGCACCCTCAACTTAAAACCATTGCTTGGGTAGAAAAAGGGAAAAACATCATTTTGTTAAATGCCAACATGTAGCTATTAATTCCTCCCTAACTATTAGTGAGCTCTGTGTTAATTGCTATTCCGCATACCTAGGTGTTTGTAAATTAGCAGGTGCTTCATTTCCTTCTCTGGGACTGTCTTTAAGAATCTAAAAGATTCCCTTTGGGGAATGCATATGGCCCACTGGAGAGGGGACAGCTGTGGCTGGAGGGGTTAGGATCTTAGCACTTTAATAACAGCCTCTATTTGGGAACGCAAGTTGCCAGTGTCTCAGATTACTTTCAAGGTTCTTTACTGCAATTGCTTTCATTATTAATTAATTAGCTAATTTCTCGAGCATCAGCTGAGTATCTACCGAGTGCCTGCCACTGACCTTGGGCCTGAAGTAAGAGGACTCGGGCCCTACGCCTCACCCCTTGGCGTCTAGTAGGAAGATACACGTGTAAGTCAATAACCACACAACGAGGTAAATGCTCTGCTAGGAGGATGCATTTTCCTTTACACGGTGCTGCTGCCTAATGGTTTCTGACCATTAGGATCTGAGCAACGATATCAGAGTCAAATTCTAAAGGTGTCACTCTGGGGACAGAAGCATTGCACTTTGCTGGGAATGGCAGCAACCATTTCCTAGAGCCGGTGGCACTGTCACCAAGCCTTGAAGGATGAGTAGGAGGAAGCCAGACATACAGTGTGACGAAGGACATTTCGAGAGGGCAGAGGGGTGCGCACTAAGATGCAGCCACGAGGGCCTGGTGTTTGAAGATGGGTGGGTGGCCAGACGCAGGACGTGATGAGGTAGCGGGAAGTGAGTTTTAAAATGGTTTTCTGGGGCAAGGCCACAGGGGCTTGGGCATCAGCCTGTGTGTAACCGAGGGCCACGGAAGGGTTTCGTCCTGGGAGGAAGGGTGGCGTGTTAGATGGCCTGGAATGTGGGAGGGCTGGAGGCGGGGAGCCGAGCAGGGACAGAACCGGCGGGGGAGGGGCCAAGCGAAGGGAAGCGACTGGGGACAGAGAGCAGGGCAAGGATCTGAGCAACGACAGCAGCGTGGAATTCTAAAGGTGTCCCTGGGAGATGAGCACGAGGAAGGGTCTAGGATGGCCTCACATCTCTGGCGTGGGCATCCAGTCGCACACCCCCTTGTGGGTGATACAAGCAGAAGAGAATTCATTCCCAGTATATTCCTTCTTTCTTCTTTAAAAAAAGTAACTACTTTCTAAGTGCAGACAGTGCAAGAAATCTTCCAGAAGTGAGATTTGCACTCACTCCTTCAAGGTTGATGTGTCTGACTCAGCAGCTCCTGGGAAGGTGAACATTGAGCCACGGAACAAGGGACTTCCATCTGCATCCACATAAACTGGAAGCCTGGCCTTACCAACCCACCACGGAGGCTTTTCAGTCAGGCTCTGTTATAGTAACAGAGCCCCCTCCGGCTGCCTGAAGCAGAAAAAGAATTTATTAGAGGATATTGGGTAGCTCAGAAAATCGCCAGGAGGGTCAGGAGGCCAGACTTGGAGGCAACATGATCAGGGACAGCACGTGGCCCCGCACCTGGGTGGCCCAGCACCCCGACCCTGGGCCCTGGAAGCCCCCAGCTGCCCTGCCGTTGCTGGTCCCCTAGAGCCAACGGTCTTGGCCGTCAGAAATGGGTCATGGCGGCCGCTGTTCGCCCAGGGTCTCCTGCTGCACCTCTGAGGGTCCAAACTCAGACCATGAATGTACACCCGCTGCAGGGACGGCAGGGGGAGCGAGGGCTGGCTTTCTCTTGGGCAGGGTGGCTCGTGATGCAGAAACTCCGGGACCTAGGAAGGGTTTTAGAGCATGAGATTAGAAAACAGACAAGGGTTAGTGTCAGAGGGCTAATGTTGGAGGAAGGAGCTAGAATGGAGCCGTCTCCTCCTCGCAGGGTTTCTGAACTGCTGCTTTTGTAGACACCACCACCTTATTTTGTCCTGTAGCTCTTTCCCCCAGACAGGAAAGCTCCCTGTGGCAGATGAGGCACCACTGACAGTTTTATGTGCCACACTGTGGGTGCCATGCACCCAGGAGGAGCTTGATAAACGTGGCATCTCCAAGCGCCCAATAACTAAAAACCAACTCTCTGCTTATTCACTCAGTGAGCACTTACCGCGCACCCACTGTGTGTCCTGACCTGCGTTGAGCATTTATTGCAGCTATTTCAGCGGGCAAATTGGCACACACATGCTCCAACCCCACAGTCAAAGGGCCTTCCGTGCAAAGTGCACAGAGATGATGCCTGGCGCTTATCACCAGTACAATCCATCGTCATTAGAGGGTCGGTCAGTTTGCCCTGAGAAAGAGGCCTCTGTGGCCATTCAGGGAGGGAGCCTTCCTCGGCAGGGCCACCCTGGCTGTACCTCCGTGGTTTCTATAGATGGCTCAGTAAAAAGAAACCAGAAGGGACATGGCACTGAGTTCCAAGGAGACACCCAAATAACCTTTTAGGTCATTTCGCCAGGCTCTTTGAAAAAGGTTGCTAGGCCTGCGGTGAGGCTTGGCCAACAGCTAACTGTTTCGATCTGTCTGTTCCCAGAGGGCGGTCATCAGGGGCGCTCAGCCGTCTAGGCCACCAGTTCCCCTGCAGACAGGGAGCGAGCCAACTATTCCTCATCCCGGCAGAGCCGCCCGACCCGGGAGATCTGAATTTCTGTGCGAAGAGAAAGTCATTTATCCTGCTTCTGCCACAGAGTTAACCACAACCCCAAGAGGCAGAAGTAGGGCTTCACTTCTCAGTGTTGAATTTCTGTGTTGAAGTGTTAGGAGGCCCCACGGGGCTCAGACCTGTTTCCCTGGAAACATAGGCAGAAATCATCTTCCAGGAAGCCAGGCACATCCACTGTGAGCAGGAGCCCCGGCCCGACACTGCCTGCACACTCAGCCACTTCCAGCCGACTGGGGCAAGTGGGTCACCAGAACAAAGGGTAAGGTCAACGGCCCAGCGCCCGCGACAACAGGTGCTTCTGTGTCTTGCTGGCAGATTACAGGAGGGTCTAGTGTGGACTCCTGACCTGGGGCAGGATGGGCCTGTACAGATTGGGGCGCGCTGAGGGTAGTCTCTCGCTCTCCAAAATACTTTAGGTTTCCACGCTCGAGGCTTTCATGACTACGGCATCATTCTTCTGGATGTGAGGCTTGTTAAAAGCCAAGTCTTTAAGTGGCCTCGTTTTAAGTTACTTTTTGTCTATTTCCACTTCCACACAAGATGGATTTAAAATGACTGAAGAAAGGTCTCAAGTCAATAAGAAACTTACAGACTTAATTAATAAGAAACCACTTTAAGAAACTAGAAAAAAAAAAAGTAAGTTAAACCTACTATAAGAAGAAGGGAAATAATAAGAGTCTAAATCAATAAAAGAAGAAAAGTAAATAGCAATAGAGAAAAATCAATGACACCAAAAGCTGGTTCTTTCAGAAATCAATGAAATTCATAAACCTCGTCAGACTGGTCACAAATAAAAAAGAGACAGAAGACACAAATGATGAAATCAGAATGAGAATGGCTATCACAACAGAGCCTATAGAGTTAAAAGCAAATTATGAATAACTTTATGCTAATATGTTCAGCAACTTAGATGAAATGGTATAAATTTCTTGAAAGGCATAACTTACTGAAGCTTTCTCAGAAAGAAGCAGATAACCTGACCTAAGAAGTCTTAAATCTATTAAAGAAATTGCATTTGTAACTAAAGACCTTTTCATGAAGAAAACTCCCTGACTTTAGAGCAGATTCTACTGAACACTTAAGAAGTTCTGCACAAATTCTTCCCAAAAGTTGAAGCAGAGTGTGGTAGGCAGAATGATGGTTGCCACAGATGCCCATGTCCTAATTCCCTGGAATTTATGAATGTGTTGCTTTATGTGGCAAAAGAGACTTTGCAGATGAGATTAAACCAAGGGTCTTCAGATAGAGGGATTGTTCTGCATTATCCTGGTGGGCCCCGTGGAACCACAGGAGTCCGTAGAAGTGAAGGAGAGACGAGGAGAATCAGAATAAAGGAGGGACTGGAAAGTTCTGTGCTTCTGGCTTTGAAGATGGGAGAAGGGGCCATGAGCCAAGGAATGCAGGCAGCTCCAGGAGCCAGAGAAGGGAACCTGATTCTCCCCTGGACACTCTGGAAGCAAGTCAGCCCTGCCAACACTTGGATTTTTAGCCCAGGAGACTCAGTCTGGACTTTGGACCACTGGAACAGCAAGGCGACACATTTTTGTTGTTTTAAACCACTGAACATGTGTTAATTTGGTCAACAGCAATACAAAACTAATAAAAAGAGGGAACACTTCCAATTCATTCTCTGGAGCCTACTTTAATCTTGATACCAAAACAACAACGAAACCGCAGGATATAAACACTGACATCATGACCATATTTTAGCAAATCCAACCTAACAATATATAAAGCAGATAAATTATCACGACCAAATGGGGCTTAACCCAGGGAAGCTACTATGTCTTGATACTCCCCTGCTTTTCCAACCTGCTCCAGGCATCGTTAACAGACCTGGCCTCCAGCAACCCGTCCTATCTCGTCTTCCATCTGTCCCCATTCCACCCTTAACTCAGGATTTGCGTGCATCCGCCATCTCCCCATTCCCCAAACACGCAGCTGTCTCCCCATGCCCAGGCTTTCGCTCTTGCTGTTCCACTGCAGACACCGCTCTGCTGCCTACCCACTGGGGGGCACTGGCTCATCCTCCACATGCCAGGACAGACATCTTCCCACGATCTGAGAAAACTCCCCTTGTGCCTCTGGCTTCTCCGCCCCGTCTCCCCTCTCTCCCGCGGCACTCTAGTAGGCCTTCTGTTAGGGGACTTCACCTCCCACCGGAATGCTTACTTTCTTCCCACACTGCGAGTTCCACCAGGACAGGAATGGTGTCCAATTCATCTTTGAATCCTCAATACCTAGCCTGGTGCCTGGCACATGGGAGACTCTTCATAAATTTTTGATCACTGGGCAACTTAGGAGAGAAGGATTGACAGTCCCCTGAGATGCATTCCGGTGTTCTGCAGGACAGAAGGAACTAATCCAAAGGGAAGAAATGATCCTCGGAGGGAATTGGAAGAATTCCAAAACAAACACATCATCTTTTCCACTCCAAATGACATCATCTGACTTAGATGTGTTCAGAGCCCCACTATGCCAAAGCGAATAGAATACATGTAATATTCTATTTGAAGGTGATAAGGAAGATGTGATTAATCCTATTTTTCTGATGCAGAAACTGAAGCTTGGGAAGGATAAATTATTCACTCAAGATGATGGTGTGAGATAGTGAGAGCAGCTTCCTGCACGCCCAGCCTGGCTCCCGGGCCGCACTCTGCCTGATGCCTCGGGTGCCCACCCCTGCCTGGAGGGAGCGGAAATTAATAGGGCCTTTGCATTGGGCTCTATGCACCCCATCCACACTCCTGAACTGCCTGCCCTCTGGATGACTTCCACCACTGCTCAGGGGCTGGGGGCCCTCACTGCCTGGGCAGCCTGGGTGCCCTCTGATCTCTAGCCCTTCTAGGCATTGCTTTCACCCCCAGCAGAGTGTTCGGCCTCCTTTACTCCTCTTCCAAAGTCACTACTAAAAATGGAAAAAGACTAATTTGAATGAAAGTTAAATAGGTACAGCCAGACAGGCCAAGGCAGGGTAGGTCATTTTCCCCTTTTACATCTTAGAAATCGTCTCTCAGCCACAGCGCGCCAAGCCCATGGCGATGCGTCTCCCGCCCTGGGCATCCTGGGGACACTGCCCCATCTGCAGCGCCTGGGGCAGGTCCCTTTACCCTTGTGTGACACATATCTTGTCACACTGGTACCTCCAGTCTGTGTTTTGATTCTTACTGACTCCGCCTTTATCTTTACCCATTCTGCTCAACGGTCTCCCCATCCCCAGGAAATGTGGGTGCAGCCGACAAAAGCTCTGCCTCCTTCAGATCCCCCTCTTCGGGTCCCATCCCTCTCCATCAACATGGAAGGAGCTGAAGTCCCTCCATTGCTCATTCATAGTTTTCATTTATTTATTGTCATAATTTCATTTCTTCCTCTCTGAGGAAGAGATTGCTCAATCTCTTTATACCTCTGATTTATGCAATCTCAGTTTAACACTTTAGTTATTCCCATAGCAGGCTTGGGAAGATGCTCCCCCTGGGGGGGCTCTGGGTCTCTAATAACCAAACCGTAGGCTTTGCCTAATGCCCCCCAGATTGGAATTGAATCACAAAGCCCAGGGACACAAGCAGAGAGGGCTCTAAACCCCCTAAAATAGTAACAGTAATAATATCTGACAATGGTAAGCTTCTCACCTACATTATCCAACTGACGGCCCCCCTCAGCCCCTAACAGCCACATACGGTAAGCAGGGCACAGCAGACTGCAGCAATAATAAAAATAATTTCTCGTGCCAGGATTCAGTGCTCACAAAGATTCTGCCCTCCTGTTGTTTATCCTCACCTTTTTGCTGGTGATCTCACGTACTAAGGTCTTCCTTATTCTTGAGAAAGAGGACTGGATTGGCTCAAAAGTTTAACCCATACCATCAGAAAATACCCTCACTTCTCCAAGATGTTGGTCAGTTGCAGGAGGTTCATGTCCCCATAGCGTTGTCCTCTGAGTCTCACTTCATGTTACTTCTCAGCTCTTGGTCTCCCCTGTAACCCGTCTGACTGTTTGCCCTATAACTGACGGCTGTATTCTTTAATTCACCAACAGGCATACGTGTACACACACACGCATGCATCTTTATAAATAACGAAGACTGTTCTGAAGGTCTGGGGACCCAAAGGAGTGTGTCTTTTTTTTTTTTTTGCCTTTTATTTTACTTTTTTAAATTAAGGTGTCACTGATATACAATCTTATGAGAATTTCACATGAGCAACATTGTGGTTTCAACATTCACCCATATTATCATGTCCCCCCTCCCACCCATGGCAATCACTGTCCATCAGTGCAGTAAAATACTATAGAGTCATTATTTGTCTTCTCCATGCTATACTGCCTTCTCCGTGATCTACCCATATTGTGAGTGCTAATTATAGTGTCCTTAATCCCCTTCTCCCTCCCTCCCCACCCATCCTCCCCATTTCCTTCCTTTTGGTAACCGCTAGTCCCTTCTTGGTGTTTGTGAGTCTGCTGCTGTTTTGTTCCTTCAGTTTTGCTTTGTTAAATAATTTGGCACTTGTCTTTCTCTGCCTGGTTTGTTTCACTGAGTATAATACCCTCCAGCTCCATCCATGTTGTTGCAAATGGTAGGATTTGTTTTCTTCTTATGGCTGAATAGTATTCCATTGTGTATATGTACCACATCTTCTTTATCCATTCGTCTACTGATGGACACTTAGGTTGCTTCCATATCTTGGCTATTGTAAATAGTACTGCAATAAACATGGGGTGCATATTTCTTTTTGAATCAGGGATCCTGTTTTCTTCAAGTAAATTCCTAGGAGTTGAGTTCCTGGGTCAAATGGTATTTCTATTTTTAGTTTTTTGAGGAACCTCCGTATTGCTTTCCACAATGGTTGAACTAATTTACATTCCCACCAACACTGTAGGAGGGTTCCCCTTCCTCCTCATCCTCACCAGCATTTGTTGTCCTTTGTCTTTTGGATGTTGGCCATCCTAACTGGTGGAGGGCGATATCTCATTGTGGTTTTAATTTGCATTTCCCTGATAATTAGCAATGTATAGCATCTTTTCATGTGTCTGTTGGCTATCTAAATTTCTTCTTTGGAGAAGTGTCTGTTCAGATCCTCTGCCCATTTTTAAATTGGCTTATTTGCTTTTTGGATGTTGAGGCATAAGTTCTTTATATATTTTGGATGTTAACCCCTTGTTAGATATGTCATTTATGAATATATTCTCCCATAGTGTAGGATGCCTTTTTGTTCTACTGATGGTGTCCTTTGCTGTGCAGAAGTTTTTCATTTGATGTAGTCCCACTTGTTCACTTTTGCTTTTGTTTTCCTTGTCTGAGGAGATGCGTTCAGGTAAAAGTTGCTTATATTTATATTCAATAGATTTTTGCCTATGTTTTCTTCTTTGAGTTTTATGGTTTCATGACTTACATTCAGGTCTTTGATACATTTCAAGTTTACTTTTGTATATGGAGTTAGACAGTAATCCAGTTTCATTCTCTTACATGTAGCTGTCCAGTTTTGCCAACACCAGTTGTTGAAGAGGCTGTCATTTCCCCATTGCAGGTCCATGGCTCCTTTATTGTATATTAATTGGCCATATATGTGTGGGTTTATATCTGGGCTCTCTAGTCTGTTCATTGATCTGTGGGTCTGTTCTTGTGCCAGTACCAAATTGTTTTGATTACTATGGCTTTGTAGTAGAACTTGAAGTCGGGGAGCATAATCCCCCCAGCTTTGTTCTTCCTTCAGGAGTGTGTCTTTTACATGAAAAAATAATGCAAACCTTTTAAAATAGACATTGAATCTCCAGTGGGCAGTAGGCAGCTCTCCCTACCCATTTGGGGTGACTTTCCTCTTTCTCGTCTTCTCTTTGCTCTACTGTCTTCCCATCCCCCAAACTCATACTCGTTTCTGTGGGAGAACCAACCCGCACCTCTACTCCAGGTCTCCAAGTTCCTTGTCAGCAAACTCTCACCCTCGGCCCCAAGCAGTTTCCCAAGGTGTTGTTCAACAAAGGAACAGGAGGAAATCTGGAGATAGCCATGAAGATAATTGCTTTGAATTTTAAGTAACAAGGAAACTGACGCTCAGAGGCTTTACAGACCCTCCATGACCACCAAGTTGAAACCACTTTCAGTTCTCTGTTAACCAAAATACATGAAGCCTCAGGCATAACTTTCCAGTAAAGTTGCCAGGGCCAGGCTGTGGGCCTATTTTAAGATTCAATCAATTGCACTTGGAACATTTTATGGAAACTGCAGGACCTTCTCCACCCAGCTTGGTGGGGGTGTGGGGGATTGTGGAATGAAATTGTGTTGTGGGACCTGCTTGTGTCATGTTGTTACAGGACCGGGGTGTTGCCTCCAGTTGCCTCAGGAAGTGTAAACACTCATGTTATTTGGCTTCCAATGAGTGTGATTCTTACTGATATAAGGTAAGTTTTATTCCAGTAAACCCAATACCCAAGTGAAAGAGATGCTCACATTCTTTCCTTCCCTTTTGTACAGTTTTCTTCCTGTACTGCTCATTTCCTCTGTTATCATGTGACTGGGACTTGCTTTCTATTCATAAATCAGTAGTTTCCAGCAAGAATAAAAATAAGTACTTATTCCAATGGTAAATGCAAAGTTTACTGCCCTCGTGTTATGTTTCCTTAGCCTGGACTGAGGCTCAGGTTGAGTTTTCTGAGGAAACACAGCACAAGCTAGAACTCCCCACACAGCCAGTCCCTGGGGACCCCGCACAGTCTCCAGGGGTCCTTACAACCTCCGGTTACACCTCCAGACGCGTGTCCCCAACACAATGTAGATGGGGCAGTCCGGGAGGGGTGGGACCTGCAGCTTACGTGAAAAGCCCAAAGTGGCTCCTGAGAGAAGGGTGTCTTGTCCCCAGGCCCAGCACAGTGTCCAGAAGGCCTGGCACCAGAGCCTCTTTGCAGTGACGGGGGTGTCCTAGCAGGAGGCAGAGGCGGGCAGATGCAGGAGCATGAGAAAGTAGGTGCATGAGGGGGTCTCTGAGCAAGTGCCAGGGAGCCTGGGGGTCTCTCCCACCCTGCGGAAGAAAGATGCTCAGGATGTGGGCAGGCAGCAGCTCTAGGACTGGGATCTGGGCAGGTTACCAGGATGAGGCCCCCAGGTCACTCTGCGCATGTTTTGCGAACAAGCACTATGTAGCAGGCTGTGGGCTTTTTTGGACTTTACCATTTTATTTTTATGTATTTATTTATTGGAATAGAGTCAATATCATTAGGCCTTGTTTATGTACAAACAGCAATGAAAAAATTCAACATAGTTCCTACCTTCCTGAAGCTTATGATCTAGTAAGAAGCACAGATCATAATTAAAAAGTCACAGAAATGATTAACTAATTATTAACATGATAGATGCTGTGAGGAAGAGGCCCAAGGGGCTTTGAGAGCACACAGGAGGGAGCCCAGCTGGGTCTGGGGGGTCAAAGGCTGGCTGAGGGAGGGGCCTTGACATTGAGCTCTAAAGGATGAGCTGGTGCATGAAAGACATTCGCCTGGAGAAAAGTCCTAGAGGGAAAGAAATCAGCATGTGTTGAGCGTTCATTCATTCCATAAATACTTATTCATTAGGTATTAATTAACTATATTCCGGGAACTGTGCTGAGCATTTGGGATCCATTAGTGAGCACAAAGGCAGAGGTCTCTGCCTGCCTGGAGCTGGCCTGCTTGTGACATGTAAAGGGAGACGCACACAGGGTCAGAACTGGGTGGGTGGACACCATGGTTTGGCTGAACGGTAGGGAGAGCTGGAGGGTGACGCTGCAGGCAGGAAAGGGCCAGGTTCCAAGGTCTGCTTCAGCCCCAGAGGAGCCCGAGATCAGAAGGGGCCGGCCTTCCTGGGTGATGTACAGGCAGGGGCAGCACCCACTCATCGTTACATCTCCAGCACCGAAGCCAATGCCTGGCTGCTGCGCGGCACGCAAATGAATGAGTGCACACAGGCATGAATGAATGAACGGCGTTAGACAGGTCAGAAAACAATGGGAAGTAAGTTTCAGAAAGAAGACTCTCAGTGTAACGTAAAAGAAGAGATTGAGACACGAGACGAGCTAGGGGGAATTGCAGTTGTCTAGACACAGGTCTGCGTGTTCATTTATTCACGAATTATATACATCAGTGCCGCAATACTGATATATTCAGCTAATAAAACATACATAACAGTAGATATTTCAGCAAAAAGCTAAAAATAGAGAATGTATGATGATTTTCTCCCTCCGCTCCAGTGGAGACCATTTTCTGGAGCCACGCTCTGGAGGAGGACTGGACGGTGGCAGTGCGTCCGAGGACACGGGGTGCCCCTGCCCCCAGCGGACAGCAGGCGGCCGCGATATGAAGGGGCAGCTGTGGGTGCACGCTGGCACTGAGCAGCCGCCCCGGCTCCCTGGACCTGAACCCCACCACCTGACCCACGTGGAGGACTGCTGGGAAACACGTTTCATCCAAGTGCGGCAGGTAAAGGCCAAGGCACACAGGGTCAAACCCGATTATCCGCATTTGGCGGGATAACTCAAGGGGGAGGTAAGAGGGGAGAGGAAGGGAAGGTGGGTGGAGAGAGGCGATGGGGGCCAAAGCAGATCCAGAGAGAGTGACCGCCTTCTGCCGAGGGCGTGCTCTGACCAGGGTGCCCTCACGCTGTGCAGCCAGTGTACAGCTCTGCCCTCCGGTCACAGAACCAAAACAGAAAGCAGAGGGCTGTAGCCCCGAGGCCCGTCTACACTGATGATTCGTCCACTCTGGAATGCCTGCGTCAGGGACTGTGTTTTATCCAACCATTGCTCGTCCACTATGGTGCTTGTTTATCTATCTACTTACCTACTTTTTTTGGGGGATATAGTTGACACACGGTATTAGACCGGTTTCGGGTGTAGACATAGTGATCCGACAATATCCCATTACTAAATGCTCACCACGTGCGTGTAGCTTCTCTCGGAGGTGATAACGCCGACCACCGCTTCCCGAACCCCCACCGTGCACCAGCACCAGCCAGGGAGACTTACATTTCGCGCGTGCTCCCAGCGGCCCTACAAAGAGGACACCGTTCTCTCGTTTACAGACAAGGAAGATGAGGCTTAAGGACATCACGATTACACAGCTTGTTCCTGTCCAGACCGAGATTAGAACCCGGGCATGTCTGACTCCAGCTGCGTCCGCTTTTCACTGCACCTCCCTCGCCTCACGCGGACGGACACTGGGAGCCGCAGGCCCTGGTCCCAGCGTCCCTTCCCAGCTCCGTTGCCCGGCGGGCCAGCATTCCCATGAGCTTTGCTCAGCCACGTCAAGCATCCTTCCGCTCCTAATACCCAGCCTCTCTCTCAGCGTCTCAAACCTGAACGTCAAGGCTCCTGGTCCGCAGACCACAGCTTGAGTAACAAGGACCTAGAAGCTCACTACAAATGCAAAATCTTAGGCCCCACCTCGGACCTATTGAATCAGGACCTGCATTTTAAGATCCTCAGAGGGTTGGAATATGCATCATAATTTGA
Organism: Manis pentadactyla; assembly: GCF_030020395.1. Classification (NCBI taxonomy): domain Eukaryota; kingdom Metazoa; phylum Chordata; class Mammalia; order Pholidota; family Manidae; genus Manis; species Manis pentadactyla. Next base: position 3,331,589 of record NC_080037.1, read on the forward strand.
GAAGCACTGGCCTCAGCCTGAAGTGCCCTTGGCCTCCCTCCTCAGCGGGCTGCCTTTACTCCATGTTGCCTGGGCATTTACAGCCGTGCCAGGCACTGTGCTTAGCACGGGAGACCCAAACTCCAGTTAATGTGAGGCATGTACCCAAGATGATGATGATGTATTCACGAGAGAGACGTGTCAGGAAGTAGTATTTCTTAAGTGGGGGGTTGGGGGGGCTCTGAACAAGGTAAGACCAGGAGGCAGCATTTTCTAAGCCTCCCTGTCTCCGAGCACCATCACACTCCCAGGCGCCGGGAAAAGGCTCAATGATAGTCCTGGAAGAAAGCAAAGGAGGGAAGGTCCAAGATAAAAAGGGAAGGAGGGAGGAATGAGAGAAGAAAGGGATGCACTAAGTGTGCTTTCCAACGTGACAGCTCAGACAAGATGACGTCCCCACTGGCACGCTTCACCTCAGCACCCGGACACCTGCATCCGGGTCACTGTCGCCCACTCAACTCACCTCCTCTCACGTGATTCACCTTCAGTGGTATGCCCAGTCTTAAGCAACTAGCCTAGAAGTCTTGGATTTATCCTGGACCCTTTCTTCTCCTTTGATCTTTCCATACAGCTATTATAAAATCCTGTTATTCGAGTCATTCATGTATTAGTTACTTAGCGTCCACTGTATGTTCTGAGCAGGAGTTCTGGGGTGGAAACGATCACTTCTAGCTGACACACTCGCAGAGCCCTTATGAGAATCGGACGGCCACTGCGTGGTCAGAGAGATGAGAGTCTTGACCCAGCCACTTACTACCTGTGACCCTGGAACCACCCCTTACTCTTTTTGCACCGTCATCTGTGAAAAAAGGTAATGATATTACCTCACAGACTTAGGTAGGAATAAATGGAAAAAAATAAAGAATAAATGGAATAAAGGAATAAATGGAAAGCAGTATGGAGGGTCCTCAAAAAACTTAAGTTAGAAATACCATACAACCCAACAATCCCATTTCTGAGGATTTATCCCCCCCAAAAAAACAAATCACTGGCTCAAAAAATATGCACCCTATGCTCATTACCACATTATTTACAATAGCCAAGATGTGGAAGCAACGAGTGTCCTTCGACAGGTGAATGGATAAAGAAGTTGAGTTATATACGCAATGTAATGTTATTCAACCATAAAAAAATATTCTTGCCATTTGGAACAACATAGATGGACATGGAGGGTATTACGTCAAGTGAAATAAGCCAGGCAGAGAAAGGCAAAAACCATATGATTTCACTTATATGTGGAATCTAAAAAACAAAAGCACAAAAACAGAACACAGTCTTATAGGCATTGAAAAGTGCCTAGTGGTTACCATGGGAGTGAGGTTGGGGTCGGTGGGTGAAATAGGTGAAGGGGCTAAAGAGCAGAGAATCTCAATTATAATATAAATTAGTCATGGGGATGAAAGTACAGCATAGAGAATATAGTCAATAATTCTGTAACATCTTTCTGTGCTGACAAATAGTAACCACACTAGTTGGGACGAACATTTTAGAATGTAGATAACTGTTGAATCACCATGTTGTATACTTGAAACCAAAAAACATTGTACATCAACTATACTGCAGTTAAAAAAAAATCAACTCACACTTGTTTATGCCATTGGACATGTTTGTACTCATTCAACAAACCTAAATGCCTATTGAATGTCATTTTTTAAACTTAACTTTTTATTAAAATGTAAGTGACATGCAACATTATATTGGTCTCAGGTATACAACATAACGATTTGATATTTGTGTATACTTTGCAAAATGATCCACATAACAAGTCTATTTGAATCTGTCACCTTGCATAGTTACAAAAACATTTTTTCTTGTGATGAGAACTTTTAAGATCTCTCTCGGTAACTTTCAAGTAGGTAACACAGTATTATTGACTATAGTTACCATGCTGTACTTTATAACCCATGCCTTATTTATTTTATAACTGGAAGTTTATACCTTTTGGCCCCCTTCACCTATTAGAAAAGAAAGAAGGAATAAATGAGCCAAATGCCATTGCTATTATAATCATTGTCCTGGAGCAGGGCGGGGTTTGAAGGAGCGCTGGGGGACTGACTGAGACAAAGACGGAGCAATGGAAAGCATGGAGGCCTGTGCGGGACACGGTGAGCCATCAGCTCTGGCTGGGGCCCCAGGTATGTGGGAAGTAGAGGGAAGAAGGCTGGAGGGGCTGCTTGGGTCTCAACACGGAGCACTTCAGTACCAACCCAAGAGCTCTGCAGTGAATTTGATAGCAAGAAAAAAACACTGAAAGTTTTTAAAATAGGGAGAATCATGATCAGAAGTTGCTCTGCTTGATATGTTGGCTGACAGCAGCAAAGATGGAGAGGGAGGAACCTTCAGCCAGAGACGGGGTAGTCAGGTAGAGACCCTGGTTTGCAGGAAGAGAGGTGTTGACTCATGGAGATGGAGCAGATGGCAGTGCGTCCAGTGGAAGCATCTAGTGGGCAGGTGGACATGCTGGCCTTGAATTCAGGAAATGTTTGGGCTAGAGGACAAACTTGGAAGACATCCATGAACAATAATAATTAAAACCAAGAGCATGTGTAAATGCCCTGAGGGAGATCAAGGAGGGGAGGAATACTAGTCTAGGGGAACTGGGGAAGCCAGAGAAGCTAGGAGGGATTCGCAGAATTGTGGGACTAAAAGAAGAGGAGAGCATCGGACCCTACATATGAAGACCGAGAAAAGGACTTTGAACGTGGCAGAGACAGGCACAAGGGAACCTCAACAGGACAGCTAAGAAACTAGGGCAAGTTTCTTAATAGACTTCGGGGCCTAATGTACTGTGAGGCTGGTGGGGAGAGCTTCATAAATATTGGCTACTTGAAGCAGCTCCCACATCTTGGGCTGAATGCCTTCTGCAAAGCAGCTCAGGTTCACTGCCAGGGTCTCCTGAGCTTCAAAGCCTGGCCTGGGAGAGAAGTTGGTCACTTTGACTTAAAGTAATGGTGGGAGGAGTTCAGAACCAAAACACAGAGTTACTTCTTTGATCTTGCACTCTTTTGACATTGAGGATTCATTTAACTGCTTTCCTGTCTTCAGAGCATCTCAGCTAGCTAGAAACCCATCTCCATTTTTAAGAGCTCCAGAGCAATTCCTTAACAACTTCTGGTAGCCTGCTCTACAGTTTCTGCAAACCTTTGCCAAGCTCAATGAGAAAATAGGTGCCTGTGACCCAGAATTTCTGAAAAGCTCACTTGACAAACCAAGTAATGAGTCAACCAATTGGAAAAATAGAGTCAGAGATTGCCCTGCTTCTGGAAAGACAGAGTGTGGGGTCATTGGAGGCTGAAGGAGTGGATTGTGAAGGAGATGCAGAGGCCAGCACCCCAGAGGGGGTTCTGTAGGGCTCTAACTCGGAGAACTGAGGGGCACTGTCATGCACAAGGACATCAAAAGCATGAATACAAAGCGGCATTTGTGCTGTGCCCTGAGAATATACTCGAATGAAGTTATTCCCAAGGAATGATTGTCATCAAGCACTTGTCAGTGAAGTCTTTCCATTTCTTGGTGCCTAGAACAGATAACCCCTGAGGCCAAGGGCAGCACTTAAACTCAGGGAGGCACACGGAGGGAAAAGAGCGGGACGCCAGAGGAACTGTGTGCAGAGGATCAGGATAAAAATATACGCTTGCTGTAGGTAAGACGACGGAGCCCCCATTCACCTTACAAGAAATAATATTTCATTAGCTTTTTAAAAAATCATTTTAGTCACTCAAACATTTATTGAGTAGCTCCTGGGTGCCAGGCTAGGCAATGGGACAGGATGATACATTCCCTTGAAGGGTGAACAGCCTATTGAGGGAGATAAGTGAGAGCAAACGATTGTGAAACCGCATGAAACAGCTAACAGGCAGGCGCAAGATGCTGATGGGGGCAGCGGAGCCTTACTATGCCCGGAGAGACAGGGCAACTTGGACACTGTTGCACTCCTGAGGACCTTCAGTTGAGCTACGCGTCTGGTCCACTGGCATTTGCAGACTGAATATTCATGGATGAAAATTGTCTCCATTGAGTCATCTGAAAGGTCCCTGTCATGAGGTAATTTGCTGAGACACAAATTTGAATGGCTTAGCAGGAGGCCAGAGTGTACTTGCCAGCCACTGGCTAATGAGTGGACCACGCCTGGCACCTGGCATTCGTGTCCCAGCACAGCCAAGCGCTTTTCTTCTTATTGATGCCTATGTAGTAATTCTCATACTGTGATTCACATTTTTTTTTTCTTTGCAGAGCCAGGGAAAAAGGGAGTTAATAAGATGTAGTTTTAATGAAGTAAGGATTTTAATGGCAAAATTTATTTAAGTAGCTTTAGAAATTACCTTTAGAAATTGGTCCCACATTTATAGAACCATTAAGATTCTGAAAAGATCCCATACATTTTTCAGTCACACTTCACTGCTTTTTATAGTGTAAATTATATGTCAGGGTGACATTCATGATTTTGGAGTCTCACAAAGGTCACAGAAGAACCCTTTGAGAACGTCAAAGGTCCAAGCCTGTGAATAATGAGTTATATTTTATTGGCACTCTGCTGGATATAACAAGGTCTCATTTGAAGTTTGAAGAAAAGATATATCCTTCTTATATGATTTTTCCTAAATTTGGGCAAGGCCACAGTTCTATCCTGTTTATGAAGGCTTAGCATATGCTACCAGAAGGCAAAGGATGATATTTATCCACAAAATTGCAGCCAATTAGCTCAAATCAACAAAGATAACTACATTCCCCATATTGAGTGCTTTTCTCTTGGTCTATTTCCTGGAACCTAATGACGCTTGAAATGCAAGCTCTGGCCCCCTCCCCAAAACACCCTCCCTGTACCTCAAACTTACCATGACAAGACCCAAGCTCAATCTGCTTCCACTTCTGTCTCCTTGCTTTGACTATTAGGATCATATATATTTAATTGGTGAAACCAGAAAATTCAGAATTGGCCAGACTCTGCTCCCAACATCTAATCAGTAACCAAGTAACTCAATTTTACCTCTTAAACGGCTCTCGAATGCAGCCAGGGCCAAATCATCTGTCATCACCAGCCTGACAACCTGCCTCTAAACTGTCCTTGCTGTATGCTCCAGATTGATAGTTATTAACCTCAAAATGCAGATCTTGCATTCATTGGCTTCCACTGAAGATCAGGTTAGGGTCCTCTCAGCAACCACCTCCTGGCTAGTGATTCTAATGCTCATGGTCTACACATAACACTTTGAAATCACCTTGGCTGCGAGCTGTTATTCTCTGAAATACTGTGTTGTCGTGCCTCTATGTATTTTGCACTAGTCCAGCTCTTGTCCTACACTGCCCCTTCCCTCTCTGCTCTTCTTGGTGAGCCTCTATCAGTTACTGCAGGATCCAATTCAAATGTCATTCAAAGGAGCCACGTGTAAATCTCTCAGTGGCTCTTGTGACTGGGCTCCCGTAGCACCGGATACACACCACTATTAAAGCATGTGTCATAGTTTATAACACCTGTTAACAGGTTTATCTTCAGTGATCCGTGAGCTCTTGTTCACCTCTGAATCCTGGTGTTCAACACAAGGTTTGGCTCCTGCCAGGCAGTCAGTGTTTGCTCAACGAAAGGATCAGTGATTGAGATCTGTGGCAACAGAGTAAAATGAGAGAGGCCTATTATCAAAGGGCAGAAAAACGCTTTTGTGTTAACTATAAAGTGAATCAAGGTGCCAGGAAAGTTAAAACAAGGATGAAGAGGGCTTTTAGATCTCAACTGACTTTTAAAATTACTCATCACATCTGTCCTAGCTAAAGACTAACCCCAGCCAGCCTCCTGCAGTCTCTAAGTCGGAGTATCTCACACTGAGGCACCAGATCCTACAAATGTTCAATGCTTACAGAAGACAAGAAGCTACTGGCTTTGAAAATGTAAATGTAAAAAGATGCCCTGCAAAAGCATTTGCTAAGTTTTTTTTTTTTCTGTTTGGCACAAATCAAACACACGACATGGGTCACATTGTACATAATGTCCAATATCTGTGGTGGCAGTTCCCCCTGGTCAGTTACAGGGAGGCCCTCCTTTGTCCACTCTTCCATTCATGCAGAAACAGCAGTTGGTCAGACTATGTGCCAGTCATTGTGTAATGCTCTGCAGAAGCAAAGACAGGAATGGGTCCGAGATTCCAGGCTTTGTATGGGGGCAGCAGGATTACTACAAAAGGGGATCCTGGACTTGTATCATTAACAGGTACTATTTCAATCCAGCCTGGTTCCAAAATGTCCCCAAGTACCCCTTGTACTTAGGTCCCTGGTTACTTTGTGTAATGTCCAAGCAGCTGCCAAGCCTTCTAATCCAGCTAGATGGTCGTGCTGGGCACAACCTGTGTCTAGGATGCAGCTACATTCAAACTGTGGTGTTTAGCGTGAATCTACCGCTGCTCAAATTCCCCAATGTGTCGGGGAGTAAAGAGCATCTTCTAAGAAGGAACAGGTTCGAATGCAGACCCGACCTCCTGCTTCAACCAGAACTCTTGGCATTTTGGTTACTTGGTTTCAGGGCACGGAGAGATTCTGTGGGCCCTCCCCACACAAAGTGGACAGTGGTGGAGAGAAAAGCTTGCAAAGCAAATCCTGCGTTTCGTACACTACTGGAGCCCCGACTGCACCCGTCCTCAAAGCAGGACACTAGTGGACCTCAAGCCTAACTCACGAACCACCTTAAAATAACTGGACAATCTCCATATCGCTGCCCCCACCCCCCACATTCACTGCCGGGTCCCACATGGCTGTGACTCTGAACAGCGCCGCGCCCTTCGCGGCCCACCTGCCGCACCGGCCCGGCGGTTCCCCGCGCCCCTACCCGCAGCCCCTCTCCGGCCCCACGTCGCGGCCCCAACGGGTCTGGGGTCCCGGCGCCCCCACGCGCAGCCCCTCCCCGGCCCCACGTGGCGGCCCCTCCGGGTCTGGGGTCCCCGCGCCGCTACCCGCAACCCCGCCCCCGGCATACATGTCGGCCCCTCCCGGCGCCAGCGGCCCTTTAAACGGCCCCACCCCGCATATTACCCCCCGCACCACGCGGACGGCAGCCGGAGAGGGACAAAACTCATGGCGCACAGCCAGCTTCATCCGCGGATCCCGTCCCGGGCGGCCCAGCCCGCGGGGCCCTCCCCCTGGGCCACAGCTCCCGGCGCCCCCGGCCCCTGGCGGTCGGCAGAGGAGTGTCCGCGCGGCCCAGCGGCGGGGCGGGGCGGCGGGGGTGCAGGTCGCCGCCGCCTCCGCCCGCGCCCGGGCCGCCCGCTCGGCCGCCGCTGGGTGCGCTGCACGCGGGGGACCGCCGCGGTGCAGAGGCTCATGCGGCGGCGGCGGCGGCGGCGGCGGCTGTCGCTGCTGCAGCCGCGGAGGCAGACGCACCGGGCGCTGCCGCCGCCGCCGCCCTCCCCCGGCTCCATGCCGCCGCCTCTCCAGCGAGGGGCGGGGGGCTCCGGCCCCGGGTGGGCGCCGCTGCTCTCCGCGCCGCTCCCCTCCCTGCCCTCCTCGCGGGCGCTGGAGCCGGCGGGGGCGCCCTCCACCTCCTAGGAGCGCACGCTCGGCGCGCCCTGCCGGAGAGGGGCGGGCGGGGCGGGGGCGGCGTCGGGGCGGCCGGGACCCCGCGCGGCGGCCGGAGGAGGGGGCTCCCCCGGAGGATGCCCGGCGGCTGCTCCCCGCTCCGGGGCGCCAGCTGAGCGGACCGGCACCGGGAGCAGGCGGCGCGTCGCCATGCCGGCGTGACGGGCGCCCCCGGCTGCCCCCGCGGGCCCCCGCGCTGCCCCACGCCGCGCCGCGCCGGCGCCGGGCCGCAGGATGGGCTGTATCCAGAGCATCACCTGCAAGGCGCGGATCCGGCGCGAGAACATCGTGGTGTACGATGTGTGCGCCACCATCGACCAGTGCCCCACGCGCATCGAGGAGACCTCGCCCATCGTCCTGCGCTACAAGACCCCCTACTTCAAAGCCTCGGCCCGCGTGGTCATGCCCCCCATCCCCCGCCACGAGACCTGGGTGGTGGGCTGGATCCAGGCGTGCAACCAGATGGAGTTCTTCAACACCTACAGCGACCTGGGCATGTAAGCGACCGGCCGCGCGGAGCGGGAGCGGGCGCCGGGCCCCGTCTCCTCGCTCCGCCCGGCCCTCCGCCCTAGCTCCTCGCGCTCTCCATCCTCCTTCTAAACCTGCCTCCCGCCTCCTCTTCCACCTCCCTCCTCCCAGCGCTTTTGTTTCAGCGGCAGGGCGGGTGTAGGGAGGCTCCTCGCGGGGGCGTCTTCTCGTGGTTCGCCTCTGGCTCCCCATAGACGCGAAGGGAACCGTGCCGGCGGGAAGAACGCGCCAGGGACGGTTCGCGAGACGGGGATGGGAGCGGCTGGCGAGGGCCCGGGGAGTTTCGGGGCGCTGTCTGTGCTTTGTGGGGCTTCCGGCAGAGTTTGGGGGACCTGTGGCGAGAGGAGAGGAGTGTCGGGGGCGCGTGGGCAGTGCCGCGCGTCCCCTGGAGAAACCCGAGTGGACTTGGAGGGGGTCCCGGGCGCCCGAGCGGGACTTGGCGGGTCTGCTCTAGTTCCCTTGACTGTAGAAGTCGAGTCCGGTGCTCCTGGCCAGGAAGCCCGCAGGCGTTTCCATGCGGATCCTCAAGTCCCGCCGAGCCCCCGCTACGGCCCGGAGCGCTTCGGACCGCACGAGCTCCGCGGCGGCGGGGACCGGGGCGCGCTGGGTGTCTTATGCTCAAGGAAAGCATGGGTCTCTTGTTTAAATGTCTGGGGTCTTACTCCAAACTTTATCAATTGCGGCGCTGGAAGGGAGTCCCCGGCGCCCACCACGTCCTGCAGGAGAGCTGGGAGCTCTCCAACTTCCTTCAGCAGCGCCGCTCGGCGCGCGCCTGGCTGCGCGGCTGCGGGGGACCCGGGACCGCGGCGACCCGGGCCGCCAGGAGCCCACCGCCTGCCCCGGAGTCTCAGGCTGCGCTGTGAAATTTTCTGTTTTCGCAATGCTCTGCCCACCACCTTTCAGAAGTTGATCCTGAGCAGTTGGCAACTACAGTAGCTGAAAGGTTTGGGGCCTGCATTCTACCTGTTTTGCAATGTAGGTCTAGAGCACCCCAATTAGCCTGCAGCCCCCAGGGAATCCCTGTTCTGGAAATGCAGCCTCATTTCATTCATTAATTGAAAACTCTAGCGCTATCAAGGTTCAGCTATTGAATATGACTATGGGGTGGGCGAGTTCTGTTAAAGGTTTGTTTTGTTTTTAACAGCAGTTTGCAGGCTTCTGGTTGCACCCTGAGAGCATGTAAGTTAGCACTAGGCACAGGTGCTAAAAAGAGTTTAGACAGGTCATTTGCATCCCTCTCCTCCCCCAGGAGTCTGAACTTCTCTCTCTAAGCATGACAGCTCACTGGATGCTGGAGAAAGGTCAGTCCTTGAGAACGCTGGGAGAGTGCAGTTTCCTTTATGCCTTATACGCGGGGTTCTTGTTCTGGAAGGCAGCTGGATGTGAGAAACAGGGGACATATTATTTTGGGTGAATCATGCGATTTAAAAACAGACACACCCTCCAAACAATGGTTATATCTGAACTCATGTGTCTCTCAAATGCTGTGGTTTTTTTTTTTTTTTTAGAAACCCATTATTTCCAACAAAGTTGGAGAAAGTCACAGACTGGGCAAAGGCCCTCCCCTTTGTCTCCCTGGCCTGCCCCTTATGGCTGTGTGCATCCTGTTGGGGCCGGGGGGCCGGGGGTAGGGGTGGTCATTGCTGCCTGGCCTGTAGAGGCAGCCAGGAGGGACTGAGAAGGAACAGCCCTACTTTTCCCGAGACTGCACAGCCATGGCCGTTACCTCACATCTCTTGTAAATTAGTAGATCAAAAGCAAATAAATAATTCTTCCCATTTGAAAAAATATATTCTACCTCAGAAAAAGCCATGTTGAGATATAAGCAGGCATGAATTTCCTTGAATCTATGGGAGGTTATGTATCCACAATGGAAGCAACTTCCATTGAATCGGTACTGGCTCTGTGGGACACGTATTCCCTCACCATTCCTTGCTGAATTCTTGCCTTTGGGGTTTAGAGAGAAGTTTTGCTTTGAAGCTGCCACTGCCAGGATTTTAAGATCCTTGATGTCCATATTGTTGATGGATGGGAACAAAAGCAGTCCCCAGGAAATCAGGAAGTATGTTATTGTAGATCTGTCCAGAACTACCGGTGTTCATGGTTGTAATAGTGTGTGTTTAAGGCCACTTTGGAGCCCAGATTTGGTTGAACCAATTTCCACAAAATGTGTATGCCCTGCTCGCTTTTTCATGGGATTATAAACTTTTTCGTGGGAACTCATTGCACGAAAGCCGCTGCAGTCTGTTAGTTACTATGTCCACTTTAGCCAGCGCCGGGAGGGCAGAACACCATGCCAAGCCGCGTTTTCACCCCTGTGCAGTGCCCTTGTTACATAAGGCCTGATACGATGATGTGTAGGTTAGACAGCAGCCTTTTCCACATTGTAAAAGTGACCATGCCAGAAGAAATCCACCACTTAAAATGGCAAAAAGCCTCTGTCTACCGGCTTCAAAGAAAACATGAGCTTCTGTGGTTTCCACAGTCCTGAGAAAGGGTAGGCTTCCGAAAGAGCATTTGGAGTAGTAGATGATCATTGTGGCCGGGCTTAATGTGAACATGAACTCAAGTGACCTGGGACTTCCTCAAAGCCTTCTGTAGAAACCGGGTTGGTGAGTAATTGTGGCATGGATTTATTTTTCATTTAGCCCTGTGAGGCCTGTGAATGCAGCCCTTCTGTAAGCCCATCCTCCAGGGAGGATGGGACGCTGGCTTTTCTCAGTCAACCCGTTAATAAACAAATATTGACCAAATGCCTCCAATATACAGGCACCAGCAAAGAAAACAAGGGACTAAGCAGGCAGCTTCACTGTTCCTCGGTGTAGGAGGCAGGGACACATGCAGAGAAAGCCAGAGCCCCCAGGGACTGTAGGAGACATGCTGGGGGGAGGGGTGGGGACTGAACCTGGGCTCGAGGAATGGGTACGACTCAGCTAGGCAAGGAGAGACCAATCCTAAAGGGGAAGGACAGCATAGGGAGCCCAAAGGTGTCCTGAGGGGCGAACGTAGGCTCCCTTAAGTAGAACACTAGGTGGTGAGGTCTGGCGGAGAAGGCCTAGGACAATCTGATCTGGAAAAGAGGAGGGTGGGGTCAGGTCTTCTTACCGAGACAGTCTGTCGGAGCTCTGCAGTCCTTCTTCATGCCCCCCGGGCACGCAGGAGCTTTTCAGGAGAGGCATAAGACCCTCATGATGGAACGGTTCCGAATGCTCCAGTGTAATACCCAGGAGGGCTCCTGAGGGGGCTGAACAAGGATGGAGTCCATGTGTCAAGGGTGGATGAGGTGCATCCACGGTCAGGGGAGCGTGGCAGTGGCTACCCAAAGGCCCTTCCCGCTCTCTGAGCTCACGTGCATTGCCTTCTAGGGGCATAAAGGAACCCTCTGGTCAGCCCAGGGCCGCTGGTGTGGAGCCGTCTCCACTGCCAACCTGGAGGACCTTGGCCTGGGTGAAATGTTAGGAGGTCAGAGCTCACTCCTGTCCTTCAAAGGACAGCTCCTACCTGCCTCTACTCCCTCAGCACCAGCATTATTGAGGGTCTGACTCTGTTACCTATTCAGTTCGGTCCAAGTCCTGGCTACTGTTTATTCCAGAACTGTTCTTGCTCCGTCTGTCTGTGATTCCCACGTTGGCCAATCCAGTAGGCACTTTGGAGAGAGACTCACCTTTTCAGCACTATTTCATGCAGTTGACAGCTTCCTCTGCCTTGAGTCACCCCCATCTTTTAGCTTTCATGCTATTTTTTGAGGTGTTCCACTGTCTTACCTCCACACCCCGTTCATCAGGACACTCTGCGTGCTGCACTCTCCCTGGGTCACTGCTTCCAGCCCAGCCGTGCAGCTGCTCTCTGGGATGCATAGTCACCTGCCCTTTAGGGGGTTGTGTCTGCATTTCCCCGTGGCTGTCTGAAAGACGGCAAAGCCTAATGCATCCAAATCTGAGCTCCTGATCGCCATTACATCTTCTGCCCATCTTAGTAAAAACACCTCCAGCTCCTGAGTTGCTCAAGATGAGACATCTCTGTGTCATCGCGGACATTTCCCCCCACATCCAGTCCATCATCAGATCCTACCGATCCCGACTCAGGATAGCTCTGCAATCCTGCCGCTGCCCTGTGTCCACCCACCCATCTCAGGACATGTCACCGCCCACTGTCGCCTGCTCCAGCAGAGGATTCCTGACCAAACCTGCCTCCTCCATTCTTGCCCTCCCTCTGGTCTCTTCTGCACACAGTAGCCGGAGTGATATTTTAAAAGCATAAATACTATCACTTACCTGCTTAAACCGTGGAATGACTTTCTATTGCAATTGGGGTAAAATTTGAAGGCCTCTCCCTGCGCTGAATTTCTGTTCTGAAGCCATGTCAGCCTTCTTCTGCTTCTTCAAAGGAACCGGCTTCATCCCGGGTCAGAACTTTTCCACGTGCAGCTCTGTCTGAAGTGCCCTCCTCGCCTACGGTTCCCTCGCAGTTCCCTGCTCCTCAATCACGCTGCACCCTCAGAAAGGCCAGCTCTGATTTTACTGTTTAAAATAGGGTTCTGTTCTCCTTGGATGGTGATAAAGCATCTTTTGTCCCAGTTAGTAAGAATGGAACTATGTTTATTTCACCTGTGGCCCACCCACTAGAGTGTAAACTCCACAAAGGCAGGTGTTGCATCCGTTTTATTCCCTATGAACAGTGCTTCGTCCATGGTAGATGTTCAATAAACATTTAATAAAAATAAATAAATGAGCTGTTTTTCTGACCTCAAATAGTCTTTGTCGTCTTCAGCAAATCCCGCCTCTTCACATCAGCTTTCCACACTAAACCCCAGGCAAGCCTTGAGCTCTAGACACTGTGGCCGTCACTGAGCACGGGAAGAGTTTCACTCCGCTGTGCTTGGCTCGTTGTGTTCTGCATCCCCCACCAGAACGCACGGCTTGTTTTGTGTTTTGTTACTTCCCCTGCCTCCCTGCGGTGTCCTGCGCACCAGGAGTGGTGTTTGCAAACACTGAAGCCCAACTCTCAGGTCATTTAATCTACCCAGGCAGGCGTGACATAGAAACCCTGAGGTGCTGTTCCACCTGCGTCACTTACTCGGGACCTCAATCCCTGGTCTGTGCAGGTAACGGCCCTAACCATTGCTTAAACACCTTGCCCGGGAGTGTCAGGCCCCCAGAGCTAATGCTCCCCTTCTTGTGCACAGCTGCACATGCCTGTCTAGCACGGCTTTGGGTGTGGCCCTCACTGGCCCCAGAGGTGCCTCCTCTGGGCATTTTGCTCCGGGAGGGCCAGCCCAGCCCATCTGCCCAGGGGGGCCTGATGAGCCTCCAGACCACTTGCCCCCATACCCACCCCCCATTCCCATCAATACCCTTCACCAGAAACATGGGGGACCCCCACCTGCAGCGTCAGATGGCAGAGCAGGGTGCAGTCCCCTTGTTAGAGGCCTATGTGCCCTTGAAGGGGAGATGGCCTGGCCCTTTGCCTCTAATCTTCTCTGTCTCGGCCAGAGAGGAGCAGCAGAGGATTAGCTGGTCTTACCAGGAAGCATTGAGCTCACTGGAGATAAAGAGCAGCTCAGAGTTGGAGGGGTGGGAGGAGCGGGGAAGAGACCAATGAAGGGCCCATGAGTTGGAAGGGGAGAAAGAAAAGGGGAGTTAAAGATGCCTGGGATGCTGAAAGATGGCTGCATGGGCGCAGGTGGGACCGGGAAAGCAGACACAGCGGCTGGGAGTGTGTCGACTGTAGGGTGTCTGACCTTCCACATGGCCACAGAGGCAGGTGCTTCGCGTTCCAGGTTAGGAAAGAAGGCTGGCAACTGGTAAGGAAATGCAGAATACGGTCTGGGAGCCCGGCTATCCCCTTTCCCTCTGACGTGGATAGCATGCTCTCCTGCCTGGCCCTTCCCTCAGCCGTGAGCTGGATGCCTACCTGGTATGTGTTCTTTCGTATGTAACAGTAATAGCAGTGTAACCCCATTCCGCTTCCCAGACCCGATTCCAATGGGTGTTAGGTATGTGGGAGGGATCTTCCCATACTAACACCAAGCAATTCTCCAACACCAGCAGAGTGTCTGAGAACTCAATCCTGATGCCATCTGCCCAGAGGCAGCACCAGATTCCCAGGTTGAGGGCTCCTTCCTACACGACTGCCCTCCACCCCTGACTCCAGACACACCGGTCACAAGCCCCGGGCAGTTCCCTGTGCTTCTGACCTACCGGCTGCACATGGGAGGTTCCCACAACCTCCCCCTTAGGTTCGATTAATTTGTTAGAGTGGCTCACAGAACTCAGGAAAACACTTAGTTTACCAGTTTAATAAAGGATATCATGAAGGATACAAGTTAACAGACAGAGGAAGAGACATATAGGATAAGGTGCTGAATAAAGGAGCTTCTGTCCTCGAGGAGGACACGGGGCACGGGGAGGCGTCTGGCTCCCGGAGCAGAGAAGCTCGCTGACGGTGAAGCAGGATCCGAGAGAGCCATACGCTCTTCTCAGGGGTTTTGTGAGCACTTCACTGCACAGTCATGATTGACTAAATTATTGGCCATTGGCCAATCCAAGCTCCAGCCCTGGCCCTTGGGTGGGGACCAAAAAGTCTGTCATTAACATGATAAAACACCCATTTCACTTTTAAGACAGCAGTGTTTTCAGGAACTGTGGATAAAGACCAAATATACCTGGGAAATATGTAGTTGGTCATCCGAATGACCAAATGTGTATTTCTTATGACTCACTATATCACACTACCTTACTGACGAGGAAACCGAGGCCCCAGGAGAGCAGACAGCACGCGGGGGACTGGGTATCTAGTAAGAGGCGGAGCTGGGACGTCTTCTGACCCGCGCCCTGCCTGCCTGTACTCTGTCGTGGCTTGGCCCGGCCGGCGGGGGCACAGGTCAGCGCCGGGAACCCAGTGTCATGGCTGCCCAGGGGGCCTCCTTCCCCAGCGGCCCCAGAGGAGATCACAGGCCCCCAGAGCCGCAGCAGCTCCGTGCTCACCAGCCAGTGGAGCCGCCACTGATAAGAAAAGTGGTCACACACGGGAGAGGGGCACGATTCCTGTTGTGCCGACATTAAACAGGCCCCAAGAAGTGGCCATACTACATAAACTGGCTATTGTGAGAAGGAATCACATGATCCTTCTGGTGAGAGTCACAGGGCCAGGGCCCGCCCTGGGCCAGGGGTGCCTGGGAGGGCTTGGAGCCCCCACGCCAGCAGCAGAGAAGCTCACAGCAGGAGTTGCCCCCAGAGGCCACCATGGGGCAGGTCACCCCCTGTTTGTACGAGTCCAATCAATGAGGCGTTTTGGAGTTGCTGTGCTGGGTTTTAGCCCAGGGGGGGTGCACTGTGCCCCCGTTCACAGGAGGACCTTCAGGGTGGGGGAAAATCAGAGGTCTGTGCTGGGCGCTTCCCCCACGTTGCCGGGTGGAGATCCCAGGGTGAGGGGGTCTGTGTGCAGCGCAGGACCACGGGCAGCGCCCAGCAGGAGTGAAGCCATGACCCCTATGGGAGGCATTCTGAGCTCCTCTGCAAAATGTCACTGTTCCTCTGGAGTTTTCTGTTCCTTTCCAAACTGGGCCTAGAAGTGCTGTTTGTCCTGGTTTGTGTATTTCCTCTCTCGATGCGACCACTGATGCGAGGTGACTCACAGGGAGAGGTATGGGGATGGGCTGGGGCAGGCTCCCCGGACAGCTCCACTTCAGGGACCCTGCTGGCCAGTCGGCTGCAGGTTCAGCCCCACGCCCCCTCCACCAGGGCAGCCCCACACAGTTACCCTGACCACTCAGTAGCTAGACTTGGGAAGCCATGTGTCCCTCAGACCCTCCAGATGGTTGCTGTTTGGACGGACAGTTAGGAGAAGAGGACGCCTTGCTGGTAGTGGGAGGGACGCGGGCTCTGCCCAGCTCTTGGGCCCGCCCCCCTTACCCTGCCCCAGCTCCCAGGAATTCTTGCACTGAGGCTCCTTCTTCTCCCAAGGCCCCCACAGGCCGTCCTGACATCATGGGGCCCCTGCTTCTTCGCTGGGTCCCAGGATACCAGGCAGTTGGCACTGTTCACTGAACCGGCTCCCCAGCATGACGGGCGTTCGAGTTAGAAGACTGGGATTGCTTGCCAGCTGTGTGACCTTTGGCAGGTCCCTTAACAACTCAGTGTTGAGTCTGCGCACAGCCACATGGGCAATAGAAGGGCTGTCCTGTCTTCTCACTGGGTCAGGAATCAAGTGAGATGAGACCGTAGAGGTTCCCCAAACTGTAACGTGCTCCGCACATGCTGTTTTTATCATCACGGGCATGACCGTTACTGCTGGACAGTGACTATGGATCAGCCTCAAGAAGCAGGAAGGTCATGTGTGTGGCCTTGCGGCTTCCCTGGGCAGAGAAGCACTTGGACCCTCAACAGAGTTCCCAGACTTGTCAGCCACCGTTCGACCACAGCCCCACTCAGAGCCGGCAGGGAGGAGAGAGGCTTGCTTTGTGCTGGGGAGCCAGGGAGCCAGGGTCATTTTCCACGTGTGCACAGGAAGATGGTGGCTGTTGTTCATCCCACCCAGAAGTCACCTCCCTGACTGACTCCAGGAGCGTCCAGGACCCCAGTGCTTCCAGTTCCTGGGGAGGAAGCCTGAAGCTCAGCCATGCACCGTAGGGACTGTGTGCCCCAGCCCCAGGCTCTCGGGAGGTGACAGCCGAGTGTGGAGCCAGGGACTCAGGGGCGGGGCCAAACTAGAGCATGTAATTGTGCTCAGGAAGGTCATGACTTTTACAGCCTGGGTGAGACCAGCTGTAAATGAGACCAGCATCATTTCTGTCCCAAACTATTTTTAATATACTCTATTCTTTCCAAGTCCCTTTCATGGTTTGGTTTCTTTATAAGGAGACCTCACATAATTAACTTGACAATATCTGGAACATATTTAGGGCAACCATTATTCCCATTTTAGATAAGCAAGTGGAGGCCCAAAGAGGTTAAATAGCCTGCTCAAGATCACCCTGGCAGGGGCTGGTAGCCTCAGGCCTGGTCCCCAGACCCCCCAACTCCTGTCCCAGTGGCCTCCTGCGCCAAGTGCATGTGGTCAGCCAGCCTGGCACAGGAGCTGGGGGGTGAGAGAGGGCCTCCTCAGAGCCTTGTACATGGAGCACCTCTGGGTCAGGCGGCACATGGGCACTTTTGGGGCATCATCTTTGGCCTCTGCAGACAAGAGGGGGTTTATAGGAACATCACAGTGTATTCAACAAAAGCAAAGAAAAATCTTCAGGATGTCAGATTAAAACCAAATAAATAAGACCCTGGTCTCTGATGGCTCCTCAGTGAGGTTCCATGATGGGCCTGCCCCAGAAAGTGCCCAGCTGCTCGCTGTCTTGGGGACTGACCTTTCCAAGCTGGCTTATGGGCCTGTGTCAGGCCAGGAGCTCAGAGGTGGTCCAAGGTCCAGCTAATGGGAATCGATAAATGAGCATCCTCAGTGGGCAGGCCCTACAGTGCCCAGAAGGGGCAGCAGGCCATGAGGTCAGGCCCCCTGGGCGTGAGCAGTGGCAGGCAGGCTTTCACAAGGCTGGGAGCTGCCAGAAATGGGCGAATGAGATGTTGCTTTGCCCTAGACGTCAGGGGCAGGGGCAGGGGCCGGGGACCTGGGTAGGCAGGACGGAGGCTGAGGGGGCTCAGACAGGCTCACTCTGAGGGCAGGGTGTCCCTGTCTCAGTCCTCCTCCCAGGAGCCCCCGCGGAGCCTCCGTTTCAGAACGGCAGCTGCCACACCCGAGCCTGGGGAACTCAACACAGGACCAGGGTTTTTTAAATGACTCAAATACTGAGAATCTGTTTCAAACATCCATGAACAACCGTCACGTTTTTCAAGAAAGAGAAGGGATTTATGCCAAGAAACCAAACCCAAATTCCTACTGAAGAGTCCTCCTTGGCCTTGGGGGCCAGGGAGCCTGTCTTCGGCTGGGAAGCGGGTACCCTTTAAGGAAGGGCTGGGTATTTGCTTATTGTCTGTCTCCCCAGGAGGCCGTAAGCAACTTGCTCAGCTTGCCAATCACCACCATTTGTGGGACACTTACCTGTGAAGGTCTGTGAAGGAGGCGCCAGGACGTCCCCCCCGTGAGGATGAGGCAGGGGCCTCAGGCCGGGCTCCTTGCCTGGCATCACCCAGCTGGCATCCCTGTCACTCCACCCAGCTGAAGGGTTTTGGTGTGACAGGGAGCTGAGTGCCCATGTGTGTCCTTGAGGAAACAAAGGGTTGGAATCAAATTGGAAAAAGGCCGCCTGCTCCCCTCCCAGATGGTCTGCGCCGTCGGTCAGGACGTGATGTGAATGAGACCAGGGTCTTGGGGTGGGACCCAAGGGCCCTCTCGGCACCCGAGTCAGCATTCTTTGCCCCTGTAGCTCCCAGTCATGGCAGAGTCCCAGCTGAAGAGTAGAGAAGCCAGTGGTCAGTCGGCAGGCTCATCCTAGCCTGGCGGGCTGTCAGGGCCGCTCGGGGGGTCATCCAGCGCCCACTCACGTTACGCACGGGGACTCGGAAGCCCAGAGATGGGCAGTGACGCAGCTAGTGAGCAGGAGAACCAGGCCCACCTAACGCCACCCCCTGTGCTCTTCACCCTGGGCCTCACCAGGCCTGGTGGGAAGCAGGTGGCTCACTCCGTGGGGCAAGGCAGGGAGCACCCCTGGTCTGCAAGCCGGTAACCAGGGGTCACCACCTCCTGTTTGCTGGGAGTCCCAGAGCCTGGGCGGAGGCGGCCACCCGCTCCGAAGGGGAGCAGCCTGGGGTAGAGGAGGACCTGGCCCTCAGCAGCTCAGAGAGATCAGATCTCCAAGGGGCGCCCCTCGGTTGCCAGGAGCAGGGAGACCAGCCCATTCCCAGTGTCTGCAGGCAGGGATGAGCAGCAAGAAAGGACAGGGTCTCCCCAGAGACAACCTGACAGTTGGCAGGAGAGGGGACCTTGGTGGCCCAAGGGAGGTGGGGCGTATGGGGCGATTGAGATTCAGCCTGGGTGCCCAGCAAGCCAGCAGCGCCCGGCCCAGATGCTGTGCCGTTCAGGGCCTCACCCCCTGCCCACAGGCAGGCAGGGCAGCTGTATGGCCAGGGAAACAAGACCCACGTGGTGTCAAAGAGGGCGGATGGTGAAGGGGCCAGGGGCCCTCCTGACAGCAGGGCTCAGCTGGAGGCCCCTGCAGAGAGGGACAGATGGGGAGTCTGGGAGGGATGTCCCAGCAGCCTGGAGGTTCTGTTTCTGTTGTGGCTTCTCGTTGGGTTTCCGTGGTTTTTGCTGAGGCACTTAGCCCGGGATGTGATCTAACTGTGCTGTGCCCTCTTTGCTGTCAAGGAGGAGGGGAGGAGCCGACTGAGCAGGCTGAAGCTGTCACACAGCTTTGGCCCCATTGGGGTCTTAGGGGGTGCAGAGGAAGGCCGGCAGGGGGCCCGCGCGTGTGCCTCCGAGCAGCCTGTTGCTGCTGCCCGTTGGGCCGACTCCAGGCCGCCTCTCCTGCAGGGGACTCTGACATCCAGGCCGTGCCGGATGGCCTGTCCTCTTGCATGGGCCTGTTCCAGCCTGGCCGTCCCTCTCAAACCTACCCTGGGGACCTACCTCTGACCCTCCCTGGAGGAGGGGGGCCCCTTCAGGTCTCCCCGCCTGCTCAGGCCCCTCACTGTCGTCCCATCCGCCTGGCATGGCCCCTTCCAGTCCTGTGACTCTCGGGGCCCCCTGGGCCTGCCTGGGCAGCCCCACTGCCTCCTGAGCCCCCCACCGGGATTCTGGCCTGTGCTTCTCTCAAGCTGCCACCTTCAAGGCCCGGCCTCTCTCCTCCTGGGTCCTCTGAGGTGGGGGAAACAGGTGCAGGGGGGCCCCAGCCAGAAGAGGAGCCCGTCCTCGCCCCGGGAGCCCACGAGCCCCTCCATCCCCCTCGTCCCTCTGACCCACGCTGGGCCTCTGGTGGGTCCTCAAACCTGTGGGTGACATTTATAAAGAAAATTGTTTGTGACTTCAGGGGGCTAAACTACAGTTCTGGAGGGCTGGTGAGGAAGCCGAAACGGATGAGACCAGACAACAGGGCCTCCCCTGAGGGGTGGGGCAGGGGCAAGGCGGACGGAGTCAACGGGCATTCGGGGGAGTCCACTCACAGTAAGTCTGTGCCAGAGAAGGGGTACGAAAGCTTAAGAACATGGTGTTCTGCCCTCGGAAC
Organism: Manis pentadactyla; assembly: GCF_030020395.1. Classification (NCBI taxonomy): domain Eukaryota; kingdom Metazoa; phylum Chordata; class Mammalia; order Pholidota; family Manidae; genus Manis; species Manis pentadactyla. The sequence goes on from NC_080037.1 coordinate 3,351,882, forward strand.
CCCGAAGTGGCCCCCCTGTGGCCAAGGTGGGTGTCCTCCTGTGCTGGCCAATGCCTCGGCTTCTCTCACACGCCTTTTCAGAACCCGAATCCCACAGAGAATCCAGACCATCCGGGTACCTGTGGGGTTGCTTAATCACCATTACCAAGGCTTTCAGAGATGGCGTGTTGTGTAAGCAGAGTTGGACCTGGAGGAAGGCTGGCTGGAAGGGTCATTGTGCAGGTCGGGCACCAAAGGGCCGCTCACGCCTGGAGGAACTACCGGGTCCGCAACATGCAATGGAAGGGAAGACGTGGCATTTGCCCGCGTGATAAAAGGCTTCATGGAAACCCTATCTGTCAACCTTTAACCTTAGGATCTGTGCAGTTACTTTTTCATTCAGCAGCCAATTCTCTTTAGCTGAATGGTTGTGCAGGTCCTGCCCTTGAAGCAGAAATGCTTGGGCGTGGTCCCCGCTGGGGATTGATTGTAAACACTTGGGGAGAAAGGGGGGCTCTCCTGCGCGCACTAGGCCATAGTTTGTATCAACAGCTCTGGACTCAGGACTCAGAAGTCATAGGCCAGTAATCCTACAACTGGACAGACTCCTACCACCGAGCTGAGAAGAGTGGGATGCTCCCCGGTCAGAACACAGGTGTGCTGAGGTCTTCATTCTCAGAGGGAGTCCCCAATTCCACATGGAGAGGCTTCTTTGGTTTTGGTTTTATAAGATTCCCCTTAGCATCTAGTGCTTCCTGAAACGTCTGGCATCAGAATTAGGATCTAGAATTTCGTCTTGGTATTTCTGATTTTCCACAAACAGGAAAAGCATGCTGGAATGTTTTCATGCCATTCCAAAAGAACAAAGACATTTAAAATATATTCTATTAGAAACTCCTCTGGGTAATGGAAGCAGAGTAGCCAGAGAGAAATAAGTGGTGGAATGGCCAGGCTGCCTTCACAGGGACAGGTCAAGGGCTAACTACTCAGAGTTCAAGCGCACTGACCTTACAGGGTAGCACTGAACTCTTGAGCTGATACAACTCTCCCTGGAGCCCTTTCCAGTCTCAAGTGTTCCATTTTTCCTGTGATGCCATCCCCATTTGTCAAAATTTTGGTATGCATGTGAGCCAGGACAGAACTGAGATGCATCTCCCTAGGCAAAAATCAACTTCCATACAAATTCAAATACCCCGTTCTGGGTCACTCCATCCAGCCTGGGAACTTGCCTGACTGGCTTCTCTGCATGCTTTCAGCGAATGTGTATCTAGTATTTTTCATGTCCATAAGATCAAGCTTGTTAGACGTCTGTGTCGTAGGAATGTGCTATCTTCTTGCCCAGTTTAATCTGCTCGAGCCGTCAGCTATTGAGAGGGTCTGTTGAAATTTCTCTCCAGGCCTGTGTGCTCACGACTCTTTTTGCAGCTCATTTTTCCTTTATACGTTTTGAGGCCGAGCCTGCTTACCTCTCTTGGTTTTTCGATTTCCTCTTCATTTTTGACCCTTGGGGATTTATCTTGTAAGTTCAACTATGGATTTGTTAAGAAATCTGTAATGAAGGGTTTTCCGAGATACCTACTCTACCAGATTATGATTTCCTCACTTGCTTCTTCTGTTACTCAGCTGTAGACAAATGTAAACCCTTGCTATTTTTTTCTGGGATTCGAATGAGCGTCTTTTGGAGCAAGCTGTCTGTCTAGGGAAGGTTTGGTAGAAAGAACTAAGGTGTCCTAGCACCCCAGCGTGAGGATGGGTAGGGTGCCAGGGCACTGTGAGGTCTGGTGAGAGCCCCACTGTGCACTGGCACATCTGCCAGAGGCACCCGCTGCCCCGGCGGATGGAGCGTCTCGGAGGATGCATGACCACAGCACGCGCCACCCATCTGTACACGCGCTGGGGCCTGAGTCTTCCTGGACAAGCCAGAATGTGCTGCTGGGGAGGGAGCTGCTTCGCTGAGGAGCCCGAGGCCCTGCTTGTTAGCTGTCCGCAGGGTCCCTCTGTGGCATCAGGCCCTCCGGAGTTGGCTCCACGTTTCCTGGGCCTTGCCCCTGAGGCTCAGTTTGCCCTGGCATTTGGTTTCCTGCAGGTGGTGAGCCTCTGGGCCTCCTCCTCTTCCAGATGGTCGCAGAAGGACCGACAGGAGGAGGGAGGGTGGGAGGCACAGCTGGCTGCTTCTTGGAAGGTGTGACCAGGGGCACCTGAGAAGGCCCACGTGGCCGGCGTGGCCTGGTGCTCAGCAGGCTGACTCTGTCCAGAGGTGGGGCCTGGTGGGGGATCCCTGCTTCGGGCTGCTCGGGGTGTGGAGCTCTCAAGGCGGTGGGGGGCACATAAAGGTAGAATCCAGAGGTAAAAGGCTCGGCTGGAACTTCAGGGTTTACAAACATGCGATCATGAACCTGCTCCGTGGGGCCTCACCCTCTGCTTAGAGGCCGTGGGGTCCCTGGAACTAGGGAGAAGCCCAGGCTCAGTAGGCTTGAGTGATTTGGCGGGTTAGGTGGTTAGGAAGCGGCCACACTGCCGTCTGATTCCAGATGGGGCGCGGCCTTCGGGTAGCCCATCCAGAAAGGGGAACAGCGATAGACCTTCAGAAGGTGAAAAGACTGGAGTTTCCCAGGCTGACTTCTTTATTTTACAGGTTAAAAAAAAAAAAAAAAAAGATACAAAAAGAGGTAAAGGGAGTTGTCTAAGGCCATACCAGAGCCAGTGGCAGACCAGCTGAGACCCCTCAAAGGTTTTTAAAAATAAAACAAGTCTGTGTGTTTTATAACAATTCAGTGAATTTTTTTTTTAATGAAAGCTTATTATTTCTATGAGAAACACACTCTATGATGGACTGAAGTCTGCAGGAATGCCCTAGCCCCGTATTGGGAGCAAAGGGCCTGGGCCTCCATTGTCAGCTGGGCCCCCAGGCTTCAAGTGACACAATGAATTGTCTTGCCCCTTGTGTCCATTTTCATGCCCCTCAGAAGTCTGAGCTGTAGGTCACCCACCTGACTCTCAGGTAAGTCCCTTCTAACCCAGCTCATCCATCCCTGATTCATGGCTACGTCACCTAGTATAGACACAGGATGAACACTGAGAGGCTAGGTGTTTTACACAAATGACATCTCATTTAAAGCTCACTTAAATTAACATTATCTCCATTTCATACATAAAGAAACTGAAGCTCTTGAAAGATCATGTCATTTGCCCAAACTCATGGTGCTAGAATTGGACATCAGGTTCAAAGGACTCCAAAGCTGTGCTTCTGACCATCATTATTAGCATATTATAGCTTCACCTAAGAAAGAAAAATTAACCTCAGATTCCAAGGAGAGCTTGAGAATACTGGGAACAGCAAATAACGTGAACCCCAGATAACAAAACTATTGGGAACACTCTTACCAAAATATGAAAGACATTTCAAGATTTTTCTGTAAGCCAAAAAATCTCTTTCAGAAACACATTATCGAAGATTCCAGTTCTTTTGTGTTGCCGGCTTCTAGACCACTCGCATCTTACCTTGCATTTGTCTGAGGTTTCTTTGTGGGAGGACCGCAGACTGGGAGATTGATCAGCACCATTGTTTCATTAAAGATCGAGCACTGGATGAACCGTAAAAGGGTGCACGATGGAGAAGGGCATGAGGTTCAGAGCCCCCAGTCCCTGAAAATTCATTGCCCTTAATTTCTCTGACTGGAAGCAACGTAGTGTTAAAATGTGCAGATGTTCAAATCTTGCCTCCATCACTTACCGGCTGTGTGACTTCAGGCAGCTTGACTGACCTCTCTTTACCTCTGCGCCTCCATCCATACACGGGAGGATTCATAGTACCTGCTTCGTAAAGTTGTTCAAAAGATTAAATGAGTTAACATTTATAAACTGCTTACAACAGTGCCTGATGCATTATAGACACTATAAGTTTTGCTAAATTTTTTCAAATGTGTGAACAGATAGCTTAACAGACAAATATTTATTGACTACCTGGTATGTGCCAGGAACTATGCTAGGGAATTTTTCATGCTATGAGGAAAACCTCGCCATGATTATATAAGAGCCCTTCCTGCGTCTGGGGCGGCCAGTTCATGAGGCCGAGTTGCTTGGCGTGGTGCTGGCCCCCCCAGGGCTTCGTGGGCAGGGAGGCCCACCCAGAGGAGGCAGACCGGGTTCTCCTAAAGATCATTTGAAGATCACCACCGGTTGCCTTTCATCCAGCCTCCTGGAATCGTGCTGGTTCCCGGAAGCATCCTCGCAGGCTGGCTTGGGCTTCCTCGGGCCTCTGTTCCCGGGGGAAGGTCTGGCCCGAGTGGGCAGCAGCCACAAGTGGATTTCCCATGCGTCCTGCTCACAGTTCCCATCCCGCCATTATTCCCAGCATCGTGCCTGCTTTGTATTTCCAAAACCTCAGCTTTCCAGGAAAAGAAGTCACCTGTTACCTTCCCCACCCGCCAGGACTCCTCTGGCCGTTCTCCCCTCACACACAGCCAGCCTTTCTTGTCCTGCTCGTGGGCAAATTTCCCGTCCTGTGTCCATTGCTCCGCTTACCGAACTGCACCTTGTTCTTCCCTGACGCCGTGTCCTGGGGCGAGGCTCGCTCCGGCCATCTCCTCCTAGATCTGGTGTCTCCTGCACCCCGCCGGGTGAGAGCAGACCCAGGGCCCAAAGCCCGGGAATCAGGTCGTGAGCTCAGAATTTCTAGGAACCCTGATGCCTTCCCAGCGTGGGCCAGGCTGGGATGAGCTCTGCAAAGAGAGATTGTGTCACCGCACAAAGGTGTAAACTGAGCCTGAGCACTGAATATTCATTCAGGAAGGAGCAGGACGTGCAGAGGAAGCTCCGAGAGCTCCGCCCAGTATGCGAGCCAAGGACAGTGGTGACTGATGCTCAGGGGACTGTTTCCCTGGGCCGAGAGGGCGATGGGGTTGTCCCCTGAGACTCACCCCCAGCCCTGCCCACTTCACCATCCTGGTGGCCTCCTGCCTTCTGCTTTTGAGGAGCAGCTTAATGTGCACCCCTGACCCAATAACCAGTAAGTTTAATCAGGGGTAGAAGAAGGGACGTAGGATCCTAAGTAAGCAATGCTTTGTGGTCCCAGGGGCCGTAAAACTCTGAACGGAGAAGGTAAAATTGGCCCTTGAGGTCAAAAGCCTTTCAACGCAATGGCGGCGGCGGTAACCCTGAGAGGTCAGCCCACTGAGCTAAAGGCCCAAAGCAGACCCCAGGGGGCTCCTCAGGGGCGATGCTGGGCCTTCCGCGCCATGGTAATAATAACCACCCTTCTTCTTGGTAACAGAAACCTCAAAGTGCTCCCGCTCATGACCTTTCTGTTGCTCCTCCCAGCAGCCCTTGAGAGGAAGGCAGAGAAGGTGCTGTCTCTGTTTTGCAAATGGAGAGAGCAAGACCCAGAGAAGTTACATGACTTGCCCAGGGCCAGAAGGCACAGACATAAGATTAAAAAAGTATCTTCTGACTCATCCGCTATTTTTCCACGTCGCCGTCCTACTGGCTTAATGTTCAGCCAGCCAAGAAAAAGTCAGTCACCTTGTATTTGGAAAACTTGCATAGATGGGCTCCATTTGGTGCCAAAAAAATGTGTCTGACTTGTGACTGTCTTTGATCAAATGCAGATCCAAGACTGGACGTTTTGCTGACTTGGCTGAGCTCATGCTTTGTGACCTCTTCTCTTACAGTCATAAAGCAGCTGGAAGGGAATCTGGGGAGACATCTGACTCATCCCTGCCCCTCTTCCGAGAAACCCCGCAGCGGGTGAATGTCCTGCACGATGCAGGCCCTCCGCACACCCCCTTTGCCTGCTGAAAAGCCTTCTCTCCCTTTGAAAGCACAGGCGAAGTGGTGGTACTGTGGTGGCGTCTGGTGCCAGCCTGCAGGATGCCCGGGAAGGCAGGCTGCCAGAGACGCTCGGGAATGATTTTTTTGCCACTCAGACAGGTTGGGCAGGGGAGTGAGATGGGTGAAAGCGCAACTGAAACATCAAATCTTGCTTTGGTTCCTTCTCAGAGGCTCCTGTGACTGGGAAGGGTGAATGTGATGGGAACGACCTTGAGGGGAGAGGCGGGTCGGAGGCTGACAGGATGTGGGCAGCACCGCGTCTGTATCCAGGGTTCAGCTTTTTGTACATCCTGCACTTTGGTTCAAGTGGATTCAGCCCCACTCGAGAGCATCCGGCCACCCGGCCACTTGGCTCAGTCTCAACTGCAAGGTCTGATGTGCACTGTTAAGATGAGGGTCAAGGCTAGCAGGCGGTCGCCCCACGCCCACCCCATCACTGGCTTATTCAAAGAAATTCAGCACTTCGCCCTTCCAGGCACGGGTTAGAAGAGAAGGTTGCTGTGTGTTTTAGAAAGACGAACGAATTCACAGAGAAGCCCTGGGAGGGGCAGCACGGGGACCAGAGAGGGGCTTCTCCCATGGGGGGTGGCACGTCCTGCCTTCCCTGTGGGCTCTGGACCTTGCCTATGCTTTCTTCCCCTTGAAGGTTTTGCCCTGAGGGAAGTTAGTTTACACCTTGTTACTGAAGAAAATAGCGGAGGTTGAGAGATAAACAGCCACCCACTCCCTGTCTGTCAGAAGTCAAAGCAGCCCAGGGATAATGGAGACCCCTCTCAGCTCCCCGCCTGCCCCATCTCACTCTCCTCCTGCTGCACCGTGAGGACAGCCAGCCACGCCTCCACATCCCTGCCTCCCACCTTTGGGAGCTGAGCTCATCCTTGGGGAAATATTTAATGTTCACATGCCTCCCTTGCACTGAAGCAGCGTAAGGGTCCCTGTGATGGGGTTTAAATCTGTCTCTTTCATTTCCTACAAATGCATTGCCATCTGTTGATTTCATTCCTGTGACACCCACATGCAGATCACCCATAAGGCGGATCAGACCCATTCCTAGACCCGCCCTTACTCACAGCTCTCTCCTCCCATCCAGATGCCTGGGCATGAATGGATCTGTGAAGCCCTCGAATCCCGCCTCCCGCACAAGCGCACACACTCACACACACACACACACGCGCACACACACACTCACACGCACGCACGCACTGGGCAGACCATCAGGTGATTTGAGTTTTGGTATCTATTTCCTGACCAATTAGAAGGAGGCACTCACCACCCCTTACCCTTGGGGACTGTGGTTCCGGGCCCCACTAATTTGGGGCTGGGGATCCCTCGCTGCCTCTGTCAGCTGTTCTGGCCGCCTCCTCATTACCCAGTGATACGATCCCCTCTGGTTTCATTTTCACTGTGTCACGTCAGCAGGTCGTGGAGCCTCTGTCCTTCAGTCCCGAGGGCATCCAGTTCCCCGCCCCGCGCCCTGCCCCCACGCGCCCATAGCTAGCTGGGCTTGGACAAGGGCTGCCTGATGGGAAGGGTGAGGGCTCCGCACTTGTTGATGTGAGTGCGGTTTTAGTATCTGCCCGGCCAGTCACCTGGCCTCACAGTCCTCAGCCCCGTCTGCCCTCTTCCCACCCACCTCCTAGTTCAGGCCTTACCTTTTCACACCTGGATCACTGCCACGGCCCCCCCAGCAGCCTCCCTGCCCGCCATGTCCATGCACCCTTCCCCTCTGTCCCCTGTCCTCTGCGTCACTGTCGGTGGGCATCTCAGAGTGGAAGCCTGACCACATCACCCTTCCTACTGTAATGCCCTTTGAGACAAAATTCAAACTCCTTACCAAGTAATACCAACCCGACCCTCCCTGCACAGGAGACCAGGGCCTCTGACCCGTCTCATCGCCAGTCCCTCCTTGTGCCTCAGCCAGAGCCTCACCAGATCTCATGCCGTCCCTCGCCATGACGCCCCTGGGCCTTTGCCCGAGCAGTTCCCCAGGAGAAGCCACCCTCCTTCTGCAGAAACACCTGGGCACCTCCCCGGAGGCCCTCCCTGGCACTCCGGCAGTCCTTGCCGCTGTCCCTGCCTCTAGACATGTTAGTAGCTAGCTCTTAGGCATTCCCCAATATTTCATGTCTCAACTTCTGTGATCCCTACAACCCCGTGAACCACTGTCATCCTACAGGCCCTTACAGACGAGGAAATGGGGACACAGAGAGTAAGTGGCCTGCCAAGTTGCCGGCTCTTTAGAGCTCTGATGTGAAGCCAGTGATGGGCGAGAGTCTGCGCCTGTGACCCCCAGGCCCTGTGGCCTCTCGTGCTGTCGAGCAAACCCGGGCTGTCTGGGCTGCTCTCTGTAATGCTGCCGTCTGGCTTCCCAGAGTTGTAATCGAGGTTTCTAGCCCTGAACAATGTCTGGAGGCCAGTCTGCATACTCGCTGTCACCGTCCGTGCAGACGCCCCCAGGCAGCTGGAGTTGGGGCTGGGGCGTGCGTCCGAGTGCTGTCTTCTGTGTTCCCAGCACACTGACCTCGTCCTTCCAGGCGGGGCACCTCAGAAGGTGGTGGCTTGTGTGGGGAGGAACCAGTGGCTGTGGGATCTGCACCTGTGAAGGGCCGGTCGTGGGCTGCGTGGGTAGCAGTGCCGCTCCTGGAATGTCCTGCCCACTGCTAGGAAGGATGTCTTCTGCCGTAAGGAGCCCGGCCCTGCTGTGGGGTCTGCAGAAACCTGCCTCCACTGCCCCGCACACACCTGCGTGGCCCTCCACAGCCTGTCTCCCAGGGGTCCCTGGCCAGTGGTGCCGCCACCATGGCTCCACGTGCTGGAAGAGTCCAACCGCTTACTTCCATCCCCAGGGTGGGACAGCCCACCTTGGACCCTGATGAGGAAACTGTGGCAATGGGGGGGACCCTCGTAAAGCTGCTCATATTGTCTTCCTCCTGGGGCACTAGGGCCTGACTGACAGCATCTGTAGGAAGAATAACAGGAGTGGCCCTGATGTCCGTGTGCTGCCTCCTCCAGGAAGCCTTCCCTACTTCCCTGAGAGTGAGTTAGAGGCTCCTCCTTCTCTGGTCCCTTTGAACTCTGCTCTAGATCGCCACGGCCATTTGTTTATCAGCTTGGGTGTTTTCACTAGACCATAAGTGTCTAGTGTGTAGAGACCTTTTCCTTCCCGACTCTGTACCCCAGGGTTCAGTGCGGTCGATGGCATATACTGGCCTCAACAATGGTTGTTGATTGGAGAGTCAGTCTGATTGCACATGAGGCCGTAGTGGTGGCTGGTTTGGCTTTGGAGACACCTGGTTTGGAATTCTGCTACTCCTGAGGACCGTCAGGAAGGTGGGACGTATGTTGGTCTGGGATTACCTACGAGGCTTCTGCATCACGGAACTTCTCTCAGCTGTTTCTGAAGTTGGCCCACCTCCTGAATCCAGTGCAGGCCTCCCCTTCTAACAGAACTGGCGAACCTTCACGGGCCTCCACGTTCTCGTCTGTGAAATGCGAGCGTGGGCTGGCCAGGGCAGGTTCAGGGGCCCCTGTGGCTGCTTCGTGATTTGGAGCATGTGGAGAGAATACCCCAAGGGCAAGAGGGCCTGGGTGTTCTTCAGATAGCATTCAAGGGACTGTAGGGTGCTTAGGGGGGGAGCGTGACAGCGTCTTGAATTGTGCAAGGTGCTGCCCTATAGAAGACAAAGGATTAGACTCTTCTGAAAAGCCCCAAAGGTTAGAAACAAGACCAATTATTAATCAATTCAGCAAATGTGTATTGAGGACCTGCCGTGTGCCAGGCACTCAGTGGGCAACGGGGATGCGGTCATGAGCAAAACAGACAGAAATCCTCACCCTCATGGAGTTTATATTCTAATGAGTGGAGACCATCCAAAAATAAAACTGATGGGATGGGTGGGCACGTCATGGACCCCCTGAACAGGTGCCTGGGTGCTCTTTGGGATTCTGGTCAAGGGAAATTTTAACACTTAGAATCAGTGCCCTGGGGCTGGCTCCTTTAAGCCGTGCAGTCCCGTGAGGGTAAGGCTAGGAGAGGTAAGAAACCTCCACTGTAACACCCGCGGGCCGGCGCGTGGCCTCCTGTGGCAGCTGTGCCTGTACGGGGAGCGGCACCTGGATGCAGCGGCCCCATGTGGCGGGCACCCCGAGCCAGCTCTTGCACAGGGTGGGGCAGGAAGGGGCTTCTCTTCCCTTGGCTCTCGGGACACTGAGGCTGACAGGGCCTCGGAGGATGGGCAGCCAGGCTGGAGGGCTGATGAGGGAGTCAGGAGGAGGAGGAGAGGGTGCTAGGGGGCTGGGACGTGGAGCCTCTGCTGAGGAGGCTGAGGAGGGCCCCCGTAGGAGGCAGACAGGACTTGCTGCCTGGAGACCTGGGACACCCAGCCTCCCCCACCCCCGGCCCCCTGCCATCAATCATCCTCTTTTCTGAGGAGGTGGGAGGCCACCGACTAGGTGTGGGACGCCTCCCTGGAGAGCAGGCCAGAGGGGCAGAGGGGCACAGGGGGACCGCAGCCACAGGCTCTCCTCTGCGGCCTGCCCGAGGTCACCTGCCTCAGGGGTCTGGCCCCTGCTGCAGCTGTCAGCCTTGATTTGCTCCCCTTGTGAGTCTTCTGAGCTCCTGCACGTGGGCTGTGGAGAGAAGCCAGCAGGCGTGGAGCAGACGCAGCGGGGGCAGAACCTCGGGCCGTGGACCACTCACTCGTGCTTACCGCCCTGAGGTTTGGGGCTGTTGATGCCTGTCGGTGTGGGCACACCTACCGAGAGCCTCGCGGTGCGGGAGCAGGAACAGGGGCCCGGAGCTTCGAGTCTGGGGATCCTGGCATTTGTTTTGTCAGTAATTCTGCAAGATAGGTAAAACAGGAACCATCTCCCCTAGCCTGCGAGTGAGGAAACAGGGTCCTGGGGGACTCGTTTATCCATATTTACGGAGCTACAAGTAGTATTGGGACCAGGACAGTACGACATAGTGAAGAAATTACCAGACTTGTAGTCAAGTCCTGGATTCCAATTTCAGCCCTGCTACTGTCTCACTGTGTAACTTAAGATATATTGATTTTCTGATGAACTTTTATTATGTATAAAATAAGTAAACCAGGAAATGGAAATAAGGCAGATAGGTGACATCTTGGTCCCCTCAGCTCTTTCTGTGCCCGTGGCAGACATGACAGATCAATCACAGCCCACTTCCCCATCGAGCAGCCCTGGGGTCCTCAGCAGCTCCGTTTGGGACCCAGCAGCCACTGCAAAAAAAAGCAGAGTCAGCACTGAACTGAAATCCCCCAGCGAGGGCTCCGAGTTCTTTTCTGGCCTAACATTCTGGGCGCGGAAGCCCGGTCTCCTCCCTGCCAGCCAGCCCGTGCCCTTTCTACCAGGTCAGCCTGGAGCTTTCCTTTCCATAGATCACTAGGGAAATGAGAATGAGAAGGTCTGGGTTCAGGCCCCTGCTCTCCCCCCTTAGTTTCCTGGCGGTTCAAGTGTAATAGCACCTGCCCTGCATGGTGGTTATGAGGATTGAAGGGGAGAAGGTGCGCCCGCACTTCTCACACTGTGGAGTGCTATACAAGCACGTCCACTCAGCAGACACGGAGGGAGCGCCCTCTGTGCCAGGCCCCAACTATCACGTGGCGTGGAGCCTTACGTGTATTTGGTCAGGCCAGGACCTCAAGCCCCCCACCAGGCCTCTAGATCCTCTTCCTGCTGAGGGAGAGAGCAAGGAATCTGGACTCTTGGTCTGGAGCAGACACACCCTCCAGTGATGGGCAAGGTCGCCCGGGGCTGAGACAGAAGGTGGATTTGTGTGTCACACAAGGCTACCATCCAGGAGTGCATTGCTTTTTCTGTGACAGAAACTTCCTGTTACTCCTTCACTCTCTGGTCTGCTCTTTGGTCTGCTCTTTGGGGTCATTACTTACAGCTAAAGTTATGCTGTAAAGAGGAGGAGAAGTAAGGGCTCCAGGTTTGCAGTAATTGCTGCCCACCAGGTGGCATCAGATAGAAGGGGGCCCTTTCTCCTGGGGCAGCCATAAGCCCTGTCCACACCAGTGTCTAAACTACTGAAGCAGGTGCTACCTGGAAGTCATTTGCAGCAGGTCAGGCCTCCTAGGTGGACTGAACTCTTTCAGGGAGCTTGTAGGAACCACAAAATTGGCCTAATTAATGTTTTGCCTAGTAATATACCTGTTTTCATGGTAGACTTAATTAGTTTCTTTAAAAACAATTCTTCAGGTGAAAGGTGTTAATGGCTTCTCCTCCTGCCCTGCTGAGCAGAGCCAGAGAGTGTGATAGTTTCAGGCCAAATAAAAGAAGTATTACTTTTCGCCGTAGGTAGTATATGTATGCAAATCATTACTCCCAGGAACCGTATGGTTGGAATTATAAATAGATTCCAGGAACGAACTTTCAGAGCGTCATGGATGACAGATATAAATTGGGTTATTAGAGAGACGTTATAGGGACATTTCCTAAGTGTATAAAGTCAACATTATGGATGGGCCTCTGTGACCGTCCATGATGCCACCATCAAGGTGGGCTAAAAGCTGGCCTCACCTACCGCGGTGTTCTAAGTTCTCATGCACCCCTCTTTCTAAGCCAGTTAAACCTCCACTCTTTTTCTTTCTTTCTTTTTTGAGGTTAGGGTCTCTTTGAATTGGTCATTTCTTCAGAACATTCTGGAATGACTTGGAAAGTCTGGAGGGTCCTACAGCCCAACCGTAAGACAGGAAACCACAGCTCCAGCCCTTCCTCAGCCAACTAGTTGCCTGGCCCTGGGGCGTCACTGCCCCTCTCCTGCCTGCTTGTCGGTTCACAAAGACAGGTAGTTAGACTCAGTCTCCGCTGAGGTCCCGTTGGTGGAAAATTCCTACGAGTCTACAGGTAAGTGTGATGTGCACACTCATTCAAGGAATGCCTAGAACCAGAGACAGGTGCTTGTCTTGCTCTTCAAAAAGGATAAAGTGGAGGGGTCCCCCCTTCTGACAGGAGACAAACAGCACAGGGGCAGCCAGGAAACCACTGTCAGATAGGGAAAAGCCCCCTAACATCCTTCCCTTCTAACCTGGTAGAGGAAGTGGGGAATACAGGGGGAGAGCGTGGGTGTGCAAGAGGCAAATCTGCGTCCAGGTGTGACCCAGTCACCTGCTGAATCCGTCTCTCTTTGGTAAAATGGCGATAATAAACAGAACATGTGGGATTGTGGTGACAATGAAATGAGACCAGTACATGAAGTGTTTTGTCCAGTTCCATATAGAAAAATGCTCAATAACTAATAACGCATAGAGAGAGGAGATGGGAGTTCCAAGCAGGACAATCACCATGACAAGCTCCTCAAGAATGGTCGTCAGAAAAAGACAAGCCATCACAGCTGGAAGCGGCCTGGGGAAGGTTGCATCTGAAGCGCACAGCTATGCAAAGACCTGGTTAAATAAATAGCCCTTAGATTAGTGTAGGAAAACATTTCTAATCAGTAGAAGTCAGATTCAGTGTTCCACATTATCTCTACGGTTCTTTTTCTTCTTTAAGGTTGCTCAACTATGCAGATTAATATTGTTTAAAAGTTGTATAGATTTTAATAAATCAGTGAAAACTACAGTCCTCAGCGCTTCCCTAGTGCCCACCGGGCCTTTGCTAATGATTCCTAGCTCTCTGCTCCATGGCCCTCCCTCCCCAGGGGACCATCCCCTCTTCACAGTATTTAAGAAATAAAAGTCAGATTTTCCTGGCAAAAAAAAAGCCTCAGCATATACGGAGGGAGCGCCCTCTCTGTGCCAGGCCCCAACTATCACGTGGTGTGGAGCCTTACGTGTATTTGGTCAGGCCAGGACCTCGAGCCCCCCCACCAGGCCTCTAGATCCTCTTCCTGCTGAGGGAGACAGAAAGGAATCTAGACTCTTGATCTGGAGCAGACACACCCTCCAGTGATGGGCATGGTTGCCCGTGGTCCACAGTTATATACTTGTGGACTTTAGGCAAAGAGCCTCACGTGAAGCAGGACTGTAGTTCCCGTTGCTGTCACCTGCCGGCAGAATGTGCAAATTGCAGGTTTGCAGAATTGGACCTGTAACGTGCATCTTTGGGAAGGTGTAACTCTAACCCTAAAACTAGGGAATACAAAGCATCCTCTCCTTGGGTTCTCATAACCTGCTCCTGAGGAAGGCCACAGGGGCCTCGCTAAGAGTTCAGGTTACTGCGTACAGCTGCTGAGCCAGGACTGTCAGCTCTGCAAAGCTCAGCCCTTGCTCCCTGTACATAAAGCCACAGTGAGCCCCGGCCCCGGCTGTAGCAGAACTCCTGTTCCCAGAGAGAAGGAGAGAGCCACTTGCTATTATCCCTGCCCTGCCAGGTCCTGCCAGTTTCATAAACAATCTATACCTTCCCTTACTGTTGGAAGTGCAGATTCCACAACAAATTCCCAGCACTGCTGGTGACCTTAGACTGGCCCCAGAGAGTCTCCCACATCCCAAAGGCATACATAGGACAGTGGACACCTCCTGCCCTGTCCACGTCCATCACGGTTTTCCTTGGGAAACCGGCAAATCTGATGAATTGTTTTATCACACCAGTGATGCTGGTATTGTTACTCAAGTCACAGTTTATCTAATAATAGTTTTGGGCAGTTAGCAGCAAAGCTCACCTTACTGGTTCCCACAGCTGATGTAGTAGATTTTTTTAGCAGTGGTTCCTTCATAGAAAACAACTGGACGCAAGTAGCTTTTGAACTTGGCGCCTTCTTCCTGACCTGGGCATCTCTGAGCAGTAGGACCCCTTGGCAAGAGGCAACGAGCAGCGGGAGAGGCACGCCTTGGGGGTAAGGGTGCTGTCGCCCTGTCGGGCCTCACGGATGCTTGAGCACGTGCGCCGGGCCCCTTGCTCCTGCGCTCAGCCTCAGTCTCCCGCCCCTTTTCCATCCCACCGCTCGCCCACAGGACCTGAGCCCAGATGCTCGGGAAAAACAGCCCCTGTGTCTGCCGAGCCCCTCCCCTCCGGCGCCAGCATGCCACCCCTCTGCGCTCCAGCCCAGCAGTGCGGCCACCCAGGCCCGGGGCAGGGCTCCCAGCCTGGCCTTCCCATCACTAGACTGCGACGCACCAGGCCGCCTCCCAGGCTTTGTCAGAGCGCTTTGAGCAAGGAAATGCAGGCTGTCTGGTCTGAGCAAAGGCGATGCCTGCCGGAGGCTTTCCTCTCCCAACGCCCTTCCCCACGTGGTCCGGCAGAGTTCCTTCAGCCCCAGACCCGACTGGCCGTCCTGCCAGCCTGGGGGTTTGCTGCCCTCTGCTTTCTGGCACTGCCTCCCGCTGTTTTGCTGAGTTTGGAGGGGCCATAGAAAAGCTTCCTGACACAGGAAAGGGGGAGACCACGTTATCCTACCAGACCCACATGCTGCCAGTCCCTTAGACATCCACCAGGCTTCATAATGGCGTTCCCAGTCAGTCCCGTGCTTCCGAGTCCCTGCCATGGTGTCTGGCCTGCGGACGGAGCCCAGGAGAAGGAACATGGGACTGTTTTCTTCATCTCAATCCTGGGGTCAGTAATGCCTATTTTATGCTAATTCAGGGTTTCTCAGCAGTAGCACTGTCAGCATATTGACCCAAAAGGTTCTTTGTTGTGGGAGGCTGTCCTGGGAAGTGTGGGGTGTGTGGCAGCTTCCTCGGCCTCCACCCACCAGGTCAGGAGCAGCTTCCCGTTGTGACAACCGGAAATGTCTCCAGACATTGCCAAGTGTCCCCTTGGGGCTGAAATTGCCCCTAGTTGAGAACCACTGCATGAACTCACAGGATTGTCAGTTGCAACAGTGTGTGCGAGAACAGGGCGCCATGCTTGTTGCTACCATCCGTTAGCATCTTGGTCTCATCTGATTTGACTATAAATACGCAGAAGCAGAAAGAAACAGCATATTCCATGCCAGACCCCTGCATGATCCAGCAAGTACCTCGATACGTCTGTGCTTTACTTCATGCAATTCAAATACGTTTCTTTCTTGTAATGTGTTTAATATCTGCTGTGTGTGAAGAGCCAGGCAGGTGAATAGCTGGCCTGCTCTCATGGGTGACAAATCCCAGTGGGAGGACTGGTAAGCACAGAGACCAGGGACGCTGCGTGTGCATGCCAAAGACCAGAACGCAGTGCTCGACGGCAGAGAGGAAGCGCTTGCAAAAGGCGATCGGCCCTGAGGGTTGGACAGGATTTCAGCAGGCAGACCCCAGCAGCACAGTCTGCAGGTGGTCCAAGCAGAGGGAGCACTGTGGCTGAGCGCAGAGAAGCACGTAGAATTGGAGGACAAAGCAGCAGGAGGTAAGACCTTGGGGCCAGTTTACAAAGTCTCTGAACGTCAGGTTTGTGACGTGTCCTTGCCGGAAGGGCCAATGCAGAGTCCCGGAAGATTTCTGGGCAGCAGGGTGGCGTGCTCAGAGCTGTTTGAGGGTTTGTCTGGTGGTAGCGTCTGGAGTGGGCTGGGGTGAGGAGAGGCCAAGCCTACGTGCATCCCACACATGACTGGGAACCTGAGCCAGTGGCCGTGGTGGGAGTGGGGGT
Source organism: Manis pentadactyla (assembly GCF_030020395.1). Taxonomy (NCBI): domain Eukaryota; kingdom Metazoa; phylum Chordata; class Mammalia; order Pholidota; family Manidae; genus Manis; species Manis pentadactyla. Next base: position 3,368,217 of record NC_080037.1, read on the forward strand.
AGCGAGGCAAAGAGAGAAGAAAGTGCAGAGGGAGAAGCAGTGGCCCAGGGAGGTAGGGGGGTGGCAGGGGGCGGAGGGGGCTATGGTGTTGGATCTGGGCTGCTGAGAAGGAGGTTGCCATTAATAGAACAGGAGGAGACGGTAAAGAACCAGGAATCGGGACCTTGGGGCACGTGTGGGTTTCCCAGACACTCCCACCTCCGTGCCTGAACCACCTCACACTTCCTGGGGGAAAGGCACACGCGGCTGTTTTCAGTGGCGACCGGCTTCTCAGATCCATTCATCATTTTTTAAGCGCTATTTCTGTGACCCTCAAAAAATCGCAGCCAGTGAAACCAAGTCAAGGAGCTGAGCCCGGGGCCTTCATCCCTGTGCAAAGCACCTTTTTTAAGCAGAAAGGATCAGAGTTTGGAGTCAACTAAGGTAGCAGCAGGAGCAGAACTGCGTGCAGAGCGCATGCCATATGCTGTCTTTCCCTAATAGTCTAACAATATACCAGGATGCTCGGAATCTGTGTGCACTGGCGTGTGCCCACACAACTGAGCTTCCTGCCGTGGCTCACACACCCAAGCAGGAAAAGAGTGTGAGCAGGTTCCCCATGTTTGCGCCCCGCAAAGGTCTTCTGCCCTTCGCAGGGACACCTCACTCACATTCACATCTTGTGCCCTTAGCAGGTGGCCTGTGGCTTATTTTTCCCCAGCCCTTCTTATTACTTCATTGTGATATTGAGATCCATAAATGTATCTAAGAGGGGACAGTCAAAGGGGTGGCTCCCAGGACACCCATCCATCTTCCACCCTACCTACATATTTGGTCATTAATATTTGTCTGCTAACCAGCCACAGGGATTCTCCGCCATCCGTGGGTCTGCACGGGAAAGAAGGCGGTCCGGCCTCGGCCACTCTCTCTGGCAGCCCCGGGCCAGGTTCGCTTCCCTGGGGCAACTGGAGGGAAGGGCCCAGGCATCACGCTCTCAGGATCTGGCTTATGGCTGTTGGCATCCAGGGGTGGAACATTCTCCCCTCTGCTCTCCTGCTGATCGCCAGACGTCGGCCGCTTAGTTGTGCACAGCTTTTCACAGCTGAGCAAGCACCTCCCTCCCCATTGGCCCAGCCAGTTGTTACAGTGGAAACTGGCTTGGGTATCAACCCCCCACTTCATGGAGGACTGACGTGCTGAGAGGGGTGACTAGCCCAGGAGCACACAGCTCCTGTGTGCAGTGCAAGGACCAGACCCCGGGCACCTGACTGCCCGTCCCGGCTCCTGCCCCCTGGCCACTTCCACCAAGGCCCTCTACTTCCTCTCCTCCCATCGCTGGCTTCCCCCGGTCCATTTCACTGCTCGTGGAATGAGGGATAAATAAAGAAGGAATAAATTAGTGAGTGAGGAATGAAGAAAATAAGGAATAAATAAATAGAAGGAATAGGTGGCGGAATAAATAAAGCAGGAATTAAAGGAGGTGAGATGCAAAGAAGTTCCCAGTAATAGATCTAATTAGGGTGTCAACATGGTATCTGTTGACTTAACTCTCCTGTTTTCCAGTTTCCACATTTCCTCCAGTTCCTGTGTCCTAGGGTTTTATTTTATGTTTTCTGATCCTCCTGCAATAAAGCTGACACAGTGAGACCAATGTTACCCAGTTGTTTTTATCAAATAGCAAGTGCTTTGTCCAACATGACGGCTCTACGTTTTAAGTGGTTATTTCTAAGATTATCACAGGTGTGTGCTAAGTAATTCTGCGGGTCCCTTTGGTACCTTACCAAGGGGTGCCGCAGGTGAGCTGTGGTCTGGGTCATCTCGCAGCCTGCGGGTCTGGCCTCACTGGCCTCCCCCGACCGCAGTGGCTCTTCACACAAATTCATGAACTAATGTCTTCTTTCTCTTTCCATCACCACGCTTCCCTTTCCCAGTATCTGTGCAAACCGGCAGTATATTTTGGTGGCCGCGGGTTCCATTTCTACTAGGAATAACAATAACCATTTATCGAGCACCTGACATGCCTAATGCTTTGGACGGAACTGTGAGCCCGTAGAGCAGGGCCTCCGCTGGCGGGAGCGGGACTGCGGAGACTCGAGGTTGGGGTCCGCTGGAGCGGCAGACCCGGGGCCTGCTGGAGAAACTGGCCCTGCCGTGCGTGGGGACGGGTCAAGGATCGGTGCTCCACATCCCAGGTACACCCAGGCTCCCCATGGGGAGGGTGGGGAAGGGGTGGAGGCTGCCTGTCTGGGGCAGCATTGAACTTGGACGTGATTGTCAAGAAGCTGGGAGAGGAGGTAGGGAGGGAGAAGGGAACTGCTGGCATTGTCAGAGCCCCTGTCCGTATGTCATTTCATTTGATGCACGACCCTGTGAGGTGAGGGGGCGGCTTCCGTTATGCAGGCGGGGAGACCCGTCGGATGTCAGGTGTCCCGTCACCCAGCAAGGGAGGAGACCTAGGCTTCAGCCTCTGTCTTGATTCTTCCAAACACCAGAACTGTGTGAGCAGATCTCTGAGATTTTTTCCAGCTCAAACACTTCTGCACCTGGGGTCCCACCCAGCCTCACTTGGTTGACTTGGGAGGAAATCAAGAACTAGTTTGCCATGTGTGGGGAGAGAGCACATAGCGCTAGGATGTGCCTGTGGGCTCGGATGCAGACCACCTGGGTTCCTGCCGGCTCTGAGGCTCACAGGTCAGGTAATCTTGGCATAACCTTTCTCAGCCTCAGCCTCCTCACCTGCAAAATGGAGTAATAATGGTACTCGGACTGTGGCCCCCTGTTTCCCCTCGTTCTCATCTTCCCTGCCCACACTCCCTGCCTCCCCTGCCTCATCACTGTCCCCTGAGCACCCCGGACCTGCGCCCCCTTCAGGCCTTTGCACTGACCATTCCCTTTGTCCCAAATGCTCTTCCCCCAGATACCCACACAGCCAACTCCCATGCTTCCCAAAATGAATGTTTGCCCAAATATCACCCTCTCAGTGAGGCCTACCTGGACCATCCCCAGAACTCCCAGCCCCGCTTACCTGCTACTTTGTCTGTAGTATTCTCCCCTCGCCTCCTGCATGGCCTACCTTGGAGTTTATTAGGCCTATCCTGTGGTCTGTCTACAAGTCAGAGTTCTTTGTTTTGCTCATTGCTGTGTCCCTGGTGCCCAGTACAGAGCCTGGCATAAATGGTGCTCAAGGTGATTAATACAGGTTTGTGAGGATTAAATTTGATGCAAACGAATTAGTATTTGTTAATAGCTTAGCGCAAAGCGTGACCTATAGGACAGACTCGGTAAAAGGCCGCTGTCATCCTGTCTGATGCTGATACTGATTAAATGGCTGTTGGGTTGTAGTTTGGGTTTGGGTGGCTCTGGTCCCTCCTTGCCACCTGCCTGCCTAGTGAAATCAAACAGGCCCTTTTATCAAGGCAGATTATTGGAGTCAGCTTCAGTGTGCAATGGGAGAGACCAAGTCAGGGAGCATTTAGTAGCGTATCTGAGGAAAGGAGGTGAGTCAGAAACCTGCCTGCCCGCTGGTCCAGCAGGTGCGCGGAGCGAGGCTCGACTGAGGATTGCCACAGCTCCGGGTGGGGTCAGCTCAGCACCACACACCTCAGCGTGACCCTTACCACGTCACACATGGGAAAGACTTGCGTCTGTGAGAGCTCAGGGCAGGAGCTTCCTTTCTGTGCTGCTCGGCGAGTCTCAGCTAACCCAGGAGAAGCCACATGGGCTTAGAGATATGGAGACAAACTGGAGAGAAAGAAAAGGTGCTGAGTCGGCCAGAGACAGCTCACAGCGGTGGCCGGGAGGGCGGCTGGGCTCCAGCAGCTTGTCGGTCTGCGCCACAGCCCCCCGACACCCCACATCTGCCAGGACACAGGCCATTTGGGGCTGGACTCCTCCGACCCCGTTCCTTCCGCAGCTCTGTAAAATCTAGCTCCCCGGGGCCCATGTAGGCTCCTCTCCTCCTCCTCCTGCTGCCCGACAGAGAAGGTCCTGCTTGTGCTGTGGGACAGTATCTCGTGCATGCCGACTGGGTCCCTCAGAGCGTGGGCATGACTGTCAGCCCACAGGGCAGACCGAGGCCCTTCAAGCCGTTTCAGGAGGCAGGAGTTGCAGCACAGACTCAGAGATGCAGGTCCTGGGTTTGAACTTGGCTCTGCTATTTACCTGCTCTGTGATCTTGGGGAAGTTACGTAAACCGTCTATGCCTAAGTTTCTCTGCGTCACGAAATAGGGAATAATAGTAGCACCTGCCTAGAGGGTTGTGGTTAGGAGCAATGAATTAAAGTATGCCAAGTGCCTAGAATGGTGCCTGGCATAAGTAAATGGTGACATTATATATGGTGACATTCACGAACGAGACACGAGGAGCCGTGGAAACTGCACGGAGCCTGCTGTGCGGCTGTGTAAGGGCCCGCGGGTCACTGAGTGACGGTGGGGGTGGAGGTGGGCAGGCCATAGGGATTTGCCTCTCAGCTCAGCACCCTTCTCCTGACTTCTTTTAGCTCTGATCCCACTCCTCTCGTAGGTGGTCTAGGCCCAGGCATGGGTACCAGTCCCCTCCCCCGTCCACTGGGCACAATGGTTATCAAGGTAATTCTGTTCTCTCTGTCTTCCCGCGATCACCTCAAGTCAGGCCCTGGCTGATTCTGTCTGGGATGACGACAAACCTCAGCTGGGGCCCCGTCTGCACCCTGCCTGTTCATCTCGCAGTGGGGTCAGGGCTGCCTCCACTGTGCTGCTCTTCCCTCCAAGGGGTCACTTTTAAACGTCATCCTGGAGAGAACTGGCCAGGGCCTGACGTGAGGTGATGGAGGGAGGACAGAGAGCACAGACTTACCTGGGGCAGCCAAGAGCAGGCAGGGCCAGACCCTGACCGGCAGCTGTGTCCCCGCCCAGGAGGCCCTGAGGTCCCTGGACCCGCTGCAGGTGTGGGGGAGGCCTGGCCTGGCTTTGAGTCAAGGCCCGGAGGCGAGCAGCCAGCAGAGGCAACGCCTCTGTTCTCTCCTTGCAGCACAGCCTCTGTGCCCCGCCGCACTGTCACCTGCTGTGTCAGGGCTGCCTCCGCTGCCCTGCTCGCCGCTCTGAGGTATCGCCTTTAAAGGTATTTGTCTAGTTTCCCACTGTCCTTACAGTGGTTCCTGATCAAAAGCAGGCTCCGTCCTCCGCTGCTTTTAAACCCTCCCTTTGGGATCTCAGCCAACCGTGATTCCCCCCCACACAGGAGGGCCTCCCACAGCTGTCCCAACCCACTCCCGGGACCCTGCAGCAGCCTGAGGTCCGAGGCCCCCAGGAGGGGAGGGGTCGAAGCTGGAAGTGGCCTGGGGGACGGGCCGAGAGAGCATTTTAAAAGGGCTTTCTACACCTCAGAGACTTTGCTAAGGTTATTACATTGAGTTCTTACACTAATCCTGGTGGGTAGTTTCTGTTGCCGCTTTACAGGCCAGAACGCCAAGATTCAGGAAGATAAAATGACACTCACAGCGCCAAACAGCTGCCGAGGGACAGCACCAGGATGTGGACTCGTATCTGTGGTGATTCTCACCTTAGACAGTTTTTTCGGCCTTTTGTGAGTGGGTTGCACTCTCTCTCCCCTGAGCTCTGCTGGTATCTGACATGCACGTTGTCTGACATCGTGTTGGATGGTAAACTTGACACACATACAAATAGCAAGTTGATGCTGTTGCCTGTACATCGATTATCTGATTTGGGTGGAGGTTGGCTGGGCTTTTAAGAGAACCAAGACAAGACACCACAGCTCCCTTCCCTTGTCCTCTCCCCTAGTTCGAGGCTGGCCCCCATGCCTGCTGCTAGAAACCTTGCCCATCTGCGGTGTTTTGGTGTTTTCTGTCTTTCATGCTTCAGGCAAATCTGTGCCCTGGGCAGAGCGGCCTTCTCCTGGTTAGCGACTATGGCATCCAGGCACAGATGCCCTCAGACTGAGCTTGCCATCCCTTAGGGACGACTCCATTCCCTAACAGGGCCACGGCAAGGAAAGAGGTGCGTGTCCGCACTCACTTCCAGCCCTTCAGAATGATGCCTCAGCCAGTCCCCCTCACCCATGACTCAGCAAAGCAGCCAGTTCCAAACATTCAGGAATATGGCTCATGAGTATACAGCAGGCGCTCTGTGGTGCCTGATCAGGAGCCTGCCTCGTGAGCCTTCTGCACCGGAAGGCGGGCTCTGCCGTGTGAGGAGGGGTGTGGGGTAGTTGGTGGGGGTGAGAACCAGCCCCCGGTGGCCTCGCTCTATCACCTCTGACTGTGGGCAAGTTGCTTACCGTCCCTGGTCTCAGGTTCCTCAGCTGCAATGGCAATAATGATAGTACCTACCATTTAGAGTTGTGGGAATTGAATAAGGTCACCCGTGTGAAATGCTTGGACAGCTCTTTGACGCATATTGCTGAATGGGCATCAGAGAAGAGCCTGGCCACTCCTGGGTGCTCCTGGGTCGAGGGCCCTGCGATCCACAGGGTATGGAGTCCTGAAGATCCGAGAAGATGTGTCCGTGCTCCTCCTCCTAAGCCATGCTTCTTCAGGTTCCCAGGACCCTGGGATTCCCTGCCAGCACAGCCTCAAGCCTGCTTCTAGGGCCCATGTGGACCTTTTCCCCAGGTCTGCCTCCTGGGGATGGACTCCACTGACCCAGGGCGACTGAAGGTGAGGGCGCAGATGGAGCCTGGACTTTGGTGGCCCACCAGGAGTGTGCAGCCTCTTGCAGACTGTGTGCCCATGCCCAGGTGTGGTCAGCGCCCCAGGTTCCATGATGTCCACACCTTTGTGTATGAGGTCCCTCGTGGACCTTGAGAATGTCTGCCCTTGCAGGTGTGGTCCCTCGTGGACCATGGTGTCCACATCCGTGTGGGTGCCACCCGTGGCCACGTTGGTCCAACAGAACTCTGTGGAGTCTGAGAATTGTCAGTTTGAACCTGACCTTCCAAGTATGGGATGTATAGTTGTTAAGGCAAGAGATTAAGCACATACTTAGCAGTTTGGAGACGTGGTGTATAACTTTTAAATATTTAGCCATATGGTATGTGGGCTTTTTTGTTCTTGCCCCAGACCCTGAAAATCCAAGGGGTGGGTCTGCTGGTGATAAATCTTGGTGGCAGGGAGTGACCTCTAGGATGGTTCCTCTGAGCAGAAGCTCTGGGGACGCCTCGAAGTGACTGTGTTCTTGTATTGATTTGCATTCTCACTTCCCTTGCTAGCTGTGGCCGAGGAGATGGGGGTGGAGGTGCTGGGGACACAGGTGTAAAGAACAAGACAAACGGTGTTTGCACACGTAGCCAAGGGTTCCGCGTTGGGCTGACCCCTCCTGCTCCGAGTGGTCGTCTGTTCTCCCTGGTTCTCTGCACGTTTCGGTGGGGGTCCTCTACTCACCGCCCGCCCCTTCTCTTAAGCAGCCCTTAGCTCCTCCCATTTCCCTGCACCCCTCACTCCAGAGCCAGCTGGGATCGTGTGGTCTTGCTGTCTTCAGCATCCTGTGCAGTGGCCCCAGGGGACCCCTCTTCAGGAGCCCCTGGGGTCTGAGTGAGTGCAGAGGTCTGTACATCTGGCCCTCTCACCAGCTGCGATCAATCCAAATAGCTCATACCAACATAAACAATTGTATTTCCACACACATCGGGTGTGTTCTTGCCTCATTTCAGACCTCTGCCTCCTTTCTCTGATGGCCTTCAGTGTTCCCCCTTGCTCTCATTTCAATATGATGCACAGCACATGCAGTGCATCTGGGTCTTGGCCCACGTCCCTGCAGCTGCCAGGCACCCTACTACATGGGTGAGGCACACTCAGCCAGCATCTGCATGAAAGGAAGTCCCCAGGCTTTGAAGGTGGCACGGTGTGGTGGAAGCACACAGACACACGTGAGGTCAAAGCCTAGCCCCAGCACTTACTTCCTGTGTGTCTTTGGACCATTTCCTTAGCTTCTCTGAGCTATGGGTGTTCGATGTTTAAAACGGGAACAATAATGCCAACCTTACGGTTGTGCAAAGATTTACAGAGATGGCATATGTAAAGCTCCAAGCATAGGATCTGGCACAGACAGATTCTCAATGAAGGTAAAGACGTTGACTCCCAGCACCCCACCCAGGGCCCGGCACAGTACATGTTGGTTCTCATCTTTAAGCCGTGAGGAGCTGACTCCGCTGGGAGGGCCGGGCTGAGTTCAGAGACCGAAGCAACAAGACATCCCCTGGCTGAGACCCAGGCAGAGCTCATCCCTAGTGCTCCTCCCTTCGCAGGGAAACGTCCCCCTTGAAATCCAAGCCTGTGTCTGAGCTGGGCAGGAGCTCCACGGGCCCAGGGAACCACACACATCAGATGTTGCCACCTGGGCCAGGCATTGGGGAGTCTCGTGGCTGCTTGCAGCACGTGGCTCTATTCTGTTGACCACTTAAGTTAGGCCTGCCGATGCGCTGTCGTCGTTTGCGCGAATATTCATTCCTATCTGTCCAGGAAGATGTGTAATAGAAGTGGAGATACAGAAGGGGAGGCTCATGAATGACAAGGACAAGGAAAACAACCCTCTTGGGAGGACAGCTGGGAGGAGGGTAAACGTGGGCGCTGGCGTCCAGGGCCTCCTTTCCCGGACAAGCAGAGAGCGTCCTCACTGTCTGGCCGATCCACGGAGCCCCAGGGAATCTCCTGCACGGAAAGCAGGGGCTCAGACTGGCCTTTTGTTCCTTAAATGTGATTGTGGGTAGATAGGGCTTGTTTTTTTCCCTTTGCATTGTCTTTCTTTGGACTCTCTTGTTTTAAAAGAAGATAAATATCAGGTACTAATATGTCTTGCTGTTTGTAGCAGATGCCACTGACGGAATTGAAGGCCACTGGGTGTGTTAAAATCACTTGAACCCATCAGGGCTGCTTGGAGTAATTTCCCTGGAAACCTGTGAAAAGGGTTTTCAAGTCGAACTCCAGACACTTATAAATGTGTCCTTTTCTTGGGTAGCAGAAGGTGAATGCTAATGCTGAGGGGACGCGGGAGGAAGATGAGCGCTTATCTGAGAAGCTAGCTCTGCCCCCAGGACCACAGCCTTCAGAGCAGCGGACTGGAGCCGGCGCTGTGGGGTCAGGTCTGTGAGTGTGCGGCCCCTCATGCAGCCAGGAGGCGGATAGAGTGACCCTGGGCCAGTCGGTCCGCGGCTGCCCCTCAGGCCTGAGAACGTGGCACGAGGTGCAGAGGTACTCGCAAAGACAGCAGCCAGAGATGGGGCGCTGTGAGGTGGAGCAGACAGCAGGGGCCTGGCGGTCCGATACCGTGGTTCTTGTCCCGACTCCGTCACCAACGAGCTCAGCCTAAAGGAAGCCAGCTGACTCTGTCAGCCTCAGTTTTCTTACCTGTAAAATGTGGGATTGGATTAAATAGAAGAGTAGCACATTTTTTCTGAAGGGCCAGATAATAAATATTTTAGGTGTCACGGGCCATATGGTCACTGCTGCAACTGCTCAGACACTGCCATTGTGGCCAGAAAATAGCCAAAGACACTAATGCAAATGGGTGGGCATGGCTGTTCCAATAAAACTTTATTTATAAAACCAGACAACAGGCCATAGTTTGGCAACCCTCGATTAGAGGACCAATTGACCAACAAGTTTCCTTTTTTTTTTTATTTACAATATTTCTCTTTTTTTAATTAACAGCTTTATTGAGGTATAATTGATATACCTGTACACATTTAATATTTAATTTGATGAGTTTAAACATATGCATACACGCATGACACCATCATCACAGTCAAGGTAATAAACATATCCAATAAGGTTGTTTCTAATAAAGGCATAAAACCAGTTAGAATGTGAAATTTTAGTTCTTTTATTTGTTGTGTGATTAACTGAAATTATACATTAAATCGCTATCTTGGTATATACTTTAAAAATATTTCCATAGCGTGTCAGCTCAAAGAGATCTTAGACAGCCGCCACCCCCTCCATGGCCCTGGCCAGCCTGATGCAGCGCGTGCTCCCGCAGGGCAGCCTGCTCTGCTTTCATCCCAGCAGCACCCCTGACTCCTCACAGACCCCTCAGCCCTCATGCCCTTAACACACATCAGAGTCCAGCCCCTGGGCCCCAGTTCAATCAGAGGAAGGCTTAGAATGCACGATAACCCTTGAGGAATTTAAAGTCCACTCTTTTCCTGACCACTCTGTGCCCCCAGGGCCTTCAACCTGCCTGTGTGTCCAGTGTTCAGCCCTTCCTGCCACAAATAAAACATCCGACAGCTTTCTCAACAGAAATCTATGCTTATGAGAACATATATCCATCGAAAAATAAGTGCCATAAGGACTGGAATGAAATGGAGGCCCTAGGGGTGCTCATCTCAGATGGGAGCAAATGGATGCTGATAATACCAATTTGGGGAGGCAGAGGCTTGTGTGACAAGGAGGTGGGGCACCTGGGGTGCCAGGGCTGGACTGGCAGGTCCTCTAAATGAACAAGGGAAAACTTGCTATTTGGGGTCCACTGCTCTGCTGTTGCATTTATGGGGCACCATCAGCACGCTGCATGTTCCACAATATGCAAAATTAGGCAAAAATCCCTCCTAATATATGTCTTTCCTAGGCCAGGGAGGAAAGCAGCAAGACCCCATGGAAAGGCAAAGGTCAGGGTGAGCCGAGGCACTCAGGAGCCCTGGGAGTCCTCCGTCATCATCACCCTGTTTTATGCTAGTCACTGGGGCCCAAGGGTGCTCAGGTTCACAGGCAGGGCCAGTGCTTGGCCCAGCCCGGGCTCCCCCGGGGGTTGGGAGCGGGTGTTTCAGCTGAGCAGGGTGAGCCCCCGCAGGCCAGCTCTGGAGAAGGTTCCCAGCCAGACGAATACATAAAGCCTTGGGGCCAGTGGAAGTGGACTTTCTTCCTAAGGTGACCTAGAGATGAGCGTTTTAACCGCACAATAGAGCACTAGGAATGTACCTCATTCTAACTTCACTTGGAGTCGTTTGGTGCTAAACTATGACCTTGCCAGTCTGTTGGTGGAAATTTACTCCCCAGATGTACTTTCTTTATAGAGAGAGCAGGCTCTTCTCTTCCCTTGGCTGAGTGCCTCTTGCCACAGAGAAATGCAGTTCTGGGAGGCCAAGCCTGGCTTATGCGAGAACAGTGGCTTCCTCCTGGGTATGGACAGAGGGCAGTGCAGGGGGGCCACCTCTCCTCTGGGCTCAGGAGAGTAGGGGTGGGGTCTCCCCTCTGGTTCTGGGCAGAGAGGATGAAGAGCCCACAAGCACACAGGAGTCTGCATGCATGTTTAAGCAATGCCATTTACCACTGGTGCAACTGCCAGAAGGCTGGTGTGCCCAGCAGCCCCTCTGGTGGCACAGGAGGCATGGAGTCCCAGGATGCAGCATGGCCTCCAGCTAAGACACGTGGCTCAAGATCTTCCTACTGTGAGTCAGCAGCTCCGGTGGGTGCCAGGAGGATGGAGAGAGGCTAGGCGCTGGTGCGGGCACACGCAGAGGCGCAGAATGAAAGGAAGAGGAAACTGTGGTGAGCTAGGAGCTGTGTTTTACATCCGACTAGGGCTTCACAGCTTTCAAGCACTTTCAGAGCTCTGACCCTGTTTTCTCTTTAGAGACCAGGAACTGTTACTCCCCACTATACTCACGAGGAAGTGGAGGCTCAAGAGAGATCAAGGGACTTAACTGAGATGGCAGGTGGGCACAGCTGGGTCCAGAACATAGCTGACTTCTGCCTTATTTCACAGCTGTTCTCGCCAGCTCCGGCGTCATCTCTGGGGGCCTTGGCTGAGCCCTCTGCCCCTCCCGGTGCCTCTCAGCACTGACCATAGGGTCTGGGTGCACATGCCTGGCACATGGAAGATGCACAGTAAATGCCAAGTCCATAGACACAGGATCAGCACCACTGCTGCGTCTGTGAGCCCTGGGACCCCACCTCTGCCCGCCTTCCCCAAGCTGAATGCAAATGCACAAAATGCTTTCCTGCTCTGGGGCCCTCGCCCTTGCTGGCTTCTCTGCAGGACCCCTGTCTGCATCCAGATGGTTCTTTCCCTCACTTCGTTCAGGTGTTTGCTTAAAATGACAATATGACCGCATTCTCAACAAGGCCTTCCCCGCACCTCGGCCTCATCCTGTTTGCTGGCTGTTTATTTCCCCACCAGATATGCTCTCTGAGGGCAGGAGCTTTGTTTTATTCACCGCCATGACCCCAAGAGCTTAGGAGCATTCCTGGCACTCAGTAAACATTTGTTGAATGAATGAAGAAATCATGCTGTTTGGTGTTAAAGCACCAGAAGCTGCCTTCCCTTTGCAGCTTGAGAGAATAGCCACGCCCCGTGCCCCTCCTACATCACCCGCCCCTCATCCTCCCCACCCTCCCAAATTTGAGAATCGCCATCTCTGGGCCACCAAAGGGAGAAGGCCATGGGGAGACTTTACACAAGACCAGACTCTCTCCTGGGGTGCAGGGCCCACGGGAGCCAGTGGCTCAGACACGGTCTAATGTGCCGGCACAGCCCGGTTTCTGCCGTCGGAGGAGACAGCAGAGAATCGTCTTAGGAAATGAGGACCCCACGCTGTTACGCCCTCCCGGTGGGCTCTGTGTCTTCATCCTCTGGGTCCTCCAGGGGGAGCACGGGGCTGGGGACAGATGAGAAAAGGTCGCCTCCTCCCCCAAGGTTACAGTGGGGGTGGGCTGAGCTCTTCAAGTCCTGCTGGAAACCTCCTGGCTGGAAACCTTCCCAGATACCCAGCTTTCTTGCTTGAAGTGAATTTCCTCTTTCCTCCTTGAAAGTCAGTACAGGAGAACCTGTCTCTGTTAACCCCCATCCTGGCGGGAGGCAGCAGGGGTTCAGCATCCCTACAGAACTTTCTAGATGCTTGGTGTGTGCAGAGGACTGTGCAGGGCTGGGGCTCTTGGGGTGGAATGGGCAGGACGAGGGGAGGGGTGGGTCACACAAAGACATTTCCGCCCCTCGTGTCCTGAGGACATGTCAGCCGACCCGGGACTCTACACGCGGAGACTTAGGAATGACGCGGGGTTGTGAGGTCTCTGTGGGTAAAGGGGTGCTGGACCCCCATCTGGGGGCACGTGCCCCTTCCTTATTAAGCCCTCTTCTCCCTCACTGACCAAAACTACAGGGGGCCTGGGCCTTTCCCACCGTGAGACCCAAGGGGAGGCAGAATTGGCCTTCTCTTTGCGAATCTTCATCTTTTTAATACATTCATCAGGCACCTATTATATGGCAGTCCCGCTGGGCCCTGGATACGGAGAGCTGAACTGGACCCCAGCCTGTCTGCAGGCGCTTCCGTTCTGGAGGAGATAAGCGTGTAAATGTCCTCTGAGCAGAGTGGTGGAAATGCCTGTGTGTGACCCGCATGCTGAGCATGGGGCCTGGCGCACAGGAAGTGCTCGTGGACGCAGAGGCGGTCTGTGGCCTGGTGGCTGCGTCCCCAACCTTCCTGGCTTAAGGAGAGGAGGTCGGGCAGCACCGCCTCTTGGTGGCAGAGCACCCAGCGTGTTCTAGCTCCTCCTTTAGCGGGGCGGCCGCACACGGAGTGGCTGGCGTGGGAAGTGTGAGCTCTGTTCCTCATCGGTGAGACCCGAGGACTCGTGCTGCCCTCCGGCCTGTCCCCAGGCACCTTATCCGAGGCAATGTCATCAGGCCCGGAGCTTCTTGGTCTTGCTACACTGAAGGACTCTAGGTGAAAGGGCCCTTTTGGGCTCCACAGAGTTCTCTCTTAGGCAACATCAGACCCTTGGCCTAAAACACTTGATGAGTGCTTTAGTATCAATAAAGTGAGATGATGCTCAGAGGCGAAGAAATGGGCTGAGCTTCCTCGAACCTGGCTTTGGGCTCACACCTGTATTTTCCCTCAGTCTTTCTGTTTTGTGTCTATCCTGGGACCAGGGTTGTGAGTACGATTATACTAGAAATGTGATAAATTGCTAAGGCGACTGATTCCCGGTAAGCCCATCCCGAAGCTAGAAATGACTAAGCTGAAGGAGAAGGGCAGGGCCAGTGCTGGGCGACACCTGAAGAATTTAGACGCAGCCACGCCAGAGAGGCCCGGCTCCTGCTGGCCACGACACGGCAGGCGTACAGCCAGGGGAGGCCAGGGCGCTGAGTAATGTCTCCTGCTGCCAATCAAGTCTTTGAGAACGTGGATCGTGCAACTTCCTGGACTCAATTTATATTCTCTTAGGGCAAAGTCACTTGGCCTGGTTGGAAGGTCAGCCAGAGAGAAATAAAGAACAGAAAGCCCAGGTAATGAGCTAGCCTCTGGGAAGCCAGGAGCCCTGTTCCCGGGCTGGTCATATTTTAAATATTACAGGAAATTAGATAATACTGAACATTTACTGAGTGCCCATTATGTACCACGGGCTGTGCTGCCAACTTTAATGATGTGCATTCACTGGATCCTCTCAAAAGGCCCGTGGAGAACACCTCCTGGCCCAGTGACCACTTGACAGTTTTCTGATATACGGAGACATAATCTTGGAGCTTGTGGGTTAGACTTTTCCCCCCACTGCAGGTGGCCAAAAAGAAGTCATATTCTTTCTTACTTGCAACTAAAGCAAGAGACTTAATTACATTTCCAGAACAGACTACAGGTAGAGCAGGGACATTGTACATGAACCACATTCAGCACGTTCTTGCTGGATGACAGCTGTTGAGCCTCTGTAACAGAAATGTCCTCCGCAGGCCTGGGACGCATCAGAGGTTTCTAGCTTTCTCTCAGGGTGGGTGAGATGATTCATGTAAGTGTCTTGGTTGACACCCAAGCTCTGAAAACAGAGGCTTACTTGCTGGGGTGCAAAATGAATGTGAACCCCGTAGAACCCCACCTTTCCTATGCTTGCCCATCAGTCCTGGAGGGAGTTCCTGTTTCTAGCAAATTCCATGAATCTGGGCTTTTCTCAGCACAGAAAACAGCCAATGCACTGAAAAGTACACTCCTTGGACAGATCCTTGCCATCTGGACCTCAGGGCTGGCTTCATCCAGGGGACATGTGGAAGAGAAGGTCAGGTCTAGGCCAGCATTTCTGAGATGGTCAGGAGAACCCTACGTACAGGGGCCCTGACATACGGTCACATGGAGGCTGTACACCTCCCACCCACCAGGCTTGGTCATGGAAGACAGTTCATACGGGTTCCTTTGCTTCTCATGACTTCTGCATCCTTCATGTTTGCTCAGCAGGGACCTCTCAGGTTTCTCTGTCATTCCAGTACAATTTATAGGGCACAGTACTTTCCAAAGCTTGCTTGCATACAGCCAGCCCATGCTCACTCTCACACTCCCTGGTTCCTAGTACCACGTGCAGAGAGCTCACAGGGTGTGAGCCTATCTATCCCAAGACCCCTTATACCTTCTGCCTTGCTCCTCAGCAGTCCAGATGCACCCAGCTTCCTGGGGCTCTGCTCGGTGGGGTATGAACAGCTGAGCCTCCCATAGTTGGGGGCCATGAGCTCTACTCCCCAAAGCTGGGCCTTCTCAGCTCCAAGCTGCATGGAGCCCAAAGTGAATGCTGCGCACCCAGCCTGCCAGTGTGCACACGAGATCTGCTCTCTGCGTCAGTGACGAGAGAGCAGGAAAGGAGCAGGAGGTGAACTGTTAGCTGGGCTACGGGCAGCAGTGCCCGGGAGGACATCCCGCGATGGCTCACCACTGTCACTAGCCTCGGCACCAGGACGGGAAGGTGGAGCCGCGTCCCAAACAGTGGAAGGGAGAGCAGTGAGTCTCACTGCCTGACGCTCAGAGATGCCCAGCCGTGCAGAGGGAGGAGGTGAAGCCAGGATTCCGTGCTGCCCAGGGTCGGGCTGCTGCTAAGTCCCTGCTCTTCTTCCTCTGAGGACATCTCTTCATTAGCTCTTTATCCTCAGACTCCAGCCTGGTTTCCCCAGCACCTGGGCTGACTTCCAGAGGCAAAGCCAGGGTGCAGTGGGGCAGGAAGCCCTGCCGTGTGGGTGCCCAGCTGGGAGGCAAGAGGGTGCGAGAGCATTGAGACATTCTTACCCTTAGTGCCCACCGTGGGCGAGGAAACCAGGGCGTACAGCGGTTCGGTCACCCACCTGCATCCCATGGCCAGCTCGCTGTAGGGCCAGGAATTAGACTGATCATGGAGTAAGCTCTCCTTCCCTCCCAGGGCCATGCTGCCACCAGCCAGCCGTGCAGACGTTGTGCGCTTAGAGTCGTTTCTCCTGGAGGAGACAGTACACGGGGATCTGCGGGGCTCTTTGGCCAGCCGGCCAGGAGGAGACTGAGGTCACGGCGACACCAGAGCCACCAGACCAGTGCCCACCTGGCTGGCCAGTGCCTGGGCTCCTGGCTAAGAACAGGGACCTGAAGACACAGATGGGAGCCGGAGACCAAACTCGTGTTTGTCCCACAGTCAGAGCAACGCAGCAAAAACCTGCTGGGAGCGGCAGAGGCCCCTGGGAGCCTGGCAATTCGAGTTTCTTAGAGACGGACAATATGTTGGTACCAGATGTCGTCTTAGCTAAAACCCTATGGTTATGTTGCTGAGATGATCTTCTTTATTTACTCTAACCCATAATCCGGAAGCCTTTCTAGACTGGACGTGGGCCGCTGAGCGTTCCTGGGGGATCCGCAGCTCAGTATTTTTGGTGTTACCATTTCCAGCTGGGAAATGAGATGTCTGCTGCCGCGTGCTGCATTTAGGATCTGATGCTCTCTGTGTTTATTGTGCCACTGGTCCTCAGAAGTCAGCACCTTACTCTCTCTGCTGGTGGAGGGTCAGCCCCAGAAATATTCTGGCATCGCTCACCTCCGGCAGCCCAGGGACCTTCTCCCCGGGAGGGTGTGTGCGCCACTCACTGTGTCTAGCACTCGGCAGTTCTCCCTTCCCCTCTGCCCCCTTCTTGCCCGGGGTGAGGGGAGGGGCGACTGAGGAGGCCAGGAGTTCCCTGGCAGCTCAGAAGTCCTGGGGCAGAGGCGGGGTGAGCATTCCCTGCCAGGGCAGCACCAGCGTTCTGCGGTGCCGGCTGTACCACGCCTGTTGAAGACGGTGGTGGGGGCTGTCCGACCCGTGCCGTCCCTGCCCCACTCCCCTGGGGCTTCTGACAGTACACGCTGCAGAATGGAGAGCTGGGAAGAGCACCCACTGCCCCAGGTGCGCCCACCCTCGGGTCGGCGCAAGGCCTGCCCCGTATGTGCTCTGATTTCTCTGTGTCCGTGAGCCCTCCCACCTGCCCACCCTGGCTCCTGGCCCACTGGTCTCCCTGGCTGCTGCCCCACCTGCCCCTCCGCCCTCCTTTGCACCTGCCCAGACTCCTCACCCTGCGATGCCCGTGCATTCCTCCTCTACCTAAATCCTCCTGGGCCGGGCACCCCGGCCACGCTGGCCTGCCACCACTTGTGGGACTGGGATGGCAGGAGGGACCCGTGTGTTGGGTGTTCCATTCTCAGAGGAAGAGAAGGTGCCCTCCCGTCCCCACCCCCAGCCACCAGAGGACGAAGCCTTTTGGGAATGGGAAATGCCACCCCCTGGGCCCCCAGGGCAGGGTATGCCTGGAGTCTTGCTCCTATGGACCCCTGCAGGCAGGTGCAGAGGCCCGGGGTTCATCACGCCTGGTGAGAAGGGCCAGAGGTGTCTTGACTGTCAGAGGCCTGCCAGCCCAGCCACCTCAGACTTACCACCTTGGACAGTTGCTTCAGCACCCTGAACCTGTGTTCTTGTATATTAAATGGGTCTAACGTATCCCCTCCCATGCCCACCACCAGCCACCAGAGGACAAGGAGGGCAGGCGGGAGAGCTCATGGGCACGGAGAAATCAGAACACATACGAGGCAGGCCTTGCGCCGGTGGGTGCACCTGGGGCAGTGGGTGCTCTTCACAAGTGTGCTGAAGGGTGGTTCCGAGGATTAAGTGAAGAAATGTGTGTGAAGTGCTCTACACTCCCTGGCATGCAGTAGGTGTGCAAACCGCAGTAACTCGTGCTGCTGGGGGCACGGCTGTAGAAGCCCATCTTGCCCCTGCACACCTCAGCTGGCCTCGGTTGGCCCCGACGGCCCTCTGCTCCTCTTGGCTCCCTCCAGAATATGTGGCCAGTTAGGTTCATCCATACAGGGGCCAAATCTTCAGGGTAGAAAATCTGAGCCGCATTCTGTCCCTGCGTCTGCGGGAGGCTCTGGCACCGTCATTCTTGTAAGTAAAGCGCAGACCGCCCGATGCCAAGGGAAACCTGCCCGGACAGATGACGGCATGAGTCCGCACGTTCCTTCCAGCCCCGAGCAGCAGGGCCAAGGGCGTGTCGGGTCCACCTTGCCTGGAAAGCGCCCCTGCAGCCGCCGGCAGAGCCCCGACATCAGAGCAGCACACATCCGCTGGGCGGAGGCCCTGCCACAGCGTGGAGATGATTCCTGCGGGGAGCCTGGGACACGTCTTCCCTCCAGCGCGGGGCGGTGGCCTTCTGCTTCTGCCCCTCGCTTCCTGGCTGCAGCCCACCACTACATGGGGGGGCACTTGACCTCCATGCCCACTACCCCTGTCCCTGCTCTTCACTGGCTACCACTTCCCTGGGCTGCGGGCACGGGCACTCTCCCAGGCACGGTCCCCTCAGGTGGCTTCTGCCCTGGGGCTGCATTCCGTGGTCGGCGATGAGCCTCCCTCGGCCCTGTCAGGCGTGGCCTCGAGAACACCCCCCACCCCACCGCATTCGCATTCCCACATCCCTCCTGTCCTGAGGACCCTCTCCCTGTTCTGTTTACAGTCACAGGACTGGGCATCTTCCCGGGCAGGGACCCTGAGCTGTGTCATCCCAGCCAACTGGGACGCGTCAAACCCTCCCTGAAAATCAGCGCCTGCCTCACTCCAGAGCCTACATCTGCTTATTCTGTTGCTTTCTTTAAAAAAATAACGAGGAGTGTTTTCCATATGAGCCGCTTGCCTGCCGTTTACTGCCCCTTGCGAAGCCTCTGCCAAACAGGATTCTTTTATTCTGCAAGGAATTGCTCTCACACGCTTTTCTCTCATGATCCTGTCCTCTCTTTTGCACAGGTCGATCTCTCAGAGCCTTTCTATGTGCAAAGGGCCGGAAATATTTTGTGCAAAAGGAGAACCCTTGGCTTTAAAATAGGGGTCAGTGAGCTCTGGGTCATGTGGGCCTGGCGGGTTACGGCAGAGATGTCTTGGGCTCCTTTCTTCTGCTTTCGGCCTCGGAGAAAAGGGAGTCTGAGGAGATAAATGTGCCAACGGGCCTCTTTTTTCTTATAAGAGAAAGGGGAAGGGCAGGAACGTGGAATAGCCACGTGACAGCTAGAATTATGATCATCTGCCTATTTTTCCTACTGTTCGTGACCGCGGTTCACAGCTAGGCCTGACTTGACCGCGTCCCCTGCCCACCGCGCTCTGCCCAATGCCAGCTGTGGGTCATCTGTCACAGCCTGACATGCATCGCTTCAAGAAACTGGATATATATATTTTAAGAAATTTACAAAACAAAAAATCAACAGGTGCCTATTTATATGTTACATAAGATTTTTCTGTTCCAAAATGGTTCTGCAAAGCTGCTTTACAGAGTAGCTACCCCAGGATATTTGTTTCTTTACATATCCTTAACTACTGCTGAAGTTTACCAGCGGGCTTGAAAGAGTGTCGGTTCGGGGCTCCGCTCAGATACGCCTAGGTTTAATTCTAGCCTGGCCACGTAGTGGCAGGTCAGAAGGCGTGAGATCCAGTGTGCCCATCTCTGCAGTGGACGTGGGTGGTGGACTAAACAAGTTGCTCTTCACTCATGAAAAATGGGATTAAATGACATTTCTGAGGGCCTCTTTTACTCTTGCCGTGTCACACACAAATAGATGTCACCAAATGTAAGGCAGTATGTTTGGGATGGTTGGACCTAAAATAAAAGCTGTGCTGCCTACACATAATTCATTGTGGGGAGCCTATGCTTGGGGACCCCAAGGATCAGGACCAGATTTGTGGCTGGGCAAGGCTGCCTTGCAGCTGAGGCACGTGGAATAAGGGAAAACCAAGGTCTGCCTCCTGGATGACAAGAGCAGGCTTAGGGAAGCTTGAAGACCAAGAGGGAGAGAGCCAGACCTGAATCCAAGGTGACAGGGCTGTGGGAGAGAAGACTGGGGCGGGGCTCACGGGGGGCAGCAGGGGCTGGGGGCACAGCGAGAGCCCACCGTCCTGGAGCCGTCCCTGTCAGCAAGCCCCCGGGGGGCAGGGTTAAGGACACCAGGCAGGTTCAGGAGAGCAGGCCGCACGTAGGGCAGGCCAGCCTGGGACACCTGCTGGGGGAGCAGGGCCACGGCCCCACCATCAGAGGGACAACGTCCCATGGCTTTTTGTTCTCCGCAGTGCTCACCTCTGTTGGCACAGATAATTAGCCTTGATGCCAGCTCACTAACTAATTATTCCTGGCATGTGTTTACCAAGTATATTTCAGACAGTTTGGACAGATCTGCTCCCTGCAAGCCAAGTTCTGGAAAATTCTTCAGAAAAATAGACTCTTGATACATAAGGCTCCCATCCATTTTGTTTTCCAGAAAAATGATAGCCTGGTCGTGTTAACCACGGTGTCCAGGCTCTCCAGCCGTCCTGTCTCAGGGCAGGGGAAGCGTGGCAGAGAACAAACGGGATGTGGGCACAGGCTCGGGGCGCATCCCATCACCTGGTGGCTGGCCTTTCTGAGCTCTGGGCTCCCTGTCTGCACAATGAGGGGCATGGCATCTGCTTCATAGGATCACTGTGAGGATGAAATGAGTGGAGGCTCTTGTGAAACGCCAAGTGCTAAGCCAATGTTTGGCTATGGTTCTTTTCCCATTCGTGTCACCAAATATTTGTGGCACATCACCGTGGTAGCGGGAGGTGGTGGGACCCACAAAGAATTACGTTTGAGACCCCACCTCCTTGCCCCAGCTGGGCCAGCCAGCCCCCGGGGGCCTTGGCAAGGCCACCCCCGCCCAGCCCGGTCTCCCTCTCCCGGCCCAGCATGGTGCTCAGGTAATATGTGCGTGGAGCAGCCTCATGTGTGGCCGTTACATACGCCGCCTCCTCTCCTCATCCTCTTCCAGGATTCTGCTCAGGAGCCTTCCAGCCTGTGTGCAAATCCTACATTATCCTGCACTAGTTTACTCACACTTCCGTGCCTCAGTTGCTCCCATTTAAAAGGGGAAAATGCCAGGTGCAACCTGGGTGGTTATGAGGACCGCTCAGGGACTGTGCCAGCCGAGTCTCGCTGAGTCGCTGCAGCACTGCCCACCGCAGGTGCAGACCAGGAGGAGAAGCTGGCACAGTTTTGGTGTAACAGAGCCCCCTGCCTCCCAGAGGGAGCTCCCACCGCCGAGTCCAAGGGGAACTCACAGAAGCCCTAGTCCCCGGGACACCTGGAGGGCAGGGTCACCCCGTAGCACAGGGACACGGGCAACAGGGTCCTCTCCGTGGAGCCCTCTCCTCCCTTCCGATTTCCCAGCTCCCAGGGCACTGGATGCCCCAGCTGCACAGGACCCCATCAGGAGGCAGCATCTGCCCCTTCTGGGGGCCCCAAAACAGACCATCCTTCACAGCTGCTCCTCTGAAGTCTTGAATCCTCAGGTCTTTCCACTGGACTCATTCTTCCAGAGCCACCCCAGTGTCCCTCCTCCTCACCTCTCTGGCACGTCACTGCCACCCCTCTTTCTGCAGTATCCTCTGTCCTCTCGCCTCTTCTGTAGATCCACACGTTTATGAAGTGCCACTGTGGGCCAGACGCGGCAGGTACTCAGTCCGCAGAGCTGACACGTTCCACCCACGCTGAGAGACAGACATTAAGCCATAAACACACTCATACTTATGTTGCTGCAAATGGCAATGTGGTCTGTGAATCAGAAAAAGAAGAGGGTCTGTAAGAGAGACCAAGCTTAGCTCGGTGTTGGAAGGAGGAGGCATGCAGGTCAGGGAAGGGCCCAGAGGAAGTAACTTGCACTTTGAGCTAAGGTTCCTTCAGAGTTGCCCGTGAAACAGATGGAAGAGTACATTCCACACAGCAGGTGCCAAGGTCCTGAGGCAGAGGAGAGCCTGGCCTGTTTCAGGACTGAAAGGGAAGCTGGCAGGGATGCTGTGCTGAGAGCACTGGGGAGGGTGCTGGGGGTGAGGGTGGAAAGAGATCAGAGCCAGAGTGGGCAGGGCTGGATGGAGCAAGCTAGGGGTTTGGGTGCTAGTTGACCTGCAAAGGGGAGCCATTAGAGAGTCCTAAACTAGGGGGGCCACGAACCCAGCGAAAACCCAAACTGTGAGTGACTCCAGCATCTGCCCGCTCTGCCCGACAGCTGGGTGGCCAAGCGCTGTGGAAAGTCACACAGCACCCCCAGAGTCGGGTTGGAAAGGTCAGGGAGCCCTCCACAGAGGGTCCCCAGCAGGAAATGGCTGGGCTGTAGCCTGGTGTCCCCCAGTGAAGCCTGGAGATTATAAGGGGCATAAAACCTAACGTTCCACATACTGGTCATGTCACCCACCTGATGGCTCCAGAGGGGGCATCGTCTCCGTTTCACAGGAGACACCAGCCAAGGGACACACCGGAACGTGGACCTGGTCTTCTGCCTTCAAGTCCAGCGCTTTCCC
The DNA here is from genome assembly GCF_030020395.1 of Manis pentadactyla. NCBI lineage: Eukaryota > Metazoa > Chordata > Mammalia > Pholidota > Manidae > Manis > Manis pentadactyla. The sequence goes on from NC_080037.1 coordinate 3,390,719, forward strand.
TGCCCACCCTGCAGGGTCTGCAGAAGAGAGAAAATCCCCTCAAGAGAAGAGAGGACAAAATGCAACACGGTGGAGCTGAACGGGTGTGCAGCACGGTGCTGGCGCTCCTGGACCCACGCCAGCTCCCCCATGGCTTTGAGGGGCCCCTGAATAGAGGAAGTCCCACAAAGCTGGTTTTGATTTAACCTCTAAAGAGCGTGAGGTTCCGGAGGCTTCTGTCGCCAGGCAGTTCCCCGGCTGGCTCTCGGGTGGATGCCAGAACCCTCAGAACAGAGGTGGCCATCCAGGGGCAAACGCCAGGCCCCCGAGTGGTGGGTGCAGGTGACCGACAGCCAGACCAGGACTGGCTCAAAGCCCCCAAGGGCCGGTGGGGGCTGACTTCCAGCCACCCTCCCCTGGGAGCGGGACCCAGCAGCAGGCACTGTGCTCCCCAACCAGCAGCGTTTCTGCACACACATCACCAACTGTCTGCAGAGGAAACTGGGGAAACATCCGTTCACAATAGCATCGAAAGGGATAAAATACTCAGCCGCGTGCCCCTGCCGTCCAGCATCCTCAGAACATTCTCGGGGCTGAGCAGCGCCCCTCACTTCCTCCTTGCATCCAGGCCTTTTGTGTGCAGCTTACACCCACCCAAGGCAGGTCACAGCCAGCTCCGTGTCCCCTCCCCCACAGTGCCTCGGACCCGGGAGGCCTTCAGAAATCACATGTTAGAGGGATTAACCAAGTAGATGGGCGAGGAGGGCAAATAAATAATGTCACTTTAGAAAATCAAAAGTGGGAGGCAGCCAGTTTAGGGGAAAGGGAGTGGGGTCCCTCCTGGGCTGAGATCCCAGCTCTGCCACTTGGGTGCTGAGAGAATATAGACGTGCTCCCTGACTTCCCTCAGCCCGAGGGGGGACAGCCGTAAGCAGAGTTAGCAATGCCCCATTCACACGGGCAGCTGCACACACCAAGTGGGTTGACCAGGCAAAGCACCAGGGTGGTGCCTGGAGCACGGAAGGAGCTTGAGAAACGGTGGTGTCCTTCCATCTCCAGAGCTCGGTGCTTAGGAGGCCCCATGGCCTAGCAGCTGCATGACCCGGGGGTCACTCCATCTCCCGTCTGGGTTTCCTCCTTTGCAAAGTGGGGCAGTGATAATAGAAGCCACCAGGTAGTGTTGTTACAGAGGAAAGGAGAGCAGGTGCTCAAAGCACGTACCTCCAGGACAGCTGAGAGGCGCCTCCCACCCCGACTGTGCCTCACGGCCACACTGGGGAGCACCCAGCCGTCCCTAGATATTTCGGCATCTCCGCCCCTAGTTTGGTGATACACATGCGAACTCCTCTCTGCTTGCATGTGTCCCCCTGCGCTCCCTGCAGACAGACACGCTTTCTGCGTGCTAGGCAGAGACCTAACAAGCCATTTTCATGGCCCTGTCACTGACGCACTGAGCCTCCAGCGCCCCATCTTGTCTGCCCCCAGCTTAGCTGCTGCCGTGCTCAGCGTGCGGTGAGATGTGTGTGCGGCAAACACACAGTGGAGAGCTAAGGAAAACAATAAACTGATTTTAAAAGTCTGTGCCACTAGACCGCTCCGCCTCTGTCCTTGGCCTCGTCCCCCTGTGTCCCCGGATCTGTCTCCCCCCTCTGCTTCCTGAGCCCGCCCTTCCTCCCCCACCCCCATGGTGTAACTCGTGGGAATCAGGAGTCCCTGGAAGAAGATGGCAGTGCTGATGGGGGAAGGGCACCGGCCATGTCCCGATATGCTGTTTCCACGCTGCTGCCCACACCCTGCCCAGTGCCAGGGAGCTCACTGCCCCCAGCAGCCAGCCAGTGGTTCCCAGCAGAACCTTCCTCCACTGTGCCTCCCCTGGGGACATGGCCTCAGGTGTAGTGTCCCCTGTACAGAAAACCAGAGCTTTGGGGATGGTGGGGAGAGGGAATCAGGTTAGGGTACCCAGGTCAGTACTGGCTGCCAACGGCCTTTGGTTCTGAGCCATGAGTGGGCAAAGGGCCGGAGACTCAGGTTCATACCAGCTTGGCCACCGGCTTGCTTGGCGACCCCCAAGCACGTTGAGGTTGCTGTATCAAGTCTCAGCACGCCTGGCACGAGGTAAGCCCCAGGAAAGAGCAGCCACCCCAGTGCACAGCAGCAGTGCCAACAGTACTCGACCTCCGAGACCCCCACCTCCACCTGCCTTGCTGCTTGGCCTTGGCACCCCAGTGTCCTGCTCAGCCTGGCTCCCCTGGTCCTGTTCTTCCTCCACTAGACAGATCTTTGGGTTTATTTCCTGGTTTCCAGAGTTTAGGCCCCTCTAGACCGCTGAGGCTAAGGAGCCCCACCCCAGACCCTCACTGACCACCCCCCACCCAGCGCCCAGGCTCCCGGGCTCTCCTCAGTCCTGTCCTTGGCTCGGTGGCCCATACGGGTTCTGTCAGCCTTTCTCCCTTCCTCCCCGGGTCTAGTCCCTCAAAGCAACCTGGGGCCCGTGGGCCTTTCCATGGGGCTAGCTGGCGGGGTGGGCAGGAGAGTGGCGGGCCATCTCCTCTCCTCCCCAGGTGGGGACCAGGGAGCTCTGGTCAGAGGGGCTGTGCTTGAACAGGGCGGCAGCGGGCATGTCCTGGCTGGGGCCACTCCTCACTGGCTGCCAGGGCCCCGGGGCAGGAGAAGGATGGGGCCGCTCTGCGGGGCCAGTGGGCTGCTGTGCCCCCTGCCAGCCGGCTCGGGCATGTGCACTCAGCCACTCACTCAGCTGGTGAATAGCCAGAGGCTTGATTCACTCTGGGGGAGACCTGGTAGTCATGTCATCACCCATATCCCCCTGACCCTGAAGAATCGGTGCACTCGATGACCCCAAATCAGACGGTAAGCGATCCAGACAGCCGCCATCTAGACCACGGCTGTGAGGGTTCTGAGCTCTGGCCCAGCTCCCACCAGCATTAGGTCCGGATGGCAGAGCGGGGGGCAGAGTGGCTGTGCCCCCTTCGGGGCTGCCCCGGGCCCCGAGCCAACCACCCTGTTGTTCATCATCTCCGTCAGGCACGTTAGATTCAGCCACCAGAAAACTAGCTGTGTCTGCTAAACTGCAGGCGTCCTGTACCAACAGTCAGTGAGATAGCCCGGTGCGCTCTGCCAGGCTGTGTCCCTTCCCCAGGACAGGGTACATGGGGGGGACCCCAAGATGTCCTCCTCCAGGGGTCCACCAGAAGGTTCCGTGCTAGGAGTCCCGCAGATAACAGTAAGCGAGCCTCACCTCCGCCCAGCCCGTAACAGGGAGTAAGGGGACAAAATGCAAAGAAAGAAGGGTTGGGGTGTTCGCAGTGTGAGAGGCCATTCGTCCCTCATCACGGGGCCGCTGGGTTCTCAACTCCAGTGGGAGCTCTAGGGCAGGCCTGCCATCCGGGCGTGTGAAGGCAGAGCCTCCACCACCCGTGCACAGGTTGCAAGCCTGACAACCAGCAGATCAGACACACACACACACAGTCGGGGCTCAAGGGCTGCCCCAGCCCCCACGGCCAGGGGTAGGGACGCTCGGGCTGGAGGACACCGGAGCCCTGAGGCAGAGCGTGAAAGGGGTGCGCAGGCCCAGCACAGACTCAGGGAAGCCACCCTGCAGCCCCAGTGGTCTCGGAGCTGCAGGAGAACCAGCCGTGTGTTCCTCCTGGGGGTGTATCGGGTAGGCTGTGAGCTCCTTGAGGCTGGGGCACAGACCCCACTGGGCCTGGGACAACCCCCCGAGCCCAGCCATCAGATTCAGTGCTTCTTAGGGACGCAGCCCAGCCTGCAGACCCACCCTGCAGCCTTGAATGAGGACAGTGTGTGTTGAAGGCCACCTGGCCTGCAGCCGTCTGTGGGGAAAGGCACTTTGCCCAAGAAGCTCTGATTTGGTGTTGGAGGTGAACCACAGACATGCCCCAGAAAACTGGCCACTGACCTGAAACCTCAAGGCTGTCAGAGAGGAACAAGCCAGTGGGGGCCTCTGGGAACCCAGCTGAGAGGAGCTGGCCTCCAGGTAGTGAAGGACAAATGCAGGAGAAGAGACGCCCAGTCCAGACAGCACGGGGAGAAGAGGATCCTCTCGCTTCAACATGGAGCATCTCCACTGGCGGCTCCTGAAAAACGCCGGAAACTATCTTTTCTGCTGTGGGAAAAAGTGCCTCCCTGTGCACGGAAAAGCAAAGAATGTGGTCAGAAAGGCAGGAGGTGGATGGGGGTGGGAGGGTGGCATTTATAGGCTTCTCTGAGTCTGACATAAACAGTGCAGAATGAGGAAAAGCCTTATTTTAAAACTTACTCTGTAATCATGGTGCAAACCATCTGAGAATTGGGCCCCATGCCAGAGGCAGGGCTGGGATTGCTGTCTGAGTGGGCCAAGAGGCTGCCCAGGGGCAGTGCTTACCAGTGGACGTGCACTGGCTTTAAGCGCCCCCAGCTCCGCACCCTCACCTCCCACCACCGCCCCCTCCCAGCCCTGAGCCCTGCACCCACCGCCTCCTGGTAAAGAGGCTGGTCTCCATCCTTCCCCTCCCTTCACCTTTACCACGGGCTGTAACTCCCAGCTCCTCCTGGGGATTTGCAGGAAGGAAAGGTGCTGGGGGCTGCCTTTGCCAGGTCATATCTACACCGAGCAGGACCCTCGCTGGCATGCGGGCACATTGCACGCTCAGCGCTGAATGAAAAGGTTCAGAAAGCATGGCGTTCTCTTAAACTAAACTTTCCGTATTCCTCAGGGGTAACGCCGTAGGTCTGAGCTGTGAAGAAGAAAAGGTGGAGGCTCTTCCCCAGCGTCTAAGTGCAGTGAAGTTGATCCCTGAGGCACAGGCTCCATGGCTGGACCATAGACTCTCAGAAGGGTGCCTGGGATGTGATGGGGATGGAACCCCGGCCCTGCAGCTGGAGCAGGGCCTCCGAGGGCCTCCGCCATGCCTGCACTGACCCTTCACTTGGCAGATTATGGAGACGTCGGGGCCCTGGGGAGGAACCCGGATGGCCGGAGAAGAGGCGCTCAGGAGAGGAGAGTCTGCTTAGCAGTTGTTCCAAAAAATGTTTCAATGGTTTAACAGCTGGAATGCTGAGAGCCATATGGTGTGGGGCAGCTATCACCGTCCAGGACTGTTTGCATCATTTTTCAGAGCTTCAGACCACTAATTCAGGACCGGGGAGTCATTGTGAGGAAAGTGTGGGATTTAGAATTGAGCCTTATGAAAAAAGAAATCCTGCCATTTGCAACAACATGGATGAACTTGGAGGACAATATGTTAACTGAAACATGCCAGGCACAGAAGGATGAGTAATACCTGGTACCACTTACGTGATGAATTTAAAATAGCCCAACTCTTGGAAACAGAGAATGGACTGGTGGTTGCCAGTGCCTGGGGGGAAAGGGTAAACTAGGAGGTATTAGTTAAATGGCACAGAGTTTGAGATATATAGATATATACACATCTACAAGATGCTGCAGATTCACCGTGGCGCACAGTGCCTATAGTTAACAATACTGTATTGTACATTTACAATTTTGCAAAGAGGGTAGATCTTATTTTAGGTGTTTTTATCACACACAGATAAAAAGAGGGTAGGAGGGAACTTGGAGGTCTTAGAAAGGTTTATGGCATAGGCTGTGGTGACAGTTTCGTGGGTGTATACATATCTCCAAGTTCATCACGTTGAACAGGTGAACTATGTACAGCTTTCCGTATGTCAAAAAATAAAAGTTTTTAAAAATGTTTTTTAAAAAAAAGAGTAGAATGCTGCTGCTGGTGGGCCCCCGTCCCGTCAGTGACCACTGGGCTCCAGGGGGGGCCAAGCAAGGCTCCTTCAGGGAGGTTGCTCTGCCCCTCATGGGCACTGAGAGAGGTGGCTGCCACAGGTGGGGCCTGAGCCACGACCCGGAGGCCACTTATTTGAATGAAATACTTCACGTGGGTTTGATTGAGGTTTGCCTCGTTCTCCTAAAGATGGGATGCAGAAGGCGTGAAGGTTGAGAAGTCGATGTTTGCCTTCTTAGCTCCATTGGCAAGTCCATTAGCTGGGAGCTTAGGGTCAGTGGCTGATTGTCTAAAACGAAAGCACCGTGTTTATCACAGCGAGGAGGGCCGTGGCAGAAGACGGGGAGAGGGATGATAACTAACAGTGCCTTCGCACGTTGCAGCTCACGCAGCGCCTGCTCACACGGCATCGGTGCACTTGACCCCCGGGGGAGCTGAGAGGTAAGGGCACCCGGTGCTCCTCTCCCCGTGTTGCTCTGAGGAGCCTGGGGCCGGCTCTTCCCTGGGGCTGACACCCAAGCCTCCCGAGCGCCGTCCTAGTGCTTCCTGCCGCCCACACACCAAGGACGACAAGGAAGCAAAGATGAGATTAGCAGCGCAAAATTGCTCTATGCACGAGTGGGGTGCAGAGTGAAGGCAGGGGTTGGGATCAGGGGCCCGGCACCCAGTCCTGCCGCTGGGCTTCACCCCCATCTGTGTGACCGAGCCCGGTTCACTGGAGCTGCTTCCCTGTGTCCTGCTATGTGTGCGGGTTGTTGCTGAGCAGCCATGTCTGCCTCGGGTGGTTGCTGTCGGTGCGTCCACCCGGAAGGGTCCCAGGCCTGTTACTTTCCTTCATTCCCTACCCTGCCCCATCTCTGTTCCCTACTAATACCTAAACTTAAATGCCATCACTTTGTGTCACGCACTACGCTGTACTTCCAGGTCATCGCCTCATCTGACTCCCATGCCAAGTGCCCACGTAGGCACCGGGAGATGCCTGCTTCACTGACATGGAAGCTGGCGTTGGAAGGGCGGGTGGCTCGGCCGCCGCACAGAGCCGGAGCTTGGCCCAGGCCAGAAGCCGAGGCATCTGGCTCCAGAAGCCCTGCTTTCAGCTGCTCTGCTCCCCCACTCATTGCCGGCTTCTTGAAGGAATTACCTGAGCTCTCACTCTCTTCTCGTGCTTGCTCATTCCTCCCATGACTCCTTGCAGAATAGCTTCTTTTAATGCATCTCGACTGCTGTCCTGAGAATTAATGCATCCACCTGTCTCTTTCTTAAGCCCACTCTCTCTGATGTATGTGGCTTTTGACACTGATGACTCCCTGAAATTCTCGTGACTTAGGAAAGTAGTTCTCCCCTTTGGCTGGCTGTCATGCTTCCCAGGTTCCTCTTCATCTCCTGGCCATCTAAACAAGCCTCCTGGGATCTGTTGTCCCCAAAGATCTCACCATCATTGTGGCACCAACCGATCCTTGCCATGCAGACAGGCCGGATTTCCGCCTCCAGCCCCGACTTTCTCCTGAGCTCTCGTCCAAACTTGTGATTCCCATTGAATTCATAATCTCCTCCCGTCTTTTCACTGCAAATGGATTTGATACTTATTTATTCAACAAATAATTTTGAGCTCCTTCTATGTGCCAGGCAGTGTTCTAGGTGGTGGAGATATGGCAGCAGATAGAATCCCTGCTTCTTTGGGGTTACACTTGGAGCGTGGGATGAAGGTAGACAGGCTGTAAGCAAAGCAAGTAAGTCATACAGTATATTAGATGGGGCTGTAGAGAAAAATAAAGCAGCTCTGGGGGCTGGGGAGCACTGGGGCAGGACATTGTGGTCATAAACATGGTCGTCACAAAAGGTTGCACAGAGAACATGATACCTGAGCCAGGAATGAGGGGGCGAGGGGCCAAGCCTTTCTGATGCTGGGGGAAGAACGCTTCAGATGAAATGAACAGTAAGTGCAAAGACCATGAGGCGGGAATTTGCCCAGTAAGCTCAGTGAGTGGCGTGGAGGCCAGAAGGGGGGCAAAGGAGATGAAGAAATGGAGAGCCGGGTCATGTAGGTCCTTTTAAGGACTCAGGATTTTTCCCGAGCGGTTCCTCCCAGGAGGAACGTGGGAACATTTTGAGCAGAGGAGTGACACGATTGCACATTTGTTTAGCAACATCACTAGCTGCTGGGTTGAAAACAGACAGGGCAACAGAGTGGAGGTATTTGCAGGGAGACTAGTTAGGAGGCTGTGGCAGGGACCCGGGAGAGACGGTGGGACCAGGGCAGTAGTGAGGGAGGTGATGGGGAGGTGTTGGATTTTGGTGGCACCGGTCAGACTTGCTGATAGTTAGTACATGGGATGGGAGGGACTGGTCGGGAGTGACTCTGAAGTCGTGGGCACGTGGGGTGGGGGCGGTGTGAGTCTGGAGCGCAGGATGGCAGTTCAAGCTGGAGATGGAAACTTGGGAGTTGTCAGAGTGCAGATGGGACTGGCAGCCATGATGCTGTATTCACACAAGGAATGTGAGTAGATAGAAAGAAGAAGACCAAAGACTGAGGCCTGGGGCCCTCCAAGGGTGAGAGGTTGAGAAACGAAGTGGATCCAGCAGAGGATGCTGAGGAAGGGATGGTGAGATCAAGGGAAACAAGAGCAGTAGCCACGCTGTGCGCCAGACCCCATGTTCTGGGCAAAGAGCCCCGGCACAGACCTGACTCCCCCCTCCCTCCCTGGGGGAGGAGTCCGGGCTTTGCACCTGGAATCCCCAGGGTCCGGGGGTGGGGGCGGCTTGTCAGCAACAGTGAGACGTGCTCACCTCACCCCTGATGATAACTTTCAGTGTTAAGCATGGTGTCATTCTGATAATAGACTCTAAGTTAATAGATGTTTTCATTAGAATGGTGAATAAATATAAAAAGTGTAAAATTATGATTAAAGCACTTTTCTGTATAACTCCCTACCAAGCTCCAGACACGTAGGCATGGAAATGCTTCATGTAAAATATTTATTTATTCCTTCAACAAAGATTTATTAAAATCTGTGTCCCAGTAATGTACTAGACACTAATAATTAAAAAATAAGTCACAATCCCAATCCTCGAGGAAATCAATCTAATGAGGAAGACAGACACATAAGTATATAATTATAACCTGGGACCTATAAACATCTGGATATACCCATGAGAGCATGGGAGGGAGGGCTTCCTGGAAAAGGTGATACATGCAGTGATTCTCAGAGGATTTGTTAGATAGCATGAGATTTTAGGAGGGGAAACAGAAGGACAGGCAGAGGGCACTTAAGAGCAGAGAGGCAGGGGTAGGGGGGCCTGGCCATGGAGGGCCCCGTGCCCTCCTGTGGAACTTGAATGTTACCCTGTGGGTGACACTAGCGATGACCGTGTAGCGTCATTTGAAGGGCTTTAGGTATAGAAAGGACATAATTAGATCAGCCTGTGACTACCAGTGCAACCTGAAAGATGAATTTGAGGGATCAGGAACGGATACAGAGAGACCAGCTGTAGACCATGACAGCAGACAAGGTAAGAGTTGTTGAAGGCTTGGATTAGATGAGGGCAGTGGGGATTGATGGAGAAAAGGAGGTAAATTCAAGCATCACTTATGGGGCAAAATTCCTAAGATGCCCTGACAAAGTAGCGGGAACTGTTGAGGGAAAGCATAGTGGGGGCCAGCGATGACCCTCACTGCTAGCCTGGAAGTCTGGGTGGGCAGTGGGCCAGCTCCTGCAGCAGAGAGAAGGGAAAGGCCAAGTTTATGGTGGAGGTGATACGTTCATTTTGGGCCGTGTGCAATTTCAAGTGCCTCGAGCATCCCATTCAATGTCATCCTACGGGTCATTGACTCCAGTGGTGCTGTCATTCTAGAGACTTCTATGAAAACCATTATCAAAGCCAGTTTATTAGCTCCCCAAACCAGCCATGCATTTGGTAGGCATAACTCTCTTTTGGACACCCCCGCCACAAAAAAATGCCACTACCCTGGAATGCACGTTAGTACGTATTTGTCATGAAGAAATAAAAATGTGTTTTCAAAAAGAAGCCTACTCCCTACTGGCTACACTCAGCCTGGTGCCGTCATTCTGATGTGATAATTAAGAAGCCTATTTTATTTCTCTACTCCAGAAAACCCTCCAAAACAACTATTCCTTCTTTCCCAAGACAGGCACAAAAGTGCAACTTCATTATATTATCTCTGCAGAAAATCTGAAACCAAACTAAGCTTTGTGGGGTGTTTTTTTCCCACAAGACCGACCTCTAGGCCCTGGGTCCAAGTCTCTGCTTACATTCCCCTGGGGGAGATGGGGGTGAACGCGAACTGTAAAGACTCCATGGACAAAGTAACGGAACTGATCAACAAGATAACCAGTCCTGAAAAATACACTGTTATAACAGGATCAGAAGCCAATCTCCCCGGGCAATATGCCAGTTGGCACAGTGTTCAGGACAGGAGAGCAAGTACAATTATACACTGCTGAGAATACTTGTCCTCCAGCCCCACAAAGGAACCCACAGGGCCTGGTCACTAAATAAAATGAAGAACAGGGTTGAGGCAACACAGAAATAAATGCCCAGTGACCGAGTAACTGTCTCAGCCCTTTTGCCAGGGGCACAAAGCTGACCCCAGTGTGGCCATTTCATAAACCCAGCAGGCAGATTGGGTCTCGCCTGACCTCTGAACCTTGTACGATGATATCACGCTCAAATAACCCTCCTCTTTGAGCAGTAAGAAACGGCTGCAGCATTACCGGGAGCTACTCCTTGGCACGGTGGCCGCCAGCGTGTGTGGGACAATGGGCTCCCCGACCTTTCAGCACCAGGTCAATTCCTCTTACTTATCCACCAACCATGATACACTGCAGTTATTCCCGGCGGTCATCAAGAGCACGAAGACGGGAAAAGGTGCCTGCAGCCGTGGGCTCCCCTCCCCGCAGGCAGTGGGGCCCTCCCTTCCTTACAGGCCGGACCCACTGGCACAGGGAGTGCTGGGGTGTGGGGAGCAGCAGGAGGTGGCAGTCAGCGTCCCCCTGTCGCCGTGTGATGGTAAAGGACGCCGAGACAGCCCCACACCCAGCTGGCGGTGCAACTCCCTCTTGGCCAGCCATTTGGACGAACCCCTGCAGGATCTGCTGTCACCTCGTAAGAGCAAGAACTTCACGTCAAGCCAAGCTACCACCTCCTAGCTGATAAGTGGAGCAGTTGCATGTCTTTCTTTAATTACTGAATTCTTATGCAATATTACTGAGGATCACTCCTGCTTCCAGTGGTGGATATGGAGAAGGCAAAGCCAGTCTCTGCTGGCTAAACTTCTGTTAGGGTCCAGTCCGGCCCCCATGGCTGCTCTGGGAGCTGCTAGCTCACTGGACAGCCCGAGTCCCCTCCTCTCTGGCTCCAGCACCACGGAAGGGCACTTCAGGTGGCAGTATGGGACAGTGGCCAAAAGCATAGAATTTAAACAGCTTTAGACTTTCAGCTCTATGTCTTGAAATCCGTAGAACCCTCCACTTGTGCCTTAAAACCCCCATCCTCTCAGGTAAAAGGGAAATAAAAAATCATCCATCTTGTGGGATATTCTGAGCATTAACTGAGGTAACATAATGCAGGTACTTTAGCACTGTGGTTGGAACAGAGTGAGTGCTCAGTAAGTATCAGCTATGATGATGTGATGGTGATGGTGATGGTGGAGGTGGTGGTGACGGTCGAGGTGACGATGATGATAGAGGGTATTCCATCTCAGGGGAGAGACATGGGCTAAGAATAAGGCACATGTCCTCCTCCCCCCTTTTGGGGAAGCCAGGAAAAGTAGCAACGTGGTCAGAAGGGCAAGTTTGCTAAACTAAGCACTTAGACTTCCAGGCTGGACTTGAAGTCAGGAGAACAGCATATGAGAGACAACGTATGCCAGCCTATAACACAGCTTTCCAGGTGTGGTTTCCAGAAGTGACCATTATCTCCTTGTGCTATCAGTCTCTATGTCCATGTTTTCCAAGGGCTGGATTGGCCAATGACTGGAATTGATGTAGCCCTCTTTGTTGAGTAGAAATTATGTGATTTCCAAGGCAATCAGTGTGACCTATAACTTTGCCTCATTTTGCTCTCCTTTCCACCTGACATTTCCTTCCAGGTACATCACATTTTAACCACTGCCTCTTCCCAACAATCCTTACCCACGCATACTTCCCAAGAAAGTGGTGTGTGCAGTGGAATGGAGTGCCTCTGAATGGTACAGTCCATCACCCCAACTAGCTGATGCCTCCTGGGAGGCTCACAAATGCCTCTTTGAGCTTCCTGCTCCCAGTTGGACCAGCTCCGGTTTTATTTGTCTTGGTATTGCCTTTTTATTTGTCTTGGTATTGCCTTTTTATTTTTGTTTTGTTTTGATTCGTTCCTGCTTACTCCTGAAACAGCACAGCATAGGACTTTTCGATCGGAATCCCCCTCTGAACCTCCCATTCTGCCCGAGTGACTGTGTTAGTAAGTGGCGGGCCCCTTCCCAGCTTTTGAAAAATTCACTCAGCCTCTTCTTTTCTTGTGCATCTCTTCTGCTTTGCCAGGTCAAGCTGGGAACTGCCTGACTTGAGGGAAGGGAGAGTAAAAGCCATCAGTGACTCAGATGGGGTGAGCTACCCTTGGTACGGGAACACCACAGAAACTGTGACCCTGGTTGGCCCCACCAACAAGATCTCCAGGTTCTCCGTCAGCATGAATGACAACTTCTACCCAAGTGTGACGTGGGCAGTGCCAGTGAGCGACAGCAATGTGCCACTGCTCACGAGGATCAAGAGGAACCAAAGTTTCACTACCTGGCTGGTGGCCATGAACACCACCACGAAGGAGAAGATCATTCTACAGACCATCAAATGGAGGATGAGGGTGGACATTGAGGTGGACCCCCTGCAGCTCTTGGGGCAGCGGGCCCGGCTGGTGGGCAGGACTCAGCAGGATCAGCCCCGGATCCTGGGCCGGATGGAATCCATCCCCCCCAATGCACTAGCGAAACCCAATGCCAACGATGCCCAGGTCCTCATGTGGAGGCCCAAGCGGGGCCCGCCTCTGGTTGTGATCCCCCCTAAGTAGAAGCAGCCTGTTCGGACTGTGTGTGGAGCACGTGCCGCTGAGACACGCAGTGAGGTTGCCAGGAACGGCAGAGGCCAAACTGAGTTTCTGAGCCAAAGCAGACCTCGCGGTCTGCCTGCCTTTGCAGCCCCTTGTGAGGAGCAGGGCTGCTCCCTGGGCAGTAGAACCATGATCCTTAGGGAATGTCCCTTCCTCTTAGGAATAAAGAGATCACTGATTGGACAGACTTGCTGTGATTACCATGCAAGGAGCCATATTTTGGAGCTGACCAGAATGGTTCTTTTTTCTGAACTATTGACCATTTCTTTCCTGTGAGACGCAAGGGATGGAAATGAAATTAAACAGTGCCTGTGGCCAATGCTGCTTCCCAACCAATTGGATGTGGGAGTGAAAACATTCATACCAGGTGTTTGTAAGAGTTCTCCTGTCTGACTGGAGGGTGCTGGGGAAAGGGGCGGAATGACAGGTGCTCCAAGGGGAATGGGTGGTGGGGAGAGGGAGGGATAAGCTGCCGTTACAAATGAATACCTGTGCGTTTATTAGTTGATCATCAAGTCATCAGCACGCACACTGGAATGAAGGGAACACTTGGAGAACTGGAGCTCTATTGCTGTTCCTTCCATTCTGAGGGGAGCCCCGTGGGAGCTGTCCACGGTGCTGATGTGAACCGGCTGACGGCAGTTCTCAGTGGTTCTATCTACCCCACTTCTTTCCAAGAATTGATTATTCAGAGTATTATTGATCATAGCTTGTGGAAAGATAGCTCCTGAAGAATGCAGGAGCTATGCTATCTGGGCCTTCACCATGTTTTTAGTGAAACCCAAATTGTGATTTTTGTTCACAGCTGCTTATTCTGTTCCCGTTACCAGCCCTAAAATTACAAAAAGAAAGTTGTTTATAAGCCATGAATCCATGCAGGGTTTCAGGAACATTTCACAAATAAGAATAGTATTTTAAATCTTTGAGGATTTTTTTGTTTGTTTCTGAATTACTCAAACATATAGAATGCACACATGTATATCCTTGCACATGTGCACACATGCTGGGATGCACACCAGGATGCTTATAGCTTAATTACTAAAAAGATTTTCCAGCCCTTCCTGCATAGGTACTTGAAGTCTTTATGCATACACAGTATAGACACTGTATATGTTTATTTTAGCTCAGCTTCACAGAATCTCAACTTTAACTGCTTGAGCATTTATGAGAAAGTGCTTCATAGACTTAACTTCAGAGCTCTTTAATGAAAATCTGAGCTACTCACATTAAGCATGCCTGTATGGCTGAAATCCAACCAATGAAGATCATACCCCATATTTTCTTTAATGAGGTCAATCTCAAGCTTTATAAGTTTCTTTCCAGGCTTTCCAGGAAGGATTTTTCCAGCTCTTCTAGCGTATATCACCCCCCCGAAAAAGGCTTTTTCTTTTCTTCTCAGTCATATAAATTGTGACATATCAATATATGGTTCCTTATTCAAAACCGCCCATGCAAAATACTTATAAGACTCTCACCATGTCATGTGGATTTTATAGATTCTGCCAGCCTAATTTCAGAGTCGAGAGTTGAGGTTCAGAACAATTATTACAGTTCCATGGTTGGCTCCAGAGATCTGTCTTCTACCAGTTTTAGGATGGAGAAGAAAAAGCAGGCCTTTTTTATTGCTTTGATTAAAAATTCAATTTAGTCTAATGTCTTTCAGGTTCTAGTCCCAGGGAATGGTGCTTATTTACATGGGAGGGCTAACAGATCACTCCAAATTATGTAGTGTGAACTGCACAGCCCAACCACCGGCCACTCTGTTATAGATCAGTTATTGATGGCATGCTGAGCTATTCATAACAGCACATTAATGACACATGAGTGACTCACGGATGACCTGGAGTCATGCCATTTAGAAATAATTCAGCTGTTACATTTGGATTCTGCTGTCTCTTCCCATTCTTCCTTATTTTCTTTATGGGGGAGGTGGCCCCAGAGAGCTCCATGGCTGGAACATAAAGCCACTTATTTTCCACACTGACATCAGAAACAATAATCTGTCCCTCTGGTTGAATTAGATGCGACCCGTATGGGATTCTGGACAGAAGATGCTGATCTAGAATCAAATCCCTGTGACCCCACTTTAAGAAAACCTGATATTTAAAAATCCATAGTTGTAACAAACAACAAATTAGTGGGAATGGATTATTTATATTACAAAATCCTATATAAGATTTCCATTTTCAAATTCCCCTTGCCCATTAAAATAAGGTATGACTTACACAATTGTATTTACATAGGGCCTAACTTTTTCAAGGGCTTGTCAGTATCTGTAGAGTAGGGTTCAGCATACTTAGCTGGCTTGTTCCCCACACTTTTCAGAGTTTCAAAATAAATGGTCCAAGGCTAATTTTCTGGAAAATTATGTAATTACAAAATGAGAAAATAGATGGATGGTGCTTATAAAAGTTAAAAGCCCTGTGCAGAACATAATGATTATTGTCCAGGATACTACTGTGGGTCTCTCAGTTCTGAAATCAGCCTGGCAGAATGCTCTATTGCCCTGCAGTTATTAGTTTAAAGTTACAGTTGTTTTACAAGGAAATGACCCCTTTTCTTCTGTGATCTTCAGATCATTACCTTTCAGCTTAGTCAGCATATTGTGTAATGCAAGGGTCTCCAGCAAGAGAGATTTCTTGACATCTCTGTTGAGGTCACCTCCAACCTCCCATGAGCCCTTTCTTCCCATGAGAGTCCTTGGGCCTGAAGCAAGATGCCATTTGTTCAAAGGGCCTCCTTCAGTGCCTTGATCAGGTTTTCATTGGGTGATCTTAGGACTATATTTGGATGTTAAACATACACATACACACAATAGTTTCTTGGTAGCACAAGAGTTTTTAATTCCTATGGGGAAAAGAGCATTTCTTCAGGTCATAGATTCTTGAATCTAGTCCCCTTTGAGATCTTTTATTCCCTGACCTCAAGGGAACTGAGGTCTGGTTAAATTAGGTCATCTATTCAGGATCACATACCTAATTAGCAGCAAAGCCCAGAGAAGAGCCTGGGTATCCCATATCTCATGGCACAGCATGGTCACCTTACCTGAGACCCACAGTCCCCTCCTTGTCTCCAGCCAAAACATTGCCATCATCCTGGACCATCCATCCTCTCAGCATTAGAGACAATCTAATTCATCCTTTAAAACATAGGGAGGAATCTTTGTCATAGTTATGTCCAAAAAACGAACGTTCCAGATTCCCTTGTATCTGGGACAGCTGTTTGGAGATTGAAGTCTTATTCTGGCCCTTTGCAGCATGTGCTGTGCGTTCCCTGGTCACTGCTTTGGACCACAGCACATGAGAAGGTTGAAGGCTAGCCCCTGTCCACCCCCTGTTCCATGGGCCTTTTTACAACTCCTTCTCCTGGTGCTAGGAGTGATATCTCAAAGGTCAAAATCGTGTTCTAAGGAGCAATTCTGAGCAGTAAAATAAAAGGACTATGATTTATAGACTGTTTTACAAAAGGCTTCACATGCACTTTCTCATCCCAAGATAGGTTTTAGGAGGGATGTCGTATTGTTAATATCATTACTATTATGCCCATTTTACAGACAGTAAATTGAAATACGAAGGCATTAAATGACTTATCCATAGACACACAAACAGAAGATGTCAGGTAGGACTGAGCGAGGATTCACAGGGCTGTTTGGCCCCAAACCCCTGCTCTCACTAGACTGTGCTGCCTCCCCAGGGGTCCCCTGAGTAAAGGACACAGCAGAGGAGGAAAAGGAGAAGGCAAGTCACTGTCACCTATGCAGTCACGTAGTCCCTACCAACCTACCCAGTGGACATATTAAAAACAAGAGAATGAACACTGTCCTCTTAGGCAGAGCACCTTGTAATCCCCAGGGAGAGTGGTCCAGAAAAAAAGTGGGCTGCAGTGTGGGTGAGCTGGCTGTCACTCGGCAGCCCTTAGCACAGGACTGGTGATTAGTGGCGTAGGGAATCTGCCCTCCTGGACTCAGAATCACTTAAACACCATAAGCACAGAAGGAGAAGGAAAGCATGCATCCCACAGCTGAGGTCCCAGCTGAGCGAGGCCCTGCCACCCGCCATCTCTCAACACGGCAGGAGCAACCTGTGCCAACCTGTGGCACGGAGGCAGTGGGAACAATGGCTTTCCGAGCTCCATTTGGCACATTGAACGTTCCTGTTAGAACTGAGGGCACAATTAAATATTGCCAGAGCCAGCTCCCAACTGAGTTGCAAAGAAAGATGTAAACACACGCACACACACCTGCAGGCCAGCTACACTCACACACTCTTCAAGCTGAAAAGAAAATTAATCAAAAACCCAATGAACGTCTGAACTCTATAATTAAGCCTAAACGATCCTTAGACAGGAAGAGAGCTGAGTGTGCAAGCTCAGTGCACACAGATATTTTTACCCCAGCGTCTTATTGCCATTAATTTCTTTTGATATCTTGAGTACATCTGGTTCCAGTTTCTCTGGTGGGACATCTGCCCGTGGAAGGCCTTCAGGAGGGCTGCCAGCTCAGCAGCCAGAGAACAGCCAAAGTTATCTGGCCATTCTCAATACTTCTGTAGGAATGCATCTGGGGGGGTGGCATGCCACAGCGCCCCTGGGCCCCTAACTGACTCCCCTGCATGCACTTTGAGCAGACAGAATAAGCTCCCCTGAAGAGTCCGCATTCAGCCATCCCGGGCTTGTGCCTTCATGGGATTTTTCTTCTGTCCCACGTTGGAAGGGAAGCCTGTTTGGAAGCTCTGAGGTCAGAGGCTAGCGCCCAAGACCTCAGCAGACTTGAGATCCTCTGTTCCCAGCAGGTGAACTAGACCTTGGGCAAATCACTTAGCTCACCTGGGCCTTGGTTTGCCCCTCTGTGGGCTGAGTCACAGACACAGCCCAGTCAACATCACAGTCAGGACAGCACAGTGCGAAGATGTCTAGAAACATGCCAAAGTATCTGAAGTGCTGCCCAGTGAAATGTATTGTCAGATGAGTGGAATCTCAGGGCCTGGGGCTAGTTGTAGGCCCTCAGACCCCATCTACTTGGAAGCCCAAAACCATCTCAGGGAGCTCCCCTCTCCCTGCGGAGTGAGGCCTGGGCTTGGTGGAGGGTGGTGGGCATTGAGCTCCTCCGCCCACAGACACCGTGCAGGAGAGGCCTGGATGCAGGCAGTCGGGGAAAGAAAGGAGACCACTGCCCAGCCCCCTTAGAAGGCAACTCCAGGCAGAATTTGTAGCCAGAACTCCAAGAGGCTTTTTGGAAAGGAAAGAAGGCTGAATGTCAGATGTGGGCCAGACTTGAAATCCCAGCACAATTTGCCTAGTTTAAGCAGACTAAAGAAGCCATCCAGGGACAGCTGCATTTTTCCTGTCATGGGCTCAGGCAAGAGATACAGAAGGGAAAAAATAATAATAATTTAAAAATATTTCTCCAATTATTTATATACACAAACACAACACACACACATATATATATCTTTATGTGGGTCTCCACTGGCCTGTCTGTCCCTAAACAGTTTCTGATGCCCTAGCTCTTGGCTGAGACCCCACAGTTTGGAGGTAGCATTACAGATGTGGTTGTGTGGGTGCACATACAAAGAAGAAATGCTTCTCCCTTCACTGCACCTCATCACGCAGGGGGCATACTTGGTTGCGGCCCCTCTCCCCGCCTGCCCTGCCTGCTGTGGCCTCATTCCCCACCTGCACCAGCCATACAGCCACGTGGCTTGCCTCGAGGCTGCTTCCCAAGGCCCCCTGTCCCCACATCCTCACCTGTTCATCTCTCCCAGCTGGGCCGCCCAGCACAGGCTCTCTGAGGAGAGGTCATTTTGCCCAGCTGGGGAGTGTGGTCCCGAAGAGAGCCCACCAGCTCTTCTCCTTCAGGCCAATGTGAAACCAGGCCTCTGGGGAGCAGGCCTTGTGGCCACACACAAGAACCCCTCTTCTGCCTCTAGGCCCCCATTTGTTCTTGGCTAACCCAGAAAATGTGGCTTGATTCTTAAAACAGCCGAGTGCTGGGTCAGAAATGCCTGCGAGAAGGGAAGATGGGCACTGGAATTACAGCAGTGAGGGGAGAAGGCCGACGCTCAGAGCAGTGGCCCAGATACTCAGAGCCCCTGGGTATTTGACCAGCGGGATGGCTCAGCGTGGGGCTGGTCTCGGCTGGCTGAGGCCCAGCATGGCGGGGAGCAGGCAGGAGACAGGAAGGGGGACAGAGGGCTTTGCTTCAGGCAGGCCTGGGGCTCGGGTGGCCCAACAGAGGCACCTAAGATACAGAACTTAAGAAGGCCTCCAGTCAGGTGTGTAGGCCGCTGCCCTTGCCGGCGTGAGGCCCTTGCAGCATCTGCCCTGGAAGCCTGCTCACCCCGCCCGTCCCGGCCCTGCTCCGTGCCGTCTCCTCCTTCACAGGGAGAGCGGGTGCAGGGGTCTGTCAACACGTATCATGTAGGGCGCCCGCTGTGTGCCAGGTGACAAGCGCCTGTCCGTAGGGAGCCGGGGCTCACAGTGGCTTTGGGGGCCTCTTGTTTTCCCCCTCAGGGTCACACATCACAGGGAGCCCCAGAACTCTGGCGAGTGCTTCCTTTGTCTATGAGGGGAAGGCCGGGCGATGACAGCTCAGGGGACCCGCTGCGCGCTGCCCATCTCTGTGCGCCCCTCCAAGGTCAGCTCAGGGAGAACCTGCCACTGCATGCACGTGCACAGGCACAGGTGCTGCCCACATCAGAGGCCGCTGGGCATCCCTCCGCCTGCTCTGGCCCATCTCCCCCACCCTTCAAACCAATTAGAATATTCCACACAGATGTGAGCCAATGAAATGGTAATTGGAAAAATAACAGGAAGGATAATATATGCACTTCAGGCTGGGAACTGTTTCATTAAGCTGGGCTTTGCAAGCAATACAGCCAATTAAATTATTTCCCACTTCACTCCCTCACATACCAGAAACTATAGGAAGCTATCACTTCTAATTAATTAGGAAAGAAAGAAGGGCTGCATAGGCCTATCAGGAGAACCCGGACTGAGGAGCTAGCCCACCTACCTCTCTGAGAGCAGCACGCACACACATCAGGGAAGGAAGACTCGACTTCTGTCTCACCTTTGGCAGTTCGTGGGCCTCCAGCTGTTGTTCGACTGTTTGCAGACAACCCCATTATACATACAAATGGCAACTTGATAGCCTAGAGACCATTGTAGGAACCTCGGCCATCCGCCCTGTGCTCTGGAATAGCCACCATGCTCTAGTGTCCGTGAATGCCAGCTCCCCTTCCTGCAGTAAGTGACCAGTCCTTGTCCCTGGTCCCAAGAGCCACCCACAAACTCAAACAGAGATGCCGGCCTTGGGCGTGTTGCACAGAAAAGAAATCTGTCATTTTTCGCGGGAGAATAAACGCTCTAAACTCTGTTGGCTGGCCAACTTCCTGCAGCCAAAAAACAGCCTTTTCAGTGCAGACTTAGATGGTTCCCAAGCCAGCTCCCAACTTCAAATGCTCAAAGTGAGACCCTTTCAGGGGTTGACTTTAGCATGCAGGCCACCTTCATGTTCCCATCTGTGGAACGGGGAGAAGGTCTGTCCTCAGTGCCAGTCACCCCCTCAAAGCTCTTAGCCTTGTGAGGGCGTATTGGCAGGGAGCTCAGGGCTTGTGTTGGGGAAAACTGATAGACAACACTCAACAATGCAGTTAAAATATGTTCTCTACAAAAAGGCACCCTTATTGTGTAATGTAATACAATTAATATAATGGGCATGTAAGGCAGACATCAGGATGATGGGACTTCTGTGTGCAGACATTTGACTAATATGGTCCATGAGCAGCAGACAGACTCTGAGGTTGCCTCATGGCCTCTGCACACATGTGCCCACATCATACCCCACCCCTCCCCCATTACCCACTGTGTGTGTCATTCTGTACCATGCAATAAATCCAGGGCTGGCAGAGCCCAGCATGGTCAGTGCCTCCGACCAGTCCCTTATTGCAGGAAGGGGAGCTGGCATTCACTGAGACTACAGCATAGTGGCTATTCTGGAGCACAGGGTATATGCAGGGGCAGTTTCTAGAATGGTTTCTAGGCTATTAAGTCCTCACTTTTATGTACAATGGGGTTGTCTACAAACTTCAAACAATAGGGACAAGGTTATTTGACCACCTATATAAGAATTAGGGATTTGTTTTCTTCCTGCAACTGAAACCATGCATAAAGTGTGAAAATGCAACAGGGTTCATTTTTAATCATAAAATCATGTTGTGCCACTATAGCGGTACATCCCTATAAGCAAACCTGGTCTATCAAAAATCCAAAGATAGAAAAAATGATCAGGAAAGAATGAGAATTGCAAGGTTTGGATTTACTCAGGAGCAACCCCTTGCATGCATTCAAAAATACTTTTTTTATGTTAAAAGTTTAATTCATCCACTTCTTCTTTAGGACCACAACTATTATATAAAGCAATATATACAAGTACCCCCCACCACACACACACACACACACACACACACACACACACACACACACACACACACACATGCACACATGCACAAATTTTCTTTTTAAAGAAAAACTGATGAATAACGTCAGGTTGAACAGTATGCTCACATTCAAGAGGTTTTAGCTGGCTGGTGAACACAGCCATGCACAGAAATACTGGGTCAGCCATAGGGTTCCCGTGAGCTGGTAATTCTTGTAAATCCTGTGCCTTCAGATGCAGAGAAACAAGGCCTTTGGGGGCCTGGTATTCACACCCATTTCTTTAGATCCTTTTGTGTTTTGCTGATGGGTCGCACCTATAGATGATCTGCAATCCCTTAAGATTATTTTAGATTTTAATGATCTTTTAAGACCCACATAAATGCCCTAGACCAGCTTGATAGAGAAATGTGTATGTAAATAAACACTCATAGTTTTGCATAAAATTTCAAGGTCATTGTCCCCTTGAAATCTATTTATAGAGGCTAGATTATGAACACCTGCTTTTAAGGAATGACAGTCTTCGATCACCGTCTTAATGCCCACTTACATGTTTCCATGTCTGCACACAGGTCACCTGGTAGCACAAGGCACACCCAGCCAGCAGAACCACATGCCACAGACTGGGGAGGAAGCGAGCAGCGGCTGCTGGCTCCAGACGCTGACGCCCTGGACATCTGGTCGCCCACTGGATCTAGTGCTATCCTACCTGTCTCCTCACCATCCTCCAGGCGCACAGCCTGTAACCCCACAACCCTGCCGTGTGCCACACAGCACTCCCCGAGGGCGGGCTGGGCTGGCTGGCTGGCGCCTGGGGAGCTGTGTTGAAGGGGGAGTCATGCCTGCTGTGTGTTTTTGTGGGGGAAGATTGGACCCCGCCAGATCCCAGGTCCATCCCCACACTGTAGGGGAAGCTGCCCAGGGATGAAGAGCTGGTCAGCACTGAAGTCAGACGCCTAAAATGGGCCAGCCTTGGTTTCTGACCCCAGCTTTCCCGCCCTACGCTTTTGGGTGGGAAACAGGGAATGTGCATCTCCCCGCCCCTCGCTTCTCCACACGGGTGGCCACTGTTAATGCTCCCGAGGTTCCCCTCCTCCTTGGAGAGCCAGGGCCAGAGCAGCCCTGCTTCCCCTATGAGGCCAGGCTGGGTGCCCTCAGGTGACCCAGGGCAGAGCAGGTGCCACCAGGATCGATGGGACGAGGGGGAGAACTACCCAAAGAGGGCAAAAATGGCGTCCATTGGTTTGTTCATTGGTTTATTTATTGGCTTTCTTACTGGTTGACTTATTTATGAAGTATGTATTTATTTTACAGCAAAAAATCCGCACCCAGCTACACAATCTCTCTCTGCGACCCCTTAGAGCACAGTGTGCTAGTTCTCTTTGAAGCCACAAAAACTGGGGGGTAAATTCTCTCCCTGTGTCCAAAAACCACCCCAACCAGATTTTCAGCCAAAAATGGGGTTAGAAAGCACCAGTTAGTGAGTAAAGGCGCACAGATCTGCAGAGGCCCGGCTGTCCAAACAGAAGCTCGCGGCTCTCTCGGCCCTGCCCCCCACCCCACCGCTCCAGCAGCCCTCCTCCTCCAGGCGCCCACCGGGAGTGGCCAGTCAGCTCAGCGCCAGGCTGATCGTCTCGGAGCTAGACTCTCGTCCTACTCTGGTGCCATCTTCTTAATGCCACGTGCACCTTACAGACACCTCAGGAGCTTTAAAACAATCCATGTCTGGTCCCCTCCCTGACTCACCGGAAGACCCTCTGGTGGAAGAGTCTAGGCCCTGGCGTGTTTACAGTTTCCAGGGGATCCTAATGTGAGCCGAGGGTTGAGAAGCACTTCGGGAGCCCCTCTCCTCCGCGCCTCCCACCACCCACACCCATTATCCTTTACTTCCCAAGCTTTCTCTGGCACCGAGTGGGAAAGGCCCTGAGGAACGACCGGGTTCCCTTCCCATTCCTCCCCCCTGCACCTTCCCGTCAGCTCAGCCCGCCTGGAGAGGTGGCAGGTCCCACCCGCTGTTCCCTGAGCCGGTGCCTGCGCCCAGCCCGGGGGCCGTTCTCGGGCGACTTCCAGCTTTTCTAGAAACAGAAAGCTGCCCTTTGCCAGATTCTCCTCTACCTGAACCACCTAAGGCTCCCAAACATCAAATGTTTAAAGGGTGCTTTGGTGACATTCAGGTCTCCAAACCCCGATGCTGCCAGGGAGGCCCACACCCAGGCTTTATAACCCACGCCTTGGCCGCGTCTGCAGAGCCCCCCGAGCTGAAGGAGGGCCCACTGCTCAGGAGGAAGGAGCCCTGTTGGCCCCCCAGCCAGGCAGCAGCCAAACCCCAGATGGCTGGGAAGAGACAGCTCACCCTTCACACAAGGTCTCCACTGCTGAGCATGAGCAGGTGTGTGTGTGTGTGTGCACACATGTAATACAAACCGTCAAGACCCACGGAGAAGCACTGTGTTCATAATGGGCCCAAGGGAATGCCATCCTAGATATACACACAGAATGCTGCATAGACACTAAGCGTTAGATGTGCACACACACACACACACACACACACACACACACACACACACACACACACACACAGGAAACCTGTGAAGTGGGAAGGGTGGTTTTTGCTCTCCGGTCTCCCCTATCCGAGTACCTTCCCGGGACAAGTACTATTTCGTGTCCCCCAGCTGCCCGGCCTGTGCCCTCCTGCACTCCCAGCCCCCTGTCCCCGTGAGCCAGCATGTCCCTGCCCTGCGTCCCACGTCTCAGGATCCTACTCTCTGGTAAGTGACAGTCCAGCCAGTGGGTGCTACAGAGCTGAGCGTTACCCCTCCCAGGTGACATTTATGTGTTAATAGGGGCCACAGATCGTGCCTTAATCCGAAAGAGCAGCTCTAGTGGTGGGGTTTTCAGGCACAGTAGTGGGCCAGTAAGGGAGATTATTTTTTTATCAGGGGGCTTTTTAGAGTTCCCCAAACCATACCTATCTCTAAAATCAGCCCTTCCTAAGTGCATGAGCACATGCAAGCACACTTATCCCCAGACACTTTCTTGAATTTTGAGACACCTCCCTTAGAGTGGCCGCTCTTTAAAAACCGAAAAAAAAGAAAAAAGAACCAGCTAAATTAATTTAAACCTCACTGAATGTAGCCTATTTTCCACGGCTGCCAGCCATCTGGCCACCCCACCCCGCTCCACTTCCCTTCTGCTCCTTTTCCCCGCCGCCGGTACCGGTTGATGTGCTTGGGTCGGTCTCTGCGCTCGCCCACCCCACCCGCAGCCAACGCGTTTCCTTCCCTTCCCATTTCCCATCCGGAATTGTGCTGCTTTTCCGCGTCACCGGGACAAAGAGCAGGTTAAAAGCGTGAGCGTGTGTGAATCGCTTTGGAGAAAGAGAAGCCAGGGATTCTGCTCCCGTTTGGAGAAAAGCCCCACGAGGGAATAGAGGAAAGCTGGCTCTGCAGAGTGCCTTAAAAATGACTTTAATTAGGAAATTCTGAGTCGTCAGTCTTTAGGTATTACGTAAACTCAAACAGATGTTGCATTTCACTTCTCTGGGATTAAAAAAAAGTTAAATACAGTATGTGTTCAACAACAACAAAATGTCTTTTCTCTTTCATTGGGTCCTTAAAAGATGCGGCGCCTGGCTTTCTACAAAGGCGGGGAGAGGGCCCGGGAACGGCCACGCAGAGGGCATGTGCAGGAACCCCGGGAGGCTGCGGCAGGTTCGGTGCTGTGACACTAGGAAGGGAGAACATTCCAGACCCGCAGAGGGCGAACCTCGCCCTTCCATTCCCCTCCCCGCAGCCACTCCTGCGTTTGGTCAGTTTCTGATTTGCTTTTGCTGAAGTGATTTTTCTTTAGCTTAACACTTGCCCCCTGGGATCTGACTCAACAAGATGGTTGGAAGAGCGTGTGTTCCCAAAGGCAGCTAGGCTCCTCGCATGGTGTCTTCTCCCCCCACAGTTGCCCCTCTAAGTGGTTGGACTTTCATCTAGGCAAGAGCGGAAAGTGTGGTTGGGACGGAGGTCCTGGCGTGGCACCTGGGCTCTGGACGCCCTGGAGGTGGGAGGAACTGAGGGCCAGGCTCTCGGGCCCCGGAGCTCTCCTGCCTCTGCCCCGGGCCCGCCGCCCCCTGCTCGTCCGCTTGGGCAGCCGGAGCCTGGCCGCTAGGTGTGGGTGGCACCCAGCTCCCAGCTCTTCTCTCCCCGGGCGTTTCACTCAGGTCTGTCCTGCCCCTTCTCCTCGAGAGATGTGACCCTTCTGTGAGGTGGGCAGCTCTGAGAGGGCTGAGTCACTGATTCACACTCACTCTCTTCTCTGTCTCTCACACACACGCATGCACGTACATGAACACACACTCCTCTCAAAAGAGAGCAAGGAGACACAGATACTGAAATAGAGCACTAAACACTGCTTTCCACACCTGAACAAGTATTTCTCCATCCCGCGTGTCACGAGGCAACGGGGCTACGTTTTTAAACATCCGAGGTGGCAGCCCACTGCTGCCAGGAGCCCCAGCACAGGTTGTCACCTGGTAACAGCTTCGGGTACCGTGTTTGCTCCATCACCTCTCAAGGGAGCCGGAGGCCCTTCCAGAATCAGACCTACTTGCGCTGAAACCACCCTCCCAACAAACTTCAAGGCCTCTGCCTCACACCCAGGTCCATCCCCACTCTAGAACCTGTCCTCCCAGGCGACCTCATCACTGCTGGGGAGGAAGACACTTCCTCTGCCCCTCAAGGTTCTCCTAGCCGGTCCAAGAATCAAATGGATGTGAGATAGAGTAACAGGACAAAAAATGTTTAATCACATGCGTTTGGGGAAATGACAGACTTGGGTTCCAAAGGTCAGGGACAGTGAGGTGTATGTGGCATCCTGTACCTTGGGAAGGGGTAGGGGTCTGAGGCTTCAAAGAAAAAGGGAAGCAACTCACAGGAATATGAAAGAGTAAATGTTTGGTAAACAGATGTTTTGTGGGCCACACAGAAGCACTGGGGCACAGAGGGGAGTTTTAACAGCCAGCCACCTCCCTTCCCATCTACCACTCCTAGGCCACACTGTAATATAGCCATCTAAGGGGACGGCTCTCATCCTGGGGCAGGTCCTCTACCTAAATTCTTTTTATGCAGTTGTGGGGTGAGAGGTTCAAAATTTCTTTCTGAGTCTTTTGCACCTTGATTGTTTTCAACTCTGAGATCATCTGCACATCACATGGCACACCTGGGGGCCCCTGTGCTTGGTGCCAGCATCACTCCGCCTGCTCTGAGCCCAGGGCTGGGTCTCAGGACATCCCAACAGGAGTCCCAGGTTCAAATGCAGGTAAGACGAGGTGGCGCTCCTTCCTGGTCTCACAAAAAGGCCCGGCTCCCTTTGCAAATTGATCCACTTCTTCCAGGCCCCCTCCCTGAGAGCCCACATTGGCACACGTAAAGGAGAGCACAGGAGGGATCTACAGAGCATGCCTGTGCCAGTCACTATGGGAGAAATGGTAGGCATTCCCCAAGGACCCAAACAGACAAAAATCCACCCCTCCTGAAACTTGCATTCAAGTGGGAGGAAGATGGACAATACACATAATAAACAAGGAAACTGTGTGCTAGTTGGTCAGGAACACTCCTGAGGGAGAAAAGAACACATAAGGGGGATCAAAAGTTCTGGAAGACCTGCTCCCAGGCGATTTCCTGCCTGGACTATATGCCAAGAGGCCGCTGGCAATTGTGTTCACCAAAAACAGCAACAATACTAACAATGGTGGGCTCTTCCCTTTAATTTCTGCCTTTACAGGCATCCCGTTCCTCCTAGGTCTTGAGATCTTCACTTTATACATTCCACAACATCTCAGGTTTATCATCTCCTATCTTAAGCAACCCATGGAGACTTCATTTACTGTGGCTGAGAAAGGTTAAGTGCCTTTCCCAAGGTCACATGGCTGCTAAGTGTCTGACTGAGGATACCAATGAGGCCCTCTGGACTCCACTGTGTGATTTTTCTCAATGTGCTTCTAAAGAGCGTAAGACACGAAGCCAGGAGATCCACGACTGGGACCCAGCATCGCCATCACGAGGTGTACAAAACCTTGGAAAGTTCCCTGCAAACCTAAGATAAGACTGGATGTAAAATTACATTATAAATCATAAGGCCTGGTACCAAATGGGGTGCTCTGGGGCAGCACTGCAGGCTCCCTCAAGACTCCACTTACCTACTATCGGTGTGATTCATAGAGTAAATAAATATAATTAAGAGGAGTTATTTTTATAGCATCCACACACAACTCCCAAAGCAATCCTCACTCACGTTGGAAAAATTAAAACAGTATATATTTCTGTCTATAAATGAATTATCTGATTCAAATGGATCTAAAGCAAGCCCACTTATAAGATATTTTATAAAAGAGCATGCGTAATCACACTAAGTGTATTGCAGATGCACCTGTGCGGGGTCCTTGCTAGCTTCCAGGCACTGTGTGGAGGAAGGGCTTCCAGGTGACAGATCCCTGGGGTACAGGTGAGGCTGTGAACAATCAGTCGGGTTTATTGTCCTGTTCCAGGCCTCTGCTTCCTCTTTGTAATCTTTGTTATCTGAGCCATTGGAGGAAGCCCACCAGGGAACAGAAAGTGTCACCTTGGCCTGAAAGGCCCTGGTACTGAGCCTTCAGGCTACGCTGGTAAATAAGACTGAACAGCAGCTTCTGGGAAAGCTTAGAAGATACAAACTATAGAAGGAGAAGTACTACAGACTGAATGTGTGTCCCCCCGCCCACAGATTCACGTGTTCAGGCCTGGATCCCCGAAGCGATGGTATCTGATGGGGTCTGTAGGAGGTGATTCGGTTTGGATGAGGTAATGGGTGAGGGGCCCCATGATGGGCTTGGTGCCCCTGTGAGGGGACGAGGAGACCCCAGCTGGTTAGCTTGGGCGGGCGGGGTCTCCCTCTCTCTCTGTCCCTCTCTACCTCCCTCTGCCAGGCCAGGGAGCCGGGAAGGTGCCCTCCCTCCCGCCCGCCCCTGCCGGACTTCCAGCCTCAGAACCGTGGGCAGCCTGCTCCTGGTGCTCCTGTAGTAGTGGCCCCTGCAGGGACGAGAGACGGACTCTATTTCCCAAAATGGTTTTGAAACCAGGCTCTGTGCTTCCACAGGGGAATGTACCCACCACTGGGGAGAAAAACGTTCTGTACAAACAGAGCCGCCAGGTGTGGATGGACGGCCTCCCACTCACCCTTACGGCCAGCTCGGCGCATACGCAAGGGCGTCCTTTCCCTGCTTCTGCACCTCTTCACACAGTTCCGGGGAGTGAGACAAAACCACCCAGAGGCAGAGGTGTCCTGGTGACCCCAGGTTCAAAAGTGAAGGGAGCGGGCACGTCTCAGGCTCCCGGGGAGGACAGAGAATGAACCGAGGCAGAGGGTGGACGATCTCCAGGCGTAAATACAAAGGGCGCAGGGACACTAACATCAAACCAAACCAAACCAAAACTTCGTGTGCAGAGCCTGACAGAGACACAGAGTAACTCAAGCATGATCGGCCCCCAGAATTCTGGGATTTGTCTCTGTCAGCCCAGTGGCTCCATCCGCAGAGCATCAACTGTCCTAGTGCCACCGTCTACGCTGAAGGTGAAGGGAGCCGGTTATTTTCCTGTCACGGAGGAATGACAGAGAGACACGGGCTCCAGCCAGAGCTGCAGGGATCCTTCCTTAAGATTCTGAGAGAGTCAAATGGTATCTGGAGAGACTGTTTCTTCCTTTCCTAACACCCCTCTCGCACCCCAGAGGGGTCTGTGGGGCGGCAGCAGGCACTCGGGCTGGACACTGTCCCGGGCCGTTCTGAGTTGACCCTGGAGCTTTCTTCTGAATTCCAAAGTACTCAACTGATGGCTAGAAGGACCCCCCAAATCCCACGTCTTTAGGAAAGCCACCCCCGGAGGAGCAGAGGGACGCAGAACCTACAATGCCCACCAGGCTGCGCATTGAGGCCGCAGAGAGACGGCGGGCACCTGCTTCTCCGGAGGGCTTAGTGATGGGCGGACATCTCCTGCTCACGGAACACAGCGCTGCCTCCGGGCGGCCACCCATTGGCAGCGATGGGCAATTTAATCTGAGAGAGAAGCGAGCCAGCTCCCCAGGAGCTCAGGGCCTCTATGCCCCTGACTTCCACACTCCTCTCATTTGCTGAACACAGAGATTTCTAAGCGCTTTACATTGTATAAAATCTAGAAGTTTATGAAGTTCGTCACATACAATCCCTCACTTCATCCCACCAACAACCCTGTGGGGTGTTACTAGCCCTGATTTACATACGAAGAAAACAGAGGCTGGGGGCTGAAGGTGAATGGCAGAGCCGGGGCTTTATGGGAGTTTCCGTCTGTGGTCGTGGCTGGGAAGTGCAGAGGAGAGAAGCCCGCGTGCCACACAGTAGTGCCACTGAGGAGGTGAGAGCAGAGGTCAGGCCTGAGCCGTGAGCACTGAGGTCCAGTTGCTGCTTAGCCTCCTGACTTGCCTGAAGAGCAGCAGGAAGAGGGCCCTCCCTGCTGGTGGGCTCGGGATGGGGGGTGGGCAACGCAAGGAAGAGGCCTGGGGTCGGTCTCAGCCCAAGGGGCGACAGGCAGGGAAAGATCCAGTTTATTGCCTGTGGGTTCGGCTGCTCCTGCTGCGTCCCTGGTGTCCCTCCGTTTTCTCACCACCAGCCTTGGGGGGCGTCCTCTCAGGAACCATGGCAGGGACTGGAGCGAAGGACACAGACAGGCCGAGGGGCTGGAGGGCTCATTTCCCACCTGTTACGGTTCCAGTCATAGGTCCCCAAAGCCCTGGCTTCTGTCTCTCAGGTCTTACAGCCATCTTTCTCAACAAACGTGGGACGTGACGCAAGACTTAAGTCAGAAGACATTTGTCGGTCCCCACGGTCCCACCCCAGAACTATCCCACCCTCCAGCCGGTGCCCAGCATCCTAGAGCAGATGCAAAGCACCTGAGCAGCCTGTTGGCCCGGGGTGGGTCCCCAGCCCACCCCCATCATCCTTGGGGATGCTGGCCACTTCTTAGTCATGACTCGGATACCCAGGGCTGAGTGTCCCTTTTTATCCATGGGACTTTTTCTTCTTATGAGGTTTGTTTGCTTGTTTGTTTTTAAATTTAAAAGCCATGAAGTTACCCACCGCTCCCCACACCTTTCCTATGCCTGTGTAGACAGCGATATACCCCACATAGCCCCTTGGGCTCTGCCTAAAAATAGGGTCTCTGGCAGGTGCCTGGGCCTACAGACTCCCTAGGTAGGTGCACAGCCAAGTCCTGCACTCCAGCTCCTTCTGTGGGGCTTCTGCCTGTTTCACACACTCAGTCCTGGGCAGGCAGAGCCTCTGTGTAGATGGGGCACATCCCTCCGGGGCGGTGCTCTGTGCAGGCTTTGGGAGGTTATTATTTACAGCTCCTCCCTGTCTGCTTGCCATTCCTGGCCTGGAAGCAGGAAAGTGGGAGATGCACATGGACCTACTCTAAATTCTCGCCTCGCTGCAAAGGGAGGCTCCTGTGATTTAGGTCCCACCCTCTGGGTGGGCCGGGGCAGGGGTCTCCACAGCCCTCTAATTGTGCTTCTTGTTCCAAAGGGATCTGAGGCAGCCCTTTAGCACCATCTGATACAAGGTGGTGCATTTATGTGTAAGCAAGCCAGCCAGCAAGCCCATGGGGTGGGGGGGAGGGCCGGGGGGCATGGATTAATCCGGGAGCCTGGCAGCCCCCGGGGGCAGGCAAGCCATCCATAAAACATCAAAGGCCAGGGCCATTAGAGGAGGCAAAGCGGGATATTTTATTCATGACTGTATTTTGAAGGGGCGTGCTCATGACTCACAAATTATTCATAAGCTCCTTTCTATTTTTAAATGCAAATTACAAGGGTGTTTAAAGAGGCAGGAGTGTTATGCCCTCCTCCTGGTGCCACTCCAGTCTACTTCGGGGAAAGACTGTCCCTTTGGGGTACCCGCCTCTTCCTCGGAGTCCTGTCCACATGCAGGCATCCCACGTGCTCCCCAGGGCCTCCCCCCGGCCCCCGGAAGGCGGGTGCTGCTGCCTCTCAAGCCCGCCTTCCGACACTCATTGAACCTACAGCTCCTGGCCAGTCAGAATCAGGCGCCAGCCACCGTGACAGGGGCCTCAGCGGTCATCTCCTGCTGCGTTGATGGACTGAGCCTATGATCTGGAGATGGATGTGAGTCCCCAGGGTCCCTTGCTAACGGTGCCGAGTCCTGGGCTGAGCCCCACCTTCAGAGTCTCTGATCCAGTGTGTCCAGGGTGGGGCCTGAGAATCTGCATTTCCAGTAAGCTCCCAGGTGATACTAATGGTGCTGGTCTTGGGACCACTGGGCACCAGAAACTTTGAGAACCACTGGCCTCTGAAAACTATGGAGGCCCGGGCTTGACGAAGGCCATATGTCTGGGCAGCAGAGCTGCCCCGCCCCCAGGTCTATAGACGCCACAGCCTGCTACCCCCTGTCACACCCCTTAAGCCTTTCCCCCTTTTGAGCCTGTTCCCAGAACCTCTGGCTTGACAAAATACGGTCAGAGCAGTGACATAATTTAAATATCATGGCGGCTTTAAGAAAAATTTGCCAAGTCCTTCTCTTCAAGCCCTCTTCCCAGAATTTTCCACGTATATTGCAGAGGCATCTGTTTTATCCCTTGATCCAGCGAACACCAGTTAAGCACTTGCTATGTATCCATGGGATGGAAGAGTGTGGAGTTCCTGCCCTCAAAGAACTAGCCGGGCACAGGTTCAAATGCAAGCCGGCCAGTTTAATATATTGCAGTTCTGAGCAATGGTGGTGCTTGTGGCAACACTGAGAGGGGCACATTTGCAGCCTGGGTTGGGGAGGCGTCCCTAGGGGTCCCGAGGTGTTGCCTGGGAGCTGAGAGTGGACCGATGTGAGGAGTCAGCCTGTGGGGAGCGGTGCAGGGGAGGGAAGATGGGCTTGAGCAAAAGAACAACAATGAGAAGCAGCCCTGGCCAGGGACAGGGTTGGAAGTGGGGAACTTCCTCAGCTCTCCGGAGACAAGCCAGAAAGGGGAGGAAGGTGGAGCCATGGGCTGGGACACTGCACGGAGGGGACCCTGGGCAGCAGCCTCCACGGGATCGCGCTCTAGCAGGACGGCATGAGGACCGGGCCTGGCGGTTTCTGAAGGGACCCTGCAGCGGGCCTCGGGGAAGCCGGCTCCCCTGACGGGCTTCAGGAGGACCGTGCAGACCCCCTCGTCCTCCTCGGCCGCCCCACGTCCAGGTCAGCCCATCCTTCAGGTCCAGCTCAACCGCGTCCTCTCCCGAGAGGCCTCCCCTGCCCCCACTGACAAGCACGTTTCCCTCCTGTCCCATGAACTCCTGCCATACTGGAGCTGTGCCTCCTACCCTACATCAGACTTGCGCGTGCATTGCCATTTCCCCAACCAGACCGAGGTTCTTCAGGGCACAGGTCATACCTTCATCTTTTTAAAATCCCCGTGACTAATTTATATTATAATTGAGTATTCATTTTTGAATCAGGCACAGGGCACCTGGCATAGTGCTTAGCACACAGTAGGATCTCCAAAGATGGTGAGCAGGTGAAGGAATGAACTGAATAAGGAACTGAATGAAATCGTTTCCTAGGGCGGCCTCATCCCCAGGAAGCAGGCCGGCCACCACGCGGTGGGAATGACTACCCGGGGAGAGATGAGGCCTGGCTGGCTGCTGCTCACACACACCAGGCTCAGCAGGCCCAGGGCCTGACTGAGGCTCGCACAGGCCCAAGCCCTAAGTGAGCGGTGCAGAGCTGCCCGGCCAGAGCCCCCGGCACCAGCCGACAGGCCAGGGCTGCAGACCTGCAGATGCATCAGCGGCTGGCAGGCGCTCTCACACTCGGCAGATAATTAGCTTGGGTGCGCTGGGGACTGCGGGCGCTTGGGGAAAATAATCACAACAGGTCAAGGGCTCAGCCAAAGCAAATCAAAGTGGAATCATGTGGACAGCTGAGGTCAGGAAAGATGCTCTGGTCTTTGAAATC
Organism: Manis pentadactyla; assembly: GCF_030020395.1. Taxonomy (NCBI): domain Eukaryota; kingdom Metazoa; phylum Chordata; class Mammalia; order Pholidota; family Manidae; genus Manis; species Manis pentadactyla. Next base: position 3,424,010 of record NC_080037.1, read on the forward strand.
CCATCACAGTAATTAGGAAAGGAAGGGGGGGTGAGAAAGGGGAAGGAGGAGCGAAGAGGAACTAAAGCAGATTCCCGCCCCTGATGAAATGGGGGGCTCTGGGTGGGGGCGGACCCCGCCTGTGGAGGACAGCCAGGCTCTGCCCACTCGCAGGGGGTGGCGGATGTACAGGGCTGTCCCCAGGTGGGCCATGCTTCTTCTGCACATACACACAGACGCCCACTCACTCTGGTCTCCTGCCTCTCTGAGGCTGACCCGAAGGGAGGATTTCAAGGAGAAGGTTAAGCTTACAAGGCAGGGTTGTGCAGTCGCTGGGAACGGGGAACCACCGCAGTTATTCACTCACAAACTCAGGCAGTTATGTGTTTAGCAGCAATTATACGCCCAGGTCTGTGCCAGGCTCAGCAGGGGTGGGCAAAAAACGGTAAGACATCCCAGCCATCAGAGGCTTCTCCCTGGTTAGGGGAGAAGACTCATGCGACAGTGAGAGAGACCATGGGGCAGGCTGTGGGTCACCGTTCAGCAGTGGCCTTCCAGGGGGGGTGCGCTGGAGCACCCACCCCTGCAAGCGATAAGGAGGTGCACTGTGTGTAGAGGACTTTGAGGCGATAGACTGACCGAAGGTGGGTCTGCTCTTTATCATCATTGCCACATCTCTAAACAATATCTGAGCTACAGTATTCCTCCCCGCAGGTAAAGAGGGCTCCTACCCATATGCCCCTGCTGTTAAGATTAAGATTCTCAAGAAAGGGGAGGTTAGAGTAGGTAGAGCATTTGGGAAGAGTTCTCCAGTGAGGAGGGTCTGAGGTGGAACCCCAGTGTGTGGGAAGACTCAATCGTGGGGGACAAGCACAGGAATTCCAGGCAAGATTACACTTGTGCGTCTGCCACACTGAGGAGTTTCTACCACCAAAGACTTCCGGTTGGTTATCCGGCAGAGAAGCCTCTGGACTGGGGCTTGGCGCCCTGGGCTCCGGGAGGCACTCTAACGGGAAGTGAGGTGCTTGTCTCTGGCAGGCAGGCCCTGTGGGGTGCCTGGGGCATGTGAGAAGGGGCAGACAGCAGCAGTGGGCATGCTAGAGAGCTTTGACTGGGGTCCCAGGGCACTGAGAGGGAAGAGAAAGCATTTTAAGAAATATAAAATGGAATGCACAGCAGAGTTATTTCCTGGAATCCACCAGAACAAGTAACGAAGACAGAGCTCCCGAGAGAATCGGTCCTCCAGGCTTCGGGGTGAGGTGTCTGTTCTGGGGGCAGCTCTGTCTCTTGAGACTCAGAAGCAATGTCACACTCCTCAGCAGGGGGACCCGGAGGCAGTGCCAAGTGACGGGAGGGCTGTCAGGAAGCAGAGAGATGAGTCTAACTGTATAGTTCCAGAGGCAGAATCAGGCTCAGTGGGTAGAAATTATAGGGAGACAGATTTCAACCCAACATTAGCCTGATGTTTTCTCGCCATTAGAGACGGGCCCAAGATAGGGTACCCTGCTTGAGAGGAGGTGAGCACCTGTCACTGCTTGTGATCAAAAAGGGCGGGATGGCCACTTACTGGAGGATTGTGGGATGCGGTGACAGGCTTCCTAGCAGCGAGCTTGGACCTTGGAGATGCCTCTTTAAGTCTGAGATTCGAAATTCCGAGTCTTCTCCTTGACCACCTCTTGGATTTAAACCCACTGCTCAATATCCAGACTCGCCCAAGCCAATGTGGACGTGGTGGCAGCGTCCAGGGACACACCCTCCCCGTTAGCCCACCAGAGCCCGGCCAGCCATCACTAGGGGGAACACCAGAGAAGCACATGTTCCTGTTTCTTAACAGGCAGGGTTAATGAAAAGGATGCCGGCCTCGGAGCCAGGAGACCTGGGTACTGCTCTTAAACCTGCCCCTAACTAATTACGGAACCTTGGGCAAATCTCTGGGTCTTGCTCTCTTATCTATACCAAGATAAGAAGGTTGTTCAGAGTAGTTCTCAGGCGCTCTCCAGCTCAAAGCAACTCTCTTACCCTCGTCATACTTTATTGAGAAAGTAAGAGCAACAAGTTAAGAATCACCTCATCCATGCCCCTTGCGGGCCGTGCAGACTGCCCCCTCCTCTGTTCAGATGAAGGACCTCCGCTCCTCTCTAAAGTAAACCTCTCCACTTGGGCTCTGATCCCTGCATCCACAGGAACACTTTGGTCCTGAAATTATCCTCTCACTTTCCTGCACCGACTACTTTCCCCTCCCTGCTAGATGATTCCCATCAGCACACATGCGCACACGCACACACACACACACACACACACATATGCTGAAATAGCAACAAAATGCATCAAGCTATGGACTATGCTCAGATACTGATTGGCGGCAATCTACTCCACAAAAACACTCGTGAGACAATCAGGGAAAAATTAACTTTGATTAAATGTTTGACGATACTGAGGAATAATTTCTGAATTTTTTAAATGTTGTAGTGGTATTGTGATTGTGTGGGGTTTTTTTAAGTGACTTCCTTTAAAATAATCCAAGGGACAGGAGTAGGTGGGGTGACGAATGAAACCAGACTGGATATGCGAGGATAATCGTTGACTGAGGGATGGATACATGAGGACCCATTACACTACTGTCTCTAGTTTCATGAAGGCTGAGATTTTCCAGAATAAAAGCTATAGAGAATAAACAAATAAAGGACAAGGCTTTTAGCAGATTTCACGCACAATATGGTAGGGCCTCCCCGGGGCTGGGAGGAGAGAGGCAGGTGGGCTCTAGAGATAAGAGGATTCATTTGCAGTGGGTCAGCCCAGCAGGTAGAGAAGTAGAGGCTCTGAGTCCCAGGCCCCAGCTCCACAGCCCTGAGATCACAGGATCCCCAGGACCACTAACAGGGGGAGACCTCAAGTAGCCTACCCAACTCTCAACACACATAGTGGCCCAGAAACACCCCCATTTGCCATGCTCTACTGCTTCCTTACCTGGCCTCTTCACATGCCTTACCCCATTTCCATTACCTCACCATCCCTTTGAGATTGTTCTGATTCCCCTCCCTTTTGTCAATGAGGAAATAGAGGCTCAGAGCAGAAAAGTGACGTGCCAGAGAGAGCTAGGACTTGAACCCACATCTTTTCTCTAAAAAAGTCATGGCTTTTCCCTAGCTACACACTAACTGTGACTTCCTGGAGGATAGAAACTGTGTGTTTAATCTTTAGGTCCTGAGGGTAAGAATCATTCTGGAACATGGTAAGAGTCCCGGAAACGTTGTCTGATGAATGGGTGTGCGTTGGGCCCCATGCACACTGTAGACACTTTTTCTCTCTGACAAATGTGCCCTACAGCATTGCATTCCAGGCATCTGCTGTCTCCCCTAGTGGCTCAGTTTCCCAGTGGCCCAGATGGGCCTTCCACATTTCTGTGGCCCCTACCAGACATGGGCCAAGAAGCAGTCCGGTGAAATGGTTGGGGAAAGAGGGACAGAGATGTCCTCAGGCATGTCGTGGTAAGGATCTCCACAAGAAGACGGTACACTTGCTATTTTCTCTCGCACTGAAAGAGCACAGTTTGATTGTCGTGGAACACATAGAACCAGAATTCATTATCCACATGCTGACTTCTTAAGCTGTTGACATATATCACTTTGCTGACTTTTAGGAATTATTTTCCTCCACCATTCAAGAGTCAGGTTGGGATGCTGGCCACCCCATTTCCTCTCCGTCACTCCACAGGCCACACCCACTTCAGGGTCAGAGCCTGGGTGGGCAAGGACCCTTCTCTGGAAGAATGCCAGAATGCTCAGAGCCTATCAGTGGGTCGGCAGAGGCTAAATGGATATCTTAATTCACCGAGAACTCCAAGTGCCACGGTCCTGGCAAATGGCAAGGGTTGTCCCTCTCAGACTCTGGACAGAATCGAATGGTTAGCCATTCGGAAGTGGGGAGGGCGGGCTGGGGAGATGCAAAGATTAATTTCCTTCCCTGGCACCCTGCCAGCTGGATATGATGGCAGCTGCTGATGTATTTCAAACAGCCAGTTCCCTGCAGCGCTGGGGGTGTAGAAGCTGGGCTTTGTCAAACCCCAGGAAGCCACCAGGGTGAACCGGGAGGTGAAAGCCCAGGGCTGGCGCAGTCCGGGTGGGCACGTGCAAGGGCTTGACCCTGGCAGCTCCAGCTGTTGGCAGCTCTTGTCCAGCCCTGGCCCGAGGCCCTCCCGCCGGAGTGAAGTGTCAGAGTGTCGGCCAGAAGCAGCGCGGCACCGGAGCTACCACGCACTGAGTCAGCCCTGAACACTCCCAGAGAGTCCAGAGACACAAGGACATCAGCAGAGCTCAGACCCGCACAGGCACCGCACGCTCAGGGAGCTCAACAAACAATGGCGTGTCTGTGCGCCTCTGACCCTCTCCTGACATGCCCGTGGGGTCTGCCCGGGATTTGGTGCTTTGACTGAGACAGTGACCAAACGGGCAGGCTGACCTCTAACTGCATCCCTCCGAGCACACATCTTCCACCAAGGACCTGGGGCAAAGGCGCCCCTGAACCCCCTCCATACCACTAAGAAGGAACCTACAGGGAGATGGAGTTGGGGCTTAATGGAGAACCCCTCAAATTAGCTTCTAGTTCAGCCCCTTGAGGAAGTGCCAGGTTCCTAGGGAGTGAAGGGCTGTGATGCATAGCGACACAAATGAAGATTTCCAGCACTTGAGGATCTGAGAGCTCTGTTGACATTGACAGGAACATGCTCTTCCCCTTCCTCCCACCTCCCCTTGCAGGAGGAGCAGAGCAGGAGCAGAGAGACTGCTGGGAGAACAGGAGCCACAGCTGTTGGCCTTCCGCCATCCGAGCCCAACCTGGGAGCTGTTCGCTGCCAGCCTAGCTGGACTGCGTGGGGATGCTCGGAACCAGGACCTGCTTCCACCCACATTAAAAGGCCTTTCCAGGTTGTAGTTCTGGGTCCTCTTTGCTCCCGTCAAGGAGACCCAACTGCAATGTAGTCAACACACGGGAAACGTTTTCCTCATTAATGCACAGGCCCCAGTGTTCCTGCCCATTCCCGGGGGGCCTCTCAAGTGTTCCAGAAACCAAACCAGAGAGATGCCCAAAGGCACCCAGGCACTCAACCCCACCATGCAGTCACTCACAGGCACCCAAGTTCCACCTCCAAGTAATGAAAGCAAGCTTTGGGGGGCCACTTTTGGAGTCAGATGTGTGGCTTCACTCCACAGTCCTCAACACGGGCCCTGGGCTCCCAGGGAATCGTCTCTGGACCCAAACTCAAAGTGTGCTGGGCCTGCATTTTCTCGGAAGAGGGCTCATTACTTTCAGCAGGTTCTCCAAAGGCAGTGTGTCCCATAAAAGGGTAGAAACGGGTGATCTATAGGCAGAAACTGGTTGGTTTACGAACAGGCGCAATGGTCTGGCCTCTTGCCCAAGTACAGGCTGACGCTGTGACCTTAGACATGGAGGAAAAACAGATTAGAAGTAGTTCCCCAGATTTTCACCACCTTGGCAATTCATCAAAACTGCTACACCAGACCTCCCTACAAGAAGCTCCCATGTTTGTCCCATGGGCCAGGCTATTACAAAAGCTGGTGGCTTCATATCTGCATTGCAAATAAGTCTTTAGTGTTGACATTTCATTTCGTCTTGAAAGGCCCATAATATTTTTCTCTATTTTGGGTGGGGTTAATGACTCCCAACCAGAAACTAGTAGATATTCATGTATTCAAAGTATAATGCACGCTCAATAGCTATAGTTTGCATGAAAACATAAACGAAGGAGTGAATTTGAGGACAGGTTTTCACTGAACCACAGCAACACACATTCAAGTGTTCTAGATAATTATAAAGTTTAAACGCTTTGCTTTTTAAATTAAATACTCATATGATACTCATCATGTATTCATCCATTCAACAAATGTTTGTTCAATACCTCATTTAATTCCCAGCTAAAACTCATGGCAGGAAGCCTGGGACCAGGTCATATACAGCTTCGCATCTCCAATGTCTTCCATATGAAATACTCAATGAATATTCGTAGGGGAAAACAGGACTTCTGGGTGTCTTTTTTATTCAAGGAAGTGCCATATACATTCAATCTAAGAATCTGATGTATGCACCTACTTCTGGAAATAAGAGTAAAATTTTAGCAAAGAGGGATATTTGGGGGCCCTTTGGATACTGTAGCATCTGGAGACGTGGAAAATTGTAGCAATCCATTCACATATTAATTTAACACTTATTTGTTAAGCACCCATTGCTCTGTAACCGCCAAGGATACAGAGATGAGTCTGACCACTGCCAGATGATACACAATCTCACCAAAGTGCAATCGATTGAGAGAGAAGGTAGGGGGAGGTCAGCCAGCATGACCCAGGGAGGAGGTGGGGCGCCTGGCAAGTCCTGGTGTGGAACAATTACCCACAGGAGTGAAGTGTAAAGAAGATAAAACAATGAAAGGGCCCAGGGCCCAGGCAAAGGGCAGGAGGGGTGCCGTCCTGGGACACTCCTGGGACATCGGGCTCCAGCCTGGAAGACCCCCCTGTCACAGCTCTTCAGACAACTAAGACACCGGGCAGTCGGACCCGCTGCCTCCCTGGGTCTGTTGAAGGCCTAGAGTAGTTTGAAAGGAGCAACTAAAACACCTTGGTCTGCTTTACCTCTGCCTGCCTCCCCCTTTCTTTCCCAACAATAACGTCCATAGTGAGCGCTGAGAAGGGGCTTGATGGGAACTTTCTTGAAGAGGGATAAAGCACAGGTGAGGCCTAAAGGTGTGAGATGGTGTGGTCCATCGGGGGCCTGAAGGAAGCGCGAAGAGAGGAGCGGGCAGGCAGGCTGGGGAGGCAGGCAGGGGCCGAGCCTGCACAGCCTTCGGGCCACATAAGGAATTTGTCCCAAATCCCAAGGACAAAGGGTTGGGGCTGAGCTGGGACACGACATCGCTCATATCTGCACTTGTGCGGCAGCCGTCCAGCTGCGGAGCTTCTCATCACGAAGTCCTTGTCCAGCTGCAGCGATGGCGACCCAGGCGGGGGGCTGGCAAAGGTAAAGAAGTAGGTGAATTCAGGAAATATTTAGGACACAGAATCCCAAGAGCCTGATGATTCTTAAAGCCTTCATGGAGCTCCTGCCATATGCCAGGCAGGAACTATTTTATTTACTTCCCTCACAAGCCTCTTGGACTGTTTCTATTATTATCTCCATTTTTAAAAAAGCAACTGAGATATTAAGTGGAGAAAACTTGTGAATGGCAGAGCTGAGATTCAGGCCGGGTACTCTAGTGCCATCCCCCTGTCGTTCCTTCCCAGTGGTGGTACCATACCATGTGGGTGTCCGTCGTGGGCAACAGGGAGAATAGCGTGCCACTGACTGAGGCAGAAACAGGAGGATTCGTGAATTTGGGTGGGAAGGAAGTTGTGAGTTGAGTTTTGCACACACCTGCAGGACACCCAGATGAAAATGAGCTGTGGGCAGCCTGGAGCTCGGGAGACAGGTCTGGCAGGGGGCAGGGTGAATGGATCTGAGAGTTCTCAGCAAAAAAGTAGCAGTCACGTTTCACAGGCTTCTTCCTTGACAATGGTGCTGAGTTTGGGGGCAGCTCAATGCGTTTAAGGTGCAGAGGAAGTAGGAAGATGTCAGTAGCAATGATCCCAGCTGGGTCAGGGCATGAGGTGCTCCAGGAAAATCTCCTATTAGCCTCATCCATCACTGCCCCCAGGTCATGCCCACCGGCCAGTCAAAGGTCATGATGTCAGAACCCCAGTCTTCCAGGCAGCCTTTTGGTACCTGTGCCAGGCCTGTGCCACAGAAGCTACTTTAATACTGATTAACTCCTTCTTAAAAGAGTCACATTTCCACGCCACCTGCCGCAACGGTAACAGACAGATAACGTGCTGTGTCATTAACACATCCCTGTCTATTTAAAAACCTCCAGAGAAGCGAGCAGACGAGACTTGGAGTTAGCTCAGCGGTGGGGATTGCTGCTCGGCTAATTACAAACAACATTCTCAGAACTCCAAAAGAGACCGAGGCAGGGACAGCCCCTGTCTGCTCTGAGCAGCCAGGGGTACCTGATGGAACACACACGCTCAGCCCCCAAACAGAGGAGGGCAAGAGGGAATGTGACACCCTGGCACAACTGTGGACCCAGAAATAGAACCTCATCTTCCAGACCGTGTGCCAGCCAGCCCCCAAGGACCCTCACCTCCAGGTCTCTGGGTCCCTGTGTGGCCAACACAATAGAGCAGAAATGTATGATTTTCTGGGCTATTGGGTAAACGATGTTGCAGATTCCACTTGGGTCTCTTGGATTACTCAAGCAGCCCTGTGGAGATGCCCATGTGGTCTGGAATTCACACACACACACACACACACACACACCTGCCAGCCAATAGTCAGCCAGCACCAACATGCCAGCCATGTGAGCAAGACATATAGAAGGCGAGTGTTCCACCTCCGTCAAGCCTTCGGATGATGTAGCCACAGCCGACATCCGACTGGAACGTTATAGGAGATACCTGAGCCAGAAGCTCCCGATCAAGCAGCTCCCAAACTCCTGACCGACTGTAACTGCTGGATAATAAATGATTATTGTTTTTTTTCAAGCCACTGAGTCTTGGTGTGATTTGTTACATTAACTAATATGCTTGATGCAAGACTGGGTCCAGGTAGACAAAGGAATAACATTAACTGAGCCCTCAGTATACCTCAGGGACTCACACACATCAGGTCATTTAATCCTCACAACACGTCTACAAAGTGGGTATGAGCCCCATGGGAAAACCGAGTCACCAAGTATACAGGCTGCAGAGCCTGCCTCGTCCCACAGCTAGGAGAGGCAGGCCCAGGGTTCAAATCCTGACCGGCCTGCCCTCCAAGCTCCAGCTATTTCTATCAGTGTTCTGCCTCCCTGGAAATCAGCAGCCCAGACACTAGTTCTAGTTCCTCTGCTGAAAAGCTCAGTAATTTGGGGAAGTTGTTCGTTTTCCCTAGCTTCATTTTCTCTCTTATAAAGTAGCAGGTGGTGGGGCGCAATTAGAGTCTTGAGCCTCGAAGGTCCCAATTAACACCAGTGTCCTTTGACCCTGTGGCTCCATCTCTTTATACGACCTTCCTTCTAGGACACGGTGTTCTCAAGGACTTCCCTTGGGCTCTGGCTGTTCCCTATCTCCTCATGAGGAGTTGGCTTCAGTTGTATTAAGAGGGTCTTATGTTAACCTTGAGAAATTTCTGGAAGTTCTGAGAAACTGGAGCTGCCAAGAAAACATAAGAAACTTCCTTCCCTTCAGGCTTTTCAAAATAACATTACTATCTGTCTAGGAGCTCTTAGGCTGACTGAACAAATCAGGAAGAAATACAGCTAAGTTGAAAAGAAACCCAGCGATGAGCTTTTAGTAGTGTCGGTCGTACACGTAGCAAGTCTCTCAAGGAGAATTAGTGGATGAGTAAATGAATAATGGGCCTTTCTCCTGTGTCAAGGGGAATGAGTTCTGTGGCACTGGCCATGTCACTTAACCATCCACTATCATAATTATAAAACACAATAATGCATATCAATTTTGGCAAAATGTCTGGAAGAGAGAATGTGCCTAATAAAAGACAAGTGGCTGTATTAATTCAGCAGGGATGAAGGACATTTGTTCAGGACCACTGACCGCTGGTCTGCAGGTGGCTTCTGCTTCCATGAACCCTTGAGAAGCACTGGCGTCTGTGGAAAGGGAATTCTGGAGGGAGAAGGCCAGATGGCCGACTCCACAATCCCTCCCACCATCCTCCGGCTGCTTCGTCTTGGCCTCGCGGCACGTCCCTCCTGGGCCTCTCTGCACCAGCTCTCACTTCTGCTATGTCCATCCCCGGAGTCCACCCATGAGCCCACTGCCCAGGGCGTTTAAGTGCCATCCCCTCCCAGCCTGAGGTTGGGAAATCTACTTTACCTGGCTGGTGGCCACTTGAGGACTTTCCCTTCACAAAAGGGACTTTTAGCCCCACTGACAGTATAGTGTAGCAGACACCTACCTAAGTCTCCCGGGGGAGCCCCAAGCAGGAACTGCCCAGGCCCCCACCTCCTGCCTGTGTGCAGGTCAGACCCTCTACGCCACCCGCTCAGAAGGTTGATTGCTGCAGCTCAGTTCATACAGAGACTTTTCCAAGCGTATTAGACCCAGCGTGGGTGTTTCTCTAGGAGGCAGGCCTGAGAGGCACTAACTCCATTCTGACTCTGAAGATGCCATAAATGCTTTCTTATCACTCAGCCAGCACAGGAAAGAGGCTGTGGGGCAAGGACAGCGCCCTGGCATCACCGACATCGAGTGTATGTAGTCCAGCAGGAGGTCTGCCAGGCCTCCTCGGGGGCTGCTGATGGGCTAACTCAGTTACAGCCTCTCATTTCATTAGGGAGAGGAGACCATAATTACATCTTAAAGCCCATAAGTAAAGGGTCATAATACTTAAATAAGTGCAGAGGGCTCCAGAACATGCAATAATACAATCAGGCCAGACCCAGGGAGAAAACAGATCATTGGAGCAAAGATGACCCTTATTTTTCACCAGTCCTCGAAAAGATGGCCAGGGAGAGGACCTGTTTCCCAGGCAGCCGTTTGGCCCTAAAGAGCAAGCTATTTCCCTCCCTATCTCCCCGCCTAAAGAACACCATGAACATCAGCACAATTAATAAGAACAAGCAAACAATAGCAGGAAAACCCAGTCTCACTTTAGCCAGAAACCTCCTACCCCACTTAGGGGGCCAGCATGCCCAGGCAGGGATTCAAGTCACCCCTTCAGGTCAGCATGCCCGTTACCATTCACAAAGGTCTGTCCGCTGCCCCAGCTCATGTAATTTGTCCTGACCACAGTGCTTGGCCCCATTTCCCAGGTGCAGGGAATAAACTTGGAGCTGCTTGGTTCCACATTTACTGAGCACCTGCTCCCTACAAGGCTGTGTGGCAGGTGTGGGGAGGGGTCCCACAGGTGACTTGCCACAGTCACGGATCCAGGACCTCACAGGGCTGGCACCTGGCCTTGCTCTTCCACCAGGAGTCCAGGTCTGCCTGTAACCTTGAAGCTGGGCCCACAGAACCAGAACCAGCCCCTCTGACCAGGCGGGGGGAAGGCCCGGGGTGTTTATCACTAGGCACCCATTTGGCATCCTGCAGCATGGATCCCCTGTTTTGAAAAGATCTGTCTTCAACTGTTTAAATGAGATTTCTTTTAAACTAAGTCATTTATTCTTTATTTTTTTGCTCATAAGAAGGATGAGAAGCCTGGAAAGATGAATGAAAATGTTATAAAAGAAAATGAGAAAGTCCCATCATGTGAGCATCTGGACTTTACAGTGTTCTACATAACAAAGCTATCTGCCTTCCCTTATAAATGGCTTTTGGTGCCTGGAATTTTCTGGTCCAGGGACCAATATTTTCTATGAAGAATAATTCAATACAACAAAAGCTATGTCTTGTCACCAGTCATTCTGTTATATCAATGGAATCATCTCTTAGGGGTTTGTCTGACTTAACTAGACCATAAATTCCTCAAGGCAGCAATTATGCCTAACACAGTACCTGACAAATATTTGGAGCTCAATTGCTGTTCATTAAACATAAATGATCTCTGTATTTTAGGTGTATTCCAGTTACGGAACATGCTCTGGAAGTTAGATTTTCTACATGCAAGAGAGTTTTCCAGATAAGTCTGAAATATTGCTTTATGCACCAAAACTGGTCACACAGAACTTTCTTTAATGTGCTCAGGTGGGATTCCCATCCCTGCCTCTGTGCTCCTACTTGTTTTATTTTTACCCTCATTATTACACTGGGTTGCAGTGATGAGTTTACGTACCTTAGGCACAGATGTAACTTACATGCTGACAAGTATGACCCTTTTGTATATATGTCTCTCCCACCAAACTGTGGGCCCCCATCTCTGCTTCCTTTTCATGGGGCCTGGCACAGAGAATGTAAGGGAAAGGAGAGAGGGAGGGGCAAAGAACTGAACTGCTGAGACAATAAATCTATGTAACCAACCTATGTAAATACATCTCTCTCAGAAACTGATAGAACAAGCAAACAAAAATTAGTGAGAATACAGAACATTTGAACAGCACGTGTAACAAGCCACCTAACTAACAGACCTAACCTGACGTATTTAGAACACTGCACCCAGCAACTGAAAATTACACACTCGTTTTTCAACACACTCAGGGCACTTACAAAAACTAACCATATGTGGAGCCGTAAAACGGGTCTCAACACATTTCCAAGGAGAGAAATCAAACAGTCTCTTTAACTACAATGCAATTAAGCCAGATATCAATAAGGAAAAGATTACCAGAAGTCTCCATATGTTTAGAAATGAAGAACTATGCCATCTAAATAACTAATGAAGAAATGAAATCACTAGGAAAATTAGAAGAGGGTTGAAATAACAGTAAAAATACAGCATATCAAACTTCTGGGATTCAACTGAATGATCGAGGTATCAGGAAAGCAGCTAGAAATCAGTGAATTCTCAATCATCTATGCAGTTGCAACTTTCCACCTCAAACAGCCTTTTCTGGTCCAGTGTCCTGAGCCAGACCCCCAGTCTGAGGGATGGACTTTTCTGCTCTCCTGGGCGGGATCCCCCACTTCTAGACCCGGCCCTGCCTTCAGAGGCAGTGCATTCTCAAGCAACTTCTGAGACAAGGTGCATGCGGGGTATGTTTCCCAGTCCTTATGCAAATAATTCTACCTTCACGTTTGACTATTCGCTTGTCTAGGAATAGCACTTCAGGTTAAAATTCATTCTCCAGGGATGTGATGTCCCCAATTGCTGGTGAGGTGGAAGATGCCCTGCTCATGTTACTGCCTTGTGTACCTTCTGTGTTTGTTTGCTTTCTCTTTGGAAGCTTTTAGGAGCATCCTTCAGTTTTGAGTTTCACCACAATATGTCCAGAGTTGAGTCTTTTTGCATTGATTGCGCTGAGAAGGTGGCGGCTCTTTTGACGTGAAAATTTTGCTCTTTGACTCAAAGAATTTTCTTCTATTATCTCTCTGACAATTTCCTTTCCTGCAATTGATGTGCATTCTTTTTGTAGGACTTCTATTAGTCAGATACTGAGCTTTCTACATGGATCCGCCATGAGGTTCATTTAATTTCTTTAACGATTATTTCCGTTTTTTATTTTCATTTGCTTGGTGCTTTGCCTGAGTTCAGGGAATGCGTGCCTTGATGCCAGGCGGTCAGTGCGGGGAGGGAGGGGGGCTGACCGCTCCACACGCGGTCGCAGCGGCGTCCCTCTGCACGGCCCCACGCGCCATGGCCCCTCCGTTAGCCTGGGTCCCCGTTCTAATGCCTGTTGGCATCCACGTTTTCTCCTTCTTTGTAGCCCCTCCTGTCCTTTGCACCAGGTACCACACTCCCACATGTTTCCCATCATTCAGAATGCATTGAAATCTCTCATTCTCTTCACTGTAGAGAGAGTATAACTTTTTTGTGATCTTACTATCATTTCAAGGGGCCTTGGGGGAGAAGGGATAAATCTATGTACTCGGTCTCCGTCTTTACTTGGAAGCTCAGCTCCTGCTTCCTCCCCTGTTCGTCCGCTACAGGGCAGTGAACAAAGAGCCGCCATGGGCTTCTCCATCTCTAACTTTAACGCCTGACACAAATACGGCCAACCGGCAGGCCTTAACGTTGGCTGACGTGGGTAGAGCTGCCTCGTGCATGTTATGCATATTCAGTCCCCCAAAGAGAACGGCCAAGCCCTTAAGGAATCCTATGAAGATGTGCCTGAGTCTCCAAAGCAAAGTCAGGGTAAACTTTGTGGCAGACTCCAGCGCACTGCTGAGGAGATGTAAGTGGGTATTTTGAATCTCGATGATCCTGAGGGACCCGGGACTTAAGGTTCACCTAGGACTCCGCTGACTCCCCAGCTCCTAGTAGACTGGGCTCCACATTCCAGAAAGCCCTGCAAACGCTGCTTTCTTTTCTGTGATGAATGAAGGTAGAAGGAACGTCACCTATCTCAGTCCTGGAAAGAGCAGGCATTTTGCAACTTGAAACAAGGATAGCTGATTCCTCAGAGTGAATAACTGCTGAGTACCACCCCCAAATGTTGCTTTTATTTTATTTGAGCTGATAAGGCCTCAAGATGTTGATCAGTGAATCAGGAGGTTTCCCTCTTATCAATGATTTTAGAAGCTGCCTGATAGCTGATGAAAGAGTGTAATTCACAGAGGATTGATTTCTCTAGGTATTGACAAGGAAGCCGCCGTCTGGCTCCCCAGAAAGAATGACGGCTCATTTTTCTGTGTTTGGCTGAGCTGACCAGTCACTGGGAGAGCCAGGGGACAGCTCCGATTGAAAGGTCAGTCTGGCAGGGTGTGCTTAACTCCGGGAGGAGAGAGAGGATAAATCTCTGAATGCCCTGAGATAATAAAAGCCCGGTGAAAAGACAAATTAAGCCACAGGCGTCAGAATCTGCCGCCAGGGTCACTGCGGCACAGATGCTCCGTGGCAGAGGGGAGGAAGCAAGGGCTTCGGGTAGCTGCACAGGTCACTCTGACTCTGCTACTTTTCAGCCCTCTGATCTTGGGGAGGTTTTTTGCCCTCTGAGGGCTACATTTCCCTTATAAGATCATTAGAGGAAATTAAGTGAGTGAATGTCAGAGAGCCTGTCCAGCGGCCAGTGCATAGTCGTTGCTCAGGAAAATGCTGGCTCTGCCTGGGTTCCCGCCCACGGAGCCTCTCTGTGGGGCTCCACAGACAGACCCCTAGGTCGGCCGCCTCCCCGCAGATCGCCGCTCTGCTCGGGCGGTGGAAACAGATCCAGCTCCGCTTCCCCATTTGCAGGCACCCCTCCTCCTACTCTCCCCCTGATCTTCCTTCCCCCCACCCCCCCGCCACCGGCTCCTCTTCCCCACCAAGTCCCCGGCCAGGCCACGCAGTAAGGAAGGACATGGAGAGCCGAGACGTGCAGAGGGAAGGGAGACTGCGATCACACTGCCCCCTGGTCCCCACTCTTTGCTTCTCTCCCGTCGCCCAGGGCATCTCCTCTATGCCCTTTCCTGGTGCATGGTTTCCGATCCTCTCTCGCCATCCCGGGCATCTCTTCCCTGGAACACATATCCAATGGCCACTCGATGCCTCCGCGTCTGTGTCCACAAGCTGTTCAAGCTCAAATCTTTTAAACCAAACCCATCATCCCCCCAACCTGCCTGCCTGGCCCTGCGACCCCCTTGCCCTCCGGGACGGCCCATGCAGGTGGCAGCACTGCTCTCCACAAGGGTGACCAGCCAGAGGCCAAGGCCTTTCCCCTTCTTCACTCCCATCAAGCCCTCCTGCCTCCTATGACTCACGTGTTAGGACCCCTGCAACCTGCTCTCCGAATCCCATTTTTCCCTGATGGTTCCTGGCTCTGGATTCGGGACCTGTGCGCTAAGGCGACTTCCTCCACTTTGACCTCTAGGTTGTTAGTATTCTTTCAGCAGGGATCAACCCCTCCTTAATCTTTGAATTTAAAAATCATGGCTGTTGTTGGTTTTTTTGTTGATGTTCCCTTTTATTTTTAAGGTTGTATGACTCTCCTTAAGTATTATTTTTTACATAAGATCGATGCCCATCTCCTGTAGCAGTTTTACTCCAAAGAAGTTCCTTCTCTGCGCATTCTGCCTGTCGCTGCCTCTGTGGCTGCAGGGAATCCCTGGGCTCGTTGCCTTCTCCCATGGGAGCTCTTGGTTT
This sequence comes from Manis pentadactyla, assembly GCF_030020395.1. Taxonomy (NCBI): domain Eukaryota; kingdom Metazoa; phylum Chordata; class Mammalia; order Pholidota; family Manidae; genus Manis; species Manis pentadactyla. Next base: position 3,439,685 of record NC_080037.1, read on the forward strand.
ATTCTGTTTTGGAACCCAGTTCGAGCGACCAAGGATGGTAATGAACTCGGGAGCTTCGGAAAACGCAGCAGCCTCTGAGCTGGGTGACAGGCTGTCTGTCCCCTGGTGGACCCCCTGGAGGAAGTGTCTGCAGCCATGCCCCCAGCTCTCGGGATGCACGAACCCTGTGCATGCCGTGGTAAGCGCCCTGGGAGCTGGCAAGCCAGCGGGCGTGCCTAGGATCACAGGGGCTGGCCCTGGCCTGCCACACCACTGGATCTCTGTGGCTCAAACTCCCCGTAGTAATTCTCCTTTTTGCCCCATGGCTTTTCTCCTGTCTCCAGGCTCCTGTTTGCCCAGGAGGCCAAAGACTACCCCCAGTACACTGCACCTCTAGCTGGTAGTTGAACTGGAGCTAGGGCAGAAAGGCAATAGGAGACTTGCTCCCCACCCATATTCCCAGAATTCCCTCTACCTCTCTCCTATCCAGTGTCATTTTCCTAGACCAGGCATCATCCTCTATTGCCTGAACCACTGCTTCCTAAATGTTACCACTGCTGTCTTCCTACATTATATCCTCTCCACTGTATCTAGGTAGTTCTTCAACAAATAAACAAAGATCTGTTCATCTTATTCTCCTACTAAAAATTGCTCAGTGACTTCCCAGGGCCCTTGCAATAAAGACCAACACCTCTGACATAACCTATCAGGCTCTGAATAATCTGGCTTTGTTGGAAGGCCATCCAGTCAGGAGCAAGGGAAGCAGGTGTATGGAGGGGTCTCTTTCCAAGGAAGAGGAACAATGGCTGCAGAATCAGAATACCTGGGTTCTGACCTTATTTCCTCCATTTGCCAAGTGAGTGTCATTGACCAAACCACTTCATCTCCCTGGACTTCTGCCTCCACATCGGAGACATGGTGGGGAAGCCTCCCCTGCCTGCCTCACAGAGTTTTGGGGTGCCTGATGAGAAAATGTTTGGCAATGTATGTCTTGTAAATGGCCCAATAGAATCAAAATTGAGCTCCCTTAATGAGCAGTGTGATTTGAGAGAAGCTGCAAACATGAAACATGACTTCCACCAGCCTGTCCCAGATGCCTGCACCTCCACCGTGAAAGCTGCTCCCTTGCGCTGAGGCAGTGCCACCCGGCAAGCCGCTGTGCAGATGCAAATGACACAGGAGACGGAAGGGGCGGGGTGGGGCAGGGGGCTGCTGTGGAGGGTTCTCGCAGGATTGCTGCTGAGATTGGCTAATTCTCTGGGGTTAGGAGATAGGAGAGGTAAGGTTTTGTGAGTGACAGAAGGGAGGGGAGGTCCCAGGTGCTACCTAGAGAGGGCGACTAGGAGAACACAGCACTGGACACCAGGCTGGGGGCGGGGCCAGCACCTGCCCCTGAGCAGGGCTCCCCTTCCTCCTGATGGGATTTGGGACGTGCTTCTTCCTCTCAGACAATGGCCTTGCTTCCCAAAGGGCAAAATATTTCGTGTATGAAGGACAAAACTGAGAAGAAAGTCCATTCCAATCCCTTGCTTCCCCGCAGCCAAGAATGCTGTATAATATTTTATTCTCATATTTCATTTAGTCTAAGATACCATCAGTTATAGGGTACCCTGACTGTAGGTAATAATATTAAGAAAGAAAAATTGTTTCCAGTTCAAACCATGACATTATATAGATTATAAAACAGCTTACCCTAATTTCAGAGATGACAAATGTGGAAAAAAACGCACATCTTAAAATCCACAAAGTATAACATCTATACACGGATTGGGTCAATACGTCTAGTCTGCGGCCACTGTTTGATGTAATACCGTCCGTCTGCGAGAACAGGATCACGGTTCTGAAACTTCCCATATCCTCAGAGCAGGAAACAGTTAGTTGCTGTCAAAGACTTTTTGATAATGATCATGGTGATGCAATCTTAGGTTTCAGCTTCTCCCAGGGTAAAATGGAGGAAATCCTATAGACAGGACAGAGCTAAAGGATTTTTTTTACAGGATATAAATGGTTTTAGTCCCAGCCATAAAAAAATTAATTTGTTTCTACACCCAGGCTCAGAGCCTAGCTGCAAACTAAAGAGCCCTCCAGGACCCCAGGTGACGTCCTGCAGGGACCCCCTCAGTCCTAGGCCCCAGAGACGCCTCACCATCACCCTGAGGAGGCAGCCCTCCCTCCGAGGGACCCCAGGTGCCACGGAGACACTGAATTCGTCTAGTCCCATTACATAGCGAACACGCACCCAGCACCAGGTAATATTATTTGAAGTGAAGAAAGGAAGTCTCTGCCCCACCCTTCATGGAAATCTCAAAATAGAGAATAGGGTCGCAACACATGGTGAGCCAGGGTATCCCCTGGAAAAAGCCCACAGGATCCACATGCCAATATGGTGGTGGGGGTGGAGGGACGTGGGGGAGAGAACGCATCATTACGTTGGTGAGTTCCCCATCATCCAGGTTCTCCCGGGGCCGGAAACACGACCTGTCCATACAGCGAGAGCAGAGCCACGTCGCAGGGTCAGACTCACATCAAACAGGGCCGATGCATGAAATCGGAAAGTAAGTCAGTTCATGTCCAAGAGGAATTAGAACAGCTCTGGGGGTTGCAGGCCCCCGTCCCCGCACCCTGTCAGCAGGCGTGTGCGAGAAGCCACATCACAGCTGGCATCACTCGGGAAGCAGGTAAGAGGAAGGCGAAGGATGGATCAGATGCTCAGTGGCACGGGCCAAGGTCACCTCTGGGCACCTACCTCCACAATAGGGTCTTACCCACTTGACTGGCACTCCACTGGCTGCAGCCCTTTCTTCCATCTCCAGCTTAGACACAGCCTTGCTCACTGGGATCAGGACAAGCGAGCTTCCGTGGTGCTGCTTGCATGGACGCTGCTTTAAAATCTGCCTTTTACTGTTATTCTGAGGCCGCCCAGCTCTCCCTTCCACACACATGCAAATCGTTTCCAGCAGGGCTCACGCCAGCCTGAGAGCCAGTCTCTCTGAGTCACATTCATTTCACCACTCATTCAATGATCAGTATGGAACGAATACTACGTGCCAGGATTCCAGGCCCCCTGGTAGGCACCAGGGGCGGGAGAGAGGGCAGGTGAGGGAAGCAGTAGGTGGAGGAGTGCAGAACGGGAGCGCAGAGGGGAGAGATGCGCCAGGAAGCCGATGGAGAACTGCCCGGCGAAGGCTGAGGGCCAGTAAACAAGGGGGGAAGGCAGGCAGAGAAACTGGTGTGCAGCTCAGCAGTTCCTGCAGGAAGAGGAAGCTCTGAAATGGAGCCAGCCCTTCCCAGCGCTCCTGTATCTCAAACATCACAGCGTAAGTCCAGCCTTGTGCTCTGCCCCCTCGACCCAGCCCGCAGGGCTCTGTCCCTGGTATGTGGGAGTCAGATTCTGCAGCAACTTTAGCACAGAGCCCCTGTCTCCTTGGGGGGCCAGCATGTCCTCCACTGCACGGGGCTGGCACCTGGCCCTGGGGATTGGTCTGGTTGCTGGGAGAGGCAGATTCTCAGGGAAACAAGCATCGCCTTGTAAGACACCTGCTCCAGCGGAAGCCTCCGCATGGTCTTCAGAATCTTGCCAACACGGGGAACAGGCCGCTTCTGGGGGCCCAGCAGCTCCAGGGAAATCTGTCAGGTTCTGGGGCCTCAAGGGCAGCAGCCGCTCATGTAGCCCCAGCTCGGGTCTCAGGGTCCCATGCCTTCTCCATTAGGGCCCTGGCTCTGGCTAGGAGAACTGCCAGGCTAGAATCCATCCTTCTCTGAGGATCTGATCCTCCCTCAGCTGAGGACCGAGCCTGGCCCTCCGCCTCCCTGGCCCCACTGCGGAGAGCAGGCCTCCCTACCTGCTGCCAGCCAGGCCCTCCGGCTCTCACACTGCGCCCCACGTCGGTGATTAGTCCCAGCCTGAGCCCGCCTCGTCTCTCCTGAATGGATCAGTGGCATTCAGCGACTGCCACCATTTCCACAGTCACCTTAGTTACCATTTCCCGCAAACCTCTCTATTGCTCCAGGCATCGCCCCCGCCAGGACACCCCCTTCCTCTGGCGGCCTCTCCCAGTCCTACCAGCCGCTGTCCCTCCCGCACCTGCTGCCGCCTTGAGGTGCTCATTGCCTGGCGACCGGTGAGCAGGTCTCCAACATCACATCCTAGTATCTTCTTCCCAGGACCACCCCTGATACCAACCAACTGTCCTGGCTTAGGTTTCTGGGAAAGAGGCTAAGACGGCCAGTCGTGTGCAGAGGGCTAACTGGAAATCTGTCTCAGGAATCAGCTGTGAGAAAGAGGACGGCAGGGTGGGCAGAGGGAGGCTGTGCTCAAAGCCCCAGCCAGTCCTATGGGGGCTCTGAAGGTTGGGCCCAGGCTGAAGGGGTGCTGAGCCTTTGTACCCCAAACCAGCTGGTCATCGGGAAGGGGCATGATTGTGGGGAGGTGGCCCCCTGTGGCCCAGGGCGGCCAAACCTCAGCAGGAGCTGCAGCAGCTGCAGACACTTCCAGCAGCCGAGGCTGAGCACACTGACCCCAAGAAGGGGCTCTGGTGGGGCCCCCGGTCCGCCACCATGGGCATGGGACCAGTCACGAGAAGGCAGCAGGAAGTCAAAAGGGAGAGGGGTCGGAGAAGGAGGAGAGGGGTCTCGGGCAGAGGGAGGAACAGGTCCCGGCGGGGACAGCAGATGGGAAGCCGGTTGCTGAGCCTGGAGGGCAGAGTCCAGCAGGCAGGGGCGGGGCTGGCGGATGAGGCTGGGGAGAGGGGTACGGCACGCGTGGTGCACCACACACGCATTCCACTGCTTAACCTTGCAGAGGGTGCTTCTGTTTCTTGTTTCTAAGTTTTTACAGCAGTGAGTCACTACATCCCCAAGCACTGACACAAGAGCCCCTTTGAGGAAGGGAGGCTTGTGGATAAAAACACGAAGAGCTCGGCCAGCAGCACAGCTGGATGCCTGGGGATGCGCCGTGGATGCGCTCCGCCTGCTCTGCGCAGGTTTCTCGGGGAGAGGCTGCTGTTATGTCCCTGCTTCAGGGCACCTGGTTACCAAGGAGGGGATTTACCCTGGCTTCCCTGGAACCCCATGGGGCGGAAACCAGCACCCTATGTGAAGACAGCTGAGGACAGGCGCTGGCCGCAAAGCAAGGGAGAGAGGACGTGAGAGGTGCTGGACAGGGGAATGGGTGGGTGTCCACTCAAGGCCTGGCTCTGCACGACTTTGGGAAAATCCTTGTACCTCTAGGGGCTCCAGAGCATAGGACTATGTTCAGTCCTGTGAGTTCAGGGGTCCTCTGATTGTGTATTCTTAGAAAATATTTTATAACACACTTCATGAAAGCAAGACATCGTCTTTCGATGACCAGACCAGTCCTGGGTCCTCCTTTCTTTTGGGTGAAGTTTGTGGCGGTGGAAAGAGAGACCAGGTGACCTACCAGGACTGGGGGAAGGGTTTTCCCTTGGGATAAAGTGGTCGGTGAAGCAGAGAAGCAGGCAAGCCTCCAGCCTAAGGCTCCTTCCTGGACGGAACACCTTCCGGACGGCACTTCCTGCTTCGGCCTATACCACCCCTCCAAGAGGAAGTCCATGCACTGACCCACCCTCACCCTCATTGCCCACCTAGCGATCGCGAGCCCACAGCACTTTCTAGTCCTGCCTGGCTCCTTCCCTGGTACTTTCATCAACATGCTCTCCTCCCTTCACCCCTGCCTTGCTGGGCATGTCACTTGACGCACAAAAACACTGCCTTCTCAGCCCAGGAGAACGTGAGACAGGGTTTTGTCTAAGCAATGGGTGGGAAGACAAGTGCGACATTACCGATTTAACTGTGAAGCAGAGATCAATCTATTATTTATAACTAAGAAGTCTATTAACTCCCTATCCTCAAATAAAGCAAATCAATGCCTTAAATGGGTTGGTTCTCTCAATAGTCGTTAGTTTAAGATTAGTTTACTGCATTGAGCACCAAGGCATGTTAGCAGATGACATATTATTTATGTAACCGATGTATCTCATTAGTGGGCTCAAGGAACGAGATACTGAAACATAACTGTTCAGCAGGTGTGCACCTGCCACCACTGTCCATTTACCAACAGCAAATTGCTTTCCACGCAGCCAACACCTCTCCTGGTGACCGAGTAATTCTGGACCATCAGCAGTGGCAGCAGGTGGCATTACCTCTTGGTCAAGCTGCCCAAGGGCGCCCATGTGCAGGATTCTCCCTGTGGTGTTAGAAGCATCCTTTGGCCAGTCAGCAGGCCTGTGATGGGCAGCTGCTCTGTGCCCAGGCTGGGCAGGAGAGGGAGATGCCATGGAAGGCAGTGCAAAGAGCATGGTTTGCAGAATCCCCAGATCTAATTCCCATCCCGCTGCTGCCTCTCCACAGCTCTGTGAGCTTCGGCAAGACGCCCCCCCTGTTTAAGCGTTAGCCTGCCTCCTGAAGAACGATGCCCCCGCCAGCACCGCCCCACGACTGCCCGCCATCGGGAAGGGAATGTGCTCTGGGAGCGGAAGGCCATCCTCTGGGAGGAGCTGCTGTCCCTACTCTGTCGCTAGACATGAGATGACTTCTGCCCTTCCAGTTTTCTGTTCTTAATTATGTCCAAGTGTTTCTATGAAAGAGTAGAGAGTGTCTTATTCATCGGACATTTCAGTGCCGGCACATCTCTGACACGCCATAGTTGCTGAGTGATGAATCTCTTCATTGCTGGTGATCATTTGTTTTATTTCTAATTATTAAACATGTTTTAAGTAAAATAAATATAATAATTAATACAAATGATAATTATTAACAGATGGACATCATTTGACTCAAAGATGAATGAGATACTACACGTGCAAACATGCACTGACACAGTAAATATATAAATACCTGTCCCCGCCATGCTAAGTGCTCAGCCCTGTTCCGGGTGCTTGGGCAACATGAGAACAAGAACCACATGGGTCCTGTCCTCCCAGCAGGGGCCTGGGAGGGGAAGACAAGCAATAGATAAATACACAGAGAAGACTGCAGAGCAGCAATGGAGGGAAGGCGTAGCTCCTTTAGCGTGACTGCTCGGAGGAGAAGACATTTGGACAAGAAGTGGAATTTCAAAGGGGAGCTCGGCCCCTCAAGTTCCAGAATGGGCCTTCTAGGCAGAAGGAATAAATGCAGATGGCCTTAGGCAGGAGCAGGCTGTTAAGGTCAAGACATAAACAGTAACCTAGTGTGGCTGGAGTGAGGTGGAGAAGAGAGAGAATGGAGTGCCATGGGGCCAGGGTGTGTGCCTATGCTAAGGATTTGGGGTGTTGATTCAAGTGGAATGGGAAGTAAGCAGAGGCTTATACATAGAGAAGACATGATCCACTTTACATGTTTAGAATTTCAGTCTGGCTAATTTGCGAAGAAGGATTTGTAGGAGGAAAGAGGCTATTTCATTTCGGTAAACCAGAGAGAGTCTTCATTTGGGTTTCCCCAGAAACACCACCTGGGTCGGAGTGTGAGAAATGGTGCAGGGAAGGGAAGGCAAGCAGCAACATGTGCCTCATAAGCCGGATGCCACAGTGACTGACTGGAGCTTGATCCTGCAGAGAAACTAGGGAACTGCTTCAAGACACACCTCCAGACAGGCCAGGAGCAGGGGCCTCTGTGCCCCGAACCCCAGACTGAGGTCGCTGCTGAGGGATGTTAGCTCCCGGGCACTCCCAGCCTCCAGCAGGTGGGCAGAGCAGCCTTTCCAGACTGGAGAAAGACAGCCCGCAGGCCCCGAGATGCAGAGTCTCAGTGAGCGTCGCCGTCACCCGCTACGTCAGGTCAGACATAACAACGGAACTTTCTCCCTATGTTTTCTACTAGGAGTTTCATGGTTTTAGGTCTCATGTTTAAGTCTTTAATCCATTTTGAGTGGCGTAAAATAAGGGTCTAATTTCATTCTTCAGCACGTGGTGATCCAGTTTCCCAACACCATTTATTGAAGAGATTATCCTTTCCCACTGAGTATTCTTGGCTGCCTTGTCAAACATGAATGGATCATAAACGCAGTTTATTTCTAGATCAGGTGTCCTTGATTTTCCTGCGTTCCTTGGAGGTTTGCGCTGCTGACTGCGTCTGAAGCAGCAGTCACCTCCTTCAGTCTTTATTCACTGCCTTCCGGGGGGAAATACCTTCTGTCAGGCTGCTGGGGAGTCTGAGGTCTTCTCCGACCTTCTACCAGTACATCTGCTCCATGCCTCCTGCCCCTTCTGTGGCAGAATCCCTAAGCTGTGTGCCTCTCCTGATGCTGCAATGAACCAGGCCAAGTGCTGGTGACCTCTCTTTGGTTTTCCCAAGAGGGACACCAGCTCAAGTCCGTGGTCTCTCCCTGGTCTGTGGGGTCAGGCCTGCTTTCTGCGCCCGCTCATCAGCCATCACCTGAGCGCACTCCCACTGCCACCTCTGGGGCCGAGCACAGGGAGGGAGCTGACTGCACAGTGTGGGAGGTGGGGGCGGCACAAGGGGCGCTGGAGTGCCCACCAGCCAGGGGGGAGGATCAGCAGGGGAGGCCGTCCCAGGGGCGCCTGGGAGGGAGCCTTGACGGAGGGAGACCCCCTTCACTCGTGTGCCCTCTGAGAGTCCTGCCACTTCCCCGGGCTCACCCCACCCCCCAAGTCACGGATGCCCGCCCCAGTGCTCTGGACGAGTCAAGGAGAGACCAGCCCCCTTGGCAGGATCCTGTGCAGCTGGGGGAGCCAGACGCTTGCCTTACACTCTCTCCTTCCCCCCTGGGAAAAACCATGGGCCCAAGAGCTCTCCCGGCCCTAAGCCATGCTGCCTTCAGGAGGGATGACTTGTGGGAAGTCGACTGTTCCTCTTACCTCTCCAGTGTGTCCCAACTCACACTTTTTAAAATCTTTTTTATTATTATTATTAAGGTGTCATTGATATACACTCTTACGAAGGTTTCACAAGAAAAACAATGTGGTTATTACATTCACCCGTATTATCAAGTCCCCCCCATACCCCATTGCAGTCACTGTCCGTAAGTGTAATAAGATGCCACAGAGTCCCAATTTCTCTTCTCTGAGCTACACTGTCTTCTCTGTGACCCCACACACACCATGTACACCAATTATGATACCCCACAATCCCCTTCTCCCTCCCTCCCCACCTGCCCTCCCCCACCCCTCCCCTTTGGCAACCACTAGTCCCTTCTTGGAGTCTGTGAGTCTGCTGCTATTTTGTTCCTTTAGTTTTGCTTCGTTGTTATACTCCACAAATGAGGGAAATGATTTGGTACTTGTCTTTCTCTGCCTGGCTTATTTCACTGAGCATACTACCCTCTAGCTCCACCCATGTTGTTGCAAATGGTAGGATTTGTTTTCTTCTTATGGCTGAGTAATATTCCATTGTGTATATGTACCACATCTTCTTTATCCATTCATCTACTGATGGACACTTAGGTTGCTTCCATATCTTGGCTTTGTAAACAGTGCTGTGATAAACATAGGGGTGCATACATCTTTTTTTGAATCTGAGAATTTGTGCTCTTTGGGTAAATTCCTAGGAGTGGAATTCCCGGGTCAAATGGTATTTCTATTTTTAGTTTTTGAGGAACCTCCATACCACTTTCCACAGTGGTTGAACTAGCTTACATTCCCACCAGCAGTCACACTTTCTTTTTGCTCCAACAGCATGTGGCTCTCCTCCTCTGGAAGCCTAGACTTCCACAGAGGTTATCTCCCATAGGCAGTTGTCTAACTCAGTCTCTCCAGTGGCTTCAGGGCTGTGGTTGAGAGAGGCTGGAGCTGGTTCATGCCTCCCTTCAGGGTCCACAGCTGGGAGTTCCTTCTGCCTACAACCCAAGGCGGGTGGGCCTCCTCCTGGGGTCCTTGGCATGTGGGGCTGGATCCCACAGCTCCTACAAAGCACTGGTGTGGAAGGGTGCCAGGTATTTTTTTATGGTGGGGGACAGAGATGAGGGACATCTTGCATCACCATGATGCTGATGTCACTGTCACAGGAGCCTGGACTCCTGGGCTTCCTAAGCTGCCACAATAGCCATGACATGCATGTTACTGGATTTGGGTCACAAGAGGAAAATAGGCTTTTCTTTTGTTAGGCTGGTTTAATAAACTTGCATGCAATTGAATGTAACCCTAGCTGATAAAGGCAGGAGGACGTTAGAACATGAATAAAAAATAGATCAATGGGAAAAAACAGAGGGCCATGACAGACCCATGTATTTATGGAAATTTAGCATATGACAGAAAAGACATTGCAAATCAGTGCAGAAGAATAGGAAAGTCAACCAATATTGATGCAAGAATTGGGTTTCCATATAGAAAAAATCTAATTAAAATCATAGACACAAGTCTTGTGAGTACACAAAAATCACAGGTAAATTAATGTTTTAAAGCAAAATGTTAAAAGAAAATACATATAACATCTTTATATATTGGGATAAGAAAACATTTCTTAAACAACACACAAAATCATGAATCACAAAACAAAACAAAATCTATGAATTTACTGAAGTATAATGTAAAATAACTACACAACAAAAGTTACTCACTAGCAAGAGACTGAGATGGAGAGTAATGAATGAAAGCACGAGTTAGATCAGGTGATGAGGGAAGGCCTTTCTGAGCGGTAACATTTAAAAACAAGATTGGAAAGACCAGGTGAAAAGCAGGGCAGAGACTGTTCCAGGCAAAAGGAAGACCGTGTGCAAAGCCCCACAGGTAGGATGAGTTTAGTAGTTAAGAACTAAAAATTACCAGTGCAGCTGGAGGTACAGACAAAGAAGAAGTCATGGGCAACAAAGCTGAAGAGACAAGCAAGGGTTGGGGCCTTGTAAGCCATGGTACAAAGTGTGCACTGACCTGAAGTGCAACAGGATGGTGTTGAATGGCTATGAGCAAAGAGCCCCATGAGCTGACCTCTTGTAGCATGGGGCAAACAGTGATTGGGGAAGGATGACTGGTAAGGAGTCTGAAGACCGGCCTGCCTTGCACAATGGGGCCAAAAATATGAGGATGCATTCTCTAAGTCATCAGAGATCTCACAGACGGAAAACAAGGTCTCCACAAATGATGCCACTGCCCCCCAGATATAGACATATGAATGTGAGCTTGGTGTGGAGTGGCTGAAAACTAATGTCACAGAGGTGGGAGGCCAGGGCTGAAACAGTAAGGACTCAGAGTGGGGAAATACAGTGTGTGACAAGGAACTAGCCTGGACTGTCAGGCAGCCAGAAGAGGAAAGTTTAACTGACTCACCCCAAGATTATTGAGGGGATTTTGATAGGAAATAACTAGATGAGAAGGCTGAGTTGAGGACTCGCTCTGAGCCCAAACCCTTTAGGTGTACTTAAGTGGTCTTCTTTCAGGGCACCCCCTAACCACTCTCCAATAAAAACAAAAGTAAGTCATTTCTGAAGTAAGCTTCTCCATGTCAGGCCTATAGACTTCCTACAAACTAAGATCAAGTGGTGAGATCACATTTTTAAAAGTATCAAATACATGAGAAGCTACCATGAGTAAGAATCAGCTGAAACAAGAATCAAAATATTTAGAGTCCCCAGAGCCCCAAGGATGTGAGAATATATATTTTAAAACAGTTATAAAAGATGCAATTACAAAGATGAGTACTTAATAAGAAACTAGTAGGAAAGAAGAAACAAAAATGGAGGAAAAACAAATGGAACCATTTTAAACTGCAAAATATAAAATCAAGATCTCAATGGGCAGGCTAAACAGCCATTCAGATGAAATTTAGGAGTGAATCAGTAAACTGGAAGATGTCTAAAGAATTGTCAGAATATAGCAAAGAGAAATGAAGGGGAAGGAAATGAAAAATAAAGGTTAGGAGGCATTGAGTATAGAATGAGAAAGTTGAATCCTTATGCAATTGGAGTCCAGGGAGGAGAGAAGACAGAGAATAGAGGAAAGGCAAAATTTAAGATAATAATGACTCTACAAATTCAATAGAGCTAATAAAAAGTATAGAGCCCAAAATGCAGGAAGATAAATAAATATCCCAGAAAAGATAAATAAAAGGAAATCCCCATCTAGTACAGTAGTAAAACTGCATAACACAAAAGACAAATACAAGATCTTGAAAGCAGCCTGACAACAATGACAGATTCCTTACAAAGGAGTGGCCATTAGAAAGCCCACTGACTTCTCCATGGCAACACCAGAAATTAGAAACAGTGGAGTTATACAACTTAAATAAGCTGAGAGAAAATAATTGGCAATTCAAAGTACATACCCAGCAACATCATCTTTAAAGACAGTAAAAGAATATTTGCAGAGAAACAAAAACTGAGAGTTTACTTAGAAACTGCTCTGAACAACATACTTTTTTTTAAGAAAAGGAAGAGAAATATCAAGAAGGTTGCTTGAAATGCAAAACAGAATGGAGAGCAAAGTAAGTAGTAAACATGGAGATTAATTTAAAAAATACTGTCCAAATAAAATAACATAATAGTGTGTAATTTGTGGGATTAAAAAGGTAAGAACTAAAAAAATGAACACCAATAATATGTAAATTAATGGGCAAGGATTAGAAATAAAGTGTTATAAAATCCTCACAATATTTGGAACATGGAGTGAAGATACTGCCTGATTTGTTTTAAAGATTGAGAGTTGGCAAGACTGGAAATGGCGAGACCCATTAAGAGGTGGCTGCAGAAGCCTAGCAGAGAAATAAAGGCTTCCTGAACTAAGACATGGCAGTAAATGTGAAAAGAAACAGATGGTCTTAAGATTTATTTTAGAGAGAGAAGAAGTGGGAGGAGCCAAGGATAGCTTCTGGGTTTTTGACTGAGTCACTGGGTGGATGGGTGCTAAATGAGATGCCGAAACCTGGGTCTGTAGGGTGGGTAAGGGTGAAGAAGTGTCCCATTTGGACATGGTAAGGTTCAAAAGTCTGTGAAATGACCAGGAAAGTAGATGACGGGCAATTCTGTCATTTTAAGTAGAATTCTAAACTAGGAAGATCAATTTGGCCACCATCAACATAGAGATGTCTTTTTAAATCCATAAAATTAGACAAAACTATCTAGGGAAAGAATCTAGAGAAAGATGGGCAAACAACCCCAGGCAAGTCCTAAGGTACATTGGCCTTTAGAGGTCTGGTAGTGCAGGGACAGCCATCCAATAGGGACATGGGGGACAAGTAGGAGAGGAAACGAGGAGAGAGTGGTGTTACCACATCCGAGAGAGGACAGGGTTTCAAGAATGATTTCAGTGTGCTAACAGGTCAAGTGTGATGGGGACAGAAACAAGGATGGCCTTCACAAGCATTAACTTAGAGGAGTGTGGTGAGTGGTGGGATAGAGTGGCGAGAAGGAAGCAGCGAGGTCCACAGAGCCGGTCACACAGGTTGGGTACGACATGAAGCCCGGCACACAGGTGAGGTCAGCAGAGGGGTATTTCGGTTCGGAGCTGTCAGAGCGTTCCCGCAGAGTGGGGGGGGTGACTCAACAGCTGATGATGCCGGAGAGAACACGAATCAGCACAGAGCTGTGAGAGGAGGTCTGCGGAAGAGTGCGAGGGGTGGTCTGTACTGGAAGAAGGGCTGCATTCTCTGTTCCTAACATGGGGGAAGGAAATGGGTTCCGATTTTTAGATTTCACGGCAGGAAGATGAAGAAGTTCACATCTGACAGCTTCTATTTTCTCAAGACAGCACGAGGCACCATGATCACCAGGGGGAAGCAGGGGGTGGGTGGGAAAGAGGCAGGAGCTTCAGAATGCTGGCAGATAAGACGGCGTGAGCAGCTCTCTGTTCCTCCAGATCACAGCCCACACTGATTTCCGGTTTGACAGTTGTACAATCTTCAAGAACCTTTTTATTTTCTATCTATGTATTCATTGTCTGTCTGCCCTACTAACACATGAGGCAGGAACCAGGCCTGTCCAGCTAGATCCAGTGCCCAGCAGGGTGCCCAGCACACAACATCCTGAAAAGCATTCACTGAACGATGGATGAATAAACGCATCAGTGTATCCAATGCTCAGTGGCCAGCAGAAAACAACGCACTCCTGCGCGGAGGTCATGCTGGTAAGACCACTGCCACGTCACCTTCCAGACACCTCCACTGCCACCCAGTCCCAGGCCCAGCACGGGCTCTGCTCGGGCTTCAGCACCACGGGCAAGACCCTCTTGGGGCCCACCCACCCTCCCACCCTCAGCGCCCAACAGCAGGCCCCACACACAGCCTGACCCCGTGCTGACCAACCCTTGCCTCCCACTCTGACTGGCACAAAGCGACAGAGCCTGGAGGGGAATCCTGAGAACCTCTGACATCACAAAAAGAAACCTGGTGATTTTTCCCCTTTCTCTGATGAGCAAATGAAATTTAAGACCGTCATGACGGCTACTGTCCTTAAGTAAATGACACCAGGATCAGAGCCCCTTTCCCTGAAAAGATACCTTTGAAGATGAAGAAAATGTTAACAATGTACAAATGTAATTATTTTAAGCCTCTTTATTTGGCAAGTCTTCTGTCTCTCTCTTTACGCTTCTACCAGCATCTCAAATGAGGCAAGAGAGTTGTAATTTGATGGCATGACCTGCCCATGACCTCTGCCCCAGGGAAGGTAATAAACGGGGTCCAGACAGTCCTTCCCACCACCACCACCATGACCAGTTCCTGGCTGTGCTCGTGAAGCTTGACTGGGAGCTGGGGGCCACAGCCATGGGCAAAGCCCTCTGGAACTGCCTTCAAGGCTCCACAGCTGTTCACACATTTGAAAATCCCACTTCCAGCAGAAGCCTGGAGGAAGGGCAGATAATGCCTGACTATTATTCCACACTGGGTTAGAAAAGGAATAAAGGAACCGGGAGAACCTTCTAACAATCTCTCAGATTCCTGAGACTCCTATCATACTGTGCTTAAAAGAATTAAATAAGATTTGACCCTAGGAAGGGAGTCATCTCATTTTCATCAGGTTCTAAAACAGCAGCAGGTAAGATACAAATACAATCACGTGGGCACACCCTCAGAGCCCGGCAGGGTCAGGTGCAAGCCTGGCTACCGAACTGGTGCACATATATCATCCATCACCAGGAGCGAAAGAAGACCCTTTATACACATGTGGGGTGGAGTCCATGCTACCGATCCACGTCAGTGGGTACACACTGCCCCTTAAAGCTCTCTAAATGTTTCAGATTTTTCATCTCATGTGCCCAAAAGATCGGGGTAACTTTTATACAGTGCACTGCCTCAGTGCCACCGGCATGCTGGGCACACTGTAGATGTTGAGTAAGAATTCAATGCATGTTTTCCCAGTAGTCATATGATCAAATGGGCATACACAGATGGACAAGCACATAACAGTAACGTAACAACCCCAATAGCGATTATGTTTGAGCATTCACGACAGAGCAGCTTACCATGCTAAGCACTTTCTATGTATTACCTAATTTGAATGCATCAATAACTCTGTGAAGTAGGTACTATTTTTATCCCCACTTTACAGATTGGGAAAGAGAGCCTTCACCCAAATTGGTTTAAAAAAAAAAAACCTCTTTCCAGAGATCTGTGTGTGTACATATTTTTAAATAAGGCTTTACAGGCCCAAGAAATACTTTCCAAACAGATGAATAGGATACTAGTCCTAGAAAGGACCCCAGGGCTCATCTAGTCCACCCGCCTTGTCTTACAGATGAAGGAAACAAATGCCAGGGATGCAAAATGATCTGCCCAAGATTATGCAGCCAGTAAGACGTGGAGGTTAGACTCGAGCCGAGTCCCGTACCCCAGAGGTACGGTTTCCACTTGGAATCCCACCAAGAAAGGTATGCATTTCTCCTCCTCCACACAAGTGCATCACCTGCAGGTTCTCTGTCTAATGGACACGGTTCAGGTGTCTCAGGCCCGGAGGCTGTTGACACAGCCCGCCCAGAGGGAGTCAGGCTTCCTCAGCCCGTTTCCCTTCCTTCCCTCCCCACCCCTCCAGCACCCCCGCCCAGCCTGGACTCCTGACCGCAGACTGCACTGCGCCCTAACTCTGTCCCCAGCCACAGCTTTTCTGCGGCCAAGCCCTGCTAGAGTGCCGCTCCGGCCGTCGAGAAGCTCACAGCCACGCAGACAGTGACGCAGGCCGCCCAGCCCGTTGCCACGACTGAAACCCCATCACTCACATGAGCCGGAGAGGGGATTTATACCCCTGCCCCCATCGGGCCCTGCATGGCAGCCTCCGCCTGCCCTGGTGGGGAAGGCAGAGAAGCGGTAATTGCATCAAGACCCTCTGATCCTGCCACAATCCAATCAAGCCTGCGGCTGTCCGTTAGCAATGCAGCTTTCAAAAGACACTCTGATCTCCAGTTGTCACGGCCAGAGCCGCCCACATCCATCTCTCTGGGGCCGAAGCTGCCAGACTCATGAACCCATTAGACCCGGGACTGCAAAGAGGCCAGCCGGCGCCTCACAGCAGAAGGGGGCAGCCCCAGGCGCTGAGTCGGGGGTCCGGCCCCCGAAGGGAGAGATGGCAACAGGAGCCAGGCGCTCCCTTCTGCTTCCAGGAGTTAAGCGTATTGCTCTATTTCTGATTATTAACACCGATGGTCGTGTACACTAGGAACAACACAATGTTTCCGCACAAAAAGGCGTAGGCCTCTGAGCAGAGCATCTTTCTTTCTTTAAAGTTGACTGGGACAAACACAGTAACTGACCTCCCCAGGCTCCGGTCTACCCTCTCTCCAATCCAGCCTTCAAACAGTAAGTTCATTTGTTTACCTAACACATGCTGTTTGAGCATCCAGTCTATGGGCCCTTGAGGGACAATATGAGTAAGACCTGGCTCCTGGGAAGCCGGTGGGGGGCCGGCCGTGTCGGTGCAACGTGGGCCATAACGGGCGCCATAACGGGCATGAGGGGTGGCCAGCAGGAAATTCAGAAGGTTCTGCCTCCGGGCTGCATGAAAGCAAAAGCTTGCAAGCATATCCCACGTCCTCCCTAACTGCCGTCAAGGGTGCTTCTCACCAGGAACCCTGCGCCTCTTCCTGCATCCGTGGCATCTTGTCCCCCCCTCACCCCCAACCCCCAACCCCCCAACCCCCCGGCCCCAACCACGTGACTTTCCTTGACCAATAAAATGTGAGTGGAGGTGACATGTCACTTTTGCTGGAAGCCTCCAAGTGCTGATGTGCAAATTCCCATGTCCCCTCCCTCCAGCAATGTTCCCAGTGGTGGGACCCCCTCAGCGTGAGCCCAGAGTGTGGACAGGAGACCCGGTCCCACTGACTTGGGGTGGGCTTCAGCCTGAGTGAAAATTAAGCTTTGTTGATTCAAGGCTGAGATTTTAGTCTTTGTTCCCCCAAGGACGTGGTCGCCCACCCAAACTCCTCAGGCTGGCATTCAAGGCCTTCTTTCCCCGCCAGGCTTTTCTTTCCTAATACTTACAGGCCTCCTACACTCTGGCTAAACTGGTCTCTTTATCATGTTCCAACCAGCTCAAGTGGGCCTTTGCTCACACTTGTCTCCACACCTACAAAACCCTCCTCCCATCTGAATCCTACCAGCTTATAAAACGCAGCTTAGCGACTCCCTCCTTGGGAGGCCTTCCTGCATGACCCGAGTTAGGCAACAGTCCTACTGTGAATCCCAATAACTGCCTAAGTGTCCCATCCATGGATATTTATCTTGTGGAGTTTTCTGGAATATTTGGTTAATTATTGTGTGTGTCCCTGCTGGACTGTGAACTCCTTGAAAGCAGGGCGTTGGGTCTCACTGGCCTTTTGGTCCACACTCCGTGCAACCCACGCTCTGAGCGCCTGACACTTCATGTGCGTGACCCTCCCTGCAGGGTCTGCGACGCTCCCAAGCCGGTTTTCATAGATCGTTTCATCCTGTTTCTATATAGAAAATATGGTGAGCTCTCAGTCACAGTGTAAGTCGGCCACGACTACAGATCTGACCTTGCAGGCTTTATCTCAAATTTCTGTTTTTTGGTCTACTTTCTTAACCTTCTGCATTTTCTCTTCACCTTCACCCTCAACACTATTGTCACAAGGCCATTTCTCACCCAGACACTAAGCTGCTATCATTTCACGAGCTATGACCTCTGGAGGGTACAGTAGTCAGAAAGCCTCCCTCACCGGCCAAGTACCTCCCTCTGCGCCCAGCCTCACAGTGCACGACAGAGCGTCCACAGAGCCACACGCACACGGCTGCATGCCACGGGCCTCCAGGTTTCTCAGGAATAGCTGCAACTGCTAAGTGATAAACTCTCTAATTCCCACCTTGCAGGGAGCTTATAAGGGTGACGGAGTAGCCTGGGCAACGCCTGGTACACAACAGGCACAAGTGACACGCAACCACCATTGTTGTTACAAGATGGCCTCAGTCCAGCCACACTTGGACACGCACAGATGCCCAAATGTAGTGGCCGTGGTGAATCTAAGGAGCTGCGTCCCCTCCCACAGCAGCCCTGGTGTCCTCTCTCTGCCGTGGTCTGTCTCTGTCTTTCTCACCCATAGTCTGCCTCCGCCACCCCGGGAGAGTGTCTGAAATTCCAACACTAGAAATTCTATCCTTTATGTTTGAAAATATACCTGTTCAAAAAAGTCCTCAAGGAAAACAAAAACAAGTTTCTGTGATGTCGTAAGCCTTCATCACCTAACATCTCACAGAAGATTCCGTAACCAGGGGCCAACCTAGGAAATGAGGCACAGGATCGGACACAGCATCCCGTTGTGGGGATGATGGGGGGAGAGAGACCCAGGAATACAGAAAGAGAATCATTGGCCTTTGAAGCTAAGAGGGCCTTGGAAGTCACTTAGGTCAACCCCTCTTTACGTATATGAGGACCCTGAGTTCCAGGGATGTGAAGCGATTCGCCCACAGCCCAAGACCCATTAAAGAGAATGAATGATGGTTCCCCATCCCAGACCTCCTGACCCTGTTACTGTTTCCTTCTGCACCCTCTCGAGGACGGAGGACCCCAAACACCATTCTGCTGGGCTCCACCCTGCACCACTGTCCCTTCTTCCTTCTCCCCAAGCTTTGGGTGTTCTCATCCTATCGAAGTTCACACACGCACGCACACAGCAACCCCCTTTCCTATACGACCACCACCGATGGAAGATTCCAGTATTCGAAAAGAAGAAAAGAAAGACAGTTGATGGGGAAGGGAGAAAATATATAAAAGGGGCTTCCCACACGTATAAAGCCCCAGGGGCCCCCAAGGGAACGCGCAGCTGCCCTGGCTTTCCGACTTGAGCTGCTAGCAGGGATTCCAGAAATTCACCTGCCAACAGCAGCAACGGAAGTCTTGCCCGCTCGGCCTCCCACATCTGCTCCTGGGCTCCGGAAGGGAGGGGCCCGGCCTGGGAGGCCTCCGCGCAGACGGCAGCTCTGCTCCCTGCAGATGACTTCACCGGGGCAATGACCGCTGACGAGGGGCTGGGGAAGCCACCTTGCTGCTGCTGATAACTAGCCAGGATAAATAAACTGAGCCCTGCCCGGAGGTCTGGGAGAACATGAAAAATTAATATCGGCGGCTGCTGGTCCTGGAGCACCTGCCGACTACAGGCATTTCACCAACCTTCTCTTTGGATCATCCTCCCTGTAAGCCTCCGAGGTGTAGGTTTTATGACTATATTTTATGTGAAAAAAAAAAAACCTAAAGCTCAGAAAACATCAAAGCACCGTGACCAGGATCACACAAACAGCTTCAGAGCTCAAACCTCAGTCTGACCGATGGGGAATCCCATGTGTTTCCTGGGGTGCCACTCACATCACCATGATGGCACTGGCTTTCCCACAACGTGCGCCCTTTAACCAGCATGAATGCAGCCCCTGCTCCGTGACAGACACTAAAACAGCCCTGTACATCCAAAGACATGTAAGGTGCCATCCCTCACCCAGGGGCCCCCAGTCTAGGGGAAGGACGCCAGCAGTGATCACACTGCCAACAGGGAGATTCCTGTGGGGAAGGGGACGGTCACTTGGAGGGTGACTTTAGCTGACTTCTTTTCCAGTGTCCTTGGGACCACACAGATAAACAATAAAATATGTTTGAGACAAAGGAAGAAAGATGTAATAAATGCAGGAAGGAAAGAAGAGAAAGGGGAATTAAATGCATACCCACATGTTGGAACAGGAATCTCCCCAACTAAGCTAGGGGGATACAACAGGGCACTTGTCACAACCACTCAGGTGCTGGGAGAGGTCTCTGCCCATGACCAGGGCTTCCTTCCATGGCTGAAAATCATTTATGGCAGATAAGAGGTCACTCAGTCCAGACATCTGCCTCCCCGATTTAACAAGACACCCTATGGCTCACCTCACGTCTTCCCACCATTGGTCTCCAAATGTCATCTGGTGTCTGACTTTGGAAGCAGAAGAATTCCATCCTCATACCAGCTCCTGGAAGGGCTCTGCAGAAGTTGGGTGGCCATCTTTCAAGATGGGACAGGAGGCTTCCTGCACTAGGTCCAGGGACTAAATGATCTATGGGGTCCCATTCTGCTTGGACGGTCTTGTGCTATGTGAGGTTATCCCAGGCAAAGAAAAGCATGAGAAGAAACCCAAGCAAAGCTTTGCAGGTACTGGAAGCTTACAAAGGACCAAAATGAAAAAGGTAAAGGATGTGACAGGCCAATTCCATTTGTGAATTAATTTATTTAGCACCCAAACCAGAAATCCTCACCCTCGAGCCACACACACTGTAGGGGGAGGAGACGGGCAATCAGCACATAAACAAAGAAATATAATAAGGCAATTTCATGCACCAGTAAACTTGAGAAGAGAATAAAATAGGATAATGTGATATATAGGTATTCAGAGGCTGCCTAACTGGAAAGCTCAGGAAGAGGTTCTCTAAGAAGGTGCCATTTGAGTTGGGTTACGACTGATAGAAAGACGCAGCTCAGAACAGACTCAAGGGATGAACACTGCCCAGTGACAGAGTCAGGTTGGCATGTTCGAAACCAGTGCTGCTGGATCTAGGGAACGAGGGGAACATGAAGAGAGACAGGCGGGAGTCAGATAAGGTCTTACTGGTCATAATAAGGAGCTGTGTTTATTCCCATTCCCAAGTCATTGAAGGTGTTTGAGCAGGAAAGTCATGTGATCTCATTATGCCTTAGGAAGGAAATTCTAGCTGCTGTGTGGAGTGTGCCTGCAAAAGTAGAAGCAGACAGACAACTTAAAATATTATGAATGGGATTTTCTACACTTAAAAATAATCTCCTATGATGATGCAAAGTGTATCCCTTGAATATAAGGGTAGTCCAACACTAGGAAATATATATCATATCACAAGTTATACGTGACAAAAGAATATTATTATTTCAGGAGGCATGAAAAGGTCATTCAATAAAATTTGAATGCCTTCCAAAGAAACATTTTAAGATGTGAGACTAGATAGGTTGTTTCTCAACATGTTAAGAGATTCTGTTTCCAACTGCCATCATTTTTGTGTGGAGAATACGAGAACCCCAAACAGAGATGCCCACCATTTCTATTATGATTTATTATTTTGTTCATGAAGTTCTAGACAATTCAGTAAGACATGAAGCATAACTAAGAAGCATCCATTTGGAAAGGTGAAAATTATCATTACTTATAGAGAGTGTGATTTATTTTCCTGTGAGAATCTAACTCCTGACATGGGCCTACTGGGTGCCGGGTGCTTTTCTCACTACCACAACACATTAGGGATCACATCTTTCTTCTTATTTGACAGATGAAGATATCACCTAGCTATAAGCAGAGGAGCTGCGATTGGAACCTAAGTTTGTGATCACAAGGTCTGTGTTCTTATACCATGTTGCCAAAACATAAAAAGATGAAGTCGGGAGCTGCCAGCACTTCCTCTTTCCTGTGGTCCAAGAGGGGTGGAAATTTCAGCCTGCTTGCAGGTTCAAGGTAGGAGCGAGGGCTCACTGGCATCTCAGGAATCTTAGCACCAGAGCAAGATGGTATGGCTGGCTGCTGCCTGCCTCCCTGCATCCCATGGGCCACTCCAACTGGGAAGAGGCCCCAGACCCTCAGATGCTCAGCATAAATAAGGCTGAGGAACTCTGCATTTAAGTGTGAGGCTAAGCCCTTCCAGGGAATATTTAAATTTGAAAAGAACATTTTTTTATCCAAATGAATCTATAATTGGTTTACTTGTGTGCACAATATTTTAACTATGGGACAGGAGGTCTCTTGCCTCCTCCATGCTGTTGCCAGAGTCAGTTCCCCCTATGCTAGCAGAGGGCTATAACCTTGCGCCCCCCTCCAGAAGTGTGCTGACACTTCCCAGAAGCCACATGCCGCTGGACAAGGCGACTCAAAGAAAGAGCTCCAACCCTTGAAGTATGACCGCACAACCCGCCTGGTGTCTTCAGATCCGAGGAGGCAGAGCCCTGTCAGTTTGCCTGGACCAAGGGATTCTGCTGCCTGAAGCCCCGGGCTCCTGCCAGGACCATGGATCTTTCTCTTTCCATTTCAGAAGACAGCATCAAAGTCTATCTCCTCCCATTTTCGAATGAAGTCCTCTATCCAAGGCATTGAGGCCTGTTGCCTCTCCAAGATAGAGTGGACTGACATCTCTACATTTTCCTCATTACTCTTCAAGTGCCAGTGTCACGGGCAACCGGCATTTCACCAGATGCCTCACATCTGCCTGAATCCAAAGCTGCCAAGCCCAGACCTGCCTCTTCCCAGTTGCCAGTCACTTTGAAGCTTTTCACTTCCCTTTGAATGTTTTGTTCCTCCCACCCTGAGCAACACAATACCCACCGCTGCCTCCCAGCCCTTCTCCCACCTCAGCCCTCCAGCACAGAGCAGGTGTGAAGCTTGGATATTGTAGAGGAGAGGGGAGGGGTGGATAGGACGTGAGGAGGGGGAGGGAACAAGCGAGGAGCGTCTGAGGAAGGGCCAAGAGGTGCCAGTGGAGGATTGCATCCACAGGGGGGAGGCCCCAGCTGTGTCTCGAGCACAGGTCCTGGCGAAGTTTCTGTGTCATAGCCTGAAGCACCTGTGGCTGCCCCATGACGGCCAACCTGCTGTCAGTGGTCTCAAGTCATATTCCAGAGCAGCAGCTGTGCGGAATGTGGCTTTTCACTTTCCAGGAACCCTGGGAAATCTGCCCTCAAGGAGGCCTCCCATTTTCTCCTGACGGGAAGCTTACTGAGCCCCTGGTCGCATGCATGGCCAGCAGCACTGACTGGCTGCTACATTCTCTGTCCAGGACCCTGGACAGCTCCCCGGACACAGCCTCACCCTGCTGTCACCGCCATACCCTGGACAGCTCCCTGCAGCCCGTCCCTCCCAGAGATTTCCAACCCAGCTTCACGGTTTGCCTCTTGGAGTCCAGTCACATACGCATCAAAGACAGACTTTAAAAAATAAGTTTGGGGCCACCTAACCCACAGGCGGTGTTGGGTAGCTGCAAAATACCAAGTCTCTTTAAATATGGCTCCCACGTCCCCCACGAGTTGCCAGTTTATCATCTATGGCAAGGTGTTTATTAGCAGCAGAGCAGTAAACAGTGAGTGAACATCTGAAAACAGGGCTATAAAATCTTGTAAATCACAACTCTGTGCAGGCAGCCAGCAGCCCTGGCTGACCCCCAACCCTTTCCTGGCTTTGGAAATGATGGCAGAACTCTGTCTGCACCAGAGTCATTTACCCTGCTCAGGTGCTGCATGGGATGACAACAGGGGCCTCTTCCTAGAACTCATTTTGTTTGCAGAGCCCGTACTGTGTCAGATGCTGCATTCAGCATCAGGACCTGAAAATGGCCCCAGCCTTCTGGAAGCCCACAGTCCATTAGCAAGAAGCAGGGGGTCCAACACCACAGTTGCATCCTTTGCTCACAGAGGGACCCAGACCCCCCTTCTTTCTGTCACCATGTCCCTTTAGCTCGTATTTCTTACACAGCATCCAGTTTGGATGGTCCTGAGGTTGCACTGACCATGGATTATTGCTCAGCATTAGCGATGATCCCCCAGCAGGGTTGCCTGGCATGGCCACATTCTTGTAGGCTCCGAGAGGATGTTTTGGTCATGGTTGGAGAGAAATTCATTGAACTTGAGTATTATCTTCATGGCAGAGGCCACACCATTGTAGTGGCCCACCTGTGCCTCCCGCTGGGCAGGCCACTGCAGTGGCTTTCAGTGTCTCAGTTTGCTCAAGGCCCAGTGTAGCAATGCACTGTACATCTCACATGTCATACCCCAAACCTCGTGCAGCCCACCCCACACACTGCAGGACCCACTGAGCGCCACTGAGTCCCAGTGCAGAAGCACTGGCGGGCCCACAGTCTTCTGCTCCAGGTGGCAGGGAGGAAGAGCGTGCTGGGATCATGCCAACACCACCTGTGTCATGGGATATGGCTGCCCCAGCAGCTGCCCACAGGGTCCAGTCAACACAACCTGGGAAGACAAAGGAGTAAAGGCCCCATTGCAGGGAACTCTGACCAGTCAGAGCAGGAAGATAGGAAAAAGACAGTGGACCAATTTTTCTCCCTGCCTCCTCCCAACAGACTGTTGTTACCAGATTCAGTGTTTCTGTATAATCTCTCCAGAGACCTCCCATTTGATGGGAATAAACCCAACCAAGGAGGTGAAAGAGCTATACTCTGAAAGACACTCATGAGAGAAATTAAAGAAGACACCAAAAAATGGAAACCTGTCCCATGCTCATAGTTAGGAAGAATTAATATTGTCAAAATGGCCATCATGCCCAAAGCAATTTACAGATTCAATACAATCCCTATCAAAATACCAACAGCATTCTTTAACAGACTAGAACAAAAAGTTCTAAAATTCATATGGAACCACCAAAGACCCCAAACAGCAAAAGGAATCCTGAGAAAGAACAAAGCTGGGGGGATTAGGCTCCCTGATTTCAAGCTCCACAGTAATCAAAACAATTTGGTACTGGCACAAGAACAGACCCATAGATCAATGGAATAGAAGAGAGCCCAGATACAAACCCATGCATCTATGGCCAATTAATATACAATAAAGGAGCCATGAATATACAATGGAGAAAAGACAGCCTCTTCAACAACTGGTGGTGGCAAAACTGGTCAGCTACATGTAAGAGAATGAAACCGGATTATTGTCTAACCCCATACACAAAAGTAAACTCAAAATGGATCAAAGACCTGAATGTAAGTCATGAAACCATAAACCTCTTAGAAGAAAACATAGGCAAAAATCTCTTGAATATGAACATGAGCAACTTTTTCCTGAACACATCTCCTTGGGCAAGGGAAACAAAAGCAAAAATGAACAAATGGGACCACATCAAACAAGAAAGCTTCTGCACAGCAAAGGACACCATCAGCAGAACAAAAAGGCATCATTTTATGGAGTATGGGAGAATATATTCATAAAAGACTCATCTGATAAGGGGTTAACATCCAAAATATATAAAGAACTCATACACCTTAACACCCAAAAAACCCATAAATCGATCAAAAAATGGGCAGAAGACGTGAACAGACACTTCTACAAAGAAGAAATACAAATGGCCAACAAGCACATGAAAAGATGCTCCACATCACTAATCATCAGGGAGATGCAAATTAAAACCACAGTGAACTATCACCTCACACCAATTAGCATGGCTACTATCCAAAAGACAAGAAATAAAAAGTGCTGACGAGGATGCGGAGAAATAGGAACCTCCTATACTGTTGGTAGGAATGCAAATTGGTGTAACACTGTGGAAAGCAGTATGGAGGTTCCTCAAAAAACTTAAAATAGAAATATCATTGGACCCAGTAATTCCACTCCTAGGAATTTACTGAAAGAAAACAAAATCCCTGATTCAAAAAGACATATTCACTCCTATGTTTATTGCTGCACTATTTGCAATAGCCAAGATATGGAAGCAACCTAAGTGCCTATCAATATATGAATGGATAAAGAAGATGTGGTACATATACACAATGGAATATAATTCAGCCATAAAAAGAAAAGAACTCCTGCCATTTGCAACAACATGGATGGACCTAGAGGGTATTATGCTCAGTGAAATAAGCCAGGCAGAGGCACACAAATACCATATGATTTCAATTATTTGTGGAATACAAAAACAAATCAAAACAGAAAAACAAAACAGCATTAGACTCATAGACAATGACAAGTGACTTGTAGTTACTAAGAGGGAGGGAAATGGGTGGTGGTGGGGAAGGGGATGGGCACTGTTGAACCACTGTGATATACATTTGATAAAATAAAATAAAAGAAGCAGTCTGAAAAGTGGTCATATAGGACATAGGAATAGTATATGAAAAGGCTTGGAAGAAAAAACAATCAGAAGACTCCTTTCATACATTCCTTGCAGTGTTCCTCTCTCAGGAGCTGCATGCTTCTGCCCTTGCTCTGCTGTCACCACCCTGCTGCCAGCCACACCCTACAGTGACATGACCTGGGGCACTCCAAATCCACTAGGGCCACTACCTACCTTTGGCCTTTTCCCCCAAACCTTCATGAGCATTGACTCTATTTGTTACATGGAGCAGACAGATACCTAAGAGGCCTCCCTCATTCCATCTGTGACAGGGAGGGGAAGATGAGGTAAGAGATTGGAGCATGTGCAGTATGAAAAAAAATCCTAGGGCATTTACGAAGAAGGCCATGAGGGTCTTTCTGGAGAGAGAGAAACGTTCTGTATCATGACAGGGTACAGGGGCATATTCATTTGTCAAAATTGAATTGATAAAATTCGTACATTTCATGTATACAACTGTTACCTTTTAAGAACTATGAAAAGATAACAAGAAAACAGAGTGGAAGTTAAGAAGTAGGTACGGGGGTGGATGAAACAAGAATGGCAAAATGTTGATAACTGTCGACGCTGGATGATGGACACATACACTATCTTATTTACTGTTATGCAAAGATGATGTTCTTTGTCAGGTGTGGCCTTGGAAGTCTCTGTTCTGTTACCTTAAAGGTCAGCTAGTGATTTGACAGCAATGTCCTTGAACTCCTCAAGCCAAAAGAAAGAAAAGTGAGAAGATACTCTCCCAGTTCCCAGTTTTTGCATATTCACTGTGCACTGGGACACTTCTTCAAAACTTAGCCAGACATTTGCAGCTCTGCCTTAGCCTTCACTTCCTGCTAGCATGGAACCCAAAGGCTAGCCAGAGGTGAAAGCTTAGGGTCTTCTCAGGTCTTTTCTGAGCATGTGTCCAGCCCTGGGCATGTGTGTGGCCTTCTGGACTCCCAGGTATACGGAAGCTTTTCAAAGTCCCTCCTCTGTATCTCCCCCCCAGCCCTTTCTGGGGATTTCCGTCTGCCTCTGTTTGCCTCGCTGTTACGGCTTGCTACAGGTACCTGCAGTGAGTATATTTGCCTTTAAGTGTTTCCAACAAGCACTGCCCGGGGGAGGCACTTCAGCCCTTGGAAAGTTTCAAAGCAGGAGATAGAGAGGCCAGCCATTCAGCCTATCTTTCAGAGCAGAGAATGCCAAAATCCAGCTGCTTCTTTCTTCATGAAGCACTCCCCTGGTTGTTGTAAGTTTTTTATTACAGCTGAGTTCTGAAAGAGTTGATTTTAACAGGTTTTGACAGCTTAATCCTTGCTTTAGAGGAGGGACAGAGCTTCTGGGTTCTCTACATTGTCATTTTCAGTGACGTTGCTCCTGTTTATTCTGTATGTGCCTCAATTTTTTTTTAATAATAAAAAAGTTTTGTAAAAGCTGCAAGTAACTGATAAATGACAACCATGTCCCCTCAGGCGCACTTTCAAAAACCACTAGTTGAAGTGCATCTGGCTCTGTCTTTTGGTTTGAGCGGCTTTAACTCACTGACCCCCTGTGGTTGTATGGGGTCACAAAACCTGGAGCCGCCTTCCTCAGCGCCAAGTCCCCAGCACCTCATGTTGCCCCCTGCCCACCAGGGCACCCTGTGTCAGCCAGTTCTGTTGGTTCATCTATTTCCCTGGAGAATCCAGAAGGGCTGAGGCGTTGCAGAGAGCCCAGAGATCCGGACTTACCTGTGGGTGCTGGGCTCCTTCCTTCCCGGTTCTGAGCATCCCATCCTCTGGCTTCTCTGTCCTTGCAACTTCCCTTGTGACAAGCAGCACGGGGAGGAAAGAAGGAACCTGCACCCAGACATGCAGGCATGCAATGCCAAGGACTGTGTGCTGCTAAACAGGGTTTTGTTTCATTGTTGTTATTTTGTTTTGTTTTTAATCAGTGTGGGTGTTACTTACTCCCACTTCCCCAAATCTCTACCAGACCCTTGGCAGATAGGCACCAAAACAGTTGGGATTTTCTCCTCTTGAAGACACTTTGAGGAAATCTTCTTTAACAACCACATACGCTGCTAAGCAGCTGAGTACTTATGCATGCTTTCTCTGACTCTCTCTCTCGCTTTTTAAAATTCTTATTTAACCATTTTAGGGGCAATTTCTGGCCACCTAGAGGGAGCTCAGGAACAAGCAGAAGTCCATGTGCTTGCTTTTCCTAAACCAGATGCACGTAGCACCTGGCAGCTGTGTGATTTGGGGAAAACAGCTTCTTGTCACACCTCTCCACACTCCACCAGCCCAGGGAACCATTAGGGGTTCCAGAAAGGATGGTGCGGGGCTTAGCACCGTCGGTGCTCATTTTCGCGTAACTAGGTGGAGCATGGACCTGCAATCCCTGCTTTCCTTTTACACAGCTTTTTGGTTTCATCTCAGAAGAACAAGATAGGGGCACAGTCCTTCTCACTTGTTCATATTTTGTTGATCGTGCTGTTCTGTATCCAACAGCTCCTGCCCACAAGCCAATGAAAGCGGACATCTTGTCAAGTCTCGAGCAAGCTGGAGCCGACCTCTTTTCCTGATTCTATTGCATATCGCATGGGATGTGATGATCTGGACCGGCCCCTTACTGTCCCTCCTGTGCCGTTCTGCTCATGCCATCCTCTCCCCGTCAAGTACGTCCTCATCATCTAGCCACCCTTCTGGAGGCAGCGCAAACCCCGACCAACCCAAAGCTCACCCTCCTCTTAACCTCCATGTACGGAGGTGCCCCCTTTACATTTCACATTCTGCTTCACGTGCCGGGGGTCACTCAGGCTGTGTCTTCCACTGTGTTACGAGTCTCTACTAGGGAGGGAAGGCAGGAGAGTCACTTTTGCTACTGAGAGCACCTTGTATGTACTAGACCTTCAAAAATGTTCTCTTGAATGAACAAATTGTCAAGTGAAAAGAGAAGGAAACAGCATGGCAGGCAGTTGTCTTGGGCACCAAGCTGCCCCTGTGTGTAAAACTAAACCAGCAGCCACCTCCTTGCAATGATCTACTTAGTGCCTGCGAAGCTGCCCCGCTCAGGTCTCCCCAGGCTAAGTCCTGACCAGCCCGAACGGTGCTCATGGAATTGACGGATCGATGCCCATGGGATTTGAAATCCTCCCTTCCAGATGCACTGCCTCTTCTCTTGCTAATTATCTTCAATGTCTCCTGAACAAATTGCCGTGTAATCAGTAACTTCCTCCTCTGCAGAGAGAGAGCCTGGGCCTAATTCCAGCTGTCAGAGAAGCATCTCCATCCTCTGCTCCTCCTGCAGGGGCAGGAGGGCGGTCCACGGGCCAGCAACAGATGCTCAGGCTGCGAGAGCTCAGAGCAACCTCTGCGACTGTCTCTGTGGCAATGCTTTCCTTTTACACACAAGGGAAATGAAGATGAAGAGGGCTGGGGAGCACCCCCGCCCCCACCCCAGGGTCATGTGGCTCTGCAAAGGTGGAGATGGGGTGGGGACGCTGCGGCCCTGATTCCCAGGACCCTTCTTACCATTGCTCATGCCTGTGTTTTCCCAACCCTGCCTGAGCACACAAGTCACTAGTGGTTCTGTTAAAAAGAAAGAATCATCAAAATTCTGTTACCACAGGGTTGGGGAAGGCCAAGAAAATGGGCTCAGAAGTGACTGAGGTCGCACGCTTAGGGGTTTGGAAACGGAAGGGCCTCTGGACAGAAGAAGGCAAATTGTAAGCAGATGCTGACTTGCAGAGCGGTTTGGAGAGGTGGTTGACGCTGGAAACGCTGACTGCTGCAAACCACGCACGGAGCCCGACTCTGCAGGCAACACCGAAGGGCAACAGAGGCTTTTATGACCTAATTGCTACCAAGTAGGCCAGGGTGCGCGACACCAGCGGCTCGGAATGAAGCACAAGTGGCATCTGGAGAAGAAATGACTGTCCTTATAAATGATTAGCAAGGGCTTCTCAGAGGAGGTGATGCTTGGGCCAGACCGGGAAGGAACAGCAGTGCTTAAATGGGCTGCGTTGGAAGGAGCAGGCAGAGAGGTAGGCATCTGAGATAAGCTGCCAGCAATTAAGAAATCAGGGAGATGCAAGAAAAAATGTCAGTCAATCAGGTGAGTAAATGGGGTTTCTGTTTTGTGGTCTCTGGCACTCCCTTCCTCCTAGAGACGCTCACATGCCCCACCAGCGTCACCCAGTGCCTGCTCACAGGATCTTTCCTGTGCTAGACGGCTCACCTGCTCAACCACTTGAGCAGGAGTAACTTGAAACAGTATTCTGATAGTAGTAATTCATTAACAGTTACTGCGGGCCATGTGCCAGGGCCTGTGCCACACAAATGCCTTAGAGCATCTCATTCACTCAATGCCACACTTCAGAACTTGAGATAGCTGTCATTAGTGTTGCCATTTGACAGAGGACTGAATCGGGTGCGGAAGGCCAAACAAGGCCCCCCTCAAAGACTGTTGCACCCTAATGCACAGAACCTGGGAATATGCTCCCTTCTGCAGCAAAAAGGACTTTGCAGGTGTGGTTAAGTACCTGGAGATGGGGCGGCCACTCTTCTCCAGTGAGTGGGCCCAGTGTCATCACAACGGTCCTTACCAGCAGAGGGGAAGGTGTCAAAGCCAGAGAGCAGCCATGACGGCAGCAGCAGAGGTTAGACCAGTGCAGTTTGGAGGCGAGGGGAGGGGTCACAGCCAAGGAGTGCAGACAGCCTCTAGAAGCTGGAAAACGGGGGCAGTTTTACACCCCCAGAACCTCCAGAACGAATGAAACCCTGCCAACACCTTGATTTTGGCCCACGAGACCTATTACAGACTTCTGACCTTCAGACTGTAATGGATTTGCATAATTTAAACTACTAAATTTATGGCAGCAATAGAAAACTGATACACTGGGTTTACACACATTTGCCCTTAAACAGAGATCTTGACTGTCTTAACAGGGGCATTTCTTCAAACAAAGGAAATTTTGTAAAATCTGGCAGGCCAGGAGGGGAAGGTTGTGTGTGTGTGTGTGTGTTGTGTGTGTGTGTGTGTGTGTGTGTGTGTGTGTGTGTGTGTGTGTGTGTGTGTGTGTGTGTGTGTGTGTGTGTGTGTGTGTCTGGTCTGTCTGATGTCTGTCTTGCAGGATGTGAGGAGAAGAGTGTTGTAAGAAGTGGCTGTTGGAAATTCATCAATATGGCCACAATCTGTTCTACTGGAGAGAATTCCTGGGCAGTTACTGCCACACCCAGGATGTGACTCTGTCCTGGTGAGGCTCTCCCCTCCCTCTCGCTGCCTTTACACCAGGATCAGGAGCTGCAGTCTTTGTTTTTAGGGGCCTGCCGTCAACCTGACTAATTAGGGTGGGGCCGCAATCAGAAATAGGAACCACGAAAGGAAAACTGCTGAGCAGCTGGCTGCTCATTAGAGGACTGTGCCCATCACTCCCCATTAATTAAAGAACGGTGGGATTTTGCATCAAATCTCAGCTCTAATACTGCCTGGCTGGTTTTTATCAGCCATAGGATGCTCTGGGCAGGTGATGCTGGGACAATTCAAAAGCACTTTATTTTATAAGATTTCCTTTGTATTCAGCAAAGCAAAGTTGCTCTGCTGGTGGAAAGCTCGTGGGAGGGAACCTGAGCATTTTGTTTTCAGGCAAATACAGTCAGTTATTTGGAGAAAGACGTAAAAACAACCCTGCAGTGTGATGAGAAGTAATGACCCTTTACCTCCACGGTCTTCCCTCACCCCACCCCAGTGTAATCATGAGAAGGCATCAGACCAGTCCCAACTGCAGGAGTCCAGGAAATGTCTAAGCAGCCCTCAAAACCCCTGTATGGTCTGGCAGCTACATGGACAGCTGCTCCCCACAAGGTGTGAAGGCTCACGGCTCTAGGTCCCTCTGCACCGAGGCCCTCCAAAAAGTGTGGCTCCAGGACCCAGGCAGACAGTTCTCCTAACTTGAGAAATAACCCCAGAAAATGAGCTCCTAGACTTGCATGTTCAGGGCTCAGGAGACGGGGGTCACGACCTTGGGCAAGTCATCGCCTCTGGAGTGGGGATTCATGCACGAGGCAATCTGTGTTGTTGTGGCCCTACTACGTGCCAGCACCTTTAAGGCTTCAGGGCTACAGTAATGAACAAAACGGACAAAAATCCCTGCCAGGCTGGCTTATGGTTGGCCTTTGAAATATTTTGTTGAATTTTCCCAAGGAAAATGAGTGGGGGCACCTTTCCCTAAAAGATCCGTCCACTATGGCCTCCAACGTACTCCCAAAGCAAGCTGCAACGGGCACCGCAGCTGACACGGAGCGAAGTGGGCCCGTGAGACCTTCTCCAGGACGATTTATTTTTAGCTCAATACGGTTCAGGGCTGCACTTCTCTGAGCTTTAAATATTCAGGGTTTCATTATGACCGTTTCGTACCCTGAGCAAGACAGTGCAGGGGACAGAGTAGCTCAGTGTGACCAAGGCTGGCGGTGGGGCTGTGGTGTGAGAAGCCCGGTCCTGCTGGGACCTGCTGAGGGCTCCTGCGGGCAGGACTGCTGGGCGATGGGGACATGGTGGCACCCTGGAAACAGGTGCCGAGTCCTGTCCCAGGACTGCCAAGAGCCAGAGCCCTTTCTGGATAAAAGCTGCTTTTTACCAGAAGATGGCTGAGCTTCTGGTTTGTCAACACAGTGGATGTTCAGAGCCTCTGCAGGCCGGACATGGCGGGTGCAGTTCACAGGGCCCACGGCCCCAAGCCGCCCTCGGCCTTAAGTGTCCCTCCTGTCCCCGAGGATGCCTCCCCTCACAGAGCCCCGGCTGGCTCCCTGGGCTGCTTCTCCATCACCACCTTCTCCCCGGGAAAGATTCCAGGCCTTTCTGTCAACACTGTCCCATGCCCGCCCAGCCTGTGGCCCTTTCCTCTGTCCCCTCCTGCTGTTAATAGCTAACCAGAGTGGGTGCATCTTAGCCATCTGACCCTTCTCATCCGCCATCCGCACAATACTGACTCAGCAAACATACCTTTAAATTTTTTCTATAGATCTTCTGGAGACGAATTCCTAACCCAAGGATAATAAAAGAATGTGGAAATGTGCAGCACCATGGAAGAAACACAGGGGGATCACAAGCAGATATGGGTGGGGGCTGGGGGGAGAACATTTATTTACTGCTGCGATGGGCTGCTATCTCACCACAATCCCGAGAGATAAATGCTATTAAGGCAAATTTTTACAGGGGAAGGATCTGCAGGCAGCAAGAGTTCAAGGAGCTTTCTCAAGGGGCACACAGCTAGCAAAGACCCAGCCTGGATTCCCTGACTTCTGAGTGGTGAGTTGTGGCCCCACCACCCCCTGGGGAACATGCGAGACCTAGTGCCATGGGGGCCACCCAGCAGAAGCCTGGCCTGCTGAGGAAACGTGGGGCCGCAGAGCCTGGAGATACAAGGCCTCCCCTACATCTGCTCTGAACCGACTCCCTCACTCTCCCTCTGAGCCACCCGCCCAGCCCCAGTCTGTGGGGTGTAGCGGAAGCACTAAGAAGAAGAAGAGAGCGGTCAGGACCAGCCTGCCCCCAGAGCGTGGAGGGAATCAGCCCGGGTGTGCCCTGGCAGCACTTGCGGTCAGGACCCTGGGAGCCGCCCCATCAGGGGTCAGAGGCCCCAGCTGGCAGACTCTGCCTGGGACAGGTGGCCCTCGGCCCCCAGGCTCTGCCCTGGGGCTCCCTGAGCTCGGCCGCCAGCCCCGAAGCCAGTTTCAGCCTCCCAGCTGGCGGTGACTTAAAATGTCAGACGTCCTGGGTCACGCTGACATTTTAACAGCCATCTTCACGTTGTCACCCTGTGGAAAGAGGACGTGTTCCGGAGAGAAGCAGGCCTTTCAGAGCCAGAGAAGTTTTTGATTCCCCAAGTGCTATTTTTCTTTTTCTTACACAAGCCTCCCCACCGCGGCTGCTTCTCATTGCGCTCCTGCTGCACTGGGAAGGGCTCGCTGGCGTCGGGGCCCCCCGCCTGCCTCTCTTCAGCAAGGCAGCTGAGCCTCTGCTGAGGCTCCCAATTAAGCAAGGGCTCCAGCTAATGGGCTCCCTCGGCTCTTCCCCAGCCCAGGCAGGGAGGCTGGGAGGCTGGGAGGCTGGGGTGGGGGGTCCCTTTCTGCTGCACCCTCCTCCACCTAGTGCCCCCTCACTCCTCCCCAAACCTGCATGGATTTCTCCGTCTCAGATCCAGTGTCTCTGACCGCCACACCCCCACCAGCTGTTATGGGGAGAAAGGCTGCAGAGGGCGAGGGTGGAAGCAGGGAGCCCAGTCCAGTTAAAGGCAGACAATGGTGGCTCGTACCTAGGGGGGAGCAGCGAGATATGAGAAGCGGTTGGACTTGGAATCTCTTTTGAAAGTCACACCACTGGGCTGTGAGCCTCACAATCTGCCTGCGAAGCCAGGGGCTGGGTTCTATCCCCAGAAACAGAAAAGGAAACCAGAGGCCCAGGGCAGGAAGAGGGGTCATGGGTGCAGTGAGGTGGCCAGTCAGGGAGAACTGAACCGGCTCTGGGGGCAGGTCCCCATCCCTGCCCAGGGTCTCTGCTTTGGAGACACTGGAACAACACAGACTGTCCCATGGCAGAATGTCCCACGGGAGGCCCGGTCCAACTCCATGCCACCCCTGTCAAGATGGCAGGCCAGATGCCCCATCTAACACTGCTGCGTATTTCTCAGATGACATTTCCCCGGTAGTGAAAACACAGCGTGCCATTGAGCCCGAGTCCAGGGGAGGGTCTTCCAATGTCTCCCACACCAGCAGCCAGGCCGTATGCACCGCCAAGAAGCTGACGACGCTTCACTGCAGCTCCTGTTCCTGAGCACCTGCCAGCCAGGTGCTGCTGAGATGCCAGGCCATACATCACAGAACACTGTGCTTAGTCCTGCAGTGGGACAGAGGCTACTGGGACCCCTGAGAAGGAGCAAAGGATGAACCCAGGATTGAGGAAAAGGTCCACACTGTGTGCCCTGAACAAGATTTGGTGACTGGGTGGGGAGGAGACAGTCAGGGGGGAGTGTGTGAGGAGCGACAGGAAGGTGAGGGCACAGAGTCCGCGCAGGGAGAGGCTAGTGTGGCCCGAGAAGCAGCCAATATTTACTGAGCAACATGCCAGGCAGGCCCCCCACTAAGAACTTAAAGGCATTTTCTCACAACACTGGGAGGCAGGTGTTACCATAACTCCATCATATGGGATGAGGAAATGGAGCCCCAGAGCCCTGAAGTGACTTGACCAAGATCATACCATCAGTAAGAGATGAAATTCAGACCTTTTTAAAATCGTACTTTTTACTGAAGTGTCACCCTTAACAATCCTAAGTATACAGCTGGATAGATTATCACAAAGCGGTTACATCTAGTAACTAGAACCCAGGCGGAGAAACAGAGCCCACCCACCCGAGGCCCTGCTCCTGCTCCCCAGGCCCTCCCCTTGCCCCCCAAAGGGAAGCACCACCCTGACTTCCGACTCCACAAATTCGATTTAGGAGTTGAGATTGCACCCAGGCCTTTGGGAGTCCTGAGACCAGGGTTTTTACTGGACGGACTTCCTGGTCTGGCTGGGTCTGCATACATTGCCACATTGTTTTCCCAGCCATCTCCCTGTGCTCCTTGGTGGTTCCTGGGAGATGGGGGGCAGCTCCAAAGAGAACTCAGGGAACAGGACTGGGAGCTGCCTGAAGGCAGTCCAGAGAAGCCCCTTCCTGTGTCCCATGGCACAGAGTGGCCAGTGAGGGTTCCCACATCCCGCCTTCAGGAAAATAGGGTTTAGTGATGAGTATGTCCTTTTGGAGAGAACAATCGATAGCCCTGTGTGGTGTCCTTGAATAGACTGAGCCATGTGCTCAAAGCTAATAGTTTTCATTTGTGAAATTGAAGAAAACTCCATAGTCATTGCAAAATAAAATTGAAGACTCCAGTTTTTCAGTGGAAAACTACAGAACCGAACACTAAGGAGGAACTTGGCTGAGAAGGTCGTTGGCTTGGGTTCTTCTGAAGCCCCGAGGGACACGAGCCTGCTGCTCCCTTTACCCCCCGTCAGATTTCAGCCAAACCCCCAGAACAGAATTGCCCCGTCCGGGGCTTTACTGACCTCTCTCCTCTTGGCAAATCTTATTTGTCCTGTGCCCCTTCACTCGGGACACCACCCACCCCTGACGGTCTTGCACAGCGCCATCGAGGGCCTGCTCTCCTGGCTGACCATCCCGACTGGGGTTTGCTGGCTGGAAACGTGAGACTTGGCCAAGCTACAGAGCCAGTTAAAAGCCAGGAACTGGGGACAGAGCTGGAGAAGTCAGGGGAGAGGGCCTTTAAAATGCAAATATGAGTAATACAGTCCCAAACGGAAATGTTACACGGAACAGGGAGCCCAGGCAAGGAGGCAAAGGCAGTGATCGTCAGCTTTGCGGGCCAGAACTCAGTCTTTGGGACAACAAGACGCAGAGGCAGCAGCGAGGGAAGCACAGAGTTTGAACTTTGCAGAGCAGGAAAACATGGGTTCAGATTCCAGCTTCTCCACGCAGTGCTGACCTGACCACGAGTTAGTTTAACCTCTCCTAAACCTCAAGTCCTTTTGTGGAAAGTGAGGTAATATAATCCACCTCTTAGAAGTCAAGTGAGATTTAGAGCAACATATTTCAGTGACGTACCTACAGCAGAAGCTGGCTAGATTCAACACGGATGAACACAGTTCGGAAGATATTTCAGTTACGCCCCCTGGTGGAGTTTGGAAACCTAGCACACATGCGAATGAAAGGAGCCCTAGGATGGTGTAACTTACAGGATGTTGTAGCAAACACACATTCACACACGAGCACATACACATGCACACGCACACACATGCATGCACATGCACACATGCACAGAATCTGCCTCTGCCAGGTCTTCCTTGCTGCTAACGCGGCAGATGGAAGGGTCTGTGTATTAGTCCTTTCTCCCTGCGCTCACACAAAATGCAAGCAAGGGGAAGGCCTCCAGACCTGAGGGTGTCCAGAGCCGTATTTATTATATGTAAAATGTCCATTAGTGAACTGGACGATGCTGTTGCCAGCTGAGCGATCCCCTGGAGGAATAATAAACCTCTAACGTGAAACAGCACAGAACTGATCAGAACCATCTCGCGGGAAATGCTCTTCTAAAGCAGATTCTCTTTGGTGCCACTCCCACCCCCAGGAGTCCCCTACACACACACACACACACCAAAATGTCTGCATGGAAATCTCACTTTAACTTAAGTTTTAAAACATTGATTGTGATCAAACTGATAGGCAGATTATTTTAAAAATAGACGCTGGTGGCAGAGGAGCCCAGGAATGTCACTGGGGTGTCCTGGCTGCAGGGTGGGAAGCGTGGTGACGTGGCCACAGGCTGTCCTCACCCCCCTCCTCCCGTGGCCACGCATGGGTGCCTGAAGGCTGCCATCGCCTGAGGGGCTCCTTCCCTCGAGAGTGAGGGGGGGTGGGAAAGCCTCCACTAGCCTGTCAGCTTCCTTATCACCCTGATCCCGGGACAGTGGCTTTCCTTCTTGGGAGCCCATTTCGGGGACCAGGGCAGCACCATGCCCCGTGGTACAGGCAAACCCCACCCTGGACCTCCTCCTCGGAAGGCCCTGCCTGGGCAGGAAAGGGGCCCCCTCCGTCCCGAGGCACGGCCCTCCCCGGCCGAGACAGGAGCCCCTGCTGTGGGAGACACAGCCCTCCAACACCAGCGCCCTGACGCCCAGGGGTGTCAGGGCACAGCGCCCTCCCGGCATCACCGGCACCGTGGTTCGCTCCACTCTGGCTTTGTCTGCACCGGCCTGGTATGCGTCACCCGGCCGTGGGTCTCCTCTTCTGGAAGAGCTTACGTGCTAATCCACTCCACAAATGCCCACAGTGGGTCCCAACCGCCCTGAAGGAATTTTAGGGAAATTTATAAGAATAATTATTTTAATGTCTCATCAGTATATAGCAGTTTTGAATTTTCAAAGCAGTTTAACCTTCATTACTTAAGTATGTCATGGCCCTGTGAGATAATAGGGACCAATATTATCATCCCCAAAATAAAGAAACGGAAGCTTGGAGAGTAATCCAGGGTCACGCAACTCGTCAACTGCAAAGGAAGGCCTTGGGGGCCTCCAGCAGGCAAGTCTGATGGGAGCGAGAGACATGCACTCACGAACAGCCATATGAGGAGGGTGGCAGAGGCTGGCAGGGTGGATGACAAAGGTCATTCCTGCCTACAGACGGGGCAGTCTGAGCACCAGGGGAAAGACCTCACGGATCCCTGAGACCCCCCAGGATCTAGGACTGGAACCTTCCTTTTTGCGCATGGTTCATTCTGCCTTGTTTGAGCACCGTGTTTATGCATGAGGGACCGCTGGCCATTTATGAGGTCCCTGAAGGCAGGGGGGCTTGGCGCAGCCCCTGGAAAGTGGGAGGCGTTCGATATTTTGAATTGACTGTCCTCCCTGAGTTCTGAAGGTCGAAGCAGGACTTGACGGCGCTGTGGCTCACTCCTGCCATCTAGTGGCCAGTGCTGAGAGAAACACCCCGGATGTCGCCAAGGGTCCGAGCCAGGCTGGCAGCACCGCCCACCTCAGCTGCAGTCCACCCTGCTGGTCAGCAGCAACTCGCACACACATTTCCATGAAACTCCTTAAAAATACGCGTGTCTCTCATACTAGAACAGATCCTGCCTCCAAAACAAAACTCGAGGAACTCATCTAACTGGCAGGCGCCGATTACAGGGACAAGCACGCTGCCTGGAGCGCATGAAGATACAGGAAAAGCACCTTCACCGTTCCTGACCTGAAAGAGCTTGCGGTTTAATTTGGAGTAACAACACTCCACAGCCCACAAGTCCCAGCAGTCCCCACCTGCTCAGAGCAGCAGACGTTTGCGAGCTCCCAGAAACATTTGACCCGCAGACAAAGCAGAATTTTTCTGGAGAAAAAAGTTTGAGAAAAAACCCATGGGATGCTTTTAGGTTTTTCACTATCATGGCTCAGATAAGTAGAAAGCCCTCTTGCTACAAAATACCTAGAAATTCTAAATAAAATACAAAATAATCCTGCTTAATGCAGAGCTCAGCACATAAGAAAACAAAGAAAATTTTACAGGAGCCAAGACTAGGAACTGAAATGGAGGATAAGACACCAGAGAAAACCAACAGGCAGATTTATTATATGATGAAATTGCTTTTGTAAAAGCTAAAAATACAGTCAATGAAATTAAAAACCTGATGGGTAAGTTTTAGACAGCAGACTAAACATGGCCAAATTGGAAGTAGATACAAGAAACTTTGCAAAAATGTAGCCTTGAGAAGTTAAAAGATGAAAAATACAATATGAGTAAGTGACTTAGAGGAGAGCATAAAGTGTCCTCCATACATGTGACTCCAGATCACGGAGAGAAAGGCGAGTTAGGAGAGATAATAGCCATAAATTTTCTGGAATACATGAAACACATAGATCTTGCTAACAGAAGTACAAATAGGATCATTAAAAATAAATCGACATCTCATCACTTCATGGCAAATTGCAGAACATCAAAGGCAAAGAGAAGTCTTTTAAAAACACACACAGGAAGCAAAATGGGTATAGAAGGCAAGTTCCTCAACATAATAAAGCCCATATATGATAAACCCACAGTCAACATCATACTGAACAGCGAAAAGCTGAAAGCTTTTCCTCTGAGATCGGGAACTAGACAGGGATGCCCACTCTCCCCACTGTTATTTAACATAGTACTGGAGGTTCTAGTCATGGCAATCAGACAAAATAAAGAAATACAAGGAATCCAGATTGGTAAAGAAGAAGTTAAACTGTCACTATTTGCAGATGACATGATACTGTACATAAAAAACCCTAAAGACTCCACTCCAAAACTACTAGAACTGATATCGGAATACAGCAAAGTTGCAGGATACAAAATTAACACACAGAAATCTGTGGCTTTCCTATACACTACCAATGAACCAATAGAAAGAGAAATCAGGAAGACAATTCCATTCACAATAGCATCAAAAAGAATAAAATACCTAGGAATAAACCTAACCAAAGAAGTGAAAGACCTATACCCTGAAAACTATAAGACACTCTTAAGAGAAGTTAAAGAGGTCACTAACAAATGGAAACTCATCCCATGCTCCTGACTAGGAAGAATTAATATCGTCAAAATGGCCATCCTGCCCAAAGCAATATACAGATTTGATGCAATCCCTATCAAATTACCAACAACATTCTTCAACAAACTGGAACAAATAGTTCAAAAATTCATATGGAAACACCAAAAACACCAAATAGCCAAAGCAACCCTGAGAAAGAAGAATAAAGTGGCGGGGATCTCACTCCCCAACTTCAAGCTCTACTACAAAGCCATAGTAATCAAGACAATTTGGTACTGGCACAAGAACAGAGCCACAGACCAGTGGAACAGATTAGAGACTCCAGACATTAACCAAAACATATATGGTCAATTAATATTCGATAAAGGAGCCATGGACATACAATGGGGAAATGACAGTCTCTTCAACAGATGGTGCTGGCAAAACTGGACAGCTACATGTAAGAGAATGAAACTGGATCACTGTCTAACCCCATACACAAAAGTAAATTCAAGGGGGCAGAGCCAACATGGCGGTGTGAGTAGGACAGTGGGAATCTCCTCCCAAAAACATATATATTTTTGAAAATACAACAAATACAACTAATCCTAAAAGAGAGACCAGAAGACACAGGACAACAGACAGAATACAACTACACCAGCGAGAACCCAGCGCCTGGTGAAAGGGGTGAGATACAAGCCCCGGCCCCGCGGGAGCCGAGCGCCCCTCCCCCCAGCTCCCGGCGGGAGAAGAGCAGGCAGAGCGGGAGGGAGACGGAGCCCAGGACTGCCGAACACCCAGCCCCCGCCATCCAGGCCAGAGTGTAGACACAGTGCATGTGTGGAGGGCTGGTAACTAATGAAATAGGGCAGCAAGACCTCTGGGCTGGTGCCGAAGCTGATGCCCCTGTGACAAAGAAAAGCGGAGGCTTTTTGAAAGTCTTAAAGGGACAGGGACTTAACTGCTGGACGGAAAGAGCATAGGTCACAGCCCAGTGGCAGGAAATTACAGGGAAAAACCGGGCACACTAACAACAGCTCTGAGACCCCTCACGGCCAAACAGCGCCCCCCCCCCCACGTCCATTACCCCTCCGGGCGCTACGAAAGCACAGAAACAGCCTAAGGCAAACCCCGCTCACAGAAAGGGAGATCCTTCCATATCGGCCGGGCAAGACACGAAGACGCAGCCTACTCGCAATTACCCAACACAAGCCACTAGGGGTCGCAGTTGTCCCAGTAAAGAAAGGCCAGTAGCAAGTGAAAAGCTTGGCCCTCCCAGTCGACAGTCAATAGCACCTGTCAACATGAAAAGGCAAAAAAATATGATCCAGACAAGACTAACCCAGACAGCTTCGGCATCTGCTACATCTTCCCCTGAGAAGGAACCTGGGGAGATAGATTTAGCCAGTCTTCCTGAAAAAGAATTCAAAACAAAAGTCATAACCATGCTGATGGACTTGCAGAGAAATATGCAAGAACTAAGGAAGGAGAATTCAGAAATAAAACAAGCTCTGGAAGGACTTCAAAACAGAATGGACAAGATGCAAGAGACCATTAATGGACTAGAAAACAGAGAACAGGAACGCAGAGAAGCTGATGCAGAGAGAGATAAAAGGATCTCCAGGAATGAAAGAATTTTAAGAGAGCTGAGTGACCAATTAAAAAGGAATAATATACGCATCATCGGAATACTAGAAGGAGAAGAGACAGAAAAAGGGATAGAAAATGTCTTTGAAGAAATAATTGCCGAAAACTTCCCCAAACTAGGGGAAGAAATGGCCTCTCAGACCACAGAGGTACACAGAACTCCCATGACAAGGGATCCAAGGAGGGCAACACCAAGACACATAATAATTAAAATGGCAAAGATCAAAGACAAGGAAAAAATATTAAAGGCAGCCAGAGAGAAAAAAAAGGTCACCTACAAAGGAAAACCCATCAGGCTATCATCAGACTTCTCAACAGAAACCCTACAGGCCAGAAGAGAATGGCATGATATACTTAATGCAATGAAACAGAAGGGCCTCGAACCAAGACTACTGTATCCAGCACGAATATCATTTAAATATGAAGGAGGGATTAAACAATTCCCAGACAAGCAAAAGTTGAGGGAATTTGCCTCCCACAAACCACCTCTACAGGGCATCCTACAGGGACTGCTCTTGATGGGAGCACTCCTAAAAAGAGCACAGAACAAAACACCCAACATATGAAGAAGAGAGGAGGAGGAATAAGAAGGGAGAGAAATAAAGAATCATCAGACCGCGCTTATAATAGCTCAACAAGCGAGTTAAGTTAGACAGTAAGATAGTAAAGAAGCTAACCCTGGACCTTTGGTAACCACAAACTTAAAGCCTGCAATGGCAATAAATTCATACCTTTCAATAATCACCCTAAATGTAAATGGACTGAATGCACCAATCAAAAGACACAGAGTAATAGAATGGATAAAAAAGCAAGATCCATCCATACGCTGCTTACAAGAGACTCACCTCCAACCCAAAGACATGCACAGACTTAAAGTCAAGGGATGGAAAAAGATATTTCATGCAAACAACAAAGAGAAGAAAGCAGGTGTTGCAATCCTGATATCAGATAAAAACAGACTTAAAAATAAAGAAAGTAACA
Source organism: Manis pentadactyla (assembly GCF_030020395.1). Lineage (NCBI taxonomy): Eukaryota > Metazoa > Chordata > Mammalia > Pholidota > Manidae > Manis > Manis pentadactyla. The sequence goes on from NC_080037.1 coordinate 3,482,539, forward strand.
AAAGACAAAGAAGGACATTACATGATGATAAAGGGCTCAGTTCATCAAGAGGATATAACCATTATAAATATATATACACCCAATACAGGAGCACCAACATATGTGAAACAAATACTAACAGAACTAAAGGAGGAAATAGACTGCAATGCATTCATTCTAGGAGACTTCAACACACCACTCACCCCAAAGGACAGATCCAGCAGACAGAAAATAAGTAAGGACACAGAGGCACTGAACAACACTCTAGAACAGATGGACCTAATAGACATCTACAGAACTCTACATCCAAAAGCAACAGTATACACATTCTTCTCAAGTGCACATGGAACATTCTCCAGAATAGACCACATACTAGGCCACAAAAAGAGCCTCAGTAAATTCCAAAAGATTGAAATCCTACCAACCAACTTTTCAGACCACAAAGGCATAAAATTAGAAATAAACTGTACAAAGAAAGCAAAAAGGCTCACAAACAGATGGAGGCTAAACAACACGCTCCTAAATAATCAATGGATCAATGACCAAATCAAAATGGAGATCCAGCAATATATGGAAACAAACGACAACAACACTAAGCCCCAACTTCTGTGGGACACAGCAAAAGCAGTCTTAAGAGGAAAGTATATAGCAATCCAAGCATATTTAAAAAAGGAAGAACAAGCCCAAATGAATGGTCTAATGTCACAATTATCGAAATTGGAAAAAGAAGAACAGATGAGACCTAAGGTCAGCAGAAGGAGGGACATAATAAAGATCAGAGAAGAAATAAATAAAATTGAGAAGAATAAAACAATAGCAAAAATCAATGAAACCAAGAGCTGGTTCTTCGAGAAAATAAACAAAATAGATAAGCTTCTAGCCAGACTTATTAAGAGGAAAAGAGAGTCAACACAAATCAATAGTATCAGAAATGAGAAAGGAAAAATCACGACGGACCCCACAGAAATACAAAGAATTATTAGAGAATACTATGAAAACCTATATGCTAACAAGCTGGGAAACCTAGGAGAAATGGACAACTTCCTAGAAAAATACAATCTTCCAAGACTGACCCAGAAAGAAACAGAAAATCTAAACAGACCAATTACCGGCAATGAAATTGAAGTGGTAATCAAAAAACTACCAAAGAACAAAACCCCCAGGGCAGATGAATTTACCTCGGAATTTTATCAGACATACAGGGAAGACATAATACCCATTCTCCTTAAAGTTTTCCAAAAAATAGAAGAGGAGGGGATACTCCCAAACTCATTCAATGAAGCTAACATCACCCTAATACCAAAACCAGGCAAAGACCCCACCAAAAAAGAAAACTACAGACCAATATCCATGATGAACGTAGATGCAAAGATATTCAACAAAATTTTAGCAAACCGAATTCAAAAATACATCAAAAAGATTGTACAACATGACCAAGTGGGATTCATCCCAGGGATGCAAGGATGGTACAACATTCGAAAGTCCATCAACATCATCCACCACATCAACAAAAAGAAAGACAAAAACCACATGATCATCTCCATAGATGCTGAAAAAGCATTTGACAAAGTTCAACATCCATTCATGATAAAAACTCTCAGCAAAACGGGAAAAGAGGGCAAGTACCTCAACATAATAAAGGCCATCTATGAAAAACCCACAACCAACATTATATTGAACAGCGAGAAGCTGAAAGCTTTTCCTCTGAGATCGGGAACTAGACAGGGATGCCCACTCTCTCCACTGTTATTTAACATAGTACTGGAGGTCCTAGCCACGGCAATCAGACAAAACAAAAAAATACAAGGAATCCAGATTGGTAAAGAAGAAGTTAAACTGTCACTATTTGCAGATGACATGATACTGTACATAAAAAACCCTAAAGACTCCACTCCAAAACTACTAGAACTGATATCGGAATACAGCAAAGTTGCAGGATACAAAATCAACACACAGAAATCTGTGGCTCTCCTATATACCAACAATGAACCAACAGAAAGAGAAATCAGGAAAACAACTCCATTCACAATTGCATCAAAAAAAATAAAATACCTAGGAATGAACCTAACCAAAGAAGTGAAAGACTTATACTCTGAAAACTACAAGTCACTCTTAAGAGAAATTAAAGGGGACACTAACAGATGGAAACTCATCCCATGCTCGTGGCTAGGAAGAATTAATATCGTCAAAATGGCCATCCTGCCCAAAGCAATATACAGATTCGATGCAATCCCTATGAAACTACCAGCAACATTCTTCAATGAACTGGAACAAATAATTCAAAAATTCATATGGAACCACCAAAGACTCTGAATAGCCAAAGCAATCCTGAGAAAGAAGAATAAAGTAGGGGGGATCTCACTCCCCAACTTCAAGCTCTACTATAAAGCCATAGTAATCAAGACAATTTGGTACTGGCACAAGAGCAGAGCCACAGACCAATGGAACAGAATAGAGAATCCAGACATTAACCCAGACATATATGGTCAATTAATATTTGACAAAGGAGCCATGGACATACAATGGCGAAACGACAGTCTCTTCAACAGATGGTGCTGGCAAAACTGGACAGCTACATGTAGGAGAATGAAACTGGACCATTGTCTAACCCCATATACAAAAGTAAACTCCAAATGGATCAAAGACCTGAATGTAAGTCACGAAACCATTAAACTTTTGGAAGAAAACATAGGCAAAAACCTCTTAGACATAAACATGAGTGACCTCTTCTTGAACATATCTCCCCGGGCAAGGAAAACAACAGCAAAAATTAACAAGTGGGACTATATTAAGCTGAAAAGCTTCTGCACAGCAAAAGACACCATCAATAGAACAAAAAGGAACCCTACAGTATGGGAGAATATATTTGAAAATGACAGATCCGATAAAGGCTTGACGTCCAGAATATATAAAGAGCTCACATGCCTCAACAAACAAAAAACAAATAACCCAATTAAAAAATGGGCAGAGGAACTGAACAGTTCTCCAAAAAAGAAATACAGATGGCCAACAGACACATGAAAAGATGCTCCACATCGCTAATTATCAGAGAAATGCAAATTAAAACTACAATGAGGTATCACCTCACACCAGTAAGGATGGCTGCCATCCAAAAGACAAACAACAACAAATGTTGGCGAGGTTGTGAAGAAAAGGAGAACCCTCCTACACTGCTGGTGGGAGTGTAAATTAGTTCAACCATTGTGGAAAGCAGTGTGGAGGTACATCAAAATGCTCAAAACAAACATACCATTTGACCCAGGAATTGCACTCCTAGGAATTTACCCTAAGAATGCAGCAATCAAGTATGAGAAGGACCAATGTACCCCTATGTTTATCGCAGCACTATTTACAATAGCCAAGAATTGGAAGCAACCTAAATGTCCTTCGATAGATGAATGGATAAAGAAGATGTGGTACATATACACAATGGAATACTACTCAGCCATAAGAAAAGGGCAAATCCAACCATTTGCAGCAACATGGATGGAGCTGGAGGGTATTATGCTCAGTGAAACAAGCCAAGCAGAGAAAGAGAAATACCAAATGATTTCACTCATCTGTGGAGTATAAGAACAAAGGAAAAACTGAAGGAACAAAACAGCAGCAGAATCACAGAACTCAAGAATGGACTAACAGGTACCAAAGGGAAAGGGACTGGGGAGGATGGGTGGGTAGGGAGGGATAAGGGGGGGAGAAGTAGGGGGGTATTAAGATTAACATGCATGGGGGGGTAGGAGAAAAGGGAGGGCTGTACAACACAGAGAAGGCAAGTAGTGATTCTACAACATTTTGCTATGCTGATGGACAGTGACTGTAAAGGGGTTTATAGGGGGGACCTGGTATAGGGGAGAGCCTAGTAAACATAATATTCGTCATGTAAGTGTAGATTAGTGATACCAAAAAAAAAAAAAAGGGCAGTTCCTGTCTGGTAACCTCCAATGAGTTCTACACAAGAGTATAAAGGGCATATAAAAGTGTAGGTAAAGGGTCTGTTTGTGTTTATACAGAGGATCAAAGCCTAATTGGGCTACCCCAAAAATGAACTAAGATACGATATGAAAAAGAACTTCCAACATCTGCACTCTCTGGAAGACTCATGCCAGAAGATGATCATCAAAAAACCCCAACAAAGATCCACGCACTGCTACAGCTGTAGATGCACTCATCCCACCAGCTCCTGGACTTGCCATGGGAATGAAGGAGATATCTAAGCTGGCCTGTGCATACAGTAAAACAACAAATTTGACTGGGTCTATACTGTTGGAACTCAACCAAGAATTAGGAGAAGTGCAAATTGTAGCGCTCCAAAATCTTACAACTACAGACTATTTACTGTTAAAAGAACACAAGGGATGTGAACATTCCCCAGGAATGAGTTGTTTTAATTTGTCTGATTTCTCTCAGACTGTTGAAGTTCAGTTGGACAATATCCACCATATCATAGATAAGTTTTCACAAATGCCTAAGGTGCCTAACTGGTTTTCTTGGTTTCACTGGAGATGGCTGGTAATTACAGGTATGCTTTGGTTATGTAACTATACTCCTATTATGTTAATGTGTGTGCGCAATTTAAGTAGTAGCTTAAAACCTATACATGCTGAAGTTACTCTACAAGAAGATATGTCAAAGAAATAATCAATCTTCCCATGTTTTCTTCCGCCTGCTACTTCTATAGCTTTTCTTCTTCCTTCCTAATTACAACCCTTAAATAGAATTCGTGCCTCATATCAAATTTACCGAGTATCGTAATTCTCCCAAGTGGTAAAGATACCTCAAGACAAATGCTGGGCATAGAAGCCACAGGGCATAAATATGCAAAGAAGTAAAAAGCTAACCTTTTCAAACAATAAGGCTTCCCTCTCACTTACCAACTTCACATTTCCCTGTATGGCCCCGGAAGATGACTGGTTAGCCAGAGACGGGTAAGATTCCTCAAGGGAGGAACAACCTAAGACAGGCACAGTCGCAGGGGGGCCATCAGGTGAGAAATTGGGGATCAACAGAGGTGAGGCTTAGAACCTCACCCCCCTGTTCTGAGAGAAATCTTCTGCATACGTGGATGTTTTATTGCCCTTGTCTAGCTTGGATTAACACATAGTCTACAGGCACACACCTGATCATCTACATTTGTTCTCTTACAACACTAAACTATGTTTTCTACCTTTATCTTGTATCTACCTACCACTTCAGCATTTTATTAAAAATCATAATAATAAAGAGAGAAATGTGGTATCCACATATAAATCAAGTATAAAAATCAAATGAGTATTCATATTTGAAGTGACTGTTTATAGTTCATAATGCATGAGCAAAACCGAAGGTTTCTGTGATGACTGTCCTTGTACTGTTCACCATGTAAGAACTTATTCACTATGTAAGAATTTGTTCTCCATGTAAGAACTTGTTTGTTATGCCTCAGAAGATTGGAGACTGACGAAAATTAGGCTTGGGGTGGATTAATGATTGTGCATGGAGCATTGACTCCCCTATACAGAATTTTATTGTTGTTAACAACCATTTGATCAATAAATATGAGAGATGCCCTCAAAAAAAAAAAAAAAAAGTATACACTTCCAATGGTAAAATGATAAGTAACCGGGATGTAATGAATATAGTCAAGATATTGTAACAGCTTGGTATGGTGATAGCTGGTACCTAGAATTGTCATGTATATAAATGTTGAATCACTGTTGTACACCTGAAACTAATGTAATGTAATACTGTGCGTCAACTACCCTTCAATAGAAAATAATTATCTAAAAAAAAAAAAAATTGAGAAATCAGACTTCAAAATATTAAATGTTAGCTCTCTGAATGACACTGTGATAGGAAAATAAAAAGACAAGCCAAGGTATAGAAGAATAGCTGCAAAGCATATATCTGAAAAGGACAGTATCTAGAATATACAAAGAGGTCTTATAACTCAATAAGAAAAATGATCCCACCTGCCCCCCAAAAAGGGCACACATTTAATACATACATGATAGATGAATCTCTAAGTTATGCTGAATGGAAAAGCCAGACAAAGAAAGGAGTACGTATTTATATAAAACCCCATTCGTATAAAATTCTAGAAAATACGAATCAGTCTACAGTAAGAAAGCAAATCAGTGGTCACCTGGGTAAGAAGGGGGAGGACGGAGAATGAAAAGGGGCATGAGAAAATTTTCCGGGACGATGGATATGTTTACTATCTTGATTGTGGTGATGGTTTCAGGAGTATGCACATATGTCAAAATTTATCTAACTCTACACTTTAAATATGTGCAGTTTATTGTATGTCAATTTTACCTTAATAAAGCTCCTTTTAAAAAACAAAACAAAAAATGGTATCAGCTTTCATTTAATGAGTAATTACCATGTTTGGTTGTTTTTCTGCTTATATCATCTTTGCACATTTCTATTTTACTCAGAGTAGAAATGCACCCAGCTAAAAGACCACATTTCCCAATCTCCCTAGTGGACAAAGACATAGAGTAAGTTCCGGCCAATGAGATGTCAACAGAAGTGTTGTGCGGTACCTTTGAAAAAACTTCCTTAACAGGAATAAGCCACACCCTTCTTTTTCTCTTTCTGTGTGGAATGCAGACCAGCTGGCTGGAGCTCCAGCACAGCAGCCTTTTTGGACAACAAAGTGATTTCAAAAATATAAACCAAGTACTGATGAGAGAAACATAGAGGCCTGAGCATCTGATAACGTGATGAGACCACCATACTAGCCCTGGACTTCCTATCCACAGACTTCTTTTATGAGAAAAATTAACTCCCCTGCTTCTTAAAGCCAGTTATTTTGGGGTTTTGTTCATTTGTTTTTGTTAAATGCAACTGAACCTAATCCTAACTGACAGTCTCTCTCCACGAGCTGCGCCTCAGACTCCGGGAAGGTCGGCCCTTGCAGCAGGTTGCCGCTTAGACCAGAGCTAAAGAAATGAGCATTGTCTTCACCGCTCCTGCTAATTCCCCAACATTTGCCCCAAAGCCATTGGCTCCGAGCGGCTGACGCAGGCTTTGACTCCGTGAATCCCCTTTGCTGTTTTCATCTATCCAATATGCTTATTTTCATCACCAACACATTGGTCCAAGTTAAACTGGACCATTTCTCAATACCGCTTTATCCTTTGCAGTTACACATTCCATTGAAAATAAACAGCACCGCCTATGTTTGCATTATAGGTTTTACTATTCCTAATTCACATTGTACCTATTCTTTCACACTCTCTGCTGAACCACCAGGCCGAGGAGGGCAGGTACTCGGCTCCCATTTTGCAGCTGGAGAGGACCGGCGAGGTGGGTTCAGACCAGAACACGGTCACCGGACTGGGCGCACCCGGCCCGGCAGGGGCACTTGCGTGGCCCTCTCACATCCTTATTCCCTGTGGCTCTTCAAACGTCTGTGGCAGAAGCAGGCCATGCCAAGTGTCGGGGATGTGGGGACAACCAGACATGTTCTCCGCTCTCCAGGAGCCCCAAGTAGGAGCAGAGACAACTGCTGACCCACGAACAGAATCGTGGACAGGCTGGTGTCCCCGTGTAGGTGGCCGAGCCGCGGTGACGACGATGCCCTGATGTTTTCCCTTGTTTGTTTCTAGGAAGGAACTCGAGGATGCTGGGGTTCCCTCCTCTTCCCCTCCCCTGTTGGTCATCTCCACCTCACCCTTCATACTCTCTTCCTTCTGACCTGTGGGATAAAGGATCTTTACTGTGTTCCCATCTATTCAATACCATCTCAAAGATCTTGCCTGGCCGCATTCCTTCCGACAGATTTTCTTTTATTTCCCTCCACCCTCAATTCCTTTGGAGAATCATCCTCGTCCACTGTTTAACCAACACATATTCTTCCTGCTGGGGGGTGACCCCCTCCCGCCATCCCTGAATCCGGCTGGGGTTCACTGAATCTCCCCCAGGAGTTTCCCTTCAGCTGCTCTCCTGGCATCGCTCTCCACTGGGATTCCAGAGCGGGCACCCTCAAGCTCGGCCTTTCCTGAAGGACTCAAGGCTGGAAAAATGGAACGTTTCCCAAAGGACAGTGTGACAGCAGAACCCCCACCCGATCAGGGTCTGACCACCGCCCGGCTCTCTAACCACCTAACCACAACCTCAGGCCGTACTTCCTCTCTCGGGCCCCAGCACCCTCTTTGGTAAAAGGACAGCGTTCAGTTGGAGCCCCTGACCATCCGTGACACAAAATAGTTCTAACTATATTGACCTGCACGAGCCATGTGGCCACTGAGCCCCTGAAATGTGGCCGGCCCAAATCGAGATATGCTGTGAGTGTCAAGAAGACCACAGATAATGATGCTGCACACACAAAAAAGCAAAATAGCTCATGAATTATTTTTATATAGATTATGTGTTAAAATAATAGTATTTTAGATACACTGGGTTAAATAAAATATAATGTTAAAATTAATTTCACCTTCTTTTTACTCTTTAAATGTGGTTCCAAGAACGTTGTCCATCACTCTCGTGATGCTCATTGTGTCTCCACTGACAGGTGTGCACCGTGCAGCTGTGCCCCGGGTGGCCCCTGCCGCGGCTGGGGCCCGGCTCACTTCCGACACACAGCCACCTCCGTCCGCCTCAGTCACCAGGTGACCGGGAGGATCTGAATCCCGACCAGGGGTTCTTAATCTGAAGATATAGGACGGAAGCCTCAGGCAGAGTTCAAGAGGTCTATAAACTTTAAAACTGACATGTGTCTTTTCACCAGCCTCTAACTGAAATTTTAGCGTTTCCTCCCTTTGTGATGTGGGCACAGGCCACAGGAGTATCAATGTGCTTCTACACATCTGTCAGCAACTGAAATCAGTTATTTTCATAGCACACTATAGTTGTTGCAGAATTTCAAAATATCACTTAGGTTCATCACTACCACACAATTGTACTCTTAGACCTGCCACTGGGTCTTATATTCAATGCATTAAATAAAGAAGCACTTACATTACTATACCACAGATTTCTATTTTGGTAACTGTGTTCCAACATCATTTGTTTCCTTTGCTGTTTTCCGGATGTAATTTCACGTATGTGAAAACGGTATTCTGAGAGGGGGTATTAGGCGGCGAATGCTAGAGGGGGCTCGTGGGGGCACAAAAGGAGAATAGAAACCTTTGTCAAGAAAGCTGAGGCACTGTGACCAGCTAGGGGCCTGGCACTTCCTGAGCGGTGGGGACACCTGTCCTGGGCGGGCGCCAGACCCAGTGTAAGGTCTGTGCCACTGCGAATGTCCAGCACCCCTCCGTCTGCCTGCCCCCATAGACTCTGCTCCTACAGAACCAGAGGAAATGATTTCTGACTCCTGCATTTTGGTGCCAGGACTTTCTGATATTCAGTATTTTGAGGCTTTTCTAAAAAGTAGACCATTAAGTTTTCAGATCCATTTAAAATTACTAAATAGTATATACAAAAGCTGTCCTTCCTTACTCCATCCCTGAACCCAACTTCTTTCTCAGATCTTCACACCAAGGGAGGTGTCCGTGTTGACTAGAGGCCTGGGAATGGGGGACAGGCTAAAGCTCTGATCCCCATTGGATATGTCTCTGCTTCAAAATATCCTATTTTGGTTTTACTAAGCCCTCCTCCAGCAACAGATGGGCTCAGCCTGGGGGCAGGTCTCTAGCAGTGGCTACAGAGAAATCGAGTTTAGAAACTCTTCCCCAAGCCAGCCAGGCTCTCCAGGAGCCCTGAGCTATGAAGAAAAGGCCTTCTGAAGGACTCAGTCTCACCCACACAACCCAATGATGAAGAGCACAAAATCAGCAGGCACTCCCTGGGTACCTTACGCCGCATGCACAGTCCTGCTTTTCTGCCCACACACTTTGACCCAGTACCATGGGCAAAGCAGGGGGCTGTGGCCGTCGGTGACAGCCTGCCCGAGGTCACAGAGGCATTATGGGAAAGAGCCAATATTTCAAGCTGGGTCTGCCAACACCAGCTACTTCTCCCAACAGGCTGCCTCCCATTTTAGCCAGACACCCCTGGAACTATTGAGCAGAAAGTAGAATCCTTTCACAAAACTCAGCTGATGCTACTAATCAGATGTAGTCTTTAGAAGATGTTCAATTCCCCCCTTCTCCCACCTTCCACCGAGCAAGTGTGCCTTTCCCAGGTCCTTCCCGTAGTTGCCAACATGAATCGACCCAAGGGCAGAGATCCATCCCAATTTTCCCCACCACGGCTTGGGCCTGGAGTAGCCCCATGAGGACGTGCAGGACGGGGGTGTGTTTTTTAAGCCATAATCGCATCCACTGCAGACTAGAACCCAAGCAGTAGGATCATGACTCAGCCACTTTGGTTCCAGGTCCCAGTTTCCTCAGCTGCAAAACGAGGGGTGTGAACTTACTGGTTCCAAAGAAAACCCTGAGAATTCTCAAGCAAGAGGCCACCTGAGACTCCAGACACCCGCTTGCCAGCTCTGACCCCATTTCTGTTTCCCACATTGAGGCTCCAGGTGGAACTTCGTGACACGCTCCGTGACTAAGACATGCTTGGAGGCAGCTGGACTAGATGACTCCTGAAATCTCATCCCAAAGAACTTTCCCAGCGCAGCCACAGTTTCCTGTCTCCTTACAACCCAAGAGGGCAGTTCTGGGCTTGAATGGGCCCAGACTCAAACCCTCTTCCCAGCCCCCACACAGGAAGGGAACAGCCTCAAACAGCACAGACATTTTGGGGAGGAATGTAATCCCCAGCGCCAGGAACGCCACAGATCTGAACGGTCTACGTGATCAAACTCACAAGGCGCCTGGTTTCCAACCCGGCCTATGCATCGGATTTGCCCGTACAGTTTGCTCTGAAAGATTCTCCTGGACCTACAGAATCTGAATTCACAGGCAGGAATCAGAGCACTGTCTTTAACAAGCCCCCAGGGACTACGGCGAGCGGCTTGGGGAACGACTACAATAGACTGCAGCAATTAGAGAAACGCAGAGGGTCAGTTCCTATCAGCCCCCATGAAGGCTTTAATGAAGACTTTTCCAGGAAAAAAAAGAATCTCACCAGTAGAGTGCTGACAGTCTGACAGCTCTCAGAACCACGCCAATGCCATCCATCCATCTGTGTCGCCCCAGGCAGCCCTCCTGCGGCTCCCACTCCCGCCGCCAGGTGGCGGACGCGCGCCGGGCAGCCTTACCCGCCAGCTGGTCCTGCTCCCGGCAGCTCCTCAAACTGGGCCGGGGCTGCGTTCCTCACATACTTCGTGGGAGGTTTTAAGGCTCCGATGAGGCAAACCGGAAGTCCTGGGGGCTGGAAGAGTCCGGTGTAAAAATGACCGTGAAGCTGTAAGTTTCGGGAACGGATGCAGCGGGCCCTGGGCACATGGCAGCTGTAACTCCCTCGTGTGAGACAATCCTGGGCTTTTCACCGCACAACCCGACCGTGACACGTGGGCTGCCACGACAGCGGCCGTCCCACCTCACAACCACTGCACGGAGCCCCCCCCCCCCTTTCCTCCTTCTGGGCCGCACTTCAGGGGCACCACGGATCCCGTCCACACAAGTCCCCAGGACAGGGGGATGCCGGGCATGGATGGGTGTGTGGCGGGCAGTTTCATGCTCTGCTGCCCCTCACGTTCACTCAGTTGAATGTATGCCTAGGTTTAGTCCTGGCTCAACCCTTCCCGACGGTTACTGTAGTTCCTACTTCACTGAGAAAATATGTAAGTTCATATAAAGGCATAGCCCCAGTTTTAGCCAGTGGCTTTTCACTTCCTTCTGCGTTTTAGAAAGTGATGTTTATAAACTCTGCTTTAATATAGAAATCTAAGCATTTCCCCAGCACCAGGTGATGCTAGAAAGCCGAAGCGGACTCCTCACCTACCAGGTCTCCTTCTCACCCTTCTTCCTTAGAATCTTTAAGCAGGTCCTGGCAGGTGTTTCATCTGAGGCAATGAATTGTTTGATTGAACCAGTGCTAATGCAACAGGTGTCGAGTTCTGGGAAATGCTGGCTCAGACGGTGTTGAGGCAGAAGGGTGGGAGGACAAAGCAAGCACATGGGCTCACGGGCTTCCCTGTCCCACACCCTCTCCCTCCAGTTACAAGGGAGCTGGGTCCCAAGCAGAGCGGCAGCTCCACAGTGGCCACAGAGGGCCGGGGGCTGGGGGAGCGACGCAAAGAGCTTGAGTTGCCGCTGGACTGGCTCGTGCGACCGCTGCTTGGCTGACACCAGGCAGACCACTTGCTCTGACTCACAAGGTCCTCACAGCCTGAGGACAACAGTCGTGGTGACACCAGCTCTCGCAGGGGCACCTGAGTGGTATTTAAAAGCATGGCGACTTCTGAGGGTGGATCCTCTGAAAGTTATCCGGACCTGCTAAATTCCTAGATGCATTTTCATCTGTCAGCAGAACAAGTGTCAAAGGTCATTTGGTGCCTGGGAGCAGAGAGAAGCTGAGAAGCGTGGAGAGATGGTTGGGACTTGGGCCACAAGGAACCCAAAAACCCATTATTTTAAAATCCTTGGTGGTGGGGGCCTAGGTCTTTTAAAACCAGGGAGATACAAGATTATCTGCATTGACTGATATATAAATAACAATTAAGTAGATACATATTCATTCAGAGTAATCACATGCACGTATATTGAAGTTGCTCACCTGTATTAATGTAAACTTTCCTCACCCGCTCCCCCATAAAGTGTTCATTTAGAAGGTCCTGTTCTGTGTATTATAATGTGGAAGTTGATGGGGCGAATGGCCCAGTGCAGGCAGCGAGGGGGGTGTCCCCCTAAGTGGGGTGACAGCAGTGGGAACACAGAGCCACGTCAGCCCCAGGTTGTCAGGGACAGAAGAGAAATTTGGGGCCAGCTGTGGTGTGGGTGCCAGCCCAGGATTGAGGCTGAGTGCCAGCAGGCTGTGGGCAGCTGCCAAACAGCCCCTGTGTCTCCTTCAGCCACTGCCCGTCACTGCGCCTCCTGCCCAAGCACCATGAAGGAAGCAAGTAGGCTTTTTTTGCTGAGTCTTTATTTACAGCAAAGCACATAGTATGTGGTCATTTCTGTAACTGCTGACAATAAACACAGAGCAGTTGAAAGCAAAGGGGGAGGAGCAAGCATCTCAGAAAATTTAAAAGGCCTACATCTTTCTTTCGCTACTCACCCTGTTCCTGAGGCAGGACCAGCCAGGCGCCCGGCACCTCCCAGGGCAGCACGGAAACGGGTCTGTACCACCTGCACAGAGGGCGGTAGGGGGCCCAGACACAGACCAGAGGGGACCCTCATGGTTTTCCCAACCTGTCCTCTCCCTTGTTTTATCAGACACCATGACTGCTTCCCCAGCTCCAGCCCCAGGCAGGACGGGGAGGTGCAGCTGGTCCCTAGAGGAGCGCACCCTGGGCCCTGCACCTGACCCAGCCCGCCTAACTGAGCGCATTGGCTTGGCACCAGATTCATCAGACAGGCAGGTGGGAGACTCCAGGGCAGCGGGAGGTATTTCCCAGCAAGAGTCCACTAATCCCCCCACAGCCTGGGTGCCAGCCGGTCAAGGCTGCCAATCAAGGGAGCCGCATGAGGACACCGACAGCTCTCCAGGCATGGGCATAAATGTCCAGTGCCGAGTCCAGGGCAAGCAGGCAGGCCCATGTGACCACCAGGCAGCTGGGACCAGGGCCAGCTATTGCAGGGACTGGCTCTGAAGGGTGACCAGAGCCCTCTCCGAGCCTGCTTTGCAGAGATCCCACTGTCTGATCCCCACCTCTTTGGGGGCCTACCCTGTCCTCTCCAAGTCAAAGAACACCTGAGGCCATGGCACTTGGGTCTTCCTTATACCAGCTCCCACCTTCCTGCCCCGCTTGGTGTCAGGCTGCCCAAGAGAAAAAACCTGGGTCTGTCAAAGTTCCACTGGCATGAAGGTATGTGAAGCCAGGCCTTCCTACGAGCTGTCTGGATGCCCGTTTCCTAAACACTTGGTCCACGGACAATACCTGGGTGGGGAGGGAGAGGTGAGCACCACTGGGCAGCCCCGAAGCCGAGGGACTCCCGTGTACACGCGACCAGCATGACCCCACCCTGCTCAGTGGTAGCTCCACCCGGACAGCTAAGCATGGGCAGAAGACGCATGCTAGGACTTCTGGACTAGTGACTCTACCCCCGACCCTCCAGGGGCATCAGAGACCCAGTGGCTCCTAAAATACCAAGCCCAGGATTTGTCATATAGAAAGTTCAAGTTCAGGTACTCAGTTGGCTAAGGACTGAGCTCCCCATTCCTTCCTTGCCCCAAATGCAGCTTGTTGCAGAACCAGAGGAGTCACTGGCATCCCCAGCCAAGCCAGAAGGAACTGGCGACGGCTTCGCCAGGAAGCAGGGCAGCCCTGGCGCTATTTCCCAGTCAGGACCTGCTCCCTCGGAGTCTCGGTGGAGGCCCAGTCCCAACACCACAGGTGGGTGAGGAGGCGGCCGCGTCAGTCCAGGCTCAGAGATGAGAAGAATCCCTCTTCCGCGGCAGTGGGGTAGACAGCCAAGGCACTAAGTGGTTTGGCACCTGGGAGCTTCAAGTAAAGTTGAGCGTGCTAGCCACTGGAGGCCGAGGCTCTAGCGGACACGGAAGGCATCCTCTGGGCAGCGGCAGCCCCATCGAGGCAGGAGGCCCTCGGGTCCTCAGGATCCCAGCCCAGGCATGCCACCTACTCTCCGTCTCAGAACCTTACAAGGGATGACTAGAAAGATCACAAATACCGATTCCGAAACACCCCAGAACTTATCCAGCCCATGAGTGCCGGCCTTCAAGGGAGGCACGTGGGAGTCTTCCCTTGCTCCTGCTAGGCGGCTGCTGCTGTCAGGGGCCCCCCACCCCCAGAGCCTGCAGCACAGTCTGAATGTCTCACGGGTGGCCAAGCGCTCCTGGGGATTAAGTTTGACCTCTGGAAACAGTGGAACAGAGTTAGAGTCAAACTGAGTGCAGAAAAGGGGGGTCCAACAGGACGGTGCCGAGTCCAAGGGAACGAGGCAGAGCGAGGGAGTGGCGGCTTCAGATTTACCCGCAGGGCCCCAACGGGCTCTGAAATCAGTGGGAGGGGTAGGGTCCCCCACACTGGTTCAGGCAGTGCTGGCCACAGAGGAGTGGCTGAGGGTGGGGTCTTCCAGCACTGCGACGGTCAACACTGAAATATGGCTATGGCTCCTCCACAGCTGAAGCTGAGGCTTTCGTGCCTCCTCCACCTGGCTTGGTCCCCCCGCCTCCTGCAGCCCTCCGGAGTCTTCCAGAAGCTGCACTTCTTCCTAAGAAGGAAGCTTCCACCGAGAGGGAGCCCTCAGGAAAGTTGCAATTCTCAGCCCCAAATGTTTTCTACCGCAGGCTTCAGCTTTGGCTTAAATACTCTATTTCCTCTTTCCTCCCCACCTCTACTCACCCAGCAGCGGCCATGTCCCGCGCCAGTATCGTCAGTAAGTAAATCAGCCTGGCTGTGGTGCTGCTAGGGACAATCCCCGCTGAGAGGCACGTGCTGGCCTCATCTCCCAGCGAGTCCCCACCTCCCTGCATGAGCAGGGCCCTCGGGCCACCCCCCGCGAGGGGCTGCTGGCCACCCTTCTGCCAGCAGGTCCTCCACCAAAGCCCAGACTGCAGGGGGCCACTGTGCACTGCACAGCCCAGGAGACAAGCCCAAGGGATCTGATCAGCGGCTTCCCTGGGGGGGAAGAGGGACCAGGTGTTCTCAGACAGGCCAACACGGTTGTATGCATCCCTCCTTCTCTGTTCTACAAGAGAGTGACCCCACAAGATCCCTGGTGGGGAGGGAGGGCGAGGCAGCTTGGCTTTTAGAGCCTGAGAAGCAGGTGAGGCAAGATGGGAGTTGCTGAGCTGCCCACATGACCAGAGGTGGGGGTGCAGAGCAAGAAGAAAATGCAAAAGACTTGTTCTCAGTGGGCCTCTTCCCTGAGTTTGGTATTTGAGTTGAGGTCTTGCCTAATTTCCACTCAAAACGAGAAAAGAATACCTCTCACTGACACTTCATTAAGCTCCAGCTGCAAGAAGGTGGCATCTGGCCGGGGAGGTGGTCGAAGGTTCTAAGCTCTACTCCCACCGAGTCCCACCGGCACTCAGAGCAGCGAGACGGGAGCCGCCCCCGACGGCCCTCCTCCCCACAGGCGCTGCGCTGCCCCAGCCGGGGCGCCACGGCAGCTCCGCTTGGTGAAACCCCAGCTCCGGTCCCAAAACACTCAGGTAAGGGCCTTCCTGCAAAATACTTACAGCAAGCAGCTTTACAGTATTTGTACATTTACACAAAAATAGATCCTTTTATATATATATATATATATGTATGTATGTATATATATATATGTGTGTGTATGTATGTATTTATAACTGGTTACACGTTGGATTTGTAATTAGGCATCACCAGTGGTAGCAGTTGGCACAGTTTGTCATTTAAGCTCAGGGTCAAGTTCTCTTTCATTTCGACCCAAAGGACAAAAAACAAAAAAACAAAAAAAACAGGAGTATCATCTCCACAGTGTTTTCTTAAATATAGCGACGTCCTAGGAAACCACATGTACAGCTGCGACGGACACCGCCCCGACCCCTCCTCCTGTCCGCCGCGGGGCCGGGTCTGAGGGAGACGGGCGTCAGTGGGGCCGGCTGCTGGACTCCGAGGGCCGCCTCTTGCGGGACGGCGTGTAGCCGTTGAGATAGCCGTTGGTCTGCCGCTTGGAGAGCCCTCCGTTCAGGATGTCCTGAATATGCTGCACGATGAGGTTGATGGCCACTGTGGGGCAGAGACGCACAGCGTCAGCGACACGGGCAGGCTGGGGCCCGGGCGCGGGGCCACAGGGGCCCACAGGGCCTGGAGGCCCACAGCCGTTCAGGTAGCTGGTTCTGCCACCTGCTGGCAGGTCCCTCAACCTCCCCGAGCCCCCAGGGGGCCGGGATGGCCTCCCTCGCAGGAGAACTCGAGCAAGCGGACGGTGAGGGGAAATGGCAGGCCTGAACACAGGGGCTTCTCATCAGACGGTCAGAGTCACTCCTACATGAAGCCATCAGCCCAGACACCGTGGATGTGGTCTCGAGCCTCAATCGACACCATCCATAATCTGTGGACCTCGGCCACTCAGGAACCGGCCAGCAACCCAGCCCAAGCAGAGCGACCATACGGAAGGCCCTCTCCCCCAAAGGAAACATAAGATGGGACTCTTTTTGTAGCATGATAAATAAATTGCACACCTCCAGCAACTGACTGATGTGAACGTCACCCCAAATGCAATAAACCCCGAGCACAGCAATAAAGGAGGGCACAGCATCTCTTTGCTGGCATTCTCCAGATTTTTTATAAACCGACCCAACCATAAGGAAAGGCACAAACCACTGAGGGCCATTCTGCAAACGACGGGCCTGCACTCCTCAGAAATGCCAAAGGAGAAGACATCGGTATTACACTTCCTGAATGTGATGATGGCGCTGGGGCTGGGAATGAAAATGTCCTTGTCTTTTAAGAAATGTACAGTGAAATATTCATCATGGAGACTGACTCCGAAGTGGCTCAGCAAAAAACTTCTTAAATAGAAGAAAATCAAAATGAATTAAAAAGAAAATGAGAAGACAGGGTCTTCTCACAGCTGATCTTGCCCCACTATGCCTACGTCCAGGTAGTCAGACCTCCCTAGACAAGCTGAAACGAATAAGTAAATGCACAAGTGGTAGCAACCAGCTTCCTTTATTTTAGGAAGGGCTATCCTGGCAGCAGGCCATTTTCAATGAAATTAAGAAGGAAATGTGCTTCTGCTAAAAGGTGGCCTCAAATAAAAGGTATCTACCTGCCATCACTGGGTTGACAGCAGGAGGTAGTATCTCCAGGCCTCTGATGTCTGCCTGAGATGCACGTTTGCACCTGGCACACCAAAGCCGACTACGGGTTCAGCCACATCTGGTCACCACATCCCAAAGTATGACTGACCCTGGGCAGAAGCTATGCCCCTGAAGGGGCCACCGCACCAGGACTCACTCACCTAGATTATCTGCACCTCTTGGAATGATCACATCAGCATATTTCTTTGTCTGTGGAGAGAGACACACGGTGCATGAGAGAGGAGCTCAGAGAGACGCCGGCCTTTCCACTACTAATGCCAGACAGTGGCAGCCTGAGGTTTCAAACACAGTATTTTTTATCCCCTTTATCAAATTATACTAAGTCAGCTTTTTTTTGAGTTGTCATGATTATACTTGGCATTATTTAAGCTTACGTCCTGCTCAGAGAATATGGTCTTTGAAGCCAAATATATAATTGCCTCTTTCCCCCACCAAGAAAAATATTCAGAACCTAAATTTAAAACGGGGAGCAAGTCACCTTGGACTTGTACACGCAGTCTGAATGGTGACCGACTCCTAGCGTTAAGGTAAGCCTAGAAAAAGAATGGCCTTTGATGACCATTTTCATTGGCTTTGCTTTCACATTTTTTAAAAAAAGGGCCACAATTAGATAAGCTCCCTTTTTTTTTTCTTTTTGAATTTACTGAGATTTTTGTGGACCATTTTACAAAGAACTGTGCCTGGTATATAACCCAAGTGTAGGGTAAGGCCACATAAACAATGCCTTCAGAAAGTGGGCCTCCACTGTGTGCAACGTTCACACTGGAACTGTTCACACGCAGCTGTGACAGCCCCGCCCTCCTTGAGCCAGGCAGGTGGTTTATCAGGTCTGAGCTCTTGGTTTTCATGGACGTGAGGCTCCCCGAGGACAGAGCAGCTGGACAGCGGGAACAGGTGGAAACAACCAGGAAATGTTTGAGGGGAATTTTGAGCTCCATTCCAACTAAGTTAATCAGCAGAAAACTGGCAGTTAATGCTGATTTACTTCCAATAGTGAGTTTACTTTGTCTTCTCTTAAGAGCAGGAGACGTCTGAGGATGGATGGAAGGATGGGACTTCATGGCTCCTCAGCTCCCTCTGCCCTCTGCCCAGAAACCTAGGCCTGGAACCCGGTCTTCTCCAGGGCAACCTATATCAAGGTGACTCAGGCTCAAGGTCACTCTGTTCCACCTGTCCCCAGTCTGAAACAAAAGGCAAGCGTGGTGTGACGCCAAACTTACTAATAGACTTAAAGAAACGAAGGTGGTTTGGGGTCGTATTTTCCCAGGAGAGAGAAAGAAAGAAGTTAATTACTTAGAGAAGCAGAGAAATGTCTACCCTCAGCCTCCCTCTACAGCTCTTCTCAATGCTCTCAGATTTCAGCCTCCCAAAAGATAATCACACAGATGCCAATCTCTCCCTCTTTCTCTGCAAGCTGAGTCATGAAATCACTGGGGAATTCGACGGTGGTGTGGCCAACCTGCAGAAGGCTCAGGACAGACGTGCAGGGATCTGCTGTGTCAAAAAGTCCTTCCAAAACCAGGCTGTCTCCTGCACCTTCCTTTCCACCACGCCGCTCCTCTTGTCCCGGCAGCCTCCCCTCAACATTCACTTCTTCCCCAGGAAGCTGAGTGTCCTGGGCTGCGGGCCGATTTGCTAAAAGCCGAGAACTCCCCGCTCCCCAGTCTTCCTTCTCCGAGAGCCACCTCACTAGCAAGTTCCCAGCTGCCACGTGGCGGACGGACGAATCTGTGCCGGCTCATTCCAGCTTGGCACCACACGTCCCAAATGGGAACCCAGGTGGGGGCCAGAGCCCGGCTCAAGTCAGGGCTCAGATGCAATGGCAGAAGCGATTCTGAAGGGAGCCCTCGTGACTGGGGTCTGTCTCGACACTCCCACCACCACGGAGCTTCTAAAGACCCGAATGACCAAGTCTATCAACCCCAGTAGAGGGCCTCCCACCAGGAGCCCACCAAGCAGGGAGTGCAGGGTGCTGGGACTACACAGCAGGGCCCTCAAGGCCCACCGCAAAAAGGCGTGGCAGGCGAGAGCTCCCCGGACACAGCGGTGGGACACAGGCCCCCAGGCCGCCCTCCCCCCGGACCTGAGGACAGAGGACCACTCGGAGAGAAGAGGGCCTCCAAGCCAGGAGTGCCGTCAACTTACATACCTTTATTTATACAACTAAACATTTAAATTCTAGATTCAACAGAAAACAAACCAAGAACACAACTCACTGGCAAGCAGAATTCCTCAAAGGCGGGTTTGACGAACGTTATGTACTGAGATAAAATCTGCTCGAGGTCCCTCCCTCTCTCGCTGATGTCCCTCAATACTACAAGAGAGGAAAAAACAAGAATCAGGAAAACGGTGCACGGGCCGTTCCTCTCCACGCAGGCTCCACGATCGCATGCAAGATTTGCAGCCGGGTTCCTAGAGACCTGGCGGAGGCAAGGTCAGCGGCAACTTTGGAACACGAGTCACACTTTTATGTCTTGGCCACCGTCACATTCGGCCACGACAAAAGGTTCTCTGAAGCCCAAAGCTGCCCAGCCTAGGCCAATAGTCATCTTGCTTCAAGCCCGTTTGACCCACATAAAATTCCAGAGTAAACAAGAAAGCAAGCAGGTCTGTCCCAGAGAGCTCCTAACAGGAAGCAGACGGGGCCCAGAAAGGGGTGGGGCTTCCTGGCAAAGGGGGCAGGTGGCTAAAAGCCTTCTCCTTTGCTCACCTCAAAACCGCCCCGTCTTACTTACCTGTGCGCCAGTCAGTGACCCGCTGCTGACATGACACCTCGTGCCCAGCCCCACTCACCCTCCAGCCCTGTAGGATGGAAGGCGGGCAGAGGCTCTGGCTGTGTTCAGCCCCCACTCTTACCTCAAGCACAGAGGTTTGCAGACGGAAAACCAGATAGTAAAAGAGGGGGAAACCACGGTTTAGAAAACAAACGGTTGGCTGAAGCTGTGAGCAGCCCAGACTGACCCAATCTCACCATCTTCTACCTTCTTCCTCCTTAAGCAGTGTTATTCAGGGACTTTCATCAAAAACCTTTTATAATAGAGTCTTTTGTCAGAAAATTAAAAAGGTCTGACTGTATGTGACTAGAATCCTTATTCTGCCAATGACCACTGACCAACCTGAGCCTTGCCCCCAAACTCAGAAGTGAGCTTAGAAGGAGATTCTCTCCATCAAAGCAGCCCCTTCCTACAGATGGTGTTTTAAGTCTGTTAAACCTTTCACCCCCCTCCAGAAAGGTATTATTATATCCATCTACAGTGGCCCCTGGGCTTTTCAACACCATTTCTCAGGTTACAGACCCACGCATGGGCTGGAACTCACTATAAACAAACACAGGGAATGCTTGTAAGTGGATTTCTGGAAAGCCGTGTGTCTAAATAGTCTGTGTTCACACACATGCATGCACACGGGTGTGCACACATGCCAGCAGGTGCAAGAAAGAGGGAGAGTTTCATGGTTATGAGTCAGGCTGGCATGAAGTCCAAAGATCAGATAATTAGAAAACTGTCAGGAAGACCACACTCCAGACGGTCAAGTAGTACGGCTATCACCACCTGGCTTTGCTACCAGCTCCTCTATTTACATGTGTTTCCACATGAGCCCTGGTATCGAATAGCCGGTGGGTCCCTAATGTGTCAGGACTTACTCCCCACCTCCCCACTGCCTGCCCGGACCAGCAGAGGTGCCCGTCCAGCAGGGAAATGGTTTTCTCAGGCATTCTGACACGGCCCAGCCGCTCTGCCAGACAGACCCAGCCACCAAGGAGCCACAACGCTGCCACGTGGCTCCCCCAGAGCTCTGGCACTGGGGCTGGCGCCCTCACCGTGGCCCCACCACACACACATATGGCCAGCGTGGCCTCCAGTCCTCCACAGGTCTCCAGATAAAGTGCCAAGGGAAAGAAAGCCAGATCAAAAGGGCGCCAGAGCCGGGAAAACACCCCCCACCCCCACACTCCAGCAGCTTTTATTCAGAAGCCCTGCAAAAGCCTGGTGCCAACTTTGTTTCCCAAGAAATGCTTTCACACGGCCACTACTGGCACGGCGGGAGCCCGCTCCTGCCCCAGCACACACTCGTGTGCACGCTCCTCCGCGTGGCTCTCTGCTGCCCTCAGGCCTGCGGCTCCCTCCTACTCAGTCCCATCACGGCACCTGAGCAGGACCGGGCCAGGCAGACGGCGGTGGGGCAGGGGAGTCCCTGAGGCTGTTCCCTGAAGCTGCTTCCTGCTCCACCACCGGACGCAGTGGGGCCAAGACTGAGCTGGATTCGAATCCTGACCCCCAACTGCTTACTACCTCTGTGACCTCAGACAGGTGCTCAACCTTTTTGAATCTCATTTTCCTTAACTGTAAAATGGAGGCAGTAATTGGGAGCACCTTTCTCATAAAGTGCTTACTTGGGTACAGGGAGACGTACACAAAACTCTCGAGCACGTGGCTGGCACACAGCACGTGTCAACAGACCCGAGTTTCCGTGATTCACGTCGACAAGAGGCTTCAGCAGAGGGTGGCTCCCTGACGGAGCAGACCCCTGGGAGGGGGGAGCGCTGACCCCCGGCAGGCGGGCCGGAGCCTGCGGAGAGCAGGGAGTCCTGCCGGCGGCTGAAGGCAGGGGCAGGAGGGGCTGGCAGGCCACAAACACGTGGGCAGGGGGGAGGGAGAACCAGGGAAGACAGGGAGGAGCCGTCCTAGACTTTCCATCTGGAAAAGCAAAAAGGAACAATGTCCGGACACTGGGGACAGCAAAGCACAAGGCACTGACCTCCTCTGCTCCCCCAAAGCTTTCCATGGAGCCATCACCTTGAGCAGACGGGGACCCCTCCCTGAGCCGAGGACAGAGTGAGAACAAGGTCTTGGCACCAACTGGAAACTCCAGGGACCCAAACAGGCCTCTGACCATCACGCAGACACGGGCACATCTGCTCACCCTTGACGGGCCCTTTCCAAGGCAGGACAAGAACAGGAAACCACGGGTCTGCCCACCTGCCCTGCTTGGCCCCCACCTGCGCCTGTACAGACCCACAAGTGGTCCTTGTGGTCAGCCAATTCCAGGGACACAATTTAGAAGGACCCAGAGTACATACAGTTCCTCGATGGGAAAGTCGATCCACTTAAAACTTAGCTAAGGAAACGTGCTCCTCTAGTAAAGAATAGATTGCCTATCTCAAGGCCACTCAAGCCTAATTCTATGTGAACCAGACAGAGAATTATGGTGGGAGAGGGACAAGGTGTGAGCAGTCCTTGGTCCCCCACATGGGCTCTTTCCTGTCCCCGAATTAAAGGGTGGCTTAGGGCAAACCACACACATGGGGGGAGGGGAGGCAAGCACGCGTGGAAGGAACCCACTGCCTAGAGACGATCCCTAGAAGCTCACAGGGGTCCCGTGGGAAGCAGGCAAGTCCTTGCAAGGCTGCATGACTCAAAGGCAGATCCCCTTCCACAAGAGGGTCAACTTGGCAGGCGAGGGCCCTGCACCCAGGAGGGCACGACACACAGTGGGTCAATGGGGCTAACGCACGTCTCCGGGAATGTCCTCGCGGCCGACGGCGGCGCCTGCTCACCCACACTCTCCCTTGGCACAGCCCTCCCGTCCCGCAGACCACATGCCAGGCATGGTTTCTGTCCTACATGGACAGACGATAAATCTGTAGAAATAGCCCGTGGAGAAGTCCCCAAGTCCAGCAGGAAAGTGACGGTCAGGGGCTCACACGAACGAACAGCCAATCTGAAAGGAGAAGGCCGCGGCCTGACCCGGGGGCAGGGGCAGACCCCAGAAACCCGACGGGGCTGCGACCACCGCAGGTCTGCCTCCTGTTCCATCTAAGAACCCCACCGCGAGGGAGGGAGGGCGGATGTTCTGTTTGAACCGGACCACAACCATCCGTTTGGATGAGAAGCCAAGAATCATTTGATTTCCTAGGACGCTGCCGATACACAAACCCGTTCCAGCTTCCTCTGTGATGCCTGGCGCTTCCTGCTCCGCCGAGCACAGCGGCCTCCTCCGGGACGTTCGCGCCCCCGACGGACGCGTGATGGTATCGGCCCCTGATGGGGTCGCTGCGCAGAGGGGACCCACTCGGAGGTTCTGACCAGTCTTGACAGAAAACCCACATCTACCACTCCAGGTGAAGCCGATTTCTGATCCACACCATCAATACTTACTGACTGACACACCGCCAGGCACTTTACCTGCATTACCTGATTGTCACAACTGTCAGGAGTCCTTAGTCATTAGATGATTAACCCATGGGAAAATGAGGTACGAAGCTGTTAAAATGCAATTTGCTGAGGCCGCATGTGCAGGAATGGTGAAGCCAGGATTTAAGTCCAGTTCATGTGACTCCGAAGTCTTCCCCACGGTGCATGCCAGCGTCTCCCTAATCAGGCTAATATGACCATCGGGCTGACAGCCAGCACCCCCCCAACCCTGCCTCTGGCAGATGCCTGAGGAATCGTCAGGCCCAGGCCTCAGCCACCTACCAAAAGACCACCGAACTCCTACCTGGCCAGAGTCACGATCCTAAGAACAGGCGTGTCTCCCTCTTGTTCCCATAAGGAGACCCGAGCATGGCAGGTCACAGGAGCCCGAGTCACACAGCAGGTTAGCGGCACTGCCGGGACCCAAACACAGGTCTCCAGTCTCTCCCTTTTTCCCGTGACTCTACCGCCCCCCTCCCGACCCCACGTGGGAGCCGAGGCGTGGCCCCAGCTAGCTCAATAGAGAGTGTGGGCCCTCTTACCATCTGGGAGGGTACAGCCCAGGGGCTGCTGCTCTGTATTCTGCTGGTTCCATTTCCAGCTCTTGCAATGAGCACTGAGGCGGAAAAACTACACATCTGTCTCATGAACTGAGAAAACGTCACAGACTTTGAGATCAGAGGACTCTGGGCCACAGCCTAGAAAATCCAAACCTGCCCATGACTTGCTGTGTGACCAGGATCAAAACCTGTCATTTCTGCATCACGATGGCGATGCACGCCCGGCCACCTGTCCCTCCTTTCTTCGCCCACACCCCACCGCTCCGCTGGGTCCTGGCAGTTCCCACTCGGCTAGCACCTTTGCGCTCCCACACCCCAAGCTCTCCTTCCCGCTCCCACCGTGGTGGACAACAGTCCTGCCTGGAGTCCTGTCCCAAGCAGCTGCCAGGCTGTATCTACATTTACATTTGCTCCGTCAGGATCTCTTCCAACACAGAGCCAATGCCACCTCACTTGGGAGCTCTCCCCCGTCTAGCGGGCACCATGGGAGGCCACAGAGATGCCCATGCTACTCTGTCTTCGTATGGTTGTCCAAGGGCTCCAGCCACCTGCTCCCTGGAAAAAGCCATGTGTGTACATGTTTGCACTGTGTACCCTCTAGGGCTGCCTACATCATCACCCTGACCACATTAAGTCCCACCTCCTTCCTTTATGAAGCCTCACAACCCCGCTAACGGAAGCAAGCTCCCTGCTCAGTGTCCTACAGGGCTGCGCCCACATGCCTGCGCCCCAGCCACTGAGCAGCTCTGTGTCCACAGTGCGCCGGGCACAGGGCCCTAGAGGCACACGCACAACATGGCCTGCACAGAGACAACCACCGACTTTGCTGGGGAGCTGGCTGGACCAAGTGACAAAACCTCCATAAGCTTTCTGGAAGATAAAAGGGCTAGGGAAGCAGGTTGGCAGGATGAGCTCCCCAGCGCGCAAGCACAGGGCGCTCCCACCCTGACAGTGATGCCTGTGGGAAACAGCATTTAACCAAACTTCTTTCCAGTGAAACCAGATGTAACTTCTTATTCCGTGTCTGTGATCTCACAAGCCTTTCTCTCCAAAACAGCTAAGGGACTAATCCCTTCTCAAATGTCACCAAACATTTGGGCAACAGGGGCGTTAAGCTGGGCCGAGCCATGTGCTGCAGGGAAAGCACAAGTTCCAGACTCAGGGCGGGCAGGGGCCTGCCACGGGCCACCGACAGGGCCACTGGGCTCTCGAACATACCTCTGCGGGAGAGCCGGGTGTCCGCATCCGTGTCCACAAAAAGCTTCATCTGGAACAGGTCTCGCACCTTCTGGGAGTAGAAGGCCAGGATCCCCTCGAAGAGCACCACGTCTGCGGGGTAGACGGTGACAGTCTCCTCCTTCCTTTGAAGCAGGGAGCACAGGACAGCCGGGTCAGGCCAGGGAACAGGGGGAGAGGGAGCAAGAGCTTGTCTCGGGGGCGGGGGGTCCCTGCCTCAGACCGACAGGACAGGACGGAAAGGGGCCAACGACTCACACGCCTTACAGCGCCCTCAGGCCAGCAGCCAGGACCCACGAGGGCCACTGCGGCTGGGGCAAAGGTCGGCTTTGACCACTGTTTCTGAGCTTTTACCACGAAGCAGAAACAGAGGGCAGACGCTGCTCTCCTTGGAATAAAAAACTGCTGGTGAGTGAAGCATAAAGACAGAAACGGGCAGGAAGAAAAGAATCTCTTCTTTTCTCCAAAGGCGTCTCTAGGAATTCTCTCATGCCTGGCATTCATGGACCCTAACAGTGAACTTTCAAGAACAGAAACTCAGTTTTCTCCCACCAAACCCAACCCCTACCGCCCCCCAAATCCTGAGGCAACTGGAAGGAGTGAGGAAAAGGAGAAAGCTTCAGAAAAATGGACAGAGGGGAGAAGATATCCATGTGTGCTCTGGCTCTACCCCAAGTCGGCTCGGCGGCCGTGGGCCGGCAGCCAGGCTCCCAGAGGGCCTCCTCCTCATCCACAGAGCAGGGCCGGATGCACCTCAGATACCCCACAGGGTTGGGAAGCCCAAGGCAGGTATTCCTATAAACATGACTTTTCAAAAGCAGGAGGTGAAGCCCTGCCACGTTGACAAAGAACCTGCCGGCCCAGCTCCACCTGCACCAGCTCCGCCTGCACCGAATTCACTCTCATCCTTCAGTTGTCCTGAAACCACCTGCACGCGTTGCCTACTGTCTCCTGCTGCAGACTCACTATGGTCACCGCAGTGCTTGCTATCCCCCCTGACTAGCAGGCCAGGAAGGTTTGTGACCAAATGAAACAAAATTTCTTAAAGTTCCTTAAGACACCAGGTTTACCCACAACACAGCGGATGCCACTCCAACTCCCTCCCGTAAACACTCCCTGAACTCGTCATCAGCGCAGACCCTGGGGTTCCTGCCCCAATTCTAAGGCTGGCGCTGTTGGAGCAACTATGGAGGTGGCAGGATACAGGGCAGCAGAGGGCCAGGTCAGTACATTTGGGAGACTCCCCAGAACAGTGGTCTGACTCCAGATGCACAGAATCAGCTGGGGAGCTTCTAAAAAATATTCATACCTGGACGCTACCCTGCTGGGGCTCTGACTTCATTAGTCTGGGTGGGGATAGAGGACTGACAATTTTTAAAACCTCCCCAGGTATTCCAAATGTGCAGCCAGGCTTCACACCAGTCTAGAGGAATGTCAGCCACCAGCAACAGGGTGCATCGTGCTTTAGGATGAGGAACCACACCAGGAAGAGTTCCGAAGGAAAATGGATGAAAAAAGATCAATGAGTGAGTGAAGTGATGAGCCACTCTAGGCAACTGCCCTGGGCTGGGCCGAGGAGAGGATGGACCGGCTCTGCTGGGAAATGAAGGAAAGTGTATGTACAGGGAGCATGTGCGCGGGGAGCGTGTGCGTGGGGAGCATGTGCGCAGGGAGCGTGTGCGTGGGATCCCTAGGGCTCTGTTAGGAAAAGCACAGCGAACAGAGCGGGACAGCTGGTTTGCCTACTGACGCAGCGTCAGGTGCAGATCAGGATGCCTAACCAAAAAACACTAACAAGAATGGGTGGTTTTCCAATTCTGCCTCTGCGATCCTGGGAAAGTAAGAGCATAGCTGCCGACTTTGCTGTCGGTGCCCCAGAACGTTGGAATCAATCACTTCCCAAGTCCACACGGAGCTCTAGGTGGGAGAATCTTTCAAAACAGCTCAGAGCTGAAAACAACACTTATGGAGCAACTATTAGCCAAGGATTATGAGATGCCCCACTTGGGGCAATATTCCAGTTAGAGTTTAGCGTCTGGCCGGGACGTCCACATGAGAAACCCAGACTATTGGAACACGTGTGATAACCCAGCCCAGCCCCGCGAGGAGGGCCAGACCAGGGAAGGGCACACACAGTGAATGGCGGTCCCCTCTGAGCCCACTGTTTGTCTGTGCATCACCACAGAAGGCCCACGGATGGGGTGAGCAGCCGGGTCCCCCACAAGCAGCTCTGGAGAGCGGGGGCCACTGCCATGGTCTGGGGCATCTGGAAACATTTCCAGACACCTGGGTGTGGGCCGCTGAAGATCAGGGTTTTAAAATATAAGGGATGAAAGGCATCAGGAGAAAGAAGTAACTGTGTGGACGGGGAACCCTGCTGGGTTCCTCTCTGTCCTGCATGAACCTGACAGCGCATGTGCATGAGGGGCTGACCTTCCCTCTGCCGCCCCATGTCACCAGCCAGGCCGACTCCCAACCACCTCGCGGGCCTTATCCCAGCTGCCGTGGTCGCTCACGTGGGCTGCCACCCCAAGGGCCTCGTGGACAGCGGCCCGGGCCCTCTCTTCCCACCACGGGGTCTTTCCCCTCCTGCATCACCGCCACGTGTGACTCTAGTGCCAGCAGGTCTGTGCCCCTGCCCCTCTGGGTCTGAGGCCTGCCCCCCAGCCTCCTAACCTGCTGCTCCCCACACACACTGACCCCCATCCCTCCATACCTACCCAACTGTGATCCCCACCCAGCACGCCCCAAAGTGCCTCCCTCCCTGGACCTCGGGGATCCCTCTCTCCCCAGCAACTTCTAATGCTTTCCCGCATACGCGTGGATTATTCCCTAATATTATTCCCTAAATGGCATGTCCTGCACACCACCTGTTCTGAACGCTCCAGCCCTGCCTCCCTCCTCCAGACCCCGCAGGCCCTCGCCTTAGTGGTCCCCAGTGGTCATGCTGCGTTTTAATGCCCTGCCTGCCCCTGAGAGGCCGTGGGCTGGACTGTCTCATCCTGCCCTCACCACCACACCTCGCCAAGGCCAGAAACTACAGTTCCCAGAATCCCTTTCACTACACGTCCCAGGTTACTTTGCCAATGGGAAACTTGAAAGATCAATGGGAAGAAAAGTCCGTAATTTTTAGATCATAAAAGCCAGACAAGGAAACCTTGCAGACCCACGTTGAAGCCGTAGGCCCAGAGGTGGCAGCTGCTTGCTTGCACTTTCCACGAATCTCTCCAGCGCCTCACGCTGTGGTCAGTGGGGTCCGTTTTCCCTTATTCTCAGGCTGCAGCCTACAGATCTCCGCTTTCCCAGCCCCTCAACATTCTTATTTGTTCCAACTCCTCTACCGAAACCCCTTTCGGTCTGCAGTGGTGTAATGATGGAGGCGCCTTGCTCTCCGACTCCCAGCTGAGTAGAACCTGGTCCATAGCAGGAAGGGCTTCAGAACTGGCGAGACACGAAGCTGGGGCTCGGGGCAGCCTCACCTCCCATCACAATGTGCTCCCTCCCTCTCCTTCCTCCTCCAGCCAAATCTTTGCCACACCCTCTAGTTCTGAGAAAGTCGGGGCACAGAACCTGGGAGGTACACTGCCTGGAAAGCTGGCTGAGATACGTACTGAAGGAACACACGGGGAGATCAAGATTGGGTTTTAATTATAGAAACATTTGGGGGTAACAGTATGAGACCTAATTTTCCCTTAAACAAAAAACTTTCAAGAGACTGGGATAAAGGAACCAGCAAGGAAGAATGAAAGCAGGTGGGAGAAACTTTCAAAACAGCCCATAGCTAAAAACAACACTTACTGAGCAATGACCAGCCCGGAAGCTGGAAGGAATTCCACATGATACAACACACCGTGTAGGAGCTGAGGGTCGGCCTGGAAGTCCTGAGGAAGCAGGGTGAGCAGAGCTCTGCGTGGCCCTCAAGGGGCCTGGAGGTCTGGCCAGCAGGATTCCCACCCCCCAGAGGGAAGGAAGGTGAGATGGAGGGGGCGTCACCTTCTGTTCCGGATCAGAGAGAAAACTGTCAAGGGAGAGGCCTGTGGGTGCGCCAGAGAAGCCCAGCCCCTGGGAGGGGTTAGTCTCTGGTGACCTCAGGGCCCTCACACCTCTCCAAGGTCTGATCCCAAGTAAACCGAGAGCAGAAACAAATTTCTTTGTTCCTTTTCCTGCCCCGCCCCTGCCCTGGCCTTCCCCTGCCCCGCCCCCTTAACATCTTATTCCAGGAACAACAGCTCAGGGATGTGGAGCAGGACACACAACTCAGTCCCTCACCCCCCAAAGTCATGAACCCGGCCTTCCGAGCTAATGAGACGTGATGACCAGGCTGTTCCAGGAAGCGCCGGAGTGAACTCCCAAACCCAGGCACACCTTGCCCACAGCCCCCCACTGCCCCTGCCCCTCCACACAGGCTGCAGTGGGCACAGAGCAGGGGGGCAGACAGAGGCCTGGAGCTCAAGATGCCCGGAGGTCACGATGCCCGGCCCAGAGCTCACTTACCGGGAATGGGAGACAAAGTCATACACGGGAATCTGGACTGTTTTCCCTTCCGTGATTTCTTTGAGTGTCTTGAAGATGAGTTCATTGTCAAAGGCATCTGAAAAAATTCAAATCATTAAATAATGTTTGTTGATTTTAAAATGATTCGTCTTCGATCATGCATGTATATTTCATATATGTGTATCATACTCTAGAGAAGCATATACTTCTGTTCTACCCACAGCAGAGTGCAAACTCCCTGCGTCTCAAAACAAATGAATGGGATGCACGGACGAGTTCCGGTACCTTTTTCTCTACCTTCCTGATGAGGTACAGCAGGGAAGTGGGACCAGGGTCATGCCTTATGAAATCTACTTGGCCAGGGGAAAAGGCCGAGCTTATTCTTTAACTTGACCTTTATGCTGCTTTCCCCCTTCCTCCAGCCCCTTAATCAATTAAGTAACATTGTAACCAGGACGAGAGACAGACCTCTGGAGTGTAAACTTGACCCAAAGTGAGTAAAGAATGCTGAGATCCGGATCAACACAGGCACCTATTGTTAGAGACAAACCTGGGAAGGAATTACTAACCACCTGTATACGTCATGCCCTATACTGACCCCTACCCAGGAGGCCCATAAAACCCAAACCCAAACCCTTAAGGGCGCCTCCTCTGAGGTCACCCACACCTCGAGTGTGTATTATCTCTTTAAATAAAACCTGCTGGGCGCCTCCTCTCTGAGGTTGCCCATAAGTGCTTTATTTTAAATTAAACTTTCTGGTTGCTTAAGTCTATCGCACTTTGCCTCTGAATTCTTTTTCCCAACAAAGACAAGAACTTGCCAACCTCCACCACAGGTGGTAAGAGCCTTTGTCACTTTGCTGTCTCACACAACCTTCTAGTCTCTCTCACAGGTCTTTTCTCTTTGTTTTATTTCCGACACGTGAGAAGCGGCTGCGGGCATGGAATTTCCTGCCCGAGAAGTGTTCTCTCCTTGCTTTATTTAGGAAGTTCTCAGAACACGGGCTCACTCCATCCACGCTTCGCAGCTTGCCCAATTCCAGGGCAGCAGGGACAGGGTTCTCCTGCCGTGCCGACCAGGAGGGCGCCGGACACCAGGCGACCTGGCTTTAGGAGTTGGCAAGGGATCCGCCCTACGCCAAGCAGTTCCAGAACTGACCTGTCCTCCCTTGGCTCTTCCTTGCTCTCTGCTGCCCGTGCGGCTGCGCAATAAAGGGTCCCATTTCCTGGCACTACGCAACTCTTGACACTCGCTACGACTGTCATTTTGATGAATTCCCTCCTTACCTGCACTCACATGACCCGTTTGTGAA
Organism: Manis pentadactyla; assembly: GCF_030020395.1. Classification (NCBI taxonomy): domain Eukaryota; kingdom Metazoa; phylum Chordata; class Mammalia; order Pholidota; family Manidae; genus Manis; species Manis pentadactyla. The sequence continues at coordinate 3,514,108 of NC_080037.1, forward strand.
TTCTTCCCCGGTCAGAGTCCAGGGCCCTCCCTCCCCAGACAACACTGCCCCACACTCGGCCTGACATCTCTCTCCTCCAGGTTCCAGGCTGCCTGGGGAGTTGGCACCTTTAACTTGGAAAGCACACAGACAGCTGGGAGAGTGTTACAGGCACCACTGGTGGCAAGTTTTGGTTCTGATTACACAAAACCACAACCTGCTAAAGGGCAGTGAGCTGATCTGGGCTGGTTGGGCAAACCGTTCAGGTGGCCACCCTGGACCCTGCCCGTGCCTGCCAGTCAGTGAGTTCCACACACGTGCCACATGCACACACGTGTGGGGCTGGGGGTGTGTGACACAGGCTGCTTCAGATCGGAGGAGACAGAAGAACCAGCAGTGTCTGTTCTGTCCCGATCTCGCTCCTCTCGGGGAAAAAGCTCGTATGCAGTCACCCTTGTCCAGACACAGACGGGGTCAGTATTTAAGCAGCCAAGCACCACATGATGTGCTTCAAAGTTCCTTCTTGTAGAAGCCCTCCCATGCCCCTGCAAGGTCCCACTTGGTGCTCTGCCTTATAGATGGGGACAGACTCGAAAGGCTACGCAACCCTCAACCAACACCCCACTCAACTCCCTAGCTCACCCGGGTGATCAAAATTGAACTGGCCCTTCAGGGCTTTGGCCTTCTGCTCCGGAGTGAGGACCCGGTAGAAGCTGTCCTGGCTCAGGATGACCACCTGCTTCTGACGATAGTCCACCTCATTCTGTCCCAGGAGCTGCACGATCTTAGCACAAACGGATGACTGCAAGGAGAGAAGAGAAAACCATGGGGTAAAGTGAAGCCCAGAGTCACCGAGCTGACGCGCATGCCCTGAGCGAGGGCTGTGGGGAGCACCCAGAGGCCAGCACCTGGCCGCCGGACCGGAGGCTACGCGAGGAGGGTGCACCTGCTGAGAGGAGGTCCCTTCCTCCCCTCCCCTAAGACAGCTCACAGCGAACTCTCAGGTATCTGCAGTGGAGGCAGAGGGCAGAAGGGAGTCGCTTGGACCTCCTCTTGCCCAAAGCTTTTCCAGTAGCCTTTAATGAAAGGTAACACTTATTCATTTTTTCCTACTTATGCCCTGGTGTAAATATGAAAAAAAGGCAGCAGAAGGTGTAAAAAGGGCACACTGCTGGTGTGCTGAGGGGTCAAAGGGCCCCTGGGTCATGAAGCAACCATGCACCCACGGGCATCCCTCTATTAACAAGACCAGAAGCCCCCCAGAGCTCAGCTAGTCGGCAGTAAGGCCAAGGCCACGGCTCTCTTCCTACTTCTGTCGGTTACGTTTTGCTCTAGTCCGTAGCCAGGGATTTATCACCCTCACAGTTAGGCCGGTGGCCTTTTCACAGACATGTGCCACTACTCATGGACATGGAGGTAAAAGTGAGCCAGCAGAGAGCTGAGCAAGAGGGACTCCATTTTAAGTTAAACCTCCATCTTGGGGCTTAAAGGTAAAAGGTAAAATTCCTAAAATGATTTTTAAGAAGAATTTACGGTAAACCGTAAGGCAGCCATAAGGTCACCAATCAAACGACCATATCTTAAGCTAGAAGAACCCTCCCAAGGATCAGGGACCAGTTCCTGTTTTTGCAGGGAGAATCCTGGCCTTGGGGGAGAAACAGAAACTACATAAATTCTTTTGCGTCAACTAATCTTAAAGAAACATCAAAAAGGGCGGCCCTGATCCCATTTTGGGAAAGCCAGTGAAGTGACGGTCCCAGAAGCTAAAAGACAGAGACAGTATCATGAAACGATTCATCAGTGCCTCTCCTCCCAAACCCCCACCCTCAGGAGCCGCCTTTATAAGCCTTCCCCACAAGCCCCTGAGGGGTGCCGCGTTCCTCTTCATGCCCGCCTCCTTGCAGACAAGCTACCTCAAACAAACGAGTTCAGGGTTCATTTCTGTAACACCGAAGCCTGGTCTTTTGGGGTCCGGCAGCAGCGACACGGCACACAGACACAGCCTACACCTAAAAAACCACCTCGGGGCGTCCTAAATACCAGTAGGAAAGCCAGTTCCGAAGGAACTCACACCCGCATGCTCTGTGTTGTATTGTCAGTCATACGCCTGCCCACCTGACACTGTGATTTATACTTAGAAATATATATTAGCACTTCACTAGCACAGAGATCCTAAAACTCATGGAATTTCCAAAGTGAGGAGAGTCTTGAAGGTGTCTTTTCTTATGATAATGAGCTGACTTTTGGAAAGCACCCAATGATGGGGGTGGTTGACAAGGGGAACCAAACGGGTGGTGAGAGGGTGGGAACTTTCAGTCCCACCCCGCTGACCTCCAGTAGATGGGGGGCTGGAGGCTCAATCAACACCAGAGGCCAATGGTTTAATCAATCTCGCCTGTGTAATGAAGCCTTGGTTACAGAAGGAGGGCCTCTGGAGGGCTTCCGGCTTGTGCGCCCCGAGAACTCTGAAACTCGGCACCTCTTCCTCCACAGAGATGCCCTCTGCATCTCTGCCATTCTGGCTGTTCCTGAGTTGTATCCTATTATAATAAATCAATAAGCTAGTAATAAAATGCTCCTCATGTAATAAAATGTGAGCCGTCTGAGCAAACGAATCAAACTCAAGTAAGGGGGTCACTGAAACCTCTAATCTGTAGCCAGTCAGTCAGAAGCACAGGTGACAATGCGGGCTTGTGGCTGGAATCTGAACTGGGGGGGCAGCGGAAAGAGGGTGGAGAAGGACTGACTGACTGCCTGTGCAGGACCGAGCCCTTAACCTGGGGGACCTGACCTCAGCTCCAGGCAGACGGCGTCAGAACTGAGACGTTTTCTGGTGCCTGAGAACTGCTGGCTGGTGTGGGGGGCCTTCCACCCCTACACAGTGGAATTGGGTGCAGAATGGAAAATATTACCACTTCTTTTCTCCATAACATATGCTCTGTGTAAACGGAAATTAATCTTTGTATAAAGTGGGAAAAGAAAAATGAGTTATTTGGTAAAATGTCTATTTTAACTGATGTTTTATTTAGACCCTTGGCCAAGTGCACCATTATAACCACCCTTATAAGTCCCAAGTGCTACCCTACACAGATGTGGAAACCAAGTAAAATGACCTGTCTACAATCACATAATCCTGGTCCCTTTTTCCCTCAGCCTAAAGGTGGAAGTCCCAAGATGGACGTTAGTCCTTTATCATGGAGATAAGCATCACTGCCTGAACAAGCAAAGAAACACCTGCCTGTGGTTTAATCTAGACTTTTCTAGTATTCTCTTCCTCCTGGAACTTGTTAAAAATGGCCCCTACAAAAAGAACTGTTGAATCAGGGCAGGAGGGACATTGGGGTTCATGATACCATTCCCTCTACTGGCGTGCAGGCTGATTTTCACACAGCTGGGAGGACGGAGCCCAACAGGGGCTCCACTCTGCCAAGGTGATGAGGGCCTTTTCCTGGTCTAAGGCCCTCCCTTTGTCTCCTTTCCTGTAATCCTTTTCCCTAATCCTGTAATTCTCTTTTCCCTAATCCTGCTTTCTTCAACAGGATGAAAAAGAGCTGCAAGGTGTGTATTCCTTAAGAAAGGAATTAAGTCAGAGTGACTAGTTTGAGAAGGCAGGTGATCGTGAGTGCACAGAATGCTAAAAGTGGGAGAGGGTGCAACTGCTGTAGTGGGCTAAGGCTGAAAATAGTTACAGTCACAAAAAAGACACACGCTGTATGATTCCACCATGATGAGGCATCGTGAGCAGACAAATTCAGAGAGAGAGAGAATAGGATGGAGGTTGCCAGGGACTCGGGGAGGGGAACGGGGAGTTGTTTAATAGATTGTTTGGTGTCTGTGCTGAAAGCATTCTCAACAGTGTGAATGCACTTAACACTACTGAAATATACACCTTAAAGGTGGTTAAGTGGTTCAGTTTTATGCAATGTGTATATTAAAATTTAAAGTAATTATTATTATAACAAGAGACGCTACTTAATGGGCAGTTTCTATCTAGTTGGGGCACTAGGCTCGGTAGTTTTAAATTATCTCATTTACTTATCAAACCTTATATGACAGAAATTATGATTACACATGTACTCCTGACGGTGAAGCCTGCGGTGAAGAGATGGAATGACCTGCCCGAGGCATGTGGCAGTGCAGCCAGGACCCCACCCCGAGCAGTCCCCTCCAGAGCTCACCCTCTCCCCAGCTGCCCCTTACAAACGGGCAATGCCCCCTGGAACTGGAGCTAAGCTTAGTTTCACACAATGTCTCCATATTTAGTGCAGTGTGTCTGGTCTGTCCCTGCTGCTTTTAGCACATTTCAAATAATTATTTTATTAATAAAATACTTTAAAGTCAGGGGAGTGAGAATAAGCCAGTGAGGACAGTGGGTTGCTGTCTGAATACGAAGTTAAGACCAGGTCTATATGAGGTTATCTTTAGAAAAAAGAAATTCAAAAATCTCATGGAAGTATCAGTAAAGGTAAATGACAACTTCTTCCCTCGTAGGGCATTTTGGAGACACCATCTCTCTTAATTCCATTACAACAAACCTTAGTATCTTTTTTTCCTAATGAGGGTTAGAGAATCAGTCAAGTTAATGGCTTGCTCTGGGTCACGGAGCCGAATCTCCAACTACATGTCTTCTAACTCCAATGGCACAATTCTCCCTCCTCCAGAACTGAAGCAGCCCTGGCAACAGCCCTAATATTCTCCACAAATATTCCACTTACAGAAAACAATTCCGGGGGAAAGCAGGCAGGAAGGGAAATGTGTAGTAATATAATACTGTTTTCTGATTGCATCGATAAAGTCCACACATAGGTTAAATTTCATATAACTAAAGGCAGGCCAGAGATCTGTCTATCAAAAAGAAGCTACAAGCTCACACATACACACACATGCACCTGTTCAAGGTATCTGGAACCTAAATTTGGATTAGGTTCAGGAAAATCAGCTGGGAGAAGCCACTAACTATGGGGAACAAGGAATTCTTCGCAATTATGAGAACATGCCGACATTCGACTCCCTAGTCAGGCCGTGCACCACACAGACATGCTGGCCTCCTTTCTCAGAGACACTTCCGAGTTGGGAAGCCCCAGGAGAGGTCGATAGCTAAGCACCAGCCCTTCCGGCTGGCAGTTCCCAGTGGGCCGGCTGCTGAGTCCGCACAGATCCTGTAAGTCTTGCTAGTGGGTTTCAGCCCTGGGCAGATTCACTCTTGATTTGGTGAGACCGAAAAATGACAATGCCATGTTCTTGGGATGAAAGGGTTCATACTCAACTTTATTCCCACGGTGGCAGGTCAAGCACTGGAATCCCATCCGCCTCAGAGCCAGTCTGCACGCAGCAAGCCGGGCTCTGCCTCTGGGCCCCTCTGCCCCCGCAGCCGTCTCAGTCTCTGTCCCTGGCGCTGCCACCACTCCAGCCTCTGCTCTCCTGCAGCCGTGCAGCCCAGAGCACTGGGCAGAGCTCTTTACAGAGTCAATAACAACGTATTGCCCACACATGTGTAGTGAGCAAGCCGACCAGTGCCAGGTGAGAATCCTGGCCACAGGCACTTTCATTTTCTCTACACCATAGTGTGGTATAGCGAGTATGGTTCTCACAGGAGGTGGCTCGGACAGCCTAGACACCACCTTACTGGGCCATTTCTAGTGCGTGACTTCCAGGAGCCAATCCTTTAAGATCCTCTTGTCCAGCTCCGATACTGCTGAATGAGTGAAACAAAACAGGGCAGCTGAGTTCAGTGGCCTGTCTATTAAGAATCCTTTGTCCCAGCTTAACTGCTGAGCACCTGGATGGAGGCTGAGCACCTGGACGGAGGCTGAGCACCTGGACAGAGGCTGAGCACCTGGACGGAGGCTGAGCACCTGGTCGGAGGCTGAGAACCTGGGCGGAGGCTGAGCACCTGGACAGAGGCTGAGCACCTGGACGGAGGCTGAGCACCTGGTCGGAGGCTGAGAACCTGGGCGGAGGCAGAGCCAGACAGCTAAGAGAACCTCACTCGGTCCTCAAGAGGGCCTCAGGCTGCATGTGTCCCCAGGAGTGGGCTGGTACTTCTCACAGGCAACCTTATAGAAAAGTACAGGGTAAGATCATGCTGTGCATCACTTCACAATCCCTCAAGTCACCTGTCCCACTCTGAGAGAGCAGTTCCAGACAGAGGGAGAACTGATCAGAAGGACGACAAACCAGCAACCACACATCCAGGGCTTAAAGGAGGCAGCCAGCTCCAGGGGAGGCGACGGACTCGCCGCTCGTCCCCACCTTCAGAAGGGGTTGTGGGTTGTCAGTGACGCCGGCCCTGAACTCACCGCCCCCAGCTCACAGGGCAGGAAGGCCCCGACTAGGGCCCTCGCTCTAGGGCTGTACGCGAGTCCCCTCATTACTCCCGACAGCAGCTTCCCCTGCCACTAGCATCAAGAACCCCGACGTTAACTCAGAGCATCCGGCACGGCCCCCAGAAAACACAGCACCCCGCCGAGGGCAGGGGCTGCCCCCCACGCCACTCGTTCACAGGCGTGAGATCACAGCACTAGTAAGTTCCCCGGGGTGAGCCAGAACAGAGCTCAGTGCAGCCGGTTCACTTCCTATCAAACTGACCCACCGCGAGGCAGTCCTGGGGAGGTGCGGCTGGGCGCCTCCCTCAGAGTATCTGCAAGGCCATCGTCGGGCTCGTGGGTGGGTGGTCCCAGAAGCCCTGCACCACTGAGTGGGTCCTCTCAGCCATGTATCCTCACCACCTCCTCTCTCCACACACACACACAGAAATGCATGAATGAATGGATGAGTTCTAAATCGAAACCGCACTAAATTACCTTATAAAAAAGAGGTCTTAGCACATGAAAAGATGCTCCACATCGCTAATTATCAGAGAAATGCAAATTAAAACTACAATGAGGTATCACCTCACACCAGTAAGGATGGCTGCCATCCAAAAGACAAACAACAACAAATGTTGGCGAGGCTGTGGAGAAAGGGGAACCCTCCTACACTGCTGGTGGGAATGTAAACTTGTTCAACCATTGTGGAAAGCAGTATGGAGGTACATCAAAATGCTCAAAACAGACTTACCATTTGACCCAGGAATTGCACTCCTAGGAATTTACCCTAAGAATGCAGCAATCAAGTATGAGAAAGATCAGTGCACCCCTATGTTTATCGCAGCACTATTTACAATAGCCAAGAATTGGAAGCAACCTAAATGTCCATCGATAGATGAATGGATAAAGAAGATGTGGTACATATACACAATGGAATACTACTCAGCCATAAGAAAAGGGCAAATCCAACCATTTGCAGCAACATGGATGGAGCTGGAGGGTATTTTGCTCAGTGAAACAAGCCAAGCAGAGAAAGAGAAATACCAAATGATTTCACTCATCTGTGGAATATAAGAACAAAGGAAAAACTGAAGGAACAAAACAGCAGCAGAATCACAGAACTCAAGAATGGACTAACAGGTACCAAAGGGAAAGGGACTGGGGAGGATGGGTGGGTAGGGAGGGATAAGGGGGGGAGAAGTAGTGGGGTATTAAGATTAGCATCCATAGCGGGGTGGGAGAAAGGGGAGGGCTGTACAACACAGAGAAGACAAGTAGTGATTCTACAACAGGTTGCTACGCTGATGGACAGTGACTGTAAAGGAGCATATAGGGGGGACCTGGTATAGGGGAGAGCCTAGTAAACAAAGTATTCGTCATGTAAGTGTAGATTAATGATTAAAAAAAAAAAATGCAGTTCCTATGTGGTGACCTCTAATGAGTTCTACACAATGATATAAAGGACATATAAAAGTGTAGGCAAAGGGTCTGTTTGTGTTTATACAGAGGATCAAAGCCTAATTTGGCTACCCCGAAAATGAACTAAGAAACGATATGAAAGAGAACTTCCAACATCAGCACTCTCGGGAAGACTCATGCCAGAAGATGATCATCAAAAAACCCCAACAAAGATCCACGCACTGCTACAGCTGTAGATGCACTCATCCCACCAGTTCCTGGACTTGCCATGGGAATGAGGAAGGAGATATCTAAGCTGGCCTGTGCATACAGTAAAACAACAAATTTGACTGGATCTATACTGTTGGAACTCAACCAAGAATTAGGAGAAGTGCAAATTGTAGCACTCCAAAATCTTACAACTACAGACTATTTACTGTTAAAAGAACATATGGGATGTGAACAGTGCCCAGGAATGGGTTGTTTTAATTTGTCTGATTTTTCTCAAACTATTCAAATTCAGTTAGATAATAACCATCATATCATTGATAAGTTTTCACAAATGCCTAGGGTGCCTAACTGGTTTTCTTGGTTTCACTGGAGATGGCTAGTAATTACAGGTATGCTTTGGTTATGTAACTATACTCCTATTATGTTAATGTGTGTGCGCAATTTAAGTAGTAGCTTAAAATATATACATGCTGAAGTTACTCTACAAGAAGATATGTCAAAGAAATAATCAATCTTCCCATGTTTTCTCCCGCCTGCTACTTCTATAGCTTTTCTTCTTCCTTCCTAATTACAACGAATTCTTAAATAGAATTCGTGCCTCATATCAAATTTACCGAGTATCATAACTCCTCCAAGTGGTAAAGACACCTCAAGACAAATGCTGGGCATAGAAGCTACAGGGCATAAATATGCAAAGAAATAAAAAGCTAACCATTTGAAACAATAAGGCTTCTCTCTCACTTACCAACTTTACATTTCCCTGTATGGCCCCGGAAGATGACTGGTTAGCCAGAGACGGGTAAGATTCCTCAAGGGAGGAACAACCTAAGACAGGCACAGTCGCAGGGGGGTCATCAGGTGAGAAATTGGGGATCAACAGAGGTGAGGCTTAGAACCTCACCCCCCCTGTTCTGAGAGAAATCTTCTGCATATGTGGATGTTTTATTGCCCTTGTCTAGCTTGGATTAACACATAGTCTACAGGCACACACCTGATCATCTACATTTGCTCTCTTACAACACTAAACTATGTTTTCTACCTTTATCTTGCATCTACCTACCACTTCAGCATCTTATTAAAAATAATAAAGAGAGAAATGTGGTATCCACATATAAATCAAGTTTAAAAATCAAATGAATATTCATATTTGAACTGACTGTGTATAGTTCATAATGCATGAGCAAAACCGAAAGTTTCTGTGATGACTGCCCTTGTACTGTTCACTATGTAACTTATTCACTATGTAAGAATTTGTTCTCCATGTAAGAACTTGTTTGTTATGCCTCAGAAGATTGGAGACTGACGAAAATTAGGCTTGGGGTGGATTAATGATTGTGCATTGAGCATTGACCCCCCTATACAGAAATTTATTGTGGTTAACAACTATTTGATCAATAAATATGAGAGATGCCCTCACAAAAAAAAAAATATATATATATATATATATAAACACACTTCCAATTGTAAAATAAATAAGTAACCGGGATGTAATGTATAGCATAAGGAATATAGTCAAAATATTGTAACAACTTGGTATGGTGATAGCTGGTACTTAGAATTATCATGTATATAAATGTTGAATCACTGTGTTGTACACCTGAAACTAATGTAATGTAATACTGTGTGTCAACTACCCTTCAATAAAAAATAATTATCTAAAAAAAAAAAAAAAAAAAGAGCTGATTAGATATATTATGCTGACTAGTCAAGACATCTGAGTGTCCTTTTGCAAACCAGTATGCAAATGAAAGAATGACAGGATACTTTGTGCGAATATTTCAAATAGGTGTGATATTGCTTATTCAAATAAATGCACTCATTTGAAAAATGGAAAAAAAAAAGAGAGGTCTTAGCTAGCAGAAGGCAGCCACCGGTCAACCCAACAACCTACAGCCTCTGGAGCACAGGGACCAACTGCAACTCAGAGTTTACTCCCAGAGCCCGGCAGGACTTAGCCTCTGGGAGGCTCACTCCCATGCATGAGAAGGTTACCACAGGAAATGCTTGAATTCATCCAGCAGCCCCCTTATTTCTCCTGCACGTTCTTACCATCAGCCTTGACTCCATCCGAAAGTACACAACACACTCAGGCAGAAATAGCTAGGCGTGTACCCAAATCTTAGTCCCTGAGTTTCAGCTGGGCACATGACTACATTTCCCAGCTCCCTTGCAGCCCACTGTGCCTGTGCTAAGTAAGTTCTGGCCAATTCGATAAGAAGTGTGAAGTGGGAGCGTCCTGGAATCTCCTCAAAGAGTGAGGGTCCCCTCTTGAGTCTATTTGTTGGCTGGAATGAAGACTTGATGGCTGGAGCTCAAGCAGCCACTGTGCAGCACTACTATCATGCTAACTATGGGTAGTGGAGCAGCTGAATAAAGGTGCCCCAGAATCAGATGACTATAGAACTGAGAGATGAATGACTGAGATTTTAAACCATTATCTTGTTTTTATTTGAGGTTTTCTTGTCACTTTTAACGGAAATGACCCTAATACTGACGTCAACACCACATTCCTAGTATACCTCAGTGTAAATGTTCTCTTGAAAGATGGGGAATAATCCTCATGTCCTGGGCCAAGAGGGTGCCTTATTCACCACAGGTACCCCAAGTTCTCATCAGCCAAGTCATTTTCGTCTGAGTTTTTAAAAGGTGGAGTGAGAAGGAGCATTTGCCTGGACCAATGTCCCAGACCACTGGGCACCCTCTCCGCCACCCTGGGTCTACCACTTTGCGTGAGAGCAGAATTCAGCATCCTCCCCACTTCTCAGCAGCTTGAGGAAGTGTACCATAGGAGGGGGAAACCCAGAATATTATAAATAGGCCTAGACAAAAATCCCCCATAATGCAAGCCCTCGGTTTGAATTCCCGGTCCATCTGCGGCTGCTGGAAAGGTAGGAAAGCCCAGGAAAAACCCAGGAATTAGATTGTGTGAGAATAATTCCGTTTGATCAGTCGGCAACATAAACCTGCTCCCAGGACTTCTCAGTGACGTGTCAATCTCCTTAAGCTCAATTCCTAGGAAAAACATTTTAAAAACTCACTTCTGGGTTCGTAATTGTATGTGTTTGGTGCTGTTCTCTTTAGAGTCCAAAGCACTTACTGGGGAAACCCTCTCAAGGAGTGCTTCCTCATGAAATTACACCAGTTTAGGGTCAACTGAGAGATGATGAATGACACGAACATGGAGAACACCCCACATGCCGGGAAGTGTTCTAAGGACCTTACACACACCACATTATTTAATCCTCAAACCAGCCCTGTGGGGTGAGTGTTACTATACCCATTTCACAAAGCAGGAAAAGGGCACAGAGAGGTAGGCTAGGTGACTTGGCCCAAGATCACACAGCTAGAAAGCAAGAGAGGTCTTCAAATTCAGGCCAGCTGGCTTCAGGACACATGCTCTTAACCACATACACTGCCTGCCGCACCGTCAGGAACCTCTTCTCTTCCCAGGCACCAAGATGACCCCACAAACACAGGTGTAGGGCCAACAATGCATATACAGGAGCTGCCGGGAGCTGAGCATTCCCTGCAAGGCTCTGCAGGTCACTCCCTGCAGGCTCTGCAAAGCACAGGTTTGGGGCACGTTCCTTAGAAGTTAATTTTCCTGATAAATATTCTACCAGGAAAAGTGGCTCATAAGACAAGTCACTCCTGATCCCCATAATTCACTCTTTGGTAGGGAATGGCATCTAAGTACACGCTACCAGGGGCTGGGACAACAGCCCTGGGACACAGGTGAGCCTATGCAGGTGTCTGGGGCAGAAATGAGCAAACTCTTTAAAACCTCACCCCATGAAAACAGATGCACTCCCACTGGCTGGGGTGTTCGGAGCTGGGAAACCCTTTAGAAAGCAGTTCAGAGCAGGAACCGCAATGCTGCTACACCCTTATCAATACAAACTTACAATAAGACCAATGGTTACAGGAATATAAGTGAACCTGTATGCAGAGAAGAGAATATAAACTGGTGAACTGGTACATATACTGTGACTGTAGCCATGTAGAAGGTATGAGGAAGCATGGGGACAATGTGGAAGGCAAACTGATAAAAAATGAAATTGCTGTCGTCTTTCCACATCATAGTAAACCAAAAGGGGGGGAGTACTCCTCACATGAAGCCGAGTTCAAGTCTGTCCAGAGGTTGCTCGGCAGCTGCCGCCAAAGCAACACTCAGGCAAGACGTGGTGGGCCTCCTCACCACTGGATTAAAATTACTCAGTACAAAGCAGCGATGGACTTCAGCCTCCTCCTGCTGATTTGGAGCATGCATATGGCATTTGTGGGCACTTCGTGTACTCCCACAGGACAAACACAAAAGCCAGCACACACACACGCACGCATGCACGCCTCCAGACTTAACTGCAAGCTCTGATGAATGTGCTGCCGGAAAGCCCCCTCTGCAAGGTGGAGTGTGAATTCCTAGCGCCTCGTGGTGAGTGAAGTGAGGTCTCTTTACTTCCCCTTGACTTGAGGGTCTGGGGGCACGCTGAGATGGTCAGACCCAGCAGACTGAGCCCCTCGTCTGGGGACAAGATGAGGACGTCCTTGGACGAGGCACACCAAACCCACCCATTTGCTATGTCTGCTTACTGAGCAAGGGTAACAGGTGCAGTATTCTAGAAATGATGGCCCAGGACTCGGGTTCTTCTGGGGGAGAGACACAAAAACAAAGCTGGCTTTCCCCCATTTTTAAAAAAAATGAATGGATAAAGGAGAGCACATTGCACTTAAGGGCTCCTCTGCTGAATCTTTCCGAACTGAAGGCCACCGTGGCTCAACGTGTACCGTGGACAGAGCACAACGGTGCAGGGCTGTACACGGTGTAGTTGAGTTTGGTTTTCCTTTACGGTAATCCTTATCCAAACTGTGGGATACCAAAAGTCAGACTATCTGGTTTTCAAAAGATTTTAATTTCCTCTTTAGATCTCCCCCTGCACCATGCTTAACTAGAGCTACAGGGGAGGAAGCCGAAGGCATGTGCCGAACACCCACTTCCCTTCCTTTCTGAAAGTCTCTTTTACTGTCTCTGAAATCTCCACTGGAAGAAAGGGTCCAAATCCTCCATGGGCAGACAGTTCCTTCATGTTGTCCCTTCCAGATTCTGATGGGTTCATCATTTATCAACCACCTCCTAGGCCCCCAAACTCCTCTGTAGTAAAAATAAACGGAAGAACACCAAAAGCTACACAGACCATAAAGGTTGGAGACTTTACCACATTGGAAGTCATAAATTATTAGGGCTAACCTAATGTTGGCAAATAAGGGGAGTTAAAATAAATCTGCTTTGGGGAGGATGATTTTCTTTTACTATTTGTGGAACTGAAGTTACTCTCAGTAAATACAGGCCAAACTTTTGTTTTAGAACCACAAAAACATGTCTGATTGACTTGACAAAGTGGGAACGCGATTCAGTGGAGGAAGGATGACCTTTTAGATGAATGGGGTTGGAGCAACTGGACATCCACAAGCAAAACAATGAGCCTTCACCCAAGCATCACACCTTATATACAAATTAACTCAAAATGAATCACAGACTTATATTCAACAAAAAACTATAAAACTTGGGGAAAAAAATGATAAAAGAAAACACTCTGGATCTGGTGTTTGGCAAAGATTTCTTAGACTGGATACCAAAAGCAAGATTCATAAAAGGGAAAGCTAATAAACTGAATTTTATTAAAAGTAAAATTTGCTTCTTGTGAAACACTTGCTCTGATGAGGAAGAAAAAACAAGCTTCAGACAGGGAAAAAAATACTTACATACCCAACAAACGGTTAGTATATAGAATGTGTACAGAATTCTCAAAACTCAACCGTAAAAAAAACAACAACAATCCAATTAGAATATGGGCAAAAGACACCAAGAGAGACATTTCACCCAAGACGGTATACAGATGGCACATAAGCATAAGAGAAGATGTCCAACATCATTAGCCAGTAGGGAAATGCAAATTAAAACCAGGATGCCATGTCACTACATGCCTATCAAAATAGATAAAATTTAAGAACAGTGACAACACCAAATGCTGGTGATGGTGGGGAGAAAACGTATCATGCATACACTGCTGGCAGCGATGTAAATAGTTCATCTACTCGAGAGAGTAATTTGGCACTTTCTTATAAAACTAAACATGCAACTACTATATGATGCCACAATTGTACTCCTGGGTATTTACCCCAGAGAAATGTAAACGTGCTCACACAGAAACACGGACACAAATGGCCCCAGAAGCTTTATTCACCAGAGCCCCCAACTGGAAAACTCCCAGATGTTCTGCAATGGGTAAATGGTTAAACCACTTGTGGTGCACGCATGCCATGGAACACAACAATGAAAAGGAACAAACTACTGTTGTTACGGATCTCCACAGAGAATCAGGCTAAGGGGGAAAAGGCCATCCCAAAAGGTCACATGCCATTCAGTTTCTAGAACATTCTAGAAATAACGAAATTGCGGAAATGGAGAACAAGTTAGCGGTTGGAAGGGACTAGGGGCAAAGGGGCAGTGACAGTGCTGAGGAAGGTAGGGGTAAGGGGGACCAGAGGAAGGATCCTGTGGTGATGGGAATGTTCTGTGTCTTCATATCAAAGCCAACATCCAGGCTGTGTTTTGTGAGACATTACCACTGAGCAGACTGAGTAAAGGGTACATGGGAGCTCTCTGTATTACTTCTAAAGAACTGTTACATGACTCTACAGTAGCTTCAAAATAAAATTTACCTTTAAAAAAATAAGATTAATGACCATCCTTCCACAGCATCTGTCTTTTCTTTATACCAGAAATTCAACCTTTCACCTTTAAAAATTCCTTTTCCCACACAAGCCACTATTAATTAATAATCAACTGGTATGGAGTGAATGTATTTTGTATATGTGACACACAGGAATTTGGGGGGGTGCAAAAGAACAGACTGTCGTGGGTTGAACTGTGGTGGCCTCCAAAGGGTATGACTATGTCCCACCCCCTGCAACCTCAGAATGTGGCCTTATTTGGAGTTAAGGTCTTTGCAGATGTAACTACGGTTAAGGATCTCGAGATAAGGTCATCCTGGGTCAGGGTGGGCCCTAAACCCAAAGACAACTGTCTTATGTAGAACAGAAAAGAAGAAAACAGACACAGAGGGAAATGCCATGTGAAGAGGAAGAGAATGGGGTGAAGCATCTAATAGCCAAGGGACTCCAGCAGGAGCCAGAAGAGGCGCAGGTGCAGATTCTCAGAGCCTCAAAAGGGAGCCACGGCTGTGGGACGCCTAGATGTCGGACGTCACGTCTCCAAAGCTGTAAGAGAGTAAATTTCAGTTGTTTAAGCCACCAAGTTACTGCAGCCCCAGGAACTTAATATACCTGTTATTTTTTAATGGCTGGGATTAATTTCTCTATTTTTTTAATCACAGAGGGTACGAGCACTGTCAACTTCTATTTGTGTATACTCCTGGACACATTTTTTTTTCTTCTTTCAAAGGATATATACCATAAGGATGTATCATTTCATTTTATAATCACTTCCTGCAGAATTTTTCCTGGTGTTTCTGTTTGCTCTAGTAGTAAACTATTATTAACTGGCATTATCCGAGTGTCTGCCTCATCAAATATCCTGGTTAATAATTACCATACATGCTAAACAGACTCCACCAACTTTGAAGGACGTTAACTATACTCAAAACCACACTGAGCTGTGGACTTAAATTGACTGTTTCCTTGGTAACTAAGAAATCGCTTGAGATCCAGTAATATACTTCGGGGTCTTCAAAATGAGTAGCAAATTACTAGGCTGCACATGTGTGAAAGTGCCATTTAAGAGAGCTTTGTGTTTGACAGAAACACCCAATAAATTTCTGAGCAAGATAGATTAAAAAAAAAAAAAGTAAGATGGACGAAAACTACCTGCTTACTTCAAAGTTCTAGAAGGCGAAAAATGGGCCTTTTAGAACCAGGCTGGGCACATAGGAGCTGGCTGGATTTCCCACTCTACCACACCCACCCCGGTTACATCTCAGGAAGCTCCACCCCCAGACTATTACTGTCCTTGCTGTAAACTGTGAGGAACGATATCCATTCTACAAACGGGCTAGAAGTGCTAACGGGCTAATGTACATAAAACAGTGGCTCACTGTTCAATAAAATACTGTTCTAAAAAAGTTATCCTCTCCTCTAAGACCCCACAAATTTTCATTTATACACATATTTCCTGGAGACTTTAATTTTGTAACTCAGTTGAAGACATCATCACGATTCATGCCCGTATGTTTTGTTTTCTTCACAGCTTTAAAATTGTACAAAACTACACTTTCTCTCTAGCTCAGAATTATGTGATTTGTCCAAGCTTCATTATTAAATCTTGATTATCTAAAAGCTGAGCTGAAATTCTGGGGTTTACTGTTTTTATATTTCTGAGCTTGGTTTTTCTACTCACTTACCTCCATTAGCTTTCTAAGGTAGTTAAGCTTTTTAGGAGGCAGTCCAGTGCCTACCAATGTGGTACAAAACTGAAGAGATAACAAAACAGCTGAGTACAAAGTCCGTCTCCTTCCCAGCCGCCTTCCTGGCAGCCACAGTCCCCATGCACATCCCTTCAGAGGCCCTCACCGCACACAAAAACCCAAGTGTGTATTAAGGACAGGAACCCAGACACTAACACAATGTTGTCTGTACCTTCCTTCACTCACGTATTTTGAAGATTATCCCATCAGTACATTTAAGACCACCTCCTGTTTAAGAGCCTTACAGAATTCCATTGTGTGAAGGAACTGATGGGCTTATAAGTTGTTCCCTACTTCCAAAAGCAGCTTTATGTACGGACATATGCATATATCTGTAGGATAAATTTCTAGGAGTGGATATGCTAGGTCAAGGAACCTGTACTTTTAATTTTTTTAAATTTTATTTATTATTATAATTTTTTATTAAGGTTTCACTGATATACAATCTTATGCTCAGGTTTCACATGAGCAACATTATAGTTACTACATTCCCCCTATTATCAAATCCCCACCACATACCCCATTACCATCACTGTCCATCAGCGTAGTAAGATGCTGTAGAGTCACTACTTGTCTTCTCTGTGCTATACTGCCTTCCCTATGCCCCCCCTACATTATGTGTGCTGATCATAATGTCCCTTAATCCCCTTATCCCTCCCTCCCCACCCCCTTTCCCTTTAGTAACCACCAGTCCCTTCTTGGAGTGTAAATCTATTGCTATTTTCTTCCTTCAGTTTTGCTTCATTGTTGTGCTCCACAAATGAGTGAAATCATTTGGTACTTGTCTTTCTCCACCTGGCTTATTTCACTGAGCATAATACCCTCTAGTTCCATTCATGATGTTGCAAATGGTAGAATTTGTTTTCTTCTTATGGCTGAATAATATTCCATTGTGTATATGTACCACATCTTTATCCATTCATCTACTGATGGACACTTAGGTTGCTTCCATTTCTTGGCTATTGTAAATAGTGCTGCGATAAACATTGGGGTGCATATGTCTTTTTGAATCTGTGATCTTGTTTTCTTTGGGTAAATTCCCAGGAGTGGCATTCCTGGGTCAAATTGTATTTCTATTTTTAGTTTTTTGAGGAACCTCCATATTGCTTTCCATAATGGTTGAACTAATTTACATTCCCACCAGCAGTGTAGGAGGGTTCCCCTTTCTCCACATCCTCACCAGCATTTGTTGTTTGTCTTTTGGATGTTGGCTAAGGAACCTGCACTTTTTAAATCTCCATACATAAGCCTGGATGGCCCCATCATCAATGACTGACATATACCTATTATCTCAAACTCTTAATGAGAGCAAACAATGCTATCTACCTAATTTATCCTTCTCCTTTAAGTGAGGATACACATCCTTTATAGTCTAAAAGCCTTCTGTTTCTTTTTCTGAAACTTCTCTGTTGACATCCTATCCTCACTTGTTATTGGTCTTTTCTTATTGATCTACAAAAGCCCTTTATATACAGGAAAATTGGCTATTTCTCATTTGTATCACAATTATTCTTTCCATTTGACTATCTCTTTACTTTAGACTGATGTCTCCTGAAGTAAAATGTTATTTATGTCGTTAAAGTGATTAATTTTGTTAATTAATATCACATTACACTTAGAAAGGACTTCCTCGCACAGAAATTTGTATTAAATTCCCTAAGTTTGCATCCCCTCACACCCTTGGCCTTCAACTCCCAAGATCCAGACCAGATCAAAGGAGGACCAGAAGAAGGCACCGATCCAGGAACTCCCTGAACCCTGACCCTGCATAGAGGCCAGACACCCAGGGAGCAGAGGGCCGACAACTAAGCAGAAATGCGCTCTAACCGAGTGGGCTGAACGAACTTCCCGTACACATACAAAGGCACAGAAAAACCTGCAGCTGTGTCCCTCTGGAATTCATCCTGGAAGAGCCACAGGGTCTGCTTTCCACCCTCTGGCGCACAGCTGCACTCACACCAAGTAATCAGGCTTGTGGCTCCCCTTTAACAGCGGAAATCTGCCGCAAGTGTGGAGTACATCACAGATGAAGCCATTTGTAGTTATTTTTCTTTAAAACACAAGTGTATTTTCTCACCCTTGCAGGGCATTCTGCTAAGAGTGTGAAATCCTGTTTCTCCCTAT
This sequence comes from Manis pentadactyla, assembly GCF_030020395.1. Classification (NCBI taxonomy): domain Eukaryota; kingdom Metazoa; phylum Chordata; class Mammalia; order Pholidota; family Manidae; genus Manis; species Manis pentadactyla. The sequence goes on from NC_080037.1 coordinate 3,532,628, forward strand.
CAAGACAACTAACTAAAAGAATCCTGCACATGCCCACCTGACACACCACGAACTAAAGACCAGTGAGGAATTTCAGCCCAAGAAGCCTTCTCTAAGTAATACATACATAATGGAAGATGGGACATTAAGTCTGTCTTGTTTTAAACACCATGTGCTTCTAATTGTACCTTGAGAACCTCCTTTTCCTCCCCCACCCCATCTCGCTTGAAAGGGCTCCTGCAGATTCTAGGCAATGGTACACAGAAAGCTCCCTCAGAGAAGCTTCCTGGGGTGAGCTGTCTCTCCAAAGCGAGGGTCTGCTGACGGGTGATGCGTAAACCAAATGTGGCGTGAGAGGCCGGAATCTCTTCCTGTGTCATTCAAACAGAATCTTCTTGCCAGAGTCCGTGGCTCGGTGATTCCTGTGAGTTAAAGAAGTCTACACCTTCTTTCAGACATTAAAATGATCTTTTAACAAATCATATTCGGAAAACTGGGTATCCACAGGCAAAAAAGAAAAAAGGAAGCTGGAACCTTACCTCACACAAAATAACAAAAATTAACTCCAAGTGGATCAAAGGCCTAAACCTAGAGCTGAAACTTTAAAACTTTTATAAGAAAACGTAGGAGGAAAGCATTATGATATTGGATTTGGCAATGAATTCTTTGATATACACCAAAACCACACACAAAAAAATAAGACAGACTTCATCATAAGTAAAAAAAAACTCCTTTGCATCAAAGTACATTATCAACAGAGTAAATTTGCAACCTAAGGAATGGGAGGAAATAGTTGCAAATCTCTTATTGGATAAGGGATTGGTACCCAGGATACATAAAGAACTCCTACAACTTAACAAAAACCCCACAGAAAACAGTAAGGGTTGGCAAGGATGTGGAGAAACCGGAACCCTGTGAATTGCTGGCAGGCATGTAAAAATGTACAAGGAAACAGTACAGTGATTCCTCAAAAAATTAGAGAGTCACCATGGGCCCCATGAACCCCACTTCTAGGTATATACCCAAAAGGAGGGAAAGCAGAGAACAGATATCTGTACACCTGTGTTCACAGCTGCGTGATTCACAACAGCCAAAAGGCGGACGTAACCCAAGCATCCACTGACAGATGAATGGATAAATAAAATCTAGCACATACACACAATGGAGTATCTATTCACCCTTGAGAGGAAGGAAATTCTGACACATGCTACAACACGGGGGGACCTTGAGGTAATTTCTCAAGGAATGAAGCCAAATGAAATGTGCCAAACACACAAGGTCAAATACTGTAGAGTTCCGCATATCTGAGGTCCCTCGAGCTGTCAAATTCAAGAGACAGAAAGGGGAATGGTGGCTGCCGGGGGGCTGGGGACAGGGGGAGGACGGGGGGTTACCATTTAACAAGTATAGAGTCACCTTTCTTTTAAACGGTCTGGAGATGAATGGGGCGGGTGGCTCGATGGCAGTGTGAGTGCACTTATTGGCACAGACCAGACTGTACACTTAAAAATGGTTCAAATGGTGAATGGTATGCTATGAATATGTTAACCAGAATTTAAAAACCTGGTTTTTATTACTACTCTCCTCTCTGCCACTAAGATACACTAACCAAGGGACCTTCCTTCTCCCGCTGTTTGCATGCCCACCCTGGTGCCAAGTCCTGAACTTCAGGCCCATCTCTCAGGAGGAAGCTCTAAAGCCAGGACATCCCCCAGGTTCAGGGTCACAGAGCGCCTAAGTGATGGGGGCCCTCGGCGAGGAGGACGACACCTTGTCCTATAACCCTTTTCTCAGCCAACTCCCTCACAAGTACTGAACACAAGAAGATCAATCGCTTGCATCCCTAGTTTAGCAGCTGGGAGCCACGCACTCACTCCCTGGAATCGCGGAAAGCCCGGAACATACACTCACCCCCAGGGCCGCCTGCCCCTTCCCGGAACACCTCAAAGATTGCTCCCTGAGAAGACTTTCACCCCCAGCTCCTCCTCTCCTCCACCTCCCTGCACTGGCCGACCACTCGAGCTTTCAGGAGCCCTTCCTCAGTTTCCATGCATACACCAAGGAAGTGTTAAAAAAGCCCAGGTTAGTGAAGGAGACGGTCTTGCTGCTGAGCAGGTGGGGAGCATCAGGCCCGGCCCCACACCGTCCCGGAATCAGGGATCCTGGGGTGAGTCCAGTCAGCACGGAGGAGTGAGGCTGTCAGGAGTGCCCGCAATCAGTCACTAGGGCTGTGGTTATGCCAGGTAACCTCTCCAGCCTTTCTCCTGGGCTCCTTCGCTGGACCAGAAGCCTGCTTCCTTCAGATCACCTTTGCCTCCTCCCAAGGCAGAGCCGCATGAGAGCTTTGAAGAGCTACCCGCTGAGATGAAACAATCAGGGGCTCACTTTTTTGCATGGGGGGAGAAGTAAAAAAAGGCAGTATAATAGGTCTATCTTTCTGCATGGAAGCCATATGGAATAGATAAACAGGGGTGGGTGATGAAGAACACCGATGCCCCCACCCCCCACACAAACAGCAAGAGCAAAAACTCTCAGGAACACCAGTTCTTCTGGCTTTTCCTACGGCTTCTCTCCCTGCAGCACACACCGTGCCTGCTGGGGGAGTCTCACTGCAGGGCCCCCCCAACAACCCTCTGCACCTGGGACCCAGCACAGTACTGTCACAGTAAACACCGAGGACTCAGCATGCCGACTTAGCCAGAGCATTTGAAGTGTTCATACCTTCAACCTTTTAACCAATAACCCAGTTTCTAGGAATTTCTCCTAAGGAAGTAGAGGAACAAAAGAATGTGTGAAGGTGTCCATCACTGAAAAAAACTGATGACAACCTGCACAGTCAACAATAATTGGAGTAGCATTTGTTAAATCGATCTCAGTACACCGCATAGCAAGTGTCAGACAGCTACCAAGTCACATTTGCAAAGAAATATTTGGTAATATGGTGAAATATTCAGGATGCATTAAGTTTAAAAAATTAAGATTCAGAACTATTTTTTTTTTCAATTCAGTCCCAAAACAAGTAAGTTCCATGGATGTATATGTATTAGAGTTCAGAGAGAAATGTAACAGTTTTAACAAGGGTTAGGTCTAGGCGAAGGAAATATAAATCCTGCTTTTCTTCTTTATACTGTTCTAAGTATATTTTTATACACCAAATGATAAGGCTCAAGCAGAAAGAGGTCCAACCCCCCAATCCTATACACAAGATACTGAAACCCATAAAAATAATAAAATGGCACTTGTTTCTGAAAGGCTTGTTTTTAAAAATCAGCCTCACGATCCTTAACAATGACTGCTGAGAGGAGAAGCTGTGTGCCCGGCGAGGTCTGCACCCCATTTTCATTGGGGCAGTGCTCGGATGGAGATGGACAGAATTCTGTGGTCTCCTATTCTCATGTGGCGCCCTGAGTCTGACCGTCACAAATGCCAGAGAAATGCAGCAGCACAGGTGGCAGATCGAAGACCCGGCCGGATATGTGGGGTCACTTCTCTGGTTGTTGAAAAAAACAAGCCTGCAACTATTAGAAAATAAATGACGTGACTTTTTAGAACATAGAAAATAAATGACACGACTTTTTAGAACATAGGAAAGGTGACTGCCATATTTAAGAAAAACATACATAATTGATATACACCAGTCATGCCTTCGAAAGACATTCCAGAGAACTTAGTCTTTATCACAGACCAAACCAGCCTGCAGACCAACACCAGGTGATCCCTGTGACTCCACTGATATTCTGTATTTCTAGAACACCATTTGGGGTTGTTCAGCTCAGTCATACCAAGCCAATTTCCAAACTAATTTTAAGCATGCTTTTTTAACATCTGGTTCCAATGATGACTCCCCTTTAATCCACAGAAGGCCCTGGCTTGAAAAGAATGTTTCCTTCTTTACAAAATACCTACAAGCGGTCCCCAACTTAGAAACACATTACCATCCAACGGATCGCTGGCTGTGCAAAAATGGGAATGCTTTTTCCCACAAACGAGTGAGGGTTAGGTTCCTAACACAGCTTCTGGTGTCAACTAAACCCCTATTGCTGGTGAAATACTGAGATCCTTCTCCAAGATAGAGAAAACAGTACTGCAATCCTAAAATTTAAGTATGTTCTGAAAAAAGACCACCACTATAGTGAGTCGGTAAATATGCTGGGGCTGGAGGATATGGAAAAACCTACATTTCTGAAGCTTTTTCTTCATGCCTCTCACAGAAAATGGCAAGTGTGTCTTGTTCTCCAACAGACATCCACCCACCTCCCTCTGGACTTCTCTACTGCAAACCTCTCTGCCCCACATGGATCTTCTGTATGTGTCCCCATAGATGAGCCCTTATGTGCATGAACCTCCCTTAGCAACCTGCAGAGCAGATCTCTAGCACACCTGGGTGCCAGGTGCAGAAGACAGTGCCCTCCAAATGGACAACCCAACAGCTGTACATTCGTTTTCTCAGGGCCCAAAGGCTTATCCATAATTATATATTTCCAGATCTGGCTGGGGGGCAGTTAAGAGCCAGGCAGTAAAAATTATCTCTAAGTAGCCCAAGGCCTAGCAAGGTCCCTGATTTCAAGAAAGCTTTGTTTTTTCTACACAGGGAACGCCTCAATTAGAGGTGATTACTCTTTATTTTTACACACAAATCACGGAAGTTCTCTCCAGACTTTAGGCGAAAGGGAAGAAAACTACTGATTTGTTGACTGCCTCTGTGTGGCGCTACATTATTCTCATTTAAGGGTTTAAAGTGTCTTGCCAAGGCCACTCAGCAAAGACGTAAGACCTGTGAGTTGAGAGTACGCTCATCCTGGCTGGCTCTGAAGTTGGGGGGGGCAGGGTTACTGCCAGCAGCCAGCAGCCCCCAGACAGGACCATTAACATAGCAAAAAAAAAAATCAAAGCTGATGTAAGTTTGAGACTGACTTTCCACTCACTGACTGCTGCTCCTCAGGGTACTTGGAATAATTTTCAATCATTTCTCTCTAAACTAAAGGTTTCCCAAGGGCAGGAACTGAACAGGGGCTAACTGAGTTGTGCTAGCCTTGAGGTGCCAGGGGGATGGAGTTCTCCTGGACCTCAGACTTACAGCCATTTCCATTCCCCGTTACCAGACCTCTGAGCTGGGGTGATGTGGCCGGACGAGAGCCCTGCAGGTGTTCTGATGCGGAGGCGGCCCCGTCCTGGCTGCGGCTGCCTTATCAAGGGCAACTTCGTGAGGGTTTGCAAGGCAGCGGGAAGCACACAGACAGTGGAGTCCAGAACTTTATCATCTGAAACCACTCACAGGTAAGGGAAAACAGAACAGGAGGTGATGCACGTGACACGGATGGGCGTCTCAGCCAAACTAGGTGTCTTCAGTAGTGTTTTCATTCAAGTACATACTGGGGATTTCTATCAAAGCTGGTAAGAGGGCTTTTACGACTTTCTTTTCAGTAAGCAAGGATCTTCAAGTGGGAACCATTAAAGAATAAATGATGATGGCCTCCACCACAACTCCTTCTAGGCCACCCAAGAATTATCAATTCGTTTACAGAAAATGTAACAAAATGTACTGAAATTAGAGAAGGACTATCATGCCTCGGTGTACATTGCTCTGTAGGGAGGAGAACATGGTGAAGAGAAACAGGCTTGAGTCACACAGCTCTGTGCTGGAGCTCAGACGTGGCTGGGTGGCCCTGAGCTGAGTGGCTGACTCCTCAGCCATGAATGGCCAGGTAGGGGATACCTACCTTATCAGCATGTAGTAAGCACTCAATAAAACATAGCTAACTTGCTTTACTGCTGTTAAGACATAAATTATATTAGACAAGTTGCTTCCTTTCTTTTTCTTTTTTTTTCAAAACAAAAAGCAGTTTCAAGCACTCCTCGTACGTGATAAAATACTGGGCACTGAAGGAAAATCACACAGACTTAGTCCCCACTCTCCTGGAGTTGATCACCACAATCCCAAGGATACCAACAAACAAGGGAGTGGAAGAAAACAGCTATCAGATAAGATCCAGAATGTATAAACACAACTCGTAATTGCAGGGAGGTGAGCTAGAGCCCTCGGGTCATAGTTCCCTCTCCTTTTAACAACAATGGAAAGACCTTCACAGAGCTCAGTAGTGGTGGAATGTAGCCACCATGAGGCAGGTGAGGAAGAACCACTAAGAAGTTGGTCCTAAAAGGCAGGTGGTCAACACAGCCTGCAAACAGACATGGGATGGAGGGTGGACACCTGAGCCCATGGCAGTGCCATGGATGCCCATGGAGTGCAGGCCAGGGTGCAGGGTTCCCGGGGAGAGGAGGGTCTGTACTCCAGCAACCAAGATGGGATGTGAGTCTGTTCAAAGCTGTGAGCCATCAACACCTGGCCCATGCCACAGCCCACCGAGCACGGCCCGGCCACCCCCATGGCCTGGGCACGGGTGGGTGCTGTGGGGGGAAGGGGTCCTGCCTCCTGGGCAGGGCAGTACTCCAAGGTGAAGGCGAGGGACTCTCTGCTGGATCTGAGTTCTGGAAGGGACTGTCACTCTCCATCCAGCTGCTCCTGTAACACGGAGCAGTTAAGATCTGAAATGAGGGGGAAGGCTTGGAGATCCAGCCCAGAGGGCAGGGCATGTGATGGGGAGCCTGGACACATGCAGCAGGAGAGTAAAGGACAGACCGCAGCAGAGGGCAGTGGAGGCTGACCAAGTCAGATGGCAGCCAAGGATGGAGGCCGAGAGTCTCCGACACAGGAGGGCAATGACAGCGCGGATGGAGGGGCTCCCCCTGGAACATTCACAGAAGTGACAGTGTCAACCTCCACCTGCAAGCTGCTGGCAGCCTCCTCGGCAAGGGAGGATGGGAGGACAGCCCCCATGGACACCTGTCCCAGGAAGGGTGTGCATGCATGTGGGGAGTGTGGCCTCTGCACAGAGACTGAGTCACTGGCCTCCATTTCCTGCCTCACCAATGCCACAACTTGCTGAGCTGTCTTATTGTTTAAAAAACACAGGGTTATTAAACATGTTAGAGCAAAAAAAAACCTAGACCAGCAGATTTATCCAGTACATGCCAACCTAGACAGTTTGATCCACAGTTTACCAGCCCTTCCAACACTTTGCTACCAAAACAGCCCCTGAAGGCCTGAGAGAGAGACATACGTGAAAGAGGCCTGGCTCCCACCGCAATGCCTGCCACTTAGAACCCAGCTGGAGGGGCCGGCTGGTAGCCACCAACATCTCAGAGAAAGGAATGAGGGAGGGACCATTCCTGCCAGCAGGTGCCCAGGTCTCTGAAACCCTCCTTCCTGCAGCCAGGCCTCCCCACTCCCGCCGCCTGGGGATGAGCACCGGGCAGGGAGTCAGCGCCAGGGGCACATTCAACCTGCAGAATGGGATGTGAAATGGGCCTGCTGGCTCAGCGGCTTCTGCGACATGCCCAGACGCTTCTGCCGCAGGCCTGGCATGACCTTCCTGAACGTGGCTACTCTCTCCAGGGACAGTTCCCAGGCCTGTCAGAGCAGCTAACTGCTTGCTTGTTCCTCCGTCAGCAAGGCCGAGTCAAGGTAGTCAAGGGGGCAGAACGGGGACCACAGCCACGCTCTGCGTGACACCCAGGACAGGACCAACAGACCACTGACACGTGCAGGGGGCATAAGGCGCACAGGGAGACCTGGACACACCCACGTGGGAAGCCTCGCTTGGTTCCAGCCTTACTGGCTGAGCAACACTGGGCAGATCACTTAACCTCTCTGAGTCTCCATTCCGTCCCCTGACACGGAGGAACAGTACTCACACCTCAGCACTGTAGAAAATGGGCACCTTTTTATCTTTCTGGGCTCCTTGCACAGTGGCTAGAACTCCCAGTCGATGGCAGGGGTCTCTCACACGCCTCCGTCACATGCACACCCGCATACCCCGCCTCGAGACTGTTTAATGAATGGTCTGCAAGAAGAAACCTTTCTCTCATCCCCTCCCCATGCTCACCTCCCTCCCTTTCTCAGAGTGCTAATTCTGGAGGCTGAGATCCTCAGCCCGCCTTCTGGGCCACCCTCCCAATCCCTCTGGCACATGCGGACCTGGGAAAATCACTCCTGGAGGACAGAGCTGGGCCAGGGAGGGCACCTAACCCTTTAATGCATGAGGTCAACAGTGACAGCCCCCAGCAGAAGCTGAGAGGCTTAAAAAGGAGAAAGCAAGACAATAGGGGGAAGGCGGGCAGAACGACAGGTGACAGCCAGAGCAGCAGGCGGAGTGGCAGCAGGTCGTTGTTCAAACGCCTCGACTTGGCACTTGGGGCTGCCAGGCTGGCCCGCGAACCCCTGCTCTTGCCCGCACCCTGCTCAGTGCCGGCTGGGAGCATACGCGGCCGCTCCTGGCCCTGCGGTTCTGTCTGGAACGCCATCCTGTGGGTGTCCCCATCCCCCTTCCCAATCTGGCAGATTCCTGCCCATGCTTCCTACTCCGGCTCAGTCATCACTTGCTGCCGTACCCGCTGCCCTCCCCTGCGATCACGTCTCCCCTGGGCGTTCCCGCTGTTCTCTGCCCACCTCACCTCCCGCTGCCCCAGTGGCTCTGTCTTCTACCGCCTTCCTCATCTTCGCACGCCAGGTCCTAGAGATACAAGGCACTCCATGTTTGCCAAACAGATCAATGACTCACGTGGTACCCTGTACCCGAGCCTGCCTACTGCTTTGATGGGGCCTCGCCGGCTTACAAGAAACCAGGATTCAGAGAGAACAGGGTTCAAGTACTGGCCCTGCCCTCCCTCTGCTGGCTCTATACGTCTGGGGAAGACACTCTCAATGCTGAACCCTACTTTCATCGCGTATTAAAGGAAGGAAGGGTAAAGACGGCCATCCACCCCACGTGACTGTGGTTGACCTCAGGGTCACTGGAGGAAGCAGGTGCAGGAGAACTCATGTAACGGTCTGTGCTCTCAGAGTCCAAATGCTTTCCCGAGCCCCCAAAACGCTGTCTCTGCAAGAGAAGGAAGCCTCGGTATGTGTCTGTCTCATCTGCATGAACACGTCACCGGACATTAAAAAGAAAACCCTGGAGCCTGTGAGGCTGTATTTAATGACCCTTAATTCTCAGGCTCTAAACACTGGCTCGGGACAACATCAGCTGCTGCCCAACGTGGGAGAGTCAACTCTGGAAGGGTTTTCCGATTAGTTTATCTACTAAGGCTTTCTGGCCCCTGCTAGATGAGCCCAGAACTGAAGTTAGGGAGGCTGACAGTTAAAGCACCACCTTGCCAATTAAATACAAGCAAGCGGACAACAATCACGTGTCACGGCTGGTTCGCTTACTGAAGTCCTTTCACGTCTCCTCCTAAGAGGCAGCCCTCTGGCCAGTTCCAGGATAAACACACATAAGCATGTCAACTATGAAATTAAGCTTCAGAACCGTGGGTGGAGTGGTTAAAAAGAGCAAGTATTTTTAGCTTTTAAAACTCATTACAAGTCATTCAGGGGAAAAACTTTAAAAGACGACAAACAAAAGTCACCTAACACCAAAAATGCCACTTAATGTTTGCTGAAGAAATTAATGTCTCAGATGGTATGCAGGTACATAAGTTGCCCACTGCTTCCAGGGACCCTGATCAGCTTAGCAGAGACCAGGCTTCAAAAAGAAGATTCAAGTACTAGCTATGCCCTCTGTGTGAAGTTGGGGAAGACACTTACTTCTGAGCCTAAGTTCTACCACCTATTATAAGTGGTGATGGGCATATATCACCCATATATATAAAATACATTTTATATAATATGGAACATATTGTTTAGAACATACAAAATAGTCTTTACACAGGAAGCCCTGTATCACTTTACCACGGATAGTTCTTTATGGCTTGAAAACACTCTCATACCTATGTTGACATTTTACTCTCTCAACACCTGGGTGCCAGACCCACCTCCCACTTTACAGAGACGATCAAATATCTGGGGGATGAGCCAGCTTGCACCAGGGCACACCCAGAGGCTGAGCAGAGAGCAGATTCGCAGTATGTCCAGCATAAGGAGACAGAGTTCCAATCTGCCCTGCCTGGGCGAGCTCTGTGGGGCTGCACGAGCTCTCTATCCTCACCTCTGCACCCCCCTGCTTTCCTGGAACCTCCACATTCACAGGCACCCTGGCTTCTCCACAGGGCAGTCTCGGACCCAGCCACTCCCAGCAGCCCGCCCCGAAGCAAGGCTGGAACGGCACTTATTCTACTGCCGGGGGGGGGGGGGGGGGGGGGTCGGGGGGGGTCAGGCACCATCGCCACCCCTGGGATGTGTAACTCAGCTGACAGAGGTGATGCGGGCCCCGGTTAGACAGGACCATGCGACAGAAGACGCAAAAGCTGGGAGATGACTGAATACATATGTAAAAGCAGTTTTACTTCCTACCACGGAGGATTCTGTGCCTGCTGAAACGTGTTAACCCGTGAGCTGTTCTGCAACAAGATGCAAGGATGGAGAATCTGTTGCTATATATAAGCATCTCATTTGGGGGACATCTGTGCTGCAAAATAAATGGAGATTCAGACAGGGACTAGGCATAGGCGTTGATGGAAGAATTCAGAAAGCCTGACTCATTGCAACTAACCTCCACATATTCATGCCCACCACTTCTGGAAGGAAGTCCTGCAGATAGCCAATTGGGCCCTGCCCACAAAAACCTATACCGCTTGAGAAATGAGAATGTCTTTTGCTTTTATTTAACAAGTGTCCATCCATCCAAGGTAGGGCAGTTGAAGAACAACATAGGCTGGGAAACATTCTGTGCTATTTCCTCTCTGAGGCTGAAAAGTGGCCACTGTCATTTTCCCCAGGGAGGGTCTTTCCAGATTCTGTCCCTTCTCGTCAGTGTCCACGTGTATCTAGCAAATTATTAATTACACTTTCAGAAGGAACTTATTAATCTTTTCAAACCCTGTTTAAATCCTCTCAGTTAAGTTCTCCTAAAATAGGGTTCACAAGCTTGGGGGATCTGTAGGAGAAACAGAAGTATAAGGAGAGAGTGTAAAGAGGGTGGGAACTGCTTCACAGTGAAGGCATGAGCAGAACATAAGCACAGGGACATAAGCATAAGAAAATGCAGGTTTTTCTTTAAAAGAGATTCAAAAGATATGTGAAAAAAAAAGGAGGCCAGTTATCAATGTGTAATCTAATTTTAAAATGTGGTCGGGGTCTGGGGGCGAGGATACAGATCACTGAAGAGGCTGCTGACACCCTGCTATCCGGCAGCCCAGTTGGCTTGGTAATGGGCGGGGCCGTTTACTAGCTGCTAGTTCTCCACATTATCCAGGTGATCAGGTTCCAGAGGGAAACCAGAGAAACCCCAATTGACTTTCCCAGGGGATGTGTGGGAATCGCCTGCATGAAGATAACTAATATCCTAGACCAGACACCATTTGTTCTGCATCCTGCACTTTGCAGGAGCAGTTTAGAGGCCAAGCCCAGGCCTTCTGTGTGGGTCCGCCACCGGGCTCCAGGGTGCCCGGGTGAAGCCACCCAGAATCCAGTGGGACGGCTCCTCACCTCCCCCTCAGAACTCTCAGAGCCACCTGCCTCCCAGCGGGAACCCCAGACGAAGGGAGCTGTGAACGGGGCCTTAACTTCAGACATCCCTGGGAGCACGGAATTCACACTGCGCACAGCGTTAGCTGGGAAGCTGGTAAAGTTCACACCCAAGATTCAGAACTGCTAGGGGGAAGAAATTTTGAAAGATGAGATCTTTGCATGCAAGTAACTGGTACAGCGGCTCCCGTACATGGACATTCCAAACGCCCGCATGTCTATCCAGAGCCTTGCACCTGTATACAAGTTAGGAGCTCCCCAAAAGGTAACTCGCACGTCCCAGCTGAGAAATACCGAAGAGGAGCCACAATCAGGTGTGCAGATGAGAATGGAGGAGCCCCGTGGCATCGCCAGCGCCCACGCCTGGTAACACTGGGGGCCACAGTCAATACCCTCCCTTCGCCTCACAGGCAGGGAGAGCCCGGCGGGGAGGAAGTGCGCGGGGGGGAAAGTAGCGAAGACACGTCTCCATGAAGTGCATTCTGACCAAGGGAGGTCCTGCCCCTGGTGACCGCAGGTCCTTTCTGCATGAAGACCCTTTGACTGGAGTCAGGCAAGAGGGTGAGGAGCCCACTATAAGGATTTAGCCGGCAGACAGAACGCTTGGCCTACTTTTTCAAATGTATGTGTTTGGTATATTTGACATGTTTTGTTTATTTTTCATGAAGACAAAAACACCCCATAAGAATGCCTGACAAGTTAAGGGTTGGAAATGCAACAGGGGAATTTCTCCCTCATTTTACTTTGCAAATACAGGCAGGCATTAAAATCACCGAGATGGTCTGCTCCACCATGAGTTGTCCCTGGCACGGAGATTTCCCCCTTCCCTCCATCTCTGATCAGATCCCAGAAAGAGATCATCGTTGGGAAGGATCGGCTTTTCCCGGGGCCTCCCGGAGCCCGGAAGCTCAAACTCTGCTGGAAAAGGGCCCCTCGGAGCTCAGAGACAAAACTGGGACCCTGACAGTCACAGAACGTGTCCCTGGGAAGAACCAGAGCCCTGGGAACGTTCACCCGTGGGAGGAAGCGCTCTCTCCGGCGCACAGAGCCACACGGCAGCGTTACCGCCTGGCTCTGATGCTCATCTCTTGGCTGGGGAACTGCCCGGAACGTCCAGATCAAGCCAGACTCCAGGGCACGCAGGCTGGGCTCTGCAGCCATTCCCCGGACCACACCCAGGTCCGGAAGGAGGAAGAGGGACAGGCAGTGAGGGGCTCCAAACATATTCCAGGAGAAAGAAGACAAAGGAGGGGCCTGCGACTCTGCTTGCCTGTCGTGAAGCCAGGAGGCGAAAGGATAGAAAAAAAAGCCATCAGCACAATGCCACCTTTCATGCACTGCCCTGGGGGGGAGGGAGAGGACAGCACTGCAGAGAGCCAGGTGCGCTGGGTCCGCTCCAAAGACGGGACGCAGGGAACGCCGGGAAGAGAGACCTGTGTCCGCCCTCCCAGAGTCAGACCGGGAGACCTGGAAGGGGTTTCAAGGGCCATGTACCCCACTTCCCCTCCACTTGTACCTGAGGTAGGTGACCACTCAGGGACGTGTAGCCACGGCGGGTTCTTTCCATTGTCCCATACCATTCATTTCTGGGTCACCCTGGTCAAATCCCATCCCTGTCAATCCGGTCAATCCCGCAGTGTAATTAGTGGGTGTTATTAATTATACCTACTTTATACAGAAGATGGCCAAGTACAGAAGCTTGGGTCTTGCCGTAGTAGTCAGTTAAAGCTGGATGAAACGTGCGGTGGCAGGCACCACCTGGGGACCAGAAAGCAGAGGAAGTCTGGTGGGGCAAGGCTGCCCTCTGCTCCCCATTCCAGGAGACACGTTTTCCTGCCTAAAACTAGCTTTTCTAGTTGTTTCAATATTCCAGAGTTCCTCACGACACTCACCTTACAAAACTGGTCACGAGCTCCCAACACAAAACATTTAGAGCCACAGATGACAGAAAAAACCATTTTAAGCAGAAATTCATCCTGTTTCTATCACTGTCTCCCCAGGAGGGAAACACTTCCTCACCTTCCTTCACCTCCCACCCCGCACACACCCTGCCGCTTCCCTCTAACTCAGAGGCCACAGACCCCCACCAGGTCAGGACTACCTTGTTACCTGCAGCTGCACGGAGAAAAGCTGCTTTGGTGTTTGGGGGCTCCCCCACCCCTCCCAGGCCCTGAACCCACATCTCTGCCGGCAAGCACCACACAGAGACAATGTCGGCCTCCAGCTGGGCCTGTCAGAGCAGAGGCCGGCACCATGGGCCTCCTCCATCTGGTTCGCTGGTAAACAAACACACCAGAGGTGGCCAGATCCACAGCTCCCCCTTTCTCCCTAACCCCGCTCTGGGGGAGCTGTGCCGAGCAAAAGCATCAATATTGACATTCCCACTAGGAGAAGCTCCCTCTCCTGTCGGTGCACATTCTAGACCCTGCTCTTCCCCTCTACCGTTCTCATTTACTTTTCATGACCACAGTAATCTTCCCACCTTGGGCTTCCGTCCCACAGCCCTGCTAGGCAGCCCCATCTTTGTGCCTTCCAAGACCCACTGTGTGTTCTGAGGGCAGCTAAGCCTTTCTATCACAGATGGCCTCGGCCTAAGGACAGGAAGGGCACAGCACCAAAACCTGACACAGATGGGTCACCCATTTCCACTCCAAACTCCCAGGCGAGAAAAGCCCAATGCTTCCCCTGGAAGGTTAACCTCTACCCACTCTCCAAACGATTCCAGAATGGCGATGCAAACGAATGAGGGCATCTGAAGAAAAAACTGAGCAAGTCACAAAGTAAACAGCACACATCTAAGTAGGCAGCAACCTCACGACGACCTTTAACTTCACTCATATTTAAAGGCAAATCAGCAATAAGTACCCCACTCGTTTTCTTTTTTTCAACTCAGGACAGCAGTACAATGTTCGGTAACACCCAGCACTCATAGGTTACTCCATGACTCAGCTGCCAGCAATGTTTATATGATAATAAAATAAAACACTGAATGTCGCTCCACCCAAAATCTTGATATCTTAGAAGGAGAGATGTGTGGGGAGGAAGGAAGGGTCAGCGAGGTCCTGATCCTGATCACCCACAGTAGGAAGTCAGTAAAGAGCGCCTTGATCCTTTGTTTAAATATGGAGGTAAATAAAAGGAGAAACAACCTCAAGGGTTGCAAGTGGTTGTCTCTGGGAGATGGGATGGGGTGAAGAAAGGATACTGATTTCTGGCCGCAGGCCTTGCAGCCGTCCTTACAGCCATCATCACCGTCCTCACGAGAGCCCACATTCACAGGCTGTTTACCACATGCCGGGTAACATTTCATTTGCCTTCTCCATATCATTTCATGTAATCCTTTACAATCTGTGGGAAGTAGGCACCATCGTGGTACCCATTTTACAGATGAGCGAAGGGAGGTCCAGCGGGTGATGCTGTCTCGGACGACAGCAGTAGTTGTGGCCATGTCAAGGCAGTGACTGTCCTTTTATGCCACATGCATTGCCTTTTAACTTCTACCAAAGTGATCACAGACGGGTTCAATCTCTAATCACGTCCACGCACATGAGCAGCAGCATTTGGAAATAAGAACGGCCGGTTAAATATGAGTGTGCGGGCCATTTGCAGTCTACATGATACAAGGCTCAGATGGGGACGAAGCTGGCATGACATTGCTGTCACCCCAAACTGTGCCCACCCATCCACCCGATTAGAACGCCCGGTTCCCCAGTGGGGAAAAGTCCAAACTGCCCTCTATGGAGTTTTACTCACATCTAGCTCGTTTCCTGTGGCTAGAAAAAAATTCTTCTAATCTGTAAATCAAGTCAGCTTCCAGGATTCTTGCATCCTGAGACTATGCGAGTACCCACATCACAGAGAGCTCTTTGCTGTCCTCAGGCTCCGGCCTGGGATGGAATGTTTGCCCCGGCACAACGTGAGCACCTGACCCAGGGGCAGGCGACTGAGGGCCCTTCTGAAGCTCATCCTCAGACCCCGGGCTGACCTACGAACTCCTGCCCTGCAGGTTAACAGTCTGCCCCACAGGAGGGGAAAAGAACGAGGGACAAGGCTTAACCACCTCCCGCATTATTATAAAATATTATTACCAAAAAAAAAACTTTTTCAAGTACTCTTTTGTTTCTCATCAGCATTATTCCTGGAAAAGACTATGGCCAGTTAACTAGAATGTTCAAAACTCCAAATAAGGTAGGTCCTTCGAATTCAGTGACATTAATTTTCTTACAGGGATGGCATCATCCAGTAAGAACCAACAGAAAATAGACGGACAGCAGCCCCCTGCAGGAGCACGCCCCTCCCCAGGGAACAGCGCAGGAGGCTGACGGGGCTCCCAGATCTCAAGGAGACTGACATCTGGCTGACATAAAACAACCTCCGATCTTGCTAATTGTTGAACAGCTAAGATAACGTCGCACCTCAGGGGACGTACTCCCCAAAGAGTCATGGAGAAAAAAGAATCTAATTCCCAAAAGGGGCAACAACCGTATCTGTACTTAAGTATATGTTTGTAATTGAAAAGAAAAGGCTTTGTGGGGAAAACAAGCAAACTATATGCTGAGGAAGGATCTCATTGTCACCCTTCACTTGGTGTATTTCCTGCTCAGTCCACGCCCTGCCGACAGCGAGCCCACAGGCCCCACCGATGTCACACAGAGTGACAGAGAGCAGAGCGGGCGTGGAGGGAGGAGGGGGCTCTAGCACCGGAGCCTTCTGTCTGTGCTGCTGTCTGCTGCTCTGGAGCCCGGGGATAACCACAGTGCCTCACCTTCCAGGGCCCCTGGAGGGGTGAAGGGCCCCCCACACGCAAACACGTGGACCGGCACCTTGCACATGGTACGTGCTCAGGCAATATTAGCTGTTATTGCAAGTATTTTGAAAAGAAATAGATAATGAACGCACATTCAAATGACTTCAGCTAGTATTCAGTGGTATGAGGGAAATAAAGCAGTGGGACAGTGACTGCATGCAGGCCAGGGGCATTAGGCCCGTGCTTCACAAGAGCACATGCCACTTTCGATCAAGAAAAAAAATGCGGGAAAGCGTGATAAAAGCTGTTCTTCCTATTAAATTAACCTGTGCCACCCCTCAGAAAACCTCAACTCAAACCTGAAACTCAGACATTTGCCTAACAGCTCAACAGAAAAACCAGTGGTTTTGCTATAAATACAGGGTTCATATAAAGCCAGTTTCTCCATGCTTCTCTACAGTAACTTCACATGAACTAGCAGTTTTCCAACTCACGGCGTTCAAGTTGCCTGAACTAGTCCCATGTTCCAGACCATCAGCTCAGCCAAAGGCCTGGCTGCCATCCCCCGGCCCGCGCCCACCCCACCCTCCACACAGCCGCACTCCCAGGACCCAGCCCCCACAACGGCAGGGCGGAGGAGCAGCTGTCCGGTGCCAACAAGTGTGCTTCCTGCACCCCTTCTCACCAACGCCAGCCCGATGTCCAGCTTGGCAGAGAGCAACTACCGTGAAGACTAGTAGCATTATTGACCAAGAACTATGTGAGATTATATATATATATGTGAGATTAACTTCTCAGATCTCAAATTCTGATGTTAGAATGAAGAAAACTAGTAACCTGGGTGAATCCCTATATAACTCAACCCCCCACTCTGACCAAAAGAAAAAGAAAACCCTTACATTCCCTGGAGTATTTTTGAGCACCTATGAGATCCCAGGCATCGTGGATAGAGACGGGACACCGCTCTGAAAACCCCATGTGCTGGGACGACACGCAAGTGGAGAGACGGCGGCACGAGGTGGCCCAGGAGGAGGGCAGGACGAGAGCCTCAGCCCGGACGGGGCGGACTCCCAGCTCACCTCCCAGGGCTCTGACATGACCAGCCGAAGGGAGGGACAAGAAAGCGGGCCAAAGCGGCCACACATCCGGCGCAGAGCCGAGTCTGAGGCCGGGGGACCGGCTGGGAGAGGAGACATGGGCTCGGGGAGTACAGGGTGTAAGGCTGGAAGGCTCAGGTGGCAGGCAGTGCTGCTGACGGCAAGCCTGAGGCAAAGGAGAGCCGCTAAAGAATTTTAGGGGTGTGACAGGCATGGCGATGGCACATTTTTTAAAAGACACCCCAGCAGCAATATGCAGAACGTTTCAAAGGAGGTCCAGACTGGCAGCTGGGGGCTTGGCCACTGGACAGTTATCCAAGCAAGAAAGAGGGTGGGGCGGCCCCAAGAGATATTCAGAAAGTAGAACTGACAGGAGCCCGGGAGCCTGGACGGATGTGGAGGATGTAGGAGCACCGGCCGGGGAGTGACAGGGATGAGGCAAAGATTCTGTCCTGTGCATCTGCGTGGAGAAAAACAGAGGTGGGGCAGCAGGTCCAGGGCTGGGAGGCAGCGAGGTTGGGTATGAGGGGCTAGTGCCGAACGAGCATGGTTCAGCATCAAGTGCGATGCCCAGCAGACAGCTGAACACGTGGGGAAGAAACCCAGGAAAGGGCCGGGGGCAGGAAATAACCTGGGAGACATCAACGGACAGAGGACACAGAGTACGGGAGGGAGAAAACCAGCGATCCACGACGGGGGTGACGCAGGGCCCAGTCCCAGGTTCTTTTCCAGGAGCCCAGAGACAATGGAGAAGAACAAGGCAGGAAGGCAGCTGGCCAAGAGGGGTGAAACCGGGAGTTTCCAGGTGGGTGGTCACTGTCACAGGGCACAGAATGGCTCTAATGGGTCTTAGGAACTAACTGATCACTGACGGCTTTAGCAAGAGAAGCTGTATGACGGCCACCTGACACTTTCCGGCTTGTCGAGACCTCTGAGGGTCCTTCCTGCTCGCCTACCACCCCTGCAGTAACCAGACTGAGTCCTTTCGGTGCACGAGGCTGGGATCCAGACGGACAGCTGCACTCAGGCACCTGGAGTCCGGAGGTCCGAGCTCTGACAGCTCACCACAACACACGGGTGGGAGAGCTGCAGGGGAACAGTACACAGCTCAGCTCGGCAGATGTTGTTAAGTGCCTACCATGCAGGTAGGTCCTGTGTTAGGCACGGGGTTAGCACAGAGGAGTCAGACCCAGACGTAAGCCCCATGAGGTCAGGGGCTTTATCGAAGGCACTGCTATATTCCCAGCACCTAACAGAACACCTGGCACTTTGTAAGGAATCAATAAACATTTACCAAATAAATGAATGAATGAATGACATGACTTTTACTTTCAGTGGCACTCAAGGGTGAAAGCTTCAGAGGAGACAGTTTGTGATCTGGATTGAGTAGGATTTTCTAGGCGCAAGATGACTTTATTTTTCACATTTATGCATCTCCTATACAAGACCAAGTCACTAGAGTCACACAAGCCCTGGGAACCCTACAGCTATTAAACACGGCCTCACCCTAGAGGGCATCAAACCACTGATGGCAGGGCTAGTGAGTGAGGGGGCTTTTCCTGGTGCTGCCACCTCTCCACTTGGAGGGCACTTACACAGGTGTGTTCGCTCTGTGCTAATTCTCTGAACCACACACTTGTGCATTCATACACTTTCCCTTGGCTTCAATACCTAATTAAAAGCATTTTTTAAAAAGTAATGTTAATAAACTGTTTTTTTCTTCCCCTAACAACCCATGAGCAACAAACCCACTTAAGTCTTTTAAAGAAAAGCTCCCAGGGAACCACCACAGAAAAGGACCGCTGAGGCCTGCAGCAAGCCGGTAACAGTAAGAAAACGAAAGGCTGACAGCGTAAGAGTGGCCAACAGCTGACTCGTTATGGGTTTTCCCAGCAAAAAGAGAGGCCACTGCCCAAGGAAATGACGTCACTTAGTAAGTGGGAATCTAACTGTCCTCACGGGCCCTTGTCAGAACCAGCGCCACCACGCCTGCACACTGCCAGGCCATGCGCCCAGGGAGCTGCGCTGGTTAGAAGCGGACAGGACGATGGCCACAGAGCCTACTGTGACAGAGCAGCCACGGCAGAGCACGAAGCACCATGTGGCAGCCACTCGCCCACGGCAGAAGTGCCACAAAGCGTGTGCTCTCACTGAGCGTGTGCTCTCGCTGCCTCCAAGTGTGTGCTTTTGTGTGCATTTTCTCATTGAGCCCTAACAGCAACTCTGCAAACTAGACTGTCTCTTTTCACAGATGCAGAAATGGGCTCAGGAGAAACATATTAAAAGGGGCCGAGCTGGATGGTCACACCAGTGAGCACAAACTCCAAAGCCTCTGGCTGGACTCAAAGCAAGAGAGCATTTCCCAAGCAAACCAGGAGTTCTAGTCCATCTTTGCTTGAAGCTGACACATAAAGCCTCCGCTCTATCACGCCAAGAAGACCTTAAACCACACAAAGACCCGCAAAGGGAGCCTGTGGCAGGCCTAGGATGCAGCATTTCTT
The DNA here is from genome assembly GCF_030020395.1 of Manis pentadactyla. Lineage (NCBI taxonomy): Eukaryota > Metazoa > Chordata > Mammalia > Pholidota > Manidae > Manis > Manis pentadactyla. The sequence continues at coordinate 3,552,476 of NC_080037.1, forward strand.
GGAAGGCAAGTCCAAAATCATGTCCTCCACCAACCACATGGTCAGTCTGGCATCAGACTAGGAGGACTTTGCTTGTATTTCCTTCCAGAAGGGCATTCACTGACCCTTTTGTTCAAATACAATGTGTCACTCAATATTCTGGTCCTTCTGCTTTCAAATGTTTACTTTCTCTACAAAGGAGATGGAGAAAAATGAAGCTATTGACTAATCAAACTAGCATGTTTTACCTCAATAGGAAAATCAACAGATCCCCAGGAGATACGCCTCACCAGAAACAGCAGGGCTCTGAGCCAATCTCATGACCAAACTGAATCTGTAGAGAAATTCCAGAGAAAACTCCCTCAGACAACCGAGATGCCATTGGGCAGAAACATACCTTCAGAAACCCTCTAAAGAGACAAAGTGCGGTCACACCACAGCCAATTCAGTAAATGTCCACTGATTCCAGAGCACCTGTTGGCAGAAATGCCAACCTTGAGCCACACGGAAGGGACAGGCTTCCCATGGCCCCCTGGGCATCTGGCCTGATTCTGAGTTCTATTCCTGCTCAGAGCTGCTTCTCATCACCAAACCCCTCGTACATTTACCAGGACAGTAAAGACTGTAACTGCTTCCGTTTACAGAGCGTTTGCATTTCTTTCGTCGAAAAAGGAAAACATTTTAAATAAGCAGCATCTCAGATCTTCACACTGCTGTTGTACAGCAGAAACTAAAGATTTTATACACATAGTTGCATATCATCTGTGTTGATGGAAGGAAGAACACTAATAATCCCAACGGGAAAACACTAAATTACACCTAGAGCTTCGGAAAGTGTTTATCATGCTGAGCCTCTCCAAGGCCACAGTCCGTTCCCTACAAGCCGCACAAAACTCAGAAGAACTAAAAACCTGCCACGAGCTTTTCCTACACTACAGGTCTGCTTGGGACTTTCCCAACTGCACTCCATGCGACAAAAGGTCTCTACTCAGACTGGTGCAAGCTGCCCAGAGCAGAGACAGTTTTTCTCCAGATGATGGACCTCTACCTTCCCCTAAGATAGGGAAGATAATCATTTTGGCTTAAAAGAACTACTCTTCCAGCACTTCTTGAGTTAAAAGATCCAGTTCATTTCAACAAGCATTTAATTAAGCAAAATAGGTGAGAGCCCCATTAAGAACTTGACAGCAAGATGTTATGGCTACTCTCCAGGTGATTTGGTATTTTAAAAAATGCACCATTCAACAGGCACCTAAGCCACTCAGCATGGACACCTACACCAAGCTCTGTGGTTGACAATGTGCCAGCAAGTCCCATCCAGGTGAAGGGACCCCAAGAGGAAGTAAAATGTGAACAGCAAAGAGACAATTAGCCACATCCCTCAGCAGCAGCCTAAGCAACCAGATTTAAATGCTAAAAACTAGGATTAGAACAGGTAAGGGGGCCAAGAGCGAATGCATTCTTCAACCACTAATTCAACAAATGTTTGAGTGCCTACTGTGTGCAATTTTACACAGGGTGACCACGAGGTAAAACAGTTAGTTAACCATGCTGCCCCCTGATGCAAGCGCTGTCCTGGCAGAACGGGCAGCCAGCACCAGGGCCCATCCAGAGGGCCTTGTGGATCGCTGTAAGGACTTCAGCTTTTTCTGGGAGGGAAACAGGAAGTCAGTGCAGGGTTTCAAGCAGAGTAGAGATGTCCCTACCCAACCTTCATTTTAACAGGATCACTCTGGCTGCTATGATGACGACAGAATATACACAGACAAAGGTGGCAGTGGAGGAGGTAGGGTGCCACTGCGACGACCCCACTCAGAGACGGCGGTGGCGTGGCCCAGAGCCGAAGCAGTGGGGATGAAAAGTAGGCAGACTGTGGACAAGGCACGACAAGGCCAGCAAGACATCTCAGTGGACAGGATATGATGAAAGAGAAGTCAAAAAGGCTCCCAGGTTGAGGCCTGAGTAACCAAACGAATGAAACTGTCATCAGCAGAGAGCGGAGAGGTCGCAGACTGAACAGGCTGAAGGGGAAGATCTGGAGTCAAATACTGGACATACTGAGCTTCCTGTTACACAGCCAAGAGATGTCAAGCAGTGTGAGAGAGAGGCCTTTAGCAGTCGGTCATTCAACACGCGTTTATCGAGAACCTTCCCAGACTGTTCAGTCCATGTGTTAGCCTCAGGCAAGGGTCAGGAGAACCAGTCCCTGATGCTGACTCAGCCTAGCGGCAAAGGCAGAATCAACAAGCAAGGACCACACGGGATGGGGCAGAATACTGCCACTGACGTCTGTTTGGATGCTTTAGCAACACAGCAGAGGAACCCGAACCTCAGCAGGGAGGACTTCCCAGGAAAGGCGGGAGAGAATGCATATAAAAGGAAGGTGGGTGGAGGGAAAGATGCTAGGAAAAAGGAGCCCCATAGGTGAAAGATACAGGGTCCCAGGTCCTAGGAGAAGCCCAGTTAATATCTGGTGGAGGTGAGTGTTGGCAAGTGGCAGGGGATGTCATCCTTCAGGACCCCCCCAAAAGCAGATTACAAATGTCAACTGCATCACGCAGGTCAGGCTGGAGAATGAAGAACTTGTTATGTGTGACTCGTGTGAGAAATGACTCGGCGTACTCAAGGCTAGTTATGCAAGCGTGAAGTCTAAGAGCCGAAAGGCCCCTCTTCTACAGGGCATTACACAGATACCCAATAACTGGCAAAGCTGGGCTGGAACCCAAACTTCCTAGGTCAGTGGCTGTACAAAGGGGCAATTTAAAATAGTAGTGCTAAAATAGTGAACAACCTAAAGACTGGGTAACAAATCCTTTTAACAATCTGGAGGTTTCCAGTTTTTGCTTTCAACAAAATTAAAGGAGGTGGGTGGCAGGCCGGTTCATTCACAAAAATACCTTGGGTTCTGACATAGAATTTGAAGGGTAAAACCTGAGTGACCTTGATGTACCAGTCTTTCCATTCCCATCTACTGATGCCAATAGGGTTTTTTGCTATACAAGCAAAAAAGTCTTATTCTAGCATTGAGTAGCAATGATCCACTAACACATGAAAGCAGTAGGTGGGGGAGCTCCATCTATCTCATCAGGTTGCCTTCCAACAAAATTCTACCTTGCATGTTTAATTACTCATCAAAATGTATATCTACTTGCTTTGATTAAAATATGGCAGTAACTATACTAATGCCACCAGGAGAAATTAACACTGGAAGAGACTTATGAGAACAGGAGTTGGTATTACTCCAACACACCTATGTGTTTTTGTTGCAAAAGGATGATAGAAGGATCAACAAAGGATTTTCATGTAAAAACAAATAAAATGCAGTTAACATTTGATGAGTGAAGTAGAACTGAAATATGAGTTCAAGAAGAAAAAAAGGAAAAACGAACATTTCCGACTCAAACAAGCTCATTCGTTTATTTCTCAATGGATGACAATAGGTCAAATTATTACGGTATACAGAGCCCATCAGATATATTTAAAAGAAGGAAATCATTATTTTAAAATGTCAGTATTTATAGTATAACAGAAGCTGCATCGTTTGCAACTCTACCCATGATGACAAAAACTGAGGTCAAAAATAATGCGGTACGATAAAGAACGCTCCAAAATGCTCTTACACGTGTCTGGAGACCACAGCCCAACGTGATAGATAGGTCAGCACTGTTAGCGCCCCATTCTGCTTACTACAAGCCTCTGTCCATAGCCTGAGAGATCATCAACCTACATGGGGCAGAGACACTGTGCGGGGAGGAGGCAATCCTAGACACCCACTCAACTTGGGCTTCACAGAGGACGGGCAAACAGAGGGTGTTTGCTGAGCTATGACAAAAGGCCCTTCAGCCGAGGGGGAGGGAAGGCCAACGTCAGACCAGGTGCATACTCACAGACAGACTAAAGCAATAAAGAAGCACTGCATGTTAAGTACCGGGCACAATTCTCGCAAAAGCCCTACAATAACATGTCACAAGTCACACAAAGGCCAGGTGGCAGAACCTTCTACCACTATTGTGAAAATGAATGCCTACCACAGGTAAAGTGTGGGACCATGGGACTGCTGGGCACCTACCTGTTCCTTGGGGGACTCAAGGTTACTATGTAGGGGACTTAAGATTACAATGTAAGAGACTCAGGGAGGTTCAGAAATACTCTTTTGACACATTTCCTGCAGTTTCAGAGGGAGTGTGAAAATAACTGCTTTTTAAGAGAAACCCAAGGAAAGATCATTTATAATAGCCAGGGAGCAAAGCAAACTTCTTGTTTTTAGAATTATCACCCTCTTTCCTCATCATTCAAAATTCTCAAAGCATACATGGTTCATTTTAGAACCAATGCCCCCATAGCTAGTCAAATTACTGCTTATGAGAAACCTGAAAGCCCACGGCCTCACAGGGGTCTTTATATTTCTCAGGTTATTGTGTGACACAGTCTACTGATGGTTCTTTTATGATTGTAAATACCGTGGCTTTCTCCAGTGTGAACTCTTGCAAGCAAGTGAATTAAATGCTGATGAGTATTTTTTCCCCAACACCTGGCAACTGTTGCACCTTTCATTTTGTCTTTTAGAAAATCCTCTTTTCCTTTTCATGTTCATGTAAATTTTGCAGTTACTTGTTCATTTGAGAGTATTTCACTTGCAAAAATAGTTTTGACTTCCAGGTTTACAAAGAATTGAGAGAAAACATATTTATTAAAATCAAATGATCAAATTATGTTAAAAACATACTTGAAAATGTTTCTATTGTGCAGCAACCTTGTTGCCAAAAACTTTATGTACATCCAAAACGCTCAAACAGGAATTTGTAAGAACTTGTGAACTATTCCAAATAAAGATTTCGGGTGGGTTTGGAATCCATTAGTGAAAACCCTTTAAGTGGAGCATACTGGTTTTGTGAAAATAGCTGATGGGGAACATTTTCTAGGTGGTTTTTAACAAAAGCCACTGCCTAATTGGGGAATGGGCCTGTCATGATTTGGGAAATACTGCAAACGATGAGGTTTTGGTATTTGGATCTTTTTAGGGGATACTTTTTTCAGCTATGATCGTGACTAAATCAAGACTGAAAAGACTACTAGGAGAACCACACCTTCGGCCTTGTGTTACCACCAAGTCTAATAACACCAAGATATCCCAAATCCATGAATCACCATGTATAACACAAGATTTTTAAAAATAAAACATTCTTTAGTCACAAATAAGAATATTTTAATAAGAATCAAAAGGCCTTGCCATCACAGAAATCACAATTTCAAGTGTTTATTTCATTTTCCTCATCCTTTCATAATTGCTGTTTTTGTTTTATAGTCATAATAGATTATACTTAATAATTTTACATACACATATGTTATGATAAAGAGATGATCAAATGTTTCAATTAAGTTGGCTTAATGATAAAAATGGTTTAATGGACAAGAAAGCATACACACACACACAGAATACACCCTTCCAATCTATCTTATTGATTTAAAAAATTGAGATACAGTAAAGGACCTTAGTGATCTTGAGCACTTCCCACAGCACCACCTCAGAGCCCAAGGCAAAAAAAGGCCGGTCATCAGCAGTGAAATTCCCAAATACAATCTGTCTCCATCACAGAACTTCATAAAATCTAGACACAAAAAGAAATGATAACATCAGCCAGAGGACCTGAGCAAATGCTGTATAATGAGCTGCAGTCAGGTGACCACAGAGTGAGCATCAGGAACCACACTTCAAAGACACTCAAGCAAGGAATAAAGAAGGCCCTGAAGCACAGGCACGCTAGGGGCAGGTAGCAGCAGGGGGGGGCACTGAGGCTGGTGTTTGGCCAGGCACAGTGCTCCGGGGCTGACCCAGCCAACAAGAGGACAAATGCCAAGTCCTCGGGCCGGGGGCAAGCATGGCGTGCCCAGTAGCAGGTGGGACTGGAACAGAGAGGGCCAGGGATGGGGGGCAGGTGGGGCAGCGGCAGGAGGTCAGCAGCGCCAAGTCGCATGGGCCCACCTGGACATGGACACACCTGCAGGGGTAGAAAGCCCACCACACTGGCTGAGAAAAGCAGCAGGTAGGGAGCACCTGAGAGGAGGGTACGAAAGGAGTCTGGCCAGATGGGAAGGCTGCTGAGGTCCAGGAACAGTGAAATCCCCAAATACAAGGAGCCACGGAGCCTCAGGTCCAGGGCACACTGCAGAGCGCTCCAAAAGCACTGCTGACTCACTGTCAAGCTGCGACGGGCGGCAGCCCCACCTCCGAGGGCATTGCCGTGTCTCTTCCCCATCCCTATTACTCATACACAGTCAGACCAACTCCCAAAAAATACCTCGGAGGATAGGTCACTAATTTTGTGATAGCTCAAACTGGTATAGATTTTAAAAAAGGAAAAATCAGGATTCCAATCCAAGTTTTATCACTTACTAGCTATGTGACTTCAGACAAGTCAAAAATTCTCCTGACTTCATCTTCCAGTGTCATCTGTCAATGATCAAGACATCTGACCACAAGTGGAAAGATAATCAAATGCTTTAATGATACGTTGGCTTGACAGTAAGAGAGGTTTAAGGAGCTTGTAACCATCAAATACCGAGAAGCTTTCTGTTATTTCCTGATACCCTGACTTCCCCTCACCCCAAGCACTTAACACAGTATTCGGCACAATGACCTTTGCTGCACAAATAGGCGCTTAGCACACACTAAATAAATAAGCAATACCAATGTATTAGGGTTTGGGGTGCTCTTCATTTTTTGATCACTGCAACACGGGTAACACAGTTAAATATGGTTTCAACTGTGGCTTCAAATCCTAACTCATGAATTAAAAAATAAAAGGGTAATTATAAATTATGGTCTGCCCAACTCAGTTCAACAAACACTAAACACCAACAACACTCTATCAAAGGCTGCAGTGGGCATTACGGCACAAATACACCAGGCACTCTTCCAGGGATTTGTAGTGGGGGAAGCAGTCAACAAATAACCACAGTATAAGGCAGACTGTGATAAAACTATGGATGATTAGAGACAAAAAATAATTGATTAAGGAAATGGATAACAAAGCTCTCTGAAAAAGGTAGTAACAGAACTGAAGCCTTGAAAAGATTGGAGGCCATTCCAGAGAGAGGACCACCAGCAAAAGGGAAAGTCAAACAGCTACACAGGTGCATCTGGGCGGGGAGAGAGGATATGAATGAAAAAATAAATAGTCTGAGAACGCATCTGGGGCCAAGGGGATTTGAGCCATGCTTAAAGATGTGGCCTGGAGTTTGGGCAATGGGGAGTCATCCAAGGTTTCCAAAGAGGAGAGTGACACGGAGCTGTCACTAAGTGTCACTACCCTGAGGGCAGTGTGAAGGGACAGGCAGAGAAGCTATTTTAACTGGCCAAGGACAAAAGTCCTAAGGCAGTTACAAAAAAAATGAAGGAGAGGTGTCATAGCATGTCACAGTATACATATGAAAGACGGGAATCTGGTTTTTAATGTAGATCACAGTAACTTTCTCAACCCGCCACAAGTGTCTAACAGCGATGTGATGCCAGCCTCACAAAGCTTACTCTGAAGTTCTAGTTCACCTTCATTTCTAAAACAAACTCAAACATGTGATTTATGGAGCTGCAATCACTATTTCTGCCTTCTGCCATCCAAATAATTTAGTCTAAGATAAAAGACTTGTGCTTAGAGCAGCCACAACATTGAGACAAATCAGAGCTCTCAAAGAGAAGCTGAACGGGGAGTTGTTTTTCCTTATAAACGTGGGGAGAGGGAGGTAAGGAAACCACCAAGACCGGCGCTGCTGGGCCAAAGCAATCTGCATCTCCATTTCCTTTCAGTCAAAATACCTCTGAAACATTCTGTAGCCATTTTCAAGCAGCCCCTTTCCAGAGTGAGGGTTGTAAACCTGTGTTCTCCCCCACACTGGTTAGTCAGTTCTTAACGGGGTGACCAGCAGGACCGAGCAGCACCGCTGGTCCTGGTTCCGCCACTGAGTATATGAACTGAACATTACTGTTCTCATCTGTGTGTGAGCAGACCAAGTGAAGTGCTGGACTGCGCAGACTCTGAGGTTCCTTCTAGGACTAAAAGTGTCACTTTTGATGATGCTCTTTTAGGCCCTTTGCTGTCCCCCAAATTCCTTTCACAGGCACAGAACAAACATCCAGGCAGGGGGCAGAATATCCGTCTTCCTTCCAGACCCTCCTGCACTGTTCAGGCCTGAGACTTCAAAGGCCGTCCCATTTGTTGATACTGACCATCCTTTAAAAAAAAAAAAACACTTCAAATCCTTTGGAGGAAAGGTGCAAAGGACTGGAATAAGAAAATCAAGATACAATCGCAGCAAACTGACTACAATATGGAATTTGGAGCTTTTCTTAAACAAAAAAATTATAAAATAACCTTGAAACTGTAATGAAAACCACACAGTTATTTCATTTCACCCTTAAGGATCTGGGGTTCCCCCTCTGTAGTGATTAAATTATTTAGAAGACTAGTGGGATGTTTCTGTTTCTAAATGCTACACTCATCTGCTAGTTTAAGTCTCCTTGCCTCCAGGAGGGCAGGGCCTCAGGGTAATATTTGGGCCCAACTATGGGCCAGGCATCCTGCTAGGAGCGCCGGAAACACAGCCATGAAGAGCCGCACAAAGATCCCAAGCCACAGGAATATGTTATGGAAGGAAGGGGCGAGGATGATTCTCAAAGAACAGGTAAAGCTTCAGAGCTGGCATCCTGTTTTGCTTTTATGCCTAGTAATAGTCCTAGCAGGAGACACATAAACATTTTTAAAAATAAAAAAATGCATTCAACCAGGAGCAAAGGCAACATAAACGTCTGGGCCCTACCTACAGCAGGCCGACTCCTAGTCCAGAGAGCTAGGACTAGATTAACTTAAAACGGAAAGAAGTTGCACAGCGCCCAGCGGGCGGGTGTGGGCCCCGCGCGCCCCAGCAGCCCCGACCTGGAAGACACGTGCAGCCAGAAGGGAGCAGGGGCCCCGCCGGGGCCGGCTCGCCGCGCACACCTCGTGGCCGCCCCCTCCCCCTCGGCGCCATCCCGCCCTCGGCTCACTCTCCCAGCTGCGGGAGGCGCCAACCCCCCTCGCCAGCCCCGGCGCGCAACCAGCCTCTCCAAGGCTCCCTCGGGGAGCTCGTGCTCCCACCGAAGTTGGGGAGCAAGCAGCCGCACCTCAAAGGCGGTGAGGGGGCAAGGAAAGAAACAGCTGGGGGGACTCCGCCCTTCTCCACTGCAGAAAAGGCCCGGGGTAAGGCGCGGCAGCCTTCTCCAGGCTCTGCTCGCCGTGCCGATGAAACAAAGAGCGCGGGCCCCTAGGGGAGTCCGGCACCCCTCGTCTGACCCCTTTCCCGGGATCCCAGATGCGCGCGCCGCCCACACCCAGGGGCGCGGGGCCAGTGCCACTTTCCCATGGAAGCCAGCCACGTTTCCTCTTAGAGCCACAAACACGCACAAATCCCTGCTGGTACCATTTCACTGATGTCACCGACCCGGCGTGGCTCTCAGGGTTTGACCAGGGAAGCCCTGCAGTCCCCAGCCACGTGGGGCTCGCGTCCCCGGCTGCGCCGCGGGGCGAGCTGCCGCCCGCCGCCGGGGACCCAGCCCCGAGCCCTCTCCCCCGCGCCGGCTTGCAAAACAATAAGCATCCGCCGTCCCCTAGGACGGCGGCCTCGAGCTCCCGCGGCGGGGAAAAGCCTGGGGGGCAGGATCCGCGGGCGGCCGGGCCGGACCGGGTGGGGAGCCCGGCGGGGAGAGCGCGGGGAGCCAGGCGAGGGGCCTGGGAGCGCGCGGCCACGCGGCGGCCGCGAGGAGCCGGGGGCGGGCAGGGCGCGCGGCCGCCGTACCTTGCCGCTGGCGGTGCCGCCGCTGACGCCGATCAGGAAGGGCTCGCCGCCGGTGGGCTGCTGGTGCTCCTGCAGCGTCTGCTCGCTGTCCCCGGCCATGCTCGCGCCGCCTCCGCCCGCGCCCGGCCCGCCGCTTCCCGCCGCTGGGCCCGCCCGGCTCGCGGCCCGCGCTCGCCGCCAGCCGACGCGCTCGCCGCCGCCGTGGGTCCCGGAGCCGACAGCCTGCGGTGCCCGCAGCGGCCGCGGCTTACATCCCCGGCGGGGGTCAGCGTGATGCCGCTGCTCCAATCCGGCGGGCAGCGCGCTGCTATTCGCCCGGGCGGGGGCGGGGGCGCGGGCGCGGGCAGCCTCCGCCCTCCGGGCCCGCCGCGCGCCGCGCGTTAACCCTTCCCCGGAACCCGCCTGCCCTCTCGGCCGCTGCCGCCTGCTTCCCAGGGACGGGGAGCGCCCGGGCGGGTCCCAAACGGAGGGGATGCCCCGGGTCTGGGGCGCAAGATGAGAACAGGCTTGGAAGATGAGAAACAAAGAGTTAATTTAACGTCGTTACCCAATATCCAGGTTAAAACTTGCATTTTCCGAAAGTGGGATTTTTCCCCCCTCCCGTTTGCCGAAATAACATGTCAGCCGCTGATTTTAAATATTTCCTCTCCTGCAAACACCATCCTCTTCAGCTGGCAACTCCCTTAGAGTCTCCTTAGAAAAGGATAGTTTAAGGGGCTTATCTGAAGGGGGCCTTCCTCCAAAAATCAACACCCTTGCAAACCACAGTCTGAAATCCCAAACACTGAGGAGTTAGGGTTTAGGCAAGCATTAAAATCATGCATAATGCCATTTTGACCCATTAGTACTTTTAATTGAACTGGGTTTTCACAGATGAGCAATTAGTCCCTCGGTGAGAAAGGCAATGTGTCTGCTGGCGACTCAGCAGCCTCCACTCCGGAGTGATTTGTGCTTTTACATGCAGTCCCCTGAGCAAGCTACTCTAATCTCCCTGTGCTTCAGCATTCTCATCTGTTAAATGGGGATACTAATGGCAATTACATCCTAGGATTGCTATTGTCAGTGAATTACGTTTAAAGTTCTTGGTAGAGTGCCCTGCACAGCCTAGGCCCTACGTAAGTGTTGGAAGAGAAAAGGCCCCTATAATGGGCTGAAACTGGACAGGAAATTTTTGTTGAGACACAGGAGAGAGGCAGGGCTGAACAGTAACTACCAGGCTCTGCCCCTGAGAACCCGGGACTGGTATCAATGAGCTGATGGAGTCCTACCGGCTAAAAAGAGAACTTCAGTACATAGCACTGTCTCTTCAAACTTGCTTAATTACCTTAAATGCAGGATGATTTTGAAAGAAATTTACTAAAGAATATTAAAAGTATTAGAAAACACAAATGTTCTTTTCACTTTGAAAATATTTCATGTCACCATCCAAAATCAAACTGCACAGAAGCCCAGACAGGAAACTAATATGGGGAGAGTGACTACCTGGTACCGAGAGGGAGGCATTTGGGGGAGGTTAGCTAGAAGGACCAAATGGCTACAGGGTGGGTCAGTTTTAGCTGATTCATGAAGCTGCCTCTTCTCCCCAGTCTTTTCCACACTAAAGAAATCTAACAATCTTCCAGGACCCTGATGAAGTTCTTTATTACTCAAGACAAAGCCTACTGGGATTTGGAATTCGATGGACCCATAGCTAACAGGATATTAAGTAGCCGAGAGGAAGAAAGGGAGGAAAAAAGAATGCCTCATCCTCTATGAGCTTTTCCCAGATCCCTCCCTTCCTTATCATTCCTATAGCATCTTTTCCACAATATTATATCATAAAAGTTTTCAAACGCAAAGTTGAGATATTTTATAGTAAACACAGAGATTCCCACCACCCAGATTCTGCCATTAACATTGTACTATCCTCACTTTATCACACTAATCGGCTACCCATCCTTGTATCCATCCCAGCATTCTCATCATAGCCCTTATTTGCCTTCCCTTTGTAAGTTTCAAATGTTAGTTTCCAAACTGGTTTATGCATTTCTTGCTTTTTTTGTCTTTAATTATATCCCTAGCACCTAGAACAGTTCCTGACATGTAATAGGACCTTAATAAATATTTGTTGAATGAATGAAGAAACAACCTTGTCTCATTCTACATTCCCAAGGCCCACTGAGCAGAATGACTGGCAAGTAGGAAGCAAACAATACATGTTTGTTGAATGAATGAATGAACAAATAAATGAATGTGGAAGAGGTAAGAAAGCACCCACAGGTAAACTTTACTCCCACCGTTTTGGAATTAACATGCTCTTATCTCTGAATTCCAAGTAACTGGCTACATCTAGTCCTAGTGTGTGTGTGTCTATGAACTAGTTGAGCCATTCACTGAGCTAACTTATTACACTTATCTGCACCATATTTAATAATAATATTTGACCTCTGTGCATGAGTTAATATACATAAGAGTGCCCTGAAAAAAGCAAAAGCTCTCCCTATAAAGGCCTAATTAACAGAGGACATCCAGCCGCCCTCCACGCTCCCTGTTTTCACTGCCCTGCTCTCCTTTCTCTCCTCTGCCCCAAGGGCCGGCTTACCTACACACAAGGAGGTTACCCATGTCCACTTCAATTACTAAGAGTGTTTTCAGCACTGGTGACCTCGGCAAGGACTTTGGCACCTCGGCTCTCTGGAAAGCGAGGCAGGCTGTCTGCAGTAGTCCCTGTGCTGTGTCATCCTCCCTTGGGAGCCTGGTCACCAAGTCCCATAGGAAGGGATGTTCAAATCACGTTTGAGCCTACCAGAGCAATTACACTGCAGATCCTGAATTAAGTGATTTCAAGCTGTCCTCCTTCTCCTCCCACTACATCAAATGTTTTTCAGTAAAACCCAGAGTTAGAACAGATTCAAGAAAATACGTTTTTCTCAGTATCTGTGATGATTTTTTATATATATACAGATTTCAGTCTGATCCAGGCCTGGCCTGCTCACATCTGGGGATGAAGTCAGCATGAGTGTGCAACTGCAGCTGCGGCCAAAGAACTAAAAGTGACGGTGCCGTTGACACTCCTCCGTCTGCCTGCCTTTGCTCCTTAAATAGCTATCATTCCAAACCAGACAAGGGACACCACTTTATGCCTCCGAAAAGGTCTTCCTCCCGGTGCTTCATGCAACACAGTTAATTCTCTAATTGCTTATCATACTTCCCAACCAAAACAAACAAACAAAAAAAAAGTTACCGCACTTCAGCATGTCTCTGGAGCATTTTTGTTCTCTGTATTGCCTTTTATTAACAGCAGTGGCTTTGAGGGATCGCAAGAACTGCTCCGAAGAGCTGACCAGCTGAGACTGCCGCTACTTCAGCACCTAGCTCTGCGATCTTAACCACGCTCTCAGACTCTGGGGCAGCACCAGACAGGAGAGTCCCGGACCCACTCCGGCTGGAATGCCAAAGCTTCGGCCTCACCCAACTAGTGAATCCAGAGGTCTGTGGGTGGAGCCCAGCTATCTGTGTTCGATAAGCTTTCCAGGTGATTCTAGTCCCCACCAAAGTCGGAGAAGTACTGATCTGGGGAAGAGATAGTCCGCGCTAATCAGAAAGGCAAGGTTTACAGCCTTGCCTTGTTACTTTGTAAACGTTTGGGCCTGTTACTTAGTTTCTATGAACTCCAGTTTCTTCAACTGCTAAATGACACCTGGCTTGTACAATAGTTGGGACCATAAAGAATATATGGCGGCATGGGCTGGTTTCTCCTACTTCTACCACAGCTCTCTGACTTATCAGTAGAGGTCCCACGATTTAGGAATCCCCAAAGACGCTTTAAAGTAAAAATTAAAAGATAATATCCATAATAAGCAAATCTACAGAGACAGAAAGTGGCTGCCTGCCACTGGGGAGGTAAGGGCAAATGAGGGGTAGCTAATGTGCCCAGCATTTCTTTTTAAGGTAAAGAAAATGTTCTAAAATTGTTGTGATGGTTGCACAACTTTGAATATCATAAGACCATTGAATGTACAATTTAAGTTGGTGAAATATTTGGTATGTGAATTGTATCTCAATAAAGCTGTTTAAAAAAATAGATCTCAACCAGCAAGCTAGGAAGGAAAAGAGATTTTTAGGAATTGGGAACAGAAATGGGCAAAGGCACAGAGAAAAGACAGAATTAAAAAGACAATGTTAGAAGGAACAAAATCTCAGTAGACTCATAGACACTAGGAAGGGAATACCCTTACCAAGGGGGAGGGGTTGGGACAGGCATTGGGGGGAGGGGGGAGGCGATAAAGGGACACATGATTTACAGTCACAATGTAAGTTGGTCACTGGGAAGGTAGTACAGCATGGAGAATATAGTCAATGATTCTGTAACATCTTACTATTTTGGTAGATAGTAACTGCACTAGAGGGGGTAAGAATTTAATAATGTGGGTAACTGTTGGACCACTGTACTGTATATCTGAAACCAACATAAGTTGTATATCAATGATACTTTTTTAAAAAAAGACAATGTTAGAGGACTTTGTGACCTATAAAATGTTACAACAAATGCAAGTTGTTAACTTTGTTAAATTCCGTACACTGATTCTTGTACTTAATGTCCTTTCCCCAAAAGATACTAGTCATATAGGGTTTTTAAGTTTTAGTTGGCCCATATAGCCCAAGAAGAGCCTTGCCAGGCTTTGAAAAAGTTAACATATAGATTTTAAATCTCGAGAGATTTTTGGATTTTCTCTCCCCTCCCCATACCAGGATATATTTTCTAATGTGGTTCTGTGAAAATAAGACTGAGATAAAGTCAAGGTTACCATTGTCTTTCAGGAAGCTCCCAGCATCCCCACTTTGTTCACGCTCCATGTTCTAAGCCATTTAGCTTCATCCTCTTCGCAGGTCTTATCCCAAACCTGTCTCTGGCCCTTTGTGTCTTTTCCTATCTCCAGGTGAAATCCTTGCTATCTTGCTTTTCTGTGATGACTTCCTTCACCTTCCCTCAATTAGCTCCAAGGCCATATTCTCTGTAAATAACCTGCTTCTAAGCCTCCTCATGCTGCGCTGATGCTCTTTCTATGGCACCACAATGGATGTATTATAGCTGGTGATGCCCAAGGCTGGGATAGGGAAGGACAAGGGAGACCTGTAGGGTACAAAATGTGGGGAGGCTCTCACCCTCAGATGGAGCGACTGCCTTATGTGTAGGGCTAACCTTAAGGAGTATTTCAACTGACGGCCAAGGATGGCAGGTTTGACGGTCCTCAGCTTTTGGGACTGAGATGCCAAAGAGCGTTGGAGGCCAAATGAGATTAGCAGATTTAGTAGACTAGTCTTTGCTCAGGGTTCACATGGTATGTTGCTGGTAAGTTATTTTGGTACCTCTAAGCGAATGCTCCCAAGGAACTCTCCCCAGGTCATTAGGAAAGAAATTAGTTCACTTCTGCTTCGTAATAAAATTACAGCTGTTCCTGGCGGAAAGGAGGCCTAAGGCTTCAAGTGATGAAACTGAGTGTTTCAGAAATATTTCTAATCAGAGACTTAAAACCCTAACAAAAGCAACAGATTCCCCAGGAAAAAACACAACTGCTTATGTATACAAGTAGTTTTGCACGTGATTTACTCATGACCAACGTAGTCCCAGTTATCAGCCTGACAGCCAGGAGAGGAGGTGGGGTGAGGGCAGCTTCAGAGGAGAGCGTCTATCACCGGCACAGCAGAGGTGTCGCTCTTGCTAGGGAACATGGACCACCTCTGGAGGCACAGAGGGTCCAGGGGCACAGTGGTGGCAGAAGCAATATCCAGAGGCATCCAGCCTCATATCCCCACCCATACTTCAGGATCCTGGGTTTTTATCTCAAGGCTCCAGCATTCTCCTGACTCTCCTGCATGGCTGGTCAATGCAAACGATGACGGAGCGCTAAGATGAACAGTTAGGTCTCCAGCCTACTGCTCAAATGTGCCTGCCTTTCTACTGCAAAAGGTCAGGGCCTCTTTGCAAGCTAACAGAGGTTCTCTGACTCTCACACTTACCCATCAGCCAACTTAGCAGCAACCAAATGACTCCATTGTCTCTGTAGGCATTGGTCCCCCATGTTTTTGAAAGACCTGAAGCACTGCACCTGCCACAGCTTTATTCCTCCTCTTGAACATTTTCCCAGGTTACCATTAGTGACGTTTTTAGCCACGAGCCACCACCTTGTGCTGTGTCCCACTTCCCAAGACCCAGGACAGCATCATCCTCTTCACCTGCTGGACAGCGGGGGCGCCACACCTATATCCCCATTTGACCACCTCTTTTCTCCGACCACTCTTGGTATCATTTGTGCTACTTTAGGTCCTCTAAGCAGTAGAGCCTGAGATGGGATTTAACATAAAAAGATTTTATTAGGGGAAATGGCTGTCAGAGGACGTAGGAGGAGCTGAGGAAGCCTGGGAGAGAGCTGTCAGGCTGCAGAACAGGCCGGAACCTGAGCGAAGGAGAGAGACAAGGAAGGCTGGGCAGAAGCTCCTGAGACTATAGGGCAACTGAGAAAGGTTCGGGCGAGCTGCTGGGGGTCCTCAAGCCAGAGTCGGTAACAATCGGAAGAGCCTCCGACCTCTAGGAATGGACCTGCCTTCGTATTCCAATGACATACAGTCATTTGCTAGGAGAGTCTGGGGGAAGCACGGCCAGGGTGCAAAGGCAGCAATTCGTTTCAGAGCACATTAGCTGGGGCTCTGGGTCAGTTATGCTCCTTTGAGGCACTACTCCTGCCTACTACACAGTGACAGTGAAGCACCGCAGCCTCCAACTGAAGTTGTTGAATTATCTGTATTTTCTTTCAGATATGTCACTTTTTTGCTTTGTATATTTTGGGGCTCTTTTGCTTGGTGCATGTACATTTATGGTTTTTTAAAAAAAAACTGATCCTTTTCCATTATGAAATGTCCCTCATTATCTCTAGGAATATTCTGTGTCCTAAAGCCCATTTTCCTGTTTAATTTCTGGCTGCTTCAGCTCTTGCTTGGAACCAGAAGCTCACCTTAAGCCGGCAGAGCAGCTTGATGCATTGCCCCTATTTGTGCCCAACTAAGTCCACTATTTATTGCTGGCAAGGCTGTGGAGCTTTGCATCCCCCCCACCGATACTGAATGGAGACTGACTCCTCTTGCAGAAGTGAACTCCTTTTGAAAAATTAAAAACCTCCAATGAAATAAAACACAACAAAATAAAATTCAAGTCCCTGATATTTTCACCAATTAATTCCACCAAACATTCAAAGGAGAGTTAATACCAAGATTACACAAACTCTACCAGAGAGAAGAAAAAGAGGGAATTTCACAACTCATTTTATTAGACTTTAACACCAAAACCTGACAACATGTTACAAGAATGGAAAACTGAAGACCAGTCTCTCTTATGAGATATGTAAAAATCTTGACACAAACTACAGTTATAAGAAACCAAATACAGCAATATGTCACAAGCAAGTTTTGTTAATGTAAAAAAATGTAAGGTTAGTTTAATATTTGAAAAATATATACTTCAGTCTCAATCTAGCTCAAAAACAATGTGCAATAAAGAGTGTATCTTTAGAGATGGATAAAACCTGTGATGAGTAAGAAGGGGCAGAGGCTTCATTACCCCTCATTCTGTTAAAAACTCTTTCTTAAAGGCCCTAAAGCAGTGTTGCCCAAAATATGTGCCTTGAAACAATGATTCTAAGAGGAAGATTTGGCAACAAATAAGTTTAGAAAAACCAGTTATGAGGGGATTAAGGCACTATACTGATGTCACAGGCAGGTCCCTGAGACCATAGTACAGCATGGAGAATACAATAAATTATTCTGTAACTTCTTACTACCTGATAGTGACTGCAATGGAGGGGGTGAGGGCTTGATATCAGGGCAAATGTCGAACCACTGTTTTGTGTACGTGAAACCATCATAAGATTGTATATCGGTGATATCTTAATAATAATTTTTTAAAAACTCTGTTACACTCTGTTCCCACTTTAACTTAGGGGAGGGAGTTACAATGTGGGTTAGTGTGCTAACACCCCGAGAAATACTGCAGTAAAGAAACTTATTTATGTTTGTTTAAACCAATGTTCCAAAGGTACTGAACACAGGATCCCTTTTTCTGGATTGTCTATTACTAACAGGCAGGCTTGGTGCTCTGTGGAGCTCATTCTCCATACAGCAAATTATCTCTTACAAGGAAATAAACAGTATTTTCTATCTTAGAAGAGGTCCTAAGAGACCTATTTACACTGAGGAGGATATTTATTGACTTTAGCTTTATATTAGATAGATGTCTCATGCTTAGCATTACTATTAATAATTTATTATAACTGTTTTCTGCCTTAAAAATTATAGATGTTTAGCATAATAGAATACAGAAATATTTTATATTGAATGTGAATGTCCTTCCTAAGGGGTAATCATTACCAGCAGCTTAGCATTATTATTCAGTTTTTAATATTCATATTTGCAAAGTTTTTTAGAATAACTGCTCACTAGCAGAAAAGTTGGCCAGTTTTTGCGACTGAATGAAAAATGCACATATTAGTATCATAAAAACATGTAGGCTTCAAATAAACATGAAAATAAATATTAGAGTTTTAAAAATATGTGGGGCAAGAAAATGCTAAAAGTTAAATACAAAAGGGAAGGTAACAGAAGAAACAAACCCTTAGTAAAAGAAAGCTAAATACTAAAACCTAACTTCAAGAACTATAACACACCAAAGATGTGAAATAAAGGGAAAATTTGTTTATTTTAGGATACACAAAACACTTACCTTTTGAATGCTCCAATACTATCATAAAATACAGTTTCCACTATGGCTATTATAAATCAAGACATACTTACACAGGAAAATATTCACAAGCATAAAACTCTTGTTTATGCTCCAGAGAGAAAATGAACTAAAGACATGAGTAGTTGATAGTTAAGGCTGAAGGGGAGTGTCTCTCGTCCATGTCCATAAGGCTCCAGGATCTGGGATGCAATGAAAACCAATAGAGAAGGCGCTCCAGATAGGTGTCATCCTTTGACACCGGACACACCACTGACAATCACCAGAGCAAATAATCCCCTCTCTGTTGGTGGTGTCCAGGGACTGAGTGGGGTTTGAAATGACAGGAAAAAGAGTTTTGTATTTAAGACCATATGAACGACCATAGTGGATCAGTTTCCTGGGTCATTGAATCCATGATAGAACAACTGACAATGTTGTCCAGGTTTATTTGGTGGAAGGGTCTCATTTGCCTGTAGGCTGTCAACTTCCAAAGGCTCAGGTGCAGTCCCAACAAAGACGTCTCCTAACAGCTTAGGCTGAAAGGTCAGAATGTTTTTATCCTATTCTAGAGCCTTCCAACGTGCAGGTCAATTTCATTTCCTGCTGTGGCCCTTCTCTAGCTTCCGGTGCTTCCCCTCTGGGATGGATACAGGACTGCATGCGGTATTGCAGACGTGAAATCTTCCCTTCTGTTTTCTTTGCTATGCTATCTCCTAATGACCCCATGCTCGTTGGGCTTTGTGGTGGAAGAAGAAATCTAGACTAGCATGTTCAAAGAGCAAGAGGATTGTCTGACCCTCTTCTCCTGGACTTAGGTGATGGGCAATCCTTCTTTAAGTTTGGTGGTAAGAGAACTACACTAGCAAGACGGAGAACCTGGCTCACAGTCTGGTATCAATAACAAGCTATGTAACTGTAAGTTATTGAAATTGTATTGGCTCCAATTTACTCATCTATTAAATGAAGGGATTGATTTTTGCGTGTTCTAAGTTCCCTCCCAGCTCTGAATTTAAATAATTATGACAATGCAGCTCATCTGCCACTTTTCTCTACATTCTTACACCTCATAGGAACCTGTAGCAATGCGTTCCTATCTTCACATTTCATTTACTGGAACTGATATCAACTACGAATATAAGTATTTCACCTTAGAATTGCAAATCTTACATACACTTTCCCATCAATATGTAAGGAACTATCTCCACTGTGCTTTTTAAAACCCCTACCCTTTATTTCCTAGCTCTAAATCAGAACCCTACCCATTCATTCATTTATACAGTCTTTCATTAAATACTAAGTTCCTATTACATACGAGTAAGGCAGCTATCATTCCTACACTTATCGAGCTTACAGTCCAGAAAGACGGGTACGCGAACAAGCCACGGCAATTAAACGTGATGCTAGCAGAAAGGACAGGGGAAAAAACAGCAGGGACATCGAAGCAAGTCCCAGAGAAGCTCCAATTTCTTAAAATACCTTTGACTTTGTTATTTGAAATTTTCAAAATTTAAGTGAGTTGTATCTGCACTTCTCCTTTAAGATAAATAATTAAACTAAGTAACATTTATAAATTCTCTTTTCCTTAAAAAAGTAGCTACATTCAAGCACGTTTACATCAATAATACCTTACAACCCAGGAGAATATTTTCCAAACGGTTTGTATTTCCTAGTAACTGAGAGACTATTTCCTTCCTTTTACACATTAGTTGATAAACAACCTGGCATTTTCTCCAAGTGTTATGCAAAACTGGTCTGGCATAGGTAAAATGAACAAATCCAGTATAATTTATCCATTGTTCACAGGAATGTTTTGGCTGTATTCACATGGAATGCCCCACACATCAGTGTAATGCATTCACTACAAAGGAACGTAATTAGTCAATGCAGACAATAGTCGTCTGTGTATTTAAGAGACTAAGTCTTCACTGTTGTTGTTTTTGTTGAATATTCTTTAATCTTTAATTTAATGGTTTTGACTTTTATTATTTCCCCATTATATAAATAATATAGAATGATAGGCAAATGAGAAACTCTTGAGTAAAAAGAAAACAATTACACTTAAAGTCCCAGTCAGAAATAACAATGATTAACAAGTTAGTATATAACCTAGATTTTTTTTCCCTTTCCTTTATTTTTTAATCAACTTCAACTACACAGATCTGAAATGATCACAACCTTTACTTTGTAACACATTCTCATCATTGAGCCTCTTTATTTATATTTATTTGGTAAGCTAATAAATATGTCACCCTACACAATATCTAATACTGACAATAAATTACAAGTTATTATCAATATTCTAGATGTTCTCCTATGCATGACATATTTACATATAACTTTCTAAAAAGAGGTCCTTTTTAGCCAAGTCCTCACAGTTAAGAGATTGTGCTGAGAAGCAGAGATCACCCTAACACACGTCTACAACAAACCAACATAGCCACCCAATATATTGTGAGCTTTTGATGCAGTCAATATACATTTATATCGTTTAAAATACTGAACAGCATTCCATTGCATTAATGTGTTCTAATTTATTTAATCAGTCCTCTTTTTTAACACTTAGGTATTCTGCTTTTTTAACTAGGTAAGTACATGAAAACTTCCTTATATGCCTCTTGGCCCGTCTATCTGATATTTTCCTCTTGTTGGATCAAGGGTATGTACATCCTGGTAAAACTGCTTTTAAAGTTTAAACCAACTTAGGCTCCAGTGGCCTCACTAGAGGGACAGAGCTCCTGATGCCAGAAGACCTCAGGCATCTAGAATTTAGTGGAATAACAGACAACAGTCAGACCCAAGAGTGGGCAGGGCACTGAGCGTCTGCTGTGCTTTAGGAAGAAATCACACAGAGATCATTTAATTTGGGATGTTTTAGTATATTTTTAGGATATCTGTGCAAGAGTAGCAGTAAAACTCAAGACAGAATGAAAAGGCACAGGAACAAAACTTAGAGCAACGAGAGGGGCAAGTTTCTATCAGAAAAACCAAACTATCTGATGAAGAGTGTGGAAATCATTTAGAAAAACAAAAGTACAACCGTTAAATCCTATCCAGTTTTTCTTGTATCTGTATCCCTTAGATCAACTTGAGATGTATATGTAATACGTAAGACTTCAGGTAGATGAGGACCTAGGAAAAATATTGTTTAACTCTTACTTTCATGTGCTTCTATATATGCATGTAAAAAGCTCCTATTAAATATTTTTCTAACCTGAATTTGATAATATCTCAACATCATTCCATTCCTCCTGTTTACCAGTTATTTTAGGTTTAAAAAAACTGCAAAATAAAAAAAGTACACATCTTTTTTGAATAGGTAGTATATGCACAAGGTAAAAAAAAGTTAACCAATACTAAAGCGTACACAGTTCAGAAGTAAATCTTTGCCATGTGTATTCCCAGTGTTGCTACCCAAGGGCAGTCACTCTTAGTGGCTTCTCATATATCCTTAAGATAGTCGACACATGTAATGACAGATATATACATAAGTGTGTGTGTGTATGTGTATTCTCCCACCAACTAAATAAAGTAGTATATGCTACAAACTGTTCTGCATTTTGTTTTTATCACTATATCTTTGGAAAACATGCCATATCAATACAAGGTATTTGCCTCATTAAAAAATAAATTTTGAACTAACGACACAAAACAAAATAGTTTCAGGGCCTGGAAGAAATTACTTTTGAGAAAGGCTAAGCAGATATTCTGAGATACCATATTATAAGAAGAAAAAGATGAGGGAGATATTCATTCATTCCTTCATTCATTCATTCAACATGTTTTGAATGTTTACCATCTATGAGGCACTTACTGGCTATTAGGAGTATAAAGATGAATTAGAAATCATTTCTACCTTCTAGGAGCCACGAGACTATTAAGAAATACACTTGCGTAAGCAATTAAGTAATTATAATACTGTGTGATATAATATTTTGGTATGCAGTGGCAACATGAAGGATTAAATAATCACCTCTACTTGTACTGGAAACAAATGCTACTTGCTTCATGGGTGTTACCTCATCTAAGACTCATGTAACCCTATTCATGTCTGCAGGGGGTCCTTATTAGTCATTAGCTAAGTCCCTACAGTTATAAGATTGTACTAAGAAGCAAAAGTTGCCCTACCATATATTTACCAATAAACCAATCATTTATAAATTAGTCATCAAACATCCATCTTCACTTAACATATCTTTCTGTTCCCACTAGTCTATTTGCAAATTTATCCCAAACTGTTTACAAAGTCAAATTGCAAATTGCTTGCAAAAGATGTAGGACTCTCCCAAGTCATGGAAAGTAATAGTGGGGAACTGCTCAAATTACAAGCAAAGCCACTGACAAAAAGAAGGATGTTGTGGAACTAGACTAGTTAATAGTTGAAGAAGAGAAAATCAACAAGGGCAGTGGCATAAACTGATATTTCAAATGATTTGAATGAAAAAGGGCTTAAAAGTAAAACATCCTTCTGTTTTATGTAAGCCTCATGGTAACCAAAAGCAAAAACCTATAGTAGATACACAAAAGATAATAACAAAGGAATCTAAACATACCACTGTAGAAAATAATTAAATCACAAAGGAAGAGAGCAAAAGAAGAAAAGAATGAAGGAATTACAAAACAGCCAGAAAACAACTAACAAAACGGCAACAGTAATAGTCCATTCCTATCAGTAATTACTTTAAATGTAAATGGACTAAATTTTCCAATCAAAAGATGTAGAGCATCTGAATGGGTTAAAAACAAAACAAAGAAACACAAAAAAACAAGACCCAACTGTAAGCTACCTACAAGAGACTCACTTGAGCTTTAAGGGCACTCAGACTGAAAGTGAAGAGATGGAAAAAGATATTTCATGCAAATGGAAACCAAAAGAATGCAGGAGTAGCTATACTAAAATCAGATAAAATAGACTTTAGGCCAAAGAATGTAATAAGAAAAAAAAGGTCATTATATAATGATAAAGGGGTCGATCCAAAAGGAGGATATAACATTTATAAATATTTATGCACCCAACATAGGATACCTAAATAATGTAAAATAAAATAGACCTAAAGGGAGAAATAGCAATACAATAATAAAATGGATTGGTAATACAAACAGAAAATAAATAAGAAAATAATGCACTTAAACTACATGTTAGACCAGGTAGACTTAACATTTACAGAACATTCCATCCAATGGCAGCAGAATGCACATTCTTCTTAAATGCACATGGAATATATTCTCTGGGATAGATCATATATTAGTCCATAAAATAAGCCTTAATAAATTTAAGAAGATTAAAATCTTATCAAGCATCCTTTCTGACCACAAGAGTATGAAACCAGAAATCAATTTTAAGGAGAAAACTGGAAAATTCACAAATACCTGGTGACTAAACATGCTCCTGAACATTATGACTAATTATACACTAAAAAAATTGGACAACCTAGAACAGATAAATTCCTAGAAACATAGAAGCAACCTAATGAAAAGAAGTAGAAATAGAAAATAGGAACAGATCAATGATTAGAAAGGAGATTAAATCAATCATCAAAAAACCTCCCACCAAACAAAAGTCAAGGACCAGAAGACTTCACTGGTTTAGTCTACCAAACATTTAAAGAAGAATTATGCCAATCCTCACACCTTCCAAAAAACTGAAGAGGAAGGAATACTTCCAAACTCATTTTATGAGGCTAGCATTACCCGGGTACCAAAACCAGATAGGGACACCCCAAAAAGAGAAAATTTATCGGTATGAATTATCCCTGAACATAGACCATGCTGAGTTTGCATAACATGGCTTTGTTACGGAGCCATTTCCCATCAGCCACACTAGAAACACCAAAGTTTCACATCTCCTTTCCCCATTCTCCCAGCCACGCCAAATCAGTTCCATGAATTACTTTCCTGGTTTCTCTAGCCATCTTTCTTTTCAATGACAACACCCTACTTCTGGCTCTTTTTGCTGCCTAGACTTCAATAATAGTTTTCTAATTAATCTGCCACCCATTCTGAATTGTGCTGCCAAATTCATTTTCCTGAGACACCACTTTGATCATGTCATTCTTTTTTGCTGTAAAATCTTCAAAGGCCCACTGTCTTCTGAAAAAAGTGTGGACTGTGTTTAATCTATAATTCAAAGTCCTACCTATTTTTACAGCTTTTTAGAAGTCTTATGCTGTATCTCTAGCAGATAACCTGTTATCTCCAACTAATTTTCCTTTCATTACCTGTTACTTAGTCATTAACTTAACAAATACTTACTGAGCACTATTATAAATGCCAGGCCTACTAACTCTCTTTCAATCTAATTTCATGGAGATATGATCACCCTCCTAAGAATCCACACAATCAAGTTTCTCAACTTTCAAAGTTGAATACTAGACTTCGAGTTAAAATCACTGTGGTATAGTCACTTCAGGAAGTTTTACCTGAAATAGGGTAGCCAACGTTCAGAACCCATCGAATGAATTATTTGCACAGGGTTCAAGAGAGAACACTAAGAGCAGACCTCAGAAAAATGAGTGAGAATCATACTGATGTGAGTGGAAAAGGCCTGACACCCTGTAGACAACAACTTCCCTGTCTGGGAAGGGAGAAGTCACCGGTAGTCCAGGAGAGGAACCTTCATAATTCTGCTTTGGTGAGTGCCTTTGTACGTGGAACATGCCTTTCCCCCCTTTCACAAACGCCTCTGAACATCCACCAACAGGCCCCTTGTGAAGCTGTAGAGCCCATTGAGACTGACCTCCTAAAAAGCCCCAGAGTGGGGGAAATGGAGCTCTGGACATTCAGCAGGCTTGCTTATGGTAACTATGTTTCTCTGTGAATAAAATCAACATTTTTGGGGGCACTAAGGTGAAGGGCAAGAGCCTAGTTAGTGAGTAAAAGTGGATTATTGGCCAACAATATAGGAATACTGAGTGAGCATATCAGTGTGTATTTGCAATGGGAACAGTCACCTCAGACTTAAGCATCTACTGAGACAGCCCAGACTCACCCATGCAAAAAGCAATATGGATTTGTTCAGGCATTTGTTTTCAAAGTCCCTTTTAAATTCAGTATCATACTGTCAAAACTGAGGTTTTTATATTTTCATCTCTTACAAGGCTGCCCTTCTCTCCATTCTATGTCAGGTTTGTCACATACAGGTTAAAATCCAGAGATTTTTCATGGTAAATCAGATTTACCATGAAACTAATGAAATGTAAGCTTCTGGGATCCTCATTTGTACTGGCCTTTTCTAAATAAGCATTTAGTTTTGGACCTAATTTGACTTGTGATTCTGTATTCTTTTTATTAAAGAGAGTCCCAGAATTAATATAAGCTTCAGGACACATAAAACCTTAGAAACACCTCTGGTAGAAACCTTAGAATTACTGAAGTATTCTTATTCACCTCATCTTAATATTTTATAACAATCACTATTTCATCCTTCAAAATGCTCTATGGATTTGCTCTTTCTTCTCAACTTCTGCTGATCCTACTTACCTAGTTCCATCACCATGACAGCTGATAGCTGGTGTTCTGGAGTGCACTCTCTCTCCAAAACGAATCTATCCTATGTAAAGCTGCTGGACTAGATTTTTCTTTAAAAGAATCACTGCTTATTGTGCAAAATTCTCATGCAAGATCAAGACATTTTGGAGACTTTCCACTATCACTGACCTTCTAAAATTGGGACGCTTAAATGCCCAGGTGAAAGTGACAATTAGAGGGTACTTGAAGCCACAAGAGAATTGTGACATATTTTCCAAGAGTATCATTTTTCCTGATGGCAAGTAATTTAAAACATTAGTTTCCCTCCCTTTCTACTCCTTACTTATAGCACATATGGAGTTGAATGCAAAAATAAAACTTTTTTGAACCCTAATACAGAGAATTAGATTCATCACTATTCTTGGTTCATGACATATTCTCCTCATTGGTACATTCAAGGCCCTCAAGCATTCATGTCTACTTTTATTAAACATAATGCAACCCCCATGAAATCACCACCAACATGAAATCTAGGACAAGATTCACCTTTGCATTCACCACTGTGATCCTCGGCCGTTGCATCACCAGCCTCTTTGCATTCAAGGTAACACTATCTAAATCATCATTCTCTTGCTTTCCCTTTTAATATAACAGGTAAATGCATTCCTAAAGTGTTGGGGATAGGGAGTTTCTATGTTACTAACTTTATAAAAAGTCTGTCACACAGTGTATGTAATTCTTACGGATTTACTCTTCACTCAGTATTGCATTACTAGGATTAATCTATATTGTGGCACATAAGCACAGTACACTCACTTGGAGATCTGTGTAAATATATCCTAATTTACTCACTAGTCCTCTACCTGTAGATGGGCATTTGTTTTTTTTAAGATCTGGGTATTACAAAAAATTCTCACATGAACTTTCTTGTGTGTGTGTCCTGGTATCTGTTCACAAGTACACACCTAGGAGGAAAAGGGTGGTTCACAGGTCTGCACTGTTTGCCTTTACAGGGTAAGAACAGACTTTCCAGGGGGGCTGTACTGATTTATGCTTCCACCAGGAATGATTAAGGGATTCCGATTCACATTCTCTAGATATAGTCCAACTTAGAAACATTTTTTTAATGTTACAGTAACATATATATGACACCATGTTTACTATTTTAACCATGTCTAATGGCACAGTTCAGTGGTACTAAGCACATTCACGTTCTGCCACCATCAGCCACCACCATCCATTTCCAGAATTTTTTATCTTCCCAAACTGAAACTCTGGACCCATTAAACAATAGCTCTCTGTTCTTTCCTCTCCTCAGCCTCCAGCAACCACCATTCTACCTTCTGTCTCTATGGATTTGACCACCTTAGGGACCTCATGTAAGTAGAATCATACAGTATTTATCCTTTTCTCACTTAGCATTACGTGGTTCATCCAAGGTTCATTTACAGCATGTGTCAGAATTTCCTTTTTTAAGGCTGAATAATACTCGTGTGTGTGTGTGTGTGTGTGTGTGTGTGTCTACATTTCATTTATCCATTCACTTGCCAATAGACATTTGGGTTGCTTCCAACTTTTGGTTACTGTGCGTAATGCTGCTATGAACATGGGTGTATGTGCAAATTTCTGTTCAAGTCCCTGCTTTCAATTAATTTGGATATCCACCCAGAACTGGAACTGCTGGATTATAGGGTAATTCTCCATTTAATCTTTTAGGAACCATCATAATGGTTTCCACAGTGGTTGCACCATTTTACATTTCTCCGAGCAATGCACAAGGGTTCCAATTTTTCGACTCTTTGCCAACATGTTTTCTGTTTGTTTTATTTTTATAACTGCCATCCTTTTCAGTGTGAAGCAGTATCTCAGAGTTTTCGATTTGCATTTCTCTAATGACTAGCGATGTTGAGCATCCATTCATGTGCTTATTGGCCATTTGTATATCATCTATGGAGAAATACTTATTCAGTGTCTTTTGCCATTTTTCGACTTGTTTTTTTTGTTGTTGACTTGCAGTTCTTTATATATTCTGAATTTTAACCCCTTACCAGATAATGACTTGCAAATAGTTTTTCCAATTCCTTTTCACTGTTCATTGTGTCCTTTCTTGAAGAAAAGGTTTTAGTTTTGATGAAGTCCAGTTGATCTATTTTTGTTGCCTTTGCTTTTGGTGTCATATCCAATGAGCCACTGCCAAATCCAATGCCACTAGTGTCGTTTTCTTCTAAGAATTTTATAGTTTTAGCTCTTATGTCTAAGTCCTTAATCCATTTTAAGTTAATTTTTGTATATGGTCTAAGATAAGGGTCCAGCTTCATTCTTTTGCATGTGAATATCCAGTTTTCCCAACACCATTTATTGGGAAGACTGTCCTGTCCCCTTGAATGGTTTTGGCACCCTTATTGAAAAACTTACTACCATAAACACAAGGGTTTAATTCTGGGCTCCTTATTTTATTCCATTGGTTTATATGTCCATCCCTATGCCTGTACCACACTGTTTTGATTACTGTAGCTTTGTAGTAAGTTTCAAAATTGAGAGGTATATGACTTCTAACATTGTTCTTTCTTTTAAAGATTGTTTTGGCTATTCACGGTCCTTTGAGGTTCCATGTGGATTTCAGAATGGGTTTTTCTGCTTCTGCAAAAAATGTTGGGATTTTCATAGATTGCATTGAAACTGCAGACAGTTTAGAGTAGTCTTGACATCTTAACAATACTTAGTATTTCAGTTCATGAACGTATATGTCTTTCCACTTATTGGTGTCATCTCTAGTTTCTTTCATCAGTTTATGATTTTCAGTATGCAAATATTTCACCTCCTTGGTTAAGTTTACTTCTAGGTATTTTATTTTGATGCTATTGTAAATGGAACGGTTTCCTTAATTACCTTTTTGGATTATTTATTGTTATAGAAACACAACCGATTTTTGTGTATTTATTTTATATTCTGCCATTCTGCTGAATTTGTTTACTAAACCTAACAGTTTTGTGTATGTGTATGTGTGTGGGGGGAGTCTTTAGGATTTTTTATACATAAGATCGCATCATATGCAAACAAAGATTAATTTTAATTTTTCCATTCGAATTCGATGGCTCAACTTTTTGCCAACTGAATGGTCCTGAATTAGTTTCCTGATCATTCATGAGGATGAATATCTTTTGAAGTCAATGCAAAATTCACATGGAATATTAGGATAAATATAAAGTCTCAATCTTCAGATTTTAGACTCTCATTCCCTACCTTCTGCTCCTAAGGAATACAGTAGTAGAAAATGTTGGGGGACTAACTGGCTATAGCATCAAGCTTAAGACTTTTTAATCAGCCTCTCAAATGAACAACATTAGTAATTCTTAACATTTATTGGCTTATAAACTCCTTTAAGAATTTGATAAATATGAACCCTCAATTCAGAAAAAATGCTCAAAATTCTGCCTACAGCATCAGATTTATGAATCTCCCTAAGTTCAACGATGGACCTCTAACAAATATAATCCAGATAGACTTTATCAATCCTATTTCTACTGAACACATAACCTCTTCAGACATATTGCTTGTTTCAAGTACACACTAGCCCCAAAGTTCTACCCCTTTCTTGTTCCCAGCTCAATGCTCCTGATGGCTGCTTTTTCCACATCCTAATTAAATTTCACTTTTTATTCAAGGTTCAGCTAAGATCCCCAATTCTTCCAAGACATTATCCAACCTATTTTCCTGTCTCCCAACAGTATCATTCACTCATTCAGTAAGTATAAATTAAGCAGCTTCTCTGGGCTAAGCCATGTTCTAAAAGCTGTGGATACAATAATGAACAAGACAGTATCTGTCCTTAAAAACAGTGGATTACCCAAAAGGCAGATTAAACATGTACTTGGGACACACACACACACACACACACACACGCTTGGGGAGAAAACTATTTGAAAAAAATAAGATTATTTAAAAAAAACCCTCATATTTCACTTGAGTAGTAGTTTTTATTTTTAATTATAGTTTGGGAAGTGGTCTCAGTCTTTTCCACACTTCGGGTTTCTGAAGGTCTTCATCTATTCCTGCTAACCTAGTGAGGGAAAAACATCATCTTCCCCCAAAAATGTGACTCCTCTCATTTTCTCGGATGTGCATATATTTAGGTATCCAAGAAAAACAATCTGGGTGCTGCACTCAACTCCTTCTGCTTCTAAATTCTCTATATCTAATCATTTTTGTATTTGAGAAAGGTCACTATTGGCTATATGAAATGAATGGCCTAGAGGGGACACAGTTGGGTGTATGAGACCAACTAGTTAGAAGGCTGTAATACAAAGACAATGGTAACCTGAACTGAAGAGCAGAGGTGACTTGAAAGATGTGGAAAAAAAGAGATAGAGGGGGGATTTATCAAACCTGGTGATTAGATGTGTAGGAGAAAGAAGAGTGAGATATTGAGAATAGTTCCCGAATTTCTGGCTTGACAAAATCAGGTGGATGATGATGAGTAATCTATTAAGATATTAAGGGAAGTAGAGAAGATGGGAGTTTGGGTAAAAGAACTGAATAGGTTCAGTTTTGGATTTCCAGTTGGCAGTTAGATACTAGGTCTGCAAATCAGGGAAGAAACTTGGGCTATAGATACTATTTTACAAATTGTCAGTGGACAGTTGGTAACTGAAGCTAATGAAGAGTTTTAAGAGCAGTATTATTAACACCATTAAATCATATAAGAACATTGAAGGTTTGAGCTCCCTTCTACCTTTCACAGGAAGTTACTTGAGGAATTACCACAACATAAAGTATAAAATGAGGAAGATGTGGGTCCACGAGACAGTGAATCCTACCCTAGAGACTAATAAGAGGAGTCCTAGGACAAAGTCCTTGTAGTCAAACAGACTGGCACAGGACAGTGAACTTTGGGGAGGGAGTCTTTATGGGGAAAACTTTTAAATCTAAAAATTAGCACAACTGAGATATTAGGAAACTTGGAAATATGGTAAAAGAAATCTGGCAGGATGTAAAAGATACTTGAACTTGCCTCTAGCACTGCTCTTCAACAAGGGGCACAGAGTCAGGATACTGGTGCTTAAGCGGACATATTATCCTAGCCGTCCATGGTTCTGTAGTAAACATTTACAAAGGAATAACTGAAATGCTTTTTCTTACTGTACGTCAGTGATTGTAAGACCTTTTTTCCCCTCACATTTTCACACCTCTGAATGGTACGCATCTTATAATCAATGGTATGTCATGATTTAGTTCTTAGTAATATACAAAATAATGATGCATCTTATGACCAAATAGCATGGTGAACTTGATGAATTGTGTGTGCCAGACACAGGTTTAAATGCTTCATAATATACTCTTTCTCAATTGACCTTCATAATGGTGCTATGTAGCTGGTGTCATCACCATTTTACAGATAAGGACACTGAGGACCAAGAACTAAACAGTATGCTCAAAGGCTGTGGTCAGTTAAGTGGCAAAGGTAGAACTGAGAACCAGATCTGACTTCAAAGGTCACACTCTTATATCTCAACATTTACCACGGGTGATACAAAGTTGAATGAAAACCTACTCTGACTCCTAACAAGGTCTAGCTCAAATGTGAAGCCTTTGAAACTGCACCAGGAATAATTTTGTCCTCATCTATGCTTCCCTAACATTTTATGAATTCTGCTACCATACCTTACTATAATATGTAACTTCCAAAGAGTACCTTCCTCACCTTCTCTGACCCTGCAGGACCTGCCACTGTCCTGCTTAACATGCATTACAAGCAGACAGATTTTTCTGACACTAAGTCTTAAAGAGGAGAAACGAAATGCACATGTAACTAAAAATGTTACAGGGGAACTGCAAGTAAAGTGCACTGGAGTTTAAGAGAAAATAACCAATGATAAAAAATAGAAGTCAAGGGAAGACAGTACACACACACACACACACACACACACTCTCTCTCTCTCTCTCTGAAAAAGCTGAAAACCAAATCTCTGAGACATTTTCTTTATCCTATTTGGCATTTAAAACTTTTAATGAGTTACCGGCATTCATACATTTCTGATTTTTCTGAAAATTGGGAAGCTATTGGAAACCGGGGGCTCTTTTTCCCAGGGAACACCACAGGTTGGATGTGAACATCACTGGCTGGATGTGAACACCAATTGCTCCTAGCAGATAATCAGTGCACCCTCATTCGCTCCTACCACCTTCTCACGCCCAGCCTGCGTAAGGTAACTGACATCTGACAAGTGCAGGCGTTTGGGCTCGCGGCCCCTTCTCTGGACACACCCCACACCGCTCTATTGCACACCACGTATGTGGATTATCAAGCACCCGTGACTCTGCCTTGCACTTTGGCTAGAAAGGCCTTTGCTTTCGCCAGAGCACTCCTCCAAGTCACCGCTTTGATTCTGTTAACTTGCTTCCTCCGACCACTCCCTTAACTGGGTCACCGCAGCGTTCCGGTCAGACCTCTGTTAAAACCCTAATCACACCGTAAGTACAAGCTTCCCTCCTCGCTGGGACGTGAGTTCCTGAAGCCAGCGGCCCCCGTCTAACTGATTCCCGCGTCCCCAGCTCCGGACGTGCGGCCTTGCACCTGAACACGGGCGTTCGGGGCGTGCCGCACGTGCCCGCAGAAGCCGACCTTCCCACTCCACCGCCTGCCCAGGCGGGACTGCCCCCTCAGCCTCGCGGGTGGGGCCGAGCCGAGGAGCAGGAGAGCCAAACCCGGGATCGCGCGCAGTAGAACCGCCCCGTTCCAGCTCCCGCGCGGCTACTCACCTCCGCCGCCCGGACCCCAACTCTCGCGAGATCCAGCCTGAGGCCCACCCCACGCCTCCGCCTCCAGCCCAGACTTGAGCTCGGTTTCCGTTGGATTCACGCAGCCGCGCAGCTCTCCCAGCAAGCCCTGGGCGCGCTGCGCCCCGGAAGCGGAAGTGTGCCTCCCAGTCTGCGGAATCGGTGTGTACTCGGTGGTCCTGAAATCCACGGGAGGCGCTTTGCTTCTCGTCTGCGGGCACTCGAGCGCCTCGCCCCTGGCGGGTGGGAGTGCAGAGACGGCAGTGCGAGATGAGCACCATGTTCGCTGACACGCTGCTCATCGTCTTCATCTCCGTGTGCACGGCCCTGCTCGCCGAGGGTGAGAGGGGCCGCGACCGGAACGTCGACTCGACCCGCGGGGAGGGAGAGGCGGGGTCCCGCGCGCCGCCGAGGGCGAGGTCGCCGGCTCGCTTGCTCGGGGGCGCTCACTGCTGCGGGGAAGCGCGGGCAGCCCGAGAACAGGCGGGAGGGCTGGTGTGCGGTCGGTCGCCCAGGTGTCTGCGGTCACGGCTGGGAGCCTCCTTGTCATGCCACGGCTGGTTTGGTTGAAGAGTCGGGCGTCTTAATTCGGAAAAAGTTTACTGGTAAATAGCAAATAAGTTGAAACCGCTGCTTACCCAACAGTCGCCACTAATGACAGCTTGTTTTGACTGTTGCAAACGTTTCTCTATTAGCATATTGCCTTCAATGTTGCAGGTATAACCTGGGTCCTGGTTTACAGGACAGACAAGTACAAGAGACTGAAGGCCGAAGTAGAAAAACAGAGTAAAAAATGTGAGTATGGAAAACATCCCCTAGAAATAGTTTCAACCTGTCAAGCTCATTGAGTGCTTGTTCACAGTATTTTAGGAGCACCAAGTGGTACAGAAACTTTATAGGAATACAAAGGAGTATCCGACTGGAATTGTCTGGAAATATAAGACTTTTACGCAAAATGTATAATATAAGCGACTGTGGAGTAGGAATAAGTATATGGTACATTTGTAGTGATTCTAAAGAAGAGATCCCATTCGACTACATCTTGTATCATGTTTCCTTTCCTCTCTCTTCTCTAGCCATTCGGGCCTTCTTTCCATCCTCTGGACTAGTCTTGCTTTTCCCTGCTATGGAGCTGAGCCTTTTGTATCTGCTGTTCCCTCTGCCTGGAATATTTTTTCCTTCTCATTTTGTGGAGTAGACTCCTATTCATTCTCAAAACTTTGTTTAGTCTCCCAGACAGGGTCAGGTCAAGTCCTACTGTTATGGGCTCTAATTTATTCATGTACCTCTCCATAGATAACTTATCATAATTACAGTTTTATCTAATTATAATTATTAAATAATGGCCTCTCTCCGACTAAACTGTCATTTCTGTTAGGGCAAAGCCTAGTGTATCTCTAGAGCTTAACAGTGCCTGGCGTAGATTAGATACTTGATGAAAGTGTGTTGAATAGATTAAAGAATAAATTATAGCATAGCATGACATGTATTCTTTGTGAATTTTTTGCTTTTAGAATTCACATAGCATACTTAATGTGTTAATGGAAAGAGTCCTACCTGTCAGTTCTCTTTAATACAACTTGTAGAAGTAATACATGTACTGTTTGCTAGTAAAGGAAGTACATTAATACATGGAACAGATAATGTAAATAAACTGTTAAGTAATTTTTGACATACCTATTCCTAGTCCATTCAAACGTAAATTAAAAATAGTAAATATAAATACATTCTTCAAAAGTTTGCTGTTCACTGTCATACTGAAATGCATCAAAAAAAGTTGGTCTTAGCTTTTTTGGCTCTCTTGATCTTCCTGCCCTGTGCATATGTCTATCTTGCCCACTTTCCATACTAAAAGTATTACTTGGGCATCTGCCCTCACTCCATTGCTCTTTAGAGGGCAAGGATCATATTTATCTTTTTGTCTGCCTAGAACAGTGCCTATTAGGCAGCCAGTAGCTGAATGAATGAGTCACTACCTCTTAGATTGAATATGAGAATTAACCATAGTTACCTGAGAGGGCCGAATTTGAGAATTGTGCTTAGGCTCTACTTAAGGCAATCCCCTTAGCTGATGGTCTGAAAATTACCTGTTTGGGTTATGTTTATGTCTTTATACAATTTTTTATGTGCCTACCATATTGTTGTTTAGTCTTTAGATTTACTGTCAACAGGTATGGGAGCAGACCACTTGACTTAACCATGGCCATAAAGCAAAGTCAGTGTGTAACTTTCTTGTAAGCATTTTTCCTAGGTTAAGCTATGATAAAGTGTCCTTTGTTTCTTTAGCGTAATGCACAATTAATTTTTGCTGTGTTTCTATATTGTTTATAGTGGAAAAGAAGAAGGAAACAATAACAGAGTCAGCTGGTCGACAACAAAAAAAGAAAATAGGTAAGCGTGATAGGTTTTCTTGGAAAAAGTAAATTCTTAGGTGATGAAAATGTAATGAAGTTACTGGTGATAACTCATGTTTGTTTAATTTTATGGTTTACAAAGCACTTGCATGTGTTACTTGGTTTACCCATTCATTTTATAAGTTGAGTTCAAGCAGTTGCTTCATTTGCTCTTGGCTTTGAAATTTTAGTTTTAGTAAAAGGATGTTGACAGTTGTGACTTGAACTTGGCTGAGGGTTCTTGGCATAGTTTGTAAAAGTGTATTGTTTTGTGTGTCTGAGGCTATTTCTGAGGTACTTGTGTTTATTGTTGCCATGGCTTCTTTCCTGAGAACTGGCTGGTGATGGAAATCCACCGAAGGGTAGGAAATTTTTTGCTGAGTAATTTTTATGTAGTCCGAAAAACAATGACATGTTTTTGGTTTCTCTATGTTAATTTAGAATTTATTAACAGAATGTAATTCTGTTCCAAAGAGACAATTTGTAAATTACTATATGTGATTTGTATTTATACTTCATGATTCTTCCTGCTTCTGAAAGCAGGAAAAAACTGTGTATTTGATTCAGAGACAATGTCTCTATACCAAGGTTGCTGCTGTTATATCCCAGGAGAGAATTCTACCAGGTTGGACTATGCCTGTGTCCTGTTCTTAATTGAAGTTTTTCAATTTAGTGTAGGCTTATCAGATGTTTTCTAAACGGCCTACCTATTTAGTTCCATGGCAAGATTCTGCTGTATATCTCCTCTGTATGTGTCAGTTACTCTGGCAGGCACTGGAGAAGCAAAGCGGGAGAAAATCCTGTCTTTCAGTTGGTCTGTGTAGTGGAGGAAACAGACAGGTGCAGTGTTGTAAGTACTTTTGTAGAGATATATTCTGAGTGTTATAAACGTAGAGAGAAAGGTTATCCAAGCCAACTTAGGGGAGCAGGTTTTCTTGTGTTAAATAAGGTTACTTATTTTATACAAATAAGTAAAATACTGGTATTTATCTGCAACATCCTGAGGTAAGCACTGTACATATTTTTAAAATCCTCTTAGTAAATGTGTGCTAGTGAGCAGTGTCATGGTGGCTCCCTCTTATCTGCGGCTTCACTTTCTCCGGTTTTAGTCACCTGTCATCAACCCCAGTCTGGTGGCAGATGATCCCCCTTTTGACCCAGGGTCAGAAGGTCAGTAGTAGCCTAAGCCTAGGTCACAGTACCTACATTATTCACCTCACTTCATCTCATCACATAAGCATTTTATCATCTCACAAGAAGGGTGAATACAGTCATTTTGAGAGACCACAGTCACATGACTTTTATAACGGTATGTTATTGTAATTGCTCTTTGATTTTTAGTAGTTGGTGTCTTACTGGGCCTAATTATAAATTTTCTCATAGGTGCGTAGGTGTAGAAAAAAACATAGTATATATAGATCTGTATTATCCAAGGTTTCAGGCATCCACTGGGGCCTTGGAACACATCCCCCATGGATGAGAGGGACTACTGTACTTTGCTTTTATAGGTGAGAAACAGGCTTAAGTTAAAGAACTTGCTCTGGCTATTAAGTGGTATGATGGGATTAAGTCAGTGGTAGGGAAGGAGTTTGAACCTGACCATATAAAGCTTTATAATTTACATTTCTAAGCCCTGTACATTCTAGGCTAAAGGATAGGCATGTGGAAAAACAGAGGGGTCAAGTAGTAAGAGGTATACCTGCAGCTGTAGTTCACTAAACCAAATAACAGAAGGTATGTGTAAAGTATAGGCAGATGAGGCAATAGAAACAAGTAGAGCCTAGTTCACAAAATGTCTTTAAAAATTAAACCAAGATAAGGAGTTTAACTTGTATATAGAAGGCTTCCTGTAACCATTAAGGGATTCAAACAGGACTGACATCAGACTTTAAGGAAGACAACCCAGGCAGTGGTTTGGGGGATAAATCTGAGAGGGGATCATTCTGGAAGGCATGAGTCTTTAAGTATCCCAGGCATAAAAAAGGCAAGAACTTGAACTGTGGCAGTGGGAATGGAGTAGGTGCTACAGATTCAACAGATGCCGGGACAGTGGAAGTGAAGGACTGAGGACTGTTTGGGTGTAGGGTATGGAAAAAGGGGTGAGTCTAGGAAGAATCCCAGATTTCTGATTTGGTGAAGAATTCCAGAAGACCAGCAGATTGGGATGGGGAGGTAAAGAGAAGATAGTTTCAGGTTTGAACATGTTGGATTTGAAGTGCCTGTGAGACAGTAGGGTGGGAATACTGGATACAC
Source organism: Manis pentadactyla (assembly GCF_030020395.1). Taxonomy (NCBI): domain Eukaryota; kingdom Metazoa; phylum Chordata; class Mammalia; order Pholidota; family Manidae; genus Manis; species Manis pentadactyla. The sequence goes on from NC_080037.1 coordinate 3,589,922, forward strand.
GGCCGGGTGTGTGGTTTTGGAACTGGCAGAGAGACACAAGCTACACAGAGGTGTTAGAATCATGCTCTTGTAAGGAGTAGTTGAGGTCACACAGGAGACCACATAGAGTAAGAAAAGCAAGGGGCTGGGGATGGAGAGAGTCTTGAGGAAACACAGACACTTAAGGGGTAGCAGAAGTGGAACTCGGAAAAAGTACTCCCAGAGTTGGAAAGGAACTTCACAGAAGTTCAGGGAGGACTGGGTGGGGCAGGAAGAGTCCTCAGGTCGGTGTTAGACATCTGACAGACAATATGAGGTCATAGTGACTTGTAAGAATGATTTCAGTGGCACAGAGCCAGGCTGTAGATTAGGGAGATTTGCCTGGTGAGGAAGTGGGGCTACTGCACATGGATGGTCCTTTCAAGTAGCTTTGCTATAAAAGTTAGGAAAGATGGAAATGGAAGATATTACTTATTGCCTTTAAGCTGACAATGCAAAGTATCTAAACTCAAATGATCTTAACATGGATTGCAACCTTGAATTGTTTGCTACGAAGAAAAATGTCACCAGAACTTAAATAATATTTATAAAGATCTTAACAGGAGTTACAGGGCATCATATTTATTGGAAGTTGTTTAAAAGACAATCTATCCATTCTCTAGATTTGTAGATTTTACTCTTAGGTTAAGCCAGGCCATCAGAAATCTGTAAACTTAAACTGCATTATTTTTGGTTTCATAAAATCGCTTCTGCTCTATTTTACCTTGTTGTATGCAGTGTTTGGCGTGCCATGAAGAAACTAGCCAGTTATAATTTATTGTAGTATTACTACATAGAACATTTTTGAGAACAGTAGCTAAAACGTCACATGCTACTCTTGACAAGAAATTATGGAAGCTTTCTATTAGTTTTCAAAATTGAAAAAAGCAGTGGTTCTCATAAATATTGATTTACTTTTTCTTAGGGATGTTGTGTTTGAACTGATAGTTTTTCCCCCCACTTTGAACCAGCTGCCAATAAGCAGAGAGTCAGATTTGCTATTCATTTCCAGTACCTTTCTAGGACCAATGATTAAACGTATTTCTGTGTGTTGACTATATCTGCAGTTTTCCTATTATGCAACTCTCACTTTCCCTCTGCCCAAATTCTGCACTTGAGCTTCGTTACAAAAAATACATATGTAATACAAGTGTCACCGGGCCTAGTTCCGAACCCAAGTTCAGCTGCTCGTTGCTTGAAAGGCCAAAACTCAGAGACAGGTGTTGGTGAAAAGGCAGGATTGCTTTACTCCGGAAGCTGGCCGCCCGGGAAGGTAGTGGCTGTGTGTCCCAAGACCACCTCCAAAGTGAAGTTCAGGGTGAGAGCATCCTAAAGGGGAGCTCCAGGGAGACGGGAGGGGGCTGCACGCGGAAGGGGCAGTTCGTCAGCTGCTCACAGGGACACCTGCCGGCCTTATGGAGGCTGTGTGCAGAGACTGGAGTGTCCTTATCTGTGGTTTCCAGGGGCCTCCAGGCGAGATTCCTTAACTCAGAAAGGTCTGGTGAGAGGGCAGCTTGGAGGGAATGATTCGACTTTGTGGCGTGTTTGAAAGCAGTGTGGGTTGGGCTTTGTTGGAGCCTGTAGCAGAGGGAGGACAGCGAAGTCCAGGGCTCCTCCCCTGGAGGAAGGCCTTTTCTGTAAGGGGCCAGTGGCCGGCAGTTTTCAGGGTTTCCGAGAAACAAAAATGTGCTTGGTTTCAGTGGGTGAGGCTCTTTGGTAATGGTCCTGTGGGGAGCCGTTCGTTTGGGGTTGAGGTGTCTGTAGCTGAACTGAAGATTCCCTGTTTCCCGTCTGCAGGCGCAGAGCCTTTGGCTGGTTTGTGTTTCCCTCTCATGGAAGAGAACCTAGTTTACCGTCAATGTGTGCATTTTATTTAGTTCTTTGGCTGCGTTCAAGTTACCTCAAGTAAGGAGAGGTTTATTTTAAACATAAATCCAGAACTCAGGAAAAGCTGAACTGACTGGTTATACAGGAAGGCAGGTTAAATCCAGTCTGGCCGGCAGAGCAGGCCCTGAGGTAAGGCCAGACAGTGGCTGTCGCTAGGGCTGCACTGTTGGTGGATGCTTGTCTTCTGTGGTTCAGCTTCCCCGCTTTCTGCATAGTGTTTTAACAGCATTTAATTTTTGCCTGCACTTTGGCTTGTGTCCTGGAGTTCTTTAAATATCAGTCTTTCTGTTACTCATAATGTGCTCTGTAGGCCAAGTACGTCAGTATTGCTTGAGATACTCGTTAAGAATGAAAAGTTCTGTTGGAGGTTGAGTTTATTCTTCTCAGTTCTTCCCCCTGCTGCTACAAAGAATTGAAGCGCAAAGACACAGTAGTCAAGCAGAGCAGAAGTTTTATTCAGATGCCCTCCAAGGAGGAGCAGGCCAGAGTCAAGGTAGACAAAGGCAGCTTTACTTCAGTAGAGAAGAAGGAAAGGGAAGCTTACTGAGCTGCTGCTCAGCATCAGGGCAGATCCCTTGCCAACTCCTAAGGTATCCAGTCTGCTTGGACCTGCACAGCATGGAAACTAGTCCCCAACCTCCCCAGGATTTGGGAAGCGACAGAGCACTGCATGGAGTGAGATGATGTCCTGAGAGCTTCTCAAAGGCAAAGAAAAGAAGCTTTCAAGCAGGTCACTAAGGAGCATGATTGTAGAGCTGCAGTTCTGTCTGGGTCACCCAGGTGCTGGAAACTTGCAAACCCCAGATCAGAGTTCTCAGCATCCCCTTCCTCCTTATCTGAAGTAGGACAGACAGAGTAAGGCACTCAGAGAAAGGTGAGTGTGGGCAAACCTCAGAGAGGAGGTGCACTTCAGGGTTTGGGGTCGGGTTTTTATAGGGCTTTTTTGGGTAGAGGTCAGCATGAGGCATGATGTATACAGGTGATTCATAATTTCTTTCAAGTTTTGTCTTAAGAATAAAGTTATTTAGGTGACTGTGTTGGTTTGGGACTTAAGGGTTCTTTGTCTACATAGGTTTATTTACACTTCTGAGGTCTGTCTCCTGCCCTGGTTACAAAGTTACTTGATTAGGGGCTGGAAGAAAAGGGAAAAAAAGCATATAGGTTAAGTTAAAGAATAATAAGCTGGGCTTTTAGCAGGCTAAAGTAAATTCTACAATGGCATGATCTAATTGATACAATTAAGACCTGGGCTGTGCTCAGATACTTTTCTTTATTTGGGGAATATCTGGACATTCTAAATTGCTCTTGGCCTTTGGCGCCTCAATTGATTAACTCATTAACTCTGTGAGTCCTTTCGGGCTCTCTGGTTTTATCTGGTTAACTATTTTTTTTAGTCCCTTTTAGTGAACTTTACTGGCCTATTCTCCCTCCTTAGCAGTTAAGGGCTAAGTTGTAAGTTACAGTCAGAGTTACAGAGAGAACAATCACTTTGACTTATTTCGGCATACTTTTAAGTATTCTGGCTAGTAGAAGTTATGCCTTTCAAGCAGTAGAATCTCTAGCATTTATTCTATCATCTTGGCCAAGACTATTCTTTATTATGCTCAAATATTCAGTTTGTGCTAACAAACAATTTAAATCATTTCAAAATAAATTGCACATATTTTACTTACTGTGTGACCTTCCTGAACATCTGGGAAAACAAGGTTTCTTGCTAAGGGGAAAAAGTAGGTTCTTTAAAAAAAAGATAATTTTTTTCAATACATTTCATTAGAACTTGGATTATTCTCTTATAAACCACGTAGTACATGGTGGTTATGTAGACAAACCAGTCTTTATAAACTTATGTAACCCATGATTCAGCATAAAAACTTTATTTTTAAGAACAGTAGTTTGTTTATATTCTTTTTTTTTTTCGGTGATACTGGTAACTAAAAACAAAATTGGATATAAAACATTTAAAATTCACATAAATAATTGAGGCTTAATGAAAAGTAGATTTAACCAGATGAGAGAAAAACTCAAAGTATTTTAAGTCCTTTTAAGGACTTAAAACATTTCACTTCTCATTGTGTCTAGTAAAAGGCCCTTGTAAAATTTTAATTTTATATTTGAAAATAGAATGAATGATTAGAACAGATCTTTGCCTAACAATTATTAGAGTCAGGTTTTGGCAGTCATTAATGGAAAGGAGAGAAAGAGTTTAATAATTTTCTAAGAGTTGAAAGAAAGAAGAGAGAGTAAAATAGAACATAGGTACTGAGAGAGAGAGAACAGGAGCATCTGAGGTGCAAGTAACTGAGCTGGGAATGGAGAAAAATGGAGAATTTAGATCGGATGTCTCCCAACAGTCATTTGAAGGAACCATTTTGGGGGATGAGTGAGGAGAAGGGGAGATACATAAAGCTAACTGGCTTTATCCAGCTATTTATACGTTTACTGTTTATAACTCAAAAGTCCTTGAAATTGTTTCCCTATTGGTAACATTCCCATTAGATCAGATTTGCTGTTTTCCAAATGGGCATTTTTGGATTTCTAAAGACGCTTACATTGTCTAGGACATCTTAAGTTCTGTTTTTATAATGTTTATGCTTTTTGAGGCATCTTAGCATTTCCCACCAACAAAAACAGATGACGTTCATTTAAGACAAAACTTTGCACGTATACTGTTTCCCTGTCAATGTCACGTTTGTGTTCTTTATTCTTTTCTGCTTTTTGTCCCTTTCTTTACAGAGGGACTTTGCATTTTAACCAACGTTACCTTTCTATGTACTGTGTTTTTTGTTCTATTGGCAGTGTTCCTAAGTGAAAAGGAAACCACTGGAGCATGTAATGTATACTTTTTAGGTAGCTGCAGACACAGTCAGCTGTAAACTATCCAAGAGTGAAATAGCTCTCTGAGAACTGGTCTCGGCCACCACCACAGAACCGTCTAGCTAGAGCTCGCATGGCTGGGCCCTGTGCCTGTGTTGGTCAGAGCAAGGCAGGAGGGAGGGCAGATATCTATGAAACTTGACTGTTTCCTTTACTCCAAAACCAAGTGAACATTAACTTATTTCTGAATTATTTGAAACTAAGTAAACCTGCTTTATTTGTATATGGCAGGCACTCATAACAATGTGAAGTGAAACATTGTCAAGAACCATATATAGCAGTGTTGATCTGGACCAGAAACCTGGGCTGCTTCAGGCTTGTTAAGCCATGTGTACATACAGTCTGCCTTGACAATACTTAAGGTTACAGTTTCTGTTTGGACATAATTGAAAAACATAGAATAAAACTTTAGGAAAGTGATGTCGCTTTAGTTTGCTCTTAGCTGTTACTTTTGGTGCCTCTTCTGCCTCCTCAGGCTCCTGACTTTATTATGAAGGACTGCTCTCCCCGGAGAGGGATGTACTTTCAGATCGGCTTTTATTACATTACTGATTCATTCATTGAACAGTGTCAGCACTTACTACAACACTGGGCGCTAACTACATGCCAGTTACTGAAGAGACAAGTCGTAGATATCCTTACCCTCCGGGAGCCTGCCGTTTGCTGGGGTGATGGGTACATATGCAGACCATCATAACAGACTGTGCAACTCAGCATAAGGATAGAGATGTGCCTGGAATAGTCTGGAAGCATAAAAGACGTCTGATCCAGTGTCTTAAGACTGCATTGTCCAGTGCTGCAGCCACTAGCAACATTTGGCTGCTTAAACTTAAATTACCTAGACCTAAATGAAATTAAAAATTTAGTTCCTCAGACAGTGTAGCACAAAGACAAGTAGTGACTCTGTGGCATCTTGCTACACTGATGGACAGTGACTGCAATGGGGTATGTGGGGGGTGGCACTTGATAATATGGGCGGATGTAGTAACCACATTGTTTTTCATGTGAAACCTTCATAAGAGGTTTTTCTTAAGGTATATCAATAATACCTTAAAAAAATTTGTATTAAAAAAAAATTTAGTTCCCCAATCACACTGGCCACATTGCAGTTGCTTAGTAGTCATGTGGAGCCAGTGACTACTGTATTGACAGCATAGATACACATTTTCATAATTGTGGGAAGTTCTATAGAATAATATTGCCTAAGGAATCAGGATTTTCGAGAGGAGGTGATGCAAGAGCTGAGGCTTGAAAGTTGAGTACTGGCCCGCAAGGAGCGGGTTGGACAGGGTGTGATAAAGCATTCTAGGTAGAAATAAGGTAACCAGCCATCCCAGTTTGTCTGGGACTGAGGAGCAGCTTGAGATGTGGGATTTTTTGAGCTAAAACTGGGGCAGTCTAGGGAAAACTGAGACCGTCACCCAAGGCAGAAAGGACTTTATGAACAAAGACACTGAATCAAGAGAAAAGCATCATATAGAGAGGAACTTAAAGTCATTTGGTGTTGCGAGAACATAAACATTCGTGGGAATGGTTGGAAATGAGGCCACAGAAGCAGTTATTATGGCGATTAATACTGAAACATGATCATGTATGATGGAAAGCCATGCAGGGATTTAAGCTTTGGTCGGTTTTGCCTTTTCGTTAGATCTGACAGGCAGCTATGTGGGAGGTGGATTTGAGGAAACAAGTTTGGAGGCAGTGAGACCTGTTAGGATTCTTGAAGTAATACGGGTAAGAGGTTTTAGAAATCCTAGGGAAGTTGTAACGAAGAGGAGAGGAGGGGATGGTCTCAGTTATATTTACGAGTATAATCAATAGGACCTGGTGTGTGATTGGATGAGAGGGTAGGGAGTCAAGGACAGGCCAAGGTTTCTAGCATGGATGATTTTGTGTAACTTTCTTTTCATTTGTTAGTGGTCATCCATTTCCCCCTCTAGTTTAATGTCTGTCTACTTTCTAGTTACCTCTTTCCCCAGTCCTCAGCCTCCCAATGTAAAAGTCCTGTTTGGTTGTAGGACTGCTCAGATAGAAAAGGAGCTCCAGTTCCCAAGCTAGCCGTTAGCTCCATTCGTTTTTGTCATTTCTCTCCGTGTTATCTTCAGCAGCCTCGCTCTCAAGCCTGTGTCCCTTCCAAGGAGAACGAGCTGGATGGGACAGTTCAAGGCAGGCACCACCTGTCTGCTGGCCAAGTACTGCTCAGAAGCTGCAGGCCAGTCTTCCCGTTCTTGTTCCTTTCCTCTACCTGACTGACTTTGCTATCCCGCATTCCAGTTCAGGATATTCCCATATATTCTTTATTTTTGAGGACATATTATTATTTCTAATCTTCCCAGAAGGGTGGGGATTTTCATGTATTTTGTTCTTTCATTCCTTAGTGGTCAGAAAAGTGCCTGGCAACATGGTAGATAACCAGTAACTGTTTGTTGAATAAATTAATCTTGGTGATAAAAATACATGATCAGATATGGAAGCAACTTAAGTGTCCATCAGTAGATGAATGGATAAAAAAGATGTGGTACATATACACCATGGAATATTATTCAGCCGTAAGAAGAAAACACATCCTACCATTTGCAACAGCATGGATGGAGCTAGAGGGTATTATGCTCACTAAAATAAGCCAGGTGGGGAAAGATAAGTGCTAAATGAGTATACTCATTTGTGGAGTATAATAACAAAGCAAAACGGAAGGAACAAAATAGCAGCTGACTCACAGAACCCAAGAATTGACTCAGTGGTTATGAAAGGGAAAGGCTTGGGAAGGGAGGGATAAGGGGATTAAGGGGCATTATGATTGACACACATAATGTTGGGGGGCATGGGGAAGGCAGTATAGCCCAGAGAAGACAAGTAGTGACTCTATAGCATCTTAACTATGCTGATGGACAGTGACTGCAGTGGTGGAGGGGGGGACTTGATAATATGGGTGAATGTGGTAACCACAATGTTGCTCATGTGAAACCTTTGTAATATTGTATATCGATGATACCTTAATAAAAAAATATATATATAATCAGAGAAAGCAGTATCATAGTGCTTATAGAAGTCATTGGGTTGAGAGTTGGGAAACTTTGGATTCGAGGCCTGGCTTTGCCATGAAGTACAAATAAAATTTGTGTGTGTCTCTGACAAGTCACTTCCCCTTTTCTGGGTCTCGGTTTCTTCATAGGCACAACAATGAAATCCCTTACACGGGTGGGACACAGTAAATGAAGGTATTGATGTACAGCTGAGACTTCTTTATCTGTTTGGGGTCTCTGTATATAAGTTTTTTTGAAACACATACCAAATCCCCTAGCTTTCTAAGTGGCTTCACTATAAAACTATGCTTATTTTTAGGTCGATTAGACTGTGATACATAAGAACCTGAATTTTAACTTCAAGTTAATTGGCTTTTAATTTTTAGACTCTATGCTCTCTTAAACTGAAAGGGGAAAAGTGAGAGATGGGTACTTAATATCTGAAACCTAAGTACAATCATATGTATACTTCCCGTCAGTGTAATTTAAGAATATAGCTTAATGTACAGAATTAAGAAATTCCAGAGGTAATTTTTTATAAAATTAAACTTTAAAGATTTTTATTTAAATTGAGATGCTTTGGTGCTCTGCTGCATTTGAGTTTTCTATTAGTTCAAAGTATACACTATTCCAGGTACTCAGCTTACCTTATTAAGTCATATTGAGACAAAATGCTTTTGTGTCACCAATGAGTGACAGTTTGACATCTGCCTTGTGTATAGCATTATGTATATTAACCATTTCATTAATTCTTTTCAGAGAGGCAAGAAGAGAAACTGAAGAATAACAATAGAGATCTATCAATGGTAAGAGTCCTAAATATAACTTCATGGTAAACCATACAGTGTTTTTTAGCAAAAGACCCTGATTTGCATCAGGTACATAGCACTTACCTATGCAAGTTATAAATAGGATCATGGGTGTGCCTGAGCCAAATGGAAGTGAAAATCTGCTACTGGGCTTAAACTTCATTTTAGAGATATGAATAGCTTTTTTAGGGTCTATTTGGGGTCATAATTTATCCCTTTCACAGAGTTCTTGATTAGCTTTCCCCTTAACATTTTCAAATGAAGTAGTTTATTAACTTTTTCTTCTTCATGTTGTTGTTGAATGTTTGGTTTTATGGTGACCTGTGTGATCCCAATACCTGGAGCATTTTAGATGGCCTTTAGTCTTGCCTTTGTTTTATAAGAGGCCTTTTGTTCTAAGTGTCAGGTGCACCATAAAGCACAAGGAAAAGGGATTTATTACCCACTTAATTATTTATAAAGAGTAGAGTTTGTTCAAACATGTCTTTCTAAGGCATTGGTAGGCTAGTTTATATGGCTTGCCTAATTTTTCTACTTAATTTCTGTGTATTTGACACAGGACATCTGAACTGTGCAGCAGTTGTCTTTTGCTTACTGACAACCCTTTCCATATAATTGTGTCTTCTGTTTCTTGAGATTCTTACTAATTAAGAAAGATGATAATTTAGAAGTGCGTTTTTTTGAAAATAGCTTTTGTGTTGACACAGTTATACATTTCACAAGGCCAGATTTGGGAACTACACAAAGAAGAGACAGAAACTGCTGATAAAGTGATCATCCAGAGATAACAACTGTTAATCTTAATATCTTTATGATCTTTTATTTATTTATACTTCTACAGCATATATAATTTAGAAGGCAGTTAGCTGCAAGTAGCAGAATGCCTAGCAGGTACAGGGTGTTTTGCATGCTCAGGAGTCCAGAGGCTGGTGGTCCTGGGCTGGGGCAGCAGCTGAGTAATGTCGTTGGGGTCCAGGTTAGACGTCGTCAGCCTGCGGTTGGTTGCTTGTTAGGTGGCACTTTACCATCAGCCATTATGTTCTTCCTTCCAGGCAAGAAGAAGGGCTAAGAGGCCTAGAGGAATGCTAGCCATGTTTGTTGGAAAGTCCCATTTAGTACCTGGACTTGTAACTCACTGGCCAGAATTGGGTCACAGGGCTACCCCGATGCTGTTTATCAGAAGGTGGCAGGGAGAAGAGGGCTTGGAGGTGGAGGGTGGCTCAGCCAATAAACAGCAATTTGCTAGGGAGCATCTTTTAAAATTGACAGGAAACCAAAACTTCTGGGTGTGCGTTAGTGGTGGTCTCTTGTTCATGTGAAATGACAGTCTGTTGGTCTCTTCACAGGTTCGGATGAAATCCATGTTTGCCATTGGCTTTTGTTTTACTGCCCTAATGGGAATGTTCAATTCCATGTGAGTATGCTTTTATATGGCTCTACTTACCTTGCTCTGTGTGTGTGTGTGTGTGTGTGTGTGTGTGCATGCAGTTAACTTTTTTTGGTGATACTTTGATGTCTCACAACTATAGAAAAGTTGAGGACTAACGTGTCCATCATCCAGACTCACAGTTAACATCTGCTCCCTTTGCTTTCTCTATTTTTCCGTCTCCGTATCACACGTGGACTTGTACATGTGTTACTTATATAATTTTCTTAATCAGTTAAGAGTATGTTGTAGGCTGCTTGCGCCTTTACCCATAACGACTAAAGACAAGGACATTCTCTTATGTAACGTCAGCCCCATTATCAAAATGAAGGAAATGTAACTTTGATAGAATATAATTAAATGATAACTTACCTTCTGATATTGAGGATATTTCATGTATGTGGCAAGGACTACGGTATTATGGGGCCTCTAAAAATAATCGGAGCAGAGCTCCTGTGTTTTAAGTCACTAGCATTCTGCCTCACAGTGAAGGTAGTCGTATAGAGGTGTTTGGGCTCTGAAAACAGACTCTGAGCGGCCAAAGTCCTGTTTACTGATAAGGTGAGTACTGTTGTCTAGACTGGCATATAGCAGGTGTGGGCAGTTGTGGGCCCACTTTTGTCAGGAGCTGGGACAGTGTATCCAGGGGTGACAGGCAGTCATCTACTGCCTTTCAAGGCCCGTTTCAACCATCTCACACGAATTGGAATTCCGCTCACTGCCTCTTTCCTTCTCTTCTCCTCCTCCTCTGCTGCTTCATTTCTGTCTGTCTTGCCCTCTCCCTGCCCCTCCCCTCAACCTTAGTCTGTTCTTCCTCCCCCTGTCCAGTGCCTACTGTGTGTTAGGCATGTACTAGGTGTCAGAACATAAAAAATAAGATGTGACCCTCAGGAATGTCAAAATTTTATCAGAAGAAAAGACAGATATACAAATATATTGATGGATGTTACAGAAGTCTGTGTGGGTGAGGTACAGTAAGGAAAGAAGTGAACTTTACTTAGGAGAGGGGCTAGACAGAGTGTCCAGACCTGCTTTAATACAGAATTTCAACTTAACTAATGATTACTAAAGTCATAGACCTTTAGAGCTGAAAGGGCCCTTTGGAAGATAAAATAACTTGCCCAAGGTATCTGGAAGACTCATGATTTCTGCCCTAAAATTCTAAACTCAGTCCTCTTTTTCACTCAGCCATGCTTTCTCTCAGTTCTTGGTCATATGTCACCATGAGGTAACCAAACAGTGGAAGCTTTCTTGGTACAACTCAGTACTCAGATATTCTTCTCTACCGGTCACATTCTGGAAGGATAGAGCTAAGTACACAGCTATACTTGTAGAAGTTCATGCTTAAATGCTACTTGCTACTTATTTTTCTCATACTTCTAATTTTCTAAATTATGTGTTTGTAGATGAGTGGTGTATGCATGCTGGGGGTGGGGCACTATTCTGATTGGCCTTGGCTTTATTGTATCATTACTGAGACAGATTTCAGTCTTGCTTTGCTTGAAGTTCAGCATTTTATTTTATTCCTTAGTGTGATGAGCCGATGAGTTCTGATGAAGTAGCCTAAGAAGTAACTGTGGCTGTGACCGCCAGTAGTGCTGCTTGCTGTTCATGTGATTCTTAATACTGTTCGTGAACATACTATAGCAAACAGTTTTCTAATTTTCCTCCATATACACTCCCCCTACCACAGTCTGAAAGGCTGCCCCAGGGGAAGGGCATCTGCTTCAAAGACAATTTTTCTCCCAATGCCATATTTTTCCTTTAAGATGAAACCTCTTTCATTACATTCTTTGTCTAATTATGAAAGTAATCCATTTTCACTGGAAAAATTCCAATAATACATAAATGCATAAAAATATAAAAATCACTCTGCCTTCTTCAAACAGTGATATCCTTTGAGATTTGTATTTTTTTATATGTATATGAACATTTATATATTTGTATGTATAAATCTTTCTACACAAAAATGGTTTTGTAATGTTTCCCTGTGATAATTTTGAAAATACAATATATATAACTCTAACATTTTTTTTTTATGTTAAATTTTCCATTGAATGGATGTTCCCTAATCTAGTTAACTAATTTTCTGTTAATCTGTATATCAAATATTTACAGGCAGTATGTACACCAGTATATACTTACTTCTTCCTAAGGTTATATCCTAGAAGTACTGCTTTGGTAAATTTTGACACAAATGATTGCCTAGAAGTTTTCACTAATTTATATTTTATTTCAATTAAATTATATTTTTAGATTATTTAGTACTTGTGAGTTGTTCTTTCTCCATATACTTGTTATCGCTGGGAATTACAAATCTTTAATGTTTGCCAGTATAATAGTTGAAAAATAGTATTTCTTTTTAAAGTTTGTGTTTCTTTGATTACTTGTGAGGTTTAGCATCTTTTCATATGCTTACTGTTTTCCTGTTTGTAAATTTCTAGTTCATATCTTCCCCATTCTCTCTTTTTTAATTTCTCACTTTGAAGAATTCTTAATGTATTAATGCTATTAAAACTCTTTTTGGAGATACATGGAAAATACTAATTTTTATGTCAAATCTTACTCTTTTCTGTTGTATAAATAATGCCTTCCTCATGCCAGATGACTGAAATTTTTTCCTATTTTCTTTTTTTTATATTTAAGTCTTGTTTCTTCTTTATTTTGGTGTTTAGTATAATTTTCTTCCAGTAGTAATACATGAAGGTATCTAAAAAATTCAAACAGTATGGAATAATATAAAAATGGGAAAGTGAACCCAAATGAGTTGAGAACTTATGTTCATGCAAAAAACCTGCACGTGGATGTTTATAGCAGCTTTATTCATAATTACTGAAACTTGGGAGCAACAAGATGTAAATGAATGAATTTCACCAAACAGTGAAATACTATTCAGTGGGCATTGGCCATGAAATGGGCTATTGGTCGTGAAAAGCCGTGGAAGAATCTTAAATGCATATTAGTAAGTGACAAACGAGTGTGAAAAGGCTACATACTATAAGCCTCTAACTGTAACATTCTAGAAAAGGCAAAACTATGGAGACAGTAAGATTGGTGGTTGTCAGGAGTTAGGGTTCAGGGGTGAGGGAGGGATGAATGGGCAGAGCACAGAGGACATTTAGAAATAAAAAGCTATTCTGTAGTGGTGATACATGTCACTCATCTGTTAAGACCCACAGCGTGCACACCACCAAGAGTGAGCCCTGACGTCACCTGTAGGTTCATCATTTGTCCCTGTGTGCCACTCGGGTGCAGGGGTGGGGGGTGTTGGTTGTTTAGGAAGCTGTGGTGTTTGGGACATGGGTATAAGAACTCCCTGTTCTTTCTTTTTTTTTTTATCATTCCGCTTATGGCAGATTTTATTCTCCAAAGAGGGCACCCATATATATCTTCCACTCTACATGGGCTCCCCATATGCTCTTTTTTTTTTGTGAGGGCATCTCTCATATTTATTGATCAAATGGTTGTTAACAACAATAAAATTCTGTATAGGGGAGTCAATGCTCAATGCACAATCATTAATCCACCCCAAGCCTAATTCTCGTCAGTCTCCAATCTTCTGAAGCGTAACGAACAAGTTCTTATATGGTGAACAAGTTCTTACATAGTGAATAAGTTCTTACATGGTGAACAGTGCAAGGGCAGCCATCACAGAAACTTTCGGTTTTGGTCACGCATTATGAACTATAAACAATCAGGTCAGATATGAATATTCGTTTGATTTTTATGCGAATCCCACATTTCTCCCCCTATTATTATTATTGTTTTTTTTAATAAAATGCTGAAGTGGTAGGTAGATGCAAGATAAAGGTAGAAGACATAGTTTAGTGTTGTAAGAGAGCAAATGTAGATGATCAGGTATGTGCCTGTAGACTAAGTGTTAATCCAAGCTAGACAAGGGCAACAAAACATCCACGGATGCAGAAGATTTCTCTCAAAACGGGGGGGTGAAGTTCTAAGCCTCACCTCTGTTGATCCCCAATTTCTCACCTGATGGCCCCCCTGCGACTGTGCCTGTCTTAGGTTGTTCCTCCCTTGAGGAATCTTACCCGTCTCTGGCTAACCAGTCATCTTCTGGGGCCATACAGAACTCCCTGTACTTTCAATGGAATTTTGCTACAAACTCAAAACTGCCCCCCAAGATAGTCTTTTTCTTTTTGAAGAATGGACCCAGAGATGACAAGGGTTAAAATTCAGGGTTTTCTCCATTTACTAAATAATGTGTAACCTTGCACAAGTTAAAATCTAACCTTCCAGTTCCTCAACTGTAAATAGGAATATTAATACAATGTCATGTTTTAACAAATGGTTAAAGATGCATAAAAAAGATAAAGGTGATCTTTTGCCCTTCTCCAAACTGTAATAATCCTCCTTTAATTAAAAAAGACACATATTAACAGATGGCATGTCCTTCTAAGTTTTGGTTTTTTGTTTAAGTGATATACTGTCTTGTTTTGCATCTTGCTTTTTACTTAACTTTAGGTTTAGATCTCTGTATCAGTACTTCTAGATCCATTCCATTCTTTTTAGCTGGTGTGTAGTATCCCGTGGCATGGTTTACTGTATTTAACTATTGCCTTATTGGAGGTTGCTTTTCTTTTCTTTCTTTTTCTTTTTTTTCTCTTCACTATTTTACTGAAGTTTAAAAACTTCGGGTCAAAAAGGAAAGTCGTTGCTCACTGGGTATAGAATTTCACTTTTTCAAGATGAAAGTTCTAGGGATCCTGCTGCACAGCAATGTGTGTAGTTAACACTACTCCGTGTACACTTAACAGTGGTTAAAATGGACATTTTCGTGTTATTTTTCTTTTTCCCCCAATTTAAAAAATACTTCTCAGGCCCAGACCTCATGCTTTAAGATTCCAGCTCAACAAGACAAGGTTGTGGCCTGATTTCTGCATTTGAAGAACAGCCTCCCAGTTGATTCTGACGCCCAGCCCCGTGTGGGACCAGTGACCAACAGGAGTGAGTCTCAGCCCTCCATGGTCTTGTCCTGTCTACATTTTCTGATTCATTTCTCCCTGAAGTGTCTTTACTCCAAGCCCATGTTATTTCACACTTAGGTATCTGGACCTTCTTTCTCCCCACACCTGGTAATTACTTCTTGTAATCATTCAAAACTCAGACCAAGGGTTACTTCCTTATGAAACTTCTGATTTTCCTCTACCAAACTTACTGTCTGTCTGTCTAATAGACTAAGTTCCTTACAGTCTTAACATATAATGGTTTTTATATCCTTAGGGCTGAGGGCCTATACAGATATTTACTGAGTAAATAAAAAATATTTGTAAATACACAACCCTCTTTCCTCTGTCTTGGTGTCTGTATTTTTCTGAAGTAAGAATTTGACCCCATTTGAGACATGAGCCAAAAATTTTTAAGTAATTACTAATTTCCAAGATGCCAGTGGTTCATTTATTAAAATACTAGTGAAGCAATTACAATGGAACCAAATTCTCAAAGTAAGAGAGTCTGAGTCTAGTTGATGAAAATGTCTTCTACTGACTCTGAGGTCACAGTTTATTTTAGACCATAATAGCTTGGAGAGTCTCATGGGACAGCCTAATCCCAACAAATATTGAGAGTCTGGTTATTTCAGTATTAACCTATCAGCAGTATACAGAAAAAAATAATGCGAGATGTTGACAAGTCAGTAATGTGAATCTGATTTTCAAAGTCCATGATCTCCCTAATAACAAGAGTGTTGACATTAGACTCGAAGAGGGAAGAATTCTCGATTTGCAAGCTAAGTTGTGAAACATGGAAATGAGTCATCTTGGCTTACGTTCGTTATTTACAGCAGGAGGTGATGCCAGATTACCTTTCCGGGAGAATGTGCCAGTTCTTTAGATATTTCTGGGCCTACAAATAGACCTTGGCATAACAATTTTGATTTGAATCCATTGTTGGTTTAGTTGCTCCATGAAGCTGATATATTTGGTCATAATCATGGAATCACAGAACTGCAAATAATAAAAATATGTATAGTTGATGTATTTTTTTCCATTTTTAGTCAATAATCATTCTCATTTACCTCTGATTTCCTCCTTCCAGTTTACAATCATCTGTGAGTGCACTACATGAATATTTATAGTGGGTTTTAACTATTCATTTTTTTATGTTTATTCAGTTCAAAAAATTGCATGCCATTTTTTTGTGTCTCACGATGTGGGAAATAAAAGAAAATTTCCTAGTCTTAAGTTCTCAAGTTGCTTATTGCTTTTGAATAAAATACATAACTATACAGGAAGTATTGATTTAGCAGTTTAAAATTTGCTATTTTTTTAATGTAGGGGTCGTTGTAGTTTGTAGATTTACAAATTCGATTATAGAGAGATCTTAAAAAGAGAGAGAGAGAGAGAGATTCTGTCACAGTAAACCTTACCCAGCTCTGTTCTGCCTCTTCCTTGGGCTGCAGAACAGCCTGTCTCTGGGTCTTGGAGAGGCTTCTTTCTTTTCACATTATTTTTCAGACTCGACTCGGAACCCCCCGTGTTCTCTGCCGAAGCAGCACTTTCCTGATGTTCATGTGTGTCTTTCAGTGGGACTCAGTTCTTGTTGCCTTCATTGTTTCCCTTGCCTCCTTTTTTCCTTTCCGTAACATTCATTGTGTGTCCAGCCTGTCCCCAGTTTAATGCTCGGCCCTGAATTGTCTCTAACACTGTCGCTTCCTCTGCCAGCTGACATTCCTGTCGCCTCTCTGTGGCCAGCCTGCCTGCCTGCCTGCCTTTCCCTCCACTTCCCTCCCTCTCTCCCTTCCTCCTCTCTGTCCTCTTTTCATCCATTCTAGCGCCAGCTTCATCCTCGTTTCATATCATTTCCTTCCCCCCCATGCTGTCGCCTCATTACCTTGCGTGTCACTAGCTCCCCACCTCTGCAGCCCCCCTTTGCTATCTCTGCTCTCTGCAACATTGTTAGGTTAACTGTCCTCAAAAGCGTGTTCCTCTTCGCCCAGTATCAGCACCTACTGCTGATGGGATAGTCACTGGGTGTCGGGCACTGCACTCGCCCTTTATGTATGTTACCGTATTAACCGTGACAGCCTTCTGAGTTCAGGATTATGATCTTTATTTTCCTGACGAGGATAAGGGGCTCCAAGTTACTCGACTTGCCCAGGCTCCCGCGGCTGGTGACCACTGACTGGCGCTTACCCAGGTCTCTCTGACTCTGCATACCCATCACAGTGCCACTCTGACTGCTGATAGTTTTTTTTTATGAAACACTTCATGAATCTGCGTGTCGTCCTCGCACAGGGGCCATGCTGATCGTCTCTGTACCGTTCGGTTCTACCATACGTGCCGCTGAAGCGAGCACCCTGACTGCTGATTTTCAAACCCATCCCCTTAACCCGGCTTTCACGGCTCCCGTGGCTTCCAGGCTTTGGCCTCAGCCTGTTGGCAAACTATTTCTTCGCATTGTCTACTAATTATTCTGTTCTTCATTGTTCAGTGTTACTGGGACTCTTGTTCTTTCACGTGAATTTTAGGATTGCTCGTGGTGTCAGTTTCCTCTAAAATAATCCCTTTTGAGTTTATATTGAAATTTTATTAAATTTGTACATTAATTTTGAGGAATTAGACACCTCTGTGATTTTTTAATATTACCATCTAGGAACATGGTATTTCTGCTAAGGCTATTTTATGTACTCTTGTAGTTTCTTTCCAAATATGTTCTTTATATTTTGTTGCCTTCTAGCTCATTACTACGGGTATATCTGAGGGCTACCAATTTTAGTGATTTTACTTTCTGTCTTGGTGAGCTCTTAACAGTGTCTAGTAGGTTTTAATTTGACTATTTGATTTTCTGCTCGATTTTATAGTCAAATAATTTGGTTTCTTTTTTTTCTAAATCCACCCCCAGCCTTTCTTTCCTGCCTTTGTTTCCTTCTCCCACTTCCCCTAGTTTTTACCTGAATTGAATGAGAACAACCAGAATGTAAATACGTAATAATGAAATACTCAGGATAGGTCAGTGAAAATGGGGAGATGAAAACAATGTCCGTATCACTACTTTGATACTATGAAATCTGTAGAGAATCGAGGATTCCAAAGCTGTACGTCCCAGACACTGCGGGGAGCCGTTCCTGTCCTAGTCAGCAGTCCTGTGAACTTGCTGAATTCTTGTAGGATTGCCATTTATGAAAGAAATTTTTAAAAACACAAAATATTTTCTGATAGCCTCTAGCTTATAATAAATTTTCAAAAAAGCTGAGGGCAAAAAGTCCTTCATCATGATACACTGAGAACTGTACAGTTAGGCCCTGCGTTTTGTATAAAATGAGATGCTCACGTGCTTCCCCTTAGAACAGGGAATGTGCCGTGCCTAACGTGCGGTACGTTATCTTTGCCATTGTGTTGTTTTACTTTTTATTATTTAAAATTGTAGTTAAAAAATTTTTAGTATAGTACAGTACACATGTGAGGCACCTGCTTCTGAACAGTAGTAGTCTTCAGGTGTTCAAAAGGTCTTATGTATTTTCATTTTATTTTTCAACTTTTAAAGCTGTTAAGTCAAAGACCATTTCTGAAAAGCACACACCATATAATATATACTCAGCAAATACTGATGATTTACATTTTTTGGCTTTAAACCAATATTGTACTGCCTGACTGTACTTCACTAATATAAGGTAAAATATTATTATGGTTTCAGGTCTTGTTTGTTTTATATGCAGATACCCAGCTTTCTCAACACTGTTTACTGAAGGGATTGTTCTTTCCCCATTGAGTATTCTTTGCTCCCTTGTCAAATATTAGTTGACTATATATGCGTGGGTTTATTTCAGGGCCTCTGTTCTGTTGCATTGGTCTATAGGTCTCTTTTTATGCCAGTACATACTGTTTTGATCACTATAGCTTGTAATATAGTTTGAAATCAGGAAGTGTGATACCTCCAGCTTTGTTCTTCCTCAAGGTTGCTTTCGCTATTCGGGTCTTTTGTGATTCCATAGGAAGGTTAGGATTGTTTGCTCTATTTCTGTGAGAAATGCTGTTGGAATTTTGATAGAGATTGTATTGAATCTACAGATGACTTTGGCTAGCATAGACATTTTAACAGTATTAACTCTTCCAGTCTTTGAACGCAGATCTTTCCATTTATGTCTTCTTCAGTTTCTTTCATCAGTGCCTTACAGTTGTCAGTGTGTAGGTTTTTATCTCCTTGGTTAAGCATATTCCTAAGTATTTTATTGTTCTTGATACTATCGTGTATGGGATTGTTTGTTTCTTTTTCAGATAGTTCGTTGTTAGTATATACAAATGCAGTTCTCTTTTGTATGTTGATTTTGTATCCTCAGACTTCACTGAATTTGAATTCTTTATTAGTTCTAAAAGTGTTCTTTTTAGTTACAGTTTCAAGCTAAAATGCCTATAGAAGATGAATTTGCTCAGTGTGTATGTTAGCAGTAAGAGGAGAGAGGTATCTTGGGCTGTATCTGTCCCCTCCCTCTTCTCGCAGTGTAACTCTGGAAGGATAGTCAGACCAGCGTACCTAGAACAGCGGCTCTAGATAGCATGTGACCAGGAAATACTGTGACAGCTACGGTTAATATTTCTTGTGAGTGAATCACAGTATCTCCTCCTGGAAAAATGACTGCTTTTGTGTTGCTGTTGTGAGGTTAGTAAAAGAATGACAGTGATTACTCCAAGCAGATCTTTAAATATTTTTGTCATATATAAGGAAAGTCACTTTATGATCGAGTCCTTTCCCTGTGTAAACACATACTAGGAAGGCAGTGTGAGAAGTAGTAAATGGACAGTTGTACCTATAGAACATGTCACATTCATTCTGTTTCCTTTGAATGCAGTTGTGTAAGACGTTCTTCACAACCATGGTTGTTGACCTGGATGTTTAGATATTTTTACCTGAGAGGCACAGATGGTGTTGCCTTCTTCCTCTGTAAGAACATTCTAAATACTAAGTATTCTTCTAAAAGGACATTTTTCTGGCTGTTTTAACTGGAGTTAAAGACTTTATTTGGATAATTTATCAAATGCTGTCATGTGTTTCTCTCATGTTACAGTTAAAGTGTCACTATCCTTAACCACAGTAATTTTTATAATTTTTGCTGTTGTCTGATTCTGCAACGTATTCATAGAAAATCATACAAGAAGTTCATATCCCTAGCATTATAAGCACATACTTATTTTCTTCCAGCTTTTTCCTAAGCTATTCTCTTTCAGAACCACTTTTCTATTGTAGAAAAAGTAAAGGGAATGATTTTCAGATGCTAAAAGTATGTTAAAAGTTATCTTGGAATATGTTGGATATGATTTAGCAATCTGCTTTGTTCATTCACTACTATATAGTCCATGAATTTCTATTCAGAAAAGTTTATCCTGTTATATATATTGGGAACCTTTAGTCTTGGGAAAAAGGACTCTTAAAATCTTACTTGCGTCATGGTTGAGAGGAGTGGTTCTCAGAGTGTGGCCTGGGAGTCTCTGGAGGTCTCTGAGGTAAAAATATTGCCATAATAACTCTAAGATTATTTACCTCTCTTACTCATTTTCTCATGAATGTACAGTGAACTTTTCCAGCGGCTTCTCGGTGTGTAACGCTGCAGCGGCCTGTACTGAAGGCAGCTGTGAGGCTCCAGCAGTTCCTCTGTTAAACAGCATTGAGGAGATTGGTGGGGTGCTGGGGGGGGATGCCTTCTCATTAAATTATTTTTTGTTTTGGAGAATAGTTATTTTTCATAAATATATTTGTGTTAACATACAGTTAATTTATTTGCTACCTTTTAAATGATTAATAGTTTAATATTTGTTTTAAATCATAAAATAGGACATTTTGATAGCTACAACCTCTAAATAAAACCTTTTTAGAGCCCTTGGTAATTTCTCAGCGTGTTAAGGGGTCCTGATAACTGAAAAAATTAAGAATCACTACTTTACAAAAAGACTGATGGGAAAAATCTAGGCCATTCCTTACATCCTTGTACTTCAGGTCTCTTTTTAGAATATTACCCTTTCTTTGTGTTTTTTACAGATCAAGGGACTTAGAGTTCTATTTCTGTCCCAGGTTCTTTTCTGGAACTAAGAGGCTTGTCAGTCTTCCAAAAATAACAATTCTTTGTTTTTCCCTTTTTAGATTTGATGGTAGAGTGGTAGCAAAGCTTCCTTTCACCCCCCTTTCCTATATCCAAGGCCTGTCTCATCGAAATCTGCTGGGGGATGACACCACCGACTGTTCCTTCATCTTCCTGTATATTCTCTGTACCATGTCAATTCGGCAGGTGAGTGACCATACCCACTACTTAATACGCCTCCCTCGATGCTCTCACAGCCTGAATCAGCTCTTCCTCCTGCAGTACTGGAAGTGTCTACCTGTTGCTGCCCAGATCTTTCAGCCGCTTGTTTTAGAACTCCAGAGTATCGTCTCACACTCTCTTAAATGTGTAGGTCGATGACTGATCCTTTGGGACAGGAAATAGCTGTGAAACCAAACGTGGTTTCCCCATCCTATTCTCAGCCCTCAGGTTCCCTGCAGCTGTCTCAAGGCACAGAAGTAATCGGTGGGTTTGCCCTTCTCAGGATCATTTATTCTTTTTACCAGTGTCTTTTGGTACTTCGGAACACAGGTAAACATAATAATAAATAAAATATTTCTGATTTTAAGTTACTCACAGTTGAGATACAGTCTGGGTTATGGAATTTACACTCAGCCACCGTGATGATCAGACACTTAGAGTGAAAAAGAGTGACAGCTAAGAGAGAGTGTGGAGGACTGGGGGCCCAGAAGAGAGACATCATCATAGGATTAGTTGGGGGAGATCCGGGCAGGAAGGTGGAGAGAATGAGGTGGCTTTCAAGGCAGGACTTGGAAAAATGAGGGACTAATTAGAGTTTCTGGCCTGAGAACTCTCCCCGTCTCAGGGCACCACTCGGTCTTGAACGTGCTGCCGTTCCACTGGGAAAGCTCATGCGACGTAAATATGCACATGATCCTTTAATGTTTATTCCATAAGCGATTCTTTTGGACTTGCCTTTCCTCTTCTGAATACTGTGTATGGCAGCAGATTTTTTGGTTGGCTTGGCACATGAGAATCAGTAGGAAATGGAATTACATAGTTTGAAGCTCACAAAGATCTTCATGGTCTTACTCCTGAATACTCTGTCCACGTCGTCTCTCATCCATCACTTCCAGCCCTTCTGACTTGCCTGACGGGTTCTGTGTGTTACTCACCCAGACTCACACTTGCTGAATGCTCCTCCTCATCTGTGTTTGGATGCATCCCATCTGCTCCTTGCATATTAAGTGCAACTATGTTTCAAGGCTTCATAGAGTTATTTTCTGACACTGAATTGCTTTCTGAAGGATAGATGTGAAAGGAGCATGCCGGATGCAGAAATAGCAGAAGACTGTACTGTAGGCTAGTGAAATAGCATTATGTTCTAAACTATTACAGGGATGAGAGGTGTGGAAAAGGGGAGGCAACGCTGAGAAACACCTAGAGGTGATCCGGGAGGCCTTGGGAATTGATAGTGTGAGGGGGAAAGGAGAAACTGAGGCGACTTCTGGGTTATGGCTTTGGTGACCACGTGGAGACAGTTCCCCCGAGAGGGTGCAAACAGGAAAGGAGACGAGGTTGGTGAGAAACTGTGCTGTTTAAGGTATTTGTGGAGCAGCTCAGTGGGTGTCCACTAGGGAGTCGTATTTGACCTCTAGAATATTGCTCTTAAATTTGATTATTTAAATCTGAACTTTTAAAATTACAGCTTTGATTGAAATGTTAACTAAAACAGTGATTTGTAGCAGAATGTATATGTTCTGCTTTAAGCAACAAATAGTTCTACTTTGGTTGCAGACGTTACTATGTCATCTGTGGTAGCTCACGGTAGTCATTTTAGGGGCACCATTCCCACTGCTCCCTGGATGCTGGCACCTAATTCACCTTGTGAAACTCAAGTTTTTAAACGAAATAGGTGTTTAGAGTGATCACTGAGGAAGTTCAGCTCATGCTGGTCTTTAAACCCCTTCTGGCTATGTCTGATCGTCTGGTGAGGTGTACGTCTGCAGTTAATTTTATCAGGAATGAAACTCTGATTTACTATGGTGGTTAGCAAACTTTTTCTGTAAAGGCCTAGATAGTAAATATTTTTGCATTTGCTTTTCAGGCCATACAGTCTTTGTTGCTCAACTCTGCCATTATAGTATGAAAACAGTTGTAGACAACATGTAAATTAATGAGTGTGGCTGTGCTCCATCAAAACTTTATTTACAAGAACAGGCAGCACGGGTCAGCGGTAGACTGCTAATCCCTTAGTCGGCTAAGGTTCGGGCGGAGACTGTCACATCTATTCTGTCATTATAGTATGAAAGCAGCTATAGACAGTATGTAAATGATGAGTGTAACTGTGTTCCACTAAAACTTTATTTATAAAGGCAGCTAGTAGACCAGCCATGGCATGCTAACTCCTGAAAGCTGGAGTGTACAATATGCGCCATAAAGTTAAAATTGTAACATCTATCAACCCTAGGCTGGTACAGTTTAATGAAATAATTGCTCATTGAATACAAAAAAAGAGAGGGAAAGTCACACTATAGTCTCAGTTTTCATGAAAGTGAAATGGGGTTTAGTGTACAACCTCACCATGTTATGACGATCACATGACAGCAATACAGAATGTGTGCAGTTCTTAAGGTGACACTTAAAAGAAAAAAATCAGTGCCCCTCCCCCCCACTTGGGGTATTTTTGAAATTAATATTTGTTTCCTAGCACAAGATAGGACAAATTTTCTTTTGACAGATTGAAACATGGTGCTGTCATAGTAACTGAAAATAAATCTAAATACCTTTTCTCATTTTTTTCCTCCTTTTGTTTACTCCCTTAATGCTTAGTGATTAATGATTAGCTGTCCTGACCTTCACGTCACAGCAGTTCCCTTTGTGTGAATTTGTAGCAGCGGAAATGGTAGGTCTGCCGGCTTCCCTCTGAGGTGTTAAGTTAGTCAAGGGTAGTGATGGAATTCAGGAATAGAAGGACATTTCCTTAACTTCTAAAATTAAGGTATTTGCTTTTTTTTTCTTGTAGAGTCTGTAGGGGATTGTGTACATGATGATCTCCTCTATATAAAGTGCTCTAAAGCAGTAAAAACTCAACTAAACTTACTTAGTAAACACCTGTGGGAAAACTGCTTATAAAGTTATGTGACTGTAAAAGCTATGAGCAGATTTTTGCTTTGAAATCAAAAGGGATTAGTGGTTCTGAGGAAGAGTGGAAGAAAGTGTCTTTTTTTTCTTTTTTTCACCCACATCTTAATATATAATGATGTATATATGACTGTAATCTGAAACTTGTCATGAGAATTTGCCTCTGCCTCCTTCAACAGGTATGTATGCTCAGGACAGT
The DNA here is from genome assembly GCF_030020395.1 of Manis pentadactyla. Lineage (NCBI taxonomy): Eukaryota > Metazoa > Chordata > Mammalia > Pholidota > Manidae > Manis > Manis pentadactyla. The sequence continues at coordinate 3,614,313 of NC_080037.1, forward strand.
GATAAAAATGCATAAATTCTCTTTTTCTTCATACTTCTGGTTTTGATGGGGCAAAGACTTTTGATACACTGTGTTGTGTGTATAAAGACAGGTTGTAATTTTGTCATGTTGATACATCTTAAAGTCATCAAAATGATGAAAGGGCCAGATGTCTGCCATCCCCTTATCGTTAATTTATCTCACTTTATTAAAGGTTTAAGTCATAATTCATTAATGTCAGTATAGGTCATCTACAAGCAGAGTATTTGCACTGTAGTAACTTCACATCAGTTAGGGGTGCACATGTTTCAGAAAATGATTGCTAACTACTAATTGAGAAGAATAGATTACTGAGGCATCATCCTAATCTGATCCCTTTGTGAATTGTTTGACCATATGCGTTCAAAGTTTTATTTAGAATATTCCCTGTCATTGCTGAAGATAGACTGAAGCTTTTATACTATGCTAGGAATTTTCTGAAGCTGAAAATACAGGGTAAAAACCAATGACTGGTCTTTATCCTTGTAGAACTCTATGTGGGAAGACTGACCCCTAAGACATAGTAAGGTGTGTGATTGATACCGTTTCTGTGTGTGTGTGTGCATGTGCAAAATGGTGTAGGAAGGAAAAAACGTGCAGTAAAAGCAATGGCTTCAGAGACCAATTCTATGAAACCAAGGTTTTATATAAAAGGGCCATTGTGGCTGTATCTTTAAGGATGTGTAGAGGTTTTCCAGTCTCATCAGTGTTCTTGACATTGGAAGCAGTATAAGTAAAAGCATGGAGACTTCCAAGTGTGTGGTGAATATAGGGCCCAGTGCATCCAGAGCTGCTGTTGATGGGATGTAATGGGATAGGAAGCGCGCCCCTGCTCAGTGTCTGCTCCTCACAGTACAGCGTAGAGTGGTTTCTTCTTTCTTTACCTTTCTTTTCTTTTTTCTTTTTCTCTTTCTTCCTTTGTGTTTCTTACAGTGCAACTCTGCTGGTGGCATGTTCTCTTAATCTTCATTTATCTGAAAATGTTTTTCTTTTATCTTTACTCTTGAAGCATATTTCCTGGGTGTAGAATTCTGGGTTGACTGTTTTGTTTTAATCCTTTCAGTATTTCTAAATGCCTTTTTTTCCCATTATATTCTGGCCTTCAATGTCTCTGATGAGAAGTCCTTCATATCTTCATATCCCTGTAGGATATGTGTCACTTTCTTCTGGCTGCTTTCAGATTTCCTCTTTAAGTTTGGTGTTTAGCAGTTTAACTGTGATGTGCCTGGGATATTTAAAGCAATTTAATCATACTAGAGTTTATGGTTTTCAGTAAGTCTGGGAAAACTTCAGCCATTATTTCTTCTTCATTTTCTGCCCCATTCTTCCCTCCTTCTGTGATTCCAGTTACTTTATGTTCATCCTTTTGAACTATCCAACAGGACACTCACTGAGTTCTGTTGTTTTTTTTTTATCTTTTTCTCTCTGTTCTTTAGATAATTTTTATTAATCTATCTTCAAATTCACTGAGCCCTCTGTTATTTCTAATCTGAGTTAGATTTAAGCCCATCCAATTACTCTTAAACTTTGATGTAATATTTTTTAGTTTCAGAATCTCTGCTTGGTTCTTTTTTTCCCCTGTTGAGATTTCCTATTTGTTCATTTATTACGAACATACTTTCCTTTGTGCTTAAGCATTGCTATTTAGCTGCTTCCAAAACTTTGTCTACTAATTCCAGCATTTGGATCATCTCAAGGTTGGACTCTAACTGTTGCCCGCTTTCTTAACTGTGGGTCGTATTTCTTGTTTCTTGATATGACTGATAATTTTGGATTGAAGCTTAGACATTGTGAATGTTAGGTTGTAGAGACTCAATTCTATTCCATGGAAGAGTGTTGAATGTTTTGGTTAAGCAGTTATTTAATATTGCATTCCAAAACTAATTTCTGTCTCCTTTGTGTTAGGCAGCATCTGAAACTATTATTTTAGTCTTAGCTGGGCTGCTTGAAAGCTTTCTCACACACGTGCATAGTTTAAGAGTCAGCCACAGATTTGGGCTTAAACATGGTTAGAACACCCCCTGTTAGCTCCCTGTTTTCCAGGATTCTTTCTCTTGATTCTAAGATGCTGTGGCTGCCCTAATCCCTGTCCTTTGGTTCTTCAAGCCAGTGAGATTACCGTGTCATTCTGAGTCTTAGACAGCTGACACAGTGCCAACTGGGTCTTACCGTTCACTATGAAATTTAAAAATAAAAAAAAAAGCTTGCCTTTCTGCATTAAACTAAAATTCAGAATGTTCTCCTTGACTGATCCTCAAATACACGACTAGCCAAGCTACCTGGGGATGTTTTCATTGGAAAGATGTTTGAGAGAGAGACAGGGATCAGGATGGTCACTTGGTCCTTTGAGCAGCACCTGTCTGCCCCCAAAGACCTCCTTACGAAAGAGGCCTTTAGAAGATCTAGGATATGTATCCACTCAGCATTACAAAGGAGGTGCCATTACCCTAGTGCAGATGCCAGGGGCTCATCCTGCTTTCAGAGTTTTGATTTCCCCTTTGCAAGATGTGTGTTGAAATCAGCAGTGTCATTTATCTCAACATAGACATATTCTGGGATGCTGGAGTCACAGCCACAGTGGACTGGCTGCCTGAAGGCGCTTGGGGGAGAAGCTTGAAGGGCCCAGCAGAGGACCTTGGGTTCCAAACCGTATTTATTAGTTTCTGTATTGTGGTTTTACAAGAGATTTTGCTTAAAGAAAGGATTCTGTGGCTTAAGGCGTTGAAAATGATTGATCTAGTCAGTCCCCTTCTTTTAAGTGTCGGAACATTTAGATTGGTGACCTGAAAAGTGATTGCCTGTTGTTTCTTTGTCTAGTTTGCCAGTACTGAGACTCAAGTCTTCTGACTACTAACCCAGTAATATTTCAGCTACCCCAGTGTCATACTGTCGTTTTTTTCCAAGAAATATCTAATTTCTATGTCATTCTCCCAAACAGCCTATTAAGATATGATATGAAAACTCTGGGACTGTTGGATGGGGCGATTTGAGGTGATAGGATTTTACACACAGCTTTATGGATATACTAAAGATTATGTTAATGGGAACTTGATGAGAAATTGTAATGAACTGGAAGTGAAGGATGATGCACCAAATGCCATGGTGTATTTCTTCCCTACATATATGTATAACAGTAACAATATTATACCCAGCGGTAATAGTAGTATAACTTCATTTGGGTTTGGGTACCTGGACCCCATTCCAGTGTGTTTAAATATGTGGGAGGGGGTCTTTCCACACATACTTATGCCAAGCAATTCTTGAACACCAGCATGGTGTTGGAGGACTCAACTCAATCCTGATGCTATCTGCCCGGACACAGCAGCAGGTTCCCAGGTTGAGGGCTCTGTCCTGCAGGACTGCCCTCCACCCCCCACTCCAGACTCCGGTCACAAGCCCCGGGCAGTTTCCTGTGCTTCTGACCTACCGGCTGCACATGGGAGGTTCCCACAACCTCCCCATTTGGTTTGATTAATTTGCTGGAGCGGCTCACAGAACTCAGGAACACACTTAATATTTACCATAAAGGATACAGGTTAACAGCCAGGTGAAGAGAGACACAGGGCACGGTCCCAGGTAAAGGAGCTTCTGTCCTTGTGGAGCCTGGGGCCTGGCTCTGTGGCACAGGAGGCGTTCTGGCTCCCCAGACATAGAAGCTCTCCCCAACCAAGAAGCAGGATCCAACCGAGCACCGCCCGCAAAGGCAGAGAGAGCAGAGCTCTTCTCTGGGGTGTTTTGTGAGGGCTTCATTGCAGAGTCATGATTGACTAAATGATTGGCCATTGGCTGATCCAACCTCCCTCCAGCTCCTGCCCTTGGGTCGGGGTTCAGGTCTCTCATTAACATGACAAAACACCCATTTTACCTTTAAGACTCTTCAGTGTTTTCAGAAACTGTGGATGAAAACCAAATATACCTGGGAAATACATATTTGGTCATTAGAATGACCAAAGTGTCTCTTATAAGTCATTGCATCACAGATGGTTACCAGAGAATAACAAAGAGTGAACTGAGTCTTGCCATGGCTGACTTGTTTTAGATAAATGTCTAAGAAGTAAAATTTAGCAGAATGTATTTATTGCCAGTGACCTGGATCTTCCCAAAATAATCCAGTTAGCAACCAACAACTTCCTTTTCTTGATCACCGGTTCTTACCCTTTGCAAAGAGGAAGGAACGCAAATCCTGTAGTGGTATTTTGCCAATGGGTTTCCTGCCAATGGAAGGCATGATTACAGGAAAATGTTTTTCCTTTGTTTTTCCCTTCTGACATACACGTTTCACTCGCTACCCTATTACACAGGACTGGACAGAAATTCAAAATAATTGTCTTATATTTTTCCAAAACCTTACCACATCTTATTGTATTTTGCATTTGTGTTAAGTGTTCTTCCATATCTTAATAATATGTTAAAACTCCTGTCTTTTAGAAAAATGCATGTTTCTAAACTAGGTCTTGCTGATCAAGGGAGCCTGAAAAATTGGAGAACTGAGAGACTGTAAAAAAGCAGTAAGATCAAGTTTAATGGATGAGACTGTGGAAAGATAGAGGAGATGATACGTACAGAAGGAGCTGCTCCGCAGTGTGATGCTCAGAGAGTGTTTATCGAAGTGCACCCTGACGGCGGGCTCTCCTTGTCCTCACAGGCTTGTAAGGATAATAGTGAGCCTGCTTCACTGAGTTGTTAGGATTAAGTGAGAACATAATTGAAGTGTTTAGGACAATGTCTAGCACTTTGATAACACCCAGAAAAATACTTGTTTTTGTCTTGAATTACCTGGTTTAGCAATAGTTCAAAAAGTTGGAAGCAAGGAATAAGAAAAGGGCATTGTAATTCCAGGGGGGAAATCCTGGGGCAAAATACCTCTAAAACCAAAAACAGTAAAAGGGAGAAAAAAGTTAAGAAATCCTTTTATTTCTTACAAGCAGTTGTCCCGTCTCTCTCTAGACCAGGCTGCAGCAGAAGAGAGCTCCACCCAACCTCTCCAGCCCAGATAAACCCTCCGTCCAGATAAACCCTGCATGCCCTTGTAATCACCCTTTGATACATAAATTGACTAATGCTCTCCACCCCTTGGAAACATCTATTGATATGCAGATACACTAAAGGTAGGCGTATCTGGAAGTATTGCCATTTTACCCACAGGTATACAATTATTATTAACACAACTTTTATTTTCCTATATATTCTTACAACCTTCATATGCATTTTTTATAGACTATTTTTAAAAGCGATTTAGGTTCACAGCAAAGTTGAATGGAAGGTAGAGATTTCCCATATCACCCTGCACCACACATACACAGCCTCCTCCACTGTCAATACCCTGTACCAAAGCAGTACATTTGTTAAAATCAGCAAACCTACAGTGACACTTCATTATGACCTAAAGTCCATAATTTACATTAGGATTCACTCTTGGTTTTGTACATTCTTTGGGTACAAAATATGACATACGTCTTTGCTATAGTACGGAGTTCCCATAACTGAAATTTTTTATGTCAGCCCTGCTACAAGATTTTTTTATTCCTAAAATAAAGATCTCATAGATGCGATTTATTAAAGGAAAACTGTGCCTGCATCTCAGTTCCCATCTTGCTTTGTAGCCTCTCTGCCTCAGCTTTCTCATCTCAGAAGCAAGGATAACTAAGGATTGATATCTAGTTCTTAGAAGTATCTGTAAACTTTAAAGTGCATAGGTGTGTAGGGTGTTATCACTGCTGTAGAGAGAATAGTGACCTTTAGTCTCTTACTTACGTCCTTGGCATCTTAAGACCATCAGTTAGTTCCTACATGTTTCAGAGGAAGAGAGTTCACAGACAGGAAACAGGGAATCTTTTATCTAAGAAAAACTGTCATAAGACTGTTAATTGTGAGACTATAGGAATTTAAACAGATTTTTAGAATTTCACTAAAGGATAAAATTGCATACAGTCAATAAGTACTTACCTACCAATAATTATCTTAAGTGTAAATGGACTGAATGCTCCAACCAAAAGCCATAGGGCGACTGGATGGATTAAAAGCTAGGATCCATCTGTATGCTGCCTGCAGGAGACTCGCTCCAGACCTAAAAACAGACAGACAGAAACTAAAGGGATGGAAAAAGATACTCCATGCAAATGGAAAGATTACTGATTAAGAGAAATAGGGAATTAGTGAATTGTATCACTTGGTCGTCTTACTGCTTTGTGCAGTGGATTTTTAGAGGCAGGCATGCAGGGGCTGGTTTTATTGAAAATCTGGGACTAGGGAGAAGTAGCCTGACCTCCTAGTGACTGATTTTTCATCCTGTTTTCAGATTTCCTTTTAAAATAAAGCATGAGCTATAGTATTGTGAGTGAGTGGGTAAATAGATAAAGTATTGTATGGTAAATATAAATGAGTCCTGAAAGTGGTGTCTTCCTATCTAAATATTCTGTTGTATTCTGACAGTGTGTTACCTCATAAATATGAACACTGACACCCGTAACAGTATCAAATTAATGGGGGGGGTTTGGGGGAGGGACACGTGTACTTCACAGAAGCCCACATGGGGGTCTTCTCCTAGTGCCTGTGTACAGCAGGCCCCCAGTCCCTACTGAGTGAATGAACGCAGACATGCTGACCTGCCTACCTCGGCATCAAGTTTGCTCTGAAGACCAAAACTTTAACTTAGGAGGTACTATGTAAGAGAACCCACTGGATGAAGAATGAAAACAAATGCGTTTTAATTCTAACTCTGCTCTTTAACTTTGTGTGTACAAGCCATCTTACTTTTCCAAGCTTTAATTAGAATTCCTCAAATACAAAGTGAAAGGCTTGAGTAAGAATAATTAGATGATGCTTAAATGCTGTACAAGATATTAACTGACCTTTACTTACCCTCCACATTCAGAAGCTGTCTCCCTTCCCTCTTTAAAGCACACCGATTAACCCCCACGTTACCCTGTCCACTCATGATTGCTCCTTAGTTCTCCTATACCTGTGGCTCCCACCAGTTGAGGCATTGCCTTCCAAGAGCCAATTGTCTTTATTCCAAAACTTCATGATGGTGTTACTTGCTGTTGTATTTACATAATTTGATTTACTGCCATGTTAACTGATGAAATATAACTGAGACAATTGAAAAAGATAAAGGGAGGTGCTAAACATCCTGGCAGATTCTGGACTCAGAATGCTTTCTAAGTTCCATCATCCTTTTAAGAAATTAGAACTGAGTATTTCAGTTTCAGCTTCAGATTGTGCAGTAATGACTAAAGCCAGCCAGAAGACCCATACTCGAACAGAAGGCCCTGCTACAAGACATAGCTACTGAGTGCACTACTTCCAGGCTTTGTGTTAAAATAAAACATAACCTCTTATTATGATTCTCCTCTTGAAAAAGATCAGCTTCTTTGGTTAGTAGACCAAGGTCTCATCAGGTAAGAGGGCTTTTCCTAGGATCTGTATCCCATAATGTCATGATGTTGTGGGCCTTTAAAGAATACAGTAGCAAAAATCTGATTTCAGGTCATAAACTAATCCTTTTATGCAGGAATTATGCTCCCTGACATCAGGCTCTACTATAAAGCGACAGTAATCAAAACAATTTGGTACTGGCACAAGAACTGACCCATAGATCAGTGGAATAGAATAGAGAGCCCAGATATAAACCCATGCATGTTATGATCAATTAATATACAATAAAGGAGTCATGAATATACAATGGGGAAAAGACAGCCTTTTCAACAACTGGTGTTGGGAAAACTGGACAGCTACATGTAAGAGAATGAAACTGGATTATTGTCTAACTCCTTACATAAAAGTAAACTTGAAGTGGATCAAAGACCTGAATGTAAGTCATGAAACCATAAAACTCTTACAAGGAAGCATAGGCAAAAGTCTCTTGAATATAAGTATAAGCAACTATTTCCTCGACACATCTCCTCCAGAAAGGGAAACAAAATAAAAAGTGAACAAGTGGGACAGTATCAAACTAAAAAGCTTGTGTACAGCAAAGGACACCATCAGCAGAACAAAAGGGCATCCTACAGTATGGGAGAATATATTCATAAATGACTCATCTGGTAAGGAGTTAACATCCAAAATATATAAAGAACTCATACGTCTCAACACCCAAAAAACAAATAATCCGATTAAAAAGGGGGCATAGGATCTGAACAGACACACTTCTCCAAAGAAGAAATCCAAATGACCAACAGGCACATGAGAAGATGCTCCACATCACTAATCATCAGGGAAATGCAAATTAAAACCACAGTGAGATATCACACAGCAGTTAGGATGACCAACATCCAAAAGACAAGAAACAAACGCTGGTGAGGATGTGGAAAGGGGAACCCTCCTACCCTGCTGGTGGGAATGTAAATTGGTGCAAACATGTGGAAAGCAATATGGAGGTTCTGCAGAAAAACTAAAAATAGAAATACCATTTGACCCAGGAATTCCACTCCCAGGAATTTACCTGAAGAAAACAAGGTCCCTGATTCAAAAACACATATATACCCCTATATTTATCATCGCAGTTTGCAATAGCCAAGATATGGAAGCAACATAAGTGTTCCATTAGTAGATGAATGGATTAAGATGTACATGTATGCAATGGAATATTATTCAGCCATGAAAAGAAAAATCCTCCCATTTGCAACAACATGGATGGGTCTAGAGGGTTTGTGCTCAGTGAAATAAGCCAGGTGGAGAAACACAAATACCAAATGATTTCACTTATTTGTGGAATATAAAAACAAAGCAAAACAGAAGGAACAATTTAGCAGTAGACTCATATAGACACTGAGCAGTGACTGGTGGTTACCATGGGGGAGGAGTTAGGGAGGAGAGAGGGAGGGGGAAGGGGATAAAGGGGCACAGTAATTCACAGTCACAATAAAAGTTGGCCAAGGGGAAGGTAGCACAGCACAGAGAAAACAGTTAATAATTCTGTACCATCCTATGTTGATAGATAGTAATCGCACTAGAGGGGGTGAGGATTTAATATGGGCAGCTGTTGAACCACTGTGTTGCATGTTTTAAACCAACATAAGATTGTATATCAATGATACTTTAACTAAAAAGCAAATAAATAAACTAATCCTTTTAGTTTGTCTGGCTTCTGTTTGAGATCTATATAAAACAGTCTTCCCTGTATCTCATATTAAAACCCAATTCTTACTCTGTTTCCTTCACAGAACATCCAGAAGATTCTTGGCCTTGCCCCATCACGAGCTGCCACCAAGCAGGCAGGTGGCTTTCTTGGCCCTCCACCTCCATCTGGAAAGTTCTCTTGAATCCAAAAGAACCCTCAGATTCCTGTCATTCTTTTTAGACTTTCAGATCAGACTGGCACCTGTTTTATAGCAAGAGCTGTGGGTGGCCTTACACATGGGCCACTTCCTCGTTTTGAGTTATTTTTACACTTTTTGGATATGATTTGAATGAGAATGGCACCCAACAAACATGATTGTACTTTCAGTCACCCATTAATTTTTTTTAATATGTGTGTTGATTAGGTAAGTTCAGTTGAAATGTATAATGAGAAACAAATAGCACCTTTCTTGTTTTTATTCCATGAGTATTTCCTGTGTGACTGACCCCCAAGTCTGTGCTGTGCGCCTTGTATCCTGGACGTGGCTCTTAGGAGCATTTAGAGATCTGGAAGAAAAATTTAGTTTGTGTGACTCCCAATTGGAATTACTTGTTTTTTTCAAGCCAGATGTACTACCTGAGATTAATAAAGAGGCCAAAATTTTAGCTATTTCATCTACAAGGAGAGAAGTTTTGTTTTGCTATATTTCTAGATACGTGATATTGGTAATCTGAACTAAAGAGTAAACATTGGTCAGGAGGGGCTAAAATGAAAGTTTTTATTGTAGAGTTTTCTCATAGTTGCTTCATATGCTCAGAATACAGAGTTGTCCTAATACAGGACTAGGAAAGCACGAGAGGAAAGGGAAGTAGGAGCTCATGGGAAATAAGAAACGAGGGTCTCGAGCAGCCCCTTTGCGCCCGGTGCGGCCTGCGGATTCCTGCGCAAGCGCCGTCCTCCTCCCTGGCAGCTTGGAGTTCTCGGCGATGGCCTCGGGACCCTCCTTTCAGTCTCCCTGGCCCGGGGTTCCTGCCACGCGCCTCTGTGAAGGAGGAGAGGCTGCTTCCACCATGGTCTCCCTCGCCCTGCGGTCCGCGACGCGAAGTGCTGTGTGGAGGGACAGCGCTGGTAATGAGTGCGTACATCTATCCAGAGTCTGCTGAGATGCATGTATTTGCCAGTGAGAAAAGACACATTATTTGCAAAGTACCAACGGATAAACCGACAGCAGACTTCTCAACAGCAGCAAGTTCGGAAGACGGTGGGGGAATATCTTCCAAGCTGAGGAAAATCATTACCAACCTAGGATTTCTTGCACAGCTAGTCCATAAGTTAAGGGGCAAAACTGGGACAGTATTTTCAGAGCTACGAAATCCATACATTTCATGGATATATTTCAACGACAAAAATACCGGGAAGAAAGGTGTATGATAAAAGAATTGTTGATACAGAAATTGATAAGATACACAGATAAATTTGAGTGTTTTGTGGATTATCTAGTTTAAGGATTATTTCAAGAGAACCCCATGAGGTAATTTCTGTTCTTACCCTCATTTAACAGAAGAAGAAACGGGCAAGAGGGGCAGTTGATTCGTTCAGTCTCGCTCAGCTGCTGAGTGGCAGCCTGAGTCCAGGCGCTCCGGGCTTTGTTGGCTGGGAGCCTCCGCGCAGGCGCGATGTGAGCCCTCCCCGCGCCACCCCTCCCCCCCCTCCGCAGCTGGAGAGCGTGGGCTCCGCAGTGGGGGACTCGTCCCGTGCTCCTCTTTCCTCAGAGCCGTTGGAGGTGGGAACGTACCAAGCAGACAGAAACGGAAGAGAAATCTATTTCAGAGTGACTTTTATCAGAAAGGATGCCTGCTAATAGATGCTGATGATTTCTAATGGTCATTTCTTCATGTCATCGGCTATGCTAGGCAAAATAATAAGAGACTATGAAGAAAATGACATAACAATGGTGACAAAAATGAAAAGGTGCCACACTCCAGATGCCGCCCGTTGCCTTTGCAAAGTGAGGCGTGGAGCCCATCCTGACCGGTTTGAAGCTAGTGCTTTCTAATCAGATTTCTTATGGGCCAGATTGTCATAAAGTGTTTTCCTGTGGAATACGTATTCTGTACATACCCCTTTACTCATCCTCGACCGTTACTGACTTACGGCCAGTCCTACGTCTACGCCTGCCTGCTCCCACTCCTCTATTTGAAGCAGAACCTAGGCATCATGTCTTTCATTCATAAATATTTCAGGGCTTTTAGATAAAATCCCACTGCCATTCACACCTAAAAAATGAGTAATTCCTTGATAAATTGTCTATAGATGTCAAGATTTTTTACATTTTTTTAAAAACAGGATCCAAACAATAACGATATTGTGATTGATTGACAGGCCTTGTCAATCTCTAATCTCTTGTTTTGGTTACAAACCAGAGTGCCTCAGAATCACCTAGAAGGCTTATTACTAAAACGCTGCCGGCTGGCTCAGGTGGAGTCTGAGGGCACTCACCCTCCTGACTATCTGCACTCTGATATTACACTTCGTTTTTCAAAAAAGAGGTCACAACCCACTAATTTTGCTGCCCCCTAATGGGTAGTGCCAGGTAGGTTGGAGGGGGATGGGGGCTATCTAGACAGATACTCTTTGGAACTTGAATTAGAAAATCTAGCTGAAGTCAAATTTGGGTCAATAGAAAATACTGCTCAAATTAGACCTTGATGTTAGAAAATAAGAATTAAAAAATAAGCTCAAATTTAGCTTAGATCTAGAATTTTTATTATAGTATGTTAATCGATGGGTAATTCAGTTTTAAAACTGGAGGACCACCAGTTGGCTAGGAAGGCATTAGCCAGGAGTGTGACTTCTTAGATGTGCTGGAATGATACTTTTTGGAAGACCAGAAAGCACCGAGAACCTGACATTAGTACCAGAATAAAACTGCAAACATTCATTCACCCTCCCACCAACCCCATACAGAGCACTGCTTTGTGCAAGACCCGATGCCTGGGGCGTGTGGACCCAAAGGTGAGGTGAGTAGGATTCTATGCTCAAAAATCTGACATCTAGTCTACTCGGAGCATCAGTTTCCTTATCTAGCAAAGGAGGGTGATAGTTCCTGCAGTGATCTGCATAGTCATAAAATTGTTATAAGTGAGAATACTGTATATAAAGATACTTGGTAAGGAGACATTCCAAAAAAACAGTTGAACAGTAAAATGTTCAGTTGTTTTGTTTCTACATATACTAAGCAATCACTTAAAAAATTGTTTTTCTTTTTTCCCTTTTACTCAACAGTTACAGTCACTAGGTTGTAACTAGATTATTTTTCTTAAGTTCATTTGTCTGAAAGCTTTAGCTGTATCTAGTAAAATCTTGCTGATGAAGTGCTAGACTTACACATGCACAGATCTAATTTCCTTCCAGTCCTGGTTGTGCCCAAAGTCCACTGGGTAATTTAATTAGAAATCTCTTCCAATAAAAAATAAATAGTAAACCTATTTCCTGCTTATCTCAGTAGATAGGATTTATTGATGCACAATGAAGATCAAAACACCCAGAAGATACCAAAATAATATGAAATACTATTATGTCTGCTCAAAAAATTATATAACTTCAGACATGAAGGTCATAATCTCTGTAACTTTGATAGGACTCAAACCTTAGAGGTTCTAACATCAGTATCACCTCCCCATCCTGATTCTTAGACATGTCAGAGCAACTCAGCACCAGGTGAGGTGCAGGGATTGATAATACGTATCCTCCAGAAGAAGGATGAGCAGCAAGAATGGTTATGGTGTGCACTGCAATAGAGGCGATTGCAGAGAGAAACCATTTGTTCTTCTGGGGAGAAACCCTTGTCTTGAAGGAGCCGAGAGTATTGATGGCTCAGCATCTGAGCAAATCAACGTATGGTAAGTAGAGACGGACACAGTATGTTTATGGAGCATAGAGGAAGATACCCAACAGATCCAAAAAGGGTTTCTGCAAAAGGTGGCGGCTGAATTATAAAGGGCTAACTGGGGTTGGCTGAGACACAGTTGAAAGAAAAGCACTGAAGACAGAATAATGTTCAAAAAAGTAAGGAGGCAAGAAACAGGTAGTTTAGAATGACTGGAGCATTTTGGGACCCATGGAGAACTGGCAGGTGATGAGGCCTCTTCATGATAAGCTAGGGGGTTAGTTTGAAATCTCCAGGAAGCCATTGATTCCACGCAGAGAAGTGGCATGGTCAGATTTACATTTTAAGATCACTGGTGACAGGGCGAATATAGATGAGAAAAGAAAAGCCTTCGGACAGGTTAGGAGGCCACCCACTTATCAAATAAATGCTAAGCGCCTACTGTGTACCTGGGGGTAATGTGGTCTCCAAAAAACACGTGATTACACTTTCATGGAGTTCCAAGTTCTGGTCTGGTGGGGAAGTAGATGTCAAGGTGTCAGACAAACCGTACAATTACAAAACTTAGGTGACCTAAGTGATCCCTGTGAGAGACTGTGACACAGACTGAGGCATCTCTGCTGGTGCAGCCCAACATTCCTTCTTTCCGGGAACGGTTTCCCATGGGAACCATACCTCCCTCACTCCTGGTGGTACATCAGTGGTATGTCGTGTCACTCACATTGTCCCTGCTTCCTGAGAGCTGCATGTCCAAGTGAGGCTGGCTGATTGGAGCATTCTCTCATCCGGGCCCCGGTGACTGGACTCTGGGTTGGGCCTGGGGGCCAAACAAAACCAGTCAGGAACTGCTTTGATGCTTGGAAAGAGAGGGCCTTGCATCCTTTGGATTAGGAGCCATAAGCATATGGGCTTGAACCACTCACCATCTTTCCTGATAAGTGCAGAGAACCAGAGAGTGAATCCAGTAGCTACCCGGAAGCAGAACTGGGTTGGGGGTGGGAGGTTTTGACCTGTGCCGAAAGCTGAAGTCACCTTTGAACTTCCAGGTACACTGAAGGGCATAAAGGAGGAGGAGGAGCATGTTCTGGGGACAAAGCACATCCCATTTTAGACAGTGAATGTGAGGAGCTTGTGGGAGAGCTAGGAGGGAATGGCTAATGGTGTCTGGATAATTGCTTCTGGAGCTCAGAAGAGAAGCCAAAGATGGACTTGGTATTCGGGGGTCATCAGAATGCAAGTGAGACTTGATGTCATAGGTTTTGTTCTGAACTATGAGGAGAACCTCTGTGAAGGAAGAAGACCAAATCCTGGGGACCATTGTCACATAAAGGAAAGAGAGGCAAGATGCCTACATGAATGAGAAAACCCAGGAGGAAAGGAGACCCTGTGAGCCAAAGATGCTTCAGGACACGGGCACCCCTGGTCCTTATCACATGCTCCCCACACCCAGCGCATCCGTCGCTTTACTTTATCACCTTTCCTAGACTGCCGCCATGCTCTGCCGCTGCCTCTCACCCAGTCACTGCATCAGCGTCCTGACTGCGGCATTTGGCTCTGCAATGATGGAGGTTAAGCCCAGTCATGTCACTTCTGCTCAAAACCCCACTGGCGCCCTCCCCTAGTTTGCTGGAGGTGCCGGAATGAAGTACGAACTGTGTGGCTCAAACAACAGAAACATACAGTTCAGGAGGTCAGAAATCTGAGGTCAGGGTCAGCAGGGCTGTGCCTCCCTCCCTCCTAGGGGAGGCTCTGGTGTGTGACTTTCTCCTGGCTTCCGGCAGTTTCTTGGCATGTACCATATGACGCGTTCACTTGGGGTTTCCCTGTGTGCCTGTCCGCTTTGGTGTCCAAATTTTTCCTTTGTAAGGACACAGTGGTATTGATGATGGCGTACCCTGATGACCTCAGTTTAACTAGATTATCTCTGTAAAGACCCTCTTGAAATAAGGTCACATTGAGGTGTTAGGAGTTAGGGATCCAACGTGTGTTTTTTCAGGGGGACCCAATTCAGTACTTTCCAACTCAGAGTAAAATTCTAAGTTTTTTCAAAGATTTCACAAGACCCTATAAGATGTGTCCATTCCCTACTCTTCTTCCTCCCCTCACGCCTCCTCATCTCTGACAGCATTCCCTACTATTGTATGTCGTTTCACTCTGATCCTGACACAGGGACTCCCAGGCTCAGTACACCCAGTACATTCCACCTCAGGGCCTTTGCACGTACTTTCCCCTCTGCCTGAGCAAGTCTCCCCTGTAGATTTCTGCATGGATCTCTCCCTCATGTCCTTCAGGTCTTGGCCCAGAGGTCATCTGGCACCTTTATTCAGATCATTCTAGCATGCTCTCCTTTTTGTTGTTTTACTTTTCTTCATAACACCTGATGTACCATATAATTTCCTTGTAATTTACTTTATTCACTAGACTGTATGCTTCATGAACACAGGATTTATGGCTGTTTTATTCTTGAATGTATCTTTGGTACCTAGAACAATAGTAGAGGCTTACTAGATATTTGTTAAACAAATAAGTGCCCCCAAATGTCAAAATGATGGAGTCAGTAAAGCCTCTGCTGGATGTGGTAGTGTGGGGCTTATTGATGCCCCTGCCCAGGGCAGTTTCAGCAGCATGGTAGAGAGATGACAGCGGCAGGGGAGGGAATTTGGGTTGAAGGAGTGAAGATGACAGTGGAGACAGTGGGTATACTCTTTTCCTAACAGCCTGCCTTTGGAGGAAGGAGGGATATGGGTCTGTACCTAAAGGGAGATGTAGGTAGGGCAGAAAGGGACTGGTATTTCTAGACGACAGGAACTCAGATTTATTTAAAGGTGGAAGTCACTTAAGCAAGTTACTGGGCTTATGTGGGGTGTCTGGGCCCCTGGGCTACGGGGACTCCACAGCGGGCTCTCTGCACAGAGCACCTCAGAAGAGACTGGAGAGGGGAGGGCCGAGAAAAGCCGGGGGGCCTGGCCCACCCTCTGAATCAGCACCGGGGCTGCAGGGAGCCTCGCAGCACCCTGCCCCCACCCACCTCCTACCTTGGGCAAGGACGGGAAATGGAGGAGGAAGGCGGAGAAGAGGCCCCTCTCAGACTTGGTTCGGGACCGTATGGCACCTCACAGCAGCTTATCACACTCGAGGAGGCCTCCTATTTCCCTGCGTCCCCCACCCCACCCGCTGAGAAAAGAAGACCCTCTTTTCATTCTCCCTAACTTTCTGAGAAATGTCTTCCTAGCTTAGGCAAATCTGGCTGGGGAAAAGAATGAACGTCCCTGTTTTATTGGGGCTTGTTTTTTAAGAACTAGGAAATCTTTTCCCAGAAGATGCCCAGCCTTCCAGTGCTCCTTGGCCAGCTCTGGGCCTCATGCCCATCCCCAAACCCTCAATGCCAGGTGCATAAAAGAGCCCTGGACGGTTCGGTGTACCCGTGTGGGGGGTGTTAAGACACTGGAGCAGAATGGTCTGCCCGTCTGGGAGGGCGGCAGATGGCTTCTGGGTGGGCTACAGTGTGGAGGGCATGGACAGTGATTTAGAGAGGCCATTCGAGGTGGATCAGGCCCTGCGGGGAGGCGGCAGCCTCTCTGGCCTGTCTCTTGCTAGTTGCTGCCCCCTGGTGCAAGGATATTTCTATAGTGACCAAATAAATATCCAGCCGCAACTTGGGGGCACCAGGAAAAGTAACTTGTAGGTAAAGATTTAAAAAGTAAGACAGACGTTTGGATCAGCGGACGTCATTCCTGAATTCCTTCTTGGTTGCATGGTTTGTTGCTTCTAGTTTTCTCGCTTTTTTATTCTTCGGCCCGCTCGGCGCACTGCTTCTGTGCAGGGGCCACCCGGTGCTGGTCACGCCCCCCTGCTCTGTGGCGATGAAGTGCTGTGCCCTTGGAGCCCCCGCCACTGTGCGGGCCAGGCAGGCAGGCAGAGGGCGCCCCGCGCTGGGAGGAGCCCCGAGCGGGTGCGGCGCGGCCGACGGGCGGCCCCCGCCGGCGAGCGAGGAGACGCAGGCCTCGTAAATGCAGGGCAGGCGCCCCTCCAAATCTCCACCCCTGTGCTCTCCGGCCGCCCCTCCTCCAGCCTCTCCATGTCCCTCCAGGGAAAATACAACAGAAAGAATAAAAAAGGCTTGTTTACTTCTTGAAAAGTTTGGCAACCAGCCGTAAAAACAGGAGAGCGAGACGGTGGGTTGAGTCCCCCTTCTCCTGCTGGCCGCCTCCCCGCTGTCCTTCCTCCTGCGCGTCCCCATCCAGCCCAGCCCTTACCCTCCCTGTCCCCTGACCCGTTGTCTTCATTCTCTCCGCTTCCTCCTCTGCAGCCCCTGCCGCACGCTGAGACTTTGCTTCATCCCCAGCTTTACCACCGGATGCCCAGCTGCACGAACTAAAAACCTGGCATCCTCATGAGAGAAAGTTCGGTTACGTCGAGGTATCTCTTAACACCTGGGAGTTCACGCTGCCGCCCCTGGGCAGAGGCTGCTGCCCCCATCGCTCTCCCATCTGAGGGCTGAGCGGCCCAGTGCACCATGCCCGATTTTCCAGAAAGCCTCTCTTCTTTTCAGACTTACATCATCTGTCTATAGCATCTTATCTCCTCTCTGAGAAATGACAGTTTTTAAAAAGTAAGTAATATAGAGTGCTGGCTGTAATCAACACGACTGTTCTATTTAATAAAGGTAGAGTTCATTCACAACCTTACTGAGGCCCGTGGGGGGAGCTGTGTGCTCTGATAAACTGCTCCAGAGCCCCTTTGTTTGGAGTTACCTTAACTACTTTCCCACAGCCGGGGATCAGGATCCGAGCGGGAAGGAGGCTACATTTATCAGTGCATCCAGCAGTGCTGCGTGGACACATCGGGTTAGTGTCCTAAAAGAGCACGTATACATGTCCCCGTACTGTGTATGTGTGTGTGAGGGGGGCCCCGGACACAGGCCTCCTTAGGTGGGTGACTCATCTTCCTTTGGGGATGGAGAGGGCACATGGGACATTGTCTCATTGGTACTGACCAGAAAGTCCCCGATGGACTGCATTTCTGGGAGAGGGCGAAGTGCAATTAGGTGAGGTATGAAGCCCATTTTGGTGAGTTGGCCGAGCAGAAGTGACACCATCTGGGGCCTGTGTCTTTTTAACAATGCACATGGTTTAAAAAAAAAAAAAGCAACTCAAATATTTATTAAGATATAAAAATAGCAAAAATCTCTGCCTCTCTCCCCTATGTTGCCCCCAACCCCCCTTTATTCTCCAGTCCAGCATAACCACTGTTAATACCTGGGTGCCTGATGGCTTATTTTATGTGTCAGTTTCGCTAGGCTCTGCTGCGCCTTGTTGGGTCAGACACCACCCTATGGCATTGCCAGGCAGGTGGTGTTTGAATGTGATAAACACGGGCACTCGGTAGGCTTTGAGTAAAGCAGGTGGTTCTCCACAATGTCCCCGGAGCCTCCTCCAAGCAGTTGAAGGCCTTAAAAGCAAACACTGAGGTTCCCCAAATAAGGTGGAAGTTTCCTCAAGGCCACCACATAAAAAACCAAGTTTCCAGCTTGCTGCTCTGTGGCATTTGGACTCAAGAGTGCCACATCACCTCTCCCCTGGATTCCCAGTCTGCCAGCTGCCCCGAGGACTTCAGGCTTGCCACCCCCACAATCACATAAGCCAGTCCCTTAAAATCGCTTGCTCACACTCTGTGCCTATGTAAATTCATCTGGTTTATTCTGTTTCTCCGGAGGGCCCTGACTGAGAGACTGTCTGTGGTGGAGATGGGTAGCTGTCCCCCAAAATCCATACTTTGCTCTCCTAGTTAGCTATGACTTGTCCTTCAGTGTGCGACTAAGTGCCCACCACTGTTACGGGAAGAGAAGTGATACAAGTCACTTCCATGCCTGATCCATTACACTCTCTTGCTCTTTTTCTTCTCTGGTTGACTGCCAGGGTGACCCTGAGAGCATCCCTGGAAACCACGTGTTGATGGCGGCATCCTGGGTCCTTCAGGAACTGTAAGAAGCCCCTCCTCCCTGCCCCTGGCCCGCCAGATCTTGAACATCCTCACCTAGATGCTGTCGCCTTTGCCTTCTTAGGTAAGTTGTAAATAATTTCTATTGTGTTCAAGCTATTACATTTGGATTTGTTTAACAAACTAGCTTAGCATACCCTGACTAATACAGAAATCGGTACCCAGAAGTAGAGTGCTGATTAAAACGAACACCTAAAATAAAGGTATTGGCTTAGCAGATGCACAGCAGGAGGAGAACCGAGAAGTCACTGGATGAAAAGGTGGCATCTCCTCCTCTGTCCTGGCGAACCTTTGGTAGAACTGTTGCTGTGGTAACTTGTAGAGGCCAACAGGCTCCCTGTTGTGCCAGTACTTCCTGGGAAGGTGGCTGGAATGAGCCAGGTCAGAGCTGCCTGCTGCTTTGTGTCTAGATATTACTAGAAAGAGATGAGCTCAGACCAGAATGTACTGGTTTACTCACAGAAGAGGGGAAAAAAGAATCCAGAAAATTGGGACCTTGTAGATACTGAAGAGCCAACTGATTCAATAGCATGAATAGCAAGACACAAGGCTTGCTCAGAGGCCTCTCATCAGGGCTTCTGTCGGGCAAAGATCTCATCTCCATCTTGCCCAGTTGTTTCAGATGGTTTCAAGGCAACTGCCACTAAATTGAGAAAGAGAAGCTAAGCAGCAAGGAAGCCCAGTAATGAAACAGATTAAGGATTCTGTCTAGCAAAGAACACTGGGTGTGGCCTCTGGCACATGGAACTGGATTGAAGCAAATTAGATGCCTTGTAAATTCTTGAAGTGAAAATATTCCTGAAGAAACCATAGGAAGCCTGGCATAAAAAAGCCTTTGTTAAAAATACAACAAATCTTGGGCTCCAAACCTCCAGACATCAGGCTGCAAAAGCTGAATAGTCCTCAAAGAGGGTACACTTCTTAGCACTTACTTTAGAATTTCTATTTATCACAGGTTTTTAGTATTTTGATTAGGATGTGTTTTGGTGTGGTTTTTGTAATGCTTCTGTTTGAAGTTCATGGAACTTCTTGGATTGGTAAATTTATGGTTTTCATGAAATTTGGGAAAATGTTGACCATTATTTCTTCAAGGATTTTTTCCTTTCCACCACCCAGTCCCCCTCTTCTGAGATTCCAGTTATGTAGGGGATGTCAGGGTGTCAGAGATTGCCCCACAGCCCACTCTGCTCTGCTCTTCGTGTTTCCCAGTCTGTTTTCTCTGACCAAATTTCTGTTCATTTGCTCATTCGACAGATATTCATTAAGGACCTAATCCTGGTCTCAGGGTGCCTAGATCAGGAAACCTGTTAAATCTTGAGTGAGAAAATTATACTCTATATGAAGACTGTGTGGATACTCAAGGCTCAAAATGGGATTCCATCTGTAAACTATTTTAAGAGAAAGTCCCTGTAAATATGGGCAGGGGACAGGATTCTGACTTTTGCTTTCTACCATTCTGTGTGGATGGTTTTCTGGTCCTTATTGAAGGAATTACAAGAGTAATAGACATATTACTGGGTCAGCAAGTGTGCATGTGTGTGTTGAGTAGTTCTAGAAGATGGGCTGAGAGCTGGGTACCCCCTAAACGCACTCTGAAGGACACGTCCAAGCAGCAAGTACCACAACTGATAAACCTAAACCAAAACGACAGCCTGGCAGCTGGATGACTTGGGGCAAGGTGGAGCGAAGGGCGCTGGCTGGTTCTCAGTGGCTCCTGTTGGGAGGCCTGGGGCTGGGGGGAGAGGGTCCCATTTCCTTTCCTCATCACCTCCAGTTCTCACGGGAAGGAAATGTGGATATGCCGGGAGCTGTAAGCAAAGAGTGAGGCAGGCGTTACTCCTCAGCTTCTCTTCCTTTACAATAATCCTGCTCCTTCTTTCTGTATTCCCACCCGTCCCTCCACCTCCCTGCTCTGACAGGTACCCTCCAAGGGTGTGCTCCTCTTTTGGCCTTTCTTCAGCTCCTTGTGGCCCTCCTGTCTCTCTGAATTGTCATCCTGAACGTTTACAGGTGGCCAACGTCCTCTATGGCTTCTCAGCTGCATTGGGAATATTGCCAACAAACTCTGCCTGGGAAACTGACATGTCCTTTATATCCTCTCCCCAGGGCCAGGTTTCTGGGTTTCAAAATCCCCCTTATCTTTCATAAACAACCACCGAAATAAGAGTGAATTTTGATGGTAACCTTCGTGGGGACAACATCTGGCCCTGGGGTAGTAACAGGTTTGCTTTGGATTTGCACAGAGCTGGACTCCAATCCCAGCCCCTCTCTGGGGGAGTCCTAAAACTTTTCTGAGATAATTTACTCTTCTGCACCAAGGATGATAAAACTGATCTTGCAGAATTTCCACTGAGATATTTATGAAAGTGCCACGTACTAGTTCCTAGCTCATTACTTTTCTTTCACAGGGTTATTAATGAGCTTTAAGTGAGAAAATAAGTGTGAAAGGGCTTTGCAATCTATAAGTTCTCACTACATGGTAGGTTTTGTTAATAATCATATAGTAATACCACTGATAGTAAAAGTATAGATGGGAGGAGGAACAGCTAGATATTTTGGAGGTTTGTCATTTTTATAATCTATGAATTATATCAACAGACATCATGACCACATTTCTAAAACAAACATCAGGAATCATGATTTGACAAGTCAAAATGCATTTGTTGGGACACAGTTATAAATAGGAATTGCTCCCCCGGCCCAAATTCGAAATATACGGTCTCTGTACACATAAATGACCATCTTGCTTCTCTCTCGAGGACTGACCTACAAATCTCTGTAGCACTGGGAAGAAATCAGAGTTCTGGGAAAGTGGACCAGTAGTTTATTTCTACTCTATACCTGAAAATCACCGTCCCTAATGGGCTGGTTGGTAAAGGAAAGAACACTGAGAAAAGACTGTAGCCCCTGGAAGAGAAACAAGCCTGCAGGAACTAATGGAATGTTCCAATTGCCAATTAATTTCCGTTCCTAAAGCCCCTGCTGCAGAGGCATGGGAATCCAGTCAGAGGAAACAAGCTGCCCTTGTGTAAGTCAGTCTCCTTAGCTGACGTCCGGGACCTTGGGGGCGCCAAGTGGCCATACTGAGGCTTCCCTCGCAACTTTTCCTGAGGCCTTTGCTTTACCAGGACCTTAGGCTTCGGCTCGTGCCACCGTTTGTCATTAATGGGATTCACACAGCTCTTTTAGAATTTAAAAAGCAGTTTCACATCACAATATCGGGTCTCCTTGGTAGTTCTTCCCTGGGTCTTTACAATCACCGTTTTAAAGTATTACTATACAGATGAAGAAATGGTGGCTTAGCAGTGGAGTAACCCCCAAAATAACATTCCAGGAACGCCAGTCCTCCACCCTCTTTAGGCGGTGGGATCAGTGTGGGCTTTTAGGACGATGACGCGCAGCCACGTGTCCGAAAACTCCAGTAAAGTGCAAAGCAAATATTGATCTGGAAGGAGGTCCTCCTCCCGGATCCCGCTCCGCTGACAGCGGGTGTGTGTCCGTGCCCGCGTGGGGCTGTGCCGCGCTTCCGGCTAAGCTAGGGCCTGGCCTGCACCGCGGCGGGGCCGAGCGCAGCCCTCGGAGCTCTCCCAGGCCCCACCCTCCCCGAAGGCCCCGCCCCGCCTGGAGGCCTCGCCCCCCAGTGCCCTTCTCCCTCCCCCTCGGCCCGCCCTCCCGCGGCCCCGCCTCCAGGCCTTTTTCCCCCCTTGACCCGTCTCGCGGCCCCGCCCTCCAGACGCCCCGCCCCGCGGCGCTTGCCCCTCGCGGCTCCGCCCCCATGTCTCGGCTCGCGGGCTTGGCGGCGCTCGGCCCGGTCCTCCGCACTCTTCGGCCTGGTTCTGCCGCCGCCATGAGCACGGGCACTTTCGTCGTGTCTCAGTCGCTTAATTACCGCGGCGGGGCCCGCGTGGAACCGGCGGACTCCTCCGGCACCGAGAAGGCGTTCGAGCCGGCCACGGGTAACGGGCCGGGCCGGGGGGCTGGGGGCTGGGGGCTGGGGGCGGGGCGGGGCGGGGCGGGGCCGGGGGCGCTCGTATCCACCGCCCCGCGCCAGAGCTGCGGCGGGGGAGCCGGGATACGGGCGGGCGCCGGACGCTCACACCTGTGCGCACCCGGAGCCGCGGCGCAGGCACGCGGAGGGCGCCGCGGACAGCTGGAGCGCCGGGCTGCATGGAGGGGCCCGGGTGATGTCAGGCCCGAAGGGCAGCTCGGAGCCGGGTGCGGAGGTCTCGCCGCCGGGGAGGCTTGACTGCCAGCTGCGCGCTGTGCTGTCTCCGGAGGTGCGCGGGTGCTTCTGATGAGCGCGAGGGAGCGCTTCGTTGCGGTCCCTTCGTGTTATTTCTGTACTTGAATCAGAATTGGCACTCACCCAGGGTTTGATGAGATGCCAGGCGTTGTGCTAGGCCGTGGACTTGCCCTGGTAACTCTGAAGATCGCGAGCTAACGAGGAAGACATTTTTGGTTGATTTTGTGTTTGTTTTGCGGGGTTTTGTGGAATATTTGTGGGGAGAAAACTAACTTCTGTACAAACCAGAATGCCTTGTAGCCACCGCAGTGAAACTGGATTTTTGAGGGACTGGAGAATTTAGAACTGACCAGTCACACTAAACCGCAGAGCAACTTGTCAGAGCTGGAAGGGGACAGAGATGATCAGAGGCCTTTCGGAGGAAACACCTCTCTGCCCCCACCCCAGATTGATACAAAAGAGGGAAAAATTGATCTTTAATTACCTACAGTGTGTGGGATCATTAGCCACTGTCTTTACCAACTGGCTATTCAAGTTTGTAGTGGAAACTGCCTGAAATCTCTGGAAAAAACAGGAGTCCTAGAGTTCACGTGTAGGGACAAGATCCGCTGGCTTGACATACTTAAAGAATTCGTGGTACAGTCACAACTCTTGAGATACAGGTCTAGCAAAACTGAGCATTTCTTACTTATCACCCCCAGAATAAGGGTAGCAAATAAGGCTGGAGTAAGAAGAGACTGGATTTTTTTTATATTTGAGAAAATACTTTTCAGATCTTTTCTTGATATTGCTGTTTATTAACCATATTTATCAACTATCAATAGTATGATTTCACATACATAGAACATAGACCAGTGGTTTAAAATCAGAGTTCATAACCCAGGAAACTGAGTACTTTGAACTTTGGTTTTGCTATACCCCTGAGATTCTCAGACATTGTTAAGGAGTGTTGCAAAATAATTGGTAGAGTTAATATTAGTAAAGCCAACTAGACATAGAGGAGAGGCAGGGGTTCATAACGTGAAGGTCATGGTGTGCTTTGGGCAAAGGACAGGATCTCTCTAATTGTGTGATACAGTTAAGCACATTTTCCTGGAGAGAAGTCTGCAACTTGAATTAGATTCTTAAAGGGGTCAGTGACCCCAAAATACAGTTAATAACTGCTGGGATAAGGGTGGTCACTAAATCAAAGGGGATCATGAAAAGGAAATTTAAATACACAATAGCTTATTTAAATGTGTGACACCGGTTTGAGATACCACTGACTTTCCTTGTCTTTATAGGCAGAGTGATAGCTACTTTCACATGTTCAGGAGAAAAAGAAGTAAATTTGGCTGTTCAAGATGCAAAGGCTGCCTTTAAAATATGGAGTAAAAAATCTGGCATGGAGCGTGGTCGAATCCTTTTGGAGGCTGCCAGGATAATAAGGGTATGCTTTAATTTATTCCTTTCTGGAAGAGTACTCTTGCATTGCTCTGAGGGTTCTTTGTGACGATTTGCAGCTGCAGTTTGATGCACTGTTCGGTTATATCTTTTTTATGAAATTGAAAAATATTTCTGTATGCTCATGTTGACATATGAAACAAGCTTTCATCTGTGATCCCCTTTTGGACCTCGGTTTTGTGGCATCTCTCTTGACCGGTCTTCTTTTCCATCTTCATTTGAGTTAAATGGATCCTGTGTAGCGGTCTCCATTTTTTTTTTTCTTTTTTAAACTTGTTTCCTTCCTGCCTTTTTCCTCTTGATGACTCTTCTAAGTCTACTTTTCTTTTTTAGCTTTATTTTCTACTTGAATTGCCTGGTAAGATTTCACAGATTCATAGATGTTCCCCTCTTTAAAAAAAAGTTAAGTTTTTTACAGTGTCAAAGAGCAAAAATAGTCAATGCTCATTACTGAAAATTAGAAGACTCATAGAATACACACCCAAATATGAATCGTGGATATGTCTCTGGATTTCTCTCTGGCAGGACTG
Organism: Manis pentadactyla; assembly: GCF_030020395.1. NCBI lineage: Eukaryota > Metazoa > Chordata > Mammalia > Pholidota > Manidae > Manis > Manis pentadactyla. The sequence continues at coordinate 3,639,497 of NC_080037.1, forward strand.
TGGTGATTATATCTCAGAAGTGTGTTAAGTCAGAGGCTGTAAGGTCTGAGAGTCCCCCTATTTGCAGGGGTATGTGCGTGCTCCCACAGGAGACACGAGGCTCTCTGGATTTGAGCAAGAGATGGTGTGTGACTCCCAGCAAAATGCAGCAGCCTGCTCAGTACCTCGGCACTAGTTTTCTGTACCCCATTCCCCACGGGGTGACGCAGTGAGAGCCAGTTATCCTGTTGCCTGCAGTGGATCTCAGCACAGGGGAGGAACCTGAAAATGGGGATCCCTGCTTCTGTAAGGAGTACGGGCACATCTGCCATTCTCCCTCTGCAGAGGGAGATTGCTCAACCCTGCAAAGACTCCTCCAGGGTTGAGGGGGGAGGTGTCACTTGGTTTATTACCCCGCAACTTACTAAGCACAGGTCTCCAGGGACAGGAGGTAGGAACCTTCATGGCTCCACTTCTCTCCAGAGACCTCTGTCTTCAGGAAGACACTCTGCCCTCCAAGGGCTTTGCCTTTCACCCAGAAAGCCCACACCACACGGAAATGTCAAAACACTCATGGAGAATTTTCTCCCAACAAAATATTTCCTCCTATTGTTAAAAATGTATTTGTGATTAGATTACTATGTACAAAAGTGAAAACTCAAAGCTTGTAATTTATTATTTTAATTTATCACTTTGTCCTAGTGCATAAGCATTTAGGGTAGGTATGTTGTCTTAAGAATTGTCCCCTTTATCATTATGAAATTAACTTTTTACCTTGAATAATACCTCATAATATTTTTTCACTCTGAAATGCACTCTGATAATAATTTTCTTTTCCTTTTAACCCCACCCCATTTCCTTCCATATTTATGTATTATTGTATTAGTCAAAAATATATTACTACCTTCATGCCCTTGGCCTGCCTTTATCTGAAATTATTTCATAACTGAACAAATCCCATCTGACCCCAGCCTTCACTCATGGCTCTCAGCTATTCTTTTTAGGATTTTTCCAGTTACTCAAGAACTGCAGTTTTTTGCCCTTTCATTTTATACTACATGCAGTTACCTTTTTAAAGAATTTTAGAATAAGGTAGAAATATTCCATATTTAGCCACATTTTTTTTAAACCATTTCTCATGTTCATTCCTTTGTATAGGTCCACCTTTCTATCTAGTATCATTTTTTTTCTGCTAGAAGAAACCTTTTAGCGTCTGTAATAGTGCAGGTTTGCTGGTGAGGTTTTCTCAGCATTTGTCTGAAAAGAATTTTACTTTCAGTTTTGAAAGAATTAGAGGTATGTAATTCTAGGCTGACTTTTTCTCTCCCAGTATGTTCGTTGCAACACTGTCTCCTGGTTGTGTTGTTTCAGAAGAGAAGTCTGCTGCCATTCTTACTGTTTGTTCCCTTGTATGTGAGGCATTTCTTCCTCCTCCAGCTGCTTTACGATTTTTCTCAGCCCTGGTTTTAAGCAGTTTCATTGTGGTATCTTTTGAGGCAGTTTTCTTCATATTTGTCTTGCTTGGGGTTTATTGATCTTCCTGAATCTGCAAATGTATGGTTCCATTAAATTTGGGAAAATCTCGACCATTGTTCCTTCAGGTGTTTTCTCTGCGCCCCGGTCTATCTTCCTAGGCCTCTAATGACACGCGTGCTGCGGTGCTTCAGCCCTCCTGCAGCTTACTGATGCTCTGTTCATTTTCTCCCCAGTTTTTTCCTCTGTGTGCTTTATTTTGGATAATTTCCATCCAAAGGTTCACCAAACTCTTTTCCTTAGTCTCATCTGCTGTTAACCCATCCAGGGTGGTTTTCATCTCCAGAAGTTCAGCTTGGTTCTTCTGGTTTCTCAGTATATCATCCACGTCTCTCCTTCACATGGTCTGGTTTCCTCTGTCTTCTTCAAAATATAGTTATCATAACACTTAATATCTTTGTCTACCAATTCTATTTCTGTCATTTCTGGATCTGTTTCTGTTGATTGGTTTTTCCTCCTGATGAAGTGTGATATAATTTTTCTCCTTTTTGCATGCCTGGGAATCTTTTAGCACTGGACATTGTGAATTTTATGTGTTGGATACTGAGCATTTTTATACTTTAAAAAATATTCTTGAGCTACTTCTGGGACACAGTGAAGTTGCTTGGAATCTGATCCTGTGAGGCTTGCTTTTATGCTTTGTTAGGGCACCAGAGCAGCTAAGTCTGCCGGCTGCTGAATACCTGCCGATCACCTAACCTGATGCTCTGCGTCCTGGTGAGCTTTTCCTCACTTGGCTGGGGGCACATGAACTGCTTCTGGCCATGTGAGTTCTGGTTCTGTCCTTGGTCTGGGTGGTGTCCTGCTGAGCAGTACTCGGACCCCTGGGCTTCTGACCCTGCAGCTCTCTCCTCCCTCCCACCCAGCCTTGCAGACTGTAGCCCTCATACACTCCTGTCTCCTCCGCTCACAGTATCTGTGGGGCCCCACGGAGCCCCCCCACCGCCCCGTGAACGCAGTGGGCTGCAGCGGCCGCAGGGCTCCTCTTGTTTGCTGCCCCCTCAGGGACCACTGTCCTGAGCTGCCTGACGCCCAGTGTCTGAAAATTGTTGTTCCGTGGATATTATCTGGTGTTTCATTTGCTTAAGAGAGGGTAGATCTGGTCCCTGTTACCTTAGCTGGAAGCCTGCTGATTCCCAGGGAAAATGAACATGCTTTTTGTATGTTTTGTAATCTGATGCTCTCCTTTTTCCCTTGAATCCTCTGTTTCTTTTACCAGATTATAAGGTCTCATTGGTCAGCTCTGGTCATTGCTCAGTGGGAGTGTCCTTATGAAAGCCGCTGTCCTTTGGCTTACAAGGAGAGAGAAATGTAATTTAAAGCTATGGTAAAACTATTTAAATAAAGAACAGACTGTACCTGGAGGTTACCCCTTGCTGTCAGCCTGCCTAGCTCAGCGGGTCCCCTGCACTGCTGCGAGTGACCTTCTGGATGTACGTTAGGTCAGAACGCTCCCCTGGGTGAGACTTCCAGTGGCCCTCGTCCCTCTCTCCTTCCTTCCTTCTTCCCTCGGCTCTCTGCCTTTCTTCCTTTCTGAAATCGCCATCTGTTGTGTTGGGTGTGAACCTTAGACTGTAATTGATAACCTTCCACCTTTGTTGAAACTTAGCATTGCTCTGCTGGGACAATTCCTGTCGCCTCCGGTTAGCACCCCCCACCCCCCCAGGGAGAAGGGGAAGGCGGGTGGCCTAGGAGGACAGTGTATAGAAGCTGCCGAACGGGCGGAGAGCAGAGTGAGGGATGCCCGAACGGGGTGTGAGGCCATTAAAGGTGAAACAAAGGCCCGTGTGTTGCCTGTAAGCAGGTAAAGGCCTCGTTCAGTTAGCGGCTGAGTTAGAATGGGTTAGCTTTTAAGAACAATTTGTAGGACATGCAGGGTGCTTTCCATACACAATCTAATTTAATTATCAGAAAAAATCTTGAAATGTAGCTGCTATTTGACTTGATGGACAAATGAGGAAACAGACTTGGGAATGTGACACAACTGGTCTAAGGTCGTATCACTAGTGAGCATAGGAGCCTCACAGCCGGCGACTTCTTTCCTCACCTCTGCCTCGCGAAGCTCAGGGCTTGCGAGGACTTCAGTGGGTGGCCTTTGCTCACAGGGCTGTCTTAGGAAAGCCAGACGCTGGGACCTGCTGGGGACGATGAAGCGAAGGAGAGGCGAGGCGCCTGCCCTTTGCTGCTTGGTCCCTGGTCAAGTGAGAGGCGGGGTGGCGTGGGGGAGGACAGGGTCAGGTCCAAAGTGTGCTTGTCCCCAGAGGTGCTCGTTGCAGTAGCTGTTGTGCCGGGCGACTTGATGTAGGGATTCTCTTGGCAGCAGTAGGGGCTGTCTTCCCCTCCTCCCGCTGCCTCCTCCTCCAGGAAGGCAAGATCCCATCTCCCTAAAGACTATTAGCTCTCAGGATGGACTCCTTGGTCGCTTGTCATCAGGGGAGTGTTCTGATGATCCTTGTATGGTATAACAAAAGGTCTCATAACGATCTTCGAGAAATAGCCTTTTTTGTGAGGGTAGAGAATGATGGAATAAGACAGGAGGCATCTCAAAAGGCCAGCCAGTGAATTGAATTTCTGCCAAAAGTTGAAACCTTGTAACAGTCCTGAAAACTAATTGTCTCTATTGTTTACAAAAAAGAAAGCCTCAAGAGACTAAGACTTCGTATTCTTAGTAACCATTCCAAGGCTTTGCGGTGACCATGAGCAATTACTTCCTATGTGTCCTCTCTCTGCTAACTTGGAAGCCAACGGCGTTGGACTTTGCCAGTTTAATGCTTTACTGTGTATTTGAAATGTAATGTACTGATTCATCCGTTTGTCCCCGCTGCTTGTGAGCAGGTCCTTACTTTTTAGGACCTTGGTTCCCTTTTGCACTCTAGAAATAAAGGTCAGACCACCTAACAGTCCGTCACACCTTTGGTAAATTGTTTCATGTTAATAGTACTCAACAAATCCACGAATGGGAGTGAATTTATACCTGGTTTAGAAGTTAGGCTTGTTCTGGTTTCCCTCTTTCCAGGAGCAGTGTAACTGGGAAGACAAGGGAATTGTTACGAGGTAGTTTGGTGAGGATGGAATCAGGGAAGGAGAAGGTGAGTTGTTGGTTCAAAAGGCATTTAATTTAGACCATGTTTGAATGTGAACAAATTATCTTCTGAAGGAATATTTCTATTCAGTAATTTATTTAGAACTTACAAATAAGCTCCTTGAAGGCAGAGAATGGATCTGTACTCTTTTCATAGTAATGAATATGGAATGAATGAATCAAAACACTTTGTACCTGTGGTCTTTGTAGAAATACAACATGTCCAAATCGCACTGTCAGACTCATTCCTGTGTTTCTTATTGGTCTTTATATCCCTGCTTCCATCTTTTCTGACATTTGTTCTGTAAATAGATGCTTGTGTTAATTTCTGTTTCATTTTGCTTCTGGTCAGCCTCATGCTCATCAGTTTCAATAAGAATGCTGCATCTTGTCAGTTGTTTGATTTGTCTGTTATGTATGTTCAGATACTCTGTTGTTTATTTTAAATTGGATCCATAATAGAAATATCTATTAATTTAATTCTTTCATCTTTGGGACAAAAAATTATTTAGCTTTTCTTTTTAGGTGTAATTCCCCAAACCTTTCTGTTCATCCCTGACCATCTCTTGCATCTCTAAGTTGTATAGGCTACAACAGAAAACAGTACCTAAGAAGAGAATTGATGAGTACAGAGCATTAGAAAATAATAATCTTAGATTTTAACGTGCTGCATTTCTCTGGGTGAGTTAAAGCCATGCATTAAATGCCAGTTGTGGGGCTATTTTGTATAATTTCCCTAAGGAGAATTTTCTCTTACTGTATACATGCAGACATACGTGTACACACACACACACACACATTTATACATGTATACATTGTAACACTCACTCCTCAGAACATTCCTTTCCTAACTGACCTTGAAATGAGGAATTAGTGTTTAAACCCATGACAGTTAACTGGAGGGGAGAGTAGGACTTCGAATGAGCAGCAAGGTTTTATCTGTCTTCCAAATGTAACAGTGTCATTCCTTTTATTTTCATTTAAAGTGTCACCTATTTCTGTTTTTAAAAATTGGGCAGCGTGTTCTGTTTGTTGAGTGTGTTGGGGTACGTGGTGACCTGTCCGGGATCCCGTCTTCTCTTTCACCCGCAGGAGCGGAGGGATGAACTCGCTGTCATAGAGACCATCAACAACGGCAAGTCCATCTTTGAGGCCCGCTTGGACATTGACTCCTCCTGGCAGTGCCTGGAGTACCACGCAGGCTTGGCTGGGTCCATGGCTGGTAAGCCCGTGCCTGGCCGTTTGTGACCAGCTAACGGGGGCCAAGGAGCACCCGGGTCCTAGTGGGGAAGAGGAAAGGTTTGGGGATTAAGAAGGGCCTGGGTTCTGGGTTTATCACTCTGCTTGGGTGACCCTGAGGATTGCTTTATCTTCCCTATTTAAACTGGAGATAATGGTTCTTATTCTCCTGAGTTGTTACAAGGATTAGATGAGATAATATATATAAAGCACCTAGAACCATATCTGGGCCTTAGGCCAACTTGTTGAAAAAACAGTTCTTACCAGAGTCACTGAGCGTTTCATATTTATTAGTTTTATTTACCTATTTAGCAAAAAAATTTTCTTTGACTATTTATGAAGTTTACGCCAGTTTATGTTGGATGGCTCGGCAGGGCCCAGGAGGGCTGTGGGGAGCCGCAAGTCCGAGGTTGGGGTCCTCAGGCCCTTCCCCTGCTGCTGTGTCTCGATCCCTCATCTCCATTTCATTTCATCTAGCTCTTCTGTTAGATGCTTTAATTTTTAGAGAATTAGATTGTAGATTTTTAAAGAATTACATTAAGCTGAATGAACATGGGTCTAAAGTGTGGACAGGATGGCTTGTGTGGAGGGATATGCGGCTGTGGCCTGTGAACGGCCAGGGAGCCGGGTGCCGCGACGGCGCTGGGCGTGCTGGGGACCGCGGGAGGCCGGTCGGGCTGCCCTGGGGGCGGGTGCTGGGAGTCTCGCGCAGAGCGTGCTGCATTCTCCCCTCCTCCTCCGTTCTCCCCTTAGGCGAACACATCCAGCTCCCAGGCGGATCCTTCGGTTATACCAGAAGGGAGCCCCTTGGTGTCTGTGTGGGCATAGGAGCGTGGAACTACCCCTTTCAGATCACCTGCTGGAAGTCTGCGCCGGCTTTAGCGTGTGGTGAGAATGACTGGGGCCTCCGCTTGAGAGCCCTTCTGTCTCCCCGCCGTTCCCCCCGTGTCTGTGTACACACACACACACACACACACGTCAGAGGGTTGTGCAGGCTGTGCAGGCAGATTGTGTTTGTTTTATTCCCATTTTTATTTATTTTTCATTCTATAATGGAAGAAACAATTTTGGTCATAGAGGTCTTATTTTTACTGCCATATTGAATTAGATTTCTGCTACCTGGAGGTCCTGTCCCTGTCTGGACAAGAACTGTGGGCGGGAATCCCTGTGTGGGGAGCGGTACTAAGGACTCCATCCCGGCAGCAGAAGATAAACTTCCTTCTTCAGTTGCACCTTAAGTGAAATGACAAGGCTTCCGTCAGAGTAACTGGCTGCTTGACTTAAGTTTTCACTTACTATTTAAGGAGAAGAATCTGGGGAAAAGAAGACTTGGTCTATCTTAGGAAAAAAACACACAGTTAAAAAGTGTTACTAGTAGGATTTGTATTAAAAAACAGTTCTTGCCGGAGTCACTGAGCGTTTCATATTTATTAGTTTTATTTACCTATTTAGCAAAAATATTTTCTTTGACTATTTATGAAGTTTACGCCAGTTTATGTTGGATGGCTCGGCAGGGCCCAGGAGGGCTGTGGGGAGCCGGAAGTCCGAGGTTGGGGTCCTCAGGCCCTTCCCCTGCTGCTGTGTCTCGATCCCTCATCTCCATTTCATTTCATCTAGCTCTTCTGTTAGATGCTTTAATTTTTAGAGAATTAGATTGTAGATTTTTAAAGGATTACATTAAGCTGAATGAACACGGGTCTGAAGTGTAGACAGGATGGCTTGTGCCTCCTTGTGTTCCTTTTGCGTGTTCCTGCGTGGGAGGCCCTGTGATGGAGAAACAGGACTGAGCGGTGCACCAGCTCTGGAGATTCTCTTCAAGTAATTCGCCTGGTCTTCAGTTTCAGTTTTAGAAAACGGACTAATCACACCTCATTCGTGTCAGTGCTGCAAGTGTTACAGGAGGTGGTGAGTGTGAAAAGCCTAGATATGCAGGTACTACTAGTTGAGTTTGTTTAATGAAAAAAACCCAGGTGGGAAGAACAAGATGTGTTTACTTAGGAGTAGCATTTCCGGCCCAGGAGGCAGCTGCGGCTGCTCTCGGCTCCCCCTCTCGTCTGTCCTCAGAGGGCGGCCGGTCTTGCAGTCTGTCTGTCCCGGTCGTGCAGGTAACGCCATGGTCTTCAAGCCGTCTCCCTTCACGCCCGTGTCTGCCGTGCTGCTGGCGGAGATCTACACGGAGGCCGGCGTGCCGCCCGGGCTCTTCAACGTGGTGCAGGGGGGCGCCGCCACGGGCCAGGGCCTGTGTCAGCACCACGACGTGGCCAAAGTCTCCTTCACTGGCAGCGTGCCCACCGGCAGGAAGGTGAACGTTCAGCCGGGCGGGTTCACGCGGACGGCATCTAGAGGCGGCAGCTTAGGCCTGCCCAGAGTAGGCGTGGGAGGCCGACCTCCTGAGCTCACCCACCTGTACCTGGAGGGGGGCCGTAGGTACTATGGGCAAAGGTCGGGAGTGTGCGGGGGGCAGGGAGCCACTGGGGCGGCGGGCACAGCAGCTGGGTGCAGGCCCGGTGCGGGGCAAAGACGTTGTCACTCCCTGCGCGTGGGTGTGCCGGCCCCGGCGGCCACCGCGCTCTTTGCGTCTTCACTCATCTGTAGCGGCCGCCTCAGAAGGAAGGGTGTTTCCTCAGCGTGTTTCAGATGCGTCGTTTGACCCTGACCTGTGCTCTGAGCTCCCTCGGCCTGAGCACAGTAGCCGTGGTACAGAAGTGGGCTCCCTGTGCCCAGTGTCCAGTGCAGCTCTGCCGACCGCCTTCAGAGCTCTAGGAGAGAACTGCCCGTAGGCGGAGGGCAGAGTTACGGGGCGGCAGGCCGCCGGTCATACGTATAGTCATATAAGGGCGACTTGTGTAGTCATACAAGGCTCAGGGTCTAGCTGACCTCGCAGGCGGTCTCGTGTGCCAGACTTCTGAGTGTTTGTGCTTTTCTGTAAGATCATGGAGATGTCGGCCAAAGGAATCAAGCCTGTCACCTTGGAGCTGGGAGGCAAATCTCCGCTGATCATCTTCTCAGACTGCGACCTGGGGAATGCCGTGAAAGGGGCGCTGATGGCCAACTTCCTCACGCAGGGCGAGGTGGGTGCCCGGGCGCATCCAACAGCTCTAAAGCTTCTTGCTGTGAAGTAATGTCAGGAATCCCGGGCCCTTGAGCCGTGTTCCTCACATGTTAACATTGTCGCCTTAATCAGTGTTTGTCTGTGTGCACATGCGTGTTACTCAGCCTCTTCTGAACTGTGTGAAAGTTGCAGACGTAGACCCCTAACCTGTGTGCAGCTGTGTGTTCCCCAACAGCAAGTGTCTTTTCTTGCACAGACACAGTGCACTCAGTGGAAACAGGAGCCTGATGTACTGTTTGCAGTCTGCAGCCCTTCTTCAGTATTTGACGTTTGTTTGACTCATTCCCTTCTAGCAAAAAAAAAACATAACCCCACAGCTTTTCCTGTTCGGGGCTCCGGTCCTGGGAGGTGTGCTGCCTTCCACTGTCATACCAGTTTTCTGTTCTGATAACATTTGAATAGTATTTATGTTCATGTCTGTGGGAGGGTCTAAATAGTCATAATTAGTGGTTTTGGAGATAGTGACTGTGACATGCTCCGAGTTTGAATTACGCTCAAGCCCTCAGTTCTTCATCTATTTTTACTCTTCAGCCCCTCCCACTTCTTCCTTTTAACACAACCAGTGTGAGCAGCTGATACGAGAAAGTAGAAGTCCTGTGGGTGTATGGATCTACTAAAGGCCTTAAGAAAATTTAAACAAATAAAAAGATCAGACTTTTATCTGAAATGGCAGACAGTGTACTTATAGGGTGACTTGCCCACATTTACATGTGATCCTATTCAGTATGGGAATAATTTTTACAAATGTAATTAACCTTTTAAAAAATAGTATACTGTCTCTTTCAACTTTGAAGCTGTTGGATTTTCTTCCTCCTTAAACATATAAATTTGTGTCTCTCCTTCAGGTTTGTTGTAATGGCACAAGGGTGTTTGTACAAAAGGAAATTCTTGATAAATTTACAGAGGAAGTAGTGAAACAGACCCAAAGGATAAAAATTGGAGATCCCCTTCTGGAAGATACAAGGATGGGTCCCCTCATCAACCGGCCACACCTGGACCGAGTCCTCGGGTTTGTTAAGCTGGCAAAGGAGCAGGTGAGAAATAGGGAGACGGGATGGCCAGGGGAGGGCTAATTAGGTTACATGCTGTGGGCCTTTTCCCATGTTGACGTCCTCTTGGTTCTTCATGTGTCCGGAACGGTGTTCTGCTTTGTGCTTGCAGCACAGACTGACACACTTAACGTTTCAGGCATGCGTGTCAGAGTTCTGTGTTTAACTAACATATGCATTCTCTTTTCCTTTGGCAGGGTGCTAAAGTGTTATGTGGTGGAGACCCGTATGTACCGGAAGACCCCAAATTAAAGGGTGGATATTACATGAGACCTTGTGTACTAAGTATGTCCTCTTGTTTGTTTTAAACAGTTTGAATTAAATATCTGATAGAAAAGAACTCATTAAATCTGTACATGGTGTAAGGCAAGGGTTGGCAAATTGTGTGTCTCCACTGCAAGTTCCCTGTGACCTCTGAAGCCCCCTGGGTGCCCCTCCTCTTGGGTGACCACATGTGTGTGTTTGCCTGGGACTGGAACACCTGCTTGGGAAGCAGGAAGCTCAAAAAAATGAAAGCCCATGTTTGATAAAAAATTAAATAATGAATGTCATTTCTCAAGAAAGTTGGTGGAAAATGTGTTTTGTTTTTAACTATATGTCATCAATATAATAAAACCAGTTTGTCAGTATGTTAATATGGTAGAAAGCTAGGTAATTTAATCATTTTTAGCACTTCCTTTCAGTCTGAAAAATCTCCTGTTTTGGACAGCCAAGAATGTGGTCACCCTGCCATCCGCCAACCCACTTACTTCCCTCCTGCCTTGGGGGCGACAGTGTTCCAGACCCTGTTGCCATTCCTACGCTCTCCTTTGTCACTGTATGTGTTAGTAGCGCCTATGAAAATATTGTTAGTTTTGGGGGCCTTAGAGACTATATATAGATTGAGTTACATTGTATGATTCCTTAGACCTTATCTGAAGGTAGATTGAACTGATTTTTGTCTCTAGGGTGATAATGGTATCAGTTTTCAACACTGAGTCATTGGATGCAGTTTAACCTTTAGCCTTTGCTAAAGAGCCACTGAGGCTTAAAAGCTGTGAACTGAACATCCATACCATGGATTAACTTGTAGTTATCAAATAATTAGGAAAAGCTTACATTTTTAAATAAAAGATACCGGTTAAAAAACCTGTTGTGCAGGTATTAACCTAAATCTATTAAACACCAAATGGGTGCATAAGAAAAACAAGGAATAGTAATAGTGGACTTCTGGATGCTGGGATTAAAGAGGATCTTTATGATACTTTGTGGTTTTCTGAACATTACAGATTTTCACACAGAACATGTAATTTACAGTCAGAAAAAAAGGTTGTTTTTTAACCAGGCTGTGCACCGAGGTAAAGAACAAGGAGCTAACTACCTTAACTTTATTCTAGGGATTCCAGAAGCCTGGTTTGTGATCTCTGACATCAATATCACTTGGAAAACTTGTTAAAAAAGCAGATTCCTGGTCCCTGTGCTGTGCAATTTGCAGAAGCCTGGCTTAGGGACCTGCCTTTTAATAAGCCCCCAATTCAAATTTATGCACTTTGAAGTTTGAGAATGATCTAGATCTCCAGGTTCATTTGCATAAGACTTGGGGACTAAAGTAGAGTGAGTGTTATGTTTCCGCAAGAACCTTTCCTTTCCCTGTATGTCAGCTGTTGCCTGATCCCCCATCTCTCTGGCTCCAGCACAGGACTCCGTGCACACAGAGCCTGTGTGCACTGTCATGTGTGGACGGCATTATCAACCAGCCTATGATAATGAAACACTGTCTAGGACTAGGTAATGAATTGTCTTGAGTAACTTAATATTCTGGCCAACAGTTTCCCTAAAAGTTGTATGTAGATTACTAGTTTTCAGAGAATTAGAACCTAATCTATCCTTAAACAATTATTTTGTATATCTTTGGAGATAGCTTAGGTGTTCCCTAAGTGCAGTGTCACGTCTGGCTGAGCAGAGTGCTGTTCCCACTGTGCGTACACAGCTCTAATCCATCTGAAGAGATTTTAGAGTTGTCGTCTCTGTAGATATGTGAATAGTCCATTTTCAGACTTCGTCTGTGCGAAGCTGGCGTTCACAGTAGGGTCCTCCGGCTGTTTTTCTGTCCTCTTGTTCACATGTACAGCACAACCCTGTGAGCGACATATCCCACTCCAGCACTGACATGTGTCCTCAGGTTCTGTGCAGATAAATGTACCACTCTTGAGATTTGCTGGGGTTCAATGTTGCACATCCAAATATATGAGCTTCTTTGGATATGCATATTTTAAAATGCCAAGTGAGAATTCAGTCATTTAGAACTTAAATCCTTTTTCATATGAACATCCCCTCAATTATTTCTACGTTTATGTTTTTATATAGGATTTTCTTTCTTTTACAAGACTGTTTCTAATTCTAATATCACAGAGTCATTAAGAAAATGTGGAAAATAATGAAATATTTATATGTGTAACATTTTAACAGATATTGGGACAATATATACAGTTTGTAGCTTTTTCAGTCAGTGTTTTATCATGAGCATTTACTTCAGTTTTCTTCAAAAGTATTACTTCTGGACGCTTCATAAAAGTTCGTCATTGGGGTGTGTGTAATTCATGTGATTCTCCGTCTGTTTTGGATGTTGAGTTTGTTGCTTCCAGTTTTTCGTTACAGGTTGTGATGAAAGGCCTTGTACGTACGTCCCTGTTTTCCTCATTAGCTGTTTCCTTACCATGAATTTTAAAAAGTGGCTTTAGAATTACACAAAGGCTATGGCTCTTCAGTACATATTAAGTTGCCATGCAGAAAGGATGTTCCAGTTTATATCCACATTGGCAATGTCATTGAAATTTCTTTAAAGCTGTGTATTTCAGTTTACTGTGAACAAGAAGACATTTTCAAGTGCCAGGAGTAAGTCCTTCGCTGATGCTTGATTTTGTTACAATGTTTGCAGCCAATTGCAGAGATGACATGACCTGTGTGAAAGAAGAGATCTTCGGACCAGTCATGTCCATTTTATCGTTTGACACTGAAGCCGAGGTTCTGGAAAGAGCCAATGATACCACCTTTGGCCTGGCTTCTGGTGTTTTTACCAGGTGCGTGGGGAAGGGACACCCCAGGCGGCTTTGAGGGTATGGGACTGCTGTGTCTGTTAGATTCTTAATTGCTCGGATTCCCTCACTAGAGTCTGCCCTCACTGCATTTTCTGTTTTCTTCAGATAAAGTCCAAAGATGCCGAAGTACCATCTCATAGTTAGCTCTGAATGCCTTCTATTGAGTTTAATTTGACCTATAAACATGGTTAATGAAAATTCCCTTTTTTCATTCATATAGTAAATAAATATTTAAAGGTCTGATTTCTGTCAAGTGATGGGTTAGTTGCTTATTGAAAACATATGTGTCAAGGAATTCAGAACCCTCTAGGCATATAAATACTGGCAGTATTCTTCAAAAACATGATTTTTAGTGGTTTTGTACAAGTTCCTAATTGGAATGGATTGTAACCCATGTAGGCATTTTTTAGGGTCTTTTCACTTTTAATTATTGTTAAGTAATGTTGTGGTTAATATCTTTGTACATAAACTGAGCCCCTATAATAAATGTAAAAAGTAACTGGGGAGCAAAATTTCTTTGAAAACGACTGCATATTGCTGATGGTGCACAGACTGATGAGTGCTGGCAGAGCAGGCAGTTTTCTAAGACTGCTTTACTCTTGCCATTATGCTTTTTTAATGTGCAAGGTTAAATTGTGGGGTTTTTTTTTTTTGATGAATTTGGATTATTAAATTTATTTCTAAATTTTTTTCCCCTTTTTAAAATTCAAGTATAGTTGATACACAGTATTATATTGGTTTCAAGTATACAACACAGTGCTTTACCAGTTGCCACATTATTAAACCTCACGCCCACTAGAACAGTTACTGTCTGCCCGCATAGGAAGATATTACAGAATCACTGGCTATATTTTCCATGCTATACTACCGTCCCTGTGACCAACACCAACTTATATTATGATTAAAAATTTTTGTGCCCCTTTATGTCCTTCACCCTCCCCCGCCCACCACCCCAACCCCCTCCCCATGGTAACCATCAGTCACTTCTCAGTGTCTCTGAGTCTACTGCTGTTTTGTTCATTCTGTTCTGTTTTGTTTTTAGGTTCCACATATAAGTGAAATCATATGGTATTTGTCTTTCTCCACCTGGCTTATTTCACTGAGCATAATACCCTCTAGCTCTATCCATGTTGTCCCAAAGGGAGAATTTCTTTCTTTTTCATGGCTGTATAATATTCCATCATGTATATGTACCACATCTTCATCCATTCATTTATTGATGGAGACTTAGGTTGCTTCCGTATCTTGGCTAGTGTAAATAATGTGGCAGTAAACATAGGGGTGCATATGTCTTTTTGAATCAGGGATTTTGTTTTCAGGTGAGCTGTCTTTTTCATTGTTTTGATAGTGTCATTTGCAGTACAAAATTTTTTAAATAATCTTTTATTTATTTTTTGTCATTTACTTTTGGTGTCATGTCTAAGAAGGCTTTGTCTAACACAGGGTCATAAAGATTTATTCCTGTTTTCTTTGAAGAGTTACACGTTCTGTGGTTTTCTCTGGAAACATTTATTTAAGTCTGTGATCTAGTTGAGCGAATTTTTGTATGTGGTATAAGAAAGGGACCTACCTTCATTCTTCGGCACGTGGATATCCAGTTGTCCAATACTGTTGAAAAGACTTTTTCCCCAGTGCAGCGTTTTGACATCCTGTTGCCACTCCTTGTTTTTTAGATGCTTGGATGCAGCCATCTGTAAAACTTAAATCCTTGCCTATTTTGCCTGGATGACTCAAGATTTTAAAACACATTTTGAAGAAACAAGAATTTATCAATGTTTTTGAGACCCTTAGAACTATCAGTCTAACTTCTGTTAATAGTAGTAGCCAAGGAAACTGAATAACCACAGTGTTTTTTTTGCAGGGACATCCAGCGTGCTCACAGAGTGGTGGCTGAGCTTCAGGCAGGGATGTGCTTCATTAACAACTATAATGTCAGCCCGGTGGAGCTGCCCTTTGGTGGATATAAGAAGTCAGGTGAGGTGCGGCGCGGGGTGGGAGCAGACCCTGTGAGAGAGGTCTCCAGGGGTATTGGTCATGGTTCAGTCCTTATAGACCAGATTCCTAAACCTGTCTTGTATCAGAATCACCTGGAAAGGTAAGTAGATTTCTGGTCTTCCCCAGACCCACTGCAGAGTCTCTGGGAATGGAGGCCAGGCATCTTCTTTTTTAAAAAGCTCTCCAGGAGGTTGTGACATATGTATCCCGGCTTGTGACCTCCTGACAGATACCTCAGAAAGATTTGTCTCGTGGGTAGACTTACTTTTCTTCACTCTGTGATCACTGTAAGCATCCAGTCCCCCCCAAGGGTCCACTCTAGGGATGTTGGCCATCATCGACAGTGGGGATTTTAAATTCAGTTCATGTAAAGTTTGGAAAGTAGTATTTCAGAAAGCATGTGATGTATTAATTAGTTTTCCTAATTATGCCAAACTGATAAAATCCCTTCCTGTGACCTTTCAGTGAACCACAGTTGTTAGCCTCACACTGGGTGGCGTACGGGACGCTCCTAAGTGGAGGAGTTCCTCTCCTCTTTGCAGCACTCACACGTGCGCTACCTTGACATGACGGATCTATGCATCCAGGGTGTCGGGGTGTGGGGCGCCAGACGTACGGCCAACGCCTTGAGGCTTGTTGGAGTCTGTGGCCCGTGAACATCCACCAAAGTCCCCGGCTCTTCTGCGTGGAAAGTGGTTTGGCCTTTGTCAAGGCACCATTCTAAGCACCGGACCCTTCGTTTCTTGGTGACTTTATGGCTGTCACAGTGTTGGCAAACAAACCCTGACGGGTGCCGATGACATGGGGGATAATTTCACAGTGTGGTTTGGCATTTAGTGTCCGGCGTTCCCTAGGCACACTCCTACATTCCTCTCCGTGAGGTGCCCACAGGAACTGCCCTCACAGGCACCAGTGCAGAGTGGGCCCAGGTGCTGTGTCACTGGTGCAGAAGCCACAGAGCAGGGGGTCCCTTGTTAGGCATCTGTGGCTTGGGCCTCGCGGGGCCCCGTAGGCTGTCTTTCCGTTCCTCACCCCAGCCTTTGGCTCATTGTCCTGGGCGTGCTCACGGGGGATGAGGGACAGAAAGATGGCAGGCCTGCGGAGCAGCACCAGATCTCACGGCCCACGCGGCTCTGTGCTCAGAGGTACCCAGAGGAACAAAAGGCGGGGCGAAGCCCTGCCAGGGCCTGTGTATGTGTCACCTTTGAGTGGTACCTGCTGGAGGTGTATGTTTTTGGGGACTTGGCTCTGCTCTTTGGAGGTGGAGCCTACCTAAGTCTGGGGCAGGGTGGCAAGAAAGGCCAAGTGTGGGATGCTGTCCGTAACCTGGTAGTTGGGCAGTGTCCTGGGCTTTGGGTAAGCTGAGGGGCCTCGGGTCTCCTGCCCCCCAGTGGGCGGGGCGTGAATAGCAGGCCGCTCCTACAGACAGTGTAAGAGGTTAATAAGCCCGTTACGGACAGTTAGGTTTTAAGTTAACACCAGCCTTCAAAGGTCTCAGTGTTGGTTGTAGAGACTTTAACTCTTGGTAAGAGTTCAGTAAGTTAAATAACTGCCTTAACTGATAAGAAAGTCAACACTCTCAGATCTCCACCCAGAATAGTAGATACCTGAGTTAAGATTCAGACCGGCAAGAAGTGAGACCTGGATTTCCTGTCTCCATCCCGAGGGGCAGTTGCTCCCTCCCCCGACCCCCGCCCAGCTCTGCAGCTGGTAATTACAGCTGGGACTTCATCCCGGAACCTTTTGGCTCTGGGTTCTTCCCCAGCTGTGCCAAGTGGTGCTTGTGTTTGAGGGTCACTGACTTGAGACTGTTGCACTGATGGCTTGTCATACCCCCCTTCTCTTCCTTTCAGGGTTTGGCAGAGAGAATGGCCGTGTGACAATTGAATATTACTCACAACTGAAGACTGTATGCGTGGAGATGGGTGATGTGGAATCTGTGTTTTAAAAACGTGCAGCGAAGCCAGTCAGCACGGCAGGCTGTGGAATAATGAGTCTGCTTTCTGCATAGAGGCAGTTCAACTACATACCATTTAATTCCAGAATTTTGATCAGTCAGGATAAGAGAAGGGTTCAGTGTTACTCTTCGTCTCTCAGTAATCTTACTAATTCAGGATGTGCATAAGTGCCTTTTACCTGCCAATCAAGAAAGTTGTGTTTTCCTCAAAGCAAATTTCTGTGAAATCTTTACAAGCTAGTAACACACTCGAGAACAGAGAGGGGCCCGGCTTGTACTTCTTCCAGACTGGACCCAGGGCCAGTGCTCCTTGTCTGGCTTACGGTAAACAGCTTGTTCCTGGTGGGACTTGTCATTCCATTGGAAAAGCTGACAGTTGGCTTAGGGAAGGGGATTAGGTAACAGACAGGGACAGATTCTGCATGAATGTCAATGTGCCAGACCAGGTACTGTTTCCCCTTGGGCTGTGGTGAGGAAGCAAAGGACCCCAGCACCCCTTCTCCAGTCCTTGACGTGCAGCGAGCTCTTTATGTGAGGAGAATTACCTTTTAAATGTACAAATTGCATGCTACTGTAGTGCACTGAAATGAAATAAATCACACTGTTAATCTTTTCAGTTTGATGTTTTGAAACTAAAATTTCAGGGTTATAGTTGGACACAGGCTAGGGCTGAAGATCGCTAAAACCAGGCCCAAAGCGGGGTTGGTTCTGTGCGGCCGAGTCACCAAGCCTGAGCCAACGCCTCACCTGGCTGCACCTGCAGCCTCCCCCAGGAATGTGGTCAGTCAGGAATGTTCTGGCCACCCGAGTGGTCATCTGTCCCTGAGCCTTCCCATCCCCAAAGAAGATGGATGAGGCAATCTGCATGCTGCAGCCCCCTGCTCTGCCCCCAGGGGAGGGTGACCTGGCCTGACCAGCCCCTTCCTTTCTTTTGCAAATAACTTCTTGCCCCTCCCTCCCCACCCCCCATTCCTGCCAGTAGAAACCTTCCATTCTGTGCAACTCAGTGGAGCAGTTCTCTGCTTGCTAGAGGGGATGTTGCCCCATTCATGAATTGCTTCCTAAAGTAAATTGGATCTTCAAATCGAATTTTGTTGAATTTTGTTTTTTATAGCAAGGTAAATGTGTAAGGGAGAGGCTTTGCGCTTCTTTGCAGTAGTGCACAAGGGTGTTCTTAAGCTGCTGTGATGAGCGTTCCATGGCCTGGTGAACCAGAGGGTTCCGTGGGCCCCCACCCTGGTGGCAGCACCTGCCCTGGACCAGCTGCTGCATCACGGGGGACTTGGGAAACTTGCAGGGATCCTCGTCCTGCCCCCCACTCGTGGTGCTGCCGATTTGCACAGAGGTCATGTATGTGAGACTGAGCAAGGCCCATAATGGCCCTGCCTCAGGGGTCCTTGTATGACCTACCGGTGGGAGCTGCTGGAGGAAGACGTGTTCTGGCAGTTCCTCCAAAGAGAAAACAGCAGGGGGAAGAGGACCAGCATTGGACCCACTGCGATGCTGCTGCTCATCCCTTCTCAGCTAGTACGCCAAGCCCAAGGGAGACAGTCGCCCTGATCGTCGGGTGAAGGAATAGGATTGGGGATGCCTCTGTCCCAGCTCGGTCATCAGCTGAGCAGCAGGATTCGAATCCAGGTATGTGGGACCTCGCTTCTTAAGGTTTTGTTGTCCTTCCTTGATTCCCACAACTTAACTCAGTGTATAGTCTTCTGTGACTGCTGTAACCAGCTGCCCACGATTAGGGACTTGAAAGCAACAGGCATATCGTCTTACAGTTCCGGGGGTCAGAAGTCTGACGTGGTTTCACTGGGCACCAAGGTGCCCCAAGGCCCTGCTCCCTCCTGAGGCTGTAGGAGGGGATCCTCTCCCCTGCCTTTTCCAGCTTCTAGAGCGGCATCCCTTACGTCCCGTGGCTCCTGACCCCTTCCTCTGTTGTTAAAGCCAGCAGATCAGCTTCTTTAAATCTGTCTCTTCCATTGCCACCTTTCTCTCTGGGTCGTCAAATCTCCCTCTGCTTCCCTCTTATAAGGACACTTGTGATTGTATTTAGGGTCCATAGGATGGTCCATAATTATCTTATATCTGCCAAGTCTGTCACATAAGGAACATTCACAGGTTCCAGGAATTAGGACATGGACATATTTTTGGGGGTGGGGGAAGTCAGCCTGCCGCAGCCAGCATGGTCCAAGGTGAGTTCCAGGAGATGAGCTGTTGTATTTCAAAATTTACCTGGACCCAGAACCTTGTTTTTTTAACGAAGCATCTTATGAGAGTAATAATAGGTACTAAACACACTTAAGGAAATGTGACTTAGCCAAGAGGCCAGGCCTCACTGTAATTTGGAAGAAGTGTCACTTAGCTAAATTCTGGAATCTTCTTTTTTCTTTCCTGCTATTCTGATTCTTTGGAAAGTTAAGCAGAAAGCGCCCTTCTTTCTCCTTCCCCCATTGACTCTTACCCCCAGAGGTAACTACTGTTAACATTTGGGCACACATCTTCCCTGGGATTTTCTTGAAGGGATTAACTGCTAACCCAGTATCCTGATGAGGCCACATATAGGCAGATTGAACTCGTGCCCTTTTCACATTGAAGATTTCTTTGGTCGACAGATTGCTGTGCTAAAGGTGTTGCTAGAAGCTTTTTGGAATTGTATTACTGCAAGGAAAGAAGAAAGTCTCACACCAGCTCATTCCTTTGCAGTAAATCACCCAGAATCCTCATCTCCCACTTGGCTTTTCGGTGACCCATACAGAAGCAGTCTCTTGGGCAGGTCTTTTGCCTATAACAGGCAGCCACTGAGCCCTATATTTCTTCCAGCTCCCCTTTTTTCTTACTCCACAAGATCCTCTTGCTGCCTATGGCGGGAATCTGGCAGGAAGAAAGTTGGTTGAAGTTCACTGACACCACCCCTTGAAGCCCTCCTGAGGAGCACCTGGGGGCAGGAGCATTGCTGGGCGCTTGCCCGCCTCTCCCAGGGGCAGGGTCTCCATGCCAGCATCTCGGACATGCCTCAGTTCCAAGTTTGGCTTTCCTCTGATATAAAAATGATTCCTTGGTTTTTCTTACACTTAAAGACATCTACATCTTTATCTTTGTTTTCAGGGTCTAAAGGGGAAAATGCGACTAAGCCTTAGCAGTTAAATGAAGTGAAAAATACAGAACTCAGATCAGCAATTATCTTTTTAAAGTAAATCAGAATTCAAGATGCTTGTGCTCGATCTAGATCCCACTGTGGCTTTTGACTGCAGTGAGAATAAAACGTCAGCCCCTCACTGCGGCCTCTGTTCTCTAACTTCGTCTTCTCTCACTCTGCTGGGCTGTCCCAGCCTCAGGAAACTCCCGTTCTGTTCCCTCTGTCTTGGGGCACTTTTGTCCAAATCTTCACCTGTGGGCTCCTTAAAGCCAAAAGCTACAAGTTCTCCCTAAAGCTGAAGCGGTCACACACCCCTTATTCCAGTAACCTGTTTTATTTATTTCCAAGCATTTATTGCTATTTGAAATTGTGTGCTTCTTACATCTTCTCCAACTAGAGTGTAAACTGTAAAAGCCAGAAGTGCCCTGCCCTGGGCTCCCAGAGCACTCTGGGTGAGTGACGGGTCAGAAGGCCGGGCTAGCGTCTTGCTCATCAGGCGTACAGAGCCTCAGTTCCCACCTCTGGCCTTGGAAGCAGAGCCTGCCTTTTACAAGGTCCCCAGGGGATTCCTGGGCACAAGTCGGCAAGCGCTGCTCTTAGGGCAGTGGTTCTCAGCTTTGGCCGCACATCAGGATTTAGTGGACAGAAAAGACTGAGAACCACTGCTTTACCGCTTTGCTATCCCAGCACAGTAGCCACTAGGCACACATAAAAATTCGGCTTTTTAGTTGCTCTTGCCACACTGCAAGTACTCGGGGCCACATGTGGGGCGTGGCTACTGTACGGGACAGCACGGAGGTAGAATCTGTCCACCGTGTCAGGAGGTGCTGCTGGACGGGGCCGTGTAAGAGGGAACCGGGAGGCTGCTCGGTCTTCCAGTGAGTGAGGAGAGGACCTTCGGGGGCAAGTGCCCTTAGGGAGGAAAAAGGGGGGCTGTCTTTAGAACAAGGCTAGGCTGGTTGCTGACTTCTGATGAACGTCTCCCCAGCAGGTGGCTCCCCTGCTCCCTCTAGTGCTGGAACCCGGGCTGGCCCGCGGCCACGGGGCACGGTCGTGCAGGACCTGTCGTTGGAGCCTCAGGAACCTTACACAGTAAGTGTGGTCATTGTCCCCAACTCACAGCTGGGCAAGCAGAGGCTCGGGGGCTAATAAACTTGCCCCAGGCACACAGCTACCTGCAGGGGGCATACTTGAGGTATGGTGTGGTGCAGTGAAGGACTGCATGATTCTCCCATTTCCATCTGTAACAAAACCCGGAGTGCGTTCTGTGTAGAAGCAAACCGGCCCCGGAGCGCGCGCTGCCGTGAGTGGTGGCTGTACTTACGCCACGTGTTCTCCACGAGAGAATTTAACAGAAACTAGCTTGTCGGACTGGGTGATTCTCAATCGCAGCGATCTACAAGTGGATTCTAATGAGCCCTAGGGTGCCTGCAAAGAGCTGTTTGTGGGGGAAGCAGGGAAACACACAGGCAGAGCTCTGGGCTCCCCATTTCCATCAGCACACTTCTATGTGTTGGGGATCCTCATAAAACTCCATTCGGGCCTATTGTATGACAGCACAATGGCAGAGATGGGCCATGTCACTTTGGGGAGCTCCTCCTGTTTAAGACCTCAAAGGTGAAAACCCGCCTTTGTCCCCAGCCCTCCTGCCCCACTTCGCTGCTGCTGCCTGTAGGGACCCCGTCCACCAGTGTCTTCAGAGATCTCTTACCCCACCCCCACCCCCCAACCACCACCATAACCCTAGCTTATTACAAATTAAACATTTTTTCAAGTCAGGACCAGTAATACCCTGCCATTCATCACAACCATCATTTCATAAAGGGACATTTTAATGCAAAAAAGGATACAAGTTAAAGCTTGATGAGAACAGTCCTGATTTTCCTCTACACTGCTGGAAATTTCTCCCAAACCAAAGAGCGTAGACTGATGTAGCCCAGCCTCCATGTCAAATGTCCGGAGGGAGCCAGGTGGTCACTGGGCAAGGCTCACCGTCTTCAGTGGCCACCTCGAGCGTTCTGAGCAATTGTGGAGTGCAAATGGAAAAAGCATGGATTTTAGAGTCGGGCCTCGGCTCAAATTCAATCTCTAGTCCTTGCAGGCTCTTGAGCACTCGAAATGTGGCTCGAGCAGCTAAAGAACTGATTTGTCGTGTGCTTACTGCACCGGCCAGCACAGGTCTAGACGCCATGTCTCCACTAACGGAGTTCATGGCCGCTTTGATTTCTGGAGCACCATCCTGTCCCGCCACTTGCCTTGTTCTCCAAGTCCACTGAAACCTTGTAAGTCTTACGTATTTTGTTGCTGGTGGTATCTTTCCCCATTTGTACCTTTGCAGTCAGATCTCTGTATCCAAATGTAGGGGTTATATTTATCTCCATTAAGTTCCATAATCTTGAATTTAGTCTGTAGCTTCAGTTTTTAACCACAGAAGCAATCTTCAGTAGAGGTTTTAGAAACCCTACTGTCATTCTATGTATTGTAGCGGTGGTAAGATGAAATAGTCTTAAGTCCTAACTAGAGCTAAAAGTCTTTCCTGCTTAGAGCCCCTATTTTTCACCGCTGTGGCCTGATTATGAACATAGTGGGGCATCTTCTCAACCTCACGTACTAACTACACACCCTCTGGCAGGGTGAGGAGGGGCGTCAGTACCCGCGGCCCCTTGCTCAGCTAGGAGGAACAGGTTACTGACTTTAGACGAACACTCAAAAATAAAGAGGTGATGGAATCGGGGTTAGGATGAGGCTGATGCCAGTAAGTTTTATTATATTTAGAAAAAAAAGGTAACTTGAAATAAAAGTAAGCCACTCAAAATGAATGAGAGGTTTTAAACACCCTATAATTATTTAATGGCAACATTTGGACCCGCTGCCCAAGCCAGTTTTGACCCAACCGAGATGCTGGAAGGCAGAGCACACAGTTGTGCCCATCAGGCCAATGAGGGCGATGGAGCCCAGCGCTCCACGACTCCGCTTGCTGGGTTCTGAAAAAAAGAAAGAGTAGATGTGACCGATGCTCCGGAACGACAAGGCCGTCAGTGTCTGCTGGCCGTTCTGCCGCGGCAGCTGGGGCTGTGCGTTAGACCATCCGGTCCGGGGCAGTCACCCAGCTCGTTGGCCTGGAGCTGCAAGTATGCCGGACACTGCCGGCAAAGTAATGCACCTCAGTAGTGTTGCTTGGACCCTAAGTTCTGGGGTAATGAGAGCAGCTGTGCTCCGGAGCCTTTGGGAGTGTTTCCCCCGCCCAAGAGGTAAGTACAGCCAAGAGCCATCTCCTCCGTCTCCCTCCCTCAGGCGCGCCATTTACAGCAGCAGATGCCCGTGTCTGGCAGGCCGCCTGGTTCGAATCCTCACTAGTTTACACCCAGTAGCTCCGTGACCTAGCGCATTCCTCTTTCTAAGCCTCAGTTTCTTTATCTATAAAACAGCACGGTATTATCTGTGTTACAGAATTGTAAAGTTAAAGAGCATGTGCAAAGTTCTTAAAACAGCAGTTGACATTAAAAAATGCTCAATAAAATTAAGGTTTGTCACTCTTCAAATGTTCATAAAAAATGACAGACCTTTCGCCTAAATATCAAGTTACTTTCTCTGAAAGCCCTGCTGAGGAGGAGTGCAGAGCAGCCTGAGATTTGGAATTCGTTTCCTGGGCAGGTGTGGGTGGCTCACCTCCTGTGTAGTAGCCGTACGCATAAAGGGCTCTTCCCACAATCCAGGCCATGCCCAAGCCAGAAGCTATACGCTAAAATAAAAGGGTGACGTTAGCATTTGCGGTAAAGAAATAAGCACATCTTTCTTTAAACTTCTGGGTTGATGACACAGTGTTTCAGCAAAAAGTTATGTCATGGAGATAGTAAAATACTCCCCACCAGGTTAGGTTGGATTACATTATTTGTTCCAGTTGGGACATTCAAGGATGTGTGATTCCTTGAGCTGCCCATGGATCTGGGACAGGAGGACAGGCCTGGGTGGGCATGCGGCCTGGCTGGACCTCCTGCCGTGCCCTGGGGAACTCCATTTGCTAGAGCACAAGAGGACAGGCCGGCCGGAGCCTAAGCCCGCAGAGGAACCCCACCAAGAGTCAGGACTGGGGACGCCCTGTTGTCTCAGATGGGCCTGGAGCGGGAGCCGGAGGCCGGCTTGGGCAGCCACGGGCTGCGTGGGCTCAGTGAGGCCCCCAGGAGGAGCTCCAGCAGGCTGTGCTGTGGCCCACACACAGGTGTGGGGCTCCCCCCATAAAAAGTGGGGAGAGTCAGTTGTGGACCCCAGAACATGGTTCTGGAGGGGGAAGTCTCCCCATTCCCAACACCCTTGAGAAGACAGAGTGAAAAATTTATGCAAGATGAAAAATCCTTCTATTTGGGTGCCACTCTGGGTGACCCATGTGGTCAAAAGGAGTCAGGAGAGAGTAAGAGGGAGGGAGGGTGTGTGAGAACATGACACACTGCATGTCCCTGTCCCAAGTAACAATTAGTGCCATTGGTGGGCTAAGGTTACTACATTAGGATTTTTGTTTCTTTTTAGTTGATTTTGGGTAAAGTTACTTATCAGTAGGTGCATGAACAGCTAGAAGTAAAAACCCTGGCCCATAAACTTCACCTACAAGCTCTATTGTTTACTGATGCATAATTCCCAGCCTAGGAACACAATTATATGGGAGGGCTCCGTTAGCATTTGCACTGTAGTCCTCAGAGTAGCTCTGAGAGTATTTTTAAGAACTCAGCACAAGGAATGGGACCTAGGGGAATGGGACAGGAAAGGGGATGGGGTGGACATCAGGTGATGCCTGATCAAGAGACACCAACTCGTCTATTTAGACAAGCTGGCATGGGGCCTCACTGCAGGCACAAGAAAGTAATACCTTCTCTAAAAGATCAGCAGATGTTTCTTTGAAAAAATAAGAGTTCAGGGTCATGAACTATAAACGTACCATGCTGGCAGCTGATAACAAAAGCACAGAGCCACTGAGGTCAGACCAGAGGCTTAAGAGGGTGCGAACCAGAAACGTAAGTGCCAGAACTCTGGTCAGAGCTCAGTTAAGGAGAAATCTGGCCCCTGAACAAGAAACGCTTTCTGCCTAAGGCAAGACCCAAATGGCAACTCACGAGGATTTGATAAGCTTGTTTTATTTGGCAGAGGTGTAGCACAGACCAGCCCGGTGGCTCCCCAGCCCCTGGGGCCTGCCCCCTGCGCTCTGCCCTCACCACCTGCCCACGGTCTGCCAGATGCACCAGGCAGGCTCCCACCTCGGCCTCAGCGCTGCCCTTCTACCTGGAAGATGCCTGGGGACGTCTGTGGCACCTGCTCCCTTACCTTTCAAAGTTTTGCTTAATTGTCATCTCAGCAAGGCCCCGCTCTTGGCCACCCCACTCAGAACTGTCTCCCTGTCCACCTTCCCTGCTTGGTTTTCTTCTGTACACGTCACCTTCTGCGTACTACATGGTGTACTTAAGCTGCTTTTTGCCTGTGACCCCAGCTGAAAGTAAGCTCCAGGGAACCAGTTATCTTTGTTTAGTTCACTGTTATGACCTCAGGTGTCAGTACATGTCTGCTGCAGGAATGAATGATATGGAAAATGAAAAAATTCAATGGGCATGAACCTTCCAGAATCAGACCCTTGGGCTCAAACTCTGATTCTACTCTGTAGCTATTTGACCCTGTAGAAGTCACATAGTATCCAAGAGGTTTCTCCTTTATCTGTAAAAAAAATGAGGAAAATTCTATCTACTTTAAAGAACATTGTAAGAAGTAATTGAATGAAATTATCTTGGTGCCTAGACACTAAAGATGTTCGTTAAATGTTCACTTCCTTCTTCCTTCCCTGATAGGTCAGTGAACTAAATCCAAATAGATGAAAACCCCTGGAAAAACTTACCGGGTGGTAAACACCTCCAATAGCTAGAAAAAATAAGAAGGGGGGATATACTTCCAACCTGGAATAGACAGAAAGGAATTTTTTTTAAAAAGTACCCCATTTAAGTCTGTCTATATAAAGCTAAGAGGCCTTTACCCAGTTACTTGCTAAGGTAGAAACCGGAGGGTAGGAATAAACATTGACCGGAGGGAGGAGACCCGGCCGCTGGGACCTGCCCTCTTGTGCAGGCTGGGATCAGAGGTGAGAGGCCCAGAGCCAACCAGCTGCTGAGGAAGGGCTTGCAAATTAATTTCCACCCAAAGCTCAAAGCCTCCCACACCCCAGGGCTGGGAGGTTCACTGTCAGTTTAGACTGGACAAACGCAAACCTGAGAAGGGTAATGGAACATTAAAGACATTTCTGACAAGATTATCCAGAATCCCACCATTCTAACAACTCTTAATTTTGCTTGATATTCAATGTGTTCACATACATATTTTTTTACAGCACTTCTGACGAGGTGCCCGTGGTCACCATCACTACTGCTCGGCACACGGAGTCCTAGCGGCCGGGGTGTGGGACAGCGTGCGCCCCTCCCTCCCCCTGCAGAAGTCCAGCGCCCACACTCACGTGTTCTGGTGGGCTCGCTGAATGCAGTTGAAGAGGTGCCCATTTTCGGGGTCTGTGCTGTACATGGTAGGATACTGTTAAAGCAAAGGGCATGTTGGTCAAGGGGTCAAGAGTACAATTCGGCGTTGAGAGTTAAATCCCCTTTAAAGGCAAGGTGCTGCAAAGCGCTTTCTGTCATACCCCCGAAAGATGATCACTTCTGCTTAACTGTTTGCAGTGCCCAGGGTCTCAGTTCTCAGAAGCAGACTCAGTCTATTTCTATCAATATCTGGTAATGAGAGTGGGTGTCTGTGCCACAGCCGCACAGGGATGGAGGCAGCTTGTGCTGAGCCGCCACCACCAGGGACCCCAGGCGCACCGCTAGGACGCAGCAGGGCAACTGCGCCTTCCCGGGAGCCACCCGGCACCGCGTCCTTTCACGAGTTCCCTTAATGTGGGAACAGAAATTGAGCATGTGAGAATTTTAATGAATGTGTCCATTAAAAAAAGGAGCTAAATATGAAAAATTAAAAATAAGCTCCAGTTAGGGAATCTAATTATAAGTTGTCAAACAGAAATAGACACTTAAATTGCTCACTGGGGATAAATTCCGTAACTGCCCCTTTTAGATCAACTAGAACTAAAGGAAGCGATTTAATAGTCTAATGTCTAAGCCCAGGGTAACTGCAGGACCACTTATTTCTTTTCAAAATGAAAAACAGGAAAATCACCTTAAGACATCATCTTTAAAGTGGTAGACCAGGAAACACTGTTGCCAGTTAACCCTTTTAATTTTTTATTTTATTTGTCATTTGGTTTTTAAACTGAGGTATAATGACATACAACATTACATTCATTTCTGGTATAAAACATAATGATTCGATATGTATATATATTGAAAAATGATCACTACACTAAGTCTAGTGCCCACCCATCACCACCAAACACACCGCACAGTTTTTGCTTATGACGAAAACTTTTATGATGTGCTCATCTTAACAACTTTCAAATATGCAATAAAGTAGCATTTCCTACAGCTGCCGCGCTGTGCATTCCACCCCCGGGGCTCACTCCTAACTAACTGGGCGTTCAATCCTTCTGACCCCTTCACCCATTTTGCCTGCCTCCCACCCCCCACCTCCTGCAGCCACTGATTTGTTCTGTTTGTTCTCTGTATCTATGAGCTTGTTTTTTCTCCTAAGATCCCACATACAAGTGCATCACACAGTATATGTCTTTTTCTCACTTATTTCACATAGCACAACACTCTCAAGATGTATCCACATCATGAAATGACAAGATTTCAGTCTTTTTTTATGCCATGCGTGTGCACGCACGCGCGCGTGCACACACACACACACACACACACACACCTACCTTCTGCGGTGAACATGCAAGGGGTGCAAAGATTTCTTTTTTATGAGTAACACCCCATTATATACCTATACATATGTGTGTACACATATACATTATACACACATACATTATACACACACACAAAATGATGCAGTGAATATGAGGATCATATATCTTTTCGAGTTAGTGTTTTCATTTTCTTCAGATAAGTACCCAGAAGTGGAATTATGGGATTGTATGGTGTTTCTATTTGTAATTTTTAAGGAACCTCCATACTGTTTTCCATAGTGGCTGCACCAATTTACATTTCCACCAACAGTGCACAAGGGTTCTCTTTTCTCCAGATCTTTGTCAACATGTGTTATTTCTTGTCTTTTTGATAAAAGTCATTCTCACAGGGGTGAGGTGGTGTCTCACTGTGGTTTCGATGTGCCACTTCCCTGATGATTCATGATGTTGAGCATCTTGTCATGTGCCTGTTGGCCATCTGTATGTCTTTGGCCATTTTCAATAGAATTTTGTTGTTGTTGTTACTGACTTGTGTGAGTTCTTTATGTATTTTAGATATTAACCCCTTATCAGATACATCATTTGTGGATATATTCTCCCATACAGTAGGTTGCCTTTGTCTTTTCTTGATGATTTTCTTCACTGTGCAGCAGCTTTCTAGTTTGAAAGTTTCTAGTCCCCTTATTTAACCCTCTTTAGAAAATAACACTCATCCTAGCAGATAGCTCCAGCCAGAAGCCTACGGTTCTGTCCCCAGCACACCTGCTCTTCTACAGAAGAGACAAAGTAAAAACAAGGTGGGCCTGCTCCCCCACAAGGCCCCACATTTCTTGCCTTCTTCCTGCCAGGAAGGGGCAGAATTTCTACCAGGTGCAGCGCTGACACTGTCCTCACTGCGCAGCAGGCTCCTTCCCTCTCCCTCCAAGACAGAACAAACTGTCGCCCTGACAAGCACGGGCCGGGTCCCCCTTACCTCCACTTTATACTTCTTGCGGGCCTTGGCGACGTTGATGGCCAGGTGAGCCACCAGTATGAAGCTGGCCGCGCCCGTCAGAACCACGAAACCGTATTCCTTGGAGAGGACGGCCATGTCGGCTCTGTGGGTGAGAGACCACATTAGGTGTCGCCCAGCACGAGGGCGCCGCGCAGTAGGCGGCCTTACGGAGCGCGGGCCTTCACTACGGGCAAAGGTG
The DNA here is from genome assembly GCF_030020395.1 of Manis pentadactyla. NCBI lineage: Eukaryota > Metazoa > Chordata > Mammalia > Pholidota > Manidae > Manis > Manis pentadactyla. Next base: position 3,668,677 of record NC_080037.1, read on the forward strand.
GACCTACGGAGCAAAAGCGTACGAGTACATCTGATGTTTCCAAGGGGCGGTCGGAGATACCACGGTCCATCATACAACAGAATTTACAAATGGTTCCAGTATGCAACATACACACAGAAAAGTACATGGTACATATCGTGCGCTTGGGTTCCTCTGATCAATGTTACATTTATGAGGTTTACCTCTACCTTGGGAGTAGTTGTTACTATAGAATGGTACAGCCACTAAAAACCACATTTTTGAAAAAATGTTTAACATGGCAAAATGCTAAAGAATACGTTAAACTATAAATACAGAAGGAAGGAAATGGTGCACAACAGTTCCAAGGTTATGGTTGGAGTGTAAGTGTCCATTGGCACAGGGGATGCTGGGAGGGCAGGGACCTTGGTCACAGGCAGGGAACCCGTCCCAGTGAAAGCAGAGCACGGCTCCTGAACCAAACGCTGCCAGGATGCCCAGCCCCGGGCCGCTCTGGGGAGCCCGGCTGCACCTCAGATCATCACCTCCAAGCTCGCCCCCTGGCCGTTCTGATGCCTACAGCTGAATGTGTAATGCAATGAAAAATGACAACATAAACCAATAGAACAAAAATGCTAATTACAGAATCTGGGTGGATGCTGTACGGATGTTCAATGTACACTTCTTTCAGCTTTTCTGTATGTGAAAATTTTCATAATAAAATGTTTGGAGAAAACACTAATCTCAACATTTTTCAGGGCTCAGCAATTTCAGCTGTTCTAGCTATTGGTCTGCACCAGAGGAAAAGAAGAGAAAAGAAACAGACTGGCCATCAGGGAGAAGAAAACCTGGCAGGTGGGAGGAAGCCCTAAAAATCTCAAGGTAACTTGGCGCTGCCCCTCAGCCTCTCTCTGAGCTTTGACGCCAGAGGGAAGCGGGTCGGGGCGTGGCAGAAACAGAGCAATAGTTACAGTGCTTCCAGAGATGGTCAGCTGCCGGCCCAGCCTGTGCCTGTGCGCGGCGTTCAGCTTGGAATTCCCACCCTTGACAGCAGTCTGGCTGCAGTCCTCCGGTAAAGGCCGGGAGTTACCTGCTCAGGATGCTCCCCACCATCCTCACGAACAGCTCAACAAGACGGTAACAGGCCTGTTTCCCAAAGAGGGCCCAGAGGTTAAGTAATGTCCCAGTGTCCAAAACAGAAAGCATCACAGAGCTGGGGTTCCAGTTTGGTTCCAATGTCCCCTTTCAATCCCTCGTGGAAAATCAGAGCCGAGCTGACCCTGGTGTCCCGGCATCTTTCTCCCTGAGGGGTTTGGGGCCGGCAAGCAGCCCAGTTCTTCCCTTAGGTCCCTAAAATACCATTTGGGGCTGAAGTTCTAAAAATCCGCACCACCCCCACCCCCGCCCCCTGCCATGGCTCACAGGAATCCTCATCAGTTTCCCCTTCTACCTTCTTCACCTGGAGCTGCCAGCCCAGGGGCGCCCCCTGACCCCTGCTGGATGGGGGACACACACTGGCTGGGCCAGCTCCGTGACTCAGCACAGGAATGGCCTCTGGTCTGCATCCCCTGGGCTACCTGGGTGGCCGACCTCTGAGCTTCCCTGCCTTCATTCTCGTCTAGAATTTCCAAAATTGAGAAAGTCAGCTTGGGCCACAAGCTTCAGTAGTAGTTATTAAAACAAAAATAAAATACAGGGTGATTTCTGAACACCTCTGAAAACAAATAAAAATGACTTTGAACTTTTCATCTACGCAATATCCTTGGAGTTCAACTCATCAGGGCCAAACAGGCTGTTTAAAATGAAGTCTCTGACTTGGTCACAGGCCACCTGCTTAAGGACAGTCACACTAAGTACATTTGGTGTAGGTCAAAGTTCGCAAGTGGAGGCTGCTTCCGGCCCCAACCTTTGGACAGGGCGGCAGCTCCCTGGCAGCACGCGGTCACCCTGGGTTTGTGTGGCCCTTTGTGGCTCCCTCGTCTTCACAAGAATCTCACTAGCTGCATTTTACAGAAAAGGAAATGGAGGCCCAGACAGATGAGGGCAGAGCTCAGGCCAGGGCAGGTTAGAATTCCTCCCCAGGTACGCCAACTAGCCCAGGCAGAACACCAGGACTTGATGGCTCGGTCACTGACCCCTGTCCTGGTTTGTACAGGCCAGGGGTTGGAGGAGCAAGAGGCAAGACACAGAAGTGCCTCTACAGTGGATGTTTCTGTTGTAGGCAACGAACATTCAGAAAAGCAACTGCTAAAAATCCACAATTAGAAATTAATATTTATGACTGAGCTCTGTTTCCAAAGTATAAATGGAACCTGGGAGGTGAAACCTGTTAGGCATTCACACTCTAGTGAGAGCGACTCTCCTCGCACTTTGCTAAAGTGAATGGTATTGAGGGAAAAGGAATCTGGGTGGGGGCAGGCAGAGCCAGGAACAGTAAATGTCTTTGAAGGGCAGAGAATTTATAGTAAGAGGGACCCACAGTACATGTCAGAGTGGGTGGTCTGCAAAAGACCACGTAGCCAGTTGTGGGACAGGGAGAGTGCTCGAGGCCTAAGAGTGACCCTCCCTGAGGCTTCTCTGCAGGTGCTGTGGACACTCCTGCACAGGTGCGAGAGCAAAGCCCAGAAAGCCACCTGCAGGTTGGGTACAGCCCTCTCGGACACCCACTCACCGCCCCCACAGTGTGGAGTCGGATTCACACCCACAGCAGCACGTGCGGTCAGCGCCGTAACAGGGAGCAGCCAATCTCAGCAGCCAAGCTCCTAGGAGGCAGGGGCTGTGATCGTGTGGCGTCCTCAATGCCACATGAGTGTGTGCCTGCAGGCGCTTGCGGGATAAATGAAGCACGCTGCAACCAGGGGGCTTCCGGGAACGGCCCCTCCAACAGCTGACGTCTGTCACCTAGCACGGTGCCTGGCCTACAGTATGCACCCACTCAATTCATGTCTCCTTTTTTCTCCTCAAAAGGATCTCCTGAAACAATGGAAGCAACTGGGTGTATGGATTTCTGAGGAAGAGGTGGTCAGAACAGAGAGAAAATCTGTCTCTGTAACTGCTGAAAACATAAATCCAAGAGGAACTGGAAAATGGTTGAGGCCGTTTATGGAAAGAACCAGCTGAATTCACTCAGTTAAAAAAAAACAAAACGACCTACCATTTGCTGACTCCTTGCTGACCTGATTGCACCCCGTGCAGGTGTGCCACGGGGTAAGGGGAGGCAGCTCGGTTCAGCGGCCACACCCCAGGCAGCAGCGCCACACCCGAGGCCAAGCCCGGAGCTAGCAGATAGCCTCCTGGGCACAGCCTTGAGCAGCCGATAACTGGCACATAACCTCCCTGGCATCTGCGCCCACTTGGGCTGCGCATCATATTTGGTTGATTATACACCTGCTCTGGGGCACCAGCAACCCCTTTATCGAACCAACAGTGTAAGGCTCTGGGGGTGGGAATTCTGCCCTAGACTTTGCCTTCTAGATGGTACTAGACCTGGCACACAGTCCAGCAGTCCCTTCAGAGCTGAACGTTCAACAGAGCTGTAGATTACTCTGCAGTCACTTGTTGTATAATAGCATTTGCTAATCAGCAAGCGGTTTCCAAGGTTAGTCTCATACCAGCTGTACAAAATTTATGATTCATATGACTAAAACTTATTTAGGTACATATTAGGTACCTAATTGGCACTATTACACATTGGTGGGGAAGTGTAAAATAGAACCATCTGGAAACAGCCCGGTGACAGGGAATATTACATTGTGTGCACCTTTTGGTGCATTGATTCTACTGGGAATCTATCCCACAGAAAGTGTGTATGAGGTAATCTTAGTCTTCTCAATAACAGAGAATTAAAGAAGGAAATGTCAAAATCATAAGCATGGTTAGGTCTAGGCGGCTAAATTGTAAATTTTTGCTTTGTACTTTTCTATGATCCCCCAAACAAGCAGATACACCCAAAAGGTATGCAAAGGCCTGACAATAATTAGTAGTTGAGAAGACAGAGGTACAGTGATGGAAGCAAAGAATCGGACCCAACTCCCCACTGGAATCCTGGCCCCTTCCTGCTCTGGGCAGCGCACACGAAGCCTGTGCAGGGAAGAGCGCGGTTTGGGGATCAGACTGACTGCAGAACCTGGGGCTCAGCCTTCCCAGCCATGTGTCCCTGGGAACCTCGGTCTCCTTACCTGTTAGGTGGATATAATAATGGTACTGACTCTACCCGTGTGGCTGTTGTGAGGAATCAATGGAGACACGGTCTACTAACAGCCATCACGATGCCTGACACCTAAAGTACTCAGTAAATGTCTACGTTAATGTGAACTGTTTTTGCCCTGATTCAGCTGAATGATAATGCATACAAAATTAAGAATTCGTAGAACTGCTAAAATAGCAAGCAAAGCTGGGAGCCACATCTATTCACCTCCTGAGCCATGTTAAAATCCATCATCGGTAAAGCGGAAGTGCTCAGGAGGCAGCAGGTCCCAGCGCGGACCATGGCAGTGAGTGAACTGCAGTCACTCAAACCCTTGCTGGGACAGAGGTGCTCATCTGTGAGTAAGGGCGAGCGTGCACCGCTCACTGCCGTGCCCCGAGGGCCTGCCGTGTGCCCCTCGGAGCCAAGGGCTGCAGATGAAGAGGTGAATGAGCGGGAACTTGCCCCTGCCCTCAAGAACCTCATGCTCCACCGGGTGAGGCAGGCAAGTGAATAAATCCCCATCTTCAGATATCCCCCCTCACAGCAGGGGGCAGCACCTGGGCACCCCCGCATAAAAGTGAAACTAATGGTGGGGTAAAGGCAGAAAGGACTAAAGCGTTCCAACCTCTCCTTCCTTATTAGTAATTGCAGAGGCGTCTGCCTGCCTTGACTTTCTTGCAGTCTTGAGATGAGTCAGCGTAGTTCAGTTGAGAGGTTTAACTGAAACTAGCTTTTGAAGGTTTTCTTTTCAATTAGAAATTCTTGGTCACTTATTTAAGAGTAGAGATTCTTTTTCAAATGTTTCCACTCCTACAAGACTTGAACACTATTTTATGATTCCTTTTGCTCTGGGAAAATCCATGGGAGTAGACACAGAGGGCGTTCTGGGGTCAGACAGACCTGTGTTTAGACACTGCCGCTGTGAGCGTGTGAATGGGACCTGACTTCTCTACAGAATGGAGAAGACTACTTGCTCTGCAGGAGGTTTGGGTAAGTAAATGAAATAAACTAGGTAAGTATCTGGTATGAACACTTAATAAATGATCCAGATACAAAGACATATTGTAATCCTGGTAGGTGTATATGTCAGTCTGCATGTGTAATTCTTAATAAGGAGACATCAGTTTTTCTATAAATGAGTAATGTGCTCTTAGAAATTAGTTCTGATCCTATTTGATAATACATTGCAGTTTGGTAAAAGGCTGGTCTTAGATTCCTAGCGTGGAGCGCATGAATCTAAGAACACTTAATTTGCTTTCTCAGTCACAGTATATAAAGTGCTTACTATGTGCCAGGCATTGCTTAGGCGTGGGGGAGTCAGCAGTGGGCAGGATGGGGTCCCTGACCTCCCAGCACTGACATCCTAATGATGACGGGAGACTGACACCAAACACGCAAACCCAAAGCAGCCTGAGAGAGTGACAGCTATGAGGGAGAGTGGACGGTGGCCTAGGGGCATGGGTGGGAGGGCCGGCGGCCACTCATCAGGGTCACCGGGAAGGCCTCTTGCTGAGGCAACATTTGACGGACACATGAATGAGGAAGAAACAGCCACAGCCACATTCTGGGGAAAAGAACATTAAAATCAGAGGGAACCGCAAGTGCCAAGGTCCCAGGCGAGGAGAAGCCTGGCACATGTGAAGGACAGACAGGCGGCTGGTGTGGCCGGTCCCCAGAGGACCGTGGGAACAGGGGAGGACACATCAGATTGGGAGAGGGACTTCACAGGCCACCTGGCAGCTGATGCTTCCTGCTTCTCCCTCCAGGGACTGAGACGAGACACGGGAGCAGAAGGGGTGAGGTGAAGTGCTGGCCGAGGAAGGTCTGTGGCCAAGCCCCACGCACCGCCGTTCCAGGAGGGCCCTGCGTGCAGACTCCACTCCTACACGAGGGCAGGGCTTTCAAGGTGGGAAGGACCAGGGTCAGTACAGACCCTGCCGGACGGAGGGAAGAACAGAGGGAGGAAGAAGGTGGGAAGGAAGGTTAGCTTCTGGAAAGGAGGCAGGGGAGCCCTCTGCCGAGACGCATGAATGACTAAGAGGTGCTCTGGGCTTTGGTGAGGGGGACCCTTTGGCAAGCCAGCCTCGGGGGAATGGCGGAAGGCAGAGGCCCACGTGCGGGCTCGTGAGGCAGTCCCACCTCCTGCGCTGGCTCACCTTGTCCGACCCTGCGCTGTGGTCCAGGGCAGGTCGCCCCCCTTCCCCCAGGAGCCTGTACTCCTGACGGGCCCTCCTGGGCCGCCGGCTCTGCCTGCAGGCTGCACACTGCTCCGTTAGCTGTTGTAACAGGTACCTGACACTGGGCAGTGAGAACAGCACGTGTTTCCAAACCGGCTATGTGCTCCGTGAGGTCAGAGAATATGTCTTCCACTTACATTTTTTATAATAACTTCCCTGAAGACAAACCCAATCCAGAGCTGTTCTGTTTTCTAGGCCAGTGGTTCTCAAGCTTAAAGTCCCCTAGAGGGTTTGTTAAAACACGCCCTGCCCACCAGAGCTTCTGATCCAGTGGGTCTTAAGTGGGGCCTGAGAACCTGCACCTCTCACAAGTTCCCAGGTGATCCTGCTGGTCAAGGACCACATGTCAGAACCACGGGTCTAAAGCAAAGAGAAAAACTTTAGGTGTTGATTTTATCCAATTCCAAAGGCACTGGCATAGTCCTGTCTTGGCGGTTCTACCAACATCCCTGGGGGCCGCTGAAGGGCCTGCTCCTGAGGCATTCCTGGGACTCGGGGGGCTGGGGCGCCAGAGGGAGTCCTGTACAGCAAGCTCCAGCAGAGCCCTTCACAGTCCCACTAACGTGTGCCTACCAGAAGACTGGTTTCTTCCTGCAGCTTTATCAGAGGGCTCGAAGCAGAACCGAATTCACAGCTAAGACAGCTCAGCGCCCTCTGAGCCTTTATCTTGTGAGCGTAACCTCTGACGGCCGCTGGCCCCCAGTTCTCTCTTCGTGCTCCTGGTCACTCCCCAGAGCAGGCTCCCCACCAGCCAGACGAGTCAGGGTTTGAGGCTTTTCATCCTCCACAAGCTATGGTCACCATGCTGCAGGATGACCTCTGCAGACTCCCAATACCACGGTATCAGGCGAACCTAAATTCTGAGCAATCGGCACGTGAACTTCACACAGAAGGGCCACTTAGGGATCCAGTGGGACCTCGAGCTCCTCATGGAACCTCTCACCCCACATAGCAGAAATAGCAAAATGGGCGCAAGTACCACCACTGCATACCAAACACCTGCTCTAAGGCCTACTGCAGAGCGCTTCTATGTCAGGCACATAACAGAGTTTGCATAATTAACACTTAATCCCCACGTCAATCTGTGTGGTAGTTACTGTTTCTTTCCCATTTTATAGATGAGGAAGCTGAGGCAGAGAGGAGTTCAGCGACTTGGATAAGGTCCTCAGCTTCTGAGCGCAGAGCTGGGTCTGAACGCAGGCAGACTGCCACCGTGCACAGCTGGGTCTGGAGTTAGGTTACCCCTCCCAGCGTGGGGGACAATGAGGAGAAATACCTCCACAGACTCCCACCCAGGGGCGGTACAGGAGCTCCATGCCGGGCTTCTGGGAGCAAAGGGGAGGAACCAAGCCTTGGCACAGAGCCCAGGGGAGGGTGGAGCTAGACCCATGATCCTGGGAGTACTTCACATACAGCATCATGCCATTTGTGAGGACAGTTTTACTTCTTCCTTTCCAATGTGGGTGCCTTTCATTTCTTTGTCTTGCTCGATTGCCTAGGCCAGAGCCGATACAGTCCTGGAAGACGCAGTAAGGACAGACATCCTCATCTTGTTCCCATCTTGTGGGGAAGCATTCAGTCTTTCATCATTAAGTATGATGTTAGCTGTGGGTTTTCACAGATTCACCTTTGGAGAATATGTTAGAAACCTATTATTTGTATAATTAAAAAAAAAACCCAGTAGCACCTCTACTTATAACTTTTTACTTATCAAATTATTTATTACTATCCAAACATGGTTTTTTGAGGACATAGCAGGTTGGGGGAAGAAAACCAGGAAGAGTGTTTTGAAGTAAGTGGGTTATGGTACATGGGGGCAGCAGAAAAGCCCTAGGCCACAGTGGGTTTCGAGGGGCAGATCAGAGAACAGAGCCCTGGTCACCAGTGGGGGCCTCGGGGTGTATGGGAAGGTGTGGGTGGGAGGAACAGCATGCGGAACAACAACTGTGGTGCTGTCAGTGAGCAGACACACACGAGTTTTAAAAAAGCTACAAGGCATCGCTGTGAAGTCCCGTGTCGAAGGGCTCAAGCTTGGACCTAAAACGAGGCAGTGCTGGTCTTGCCCCCTGCGTTGGCAACACGGAGCTTCAGGATGCTGTTTGGGCTCAGGGAGTCTCCTCTCCGTCCTGGATGCATAGCCACTCCAGCGCTCACAGTGGCTCAACCTTTCCTCCAATTCCTGTTTCTGCCCCCACTTGCCTTGTCTCAGTAGGCCAGGGGTTCCTTCAGTTACAGCAAGGATTACCCAGAAAACCTCCTGAATTTGATCCATGAGAATACTCCCGGGGTAACGCTCCCCCTCACTGTTTACTCCAGGCTCTCTCGGCTGCCAACAGAAATCCCCAAGGCACAACCAAGGCTGCAGAAACGGAGCAAAAGGCAGGCTTTATGGATCTGGGCACTTGCCTCAAATAATTCATTCCTTCTGAGCCATTAAGTGAAAACAACTTATCTTTTATGAATGAAATTAATTTGATTTTTTAAAGGAGAAGAGATTTCACCTTTCAGTTCTCTCTTTGTCCTCAAACGAACAAATAAAAGCCAGCTTGGACAATGGCAACCCCTGCTTCCATCGGTAAGACTCTTCTCAACCCGCACTGCATTTTCCCAGCAGTGTCTGTTTTTGGCAGCCAGGAACGGGACAGTGATAAAGCAGAGTTGGAGTCATCCCCCAATGTTTCATTAAAATCTTTATTTGGCTGCCTGTGCAATTAATCCAATCTTCCTTATAGACTATCCCTTATTTTACATGGCAAAAGTCAACATTTTCATGACAGTACCACAGGGATGGTCACTTGAAGGGCTGGTACGATCGTTCTAAGTGGACCTCCGTGAGACCCCACGCTGGGTGGGGGTTCAGAGCAAAGGCTCCCCGGGGCTCCACTTAGCTGGCTTTAAGCACCCTGGGGAGTTGTCCAGCCTCGTTTCTGCCTTCAGATGTTTCTACAAAGAACAGTCCTCAAGACTGTCTCCAGGAAGGGCAGCTGACCCTCTGGGCCCATGTAAAGCTCGATGAAGAAACTTAGGGGCCTGAAGGGAAGCAGCCCAAGAGGAATCCCCAGACGGGAGAGGGAAACGGCGAGCCGGGGTCCTGTGGGCCCCTCCCACGTCTTCAGGACGCCAGTTCCAGTACTTCTACATTAAACAGATGGTAAACTTGTTAAAGTGTCAAATGACAGATTTAAAAAGAGTACATGGATATGTGAGAAAAGGAATAATAACCCAGGGGAGGAAAAATAACTCTTCCCCACCATCACACTGCATATTCAGTAGACATTTCTCCAGGGCTAAAAATGAAAAGTTGGGCACACCAGTATTTATCCGGCACTTGGTCATTAGGCCAACTGGGGCAAACAGCAGAGGGGTCACCTGGGTCTGCCCCCCAGGGCCGCACAGTCTTCAATTCCCCGTCAATGCTGCTGACAGAACATTGGAAAGTGGAAGCTAACTGCTAGGAGGACGGAAGAGCTGTCCCTTTAAGATGAATGTGCTATAATCCAAATATATTCAGCTGTATAGTTAAACAGCCACAACTTGGTTGTATAAAATATTCAAGTTGCACATGTTTTAATCATCACCCTTTGGCGACTGTCAGTGCTGAAAACAATGAACACATGACTGAGCAGGCTGGGAGCCGGGGAGGGGGCGTCAGCGTGATGCTACGGTTGGAGCTCCTGGTTATGTGGGATGAGCCGGCGCTGACGCAAACAAACTCTGCTGAGGCCAAATAAGCAAATTCTGTGCTCGCTTCTCTGGAGTCTGACTTCTGTGTGCGAAGACACTGAACACACTTGCCTGAATGGAACTCAGTCTCCCCTGGGAAAACTGTTAATTCAGTGCTTCAGGAATCTAAGATTAGCAGATTTGTAACAAGAGAGAATAAAACCTAGGCTCCCCTGCGTGTGATGACAAACTCTCCCCCAACAGATCCTAAACACAAAAGGCTCTGCCAGCAGGAGCTCCTTGGGGTGCTGGCATCTCACCCAGATGCCTTGGGCCAGGCTGGACCATCTGGAGCTAAGGCTCCCGGGAGACCTGACCCTGGGGACGGGATGTTTCCCTTGGTCTCCAGGCACCAACCCCAGAGAGCAGGCGAGAGAACAGGGAGGAGCCACAGGACGCAGAGGAAAATAAATGATCTTGCATGGAGGTGATTCAATCAAGTCAATGCAGGACAAGCCATTTTACCTACATGCAATTCTTGCCTTAAATCCGTATCTACCACCACCATACTCAGTACTGCTTCAGAATGATCCGTTCCGATTTATCCCCTACTGAATGCCGTGCACCACATGGGGCGCAGGGTTACCATGGCGATCAAGCCTGGGGAGGAGGGGCCTGGCCCTCCAGAGGCCACGTCAAGTGGGGGGAGACAGCAGAGGAGGAGCAGGACACAGAGCGTCACAGACTGCGATTAGGGTTCCGAAGGACACAGACAGTGATGGGAGAGAAAAACACGGGTGGGGAAAATAGCAAATTCACAGCATGGAGACAGGAGAGGGCTTTACTCATGTGAGGCAGAGAAAGGAGACCAGTGTGTCTGAAGGGCAGTGATTAGAGAAAGAGGGATAGGAGTAGTCTATTATTATTAATAATACTGATTATTAGCAGGTATGTTATTTACTATGTGTCAAACACTGCTTAAGTAGTTCACCAGTATGAACTTGTTTAAATCCTCACAGGATTCCTATATTGCTTCCACTTTGCAGATGAGGGCACTGAATATCAGAGGTGACCCAGCTGTCACACAGAAAGCGTGGATTCACATGCAGCCAGGCAGTCAGGCTGGAGGGATGCTGTCAGCCTCCAGCTAATGGCCTCTTGAAGACGATGAAGGGCAGGTTTGACTACAACCTCTTTTGAAACTTTTCTACTTCCCCAGACCCTCTTCTGAGAGTAAAATATATTAACAAGAACAGAAAGCTAATAATTAACTCCAAGTCTGTGACTAATTAAAGCCTGAGATCTTTCTAAATGGAAGGAAAAAAAAGTTGGAAAAGGTCCAAAAGAACTTTTTTTTTAAATGAGTGTCAGCACTGCAGTATGACAAAAGAGGAGAGATTATAGGAAGAAAAAAACTTCCTCTAATCTTTCAGGCACACTGCTTTGCAAGGAGCAAAACAACACAGAAACTGCCACTTCATTTTTACATGGTGATTTCCACGTAGCCTGTGCCTTCACTTGCATTTCATAGGAACCAAAGGTCATAGGGAACCTAAGCCCTGACTTCTAGAAGAGCAAAAAAAAAAAAAAAAAAAAGCCAACGGAGTCACACTGATACCACTTGGATTTTCCAGCATAAGAAGTGTGGGCAGACTGTCATTAATTCTTAGCAACTGCTGAGTATCCCCTGGGATACCAACCACCCTGAATGAACCGACTGCCTAGGGCTGCAGGCTCCTTCCTGAACAGGAGGCAAATTCTTCATGCCAGTCAATACTTAAAATGAAGTCGTGCTACAATCATTCACATTTCTTGAGCTGGAGAAATAAAATAGCACTGATTAGAAAATTAGCGAACTATAAAGCACCAAAATGTTAGAAGCCAAGTTCCAGTGTATGAACAAGGCACCTCTAGAAGGAACTCAGTGGGGAGCAGGGGGCCCTGTGATCCAAAATGCTGAAATCCGTAAAAGTCTTTGCAAATGTACTTGGAAGGTAGCACAATTTTCCTGTCTCCTCGGTGCTGTTTTTCTCCCCAGGAAGATGGGTAGGTTGACATTGTGAGAGACGGTGAGGGAAACTTAGGAATTCCATTTTACATAGCGGTATCCTACCTGATAATTGCCAAATTCCAAATTCTCCCTTTTCAGGAGAACTGTGTATTCATAAGTAGTATTGAATTTGTTTGCATACACTGCAGCAGTAAATTCTTTTAAACAAATATTGCTTGAAAATGCTAAATGATTCCTAGTCAGTTGTGGCTGGCAGTGTTGTTCTAATATAGATTGAGAACGTTTAAAGGGAAGAGTTTAAATATAGCAGGAGGCACTAAATTACTTCTTGACAGAATGATTGGCATCCACCTCATTCCTGACTGTCCCAGGGTTTTCAGCCTTTCTCAGGCTAATGGGGAAAAGCCCTTCCTCCAGTATGTTGGGTCTCTTGCTGTCCTCCAGGTTAGGAGGTTCCCTTTCCGGCCTGTGTCTCCCAGGACTCCAGGCCAGTAGGCCCGTGTACAAAGGGAGAAGACTGCCCTTCCCCAGCTTCGTTCCTTAATCCAAGGAAGCCCCTGGAGGGCAGTTTCTGTGGCTGGCCACCACATTGCTCCCAATGTATCTGTTTCATATATAGTGACATTGGGTCAGGAGTATAAAAAAAACACTTGACAAAGTTTTCTCAGAAAACAACCTGGCTTTACAAAGTGTTCTATTTCTGTAACATTGTGTCAGGAGGGTGGCTGAAGGGAACCTCTTCCAGGGCTGCCTGCAAGTGTGAGTGGAAGTGTATCAACGGATTTTAGATGTTAGTTTTATTTAATTCGATTAAATTTAACTCCTGGGAGAATAAACACTCTTGACCTCCTGAGTCGGATACTATGCCCTCGTTACGGAATTCACTGAACTGAAGTATAGCCTGTAACTCTGACCAATAACCTTGGGTGCGTCCCAGGAACTGCGGGGCTCCTGGTCTACAGATTTCCCAAGAGAAGCCCCTGCTCCAGCCCCCACGCTCCAAACCCCGCCGCAGTTCCACCCGACACGCCTAGGTCCACAAGCACCTGCGAGGAGCAAGACCTCTGCAGAGCCTGCGTCCTTCCCTCCACGACTCCCTTTGTCCAGGGATGGGGTTAAGGCCCCACCCCGTCGCCGCGTTCCTACCCACCCTCCGGTCTGCTTCTCCCTTCCCTCCTTTCCCACACCCACTTGTCCCCTACGCTACAATGTGGCTCGTAAACTCCTGGCTCCCAAGGAAAGTAGTAAGAGAGCCCCGGCTTAGGGGGATGACTCACCGAGGAGTCTCCAGCCCCTTCCCCGCCCTGCAGCGCCCCGTCGCTGTGACCCTCGGGCTCACTGCAGGCACCCTAGGTAAGGAAATTCTCTGAAACCTGAAGCAGAACCAGGATTCGGCCTCCTCCCCTGCGGCGTCGCCCGCTCGCAGACAGCGGTAGGAAACGACGGTTTAAAGGTCTCGATACAAACGGACCAACATTTCCATGAGGCAGGAGGAAAACAAACACAATTCCCTGGGAGGCTGTCCGCGAAGGTTCCTGGCAACGCATCACATCCGCAGCAGGCGCGGCGCCCGGAGGCCACCTTAAAAACCAGCGTTGCCATCAGGCCAGCCCCGCAAGCGCCGCTGCAGTGCCCGCCCCTCCCGCCCGCCCGCCATCTGCACCAGGGCTGCACTTGGCACGGCCGGGTGGGCTCCGAGAGGCAGGAAGGGGCCCGGGTCTGCACAGCCTGGAGAGGAGGGGAGGGAAGGAAGGAACTGAACGAGGGGTGACCTTGAGAATCTCCCCTGAGTTACAGATACCGTGGCCGGGCCCGCTTGGATACCCCAGACCCACTCCATCCGGGGGGTGAACGGAGGATGCAGGGCAGGCGGAGGGCAAAAGAGATGGAAAGGTAGAAAGAAAATAGACAAGAAGGGAGAGAGAAAGCGAGTCTATTCAGCTGGGAAGGCAGGAATATACGGGCGGTGCCCAGCGCAGGGGCTCAGGTGCCCCCGAGGGCCCGCGCTCGCCGCAGCCCGCAGGTGCGAACACTCACCCGGCTCACCTTCTCTCGGCCCCTTCGCGGTGCAGCTGCGCAGCGCGGAGTGGCGGTCTCGCCCTTCGCCTCCGGCGGCGCGGGTGGAGCTCGAATCAGGCCCCGCCCCCTGGGCAGCGCGAGGCCACGCCCCCAGAGCGGGGACCCGGTCCCCGGGCCGGCCTTCAGAGTGCTGATCCCCATTCCCTGGTTGGGAGGCGAAGCCTGCACTTTCCGCCTCCTCACGCTTGTCCACGGATTTACCCCTCCCGCTCCCAAACCATTTATCTACTCCCTTCCGCAGATTCCTTGGTGGCCGCCTTCCTAAACTGTCCCAGCAAGTCATACTTCTCGGATTGGTTCTGCGGAACCTTAGCCTGTTACTAAGTTATTCCCAGCAGGGCCACCGTAGCTTGCTCTGGGTGCTCGCGGCAGTGGGGTACAGGCCTGGACTGCGCGTGCGCGGAAGCTGCCCCGTTCGCCCGCCCCAACGCCGCGGCGGAAGGGTAGGATGTGTGCTTTCTGCTGCAGTGCGCTGGGAGCTCGTAAGTGAGAGGGTTCAGGCATGTTAGGGCTGCCCTGTCCCTAATATTATCGTTAGTATGTCAATAATGTTGCATCCCTGTTAACTATTGTTAGCCAGCCTTGCCGAGGACCGGAAGTGAGCCCCGCCCGCGCCCAGCGGCTCAGCCCCGTGCAGGCTTTCCCCAGAAAGGGGCCGTAGACCTTTGATTGTGGACGTCAGACTCAGTTTCGCCCCACGCCTACTCTGGACGCCCCACATCCTCCAGGGATCGTCCACCTGGGCATCCCGTTTGCGAGAGCGTTTAGGGCCCGAGTGATTGTGGAAGACTGGAGTCCAGACCTAAGGCGCCAGGCCGGGCGTTCCATTGTATTGCGTTGTCACATCCACGCATCTAGAAGTATTCAAGGGCTCCTAAAGTCGATACTACTGCTGTTTTTATTTACAGACCCATCTAATATGTTGAATTCAAGAGTCTGATCCATTTTCGAAGAGACTGCACCTCTTAAAATGTTCCAACTCCCCAGCTTGCAACCAACCATAACCACTCTTCAAACTTACTAGGTACAAGAGGGCCTACGTTTTAAAGTTCCAGGCACTGTGGGTGTGAAGGGCTTGTTTTGATTGAACATGGAAATGAAGAAAGTAGGAAAGCATTTCTGCATTATTGAGAGTTTTTTTTCACCTTTGCCGCTATAGGCTGAATGTTGGTGTACCCCCATTCATGTGTTGAAACCTAATCTCCAGTGTGATGCTCTTTGGAGGTGAGGGCCGTTGGGAGGTGATTAGGTCATGAGCGTGGAGTCTTCATGGATGGGATTAGTGCCCTCATAAAAGACACCCCAGAGAGCCCTTCTGCCGTTTGAGAGGACCTGGCAAAAAGACCACCGTACATGAACCAGGAAGCAGGCTGTCACCAGACATTGAATCTACCCGCATCTTGATCTTGGCCTTGTCAGCCTCTAGAATTTTGAGAAATGAATGTTTACTACCTAAGCCACTGCAGCCTGTGGTATATTTGTTACAGCAGCTAGAAGGGAGTAAGACACTTGCTGACTGTTGTAGATAAGAAAAAAGGCAACTTGGGGTGGATCAGGAGCATAGTTCTGGTCTCTCCTTTCCCAGTTATCTCTGACTGCAGACAAGTACTTGGCCACTCAGGACCTCTCATAAAAGCGATGTTCGTTTGTTACAGATATTTTGGAAAATACAGGGGAAAAAACTCCAGAAAAATTACATATATATGTAAAAATGGAATCATGTTGTATACTTTTTCTCTGCTCTTCCCATTTCATAAATTGTAAGCCATTTCCCTTGCTGTGTCCTGAACAGTTCATTCTGTAACATTACTTGATAATGTTTGCACATAATTTCATAGCATGGACATACCACTCCTCTCTTGGAGTTAGTTTATTTTCAGTTCTTTACTTTTTGGGACAATGTACAACCTTGTAGATAAGTCAGTGTGCATGCTCATGTTATTTCTTTTGGCTAAATTCCTTTAAAGAGGAATTTCTGGGTCAGAGAATACTTACTTAAAAGTGTTTAGATATTATCAACAAGAGGCACTCCAGGAAAAAATTTATAATGCTCTCCAACACTGGCTACTGGGTATCATTTTCCTGCATCTCCAGTGGGGATAAGATCTTTCTCACGAGATTATTCTGAAGTTCAGATGAAGTGAGGACACTCCTATGTTAGTTTTGCCACAGGATAACACATTTCCCAAGTTTTTACAACTTTACGACAAAATGAATTATGTTGTGGATCTCTTTGGCTCAGAGATTACTGTGTCCCTAGTTCACTCACCATTGATAACCTTCATCTTGTAGTCAACATTTCAACATATAAATTTAATGGAGGGGCACAAATATTGAGACCATAACACACATATATTTTAGCTTTGTCTGCTAAAAGGGTACTGACACCCCAGGAGCAAAGAACACATGTAGGACCCATATCTTGAGTATCTTGATTTCTAAATACCATTCCCCACCACAAAGGATTGGGGCTGATTCCCACGGTAGCCCTGGAAAATTTTGCTGTGCTAAAAAGTAAAGATGTGAAACATAATGTTCTTCATGTAATTGTAGATTAATGATAACAACAACAACAAAAAAAGTAAAGACGTGCTAAGAAAAATTTGATACTCAATATAATGAAGGATGGTAATGACTTATAATTGATTAGGTAAAGTAAAAATCTGTGATTTCTTCTGCCTCAGTCTCTGTGCCTTTTTTGCAGAGCTTCCAACAGCTCCATGTTGGGACCGAGCATCTGGAGGTTCACAGCCTCTGTGGTTCGTAGGAGCCACTGTGAGGAGGATGCAGGGAAGAATTCTTGGCGTTTTCAGTAGAAAATAAGTGTTGGTTACTAATTATGATGAGTCTGTACCTTGGGCCTAGATTTGCTGCACCTTTCTTTATAGTAAGACACCAGGCTGCTTAAGAAATAAGGATGTTTTGTTTAATTTATTAAACAATTTAATGTATGAAGAGGAGCATTTTAAGAGGTGCAGTCTTTATGAAAATGACTCACTCTTGAATTCAACATACTAGATGCATCTGTAAATAAACTTGTGGCATGAGGGAAAATCCATGAGCCATACTGATAACAAATAGATCAATAATGCATGAATGTGTACATAATATAAATTTGTATGTAAATAGTATACAGGAGTCCTCTGTTCTTAGAACTTTCTGTAAGTTTGAAATTATTACACAAAGCTAAAAAATATCACAACCCCCATTACTTTTACCCTGTTTAAAAAGAAAAACAAATATATATACATAAAATTTATATATGTACACATTTAAGTAGATACAACTCCCATTGTACCTGCTCCACACTCATTCACTAGGCTGTGGGCCTAGAACAGTGTCTGGTCCATAGCAGGTGCTCAATAAATATTTGTCGTTGAATGAATGAGTGAGTTAGAACTTTCTGGGCGTGGAGGTGGTTATGGCTGACTTTCTCTGGGCGTTCTGGCTTCTTCAGAGCCTCCTCTGCTAGCCCCTCTCAAGATGCAGGTAATTTATTTTATTTTCTCAGCTTCTGGCTTTCCTGTGTTGTCTTCTGGTCAGATTTTCAGGAGCCATCATTGCTGCGAGGAGATCCTCTTTGGTCAGAATTTAGACGGGCTCCAGGCCTTCTGTGACCCACGGGTGGCAACGCTCACACATCGCTTCCCCCTGCTGGGAATGGGAGCTGGCTACTGGTACAGTCCACTCTTTCACCCACTTCGTCGATCATTTCCCAACCAAGGAGCATACCCTCCAGTCCATGGAACACATGTTAAGCTCTTAACGTGGTCTCCCCGAAGGCCCTCCCATCATGCTTGGGAGAGGGAAGCACCACTCACCTGTACCCCTCAGTGTGGGTGGGAACTCTGTGCAGAATCCTTTTCCCAAATCCTTTCCTATCTGCAGCCTCTCAGCCCTTTTGACACCCTTGGTGTGCATTACTCATGGTTCTTGGAAACTTGCTCATAGTTCTCTGCATGGTCATCTGTCTCTCCATTTGCTCTGTTAGTGATACATGTTAGATTTTAGTGCCTCAGTCAAAACCCCCAGTTTAACATCTTGTCGTACATGTTAATCTGTGACCCACGGTGGCTCTAAAATATATTGCTATCAGATAGGAAAAAAATCATCACTCGGAAAAAAATTCAAAATAATTCAAATGCTTTCCATGCATTTCCCCCAAACACCATGAGGGGGACTTACAGATTACAGTAATATTTCTAAAATCTTCATTTTCCACTTCTGTTTATATTCCTCACCCACCATGGCTGCTCTCAATTCTCTGTCTTCCAGATTTTCTGTGAATTCGTCCTCTGGCCTTAACAGACGACCATGGTCCCCTCCCTTTCCACTTCTGCCATATTTATACCCTAAAAATCCCAAAGAACCATCTAGCCAGACTCATCCCTGGCTAGAATGGGAGTAGCTGGCTCTTCATTAATGGCAGCTGGCAAGGATTATCCAGTTACACTACAATCCTTAACTTCCGTGTAGTCAGGTGTGATTGGGCAAGTCTTCCCTAACGGAGTGTAAACAAAAGTGAGGTGTGCTATGTCTGGACCTGACCCAGAAGACTGCCTGTACTTGTCTTTCCCCTGCTCTCGTGCTAGAACGGTGATGACCAGAGTGACCTTGCGAGGCAGGGCTTCTATTGCTTGGGTCCCTGCGTGACTATATGGAGGAGAGATGCTTGCCAACCTGGGGTGGCTTCCCCAGAATGTTATATGTGTGAGAAAAAAAAGGTTCATTTTGCTGGAGCCATTTCATTTGGTGTTCTATTTATTAGAGCAGCTTAGACTTTCAAATGTACAGAAATGAAAACCAGGTGTGGTGTGCTGTCTTAATACAAGTCCAAAATATGTAGCATCGACTTTGTTGGACATCAGGCAGTGGAGAAATGGAGCGTTTTAGATCCTTGTTTTTCTGGGGAAATGCCGGGTGATACCACACACAAGGAAGACACAGATTCCCCCGGAGCCTGTGAGTATGGGAGAGGCAGATGGAAGGAGCCAGAACTGTATGGTGAGTTGGCAGCTGCTGGCTGGTTTTAGCAAGGTTCAGGTTCAAAACCTTGGAGCCAGATGTGTTTGAGAATTCAGAATTTTTTGAAATTTAGAAAGTTAACAATGCACATACTGTATAGTATAGTACAAAACGCCCCTGCAGTCTGGGGAGCACCCCCTAATCAAACACTGAATTAACACCCATAATCAAATATTCCTATTTCTGCAGTGACATCTATGATTATTCATACCAAGCAGGATCAATAAAGACTAAAAATAGCCCACATCAATTTAGGTCAAATTTTACCATCGCAGAGTTACAGAAATGAGCTAGAAGAGCTTTTGCTTTGTCAGAGCTTTCTGGGTTTCAGAATTACGGATAAGGGGTTGTGGACCTGGATTATAAAAGAGACAGGAGCCCAGGCAAGAACTGACCTGTTTTCAAGCAGAAAAGGACCAAAATGAGTAGACAGTCCAGAATTTGAGGTACCCCTGGATTATACCTCAAACTGCGAGGGAGAAAACTCGTTCACAGACCTCCCATTAAAGCTTCTCAGTCAAAAAACCCAGCTCTGAAGCGAAGATGTGAATAAAAGCACAGAAGGTGCTGTGGTGCTATGCCGTCGTTTCGGATGGCCCCGACACAGCTGCCTGGCACCAGGAGAACCAAGGGACCTGTGCTCATCCTAAAGGAACTGTGAGATAGTACATGGGTGTTGTTTTAAGCTGTTAATTTGTGATACTTTGTTACATAGCAAAGGAAAACAAAAACAGTTACTCAGAATGCAAATGAGCTGCTGGGAAAATTTCTTGGCCAGTGGGAGATATATTAACCCTCTGAAACCTGGTATAGACGGTGCTACATTTCCAGGTGTATTGTGATGGTTTTGCAGAATCCAAATTGGACAGGAACATCCTGCATACAGGATAATGCATGTTGATAAAATGAAGGTTTCTATGGCCAGGATTCTCACCTGGCCCTGGTTGGCTAGCTCACTACACATGTGTGGGCAATATGTCATTATTAACTATATAAAGAGCTCCGCCCAGTGCTCTGGGCAACATGGTGGCGTGACTGCAAGACTGCAGGAGAGCAGAGATGAGACTGGAGTGGAGGACAGACTTTGAGACGGCGATGGGGGCAGAGAGGCCCAGAGGCAGAAACAGCTTGCTGTATGCAGACTCACTCTGAGTGGACGGGATTCTAGTGATTGACCTGCCACCGTGGGAATAAAGTTAGGTATAACCCTTTCACCCCAAGTATGTTCCACTGTCATTCTTTGGTCTCACTGAATCCATAGTGAACTTGCCCGGGGCTGAAACCCATTGGCAAGACAATGCACAACATCAAAAGCTAGACCACCAGTATTTTAGAGCTGTTATCCTGGGGCAGGTTTGATTTCATTACAAATGGTGGCTGCTATGGATTGAATTGTGTGCCCCATTCATTTGTTGAGGTTCTAACCTCTAATATGACTGTATTGGGAGATCAATTGAGGTTATTAGGGAGGTAAGTAAGGTTAAATCAATGAGGTCCTAAGGATGTGGGCCTGATCCAATAGGGTTGGTGTCCTTATAGAAAGAGAGAGGCACTGGAGATCTCCCTGCCCACGTGTGTGCAGAGAAGAGGCCATGTGAGGGCTCAGAAGGTGGCTGTCAGCAAGCCAGGGAGAGAGGGCTCGCCAGGGACCAGCTGTGACGGCACCTCGATCTTTGGACTTCTGGCATCCAGATCTGTGAGAAAACAAGTTCCTGTCGTTCATGCCCCCACTGCCCCCCAGCCCATGGTACCCTGTCATGCCAGGCTGAGCACACTGATACAGCGCTGCACCCACTGACTAGTTGGTTAGTCAGTTTTCTCTAAATAAAGTGCAATCGGGGTATGAAAGTCCAGTTTTCAGTGGCTGTATAGACAGTGGTCCAGCTTCAGAATGAAAGAGTAACTGGGTGGAGTAAGATTTTGGTTTTCTAACATTCTCAAAAAATGAGTCATTCCAAATAGCACAGTTTTCTGAAAAACTTTAAGCATGCAAATGTCCTTGAAAAAACTATTTTGAAAGGGCAGCCATTTTTACATTGTTCCTCCCTTTATTTTTAAACTTTCATAAATATAATTAATGCAAATTGTTAAAATCAGATAATATATATAGAGAGAATTATCATGAAGATATGATTCATGTATTCTCTATGAGGCTGTCCCCTGCCCCAGCTCCAATCCTGTTCCCACACACTCCTTCAATCATTTCTGTTTTTTTCTTCCATGCTGCCTATCTCTGTATTTCTCAACAATAACCTTACACCATTTTTTTAACTACCAACTTTACACCTTGCCATTCCATGATAGGATTTAGTTTTCTTCCATCAAATCCAATTTCCCCACCTTCCAAAATGGTTAATGGTTCTGTCACTATGCTCGGTTCCCCTGCGTGTAATCAGGCATCTTTAAGCAAAACGTTTAAGCCTCTGCTCTTATTCCACAAGCAAGGGAGAGTATTTCCCTTCCCACTTTGGACCTTGATGCTTCTGCTGCCTATTGCCCCCTCTTTATGCCATTTCTGATCCCCTACTTTCGATATCTATATATCTACTTTAACAATATCCAGATTAATAACATTGAAACTTTGTTCTGAAACTATGGTTAATTTTCTCATAATTTGTCTATAGTTCAGTTCTACAAATTGGAAGCCAATAAACCAGTGTTATTATTATGATGGTGTAAATATTGTTTGTGATAGAACGAAATACTGTATCAGGCTTCCTTTCCTTATTTCCTATCATGACTCCTTACCTCTTACTGGATAATGGTGCTGAAAAGAAATATAATGAACATAAATTAATGTTCCTTTATGACTCAGGATCATAATTGTGAACCCCAGATATTTTGCTTGCTATGATCTAGTGGTGTCCATAGGTTTTACGGAGGTACACTGGGGGTTTTCTCCTAATAACAATAGCTTTTATTAACTGAGTACCTCCTAAATGTCAGGCATTCACAGAATGCATCTGTGTCAAACACCTGGAAAGCCTAGTGAGCTTATGACAACGTTAGTAGTCAAGTAAGAGCTTGGCTGACACTTAAATGGCACATAGCATGTAAAACCCAGAGCTCACATGATCCTACCTGATATGGCCCCTGCTGACCTCTATATCTTCATTTTCTCATTATTATTTTGTCCAAGCCACAGAGGACCTCAGGGTTTTCTTCAAGCACACCGAGCTGGCACTGATCTCAGGGCCTTTGCACTTGCTCCCTCCCCCACCACCTGGCACACTCTTCCCCCAAATCCTTGCATCACTGTTTCCTCTACTCATTTGAGTCTCTGCCCAAATGTCACCCTCTCAGAGAGGCCTTTCCTGACTGGCCCACCTACGATAGGCAGATCTCTGGTCACTCTCTCCTCTGCTTGCTTTATTTCTCTGCAGGGCACTTGATACCTCACCTTTTATTATAATGTATTCACTTCCTGTGTCTCTCCCCCATTAAAATGTAATGTCACTGCAGAAAGGCACTTCTTCTTTATGTTCCCAGGATCCAGGGCCTTTTCAGCATCTGGTAGGTGTCCGATGACTATTGTTTAGCAAGTGCAATGAATATCTGAGCAATGCAGTCGTGGTGTGCCGAGCTGTGTGATTTGGCTTCAAGTTGCGGATGAGTGGAGCCTTAGCTCCCCTGAAGGCCGTGTCTGCCTTCCCCAGCTCTGAGCCTGCCCAGGCTCTGGCACATTCTCTGTAAGTCCCTGGCCCTGGAGCAACAGACACCCATTCAGGGAAGTGGGAGGCCCTCCGCCCACTTCACGCAGTTTCTCAGATGAAGTGCTTGCTGCTTGCCCCGACTTGGGCTGGAGTCACCCTGCCCTAGTCAGACTCAGGTGAAACGTTGTGATTGCAGAGTAATGACTGCCTATGTTCTTTCATTTTTTTTAAGTCAAAATATGTCTGTGTTATTTATATTCTAATTTATGAGACAGATATTTTTAAGTCAAAAGTAGATACTTAGTGTTGGAGTTTTGGGAAATCTGAACAAGGGTAAAAATGAAATAAGATCATCCACAATTCTGTTACTACACAGTATTACTTTGAATGTTTGGTGTACATTCTTACCATTTTTCCCTTTGCAATAAAAAAATATTTTTGAATGGCATCATATTAAATGATGTATCAGAATGGCATCTACTCACAAGTAAATGCCATATCTTATTTTATGGATATTTCACATTGTATAGTGGCAACGTCTATTAATTTTCTTCTAATTCCCTCCAAAAACAAAACAAGCACAATGTACACACATGCATCTCATCTATCGTCTATATACCCATCCACTTATCTGCCCTTGCATCTGTCAGTTAATTTATTATCTATATACCTTTGTATCAGTCTTTCTATGTAATCTATGTATCTATGTAATCCTTCTATTTATCCATCATTCATTTATGTATAGGTCTCTTTCTCTATGCATTTATTACCCTGGTTTCTATGTAGGTGTCTGGCTATGTGTCTTTCTGTTTATGCATCTATCATGTATCTGTGTAATATTTATCTACCACTTTACCTATACATTTATCAACCTATCTTTGTATTCTACCTATATATCTAGCCATCATCCATCTATGTATATATGAATATATATTCGTCTACATGTATGTATTCATGTAACTGTTACTTATTTCTGTATCTTTCATTTTTATTTACACAAAGGACCTGCCCTGCATACTTGGACACCCTGTTACTTTCACTTAACGCATCTTAGAGACCTTCTACCTGAGCACTTTAAGAACTATCTAGTTCTCTTCTTTGATGATGATGGCCCAACAATGCATTTAGAATTTCTTTTGTCTTTAATTTTACTGTGCTATATAATGTACATATATGCAGGCATACCAGTTAGATACCTCCAAGGTCACAAAGTGAAACAGCACTACGCCCTAAAGCCCCCCAGTGGACTGCTACTCAGTTAGAGCCTTCTGTCTCCTAGAAATCATCTACCCTGACTATTGCGATTATAATTTCCTTGCATTTAAGAAACTTTACCATCTGTGATTGCATTTCCAAGGATAGATGTTTTTTTCTGTTAATGAACTCTATTTGGATGGAACCATACTTTAGGAATTTTGTCATTTCTTGCTTCTTTTGCACATGATGTATTTGTGAGATGCTTTCATGCATGCAGCTAAGTTCATTCACTGACATTACAGTAGTAGTCCATTATATAACTAAACCTCCCCTTAAAAATACCAGTTCTGATGATAGTGCACATTTGGGTTGTTTCCAGTTTGGGCCTCGTAGAAAATGCTCTTATGATCATCCTTATAGATGTATTTTGATGCTCATGCAGACCCATTATTAAAGATACATTTCTAGGACTGGAATTTCGAGGGCGTGGGTGTCAACTTCATTAGGTAGCCAAACTGCTTCTAAATGTTAGCACCCATCCCTTCCCACACCCTCAGGCAGAAACCACTCCTCGTTCAGCAACCTTGTCTACACTTGGTGGTGTCTGACTTTTAAATTATATTTTACAGGTTTCCTGCTCATGGTTAACTTAGTTGTTTCTCTTTCTTTATCTCCCTCCTTTAAAAAATTCTGCTATTACAAACACTGTTAGGAACCCAACTTCATAGACTATCTGGGCAGGGTTTTGTAAATAAGTGCATAATATATCTCTCCTTATTAGTGGAAACTCTAAGTTGGGGGTACTGTAAATATTGATAGCTCTGCCTGAGAGGGCTCCGCTTCCCCGAGAGTCCCTTGGTTTATATTCCCATGGCAGCACGTGAGAACCTCTTTGCCCACATCTTCAGCAACACTGGCTATTATCCAACTTGTGTTTGTCATTATTTCATCTCTGTTTTGAGTTGCACTTGTCTAAATATTAGTAACTTTTTCTATTTATTTACTTGTATTTAATGGCTGAAACTTTTTCTCTTTGAAAACTACCACTTCTTATCTCTTTTCCATTTGCATACTGGATTGCCATTATTATTATATAAGTCTGCCATATCATATAAATGTATATAAGCATTCATAAATTAAGGAAATTGGCCCTTTGCGGTCATGTATGTTGTATATATAATTTTTCATTTGACTTTGTTTAGACTACTTTTATTCCATAGAGGAAAAAAAACTATGTTTAAATCTACTAATTTTTTCCTTTATGACCTCTAGGTTTTATATTCTTCTTGGAAATCTTTCCCAACTTCATTCATACTTACTTTTTGAAGTTTTATGGTTTATTTTATGTTTGACTCCTCGATACATGTTAAATCTCTTGATAATTTAGGTTTAAATCTTTGAGGCATCAAAATGAAGGAATGTGGCAAGAATTCTCCATTAACAATTTGTCAGTGGATCCATTTTTTTCCTGCTTGTTTAAAATGCTTGCTTTATCATGAACTAAAATGCCATATGTATTTGGGTCTGTTTTTCGATCTCCATTTTGTTTCACCAATGTCTGTTTTCCTCCCCAGTGTCAAAACAGTTTTAAACTTTGCTCACTGCCTGGGTTTTACCAAGCAAAAACATGTTTGTCCTTCACTGAGAAATCAAAGCCATACATAAGCCCAGAGAACACAGGCACCTGGAGCCCCTCTGAACAGGGTTCCGTGGGAGAAGGATTACGCACCTGGCACAGAGGACACTGGGCTACGGGTGCCAAGGTAACAGAGCTAGGGTGTTCTGTGGATTCTCATGGGGAAGAAATGCTCTGTATATACGTAAAACTGCAAGGTAGGCAAGGAGTATATTATAGGGCCGATATCTTGGGGCAAAGTCTGATTTCATTCAGAAAAGTAATGTAGCTAGTGATTAGTTAGTTAATTATTCTTTAAATAAGTAGGTAACAGTGCAACCAATCTGTACACGTCTAGTTTTTCCTGGCTGTAGGAAGGAGGTGGACGGTGACTGACTTCTGAGAGAATTGGAAATGGCCTAGAAAAACTTCAGCTGTCTTACACCCTCACAACATGGGCTCAGTTTTCTGAAAGCTAAAGTCCCTTAAATAACAAAATATACTTCATCTTTACTATTCTGAATGGATAGCTCCCTCAAATGCACCATGACCATCCCTCTCTTATTTTTTAAATTTTCGTTGAGGGGTCCAGGCACAATTGTTAAATAAATCAGGTAACGCAGGAAAGCAAGAGTCCTCGGTCCCACCTCATTCTTCTCTCTGGGAGCAATTCCTTTTGAACTCTCTGTATTTGCTCTTTCCAGTGGTGCCTTCCTCGTCTCTGTGTGCTACCTCCTGATCCGCCCATCACAGGCCTGCTTCCTGGCTGCACACTATGGCGGGGTCTCCCATCACCCAGGCCCACCCCGCCTCCCCTACAGTTACATGACCTTCCCCCGTCCTCTCTTCTTCCACGATCAGCACTGACTCGTGTCTCGTTCTTTCCCGTTGCCCAGAGGCAGCGTCTCTTGGCGCCTCCCTTTTGACCTTTGCACGTACACTTTGCCCTCCCCACCCTGTTCACGTCCACGTCTCTACACGTGTGCTTTTACTTCCACACAGTCGAGATCGTTGACACCTACCCTCTGTTCTAGAGGCATGGTTATCTCCCGCGATGATCTGTTGTTAGTTTGAGCCTAACGGTTGAAAACCAAATAATCAGTGTGCCCATGACGACGACTTTGCGGATGTTGTTCACTGCACAGCCAAGTACTGTGTTCTTCTTTTCCTTTATTTCCTTTATTTTGTGTCTAATGTTATGCTCTCTGTGCCACTAAATAGAGAACATTGCTGATGATCGAGTTCACATGGAATTGCCCTGTCTTTTTAAACGGGGGCGTGGTGAACCTGGTGTGACTTTCTGTAGCATGAAAGAGACTTAAGTGTACACCACGATGCAGCCTCCGCTTCGGTCACTTCATGTCTTACCTGGGCAGCGAGAACTAAGTGCCGCAGACTGGGTGGCACAGACGACAGACACTGATTTCTCCCGCCCTGCAGGCTGGCCGTCTGGGATGGAGGTGCCCGCAGACGCAGTCTGGTGAGGCCTCTTGGCCACCTCCTTGGGTGTCACGTGGCGGAGAGAGGGAGGGAGCGAACACTCTGGTCTCTTGCTCTTCTCATGAGGACCTTGTACATCCTTATAAACACTAATCCCCATCATGGGTGCCTCACCCTCATGCCCCCATCTAACCCTAACTACCACCCCAAAGCCCACCTCCGAATGCCATCACCCTGGGTTTTCGGCCTCAGCGGACATTCGTGGGGACACGTTCAGTCCCCAGTGCTCCACGGACCACGCTTCCCCGTCTTCCTTACTCGTGCGCGGTGTGTCCGCGCGACTGAGTTATCTCTCTGCTGAGAGGCAGTCACCGTGGGCCCCGGGCAACCCTGCGTTCCCGGGGAGAGCGGCTCTGCGGGCCAAGGTGCCTGGCTCCGTTCACCCTCCTGCCGTGGTGGGCCCCGCACAGGCTCGGCCTCTCCGTGAATTCCTCCACCGCCCCGGGGTGTAAGGAGAGGCTGGGACTGAAGACACTCCCGCAGGTGATCCTTATTTCTGCTCGAAGCCAGATGGGCCAGGGCTGTGCGTGGGAGTCCTGGGAAGCCTTATGAAGACTTCCGTCCTCGCCTGGGCATCAGAGGGGCCAGTGCCGCAGCCTCAGGGCATCCGGTGACCGACGATCGCCTCTCAGGCGCAGGGAGATGGTTCTCTGCTGATGCGCTCCCAGCAGGGAGCTCTGTCTCTGCCCCCCACCCCCGGCTTCAGGACTCCATGGGCCTTTGCTGTCACGCCTCTGAGCCCCCCGGCTGGTGCTAGGGAATTCCTGGAAATCCAGCCGTGCCCCCCGCACACCCTGCTGGGAGCCCCCCCCCCCCCAGCTCTGGGGCCTGAGCCGGCTGCTACTTCTTTCCCTCCCAATTGCTGGCGCCCTTGCGTCATCAGCCACTTGCTCAGACTCTGGGCCGTTGATACTTTTTCTAACTTCTGTCTCCAAGGCTCTGCCCTTGGCCTTAAGGCCCATTCTGGCCACGCGCGGGGCCTTCTGGTGCTCAGAGCCTGGGCAGTGATCTCTTCTCAGAAGGCCTCCGTTCTGCTCCCTGAGCACCATGCCCGTGGGTGTGAGGTGTGACGAAGGGCAGAACCCAGGTGATCCTGGTGACACCAGACTGTCCATCAACCTTGTGGAAACACCAGTGGGAGGGGGGGAGGGGGGTGTTGTGGGGAGCGGCCCACTGGGCAGGTGACCAGCGCTCAGACCACGCTGCTGTCCCTTCAGGGATGAATGGTGTGTCACCCCAAGTGCAGCACGGGAGGGGCGCCAAGTGGGGCTCCCGGGGCACGCCTCCCTTCTAGGGGCCAGCATGCATGATGTAAAGGCCTGGCCGTCCATTCTCAGGATGGGAGGATCAGAAGGTGGTGCTGCTGCGGGGCCAGAGGGGGCCCGACACCGCCTCCAAGGTGCTCACAGTTCAGGAGGCAAGAGACCTGTAAGCAGGTAATAACAGCACAGGTGTGACAGGCTCTCCACAGGTGCTTTCAGGGTGCAGGCGTGGGGCTCAGGGCACCCTAGCTGCTCCCTCCTAATCTAGGAACCTCCGACTCCCTCTCCCGACTATTTCATCCCACCAGTGGTGAAAGCTCAAGGGTTGCACCAGTTTTCAGGAACCCCTTATCCAGGCCAGCTTCAATATGTGGGAGTGGCTGATACTCAGCAAAAAAAAAAAAGAATAACATTTATGGCCTCTGGGGAGGAAACTGGCGGCTGGAGGCTGGGAGGGGAGGGAGAGGGAGAGGCGGCGTTGCATAGAGGAGGAGCTGAATGGGGAGGTGCGGAGCCTGGGTGCCCTTGAAGGGTTATCAAGGGGAGCCCGTAGCTGCAGGCACCCGTCCTGGCGTGAAAACAGCCAGATTAAAGAAAGTCATGCTGTTTGCACATAGACATTGCAGGTCCACGGGACTCCCCCTCTGAGAGCAGATTTAGACACTTGAAAGTCTTCTCACCCAGTGGCAGTTACCCACATCGCTTTCACACTTGAAATTCTTCACAGCGAGGTAGACAGGTTGGGAAGGCATGATGGGCTGTTTTTCAAGGCAAGTGGTCTGCAGCCCTGCAGGTCCACGCACTCTGAAGGCAGCCCGGGTCTGTGTGCTCCTGATCCCAACTTAGCAGTCATACGAGTGATCAAGACCAATGATATTCCATCTGGGAAAACATCTAGGCTGTGCTTTCCAATCTTTTTGACCAATTTCTCATAGTAAGAAATAGATTTTACTTTGCAGTTCAGTACTTTCATACAAAATCACACACACAGATATATAGGAAATAAACTTTCATAAAAGTGTACTTCCTCTAATTGTGTGGATGGACTAAATTTTCTTTTCGGTTCTTTCCAATTTGATATTTTTTACTGCTCATCACACCCCACTCAGGGTCTGGTTCTGAGGGAATCCAAATTGCAATGTTTCCAATCTCAGGCATTTCTTTGTAGTCTGGATGTTTTAAGCGTCCCTAGTTAATTATTACTTACAATTCCCTGAAATGGGGCTTTAAAACACACCCCATTCTTCTAGACCCTTCCCCTCCACCTTGTCTTTCACACCAAATAGATGATTTCCCTTCTACTTCAGAGAAAGTGAAGGAAAGAATTCTTCTGTCTTTTCCTCTTCCCATTTTTCTGCTCAACGTTTGGCCTTCAGCTGTCTCTACCCTGGGGCCCCCCACTTCGCAGCAGAAGGGGTGTCCCTCTTCCTGTCTAGGTCTGACTGCTCCTCTGGGCTCCCCCGCTCTCGCCTCCTCAGAGCCCTAAGACCCCCAAAGCCACCTCCTCTCTGGTCCTTAGCTCCTTTACCGGCTCATTCCCACCGGTACTGACACATGTGGAGGGCTCTCCATGCAACACTCCACAGCGCTCCTTCACTTCCCCTTGCCTTTGCTCTGTCTAGGCCCTGTCCTTCCTCCTCGGGGAGGTCCTTAACCATGTCTCCTCAGCTGTGGGATCCCTACTTCATCCTCTCCAGTGCACCCTGTGCCTGCCCTAAGCTTAACTGTCCCAGGGTCAGCACTGAAACTGCCAGTCCTACCAAAGACCCCGTAGCTTAGAACACGAGAGCCAAGCATTTGGGCTCCCGCCTGCCCTGTGCCACAGGCCCACGTGGACACCCCACTCTGGCCACTGAGGATTCTTCTAGTCCCTCCAGCAGGTCACTGTGTTTCACATCTTTGCACCATTGTAATGCACCATAGTGCACTTCGTTTGCACCTGTTTGAATTCTCTTCTGCCCCAAGCTTCTCTCACAGTTCCCATTCTGACAATTCCTGCTCAGCCTTTAAAAAATGGTCTAAATTACCATCTCCAGGGACGCTTTCTTCCCTAGTCTTAGAGGCCCTTCCTGGGTGATCACCTAGCTCCAGGACATGACAGACACCCAATGAGTACCCGAGTTAAGTATGGCAGCAGCAAGAGCGATCCCAGGGACCAACAGCTTGGATTCTGAGTGCCCTTCTGCCCCACCAGCAAACCTCTGCCCGGAAAGAGCCAATCTTAGTAAGTGGCCATTGCAGGCCAGCAAGTAGACACACGCAAACCAATCCACCTGGCAAGAGGCATCAGGAAAGGGCAGAAATATGGGGCAGGTCTCTGTAACTCTTCCTGTGTTTGTTTTCTAGGGCTACCATATCGAAGCACCATGGACTGGGTGGCCCAAACAACAGAAATGTGTTTTCCCACAGTGCTAGAGACTAGATGTCCCAGATTGAGGTGTTGGCAGGGTGGGTTTCTTCCAAGACCTTTGTCCCTGTGAGCCTCTCTGGGGGACTCCATGCTTTGAAAGGTCTCTGAGCCTTCCCTCTCTGAGGTGGACCTGTCTGAGGCTGGGGCCAGTGCCTACCCACATGCAGCTCTTGGCTGAGGGGCAGGGAACTTGTTTACCTCTTCGAAGACCTGCAAAGGTTTGGAGAGGAAGGGAGAGGTGGAAATGCTCCAAGAAGCATAAATAATCCTGTTTCAGTTTTTGATGGCTCCCGCCCCTCAAATCAGGAGACACTTTATTATTCACGCGCTGCTTGTCTTCCACTAGTTTATATGAGTCTTCACAATAATAAGACTTAGACCTCAGAATATTTACGTTGCAAAGGGCTTAAAATAAAGATCCAGTCAGTCTTTCATTTTAGATGAGAGGAGAACATTTACGTAGATGTTTTTATATATGTTATAAATCCTACAAGATGGTTACTATTCCCATTTTGTAGATAAGAAGATGCCCCTTAGAAAAACTAAATGTCTGGCCTAAAGACTCAAGGTAAACTGGACTAGAACCAGGTTTCCTGATCCCAGGCACTCATCTTTGGGTGGTAACTCTAACTCACGCCCGATTCTAATGCCCCGATCTGCGTCTTCTGTAGAAGATCCTATCATCTGAGAAACGCAGACCGACACTGGCTCAGGAAGGCTTTGAAGGTCAGAGGCAAACCAACAGCCTTTCATGATGCAGCCCCGTTGGACCTCAACTTGACTGATGATCTGTCAAACCCAGTAGAGCGCTGTGCGAGGCTGGCTCACATCCCACTGGACGTATCACCTAGGGATGCGCTGGAGAAGCCACTTTCTGGAAGCAGGAGATGCATACAGGACCAGCAATCAGGGCCAGAGGGGGCCCGTGGTTGTAAAAATGAACACTGAGATTTTGAGGGGAAAAAAAAAGAAGGGGGGGGACCAGTGCAAGAGAAAAGACCACAGGTGGTGGGGTGTGGAAGAAAGGTGTTTGAAAAGAGAGCACTTAAGGGCATGATGATGTCAGAGAGCTGGGGCAGCAGAAATATGCAAGAGGAGTCCCCTGGGAGAAAGGGCTCCCCTCTGCTTGTCACCTTATGCCACTCACCCTGTGGTCACCTTGTCACTTCCCACCAAACATGCTGTCTTCTTGTGCTCTATTACTGTATTTTCCATAAAGTCACCTGAATTGTGCCCACAAGGGATGCTTCACTTCCGTGGTGGGTCTCAGGGTGCTCATTTCTTCGGCTTCCCCTTGGTGGCACTGAAGGATCGGATTGTGGGGTACTAGAGTAATAGGAGAGAGATGGGGAGCACAGGTTCCCGTGTATTCCTCCTCAGCGGCAGGCTGCCACTAATACAGCCGCAGAGGAACAGATGGTAAATTCCATCATCACTGGACTGAGGATTCATATTCGTCCTTGTACTGTCACAGGAATGAAAACAGACTCTGATGCTTTGACTTTGTAGCAAAGCTTGTTTGCTTAATTAATATCCTGGACACAGAGCATAGCCCTATGGCAAGAAGGGAACAAGTAAGCAGGGGAAATTAAACTCCACTCTCCTTTCCCAAATAATGATTCTATCAGACACTCACGTGGTGGCACACTGTTGCAGGTTTGGGATTATGGCTTTATAACAACAGCAGTTAATAGGTATTTAGCCCTTCCCAATGCCAGGTCCCTACTGTCAGCACTTCATGTTATTAACCCAAGTAGTCTTCACAACAGCCCTGTGAGGTTGGACCTTTTACAGGTAAGATTTGAGGCTGAGTAACTGGTCTAGACTCACCCAGTGATGACCATCATTGTTAACAATGACAATGATCATCATTGCTATTTCTCTGGGGACAGGCATGCTTTAAAAAAGGCAAGTCTGCACAGCTGAGAGCACAATTTCATGTTTTATGTGCAGTTGATGAAAAAAACGTTCTGAGCTTCTCGATGACAGTACCATACATAGGGTGAGAATTCTCCCCTAGTCAATCAAGCATCCTTCTGTCCACATCCTCGACTGAGTCAAGTCTCTGCACCTGAGTTGAATCAACTCTAAGACTTACAAATACACCTCCTGGATTTTCAGAGGCAGGACTAATTTAAATCAGCCTTAACTTTCTCCACAAGTACAGCAGCTTTTTAAAAATGTATCCTGATGGTGGGCCAGAAAATACTGCCATTCCACCCACAGAGTAGAAACTTGGAGAATTTTCCCCTGTATTTTCTCACTGACTCAGCTGTTCTTCCCTTTCTTTCTTTCACACATCAAATTTTTCTCTCTTCCCACTCTTTCTTCCGTTGTCTTTGTCCTTTCCTCCTGGAGCCCTAACTCCTGTTAGGAGGTCTCACTGGTCTGCAGAATGAGGCCAGTGAAAACCAAGCCCCTCGCCGCATTATTTTTGCTGACAGTATTCTCCCCCTTTGAAAAAAACAATTTTCTTCAACTCAGAACCTTACTTCATTCAACATGTCCAAATCTCTGCGCCTCCATAATTACAGGCTTTAGTATGACTGGTGCAACTAATTGTCCCCTCCCAGCGACGATTACTCTTGTTAATTATAAGGTTTTTTTGTTTCCTATTTCGGGGGCAAACCCTGGAGGTGATGGTTAGTCATGTCCCCCAGCGGGTTGACGAGATGCCGGCGAGGGTCCCTAGGAGCCCGTCGTGTGACCTGGCCGGGGTCGCTCCGCGGGCCCTCCTCATCCCAGCACGCGTCCAGGGGACCCTCACTTCCTTGGGGTCCTCTTAAATGGCCCTCCGCGCCTCATAGGGGCCCTTGATTGAGAGTCCCGGCGCCCCCCGACTCCGGACGCCGACCGGGTCCCTGGGCATCGGTTATTCCCGCCCAGGTCCAGGCTGGGGAAAAGCACCTCCAGTCCCGGCCAGCCCGTTTCCCGGCCCCGCCCTCTCGGGGAATCTGACCACTCAGGGGCTTTGAGTGGAAGCTCCTGATTGGTGCGCCAAGGGGAGCCTGTTAGAGAGGGTTGAGTTCATTGGATAGGCTCTCGGCCAGAGTCTGCTGGAAGCGCAGGCGCCAGGAGGGCCCGCGACGCGGGGGCGGGCTCGGTGGCGGCTGTTGCCTTAGCAACCGCGGACCCTCCCGCGGACCCTCCCGCGGGCCCCGCCCCTCCGAGCCCCGCCGCCGCGCCGCCGCCTGCCAGTAGCCACCCGGGATCCTCCGGCTCCTTCCACACGGGCGCGAGAGGCCGGTGGCCCCGGTGGCCCCGCTGCTGTCAGCGAGCGGAGCCCAGCTTTTATCCCCAAGGCGCTTACTTAGGTTGCCCATCACGTAGAACTCCGCTTGTCCTGACAGGAGCACAGAGACCCTGTGTCCGACGGGCCGGTGGGATGGGAGCAAGCTGGGGACGCCGGCCGCGGCCGTCCCTCGCTGCCCCTCTGCCTGGGCAAAGCGCGGCCCCGCCCGGCAACCTGTTCGCGCCCCGGGGGCCCGCGGTGCTCTGCCCAGGTCAGAAACCAGAGCCCCCTCCGCCCTGAACGGCCAGGTACGTTGGCAGGTGCAGAAAGAGTAAGGGGTCCACGGCAGCCACTCAGGTGGGGTCCCTGCGCCACCCTCGCTCGTCGCCTGCCTTGAGGATGGCAGACCCGGTGTCTCTTCCCGGAGGACAGGGGCCTGGACAGGGGGCCAGGTGCGGGCGGGTACCCGGCCCCCTCGGGGATCCTCCCCGAGGACAAATTTCCCTCTTCCACGAGTGGTTTTAAGTTTTATTTTTATGTATGTCGTTTTTTCTCTTTCTATTAAGATTTTATGTTTTTAGAGCGGTTTTAGGTTCACAGCACAGTTGAAGGGCAGAGATTGCCCATATACTCCTTGCGCCACGCCCCCACGGACAGCTCCCCGTTATCCAATCCACATCGCGCACCAGTGGGACATGTGTTTTAAACTATGAACCCCCACTGACACATCACCACCACCCCAAGTCCATAGTTTAATTTAGGGTTCACTCTCGGTGGTGTACGTTCTGTGGGTTTGGACAAATTATGTACGTATGTTAGCAAGCAACTCCAAAGCATTTTTATCCAGGTTTGTGAAATCGGCAATAGCTGGTTGATCCCTCTTTGGGATTTAAAAGGAAGGAGACGGAGAAATGTGACTTTTAAGTAATACACTGTTTTTCTTATGTAGCTTTGAAGGAAGCTCCAAGAGTAATTCCATAAACGTTCTGAGCAGTAGGGCAGTGTTACCTGGAGGTAGATACGTAGCTTCCCACCGGGGCTCCTTTGAAAAGCAATCCTCATTTGAATGAGTAAATTCTGACAACCAAAATTAGTCCATTTTTCCTTTTATTATTCCTTTTATTATCCCCCACCCCTTGTCTAGTTTCCACAAAGGATTTGGGAACGTGGGCTTAATAGATTCATTTAAAACTGCTTTGAAATGGAAATATGTAAACGTGGAATTTATTACTCTTATATTAGGTGTTTTCAAATTTATTACCAAAATTTGTAGTCATCACTGGCTACAACCTGTACTACTCAGATTAAAACAGGCTATAGGTATATTATTCAAAATTATGTACATCAAAATAGAAAATGTTGAACCAAACATTTCCCTGTTGACTTCCATTGTTATTTAGGAAGTACTTTTTTTAAAAAAAACCTTTATTTCTGCCACCTTGAAATTAGTAAGGATTCCTAATTCTCTCTTTAAATTTTTCTGGCACCTATGTTGTTACTAAAATGTACAGAGTTGAACTGCATAGGATTGCCAGGATTTGGGTTTTATTTGACCAAAACAGTCAAAAAATGGCAATTTCAAATATGATTCAACCTAGTATCTGAATAGGAAAATTTTTACTAAAAAATATTTTGAAGTTAATCCATATTTGAGATAAATGATCACCCCCTAATGTATTGATTTTATAAGTTAATATTTTACACATTGGATTTACTTGCAGCAGGATCCATTTAAAATTTCCCAGACTTTTCTGTTTTGCACATGTGTGGTGTGATGACGTCCTGACTAGAAATTCAGGAATTTAAGGGCAATGAGAAACCTTTCAGCACATGTCTTTTGCAGCATTAACCACAATTCTCCCTGACAAGTTGGAGGTTACTGACTTTGAAACAGAGCCAGTTGCAAAGAACCCAGTGTATATTCTTTCCATGACCCTTGAGAACTGGCCTGTTTCCTATTAATGACT
Source organism: Manis pentadactyla (assembly GCF_030020395.1). NCBI lineage: Eukaryota > Metazoa > Chordata > Mammalia > Pholidota > Manidae > Manis > Manis pentadactyla. Next base: position 3,704,675 of record NC_080037.1, read on the forward strand.
TTTTGTTTTGTTTGAGGCATGTGATGGTCCATTTTCTTGGTGAATTTCCAGATCTTCTGCCATTCTTCTTGTACAACTCATTTTCTTTGTGGTGGGTCTCACCAAAAGATACTGTGTACATACAGAAAAGGGGCTTCTGGAAATTATCATGTTTCAGCAACAAAACTGTTTAAACATCTGACTATCATTTACAGTGAGCATCTCTGGTCTCATCCATGGAAAATAGTAGAGAAAATTGAGAAGAGCTGGCAGAAGATAACTGCTGAGTTTGCACTGTGCACTGTTCAAATGGGTTTCTAGGAGCCCTCAGACCAAGGTTATTTTTTATTTCAGTTTAGCTCATTGGGTGTGTTCCTTTCTGTAGAGAGCTGAAGAGCAGAGTCTGTTTTTTAACGGTGAACTTCAAAAACCAGTTAGTCCATCCTCCTTCCATCTGGAAACTCAGCATCATGACGGACACAGAGCCTGACTCCAAGACAAAGGGAGGCTCTTCAAAATTCTTGGGTAGGCAGGGGCTTTCCTGTTGGCACTCATCCTTGCTGATGCATTTTCATCCCAGCTGACGTTGGTCTGAGGGCCTTCGGAGCTGGGGACTCCATGTGGTTTGGACCAATGAATGTGTTGTCACCCTGGGAGCCATTGACTAAACCTGTCCTTTAAATCTTTGGTTAAGAATTTTGAATATATCTTATCTTTAGGAGTTCACTGGCTTGTAGATTTCTCTAAGGCCATTTTTTTTCCCCAGTGTTGTTATTGATGAAATAAGAAAAACCTGCCAAGAAAACCTGGTTATCCTGGAAATGAGCCTTGAAGGATGAATTGCTTTAATTTTCGGGTGTGACCAGTTTAGCTCACAATAAGATTTCCATCTAGTTTAAGGGTGTTGAACTAGATAGGAGTGAGAAGATTCCAGGCTTTAGGAACACTTCTGAGTGGAGCCGTAATGCCTCAACTTCCTTTAATGTAAGAAATGTGAAATTCTTTGTTGAGCCTTATAGGCCACATGCTTCTGGTTTATTACACTACTATTAATGTAATTTTCAGGATGAAAACTTTGGGGTGATTAATGGACAAGTCTGTCACAGTAAGTCACACACCCAGAGAAAATCAGGCTGCATTAGTTTCCTCACAATTTGAAACTCTTGGTTAATAATTATAGCTATCTTAACTGAATGTCAGGTGGCAGTGTGCAGTGTTCTGTCCATCATCTGAGGAAGAAAAACATTTGGTTCCATGCCCATGATCTTGCACTAACTAGGGTATGAAATGCCTTTTTAAAATAAAAGTAGGTTTGCATGTCTTTAAACCAGTGCTATTCAATAGAGAATAGAGTGCTATCTGCATAGGCAATTTGACATTTTCTGGTATAAAAAGAAAGAGGTGAAATTAATTTTAACAATAGATCTTAACCTCATATATCCAAAATGGTAGCATGTCACCATGTAATCAGTATAAAAATAATTAGTACGATATTCTACATATTTATTTTTGTATGTAGTCTTAGAGATCTGGCACATATCCTTTTTGGACCAGCCACATTTCAAGTGCTCAGTCACCCCGTGTAGCTAGAGGCTGTTGAATTGGACAGCACAGCTGTAAACTGTTACTGCATCTGGTTAGGCAGAGGATGTTAGACTGGGGAGAGAGAGATGGGCAGGAAAGGGGTTGGGGGGTGGGGAGAAGCCTCTGCTAGGTGCAGAGTATCCTTGGCCCCAGACTTCCCAGACTATGTCTCTTCCTGCTCAACATTTAAACTTTAAACCGAAAGCACTGACTTCCTTTATTTGATATCCCAGCAGGTAATTGTGATCAAAACAAGAAAATAAACAATTTTACAGACTCAGTGTCTGTCCTAAACAATTTAAGAAGTGAGAAGAGGTGGCTTTGGTCTGGTGGAATCAGAATGGATTTGGGGAACGGGACAGACCTGAGTTCAGACCAGCCCTGCTCCATCTGAGCTCTGTGCAAATCTGTAGCTTCTTTGGCTCTGACCACTGTACTGGGCACAAAAATACTAGTTTTGCAGAGTTGCAGTGTTGCAGTGGAGATTAAACTAGATTCCTTATGTGGAAGACCTCATTCAGTCTGTGGGCCGAGTATGGGAGGCACTCAGTCTGTTGGTGTCATCTTCCTCTTTATCTACTTTTCTCACAGGGCATTTTTGCCCAAACTTTCTCCCTGTTCAGTCCCTCTTTGAAGTCTGAATCAGTCCTTGAACTGATTTCCTACTCTACGTTCTCAGAACCTCAGTTTCTGATGCAGTCCCGGATTATAGGCCTGCTGTAATTGTGATTGTGTTATAAATATAAAAAGCTTTCATTTTTTAAAAAATAACAATTCAGCTACTGCTCATTCCAAATCCAGGGCAGACGTTCCATTAAATCAAACTCCACGAAAAGATTAGCAGTACTTTGATTTTGGACCAATGGGTGGCAGCCTTGTCTAAGTCACTGCAGGTCCCTCAGCGTTAGTTTCCTTTTTTGGGCCTTGTAATGATCTATGGTTCATTCTTGCAACCTGAAGACTATTTTTCATGGAAAAGCCTAAGGCACTGCAGTATGATGCCAGCCTCTGTGGTGCTGGAGGAAACCAGGGGCCTGCAGTTGCTGTCCATGCAGACACGCGGGGAGATTGCTTAGGCCCAGAGACAGGCCCTGGGGGTGGGTCCTGGGCAGGGGCCTGGGAGGGTGATGGCAGGATAAAATGTTTCCTAGCAGGTGACACCCAAAGGTCAAGGTGTGGGGAAGGAGAGGCTGACCCTAAGAGGCTGCATGAAAACAGCAAGAACTCTCTACAGAGGCTGCTGACGGGCATCGATGAGTGGCCTTGTAGGGTCACTTCAATCACTGGGAAGGGACTTTCCTAATCTCATCCCCTTTTGGCAGGGCCTGTCATGTTTGAATTAGAAGGTATGCTTACAAAAATTTTTAAAAAACATCTTGTCACTTGAAGTTTACTATACACCCTCCCCACCCTCACCTGACACCCAATCCAGCGACAGTTTGTCACTCTGATAATCTGGAGGCACCACATTCATTACTCAACTGTTTGAATTACAGAGTCTAATTGTATTTGCAGATTTAAACTTTTGTGGGCTTTCCTGTGAATTTCCTGATTTTTATCAGGTGACTGACTTGGTATGGATCAAGAGATTAACTAGAGAACATTTTGAGAATGCAGAAAAGCAACAAGGAGAAAATAAAACGTGCTCATTAGCTTGAAAAGATCTTTATCTTTCAAAATAGGGTAGAAAAACGATCGGTTATTGTTACAGAGACATGGACTAAACCAGAAAACCTTTTGAACTATATGAGTTTTATGATTAGCAACGCTGACAAAAAAAGGGGGGGTACATGAAGGGGATTATTTTTCTTGGTTTGGGTATTTAGTTATTCATTCATATGTTGAAACACTGAAGAGCCTGTTACATGGCATATAATGTGCTAGACTGTGGAGGAGGGAGTGGAGCAATGAATAGGGCACAGCTCTTGTCTATAAGCCCCTGATGGTTTGCTATAAAGGAGAGAAAGGCAGGTCAATAATCCCGCAGTGGTACGCACCGCAACGGGGGATCCCGCGGTGTCGAAGAAGCAGAGGGAAGGGCCTCTGACTGCCCGGTGGCAGCCAGGGAAGGCTTCACAGCGAGCTGACGCAAGCCGAGTCTTTAAAGGCGCATAGGAAGCATCCAGATTGGGTACAGGGAGCTGGGAGGACATTCAGGGCAGAGGAAAGGGCTGTGTGAAGACATGCGTATTAGACTGCCTGCCGTTCTTGAGGAATAGCATCTACCTCGGCATGAAGCTGGAGCAGAAGAGGAGAGTATATAGGGCCAGAGAGGAAGAGGTGGGATGAGTTTGGACAGGGGCGTGGGAGCCCCGTGACGATGGGCATTTTAGGCCATGCTGAGTCACTTGAGAACTTCATCTCGCAGGACTTGATGAGAGGCGGAAGTGTGGGGGGGGGAAGGGAGAAAAGTGCGGTGATTCCCAGGCTTCCGATCTGACGACTGGATGGATGATCGTAGCGCAGAGGAGGGGCAGGGTTGTGGCAGGTGAGAAAGATGGCAAGTTCATTTTGAGACTTTAGGGGGTCCTGCCCACGTGACATTGATTAGCTGGATCTGGCCACCAGGAGAGAGACCTAGATTTCCAGTTACAAATTTTGGCTAATAATAACCACCATTCACTGATGACTTACTGTGTGCCACATTCTGTGTTAGTCCTCCTATCAGATCCTCTTCACCCCACAACCGCGTTTTACAGATGGGGAGGATCAAAGTACATGACTTGTCCAATATCACCTGTCCAGCGAAGGGTGGAGCTGGGATTTGAGCCTCGGCTGATTCCAGAGCCTGCGGTTTGAACCACTGCCTTCCCCAGGAACCATCTGTGCGGAGGAGCAGTGAGGCGATAGGCAAGGACAAGCCTTCCAGGGACAGGGTGTAGACTGGGAACAGGACTACGGCGGGAGCCCTGGGGAGCTTAGCCACACGGGACGGGCAGCCGAGGAGGAGGAGCTCACGGAGTCCAGGACAGAGCTGCCGCAGCGGAGGGAGGAGGCGAGGAAAGGGCCTTGTCCAGAGACCCAGGAGGAGAATCTCAAGAAGGGAGGGGTCAACGACGGCAGCTATCACAGGGCTGCCGAGAGTGAGGACTGAACCGCCCTGTTTGCCCCTCTGTGCCTTCCTTGCCTCAGCCCCACACTTGCAGCTGATGGTCAGACATGGGCGCTTAGGTGTCCCACAGGCTTTGTCACCTTCTGGGGTCTGTTTCTGTTAATACTATTACCACCATCTCGGGCATCCAGAAGACGTGCTTTGGGATGACCTCTGATGTCCTTGTTGCACGACTGCCAGTGACCAAGCCTGTAGACCTTAGCTCAGCAGCATTCCTCTTGTGTACGGCTTCCTCTTCATGCCCTCGCCAATGCCCCGATTCCTTGCTTTATTTACCTACACCATTGTATTTCTATCTTGATTTGTCTTCTTGCTCCTGGCAGCATTCTCCAAAAATCTACCTTGTCCATTAATTCTTCTGAAGCCTTACCCTGCCGATCCTGGGCTCAGAAACCATTAGGGGGTCTTCATTATTTCTTATAAATTCCAAATTATTGCTGAAGACTATCTGAAATAGTTGTAGCTTATTTTTCGAACTCGCCTCCCCCGACCCCCTCCACATTATGTGTCTTGCATCCTATTTTCTAGCCAGACTGAAAACTTTTTTTCATGTGTTTGCTGCCTCAGATCATTGCTTGGACTGATCTTCCCAACTAGATGCACTTTCCTTTCATCTTTTAGGTCCAAATCCTGCCCGTTCTTTAAAGGTCATCTGAAATGCTATTTTCTCCATAAAGCTTTTCTTGATTTCTTCCACAAGGAATAATTTCAGCCTTCTTTGAATTCACCTGAGTATGGCACTTTATCTGTGGCCTTTTCAGGGCAATTAACATCTTCTGTTATATTTTTGTTTTTATTTTTGTATGTGTGTTTTGATAGTTTTTGAAAATAAGTTCTATTTCTTAACTATTTTTCTGTTCTTCATTTTTGCTTGTCACATGGGTGTTTTTTTTATATATCGGTTTTTTGTTTACTTTTCAATCCTAAATGGATGGATGGGGAGCTGACATTATGGTTCAGATCTGTGCAATCTCTACATACTTCCTTCTTAATCAACCCTTTACATTGGGGCTTCCCAGTGTGCCCTGAACTCTCAGCTGGATGGTGAGGTCCCTTCACATAAGTTTGAGAAGAGTTAGCTTTGAGTAGTGTCGGTGTCTGTAGGAGAAGGCTCAGGTAGATACTTGATTCTTGAGATATGCTCTAAAGAACAAAATGTTCCTACTTGGGAAAAAAATCTACAGTTCTCTGGAGCATCTCACCGTCCAGTCCAGTTATTCTTGGGCTGTTAACTGTAGTCACCCTCTGCGAGGCAGCATCTAGAATGTGCCTTGATGGTGGGTAGCTATTAAGGGAAAAGGAAAAGGTGTCATCTTGGGGTTGGCATACTGGGTCCCTTGGAAATATCTTCCTGTTTGGTGACTGTGACATTCCCAGGTCTTCCCTTGACTCATAGGTAGAACCAGACTGGAGAACCGGAAGCCAGAGCTGGGACGCCTTTGGTTTGGTGGTGCCTGTCTGTCCTGCTTGTGAAATTCAACCCGAGTGTGGAGCCTCCATGGCCGAGCCTTCTATCCTGCTTCCCCTGCACGGGTCTCTGGCTTTCTCTGGCCTTTGAGGGGATTTTCTACCCTTTGAGGATAATTTCCATGAAGGTCACATTTAGCTCCACCACTTATTATGTTACTTGCATAAAATGAGGATCTTTGAGTACCTGTATCATGGTGTTGTCAGGATCTCAAATCATAGTGTAAGACCTACAGTGGAGACTTTCAAATCCTAAGGCCTCAAACGGGGTGCTGGACACATAGATCCACTCAATAAATGGTAGCTGTTTTGAAAAAGGACTGTAAATGGTTTGATTGAAAAGGTAAACTCAGGCCTGGGAAATGGCAGGAAAGGGGCCTGGACAGTGATTCATAAAGGGGGCAGTTTGGGGCTGGGATGGCAAGGCAAGCTTGGACAGCGCCCTGGTGCAGGAGTGCGGCTCTTGCTCCTTCCATCAGAATTGTTATATGAAGCTGCCAAGCGGTGGTCTGGGAGGAGCCTGCCAGCCAGCCCAGGGACGGGCACCCTGGGAGCCCCACCAGGAACGCTGTGGCTCAGGGAGAGCTCTTCTGGTGAACTTCCAGGGCCCAGCTCAGGGCTCCATCCTTGTGGGGGTGCTTCTTGCACGGACCTGAATTGCCTCTGAAGTCAGAGATGGTCTTCTTATACCCTCGAGGGTGCCAAGTCCTCCTTCTGTGAGAGTAGATGCTCTAATTCAGAGCCAAATCTAATGCAGAAGGTGGGGGACCAAGCTGAGTAACTCTGATTCAGATTTTTAAAAAACCAACAAACACAGTGAGACTGTGTTTTTTTCCTGAGTCAAACTGGCTTTCGAAAACAATGGTAAGAGTGAGCTGTAACACTTTGAAAAATCAGTTTCATAATGTCATTTTACTTATGGAGTATGTTAAGTCAACAATTATCGAGTACTTGCTACATATTAAGCATGGTATTAAGTGCTTGGCTTATAAAGATGAATAAGTATTTTTCCTTGGGGAACCCATTGCCTGTTAGGGAGAGAGACCAGGAGGTCAGTCGTCATTACGTGGTGACGTCAGACTTGCGGAGCTGGTTCAGGCCCTGTGAGCGGGCCCAGGCAGTGGGGGTGGGTGTGGGGGTGGGTGGGTGTGGGTGTGGGTGTGGGTGTGGGTGTGGGTGTGGGTGGGTGGGTGGGGGCGGGCATTGGGGCCGGGGAAGGTTATAGAGTAGAAGTGATGCTTAAGCAGGGTGTAGAAGGATGAGAATGAATTCATAGGAAAGAAGAGGGTTGGAGCTGTGTGTGTGTGTGTATTTCAGCCAGAAATACACGTGCCAAAGCTCGGAGGCCATGGATGTCAGGAGAAGGTTCTGAGGAGTGAGGAAGATCAAACATGAAATGCTTAAGGGCATTTTCTCCACGTAGTTGAGGCCAGGAGAGACATTCCGTTTTTGATGTCTGACTAGGGTTAGAATCCGTCTAAGATGTCCAGTCTTGCAAGTTAGCAAATGAAAGGCAGAGGTGAGAAGCTCGCGGGTCCTGCCTGATCATCCCTCCCCACGGTGGTGTGAGATTTTACGACGAGGAATAACAGTCCATGGGTTTAAGCAATTTGCCTAAAATCTCACGTCTGGGAAGAAGTGGAACCGGGATTCGCCCCGGAATCCGCCTCCTTGCACAGCCGGCGTTGCTGTGAGGACCGAGCCGCCTCTACCTGATGGCTCAGGTCTTCGCGCTGCCTCGGGGCCACCATTCCGAGCGCAAGACCGTCCTGCGCAGTGTGGCGGCGGGAGGGGAAGAGGCCGGTGCAGGGGCGAGCCCGGGGCTGACCACGGGCAACGCCAGGGAGTCGTTCTCAGACTCGATGCCCAAGGCTCCCCGGGGGCTCGTGACGGCTCCGTCCCCAGGCCCCAGGTCAGAGTCAGCCTCGTGCCCGAGCTCCGTGGGTGACTGAGGCGGGCGGCCTGGGGGCCCCGCTCTGACGTCACCCTGACGCATTTCTTACACGAATTTGGGTCTCCCTCCTCCACCCCACCCCCCAGTCCTGTCCCCGTCTCTCGGGGAGCCCCCAGTTACCTGCACCCATAGTGTCTGTCTTGCCGGCTCTTCTGCCCTCCCGGAATCTCGGGGCGCCCTTGACCGTAGAACCCGGGTTCATGCTCAGAGCGTCCTTTCCGGCCCCAGCTCTCCGCACGTCTCACAGCCTCTGGTGAAACGTCCCCCCGCGGGAATCCCCAGACGTGCTTCCTGGTCACGCTCGCCTATTCGGGCGCTTTTCTTACCTTGCCCTTCTAAAAAAGGAAATCCCGTTTTAGTTTGCTTGTTACCCAGCTCTCCCAGTACCTAGCTTATTGCTTGGGGCTTCCCCCTTCCTGGTCACCGCACGTCAGAGCCACGTGGACCATCTGGCCTCGTCCCAGTCGGGCAGTCTCCTCTCCTGGGCCCTGGTGACGAGGCCCGGCCTTCCTGCATACTGGATTCCTTGCACGACATCACCCAAGTGATGGATCCCTTTCCGTCTCTGCCTTGGCCTGGGTACCTGGATTCTGGAGTCAGGTTAATGGGTTCAAATCCTGCCTGCTGACTGTGAGCTAGGGTACATTTTTTAACCTCTCTAAGCCCCCATTTCCTATCTATAGAACGAGGACCGTAAGGTGGTTTGAGGTTTAAATGAAATGATGCTTGAAGTGAGGGTGCCTGCTTTACAGTGAATGCTACTGTAAGCGCTATCGGTGATGATCTTTCTTGCCCTCCACTCCCCTGATTCAAATTCTGTCAGTCTTGCAAGGCCCAGCTAGAACTCTGCCTCATCCACAGGTCTTTTGTCCCCTCAAACCAGCAGTAAACTCGGCCCTAAATGCTCATGATCACTCATGTCTGAGATTGATGCTTGATTGCTTTTACTGTTTAATATCGTGCTACTATTATACTAGGTCCTAACTGGCTTTATTCTTGGTCCCTGGTACAGAGAAGAGTCCCTGAAAACTGATAATAAAGACTATCTTTTTCTTTTTGCCTCTCCACTACCAGTTATGTTTTTAGCATTAGCTCTTGTTTTGAGTGTTATGATTAAAGATGTACTGGTCACTACCCTCAACATGAACCCATTTGGGATAAATTGAGATGAACTGGCAGCATCTACACCCTGATGACAAGATCTTGGGGCCCAGCATTCAGCCGGCTTTGTCCAGTTGGTGCTGTTTCTAGTGGAGAGAAGGTCCTCGTTCGGGGAGAAGGGCATTTCAAGGCTCAAGTGAGTCAGTGGGGGAAGACCTTGTCCTCATACCCCCTTCTAAAGCTTGCACTTCTCAGCCCTGGACACACAGAATCACTTGGGAGCTTTAAAAAAATTACTGATGCCCAGGCCACATTAAGCCAACATTTCTGGGGGGCACCAGGTGTGGTATCTTTAAAAAGCTTACCAGGTGGTTTTATTAGGAAGTCCAGGGCGAGAAGTTGCATTGCTCTAAAATCAGGTTCCCCAGCTCCTCCATCTAGTAAATGGGCTTTACTTTGAACAACACACATTCATTTCTGGGGTGTTGGCTGCAATTAGCTTGCAGAAATGAGCTTTTAAGAGAGTGTGGGTATCTTAAGGGTCCAAACCATGCAATGAAAGAGACAGTTTATTATCTGAGAATGCCTTCCAGCCAGGCTGCTCACAGACACTCAGTATGCCTAGGAATAGCATTTTCCTTGTCCTGGGTCACTGGTGCCAGAGCAGAGAACTGACCAGCCTCCCTGAGGACCTGAAGTATTTATAACTCTTACAGTATTTCTGCAAGGTGAGCTGTGCTATCGGAGGCCTGAATCTCGGGGGGCTGTCAAGAGTCACGAAGGTAGGAGAGCTGGCCACAGCTGTGGCAGCCTCCTGAGGAAATAGCTCTTAGTGTTGAAGTAAAGGGACTCAGGGGTCCTTCCCGGAGAGGAGAAAAAAGGGAGGCTGGGAGCAGACTCACCCAGCATCCTCTTCCACCTTGTCTGAGATCTTTTGCAGAGGAATCGATTAAGGCTTTTAAGAAACAGATTTATGGAAGTAGAATTTACATTCCATAAACTTCATCTGTTTCAGTATACAATTCGATGAATTTTAGCAGTAAATTTACAAGGCTGTACAACCAAACCACAATCCAGTTTAAGAATATTTCTGTCACCCCAAAAGATCTTTTCATGCCTATTTGCAGCCAGTTCCTGCTCCCAGCTCAAATCCGAGCAACCACAGATTTGTGTTCCATCTCTATAGTTTTGCCTTTTCTGGGCATTTTATATAAATGGAGTCATACACTGTATAGTCTTTTGTTTCTGGATTTTTTCATTTAGCATAATATTTCTGAGGTTCATCTAAGCGGTAACATGTATCAGCATTTTTTCCTTTTTATTGCTAGTGGTATGACATTGTGTGGATATGCTACATTTTATTTATTCATTCTTAGGCTGATGGACATTTGGACTGTTCCCACTTTTTGGCTATTATGAATAATGCCACTATGCTCATTCATATACAAGTTTTTGTGTGGACATATGCTGTCATTACTCTGCAAGTGGACTTGGGTTGTATGGTAAATATATGTTTAGCGCTTTAAGAAACATGAGTTGCTTTCTAAAGTGTCTGTACCATTTTATACTTCCACCAGAAATTCTTGAAGGTTATAATTTTTCTACTTCTTCACCACTGCTTGTTATTATGTTACTTTGATTTTAATGGGTGTGATGTGGTATCTCATTGGAGTTTTAATTTGCATTTCCCTAATGATTAATGATGTTGAGCATCTTTTCAAGTGCTTTTTTGCCACTCATAATATTTTCTTTGGCTAAATGTCTCTTCAAATCTTTTGCCCATTTTCAAATAGGTTTTCTTATTTGGTTTGGAGAGTTCTTTGTATATACAAGATACAAGTTCCTTATGGATAGGTGATGTGCAAATATCTTCTCCAATTCTATGGCTTGTCTATTCACTTTCCTACTGGGGTCTTTTGAAGCTCAAAAAGTGTTTAATTTTGACGAAGTCCACTTTACAATTTTTTCTTTTTTGAGTTGCACATTTCGTGTCTTATCTAAGAACTCTTTGCCCAGTCAAAGTTAGGAAGGTTTTCTCACAGATTTGAGGAGTTTTGGATTTTCTTCTAAATCTTTTATAGGTTTAGCTCTTATATTTAGGCATTTGACTAATTTTGAGCTGATTTTTAGGTATGTTGTGTGTAGGCATCTAAATCTTTTTGGATGTGGATATCCAATTTTTACCATTTCTTGAAAAGATTATCCTCTCTCTTTTGAGTTGTTTTGACACCTTTGTTGAAAATCAGTTGACCATAAATATAAGGGATTATTTCTGGTCTCTCAATTTTGTTCCATTGATTTACATGTTTTTCTTTATGGTCTGTCTGTACCACACTGTCTTGATTTCTACAGCTTAATGGCGAGTTTGCCATTAAGGAATATAAGTCCTCCAACTTTGCTATTCTTCTTCCAAATTGTTGTGGCTGTTCTGGATTCTTGGCATTTCTCTGTAAATATTAGTATCAGCTTGTCAATTTCTGAAGAAAAGCCTGTTGGGATTTTTTTTTGTGTGTTCTGATCTTATAGATCAATTTGGAGGACAGGTGCCACCTCGACAACACTGAGTGCTCCAACCTATGAATATGGAATCTCACTTATCTAGATCTCCCTCAGTTTCTCTCAGCAGTGATGCTGGCATGCAAGTCTTACAATTAACTTTTTTGAGCGTTTGTGTGGTCCTGCTAGGGGAATTTGTTTCTCTTCCCTTGGAGTGTCACTGAGAACAATGGAGAAGGATGCACGGTGTGCTGCGGCAGTGTAGTGAGGGGCAGGCACTGGGCTGGGGGTCAGGAGGACCAACTCTATCTGCAGCAAGCTGCTTTACCTCTCTGTGTGCTGCCCTCTGAAATAGGCATGATATATTCTGCTTTGAGGTGTAAGTTAGGGGTAATGTATGGAAAGGACTTAGAAAAATGTCGGGGTAGAGTGGTGTTCACTATTGGGTGCCAGACCCTGCTGGGGCCTGTGGTGGTGCTGACGATTACCGGGGGCCATGTGTGCCATTTAAGGGGGAAGGAGCACGGAGGGGAGCCGTTGCTCCCAGGCCCCGCACCTGACCACGGAATCTCTCTGCAGCTCAAGGCAGAGGCCAGTGACCTGCATGGAGAAGTGAACATTCCATCTTACTCATTGAATTGGCTATTCTCACTCCCATACTGCACCAAGGAAAATGACGTCTGAGAGGCAAAGTGAAGTTGTCAAGGTCGCAGAGCTATTAAGAGGCAGAGCAAGATTTAAACCCAGACTCTGTCAAAACTTCACTTCTCTGCTTCTCCTCAGCACTTGCACACCTCCACCCAGTCTCATCTGGGCATCTACAAAACAATAATAAATTCTGGGCAAAAAAACAACAACAGCAATAAATTCTGGGCAGAGCACATAACTCCTCAGTGGACAAGTGGACAATGATAAGTGGTTAATATATCTCGCTTACCTTTCTTACCTAACATGTTAAAGGTTTGATTCTGCCTCAGGGTTCAGGCAGGTACATGTGATTCCCATTCCCACAGGTTGCAAACCAAGCTGAGCTCCTCAAGGGTGACCTTGAGCCATTGCAAAACGTCATCTGGTTTTCTTGGCTGTAGAGATTGAAGTAACAGGTAACCTTTGTTTCAGATTTTTAGTGTGACCTGGCTTGAGCATTAAATTGCACCCTACAGTTTCTGTTTTCTCAAGAGTGGTAATGCTGGCAAGAGAGAAGTGGAGCTTGTGGCAGTGGGAGGTGTCAGATCCGGGGCTGTGCCCGGCCTCCTCCTGCTCCCTCTGGGCTTGCGCGGCAGCGGCATGATGCCCGCGTGTGCGAGTGGAGCCTGCGCTGAGCCCGCCCTGATGGCCAGTTTGTGCCTGCTTCCCAGGCAGGAGAGCGACGTCTGACTTCTAGCCAGTCCTTTAATACTGCAGTGTGGCTTTGGAATCAGATGAATTTTTGTTCCATGTCCACTACTTACTAGTCTGGGGATCCCGGGAAATGTATTTAACTTATCTGCGTCTCAGTTTGTTCATGTAAAGTGGTACAAAGAACTGTCATGAAGATTAAAATGAGACACTGTCTGTAAATAGCTTCTTAGTGCCAGGTGTATAATATGTTCTAGACAAAGAGTACCATTGTTTCTTTCTACTGGAGTGTGACTAGATTTGGTTTTAAAGAAATCTCACTGTGGACAGAGTATATCAGTCAGCTTTTGTTGTAGTAACAAATAGTCCCAAAGCTCAGTGGTTAAGAATCACAAGCATTTATTTCTTGGTCATTATCACGGGTGGGCTGAATGAACTGTGTGCCGTTACTTGGTTTCACTGGGTTGAGTTTTGCTGTTTGTGGCTTCTCGTTTCAGGATCCTGATTGAAGAAGCATGTATTCTCATGGCAGAGGGCAGAAGCCCAGGAGAGCTGGAGCCAGGCCATACAAACGTACCTGAGGTTTCCATTTGGACATGGTGTCGGTCATACCTGTTCATATCCATTGTTATATATGTGAGCCCAGAGTCACCTGGTGGGGGAGTATACTCTACCTAAAGGGAAGTGTAATATGGGCTTCGTGAAAAAAAAAAAAATCTACCTTAACAAGTAAGAATTTTGATAGAGGCCACTCTTGGTAATCTAAGGATTAAGAGTTACATATGTGGAATATTTGAACTTCATTTTTATCTTTCCCTTACACTGTGGCAGTCTGTCTGCTTTTTTTCAGTTTTCCTTTTAAAAGCAGAGCTGGTGAAAGGCAGTTTGTCAGTGTCTGAGAAGAGATTTTCCTGTTTTTCTTCCTCCCTCTTGGTCTTCTCAGCCACTTGGAGCTTTGCCCTTCTGTGCTTGAAGTGTGGGCTTTCCTGGGCCTCTTTCTCTGCTCCTTCTGGGCTATTTTCTCTGGGTGCTCTCATACACAAAGAGGTCCCCTGTGGCTCTGCTGACTACCCTGAGGAATCTTATTCCAACATTCCCAGCTCGGGTGCCTTAGAGCCCCAGACCCACACCACCAGTTGCCCACCTGACATCTCTGTGATGTCATATGCATTTCAACATAAAACCTAACTCTGGTTGCTCTAAATGTCCCTCTAGGACCAGACCACCCAGCCAGTTGTAACCTCGGACGCTGGAATTTATCCTTGCCATCCTTCTCCCTCACCTTGTATCCAATCCATTTGCAGGGTCCCCTGCTTTTACCTCCTAAGGGCCTCTCTGACCAGGTACTTCCTTTATCCCCACCGCCACCACCAAAACATGATCCTCTTTCACCTGGACTCTTGTGACATCCTCCAGCTAAATCCCTTAGTCTTTATTTCACATTCTAATTTGTTTCTGCATCACAGCTACAGCCAGAGTCCCTTTTCAAAAAATTCAAACTTGATCATCCCTGCCAATGGCTTAAAACCCTTTAATGACTTTCCATAGTTTTCAGCATAAAGACCAAAGTCCCCAGGATGGCCCTCAGGGTCCTGCGTGATCTCGATTTTTTTTCTGCCTCTCCCATTTGTTTTGCTTCACTTTTCTTATCATCTGTATTGTGGCTACAATGTTGTTCCTTTTCAGATCCTTGAATGGGCCATGCCCTCATCTACCTTGGGGACTTTGCTCATCCTTCCCTCTGTCTGGAATGTTCTTACCCTGAAGTCTATCCCTGAAATCCCAGCTCTGATGTTTCTACTTTGCTCATGCAGCCCCAGCCTCTCCCAGCTGAGAGGTGTTTTCTGTGATCTGAAACAGTTGATGCAAATCTTCACGTGTGTATACCGTGTCTTGTAATGTTATTGTTTGCTTATGTGTCTCTTTGCCTGGGCTGCAGGGTTCTCATTCTCCAGTCTTGTCTTTTCTTTATTTTCTCCTCCTTCCCTCCCTCCCTTCCTTCCTCTTAAATAAAACGGTGCAAAAGCCCTCTGTAAGGTTTAGAGAAATCTTGCTTGCAGAGCTCTTTTGGACTAAACCCCATAATCACACCAAACATTTGGAGGTGGAAGGGATATCAGAACTCTTTATTTTTGTTAATGAAGGAATCGAAGCCTAGAGAGATGAAATGACTTGTTTAAGGTCATGCAGCTGGTAGGTATCAAGTAACACTAGTCTTCTGAGTCCCATCTAAAAGGGAGGTTCCTGCACGTGGGGTGCTAATTGTCTCTTCTCTACCTGAAGTTACCATTTTCATCTTTTTACTTGTTTTTTTGGGTGGGGATGAGGGGTTAAGTCTAGATCAACCCAAGAAGATTTCCACTGAAACCTGGTAATCGCTGAGAAGCTTCCCAGTAGGAGACTTGCAGGTCTCTGAGCTTTGCTGTGAAGTGTAGCAGCTGGGGCTTCGGTAAGACTGCAGTTCAGGGAGCTTTATGGAGCTCCTACTGGGTATTGCACTGGTCAAGCTGGGGGTGGGGAGTGGTAAAGAAGAGATACCAGCCGTGGGCTACTTCTGAGGGAGACCAGATCAAAGGATCAGGCCAGTTCTGATCCACTTTGCTGATTGGGAATGAGCCACAGTATTTAAATGATTACAGGGATTGACGTCCAAGTAGACCCCACGCCATCTACTGGTCTGTACTGTTCTTAAATGTTAATCTCTTGGCCTAAATAATTGGCCTGCTTAAGAAATCAATGAGCCTGCACCTTCTCCTAAGCTGATCCTTGTCAGATGCTTAGCCTTGACTTCAGCTTGCCCCATATTCCCAGCAGATCCCCCACGCCCCTCAGCTCTACAGAACCATGACTGCCAGAGCTGATTTTGCCAGGGTACCGTCTCCACCGTCCGGCTGTTTGCAAAGAGCGGGTAAGCCACTTAAAGTCTTAAGGTTTAAAATCGTCTTTTTAAAGTCTTAAAAGTAATAGCTGATTTGTTTGGCTTTATTTTCTAACATTAGCTTGTAGGCAGCCCGTATCAAGTCCGCAGATTTTAAATTTGAATCCTAAAGGCAAAGAGTAATTAGTAACAGGAAAGAGCTGATGGCAGGGTCATGCAAAATGAAATTCGGGAAAAGTTAGTTTTGTTATTTTCCCTAACACGGAAGCCTTCTTTGTACAGAGAGGGAGAGAGAGTTGGTAGAGAAAACGTGGAACGGCACTGGGAGGACCTGGTTGCTGCCCATCTCGGTTCTGCCAGGTACCAGCCCAGTGAAGGAGGGCAGTTGCTGTGCTCTGAAGCTTAGGGTTCTTGGGCATCAGCGGGGCCGGAAGAGCCTTCGGAGCCATGGAAGGGCTTGGTGATGGCGGTTCACTAGCGATCCGCGGCCCTGCTCTGTGAGGAGCGGCCCTCTCTTCCCCAGGTGGGCCCTGTGCTGAGGAAAGAGAGGGGCTGGGGGACGTCGCATGTGTCACCCATCAGGAGTCCTCAGCTCTCTTGTGACCTTGGCATCTGAGAGGCGACAGCTGTGGGGACGGAGCAGCGAGTCCTTCCTGCAGCCTGCGCTCTGCTGCGTGTTCAGGCAGAGCCTTGGCAGGACGGGAGCACCAGGCACCGGCAGATGGGCTGGAAGGGCAAGAGGAGGGGAGGAGAGGCTGAGCAGGCGCGCACGCTCTCACTTCCCTTGGCTGGTCTCAGGGACTCCGTGCTCCTGCGTGGGGCTCCTGTCGCCATCCCTGTGCTAGGCTCCTCCCATTTTATGTCCCACCTGCATTCCACTCACCATTCCTTCAGTGACACCCAGTTAATGTGTTCACAAAAGCGTTTAGAATGTGTGAGTGGTATGGTGTTGTAATCATTCATCAAGTCAACACAATTTTATTAAGTGCCTCTGTTGGTAGGCTTTGTTCTAGGCCTTGGGAGGCAGCAGTGAACAAGACGGGTGCAATTCTTGCCCTCAGGGAGCCCACATTCTAGAAGGTGGGGTGCGGAGATAGTACTACCTTTCAGACTATTATTACCTTTCAGACTAAATAAGTTTTTTTATTTATTACATTTGATTATTGTCCAAGGCAACAATAGAGCAGGGCAACGGGGTCTGTGTGTTTGTGTGCGTGTGTGGAGAGAATTTTGAGGCTCATAATTCCAGGCAGAGGGAACAGCCAGTGCAAAGGCTGTTTGCAGCACCAGCGCTGGGCACATGTGAGAAACAGCGGGGCGGCCAGTGAGGCTGGGCAGCGTGAGCGAGGGGACAGTGGGGTAAGAGGGTGTCAGGTCTAGGGGGTGGGGGATGGGCGTGGGGGGCGTGTAAGGACTTCGGCCCCCTGTGTGGTGTCGGGGTTTTGAGGGTTATACAGCTTCTCATCATGTTCCCCATCCTTCTCTCAGCATTGTTGTGAAGATCCAGCCGCAGTGGTATGTGTACGTCTGGTCAGTGGCTTGTGGCTATTCTGAGCACTCTACACATTTGACCTAATGTCTCTCCCGACTTCCTGCCACTAGGGACAGTACTGCCGCGATGTCCTCACGTGGTTCCGTTAGGACTGTGTGATCACTTCTGTGGGGGACACACCAGGAGGGAGGGGACTGGCTGCGTCATAACGCAGGCGCACACTTATTTGGTCTAAGTCGCCGACTGCTCTCTCCGGGCCGCAGTACCGACTCTGCTCCCTCCAGCGGTGCCCGAGGGCCCCCCTCACCCCACATCCCAGCCAATGGGAGACTTCATCAGCTTTCAGTTTTCTGCCAGTATGAAGCGTACACAGTGGTGTCTATTGTTTAGCCGCATTTTGCTGATTCCTAATGAGTGTGAGCACCTATTTATATGCTTGTGAATTTTTTGGTTTCTCCTTTATAAACTGCCTGTTCATATCCTTGGAGAATTTTTCTGTTAGGGTTCTTGTATATTTTCCTTTTTGATTTGCGGGAGTTTCTCGTATATTCTGGGTCTTATCCATAGTTGTTTTCACGAGGTTAGATCTGAGGTAGCCTTTGAGGTAATCGAGTCTAACCACCCCATTTTTTGGTTGGAGAAATGGAGACCCAAGCAGTGAAGTGACTTCTTAAGACCACACACGTAGTGGACAAACTGAGACTAGAAGGAAGTGCTTTCCCCACCACATCCAGGGAAGTGGGGGTCCTTGTAGCAAGGCAGGAATGAGGCGGGTGGTCAGCAGGAGCTGTTGGGAGTTGCTGGTCCCCCATCATCTACATTTCTTTGCAGGCAACTGGGCCACTTTCCCTGACCTGTTGATGGGGTCAGCGCTGGACCTCAGAGGCCCTGTCAGTCTATGAGGACCTAGGTCTGATGACCGTTCCCTCCCTTCCATTATGAACTGTGGCTACTTCATTCCAGGACTTGTCTCCTCCCACGCGACCAGCGTTTCTCAAATTTTAGTGTGGCTAAGATTCTCCCAGAGCACACATTACAATGCAGGTTCCTGCTCCCCCCCTTCCTGAGGACCGAGAAGCTCCGCGTGAGCCTTAGGACCCTGATGCAGGTGGCTCTTGGGCCTAATTTTGCAAAACACTGCAGCAAGCAGTTCCATTAGCTCCCTGACTGATCTCTGTCTCCGACCTGGAGTCACTTCAATTTGTCTTCCAGGCTGCCACCCAGAGCTACAGTCATTCCCTGAACACATCCCTCCTTGTCAGACCTCGGCGCTCTCGCCCTTCCCGTCCGCCTGGTGTGCTCCTCCTCTTTGAGATTCTGTGGCTTCTCAAGAGCCAGGCAGACGTGGGCTCCACTAGCAGGCCCTCTAAGATTTTTCTGGGAGTCAAGCTCAGGGGCACAGTGCAAATGAAGACACACGGCAGGGACAGGGAGCACCCCTTGCCGGCATGCTGCCCTTGGGGGTTTTGGTGGACACCCGTCTGTGTTAAGGGGGTTACTCTTCAAGGTAGTAACACTCTAGGCTAGGCAGTCTTTCCTTTTTTTAAGAAAAAGACTCATTTTTATCAAATACACACATACACACACACACACAGTTTATCTAAGGAGTTGGGCAGACACTTGGAACTCTTTTGGCTGACTTTTGATATTCTCTTGACATCTCTAAAGAATATGCTTATCTTACTCCTATTTGATTTTCCAGCTTTGGATGCTGTTGACTTTCCATTGAAGAGAATAAGAGTTTAGCCTTCCGTCCTTGTCCTGTGCCTTCCACATGTGCCCCTTCCTATCCAGTTCTGCTGCTTGCCCAGTGTTTACATCCAGTATCCACTGTGGTTCTCCTGCTTTGCTGACTGGTGCCACCGGCCACCTGGCTGAGGCCTGAAAAGTGGGCACCCTCTCAGTTCCTTCCTCTTCCACCTTCTCCTCCCTCCTGCCCCCTCCCATCACCAGGGCACTGTCAACCTTACCTCCAACAACTCATAGATTCACCCACGGCGGTGGGCTTGCTCGGTCACCTCCCGCCTCCTCCAGAAAGCTGCGGTGGTGCTAACCTCCTTGTTTCCTTCCCCCCAGCCAGAGTGGGCTTTCTCAAACACAAACTAGACGTGCGATTCTCAGTGTACCTCAAGTTCCACAGGGAACATCCAAATTCCATACCGTGGTGGGGGAGACACCGCGCGCTGTTTCCCAAGCATTCTGTCTTTCTGCTACACGTACTCCATCTGCTTGCCATAAGGCTGGGCCGTGTGAAATGTGAGTCAAGTGACGTGTGTCCTGTCCAGGCCCAGGCACTTAGCTTTGTGCCTATTACATCTCTGCTGGCTTCTGCAGCGGACCTCCTGGGCTCATGTTCTGGATGCTGTGGCTACAGGATGGGCGAGCGGTGCCTCACCCACATCAGCCTTTACACGAGTCAGCAGCATCTGCTTGTGTGAAGCCAATGAAACTTCGGGGTTTAACTGTACTGCAGCCCAGCCCACCAGAACCCTGAGGTGACACCGGTATATCTGAGGCTCTTTGGGGTCTGGCCTTACTTCCCTAATATTTTCTCTTCTTTTCCTTCCCATAGACAGTGTTCCGGCTGTAATGACAGGGGCTGAGCCCTCCCACTTCCAGACTTTTGTGTGGCCGGTTCGTGTTGCTTAGAATGTCTTCTTGTCACCCGCCCCCTCTGCTGCTGTGCTGAGCTATCCCATCTCAAACTTCAAGACCTAGCCTAAATGTCTCTCCCTCTGGAGAGACATTCAGGACTCCCTGTGCCAATGGGGTGTGCCCCTGGGGACCAGGGCCTACCCTTCACCTACCACTGTCTTCCAGTTGCTTGTTTACTTGTATCTCCCCCAAACTAGTGGAGCCCCCTGCACATCTATTCTGCTCATTCCTGGTGGTCTTCTCTGGGCCAGTCAGAGTAGGTCCGAGTCCATTTTTTGTGGAAAGGTCCAGAAGATCTTAGATGAGAAGTTACGTGGAAAGCTGAAATTCAGATTTCTTTTGCCAAGACTGTGGAAAGTTTAAATTCCTGAGAGAGGGTGTTGATTTGTGTTTGGGAAAACCAGTCTAGAGTTAGAGCTGGTTTGGCTCTGGTCTTACTTGCTGCATAATGGTGAGCAGGCTGTTAGCCTCTAAAGTCTCAATTTCATTATCTGGTGGGAATAATAATAATAATAATAATACCCACCTCACAGGGTTATTGTGACAATTATATGAGTTGAAATACACAAGCTCTTAGATCCGTGCTTGGCATACAGAGCAGCTCCCGAAATGTTAGCTATGTCATTATTCTAAAGACTATCCTAAATGCAGATGTGGTACCCTGGGTCAGATCCTGAAAGGGCACTGGGGGAAGACTGGTGAAATCCATACGGAGTCCGAAGCGTGACTCGTGTGTTCTGTGTCGGTTTCTCAGCTTTGTAGCTGTACCACTGCGGTGGGAGGTAACTTCAGGGGAAATGGCACCAGGGACATGTGGGGACTCTCTGTGCAATCTTTGTAACTTCTCCCGACATCTGAAATGGTTCCAGGATATATTATTTGTGGATAAAGTGAAGGTTCCTACGGCCAGGAGTCTCACCTGGCCCTGCTACACACGTGTGGGCAATACTTGCTGTTGACTCTATAAAGAGCTCTGCCCAGGGCTCTGGGCTGCACGGCTGCAGGAGAGCAGAGGCTGGAGCGGTGGCAGTGCCAGGGACAGAGACTGAGGCGGCTGTGGGGTCAGAGAGGCCCAGAGGCAAAGACTGGCTTGCTACGTGCAGACTCGCTCTGAGTGAACAGGATTCTAGTGACTGACTGCCACTGTAGGAATAAAGTTGAGTATAAACTCTTTCACCCCAAGAATGTTCCATTGTCATTTTTCAGTCTCATTGTATCCATAGTGAACTTGCCTGGGTCTGAAACCCAGTGGCAAGACATTATTATAATTGCATTAATTTTTTTTTTCTTGCCGTATCTCTATATGATGTGAGCATGGTAATGAGTGCCATTATAGATGAAGAAACTGAGCCACAGAGGGGTTAAATAATTTGCCCATGGTCACCCCTCACAATCAGGATTACAGAATAGGAGTGATCAGTGGGCTAGGATTTAATAGAATACAATAATAAACATTTGTTGAGCCCTTACTTTGTGTGAGACACCACCCTATGTGCTACGTCAGTAGAGAATACAGGTGCTCTCTATTCTCAAGGTCATTGCAAAGAGGAAGCTCACGTTCCCACAGGTGTAAGGACAAAAGGAGATAGGGATTCAGGCCTGATTAAGGAGCCCATGCTCTTAACCATTGTTCAAAAGAAATGTGCGGGAATCTTGTGCAATTCACAGTGGCAGTATAGAGAGAAAAACAGATCTGGTTGGGGGCTTAGGGACAGCTGGCTTCCTGGGTGGGGCTCTGATCTGAGTCTTGGCCATGAACAGAATTTGATCTGGGTGGAGAGAAAAGGAAAACCTGGGAAGGGTTTTTGGATAGAGCCACCTCGTCTCTTGCCCCCTTTCCCTTCTGACCACCCTGCCACCCTGGAGGGGAACCCACTGGCATACACCGGGCTGTTTAGCACTCCAGAAAAGACAGCAGCTCACGGTGCACGGAGCCTAGGCTTTGAAGTCATGTAGTATGGGGTCAGCAATTGTTGTATTTCTTATCAACTGTGTGATCTTGACCTGGTTACTTTGCCTCTCTGAGCATCAGGAAAATAAGGGTGACACCAGTCACCTGTCCTGATTGTTATGTGGGTTGACTTGGTGAACAAACGCATATGAAGCCGGACATGATGTAGGCACTGCTAAGGCCTCAGTAAGGGGTGGCCATCTCTGTGTGTACTGCTCCTTTGCTTTGTCCATGGCTGACATGAGGATCCTTGGTTATGTTGCTAAACATTTCCTGGACAGGCAGCTTTGTGTAAGGAAAGAATGTGGACTTTGGGAAGCTAGGCTACCCATTATTTGGGTGACTTTGGGCAGTTGTTTAACCTGGCCAGGCATCAATTTTTCACTGTAAACTAATATCCATATTGTAGGACTGTTGTGATAATTTTGAGATGGAATGTGAAGTCGGTCAAGCACGTGTTCCATTAATGTAGGTTCTGGTCATCATGTCTTGTATTTCTCTCCATTTAATTCATTTTAATCTTGATTTCCCCCCAAACTGTTTCCTCTTTGAGGACAGATCTAAAATCTTGTTTTTCCCATTCCCTCCTCCAGCATGTAGTTTAGGGGCACAGTAGGTGCTCATTAATCCTGAGCTGGCCTGCCTTTGGGGTGGGCTTCCTCAGCACTTAGACGCATGCCACAGCTCTTCTAGACCTTTCTAGACTGCGTTCTGCACCATCCTGTTGAGCCCAGGGAGATGCCCCTGAGTGGCAGAGTGGGAAAGGACCACCCTGTGAAATGGCCACCGCACATTTTCTTTATTTTGCTAATGAACTTCAGTGTCTAAGATAGATAGCCTCAAGGGAGGGGGAAGGGGCAGAGCAGGCAGCCCCGCTGGTGACTAGATCTGCCGAGGGAGCCCATCCTGGGCCGAGTCAGCTCTGCTTTGGAAAATGGGCCTGCTGACCTCCGGCCTCTGCCCGTGCTCGTCCTCGGCCTTGTCCTCGCTGGCCTTGCGGCGGGCGTTCTGGTAGAGCACGGCACACATGCCCGTGAGCCAGGCAGCCACAGTGCCTGCGGAGAAGATGCAGAAGCCAACGAGCAGCAGGAAGATGTAGTCTTGGCGGTCCAGGTGCGTGATGCACATGTACCGGAGCGGGTTCCCCGCCCGCGTGACGGGCCATCCTGCCAGCTCTGTGGGCTCCACGCACGTGGCATTGTCATCATCTGTGAGGAAGAACACAGCAAGCAGAGGGCTGAAACAGCAGAGGAACCTTCAGGGTCCTAGGGCCAGAAGGGAGCTGCAGAGGCTGGCTGGAACCTCACCGCTCAAGGTGTGGTCTGTGGGCCCACAGCGTGGCGCCACCTGGGCCTCGCTAGAAACGCAGAGTCTCAGGCGCCACCTGGGCGTCCTGAGTCAGAAACTCCATCTTAATAAGATGCACAGGTGGTCTCTGGGCCCACTGAGGTTTGAGGAGTAGTGCGCCTGTAGGCTTCTTGCCCCAAGTTTAGTAGCATTCAGGTCACCTCCTGAAATGGGCTTCTTAAGGATCCTTAAAGAACAAGAGACCGTAACAGGGCCTGGGAGGTGAGAAGCTTAAGCAAGGTGCCACGGAGCAGTGACGCTTCAGGGACCGCCACCGGTGGCCACTGTCTCCCTCCCCCTCTCCCTCTTCTTGACTCCCAGACTCCCCTCCACCTTGCCCTTCCCCTTCGCCTGGGCCCAGGCCTGTCTGGGACCATCACACACCATGTGGCTCAACTCTCAGGAGGGTCAAGATCCCCTGGAAGCACCTACGCTGTGTTCTCTGTGCACCCCACCCCCACCAGGAGGAACAGGGGAGGGGGAGCTCAGGGGAAAGAGATGCACCGCAGGGGAGCAGCTCCTCTCTGTGGCGATGAGCTACATGAGTCCTCCCGCCTTTTTAGCAGCTGACTCAGCTGCCTGGCTACACCCCTGAGCTCCCCAAAGCAAGCAGCGCGGGCTTCAGGGTAAAACAGAAAGAAAAGCGTGCTCTGGAGCGGCAGACCGGAGTTCAAATCCAGACGGTCACTCACTAATTCTGTAAACTGTGGTGGGATATCTGACTCTCTCAATCCATGCCCTCACCTCACAAGTGCAAAGATGATACCTGTTCTCTGAGCAGTGAGGGGATTTATTTCATTGTCGCGGGTGAGGAGGCAGCCGGGGCGCCCGGAGCCCAGCAGTTGCTTGGGGTCCTCAGCCCTGTCTTGTTCTGACCCCGTGTGCTGGGCTGTGCGGAGGCACCTGGGTGCAGTGCCCAGGGGAATGTATCCAGCCGGCAGCAGGTAGAGGAGCTGAAGGTCAGGGCTGAGACCAGGGCTTGAGACGACCACTGATCAAAATCACAACAGTGGCTAATATTTGCCCAGCTCTGACTGCTGCTAAGGCACATCTCCCTTAATTGTTATAACGTGATCTCATTTCGTGTTATCTCACTTAATTCCTCTAACAACTTTGACACACATAACATTCTCATTCTTGTTTTCACATAAGGAAATAGAGACTCAGAGATGTCTCTTAGCTTGAAGGTTGTGGATAACCTGGCAGGTTGGAGGCAGGAAGCAACACAGAGAAAACTGAAACTGAGCCATCTCCACCTGTTTTGCAGAAGTGGGAGACGCGAACAGAAGCGAGTGTGGCAAAAAGCTTTCCCTGAACTTAGGAAGAAAGTTCATGAAGGCGTGCATCTGCCTGGTGACCAAGGAGGGCTTGGGTCTGGACTGGAGCTAAAGCAGGGGATTTGGAGAAAGGGCTACGGAAGTGGGTTGACTCGGGTGGAGGCGCTTTGGCTTGGGTGCTGGAAGGAGCTGTCTAGGCTGAGAGGCCTCGGGGTCCTCTGCAAGCCGCACACCGTCCCCTGGGCCTTGCTTCTGTGTCAGGGCTCCTACCGTCAAGTCGTGTGGTCCTCTGAGAAGATGCTGGGGAGGACGTGTCTGGGAGGAGGTTGTCAATGCAGGAGGGAGGTGGGTGCCGGGGCTGCAATGCCTGCTGTTTGCAGTGATTACAGAGGAAAGGAGGGGAAGAAACCCCCCTCCAGAATGAGCCTGGGATGGTGGCCCTCGGGGTGACCCTGAGGCGTCGGGGCCTTGGGCCTCACAAGGGGCAGGAGCACGATTATGCCTCTAGGCCTCTCTGGTCCGCCTGGCTGGAGGACCTTGGGGCTTTTGCCCAGGAGGCCCGAGAGGGGCTGCTGAGGAGCAGGCAGGCTCCCGGCAGCCCTCAGGCATCCCATCAGGAGAGGGCTCCGGTGGCCTCCCCGCACTGCCAGAGAGATGACACGGGAATGCACAAAGCAAGATGTTCTCGAGGAGGGAAACATGGGATTCTGGGGGTCTGGGCTGTGTCCAGGGGGCTTAATCTCATTCTGTTTTTAAAAAGATTTGGCTTTCAAATTGGAGCTTGGGTGGAAGAGAGGAGACTGAACGTCAAACACACATTTTCCCATTTTGGAGCATTACCTTGAAAGGAGCTATTGGGCAGTGATTCTGGTGCATTGTTAGAGCTCTCAGGTCAGGGATGTGGGTGGCTTTGTGGGGAGGGAGGCCTGGGGTTTTCTGCCGCTGCCTGCTCTCCCCTCCCCAGCCTGTCACCGCCACTGCCAACAACGTGGGGCCCTCCTGCCCCCTGGCACTCTCCCTGAGATTTCACACACCCCTGCCCAATCTCCCCTCCTCAAGCACAGCTCCTCCCAGGCACACTCAGGCTCGACACTCACCTCCACCTCCCTTGTGGGGCCTCGGGATAACACCCAGGCCTCCTGGCCTGGCCTTCAGAGCCGAGGGTCTGCCCCCTTCTACCTTTCTCTTACTTCTCAGGACTCCCGCAACCAGCCCTTTGTTCCTGTCCAGTGGAACTACTGATCCTTGGTTACATCTCGTCCCCACTGCAGCTGGCTCTGCTCTGCTGCGCTGCTGCATCTAATGCCTCTTCCTCCAGGTTCTGCACCATTAAGTCCTTTCTGTCCTTGCAGGTCTACTGTCAATGCGGGAGCTTGTGGGAGCCCCCCCCCTCCTCCTCAGGGTGCAGAGGACACATAGCTGTCCCCACTCCTGGAACCATCCGTGGCGTTTCCCATTGTTCCTACCATGCCTCCCACATTCCCCTTTTCTTCCACTTGGCACATGTGCTGAAAGAATTTGGGTATTCCGTCTTTGTTGCGTACATTGTTCTATTATGTCAATTAGATTGTGGTTTCATAACAGAGCTTCTCTATTATTGACTTTTATTTGTATCTTTATTGGCTTTCCTCTGTAAAAGCTATTGTCTCTTACTATCGGTCTATTAGTTGTCCATTAGTTACTACAATAAGTATGTTGAAGTCACCAGCTTGATTGTGTATTTGTCTCCTTATAGTTTTTCAAGTTTTGCTTTATGTATTTTGAAGCTATGTTATAAGATGTACAGAAAGCTAAGCTGTCACCTCCTCCTGGTAGATTTACACTCCCCTCGTTGGGCAGTGTCTATGGTTACCTCCAGGAATGCTTCTTGCCTTGAAGTCTACTTTCTTTGATATATTTTGTCTGTGTTGAATTTCTTTCGGCTTGTGTTTGCATTGAATGCCTTTTCCCATCCTTTTACTTCGAATCTTTCTGTGTCCCTATATTTAAAGCACTGTTTTGCAAGCAGTGTGTAGCTGGGTTTTGTTTTTCATCCAATCTAGCACACTTTGTATTTTAATCAGCCCATTAACATTTAATGTTAGATTGACGTCCCTGTTTGGATCAACTGTTTGTTTTCCACTTGCTTCACTTGTTTTATGTCCCTTTCCCTCTACTTTGTTGCCTTATATTTTATTATTTCATTTCCTTTTCTCTAGCTTGTTGGTCACACGTTCTTTTCCTATTTGGGTATGATCACTGTAGAGATTAGAGACCTACCTACTGGTCCTGGAGTGCCTGGTATCTGCGAGGCACCATATAAGATGCTTTACGAAAGTAAGTTCTGTTCTTCTCCACCCCACTGGGTAGTTTTAGTTATTCCCACGTTACCGAATGGACAAACTGTTCATCAATTATTCCCTTTCTGATTTTCTTGGTCTCTTTGCCTCTGACAAAAGGCTACCAGGCATTGTTGTGTATGCTGTGCACAGTGCAACTCCGGGACCTTCATTCATATTACAAACAGGCAACAAGGCCAGTGTTATCCCTCCTCAGCTCCATTCCATGGGCCCAGGGTGTTTGTTCCAGTTAAAGTGCTCAGGTACAATTACAGGTGTCATTAATGTTTAAATTCTTCCTGAAAATAGTTCCTAAGGAAACATACTGCTCCCTTGTTTATTTCCATGCATAGCGCATTGCTTACAGGCAGACAGTGTGTCTGCTAGAATCACATGCATGGCAGGACCGAGAGTTTCTGTGACCCAGGCTTACACCTCCTGGTA
Source organism: Manis pentadactyla (assembly GCF_030020395.1). Taxonomy (NCBI): domain Eukaryota; kingdom Metazoa; phylum Chordata; class Mammalia; order Pholidota; family Manidae; genus Manis; species Manis pentadactyla. The sequence goes on from NC_080037.1 coordinate 3,732,068, forward strand.
TGGGAACCTAGGAAGCCTCCCTTTCAGCAAACTAGCTTGAATCCACTGATTAGAAGAGAAGCTGCTCCTTTTCTTGGCCTGTAGAAGGGGTCACAGATGTGCCCTGTAGGTTTCCAGGGTTTGGTGCCCCAGAGGAGCCATGTGCAGGCTGCTCTGAGGTCCCCCTTCCTGGTGTGCTGGCTCAGGAAGCCCCTGGGGCTGAGTGCAGGGCCAGGTTGCCACGTTGCAGTAACATAGGGTGAAGGGTGGAATTTGGAGCCTCTCTGTTAACCTGCAGCCACCTGGGAGAGCAGTACCAGCTCTGTCAGCTTCAACATTTCATTCCAAAACTTCCCCGAAAATCCGGAAGACTTAATTCCCCCATTTCTCCTCCTTAGGTCCTCGCTTGCCCAGAGAGCACTAGATGTACTGTACCTCATCTTTCTTATTTGTTTTCTCCAGTTGCACTATTTGTCAAGAAAGTGGATTTGCCATCCTTACATTAGGCTGCCTTCGAACTCCACGAAGACATAGATTTCTGTCTATTTTGTTCACTGTTGTATCTCCAACACCTAGAACAGTGCTGAACACACACTAGAGCTCAAAGTATGTTATTTGTTATTATTGCCCCTTGGGATCAATGGCACTGACATAATGCTTGGCTAGAGGGAAGGGAACCTGGGAGGTAGAAGACCTCAGGTGGGCCGGCTAACCTCTAGCTTCCTTGGACTGCTCTACAGTAGGCCAGTATCAGCCCCTGCTTATCTCGTGAGAGTCTGGGGAGGATTCAGTGACCTAAGGGGCATGAGGTCCTGGAGGAGGCAGGAAGGATGGTCTCCAGGACCGAATGGAGGGGTAAGCCTTGAACTGGGAAGGGGCCCCTCTTCTGTCCTGAGACTGCAGAGAAGGAAGTGAAGGTGGATGCAGATGGGGATGAGTGTGAGGACTGAAGTGCTGCAGACATGCTGTCACAGGCAGTTGTTACTGTTTGGAAACTACCTGAAAGCAGAGACCCTGTTGTCCACCTTTGTACCTCTCCTGCCTGGCACACAGTAGATGCTCAGTAAATGCCTGTTGACTCTGTACAGGAGAGAGTGGGTGGATTTTTGGTCTTATCTCATGTAGTCGTTCTTAAACTCTAGTGCCTTTGGCCTTGCTGTGTAGGGCCAGTTCCCCATTGCCCTTTGAAGGGATCTGGAATGTTCTGTACTGTGGATGGCCCAGGGGAGGTGACTCCCTGGAGCCGAGCCTTGACTGGGCCTTAGAGCGGGCCAGGGACACCAGAGCCAGCTGGCCAGCAAGCCCCCTTCTCAGACCCCTCGGCATGGCCCTCTGAGCATGTCTGGTCCTGGCGCTGGCCCGTGTCAGCCTACCTGTAGGACTCCTTTTCGCCTCGCCACCCAGCTGTCTGCCCTTGACGGCATAAGCTAGGGTTCAGCAAGCTGCAACTCGTGGGCCAAATCCAGCCTGCTGCTTGTTTTTGTAAATAAGGTTTTATCAGAATACAGCCGTGTCCAGTCTTTTACATATTTTCTGTGGTTGCTCTCACTACAAATGACAGAGTTGAGGAGTTGCAACAGAGGCCCACAAAGCCTAAAATATTTACTATCTGGCCCTTCATAGGGAGCATGTGTGGACCCCTGGTGCCGGCCGCTCCTGCACCTTGCAACTTGACAGATCTGGGTGTTTGGGCTTGGGCAGCACAGCTATTTTCTGGTACAGTTTTTTTCCTTGTATAAAGAGTCCACATGTGGTAAGGGTTAAATGTGATCCATAGACTGTTGGAACATTGCAGAAAAGACCTTGAAATCCAACAAGTTCAACTTGATCATTCTGGTGCCTTAAAGGTGCTGTAGGCTGCAGGACTGGTCTTTTGGCTCAGTGGTTGTATGTGGACATGATTTGGAGGCAGGAAGACCCCTTTCACTCGTAATACCTTCTCACGTGCTTGTCAGTATTCAGAATTCTACCAGCAGGAGATAAAACCTTTCATTCCACCAACAAAATGGGGCTTAAAGTGTAAAAAGTCCTCTGCAAACGAAGCAGATCATATAAGCCCTACCCGGGGGAAGCCCTGGCCTCCACCTTTCTTGAGAAGGTTTTTATGCAGCAAGGGGAACCAGCTGCATGACAGGGCTGGGGGATGGTACCAGTCGGTTCCGGGAAGCTAAAGGCAAACTGGGTTCTTCTTGGCCTAGAGCTGGACCTGCTTAATAACCACCCATCTGCTTAGAAAAATCCAGGTAGTGGACAGTTGTCCTCCTGGCTAACACGTGATTTAGGGAAGCGCAGCAGTGGAAGGGCACCTGCATTCAACAGTCACCTAGGCAGACCTGGGGGTCCTCCTCCTCCTCCCACATCCCATCACCAAACCCTGAGCCAGTCCTGCTAGTGCTGCCTTCAGGACAGATCCTGGTTCTCGCCTCTTCTCACCATCTGAGCCACTACTCCGGCCCAGGCCGCCGTCCTCCTCCTTCAGCTGGGAAAGCCCTCTAGCCCACGCCTTGCTCTCCCCTCAGGCTCTCCAGCCAGCAGGAGGAGCCATCTGCGAACCACAGGTCGGGTCAGTTCTCTGCCCAAAACCGTTTCATGACCCCCTGTCACACTTAGAATAAAATCGAAAGCCACCCTGTGGCCTAGAGGTCCTGTATGGTCTGGCCTCTCACTAGTGTTCTGCCTCATTTCTTGCCTTTCTCCTTCTTCACTCTGCTTCTCCTGTACTCATCTTCTAATACACCAAGCGTGTTCTACCCCAGGGCCTTTGTGCTTGCTCTTGCCTCCGTCTAGAAAACCCTCTCCACCCTGCGTCTGTTTCCAAGGCTTGTCCCCTCACTTTTCTCAGTTCTTGGCTCAAATATCACCTCCTCAGCACCCCCCAGTCTGAAGTGTCTGCCTTGTCCTTAATCCCAGGCACCCCCCTTCCCTTGCTGTGTTTTCCTCTACAGCATTTATCATCACTTGGCATTATCTCATATATTTGTTTATTCCTCTCCCACTGGAATGTAAGCTCTGTGGCATGGCAGCCTGCTTGTTTCTGGTCATAGCTGTTTGCGCGTCCCTGGCTCAGGCCCAGGCACCTAGTAGGTGCTTAGTAACAACCATGGAGTGGGTGCACCCAGGCTCCAGGCCAGGCTTCTCACCTGAGTGAGTGTCCAGTAGGGTTGACAGGCCTAGTTAACGTCACCGCAGCCAAATCCTATGGCCAGAGCATCTCATCCTCTGTTCGGTTCCAGTGACCACCAGTGAGCTGGTGATTCCCAAATACTCACCCTGTTCTCTACCCTGAATTTCAGGTCGGAACATCCAAATGCCTCCTGGCTTTCAGGGACCTCCTGCCCTGCCCGCCATGCTCAAGGTGGGCCTGGGCTTCTCCCCTCTCCTGCCCCGGCCCCTCCTCCAAGGGCGTCTGTCCAGGTGACCAAGGCCAGAGCCTTGGGAGGCCCCCTTGATTTTTTCCATTCGTTTATTTTCTATGTCTTGTTTATTCACTCATTCAGCTCGACAAATATTTATTAGGCATTCTGTCTGTGCCGGGCCTTGAGCTAGTCTCTGAAGAAGCAGACACTGTTCTCGCAGGCCTTCCCGCCAGTCAGATGTTACATGTGATCTGTTAGAATTGTGCGCGAGTCATGAGGGGATACGAGGAGCTGCAGAAGCATCTAGGTCAGTCCCAGCCTGTCGCCTCGGCCTCTGAGGGCTCCCTCTGACCTGCGGGTGCCTCCGGCCCACACTGCTGCTGCGAGCTGCCATCCCCTCTTGTCTGGATGCTTACAGGAGACTCCTGGCCCTGCACCCAGGCTCGCCTGTCTCCCGGAGCTTCCCAGGGTAGCTGGCTCGTTTCCTGGAAAATCATGCAAAGGCTCTTCGTGGCTGGACCTGTTTCTCTTTGTAGCGGCATCCGCAACTCTGCTGGGGTGCCTCTGATGCTGGGGTGCTGCGCTGCTCTTTAGAGATGAGGACACCAGCATTGGCTGCTTGGTCAGCCTCTAGCTGCTGCCTTCCAGGGGCCTGACGGTGCTGGGTGACCAGAGGGGCCGTTGCTGGAGGCCTGGTGTTTCTGGGCTTGAAGGGACTTTAGGTCACCTAACTCTCAGGGGCCTCAAGCAGGCTGAGGGAGAGAGTGACCGAGAATCGCCGGATCCTTCCTAAACTGCACCGGCTTGCCACCCCCCAGCCCTTCTTGAGTTTTTTGTGTGGTCTGGAGATCACTGGTCTGGTCACGCCCGCTCAGCCCCCTCAGTGACCTCATGAGGCTGCCCCCCTGGCTCTCAGGAGGGCGCCGCAAGGCCGGGGTGCTCAGGGTGCTCAGGGTAAGGTAGGAGAGACGTATTGGCAGAGCAGCTGCCGGCCTCGGAGATGCGCGCTGCCCAGATGTTCCCTGATTTGGCGTCTGGTCTTTACAGCAATTTCCCTGGTGGAGGAGATGGGTTATCAGTCACAGTGGGAGAGTCTGAGGACCTGAATTCATTCTGGAAATCTAAGGTTTGGCACAGCTGTAGATGACTCTGTACTTGGTGGGTTGAAATGGGGCCATTATCCTATCACAGCAGGCTTGAATACAGGATGAAATAGCCTCAGATTGGAACTAAGATGTTCTCTGCTCAAAAAGCCCTCAGAATGACCTGGACCTGAAACAGCTCATGCTCCGACCCATCTGCTCCCTGCCCATGTCCCTGACTGGCTTTGCCCGACTCCTCTTCGATTTGTGGGCCCCGCCCTTGGGCTCAAGCAGGCCTGCCAGGGACTGTAATTTAAGAGCCAACAAGAGGGACCATCTGTCCTGAAATTACCCCACTTCTACCCCTGGTAGCCTGTTACTTCCTGAATTCTCACTGTTTCTGGATGTTCCCCATCACATTGCAAGTGCCCCTTGGGTGAGCCGTAGCCAAACACTGTTAACCACTAACATCTCAACGCCAATCAGTTGATTCACCAGTTGGAGCAGCCACTGCAGACCTACGGCAAAGGCCATCATCATAGGCTTCCTCAAAATGGGACCCAAGGAGCCCCCGCACCGAGAGCTCACTGAGTCGGAATCTCTGGGTGTGGGGCCTGGGGTTCTTGTGCTCATTAGGCTTTGAGCGCTGCTGGTTGAGCAGGCCGGGCATGGAGGGAAAATCTGGGGCACTGAGTCCTTTGGGAACACAGCCATGTTCTGGTCAAGTAAAGTGTACCTAACACAGGAGGTGGGAGAGTTCAGGAGTCGGAGGCTGCCTGCTTCTCGGTTGCATTTCTAATTATGTGACCGTAGCCCTGGTCTAGGGACAGCTCCACCCCAGCGCTGGCCCATGCGCTGACCCAGGACCCTGTCTGCTGACCCTGCTCTTGTGTGTCTTATCTACTGTTTAGGTCCATAGATGGCCGGCTAGAAGGGGTCTTAGAGAGTACCCAATCCTACTCCCTTATTTCAAAGACAAGTGAGACTGAGAGGGGAAATGACTTGCCCCAGCCACACAGTAGCGTTTCTTGGGTTTAGGACAGGGTTTCCTGGCTTCCAACTGTATTTTCTCTCTCTTGTATTCCTAGGTTGTGACTTCTTTGTGATAAATGTACCCTAGATTGCAATACAGTGTTGGGCATGTAACGAACATACCATCTATGTCTCCAAGTTGAGTGGACCGTGATGTGCCTCGTAAGAAATATCACGGCATAGGGGGAAACGCAAACTTGGATGTCAGGAGACTTCCATGCCGAGCTTGGCTCTATAGCCACTTACCTCTGAGGAGGCTGGATTCTGAAGTTCCACTTAAGGTTCCTATATTGAATTCTGCCCTGACCAATATGGTGACCACTAGCCATTCATGTGGCTATTTAAGTGAAATGAAATGACACAAAATTAAAAATTCAGTTCCTCAGCTGCAGCGGCCTACCTTCAAGAGCTTAACAGCAGGCAGCTCGTGGCTGCTGCACCGGCCAGCACAGATACGTAACGTCTCCCCTGCTGCAGAGACGTCTGTGGGACAGCGCTGGGCCGGCCTGGGGGGAGGGGACGTAGGAGGCCAGGTTCCTCATGTCCTTAAGAGCGTCTGCAGAGGCATCGGACCCTGTCCTGCCAGGCAGCTCTGTCCTGGGAAGGGCTCAAGTGCGACTCTCACCTTCAAAGAGCATGATGATGGGCAAACGAGAGTTCCGGCCAGGAATCAGCCTTCCCCTTGGCCGACCTGGGCCACAAAGGAAATGGCATCTGTGGGCCTGTTTTAACTGTTGACCAGAGCGTCTGACAACCAGCGCACTACAACTCCCCGACATTTCTGCGGGGATTTTCATGTTTGGAAAGTGAGTATGTGAAGTCTTTGAGGACTGACTAGTCAGTTTTCAGGGCATTTGGGGAGTGTGGTGTTGAGGATTTCTGTTGAGGAAGGCCTTTGATCAGAGCACCAAATCTCTTGCCAGTGTGGGGAAGTCTTGATACTCCTTTTCAGTGTGGACTTACGATGAAATGAGGTAAACAAACATTTGGCCCCCTCCCCTAAACTAAGCCAGAATGTGACATAGGGGGAAGACGTATTACTGCCTTCATGTCTTGTTTAAGATCTCTCATTTCTTTCCTGGACCTTGACTTCCTTCAAGGTCCCACACTGATACAGAACTCATCTTAACTAATTTTGTTTCCCAAGAATTCACTCCTCCTTCTGATCTGAGATCTGTATGAGATCTGGGACACTTGTATGATTCAGCCTATGAGTCTATGTATTTTGCAGGGTCCTTTTCCAGATTGGGGCACTTTTTGGGACACAGAGGAATGAATCTTTAGCCGCTAATTCCATTAGAATTGGTAGGCAGTGGGTGGGGACATTTGGGGACAAAAGCATTGCCCAGTACTCTTCAGATCACCAAGTTATACCATGCAGGTGACTTTCTTCTCCCAAGGCCATGTCTGGCCCCTGACCCCCATCCCTTGAAAAGCTGGCTGCAGGTCCACACCTGCTTCTGGAAGTGGGGCTTGTCTTCAGGTACTTTGGTTCCAGGTCCAGGTGTCTCAGGAGGAGTCTCGGGGCCTGGGCTGAGGCTGAACCTTGATTTGGGCTTCTGGCATTGTTCCCTAGGGTCTGAACTCTTGTGTTCACAACACATCCAGTACCCAATGCCATCCAGGATCCCTTTGTCCTGCTTTCTCAGAGATCAGCACCCTGGGGACCACTGCCCACCTTCCCACATCCTACCTGAACTGCACAGTTCTCTACAGCCATGTCTCTTGCGCAAGGCACATGCCATCTAATGTCACATGTGCTGCACCTTCCTGATGCCCACTGATTGATGCTGGTGGCTCTCTTAGTACCCTGTACCTTCTGTCACCTGCCAACCATTCATTTATTGAATGTCTATGTTGTGCCAGCCTTAATGCTAATGGCAGTTCAAAAATATTCTCACTTTATCCTTGCAGCAGCCTGAGATAGGTTGGTTCTATTACATCTGTCTGAAAGAAGAGGAAATTAAATTTCAGAGAGTTTAAGTAAATTCCCTGATATCCTATAGCTAGTAAATGGCAGGGCCATTTAATCCAGGTCTGTTTCACTCTAGAACCTGAGCTCTGAGCACCGGGCTCTTCTGCCTGCATGGTGGCTGTCCGTTTGTACCGGCAGCTGGGGCCGCCCCAGGTGCCTGCTCTACCCCTGCAGGCACATGCTGGCCCCTTCGGTCAGCTCCGTCGGGGGGCTGGCTCTGCTTTGCCTGCCCCGGGGACACGTAGTAACTTTATCATTTCCACACGTCATTTTATGTTGACACAACGACTCTGCATGCTTGGTAATGTTATTGTCCCCACTTTATGGATCAGGAAACTGAGGTTCAGAGAAATTGGGACATTTCCAAGGGCAGCCAACTAGCAAGTGCTGAGTTTGGGACCAGAACTCAGCTCTTTGGATTTCTAGCCTGGACTTTTTCTACTGGTCCTTGCTGTCTGTCTAGTCAGCCCCGGAATGGCTCCAGCTGAGCAATAAGAATGCTTCCAATCAGCTCACCCCACATTTTCCTCCCACCCTGACCATGTTTCAACGTCACTTTTCTGGCACCAAGTCCTCCTTCCAGCACCTCCTCCTCCCCACCCCCAAAGAAGCCCTCACCTGGATGGTTCAGATGGGACACTAGCAGGTAGACGGTGAAGTCCAGGAAAGAGCAGTTGCACTTCCAGGGGTTTCCGCTCAGATACAGGGTCTGCAGGGTTACGAGGCTGTGGAAGGCAGTGGGGTCCAAGGTCTGCAAGCCGGTGTTTCTGAGGTCCAGGTGCCTCAGAGAGCTGGTGTTGGCAAAGGTGTACTTGCTCAGAGAGAACAGGTGAGGGTTGTTGGAGATGTCCAGGTGGACCAGGCTGCTCAGCACAGAGAAGCTGTGTGGGGAGACCAGCATGAGGTTGTTGGAGCTGAGACGGAGGTAGATGAGCCTGAAGACCCCGATGAAGGTGTAATCCATCACCTCCCGAATGAGGTTGTTCTGACAGTCCAGGTAAACAAGGTCACTGAGGAGTCCTAGATTCATCGCTGGCAAAAAAGTGATGGCGTTGTCATTCAGGTACAGCCTCCGGGTGCTCAGGGGTACGTCGGAGGGGTAAGCAGTTAACTGCATCCCTGTGCAGGCCACTTCTTGGGCTTGACACTGACAATTCTTTGGACACTTTGACCCTGACACCAGTCCCATTCCAAAGGAAAAGAGTAACCACCCGGGCCCAGGGCCTGCAGCAAGGGACATAGTAAGAAGCCGTGATACCCTCCTTCGCGTCCTGCAGGCGCTGTCCCTCTGACCAGGAGGCCAGGGAGGGGCGGGGGAGGGGCGCTGGAAAGAACTGTAACCCTCTAGCTTTGTGCAAAGCAATTTTCCATTACAGGAGAACCGAACAGAAGTTGAAACGCGAGGCCCGACGCCCTGCCGCTGGCTTGGTGGCTCTGCCGTTTGCTCCCTCCCGGACTGCTGCTTGGCGGCTCTGAAAGGTCTCACCCTTCCACTGCGTGTGCGAGTGAAGGGGAGCCAGGGGGGAGCCGCATGACTACGAGGTTGCCAGTTGACACCTTTGTGATGTCAGCAGGCTCAGGACACTGCCTGGTGAGGACGGGAGAGCTCTGCCCCTCCTCCGGGGTGGTGTAGGGTTTTTTGTGCACCTCTGTAAGCCAGCTAACCTAGGGACCCTGGGCCAGTCTGCGGTGTGGGGTGAGGGGTGGGGTGGGGTGGGGTGTGTGTGTGTGTGTGTGTGTGTGTGTGTGTACCAGATCCCGATGGAGGTGTGGTAGAGGATTAGGTTACATTGGAGCCCCTAATCCACAGGCCACAGAGGAACATGGAAGTCTCCAGCCCAGTTCCTTTTTCCTCCGATGAGCAAAGCATTCGCTTAAAGTCAGTTCTGAGTGGGTCTTTTCCTTGGGAATTGAATGGGTGCCATTTTCTAGTGGTGTTGGGAGAAGATGGGAAAAGGGGAACCTCCTTTGAAGTGAGGCCCGGCGAATTCCTCTGATAAGGTATTACTCTGAAGACTATTTTCCTACTTTGCATATGATCCTGTCTGCATTTGGAATACATATGTGTACTATTAATATTCAAAAATTCTTTTGAACAAGTATATGCTACTTCCCTTAAAACCCAAATGTATAAAAATATCTGAATGCAGTATGAACTCTTAACATTTCTTTTCTCCTAGAACTTTAAAAATGGTGAGTGCCTCTCTAGTGCTTCCAGTATGAGTTTATATTTATCAGTGGCTTGAGGGGTGATGGGGGGTGATCATCTGGAGGGAGGGGTGGAGAGGCCGGAAGCTTAAGAGCTAAGACGTATTGCCCACTCCCTGGAGGAAGGCAAAACGAGCAGAGATGAAGAAAAAACATCTCAGGAGTTAAAATTCATATTGGGGGGGGGGAATGGGAATTCATTCCTTAAAACATTCATATATAACTCAGCTGTGAATATTAATAAAATACAAAATTCTATATTTAGCTTAGCACAGTGCCTGGCACCTGGTATATAATAAATATTTATCGAATGAGTGATGCGTGAATGTCTCTGGTGGCTTGCCTCTCTGCCAAGAGAGAAATTAATAAACTAGAGTGGATCTGCGGCCGGTCAGCTAATGCTCAGTGGTGTTTGCTGGCTCAGCCTTCCTGGGGTGACCAGCTGTGAATTAAGGTGATGACTGAGGAGTGTTTACCAAATTGGAAGTGACCTTATTTAAGTAGAAATTTCAGACACTTAGAATAATGACCTGAATGGTAGTTGTACTAATAGAAGCAGGATTTTATTGATAGGGGAGCCCCCCTTTCCTTATAATTAAAAAGCTCCTGCCTAGATCTTACATGATTGCCCAGGAGAGGAATTTGGTACATGAAATCCACGGAGAAGAATAAATTTCCGAGAAGGTCGTTGCTCTGGGGGCTGGGTCAAGGGTGGCAAGCGCGCTTTATTTGGAGCGGCCTGTGGGTGTTGTCTGTTTCCTTTTGAGGAGAGCTGATGGCTGACGGGCCTGCCAAGCCTTGTGGGGCAATTTTACTGACATTCCGCCTTGTCTTGTACGCCGTTCCCCCTCCCACTCTTCCTTCCCTCGTGGCACCTGGGTCTCCAGGTTGCTCCATTTAACTTCCAGCCTCCTTATGCAGGAGAACTTTCTCAGGACAGTAGCCTCAGGCCCAGATTCACTTGTTTGGCCACATGACTGCACGTGCTCTCACTTAGAAAAGCTGTAGATAAACAAAGCGCCCTGACGGTCATTGGCTGCGCGGCTCTCTGGAGCGTCACCGTTTCAACAAAGCATCATGAACGGTTCCCCTCGAGGAGCAGTCCTTTCGCTTATGGCAGTTGTGTATTTTTTGGTCCTGAAGTCTGAATACCACACGCTGGTTTCAGCTCTGCCAGGTTAGACTAGATCCCTGGAATCTGTTCCTCATTTTGAGATGAGTAAGTATTTTTTAGGGTGAGTAGACTAGACAAAGGAAAATAGGGGATGTAGCCATTCCCAAATTACCTGATCTCAGAAACAGAAAACATTTTTTTCCAAGGAATATCATTATTTCAGGAAAACAGCAGAACAAAATGCATGTGCATTTTTAGCTGTATCTGATAAAGACACTGCTTTGGGAAAAAGTTCTGTACTAGGCCGTTTTTCTTTAGTGGAGTTGTTTACAGCCTCTGGGCTTTATTTTTCTCATCTATACATTGGGGGAGGTGGACTAGATAATCTCCAACTCTCCTTAGGCCTTCCGAGTTCCTACCCAGCAGGAAGGGTTCAGGCACCCCACAGCGAGCCCCAAGGGGAGGGCTCAGAGGAGAGCCTTCCTAGTCCTGATCACACCATGCAGCCCAGCTGTCCGGTGGCTGCAGAAACGGGCTTTGCGTTCCCCAGCGAGCTGCCCGTGCAGCTTCAGCAGCAGCAGATTGCCCTCAGTGTGCCATCTGTTTTCTGAGCCCACCTCTGCCCCTTAGGTGGCCAGTGTGCCCACCCACCCGGGAGCGCAGATGGGTATCCAGCGAGCACACTGAGAAGCCCCTGGGATCAGTCCAGCCTCTTCAGCTGAGTCTGGTCTGGAGCAGGCTTCTATTTTTAGCTGCATCTGATAAAGACACTGCCTTCCAGTTTAATGAGCCCTCTCAGGTACCAGCGTGCCTCCAAATAGCTCTTGTGATCCGGAAGACAGAGGGGCATGCCCCCGACAGTGTAAAAGGAGAGGGCAGGGTGACACAGAGCAAAGTGGACACAGCGGGGACGCTCGGTTTCTCACTAGGAAGCAGTGTGACTTTGGACTCCCAAGGCCTTGATTTCCTTTCTGTAAAACAAGACAGATGCTCTCTAAGGGCTCTCCCCAGGTTGAAGTGCCCTCAAGACCCAGACTATGCAGGGAGAGGACAGATGTTTGGAAGCTTTAAGACTCAAGTCCTAGTGGACAGAGATTTGAGCAAGTACATAGTGCTTGGTGCAGTGTAAGTGACCCGTACACCTTAGCCAGCAAATAGTCCACCCACATGCATAGGTACCAGTGCTAAGGGCAGAGTAATTCAGGCATAATTTAATTTGTTCATGAGGAAAACAGCAGAACAAAATGCATGTGCCATTTTATCAAGTTAAAGCTGCTAGTGGGTTAAACTCAGGACTTAAATGGAGTCAGCAACCTAGGGGCACCTAAGTCAGTACTTTGCTCCCCAAGCAGGGAATTTAGTGGACTTGAGTCTAAAGAATGTCAAATTTCAAGGCCTTTGGTGTAGGAGCCTCTTATGGTATTCAGTTCACTCCCGAGTTTTGGCACTGCCTGAGCCATGTTCAGCAAGGTCCTCTCAGTGGGTGCGGGGCTCGGGGCAAGGACCATGGAAAGCAGGTGAAATGAACGAGGTCATCAGCCTGGAAGAGAAAAAGAGTCCTAAAACTTGCCAGGAAGGTTGGGGCTTAAGGGCCAAATACACATACGAAGCCGTCTATACATGAGCCTTGGGCCTGTTTTTAGAGCCGGCAGGAGCTGTTTTTTGTCTTTTCCCTCAGGCTGCCTGAGTCCCTGCTCAGGAGACTGGCCCTTAAGAGGTGGGCCAGAGGGAGTCACTCCAGTCTCTGTCTCCTGGGGCCCACATTATACATTTGTGCAGTTTTCATTCCCAGGTCTCCAAGGGGGAGCCTTGAAATTGTGTACCATTTGAGGGGATTGGAGCACATTTTCAGCTCATCACAGGTCTATGTACTATTCCCCATGGCTGGGCTTATGGGCAGTGGACACAATGCCTGAAATGCACAAGGTGACTTTGCCGCGCCCGTTGGTTGGGAAGGAGACACGGACTCTGTAGGTTTCAGCGTAGGACTGACGACTGTGCTGCTGGATGTGAGGGTTGAAATGAGAAGCCCTCACCGGGTGGCTTTGGGCAAGTGCTTTATCTTCTGCAGGCTTTAATTTCCTTTTGATAAAATAGGGCTGACAAATGCCACCTTTCCAGGGTTATAAAGATAGGGTTTGATTTATTATTACACAACATCTACCGTTCACCACCCACCCTGTGCCAGGCATGCGATGCAGCAACCCAGCGAGGCACAGAGCATGGCCCCATCTCAGAGGAAGGAAAAGCCCTAAGGGGGGCCTCTGCCCAAGGTCGCAGGGCAGGTGAGTGATGACGTCACTTTTGGTCCAGAAAGGTTCCCTCCTGAGTACAAGCCCTTAATGTTAAGTGGTCCCACCACATGTGTGAATGCCTCAGAAGGCTCTTTTTTCTTTTTACAGGCCACGTGCAGTAAGTTGTCCCCTTCTAGCACGAAATGGTACTTTGACTCAGACCAGATCAAACCACTGCTATTACGTGATCTTTTTACGCTTTGGGGTTCCTTGTCTTTCAGAAGGCATGTGACACTTTTCAGCTTTAAATTCTTAAATTCACCTTTGAGATCGTTTTGTATAATTTTCTTCCTTTTGCAGGCAAGGAAGCTAAAAGGAAAAGCAGCGTGCCTAGGCTCATCCAAAGGACCAGTGGGTGCGCCAGCAGCAGTTGGCTCACTGATGCCCGAGGTGGCTCAGATTCCCCAGGTAGGACTTCCTTCCCGGATAATCCGAAACGTACCGTATCCACTGGGCAAACCGTTGCTGGCTTATCAATGCCCCCGACGGCACAGAACCCTTCCGGAGGAAATCTCTCCATAATCAAGTTCCCATCCCCCTGGCCTGCTCTTCAGTGCAATGTTCGATACTGAAAGTCAAAGCCGCGATCTCTGGGTGGGCTTGGGGGTTCTGTGCCTCACAGAGGCTCATGGTGGGCAGGAGGAGGATGGAAGGAAGTTGAGTCTTGTCTCTCCTTCAGCGTTCCTTGTGGACAGATTTTCAAGAGAACATGTAATGTGGGAGGTAAAACCTTTGAGTTCTACAGGCAGGTGTTAGAGGGTTCTCTATCTGCTGCTGTGCAGAGGGGCTAACTTGGCACTTGATTTGGAAATTCATCCTGAGTGAGGCTGGAGACAATGTGTCTAAGTTTCAAAGGCTTCCTGGTGTCTCCCAAAGGCAGTTCATTGTTCGGAAGGCCGGGCTGTCAGAGATAAGTGGAACGATAGAGGCACCCCATCTGACATTCCTGAAAGGACAGGGAAAACGGGTAGGGGGGTGGGGAGAAGCCAGGAGCTCAGAGAAGAAAGCTCTGTCTACCAGGGGCCTTGCAAGGAGCGTCTCAGCACCTCCCATGAGAGCTCACAACCCCCTCCCACGGGCAGGATCTTCCCGGAACCTCACTCCCGGGACAGACTGGAAAGGGTCCCTGTGAGGCCCGGCCCTGGCCCGGGAATGCCGAGCTGGGGGAGGGCACGTCTCCACGCAGGCTGTGATCAGGGCTTTTGCTCCGTCCCCAGGTGTGCCCTCTGTCCGAGCTCCTCTCCGCAGGAGCCCTGGGAGGGCGGGAAGGCAGCTGCCTCCCCCTGGGTGTCCTCAGGTCAGTCTAAGTGCCGGGCAGGATCGCCAATTGGTCACAGGCTTCAACGGCCTCTGCTTCATGGGTCTCGCCGTCTTCCTTCCTGGAGACCTTGCTTCAAAGGCCTCTCCACTCCCCAAACTGCAGAGGGTGAAAGGTCAGAAAAACGCCTGTGAGGAAATCCTGGGTCCTGGCTGGCCGGTCCGCTGTGTCTGGCCCCTCGCCTTCTCCCCGCTCCCCGCTGACAGCTGCCACGCGGCGCAGGGACGGGCCACGCTGGCTTCTCTCTGAGGTAGATTCTTTTTGCTGTTGCCCTAGTAACAGAACTATTAAACCAACTTCCAGCGTTGGGAGTTTTTGTGCCTGGTGAGGTAATGTCTGTCGCACCCAGCCTTTCTTCTCCCTCCCGCTCCCGCCACTGGCTTCAGGCCCCCCTGCACCTCACACCTAGGCCGATGCATTTCCCTCCCTGGCCCCAGTGCCTCCTGCCGGGGCTGCTCCCGGCTCAGCAACACCCTTCTGCAGGCTCAGAAACCAGATTCCTGTGAGTTGCCGGCCAAATTTGCCATCAGCCTGGCATTCAAAGCCCCCTGCGATGGCCGCACCACCATTCCTGAAACCCGCAGTGCTGTCCGGGCTTTAGCGGAGCAGGCCGTGGCCAGGCAGCAGCAGGGAACGGACCTGAGGGGAGCTGGCAAGAAAACCCATGGGGCGCAGGTAGTGACTGGCTGCTTGGGAGGCCCGGCCGTACAGTGCGATGTTCAAGCATATGCGAGTGGGAATAGACTGTCCGTAAGATTTTAGCTCTCGCTAGATGGCTGTGACCTACTTAGCCTAGGTGCCCATTTCCATAATGCAAGGGGAGGTAATGGTAGTATTTCCCTCCTAAGGGCTTTTCTGCCCAATTAAAGGTCTCCTTAGCTTATCATCTTTGAATGTGGAGATACCCCAAGAATGTTGGCTGTGACGGTGAAGGTGGCGGAGAAAGGGGGGAGGGTGGTGTGTCTTGCCGATGGGTTTCAGCCCCGGGCAAGTTCACTGTGGATTCAGTGTGACCAAAGAAAATGACAGCAAACGTTCTTTGGGGTGAAAGGGTTTATTACCCGCTCGTTCTCCGGCGGTAGGTGGAGCACTAGCGTCTCTGCCCCCGCCCAGAGCAGTGGGCGGGGCTCCCTAGATAGCGTAATAATAGCTCATTGCCTAAAGGTGTGGAAGCGGTAGCCTAGCAACAGGCCAGTTACATCATCAGGTGGGTTAAGTTCACTGAGGATCCTGGTCATAGCAGCCCCAACTTCCCCCCAGGTGGAATGAGAAATAGAATTGAGAATGCCTCCTGATTTTGATGAGTGGCTGGAAGTGGTGCAGACAGTCCAGGTGCAGAAGCAGCAGGTTTGTGGGGACAGACAGTGCTTTCACTCGGGGCTTGTTGAGGTTGAAGTCCCAGCTCACTTCTGTGAATTCTCACCGAGTGCCCGCACTACGCTAAGCATATTGCATGCCTTCTCTCCTACATAATTCTCACAACAACCCCTTGTGTTTATTACAAGTATTATTAATAAATAAATATAATAATTATTAATAAATAAGTATTAGTAACACATGAGGTTAAGGAACTTACCCACAGTTATTAAGTGGCAGAGCTGCGATTCGAATCCCGTGTTTGTGTCTCCAAGGCTGCACACTTCGCCACTGCAGACACTGTCTCCTAAACACCGAGTGTCTTTACTGTAGGTGGGTGCTTTTAGGGCTGAGTGGTCTTTGGGGACCATGATGGTCTGCACGCCTTCTTGTCCCCTCATCAGGGGTCCCTGCGGGTAAATTTGGCCCCTGGGCTTAGGGACTTATTTTGTGACGTGCTCTCTCCAGCTCATGCTCAGGGTCGGTGACTCCGGGCTCACTGCTCACCTTGGTCTCAGTGCCTCATTCCAATACCCACCTCCCCACCACCCCCACAGGGGATCCTTGGTTTTGAAGTGCATTAGCATCTCTGAGCCTCAGTTGCTTCCTCTGCACAACTTAAGCATTACGGAATTGCAGTGAGCATCTAAGATAGATGTTCCTTGAGGAGCTCGGCCACTTCTGGTTTCTCTTAGCATTCCCAGTGCCCGGCCAGTGCTGGGCACACACCAGGCAGGCGCTCCAGTCCCTAAATGGATAAAAGACCAGCTGGGGCATATTGACATATGCTGATGTGTGTGATGCCGGGTTCACCCCTTTTGTTCAACTCAACTGAGACTGCTGTCTTTTCGTCTGACCCTGCTGTCCTGGGTGGTTACCCCGATTTATTGTGCTTTGGGGATGACTTTCTTTAAACTTTTGGCGTCAGCTCAACCACAGTGGTAGATTTGGGATAGAACACTGGTGCTGGGTGTTGGGTGTGTGCCCGTATAGGTGGGGGGGGTGATGAAGAGCAGATGGAGGTGGCAGGTGTGGAGGGACAGGGGTGCAGGTAGCATCATGTTTCCCCTGCAGACTTGCTTTATGATGGCAAAGATGCTCTAAGAACCCAAAGGACATGAATTGACCTGCCGCACATGTGGAACCCAGGCGCTGTGGGGAAGTCCTGGAGACCAGTGCGCTGAGGTGCGGAGGCGGGCCTTCGGCAGGCGAGTGGGGCGTGAGGGTGGGGCCTCATGACCCGGATGAGCGCTCTTACAACGGGCCCCCAAGAGCTCCCCAGCCCCCTCTGCCATGCGAGGACACACGAGCCTGAGGTCCGGAGGAGGGAAGACAGTGAGGACAGACAGTGACTCGGGGTTTGCTGGAAGAGGGCCTCAGCCAACCACGCTAGCGCCCTGTTCTCCATCTTCCCAGACTCAGAGCTGCGAGAAAAACATTTGTGTTGTTTGTAACCCACCCAGTCTGGTGCAGCAGCCCAAGCAGACCGAGGCACAGGGAACGATGAGTTGGTTTTTAACAGTTTTCTGTTCTTCCGATAACAGTGCTTCAACATGGCAACTGTTAAATATATTTTCCCCCCTATCATTCTGGGTATTTACACTTTCAATAAACTGGATATGGATTTAATGCTATTTAATTAAGCCCTAAACCTATAAAAATGCCCATTTAATACTCAGAGTAAACCCTTGACTCATTCCCTCTGAAGATAAACAGGTGAGATATCTTCTTGAGCTTCGAGTTCTGAGATATGAAGATTAGTTGCCATAGAGAGACAGGAACGCATTAAAATGTATCACACTTCTCATGTTTAGGAAATCTGTGCAGTTAACTGTTCAGGGCCATCAAATGTACCCAGACCCAGATACCTATTAATCTGCTGCCCACCCAGCCTCTGGAGCGACCTTTCTCTGTCAGGAAAGCTTTCTCATTGCTCCACTCTCCTCAGAAACCTTTAATGGTTCATTGCTGTCCTGTGCACAGATGAAGTGCAATCTTCTTAACATGTGATGCTCCAGGCCTTTTAGCATCTGACCAACCTTCCTTCCAAGCTTGTGTGTGTTGCCGCCCAGCTGCAGAGGTGTCTGCGGGTGCCCACTGGCCCTTCCAGGGCACCCGGCTTCTCTCCCGCATTCACCCCGTGGCTCTCTTTCTCATTCTCTGTTGGCATTGCAAGCTGCTGCTCACCCTTCGAGACCAGTTCAAGTTCTGCACCCAGTTCAATGCTAGGCCTTTGTGAATTCCTTTAGACAATGACCCTAGGCTTTCTTGGACTTTGAAATTTTATGACAGTTCTCCTCATATGTATCATAATTGTACATTTTCCCTATACTAGACTGTGAGCTCCTGGGGCCCAGGGATCTATTTGTTCTATGAATGCTTTATATTCATATAATGCTTAGTTCATAGTAGGTCCTGACTCGCTCTTGTTTCTGAAGGAAATTAGTTAAATGCATTACTTTGACTGTGAACAGTATGTGCTATGATGTTGTCAGAGATTTTTTTAAAGGAGTGAGTTATCTGGCCCTGCCCTTCACTTCAGTGCTGCGTCTGGAAGCTCCACGGTGCCCTGTGGCGGGACTGTCCTTGTGCTCCTGGGAGCCCTGGCACGAAGCTCAGCCCAGGCCTGACGGCTCCTGCCTCTGTTAGCTGGCAGAAAGGTCAAAGTTAGAGGCCACAGAATAATCCCTCATGATGCCATTAGCATCGTAGAACTGTTCTGAACACTCAGAATTGGGGGGTCTTATAACTTGGGGGCTAAACACGCGCCTGGGGGTCCAGCAGGCCTGACTCGCCAGCCGTGTGACGTGACCTGCTGGGCTTCTCTTCCTGTCTCTTATCTGTAAAATGGAGACTGTGTTTGATTCCTAAGGTGGTTTTCAGCATAAATGAAGTACTCAGGCCATATGATTAACAAGGTACACGGGCAAGTGTTTAACAAAAAGTAGTAGCTATTATTGTAGATTTTATAGTGGTTGTGAGTTACTAATGAAATGTGTAATAGCAGGTTCTAGTAATATAATAATGTGAGTTCCCCCAAAGAAACAGCAATGGCAGAAATAATTAGTAATTTGCTGGTGAGTTAGAATATGCTTTGTTACCAGCAGCTGTCTGAGGTACCGGCAGAGGTTAGAGCCAGTCAGGGAAGATTCCAGAACTGCTTTGCTAAGGCTGCCAGAGGGAAGATGCTCAGAAACCTGTGGTTCAGAGCCCTGAGGCATCAGTGGGTGACCATACCGGACCAAACCATCTGGCCTGTGTTTGTGTAGGGGACCCAGCTATGCCAATACAGACCCGCAGTGCAGGCAGCCTTGCCCACAGCACCGGATCGTGTGAGACCTTCTCCCCTGCCCTGCGTGGGAAACTCTTGGCGATGACCTTTTTGGGAGCCTTATATGAAGCCCCCATCTGAAGCTACTCCTGAGCCCCTCAGGCCTGTCATCCCCAAAGCTGACGGGTCAGTTTGACTGCGAGTACGCACGAGGAGGTAATGTTTGTGAATAGATCCATTAGAAATCGAATCCCATCTCCTTGGTGTTTTTTCAAACATGCTTCTCTGTCACCGTGCGTTCCCAAGTACAGTTGCTTTATTTAATGTACATTGCTTTTACAGTACTTTGTTCTCTTTTTCAAAGGTGAGAGGTCTGAGTCAATTATGGTACACCTACTTCTAGAGCATGGGAAGGAAATTGTGTGCGCTGGGGTCTGCAGAGGAGGCCGAGGCCCGAGGGATATCCCTAAAGGCCCCGGCAGGGCTCGTGGGTGGCCTGAGGCCCTCAGGAAGTCCACGAGAAGCCAGTGCGCCTGCGCAGCCTCCAGAAGCGTCTCTGGTCGTAAACCCTTCTCCTCCTCCTTCCTCTTGCGTCAGCTCCCCTGAAAACAAAGCAGGAGCAGAGGGGCAGGCTACCTGGGTGGACTCGGAGGGAGAGCTGCTGGGAAGAGCCTGGAACTGGGAGTTTGGGGGCCTGAAGTTTGTTCCTGGTGCTTCCCTCAACTCACTGTGCAACCGTGAACAAGTTCTTCACCCCTGAGGCTTCTGTTTCATCATTTGTGACGCCAGGGAGCTCTGTCTTTGGGTCTCAGGTTCTTTGGAGCCAGGCCAGGGCCAAGCGGTGGGGTGGGAAATAGCCCCTTGACCTCCTACGAAAGGCACGTTCCAGCTGTCCTTTATGAATGGCAGTGCCCAGGCTAACGATGCACGATCCCGAGGCTGGTGCAGCGTGGAATTGGCAGCCTGGAGATCTGCAGTGGGCAGGAGGCACAGGGAGACGGCGGCGCTCTGAGCTCCCTTGGGAGGGGACGGGAGAGGCGTCCTGCCACCTCCCTGCAGCCCGTCGGAATGGTGTGTTTGCATGAAATCAAGCTCTGGGCTTTGGTCTGGGTAGCAAGGAATGTCTCCCGGTAAAACAAAGTAGAAAAACCACACTTAGAGGATGTAGTGGTCTCCTTTTGGAGAAATCGAGGTGGACTGGACGAGTCTGAGGACCTGGGAGGGCAGCAGGGGAGGCTGAAGGGCTTCATCAGTAAGGCAAAGCATGTCTAGTTAGAACAACGCAAGTGGCAAGACAGAGAGGATTTTCTCTTGTTACTTGAAAAGGTAGTTCATGCCCATGGGAAGGAATTCAAACAGCTCAAAAAAGTATCTCTGAAAAGTTCCCTTACATCCTGCTCTCAGCCTTTGGTCTGTATCACAGAGGCAGCCCCCTGTGGGTCTGTGGGAGCCCCTCCAGAGGCAGCCCCCTGTGGTACCGTGGGGGCCCCTCCAGAGGCAGCCCCCTGTGGTACTGTGGGGGCCCCTCCAGAGGCAGCCCCCTGTGGTACTGTGGGGGGCCCTCCAGAGGCAGCCTGTGGGTCCGTGGGGGTCCCTCCAGAGGCAGCCCCCTGTGGTACTGTGGGGGTCCCTCCAGAGGCAGCCTGTGGGTCCGTGGGGGTCCCTCCAGAGGCAGCCCCCTGTGGTACCGTGGGGGCCCCTCCAGAGGCAGCCTGTGGGTCCGTGGGGGTCCCTCCAGAGGTAGCCCCCTGTGGTACCGTGAGGGGCCCTCCAGAGGCCTTCTAGCCGTCGTCTGCACTCTGCTTTCTCACCAGCCATGTGTCTTGGATATTGTCCAAAACAGCACATATATTCATTAATCATTTAGAGAAATATTTGAGTGCCTACTAAGGGCCAGTTACTGTGCAGGAACTGCAAATATGGCAGTAGAAAAGCAGGACAGGATTTCTGCATTCTGGAACATTCTAGTGACAATACCAGAAAATAAGTACATAAAGATTATGTAACATAATGTCAGGGATAAATATTGTGAAGAAAAATAAAAACAGTGGGCTTTTTTAGATTGGATGACCAGGGAGGGCCAGTTGGGGAAGATGACATTACAGCGAAGAGTGACCCATGCCCGGGTGGGGACATGAACTCCCAGGCAGAGGGGACAACACGGACAAAGGCTCCAGGGTGGGGATGTGCCTGGTGAGGCAGAGGAGCAGGAAGGCACGGCTGGGCAGAGCAGGTGTGGGGTGGGAGAGGAAGTCACAGAGGAGGGCGGTGGGCACGGCCGCTGAGGCCCTGAGGCTCTGGTAAGGAGTTCGGCGTTTATTCCCAGTGACATATGAAGCCATGGGATGGCTTAGGCAGGGGGATTGTAGCTGATCGATGTTTTTAAAAGATCCTCTGGCTGCTGTGTGGTGACAGGCTGTCGAGGGGTATATGAGTGGGACTGAGGGATTCCGGGTGCGTGTGGCTGTGCTCGGGGAGCAGGGGACAGCGTCTTGGCCTGGTGGAAGACTTATATTTGGGGAGCAGGGCCACAGAATGCAGGGTACTAGGCAAAGGAATCAGGGACCCAAGACCTGTGGCCTGAGTGACCAGTGGATGATGTTCATTCACTGAAATGCGGAGCCCGTGGGAGGAGCGCCGGGTGTGGGGGGCCGCTTCCGGCTCAGCGTGTTAGACTCGGGTGCCCATTTCATGCCAGTGTCCACACTCAGAAGGCACTGGATGCATGAGTCTGTCAGGCACAGCTTAGGTTAGGGATGGCGATAGAAATGTGGGTGTCCTCAGACGATGGTTTAAACCCTGGCCCTGATGAGCACCAGAGAGCCAGTGCAGAGAGAGAATGTGGAGACAGGCTGGCCCTGACTCCCGCCCTCCAGCATTCAGAGGTCAGGAGGGGGAGGAAGGGCCAGTGAGGAGACTGAGCAAGACGGACAGCGAGGGAGGGGGAGGACGTCAGGGTGCCGTCTCCTGGGGGCTGCCTGGTGGGTTGTTGGATAATCCCTCCTCTTTTTCGAGTCTGCGCTACATTCCGTGTACGGGTGCACCATAGCTTGCTTAACTAGTCCTCTGTGCACTGGCGTTTGCACTGTTTACCAGGCTTCTGCTGGGTAACAGCAGGTAGTGAATGTAGCTGTGCTCTTCAGGCGAGCCGGGCCAGGCAGGTGAGGGGCTGGTCAGAGAGCTGCCCTCCGTGGGGCAGAGCCGGGGGCCCTGGCGTGCGAGAGCGCCGTGTCCGCGCACGGGAGGGCTGCTGCAGGGCCCAGCTGCTGGGAGCAGCAGAGGCTCTGGAGACCCCTAGTCCCCGCCACTGCGTCACGGGCAAGAAACAAAGGCACCTGGGACACAGCCACTCGACTGGGTGCCCACCCTCTGCAGAACTCCCCGTGGCACGCCAAGGATTCCCAGGGATCACTCCCTCAGGCTGTGGCTATGTCTTGATGAAGGCAGCGAGGAACAGGTGCACGAGCAGAGATTTGGGGCCAACCTGGAGTGAATTCGGGCTCCGGATTTCCTAGATGGATCAGTGCTCTGCAGTCCCAACTGTGTTTTTGCACCGATGATCTCCCGTCACAGGCGATGTGACGTGGTGACGCCTGTACCCCACCGGGAGCACACAGCTGGAACTCCCTCTCCCCCCACCCCTCTTCTTTTTCTTCCTTTCTGTGCAGTTGTTACAAGAAATTAGACACTTCCTCACAAACCTCGAAGGGAGCAAAGACCTCAGAAAATGAACCAAAGACAGTAGTCTCTGTGTAAATTAAAGCTTTTCCTTGTTCTGAAAATAATGTCCTAACACAAATGTCGCTAAACCAAGTCTGAATGTGTTAGAGCTGTCACTTTCAGAGATGGGTGATGACAAGAGCCAGACAGATTAAGGAGGACAGGAATCCTGTAAAAATAAAAACCCAGTTTTTTTAGTATAACACCCTTTTTTCTTGATTATTAGGCTTTTTACAAAAACATGGAAAAATATAGAAGTTATAGAAGTAGAAAGAAGGAAATGAAAATACCGTAATGCAGAATTCCATAACCAGTAGTCACATTTTGGTGCATTTCCAGTCTGCTCTCTGTGTCGGTCTGGATATGTGCCACTCAGATGGCCCTTCGTGGAAGACCTTCCTCCCGCCGTCAGCTCCTTCTGGACTGGCCTCCGAGCTCGAGCAACTCCCCAGGAGGGACTGAGCAAGGCCATTTCCCAGGCAGTCTCCCCTCACATTGCTGGTTGCTTTTTATTTGGCTTTGGAACACGTAAAAGCTTTATATTTCCATGTAGACAGATGTATTAAATTTTTTCCTTTGTGGTGTCTTCCAGTGTTTTTATGTCTGAAAAATCTTTCTTCATCCAGAGATTGGGCAAATCTTCAACTGCATTTTCTCCTTTTGCTAATAGTTTCATTTTTTTATATTTAGCTTTTTAATCCATCTGAGATTTATTTTGTGTTTTGACGGCAGGTAAAGGCTCTAGATGGAGTTATTCCCGAATAATTATCCTACCACCATTAATTGCTCGACCAAAGGCAAGTTACTCAACCCCCTTTTTACTTTCATTTCCCTGTTTAGAGAGAAAGTAAATCCTGCTTCACAGGGTTAGGCTGAGGGAAAAACTGAGGTCATGGACACGAAAGCATTTTATAAGTGTTATAAAAATGTTGGCTTTTACAGTTGATATCAAGTGAGAAAATAATGTTTGAATGAGTCCTCGTGTGGTGTGGTCCTGGCCCAGTCCCCTGATGAAAACCGGCCCAGACAGGCCTGGCTCCCTGGATCCCAGCAAACCGGGACTACTCGGACCCACAGAAAGGTTTTATGACGTCAGAGATGATTTCAAATGTTGACTGTTTCTAGTGAGTACAGTCCAAGGGCACATATGTTTAGGGGCAATGAGTGAGGGAGAACGCCAGCCTGCGTCAGGGTGGGGGGTCGACTGGAAAGTGACCAAAGCTGTCCGTAAGTAGACAGTATCTGATGAGGGGCAGCACTTAGCTATTCTTCTCTGAAGCCCCAAAGAGCCGCAGAGAAGGTGGGATTCGGGAATCATTTAAATGACAGGAGACACATGGCTTGGCAGGGTGAGAAGGAGGGCGTCCAGGCACGCGGGGGCCGCTGTGGAGCCGGCTTGCGGGCTGGTGCAAGCCGGGCTCAGACGGCTGAGTTGGACTGTGCTATCTTGGCGCGGCTAAGGGTTCAACCCTTCCTTTAGGCAAGAAGAGAGATGTCTTGTTTCTCATCAGAAGGATGTGCAAAAGTCCTCAGGTAGACAGAGCTGCTCTGCACCACCATGAGACCAGCTGAACACCTAACGTTATAAAGAAGGCTCTTCAGATGTGACCATTTCACCTTCAAAGCCAAATTATTTACTGACTTCTTTTCTTCCTCTCTTTCAGTCTATCTATGTGATTAAAATATGTCTAACAAGGAAGGGCTACAGAAGGTCCGCAGTTTGATGGGACCCCTAAGAGAAGGCCTCCCCTCAGAAATGGTAGCAGGGAAGCCTGGGAGAAGAAAAATAGGATAGAAATATGTTCTCTGAAGTTAGGAATTCTGTCTCCTTCATTTTTGAGTGAGTTAGGGAGCTTAGTGCAGGGGGTCGGGCATAGCGGAGCGCAGCCTAGGAAACAGCCTCGGTGCATCAGGAGTTAAGGGGGTGCTCTGCAGGGTAACTGGTGGCGATTGAGTCACGTGAAGAGTGGGCACGCCCTGGTGAGGCCCCTTTCCTGGTCAGGACATGGATTTGATGTGGCCTCTTAAAAGCCGGGGACCTGGACAGTTCTTTTCGTTAGGGGACAAGTGAAGCACATTTTCTGTGGCTTTGGAGCCTACTTTCCCATCATTCCTCACCAGAGGGTCTTCCTCCTCGCCGGGCAGGCCGACTGCTGATTCTCTGAGGCTGAGCAGATCCTGCAGGTCCCTCTCTGTGCCCTGGTTCTTGCTGCTCCTTGCCAAGGGCTATACCCGCTCCTCTCCCCTCCGATGAGATCCTCTTCTCTTCCAGACCCAAGTCTAGCTTCTTTTGTAAAGCTGCCTTGAAAAGCCCTTCCACCTTCCCTCTTTTCCCAGTAATCTCTCCGAATCTGATTCTCCATTAGCTGTTAGTACCTGACTGATTGGCACTCATATACTCTGATGTACAGTTAGTGTTTTATATCTAGGCATTTAAATCTTCAGCTAGAATAGTATATTTCTTATTGTCTGAGGCCTAGTTTTGTATTTATTGTCTCCACCCCACTCCCCCCACCCCCAACCACAGAGCTTGGTACAGATCTGTCCCCATACCAGGTACCCAAAGGTTACTTGGTGATTTGATGATTTCAGAACATTCCGTGAAGCTCATCTCAAGCTGAATCTTGGAATTTTATTCTCTTTGTGATGCTAACAAGGCAGGAGCTGAGGCAATGCTCAGTTTAGGCTTAGTACTTACCTCCTGGTAAGGGGAACAAAGTGGTTGCTCTGAGGGTGGGTCACCAACCGGCCAGTGGTCCCTCCAGAGCTCTACTGGATGCAGAGTCCACTGAGGCCTGACCCTGTCCTCTCTGTGCAGGCTAAGTGTGTGAGACAAGGACACTGACGACTACAAGACAGCATGGTAAATACTATCATGGAGGAATGTATACGGGGCTACGGGAGCCCAGAGAAAGGGCATGTGAATGAGGCTGGCTTGGGTGGTCAGGGAAGACTTCTTGGAGGAGGTAGTGCTTCCCCTGAATTTAGACGCAGAGGCAGGGAGGAAAAGACTTTGTTGACCATCATAATCTGAGTCAGGAAAGGGTGCTTGGGGGGATTTTAAAAGGGAACTTTTGTAAAAGAAAGTTGTTTTACAAAGAGGAAGCACTGGGAAGTCAAGGGGATTTAATTACAACCGCCTCACGAGCAGGATTTAAAAAGGAGTGGGAGGCTCACGGGAACCTTAATTGCTGAGAAAAGTTAAGAGGAGAAATACAACAGAAGTAACGGGCCTGTCTGTGCGTCACGTCTGATCTGTCATTCTCTAGACAGGCACTCTGCCTCCTGCCTCCTCGGCTGGAGAAAAAAAGATCCTCCAGCTGCTAAGGTGAAGGTACCATTTAGGATGCAGAGACGGGACTTGGAAGTATTCCTTATTCCTTTTAGGGAAGAAAAGGTCCATTTTGGGTTACCTCATCGTTAAGAAGAATTATCAGCATTTGTTCGGTGACAATAATGTGTGAAGTGCCCGAAAGAGCCCTGAATTAGGCTGAATAATTCCGTCCTTCCTCTAGAAAATAAAAAACAGCTTGCTTGGTTTCTCTTCCAATTTATCCTGCGGCTTTCCGTTCCTTTGGAAGTCCAGGAGGGTGCTTATTTTATGAGCTTTTGTACACTGGCCCTTCTATATTCAGAGACGGTGTCCTTGTGTACATTCAGCTGGGTCTTAAAATTAATGCAGTATGTGAGAAAGTGTGTTAAATGATACAGCATTAGCACCTTTTAGTTTGTAAAGTGGCCACATGTTGAAGGCATCTGGGAAAATCATAAAGCACAGCATGATCAGAGCATTAGTGACAGATGCCGAGGCAGAGAAGTGGCCAGTTGAGAAGGATGGAAGTGGACCCAACCTCTTGGGTCGTCCATTCAGGGGTGGCTAGAGAGAGGGCCGGATTCAAGGATGAAGTTGTTGTAACTGGTGGAGCACAGAGGTGCTGGGGGAACGAATCTGCTGGTACACACAAAAGAGAATCAGGGTGGCTGAGAGAAGGGGCTCCACACACACGGTAGGTTTGACCATCTCCAAGATCCTGTCCAACTTAACCTTTGATCCCATGATTCTCTGAATAGGGACTTAATGAGATTCTTTTTCAGCCTCTATTATCTCATAGATCAAGGGAGTACTTGGATATATGTTAAAAAAATAAATATATGGATGGTTTTACATATATATATATATATATATAGTTCTATATAAAACTGAATTGTAGCTTAATACTATATTTGCTTTATATATATAAATTTATACATACATAAAATTTTCATGAGCTTCAGTAGTTTGTTTCATAGTCCCTTACAGTCTGTGGGGGCTTCATCTCATAGACTATTGGTTCTCTGTTGCCACGGCGATGCCATGTAACAAGCCCCCATGGAATCTCAGTGGCCTACAACGGTAAGTGTTTGTTGTGCACATGTCTGGAGGTTTGCTAGGTGGCTCTGCCGGTCCTGGCTCAGCCTGCTCATGTAGCCGGAGGTCACTGGCTGTCACTTGATCTGAGATGGTCTCAGCTGAGAGGACTTGGGTGACTCAGCCCTGGTCCATGTCTCCTGTCTTCCATCACGCTAACCCAGGCATGTTGTCACTGTGATGGAAGAGGTGATAGAAGAGGCACAAGAGAGTGACAGCAAAGCCTCCTGTGCTGGCTAGGGACTGTCACAGGGCTGAGCTTGGTGTCAAGGTGTGGGGAAATGTGCTCCATTCCCTTTGTCGGAGGGACTGCCAAGTCAGCAGGGAAAGGGTGTAGAGTTATACACTTTGAAGGTATAAACTTAGCAGGCAAGGGAAAATAATTGGTGAAATTACAGCAGTCTGTCACACAGATATTGCCTCTGCAGATTTGTCTGTTCCAGACATTTTATGTAAATGCAACCATACAGTATGTGGCCTGTTGTGTCTGGCTTCTCTCACATGGCAAAGTCAGAGATAAGCATTATGTCAGAAAGTCAGAAATGGAATTGTATCTGCTTAGACACAAAGGACCAACACCTGCCTGCCACCTTGCCAGTGCAGGAGGAGACAGGATAACCATGGGGAACAAGGACAGGAATAACACTCCGTGTAACAGCAACGATTGAAGACCACGTGGGCACCCCAGCCCGTTCTGGGCTTGGGGAGCCATGTCAGGGGGCACAGAGGCCCGGCTGCAGGTCGGAGCGGGCGTCCTCTGCCAGGACCACTCACTGGCCTCTTCTCCCTGTCTGGCCCCCAGTGGCGGGTCGGTTCCTGGTTGGGGTCCCTGTGGGGGGCATGGAGCGGGCACAGGGTGTCTGAGCCTGGCCCTGCATCCAGGCCAGACTGGGAAGGGCCCACTCAGGCTCAAGTTCCCTGGGCCCCAGGGTCTCAGGGAGCCAGAGCAGCACCCTTCACCAGGAGGCTTGGGCAGAAGTGCCCGGCTGAGGTCTCTGTCCCTGATGATGTTGGCGCACTGATAGGGACACGGCCAAACTTCAGGTACGTGCCCGAGGCCACAGTTTCTTCCCCACCAAAGTGATGGTTCAGTTGTGAGGTCACTGTCTACAAGGCATTTCAAAAGTTCATGGATTTGGCTTGTTTACTGGAAGTTGAAATAAAGTGAGTTTTTAAAAAAAAGACTCCCTGAGTAGCTCCTGTGAGCAAAGCCTAGGGCTGGATACTCTGTATCGGTGCCTATGAGAGTCACTCCTAGCTAGAGTGTGATGAAAATAGATTTCTCACTCCTGGGAGACTGATTCTGGGGTGTGAACAGGGCCCCGTGTCCTGTGACTCTAGCAGGCATCCTTAGGAGATGCTGATGTCGTCGGTCAGAGACAAGTTGGCAAAGCACAGATGGAGGATAATCTCTCTCAACTTTCAATGTGCCTATGAATCCTCTGAAGACCTTGTTAAGATTCAGAATCTCATTCAGCAGGTCTGGGATGGGGCCAGAGAGCCTGCATTTCTAATAACTTCCCAATTGGTGCTGATACATATTCTGGGGACCACCTTTGGAGTGACAAGGCTGTAGGGCATACAAGGTGAAGGACAGAACCCCTTGGGTCAGCTTGGGGAGCTTACTGCCGAGTGCGGAGACTGCGTGCAGTGGACCGAGTCAGAGTGAAGTGGGCTCACTGCCCCAGTAGAGACCCAAATGTGGTATAGGTGGAGATATCACCCCTCCCGCTGTGGGCCTCACGGCATATTCATGAGGAGACATCCAGGAAAAGGTGGCGTGTGCAGTGTTTGATGAACTGTTTAGCAAGACATGGAGTATATTCCACATTTGACATCTATCTCCATCCCAAATGGTTAATATCTTCAGAAAAGATATGGAAGCTAAAGAGATAAGTGCTAATTTTCCAGGAAATTCACTGATGTGGAAAACTTCATTTCCTGCTACTGCGGGGTGAATCTGTTTGTAGGGTGCTCCATATGCTTGCAGTTGGTGCTCACGAATTGTTCAGTTTTATCATCCTCATTAACAGGGATAATGCTTGCTTTTTAATAGTCCTCATCACCATCTGGAGCCTGAAAACCCATAGCTGGGGGCTCAGGTAGGAAGAGGAGGCTGTCCCATCTGGGTCCCAGCCCTTTTATTTCTCCATTGCCCCAGCCCTGTTTACATCCAAGCACTTGGCTGCTGGGCACACAAGAGCCACAGAGACAGAGGTGATGTTAGTTCTGGTTCAAGAGAACTTGCTCAACAGAAGCAAAGTAAAACAGAATGAAACAGTGCAGAGAACATTGGATTTGACTTCACTGGTTACTTTGATTCTAATGTTAACAAATATTCACACAGTAGCTTTCCACATGTGTTCCCCTGGCAGCCCTGCTGACCCCCACTTTGCTGTTGGCATTGTGACACAGGCTGGGACTGTTGCTGCTCTCCCAGCTCTTGGGGTGAACCGGGCTTGAGCGCCGGAGCATCTTTGAGGATTGCCTTGTTAGGAGGAGGTAGCTAGACCTCCCAGCACCCGGTAGCCATAGCGACGATGCCCCTGTGGCTTCTTTAGGGCACCTCTCCAGACCTGTCCCAGACCCCTCTTCGAGTGCTCTCAAACTTTAGAAAGCAGTATTCTGAGACGGTAGGGCGCTCATGGGCGGGGCGGCCCGGGAAGACTGACTTGGCTGCCTTTCCCTGGGGCCTGAACACTTAGCAGCCCAGGGGGTAGGAGGAGGGGCCGCAAGAACTGGGGGAGTGACAGGGGTAACACGGGCCAGAGCTCAGCAAGGGGAAAAAGGGTCGCTAAAAACAGGACATAAAATGCTCACGTTTGAGAATGCACTCACCCCCGGGAACTATGCCTCCAGTGTGCTGGAGGCTGGCAGGCAGGTGGGTAGGTAGGCTGGCAGTGGCTGTGATTTTGCTCCCAGAAGCCCGCCGGACCTTCCCAAGCACAGTGCTGTCTGAGAAGTGGAGGACTCCCAGAAGGCTGCCCAGCTGATTGACCTCATGAGCTTACTCAGCATAACTAATGCTTTCATTGAGCTGCTTTCCTGGATTGGAAGAGTGTGTGGGGAAGAAGAAAGGATTCTATCAACATGTCCTTCAGAGGCCAGAAGACACAGCCCAGTGATGTGCAATGTGTGGTCTCAATCACCACCATCGGGAATGTGCTGGAATGTAAGTCCTCAGTCCCACCCAGAGCTACTGAATCGGAGGCTCTGGGTGTGTGGCCTAGCAATCCATATTTCATTTTATTTTTTAATTGAAGTATAGTTGATCCATAATATTATATTGGTTTCAGATGTATAGCAGCGATTCCACAATTATATACATTGCTAAATGTTCACCATTAAGTCCATCTGTTGACATACAAAGAAATTACAATATTGTTGGTTATATTCCCTATGCTGTACTTCCTTCCCTGTGTATTTTCACCAGCTCACCAGTTGATGGTTCATGCTCAGGTCTAAGAGCTGCTCGGATTCTGAGGCAAAGAACATCAACTCTGGAGTCAGACATCCTTTCCCAGAATCCTGGTCCTACCACTTTTTGATCATGTGACTCTGGGTGAATTGCTTGATCTCTTCTTAGTTCCCCATCTGTAATTATCTGGAGATAATTATAGTGTCACCTTCAGCAAGTTGTTATAAGGATTAAATTTGCGAACATACTTAGAGCAGTCCCTGGCACATACAAAGAGCTCAGTGAATGTTAGCCATTATCATCGGCAGATGTGTGGAAGAACGGGGCTTTCTCTAGCCCCTCTTTGCTTAAGAACCCTATGAATCTCTAATGCTGCAGCATCTCTAAGGAACAGCTACAGGCTGGAGTTGTTGGGGTGGGAAGAACAGAGGATGCTTTCAAGCCCTATGTGTGTCATATATGTTGGTCTAGAGATCGCCCTGAATCACATAAAACTTAGTTCTTCTTAGCATTGGTAAGACTAATCCCTGAGCTTTGGGTCAGAGAATTGATTCCTTGACTGGTTTCCTGGGAGAAACCGTTAGTGTCTAAGGGAACACAAAGGTATTGTGAAATTCACATAAAAATCTCAGAATAAAACCATCTAAAATCAACTTTAATATTTTAAAAGAAATTCTAGCTTCACTAGGTTTTCTAAAATTGTGCATTTGTGGGTGTTATAAGCCCCTCCAAAGTTTGGGGAGCATTGTTGCAACTTTTAAATGGATTATTTTTCCCAAAGTTGCTACAGACACACACATCAACAGTTGCCAGTTGAGATTGGGTAGCACTGTGATTCCCCTTCTTCCAAGGTTTGGAACTTTCCCAAGGTGAGTTGCAGCTTGACTGAAATAGACTGTTGTCATTTAAGATGAAAAACACCAGCTCAATTGGGGTTTTTCTTTTGGCAGCCGCGCCAGCCAGGCTGGCCCGTCTGTATGGCTGACCCACTCCATCATGTACAAGTAGTTGCTGCCATGACCAGAAAAAGTGATTTGTATGGGAAACATGGTGGGAATTGGAAAGAGCTGGGATTAAGCTCAGGAGCTCGGAGGTCCATGCTATGCCCCAGCAGCCGAGGGTTTAGGCAGTCTCTCTTCCTATTCTCAGCTGGATGACTGAAGAGGAGGAGATGCACCAGACCTAGCTGGACACGGTTTTTGGTGTTCCTTTGTATCTGTGGGTGGATGTGCAGAGCCACCAGCTTGAGGCTGTAGTGCCCCACAAGGCTGCAGACCTGAGAGCCTTGTGGGGCCGAGGGGAGTGAGTTCTAGAGCCCGTCCGAGGTCCCGGAGCCAGAGTACAAGCACGTGCCTGGAGAGCAGCCCCGCGTTCCGGGATGAGGACCAAGCGCTCTCCTCATCTCCGTACATTTTTGTCCCAGCCCACCCCTCGCACCTCACCGTCTCCCATCATGGAACTTCCAGCGAGTCAGCCTGTTGCTTTGACAACAGCTGGAGAAGAGGGGCTGGGGGACTGGGGATGCAGAGGTCTGGACGGTACCACGTTGCTCGGCGGCAGAGCTGGGGCCGAGGCCCGGAAAGGAGCACAGCGGGGCCGCATGCGCTGGAGGATGGCGCAGCCCGGGTGATTTATCCTGCGGGAGGGGCTCGCCTCTCCTTCACCTGCCCCTGGGAGCCTTCAGGACCTGAGAAGAATGGATTTCTCTCCGCGGACAGGGCTGGTGTCCCGCCAAGAGGAAAGTGCACCGAGGGCAGCAGGTCAAAGCCTTGGGTGGCGGCAGGATTCACAGCCCGACGGGGGCAGCAGTGAGGGGGGTCTGGGCGGCCCTCTCCCCCCAGGAATGCTCTGCCCCATCCTCGGGCCGCGGAGGGCTCGTAGGGAGACCCGACAAGGCGCGGACGGCCAGTTAGGCAGGGGCCTGGTTTCAGAGCCTAAGAGGTGCCCAGGCACGACCAGAGACGGGGCATGAGACACAGCGGGCGACCTCCGCGACGGACCAAGCAGCGGACTTCCGGTCACGTGCTCCCCTTCTGCGCTGGGCCGCCTGGAGTCGGCGGAGGGCGAGGCCGCACGCACGCCCCTCGGCTCCCCTCACTGCTTCCGTGTTTTCTCCTGAGCGTCTATTAGTAACAGAGCTGCCGTACGCGGACCCTGTCTTTGCTCCATCATCTTGGAGGGAAAAATATCATCTCTAGTTTTAAGGTCAATTGCAAGCTATTTGGGTTTGGAGATGAAATGAGACCCTTGGAAAGCTGTCCCTTTTCCTACTCATATTTTGTTTAATGAGAGTCAGAGGTCAGGGGTCAGAGGGCCAGCAGCCATAAGCTGCGCAGGGCATTTCATTAGGGCCAAACTGCTTTTTCTTTTGGGGAAGAATGTTTTAAAAAAATGTTTGCATTTGCCATGTGTTTTGTTTCTGTGGCTCTTTAGAGCTAGACTTCCGGCCTCAAGGAGCCCCGGAAATGAACTGTCGACAGCAACAGCCCATCCGCCTGCCCCCTGCCCTCCCTGGTCCGGTAACCTGCGCATCCGGCACCCGGAGCCCCTGAAGCCCCAGCGCCCACCTAGCCTCACCCTAAGCTCTGAGGTTGACTTTATTCCTGGCCGAGGGACGTAAGGAGACCACAGTCGGGGGCAGGCGGCCTGGGAATCCAGGATCCTTTGACGCGCTCTGATCACATCGCATCCTGTGCCTTCAGTCCCGAACCGAGCGCCGGTCCTAACGATCCATCTCAGTCCCCTTCCTGTCTGTCTCTGTAGCAACAACCCTCCTGGTCATCACCTGGCCCTCCCGTGGTTTCCAGGCAACCGCCTGTCTCCTGGTCCTCTGCCCACCTCCTCAGGTGCCAGGCTCTCCTGTGCTCTCCCCTGAAATGCGGACCTTCCTTAGGGCTCTGTCATCTGTCATTCCCTCCTCTCTGGATAATCTCATTTACACCTGTGACCTTGATCTCCAGGTCCAGGCCACCAGCTCCCACCTGCTGCCAGTCAGCTTCAGGAATGTTCCCAGACTCTGTGGCCTTATCTACTTGTTATCTTCCCTCTCAAAGTAGATCTTGTAATCTTACTTTGGATTACCACCCACATAGCCCCTTGGGTAAAATATCTCAGACTCATCCTTGACTGTTTTTTCCATGTTCCGTCTTAAACCAATCACACATTCTGATGTTTTCGCTTCAGAAATTTTTCTTGACTCCTGCCTCTCATTTCCATTTTCCACGTTCACTGCTACTGCTTTGGTCCAAACCCTAATCCTCCTTTACCTGTAAAAATACAATATCAGTAAGTGTAAATTCAACCAATATTAGTTTAAAGAATGAATGAATGGATAACCTAGTTAAACCCAGACAGACCATTGTGGGGGTGGCATGAGATGGCACCATGATGGACACATGGTAGGAGCCCAGTAAATATGAATTATATATGTAGGAATTATTTGGAAGCATGGACTTTGGACTGAGGCTCAAATCCCAGTTTCACCATATATACTTCTTGGGTAGATGACCTCTGTGTATCCATTTTTCCATCCATATTCTGTAAAATGCAGATGATTATAATAAGGCTGTTGTGAGGATGAAATAATTTAAGTTGGGTAAAGCTTTCAGAACAGTGCTGAGCATGCAGGAAGTGCCCCATGTGTTAGCTGTTACCACTATAATCTCTATAAGTTCCCTGCCTCCTGCCTTTCGTAGATCAGCATGTTGGACTGTCTCAGAGAAATGTGCAATATTTGAGTTCTCTGTATGGCACCCTAAAATTACACGGAGGGAGAGCACCTCATTTTTCCCAAGTACAAATCATCTATCTGCTATGAAATTCATAGATACTGAAACACAGTCTTTTTGTATCATTTTATAACAGTCCTTTAGGGTGACCAGTGGTACTATTTGCTCAGGACTGAGGGTCTTTCCAGGATGGGAGACTTTTAGTGCTACAACTAGGACAGTTGTGGCTGAACCAGGCAGTTGGCCAGCCTGGTCTTTTCCTCGAAGAGAGCTCCTCTTCTGAAACAGCTTCCAAATGAATTCCCGGGGTACACTTCACAGATGAAAACACAGTGCTGAAGTCAGGGCGACAGACTTGAATATGAGCTTGGGAGTGCAACTTGGGAGCCTTCATATGCCATCTTCTGTTCTCATCCTTCAAAATGGCCATGGCCTGGGGATTTCGGGGACAAAGCAAGGCTCTTTCTTACTGGTGAAAAGAATGACTTCTGAGCCCCAGCTCTGTTCTTGAACATGCAGCTCCTCAGCTTTGTCTCGGCGCTGAAGAGCAAGTTGCTCTTCCCTGGGCCTCAGCCCCTGAGCTTTCTCCTCCCCAGATGGGCTGCAGGAGTGCACGGCGCCCTGGTGGCAGCCGACCAGCCCTGAGCACAGCCATTGCATCCAAGGTCCCTTTTGTAGTGATGTGAATGCGGCTAGTACTCCCTGCCAAGGAACGGACGGCTCTTCCCTGCTCTACTGCCAGGGCCTCTCCTCCTGTGTTTTTAAACTCTAGTCTCTATCTTACCCCAGTAGCACCAGATTTATCTTCATAGAAATAAAATCAATTCACGTTGTTTCTCCACCCAAGTCTGTTGGTTCCGGAGCTCCGTGGGATCAGTTCCAAGTCCTTGGCTTGCTCTTCTAAGTCTCCCCTTGCAGGCCCCCTCAGCTACCCGTGCACCCTTCTGCTCTGCTCCCTGGGCAACGCAGAGCTCACTGCCGCCCCTCGGAGACCACCTGCCTTTCGTGGTCAGCTCAGGCTGCTGGAACAAAGCATGTAGACCTTTATTCCTCAGAGCTCTGCAGGCTGCAAGCCCAAGATCAAGGCCAGTTTGATTTTGGGTGAGGGCTCTCTTCCTGGCTTGTGACAGCCACCTTCTCAAGCTGTGCCCGCACATGATTGCAACAGACACATGGTATCTCTTCCTTTCCTTTATAGGGCACTCATCCCACCGTGAGGGCTTCACCCTCATGCTCTCATCCATACCTAACTGCCTCCAAAGGCCCTCTCTCCACGTACCATCACTTTGCGAGATGGGGCTTCAGTATATGAACTGGGTGGCAGTGGAGGGGAGGCAGGGACAGAATGCATTCAGGCCTATAACACCTTTTCATTAATTCAGGCTTCTGCACATGCTATTTTCTCTGCCTTGCATCCCCTTCCCCCTTTTCAGACAAATTCCTACTCATTTCCCAAAACACATATGAAAGATTTGCTCCTCTGTGAAGCCTTCCTGGGCTCCCAGACCTTAGTAACATTCTGTTGAGACCTTAGTTAGAGAAGTCGCCTCTTTGCATGAGAACGTGTTTACACTTCCATCTCTCTGGCATCTTTGAGCATCTTGAAAAACTGGACATTGTGTTTGGCACAGATGTGACGTACAGTCAGTTGAATGACTGAATAACAGCGGCAACAAAGCCACAAGCCCCCTGCACCCCCTGCACCGCCTACCGCCCCCAACAGTTAACTTGGTCGGGAGCGTCTGCTCAGTGCTGAGTGCCCCGCTAGCTGCTTTTCAAGCCTCGTCTCCTGTCATCCTCATCTCAGTCCTTTAAGGGAAGTGATATTACTGTCCCCATTTTACAGTGAGGGTAAGTGTTGATTTGGGCAGGATGAGGGGTTCACCTTTGTTTTGTCTGTATAGAAAAAGCTTCAGAGGCTCAGACATAACATCAACAGAATGTTGTTTAAAGACTTTAAAATACTTGAATGCAACTTTTCTCAGGCCATTCTAATATGTCGGAAGCTCTCATGTATTAGGAATTTGTGTGCTAATCACAAGTTCAATATAACTCCTAAGGCAACCCCCAAAATACCATTATGTGACATTTCCTTAGCCTGATGTCACTTTTAGTTTCTATCTGAAAGAAATCAAATGAACTGTTCTTCTTCTCAAACCCCCTTAGGATGTTCAGCAGGGCACCACCGGCCTTGCCCTAGCTAGTAGGACTCAGGCGGGAGAGCCATTCGAGGCTGTGTCTCCTGCTTGTGTCCTAGGCAGTCTCCACGTCAGCTTCAGCAGATGCCTCTGCTGTGGGCTGCCGCCTGCTTTGGTGAACAATTTGAAGTGCGAAAGCCACTTGGCGGGAAAAAATGAAGCCCATCAACAAAATAGGTTCTGAGAGAACTTCTATTATAGGGCCAGATTCACATATAGTTGCATTGTTCTAGGTAGCTAGGAGGGATACGGAAAACAGCTGCAATTCCTGGGGAGCCTCTTGGGGCTCAGCACCGGTACTGCCTTCACCCTCACAGGGCCCTACAAGGGCGGCACATCTCTCCATCCCACACAGAAAACTGCCTGACTTGCTCAAGGTCTCCTCGTGAGAGAACAGGATTGGGCCCTGAGCCAAGGTGGTCTTACATCAGATTCCATTCTCCTCACCAGGGGACTACAGAGCCCAGGGTGCCAACTGGGCAGTGTCTGCAGGCCCCTGACCTGCTGATGCTACCCATGAAATTACCAGTGTGCCATCCCCACCTGTAACTTCGGGCCAGTTCTTGGCCTCGGTATTTCTAGGGGTCAGTGCATCCCATGGCTCTGGGGTAGGCCTGTCCTGGAGGTGACACTTGCTCACTGTCATGGAGTGTTGGTGATCTCTTTGGATCTTCTCCCTGGGCACAGGAGGGCAGGGGCCAGGGTGAAGATAAAGCAGGTGACAGCTGGCACAGTGGGGTGACAGCAGGGACAGGACTGACCTGCTTAGTGGGACGTGTTTGAACCTGTCCCTGACCTCTCTCCAGGCACTCTGTCTTCACCTTGTTTCTGCTGCTTGTATGAAGCATCTAGATCAATTTAATCATGAATAATGGCAAAAAACAAGAAATGTTGTCATTGAGTAGGATTTTTGTCTTGAAATGGGGAGTTCGTGGGCAAGCACATGTCCCGGGCGGATCCCATAGAAAGACCCGGGTGGCCCTCCTTGCTGTTTTGCACACTGAGAGAGCCTGAATGCAGACTGCAGTGTTACAAGCTGGAGCAACTGGAAGTAATCCCCTAGGGCTACGGTTTACCCCACTAAACCATCTAATCCCTGAGCCCATGATCAGACTCTTTGTCGCATCTGGTTTTCCACTGTCATTTCAGCCTTCAGGTGGGAAGACACTTGTTCGTAGGTTTTCATTGAGAAGCTATGTCTCCATAGCCAAAAGGAGATGCAGGTCAGAGCATTTAACTGGGTAATTCAGTCACAGACCTGGAGACTCACTGACCAGAGTGTCTAGACATAACTGCTCTCGTCCTGGTTTTAATTTTGAAGTTTATCAGTATCCAGAAGTTTGCTTGAGTTCAGAACTTCTATTTAACGACTTGCCTTTTGAATCTGGCCTTGGGTTAGTGCCTCCTTAGATTTTCTTCTTCTCCTGGTGGTTTGTTCTCCAGAGCGGGAATCAGGGACCGGAGAGCGGGGATGAAATGCCAGAGCCGCCCATCGTGGGCTCCCAGGGTGGCGTCCTGGCTGAGAGGGCAGTGACACCGTGCAGCTGAGACCGGCTCAGTTCTCCTGACATAACACAAGCCTGGGATTTTATCATGTCCTTCCACGCCGGTGGGTCAGCCGGCACATGGTGGGGGCCGTAATGGGACTTGGGTGGGGCCACCTGGCAATAAATCCAAACTGAAATAGGAATCAGCCCTTTCAGGCCCACTTTGAGAAGGTCATGGGCCCACAGCCCAAATGCCAGAAGGACACTGGGAAGGGTAGACGTGGAATCAAGAAAGCTTGCAGCGACCTGCTGAACACACCTCTTATCGGTCCTGATAGTTCTTCACGTGCACTCAGGTCCGACTTGGGAGGGCCACCAAATAGCTCCTTGAGGCCAGAAAATATGTCAGAGACAGTATGTCTAGGAACCTATTTTCAAAACTGTTTTAGGCTTTTTGCTTGATTGGCAGATATATTAGTTTTTTGCAAAAAGAATGGTGGCCCTTTTATGGGGCCAGGTAACTAGCTCTGGGTGGGCTTGTGGGGTCATCAGTTACTGGCTCTTCTAATAGTGCAGACCTCTTGGAAGCTAAGCGTCCTAGGCCCACGGGAAACACTGGCTCAGCCACTGCAGGCTTCTCAGTGGTCCTGTCGTGGGACCACTGAGGCCCGGGCTGCATTCCAGACCAATTAAATCAGAACATCTTGGGGAGCTGCTCAGACCTCGACATGTTTGACACCTCTCTCGGGATTCTGCTACGCAGCTAAGGCTGAGAAGCATCACGCCAGACTGATGTCACATATGAAGAAAGTGAGGCAAGGCCAGATGGGATACCGTGCATGAATCCTGTAGCCACTTGGCTTCAAAACAGATTCTTCTTTGGCCCTCTTATGGCACATGAAGTTGCTTCTCTTTATTGTGGTTTTGCCATAAATTAAAAGCACACTTCAAATGTAAGTTTACCAAATATCCTTAAGAAATGGGTTTCTTTCTAAAGCAAGCAGTAATTTAATTGCCACCATGCTGAGGCTTTTCCCTGTGGTCTTCTGACAGGTGTGACTGTTTCCGTGTCCAGGGCCTGCCGAGTCGATCCCCTCCTCCCCTGCCTCCCGGTGCCAGCCCAGGGCGCTGGCAGTGTTTCTCCTCTGGAAACCCTTTGCACTCCTTGGATTCACTTTGCTGATGGAAAACACTCTCCACAAACCTCTAGCTGTTGATACACATTGACCAGAGAAACATTTTTCAGAGAACTCACTTCATCTGGGGACCATGTGTCCGGGAAAGCCGTCCCTTTTGGCAAAGGGCACATCCAGACATGCCAGCATTCCCCAGCAAGACATCCGGTCACCGACGAAGGGACTGCCTTGTACATCAGCAGCCAGCCACAGAAACTTCCTATTTTTTGTCCAGCCTCCCATACTTGCCACAGTGCAACTAAAATTCATGGCTGGGCTTATCACCAATACCATTGAATCACCATTCACGAAGATTCCAAGGTATTCTGATCACTATGGAATATTCGAATTTCTTCTTGTATTGAAAAAAACGGAACAATCTCTGATGTAAATGTCAAGCTCAGGCAACATTAGATTCTCCTGGGGGGTTAAAGAAAACACTGTTGCTTGGGCCCCACCCCAGAGATTCTGATGTGGTTGGTCTGGGCTGTGGCCAAGGCCTGAGCATTTTCAAATGCTCCTCAGCTGCTTCTCCTGTGCAGCCTGGCTTGAAAGCTTTGGCACCTGACTATAAAACAAGGCTCTGAGCTCTGGATTTTTCTCCGTGTCCATAGTGCTTGTGGATAAGTGAAGGTTCCTGTAGCCAGGATTCTCACCTGGCCCTGGCCTGCTAGACCACTACACAGGTGTGGGCGATACGTCGTTATAGACTCTATATGAAGAGCCCCGCCCAGTGCTTTGGGCGACACCCTGGCATGGCTGCTGCAGGGCTGCACAGCTGCAGGGCTGCAGGAGAGCAGAGGCTGGAGCGGTGGCAGCGCCAAGGACGGAGACTGAGACAGCTGCGGGGCGGAGGGGCCCAGAGGCAGAGCCCGGCCTGCTGCCTGCAGACTCGCTCTGAGTGGATGGGATTCTAGTGACTGACCTGCCACCGTGGGAATAAAGTTTGGTATAAAACCCTTTCACCCCAAGAACGTTCCGTTGTCATTTTCAGCCTCATTGAATCCACAGTGAACTTGCCCGGGGCTGAAACTCACTGCCAAGACAGTGATGCAGCAATTTCACTTCATTTTATTTATTCAACAAATTTATGTTAAGCGGGAAAATATTTTTGAAATACTTCTCTAGGGCGTCTTTTCCTCCAATTGACCATACACTTTTTTCTCCACCTTTGCAACCTCGCTGTGGCTAAAGCAGAGATTTATCCCCCCCCACCAGGAAGGAGACAGTGGCTACTGCCAACGACAGTGATTTGCAACCCTAGATGCCCTTTGTAACCACCTGGGAAGCTTTAAAACATTTCTGGTGCCTGGGATCCATTCCAGACTAATTAAATCCCAATTTGGGGGGATGTGCCCAGGGATTACTAGAAAAGTACTCCAAGCATAATACTTTTTTGTTGTGCAGCCAAGGTTGAGAATGATGAATCTAGTGAGAAAGGGGTGGCTTGTCAACTTAAAATGAGATTCTTACTTCTGAAAATCTGGTATACTCTAAGCTAAAATTTTGAAATGCAGGGAAATTAATCTACTTACCTGTATTTGGGAGAGATGGAGCTTAGTTTTATTATCAATGATATGATTTTATGATTTAATCTAATCTGTTCTTATTGAGCAACTACTATATGCAGGGGCACTATGAGTAAAATCACCATCTGGGGACTTTTTGTTTACTTGGGTTGGACAGGAGTCCTGGGTGGATGTGTGAGTCTGCGTCCCACAGGAGAGAGATGGCAAGCTCAAACTGGCTGGGAAGGAGGTAATAAAGGGACTGTTTCTCCTGATGTGGGCAGGGCTCAGGGAAACCAGCAAGGCAAGGTGCAGCCCCAGTGGGAGCATCAGCATTCCTGGGCTGAAGGGGCCCATCAGACTGGCTTCCTGGGAGGGCTGCCTGGCAGAAGCAGTGAACTTCTCCAGACTATGCGGCAAGTCTCAGAGGAACACTTTCTGTAAAGATAATTCTAGTTGGGTTCCTGTCTCCTGCAGTCTAAGCAATATAGAAACTGGTGCCAGGGTGGGGGGAGGGGTACAAGGACACAGCCTGTGCCCTGGGACTGGACAGATGGAGGAGGGCCCAGTGAGGAGCCCCCCTGGCTTGGAAAGCTGGTAATTCAATAGTGTAATGACTCCTGCCTCTGTCTCATGGCACTCAGCCCACAAGGCTTACCTGGACTGGAGCGTCTAGCAGCAGCTTAGCAAATGTCAGGACATCACCCATTCATGTATACATTTATTAGTTGTAGTAAATCAAGAAATACTGAATGGCTACTAGATGCCAGGCACTGTTCTAGGATCTTGGAGGTTGGCTCCTTGCAACAGGAGCTAGAGCAGCAATGGAGAAACAGCACAGGATCCGTGTGTGGCTCAGCAGGCCCCAAACACGGTGACCACCAACACCTGCCAGAAGGTCACGCAGAAAAGCATCAGCCCCTTGGTGATGAGCTGAGGTCCTGGCCTTACCTCCTTTTCTTAAAGGTATGTCTTAAAGGACTTACGCTTTTAACTCATGGTGAAACTACCATAAGGAGCAGAAATTTAGTGTGGAATAACAGCACTAGATAAGAGTTTGGCTTTCATA
Source organism: Manis pentadactyla (assembly GCF_030020395.1). Taxonomy (NCBI): domain Eukaryota; kingdom Metazoa; phylum Chordata; class Mammalia; order Pholidota; family Manidae; genus Manis; species Manis pentadactyla. The sequence goes on from NC_080037.1 coordinate 3,773,764, forward strand.
CTCTCTGGCCACGTAGTAGCCTAAGGTTATTTTGGAAATTTCTGTTTTCGTTTTCCAAGCCGTAGAGGGGTGACTTGGACGTGGGGGTGGGCTGGGTGGGAAGCTGTTACTGAAGAAGCTTAGGAGAGAGGCCTTTCCCCGTGGCTAGGGGTGGTCTCCCGAACGAGGGGGAGGTTTTGATTCATTCACAAATACATTTATTGGAGGACTCTCGTGCAGACAGAGAGCTGTGTCACCGGAGCCCCAGAGAGTGACAGAGTCCTTGTTCTCAAGGAGCCTGCGTTTCATGGAGATTCAAGGGAGCCCAGAGGAGTGAGTAAGAGCGACTTTTGGAATTCTGGAAGGTGGCTCAGTTATTTTAAAGAGGGACTGGACTGCCCCCCAAATTCTGGCCTGAATATGTGTGACGTGTGTGCTTTGTTCATGTGTGCACACACGTGCAAGCCTGCACACTTCTTCATATAGAAAGAATGTTTTCCTGGGATGAGGTGGGGAGGAAGGAGGGAGAACTGACTGCTTTTTTCTCTTGATGTTTTTCTGGTGGAAATGTAAGCAGAACCCAACACTGCACAGGCTGTGAAGGAAAGAACATTCCGGTCTAAACTCTGCTCTCTTTTGGCTCAAGACTGAGGGACACCAGCAGGACGTGGAGTTTCAGGACGAGTCTTAGGGTCCAGGGAAATGGATTATACCTCATGATTCCTTGCAGCAGGGACCTGTCTCCACGTGAGCCCCCCAGCATCTTTGGGGGGCCTTGAAACAAGTGGGGTCAGCATCTTGGCTTTCTTGTTGGGTTGACCTTGCGTTGTTAACATCCGGGATTTTTGCTGAAATCTTTGAACAGTTAAACCAAAGTCCAGAAGGAGGCAAGTGTCCAAGAACATACAGGCGCCTTAGAGGCTGATGTGCTCCTGTCTCTGTCCTGATGTGCATGTTTGGTCCTGACTTCCAGTAGGTGACCTTAAGCTGAGATGCGAGGGCCTGTCACTCTTCTGCTTGACAGCTGCGGAGATTCGTTCTCCCCAGAGCCACGGTTAGAGTTCCGAGGGGCAGGCTGGTTGGCCAACACTAGTTTAATGAGGGGGACAGTGCCATGGCAGGGAAGTGCTCCAGACGGGGGTGCCTTCCAACCTCGTGGGAGCCCGAGCTGAGCGGGGTCCCACAGGGAGGAGCAGGGCAGAGAGACCGAGGCATCCCTGGCATTCAGGGTTGTTGTGGAGCTGCCTTGGGCAGAGATACTTGAAAGACGCTGGGAAGGAGCGGGACAGATTGCTTTATAACCTAGGGGACTGGTGTTCATTTCCTCTACACGCAAGGTGTGATGTTATTGTGGGAGGTTGCCACTTACATGCCGAGACCTTTCTTTCTGAGTGGGCCCAGGCTGACACTGTGGTGTTAACGTGGCCCCACAGGCAAGGGGAGATGAGCAGTGACACCCACTCCAAGGACATCCTGGCTTCTCTAACCCTATTGTTGTTAAGCCTCTGACCTCTTTCTGGTTCTGATGTGTGTTCTGAACTTCAGGTGACCGATATTTAGATTATGTAAAAAGGAAAGAAAGCGAACAGCCTCTGCTCTCAGGGCAGAGTTCAGCTGTGATCAGTAATGCCGCTCCGATGTCCAGGCCTTTGCTTGTCGGGATCTGTGGTGTCTGTCAGCTAACTTGGCCCTTTTGCTTGCCTGGACCTGTGGTTACAGCCAAGACTCTAATCCCTCAGCATGTCGCTGCTGGCGAGAAAGGAATCCAAGAAGCCCGAGACTCAGACATTCCAGTTTCTGCTCTGGCCCCTTCCAAAGGCATTTAATATGAAGGCTTTTTAAAATTGAAAAAAAAACAGGGGCAAAGTAGTGGTTTTAAGAAGAAATTGGAACAGATTATGGCCTCGGTTAGGAGGACTTGGGAACCGTGGTCTGTTTGGCCGGGTGTCAGGGAGGGGCGGCCGGCCCACGGCTCAGTTCTCACGGCGCTGCTTGACATGGAGCAATTCCCTGCTGCGGCTCCCAGTTCTTGGGCAGGTGGCCCTCCAGCAGCCAAAGACAGATGCCCATCTCCTGCCCTCTTGAGACTTTCTCAGCGTGCTTTCCTTTCATTTGCTCATTTTGATATTTTATTACCCTGGCAGCTAAAAAGTGCTTCCTGATGTCCTGCTGGCATCTTTGCTCTTTAATTTAAAAATCTATTTTCCATCCCTTGTCAACTTCGTTTTTTTTTTTTTAATGGATCCTTTCCAGATGTGCAATGGTTCTCACAGTGGGGTGAACCAACTTGGACACGATGCTCTCATGAGGGTCTGGCTGACACACAGGATGCTGGAACCATTGAACTAGGAGCTGGAAGCTTGCTAGGCCCCTGTCTGCCCGGAATGCATTGTTTGACCTTGGACAAGTCACTCTCCCCATCTGGGCCTTGTGTTCTTTGTTTGTAAAGTGAAGGACTCAGACCACACGGTCTCTTAAGATTTCTTCCAGCTCTGATTGTGTTCAACAATTTTGTTAAAACACCATGTCTTGAATACTGAATCTTTTGCACATAACAGATACATAATAAATATTTGTCAAACAGGATTCAGTTACAGAGATTTCCCCTGAAGGCTTCTCTCAGCATTTGCTAAACCTCTCCTTCACCTTGAAGCCCTCTGTCCTTCCAGGAGGGATGTATCACTTCTGGAGGTGTGCAGGGAAGTGGCTTCCTTTGGGAAGGGCGGCGGGTACCCCACAGAGGAGGAGTCGGGATTCTCAGGCTCCACAAACCGCCAGGCCAGACTGTTGCTAGCCACTTCTTTGCTGTCCTAGCCAACCTATTAAAATGCCTCTGTGATTCCAGAAAAAACACAAGTGCCCATGAGGAAGAGGTTATAAATACAGCCAATTATAAATACATCCCATAAAAATAGATATTGACAAGGAGCGCCACAGAGCTGGGCTTGGCTAACTGAGCTGAGAAGAAAGTAGCCTGTTATCCGAAAGCAGTAATACTTATGATTCCTTACTAATGTCTCTGGGGTTGTGTATGGCTCTTAGTTAGCTACTAACTCACAGGAGGATTTGATATGAAAGTCCAGTAAAAATAGAATTAGCACTTAATACATATTTTTCTTCTTTATGTCACAGGACTTAGAAACCCTAGTGAAGGGTTAGGGGTGAGTGTTTTGGGGAAGACCAAGCTCACTTTCCAAAGAGAGTGTGGCATGTGGTCCCTAATGTCTGTGGCCCTCAAAAGCTCCAGGGGGGCCCCTTAGGGGTGTGGCAGAGGGGACCCTGGACCTGGAATCAGAGGGCTGGGTTTCCTCCTTCAGTCCAGCATGTCCTGCCTGGGTGACCTTGGGGAAGCCAATGAACTCCGCTAAACCTCAGGACTGTATTGCCAATGAAGTGAGCTGATAGCTGAGAACATAACCTAGCACAGTGCGGCTTATGGGAAAAACCCCCAGGCCAGTTTATGTGACGACTGGGGTCAGGACTGGGGTCAGGACCGATGCAGGACCAAAAGGTCATGACGTCTGGGCTGTTCTGCCCCCGAGAACCTCTCAGGACGCCTCCTCCAGATCACGTGACCAGTGTCCCCCCCACCTCCGCCCGTGTTTGCTAGGGCTGCCGTGACAAGATCCCACAGACGGGTGGGGGGGCTCTCACCGCAGAGAGCCGCTTTCCCGCCGTTCTGGAGGCTGGAAGTCCGAGAGGAGGGTGCGAGCAGGTTGGTCTCCCTGAGGCCTCTGCCCACTTGCGGAGGGCTGCCCTCCTCTGCCCCTGCGTGTGGTCCTCTCGCTGTGTACGGGTGCCCCTGGCATCTCTCGTGAATCCCACGCTCTTCTTATGGAAACTGGTCATGTTGGATTGTGACCTGCCCTCACAGTCTCTTTAATCATCTCTCTGAAGGCTTTATCAGCACGGTCACATTCTTGGGTTCTGGAGTTAGGACTTCGACATTGGAACTTTTGGGGAGAGAGACCAAGTCTGGTCCCCGCTGCCCGGGACCTCACTGAGCCTGCCAGAGGAGCTAAGCTCACACGGCCGCTGGGTCTTTGCAGCCCAGCTCCCAGCTGAGAGTCCGTGCTCCAGGTCAGCCCGCCCTCCTCCCTTCCCTCGACCTTCTTCTGGGAGGAAGACTCCAGCTCACACCTCCACTTGGACAAGTGAATTCCTCTCCTTCTCAGAGATTCTTCACGTGTGGTTGTTCAGGTTTCCAAACAAGGACCCTGAAGCCCCAGGGTTCTTGAGCGAGGCCCTGGGCATTTGGGGACCCTTAAAATGACCACATAAAATAGCTTCTGAGCCCAGAAGGCTGTGCTGTCAGCTGCCTGTGTGAGGCCGTGAGACGGAATGCCGGAGCGCACCCCAAGGCACTCGGGGGTTCCCATCTTCTGTGGCTTTCTCCCTCTGCCCTCAGCATCCCTCCTGCACGGTGAGTCATCTAAAGCCCCACGCCCCCAGACGGCTGTTTGGAACACAAGCACAGCCAGAGGCATTTTGGCTCACGTTCTCATATTCTCTCTCTCTGTCTCCATTCCCCACGTCACCTCTTTCTGCCCCCCTTCCCTCCTTATCTCTTTCAAGGCTTAGTTTGGGCATCTGCAGATACTGCACCTTTGTCGCCAGTGTCCGATGGAGCAAAAGATTAGTACTTATCAAGCTAACCTTCTATCAAAGCCCTTACGCTGTGTTTCTTCCTTAAGCGCATCATTTTCCTTGTTGGAATTCTTAGCTAGATGATTAGTTTCTCATGAATGGAGATTATCTTGTACTCTGCATGACCCTCAGGACAATGCCTTACACATTGTGATACTCAAACACTTTTTGTAGAAAGCAATGAAACTTTTAAGAATAATATTGCTCTCTGAGAGGTTTAGGTTTGGCAGTTAGCTTTAAAGAAATTTGGTAAGCCACAGTGGCCTGACCATAGGGTTGGGGCCTGCTGCTAGGACAGGAGGTATGACCTGGTGATGCAGTTTATACCACTGTGCTTAGCCAAAGGTGTAGCTTATTTAACAAGCAAACACATACGACCTCCTTTGACATTAAAATACAAAGCAGATAATCATATAAAGTAATTTTCATAGACATAAATGCTTAGGTAAAATGCAGAGCCTTATTAACTAAATATGATTGTCATATTTATCTGTTTGAAATATATGTTTTCCCCTCTTTTGGCTTTGAAGTTAGTAATTCCGTGAAAGCTACTTGCTCTGATATTGAAGTCCCTGAAGTGTCACTGAGGTCAATACCTCCAAGCTTTCTTAAACTGATGGGAGCAGTGGGCTCCGATGCCACCTTACTTTCATTTGCTCCCTTTCTCTCCCTCTGTCTACCATCAGAGGAAGACGAGGGATCTTGGTTTCCCATCTCTGACCTTTGCTATATTCCTGTCACTCAGAAATAAGAAATAAAGATTGGATGCAAGTGTGAAACTTGTTCATTCATCCATTCATTCAACAGTTAGTTATTAGGCATGTGCCAGACATTTTGCCAGGTCCAGGCACTGCAGAGATGAGCAAGCCACAGACCCTGCCTGCAAGAAGCTCACTGTCTGCTGGAGAGTAGAAATGAACCAAATCGTTCCTATTACTGAGATAGAAGATGGATAAAGGCCACGAGCCCTGAGGAGGGGCTCTCTCCCTGCAGAGAGAAGGAAGGTCAGAGACACAGGAGCTGACCCTTGAGGAGTGAGCAGTTTTGCTGGGTGGGGAAGTGTGATAAGGCACCTAGAGCTTGGGACCCAGTATGGTGGCCTCTGTCTATGTGTGGCTGTTTAGTTTGAACATAATTAAAATTGAATACAATTAAAAATTTAGCTTTTCAGTTGTTCTGATCTTATTTCAAGTGTTCAAAAGTCACATAGGGCTAGTGTCTATGGCACTGGACAGTGCAGACAGTGCATAGAACATTGCCATCATTGCAGAAAGTTCTGTTGGTCGGAGATGTTTTAGACAGAGGGAGCAGCATAATCCAGAGGTCCAGGACATGAGAATCCATGTCATCCTCAGGGAACAGTGGGAATCTAGTAATCAGAAGGCATCAACATTGAGCTTTATTAAAAAAAAAAAAGAAAGATTTTGTCCTTCCCAGTAAGGGTGACAGATAGCAGCAAGTTTGTTGGATATTCTGGGAAAGTTCAATACAGTGGCCTACCTCTAGCCCTTCTCTTAGTAGCTGATGGTGACTTATGAGAAACCCGTAGCTTTATAGGTGCTTGAGTTAAAGGGAAGAAAGAACTTCCCCTTAGAAGTTTGAAAATGTAAGTGTGTATTTAATCCTCCAAGCACAATCTGTGAGGCAGATATTGTTACTTTCACTATTTAATAGATGAGAAGATAACTCAGAGACAGTAAGTGACCTGCCAAGGCCCCGTGGTTCATAGCAGTAGAGTAATAATTGGAAACTGGGTCTCCCAGTTCCAGAATTTGTGCTCTTTCCCGCAGATGGTCTCAGGGCAATAGAATAGCCATACCTACAGCTCTGGAGAGTACAATAATGGCACAGCTTTTACCCTGGTCACCTGCCAGCACGGGCTGACCTCCCTTCCCCAGAACTCTCAGTGGAGAGCCAAGCCACCTCTCTTCTAAATGTACATACCTCTTGCCTAGAGAGTCCAGGGTTTCTGTAAATCAGGAGTTCTCCAAGTGTTGTCCCTAGACTAACAGCAGCACCTGGGAACTTGTTAGAAATGCAAACTGCTTGGCATCAGCCTAGACCTACTGAATCAGAGGCTCTGGGGCTAGGCCCAGCCATCTGTGTTTAACAAGGCTTCTGGGTGATCTGATGTGTTCTGAAACTTGAGACTCACTGCTGTATATTTTTACAGTTGAAATCATGTAAAATTAACATTAAGAGAAGATTAATGATAAAAAGGATTAAAAAATGGAAAGAAGTTACAAAAATAAAGGAAAGCTAGAATAAATGCTATGGAACTAGATTAGTTAAAGATATCAGTATGAATTAATTTTAGTATATGTATGTGCAGATATAGAACTAATTACAGATTTGTATATATATGGGTTAGTATACATAAATATACTTCCTAGCTCAGTTGACTGAAAGGGCCCAGATTCAGTGACACCTTATTAGCAATAAGCACAACTGGCAGCCAGATTTTGGTCTCTAATTACCATTCTCCAATAAAAGGAATTTAGGGCCCTTTGGGGAATGATAGATTCTAGATTGGTTAGGAACAAATGCAAGAAAAGCCTCAAGCTTCTTGTAGTTTTAGAAACCAAAGAAATGTTAAGGAAAAAAGAAGGGTATGTCAAGAAAACATAGGAGTCCACCCAAGAGAGGCTCCAATGGCCAGATCTGGAAGCATTTTAGCAACAAAATAAATAACAATAGAATTGGGTTATAACCCAAAGGATAAAATTAATGTCCATGAGTCCATGCTGATCTAAATAAATAATTGAATAAATAAATAGAGGGGAAGGGACAAATATTCCTTACAGAAGAATTCTAAATCATATATGTAGACACTTCCCCTATCAGGGGGTGGAGATTAAATCCCTTTCCCTTGAATGTGGACTGGATTTAGTGGTTCGTTTCCCAAGAATAAAGTATGGAAAGGGACTGAACATAACTTTATGGAGAAATCTGTCAGACCTCCACCTTAACCAAGTGATGAGGGTTTATCATCACCAGTAATGTCACATTTGCATCAGGTGCCCCCGATACAATGATGGGAAGGTGCCACGCCTTTGTGGTATTATTTCCAGAAATCCAGTCTGAACACAAAAATCTATCAGGCAAACAGACCCACACTGGTGGATGTTCTATAAAATATCTGGCCAGTGTTCCTCAAAAGTGCCCAGGTCATGTGCAACAAGGAAAGACTGAGAAACTGTCACAGACCAAAGGAGACTAAGGAGACATTGTGGCCAAATGCAGTGTGGTGCCCTGGGTTGGACCCTGGAATAGAAGAACATAGGTAGAAAAACTGTTGAAATCCAAATAAGATCTTTACTTTGAGAATAGTGTTGGATCATACTAATTTCTTGGTTTTAATAAATGTACCAGGTTATGTAAGATGTTAACAATATGGGAAGCTGAGCAAAGGGCATATGGGAATTCTCTGTCCTACCTTTGTAATTTTTTGGAAGTCTAAAGTTATTCCAAAGTAAAAATTAATTTAAAAGAAATAAAGATAGCTTGGTGGGGATGCGTGCTGTCAGGCCCCATCTGATGAGCTACCTTGACATCGGGTGAAACTGGTAGGGTCTCAAATGACCAAACAGCAAGTTCCCTCGGCACTCTGCTCCTGCAGACAGGTCCCCTAGCCACACAGCCCTCCCTACCAAAAGGACCAGGTACGAATCCTGCTTGTCCCTGAGGAGCAGGTTCTAGTTCCTGTCAGCCTGAGGAATTATTCAAACGAGCCAATTCAACAGTCCTCCCATAGGAGCCGAGGGTCGCCACCCCCTCCTGGGACTACGAATCTGCATTCTCACAGCCCCTGGCTGTTCATGCTGTTCCCGAGTGCACCCCTGTGTGGTCCTGTGTGGCACGCGGTGTCCCCCTCACCCAGACTACCAGTATATGTGACTCATAAGCTATTTCTCACATCTGTCTGGGGTCAGGGGTTACGGCTGCTCAGCCCTATAGCCTGGGGTCGGAATGCACCACAGGAGGTGATAAATAGGAGGAATGAAAATGTGATTAAAACAAGATGGCTAATGTGTCACCCTGGGTCCCAGTTGTGCTGCAGGGGAGCTTATCTCTCCATTCAGGGTGAGGAGATCTGGGCTGGGAGAGGACAACGTGGTGAAAACAGCGATGATGAAGAGGAACATGGCGATGAGGAGATAAACAGAGAGAAGCCAGAGGAAGAGGCAAAGGAGATGAGACACTTCTAGGGCCCCACCAAAGGTGCAGGATGGGCTCAAGGGGCGTCAGGCCGGTGCTGACTGCCCAGCTAGGCAATGGGCATTGACTGGGTATTGTGCAGCTGGGTGGCAGTGGGGTGGGGGGGAAACAGGGCCCACACGGTGACACCGTTGCATAGGGATGACCGACATGCAGAGACAGCAGGGCCAGCATTGTTAGGGGTTCCGTGGGGGGCACACACCAGAGTGACGGGAAGACGCCCCGGGGGTTGATGTTCCCTGGAAGAGGGTTGATTAGCTCTGGGCCCTGAAGCCAAGTAATTATCAAATGTTACACGGATTTGGAATTAGAGGACTAGTGATTCAAATACTAGTGTCCACACTTACTGGTTCTGTGACCATGGGCGAGTTTGGGCCTTTCTGAATCTTAGTGGCCTCCTCCCCATGAAGGCGATAGTAAAGTCTACGGTTGTGATGAGAGTCAGACGGAAAATATAAGGGCAGGTGCTGCAGAGAGTGACTGACACATGGTAGGTGCGCGGCTAGTGTTGGCTGAGTCTCAAGTATTCATTGTCATAAGGCCCGGACCAGGTTAGGCAGGGACTGGATCTGAACCTGAGCACCCCCAGCTGATTTCCTAGACACCAGTACCTTGGTCTGAAAAGGTTCCCCAGAGGCTGCGTTTTGTGCCATGTGCCTTGAGCCTTCAGAGCCACCTCGTGCATAGGGAGTGGCCTGTGCATCAGGGCCTGGACAGCTGGACCCCCAGTGGCCACAGCATGAGGCCGGTGTGTAAGCCCCTCACGGGCTATCCCCTCTGGGCACTGGGCAATGGATGTCGGCTCTGCTCCTGTGGCCTGGCAGGTACCAGCCGGGGTACCGAGCTGGCGTGAGTGGCTTCTATCTCATCTTCTCCACTTGGGGATCTAACGCAGCACATCCCGACCTGAGCTCCTGGTCTCCAGCGCCCACCTGCTCCACCTTCAGCCTGCACCTCTCCGTCGATGGCATCTCCATCCTTCCGGTTGCTCAGGCCTACATCCTGGGCGTTGGCCTTGCTGGCCCACTGTGCGCCAACCTCTCAGGAAATCCTGCCGGCTCTCCCTTTACAGGCAGCCGGGTCAACCACTTCTGACCGTCTCCACGGCTGCCCCGGCTTGAAACGCATCCTCCTTCGCCCAGATCACTGCAGCGGCCTCCTGACTGGTCTCCCAGCCTCGGCCCTTGTCCCCACCCCCACACGGTCTGTCCCCAGTAGGGAAGCCGACGGACACTGCTAACACATCATCCCAGGCCTCTGCTTAAAACCCGTCAGATGCCCCCATTTCACTCAGAATAAAGGTAGACTCCTACAAAACCTTTGTGACCACAAGACCTGGCTCCCGTCCCTCGTGCCCGCTGTCCCCACCGCTTGGGAAGCTTTTCCTCCAGATAGCCATCCGCTAATTCCCTCATTCCTCCAAATCTCTGCTCAAATGTCAGCTTCTCAAGGAAGCTTATGACAGCCCCAGGTAAGATAGCGGGGGCGCGCCTGTCCTCCCCCCGTGCCCCCCCACTACCCTGCAGTGACCTCTTCTCACCGTGTGCTTAGCACTTAGCTTACCTCGTAATGGACTATGGTCATTTTTGTTTTCTGTCTGCCCTCACTGGAGTGTAAACCAAACAAAGGCAGGGGACTTTGTCATCAGGTTCACTGAGGCGCCCTGAGTGCCCGGAACACACAGCGGTCGCTGCTGAATGGTCCTCTGCCGTTCTTGTCCTTAGCTGCTCTCTGCTGCCAGATGGGCCAGATCTGCTGCACACAGGACCCAGGTGGCCCGGGTTAGCCCCCCAGCTTCCCTCTGGGATCGCCAGCTTCCGGGAGGGCACCGGCTTACCTGAACTCTCCAGCCGAAGTTGGAGGCTCAGCCTAGGGCCGACCTCTGGCGAGCTGACTCCCGACGAGTCTCCTGCTTTTCTGAGGGGCCCAGGTTGAGGGAGGGCTGGAGCAGCAAGGAAGGTGTCCTGGGCTGGTGGTGGCTTAGGGGCCCCTGTGTGTGCGAGCGGGAAGTCAGCACGCCCACAGGCTGAGCTCTGGGTAGCTGCGTCCCTGCAGAGCTGTTACCCCCACCCCCGCCCCCGCCCGCCAGCCTGTGAAGCTCAGTGGGCGTCTCTGATGATTCAGTGGCTGGTGGTTCAGGGAGGGGGCTCCAGGCCGTGTGGCTGAGCTTGTCATGGATGGGTCTGCACCCTGAATCAGGCGGAGAGGAAGGCGAGAGCCCAGCGGCCGGGGCTTGGGAGCTCCGGGCTCCCCCCCACCTCTAAGCCGTGGGTTTTTCATTTGTTTAAAGGGAACAGTAAAGCCTGCCTGTCTCCCTTTCAGTGTTGTGGGGATCAAGTGGAATAATGTATATGAAAATGTTCCAGAAGAAGAAAGAGCTTTGCCAGGATGCAAATTGCTTTTTTTCCAAACAATAAGTCAAGAGTGAGATTTCTCAGAAGTCATTTCTGTGGGCTGTTGTTTTTAAATCCTGTTTGTTTAAAAACAAAAACAAATCCAGTCTGCCCTGTCAGGAGTGGAAGTGTGCCACACAGCTTCACATACCGCCCCGCTGTGGCCCCGCCGTGGCCCCGCCGTCCCCTCCCATGGCGGCTTTCTCTCAGGTGGGGGTCGCCTCCCAGCTGGCACGACCGACCCCCTGACTGGCCGGGGAAGGGGCTGTGGCCTGGGGAAAGCTGCTTGCTCATCAGAGAGAGATCAGGTGCCTCCAGAACTTCATGGGCACCACCGAGGGCAGAGAGAAGCTGGGGTAATGATTAGATCTGCTCAGGACTTCAGTGGGGGCTACGGAAGAGAGGAGAGAAACTCGATTTATGGGACGTCTCTGCAATGCTAGGAACCATCATTACTTTATGCCTTACAACACACCTGCGTCTCTCTAAGTACTAGTATTCTTATTTTAAAAATGAGAAAACTGAGGCTCAGAGAGGTTCATAACCTGTCCTAGGCCACACAGCTCACTAGAAATGGACAGAGCTGGTGCTGGAACTCAGATCTGTGTGGCTTCAGGAGCCACACCCTTTCCGTGTCACTATGCTCCCCCTTCCAGAGTGATGGGTGGGGCCCCAGTTTGGGCTCCTTCCCTTAGATGTGTGATCTTAGCAAGCGTTTTGACCTTTCCCCTTCCATTCCTGTAGCTACAAAAGGCAGTGATGACTCTGTTCCTCCTTGGGTGGTTGTGAGAATCAAGTGAAATACTGTATGTGGAGAGATCTGAATATGACAAAATACCGCATGCAGGTGATGTTTTGTTATTGTGAGTATTGCTTTTGCCCTGTGACTCCCTTGCTCAAGAACCTTCAGTGAGTCACTCTTCCGGAGGGTCTGGCCTCTCCAGCTCCCTCCCGCGTGCTCTCGCGGCCTCCTCTCCAGCTTGTCTTTCTCTGTGTTCTCGTAAATGGCGTGTCCGTTACCTGAAACATCCCCCCTGCTGCCTCTCTGCCAGTATGGCTCTCTCTGCCTGTGACTCCTGACGCATGTAGGGTCCACCTCTTCCAGGAAGCCCTCCATCACAGCCTCTCCTGGCTGTGCCACATGGCTTGCCACGTGCTGCCTGGCTGCTGGGTGCAAGTGCTCTTCGGCTGTTTCCTATGCTTAGGCACTTCTCTCCAAGGAGGTTTCTGAGTCCTGCAAGGTTGAGGTTGTGGCTCTGTGCTCCTTGAGATCACGTCCTCACAGCACACCATGCAGCACTTAGGTCCTGCAGGCTAAACACTCAGAAAATGTCAACCCATGGGCGAGCAGGGTTTGGCCCCATGCCTCTACTTTCTGATGTTATGGCCACGGGAAGGTCTGGCAGCTTTTCCCGTCAGGCTCCTGCAGCCCCCAGCTCTCTTCTGCCTGGGCTCACCCTGTGTCTGGTTTGAACTTCTGTCCCCTCCTTTCTGCCCGGCCAGACCCCTCTGTCCTTGCCGGACCAGCTCACAGCAGAGTCCCTTATCCAGGGGCTCTGACCTGTCATTTCCCTACTCTGCAGTCCTTTCAAACACTGTTTCTGGGCGCTGGGTTGTGTGTCCTGGCTTGTCCCCAAGAGCCACGAGAAAGGAGGGCCGTCTTGAGCTTTGGACACATGGGGCGCCAGTACTTACACGTTCCCAGGACTGGCCGCCCTGTCAAAGGCGGGTCAGGTAACGTCCTCATGCCCCATCCCAAAGCTCCCCAGCTGCTTTTCATTATTCAGAACAAAGGCACGGGTACCCCAAGGAAGGGGAGGGGCCAGAGGAAGCACCACCCCCGGCAGGTCACCTCAGCTCGGGCCTCAGTGTCTTCAAGTGTAAGCTGAGGATGACAATAAACGCAGACACTGCAGCGTTGTTGTGAACGTGGCTTGGAATTCCACCTTGAATTCCATCTTCAGGCCCATCGTTCAGGTCTCAGCTTAGACGGCCCCTTCGTAGACCTCCCGCTGCCCCAGTGACGTCCCTGGTGTTGTCACGGGCCACAGCACCCTGTGCATTCCCTTCCTCACACTTCTTACCATCTAGAAGCATTTTATTCCTGTGTCGCACTGCTGACATCCCTTCTAGGATGGAAGGCCCCTGGGGGCAGGGAACATGTCAGTCTTGTGCACTGTGGTATCCCCGCCCTCTAGAACAATGCCTGGCACCTACTGTGTGTAGTAAACTTTGGTTCCCTTTCTTTCCTTCCTGGTAAATAGCATGTGGCCAGTCTCAGTGCCAGGAAGATAGAAGTTCTGTGCGAGCCCTACAGAAGCTCCCGACAACGGGGAGAGCTGTGGACAGTGAGCGTTTCGGGGACGCAGCCTGGGCTTGACCCCCTCCTGCCTGGGACGCAGTGAGCGCAGGCTTCTGCACACCTGGGTTTGTCCCGGTCAGGGCCAGCACCGCCCTGGGCCCCTTAGGGGGCTGTGAGGGCTGCGGCTGCCCCTGACCCGGTGAGGAGAGGAAGGTGCATGTGAGGGGGGCACTTAGCTCATCAAAACGGTTTGTGAAGAGAGAAGGCGAGTGTGGGAGGGCAGGTGCAGAGAGGGAGGGAAGGGGGGGAGATGCAGGGGAGGCGGGGGTGGGAGAGGAATGATTTGATCTGAGAAAGGATTGAAACGGGAGAAAGGAGCCAGCTGAGAGGGCGTGTTTGGAAAAACAGGAGCACAGGATAAAGCAAGGCTAACAACTGGCGCAGAGTCGAGGGTGACCAACCTTCCTGGTTTGCCCAGGACTGCGGGTTCCCCGGGGTGTGGGAGGAGCACACGTGGGCTTCTCCAGGCCACGGTGGGCGCTGGCCAGGCCCGGACACAGCATGGCTTTGTTGGAGGGTGGGGACAGGTGACTAGAGGGCCACCGTCAGGTGCGTGCGAGGCTCTCTGGGCGCTGAGGCCAGGGCCCTCCCCTCCCCTGCAGCCCTGCAGCCCTGCAGCCCTGCAGAGCGCCTTCGCCAGGCCAGCAGCGTGCGGCCGGGCAGGCCTAGTCTCGCCAGGCCTCACCTCCCTCAGCTGCAAACCACGGACGGCGGGGTGGGGGATGTCTCAGCGTCCTTCCAGCCCCTGCTCAGCCCTTAGGCGTCAGCGGTGCACGCGGGATGGTTACCGGTCCCGGATGAGGTCTGCTGGCGGCGGAGGCGTCCGGGGCTCCGGGGAAAGCCTGCAGGCCAGGCTGCTTCTGGTTGTCAGTTGTCACGGGACGCCTCTCATCAAGGCCCCTGTGGAGGGCATGGCTTTGGGACAGTGGGTATGTGTGCAGGGGCAGATGGGTGAGTACGTGGCTGTGTTCAGGCTTGTCCTCCCTCAGGGAGCCATGCCGCCTAAGTGGGGTCTGGGCTGGCCAGGCGCCGTGCGTGTGGAACACGTCCACCTATGAGAAGCTACGGGGTCCCATCCGCAGCGCCCACGGCAGGAGCCAGAAGCAAGGAGAGCGGGAGGTGGGGGTGGGGCGTGGGGGCAGGGATGGAGAACTGCTCAGGTATCTCAGCTATTTCTTTACACTAACCAGTTTGGGCTGAATGAGCACCTGGGGCCCTTCGGTTTCCGTGGAAGGAGGGCCTACGAGAGATGCTATGGGCCTTCCTTCAGTTTGGGCAGGTGGGGATCTGAGTGATTAATGCACATAAAAAAGAAAAGAGGTCTAACTTTATTTATTCCCCAAACTGGCGGAGCAGACCATGCCAATTATATGAGTTTGAAAAAAAAAAGCAAGACAAACAAATAAAAATGGTGCCTATGGGTCTGTAGTAGTGGTCATGTGTGTGTTATTGAGTGGGGGGTGGCTGAACCCCAAATCAATAAGGTAATTGAGTTATTTTCGTCAAGTGCTTAAGGCTGTCACTTTGAGTGGGCACAGGGCAGTTGGCTGGTTTGCGGTATCAGCCCTGGACCCGTGGGGTGTATTGATCTCCTCCGGTGCTATTCAGGGTTCCTGAAATCTCAGCGGACGTGTTCTCCGGGTCCTCTCCCCCAACTGCTCCCCTTTCCAAGCCTTCTGAAAAGCAAAACCCTCTTCTCTCTGCTGGCTGGGCTGCAAGTTTTCCACTCCACATCATCCTCATTTGTTCTAAAAGCAAAATGCAGTTTTCTGCAAGTCTTTTTACACTTCTGTCCACACACACACACACACACACACACACACACACACAGCCTCTGTGCTCAATAATGTGCTTTTTAATACAGAAAAAGAGCAAAGACAACAGGCCCACTGTAGTCCTGCAATATCCCAGGGCAGGGGAGCTGTTCCCAGTCCAACAGGGACACTGGGCCCAATGAGGCTGCTCTCCAGCTCGGGGCAGCCCACAATCCCAAGCTTTGTGACCACCAAAGAATTGGGGGCCTGTACTGTCCCCCCAGACTCCACCCTGCTGGCCCCCAAAGGTCACTGACAGTGATGTCACGGAAAAGCATGTGGTCAGAGAGCTTGTCCTCGGAAGAAGCTCTGGAAACTTGGCAGAGCCTTGCAAGCTGGTGGAGTTGCCCCCCTTTCGCCCAACCCCCAGCCCCTAGTCCTGAAGGATCTCTCCAGCTTGAAGGTAGCGCGCCGGGGGCCAGACTCTGGTGCCTGAGTGGCCTGTATGGGAGAGTCCCCTGAAGGGTGGGGACCTTCTGTCCCCATCTCTGCTCTCCATGTGTGCCCAGCCAGACAGGGGAGGGCTGAGCAGGCTGGACCCTGACCCCTCCTCTCAGATCTGTGGCCTCTCTTCTGAACTCTCTCTTCTGTCTCCGTGCACAGCTGGGTTTTGCTCCATTTCTTCCTTGCATTCATTTGCCTTTTTGATCCCTTTCACTCTCCCTTTTTACCATCAGCAGAACTGACATACAGGCACATAGCCCCCCACACACCCTGGCCATCCCCATTACCCACCCCGGAGGTGTCAGCCTCATATGACTCAGGCTTGAGGAGCCACGGAGAGTCCCTCCGGAGAGGCGTCAGAGCACCGTTAGCTGGAGCCTACACGCATCTCTCTGAGAGTCTGGGAACACACAACTTATAGGTGCTCTGGGGGAATGTAGAGAGGATTCTACAGACAGCAGAATTTATGTTTAAAGTGCCTTTGCTGAGCACCGTCTATGTGTCCTAAGTATTCTGTATACATTGTTTACTCTGATATTATCATCCACTCCAGGAAGGAGGTGTTTCGGTTGCATTTTAGCCCTGAAGACACTGAGGGACAGAGGTCAGGTCAAACACTTACATGGCAGATCTGAAACCAGGCCTTGAACTCCCAGTCTGAGACTCTCTGTGCTGTCCCACAGCTTAGAAACCGGCACAGGTAACCGGTGATTTACCCTCCAGAAGGGAAGATGTGTGCAGATACGTGTGTGTGGCAGGGGCGGGTCGACAATTTAAGGGCTCTGAAGGCCTGGATGTGGGTGGGGAGGGTGACATGCACGCGCTTTCCTTCAGCACCACCCTCTCGGTACACATCTCTTCTTCTTGCCTTGTCTTTCAGCTGAATTCTGCCCAGGGCCCCCACTGTGGCTCCCATCACCCCGTGACCCTTCTGCATCGAGGAAATCCTGCTCCCAGTCGGGCCGCAGGGCCCTGTGCCGTTTCTGCCTCTGGGAGTTCCTCTCTGCTTCCCTCTTGTCAGGCTGTTCTCCGTGGCTCGCCCATCATGCTGCAATCATCCCTGCGCTCAGAGCCCCTGGCCTCTGCGTGTGCTGCACGGCTCCTCCCTCCCGCTCTTTTTGGTGACCCCCTGTGATCTTCTGAGCCCTCACTGTGACACTTCTCCTAACCCCCAGTCCCTCTGTCTTTCTGTACTCTTTGCACATCTAACCTGCACTCCAAGCATGCTCAGAGCTGTGTTCTAGAAAGACCACTGCATTGGTGGCATGGACGTTGCTTGCATGAGAGCGTAAGGGCTGGGAGAACTTTAGGAGTCTGTGACAATCATTCCAGGGAGAAAGGAACCAGAGCAGGGGATGGAAAGAAAGTTCTGGCTGGGGCTGGGAGAGGTTCTGGAGGGTGAGACTACCAGCAGGAGGGGGCTTTGACTACAGGGTCAGATTAGGGGAGGCCAGTGGCCATCTGAGGCAGGTTTCAGGAAAGGTTTGCCTCATGACAGGGGCTTCCCTAGAAGACCTTTAGAAGACCTTTTCAACCCTTTAACTGTCTCCCTTATAGCTGTGGCATTCTTTGGATTGCTCAGAAGGCAGATGCTCTAAAAATAGAAAGCCTTTTTGTTACCGATTAAATTTCTTTCCACCTACAGAATTTTCTGAAAGTAATAAGAGAGGAAGCCTGAGTGTGCATCACAGTGTTCAGGGAGCAGAGATGGGTTGAGAGGTGCTGAGAGAAGAGGGAGGGCATGGGGAATGGGGGGGCAGGCAGGTAAGGTGAGGGGTTAGGTCAGAACCGCTGGTCCAGCACACGGTGCGTAAAGGGACGTTCCTCAGGGAGCGCGCGGGCTGGGCTGTAAAACCATAGAGCTCCTGCAGGGCCAGCGCTTCCGCTGCAGGGGGGCCAGGCCCACCGGGTGTGGGAGCTGGCACCTGTCTCTGCCCAGGGTGACGCGTGCCTGCTCCCCGCAGCTCTGACAGGGGTGCTGCTCCTCGTCGCTTCACTCTTCTGCCTCCCTTCTGCCTCATAAATCCCCAGCCTGGCAGTGTTAGGAATGCACCCCTGGTGACCAAGGATCTATAAAGTCACGTGAAGAGATGAGTCTGAAGTAGAGAAGAAATGGGAAATACTCTATTAGGGCATTTTAATTAAAAAAAAAGATGATCCTCCACAATGAGTCAGCATCAGGTCCTACAAGCCTGGATTCACCCCTGTAGCTCTGTCCTAGAATAATTCAGAATGATTTAAATGCCCCTTTTCTGGGGCATGAAAAAGTCCAAGTCACTTTCCTCATTTCTGGCATCTGCTCTTCTCCCATATGACGTCATCCGCTGTCCTGGGTGCCCTCCCCAGGTGTCCCTGCAGGGTGTCCTCATGGCCTGCAGGCCATCAGGGCTTTGTGGTGAGGCTTGAAACTTGGCTTTTGAAATAACTGGCCTGGGTTCTTCAGTGGCATTATTCCAACTTGCCATTTGTTCATAGGCAAAAATGATTGAATAATAGTGTTTTTACATGGTTTGATGTCATGATTCCTCTGAGTTTCCTCTTCTGCAAAATGGAGGTAATAAAGGAGTTTTCGTTCAATGGATATAGTGTCTCAGTTTTGCAAGAGTTCTGGAGATTGATTGCACCCAATGTGAATGTACTGTTTGTTGTAAAACAAAAATTCAACAGTAAATTTTAAAGATCTTACTGGCTTTGTTCAGCAGCTCACGAATTGGGCAGCACCCAATCTAGCAGATAGGAGGAGCTTGGAGGAGCTGTGCAAAATGCCAAACTTATGGGCAGATGGGGGCAGGAACAAGGAAGTTATACTGGACAAAAAGCTGCAAAGTTACTTTCCTTCAGGGATTGGCAGGGGTCCATCTGGCAGGTGCCCTCCCGAATGCTGATCAGGCGGTTCCTGATTGGCCGCCGTGCGATTCCATTTCTGGGAGAGCTGCAACTGTGATTAGTTAAGTCTGGGTTTGGTGACGTGGGGCTTAGCATGAGTGACTCCATTTTGGGCCTGTTGTCTTGTTTTTAACAGTTGTTAACACTACTGAAGTGTACACTTGAGAATGCTTAAGGTGGTAAATTTTTTTTTTTTTAGAGGGCATCTCTCATATTTATTGATCAAATGGTTGTTAACAACAATAAAATTCTGTATAGGGGACTCAATGCACAATCATTAATCAACCCCAAGCCTAATTCTCAACAGTCTCCAATCTTCTGAAGCATAACGAACAAGTTCTTACATGGTGAACAAGTCCTTACATGGTGAACAGCACAAGGGCAGTCATCACAGAAACTTTCGGTTTTGATCACGCATCATGAACTATAAACAATCAGGTCAAATATGAATATTCATTTGATTTTTATACTTGATTTATATGTGAATCCCACATTTCTCCCTTATTATTGTTATTATTATTATTATTATTATTTTTAATAAAATGCTGAAGTGGTAGGTAGATGCGAGACAAAGGTAGAAAACATAGTTTAGTGTTGTAAGAGAGCAAATGTAGATGATCAGGTGTGTGCCTGTAGACTAAGTGTTAATCCAAGCTAGACAAGGGCAACAAAACATCCACGGATGCAGAAGATTTCTCTCAAAACAGGGGGAGTGGGGTTCTAAGCCTCACCTCTGTTGATCCTCAATTTCTCACCTGATGGTTAAGGTGGTAAATTTTGTTATGTGTGTTTTACCACCACTTAAAAAGGTGGTGATAATATGATCTGTCTCACCTGGTGGTGGTCATGATGGACTAAGGTGATAGGTGAAATGCTTTGTACAAGTCGTGTTTACCTGGCACGTGGTGAACTCTCAGCCCAATAAACCTTAGCTTTGACTAGTAGCATTAGGATGAATAGGTTGTTGTTCCCCAAACTGGCATTGTCTTTCCTCCAGCTGGCAAAGTTGTCTCCTTGTTAGTTAGGAAGAGATGAAGCTATAGGGGACCATCACCTAGAAAATCTCCCAGCCATTCACAGTGGGCATGAGCTCTCCCTGAACCTGGGACCTGTTTCTCTTTACACTAACAGCTAACTCTCATTGTAGCACAACTGAGCACATTTAAGTCACGCAAAACCCTAGGGAACGGTATAATTATTTTAATCACTTGCATGAAGTCACACAGCTAGTGACAGTCCAGTTATGCCATTTGTTCGAGTCTCTGGTTTTGACCACTAAGTCACATGGCCGACACCCAGCCCACCATTGCTTCAGAACCTCTGGCTTAGAGCCCCGCTAAATGACTGGTTCCTCCTTAGCTGCAGGCATCTAGGATCCTTAGATTGCTTCCTCCTGCTGTGTCAGCCATCTTCTCAGATCTGCAGGACGTTTGTGTCTCAGATCTGAAAAGGGCGCACTTGGAGGGGTGCTCAGCTTGTAAGAACCCGCGGGGCGGTCGGTACTCATGACTGCTCCGTTCAAACATGCCTCCCCTCAGACCCTGCGGTCGGGTCCCTTAGCCCGCAAGTTCTGTTTGTTTAGTTTCGTATGTTCTTCACTCACTAATTTATTAAAGTAATATATGCACACAGCAATAAATACTTAAGCAATATAGAATAATAGAAATTGAAAAGTAGGAATATTTCCCCCCTTACCTATGCCTGTGTTTAATTATTTTTGTTTCTTGTTCTTTTGGTGGTTATTTCCAGACTTTAATGTCTGAATGCCTTTATGTCTTTTTCTTGGTTTCTCAGCTTCAAATAGTCTTTATTCATTTCTTACTGTAAAAGACGAAGGATAAAACTCATTTGCAGTAACTATCCATTCTAATTTCACTTTTGTTGTTGTTTGCCTGTGTGAT
This sequence comes from Manis pentadactyla, assembly GCF_030020395.1. NCBI lineage: Eukaryota > Metazoa > Chordata > Mammalia > Pholidota > Manidae > Manis > Manis pentadactyla. The sequence goes on from NC_080037.1 coordinate 3,794,408, forward strand.
TTTAAATAGTATATTTACATTAATATTTTTAAAAGTTTATCTTTCTTGATATCTTAACTTCAAACAGTACTTTCTGATTCTTTACTATGAAATAAGAAATTTACCTCCCTATGCATTCTCACTTGTCAGTTGCTTTATCATGTTTATGTTGCCCGTTTAAAATATTTACATTCTGTTCCATAACTACCATTAGGTCCTCTGTGTTTTCTTTATATGTTGATTTTATAGATTGAAAATCAGTGAGTATTTATGTCATGATTATGTAATTATTATTCTCTTCAGAAGCAAGTAGGGGGATTAGACCCAGAGAAAGATGCAATTCTGTTGTTGAAGTAGTTAAACGGGGAGGCCGTTAGACGGAGACGGCCTGATGCTTGGCGGCCTGCCTGCGCCATCCGAAACCTCAGCCGGAGTCAAGTCCTATATATGCACTTGCATCGGAGAGAACAGAATTTAAAAACAACCAATCACAACAGCCCACTGGACTTGCCTAAATAAGGCAACCACGTAGCCCATTGAATCATTCCTTGCTTTGCGTCCACATCTGCTCTCTAAAAGCCTTCCTCCTAGTTCCTGTCCACCCCGTACCCTAAACACTTTTGGTTTGTTGCAGGTGGATTCTAACCAGTGCTTGCTCAAGTACTCTTCAAAAATGTAACGTGCCTCAGTTTATCTTTTTTATCACTATGTTGCTAAAACTCCTCCATTCAAAGGGAAATGCTCCCAGATCAATGGGATTCTTGCTTCAGATGGATTCTATTTTCATACATTTATCCATGCTCATAATCATGACCTGTTTTCATTTGCATTTATTTGGACTGTGACTTTCTTGTAAAGCTCTTTGTTAATTTACTTTTCCTGATATTCTTAACCACCTTCCTTTCTTCTTGTTCACAAACCAGTGCTCTTCTTTTACCTTGTCAGTAAGACCATCCAGCTTCTAATTTCAATTACATGTTACAGGAAATTTCCTTGACTTTTTGAAAACATTTAATTTAATTTTTTTTTTAGCCCTGAACCTGAGCTGAAACATTACTGAACATGGAAGTTATGAACATTCCCAGTGACACATGAGGACGTCCAGGAAGCCAGCCAAAGATGTTCTTCCTATGTAGTCTCCTGGGGAAAGGATTGGATCTGGGTTCAGGTTCTTATTTGCAGAAACTGCTTGATTTCTCTGCACCTCAGCATTGGCCTCCGTGAAACATTGATAGTTACCATTTATTGAGCATCAATTGCATGCTAAACACAGCATTCTAAGCACTTTACACACATTACTTTGGGCCATCTCCAAAATAACTCCGTGAGCTAGGTCCAATCATCATCACAATTTTAGACACAACCAACTAAGGTTTAACAAAACTAGGTAATTTGCTCAAGGAGGTGAGTAGCAGAGCCAAGAATTGAACCCAAGTGGCCAGACGCCAAAATCCACATTCTTCTCAGCTACATTATATTATTTCTACTAAAGAATTTCTCCACTCCCTTTCCCAATACATCCAGTGATTCTGTGAGCCTTTTATTCTACTAAGTCCTGATACCTTCAGAGCCTTGAGTTTTGAGGGAGGGAGGGTCCTTGACTCTTGAAGATATTCTTCTCAAATAACCCTGTCCCCCTTTCCTAATGTACTTGGTTTCTTTCTAGTCACTCCAGAGAGACTGTCACTCTTGTATTTCAATTAATTCTACTTCTGTGTCACTTCCACTCCTTCTGGGCCCCATGCCCTCCTCTCCGATTTCTGTTTTGCTTGGCTGGCTTATGCTTTCAAATTATCGTGACACAAGGGTGCGTTGGAGGCCAGCTTTCTGGGTGTTTGAATGTCTCAAAATCTCTTCTACCTCATCCCTTTGATTGATTTGGTTTGAATTATAGGTTTAAGATCATTTTCCCTCTCTTCTTTGACCTCTAGCATAGAGTTTTAGTGATGACAATTTGAGATGCATTGCTTTTTAGGTAACCTGTTTTATTTTTTCCTAAATATGTATGATCATTTCATCTGTGGCATTTCTAAACTTCAACTGGGATATATTTGGGTGGTGGACCTAGTTTGTATTTTTTGTAATAAGCCCCAGACATCTCTCTCTCTTTTCTTTCTTTTGTAACTTTCTCCCCTCCATTTTCTCTTCACCCATTTTCTGGAGTGCTCATGAAATGGATGGTCCACTCAAGGGACTGATCCTCTAAGTCTCTAACTTTTCTCTGAAATTTTCTACCTCTTTGGCTTTTTTATCTATGGTCTGGAGGATTTCTTTGAATTTGTCTTCCAGTGGATCTACTGACCTTTTCTTGACAGCAACTGTGTCTTTACTTTCCAGTAATTCTTTCTTGCTCTAGGAGTATGTTCTGTTTACAGCAACAGCTTTTGTTTGGTAGGTATGAATCTCCCTGGATGTCTCTGAGTGCACAAAGTAGTGATTTTAAAAGTTCTCTTCCGTTTGTTCTCCTCTGGGTTCAGAGCTGCACTCATTCGTCCAGGTTTTGTTGCCATGTTGATTTCTCTCAAATACCTAGTGACCCTTGGAAGTCCACTCATGTTTTCTGAGTGAAAGGGAAAGTTTATTAACTTCTGAAGCCAGCATGCATTTCTCTGTAGGTGCAGAGTCCTGTTTGTGTGCCAGGCCTCTTTCCTAAGTGGAAGGCAATGAGGTCCTAGACAAAGTGCCTGCCCTCATGCTAGCTCTAGTCTTAGGGATGTAAATATCATATACATAGTGGGAGAAATAGAAAATTTCGATAACATTGATGAGAAATAATAGGGCTTTATGAGTGGGTGTAGCTGAGAGATCTGAGTTAGACTGGAGTTTTCGGAAGGGCATGTCTGAGGAGGTGACATTCATACTGAGTCCTGAAATATGGGTTGGGGTTGCTGGGAACAGTTGGCATAAGGACCTTTCAAGTAGAGGGAACAGCATGTTTAAAGGCACTGTGGCAGGAAAGGGTGTGGGGTATTTCAGGCACTGAAAGGAGACCTGTGTAGCTACGACCAGTGATCAAGGGCACGTGTCCGTCGCTTTAGGGTAGAGAAGTGGCTACCCTGTGTCAGTTGGGTTATGTCAGGTGTGAAGTGGTTGTGGGACATCCAGATGTAGGTGTCTAGTAGGCCCCTGAGTACTTGGGTCTGGAAAGAATTGCACCAAGGAGGCCAAAGGATCACGTTTCAGGAAGGGGAGGGATGAGTCAGTAGTGCCAAATGCTGTCCCTCTGACAAATGAACAGTAGCTGAAATGGCGGGAGTCAGATTTGAATCAAAGAGAGTTTTGATGACCTGGGAAGGAGGGGTCTTTTCATAGGGTGTCTGTGGAGGCCAGAGCATGTAGACCGAGGGGTAAGGGAAGGGTGAGCAGCCGCATGGGGGTGCGGTGGGAGGGGCTGCTTAGCGCCTTCAAGAAGCATCGGCTGTGAAGGGGAAGAGAAGGCAGCAGCCAAAGGGAAGTGTATCGCGACACGGGTTTCTACATCAAAATTATTCTGCCGACTGTGAGCTCCGGAAGGGCAGGAACCATTTCTTACACTTCTTTCTGTCCTCTGGGCCAGCACGGTAGCTGGAATGTGCTGGCTGATCAAACTGTGTTTACTGAATCTGTTGGAATGTACAGAACCTTAGCAAAGAGAGGTGTCCTACGGTTCCGTGGCAGGTGGAGCCGCTCGGCGTTTAGCCTCCAGTCCTTCGGCTGGGGTCGGTCACCGGCCCGGGGAACTACAGGCTGCGCTGCTGACGGTCATGGCTCGTGTAAGTTGTCCTTGTCAGCTGGCCTCCTGGGGGTTAAGCTGCTGAAGGGTCTACCTGGGGAAGACTGAAAGGACCCAGTGGGCCTGCTCGGTACCCCCAGGTACTGGTTTTAGAGTCGAATGGGCCTCTCAGAGTAAGAACAGCTGTAGACCTCGTCTTACTTTGACTGACTACCTACTATGCGTTGATCACTGTACCAAGTGTTTCCCACATTTTCTCATTATTTAACAATATCTCATATTCACCACTGTCATTTACATTTCCTAGATGACAGACAGCATGAACGCTCCGAGGAAGCCAGTGTATTTTCTAAGGTCCCATGTGTCGTAAACAGCAGAGTCTGGATTTGAACCCAGGTCTTCTGTTTTCACAGGACACACGCTCCCCTCTACAAAGGCATATGGAAGATCTATGGGGTAGCAGGGGAATGAGATGGGCTTTAATGGTCCGAGAGTCTTGATGGCGTGTCTCTTCAGTCACTTTGAGGGACATGAAGAGCAGATGGTAATTGAATGATCCCGGGTGGGAAGAGGTGGGGGCGGGGCAGCAGTCAGGAGGGATTCATCAACGGAATGGGACAGCCTAATGCAATTCAGGTGAGTGGGCCCCTGAGGGCCTGCGCCGGGGGGACGCTCATAAAACGGGGGTTTTAACCTCCAACCTTATGGCTTTTCAGAGAAGGAGGGGATTCTGGTTTTTTGTTTGTTTTATTGTTCCTCAGCTATTTGCCTTATGAAAAAAAAGTGCATGGAGGGAGGGGGTTGTGATTTGTTGCTATACCAATGGCCAGAACACATAATTCAGAAGACTAAAGAATATTTTTGTTTAAAAATTAAAGAATTTTTAACTTTTTCTCATTTTAAGTGTAATAGTAAGAAAAAGTAATAGAGAAAGTATAAAATATTGAGAGATTTGCGGAAGAAAGTAGAAATCACCTTAAATTCCCGTGACCTGGAGTTAATCATCGTTCGAATTCTGCAGTCTCTTAGTCTAAAGAAGGTTCTTGAAAAATCCAAAGCTCCTTTAAATTCACATAAAATATTTAAAGGAGTCATAGGCAAGTCTTCCTTTTCCCTGCAGGCATCTTTGATCTTACACTAATGGAAGAAGGGAAGAGTCTATTTTTTCTTAAAAGTGCATAGAAAAGGAATGTTCTTAGCTGTCCATGGTGGTACATTCCAGCGGGCCCTACGTCCTGGGAGCGGGGAGCTCTGTCAGTTTCTGATTCTAAAACCCTTTTTTTAATGCCCACCTCCTTTGGTCCTGGCAGCAGTAGAAACATCTATGTATTCAATAATCACAAAAATAGCTCCCCTCAATTTGCCTTTGAGGCACCTTATGTTTTCCCGAAGGAGCCTCTGCCAATAAACAAGACAGAACCAAGAAGGGCGGAGCTGTCCTCATCATCACCGCGTCTCAGGAGCTCGGCCATCACCGAGGAGATAAAGGAGGCAGAAAGGAAAACCGAGATTAAAACTAGGAGCATTTAGGGGCCACAGATGAGGAAAGTCTTTTAATAACAGAATCATAACAAATGCCTGTGAGCACATGTTCTTTCTGAGAAAACCCAGGGACCTCACAGCTGACTGGTGGCGAGCTGGGCCCAGAACCCATGACAGCAGGTGCCCTGGCAGAAGCTAATGTGGGTAAAGTGCCCAGTCCAGGGTCTGGAGCCTTGAAGGACCCCTGGGCATGAATCCCCTTTCCTGCGCATAGACTGTGCTCTCCGTTGCCCCGGCCGCCGGCTGTGCTGTGCCACACCGTGTGTCTCGGGGACAGGTGATGCTTTGTAGGGTGACGAAGGCTGACGGCCTGGAGATCAGCGTTGGCACTGGCCTTCTATCCACAGGGTACAAACGTTCTTGTTCTCCACTTCGGCAGGACTCACGGAGAATATCATCAGTAAGGGGCCGTGCCAAACTGAGTTACAAGAGAACTCTTTGAAGTCAGCCATCGGTGAGTACCAAGAGACTCACGTTTCTAAGATTTTTATAAATGCATAACCTGGTTTTACTCATATTTTTGCACATGCTTATATCTTTAAAAAACATCAGGGCTACAAGCCTAAATATGCAGGGGGTCCCAAATTGCACTAGCAGCAGAAAATCCTGGGATGCCTGTGATACTGTCCCGCTAGCAGGAGCAGCTCCCCAGAGAGGCCGGGACACCAGTGCTGTTTGCTCCCCCTCTTGGGCAGCCCCTCTGCCCCGTTGGTGTCTGTCCTGTCTGTCCGTGTCGCCTTCTCCCCGACGCCCATCCTGTGTGCTTCCCTGCCCCCTTCCCCATCTGCAGACTCCCTATTCTTATCCAAGGCAGCTCTTCTCCAGATCGAGTAATGCCGTTACCATAGCACCTGGGTACTTCACATCATCAAGACAATCTCTTTATTAGTAAGGCTGCTCCTCCACGGAAGCCAGGCGACTCAGAGCCCATTTGACAAAATGATGAACCCGAGTCTCAGGAGGCTTAGGGATCTGCTGGGGGGTCGGGACGGACAGGCCCAGAGAGCTTGGACATCACGCCCTCTCGCTGATCCACCTCCCTGCTTGGAGAGCGCCTGAGACTCTCACAGCCGTGTTTCATTGTCGCCTTTTCTTTTCATCACGCTTCCATGATAATTATACATGTTATCACGCTTCACGTTTTACAAAAGGCTTTCAAATTCATCGCTTCCTTCAATCCTCACAGTGTCCTTGTGAACTAAGAATTCTGTGCTCATTTTAAAGGCTGAGGAAGCCGGAAACTGACGTTCAGAGGGGTCCTGACAGTTCAAGGTCATACAGACACTCGGGGAAAGCTAGGACTCAAAACCAGACCCTCTGCTGTCCCTACACCCACTTCTCTTCTTATCTTAGACACATAGGTAGATGGACAAATAATTCTAAGCCTTTTTGCAGAGGGTGCTCCATAATTATGTGTTGATTTATTGGGCTAAATGTGTCTGCTTTGGGATTGAATGTATGTTACTGACTAACCATCACTGGCTTTGTGTTACTTCCCCAGTAGAGGAATAGATTCCACAACTTTTTCTTTTGAGGCCCTACCATGCAGAAGCCATTCTGAAAGTGCTGGGGTGCGAAGTGTGCCCCACACCAGCTGTGCTCCCCGACAGTGAGGGGCAGAGGACGCATGTATCACGCACGTGGAGCCATCACCCAGCTCAGAGCATAATAAAGGCCCTTCATCCGTTGGCTCTTTGACGCCTGTCAGCCGCGTCCCAGGATTCAGTGCCGAGCAAGCCATATGGGCTTGCCCTTAGGCAGCTTTCCTTCCGTGGAGGGAGGCAGGCGTTAAGTAGTCCAGCGGCCTTTTAATCACGCTTGTGGTGTGTGCTGGAGAGGAAGAGAGGGTGGGCGATCAGAGCACAGAAACGGAGGCTCCGACCATGGCTGGGGCGAAGGGTGGGGGCTCCGTGCGGAAGCTTCCTCGGGAAGAGACTTTGATTCAAAGGGGTGTGATGCCATTCCTCAGCTCCACCCCCAGAAAGGAACCTGAGATCCCAGCCTGTCACAGCAAGGCCACAGGAGGAGACAGCTTGAATCAGAAAGGGTGTGAGGGACGGGCTTTAGAGCAGCAAGTTCAGTGGTATGTTATGCGCCCGGGTGAGAAAATTCTAAGGGCACATGGCCAGGCTGGTGTGGACCAGAACAGAGAGCTACTCAGTGCTGGCCAGTGGGGTGGGGGTCTCCAGAGCAGGGGGAGAGAGAGAGGGATACAGACACACAGAGAAGGGGGGAGCGTGAGATAGAGAGAGACTCCTCCAGCTGGGGAGCACCAGGGAGGGGTGGTACGTAGGATGCCTGGAGAAGCATGAGCTGGGATTCGCCAAAGGGTGTGGGTAGTGGGGAAGATGGGGTCCAGAGGGGTGAAGCAGCTTGGGCAAAAGTGAGGGACAAAGGGCCAGGCCAGGAATATTTGGGGGAGGAGCAGGCTGTGCACTTTCTGGAGACTAGAATGTGCTCGGTGTGGGGAAGGGCTGATGGGCGGGGAGGAGTGAGTGGGGCCCAGCGTGGGTCCCTCTGTGGGCAGAGGGGCAGCAGGAGGAGTATTCAGTCCAAGGAGTGACACCGGAGCTCTGCATGAGGAGGATCGATCTACCAGGAGGGCACAGGAAAGGGGGCTAAGGAGGGGCCGGGTGGCAGCTGCCCTCCACCTCAGGCACAGTGTCCTCCGCGGCTGCCAGCGGCCGACTGGTCAGTAAAGGGAAGCTGTGACATAGTCCTCTGCCCGCCCTCTGGTGGAAGTTGGGTGACTGCTTTTGTGCTCCTCATGGTTACCTTTTCTTAACTGCCAGGCATGACTGATCCCTCATCACGTGTAGACAGGGCCTATCTCTGTCCCTCAAACAGTCGAGGAAATAATGGATATTCCAAAACTACGTGTTGGATTAATCAAGTTTCCTCCCATTTTGCTTTAGCGTTTGGTGGCCTTAAGGCCTTGGAAGCTATTTTCATCTGCCAGGAGGTCAAAGGGAAGTCCTGCCTGTCTCCATCTCTGATTTCACAGATCTGCTGATCTTGACTGGCTGGGGTCTGCAAGGAGTCCAGGCGGTGCATCAGTGCTGGGCCAGGGCGAGAGGGGGCCGGGGCAGCCTCACACAGAGGCTTTGATTTGGCATCAGAAAGGCTGCAGCCCCTAAATATCCGCACTCAGCCTGCTCATGTGTCCGAAATTCCACCTTAAGAGTCAGTGGTGTTCAGGCAATTTCAGAAATAGCATTGCATTCTTAACAGCTGCTCCTGGGCAAAGTCACAGGCAGGCGGACGGCCTTCCTCTCGGCAGGCACTGCGTCTGGAAATGGCTTCCAGAGCTGGCCCCTCTCCCCCACCAGCCCTTCCACTCCTCCAGCTCGGGGTTTCTCACTGGCTCTTCTGCGACTGCTTTTGCCAGTGTGTCTCTTCTCCTGGTCCTCTGAATACTAAATGCTTTCAACTATTTCTTGTCTCCTGGGCCTCCTTCCTCCCAAGTAGGTCTTTCTAGAACCTGTGGCTACAGGCTGGCCCCACCTCCCTCTCACCTCAACCCCCACTCAACCCTTTTTCCAGAACCTTCCCCTGACAGAGCCTGGGCCTCCTGCTTGCCAGGAACAGAGGTTTGGACAGTCCAAGGATTGCATCTCCAAGGTGAAGGAAAGAATGGTGGACAGAGCCAGACTAGAGTCTAAAGAATTGTTTCCTAAGCTTGACTCCGCCTCTGAATAGTTGGGACTTTGGGAAAGCAGTTAGGCTGTAAGAAGGCATTAATGCTGGCCTTACGGAGTAACCAGGAGGCACCAGCAGGTCATCTCGACACTGTAACACGGCATGCTTACCAGTGAAGATCTGGCCGCCTTCGATACTGTTCTGTGAGGCTTGACTCAAATTTCACAGCTCATAGGAATCACGCATGGGGCTCGTTAAGGATACACATGTCCAGGCCCTCTCCAGCCCCTGGGATGCTGACTAAGGGTCCAGGTGGGGCCCAGGAATCTCATGTTAACAAGCCTTCCAGATGAGTGGGGTGCAGATGGGGCCTGGACCCCGTGAGCAAGCCTGCTGCGGGGGACGTTTCAGAGCTCGGTCCTTTCCTGACTCTCTTTGCTGCCCAGTGACTGATCCCAGCTGAACGGGCCCTGGCGTCTCTTCTCAGGCTGGAGCACGCTAACACAGTCTTCTCCAACTCTGTCTGATACTGCTAAACATTCTGAGTTAAAGACCTTCCTTGTGCCACACCCCTGCCTTGTCCCGTGCCCTTGATTACTATTTCTCCACTTTTAGCTATTTCTAGTCCTTTTTTGCTGTTGGGTAGAGCTGCCTAAATGCCGACGGTTAATTCAGCTTTCAACTGGATTCCTTTGGAAACTAAATGCTTTTGGCCTTTTGGGATTAGCTGCCTGGAAATAGAGGCGATCATGCAGCGTTTGACTTTTGGCAGTAAGAGAACTATGTCTCGGCTGAACACTAACTCAATAGGCCTTCCCCGTTACGGAGAAAATCATTACAGCAAGGTAAATCCTCATTTCCTAACATCCAACGTCCCTTCAGCCTGCAGCCCTTTTGGATTTTTGCTTTTACAATATTTCACATCTGTTTATAAATAAGCTACAAAAGTATGCTGTAGACTATCAGGTGTTACACACATGGGAAATGTCATTACAGTTGCTTAGAGAATGGCAAGACTTCCCTCTGACACAAGTGCCTGAGAACAAAGCAAGGTCAGTTCAGCCTGGGGCCTCTTCCATGGCATCGACACGCTTCAGTCAGTGCATCTTTGGAGGGGACGAAACAGTGGCTTTTACTGCCCTACGAAGCCCATGCCCAGGAGCTCTTCTTGAAAACCCAGTCAAATATAACAGACACTTGCCCTTATGTAAATATAGCTCTACAAGTGGTGGGGCCTTCGGGCTGCACTGAGGTGAATGGTGTGGTTCCTCATGGCCCTGTCTGCCCCACCCAGCTCAGCTGCCAGCAACCATAATCTGCCTCCTGCAGTCACTGGAGGGTATATTTAGAGTCTCTTCTCTGAGAGGGAGAGGGGTCTGAAAATAGATGGCTTGGCCTGTGTGCGATTGGGCTGCAGCCTCCAAATCTACCTGAGTCCGTGTAGCCAGTAGCCAGCCCAAAACATGTCTGTTCAATAGAATCCAAGGGACAGTGGCCCGGTCTAGGAGCCTGGTGTTTCCTCCTCCCTCTAAGGGCCTTGGACAGGCCGTCCTGAGGGCTCAGGCTGACACCCACCTCTTTGGCTGGGACTCCTTGGATCTGGACCCAGTCTGGATTACAGTGTCCCATATTTGCACCACTGGCCTCTCTCTGGAAGGGAGCAGATGTTTCCCTCTGGTTTCAGCCCTCCTCTTCTCTCGGTGATATCACAGTTGTTCTGTATCCTGAGAGCTCCCTTGGGCCTTGCAGCTGTGGTTGAGTTGTTTATGATGGGGAGGGTTTTATGATCAGTGCTTGGCTGGGAAAGAAGAGATGGTAGGCATCTCTGTAACTGTTCTTCTACCTGGAAAATTTTATGACAACGTTGTTTCGTTTGGCATGAAGGGTAGTTACAAGGTACCCTTAAACTGGTAGCTTAGCTCCATGCAAGCAGGGAAAAAGGCCTGTCCTATTCAGAGCTGTAATCTCAGCACCTGTGCAATAAGCATTTATTGAGCACTTACTGTGTACAAAGCAAAATGCTGAGATTACTTGATAACGGATGGATGAATAAGAGGTTGTCCCTACACTCGAGGAGGACTTCCGTTTAACTAGTTATGATACAAAGGGAAATTAAACTAGTACTGTAACAAATTTTTAAGCTAGTTGCTTTGGGGAGTAGTTGCAAGTGCTAACTATCTGTAAGGAAGGCTGACAGAGGAAACGGCCTTTAGGTGGTGCCTTTAATGAGGACGGTTTCCACGGCAGAGGGGGCAGGGTATGAGCACGTCCTGCTGAGAGCAGAGCTCCAGCAGACCTCCAGTCAGCACGTGCCTGCCAAGTCTACACAGCAGATGGCTTCAGCCACCTCATCTCCTGCTAAGCAAGAGCTGCTTGGGTTCAGAAGCCCCCAGGTGTGTGTCTGGAAGATGGGCAAACATGGATCTTCCTGGTTCCTTAGAATCATCCTGGGAAGCGGTTACTCATTTCCTACTGATGGGCCTCCTTAGCTTCTTGTTAGAGGAAGTTTAAGTTTCTCTTTCCTTAAGTCAACAGTTCCCAAACTCATCTACACCTTGGAATCAACTGGGGTTCTTTTAACAGCCCAAACCCAGACCAATCGAATAATCCCTGGAGACGGCTAGTTTTTTAAGCTTCCTGGGTGATTCTGATGCGCAGACAAGTTTGAGGCAAATCTCCTCAGGTCAGCTGGTCTTGTCAGTGACTGGAGCGATTCGCTGATACAAACCTGGCTGGTTGCCGAGTCCTGGATGACACCCGGTAGATATGACACGTGCCTTTGGACACATTTCAGGCCTTACAGAAATGGCCCAGTTTTTGGTGACAGCTGAGACAGTTCTAATTTAAAGCTAATCAGTATTCCTCCTGAACTAGGCACTTCGTTTCTGTCCTCAGAGCACCTTAGTCACCAAGACTGATGTACTGTGCTAATGCCAGAATTGAGCCTATTCACATGTGAACCTGTGACTCCAGGAAGGGCCCACTGAATGAGAATTGGTTTGTAGAAACGGTTGGGACCTACGAATACTCACCTCCTCATGTCCACTGCCCTGGAGTTGACATCAGAGCTCAGCACAATCAATGCTCATTCAATCCAGTTATGTATTCGCTGGGTTTCTATTATGTGTTAGAGTCTGTTGTAAAGGCTGTTGGAGCTACAGAAATGATTCAGACCCCACTGCCAGTTATTCAGGGTTTGCGGTCTAATAGGAGTGAAATTCAGATGCATTCGTGGTAATGAAAAGCTGCTGAGCCATACAAGAGTGTCACGTCGAGGTGAGTGACCCAGGAGTGGTCCCAACCACAGACTATGGGAGTCTAGGAAAGAGACAGAGTGGTTCAACCAGAGAGCCATCTCAGAAGAAGGGCCCTGGGGGACGGGCAGCTCTTGGACACAGAGCAGGAAGGCTATTCTGAGCAGAGTGGTGGCGTGACCACACGCGTGGCCGTGGGTTACTGGGATGGCACCTGTAACTGGAAAACGATGCGCCATCTGAACTTGACCAGCATGTGAAGGGGAGACAGAGCCAGGAAGGGAGGGTTCCAGCGGAACGCTGTCAGCACGGCATGTCAGCCACAGCAGCATGGGTAAGGCGGTGGAGCCAGAGAGCCCTGAGGGCTGGTCACCTGAAGGGAGACCCCCACACGTCTGTGCCGGGGTCTCAGCTCAGTCCCCGCCCAGGGCTCTCTGACCTAGTGCCCCTCCGCCTGCTAGACCCACCCCTGCTTCCTCCTTTTTCTCCCAGGCTGAATCCTACTCACCTTTTAGATCTGAGCATAACTGTCATTTCCTCAAAGAAGTCAGTCCTGACCTTTCAATTTAAATTAGATTCTCCTACTATAGTCTGTCATCTCATCCAATTATTTTTCCTTCATAGCACTTATCATGGCTTATAATGATAGATTTATGTCTGTGACTATCTGTTTGGTATCTGTCTCCTCTGTCAGACTGCATAAGCTCCATGAGGTCAGGGACTTTATAGGTTTTGTTCCTTAGTGTATCCCCAGTGACTGACAGACAAAAAGTTATAATACGTGTTGGCTGAATGATAATTGAATGAATAAATGACAGCTGAGAAAAAAATGCACAGGAACCCCACTACCACCACCATGCATGCACACATATAAAGAAACACATCATTAATAAGGGAAGGACTGTGGTCTAGTGAAAGACACGTGGCTAGGAGTCAGAACTGGGGGCCTGGTTTTCATACCCATTTCCATCACTTCCTAGTTGTGTGACAGTATCCGAAACCCAGTTTGTTAGAGCAGCTCTCTCTCCTCCCCTGACTTCATGGCCTTGTCTCAAATTTCTCGCTTATAAAACTGGGATGATGCAGTCTGCCCTATTTCCCTCTAATCTTTGGGGAAACTTTATTTACTATTGTATAGGTAAAGTACTATGCAAATATAGAAATATTAATCTATCATCACAGTAGAGGTATTTGCATATAAATTTTATGTCCAATGTTTATTGGCCATTGTCAAATAAATGGCTTTGGTTTTTCATTTGTGTTGGCTGCAAAATATTATTTTCTATTGCCATTGGTCAAAAGCATAAATAAATAAATAAGACCAGTGGTAAAGCTATATCCTTTCATTACCAGGGCGAATATAGGATATTATGCTGAGTCTGTGTCAAACAGACTAATGAAAACATATGCCCTTTCATTTACTCAAAGGCACTAATGGCTTTAATAAAAGCAGAGCATATCACTTAAGCAGAATAGATAATTAGCCTTGACAAGAAGCAAGCTCAGAATTCTTAGGAATAAATTAGTCAATTCCCACTGTAGACATTGAGCATTCGGTCTTTCATTTGATATCCTAATGAGAATTAGTAACAGCTGGAGACACTGGAGTGACTACATCCGGGGGGTTGTCTGGGAGGGGCTCAGGTTAGGGCGCTGTTGCTCTGTCAGTGATGGTCTTAGACATGACGTGATGGTGCCAAGCAAAAAACGTGGATTGAAAAGAGAAGCCACATTCATATTTCTTGTACGTTAGGCAAAGTTTATGGCTTGTTTTGGATGTTAAGCCTCACAAGGAGAGCATACTGGGATGTTTTTGGTATGAGCACATCAAACATATTTTAATGCAAAAATATTTATTGAGTACCTACTGTGTGTTCTGGCATTTGTGGGGGGAAATGATCTATGTGGAGAAGGTAGATGGCATGAACAGTGAACCAGATGTTGGAACGAACATCTTGTGTTCCACAGTGAGTAAAATAGCTGGACCAGTAGGGACCACAGAGAAAGGGAAGAAGGCAAAACAAGAAAATAGTACTTCCTTGTGCTTGTATAGGATTTTACAGTGTAAAAGCAGCAAACACACATCCAAAACCAAACCACAATGAAACACTCGCACAGCTCTCATTGCATTTGACCCAACAAACATAAACAAAATGCAGAAACCTCCGCGAGGCCGGTAGCGTGGGCGTGTTCCCCAGACCTCGCCCAGGGTCACCAGCTGGAGGGTGGTGGTGCTGTGAGGCCCCTGGGCCTTGTGGTCAGGCACTTTCCCCACAGACAGCTTAAACGGAAGGCTGAAATGCAAAGGCGAGGCCTTTCGGCCAGGCTGAGGAATTCGATCTTTACTCAGTACGGAAAAGAAGTAGACAGTGTCCCCAGCTTAGTAAAATGGGAAGAAAGGTACACACTGCCAACAGATCATCTTGACATTGACCTTGGACAGGGCTCTAAAGAGGGCTTTTTAGAGGATGGTTTCTGAGTGCTTGGAAGAACCCTTGCCAGAACTGGTCCCCCACAAAACCAGTTGCGCTGGAATAACTCGTTTCCTTCTCGGATGGACGTAAGGTGGAAAATTGTAGTTAGTACTTCATTGAGACACTTGCTTCAGATGCCCCTGTGGAGAGAACGGACAGCTGTGGAATGGGTAGTGGATTGATCTGCATGGAATTTAAAGTTGAAGGGATTTGAGAAGTCATCTAGCCCTGTTCCACCATTTTACAAACGGGAAAAAGGAGACAAGGGGAAGGTGGCTTGCGTGTGTGCGGTCGTCCTGGCGCCGACCTCCAGGTAGCTTATGAGCCTCAACATCTACTGTGTATCTGGCGCATTCCAAGTGTTGACTCACTGGATGCCCTGCAAACCGATGTGGGAACTGAGGCCCCGGGAGACTCCGTAACTCACCACTACAGGGAGGCTGTGAACAGTGGGGCTGGGATCTGTACCAGGGAGGCTGGCTTCCGAGTCGGCGCTTTCCTGCACATACAGCCTCCTCAGGTCTTACAGCCGCTAAGTGGCGGAGCAGCGTCGATGGCGCTGGTGGGCAGACTTCCGGGTGGGGTGCCAGGAGACCTTCCCTCCTCCTTCCTCACCTGCTTTTGCCCCAGCCCCCATGTCAGCCTCCTCCTCCTTTGTCACCCTGACTTGGATCCCGTCTCTGTCCTTTATTCTCAGGCTTTGTTCTGGGTTCTCCTAGCATCTGAATCTTAATTTTTCTCCCCTGGCGACTTGCCTTCCGGGCTCTCTGGGCGCCATGGCGGGTCAGGGCAGACCTCTCCCCTGTTCCAGGCCCTCAGAGCCGAGCCGGTGACACCGACCCTCGGTGGGTGTGCTGGCTGGCAGGACCCCCATTACCCTCCCAGCACTTACCCCACGAGGGGAAGATCTGGACCGTGTCTGGAGCATTGTAACCAGTTCTGGCCGCCCCCCTCGCCACCATCAGGGCGTCTCTGTAAAGGGAAGTACATGCACAGGAAGAGGATAGGTCTTGAAGCTTGAACACCCGGAGATGCGTGGAATGAGTGAAGGAGGTGGCGGTGTGCAGGGAAGGAGCTCTAAGGGCTCGGGAGATTTATCTCCGCATTTGCAGAAGATGCCACAGGCTTCTCCTGGGTGGTCTCCGGAGGTAGCCTGGCACCCACGGGCAGAAGCCGCAGGGGAGGCAGATAAAAATACCTCAGTAAAAAACGTTGTCCTGGAAAGAACTGTCCAGAATTGGAATGAGATAGTAGTGAGCTCCCCATTATAGGAGGTGTTCAAGTACAGGCTGGGCAGTGCCTTGTCAGGAAAGCTATATAAGAGATTCAAGCCTCAAAGAGACACTTAGATTCTGATCTGCGGGCTGGTCCCACCCCAGGGAGTCTCTGTGTCAGCGAGGCCTCAGCTGCCCCCGTGAACAGGTAGCACGATGACAGTGGTCCTCAGGTGCCGCATGCGTCCAGTCAAACAGCAGAGGATGGCCACTGCGTCAAGCCAGCATGCCCTCCCAGCCTGTATGGTCCCCACGTGAGCCAGCCCCGGCTCCGGCTGCACTTGTCAAACTTTCCCTGTGAGAGCACAGCCATCTGCTTCCGGCCACTGGGGCGGGGTGGGGGGGGCCACCCCAGATCTCAGGGCTGCTCTGCTTTGGTTCTCTGGAGCTGGGGATCCGGCCTCACACTTTCCTAGTCTTGTGCATATGAAAGGGCTCTGTTCTCTCTTAGCCCCCACCCCCACCTCCTTCCACAGACCAAATGCCAAGTGCATTGGATACAGAGAAGCGGGAGTGAGAAAATGCATTTTAATAAACCCCATTGATTTCTGTGGGTGCAAGTCAAGGAGAGGCACCTAAAGAGCCTTACACCCCCTGCCACCTGCCCCCTTTCTCCTGACCTGCTCTGGGGCCGTCACACATCGATCGGCTTCCTAGATAATAGATTGTGCCCGGAAGGGACCTCTGGGGACGAGCAGGGAGCTGGGAGAGTCACAGGCAGCAGCCCAGCCCTGAGTTAATCAAACCAGCAACAGGATCGCACGCGGCAGCCGCCGCGCAGCATTCTGCGTGGTTACTGACAGGCACCAGCTGCCAGCGCTGCTCCGCCGGCCGGGCTCGCAGACCCTGGGGCAGGCTCCTGGCTAATCCGGGGCTGGCCCGGCCCCAGCTCCCCGGCTGCTAGGAAGCAATGACCGCTCCTGATCGCCCACGTTGAAGGCAGCCCGGCTGCGCTTGGGAGCCCGAGAGGCCAGGATCCTCAGCAGACACCCGGAGAGGAATATGAACTGAACAGGAAACATGTATGGAAATTATTCCCACTTCATGAAGTTTCCCGCAGGCTTTGGCGGTAAGAGTCTCACGTGGGCTCCCCTGCGCGGACCTGTCTGGAGAGGAGAGGGGCAGTGTGGAAGCTGGGGAGGCGGTGTGGTTCTGTGCCCAGCGGGGGTGCAGGCATGAGACGGACAGAGGCGCCGAGCGGCCGGCAGGTGAGGACGGGTGGGTGTCAGCACGGGTGAGCCAGGGGCACAGGGGCACAGTGGAGGGAGCGTGCAAGCAGCGTGCTTGTGAATGTGACTGAGACAGAGATAAGAGAAGAGCATTGTTATGACCTAGTGCTTGTGAGGTGGGAAAAGCGGAAGAGTAGAAGGGGAATCGCTACGAGGTGCCTATTAGCCAACTTGTAATGAGAAAAAAAGTGATCAGAAAGGCTTTGCGTGTAGAGTAAGCGTCCCTGGGATACTTCAGAACAAGGGCGTGATCGTTTTCTCGAAATACAGATTTCCCTGTAACTGGGTTTTTAAACAGAAAACGCAGCACTTCAACTTGCCATCCTGCTTTCCTTCCTCTGTTTGCTTCCTTTTTGATTTGCTAATAGCCTCGGTCCCCTGCCCTGCTGCTGCTCCCGGTTCCACCGCAAGGGTCTCTGCTGTCACTTCGGTCTGAGAGCTGGACCTGGGGCGGGGGACCTGGCTCTTGTAAGGAGGACTGCCAGGCTGAAGACCCAGGTCGTGAGGCCAGGGGGGCAGCCCGGCCGCACATCCCAGGGTCTGCCTTAGCGCCCTGGCATGCTTGTCCCAGGGCTCCCGCGACGCAGGGATGGACGCAGCACAGTCACCGGCTTCGGATAAACGGTACCAACAGCTGACCGGCTGGCTGCTGGCACGGAGATCATGTTCTTGGGAGCCAAAGAGGAGCTTTTGCTCTGTGGAGGCTGGCAGGCAGGACAAAGCAGAAGTCTCGTGAGGTCTTGAGAACAGAAAGTCTGTCCTGTTCTCCCGACCTGCTGTGTGGACAGACAGGCAACTCATCTCAAGGCTCGGGGGTCAGGCTCGCCTACTTCGCTGGCAGGACCCTTTGCGAGCAGTGGAGGGACAGAGCAAGGGGCTTGTGGGTGCCTGTCCGGGAGAGGAGGGCCTGAGGGCTTGCTCAATCCCTCGGGCATTGAGTAGTTTTGGAGCCACAGCTGGTACTGGGCGCTGGGAATGCAGATGGGAAGGAGACAGAGGCGCTGTGCTCGCCCCAGGTGGGCTGTCCCAGAGACACGCTGCAATCTGTGTGGTGTGCACCGTTCTGGACACACGGGGTGGGGGCCGTGGATGGGCTCCTGGAAGAGATAAGTAGTTATTGGGGCCAGTCTTGTGGCCCGGCCCGGCGAGAGCTGTGACCGAGGCTGGGACCTGGACATGTGACCTCCAGTTTATAGTTGGGTCCTGGGTGTGAAAAACCTTCTCGGCTTTCGTATGGGTCCTATTACTTTTCCCTCTGAGCTCGGGTGTCTGAGGAACATGCATATCCACAAGATGTTTGGGGCCCCCGAGGTCTATGAGGTTATGGCTTCATGAGTATCAAGGAGACTTCGTGTCTTCCCTCTGTGTCAGCTGGGGAGAATACGGAGGCTGAAGGTGGAAAGATTTGGGGGGAGAGCTATGATGAGGGTGGGGAAAGAAGGTCTGGTCCCAGATTCAGTGGGGACGGCCTCTCGAACCTTGGCGTGCCAGCATGCCGAGGGGCCTCGGAGAGCGCCTTAGACCTCTCGCTGGGCATGTGCCAACTGAGCGCTCAGGAGGGCAGGGGCCATCTGGCCCGCGGCCATGTGCGGTTAGTGGGACAGTCTTCCAGCAAAGGCCTGAACTCAAACTTAACATCCTATCCCTTCAGTTCTGATACAGCGAAAAGATCATGAAAGGCAGGCAGGCAGACAGACGGACAGACAGGGCGAGCCAGGGAGTGAGAGAGAACTGCGCTGGGTTCCGAGTTTCTCATTTGCCAGCTGTGTGACCTTAGGCAAGATACTGACCTGCGCCTCAGCGTCTCCACCTCTCAGATGGACTTGATCATCCCACCCTCAGGGTACTGCGGTGAGAATTAAATGCCCTGGTGCCCACAGAAGCAGCTATAGTGTTGCCCGTTTATTCCATACTTAATAAAAGTCAGTATTTTCATCCCCTCCATTTTGCTCAAGTACTAACATGCAAATTAATTAAAAAACTAAACATTACTGTAGAATAATGAATCAGGAACCTGGGGAAATAAAATTAAATCCACAAAGACCCACATACTTTGCTACTTTAAATTTTCATAATTGTGGGAGCTCTCGTATTTAGTGTGATTAGGTTTCAGATAAAAGGAAATGGTGCAGCCATGGAAGAAAATAGGTTGATATGGCACAGGGAGCAGCAGTGGGGGGCGGGTCATTTAGGTTGTTTAAATGTCCCCCTCTAATGCCACTTTTCCTTGTCATTCCTGAGGGAAGAGAATCATTATTTTGTTTCGTTCTGTTGATGTTCTCTGTTGCGTTTGCACACGCCCCTTGAGAGGCTGCCTGAGGCACAGAGCCCGAGGCTGCAGCCCCCTCTGTGGCAGGGCTGCCTGAGACCTTGCAGGGGCGGCTGTGGAGGGGCAAGAGGCCACGTCGTCAGGGACAGGGGAAACCTGAGGATTGGCATGGATGTCAGCTGCCGCCTGCAACCGCCTGTGTCCCGGCGCCACTCTGAGCTGCTCTGCACAGATTAGATGATCAGGTGCATGCGCCCTGCTCTTCATATATTAGCAAATGGCACTGCAGGAGCTCCTGGGATTTGTGTGAGGCCCACTGGGGAAGCCACGACACCCTTGGGAAATAACCCTGGGATTTGCGTCTGGGGCTCTGCCTACCAGATGTCAGACCACCATCCTATCAGTGCACCAGAGGCAGGTCCTGGTGGCTGCAGGGAGGACTACCTGGGCTGTGGTGGTCCCACCAAGGTGCCCACTGTCTCAGCTCAGAGCCCTGCCGGGCACCGAGGAGAGAAGCCTTCTCTCCTTCATCGCTGTGTCCTGGCTTGGCCGGCTGCTCAGTAAGAGATTCGTTTGCGTGGATGAGACAGTTGCTGCCTCTCAGAACACAGGAAAGCGAAGCCTGTGATTCCCCCATCCGGTTGCACAGCGATCCTCCGGGCGAGAAGGCATCAGGAGAGGGGTCTCCGTTTCATTTAACAAGCACGCCTGCTAGCTGCCGGTGTAAGCCCTTTCCCAGGAACAACCTGTGTAGTCCTCACGGCTACCCCAAGTGCATACTGGTACCTTCATTATCATAGTCCTTTTATGGACGAGAAAACTGAGGCACTGAGGTGAAGCAACTCGGTTCAGCTCCCATAGCTAGAAAATGGCACCGCCAACGATTTGATGCAGGCAGTCTGGATGCAGAGGCCATGCTCTGTGGTGCTGCCTCTCATGCTTTTGTGGGCTACAGACTGCGCCAGGAAGCTGTGGGGAGTGGCACACCCTCTGAGGGGTGCAGAGCCCTGACCCAGCCTCAGCACTGCCCAGTGGTTGCAAACAAAATGGTCTGACCATTGGGGAATAAATCACAGGATAGCTTAGCTGTCAGGAGCCATGGGACTGCTGGAGAATTAATTAGTGGCTTCTTTTGGGGGCCACTAATCTGCAAGTCCTGCCCAGCTGCCCCTGGCCATCTGTGTAGAATATGCAGCTTTCCCCTGGGGACAGCCGTGGAGGGAAGGTTGGACTGGAGATGCTCGTGTGCATACACGTGTGTGCATGTGTGTGCACATGCGCGCTTGGGCATGTGTTCATGTACGGGGGGCAAGATAAGGATGACTGTGGATATGAGGGGAAGGTTGTGTGTGTGTGTGTGCACCAGAACATATTTTTCCCTTCCACAAATGTGTGGGTGGCTAATTGGGACCCAGTGAGGGCATAAGTGGTTGGGGTTTATGTGGGAAGGAGAAACTGTTTATGAGATTTAGGAAGGAACATATTTAATATAAACTATTTTCTGAAACATTTACAATCTTACCAAGAGATAGAGAGCTGAATAGCAACCGGGGGAAGGAATTGTGCAAAGAGTGATCTAAATTCTCCACCTCTTCCTTCCCCTCATTATGTGGCTTTTGCATCTACAGGGAGCTCAGCCTCCAGAACTGGGTGGCTCAGATGCCAAGGGCTACCAGGGGGAACTGCTCTCATCTCTTCTTATTTGAAAGTAGAGGGCACAGAGGCTCAGGATGTAACAGATTTATTTTCTAGAATGTCTGGGTTTCGGTGGCTCTCATGAGATGGACTCAGGTTCTAGTTCAGTGAAAATAATAGCAAATGTTTTTTAGGAACCTACTATGTGCCTCTTGCAAGGAAGGGGCATGCACCGTCGCATTCAGTGTTCTCAGCGACCCTGAGAGGCAAGGTACTACCATTGCCACCCCCCCATTTTACTGACAGGAACAGAGCCACAGAGAGGTTTAGTGATCTGCCCAAGATCAGCCAGCTGGAGGGGATCCGACTCCAGGCAGATGCCAGGGCTGCTCTGCTCACCCTGCGCTTGCCCACTGGGGCACAGGGTGGAGGGCAGTTGGGGCTGAGCAGGTTCAGTCCCAGACCTGCCCCACCTGAGCGGTTATGTGTAAGAACGACAGTTGACATATTCAGCCCCTACTCTGAACTCTTTGGGACTTACTTTAGAGCCATACCACATTGTTTCCTTTTAAATGTGTGTAATCGCAGCACTGAAATAAAAAGTCTGAGGTGGGAGCGGGGGACTGGGCACTTGAGGGCGCTAATGAAACAGAAGTCAGAAATTCCTCAGGCGGGTCCCACTTGATCATAATACATGGAACCCAGTTTTACCTGTGGGCCAGGGATTGGCAAACTTTTCCTCTAAAGAGCCAGATAGTAAACGTTTTAGTCTTTGCTGGTTACAGGGTCCCTCTGTCCGCCGGCTCAGACCTTCTGTTGTAATGTGAAAGCAGCCAGAGTCAATGTACAGCCTACCCCACAGAGACCCGCTGGTCTCAGGGGGTGTGCTGGCCCTGGGGCGATGCCCGGGACCGCTGGTCTCAGGGGGTGTGCTGGCTCTGGGGCAATGTGTGGGGACCCTCTGGTCTCAGGGGCCATACTGGCCCTGGGGTGATGCACAGGGATCCTTTGGTCTCAGGGGGCATGCTGGCCCTGGGGCGATGCATGGGACTGCTGGTCTCAGGGGGTGTGCTGGCCCTGGGGCGATGTGTGGGGACCCGCTGGTCTCAGGGGGTGTGCTGGCCCCAGGACAATGTTCTGGAGACACAGGATTGCCGTTTCCGATTCCTACCCAGTTAGCAATGATTCCCAGCACCAGCTCTAAACAGTGCTTCCTGGCTTCCTTGTCGCAGAGGCGAATCTTCAAAGCTGGACCGAGGGGCTGTGGGTCATCTGGTCTGACCTGAGTCACAAATAAGGATGCCTGGGAAAGCAGGTGTGGCTCAACTGGACCTCTAGCTGTTTGTGGTCTCCAAACTGGGTTCCCCTGGCCCCCTCGGGAGCCACCTGGGGTGACAGGGAGAGGAGAGGGAGGTTAAGCCACAAGGAGGCCTCCCCACCCTTTGGTAATGTGACCCAATACTGCCAACCACATAGGGTCAGAGTTAACCTTCTACTGTGGATTCAGTGAAATAAAGCCTGGAAGATTGTAAACACATAGTGAAAATTGGTTTTCCTTTCCCATTTCAGATAATTAGGAAACTGGTACTAAATTCAGCTAGAATTTTGTATGTAGATTTTTCTTAGAAGAGGTAGGATGGTGCACTAGGAGATGCTGACAAAGAGAGATAAATAAGACGGATTCTGCTCAAGTTACAGAAGACGATGTTTTAACGAATATTCTGGAGCAGGTGTTCATGACATCCGGTGGAAGGAGTGCTGAGACCTTGGGCCTGCAGCCCCCGTAGTCTTCAGGAGGGCCTGGCTCTGGCCCAGTGACCTCCCCGAGTCATGACCTCCTGAGCATCCCCAGCTGCAAGTTGGACAACCTGGGGCACTTTGCTCCCTTAGGTACGGTGACTGAGAAAGGGGGAGGAGAGCAGGAGAGCTTCTAGGTTCAGGACTGATCTCAGAATTCTGATGGGATTTCAGAATTCAAAGTCTGAACTTAAAAAATGGAAAGGCTTGTGATCTTTAATTCAAAAAGCATTTACAATAAGTCAGAGGAGCAGCAAAGCAAGTGCTTAATAAATGTGTCAGACATGCCTCCTAGGCTGGTCATGTGGGTTTCATTTCTGTGAGTCAGCATCTCCTCTGCACCCCCTTTTGGGGTTCTCTAGTGTCGTGGGGAAACAGTCTCTTGAAGTGTTTGGGGTTCATGGAATCTATATTTTCTCAGGCCCTGCTACATGGGAAGCAGAGCAAAGGTTGGAGATCACCAGTGAGGAAAGAATATTCTAGACTGCTCCAGGAATGCCTGTCAGTCATTCAGAGCACACATTGGCTAAGCATCTGGTTTGTGCAAGGGGTGTGTGGGACACTAAGAACCAGAGCCGTCCCCTGCCCTGAAAGGATGTATAAGCCTCTGAAGTCTGCAGAGCATTTGGAGATGAATTATTTCTGGAAATGTTTCTTGGGCTGAGGTTAAGTAAATGGACCCAAGGAACTTAGGTGTTTAGGATGAGAACACGAATGCTATGTGCACACCGAGTGGTAACATGGCACCGAGTGTATAGTTCACTGTATTTAAGGTGACCGTGATCTTTAGAAGCCAGTCCGTATTTAGAGGCTAGGGAGAGCTTACGTGAACAAGAAGTCCAGAGAGACAGAAAGAGGGATTGAGGTCATGGGTTCAAGAGCTGGGTGGGGGCAGAATTGGCATTCAAGGACTTTGGAACAAATGGCGAGGTGGGGGCACCCTCAGCAGATGCTTGAAACCCTCATTGGCATTAGTCTCCACGGACCAGCTGGCACATGGTGTACCTACTGGCATGTGAAACTGACTCAGGGGACAGATGAGCCATTCCTTGTCAGTGGGGCTCCTGCTTCAGGACCTTCTGCCGCCTCTTGTGTTTCCCAGCAAGGTTCATAATCTGGTCCTGGGTGGGAAAGGTTTGCAAGCAAAATGCCATTAATTACATGCAGAAAGGTTGACAGAAATTGTGCTAAACTCAGATTCCAGGTCTATAATCATTCCCAGTAAGCCCTTGGGAAAGTTATCTTATAGTTTATCAGTTTCCTAACCTGTCCAATGGGGAAAATTCCTGCCCTGCCGGCTCTTCGGAGTCAGTTTGAAGCTTGAATAACTGGACGGTGGCCTCCGGGAGGGACCACTGTATCTAAGTGCCCAACATGGGGCCTGGCACATAGCAGGCGCTCAACATATTTTTTTGTCTGAGTCAGTGATATCAATGGCTCAGTCAATGGAAAAAAAAGAGCATGTAATCATAAACAGTTCTGTGAATGTAAGGCAGGAAGTGGTGGGTGAAATAAGCTTGGACCTGGGGCCAGAAGACCCCGTGCTTCTGTTCTGTGTGGCCTAGAGTAAGTCAGGAAGCCTCTCAGTTTTTCTCTGCTGTAAAAATGAGGTGTTTCTTTAAGTCCTGAAAGTCTGCTTTCTAACCGAAAACAAGATGGCCTTAGGAGTTTATGACATAATTAGTTTGGAATGGTGATTAAATTGGTCAAAACTAGTTTGAATTTGCTCACTCACCAAAAAACAACCAAAAAAAAACAGGTTTGTGAGGCAAATAAGATTGTGGAAATGTTGAGCCTATTTTAAGTTTCATCTGTTTTCAAGCAATTTAAAAAGCATAGCGGGAGCATCGTTAGCATATTAACGGGGCGTTAATTACAAAGGAATCTTTGAAAGCAGATTTTATAAAATCCCCACTTAATAACCATTAGCTGTGGTACTTGAAACACACGCTCTCCACGTGTGTTACTTAGAAGTAATAAAACTGTAATTTAAAAGTAATCTGCCAACTTGTCAGGAATTTAAACCGATTTTTCTCTCAATTGATCCAAATGAGTGAGGTTTTGCTATAATTATATATAATGCTGGTGATAATGAGGCTTATTATCAATCTTTGCCTGCCTTTCACTATCTCCATCATTACAGATTTTAGGGGAGGGAGCCGGGTGGAAGGGGATGGGATGGAGCGGGAATGCAGGAGGGGGTGCGGAAGGGGTGCCACTCCCTCCCTCCCCACTGCCAGAGCACTAGGAAAAGCAGCCCGCACCCCCCTGATCTGCCAGCCAGCCCTCCTTCCAGGGCACAGTAGTCAGGAGGGGCACAGTCCGGGGGGCAGCCTCAGCCCGTCGTCTCCATGTCCCCATATACCTGCGGGAGGCCCAGGGGGCGCAGGGGTCTCTCCATGCGCTGCCCCCCACCTCCACCGGTTCCTTACTCCTCCCCACTGAGAAGGCCAGCGAGGGCTTTGCTAGCCCATCAGGCTTCCCATTAAGAGACGCGTCCCCTACTGCTCCTGGCTGCCTGGGAACTCTGCGCCTGGTACCGCGGTGTCTACGCGAGTGAACATGCAGAGCCTGTGTCTGTGAGGTGCCTCCCTGCCCAGTCTCTGGGTGGCTGTGCAGCTCAGGGCTCTGTATGAAAGTGCTTTTGGAAATGCCGAGTGCAAACATAAGCAGTGCCATCAGCAACCCCCTGCATCCGAGTGCCCTTCAACGGGAGACAGAGGGAGGCCACCTGGCCGGCAGGGCGCCCACTGAGGGAGCCAGGGCTGGGCTTGGCGCTGTGGCTGGATGACCGGTGTCCTGGGCAGGAAGTGCAGAGGCCCAAGTCCTGAGAGGCCACGAACTGGGCTGGGAAGGGCGGGGGTGGGGACAGTACCTGGGCTGGGAGGCGGAAGGATGCGCAGTCGCAGGAGGGCTGGGAGGAGATGCCCCACCCTGCCGCTTTCCGCTGGGTTCTCGGGCCCTGCTCTGGCCTCCGAGCCCTGCTCCCCTGGGCACATTCTTCCATTTCTCCGTCTTCCAGCTTTTGCATTCCTACAAGAGGAGGAAGGGTACCAGCCTCAAAGAGGTCTGTGGAGATGAAATGGACCATGTATGTGAAGTGTTTAGAACCATGTCTGGCTCACGGCCATTGCTCAATAGAGATGATCTGTTTCTGTTGTCACTCAGCAGAGGACACGACACCGAAGTGTGGACTCACGTGCCTTCACGCGGCAGGCCCCTGCCTCCCTGGCCTGGCAGCTCTCTGCCCCTCGGAGCCGAGAGGGAGCACCTGTGAGTGTCCCTTAGACGAGGGGGAGCAAGCCAGGTGTCTGAACAGTCTGGTTCTTTGGCACCACATCTCTCCCCCGGAGAGGGGGGGGCAGGCAGGTGTGTGACCGTGCCCAGCGTGGAAGGGGGTAAGTGGGCTTGGGCCCTGTGACACTCCTTGATTCTGACAGAGTCCTGATCTTAGAAATCGCAGGTCCCTGCCTTCCCTGCGGGTGGGTATTAGCCACGATCAGTGGTTTATTCACAAGTTTCCATTCCATCCTGAAGCAGGCTGCTGATGGGACAGCGAACTACTCTGCAGAGCAGCCCAGAGGGGGAATCACCACAGTATTTGCTCTCTTGTCTCGCGTCACGGACTCACGCTTGACATATGCCTTCTATTGGCTGAGGCTGAGGTTGCCAAGCAACTTCCTCACCTTGGTAAGAATTCTGCAGCTCTAGGTACCCAGGCTTCTTTTTCTCAGAAAGGCCTCCTCAACACACACATGCAACTTGTTATTCAGTTTTCAGATTTTGGTTTTGGTGAACATCAGGGATATATAGATTCTTATGAAAATGATTTCTGTTGATGAACTCTTTATATAGTCATATACATTAATTATCTCATTCATTGATTAGTCAACAAATTTTTTTTAACATCTACCATGTTCCAGGCCCAGTGCTGGGCACCCCAATGATCGCTGTTAACAGCAAGGGAGTGAAATTAAAAGCATGTGGCAACCAGGAAGGCACCGGGGTCTCAGGGTGGAAGTCAGCCAGAGGACATCCTTGTGCCAGGCTGGAGTACGGGGAGACCTGGGGGATCCTGGATGAAGGGGGGGTGGCTGGGACGATAGAGGGGTACCCTGGGCTCAAAGCACTGGCTATTTAACCAATTCAGAAAATTTAGTTATAAACAACTGGTATGTCCTTACCAGTGTATGACAATGGCTGTCCTTCACAGAGCATTTATGGTGGCCTCACTTGGGCTAAATCTTTTACGCACATAATCTTCTACGGTGGCCTTCAAGCCAGACACAGCCCCTCCCTCATGACTATTACAATATAGTGAATAATTGCCGCTGCTACCTGGGGTGGGTGTTCTCAGGCACTCTCAGCAGGCCCCCCGAGGTAGGCATGTGTATCTCCAGGACCTGGGCTCAGAGGTCAGGGTTCTTGCTCAGGTTTACATGCCGGGTAAGTGGTGGAGCCTCAAATCCAACGTACTTTTTTGGCTTCAGAGTGTTCTGTGCCACACAGGTTGCACCCCTGACATGGTCATGCCAAATGCACACAGGGACTCTTTCATCACAGTGCACGTACCCTGCACATTCCCTAACAGCTTTGGCTGCAGCCACACCAACTGCAGTCTGGAATCCCAAGCAGTCTGCAGGTCGAGCATGGTCCAGGTGGTGATGCAGGGGCCGCTAGGCAAGTGGTCCAGACTCAGACCATTCCAGACCACTGCCCCCTGCACTTCCTTCCCTGTGACGCCAGTGGCCCATATCCTTCCTCCGTGCTCATAGAACAGCATGGGAGAGATCTGAGAGGCCCCCCAGCAGCGGCTCCTTGCTGGGAGAGGCCCAGCAACATGAAAGGCTTTTCTTAGGCATGGACAGAAGAGATGTGCCTGAGACAAGAGAGCTCCACTGGCTCTTTCCAACCAGAAAAATTGGTTTTTATATAGATCGTTGTCTGAGCAGAGAGCATAGACTCTGTGAGGACAGAATTTGTGCATTTCCCTGGTGCTTGGCAGTGGGCACAGTGTGTGCAGCTAAAGAGGAGGGAGAGGTGGGAGGGTCAGGGACTAGCAAGGCTGACCAGACGCGGGGGCCAAGGGACACTGGGCAGAAGGGGCCAGAGGGGAGCATTAGGGGAAAACCTGGCCCTGGATTTGGACTAGAAACCAGGTCTCTGGAAAACTTGGGGTGCCTTCTGATACTGGCTGTGGTTCCCGTGTGGCTCTGAAAAACAGGAGCAAGAAGGCAAATGGCTGGTAAAAATGCTGCCGACAGGTTCGCTTTCCTGTCCACAAGGACGGGTTCATGGGCCACTGAGAAGCACTTTTGTCATTAAAGGCATTGTTTCCACTTTTTCTAAAAGCAAAGTTATTGATTTCTAAGAACCACTGGGTTGTTGTGGGAGGCAAAGAAGCAAAATGCCTTCATGTAAGATGTACTTGGCTTTTTGAATTTTACTTTTTAAAAATGTGGTTATAAAGCAGCCCACCTCTGCTGGGTCACTGGCTCAGCAGAATGAAGCCACATTTTTAAGGCCACCGCAAACTGAACTTTAACTTGCTGATTTATTCTGTCTCAGCTATGTACCATTCTCATCACTGAATAGTCAGGGTGTATTTTGATTGTCTTAGTTTTTATTATTATTAATAATTATTTATCAATAGAATTATGTATTACAAATAATTATTAATAATACTTATTATTATTAATAAAAGCAGTGTACTTTTAATCTCAGATCTCTCTCACATCATCTCATTTTATTCTTGAGACAATCTGTGAATTCTCCAAAGTCCATATATACATATTTTTGTGCAGGTCAGTGTTTCTCTTAAACATCATTCTTTTGCATACGATTTTCATGATATTCTACATATCAAATGTCCTTGGACTTGAATGTTTTCCTATGTCAATTTGCTCACTTTTTGAAAACCTAAATAGCTATTTTTTAAATATTCAACATCATTAGCTATTAGAGAAATGCAGATTAAAACCACAATGAGATATTAGTACACACCTATCATAATGGCTGAAATAAAATTTGTGACAGCTCCGTTCTTCTAGAAGCAGCATTCTCATCATTCTTTTTAAAGTTTTAGCCATTAAATAGCTATTTTTAAGAGAATAATTTCATATAAAAATGGCAGCCCAGTCACAGGACAGAAGAAACAGTAAAAATAAATATAAAACTATTAATATTTTTCAAGTTTGCCTATATACCACTTAAAATGCTGTCCCAAATGTCCGTTATCATCACGTTACAGGGTCTACACCTTGGGACTCTTGGGTCGCTGAACATGTGAGGCAGCATCTGGTGTCTGTCTGTCCCGTAGCTCTGGGCCAGGTGTCAGGCACTGGGCTTGACCCTGGGGTACAGAAATGAAAGGCAGAGTCTCTCTGAGGTCCATGTAAAGCAGAATGAAAAGGAGGGTGGCAGGGCCTTGCGGCTTGTGTTTGGGACCTGAAGCCTGAAGGGCGAGGTGGTTCCCCCCCGCCGGTGTGTTCGTTGGGGGGATGCTGCCCAGTGGGGCCCAGGCTCCTGGCCCATCAGATCGGGCCGGCCCCTGACTCCCCTGCCACATGGCGTCTTAGTAACAGGCTCAAGGTATACGTAGGCACTTTAAGTGTCACAGCTTTCCAGGGCCTCGGAAGAGTAAGATTGTTCTTTCCCGTCAGTGGCTGTCTGGGAAGATGTCTAATTTTTCTGGCTCGAGTTCTGAGAAGCCACTCTTTTCTCTCTCCTTCGGATGAACTTTCAGCTTGAGGTCACTTCACGATCGAGTCGTCTGGTCCTTGGCAGGGTGACGGCTCCCTGGTCACATTCGTTGTCCATGGCAGCACACGCAGGAGGCGGTGTGGGCTTCAGACCGACAGGGTGAATCTAGGCCGTGCCACTTACCAGGGAGAGCCAGGTACTGTGCTAGGGGTGTGGAAACCAAAACGGACACTGTCTGCCCTTCTCAGTTTGGTGGAAGCGGGAAATGAACACATACGGTAACACTTAGTAAGTGCTGAGATAAGAGTAATCTCAAGCTGTTAATAGAAGACAGAAAAGGGCATCAAGTGAGACCAGGAGTATCAGGGCAGGCTTCCTGCAGGAGGCGACGCTTGAGTTAGACCTTGAAGGATGAATAAGAACTTGCTAGACAATGAGGAGGGAGCGAGTTATCCTGGAACCGGGAGCCGCATGGGGATGAGAGTGAGCCTAGGTATTCTCTTTTGTAAAAGGCCGAAATGATCCTCACAGGCTTGTTGTCGGGATAAAGTGAGTTAACGTACAGAAATTGCCTGATGCTGTTCAGGATGCATATAAGTGTTGGGCCTGTTCCTTTGAACCCCTGTGCCGCTCCTCTGTGGACCCAGTCTGTGCTTCAGCCTCAGTCGCGCTTCTTAGAACATGGAGATTGGGGTTTATCTGTGTGTGCGACAGTCGGCCTGGGTAGCTGACGCTCCCTAGGGGGGATGAGTCGGGGCTCACGGCTTCCTCAGGTGTGGGAGCGACTTTCTCTCCAGAGGAAGATGTCCACGAAGCTAGCAGAATCTCAAGAGAAACTCCAGGTGGGCACTTTTCCAGTGGGATATTTATGTGTATGAGTAGTTCCACAGTGAAAACACTAATTCAATAAGATATGTGCACCTCCATGTTCCCCGTAGCATTGTTTACAGCAGCCAGGATAGGGGAGCAACCTACGTGTCCATTGACAAAGGCATAAAAAAGATGCAGTGAGTGTACATGACAGAATCCTATTCAGTCACAAAAAGGGAGGAAAGCTTGACCTTCATGACAACCCGGAGGGACCTGAGGGGTTCAAGCTTAGTAAAATAAGTCCAACAGAGAAAGACAAATACCTTATGATCTCACATACATGTGAAATCTGAAAAACAAGCAAGCAACCAACCCCGAAATTGGTCTCATACAGAGAAAAGATTGGTGGTTGCCAGAGGCAGGGGCTGGGCATGGGAGAAACAGGGTAAGGGGGTCAAAAGGTACAAACTTCTAGTTATAAAACAAACCGAGTCCTGGGGCTGTGATGGGAAGCATGGCGACTATAATTCGTAATCCTGTGTTGCATTTTGATCGTTGCTAGAAGAGTAGATCTTAGAAGCTCCCATCACAAGAAAAGAAAACGTGTGACTATGTTTGGCGATGGTTGTTAACTGGTATCTTGGTCGTCGTTTTGCAATATGTACACATACCAAATCATGTTTTACACTGAAACTGGTATAATGCTCGATGCCAATCATATCCTGATGAGAATAAAAGCACAGTTCCACAGTGACACGTCCAGTGTTCCCTGCTCCCCTCCAGAACTGAAGGGAGCGTCTCCTCCCCGTGCCCTAGTCCTAACACTACAGTTAGTGCTCACTGGTATCTTCCAAAGGCTTCGGGCAGCCCCCTGCATGTGGCAGGTACTCGGGAAGTCCTAAATGAGCAGCAGGTCGCTGCGGAGCCGAGGCTGTGGTACAGGGTGGGCTGCCCTCTTGTGTGCCTAGCCTCTGCTTTGCTGCTGCTGACCCTGAGCTTCCAGCTCCTCTCTTCTGGAGACTGTCCCACGCCGGGCTCCTGAGGGGGCAGGCGGCACCTTCTGTTTCATCTTGAGTAGAGACTGACAATAAGGGAAATTGGCTCAACGTACCTGGAAAAATGGTAGCAAAGGACGACCCCCCGAGCCCATTCTGTGCCACATGTGGCCACCACACCCTCTCCCTGGGGGTAGGTGTGGTGTTGGCAGGCCTGCATGCACCTGCCTTCCTCGGCCTCTGTGGCCATGCCCAGCTGTCCTGACTCTTCTTCCCTGAGCGCCGATAAACTCTGTGCTGCAGAGGCAGGCAGGACAAGGACCCTGTGGGCACAAGGCTGCAAGAGACAGACAGCACAGGGCACAAGAGCAGCCTCTGCCTCCTGCAGTGTCATTGCGGAGCGTGACCCCTGACGGCAGGGACCACGTTTTCTTGGGCTCTGAACCCCCGGCACTGGCATAGCGCCTGTGCCTCAATGAATGCTCGTCGTGTTGGGTGAGTGCGTTTCTCCTGACCTGCAGGCTCAGCCCTGCCCCATTTCTGGGAGCAATGTGGGGTTGAGGCCGGGGATTCTGAAGCAGCCTCGACACCTCCTCACTTCACCCCCAAATGGGGGTTTGGCATTGATTTACCTTCCCTCCCTGGCTGGCGCAGGCTGCATTCACACAGGCCAGGGCCTTGTCGGCCGTGCCCCTGCGGCCCTGCCTGCTGACCAGATGCAGTCTGAGGTGGATGCGAGGTCGGGCACCAGAGAATTACGTCAGTGAGTGTTTCCATCCTAGAGCAGGCCTTCCCTCCTCCCTGCCCTCTGCCTGCCTTTATTCCACAGCTCAGTGCCATGTAAGCACCGTGGGTTCACAGGCATGCAGTGGGCTGGAAGGAGGGGAGGGGACAGGAGACGGATGCCACCTCTGTGGCCCCCGGCTTCCCATCACCTACACTCTCCTTGTCCTCACAGGCTCTCCCGGCCACTCCAGCTCCACGTCCATGAGCCCGTCGGCAGCCCTGTCCACGGGGAAGCCTACGGACAGCCGCCCCGGCTACACGGACAGCCCAGTGAGCGCCCCGCGGACTCTGAGTGCGGTGGGGACACCCCTCAGTACCCTGGGCTCCACGTACCGAGTCATCACTCCTGCCGTGGGCCCACCCTCGGGAGCGCTGGCGGCCCCCCCAGGAATCAACTTGGTCGCCCCGCCCAGCTCTCAGGTGGGTGCCCCGTCCTCTCCCAGGACTCTCCAGCCATCGGAACAGTCTCCCAGGCTGCACCTGGGGCTGAGCCAGCTCATAGCAGGTGCTTGCTGGGTGCCTGCTGCAGGGTGTGGGCTGTCTCTGCAGTCTTCCCTCCTACAGAGCCTTCCTGCAGGGTGTCCTCAGGCAGGGATGCCCCAGAGAAGGGACGACACCTCGTGGTCCAAGAGACTGTGGCCAAAAACCTCTGTGGCTGTAATGGTTTAGTCCTGGCAGGGATCTCATGTCTGAGGGCTGGTTTCTGTCCATGGAGCACACACCCTTTGTTTTCAAGTCCATAAAGAGTGTGTGTCAAGTCAGTGAAGTGCTTGGTGCTGTGCTGCACGCTCCAGGGAACACTGATATGATCAGAACATGGGCTTTGCTCTCCAGGGGCTTAAAGTTGAGAAGGGGAAATAGACAGGTATGGCATGTAGGCAAATCTAGAACAGGGTCGACTGTGTCGTATATATGGTGTCTCTGAGGTAGAGGCGAAGCCTGGGAAAACTCAGGAAGAAAACCTCACTGTAATCCTAGTGCCTTTCGGCACAGAAGAGGAGAGGAAGCGTGTGCGTGGTGAACACTGCATTGCTACTCCAGGGACTTTACAGGATGGCCAGCTGCCTTTTACTTCCTCCCAGCAATGTCACACACGGAGCCTCCACCTTCCCTCTTGTAGTGATCAGCTATTGCTGTAATGATGCTGTGTAACAAACAACCCCAAATTGTCATGGCTTACAAAAACACACACACATTTAAGTGTTGGCTAGGATGGCTGTGCTTCAGATGGTGGCTGAGCTGGGCAAGGTTGTTACAGGCTGGGTGCAAGTCTACTCCTCGTGTCCCAGACTAAAGGAGTGGCAGCTGCTTGGGGCATGCTTTTCACAGGGCATCTGATAAGGCGTGCAACAGTCTAAACCAGATCGGGAAAGTACAGTGAAGCCTCTGCTCACATCATGCCCACTGATATCCCATTGGCACAAGAAAACCAGATGGCCAACCCTGACATTGCTGGGGTGGGGAAATAGGCAGTGCCTGTTCTAGTGGGAGGGATGCAAAGACACGGTGCAGGGGATATGGAGCGTTAGAACGAGGAACAGTAATCCCCACCACCTACCACACTCTCCTCTGTTGCCGTACGGGTGTCTCAGTACTGGGCACGGCCCCCTCCTGCCCCAACCACCAGCATACCTAGAGGCAGAATTCGTAGGTCCTGAAGCCTCCTTTGAATTTACCATTTTGGAGAAGAGGCACGACTCCCATCGTGTCCATATTTCTGGCTACTACGGAGAACTTCAGAGAACATCCCTAGAGACCCTCCCGAGATGACTCATGTGCTCAGGGTCTGGAAGCAAAGCCGTGTGGGGTCATGGAATTTCAGAGTCAGTAGGGACTTCAGCAAGTATCCGTCCAGGACTAGAGGAGCAGGGGAGGCTGTAGAGAGCATGCCATGCAGGGCTTATGGGCTCTAGGAGCCAAGGGAAGTCATACGGAATGAGGGTGCTTACAGGCCAGTAGGGTTACGGGGCTCTTGGGGGCTGCTGCTTCCCTTGGAGCCATTCAAATTCAAACACTTTCAGCACCTCACAGGCCAAGCAAAGTACTTCTGTAGGTCACGTTCGGCCTGCCCTTTAGCACAAGTTTGTAACATGCTGGTTCTCACCTGTAGGACCTTTTTCCAAGTATACATTTCTCCCCTAGCCCATAGTTTGGCCCCCATGCAGGTTGTAAAAGCCCCCAGTTCTACTTGCTCCACCCCTGCCCAGCTGAGAACCAAGCATTCCGTCCAAGACCTGTGCCCCACAAATGCAGTAGCTTGGCCCAGTAGGCCGGTTGGTGTGCGCAGCCTCACCCAGCCAGTCAGCAGAGCTGGGCTGAGACCCTGGGTCTCCTGACCACCCCCTGTGCTCAAAGCCTGCACTCATCTGCTACTGTGGTGCCTGCTGACATAATCAGGGCCCGTGGGATCTCCCCAGGGCTGCCCAGGACTAAAAGATGAATAATCAGTGTCCTAAGGAGCCTTGTGGGGGACGAGGCACATCAAGCAGATAAACCACAATTCTGTGCTTTACATGCTGTCACAGGTTAGGCAGGACCGAAGGGAACGCAGAGAGGCGACCTGTTCAGTCACGTGTTCCAGGAGGGTGTGTGAGCACTCAGAGGAGCAGGGGCCAGACGGCGGTGGGCAGGGACAGGTGTGTACACCACTGCCACCCACCCAAATCAGCAAAGCGGTGGTGCCCCGCCATTTGGAACGTGGGGAAGAGGTTTGCCCACCCATTGCTTTCAGGTGAACCAATTCTAGAAAGGCAGGCCAAAGCCAGTAGTTTAGGGAGAAAAAAGATATGTTGAAGTTCTGGGATGAAAGTAAAATTTTGCAAGGGCATTCACATTCACTCAAATACCTATTGATGAGGACCTACTATGTACCTGGCAGTTTCTGACACTTGTCCTAGGTTCTGGGCATAAGCACTGGAAATGGTGGGTGAAGTCTTTACTTGGATGGTAATTACAGTGTAGCAGGCAAAACGGACAAAACCATACGAATGAACAAGATAGTTTCAAAGGCAATCACTCTACCTCTGAAGAAATAAAAGGAGGTGAGGTGCTAGACAGTGCCAGGGCTCCTGGGTGGGAGCAGGCGGTGCACCGTCCCTCCAAGCCTTTCAGCAGCCATCCTCCAATCTGGGCCAAACCGGCCAGTCATTCAGCCTCGTAGCTGTGTGAGTGGCAGGGCCGCTGTCCCTGGACCGCATGTCTGCACAGAGGGATTGAGGTTGAAAGGTCAGCTGAAAGCTTTGGTCCTGGCCAGCTGGGCTGCATGCAGAGGCCACGCCAAGCCTGGCCGTGGGAGCTATATTAAGCTTGCCAAGCGCCAGGGAAGCTCAGCAGCCCAGACACAGAGCAGCCTGTTGGCTTGGGCTCTGGAACACCTCGTAGCAGCATTTCACCCAGTTAACCAGATGCCACGGGACGTCTAGTGCCCTTGGTGCGAGCCGCGGGGAGATGGGCTCTGCCCAACCTGGACGGGCTATTCCTATGCATCCTGCCTGACTATTCTTAGGCGTTGCCCAGGATCATGTCTGGGGGGTGCTGGTATGGGAAACATGCTCCTTCAGTGACCTGGTCTAGGGTAAGTACAGTTGGGGGGTGAGGGGGGAGAGTGGTGCTCTGGCGTGAGGGCAGCGGGGCTCCTGTCCCAGGTGCAGTCATTCCAGTGTTTGGGCTTCCCTTTTGGCTCCTGTTGGAATTCCAGTCTTGGGGAATAAAAAGAACTGAACTGGTACATGGAGCACGTGCAACCTTTCCCAGACCGCTTTAACTATGTCCAGCTCAGTTCCTTTGTATATTCTGGGGTAACAAATTTTGTCCCAATTGCCTTATGAGGTTTTTACAAATATCAAAGGAGACATGGGCATGAAAAAGCACTTATTCAGTGTTTGCAATGCTTTCTGGCGGTAGGTGATATTATTATTATTAATTATTATACCTAGATGCTAGATGACACACCTAGGTGAAATATATTACACACCTACACGATCAGGTATATGATTCAGCTATGCTGCGCCGCTGAAAGATTCTAGAAAAGTTCATTTCAATAAGCATTCATTGAACTAGGCACAGGAGATAAAAAGAAATGTGTAAGACTCAGTTCTTGCTCTGGGGAATATCTAAGCAGAATGGGCAATTTCCAAAAACAGCAAATACATAATTGGGAAGGTATTTGTCATTCAAACAAAATGATGTAGGTGACATTTTCCTGTGCACATGTGTGTTTGTGTGTATGTGTGTGCGTGCGTGTGAGCATGTGTGTATCTGTGTGTGCATGTGTGTTGTAAAGCTGCACGCTGTAAGAATGGTGACCGCTGCTGGACTCCGCCGCAGGCCCTAATGCCTTTGGTTCCCCACCTCTCTCTCCCTCCTGAACACTGCTGCCGACTGGGCTCTGTCCCTGATAATTCCTGCCCAGGTCGTGACGGGTAACCGAGTTATTATCCTGTTAGGTGTTTGCACTTTTATAGAGACTACTTAGATTATAAAAGTTGCAAATGTTACAGCTAGAACATACTTTAAAGATCATCTTGATTAATAATTAAAAAAAATTAATCCATAAAGTCTTTACTTTGAGCGAAAGTGTGTTTGGGAGCCTAATATACTGGTCGATGACAACAGGTCTGGTTGAAGTAGGGGCGAGAGATGTAAGGCTTTATTCAAGCCCCCCACTGCCCTGCCCCCGACACTCTCAGAGTCTGAAAACCACTGGGCTGGTCTGTGGACGAGGAGAGGGAGTCTCACTGAAGTAACCCAGACAGACCCCTCGGCGGGGAGGTGTCAGGCCCAGACAGGAGGCCAGCGCTCTTCTCCTGCCCGTGGAGGGCCAGGCGCCTTACTCCTCATGGCCAAGACCCTCATGGGGTGAAGGGAGTGCCAGTCTAAGGAGCCCGCCCCTGGGAAGGAGGCCTGGCCGACCACGCACGGAGCTGCCTTCAGTGGAATGATTGGGGTTGAGAGCTCAGAAATGTGGGACCTGATGTTCCGTGGTGGCTCAAGGGCCCCCAGGGCGCATCCCGTCCAGGCTGAGAGTCCATGGGTGGAAGGCAGGCCAGCGAGCGTGTTTCTGTGTGTTCTCAGGGAGCAGCTAGCCGCCCAAGAGCCCCCGCCTGACGTGCTCACTTCAGCAGAGATGCTTCTAATGCAGCCAGACAGCCAGGGCCGGGGGCCTCGGGGGCCAGGCAGCTCCCAGGGCTGCCTGAGGTGGCATCTGCCCTTGCCTGGAGCCCACAGGAGCCCAAGGCAGCCGAGGCCCACCTGGCCTGCTCCCTCCCACTGTCTTCCAGCCTCAGGAAGAGGAGAGAGATGAAGGGGGCTGCGGGCTCAGACCTGGGAGAGGCCCCCAGGCAGCAGCTCCTGCAGGGGCTCCTCACCAGGTTGGTGGGGCAGGAAGCTGCTTGGGCAGGGGTGGTCTGGGGTCTCCTGCTCCCCCAAGACAGACAGGGTGGCCCAGGTGGAAAGAGGACCTGGGGTCCCAGAGCCAGGTGCCACCTCCCACCTGTTAGCTGTGGGGTTGCAGAGCTGGGTGCCACCTGCCACCTGTTAGCCGCAGGGTCCCGGAGCGGGGTGCCAGCTCCCACCTGTTAGCTGTGGGGTCCTGAAGCCGGGTGCCACCTCCCACCTGTTAGCTGTGGGGTCCCGGAGCCGGGTGCCGCCTCCCACCCGTTAGCCACGGGAAGTACTCACCTGGCGGCGGGGCGGGGGCAGCAGCCTGGGTGTCTCTCCTCCAGGCCCCCTCCAGCTGCCGTCCCATCACCCTCGTGGAGGGCAGCATCCCTCCTCATCTCCTCTTGGAGGAAAGGCCTCCCCACAGGCAGTGGGGCCTCAGCTCTGCCCAGGCCTCGTCTCCTGTCTGTCCCCCTGATGGACTGAGGGACACAGACCCCAGGGCTCCCCTCCGGCCTTTTCTCTCATAGCCTTTTGCTCATTACCAGCCTCTCCTAATTGTACCCACATTTGAAGGCTGTCAAGTCCCAGCCCAAATGCTGCCTCCTCCAGGAAGTCTTCCCTAATCTCAGTTGCTTGTGTCTTTCCTTCCTAAACTATCCCACCCGATTTTTAATCCCATTAAGGGCTGGTTCCCTGAGGCGGTGCCTGTACTCTTCCCTTTTTGTGCCCCATGCTATTTCTGAATGAACAAATGAATAAACCACTTTAGGCTCAGTTTCCTCATCTGAGCCCTAGGAAGCCCTCCTAGGGTTGTTACAAGGTTTGGAAGGGCATTTAGCACAGAGCAAGCTCTGGATGGTGATGCCCGCAGTAGCTGGCCGGCTGCCTTTCCATGATTAGCGCAGGGGTGGCCATGGGGCTGGACCTGCAGGGGATGCACGTGCAGGGGCCGGGAGGGAGGGGGCCTCGTGGGCCAGGGATGGTGGCCTCCAGACTCCCCTCACCCTTCTTGTCCGTCTGAGGATATGGGGACAGTGCCGCAGTCAGCTGGAGGCCTCCTGCCCCGGGGCCGTGCTGCGTTTCATGGGTGGATCAGAGAGCTAGCGTCTGTTTCCTTGAGGCACTCAGGAGAAGTTCTTGGATGGGGTTCCCACTGACAGAAACTCCCTTAACCTGTTTCATAAATATCAATAAAAGATGTGCATCTAAATATGTCACATATCTTGAAGTGATAATGACCTAGTATTATGGCAACATCAAATAATTTTCTGACACCCTCCACCAAGAAATGCAATCTCTTCCCCTCTTGGTGAATTTGGCCTCATTTACTGTGAATTCTCAGCACACAGCAGAGTATGTAGCACTCAAAACTTAAAAGAAACACAACTATTGTTTGAATTAACCACATTTTATTGGAATGATAATAGTTCCAATTTATGGAGTTCCTACTGTGTGCCAGGCACTGCGATGGGATTTTACTGCATTATCTCATCCCATCCTCCCAGTGACTCACAAATTAGGTGTTACTATGCTCTTTTGACAGACAAGGGAAGTGAAGCTCAAAGAAGGAAAGTAGCTTCTTTGACGTCTTGCAGCCAAGGGCGGACGAGGAGTCCGTCCAGCTCTGTGTGATTCCCGAGGGACTCTTCTTCACTCTGCCAGTGATCGTTAGTTTTGGCTGCACATCAGCATTTCCTGGTAAACTTTGCGAAATGCTAGTGCCCGTGGCCCTCAGACCCACGGAATTAGAATTCCTGTGGCCATAGCCCCAGCATCAGTGTTTTTCAAAGCTTCCAGTTGTATATCCAGGGTTGAGAACCACTGTATTACCCCAACGCGGCACCAAATGTTAGATGCAAGCTCTAGAGGCCTTGTCTCAGCCTTGTATGAAAAGGAGGGGGTGGAGAGAATCCTCTCATCACACACGCGCTTTCATCCCTCAATACAAAATAAGTCGTAAAATTTCCTGGTGACTTTGATTTCAAAGCCAGGAGCTGAAGGCCGAGGCTTTTCTTTTTTGCAGCCCTCACAGCATTTAACACAGAGCCTCTGCCCCACCTCTTGGGCTCAAGAAATATTTGCTCAGTGAATTGAAAAGCTAGTAAATTTAGAATTTAAATTTAAAAACTCAGGCTCTGTTGTATTTTATGTTTTATTGATCAGCCTTTCTGTCCCAAAGGTCTTGAGCAGAGAAAAAAAAAAAAATCTTACCTTTTTTTTGGTTTGCGAATCACGGTCACTTGGGTTAGGCAGTATGATTCAGAATTCACATAGATGATCAGCAGTCAGTGGACCGTCTCGTCAACTCCCAGGTACGCACTAGGTGCCTCTACTGGACACTTAAACACATGCAGACTCTACACCACCTTTGTTCGAATTTCCTTATAAGTGTTCTTGATCCCTGTGCATGTTGTGACTCCTCAGTGAGACTGTGCACTTTTGGGGAATGAGAGGCAGATCTCGATTTTATAGCTCCCTTCACAGTCCCTAGAATGTTGACTTGTACCCATGGACGCTCCAAAATGCTGCTGATTGGAAGACTGGCTCATACTTATTTACCTTTCCTTTGATGAATATGAAACACTTAGCAGCAGCTTCCAGCGACCTTCCCTAGAGCAGTGGGTGACACGGGGGTGGCGGTGGCGGGGAGCTGCCGTTACCTGGTGACGAGGGCTGAGGAGGGGATGCACGCACGGCGCACACCGCCGGCCCCCACCGCACGCTGGGACCGCAGCGCGCAGGGAAGGCGAAGTGGGCAGGCTCTGGCTCTACGCAGTTTCCCGGGAAGGTGACTTGTTCCGACAGTCAAGTTCAAAAACATAATCTGGGGCTTCCAACCCACTTTATGGTGCAAGAATTTGGGCATTTGGTTTAGCATCTCTGGTGGGCTCATTGAGGTGATCGTTACACCTATTTCCTTTTCCACTTCACCCTGAACTCGTTTTAAGGCGAGGTGTTCTTATTTATCTTGCACTGCAGGGCTGGCCATGCTGCCTCCATGGGGAGTACTTGGTGAATGTCTGTTGATTGGCTAAATGAATGGTTTTGCATGTTTTTGCTTGGTACCCTTGTAGTCTGAGTCTTCTGCCTGAGGCACTGCTCAATAGGCAGTCAGCAGTTAATAGCAAATGTAAAGCACACAGCTGACTTGTCTCCTGTGTGTCCTAAGTGTGTCCAGTGTGGACTTCCAGCTCAGAGAGAACACATGAGCAAAATGAGAAAAAGCAGAGCGCTCTGATGGAGACGTGTCATGATTTTCAGTTTAGGTTTTGGGGTCTAGAAATGAATTTCTCTGTGCCACTTTTTTTTTCCCTCTGAAATTCATATGCCCCTGGGTAGTTTCAGATACTCTGTACTTGGAAACTGCTTGAAATACCGTTTGCTTTTCCTCGAACACGCCCTTGCTCCTGCCGGGCTCAGGGATTGGTTTACCCCTGTTCTGTGCTTCTTTGTATTTTTTTCTCTTGCAGCTAAATGTGGTCAACAGCGTCAGCATTTCAGAGGACATCAAGCCCTTACCAGGGCTTCCTGGGATTGGAAACATGAACTACCCATCCGCCAGTCCTGGATCGCTGGTTAAGCACATCTGTGCCATCTGTGGGGACCGATCCTCAGGTACGTGCAGAAGCCGATGCCCTTCCTAAGTGCCCCATGCAACAGGGTTCCCAGGGAAGGTGGCTGCTCTGCTGCCCTGCCGGCTACTTTGTGCCCAGTGAAAGAGAAAGGCCCTTTGGGATGTCCAGCTTGGGGCCCACCTCTGTCACTGGGTGCACAGACTGCATTCTTGGTGAATTTAAAGTACGATTTCATTTTTTAGGACATTTTTGCAAAGCCCTCCTGGAGTTACTGTGTTGTGTGTACATCTGACATAGATACATGGTTGTAATCAACAAGTATCTCAAGCTGAAGTCTCTTTAATTTTTAAAAAATTATTTTTTGTAACTCTAAAAATAATGTCCCCTGTTAGGAAATGTGAAGAACGAGAAAAGTGCAAAAGAAAACTACACATCGTATCTATAATGTCCCCAACAGATAATTCAGTGCATTCCTTTCTACAACAGTCTAGGTTTTTAACATGTCTTCCTGGATGGAAATCAATGTTTTCACCGATCTCATCTTCTCTGACCTTCTGCCCCGTTTATCTGCATTCTCATTTTCCCACTTCCTTCTCTTCCTTCCCATCATTCCCGCCCCCACACCCCATCCCTTCAGTTTTGATGACATTTGAATCTCTCATTTGATGAGTGAGAAGATGGGGACAGTTCTTTTCTGCAGCTGTGCACAATGGCCAACTACATAGTTCCTCGTCTTCTCACTGTCACCAAAGTGCCACAAAATGTCACCCCATTGAAATTCCCCAGTGCCTGAACCTGACTTAGCTACGTGACTGATGCTGGCTTGCTCTCAAAAAGTGTTGCCGAATTATGCAGACTTAGCCATTGCCATAGCAACAGAATGCCAGCCGTACCCCCATGGAGCATTTTCTCTGCCTGTGGTTTAGTTGAAAGTCTGGAAGATTCACTCATGAGCTGAAGAGCCAGGGGAATGACAGATTAGTCCCATGTTTCTCAAAGACAAATACTCCAGAGCTGAGAGCATTAGGCTCCTTGGCCCAAGACAAAATCCTGTATTTATTATTGCCGTGAGTTCAGTAAATTAGTATAGTTGGCTGATTAGGCCCCAACTGACTTTTCATCTGGCAACGACCTCCAGCCACTAGTTCATCTTAGGGTGGCTTCTTCTGAAATATAAGCCCCTGGGAGGCAGATATTTACATTTGCTAATTCTCAGGGACTTCAGATTCACTTTACTATCAACCTAAATACAACTGAACTGGAAAATCATGTCAGCTCTATAGCTAAACACCACATATTAACACTCAAGAGTCAGACACATATATATGTTTTGAATGATCTATTTCCTTATCTATTCTCAAGTCCCATAACGCCAACCAATTAATCATAGGTGCCTGGCATTTAGTATTGAAAAGACTTCTACTTAGAGTGAATATTGTGATTCTTTTTTCAATTAAGGTACATACAATAAACTGCTCAATCTTAGTGTACACCTCAATGAATTTTGACATGTGTATACACTCATGTAAGCATCACCCCCATCAAGATATCAAACATTCCCACTAATTTTTTTCCCCTTCACCTATTTTACCCATCCCCTCCACCACCCACTCCCTTATGGCAACCAGCAGTCTGTTCTCTGTGGCTGTGAGTCTGTTTTGCTTATTTGTTTGTTCATTTGTTTTGTTTTTAGATTCCACGTATCAGTGAAATCATATGCTATTTATCTGTCTGACTAATTTCACTTAGCATACTACCCTCTAGGTCCATCCATGTTGTCACAAATGGCAAGGTTTCCTCCTTTTTTATGGCTGAGTAATATTCCACTGTATATATGCACCACATCTTCTTTACCCATTCATTCATCTGTTGATGGACACTTGGGTGTTTCCATATTTTGGCTATTGTAAATAATGCTGCAGTAAACATAGGGTGCCCATATCTCTTCAAGTCAGAGGTTTTGTTTTCTTCAGGTAAATTCCCAGAAGTGGAATTTCTGGGTCACATGGTATTGATTCTTGATGTCTGTTTGGGAATGGGTGTGGTGGCTCTCCTGACACAAACGAACCTCCATAGAGAGGGTCACTGAAAGCTGAATTTGTGTCACAGGTAATAAGGGTTATGAAATAAGTAACAGGTTACTGGATCAAGCAAAACCACTTTCTATCAGATCCTTGTCATAGCTCAAGATGGCCTGTCATATTATGCTATAAAGGTCATGTGCCAATTAATTTCCCCAGGCAATAGCAGTAAAAAAATTCCTAATTCAGGTTCTTATTCATAGTTTGGGATGAAGGATAATACTTTTAAGTGGGGTTTCCTAAGTCTTTGGGTCTCAGTTATGGGGAAATAGTGAAGGTGGGATTTTTTTCCATGCTAGATGACAGAAAACATGCATAAACATTTTTATAATTTCTTATGTACACTAGTGCCTTGAATGGAGGCAGAACATTTTGCTTAACTAAACACACGGGTTGCTTTGATAAAGTCAACATAAACACGACCTTAGGCCAGGACTTTCCTAATACTGGGGTCTAGAATTGGCAATTCCAGGGGTCGCCTCCAAGGGGAGACAGGAAGGCGGATCTACTCTGCCTGGGCGGGCTTGGCGCTCAAGCCTGCGTTCTCTGTGGGCCGTGCTCCACTCTCTGTCCCAGGGCCCAGCATGTGCCCACCTGCCCGGGGAGAGCATGGGGTAGTTGGGAAGGGAAGAGCCCCCTAACACAGAGACCGCCATGGGGTGCTCCTTCCTGTGGCCAGGCAAGCACTACGGCGTGTACAGCTGTGAAGGCTGCAAGGGCTTCTTCAAGAGGACCATCCGGAAGGACCTTGTGTACACGTGCCGGGACAACAAGGACTGCCGCATCGACAAGCGCCAGCGCAACCGCTGCCAGCACTGCCGCTACCAGAAGTGCCTGGTGGTGGGCATGAAGCGCGAAGGTGAGGCCCCCACCCCGCACCCCGGAGGGCGCTTGCTCATGGGCAGCGGCGTCCCCTGGATGTGCCCTGGGGCGTGTCGTAGCTCAGAATGTCTGCCACCTAGACTTCCTCCAACCACAGGTGCACAACTCTTCATTTATGACAGTCAGATTTATGGCAAAAAGAGAAGTGAATAGCACAGGATCATTTAATTATGACAAAGTTGGAATTAGAATCGAATTCCCTGAAGTCAAGATTATTTTCTTCAAGTTGAAGGGTATTTTTCTCGAGTGTTACAAGTCTGTGGGAGAAATCAATTGAGGGCCTCAAAAGGGGCTTAACTTAGTTTGCTTTTCCCCATCTTTTAAAATCAAGACAAATAGGAGCCGATTAACCTACCTTTAAAAATTTAATACAAGACGCATCCAACTTTAGCCGTAAATCCAGCTGATAATAAAAATACGTGTGGCAGTTTCAGTATGCGGTCAGTGAACAAAGACTAACAGAAGGACAGAAAGAAGGGCTGAGAGAGGAAGATGCTCAGGAGCATGGAGAGAAACAGGAAGGGGAAACAGCCACGCTTTTCTGAACTTTTAATCATT
This sequence comes from Manis pentadactyla, assembly GCF_030020395.1. NCBI lineage: Eukaryota > Metazoa > Chordata > Mammalia > Pholidota > Manidae > Manis > Manis pentadactyla. The sequence continues at coordinate 3,838,983 of NC_080037.1, forward strand.
ATTTCATATAACTGTGACAGAACCACCTCAGTCAAGCACTGTAATGCCCGCCTCACATATAGGGAATGGAGGCTTAGCAGGCTGAGTCACGTGTCTGGTGTCATGTAGGCAGGAAGCGGTAGAATCCGTTTTGGAAAAGATTTCCTGACTCCAGGGCACAGGACTTCTGCTTCTCTTGTGCTTCCCCCCCTCTGTGCCCTTCCCCTCTGTCCCCTCTATTTCTCTCTGCCTGCTTTACCCTCTTCCCCCCGACCCCCAACCCCTGAATACCACTGTGGTCTGGAGGCCTCCCCGTGTACCTCTACCTGAGACTGCGGAGTGTGGTTCGTGTCTTGGCAGTCACACCGTCCCCCGTCCTGCCCCGAGAGGTCCCCGATGCCTCTGGGGCGACAGACGAGGTGGCCAGCACGCAGGTCCCGTGCCTCTGCAGCCTCGCGGCTCATCAGCCCCTCGGAGAGTAGAGCTTTGGGGAGCAGACTGTGGGGACGAGGGCGAGACGCTGGCAGGGAAGGTGCGGGTGGAGCAGCTGTCCCGAGACCCAGCTCAGCCACCTGCGTAGAGTATAATTTTCTTGATTCTCAGGATTGAAAAAAAAATGTGTGCTAATATTGAATTGCACTTATTGCTACTGAGAATAAGATGGAAACCATCACTTTCTAGATCATGGAAACTAACCCAACAGAGACTGTTCTCTCAGTGAAGACGGTGGAAGTGGGGAGAGGGTCTGCCTGATACCCTAATGTACAGAAGGCTCTGAGGGTTGGAATGAACTCTGAAGAAACCTCAGTTTGGCAGGCTGAGATAATCCCAGCCTACACCTCTGCCTGTGCACCCTTCCCCAGCCCCAAAGTCAGCTGCTGACTCTGCAGTGTCATCTAGGTGACATTCCTCCACCCCTTCGCTTACTAAGTGCCCACATGGCTTCCTGAAGCTCTTCCCTGACGGGTCCGATCAGGTGATGTGTTCAGCCTGGCGCACTAGGGGCAGACCTAATGGGACGTGAATGTCAAGGATGATGCGCAGGATCTGACAGAGGGGTTCTTACGGGATGTCCTTGCTATTTAACTCCTCCACGCTCACAGTTGGTTAGAGCTGGCAGGTGGAGGAAGGGCATGGGAAACTGCCCAGAGAGCGAGGCTCATTAAAGGAGAGGGCAGAGGTCACTGACCCTTAACGTGCAGACTCCTCAGAGAGGTCACCGTCATAAATGGGGGCGGATGCGGACTGGGGGACCCACAGTTCTGCAGAGGGTTAAGCTTCATCTGTCAACGTCACAACGTCTCTGTTCAGTGCCCAGGGATGCCCATTTTACAGATGAGGAAAATGAGGCTTAGGTGGGTAACTAACTTCCCCACAGTTGTCCCTGGTGTAAGATAACATCTGCATGTCCTTCCGCATACCAGCTGTGCAAGAAGAAAGGCAGAGGAGCCGGGAGCGCGCCGAGAGTGAGGTGGAATGTGCCATCAGTGGCCACGAAGACATGCCTGTGGAGAGGATTCTGGAAGCGGAACTTGCTGTTGAACCGAAGACGGAATCCTACGGTGACATGAACATGGACAACTCGGTATGTGATCTTGGATCTCCATCCGCCCCCCACTTCCTGGATGGGCTGAGGCTGGGGATGGGGGGTGAATCAGAGTCCCAGAACCTGCCCCTCACGTTACCTTGTTCCTTTTTTAGACAAACGACCCTGTCACCAACATATGCCACGCAGCTGATAAGCAGCTTTTCACTCTTGTTGAATGGGCCAAGCGCATCCCCCACTTCTCTGACCTCACCCTGGAGGACCAGGTCATTCTGCTCCGGGCAGGTAAGGGTATCAGGGTTTCCTTCTTCTTGGCACAACCATGCGGGCTGCCATCTGGAAGTACTCTTGGGATCCTCAATGGGTAACCTGATGGGGCCGTCAGCCACCCAGGCTGTGAACCATTTCGGTGACAGGATAACCCTTTCAAACTTGCTCTTTTTTCTAATATTTGTAGGTTCTTGAGTTTGGGTGGCCGTCCACAAACCTCTCATTCCCGAATGAAACACCGTTTGTTAACGGAGGAGGGAGACTCTTTCTCCGTGACATTTTACCATGGCTTGGTCATCTGTGTGCACATCCCAAAGACGCTAAATCATCTTTACCTAGGCCAGTCTGAAGCTGTGTTTCATTATTGTTAGGAAATTGGGAAAACAGATCTTCCCATTTCACAGGGGAGACAAGAGAAGCCGGAGACTTTTGCTCAGGCTCACCCTAGATGGACGCCAGGGTCCCTTGCGTTTTGAGAGCGTATGTGCTGTGCGCGCTCCTGCCTCCCATTTCTGGAACACGTGCGGCGGACTCGGGCCCCGTGTTCTCTGTCCTGAGCCAGCAGGAAAAGGTGGGGAAGACGGGCTGAGACCGGGAGCCGGTCCCCTCCCTTCCTCCTTGTCAGCCGATGAACGAGCAGTGAGCGGAGGAAGGCTCCGCGCTGGGCTGCTGGGCGGCGCCAGTGGAACCAGACTAGGTCTCAGGCCCTGGGGGCAGACGGGCTGTGCTCACCTTGGCCCCCGCGCGGCTCACGTGGTGACCGTGACGCCGGCATATTTGTTGATTGATGGGTGGGGGGAAAGCATCCTATGCTCAAGCTGCCCTGCCGGCTGCACAGAGGAGTCTGGGGGTGCAGAGCTGCTGTAAGGGGGTCCCAGTCTTGTCCTTTGTCTCTTCACGAAGGAGCTGTGCTGCCTGGAAATCAGCTTCACCCTCTCTGGATTTCTGATTCTGTTTTTTTGCCTGGGAATTATCAGACCTGCTTCGGACGATTATCAGTGAAGCTGGAATGTGGCCAGTCTTCCCTCAAAGCCGCCTTCTTGCCCTCGCAGGGTGGAACGAACTGCTGATTGCCTCCTTCTCCCACCGCTCGGTTTCCGTGCAGGACGGCATCCTCCTGGCCACGGGTTTGCACGTCCACCGGAGCAGTGCCCACAGTGCTGGGGTCGGCTCCATCTTTGACAGGTGGCTTTCATCTGCTCCCAGCGCGTGTGCGCATGTGTGGACATGTGTGTGCGCATGCGTGCACGTATGCGTGTGCACCTGGGGGGTGCTGGGACGCAGGCTGGGTGGCCCAAACAGCTGCACGCGGCGGGAAGCAGAGACCATTCAGCATAAGAGGACATGAACCTGGGAAATGAGAGAGGGATTAAAAGAAAGATTGATACCGTGAGCTGGAGCCAGTCAGAGACCCAGCGCAGTTGCTGGGCAGACGGAGAGCCTGGTGTCCTTAGGGTTTCCAGAGAAAATCCTGGATCAGTGATATTACCCAGTAAGAGCAGCTGGGGAGGTTGACCTGCTTGTCCTCCAGGGCCGGGGTGGGGACAGGGGGTCAGGGTCTGACTCGAGGAGTCCAGGTCCAGCTGGACTTTGCAGCAGGATCTCTGGGGGAGGTTTGCAGCAGGAGCAGGGCCACCTCGGTCAGGCAGCGACAGCCTCAGCCTGGGATTCTGCCCCTGAAGTGATGCCCAAGGGAGGGTGAGCTCTGCGATGTGCAGAGACGCAAGAAGCGAATAGAACGCGTGACTTGGGGAGGATGGAGAACCGCTAAAGAGGAGCCCAAAGTTGAAATGGTGTCTCTGTCCCAGGCCAGGGACCCACAACCCCTTCCCAGCCCCGTCACAGATGGGCCTCCAGGCCATGTGCACATGCACCCAGGACGTCTCCACTCCTTCCCTGCCCTTCCCCGTGTTTTCCATGCAGACACGGCTTCTGTGGGCTCAGCCCTTCCCATGGTGCCTGGAGATTTCTCCCTGTCACTGAACGCTGGCCCTGCTGTGTCCTGCTAGATGTGCAACACACCTTGCTTTGCTGTTGCATTTCTGCTAATTTCCAGATCCCCTAGGTGGCCCTTCCAGACCCCTCCACTTAGAGCTCCCTGCTCCCCGCTCGGCATTGCTGTGCCCTGGGCTCACGGCGCTTACTGGCTTTGTGTTGCCTGTGCTGTTTCCATATCCATTCCTTCAATTAAACTGTAAGCTCCTTGAGATGAGGGCCTGCATCCTGTTCGTCTCTGTGTCCCTAGTACCTGGTGCATCATCTGGGAAATGGGGTGGGTACGTGATCAGTATCGGTTGTATTCATTTCATCAGCCCTTGGCCTGCTGCTCACGATGTTCCCATCACCTGCCCCTGTTTACTTGGACAGAGTCCTGACTGAGCTGGTCTCCAAAATGAAAGACATGCAGATGGACAAGTCGGAGCTGGGCTGCCTGCGGGCCATCGTGCTGTTTAACCCAGGTGACCACACAGTGAGGCCGCTTCCATGGTGGCCTCCAGGGTGCCAGTGATCTCAGGTGCTCTCGCCTGCGGAGGCAGAGGAGGTGGGAGGCGGAGTCATTCCTCAGCCCCTGCTCCTCGGGCCATCTTGAGAAGTCTTGTGGGTGTAGAGGGTACTTGCTGGGGGCAGGTGGTGCAGATGCCAATCACCTAGGGTGGTGGTGAAGGAGGTGGCAAAGGAGGGTCAGATTCTGCATGTATTTTTAGGTAAAGCTAGTGGGATTTGCTGGTGGATATATATAGGGTGTAAAAGAAAGAGAGGTGTTAAATATAATTCTCAGGGGGTTTTGTTCTGTTTTCCTGAACAATTGGAAAAATGGAATTTTCACTTAACTGAGATGGGGGTTCTAAGGGTGGGGGGATAGAAATCAGGACTTTGTCTTTAGACATTAAAATCTGAGCTGGATAATTAGACATTCACGAGTAGCTGCCTAGGAAGCAATTGTTTATGTGAGTCTGGAGTTCAGAGTCAGGGCCAGAGATGTACATCTGAGCGCTGCCCGCCTATCCCTGGCATGCACGGCTCTAAGGCAGGTGTGAGCTCACCTGGGAGGTGCACAGGGAGGTGGAGAGGAGGGCAGAGGGCTGAGCAGGGGGCCATGCCAACACGGAGCAGTGGGAAAGAAAAGGAAGAGCCAGGAAAGGGGCCTGAGGAAGGGCAGTGGGCAGCAGGCAGAGACCCAGAAGGGGTGCCCCGGAGGCCTGGGAAGACGGGCAGTCAGAGTCACATGTGTGCGTGCGCTTCCTCTCCAGAATCAGGTGGTTAGTTAGTGGCTGCGGGTCATGGGTCAATCCGTTTTTCATATCCATCTTGCCATCCAGACCACGTCTAGCCCATGGTAGGCGCGCAGTGATGTGTGGATGTATTACTTCTAGAACAGCCCGTATAACACAAGACTCTCTTCCCGAGTCAGTAGTGCTGACCCAGGTCCCCTTGGTCTTTACTGGAGCTTTGAGCATTTGCTCCTACAGTTTACTGGGAGGACTGGGCACAGACAGGGAAGCACAAAGGACTGGCTTCGTGTGTTTCACAGTGTTCCCCTTCTGACGTGTGTCTGGTGACTTTTGGGGCAGTGAGTGGGGACAGACTCTGTTTAAGGTGTCCACCTGAGGTTTGTCACCAGACACTAAACCAGGCTCCTTTCTCAGATGCCAAGGGTCTATCCAACCCCGCTGAGGTGGAGACGCTGCGAGAGAAGGTCTACGCCACCCTGGAGGCCTACACCAAGCAGAAGTATCCGGAGCAGCCAGGCAGGTGAGGGGGTGCGGAGAACGGCAGTGAAGGGCCGCCGTTTTCTCACCACTGCGCACTGTCTAGAATTTTTCAAGTGTTAGTTAATCTCCACAACAAGCGGAAAGCCACTGAAATGCTGGCACCACGAAGCCAGAGGTCTTGTCCATCTTGTTCGCCGTTCACCACTCGAGCACCGAGGCCCAGAGTGGCGCCTGACAAGTAGGATACAGCTCTAAATGCCGAACGAATGAGCAGATGACCAAACGAACGTGGGTCTCGTTACCTGTCCACCTTCTAACGAGGCAGCGGGGTTCAGAAAGGGGAAGGTCTCCGGGCTGCCGCGTGGTGGGGCTGGGGCGTGAGCCCAGGTCTGTCTGATTTCAGAGAGCTCGTGCTTTCCTGTGCGATGGCGCTTTCCGCTCTGCCCCCGAGGAAATCGTGCTGTAGGAGCCACAGGCTGTGTGGCCACGAGAGGCAGCCCCTGGGCCCCAGGATGCCCACCCCGTGGCCCCTGGCAAGGTTGTGGGTCTGGCTGTGGGCTCCTCACCTGAAGGGGAAGATGCTGGTGAGAAGGTCTCTGAGGCCATCTGCCAGGGCGGATATTCCTGAGTCTTAAGAAGATACTTTCCTCAGGTGTCCCCCCAAATCCTCTTTGCTAACTCTGGTTAAAAAGGGAGGATATAATCCTCAGGTCTCACAGAAAATGGAAAATGAAACTTGAAAAAGCTGCCTTCAAGACATTGGTTTTGTTTTTATGATTAATTTTTCATGCTCCCCATTCTCCCTAATGACTTCTAGTCCTCCGTGAGGCTGCCTTTTCTGGGTAATAAGCCGGCATCTAGCAATTGCCCAGAAGAGGCTGAGCTTTGTATTTAGCGGAGGCTGTGAATAACTCCAAGGGGAGGGTTTCGCCCTTGGGTGCAGTAAACGTGCGGGCCTTGTGTATTGGGGAGAGCAGGCTGGGGTAACGGGCCTCCCAAAGCGTGGAAGGTGCACACAGTAGAAATTCATGTCTTGCTCACCGATCAACCATAGGTGGACAGTCAGTTCAGAGAGGGGCTCTCTTCCACACCCTCAGGGGCCCAGCCTCCCTCCTTCCTGGGGCCCCACGTGTCCCAGAGTCACAGGGTCTCTTGCATCCCGGTAGTGGAAGGGGAGGTGGTGGAGGGGCCCTGGGCTGGGGCTCTGTGGGCCAGGCCTGGACAGGAAAGGTCCCTCAGCCTGTCACCGGCTCCTCTTGGCTAAGCTCAGTCGTGTGGCCCACTGGCACAGGGAGATGGGACCGTGAGAGCTGGGCGCCGAGGGAGAAGGGAGAACGGGCTGTGGCCTCCACGCCGGGCCGTCTCCTCCACTCCTGCGCAGATGAGGTGGAAAGAGCCCTACCCACCCGGGGGGAGGCCTGGCCACCGGCCTCAGCTCACCTCTGGCCCACGGCAGCTAACTGAGAACCCCACTTTGGGCCATTCCTACCAAACCTGCCAGCTCCAAGACGGTGTTAGACACGTGCTCCTTGGGAGCATACAGTGTGCAGGGCCTCAGGCCTAAGGAGGCTCACACCCATCCTCTTCCTGGAATTGGCTCCAGGTTGTACGGTTCATCTGTCTAAAAACAAACACAAAAACTCTTCCTTCCTCATTATAAAAGCAGAGCATGCTTTGGTAGGAAAATATTTAAAAAAAAATAAAGCAGGTAATGAAAGTTGTACATTCTGGGGGAATACATTTCTTTCCAGTACCATGTGTATCGGCGTATGTATCACAGCAAGGTGTGCTACAGGTATGAAGTCGTACAGATCGGCATATTAGTTTCCTCCCTTAGCCACTTAGGCACTTTACCAGATACCGAAAAGTAAAACTGATCAGTTTGCGTGATGGCACGATACCTCACAGGGTGGGAATATCCTCATGTGGTGGCTGCCCCGTCACTGACATTCAGGCTGCTTCTGCTGTCTGTCACTTGAAAATCTTTAGGACTTTCCCAGTGTCCTGGGGAGGGGGCTGCCTCCAGGCACTGGGGAGCCATGCCAAGCTTGTGGCCTGGATGACGCAGAGCCTGGGAGGTCAGGGACGGGGTGGAGGCTGCCGCCTGTGTGTCCCTTGGGTGTGTCCAGCGCAGCCTGGACGGAGGGTGACCACCCTGAGGCTGAGCACTCCATCAGGGATGCCACGTGGCCCACCCAGGTAGGTAAGCGTGCTGAGAGCCGGTTCCCCCTGGTTTGCAGGAACTGGTTGGAAGGGACCCTGGCAGGGCCAGGCCAGGGCCGTTTTCTTGGCGGTGGGCGCTGCCACCCTGTGGAGACTCTTAGAAGTACACCTCGGGGCCAGTGGCGCGGGCTGCAGCCCGAAAGCAGAGAAGGCAGGAGGGGAAGCGCTTGGGGCACTTCTCTCCCTCTAACACACACAGCAGGTGCCTTCCCAGCCTGGGGCCGCCACACCCCCGGCGAGGAGAGCAGCGTGTCTGTTTCTGTGGTCCCCATCTCAGTTCCTTAAAGAAAGCGGAATTATGGCGTGTGTAGCATTTCACATATTGTAAAACTTGGGCGTTTTGGGAGTGAACAGAATACATGTTCAGAGTGAATCTCAGCCCAACTTTGCACTTTCTAGAGAAGCCATTTCTTTTGCCTAATGTCCATGCTTCTCTTTCATGGCAGAGCCACGGCTAGAGGCTCAGCCTCCTCACTCTTTAGTAACCGCCTCTTCCTGTTTGGCGACACCATTCAGGGGCACCCAGGCCTTACAACCAAAGGGTTTTCGAAGATTTGTGTTGGTCTATGTGTAGGTCTTTAATTTTTCCACAGAGAGAAGTAACTCCTACCTTTTTAGATGGTGCCACTTTATTTTCTGACATTATCCCATTTCCTTAAAACTTCCTGTGGCATAAATATAGAATAACATGCATTTTCAAGGAGTATTACAATTACAATTTGAAACCCTCGTGTAAAATTATGCTGTGACTCCTACTGAAGGTCCAGCCTGACCAGGCGTCTCTGATTTAAGGCCATAGTGTCTGATGCAGTTTGGGTTCCTGAACTTCTTATTGGGAGTGGTGAGTGGGGTTACTTGATTTCCAGTTACCTAGAATAACATTATGTATGAAATTTACATTGGCAAAAAGATTTTTGAGGGTCGGAGAGGGGCCAGAAAGCAGGCAGGGAAATGCGGCAGATTGTGGGGCCTGGGAAGGCTGTGCTGATGTGAGGTGAGTCTTCATGCGCTGGCCTCTTCCTTGGTGAACCTTACAATCAAGGTCCTTAGTTATAGAAGAATGTGTGTGTGTATATGTGTGTGTGAGGGTGTGTGGGCACATGCATGTGTGTGAGTGCATCTGAGAGCTCAGGAGAATGTGTGAGTGTATAGGCACCGTGTGTGTGTGCATGAGGCTGTGTGTGAGGGTGTGCATGAGCATGCGTGTGCATACAGTGTGTACTGTAAGAGCAGTGGGTATGCATGTGCATGTGTGGGGCATGTGCTATGGTGAGGATGTATGCACATGTGTGAGGCATGTGTGTGTGGCCGTGGTGAGGACTGTGCATACGTGTGAGGCTGAGTGTGTATGCATGAGTGATCGTGGTGTGTGCACACACACGTGCGAGGGCACATGACAGTAGTCAGTGTGCACATACACATGAGGCTGTGTGTGACCGGGTGAGGGTGTGTGCATATGTGTGAAGCACGTGTATGCGTGTGCATACATGGGTGAGACTGTGCAGGTGAGTGACCGTGCCGAGGGCATGCGCACACACGTGAGGCTGTGTGCGTGCGAGCGCGCTCGCGTGCACCGTCTCCCACGCAGCGGGGCCTCGCGGGGCGGAGGCTGCTGTGTGCAGCTACTCCTTGCCAGCCCCAAGCACAGGCTCAGCAGCTGCGGAGCGCACGCATCCGGCGCCAAGGGGGCTCAGACGGCGCGGCCCACCGTCCAGGCGCCCCGTCGGGGTCCGCGGAAGCCGGGCGCGGAGGGTGGAAGGAGCCCGGCTGGAGGCGGCGCTGCGGGGACTGCCTGCACGTGGTCCCGGGGTGAAGATCCTCCAGTCGCAGGGCCGGCCTGCGCCCGCGAGAAGCCCAACCTGCCCTCCACCCGCTGCGGAGCGCGCGGCTCGGTCTCTCCCGCTGCCCCCGCCTCCCTCCCGGGGCCTCCCTTCCATCGCGGGGCGCTGGAGAGCAAACGAGCTGCCAGCCCCGCTGCCAACGGCCCTCGGCTTCCCGCAGGTTCGCCAAGCTGCTGCTGCGCCTCCCGGCCCTGCGCTCCATCGGCCTCAAGTGCCTGGAGCACCTGTTCTTCTTCAAGCTCATCGGGGACACGCCCATCGACACCTTCCTCATGGAGATGCTGGAGACCCCGCTGCAGATCACCTGAGCCCGCAGCCGGCCTCCGCCAGGAGGAGCCCTGGGCCGGTGCGGGTGGACCCCCGCCCCGCACACGTTCCTCCACCCCCCACCCCGACCCCTTCCTGTTCCCCAAATGTCATGCTTACAATAAAGAAACCTTTCTACACATGAGAATTTTATAGGTGGAGTTTTGTATAGACATTTAAGGTAACCTTTCTTTGCTATTTAAGGGGCCAGGGATCTTTCTGGGAGTTCTTGGGAAAACTAACCAAGCCTCTGTACATATAATTGGTTTAAATTATTTTTTCACTTGCCATGGAAAGCAAAGGAATGAATAATAAATATATATGATGCTGGCACTGCTTGGAGCATGGGGTGTGTTTTGTGCTGCAGGGGAGTTACCCCAGAGGTGGGGGCTGGTGCCCTGAAACAATGAGTCCTACAGTTAGATACCCGAGTCCAAGTGGGGCACAGCCGGCTTTGCCCCAGAGCAGCCCCTGGAGAGACTGGGGACAGACACGCAGTCAGCCTGGGCTCCTCGTTTTGTGTTTCTTCCTAAGAATAATGAGTACAGATCACCTTGTCCGGACTGGAAGAATTTCAGTGTAAGACCAAGGGAAGATGTTCTCTTGATGGGGGAAGATTCTTGGATCCTGGGAATTGGTGGGAGGTAGTAACAAAGAAATGGATTTTTCTTTCATTGAGCAGCGACAACAGCAAAAAGACCAGAGGACACCAAATTTGTTTTTCATCATTACCTAACCCTACGGAGCCTGTTCTTAAAAGGGAAAGAGAGAACGCCTCCCCCAGCTTCTAGCCGATGACCTAGTGGTCTGGGAACCCTGCTGTCTGCTGGAACAGAGAGCTCCTCGAGGGTAGGAACTGTGTCTAACTGATGACACAGCCAGCCCGTACAGCCCCTCTTCTTCAAGTCACCTTCCTGCCATCGGCAGATACACAAATCTGTGCTATGACTTACGAGGTGCCTGCTAGGGTTGTAGAGTGTACAACCTGAACAACCGCACGTGGCAGTCCAGCTTACCTTCTCTGCCACCAGAACTGACCCAGGCAGGGTCTGGCATGCAGTAGGCACACAGTAAATGTGTGTGTTGAATTGGGTTCTACATAACTGGAAATAATCCCCTAAAGTGCATTGTGGATGGCAGTTGCCTCATCCCTCATCAACAGCTTATCCTTTCAGAAAATCCCAGGTCTAACTCTCCAGTCCAAATATATCCGCCAGTGATCATACAGTTTTGGAGAAATTAAAATGATTTTATTCCTGGGAAAAGTTAAGGGAGCCCTTAGCTTTGAACATGAAACAATGGAATTAAAACCTTAAGTTTGATTTTTTCCCTTTAATCTGCATTTATTGCGGACTATGATGAAAATGATTGGTGCAGGAAGAGACTAAAATTTAATTGTGCCTCTCCCCCACTGATCTTTTCCCTCCACTAACATAACTCACTGGACATATTCAACTGCCCTGCAGGTGACATGTAGCTTGCAGATTCCCATTCGTGGTAACCAAGTGCCACCGCAGCCTTTGATCCCTGCCTCAGAGAAGCCCAGCTCTCGCCAGGAGCCAAATGCAGGAGCTGAAGACCCAGCGGGATGGTGTGTCTCCCAGAACTGTGGCCACAGAGCCCACTGAGCTGGGCAGGAGCTGGGCAGGCAGCTCTTCCCTGGCTGCTCCATGACACCTGGGGCCCCAGAGGCCACCGCCTTCCAGTCTCGTACCACCAGATGAGCAACTGAGTGCATGTTCAGTCTGCCATAGTAGTTTCTGGAAGCTTCTGAACAGATAGAACGTCCTCCTCCAGGTGGCCTTACCAGGAAGAGTCAGCTTGGGGAGACAGCAGATTGTCCCACTAAGCCCACTAACGTTCTCTGAGTCCCACGACCACGTACTGCCAGGACTGACTTCGGCAGATAACAAAATTGAGGGACTCAGCCTGTGTCTGTGGGGTTCTCCCAGAGCCAGGCCACAAGGCTTTGGGGTGAACTAAGGCTGGATTATGGCCCAGCCACCCAGAGCCTGGCTCCTGGCTCCACCAGCAGGCAGTTTTGTGTTTGGGGGAAGTTGCTAAACCTCTCTGGATCTAATTGCCTTCCCTTAGTGGTAAACATCGGTAATAACACCCACCTTATAAGGACAAAAAGATTAAGAGACACATAAAATCCAGTATAAGAGCATATGCTTCGGCCCAAGAAATGCTTGAGTTTGTGTCCTGACTTTGCTGTTCACAATGGATGTCATCTCACTAAGCCTCAATTAGCAGATCTGTAAAATAGGATGATTGTACCCTGTGCCCTAGGAGTCCTGTGAGGATTGTATAAGATAACGTGTGCAAGACTTTTATCACAATGCCTGGCATAGAAAATGGACAAAAGTCAAAATTTATTTTCCGCTGAGGGGTGGGATTGTAGTTAGAACTTAATCTTCAGTTTTTGAGATTACCAGAACATTCTATGCCACAGCCTGGTTAGGATCATTCAAGGTGCTGCATAAGGAATTAAAAAACTCTGGCTTCTAGTTTTGGTTTAACACTTTTACTCCAGTTTGTATCTTCATCAGCAAAGTGGACATAAGCCACCCCACTCACCTATCTGTGCTCGTTCGGTGCACAGGTGCCTGTGTGAGCTCTGAGGCTGTGCACAGGGGAGGGTTCTGAATCTGCAGCCTGTGTTCCACAGCAGGTGGTGGCACTTGTGCAGAGAGGTGCCACTGTGACAAGCAAGGGATCTTGGGTCAGCCCAGCTGGCCTCCGCTCAAATCTCTTCTCCCATCACTGACTGACCTTGGGCAAGTGACAGAACCTCTGAGAACCTCTTGTGCCCTGGGAGGAGAACTAGTCCCTGCTCAGGGGCTTGCCGAGAAAACGGCACGAGACGCTCTATGCATAGCACACGGGGAGCTCTCAGCTGACTTTGGTTATTATTATTAATCCAAATGTGTTCTATGGGATTCCTTTACTGAAAAGAAACCCCTGGGCAGCACAGGAAAGCCCCTCCCACAGCAACTGCTTCCCCACACCTTTATTCTTCAGCCCGCGAGTTCCCCACAAATCAGCCTCCACCCCCCCATGTTTACGCCCCGTTGGTGAAATGTGGTGCCCTACCTTCCCCAGATGGTGGATATGGAAATCAATGAGATAATTGTGCGACAGCCTCAGCAACGTCACCCTTCACCCTGCTCCCTGCATGGCATGAGCCCAGATGGCCTGTCTGAGCCCTTCACCGGGCGCGTCAGCTATGATGGTCTACGGTGATCAGTTCTGGGGTAAGCGCAGGCCTCTGAGCAGGGCGGCCAAGCTCTGCCCTGCAGGCCCTGAGGAGGAAAGCGCCAGTTGGGCTCTTTGAGCAGCAGCCCGCTGTCTCTGCTCAGGCTCTCCTCTCCGCCCCGCACAGCTTCCGAGCCGGCTGCGCCTATCCGAGTCCTACTCATCCTAAGAGGCCAGCTCAAATGCCACATCCTCATCGCTTTTCCTGATCGCTCATCTTTGTGATTTTACCATTATTTTATGCTTCCATTTTAAACACATCTACACTGTGCTTTGCGTAGTTGACTAGCTGTCAATACTATCAGCTTCACTTGTAGCGCCTTGAGGGCACAGGTCATGTCCGATTCCACCCTGTCTCTCCAGCAGCTCTGAGCAGAGTGCCCAGTGCAAAGTCAGCATTCAGGGGCTGTTTCCTGGAATTGGTGCCTTTGGCTTCAGCCCTGAGAGCTGGCGGCCTGCCGCAGCAGTGAGTCCCAGAACAAGCCCAGGAGCCAGAAAAGCGGCCTTGGGCAGAGCGTTAACTGGAGGTGTAAGGTCTCCACTGTCTGCCAACTGGCTCTTCCACGGCACAGTAGGCAGTGAGCAGAGGAGTTGAGGCACATCTCTGCCTTTGGGGAACTTACAATTGGGAAAAGTAGAAGGTTCCAGCATCCAGGAATAGTAAGAAATGTTGTTTACAGCATTTGTGAGTTTGCAAAGTGCCTAACGGTTTGTGGTGCCGATCCACCTGGGAGAACTAGGGAGGGGAGAGGGCTTGTGTCCATTGCAGTGATGAAGAAGTCAAGGCCTGGAGATTCAGTGACCTGCCCCTGGACACACGTGGTGGCAGCGGGAGGGACTCAGTCACTCTCACTGCTGTGCAGGGCGAGTCTCCTCAAGTCCAGGACCTCTGGTCCTGTGTCGTCAGCCAACTTTATACTCTGTGCCCAAGAAATATCTGCAGATGGAGGATTGGGATATACACCGAGAAAATATAAAATAACAAGGATGGTGGTTTTTAATAATGTGCAAACACATTGGGCAAACACATCACATTTAGCTTTGAAATTTTCAAGATCTTTAGCACAATGATGTTTTCTTTGGATGGTTCTCTTTTACATTTGTCTTCAGAACTGGTTTGGAGGCCACTGAAGAAAAATGATCTCATGGTCCTACATTAAAAACTCATTAAATAACAGTAACTACAGCAACTGCCGCATGACCAAGACCCACGCCCGCCCTGCTTGCCCAGAACCCACCGCACACCAGGCCCCCTGCTCATCCTTGCACACCCCCAGCTTTAGTCCATCTACTGTTTAATAAGTTTGTCTACAGATTTGGCCCTGGACGATTTTTGGCTGCTTCCAAAAATCAGATCCATCCTCGGTGAATGATAGTTTGCCACGACTGACGTAATTCCAAAGAGTGGGGTTCAGGCTCTGGGGAACCCTTCCCCCCAAATGATCTCAAGGCTTCAGGCAGTGAGCCAATAATGCCTTTTCCCAGGAAGACTGAGGCCCCGGTCCGGGATTAACAGGGCTTCGCTGGGGGGTCTGGAGGGGGCGTGCAGTGGAAAGGGCCCCCCTTCTCCGCAGCAGGCAGGGAGGGGGGCTGGGAATGAAGCCAGACGGTGGGGTGGGGCGGGGGGTAGACCTGGCGACCAAACCCTTTCCCAGCCAGGGAAGGGCAGCCTTCACCCCTCTGTGGAAAGCTCCATGGACATGTCCCACAAAACGGTGCTGGGCACACAGTCCTCTCTGACCACACTGGCTGGGCCCAGGCCCAGGCCCTCCCCAGAGGCTCCCAGCGGTGAGTGCAGCTTCGGGGGTGCTAGCGGGACCCCTGGTGCCAAGAGCGTTGGTCGCGGGCGCCCTCTGCTGCCAGCTCGCGGCGGTGCACCCGCTTTCCTGGGAGAGCGGCTGCCGCCAGGCCGGGGAGCGGCGGGGTCGCTGGAAGAGAAAGCGAGCGATTGTTTGAACAATGACCCTTAAATGCGCCCAGACGGTCAGACAGGCTCCTGGCCAGATTCCCACCCACAGGGGCTTTAACTGCGGGGGAGACGGGCTGAGGACGGGCCTCCCGCAGGACGAGGACTCCGAGGGGCCGCGCGTCTCCCGGGGCCGCGCGGGGCCGGGAACCCGTCCGGGCCGGGGGTCCGCGGGCCGCAGCGGACGCCGGCCGACGGCAGGGGCGCCGGCAGGATGAGGCCGCATCAGGCCTGGGGCGCTCGGTGCGACAGCACATGTTCCCACGGCGACACTGGCCACCAGGCTTCTTTCTCGGAGGCAGAACTGGGGACTTTTGAGGGTGACCGAATGTGTTTTCAATGGGCCCGCGTCTCCGGGAGTCATTCTGTTGTTCTTTTCCTGTAAAGGCCGGGGATCCGGTGTAGAGCAGAGTGTAAACGTGCTATTTTGGCCCTTCCCAAGTCTGCAGAGCCAGATACAGGCGTTCAAAGCAGACCGAGGCGCCAGCACCCTTAGCAGTAGCGACGCTGCCGTCAGGTTACCTGGGGGAGCCGGTGGGGGACCAGGGGTCGGAGGGCCCGGGGGCCCCTTCCCAGCCACGCAGGGGGCTCCCCAGCTGCCCTTGGGCGGGTCACCAGACCCTTCCTCCGCCAAGTCCAAGATTCTGGGTAAGTGATCACCAAGTTTCCTTCTACCTCATTGAATCAATAATGTCTTTTAGAAATTCGCTGGCGTTCTAGCCCGTGGCTTCCCACGGGAGCAGGGGATTGCCCAGAGAGACCTCGGGAAGAGCCTGTTACTTAGAAAGCCCAGACACTGGCGGATGAAACGAACAGATTAACAAAGTTGCATTACTAATCAACTGGCGGCTGTGGGTTTAGTTCTCTGTAAAATGGTGGAGGTATAAAGACGGTTTTTAACCCCAGGTGAACAGAACTGGGTTTATCCTTCTCAGCTGACGGCCAAACAGACCATTCAAGGCACTTCTTTCACTTTTCCCCCTTGATCTGCTCTCTCAGATTGAAATCCTCCCCAGTCCCCGCTTCTGATTTCTCATGAGCTCTTGAAAATCACTTCCCATTTGTTATTTCTACATGTGACATCCATAGGAATGATATAGTAGTATTTTGTGTGTTTTAAAAATGTATATGAATGAATTTTATTTTTTAATATTTTTGCTATCAATTTCCTTTTGGTTCATTCTCCATTTTACGCAGTACTGTGCTTTGAGGTCCATCAGTGATGCTGTGTGTGACTCTAGCCAGTTCCTTCTGTTTGCTGCATGGTGTCCCTGCAAACTCCTGGGGCCAATGATGCCTCAGCATCACAGGCGTTCTTGCTGGGTCTCCATGTTGACCTGCTCAGGAGCTTCTCTGGGCACATCCCAGGAGCAGGACTGGCCTAATTGTAGGGCCGTGTCTTGCTAATGGGTTTCAGCCCCGAGCAAGTTCACTATGGATTCAGTGAGACCGAGGAACGACAATGAAACCTTGTGAGGGTGAAAGGGTTCATTACCAGCTTGCTCTCCCAGTGACAGGTCGAGCACTAGAATCACGTCTGCATCTGCAGGTCTGTAATCCTCCTTCGTCTCTGCCTCTGCCCAGAGGAGGGCAGAGCTCTCTGTATAGTAACTCAGTCAGTAATAGCTTATTACCTGCAGGTGTGGAAGCAGTGCCCTAGCAGCAGGCCAGTTACCTCACCAAGTAGTTTAGGTTCAGGCAGGGGTCCTGGCCATGGGAACCCCAGCTTTCCCCGCAGGTAGTCACGTACACATTTTTTTTTTTTTTTAATAATTATTTTTTATTGAAGGGTAGTTGACACACAGTATTACATTACATGAGTTTCAAGTGTACAACACAGTGGTAGAACATTTATATACATAATTCTAGGTTCCAGCTATCACCCTACCAGGCTGTTACAATATCTTGACTATATTCCTTATGCTATACCTTACATCCCGGTTACTAATTTATTTTACCATTGGAAGTCTGTCCTTTTTTTTTTTTTTTTTTTTTTTTGTGAGGGCATCTCTCATATTTATTGATCAAATGGTTGTTAACGACAATAAAATTCTGTATAGGGGAGTCAATGCTCAATGCACAATCATTATTCCACCCCAAGCCTAATTTTTGTCAGTCTCCAATCTTCTGAGGCATAACAAACAAGTTTTTACATGTAGAACAAATTCTTACATAATGAATAAGTTACATAGTGAACAGTACAAGGGCAGTCATCACAGAAACTTTCGGTTTTGCTCATGCATTATGAACTATAAACAGTCAGCTCAAATATGAATACTCATTTGGTTTTTATACTTGATTTATATGTGGATACCACATTTCTCTCTTTATTATTATTATTTTTAATAAAATGCTGAAGTGGTAGGTAGATACAAGATAAAGGTAGAAAACATAGTTTAGTGTTGTAAGAGAGCACATGTAGATGATCAGGTGTGTGCCTGTAGACTATGTGTTAATCCAAGCTAGACCAGGGCAATAAAACATCCACGGATGCAGAAGATTTCTCTCAGAACAGGGGGGGGTGAGGTTCTAAGCCTCACCTCTGTTGATCCCCAATTTCTCACCTGATGGCCCCCCTGCGACTGTGCCTGTCTTAGGTTGTTCCTCCCTTGAGGAATCTTACCCGTCTCTGGCTAACCAGTCATCTTCCGGGGCCATACAGGGAAATGTGAAGTTGGTAAGTGAGAGAGAAGCCTTATTGTTTGAAAAAGTTAGCTTTTTACTTCTTTGCATATTTATGCCCTGTGGCTTCTATGCCCAGCATTTGTCTTGAGGTATCTTTACCACTTGGAAGAATTATGATACTCGGTAAATTTGATATGAGGCACGAATTCTATTTAAGGGTTGTAATTAGGAAGGAAGAAGAAAAGCTATAGAAGTAGCAGGCGGAAGAAAACATGGGAAGATTGATTATTTCTTTGATATATCTTCTTGTAGAGTAACTTCAGCATGTATAGGTTTTAAGCTACTACTTAAATTGCACACACACATTAACATAATAGGAGTATAGTTACATAACCAAAGCATATCTGTAATTACCAGCCATCTGCAGTGAAACCAAGAAAACCAGTTAGGCACCTTAGGCATTTGTGAAAACTTATCTATGATATGGTGGATATTGTCCAAATGAACTTGAACAGTCTGAGAGAAATCAGACAAATTAAAACAACCCATTCCTGGGGACTGTTCACATGCCATATGTTCTTTTAACAATAAATAGTTTGTAGTTGTAAGACTTTGGAGCGCTACAATTTGCACTTCTCCAAATTCTTGGTTGAGTTCCAACAGTATAGATCCAGTCCAATTTTGTTGTTTTACTGTATGTACAGGCCAGCTTAGATATCTCCTTCCTCATTCCCATGGCAAGTCCAGGAGCTGGTGGGATGAGTGCATCTACAGCTGTAGCAGTGCGTGGATCTTTGTTGGGGTTTTTTGATGATCATCTTCTGGCATGAGTCTTTCAGAGAGTGCAGATGTTGGAAGTTCTTTTTCATATCGTATCTTAGTTCATTTTCGGGGTAGCCCAATTAGGCTTTGATCCTCTGTATAAACAAAAACAGACCCTTTGCCTACACTTTTATATGCCCTTTATACCCTTGTGTAGAACTCGTTGGAGGTTACCACACAGGAACTGCCTTTTTTTTTTTTTTTTTTTTTTTGCTATCACTAATCTACACTTACTTGACGAATATTATGTTTACTAGGCTCTCCCCTATACCAGGTCTCCCCTATAAACCCCTTTACAGTCACTGTCCATCAGCATAGCAAAATGTTGTAGAATCACTACTTGCCTTCTCTGTGTTGTACAGCCCTCCCTTTTCTCCTACCCCCCCATGCATGTTAATCTTAATACCCCCCTACTTCTCCCCCCCTTTTCCCTCCCTACCCACCCATCCTCCCCAGTCCCTTTCCCTTTGGTACCTGTTAGTCCATTCTTGAGTTCTGTGATTCTGCTGCTGTTTTGTTCCTTCAGTTTTTCCTTTGTTCTTATATTCCACAGATAAGTGAAATCATTTGGTATTTCTCTTTCTCCGCTTGGCTTGTTTCACTGAGCATAATACCCTCCAGCTCCATCCATGTTGCTGCAAATGATTGGATTTGCCCTTTTCTTATAGCTGAGTAGTATTCCATTGTGTATATGTACCACATCTTCTTTATCCATTCATCTATTGATGGACATTTAGGTTGCTTCCAATTCTTGGCTATTGTAAATAGTGCTGCAATAAACATAGGGGTGCATCTGTCTTTCTCAAACTTGATTGCTGCATTCTTAGGGTAAATTCCTAGGAGTGCAATTCCTGGGTCAAATGGTAAGTCTGTTTTGAGCATTTTGATGTACCTCCATACTGCTTTCCACAATGGTTGAACTAACTTACATTCCCACCAGCAGTGTAGGAGGGTTCCCCTTTCTCCACAGCCTCGCCAACATTTGTTGTTGTTTGTCTTTTGGATGGCAGCCATCCTTACTGGTGTGAGGTGATACCTCATTGTAGTTTTGATTTGCATTTCTCTGATAATTAGCGATGTGGAGCATCTTTTCATGTGTCTGTTGGCCATCTGTATTTCTTTTTTGGAGAACTGTCTGTTCAGTTCCTCTGCCCATTTTTTAATTGGGTTATTTGTTTTTTGTTTGTTGAGGCGTGAGAGCTCCTTATATATTCTGGACGTCAAGCCTTTATCGGATGTGTCATTTTCAAATATATTCTCCCATACTGTAGGGTTCCTTCTTGTTCTATTGATGGTGTCTTTTGCTGTACAGAAGCTTTTCAGCTTAATATAGTCCCACTTACTCATTTTTGCGTTTGTTTCCCTTGCCCGGGGAGATATGTTCAAGAAGAGGTCACTCATGTTTATGTCTAAGAGGTTTTCACCTATGTTTTCTTCCAAGAGTTTAATGGTTTCATGGCTTACATTCAGGTCTTTGATCCATTTTGAGTTTACTTTTGTATATGGGGTTAGACAATGGTCCAGTTTCATTCTCCTACATGTAGCTGTCCAGTTTTGCCAGCACCACCTGTTGAAGAGACTGTCATTTCGCCATTGTATGTCCATGGCTCCTTTATCAAATATTAATTGACCATATATGTCTGGGTTAATGTCTGGATTCTCTAGTCTGTTCCATTGGTCTGTGGCTCTGCTCTTGTGCCAGTACCAAATTGTCTTGATTACTATGGCTTTATAGTAGAGCTTGAAGTTGGGGAGTGAGATCCCCCCTACTTTATTCTTCTTTCTCAGGATTGCTTTGGCTATTCGGGGTCTTTGGTGTTTCCATATGAATTTTTGAATTATTTGTTCCAGTTCATTGAAGAATGTTGCTGGTAGTTTCATAGGGATTGCATCAAATCTGTATATTGCTTTGGGCAGGATGGCCATTTTAACGATATTAATTCTTCCTAGCCACGAGCATGGGATGAGTTTCCATGTGTTAGTGTCCCCTTTAATTTCTCTTAAGAGTGACTTGTAGTTTTCAGAGTATAAGTCTTTCACTTCTTTGGTTAGGTTTATTCCTAGGTATTTTATTTTTTTTGATGCAATTGTGAATGGAGTTGTTTTCCTGATTTCTCTCTCTGTTGGTTCATTGTTAGTATATAGGAAAGCCACAGATTTCTGTGTGTTGATTTTGTATCCTGCAACTTTGCTGTATTCCGATATCAGTTCTAGTAGTTTTGGGGTCACGTACACATTTCACTCACACTTCTGACTGCTCTCCAACAGTTTGCACTGATGTATGCTACCACCAGTGCCCGTTTCTGCACATCCTTCCTAGCATTTAGTATATAGTTCACGTCGCTAATTGCGTCAGTGTGCTGCGTGCATGCCGAGTGGGAGCTTCCCTGAATTGCCCTTCTCTTGTTAGTAGAAAAACTGAGCTCCTGTCAGAGTTCTTTTCAGCTCTTCAGATCTCCCATTCCACAACTTACCTGTTTAGTGTCCTGAGGGCCTCTTGACCAAGTTTTCCTTAGTGACCTAAAGCCCCCATAACGTTCCGCAAAGCGTCTTTCTCATAGGAAAGCAATAGGCTTCATAAATTGTTCCCATTATCCCTTTACTTAAATAAATTATATGATTTACATGCAACTTCCTCAGAAAGATAACTTTCACATCTTGGCAGCAAATAGAATATACAATGCATGCATAGATCCTATGACAAATTTTGGGTCAAAATTTAGACCAGCTTGCTGTTTATTGCAGCTTCTGTGGAGCAGAGAGGGGCCTGCTTGGTTAATGAGCCTCAGATGGCCAATAGGACTTTGAATGATCATTATCACGTCTGTCATTTCTACCCTAAGAGGGGTGTTGGAATAACTATCTCACATTCTGAAGCAGACACATAGGTGCAGGTAGAGCTCCCTAAAAACGGTTTGGGGATGGGTCCACTTTTACTCGGATATAGAAAAAAAAGACATCTCGAGAAGAGGACTGCATGCGATGGTAATCTCAGTGATGGATGATACGGTGTTGGGTAGACAATAAAGAAGTGGCTGACTGAGAATTTGGAAATTATCTTCAAGTGCCCTGCTTTGTTGCTTATCTTAATTAAAAATTAGGCCTGACCTAGAGGGAATTGTCACCTTTTTTGGGGGGCAAATACCTAATACATAATGTGGTTTGTTCACCCTTCTACTGTATTTCTCCACTTTTCTTAACTGACCTTAACTGTTTAAGGCAGGCGTCCCTTAAACATTGTATATATTACACCTTTGAAAGCTATGGTGGTTATAAGTACCTTCCCCCAATGTAATACCATTTATTAACGGGAACAGATTCTCTGATTTTGAGGCAGTCAGCTCTATGCACTTCCCACTCTGTGGCTGGAAGTTCTGGAGTCTTACTGGAGAAAGCTCCTTTGCCCCAAGGTCTCAGACACATTTTTCTGTTCCAAGTCTGTAGGAACTAATCCAGCAAGAGACTCAAGGAGCCCAGTGAGGGTGGGAGCATCGGCGTGGTGAGCGGGAGCGTGACAGGCCCCGCCTGAGTCACGGCTGTCAGAGCCGTGGTGGGGCTCTGATTCGCCCGGCCCGATACACCCACCCTCTCCCAGGCCCGGACACCGGGAACGGGCTTCTACTGCCGTGCAAATGGTGGTCCTCCCGTAGAGGAGCAGAAGCCCTCGTTTTGGGGCTACGGTGGAAATGTGAGATTAGGAAGAGAATAAGAGTACAGCTGCGTATTACTGTTGAAGAGCAGGAGGCTCAGAGAGGTTGGGAAACTTGCCAGTTGGTCACACAGCAAGTAATGGAGCCAGGCGTCTGCCTGACTCGAGAGACAAGCTCTTAATTTCTCCTCGGGTTACCCCAAACTGAAGGATGAACTCAGCCCCTCTGTGCTGTGTCTCCCTCAAACCACAACGCCCAGGCCTCTGGCACTTCTGTGGCCACCTCTCACAGGGGCCGGCCCTTCTTGCCCAGAACCTGAAGGCAGAGCAAAGGGACTCGGCCGAAGCTGCCCTCAGTGAAGGACAGAGAACGTGTGTGTTCCAACCGTGGCAGGACCGGCTCTACCCCACCGCTGGGGCTTGCAGCCTCGAGCTCCTGTTCCAGAGGAGCTTCTCTTCTGTGCCAGCTGCAGGCACGATGGGGTCCCGGCACCCAGGGGGTCTCTCCTGGACTCCGTGTGCCGTCCTTGGGTCTGCTTTTCTCTCTGTAGAGTCGTTCCTGGCGTGCTTGACTGAGGAGGACTACAGGGCTCTAAGTCAGCCTGCTCGCAGGCCCTGGACGCTGGCCAAAGCAGGGGGGTGTTTCTCTTCCCCCTTATTCCAGCAAAAAGCCTGAAGCAAGGGTTTGAAACCTCTAATTGGTTGGAATTGAGTTCCAGATACACCTGCGGGGGGAGGACTGGTTGGAGGAAGAGCAACGTCTGAATCACAGGGTCTGAGAATGTGAAGGCTGGTCTCCTAAGATGGAAGAAGGAGGCATGGGCACCAGAAGGGGTGCGAACGGACACTGGGGGCAGAGACGCGAGTGGTTCACACGACCGGCAAGTTCAAGGTGCAGTCGCCTCTCCCACCGCACTCTGCTCCCCGGACCCTCCCTGCACGCATGGGGTGTGCCGGACCCCGGGGTGGGGGGCTTGTCTATGTTCCTCCTTCTGTCTTCTGCACACTTCTGTGAATGAGAAGCCCCATGACTCCCTTTTAATGATGAGGACATCAAACTCAGGGAAGTTACAGAACTAAGTCAAATGCCACCCAGCTGGGAAGGGACGGAGCCCGAATTCAAACTCAGGAGCACCCGAGCTTAAATCGCAGCCCATTCACCATCCCCTCTTCTGCAGCTAAGACAGCGGATCTCAAGGAAAAAGGATGGCCTGCCTTCCACGGATAACGTAAGGCCCCCTCCCACCCTCACCCCCACCCTACGCTGCAGGACAAAAAGTACAGACCCACACTTTCGCTGCCTATGATTTCTCTTTTTGAAATTCTGGATTTCCGCCCCATTCACAGACATGTCCTCCCTTGGAAAGGGCTGACCACCCACGCAAGAGAGCTGGTGTCACCAGGGCATGGCTCTTTGGGGTTGTCCCCAGCCAGAGATACGCTTTATTTGATTTTCAGCTGAGGAAGGCTATTCTTCCCCCAAGCTGCCTGCTTCCAAACTGGCTAAACCACTTTTATGCAAACTTTCCAAGCAATTTCATCCCTAGGGTGGAAACAAAGCATGGAATGATTTGGAGCAAAAGGACGATTTTTGGACAATTACGAGTGAGTGAAAACAGGAGGTTATAATGGAAGTTGTCTTTCAATCCTTAACTCCAGCATTTTGTAAGCAAGAATTGTGTCCCCCAGGTTTCGGTGGTGGGAACGTGAGGCTGAGCAGTTGTCTGGAACTGTTTCTAGATGTTCAATAATTAGAAACAGCGACGCTGACGCAGGAGCCCATTGGTTGGGCTGCACAACACTGATTCATGTAAGTAAAAAAAGGGGGGAGAGTATTGGAATTGTGTAAAGATAAAAACTGAACAAAGACTAGCTGATATTTTAAGAGTGACTTACATTTCTCCTTTCAAAATTGCACCGTCAAAATGTCTAATATCGCTAAGGCCTGTTTGCGGGATGAGCTGGAAGTAAAGTGGGAAATTTTTCAGTAATGACGGGAAGGTAATCTCTTATTTGGGGCAGGCAGTCATGGAAGGAGACAGTGCGGCGTAGCCGTAAGTCAGGTGACGCACCAGGAAGTTGATTTGTCTGCAGAAATATATTTTGAAATTTGGTCCAGGATGGGATCAGACATGTTCCAATGTCCTCAAAGAGCTTTCAAAGCTGGAAAATACCCAGCTGTTGTCTGTGATTTGGACACATGCTTCCGGGAGGCAGAGAGATGCCTGTTGGAGCATCCCTCCCAACTGGGTGATTTCTGGGGCCTTTGCATTTTACTGTGGGTGCGATTACCTGGGGCATGTGGAGAGCTATGCACACACACACACATGTGCGCACACAGAGACGCACGCACACATGTGCACACGCATGTGTGCCCACACACACACATGTACACAGAACCATTTGGGCATGCCATGGGTGCAGCGAAAGAGAGACCAGAAGGCATAGGTGGGAACGGAAATTTCCCACACGTGGAACAAACTATATTTCTGCTCACCTAGGAGTGTGGCATTCACAGCCACCGCGGACAGCATTGCGGCTTCTGTTTTCTTTCCTGGGTCTGTCGAGGGCCGACGAGGCTGGGTGGCAGGTAGGATGCAGACCACGGGTGGACCTTCCTAGGCCTTTCTGCTCCGGTCTTGGGATGGTTCTGCAAGCAGCTGTGGCCAGGGCTGGGCCCTCTCTGGTGCATAACTGACTCTGTAACTGTCTGTTGAGGGAGTAAATGGCACCTCTCAGACCAGGGCTGAGGGCTCTGGCCTGGAGCCATCCCAGATCTTCCATACGGAACATAAACACGGAGGCGCCTTCTGCCTCTTCAGGGAATAGTGTGCCATGAGGGGCTGGGACCGGGAGCTCCAGGGAGCGGCTGCTCAAACCTGTCCCGGGAGGCTGACAAACGGCACCTGGCACACACCTCTTCTGTGTACTTGAGGGGCTCGCCTAAGCCCATGGCCATTAGCAGAGGGGCCAGAGGGCCAGGCGCTGACCTTGGGCCTGGCCCTGGTGCTCAGTGTCAGGTGGGCCCTTTTCAGGAGTTAAGGCATTCAGTGCTCCCCAAACATCTACTGTATGTAGAACAGACATTTACTCTGTGAGAAATACATGCCAGGTAACAGGGCGATGTTCACAGTCCTATTCAGTTCATGCCAAAAACACTGTATAAGGGCATATATGGTAAATGCACAGAAAAAAGATGGGGAGGCTGTGCTTTGTTACGGATGGTTGCTTCCGGGAGCAGGGCGGACCAGGGCGGTGGGAATGGGTCTTTTCCTCTTTATGCACCTCTGTTTCTTTTCACAGTGAGCGTGCATTCAGGTACCACTTCTGAAATTTTCAAAATCTTTCCCATTGCTTGTCATTAAATACATATGGATACATATGTATCTGTTTATTCTCTGCCTCCACCATGAGGGGAAGGACTATCTGGGGGAATCTCAAGGACTAGGGGGTGTCTATTTTGTTTACCATTGCATCCCCAGAATGTACAACAGTATCTAGCACAGAGTAAGAGTTCAATTACACGTTTATTGATTAAATGAGTGAATTATTGATGAAATAAGACACTGGAAAAAATGTGCTCCAAATGGAGGGCTTACGTCTCTGGAACAGAGCCTGGCTTATGCTAAGTACTTAATGTGTGAATTTAAATTAAATACTTTGGTGTATAAGGTTTGGCACCTGCTCTTAGAGATTTTAAAATCCAGACATCCACACTTATTAACCATGTTACAAAACAGGTTATGGAAAGTCTCATAAAACAAGTATGAGCAAAGAGTGAAGGGGCTCAGCAAAGGGAGCCACGAGTTCCATTATGGGTAATCAGAGCAGGCTTCCTGGAGGAGGTGAGGTCTGAGAAGGACTTCAAGAGATGATGTACTAGTACCCTGGGGCTGCCTTAACGAACCGCCATAACCTTGGGGCTTAAAACAACAGAAATTTCATTTCCCACTGTTCTGGAGGCTGGAAGTCCTGTCAAAGTGGAGGCAAGACTGTGTTTCTTACAAATGGTGTTGGGGAGAGCCCACTCCCCGCCTCTCCTAGCTCCTCGTGGCTGCCTTGGAGTTTCTCAGTTTGTGGCAGCCATCACTCTAGCGTCTGCCTCGTCTTCACATGCCTTCGCCTTTGTGTGTCCATCCAGTCTCTGCCTGTCTCTTAGAAGGATGCATGCAATGATACATGCAACCACATTCAGGGCCCGGCCAGGTAATCCAGATAATAACCTGCTTTTCTCAAGATTCTTAGTCTCTCCTTTTGCCATTTAAGGTAATATTCACAGCTTCTGGGCATTAGGAAGTGAATATTTTGGCGGGGGTCTTTTTTCTTTCTGTCGTAGATGGGCTTTGAGATGTGGAGAGGAGCAGGAAGGTGTTGGAGGCGGAGAGATCCATATATACTGAGTCCTGGAGCAGGAAATCATGATGAGGCTCAAGGAATTGGTAGGCGGTTTGTTCACGGTAAACCTAGGTGCGTAAAAGGGAGGAGCGGGCAATTCCAGCGCTTAGTACACACACTCAAAGGACTGAAAACAGCAACGCAAACAGATACTTGTGTGTTGATTTCACTGCAGCATTATTCAAATCAGCCAAAAGGTAGAAACAACACATGTGTCCAGTAACAAAAGAATGGATACACAAGAGATGGTATATCTGTACAATGGAAAACCATTCAACTGTAAAAAAGAATGAAGCTCAGACACAGGCTAGAGCAAGGATGAACGCTGAAAACACACTGAGTGCAAGAAGCCAGACACAAAAGGGAAAATACTGTGTGATTCCACATATATATGAAACCTCTAGGATTCAGATCTCTAGGCAAATTCATGGAGACTGAGAGTAGGTTAGAGACTTCATAGGGACGGGGAGTTACTGCCTAAGGGTTGCAGAGTTTCTGTTGGGGATGATGAAAATGTTTGTGGTTGCATAATATTATGAATATACTTATTGACACTGGATTGCACACTTAAAAATGGTTACAATATACATGCCATTATACATTTGTCTATACCCATAGAATGCATAGCACCCGGATTGAACCCTGATGTACACTCTGGACTCTGGGACACGTAATGGACCCGTAATGAGGTCAGTGTGCGCTCATGCATCGGAATAAATGCGCCATCTGGTGGGGGATGCAGGCGATGGGGGGAGGCTGTGTGTGGGGGGCACGTGGGAGGTGTATGGGGAATCTGTAACCCTCTCACTTTTGCTGTGAATCCAAAACTGCTCTAAAAAATGAAGTTACTTAAAGAAGGTTACAGCGGCAAATTTTATGTTTACATATTTTACTGCAAGAAGAAAAAGAAAAAAAGGGAAGGGTGGGCTTTATGGCTGAGTTGGTGCGGGCACGAGCGTCCCCATGAGGGAGGGAACCACGTGGAGGCTGGGCTCCTGCCTGGAGCCGTTGGCAGGTCCACATGGCCACCCCCCAGTTGCAGGGAGGATCGGCTGCTGATGGCTCCGGGCGGGCTCCCTCACTGGGCATCATTGCCTTGGGCCCTAGGGAGCTGCCTTGCCCAAGGCTATGCCCCCTTCCAGAGGGCTGCCGTCTGGACCCGGCCTCAGTTTGGGACTGCTCTGCAGAGCCCTCCCTGCTCCAGCGCTCCCAAAAGATCAGCGAGGCCTCGGTTCCCAAGACGGGTGGGCCAGCTTCTCCCTCTGGCCTATCCTGCCTTCCTGGCCTGTCTCCTCAGATCCTCCCCAGGACACCTGTGTGCAGTTCTCCCATTTAAGTCTGTTTCCGGACAGCCCAGTCTGCAACAGGAACACTTGGGGATTTTGTTTTGTGCCTTAGTGTAGGGTTGGCAGGCGGAGAGCTGTGACTTGGGGACCATCATCTAGGCGGAACCGCATAGGATTTGTCAGGGCAGGAGAGGCCAGGGTGGGAGAACCACTCGAGATCCTATTGGAGGAGGCAAGGGTCCGAAGTTGGATACTGGCAGGGAAAAGGGGAGACGCACAAAAGAATTAGAGCCGAATTGGCAGGCGAGGGCAGTCGTCCCAGGTGACCACGGAGACTGTGGGTGTGTTTCTGGGGCCTTGTGCAATCTGAAACCCAGATCACCATCCTTGGCTGGACCCCATAGAAGCCACTCCAGTCCCCAAAGAAGCCATAAATATTTATCTATAATAATAAATATCCAGCCCAATCACCACGAACTATAATCCTTAAAATATATTACTCTAGCTTCCTACAGTGCTATCACCACAAAGTGATAATTTATCACTATTCTTTCTAGACAGGGTTGTTTGGTGAAACTAGTTTTGGAGATCTTGTCTATTTTATTGTTCAGTGATATTTATACAAAGATCTTTAACATACAGTATTCTCATCCCTACAGAGCCAGGAAATGTTTGCCTTTCTACACCACCTGATATACTTTCTCTTACAGACAACTAAGGGTGCGGTAATATAACCCAGTTCCTGTTTTCATGTTGGCTGCCGGGATGCTCGGGGCGAAGGTCTGTGCCAGGTTGCAGAAACACCTGGCACTTGGTTTTCTGAAGCAATCATTCTTTTTGTTCTTCACCTTCATTCACCCAGCCTTTCTCAGTACCTGTTCCTTGGCCTTTTCTTTTGATAGCTTGGTGGCACACACTGTCATTTGTTGTGTTCAAGTCCTTTTGGGAAGTTGGCAAGGTGTAGACACGAAATGGGAGGATGAAGGCAGACTGTGGTGGGCACTGTGGCAGGCAGACGAGTGAGTTATCTGGGCCGTGGGCTCCCTCTGTGTTTCTTGGATGCACCACGGGGGCAGTGGCCAAGGCACAGGCACGGCTTGTGCACCAGGACCGCGAGTGGACCCTGAACCTCCCCAGCGTTGTGCACGTACAGCTGCTGGGGGCCGCATGAGGCTGCTACGCTCACAAGGGGGCAGAGGCAGCCAACGGAGGCCCCAAGTACTTTCAGGCAAGAGGGGCCACACCCCGCACTTCCCTGGGTGTTCCCCACACAGCTCTGGATCCACGGAGAGGGGCGTGGGAGCCGGGTGAGTGAGGCCTCCCCTCCACCACACTGAGCAGCCGCCTGTGCTGATGACCAGGTGTGTGTTAGCCTCTGGCCGCCTTCCCTGGACGGCTAATCGGCAGCCTGACTCCACTAGGCTCCTAGGAGCGGAAGGGGCTCATACACGAAAGCAGCCACGCGCCCTGCCCTCTGCTCTGGAGTCTGGCACCGGGGACAGCAAGTTCCTGAAGCCCGGCCGTGGCACCAGCCAGGAGGCCACCAGGAACTCTGCCAGGAGGCTGGGGGAATGGGAGGTCTTCCTTGCTGCCTCTCTGCCATTGCTGCGGTTTCTCCAAGCAAGCCCACAGCTAACACCACGGTGCCAGGAGGACAGTGCAAGGGCCGGAGGTCCTGGAGCAGAGCCTGAGTGAGAGGTGGACGGGCTAGTGCTGCAGAAGCCAGGAGAGAGCTGCCTGGAGGATGGATGTGAGTGGGAGCAAGGCTGGGGCAGGACCACGGGGGTCCTCTGCACCCCGAAGCCTCTCTGACCTAGACGCCCTGCCTCTGTGTAAGTTTAGGCACTGTCTCCAGGAAGCCTTCTGCTCACAAACCTCCCCACCCCACTACTCTTTGGACCCAGAGAGGGAGGCCTTATACCCCATGGCGTCGATTGAGAAGTGGGTTTGGGACCCCTCGGAGCCCCACGGTCCATCCGGAGCCTCTGACTCTGAGTGGCTGCTAGAACTCGGCAGAGGCCTGAGATACCTTGTCCCAGAGGTCTGTGGTGGACCCTGGAAATGGCTAAGCACCCTGGACAAAAACGGACCCCAGCAGTGCTGGGGGGGGGCGCTGAAATCCAGGGCTGTCCATGCATCATCACCTTCCTTTTTAAAGTCTTGGAGGTCTTTGGAGGCCTGTGTTGCGGGCCCTGGTTCCCTGAATCATTATCTTTGAGGGTGGCTGGATATTTGTCTTTTTAAAGCTCCCAGGAGAGATGCTCGTGTGCAAGCAGGGTTGAAATCCAAGATGCTTATTCCACATCTGGGCGGTCGGCCCAGAAAGGTGACTCACCAAGGCTGTGAGCCAGCCCCGGGACCAAGTCTTTAGCACCCCGTACAATCTGACATCACCCCGTGGCGGCGAGGCTGCGAGGCCCGCACACCCATGCAGCACCCCCGGCCTTCCTGGTCCCGCTCAGCCACACTGCACTGCTCTGCCACGTGTTCATGCTATGCCTGCTCCTTAATCTACTTTTTAGAGTGAAAAAATGTTTACTTGTCTCTCTGATTCCCTCATTATATCATAACGCCCATGAGGCCACAGACCACAACCAATTAAACTGTAGGCCATGGTTCCAGAACAAGGGCTCTGAGCCCCGTAGGGTCTGGAGAACCATAGAAGTTGAGTATCTCCCAGCACAGGAGGCATCAAACACAGTGGAGAGGAAATCCACTCTGGAAGCAGGCGAATCCGTTTTGGAATCGGCTTTTGAATCTGAGCTCTGAAGCCCGTGCCGGGCTTCAGTTCCCGCAGCATAAATGAGGCTCACGGGCTGTGGTGGCCACGGGCATCAGTGCGTGTGTCGGCGCCTGTCCTTTAGGTGCGTGATGCCCATCAGGACAGGGCAGGTTTGCCTCTGTGACAAACTTCAGAATCTCAGTGCACAGAGCACAGCCTTGCTTCTCCCACAGGCTGCAGGCTCTGGGGAGGGCAGGGGGCTCTGCGGGTCACAGGCCCTCTGGGACCCATGGTGGCAGAGTCTCCAGGGCCACCCCCTCAACATCAGGTTCAGGGATCTCAGGGGCGGGGAAAGAAAACAGGGTGAGTCACATGGCGGCTGCAAAGCGCTCTCCCCAAGGAGGGTGCACATCACTCCATTCACAGCTCACTGGCCAAGGCAAGTTGCAAGAACACATCTAGCTTTGAGGAATGTGAACTCGACTCAGGACCGGTGGTGAGCACTGGTAAGGTCCACGGCCGTCTGTAAGCATCCGTTAACCCCGGGGCAGAAGGAGCCATCAGCACCCTGGGCCGGGAGCCTCTGCACTCCCTGCTGGGGCCGGGGCTCACTGCTGCGTCTCCGGGCTGCCGGGGGAGTCGCCTGTTGCTCGGATTCTCCTTCCTTCTGAGCCACTTCCTCTCCTCTAGTCAGATACTGAAAAGGAACATTTCCCATGGGTTACAGAAATGTCTGAGCAAATGGAATGAAATTCCACCATCAGGCCTTCCAGTTCAAGGATTGTTCCTTCTTCCAGGGTCCTAACTCCTGTCATATTTCTAAATGGCTTATGCTTGTCAGCAATAGTACCTCCTCTATAAACAATGGAATTTGAGGTCTGACTTACAGAAGATACATCATTGTTCAAGGCAGGCTCTTGACTTGGGGTGTAAGTTTACATGACGGGCCCCTGAGCAGTCATTTGCAAAGATTTCCTCTTTCAGCCACCCTCCCCCAGAAGAATTTATACCGTTCTCACTAGGGGAGCCCTGAGCCCTGGGCTTTGGGGTGTCCCCCTTATGCAGAAGCGACTCAGGCAGCAAGTCTACTGGTCCATTAAAATAAAGGCAAAGAGCTGAGGGGGAAGAGGGGAGAGATTTAGCTCCCAAGTCTTTCTCAGCTTACATAAAGTTCTTCCCTAGGCATCAAAAAGAAACCTGGAGATTCTCTTTGGGACTGATCACAGATGCACATTATACTCCATCCTGCTCGGAGTCAGCTTTTGTTCTAGGTTTCAGGATTTGGCAGTGAGACAGGTGATCCTCCGCTCTCATGGAGTTTACGTTCTGGGGAAGGAACAGGAAAACAAGGAAACCATAGGTAAAGAATCTTGTTTTAGGTGGAGTTTGTGAGGAGGAAAATAATGCAAGGTAAAGAGAGGATGATGTGTGTGGGAGGCGGGCTGCTATTTCACACAGAGTTGGTGTTGGTGGGGGAGACTTTTCTGAAGAGGAGACGAGGGGCCAGAGGGGTGAATGCAGAGAAGGTACCAGTAATGCTGAGACGCGACAGAGTATTCCATGCAGAGGACGCGCATGTGTGTGTGTGTGTGTGTGTGTGAGCAGCAGTGCCCACAGGCATGGTGGGTACAGGCCATCAGGTTTTAGGCAGTTGCTACATACTCGGGGTGCTCAGCTCAGCATGCCATACCAATTGGGTAGGAGCAGGTGTAAAGGCCCTGAGGCAGGAAGTGGCTTGGCTGGTTGAGGAGCAGCAAACTTGTGACAGGGACATGATGACCTGGTGTGCAGGAGGAGGAGGGGCAGGGGATGAAGGGCCACATCAAGATGGGTCTTCTTGTCCATGGTTAAGGGTCAAGGTCTGATGCACCAAAATATAGCCCCTCCCGAAGCCCACACTGGCTTACCTCATCTGCGACACCACTCTGCCGTACGGAGGCACACAGTTGTCATGATCTCTGGAGCTGGGAGATGCTGGTCTTCGCAGGCTTGGGAGCTCTGGGCAGGACAGCTTGGAGCTCTGTGATGACCCGCAGCATCTCCCTGAGGTGGCTTAGCATCACGGGAGCCTGCCTGGGGAGATGTCAGAGCCTCCTTCTGGTCCTTCCCACCCTGCTCCCCCCGCCCCCTGCCCCCGCCATCCATTCAAGTCTCAGTGTTTTTGAATCTACTTCATTTCTGGGAAGTTTCTAGAGCTCTTACACAGCCCTGGAAAGAGCCCAAGAGATCAGAGGGAAGACAAGAGCCTCTCCCTCTTTGGAATGTATTACGGGATCCTGGGACTCCATGAGTGGGGAGCTCCGGAAGCTTCCAGCAAAAGGTCCTGCTGATCAGCCCTGAGGCAGGACAGGAGTTTAGAAACAAACCCATTCTTGCCCAGCCCAGCCCCATCCACTGCTCCCAGCACTCCAGTGCCCTGGGAATTGTTTTTCTTGGCGTTCCAGGGTAGTAAGTAGGTCAAGTTAAATTCTTTCTTTCAAATATTCTCCTGACATCAAAGTGGAAGGGATGCAAGGTAAAAAGAAATAAATCGAGGAGGATTCTGCATGTCACAACTGCTTTCATGTCTGGGATGTGCAGGAATGTCGGGGTGGGCACGGATTCTGTTATCTCCTCCGGTTCAAGGAAGGGTGGCGGGTGGGAGTGCGCTGTCCAAACGCAGAACCGATCTGGACAGATAGCAGGGCAGCAGGCTGCACGAAAGCAAGAGTCAAGGGCAAGATTTTTCAAATTGAGAGAGCGTGAACAATAAAACATGCAAGCTGGTGGGAGGTGGCCCAAGGGCCGGAGGGATGCGGGGTGATGGGGACTAGAACAGAGAGGGCCCTATTACTTCTGTGTGACCTTTGGAAGGGCACAGCTCCTGCGGGGGCCCCAATTTTGTCACCTGTAAAGTGGCATCTTTAAGTGCGGTATTTTCACGTCTCAGACCTTCCTGAATACTTCTGACCGTAGACAATTCACTGTCTTCCAAAATAGCAAGCGGTTCATTAAAGAACTAAAAGCGATTTAATTTTCATGGCTTGGCTTTGGTGTTCGCCTTCGGAAATTTACAGTCTGACGGAGGAGGTGGTGGGAGCACAGGGCTGCAGAAGTCGGGAGCAGCCCGAAGTGAAGAAGCCCTGGCAGCGTTCAGGAGACAGGGTCTCAGAGAGAGGTTCCCCGGGTAAGCCGTACAGGGCCATCTAGGAACGCTCCACCCAGGAGGGGGACAGTTTAGGAGAGGGACCAGTAACCCTGGTGGGAATGAAAGAGGGCTGGCAAACTGCCAGATCACCACCTTTGGAGGGGTAGGTGCTAATAAAATGAATGTTGGTATTTGTTTTGTTTTGTATTCTGATTGGAGTTGTGGATGATTTCCTTATTTATGTTTTCTGGAGTCTTAAAATTTTCTTAACATTTTTAAAAGCGTGGCTTTTAAAATCAGACAAAGGTAAGGCATATCACAAAACAGTTTGCTTTTTATTATAAAATTAATACTTGATGAGGACTGAAATTTTGGAAGCTACCTAAAGGTAGGAGGAAGGAAGGGGTTCCCTCTATCTAGACACTCAGCTGTGCAGGGACAGCCATGCTGGGGTGCTTTTCGCTTTGGTCCCACGTGTGCGTGGTCTGTTTATTGGTTCGTTTTGCCTGGCTGTGCTCAGGTTTAAATATGAACCATGCTGTTTCAGGGGCACTTCGGAGCAAGGAAGTTTCACCTTTTGTTCAGGCATTTTCCTCACTTGACTGTCCACGCTGCGAGGTTGTTGTGCATTGTGTCCACAGCCCGTAGTTCCGTTCCTGGCACTGTGTAGATGCTCAAGAAATACTTGCGGAATGACTAAGTGGTGGAGTGGCTATTAACCTTTGCAGGATCTGAGCAGACGTTTTGCCTTGTGACGGTTGGGGAGAAGGCTGCTGGAGTGGGGCTGGCGAGATGGGGGGCCGTGGGGGAGGGCGGTGATGCTCAGGGTTGGAAACTGAGATGTGACGTACAAGGCCGCTGGGACGCACTCCGGTCTTCCAAGTGGGGATGTTGCATGATCAAAACCAGGGGGCGGAAACGCGGTTCTGGCAGCTGCGCGGGTCGATGACTGGGGCCGGGGGGCCGCGGAGGGAAGGGGCGGGGGGCCGCGGGAGGCGCCGCGCGCTCCGGGCCTCCGGGGAGGGCCCGGCCGGGCGCAGGGGGCGCAGGGGCCCCGGCGGGCTCGCGGCCGGGCTTCGGGGCCGCAGCCAGCGGAGCTGCCGTCAGCGCCGCGCGGCCCCCGCCCTCCCGGGCCCTCGGCTGCCCGGCGTACCGGGAGCACATCTGCGGTGTGGCCCGATTCCAGGCCGGCCATCCGTCATCCGCGTGCACACTCACCCGGCGCTCCTCACCCACCCGGCGGCCTCGCCCCTTCCAGGAGAGCCCTGGCCGCGGCCCAGGCGTCTGCCCAGGGTGACTCGCCAGATTCCTCCGTGAACTTTGCCCCCTCCCTCGCTCTGTTCTCCTGTTTTCTTTTAATTCAGAAAAAGCAACAGCCAGCAGTTCCCAGCACCCCCACCCTCGCCCCGGCCGGTCCCTGCCTGCGGTTTGGCAGGAGAAGCTCCTGGGCTTGTCTGGGAGGCAGGGGGCCACAGGGGCCGCATGGGGCTCAGCCCGCCATGGCACATCCACAGCCCACCCCTGCCTCAGTTTCCCCACCTGGAACCCTTGCCTGATGGAACCCGCCCGACTTAGTGGGGTGGGGTCGGCGCAAATGCAGGAAGACTCTCAAGCCCAATGAGTGCTGTGGCCTGGGTTAAACAAGTACTAGTATTTAGTATTCTTAATTAGCATGAGCAGGCTTAAACCCTACCTTTAAAGATAATAGCAGGGACGTAAGTGGCCAGTTTCTTCTGTCCTCTCGGTGACACTGCCCCGGCTTGTCCCGACAATGGTTTGTAGGCTCCCCTGTCTCAGGATGTTTCAGGACGGTGCTTTACAAGGATCACTTGTGCAGTTTTATGGAGCAACAAAAAGAAAACATTTCATGTTTTAAAAAGCAACAACATACAAATAAAAACACACCATAAAACCCCACAAAATTAGAAATTCTTGCCTGACAGGCTTTTAAAATTTAACTCAATAGACATATAGGACAGTTGAAAGACTGCAGATACAATACGAAGGAAGGGGATCTGAGCAAAGTGCTAGAGGGCAGAGCCACCTTTCGTGGACTCCGCGGCACTTTCTTAGAGGGCGTCGGTCCATGCCACCTTGTGACGACTGGAAACTGCCCCTGGCTAGGTCTTCGCGCCATCACCCTGTGCTCCCTCCATGCCTGTGTCCACCTACAGGCACCCACTGCCCTGTCCTGAGACCTCTGCTTTCCCTGGCTGTCGTTCCCAGTCGGCTGGGGGCTGCTGGAGGGCAGGGGCTGGCCTGAGGTGGCCCATGGGCAGCACCTTCGGGAGCCACAGGACGTGCCCCCACCATTTGATTACTGAGGACAGGTGAGTGTGGCCAGGATTACAGGGGGGTGGGGGCGCCGTGCAGGTGGGTGGGAAGGGAGGCATTTGCACCTAAATGGCCTCTCTCCTCTCCACGCACAGGGTAGCTGCCCTATTGCAGCAGCGTCAGGTGAGGATAAGGGTGGGATCTTTGCTCGTGTGACTGACTCCGGTGGGAATAAGCCCTACTTGCTGCCAGGTCTGTCTTGGGGTCAGTTGGGGTGACTTCATTTTGGAAGGTGATAAACTTGTGAGAATTCGTGAAATATATTTTTAGTCCTGTCCTGTTGGGCTGATAGAGGTCACTGCTGACGACCGTCAAGGGAGTTGAGGAAGTCTATGGGACGATCAGGGCCCAGGGGATCTGTCTGCGAGCACCGCACAACCCACCATCCATCCTTTGTGTAGCTGGGAAACCCAAGGGACCTCACTCCCAGCAGCTGGGCTTTCTCACCTGCAAAGCTGAAACTACTGTGTCTGGCCTTTGTGCATTTCTCAGGGTGAGAGAAAATAGGGGCTTGTAAAATTTCCCACCGGGAGATTTACCGAGAGAACGTGCCAAGCCTGGGGCCTGTGTGCTCTGCCCTGCTGGGGACTGGCAGCCGGCGGGAAGAGGAGAGATGCTCCGGCCCCTGCCTGTCAGGTGGACGGAGGGGTGCAAGTCTTACGACAGCCTAAGTCATGGATCTTCCCAGTAAGTGGGCCAATCTGTTAAATATGAATAGCAACTCTTAGATATCACAAACTTGGAATAAAGCATTAACAATTTTTAAAAACTTCAACACACATAGGGAATCAGTTCCTATCAACTCTAAACCCTTTATATTTCTTTTTATCAAGTAAAGATGTTTTTCTTCCTGAAAATAATGCATGTGTGTGAACCAGCTCAGGGAGACTAAATGGGAGGGAATGAAGCCGTCCTGGGCCGTAGCACTCAAAGGTTAACCACTGTTACCCTTCGCTGACCAACATCACACGCAAAAGCCTCGGAATGGGGCAAAACCTCCCCGACAGGACCCTAAGGCCTGAGAACAGGCTTCCTGGGCTCTGCCTTTCGGAGGTTGAAACAATTTAGGGTCCTCAGCAGAGCCCGTACACTCTGGGGAGTGAACTAGGTTCTCCAGTTCTGCTAGGCTACCTGGAGAGGTCAGGCAGGGGCGAGGGCAAAGGCCATCAGCCCCTGGAAGGGACCGTGATACCCAGTCCCATTCCTTAAGGGGAGCAGGGCTGGCAAAGGTAATACAAACTGGGAGCATTAGTGCACGTGGCCGGCGTGAGGCAGACAAGCTGTGAACACCCACGACTAGATTTAGCTCCACTGCAGCTGAGATGGTGGGAGGACAAGTCTCAAGTCCTGGTGTGCGACTGGACAGGGGACGCCCCCCAACGCCCCATGGGACAGAGAGGCCAGGGGACCTGGGCTCACTGCCCACAGAATTTGCTCCTGTCCTGCCCTCCAGAAGCAGATGGATGCATTTTAGGTTCGGGGTCCTCCCTGGGCGTGAAGTACGGCACATGTCGGGGCTAGCCTTGGCTTAAGGGGTACTTTGGAGCCACACTATAAACTAGGGGAACAACTGAGACCAGTCTGTGAATGGCACTGATTGCTGGTTGCTGCATGAGACCTGGAGGAAAAATGAGTTCTGGGCTCGGGCTGAGGGTTCTTTTTTTCCCAGGGGCTCTTTAGGGCATTTCCCAGGCATTGTAGACCGTGGGTCCCCTCGGCTCCATACAAATAACTGGAAAGGACGTGGGTACCTAGAAGATTCCCTTGTCCTGCTTCGTGTCCAGGCTGGGCGCTGCCAGCTTCTCTGTGTGAGTGGGGAAGGCCTGCTTGTCACACACGACGCCTGCGTGAGCTACGCTGTCCCTTCAGCTTCTGTAGTATAACTGTGTGAAACTGGCTCCTAGTTCTCTATCTTTTTCCTTCATTATATATATTGTCTGTGCCTCAGTATCCTCATCTGTAAAATGGGGACATGAAAGTACCTACCTGATTTGATCGTTATGTGGATTACATAGGTAACCCACGGAAAGTAATTGGGGAGGGCTGTCCTGTAGTAAGAGCTTAATAAATATTAATTGTTAATGTTTGATAGCATCATGATTATTACCATTATTACTTTTTCTGTTCCTCTGTTTTTCTTGACTTGGAAGTTTGCAGAATTTCACTTTTATAGGCATTGACAGTCAATGAGAGTCCCTCTCTCTTTTGGTTCAAAATAACGAAATCTCAGCAAATTTCCTGCTTTTGGCTATGTGGGGATATTTTCAATCCTGCTGATGCCTGAAGGACTCCTTGATTACTTCTGGGTTTGTGGCTTTTCTTGGCAGTTGGATTGAATTAAACTGAATTGAGATATGAAGTGTCCAAGTACCCCTGGATTTGAAAATAATGAAAGTGCATTTCATTAACAGTAATAGTCTGGACTTTCCAGTCATTTGCTTATGCCTTATTTCCCAAGAGTCTGAGTGAGTGATGCATTCTGTATGTGTTGAGGGTATATTTTTTGTATGTATGCATATATTGTCCATCTTGCAAGCATATATTGGGTGATTATATCAGTTAAAGGGAGTGGGAATGTCTGTATTTACAATAAAATTATCACCATGAATTTTGTTCAAAGTAAATGGTAATGATGTGTGGCAAGGACTCGTTTGGAAGTTGTTACCCCCTTCCTGCGTCTTGCCTCTGTTGTAAGCCACAGTGTGCGTAGAGCAGGTGGTATCTTTCCAGAGTTGGCAAAAGTTCCCCCTTTCAAACTTCATTAGTTTATTAATGGACCCACTTATTCATTCATTAAGCATATATTTACTGACGACGTACTATGGGCACTGTGGAAATAGTAACAAAGTATAGAGCCCCTGATCTCATGGACCTTACCTTCATGTAAAGGAAACAGAAAATCAGCTCAGAAATAGCCAAATAGTAAGTCTGATGGTGATAAATGCTATAAAGAAAAACTGGGTAAGCAGATACAGAATGAAGATGGGGGTAGAGGGGGCCTCTTAATCTAGAGGTGGCATCCAGATGTGCCTTCTCTAATAAAACAGTTATAGAGCAGAGACCTAAAGACGTGAAGGCATGAAGCATATAGGTAGGTATCCAGGGGAGGAGCAGGATAGACAGCGGGAAAGCAAGCTCAAAGGCCCTGAGGTGCCATCATGTTCGAGAACATACTGAAGGAACCAAGACACCCAAATTATAAAAAGGTTGGGGGAGGGGCTTGAGGTATTTACAAGGCCATAGTTAAGCAGCTTTGGAACTCAGGTTTGGAAAGTCAATGTTCCAGATGACAATAAGTCACATATTTGTGTTTATCTTTATGTCCTAAAACAGGCCAGGATTGGTGAGAAGGTTTTATCTCGTTTGTCAAGTCCAGCTGACTTGGGGTGGCTGTTTGGAGCTCGCTGCAGAGCAGGCATCGGAACGGCATCTCAGCTCACTGCTGTGAGCAGTTACTTGTGTCTTTATGGGTGTGTGTGTGAGTTGGGGAGGCCGACGTGGAGGCCTCATATTTGCCATCCTGGCAGTAGGGTGATCAAGCGAGGGCATGTGTCTTACACTGTGGTTCCCGAGAGACCTCCTGGTGGCGGACGCTGGGACAAGAGCAGGGGCGGAGGAGTACCCGGAATAACTGCTGCCCTTTCAGCCCTGGCTGTGCTCCCCACCTTGGCCCGGCGGCCTCACATCCCTGCGCCCTGCACCTGGACAGCTGGAGTGGAGAGAAAGGAGGGCGGAGGAGGCGTATACGGGTGTTCGAGAACTGTTTGCATCCCTCGAGTTTCTTGGGAGGGAGACTCAAGCAAGACTGTTCGTTAGGGAATGAAGTGAGGTCTTGAGACAGGCACCTGCACCTGTCTGCTGGGGCGGGATGTCCGTACTCAGGCACACCTGGTCAGAGCCCCGGCCAGGAGGAGGTGACTGGCTGGCCAGTTGGCCTCTCCGGCCCTGGGCTCTGGTGGCCTGAGGTCAGCAGGAAGGGTGGGCCTGCCGTGACTTGCCCGACGGAGCTTC
The DNA here is from genome assembly GCF_030020395.1 of Manis pentadactyla. NCBI lineage: Eukaryota > Metazoa > Chordata > Mammalia > Pholidota > Manidae > Manis > Manis pentadactyla. Next base: position 3,879,056 of record NC_080037.1, read on the forward strand.
TGTGCTCTAGGCCCTGCTTGGCCCCTTCCTCCAGGCCTCTGAAACCACCCTTCCGTACCCCCACCCCTCCAAGGATACAGTCACAGATATAAATTCCACCAATGACCCAGAGCTCCCCCTCTAGTCTGAGGAGCCACCGCTGTCTGGGTTAGGCAGGCAGCCTTCAAACCGAAGGGGACCGAGGTGGGCCAAGCAGGGCAGCGGCCACGTGGGGAAAGCCCCGGATGGAAAATTCAGAAAGAAGAGGGAGACAAGGATGCTGGAATTGTTTAACCCCACAGGAATGTGGAAAGAGAACATAAAGACGTGGGTAAAGCAGCTTTCAACGTCAAGGCTGCGGGGCCTTGAAGCCTTGACGGGGGCGTGGAGCCTGGGAAGCGGGCCTCATGCCTTGGCAGCCAGGTGCCACCAGGGGGCGCGCAAGGTCGCAGCAGTGACCCGGGGCTGCGGGTCTGGGTGGGCGGCCTTGCGGGAAAGGAGGGGCTGACGTCATTAGAAGGAATCCCAGGAAAATGATTCGGTTGAGACTGTGCTTGCCCGTGGGGGCGGTGACGCGGCTCTGTGTCCCCGCCACGGCCAGCACCTGTGTGGTCTCGGTGGCCCCTGGGGCGGGGCTTCGGCGCCCTGGGTGGTGGTGTGCCCGGGCCAGCCTGGTCCAGGCACACACAGCAGCCCCGCTTCTCCCTGCTCCGTCCCTGCCGGCCTTCTCTGCCCACTCTGCCCCTGCCCCGGTCCAGACTGGCCCCCAGGCATTTTTATTTTTTTTTTCCACTGGAAAATCATTTCCATTGCGATCTCATCAGTGGCACTGCCTGCTTCTGACCTTAAAGCTCCTTCTTCCTTTGTGGTTCGTCTTTCCTGAGCGGCGACCCCCAGGCATTCCAGTTAGTTTGAGTGGGTGGAGCTCTGAGCCCCCTTCCTTGGACTTGGTGAGCCCTTTCTCTTTTCTCGGGCGTGGTGCTGCCTGGAAGGACGGGCCTGCCGACTAGGGCTCCCTGCCAGACCAGGACCAAGGTCACAGGTCTGTGAGCGTTTGCTTGGCTGTCTCACAGGCCATTGTGGGGCACTGAGTACTTTTATTTTTCTGGGTTCCTTTGGATGGTGGGTTTGGGTGGGCTGGGGAAGAGTTCGCAAGAGAGACCAAGTCCAGCCAGCCTGCGTTCTCCACCCCAGCACCCAAGCAGGCACAGTTGTGGAGCTGGGTGGGGCCCGGGGACCAGGGCAGAGGGAGCCGGGGCCCGGGGCCGAGTGGAGACCCCACGCCGGGGACCTGAGCCCATCAGTGGCGGCCGTTCTTCGGCTGCAAGCCCAGTGTCTTTCACATTTAAGTGCCCACACAGGTGTTTGTAGACCTGATTTCTCAGGTGGGCTCTAGGAGGGTCTGTGATCCACCATTCACAGCAAACTCTCTTCTTAGTTTTGGCCTTGAGCAAAGTTAGGTATCAGCGAGAGTCCAGGCAGGAAACAGAAGTCACTGGAAAGCGAGAATTTAATATGAAGAATAGTTAACTAGGCATAACATAGTTAATCAGTCACTGAAAAGTCAGGTGGTGCGTGTGTCTCTGAAATGGACACCAGGCAGCCGGCCCTGCAGTGTGGGAAGATGCTAACTGGCCTCAGCTGCTACCGGGAAGCGGGCACTGCGACCAGGGTGAGGAAGCACGGCTGGGTGACCCTCTGAGCAACAGGTACAAGTAAGGAACCCAAAAAAGCAAACTTCTAGGAAGAGGTAAATCCCTTTTTTCACCATCCCGACCTAGCAGAGCCTAACATGGAATCGCCTGGAACCATGGAAGTGTTGTGGGCCGAGTCCTGGCCTCAGCACTGCAAGGATGAATTGAGAGCTGAGAGGCAACAGCTTGAAAACTGGTACAGGGGCCTGACTGGAATGGCAGAAGGCTGTCAGGAGAGGGCAGGAAGTGGGAGGCTCCATCAGTGTTTTTTTCTCTCCTTTTTGTTATTGTGGACACTTTAATAGGTTTGATGATCAGCTTCCAACAGGTCAGCCTGGCTGCCTGGGACCAGGGGGCTGATGTAGCTTCCCGCACAGTACGGTGGCCCCGTTCTCGGCCATCAGTCTAGAGAAAGTTCTGTGTTCTGGCCTTGAGGTCTCTGGGGGCTGCTGTGCAAAGCTGGGCAGTCGGATTGCAAACGGGGGATCTGCCGCCCTCTCGCGGAGACCTGTGGCTCTGCAGGAGGGTAGGGTGAGTGGCAGCTGGTGGCGGCTCCACCGGTCCACCCTGATCTCAAGCAATGACAGGTCAGTTCAGTCCTCTGATGCAGACGAGGCGTCTCCCCGCACTGGGTCATGCGTATTGGCCCACCTCATCGAGGGGTCTGCTTTGGGTCTGGGAGTCTCCTCTGAAACAGGGATTGGTAAGCTTTTTCTGGGAAGGCCACATAGTAAATAACTCGGGTTTGGGGCCGTACTCTCTCCATCTCCTTCTCGGTCACTCACCTGTGCTGCTGCAGCCAGAGACAGTAGCCCAAGGGAAGAGCAGACTGTGTTCTGATGCTTTGGCAGGGACACTGAAAGTTAAATTTCAGGAAGTCTTCACATGTCACGAAATACTATTCTTTTGATTTTAGAAAATGGTTTTTGAATGTAAAAACCATTCTTGCCTTGCGGGCCTTACAAGAACAGGCGGTGGGCTGGTTGGGCCTATGGCTAGAGCGGTTGGACGCTTGATTTACGGCTGCCGCGATTCGAGTCGCGAGGTGGCGCCCCTGGGAGCTGCGACCATCTAAGCAGCTTCTGCGCCGCACAGGAAGCAGCTGTGCACCAGCTCCTGGGATCCCGCAGGCCACGGGGCCAGCCTGAGACCTCGGCCCCCCTGCTTTACAGGTTTCGGGGGGAGGGGTTCTGTGGGAGAATCTCTGGTTATAAATTTTACCCTTTTCCTAACTAGACAGAGCACCTCAGTGTCACCAAAACGTGGCTCACTGGGTCTAACAAATCATGGTGCTCACAAATCTGAACCGAATGCACAGACTGGGGAGCAGCGCCGTATCCCGTGTCCTCACCGATGAGGGGGTCACTCCTGGAGAGCGTTAGACAACACGTCCCCTCAGCGCTCCGAACACATGAGGGGTTTATGTGCGTTTCCCAGTCTGCCAGGAACCGACTCCTTTCCCGAAGCGAGCTGCGCCTGTACTGTTACTTACCTTGGATGTGTTGTTTTGCTCGTGGATACTTAAATCTACAAGTTGGAGACTGAATGGAGGCAGGATAAATACGAGGAACTTTGAAAGATTGAAAAAGGGTTTTTTGTGGGGAAAAAAAGTTTAGAGCAATGTTAGCTTTTGGGTTTTATAGGGGGGAGATAAGGATCTATATTTGTGTTTTCTTTGATGTGTGTAAAGAAATTCTGGAAGGATCTATAAGACCCGAATACCTGATACTTGGTGGATGTCAGGGAGAACTGTGTGGGGGGCTGTGGGCGGGCCTCACTGCACCTGTCACTCCCTGGCTCTGGACCTATCAGCACCTGCCTTTTCCCTTCTTCCCTCCCCACCTGTCAGCAGGCCCGACTCTGCCAGCCTATGAGGACACAAAGATCCATAGGACACAGATGTGTGTATTTCCAGTGAAGGAGGCAGGCATCTAAAGAAAAATTGGCTATAGCATGTGATAAATACTCAACAGCCTGGGAAGGGGCCAGGCAGAAGTGCTAATTACCTGTCTGAGCGCATAAGAGGCAGGTATTCAACAGGCCGGAGAAGGAAGGGCAGGGCCTCCAGGCTGAGGACGCAGCTGCGCCCCACCTCAAGGCTGCGCTGGCCAAGTGTCTGGGCACCGTCAGGGTCACTGGTGGGAGGCGAGCTCGTTCACGGAGTTGAGTGGAGGTGGGGAGGTGAGGCCAGGGAAGTCGGCAGGGGCCAGTCTGTGAGGAGGAAGTTGGTCCTTTCTTGGAACAGGGGGATCTGCCAGAGGACTTGACACATGTGTCTGAAAACCAGTGATGGTTCCATCGTCAGTGGGAGGGGTCCCTTCCAGGGCTGACCCTGCACAGCTAGGCAGCGGTGCCTCCCTTTGTGCAGCCGCCGCCCCCGTCCACTGGGGCTCAGCCAGGTGCACATGGAGCACACTGCCCCCTCCCTGGGCGCCCTCAGGGTCTCGGGAGGTGAGCAATACTCTGTCTGTTGGACTGGGGGTGGGGGGAGATGCGGCCAGGGGTGAAGCCCCTTGCCTGTGCCTGGGAGTGAGTCAGTGGAGAAACCTAAGTCTGGCTCCCAGTGGGAAGAGAGATGAGACACTACCGAAACCCCCGCGCCAGGCCCCTCCCGCCCCAGCCTGCCCAACCTTTCTGCACACTGGCTGAGCTCCCGGGCCCACCCGTCCGGGTTCCTGGCGAGCGTGGCCGGCTGAGTGTTTGCATTACCTGGCTTTTAGCTGCTGCTGGCGCAGAACCAGGACAGGGTGACTTAGCCCTTTGGAGGACTCGGGGCTGCCAGAGAGGGTGAGACACCTGCAGGTGGGCGCCCTGCTGTCACTGCTGGGATCCGAAGCCATTTGCTCATTGACACTTGGCAGCTCCAAACAGGGGCAGAGCTCTTTCCAGGCTGACTGTCAGGGCGGGTCTTTCTCCACTTGCATATGAAATCCATGAGATAATGAATGTGAAAACATTTTGAAAAGCCACCAGACTCCTCACTGCCCGCAGCCCAGTGCTCTGCCTCCTGCGACCCTGGCTCCTGTTACTGCTCCGTATTCCTCCTCTCCGTCTCTGATTTCTCTTCTCATTCCCTTCTCCTCTTCTCACGACTGAACAGATGCTGAGCTTTGTTGACCGGGTTTCCGAGATGTCTCTGACGTTCATCCCCTTTGATTTCATTTCTGCTGTCCCTGCCCTGGATTTCTTACTTATACTAGAGTAATACAGTTTATCTGTTCTACTCCCCCTTCCATCTTTTGAATTATCATCTGCACTGTTACTGATGAAGTCACTTAGACCATACTCCTGATTATTTTACTCCTCCAGTCGAAAACTTCCAAAGGTTCTCTGCTGCCTGCAGAGGAATCAACTCTAAGGTCCAGGATTCAGATCTGCTGGCTTAGCCCCACTGCCCTATGTTCACAGACTCTTGACTCCCCTGGTCTTTTTGTCCTTTGTGCTTTCTGCCTGCGATGCCTTCACTTCCTCAACCTCCTGACACATTTTTCCCGCCATTCTTTAGATTCAAAGGGTTGTAGATAAATTGTTTGCAGATGAGAAAGGTGGACATGATTGTATTGCAGAGGCATCAAAGAATCTTTTTAATGATCTTGTTAAGGTATTCATGCAACAAATACTCAATTGCTAAGAAACTGTGCTGAGGATTGGGGTGGAAAGGTCACTATTTACCCCCTTGGGCACAGGAATCTAGACCTATGAGGATTAAGGGTATATACTTTCCTATTTGTTAAATCAAATTCACAATTACAGCTGTAGGACTGCTACAGAAATATATGTAGGGCAGCCATTTCCCTTTTTGCTTTAGCTGCCAGGAAGCTCAAAGGCAATTTTGACTCTCCTAATGACCACGTAATGGGTACCACAAACACCCTCAGAACTATGTTGGATCAAACTGTGGTGAGCAAGACATAGACGTACTTCCTGTCCTCAAGAGGCAACAATTAACTTTCATTTTTAGCATACTGCATTATCTGTTTTATCTATTCCTGACCTTTTGTACTCCCATTTTATTAGTTTGTTGTATGTATCCTTAGTTTTATGTGAATGGAAATTCTTTCCAGAAGAGAGACTGTCAATATATAAAAGAAGCAATGTTCTGACACTGTTAATGAGTCATAGGTTTGATGTCTATTGTCCTCAGTTGTATCTTTTTGTTCCTTTCTTATAGACTCTTTCCTAAAGCCACCTAGACACATAACTATAACTGGTACACTGCACGATGCGGTCTTGGCAGCTTTGTAGGGCTTTTCCCCCTGCTCTGTTTCACCTTGTAAACACCAAGTGATATTTAACCTTCTCTCACAATTGAATTATAGACCCAGGTCATTATTTTGGTGGCTGGTTTGCTATTCTGCTCCCAGTATATAATTTTACATTAAAAAAATTCATCTCAGTGTTGGTAGTTTTTGTATGTCACTTCAGAGGAAATGAGAGCATGAGTGCATGTGTGCGTACGAGTGTGCGTGCGTGTGTGTGTGTGTGTGTGTGGTAGGTTCAGGGGCGTGGGGTGTCCTCAGGGTTCTCTGCTGGGTGGTCTCTGCCTCTGCTGTGCAGAGAGCTGCCTCTGCACTGGACATTGTCTGCCTATGGGGCTTGTTCAGAGCTGCCGTACACCAGCACCGGACACCCCAGTGCTGAAGAGGCTTTAGCCAGGCCCTTGGCTGTTCCGCTGAGCATTGTGTGAGGCATCTCCACTGACTCCACCTACACGTTCAGCACGTGGCAACTGAGTTGTGGTAGGCATGTGAGTCAGTGACTCAGGCCCAGGATGTTAATAGACCTTCTTGGGTCTCTGTTTTGGTGCCTGGGGAGTTCACTCCTTGTGCCCCCTGCCACCCATCATTTCCAGGGCCCTGTATTAGTGTGAAGGATCCCACTAATGTCCAAGAGAGGCTTGTCAGGGTCCAGGAGCAAGATGCTCATGCAGGAAGCCTGCAGTCTGGGGACTTGTTGCAGAGCGTGTGCCGGGGTCCCAGGAGAAACCCCCCTTGCAAGTTGCGGATGGACTCAAAAGCCAGATGCCTCTTGGATGGCACTCAGTGCCAGAGACTGGCTTCAGGACAACTCAGTTCAATTCCATTCAATCAAGCTGCATTCTCTGGATGCCTGCCCAGGTGCCAGGTGCCAGGGCCACAGATGAGGATGAAGCACAGCCTGAGAGGTGTTCAGTGTCTGGTGATGGCGACGGCCACAAGCAGGGGGGTGAGGACAGCAGCTAAAAGGCACTGGACGCTCACTGCATGGCTGTCTCTGTGCCGGGGCTTGTGCATGTATTATTTCATGTAACACACATAAAACTACCCCAGTTAATTCCCTCGGTTTTCTAACTGGGGATGGTGAGGTTTGGCGAGAGGAAGGAATTGGCCCAAGGCGATCGCAAGCGGCCGAGTCAACAATCTCTCCCATCTGTGTGACCCCAGGCCCCGTCCGCTCACCATCCGGCAGCGCCAGCCTCATTGGAGATGAGAGCACAGCCATCCAGGGCATGGAAACACCTCACCCGCCCAGTGTGACAACCGCTGTCCTTGGACACACAGACTGTCTGAATGCTGGTGTGGCTCCTGTTTGTCTATGAGAACATGGGGAAGCCGAGGTGACTTCCTTCAGGAGCTGTATCCATTTGTTCATGGGGAGATTGAGGGAGACCAAGGATATGTGAACTTCAAGTTAACCAAACAAATTATAAGATGTTCTCATCCATCACCTCTATTAACCTTTGAGGAAAATATTGTTCCTTCCCTTCGGTATAAGGAAACTGGAACATGGAGAGGTTGAGTGATTGATGTAAGATAATACCAGTTTATAAATAGCACAGCTTGGATTCGAACTCAGGCCTCTCTGTCTGCAAAGCCCAGATATGCTCTGTCCAGTGCACTCAGTTATGCCATGGGGTAGACGAAAACTTTAGGGCATTCTCTTTTTAGTCAACAAACATCCTCTATTTAGGCAACACATGTTGGTTGGTATGTAAAGCATTGTTCTGGGTACAGGAGGAATGCAGACAAATCCGACATGGATCCTTTCTAAGGGAGCTAGCTGCCCAACAGGAAATAAAGTGGGCGTGGCGATGCTACCGCTGCAGGATCCACGGAGTGGGGGTGCCTGTGAGCCTGGACACGTGGCCTTCGGGCCTCAGGCTGTCCTTGCCAGGTCGGCAGGAGAGTCTGGTTGAGCTTAGTGCGCACCCACATGTGCAGTGCCCGCCTTCCCTCCTACTCCAGCCGCTGACTGCAGATGCCCCCTCTCACCCCAGAAAGTGCCGAGGCACCTAGTCCTCCTGCTGCTTTGACAGACCTGAATGTCAGTGGGGGGCCAGGGGGCTTCCTGGGAAAAGAATCCAGAGGTCAGGGGGGTTTGTAGTTCCAATGGTCCCCTACAACACTAGTCTCCTGCTGCCCCTGTTAGAGTCCTGCCTCCTCTGTACAGGCAGTAGAGTGTCTGTTTTTTTTCCTCTCTCTTGAAATATACTTTGACATTTTTTAACAAATAACACAATTTTCCCTTTGTGTTTCCCTTAATAAAACACAGAAATGAGAGCAAGAAAAGGAAAGTGAAAAAACATGTTCCTGTCATCTCCACTCTGTCGCGGGACGTCTCCCCGCCCCGCCGGGCTCCCGCCCACTGAGCCTGGGTCTCTGACCCTCCCGTCCTGGTCTCCCCGAGCCTCAGCCCCGAGGAGTCACGAATCGGGCAGTGTGGCTTCTCCGTTTTCTGCCATAGAAAGGGTCGCCCCGTGGCTGGTCTGCGCATCTCACCCCCGCCTTCCACTGCGTGCCCTTGACTGAAGACGGGTGGTGGGAGAGAACTGGGGAACCCGAGCAGGGCAGGGGGTCTCCCTCAACCTCAAAGACGTACCCCCAGGTCACCAGGTCCCCCCAGTCACTCCTTACCCACTGGCCCTTGCTGTCTTCCTCCAGTGATGGCAGCTTCCAGGCAGGCCTGGCAAGGGCCCCACATTTCCTCCTCAAAGCAAAGTACTAGGCTTTAGGCAGAGTCCCCGGATGTCTTGGCATTTCCTTGAAGTTGCAAGATTCCTGATGTTTGGAATAGCTGCCTATCTCTTAACAGGGATAAATGCAAGTTTCCACACTTGGGGCCAAACACCAATTGTACAACTGCAATTTGGGGAAGATGTGGCCTACCAGCAGCCCATGTGGAGAAGGCGGGGTGGGGGTGGGGTTTGTTCCTAATGCTGCAAGACAAAAACTGGAGCAGGTTCAGAGAGAAGGGAACAGGATGGAGAGGACAGCCCTGCCCACATCTTGGAAGTAGGAGCTGACGTTTTGAACGGCCCACCCTGAGCCAACGAATGGACCAGACGTGGCAGTTCTAGGGAAATGGATGTTGAGCTGATATAAACTGAGGAGCTGGACCAGATGGGCTCTAAGGTGCTTCCAGCTCTAAAGGCCTGCAATTTGGGGGTCTCTTATAAAGATGGTTTACCTCATTTCCATAGATTCTCAGAAAAAAACATACTTCTGATTAAAGGGAGACTATGGCTTTTTCTTAATAAAGGACTGCTGGGCAGTACCTTTGTGGCATTTGCTCTCATTAAGAGGGCAAAATAGTAGCATTTGAGTTTGAAATTAAAACCCATGTAGCGTGATCAGGAGGACCTTTCACAGATGGAAAGATACGTGTCCCCCCATCCATGTCACCGAGTTGACTAAGGCCAAGGTGAAATGATACTGGGGTGGCAGTGGGGGACACTGCTGTCCCAGTCAGTCTGATTGCACAGAATTCAGACTGTGATGCCTTACAGACCCTAAGATTTTGCACCTTCGTCTCGAGGAGGAAGTATGGTCGCCTGGAGAGGTGAGCACGTGGCCCAGCTGACTCAGTAGCAGAAATGGGAAGGGAACTAGAGCCTTCGATTCCTGACCTTGTTTCTACCTTTACTGGAGGGCTCTCCCACCACAGTGGGCACCCCACCCAGCCGCCAGTTAAGTCATGGCCTATGTTATTACATATGTGGGCCTGGCTCTGCAGTGAGGACTCCAAGGGCTTGTAATGTGACTGTGAGACAGTCTCCAACCTGAAGGTGCCCGAGGGCCGCTGGGGAAAGACGTTCCCACCGGGCGCTGTGTAATCTGCAGCAACCAGGCTGCCTTCCAGATGCAAGGGCCGTTTGAAAGGTTTGAGTCCTAGACCAGATGTGAATCTGTCCACTTTCAGGATATTCCTTAAAAGGGATATTCTTACTACTAGTTAGACATATTTCATGAATGTAAGACCTTCAGTGAGAGCAAAACTCTGCTGGGCATTGAAAAATATTCCTTATATCCACCCTACTCCATTTTTCCTCCCTCGCCTAACTTCTATTCTACATATCACCCTAAGAGTATTTGCAATCCATTTTCTTTTTTTTTCATGGCCTAGGACATGTCACTAGTCATCCAGGCAGTATCAGTGGACTCTTCCCAGCCCTTCTGAGCCCCAAAGATTCAGCTGGAACAATAGATAAAACCATTTTGTTCTGCCTACCGCCCAGGTTTGTTGTAAAGATCAAGCAACGCCATGTACGTGAAAGCACCTGAAAACTATCAAGTGGCCTTCAGATGTGAAGTATTAGACTCTCTGCCCTCTTCCTTGTTTCTCTGAAGTCATTTTCAGTGTTTGGCTTGTGCCTGATGGCAGAAGGCACTTACAATGGTGAGCGGGGCCACATTGAAGCAAATGCTGCCAGCACGTTTTCTTTAAAAATAAGGAAGGGCTCCTGTCCTCGGAGAAGGCAATAGAAGGCACTTGCCCTGTGGCATCTCGCCTGCTCAGGTTCACTTTGCCAAAGGGCCTGGCAGTTCCATTTCAGTTCCCTTCATGAGCTGAACTGAACTGAACTTTCCTGTGGACCTGAGGTGCACGCTGGGCTCCAGTCTCCTCACTGTAATATTGAGATAGTAATTGTCTCCACCTCGTAGGATCATAGTAAAGATTAAAGTGAGTTAACTAGGTAGCCAAGCCTGGCACAAAATAAGTGCTGGATAAATGTTAGCCAGCGTTAGTATCTTCTTCTGAATATCCACCTGAGGCTGGGGGCCGGCTACCTCCTGGGCTACACAGAGAGTGTGGCGCTGATCCTGTGCTGGATGGGGCTAAGGTTCTACCCCTGTAAACTGAGGCTGGGAGTGTAGTGAACCCCACCCCCTCATACTTTGCACCCCAAGGACGCCCCCTCAGCTGGCTTCCTGCTCAGGGTCACCGGGGGCTCGACCCGAGATCAGATTCCTCCTAGTCTGCCCCAGGAGCCTGATTCAAGCTTTGGCCGGGGGTCCTCTGGCTTCCCGCACACCCCACCAGTGGGTGGGTTTCCATCTGAAGCCGTAACCGGGTTTCGAGCCCACCGGAAGTCGGGAACTTTGCAGGAGCCCCGGGTGACGAAGAAGCGGGCCGAGGGGCTCAGAGCGGCGAGGGCCGCGACAGCAAACAGGCAAAGGGCTTCTCGGCGCTTCCGACGGCCCCGGGTAGAGACGGCGGGGCTTTCACCACTGGCGGCGGCGGGAGAGCGGCCAGGGTCCTGCGCGCTCGTGGCGCGCCGGTCCGGGCGAAGGCCTCGCGGGGCGCGGGCGGCCGCCCCACGGCCCGCGCACCCTGCGGCAGCATTACCGGAGGAGGGAGGGCCGCGGCGGGCCGGGCGGGCAGCTCGCGGCCGCTGCACGGCGCCTCCCAGGCCCTCCCTGCGCTCCCCACCCCTTCCCTCCGCGCGCCGCGCCGGCCCCGACAGAAGCGGCCCGAGCCGCGCCGGCCGAGCAGGCCCGACGCGCACCCAGGACCGGGGCCGCCGCCCTCCCCGTCTCCCTGCGGCGGCATCGGCGCCCCGCTCCCCAGGAGCAGCACGCGGGCGGCCCGGACGGCCCGAGGAGGCCGGCCGCCCGCGGCCACGTCCCGGCCCGGCCCAGGCGCGCGGAGGAGCGGAGCCCGGGGCCGGCGCTCGCTCGCACTCCCTCCCGGACGCGCCGGCGCCGCAGCCTCGAGGGCCTGCGCCTCCCCCGGCCGGAGCCTCCCGCGGCGCCCGGCAGCTTCCCTCCGCTCCTGCCGCGGGGCGCGAGCCCCCATCAGGTAAGGGCGGGCGTGTTCCTGAAAGTGGATTTGAAACGCGTCCAAGAGCGAGCGGGGCGGCCGCGGCCCCTCCCCGAGGCCACCTCTCCGCTCCTGCAGACGCTCCCGGCCCCGGCCGAGCGGCGGGAGGAGCGCCCCGCGCGCCCCCAGCGCGGCTCGGCGCCCCCAGTCCGCGGGCGGGCGGGACGCGCTCCGGGTGGCTCCCGCTGCTCCCCGCGGCCCGGCCAGGTGAGGAGGCGCCGCGCGGGCCGCGGCCCGGGTCACTCCGCGCCAGGGGGAGCGCCGCTGCCTCGCTCCCCGTCCCGCCCCCGGAGCTGCGTTCCCGCAGAGCCACCCCCGGGGCCGCGCCAGTGCCGGTTGGGGCGGGGCCGCACTCGGGGTGGGAAACCTGGGGCCGGGGGCCGGGCGGGAGGGGTGGGGGGCCGGGGAAGGAGAAACGCGGTTGGGGGGCGGAGGCCTGGGTACATAACGCGTTGACTTCGAGTGGAATCGGATCAGTCAGAGCGGTTCGCCGGGACCCGCCTCCCGCCTCCCACCCCGCGCTCGTCTCGCTTGGACTCGACCCCCTCGGCTCGTTCTGACACCCCGGACGCGCCCTCCGTCCTTTCCCAGGGGAGCGGAGGCTGCGGGCGCCACGTCCCAGAGGCACAGACGCCAGAAGCATCCTTCCTCTCTGCAGGTCCCCCCGGCGCGGCCCCAACATGCTGGACGGCCTGAAGATGGAGGAGAACTTCCAAAGCGCCATCGAGACCTCGGCCTCCTTCTCCTCGCTGCTGGGTGAGTGTTGGGGGCCGGGCGCCTGGGGTGCACCCTCCTTCTCTCTGGTCCCAGCTCTTTGGGACCCCACCGGCAATCGGGGGAGTTAGCGTCCCGCTTCACGCACTCAGGTGAACCTACTCCCTGTCTGCCGGTCCCGGGGGGTCCTTCCTACCCACAAACCGCCCCAGGCCTCCATCTCTGGGCACCGAGTTCCCCAAAGCCGCCAGGGGCGGGCGAGCTTGCTCGCAGACGTCTGAGTGGCAAGCGATTAAAAATACCCAGGGCTGGATTTTTAATCACGGAGCCGATCGACGTCTCATAAATGCTGCCCTCTTCTCGGAGGACCAGGGCCGAGCGTGTGAAACCCGAGAAACCCGAAGCCCAGAGCACCCAAGTTCGAGGCGGCTTCTCGCCCCACCAGTTCCAGGCGCAGGCGAGAGGCTTTGCCAGGCCGGTGGGCAGCGCAGCGCGGGCATCAGCCGGCGCGGCGGGGCCCTTCCCTCTGCTGTAATTAACTGGAAGCGATCTCGGGTCCGGCGGGTCTCCCGCCTGCCATTCCCTTCGCAGCGACCGCGTCGCAGCGGCGAGCCGAGGGCCTCGAAAGAGCGTCCACACGAGGGTCTAGAGAAGCGAGGCCAGGGATTCCCACCCCCGCGCCACCCGCCCTACCCGCCTTTGGTGCTTTTCAAGGTTAGGGACCGGGTGTTTTATTTTAGTGGGAGGGATTTTCGTTTTGTCATCCAAACCGTTTGCCTCTTGCCCCCACTCGGAACCGCTGGAGCGGGGTGAAGGCAGGGAGACAGTTCGCGCGGAGAACCCGCATCCAAAGAGGACCCCCACCCCCAGCCCCCCAGATGAGGCTGAATCACGCGCCCCGCGCTCGCCTCTCTCCAGTTCCCGACGCGTTCAGCCTCGGAGGAGCGCGCGCCGAGCTGGCACCCGCGAGCTGGCAAACTTGGGCTGCCGGGCGTCGCGGCTCGCCCCGTGCGCTTCGCAGGCCCGCGTCGGCTCCCAGCGTCCGCGGCTGGCCCCGCGCGCCGGGGCAGGGCAGGGAGAAAAGAGAATTGTTCAGACTGTGAACTCTGCCGCTACTTTTTCTAGCCCTTCCTGCCCGTGCCCCAAGGCACCGGCCCCATTCACAAGCTGGTGACCAGGTCCCCCAAGGGGAAAACAATAGGAGTGTAGCAGAAACGGGGAAGGGTCAGGCCCTTGGGGATACCAAGCCCAAGGGTATTGTTACGGGGACAAGGCCTGCTTTAAATAGCTGTGAAATGTGCCGGCAAAGGACAAGCGTTCTCCTCGCCCCCCCATAAAAAGCACCCTAATCCTGCAAACGGAAGGAACCAAACACACAAAAGTCGCAAAGGTAGGGCAGAGAGGGTTCCCTGTTGGCACAGAATTGGTTTAGGATGGGTTTCGCCTTCGCGAGCAGCCGCTGAGCGCGCCTGATCCGCCGAGTCCTTGGCCAGGACGCTCCGCCGCGTCTCCGCACCCTGCTTCTTTATTTTTTAGCTTTATTTTGATGCCTCTTAATTATGAAAAATCCACCCGCAATTTGCACGGCAGCCACGACGCCGTAGTTTGGAGTTCATTGGTTTGAACAATAACGAATCTGACTGGGGCGAGACTCTATTTTTCCGTATGCACGGGACTTTCTAGGAAGAAAAGAAAGTTTTCCCTCGAAAAACAGAAGAGAGTTGCGTTCAGCAAAAGACAAAACTAAACAACAAAAATCCTTACACACGCAGTAACAGTCAATAGAGACCAAGCGTAGTGATTTAACGATTACGTGACGTATCTGGGAGCACAAATTTATCTGTGGTCTAGTTTTACAGGATGCACGCACGTTTGCGGGCATATCTAGATGATTTGAAATTTAAAGGCCTCTTAACTGATTTCCCTCCCCTCCCCAGGTAGAATTTAAAACGTCCCACATAGTCCCTGTTTCATTACAGGCGCCACTTGGTTTGATTTTTCTCTGCTCTCCAAGTCCCAGCCCGGCTGATGAGCAGGGGGCTGGCTTCCCATGGCGTGGGGGGACGGGGCGCGGGGGGGAAACCCGTGGGTGCGGAGTGCTCGCGAGCGGTCCCGGCCGGCTTTGGCTGGGGTGCGGGGCCGGCGCGGCTCACCCGCCAACGTCTGTTGGTGCTGTAGGCAGAGCGGTGAGCCCCAAGTCTGTCTGCGAGGGCTGTCAACGGGTCATCTCGGACAGGTTTCTGCTGCGGCTCAACGACAGCTTCTGGCATGAGCAGTGCGTGCAGTGCGTCTCCTGCAAAGAGCCCCTGGAGACCACCTGCTTTTACCGGGACAAGAAGCTCTACTGCAAGTACGACTATGAGAAGTAAGTGTCCGCCCACCGGAGCGCGCCCAGCGCCCAGGCATCAGCGCGCGCCCGGACTCTGTCCTCCCCTATCCCCGTCCGCTTCTGCAAAGCGCGAGAGGCACCCGCTGCCCAGAGACGCATTTCGTCCTTTCACCCCCCCCACCCCCCAGCCAGTCCGCTCGCCCCCGGGGCCGCAGAGGTCTGTCCCGCCGCGCGCAACCGTGGCTGGGGCTTCGCAGAGACGCGAGCCGTGGCTCCCCTGTGCTCTCGGCTCGCCTGCTCCTCCGCGGGGGCTCTGCCCCCATCCAGCTGGTTCTCCCCGTCCCCCTTCGCTGGGGTGGCCCACCTGGGCCGCGGCCCAGGTCTCTTCCTTACCCACGTGTGTCTGCCACCCAGGCTTACGTAGGGCTGCGGGGCTGTCCTGAGCGCAGGGCTCGTGTCCCCTCTGCACGGCTTTGTCCGCTGGGGTCTCGGACACATTGGGCTCAGGAATGGTGCTGCTGCCCCTCTGAGCTCGCGCACACCCTGCTTGCGTCTTCTGTCACTGTCTTGCACCCCACCCCCAAACTCTGTCCAAAACCGTCGGGCGCACAGGAGCTGTTAGGCCCGAACTGGGGGCCTGATCTGAGTGAGGCCCGGTCCTCCATCCCACGGCCCCTCCCTGATTCCTGTATGCAATGCTGCCAGGCAGCGGGTTCGGTTCCACAGCTGACGCGAACGTTCTGGTGCGTTTTGAGGAGAATTATAAGGCGGGTTTTGAAGAAAGTGGATTTTTGGTGTCTAGAATTCTGTAATGCCTAAAGGCTGGATGAGAGGCCAAGGAGTGTAGTTAGAATTTCCTGGTTCTCACCAGCCAGCCTGGAGTTGCTCCGTAGATCTAAGGAGAGGGAACTGCTTTTCCTTGTCAAAGTGACTAGTTAATGGGGACACTGACTTGGAAGAGCTGTGCAGGGTGTGGAGGAAAGAAACGTGGCAGAAACGGGCGCCTCTGTTTTGTACACTAAGACTGGCCTGTAGCCCTGAGGGGGCTGGTGCAGAATCCTGCATTTGTTACTGGTGAGAACAGAGACGGCACTACAGGAGGATAATCAAGGGAGGGTTAGTGCCTATCGCGTCATTAAAAACACAATGAACTAGGGCTGTACAGAAGTCTCAGTATAACAAAAAGCGCTGAGAAAGAACAGAAATATCTCCTGCTCCCGGGCTCTGCGGTTTACTAAAAACTGACGAAGTAATTAGCCCGAGGGCTGTCTCTCTTTCACACACACACACAAAGTCTTTGTGCTTCTCTGTGCCCCTTTGCCATCACGAACTTGAATTTTTCCAGCAGGTGGGATGAGAACTGGGCATTTTGACGGGTTTATTTTGAAAAGATAACTCTACATTTTTCAGCGCTAAAAAATAAAATATACCTTTGATTTTGGATGAGCTGGACAATACACAAGTATATACATATAGTGAAAATGCATGACCCCCTCCAGCCCCCACCCCGAAGTGCTGGTTCTGGGTCCCATCATGCCTGTTTCTGGTGTTGTCTTTTCCTTGCCACAGTATCTGAGTTGAAAAGTGCGATTTGTAGGTGCTTGAGCGGATTTTGCCCACACAACTTCACATATCATATTTGGGTAAAGCTTCGGCTTAATTGCTTGCTTTTTTCCCCTTGTGCTTCTCAGCTAAAGGTTTGGGGGTTGTGCAGACCTCATCTTCATCTTTCTGCTTACAGATGACTGAAGTGTCCACATCCTTCAGGCACAACACTAGCGAATTCAAAAGTATTGGAGCTTAGGGAAGGATTTGGGTTGTGAATTTCTATTCTGTTTGTTAAAAAAAATCACAAATCAAAGCAGGCTTAAGGGTCAACACAGCTGTCCGGCCAGTCAAATCTTCTTTAAGGAAGTCAGGCTGTGTCAAGAGGAGAAGAAACAGTTGTCGTAAAGTACTTAACACAACAATGTCCCTTACATTTCAGCCCCCAGGTCGGGCGAGGTTTGGGCTTATTAACCCAGTGGGTCCGTTTTTCCTCACAAAGCTATTTCTGCTGAGAGAAAATTGCAAGGATCAACTCACCAGCTGTTGGCCAGAACCAAGAATATTTTATAGAAGAGCGTGAGCTGCGTTTTTCAGAGAGGTGTTGATGTTACAATGAGGGTTTTTAATGCTAAGTGTCACATATAGTTTGGAAACACAGATGTCTGGAATGGAGTTGACTGGATTCTAGCTCATGGCACCCTGTTGGCACTGGTCTGTGCCCTACCCCTCAATTATTTTTTTAGATTAAGTTTATTCCTTTTTTCTCCTGTATTCCTCATTCCTCATCCTATTCTTTTTTCCTATAAAATGGGGTTTTCATGCATTTGATAATCTTCATGATCTTAGTTTGCATGGTTGTTGCTGTCAAAGAGAAAGAAGAGGTTGGTTGTTTTAAAATTAGGCTCAAGATAAAAATTCCATTACTCAACAAGCTTTTATCAAACTTCTACATACAAGGCCCTGGTGACTGAAGGCTAGGTGACGCGAGCATATTGAGAAAGTCTCAGCGCCTGCCTACAGGAGGCTTATAGCCTAGCATGTTGTGCAGCTCTGTTATCTAACGACCAAGCATTTCCTGAGAGCCTCCTGTACCTGGAGTGCCGGACTAGGGAGGGAATAGAGGTTGCCCCTCATCACCAGATATTTGTCCCTCAGGGGGATACAATCCAATTTAGATGATGCTCATGAAACCGTCAAGAGGGAGCACTTTTCCTCTTTAACAAACACACTTGTAAAATTAATTTTGCCCTTTTCAGTGGTTCTCTTTAAAATCTGAGGCCCAGACATGGCAAGTGGAGAGGACAATGAAGTGGGAGGTAAAGTGGTAGGACAACGATGGTGGTAAATTGTGGAGCACTTCATAGATATGCCCTCAGGCAGGGCACTTGTCTCCCGTGTGCACGAAGTTCCCATGCTCTTTCTACGCATTAAAATGAAAGAATACAGCGCTAACATGCAGCCCTCAGTGAGGGGCCTAAACGTGGTGTTACCGGGGCCGGCTCACCCAAGGCCTTTCAGCCGTGTGTGTGTGCGATTCTGACCCGTTAGGCTATTCTGCCTTTGAATCATTAGCTGCCTATTCATGGCGTCAGGCAGCCCGGTAAAAAGTGAGAATTCTACTCTGTCAACTAGTTGTTTTACCATTTTGATCATCAAACAAGAAATTTGTCTAATTAAAACAGAAATGAATTGACAGCAGCCTCTTGGTCACACAGCCATTCATTTGGAGACTTTAGGATGTTGTGTTAAATGTTTGTCTCATACACCATGACACCCTTAGGAATAATTTATCTTCTAATCATCCAAAACAAATAAGCACTGAAGGCTGGAGTGTAGAGAGCTGGTTAATGCATGCTCAGAAGTTAAGAACCAGAGGTGCTCTTTATTGGTCATCAAATAACTAGTTAGGTGGCACGTCCCATTTACAAAACGGATGGAGCTGCGCCATGTCATAGAAAGCGTTAGGATACCGTAGGGGTGAATGGTAAAGAACTGGACTGACTATCCTCAACAGTCCTGAAAGTTACCAGACAGCCAGAATATTTTCCAGCCTCGGGGACTTCTATTTATATAACTGTTGTTCCCTATTTGACTGAGTCCTCTATGATCTGGTTAGTTTGGAGTTTTCCCTGAATTCGTTCCAAACAAATACCATAGTTGGGCTTCAGTCGAGACACAAGAGGCTGCTGAATAATGGGAATGTGGTAATACAATAGATAATTAAGCCTTCTGGAAGGAGTCCCACATTTAAATCAAGTTTATATTGTTTCTTTCATGTGCCTGGCGGCTCAGTGTGTCAGGCGGGGCCCTTTGCCCTCGCTTGTGAAGTTTATCATTATCCCTCAGATTGCTCTGGACATCCTAGGAGCGGTGTGGGATAGTATTGCTGTCAACAGGGCTGTTCTCATAACATCATAACTCCCCGCATGTCAGCAAATCGCAGGCCCTGGGAAACATTTCCTCAGATGGCAGTACGTTTTCTCCCCTTTCTTTTGGAGCAGATGAAGTTGCTGAAGAAAGGGACTGAAATGGGGCAAGGTGGATATGCCAGTTAGAGCTTTCTCTATCTTTCTTTGACCTGCTGATTGGCAAGGCCCTCAGAGAAAATGGCTGAGGTAATGATCTCCATTAGGACCAGTAATGAACTCATTCTGCATGTTATCAAGGGGGTGGAGGACGTGTGTGTAGGGAGAGAGTTACTTTGGTTTTATTACTGTGGCATTACTTGCAGATCAAAACTAGGCATGCAGTTACTCATAAAAGGAGCCTGCAGTTGAAATGACAGGGGCAATTGTTGGATTTTTGCTCTACTTTGTCTTTTGTTGGCCCCGCTCCTGGCATAGTAAAATTTAAGGAATATAAAAATCAAACACAGCTAGGTAATCAACTGATGTCTGTGTTAAACTGCAGGGGGGCTCAGCTCAGGATAAGCACCTTCCGTGTGCACTGGCTGTGTTTGTGCAGGCCGACTTATCTCTTTTTTATTTAGAGGGTGATTGGAAACAGCCCTTCCTCCGAGGTGTTTTCTCTTTTTATATATATTGGTCCCCAGATAGGACATTCCTGGAATCTAGGACTGAAAATTTCAAAATAAAATTAGATAGCAGAAAGGGTTATTAATAGTATTCTGGGCATTAGATATGAACACTGCTTTTCAGAGTAGGTTGTGAGAGTCTCTTGATTCTTACATAAATGGAGCACATTAAAAAAAGTGACTTATCCAATCTGGTTTTACATCCTGGAGTGTTCGGGCACCTTTGTCAGGGGCTAAATCCATCCAGATTTCAGAGACAAGAGTTTCTCTGACAGTTCATTGTTTGCCTTGATTTTTAGTTTCATTTTTGTTGTTTATAACTTTTGCATGAACCAAAATACTGTTACTAGTATTTAGAGATGCCTCTTCATTGTTGCTTGTTAACTCCAGAAGATCTTCAGAGGTGATGAGCATGCACTATTTCTCTAATGAGAACAATCCCATTTATTTAATTATCAGCTAATGATTTTTTATTGCTGAAGGACTTACTGGGTCATAGTGTTTAGAAGTGAGAAATAGGTAAGGATTTAAAATATTGTTTATATTAGCAGACACATTAAAGTTTCTTAGAGTAAATGCATATACGAGATGTCATTATTGAATTATGTCAAGTTCACAATAAACCATATTGAATCGTGTTCACTTGGTTATTAAGTAGAGCTGCCCAACACTGGGAAATAGATGATGTGAGTGAAGTCCAATCACACTCACCATAGAAAGATTTAAAAATAATTTCTGCCTTACCTGGGAAATCTTTTTTTTCCCCCATCTATATAACGTGGACTTTTACATGCGTTGTGCCTCTTCAGAGGGGAGTTGTTAGGAAGCCCCTTGAGGGTGAGCTCAGGAGGACGGGGCTGTGTGGGGCGCGGGTGCCCCTCCGCCCTCTGCCCAGGTTCCTATATGGGGGGCCTATTCCAGTATGCCTGAGCTTTCCCCTACGAACACCTACATGCTCTGCTGAAAGTCCCTTAGCAACGTGGAGAACAGCGTTACTGCCAGCTGCCTTTTCACAATCGGTTTGGGGAAGTTGGTGATTTTTAGGTGCAAAGTTCAGAAAAGGTCTGGAGAAAATATTAAAGGACAGAGAAAAGAGGTTCAATCCTCCTTTGTGCCTGTTTTCTGGAACCCACAGAGACACTGGCTTGGTGCTCCCCAGGATTTATATTTTCTGCCGAGTCTCCGACTAGCACCATGTGGGATGTTTCAGCCCATTTATCACAATTAGAATTAGTTATGTTCTCATTGACCAATGTCGGCTGCAGCTTTGCGTCCCTTTGTCAAACTATCGAATGAAACCCAGCCAACAGGCTGGCTGGGATGAAGTGAACACCTTCCAAATGCCAAATTGTTATTTCAGTCGGGCGCAATTATCTGTCTCTATATTTTTAACCAAGATGAAATTAATAAAACTGCTATGGCCCTGGCATTAATTAGTGGGAGGATTAGAGCTATATGGGCTAAAAAGGAGGTGCAAACACTGTAATCTTGCTACATGTTTATTTTCACACTACTGAAAATAAATAAAATGGGACTTAGGTTGGGATTAGGTTTCTTTTGGCATTAGACAGCAGATGCCAAAGGAATGCAGCAGGAACACTGAAGTATTAGTGAAGATATTACAGGAGTAACCTGTGGGTGTGCACCAGCTCCCCACCTCTCCGGTAGCCCCATCTGGGTACCTAAGAGGATTTTTCAGAACTACCTCCATGCTCTCCTTTTCAGCGGTGAACCGAGGCAGCCGGGTCATCTGCAGGGCTTGTCACCTGGCTGCCATGCTCGGCTTAGCTAGAATTTAATGAAACCATCGCCAGATTCCCCATACGGCACCATGCTGTCATAACAACTAAAAATACACAATGGAGTGTGCTTTTCCTAGTCCTTTAACTGAAGTCACGGGAAAGAGTTTGGTCTCTTTCAGCCTCTCAAGATTCCAGTTTGGGGATCCTATTTTTGGATAACAGTAAATATGTCTGGCTTTTCTGACTCTCTAGGCGTGCTGTCTCCCCACCCTATTAGGTTTGTGTTTTATCATTATTATCATCTAATGGACAAGCCCTGATAGATAGTTACCTGACCACTAAGGACCGGGCTGCCTTGTCTGACAGGCCCAATTAAACTCTGTTCATATAACAAATATCTTTAGCATCCAGCCCTCCTGGGAATGGACCATGGGCTTTAGCTAGACTTTGTGTCTGGCCCCATCCCATTCTGCCTCCCCTCACTCCCCTATGCCGCATGGAATCCCATAACTTGATTTTTGCAAGCATGAAATATTACTGAAACACCATCTCTTCAAATGCCTCATTTTTTCCCCTCAGGCCATCCTTATGGATTGTTAGCCCTCTTTTGATTTTTTTCACTGGGAGGAAACTAATCAGTCTTTAGATGCACAAAATAATAATCCTGTCACACGCCACCCAGTCGTGGAGCAGGGCTCAGCTCGAGAGTGGGTGCGGGGAGTTATTCTCCAGTTTGCGTGATCCCATGACCGGTGCTCTTCGGGTGGCCATTCAGGGCCCCTGAACATCTTTCTGGTTGTGCCTGGCATCTGAGTGGAGGGCAGGTTATGTCCTGCCGCTATAGGTGGGTGTCTGGGTGGATCAGAGAAGCGTCTGAGTTGGGTACAGTCACCAGGAGAAGGAGCCATTTGGTGGGAAGCCGGGCTGGCATTCTGAGAGGATGTAAATGCACTGCTCATTCTCAACTTTTTGCTGACTCTCTGGCCCTGACACTTCTCCAGGCAGGAAGGAACCGTCCTTTATCCCTGGAGCACCTGGGTTCTGCTGCTGCTGGGGGAAGGCCATCTTTGCAGCGGCCTCCTCTCCCTACACCAAAGCCATGTGGTGACTCTCCATTCCCTCCTTATCAAGCCTCAGGAACCTTTAAAAGGATTTTTGAAAACAAAACGAAACAAAACACCCCCTCCTGAACTCCAGATTAGCCTCCTAAGCTCATTAAAGTTCCTTTAAATACCAAAATGATGGGCTCCTGGGGACTATCCCCCAAACCATATTTTCATTCTTAACATTGTTATCATTCACTGTGCAGCAGATTAAGGCCAGTTCCCCCTGGGCCCAGGACCAGTCCCCCCCTCTCTCCACAGGAGGGTCCAAATATGTCTTTGTTTGAGTCTCCAGATAGCCTGAACCTGAGTGGGAGCTGATGCCAGCTTGGCCCTGGGGCCCCCAGCTGCAGGGCAGAAAAGAGGTTGATTTCTCTGGGACAGGATGGGGCCCAGGAAAGGGGACAGAAAAGGTCCAGAAGAGTTGAGTGAGTCAGGCGTGGTTGTAGAGTTTTCAGGAACTTGGTAGTCAGTGGGCCCTCTCCCGGCTGCTGGGGGGAACCCTGAATGGGCGGGTGCTCTGACGGCCTGGATTTAAAGGTCTGTCTGTGCCTGAGAGAGTCCTGGTGGCTTTGGGGACCCAGCCGAAACACAAGAGCCCCACCTCTTCATCCCCCAGGCATTGCTAGTCCGGCGCAGTCCAGAGGTGGATCTTTACAACCACACCTGCCTCTCTCCTGGTGCCCTGTCCTTTATTTCAGCCTCCTTTGCTAAGAGACTTATCAATACATCCCACCCCCTCTCTGTTGTTTCAGGCTTCCCTGCCTGAAGCTGGCTCTTGGGGAGAGCGTTCTGCTTTCGACAGTGGAACAAATCCTTTTTCACATAACCATCCTGAGATTCCTCCCCTGCTGCTGGCTCCCCTCGCCCACCTCCCCCCACCCCTCCCCACGCTGTGGTGGGGATTCCTTTGTGCATGTGTCCTGCACACTTACAATGACAGCCACTGGCTTCCCAGGGACACGGTGCAGCTCTTCAGAGACTGAAGCCTGTGGGCAGTGCCGAGAGGTGGGCTTGGGAATCCAAAGGGGAGAAGAGGCAGCAGACCCTTCTGTGGCTCTGGCTGGAGCGTCGCCTGGTCCCCCCACACCTTTCTGCCCCAAGGCTCTGCCCACCAGACTCCCTGGATTCAGCGACAGCGCTGGTTTTCCAACCCCATTTCCAGGGTCTCAGCCCAGCCCTCCCTTGCCTGTCTTAGGCTCTGAACCCATCTTGTGACCTTTTACATTTCAAATCACCCTTTGTACTGGTGAGAGCCTGTTCGTAGCCAGCTGTCAGGATCTTATGAGATGATTCACATTGGAATGTACATGATAATGTGGTATTCTCCCAAAGATACTTTTTAAGCTTGAAAGGTGTTCAGTCAAAGGAATGGCTATCTTATGGTAGAAACGGAGGCCCTGAAAAGGGACCAGTAAAGGAGATAATTTTGGGCAGAGTGCAAATAGCACTTTGGTGAGTGCCTTCCTGTTTGTCTCTGTGTACGGCTGGCGGTGATCACACACCCAGTCATCTTCTGGGTTTGTTTTCCTTTGTGCTCTGTCATTGGCTGGGGTCTTCCTTTCAAAAGCCCATGCCCATAAATGGAAGGGGGTTGGACAGGTGGATAGCAATGGTTTGGGCACTGCACAACTCTCTCCATTACTGGAAAAATAATTCAGAACACATGTCCTACTGTTAGGAGACGTCCACGCCACCATTTCCTCATCTATACAAAGAAATGTAGTTACAGCCTCATGGGAGTATTGCAAGAATGAAATAAAATGGTGACTACGAAAAACCTTTTGGGAAAATATGGAGAACTATATAAGGTTGGGTATATTACTGTTTTTTATTTTTTATATGAGTGAAGAAATGCATGTTCTTCTTAAGAGCTGTGTACGGTGACCCACCACAGTGATGCAAAGACTCTGCACCCAGAGTATCCGGGATTCAACCGTTGCCCGGCTGCTCACTAGCTCTGTTCCCTGAGTGACGGCCTTACTTTCTCCGTGTGTTGTTTCCTCTCTCTGTAGTGGGGATAATAATAGTGCCAACCTCATAGGGTCATTTTGAGTTAATATTTGTGAAGTATGTGGGTGAATGCTTGGCACGTGGAAAATTCTAAAAAAGGCTGTGTTGAGAAAAAAGCATCCTTTTTAATTTCCAAAGAGCCTCTAGGTATATTATCATTATTGGACCTCACAACAATTTTTAAAGTTAGATAAGAGGAGGTTTTTTTTTCCCTTTTGCATTTTATAGTTGAGGACACTGGGGATCAGAGAGGTTAAGCACTTGCCCAAGGTCACATTCTCCGTCCGCAGAGAAGCAGGGATGCTTTCTCCAGCCGCCGACTCCCGGTCCAGTGGCCTTTCCTCTACATCACACCATCTGCTGCTCAAATTCTGGTGTTCACACCCCGGTGAGATCACAATTCTCAGTTTGTCCTGTTGAACCAGCTCCTGAAAAACAAGTCCCCACCTGCTAGATACTCGAGCTTTCAGGCAGCCTTCTGACGGTCAGCTGTGAATATATAATATATTTGTGGTTTTAAAGGAAGGGCTTTGGGTTTAGCAACAGCCTGGGAGTTCGTGTGTGTGAAGGTGCTTGTGTATACCCGTCACCTCTGTGTATCAGCTCCTCCAAAGCGCAGGGCCATCTAGCCCACTTTGCCTGTCCCATCCCATCTGCCGCAGTCCCCTCTGCTCCTCTGGCAGAGCTCTTCCTCCCACTAGAAGAACGTCAGGAAGGCAGACGAGCATCCATTTTTCTGCTCTGCAGCTCCCAGAGTTGGCTATTGGTGACTTGTTCTGGGAGCCTGTCTGGACATTTGGCAGCAGAGCAGTTAGAAATCAGCTCTGGAGCCTTCCAAACTTAACTTCCGTCGGGACTAGCCAGCAGCTGTCCATCCACCCCTTGGATAACCCTTTCCAAGTTTTCTTCTGAACTGTGTTGTATTTTCAAATGAGCCCCAGCCCCAGCTAGGCAAGATCTCACCGCGCCCTGGCGTGAGGCTGATTTCCAGAACAGTTGACTCTCTCTTGTTTATTGCTGGGTCTGGCTGGATTGAAAAAGGGATGATGGCATCTTAGTTTTTAAGGAAATTAAATATTCTTGCATTGTATTATTTCTCTCACCGGTGCCCACACTTGGTTCTCTTAAAACTAGTTCCAGTCAATTTTAGAAAGATGAAACATTATGCCTGAATTTAATCTCTGTAAACCGATGTCTAATGAAACTAGAGATTTCAGGTAATACCTGAGCAACGGCAGCGCACGTTACCTCGTTGAATGTGGGTTTCTCAAATTTAGAATTAAATGGAATCTTATAAACAGTTGGTTCATTAATTAAATCACTCATTCATTTAATCATCAAACAGATTTATTAAATTCCTTTATGTGCCAGGTTTGTAAAAAAATGAATAAAACAGAGCACAGATGTATTAACAATCTAGGAGAGCCTGCTTAGAGACATAAATTAAACAGATGCTTAACGGAAGAGTAAAATCGTTTTGAGACATGGCCAGTGGGACGGAGAACTAACCTATCTCAGTCCCCTGGTTCTGTATTGCCATGTGTTATACATTATCTTCATAGTGCTTATCACAGCAGGAAAGATATGTTCTTTGTCGGTTCATTGTTTGCCTGTGCCAGTAGATCATGAGCTCTGTGAGGGCAGGGACCTTCCTGTTTTTGCTTCATTTGGTTTTTTGAGACGCCTGTGTCTCCAGCATCTCACGCCATCCTTGACAGGTAGGAGACTTTAGACAAATGCGTGTCTGCCGAGTGGGTCAGTGAACCAAGGAGTAACTTGCTTGGGTTGTTGCAAAAGCTTCATGGAAGAGGTGATGGATAATAAACAAAAATAAAGACATTGGAAGCTGTAGTAAGCACTGTGGACGTGATGAATAGCACATAAATACAGAACCAAGAGACACGAAGCTCTCGGGTGTATTGTCATACACATAGGAGAAGGGGAGAATGCCAGGGCGAGCGGGGTTTTGGAAGACAGGGCAGTGGGGTTGGGGGGCAGTTCCCAAATAGTGGGGCCGTCTATCTGCTTTTGGGACTGGCTGCTAGTCACTGGTAACCCCATCAGGAGGAGTTCTGTCAGAGGCCTGGAGGAGAAGGGACAGCATTTTAATGCATACACAGTAAAAAAAAAAAAGCAGTAGAGGCATTGATGTGGCCAGCTCATGTGAGGAGATGGATAGTGGAAGGAAGATGGGAAGGAAAAAGACAGGACCTGGGGTGGGTGGAGATAGGAGGCAGGGAAGATGGTTTAGGGTGGGGTGACTTTGAGCCTAGCTGATGCCTATGGTGAGCTTAGCCGGGAAAGTGAGGGGTTGAGGGTACAGGAAAGGAGGCATCCAGCAGAGAGGAGAAGCCTGGGGAAGTCAGGTAATCGTAGGGTACAGGCTCTGTCCCTGCTCTGGTCTCTGCTGGCCATTCATTCCCTGTGATCTTTGTGCCTTTCTCCACGGCCTGGCTGGAACTGCTTACCACAGGATGGAAGCCAGCAGAAGGTGGGCCTCCTTCTCTTTCCGTTGCTCACAGGGTCTCTCCTGAGGTGGCCACGGCAGCTTCCCACATAACTTCTTTCCCAAGGTCACCTTCGTTCCTGTGCCTGGGGGAGGCAGCAGGTCGAGGCTCTACCCTGTGTCCTTCAAGACCTGTCGTGGTATAAACCTCACTTGTCCATCTTCTGATTCCACTCCTCGTCCATGCAGGGCTCTGTTTGGTGACAGCCTGGTCCAGGGGGTGCATGGTGTGGCTGAGTGTCCAGGACAAGTGTGCAGGCCTTCCCAGGCTGGGAGCCGGTCATTGTGCTTAGCATCCACCTGCTGTCACTTGCAGGCCTTTGCCCCGTGGTACTCAGAACTCTCAAGAGAAGGAAGTCTGCGCTGGGGACAGCTTGTCGTTGTTGACCACAGTGACCTGGTCTTTTTACCTGTCTGTCACTCTATTTTACAGTTTTGTTTGCATGGTTGGTTCATGTATTTACTTCCCCGCCCAGAGGCTACAGTGCCCTCGTGAATAATGGGGTTTTTCAGAGCCCTGGGGCTTTAATGCTGCCTTTGCCTCTGCTGTGGCTGGGCAGGCCTGGGCAAATTGTCTAACCTCTTTGAGATTATGCCATTGGCTGGCTTCAGGGGCTTCCCCTTGAGCTCTCTGAGGTGCAGAGCATGACTACAACCTGGCTGACCTGTGAAGAGGGGGAGTGTCATGGCTGGACAGGAGCGCGAGGCTAATGTATGGCTAGGCGGACTCTTCCCTTACATCAAGGGCTTGCATACCATCGGCCCGAGGAAAGAGAAGGTGACAGGGTCCTCAGGAGCCAGACCTCTTAACTTAGAAGGGGAATGAAACTGAAATTCGTGCTACCAAGGAAGCTGAGTGTTTTCCAACAGCTTTGCCTCTGTGGCCAGTAAATCCAGTGGAAAATAATATGTGATAGGTTATTTGATATCATAGACCCCCCCTCCACAGTTGATTGATGGAATGAATTTTTCTGTGTGTCACCTGGTCGGAAGAACTTAGTTTTAGACTGAGCTCAGTGGTGCTGGAAGGGAGAGATGGGTGGAGAGCTGTAATAGAAATAGAAATTGCACTACTTCCTGATGTATTATTTTTCAGTTTCCCTGCTGGCAGTTAGCGAGCGAGGGCCAAAGGGACTGCACTCCTTTAAGTGGCAGGGTGGACACAGTGGGATTGTTGGGAAGCCATTAGTGGCCAAACCTAGTTAGTATCAGCTCAGGTGGATGCCCTCCGTCCCTGGCCCCTTTCCCCCAACTCAATGATTGAAGGATTAAAGGGCTTCCCCACTGAACTCCCTTAAAAATTTAGTGATGTTCAGCATTGCAGAAGTTGAACTGTTACGATGAAGTGATTTCAGCTTTGCCCTGACATCACTGGTTAATCAGACAGGAAAGAAGGTTCTGAAGCTCACGTTAGCTGCCACGCGATAAGACCCGCCAGCAATAAAGGCACATGCTGTGGGATCCAGGTAGCTCATATTCCTGACTTTTTACCAGACTGAGCTTATTTCTGGGGACAGGATGGAGGGAGAATGTGCCCTCTCAGTGGCCCTGCAATTAGCAGTGGCTTCCTTCCAGATAGTACTTATTCTTCTTCAAATTGAATAGTGTTTTTAGGAGAAGCTAGTGGACAGAGAGGTCTCCCAGGCCTTGGTCTGATGTTGGAATCACACATAAGGGGCCGGTCAGGCCTCAGTGGTCACTTGCAACCTTCTTTGCCGTGGAGCATGTGCTTTGACTTGTTCTGTTTTGGGCTAGTAATACACACACACACACACACACACACACTCTCTGTCCCCCTCTGTACCTGCAGATATGCATATGTGGGATCACAGTGCAAGGTCAGAGGTGCCCTGTGGCCAGAGAACTAAGTCAATAGTTCTTGGTTTTAGTGGGGACCCAACTCATAACTTCAGATTCACCAGCACTGAGGGGTAGGTAACTAAGCTAATCAGCCACAACCCAGCTTAAAGTCCTTGGTGTCAGCGCACAGTGAGTGTCCTGGGTGGGGGCAGAGGGCGCGTGCAGCAAGGGGTGAGTAGCTGCCACTTTCCAGGTTGGCAGCATCTATTTTACTCACGAGGTCTCCTTGCACCTCACTGACAGCCTAATTACTCAGCATTAAGAAGTCTTGTATTTCAAGAGTCATTTCTAATTTTAAAATCCTATTTTGTATAGGATCTCCTGGAGTTTTTTTTGTTTTTAAAGCCCACTCCTTATTTGGTTGTGCTGAGGGTGGAGTTCAGATTATTATTGTTTTCCATATATAGTTAATTTTCAATTTTCCCTTCTAAAATGTGAGCTTATCTTGACTCAGGTTCTTTTTTCTCTGCTCTGAATTTACCATTTAATTAGGGATAGTGTTATATTTAGGGTAAGACTTAGAACTGTGGTCCTAATTCTCAGTTTTGGCCAGCCTGAAAGATGCATTTTAAAGCATTCATTTATTTACCTCTTCACCTAATATTTATGGAGCAACTCCTGTGTTCTAGGCATGATTATAGGCACTTGGCATCAAGCAGTGAACAACAGCAAAGAGGGTCCTGACTTCACGGAGTTTATTATCCAGAGGAAGAAAAACAATAGAGAAAAAGTGAAGCGTATCTTCCCCCGGGTGTTGGACTTTGCCTCATACTTAAATATCCATTTATTTAATATTGTAACACACACTACTTGCCATTCCCCTTAACTTCTCTGTATTTTCTCTTTCCCCAGCCATGCATCACCTTCTAGCATTTGCCAACATACCGTTTCCCCATTAGAATGTAAGCCTCCTGAGAACAGAGATCTTGGTTCTGTTCCCTGATGAGAACCTGGAACATGTAATGATGAGATTTATGCACGTCCAAACCCAGGAGAAACAGTGGAAAGGACAGATTCACCGAGTTAACACATCCATCATTGCTGATTCTGTTCCTCAGTCCATGTTCATTCTGCCAGGTAATCAGATGGCATTTTTGTGTAATTGTGTCCAGGATAATCACTTTGCTCATTCTTAGAGAGCGCCTTAAACCGAAGTGCTCAGCAACAGAGCTGTCCCAGAACTGCTCAAATTTAAATAAATGGTTTTATTCACAAGTCTGATGCCTGTCTCATACCAGCGGCGAACAAACGTGAAGATGGCGGTGGGGGGATGATTCCCAGACATTCCACTCGAGCTGGACACTCCTTCTGAGATGGCACAGATGTCAGGGGAATGGGGCTCTGGGGGCCCTGGGGGTGGCAAGACTTTTCTTGGAGATAATGGACCTGCTTCTTAGCTCTATTACTTTATTCCTCAAGAGCTTCTGCAGGAGCCCAGCAGGAGGGGCAAATGTGAAGGAGGCCAGTGTGTGAGAACTCCAGCGATGGTGCTATTTGGAGACTGTTTGGAATAGAGGTTTTAAACTGGGGTTTTGCTTCAGGATATCATGAATCCCTTGAATTGCTTTTCCAGAAATGGTGTGTATGTTTGTGTGTGTGTGTGTGTGTGTATGTGTGTGTGTGTGTTATCTAGGGGGCAGGGTTTCCATTAGATCTTATCAGATCCTGGAAGCTGCCTGTGATCCCCAAATGGCTAAGAGTTTGTGATCTGGAAGAAAGGGAAAGTATTAGGCACATTTTCACATGGAGATAATAATGTTTTAAGAATGGCCTGCGGGAAGACAGACAGACCTCCCTTCCCCCACCTCCCACCACATGGACAAGGGTTCAAATCCCAGCTCTGTTATTTGGCAAATTAACTTCTGAGAGATCCGACTCCTTATTTCTAAAAGGCAGAAACTATCTCTTTACTTGTGCTATAGGGATTAAAGACTATGTGTGTTTATACGGCATCTAGTAAAGATCCTCAGTAGTTGGCAGCTAATTATACTAATAATTTCCTCACGAATGTTCAGTGCTGCCAGTCAGCTGTAG
Source organism: Manis pentadactyla (assembly GCF_030020395.1). Classification (NCBI taxonomy): domain Eukaryota; kingdom Metazoa; phylum Chordata; class Mammalia; order Pholidota; family Manidae; genus Manis; species Manis pentadactyla. Next base: position 3,909,692 of record NC_080037.1, read on the forward strand.
ATTATGCCCATATGGCCAAATTTATTCTCATACCAGTGGTTCATTTCTTTCATTACTTTTAAACCTCAGCATACTTTTCTAAGAATTCTCAGTGGATAAACCTAATATTTTAAAAGTATATAAAGGCAGATAGTTTGCCTTGTAAAGTAAAAACACACATCAGATTCAGGAAAGAGAAATCAAGAGCAAGAAACACTTGGTTTGAGAACAGGTGCTATAAAAACAGATTAAAATCTACTTCCCTTAGTTGGTTTGTATGATCTGACTGATAAACTTAAGCTGCAGGCATCTAGTATTTATTTGTTACATTTGTCCTGAACTGAAAGATAATTAGCAAATTTGTTAAGTCGGCTTATGTTTACCCTTCTTTGCCAATAATTATGATCATTTCTTGGCAACTGAAGGTTGAACTGGGGCCTACTGACTTGATTACAGCTGTCAGGAGGAAATGATGCATTTGAATTTCACAGTTGTGTGAACTTCCCAGGTCTCATAGTACATTTATTAAAGGCTCAGTCTCTCTCAGAAGGTACCCACAATGACCAGATTTATTAACTTATTGATCATCCTTCATAAACAAGGCGGCAGAATGGATCTTAATTAATCAGTTTGCAAACAATAATTTAGTGAATGGATGTATACTCCAATTTTCAAATGTATTTATAACACTAATTAATTTATGCATACATTATGTGAGTATTTTAGCTTTTACAAGGCAGTTCAGAGCCTTTGAATTTGTATTTTCTTTTGAAAACCACATGTATTTTTCTCAGCCCTTGTAAAATTTACTTTGAAGCTGCCACGCAACATACCGCAGTGGGCACTGAGAGCCTAGAGAGAAAGTTCTCGAGAATCTGGGATAACAGGCACTATATCATGGAATCATCACCACAGTCTCACTGGAGATGAGGAAATTGAGGCTCACAGAGAATAAGTGACAGTCCCAGTGTCACGTGGCTTCTAAGTGGTGTAGCTGGGAATCAGACACAGGTTTTCCAGCACCCTTTGCCCCATGTCACAGCTGCGTGTCTGTATGGCAAAGCCCTGGAGATGCCTCCTGTTCTAATCACCAGGCTGTGCGGAAAGGTCATGCCAATCCCTTCCATGGAAATTTAAATTTGAACAGTTCTGGGACAGCTCTGTTGTCGAGCACATAGGTTTAAGTCGCTCTCTAAGAATGAGCAAAGTAATTATCCTGGACACAATTACACAAAAATGCCATCTGATTACCTGGCAGAATGAACATGGGTTGAGAAACAGAATCAGCAATGATGGATGTGTTAATTCGGTGAATCTGTCCTTTGCACTGTTTCTCCTGGGTTTGGATGTGCATAAATTTCATCATTACTTATCGTATTTGTATCCTGAGCATAGGAAATATTTCTACATTATGCATACCTGTTCATGTGCATATACATGTGGAAACTTTGAATTTAGAGATGAAAAGTAGTTCATAGGTCTTGCATAATATAAGAGCCAGGCACAGGAGACAGATTGCCTGATTTCTAATCTTTATTTTTTATTTTATTTTTAAAGTATATCTCCTATAGACTGCATATAGCTGAGCCTTGCTTTCTTTTTAATCCATCGTGACAATTCTTTTTCTTTTAATTGAAGTGTTTAGCCCATTAGCATTTAATGTAATTGTGTACACAGTTGGATTTCAGTCTACCATTTTACTATTTTTATGCTATATTATTTTCTATTTTGTTTTTGCTTACTCTATTTTTGTTCTACCTTTCTTCTTTCATGCCTTCTTTTGTTTAGTGGGATTTTTTAAAGAATTCATATTAATTTACCTACTGGCTTTTTAACTGTACCTCTTTAGATTATAATTAATTTTTTAGTGGTTGATCCCAGGATTCCAACATGTATCCTTAACTATTCACAATGTACTTAGAAGTAATATTGTACCATTGCTCATAACATGGAAGAACCTTGGGACTATATACATTCATTTACTCTCTCCCTCTATTTTTTTTTCCCTATAGTTGTGTGTGTTTTTTCCTCTTACTGTTTTTCAGAATTCATAATTACCATTGGTCTGTTTTTAAGTTCATCAACACATTGTCATCTCCAATCTGCTGGTGAGCCAATCTTGTGGATTTTTTTATTCCAGATATTGTGCTTTTAAGTTCTAGACCTGCTCTGCCCAATACGGTAGCCACTAACTACAGATGGCTACTTAAATCTAAATTAATTAAAATGAAATGCACTGAAAATTCGGTTCCTTGGTTTCACTAGCCACATTGTAAGCACTCAAATGACCGTATGTGTCTAGTGCCACTATATTGGACAACAAGGATATAAAACATTTCCAGCATTGCAGAAAGTTACCCCGGACAAGATGCTATTACAGAATCTCCATTTGATTCTTTTTATAGTTTCAATTTCTCTGATGTTCTTTCCTATTTTTTCATTCTTTTTGTACATATTTTTCTTTATATCCTTGGGCATAGTTAGGGACTTTAAAGTCCTTGTCAGTTAATTCCAACATCTGGGTCATTTTGCGGTTGGTCTCTATGGATTCTCTTTTAAGTATGGGTCATATTAATGATTTTAGATTGTATCTGAACATGATGCATTATAGATAATTTTAATTCTTATGTTCTCTCAAAGAATATTTGTATTTATTTTAAGAAATTTCCAATAAGCAATTAATTTGGCTGAACTCAAACTACAAACTATCTTCCCTGTGGTGGGTGAAAGCTGGAATTCCCATTCAGCTCTTTGACCCTTAATTGGGCTGATTAGAATCTACCCAGTGCAGGTGGATTCAGGGACCCGCTATAGATTTGGGCCAAGCTAATACACAGAATTTGAGGCTACCTGTGTTGGGTTTCTCCAAGTTTCTTCTTTCACTTTGAACTGTTGTGGTTGCCCTAAGTTCTGTCCTCTGGTCCTTCCAGCCAGTAAGATGGGCTTTTCCCTCTGAGGTTCTTAGTGTGTGACTAAAAGCTGTAAAATCAAGAAAGTCACCACTTCTAATCCCTACTTCCATGTACAGACTCCCCTTCAATGTCTGCCTGCTTTTGGTCACTATCTGGTTGTCTCCACATAGTTATTTTCTATATTTTGTTTAGAGTTTCTGATGATTGGTGGGAGGGTTGGTCGATAGGAGCTACTTGGCCACTGTAGGAAGATGAACTTTGTTTCAGACAGAGACACTCACATATGACCTTGTTACCACCTCTTATACCTCAGCATCCTCACCTCTAAAATGGGAATAACACCAACCTTACAAGATGGTTGTGGAGATGAAGTAGGTACAGGAAGTCCACCTAGAGTTGTTTCTGGTATAGACAAGCATTCCTTGGAGGGATTGTTATCATGAGTTCCTGTCTCTTCATTTTTCATATGCAGAAGTCACACAGCAATTAGTAGAGCAGCCAGTGCTGGTACCCGGGTTCCCAGCTGGCTACACACCCTCCACATGCATATGAAAGATGGCTGTCAATCTTAGAGTAGCCATTTGCCTGTCAGTAACATTTCTGATTACTTAATATACTATAACTCTTTATAAAGTATTTTATGTTTCCATGGGATTTGACTTTTTGAGAGGTGGACGAGAGCGCAGTCTGAGATCAAGCCAGGGAGTTCAGCTTTTTGCACCTCTGCAAAGGTGCAGGTGGGAGACCCCTACCGTCCTCTGCTCAGGGCTCTCTCTCACCTGGGGAGAGGAATGCGGGATGCTCATTGAAACAGTCATGAGCATCATTTTGCATTTTGAGATTTCTGCCCGGGAGGGACAATTGCTGCTTCTTTCCTGACAATCGCATTGTAAGCTGAGATGTCTCAGGGAGCCATGTTTTTTTTCCATGGGGGTTTGAGATAAGACCGGAGACTCACAGTAGTGAAGTTCTAGGGCATGCATTTCCCCTTGTGATTCAGCAGGAAAGCTCGAGCTCATTGGAAAATTCAGGTCTGCCTTAATTCAGGTCTCTGTGAGTGTGACTGAATCGCATAGAGCTGAATCTTTGTGTTGGTGCTCTTCCCGGTGGCCCCTCCACACACGTGCCTCCAGAAGGATGCTGGCCACCATGGGCACAGCTGCACGAGTCCTAGAGATGGCCTCACCCGGCCAATCACCTGTCTCCATCTTTGCTGGGCTCCTGGCCAGGTGCAGGAAGAGCCTCCGAGCCGGGTGGGGACGCTGCAGAGGCCATAACGGGGAGCTCGCCTTCCAGACCTGTGGGGCTTGTACCAGGATCACGTGCTGAGTGCCCACACTCAGAAGGTGGTGCCGTGGGCCTGCCACGGGGCCCAGAGGCAGAGTGAGAACTGTGCGCATCGCTCCGTGCCTGCTTCAGGTTGTTCCTGGAGGTGGGGCCAACCTCTAGACGAGTGAACTTTGTCCCCAGCACTAATCCCAGGAGCAGATTCTTGGCCCAGTGGGCAACTGATCAAAATACAGAGGTTTCTGTGTGAAATCGTGAGAAAGAGCTGGACAAGGGCACACACAGCCTGGCGTTTTGTTAATGAGTTTTTCTTTCCCACAGGTTGTGTCTCCTGTGTTTCTTCTGTCTCCGTCCACTTCCACGGCTCTTCCTTCCCCCTCACCCCCTGTCTCGGCCCGAGAGCCAGACTCAAAGAAGCCACGCAGTCTCCTGGCCTCCATATTTGATGGAAACCTTTTCCCACTGAAGGCCCTTGTTGGACTCTCTGGGTAGAGGTGGTGGCTGCTGCATGGTTGGCCTCTCCCCCCCTTTGAGAGTCCCCCAGTAAAGGCCTCTCTGGGGAGAAGGATTTACAATTCAGACAATGCGGCTTTCACAGCTTTTAATTACACTTGACTCCTTGCAAAGCCTCCTGCTGGCACGAGCTACCTCGGGGAAGAGGGGCAGCATTGGGCTGAGCGCAGCGCGGCGCGGGAGGTGCTTCCTGGCTGGGCGGCGTGGGGCCCGTCCCTCCCGCAGTCTTCGGAGTTTCTCCCCTGGGTGGAGCACTGCCTGGAGGTGCCTCCAAGGGTAGAGTTTGCACAGCAGCAGTGGATGGCTGCTCTTACGTCGGGGGTCTTCTTCGGTGGGTCCTGGGGTAGGATTTGGACCCCGCGCTCAGCCCCAGGACGCAGCAGCAGCAGCCCTGCTCTCACCTCCTGGGGGTCCTGATGCCCGGAGGGCTGCTGGGGCGATTCAGTGGGTCTCCTCTGAAGTCAGGCGTGGCTCTGTTGAGGTCAGGATGACCTGGGGCTTTTCCTGCGTGTCCACATCTGCTGCAGCAGCCCCTCGAAAGCCGGCCTGCGCCCGGAGTTGGGTTTGTGTAATGCACACAGGCCGAGTTAGCCCATGATTCGGGTTGGTCTGGGGCCTTTCCCATCGTCCTTCCCTGGCTCTCTCTCGCCTACCTTCTCCCACTGAAAACATTCCCTCCCATGGTTTCAGCCGGCATCCCTAGGGGAGGAACTTTTGAATCCCAAGTGAGCCAAGCTCACCTCTACCCTAGTCTCTAGGCCCACATTTTCAACTGTCCAGCCGGGCTCTGAAGCTGAGCTGTCTGCCACAGTGGGAACAGTAGGGCTTCTCTGCTCGGTACCATTGACATTTTGCGCTGGGTAATTCTTGGTTGTGGGGGCCGCCCTGCATACTGTGGGACGTCAGGCAGCTTCCCTGACCCCCTCCCCGTGGATGCCAGTCTCAGTCATGACAATCAGGAAAGCTCTTAACATTGCCCCGTCTCCCCTGGGGCCAAATGCCCCCCAGTTGTGAGCCACTGGGGTACAGTAAAACTAGCAGCTGACAGCGACCACTGTGGAACTGAGCAAGTTTTGGGGAAATGGATGAATTCGGTTTGAGAGAATTGATACCATGGGTATGGGCAGAAAACAGGATGAGGGGGGCCTGGGAAGAGCAGCAGCAGAACAACATGCAGGCATTTGCAGGAAGAAGTGCTGGCGATCAAAGGGCCAGGGGTCTGGTCTATGTGCTCCTCCCAGCTGGCAGCCCAGGACTTAGGTGGGCCTCGGTCCTTCCATCCGTCAGATGCGGAAGCGGCCTGGCTGAATCGTAAGGCTGTGCTGCCCCGGGACTCTTCCTCCACTCGTTTCATCCACCAACTAGTTCCGAAGCTGCCTGCTTCATGGATGGAGCTATTCCGTCAAAGGGAAGGAAAGCAGGTAAAGGAGGAGCACCCTCGCTGGGAGCCTGGGATGCAGGGTGGCTATTATTGCCCTAATTTGCAGATAGGTCTGGCTGATCTAAGAGAACCATGCGTTGCCTAGAGGCTGAGGGCAATACTGAGCCTCCTAGGCTGTCGTACGGAAATCAGACTCACTGACAGCTCAGGCATGTCCCAAAACCAAATGTCTTCCCCCCCATCTCATCGGCCCACTCCCCGCCCTCCCTGTCTCCAGCTCCTTTAATCACCATCTCCATCCAGCCTATTGGAAAGATCCGAGAGGCCGGTGATGGATTTGACTGAACAGCGTGTAATATAAAAGGGCAGAGCTGAGCCTGAAGGGACCGGGGGCTGCACGAGCTCCAATATTGCTTCCTCCAACAGGGCAGTGCCGGGGAGCCCCTCCGGGATTACTCACACAATATTACTGCCACCGGGGAGGGTGGCGGGAGGGGAGGCGCTCAGGAAAGCCGCCGAGGTGGGGAGTAACAACAACAATAATGGCAATATTTTAATAATAGTAAAAACAGTAATAATTGTGTTTTCCAGGTTTATTAACTTTGGGAAGTCTGGTTTATTAACTCTCCTAGCTTATTAACTTTGAGGAGTCTGTGCGCGTGGCAGCATATGCCTGAGGCTTGCGGGTGTGTTCGAGTTCAGCAGGCCCAGGCTCTGGGAGAGAAAGGGGGGCACGAAGTGGGGAGGAGGGAGGAGCAGTGATATTTGAAGTAATTAGAGAGACTTTATTGAAATCAAATGCCCAGGCAAGAAATGGTAATTAACTGAGAGAGGAGGCTGCTCTGTTCTCTCGCATCCAAAGACCGTGGGGCATGGGGATCCTTATCTCGGGGGCACTGGGCAGGTTGTGAAAAGGCAGTGTTGGCAAGAATATTTTTGTTTTAAAATAGAGATAGGAATTGCCCAGTGTGGGAAGGAAGCATGCCTGTTTTCCTCTAGCTATGATCGGTACAGAATACAAAAAAGGAAAAACTAAAATAAAAAAGACAGTTTAATCAGAAATTCAAGTTCTGTCCCTGAAGTTATTTACTCGTACAGATAAGAGCCCAAGACTCACCATATAAGAAAAAACTGGTAAGTCAAGTCTTGGGGAAGGTAGAAAACTTTTGATGAGCATTATGGTGAGGAGTGGAATCTTGGGGGAAATGTCAGTATTATGAAAACTGATGTCTTAGGAGGATTAGGTTGAGTTTCCCCGGGTTCCTCCAGGGGGGCTGTGTGGTGGCCTGAGGACGGTCTTAGAGACGAAGGCGTGGTGGCCCAGGGGGGGCTAAGGAGAAGGACGGGCTTCTTGGAGAGACATTTAGCTTCAGGTGTAAAGAAGACTGACACTGTATTTGAACTTAGAGTGAGCCCTTTATTATGCTGGCATAGCAGGCACTCAAAATCCTCATATGAAACATGTATTTACTATTTACCGTCTTTCAGTTCAAAGAGGGAACTGACTTACCTAGATGACTTCAAGATGGAAAGGACTTCAATATTGGATCTGGAGGCAGGAAATCCAGGTTTATGACACCCTTTGAACTTTAGTTTCTTCGTGTGTAAAAATGGGGCAAATCATGTCTCTGGCAGGGTTGGTTATAAGGATTGTGTGAGATAGCCGCATCTCAGTAGACAGTAAAGAGCTATCCACCTTTAAGGTTGAAAAGTTATTATTAACATGTATTGTTTTTTAAAAATGAATACGAGGCTCCACAGTTCTGTAGCTGCACACGTTTTTTTGTTTTTTTTTTTTCCTCCAGCGTTTGTGGTGGTTTCACGTTCGCCCTCCTGGAGCTGGACGATAGAGAGCTGCTCTGTCAACATTGACACAAGGATCGCTCTGTGTCTGGACGTGTTCAATCAGCAATTTCGCTTGCAGCTTCTTTTGTCCGCGTTCTGAGAGTCAGGCCCAAATGCACTGTGGACACGCAGAGGCTCTCCTGTCTTACAGGGATTTGATGGAGCCCCGGCTGGAGCTGTGCGGTCCAGGCCCCTCGAATGCCCGGATGTTCAGCCCCAGGTGGACCTTCATCTTCCCCCGCTGACTTGTCTGTGCTCATTCCCCTCCTGTTTTGCAGGTGGTCTGTCCAAGAAGGCAGGGCTTTTTAAGTAATCATTCCACCTAATCAGCATTCATTCCCCCAAATCTACGGAACTCCGCTGTGTGCCAGGCACGACTGGACTTATTTTAATAAACCACCCTTCTCACTGATGAGTATCTGAATTAGGCTGGTGATGCAGCCACACCGTAGACTAGGAAATGCTGTGGGCGAGTTTCACTCTATCTTTAGAACACAGATGATAAAAAGAGAGCTATTAGGATTTAGTGGGCAGTTTCATTCGTTTGAACATTTATCCATTCAGCAAATGTTTGCTGTACTGTCATTGGGCCCGTGGGAGGGAATAAAAGAAACAAGAGAAGATCCTTGCCTTTTGGTGTTTTATGATCCAGTGCAGGGACTGAAAGCATCGACGGGAAAGTACGGAGAAGAGAGAAACCCAGTGCGAGGGTGATGGAGTAGAGTATCAATTAAACATGCAAGGGCTTATCGTGGGCAAGTAAAGGAGTCTCTAAAATGAGCTAAAAAGTAAGTCCAGGGAGACTTTCTGGAGAAGGTAGGTTGATTCAGGTCTTTAGGAAGGCAGTTGGCAGAGGTCAGTTTTTCCCAGGTGTGCTGACAGTGGTACAGAAGGTGATTTCACATGACACATAGGTGCACATTTCTTATTATAATAGTGGTGCCTTTACTTCTAACATGTATAGAAAAATGGTAACATCAAACCAATGATATCATGGTGGTGCTATGCAGGTTCTATGCTAAAATAAATCTATTTAAGTAAAATAAGTGCATTGATTACAAATAATAGGTTACAGGTGAACAATGGTGAGACACTTGGCATAAACCATGTCTGTAACATGAAAATTCCTGAAGTTTAGCAGACCGTGGCATAGGTAATATTATCACCTTATGTGGGTTGGGTGTTTTATAGTTTATACTTTAATATATTTCAGGTGGTTTATCATTATAACTGCCCTCTGTGGTGGACTGGGAAGCTATTATTGGCCTGGCACAAATCAGAATTTTAATTTGTTTATTTATTAATTGAGTTTTGACTCCCTCAAATAGACAATATACAATATCAGGAACTGAGGCTTGGAGAAGTTGACTTATCCCAGGTAGGTAGTGGACAGGGATTAGGTCCTGGGCCTCTGGATTCTGAGGCAGTTCTGTGGTAGAGGAATAAGGGAGTTACTCCAGGTAAGAGGATGACATTTGAAGGAATGGAGTTGGAATTAGCAAATTTGTTCTGATATAAGGGGTTCAGCAAGAAACTGGTGTACTGAGTGAGAACATGGTTACATGTCAATAAAAAAATCAGTGAAGACAAAGGTGGGAATATTAGAGAAGGGATAACGAAGTCTAGGGGTTAAGGAAACATGTTGGGTTTATTATTATTATGGTAAAAATCATGTAACATGAAATTTACTGTTTTAACGATTTTAAGGCATATGGCTGTGGCTTTCAGTACATTTACAGTGTTGTGTAATCATATCCCAACTAACCAAATCCAGAACATTTCCATCATCTCCCAAGCCACCCCATACCCATTAAGCAGACACTCCTTTCTCCCTCCCCTAGCCTCCTGTAAACACTTGCTCTGCTGTCTGTTTCTATGGATTTGGCCTATTCTGGACATTCCTTGTACTCTGAATGGTACAACATATGGCCTTTTATGCCCTACCTTTCTCGCTGGGCATATATTTTCAAGGTTCATCCATGCTGTAGTATGTGTCAGGACTTCACTCCTTTTTATGGATGAATAATATTCCATTGCATGGATATACCACCTTCTGTTTATCATTCATCAGTTGATAGACAATTGGGTTGTTTCCATCTTTGGGCTATTATGAATCATACTGCTGTGAATATTCATGTAGAAGTTTTGTTTGAGTGTCTGTTTTTATTTCTCTTGGGCATATACCTAGGCATAGAATTGCTGGGTGTGATAATTTTATATTTAACTTTTTGAGGACTCGTCAAACTATTTTCTGCATCAGCCATGCCATTTTTTTTTCCCACCAGCAGTGTATGAGGGTTCCAGTTTTTTCACATCCTCACCAAAACATTTTACATTTTCTTTTGACTGTAGCCCTCCTAGAAGGTGTGGAGTGATTTGTATTTCTCTGATGACTAATCATGTGGAGCATCTTTTCATATGCTTCTTAGCCAATTACATGTCTTCTCTGGAAAAATGTCTATTCAAGTTCTTTACCCATTTTTTAGTTGTTTTGTCTTTTTGTTGCATTGTAAGAGCCTTTATACATTCCAGATATATATTTTTATCAGTTTTATATGATTTGAAAATATTTTTCTGTTATCTTTTCATTTTCTGGATCATGTCTTTTGATAGACAGATCTTTAATTTTGATGAAATTCAATCAGATATTTCTTATTTTAACTTTAGAACAAAGGGACCATGTGGTTGAGTGTTATAATGTTGTAATAGAGATGCTGAATTATGAGGTAGTTAAATGCTTACGGGGGAACATTTGGAAAATATTGAAAATATAAAGAAAATGAAAATCACCTATGATTCCTGTATTCACAGATCATCTGCTTATTATTTGGCATCTTTCTTTGTGGTCTTTTTTCCCCTTTATTCATGTGTGTTTATGCATGTCAGCCTATATGAATGCCTTTTGTCTCTTTATTTATACTGTCTATATAGCTTGTAACCACCTATTTTCATTGGACAGTATGTGGGGAACATTTTCCCATATAATTCGTCTTTCTAAGTAGAGTTTTATTGGCTGTGAAACTTAAAGCATAGTTTGTTCAACCATTTATATTACTATAATATTATAAAATTTATCATTAATTAAAAATATAAAATACATTATTAACACTTAGGTGACCTTCCTAATAATATGTATTTTATTCTATCTTGGATTATTTCCTTAGATTACTGAAGGGGGGATTATAGTATAAAACATAGTAATGGTTTTTTAAGGTTCTTAAGATGTTTCTTTTTCTTTTCTTTTCTTTTGCCTTGAAAAGGGTCTAGCCAGGTTCAGATATCAGTGGCAGGAGGGTTAAGCTGGGGCAGGGCTTGGGCATTTGATGGTGCAGCATCAAGTGCATACAGAAGGTGCCACATTTTGGCCACCTTCCCTGCCTGACTCAAGGTGTGATTCAGGGACCTGTTCCTTCCTCCTAAAACCATGGTTTACCTGTCCCCAATTATGAACTATTTTCGAGAATTACTCAGGAAGCCCAACCATTTATTTTCCCTCCCAGTTCTAGGTCTGAGAAGTTAGGATCAATGTGGTTTTCTTTACCTGCCTTCCCTCTCAATTATATATGAAAATGACAACTGCCTATTGTGGGTTCTGTTGCTGAAAGAGCTCTTGAATGTGCTCTGATTTTTCCTGTTCCAGAGAAATAGCGACCAAGGTGCTGACCTTGCTCCTTGCCTCCTGCTGGTCTCTCCGGTCTGTCTCTCTACCAGTGCTGACTAGTTACTGCAGTCAAATCAATCCGGTCTGCTCACCCACTTGTTTAAAATGCCTGTGCTGCCTCCCCATTACTTTCCAGATGGAGTCCCTTGCTTATTAGCAGATATGCACAATCTATTTTCTGTTTTGACATTAGGGAAAGATTCTAGACTGTATTTTTTCCATGTTAGGATGTCATGGATTCTAAGTTACACTGTCAATGTAATGCAACCTTTTCAAGGAGAAATGATAATGAATGAAAAGACAGGCTTCTTTGTTTTTGAAACAGGTCTGGTTCTAAGCCACTCTCCAGAAAGCTTCTCCTGGCGTGGACTCCCATTAGCACCGTGTGGAGGTGGCAGGCTCTTCTCATCCCTCCCTCACTGGCCATTTTTAACAATAGATTTTATTTTTTAGGGCAGTTTCAGGTTCACAGAAAAACTAAGAGGAGGGCACAGAGATTCCCCGTGTACCTCTGCCCCCACACATGCCCAGCCTCCCCCACTGTCAACATTCCCCACCAGATGGACATTTGTGCCTTTGGTGAACGTACACTGACAATTCACACCCAAAGTCTGTAGTTTATATTAGAGTTCTCTCTTGCTGTTGTACATTGTATGTGTTTGGATAAATTTATAATGAAATGTATCCACCATTACAGCATCATGCAGAATAGTTTCACTGCCCTGAAAACCTCCTGTGCTCTGCCTATTTGTCCCTCCCTCATCCCTGGCAACCACTGACTTTTTACTGTCTCCATAGTTTTCCCTTTTCTAGAATGTCATATAGTTGGAATAATACAGTATGTAGCTTTTCTAGGCTGGCTTCTTTCACCTAGTGATATGCATTGAGATCCCTCCATGTCTTTTCATGACCTGATAGCCCATTTCTTTTTAGCACTGAATAATATTCCATTGTCTGGATGGACCACAGTTTACTCATTCACTTACTGAAGTACATCTTGGTTGCTTCCAAGGTTTGGCAGTTGTGAACAAGCTGCTATAAATGTCCACGTGTGGGTTTTTGTGTGGACGTAAGTTTTCAACTTTTTGGGTAATACCAAGCAGTGCAATTGCTGGATCGGATGGTAAGAGTATGTTTAGTTTTGTAAGAAATAGCCAAACTGTCTTCTGAGATGGCTGTACCATTTTGTATTCCCACCAGCAATGAATGAGAGTTCCTGTTGCTCCACATTCTTGTCACTGTTTGCTACTGTCAGTGTTTGGATTTTGGCCATCCTAGAAACTGCATAGTGGTATCTTGTCATTTTTACTAGACTATTTTTTGCTTACATATATAGTGTTAATTGCATTTTAAATTACATACAAATTTGAATAATTTTTCAAATGTTTAATGGCCATTTGCATTTTTTCTGCTTTGTGTTTTTCCTTCTTTTATAATACAGTTTTTCTTCTCTTTCATGTGTATATATGAATTAACCCTTTATCATATTTATTGGATATGTTTTTCCCAGTTTATCATTTGCTTCATAGTTTTTTATCATGTACATATATTTTATTTTATAATGAAATGTTCCTTTCCTTTTGTGATTCCTTTCATGGCATTTATGTCAGTTAGTCAGTAAGCAAACAAGTGTGGAAGCCATTCTCCGTGCCAGGAAGTCCACCAGGCACTGACGAAGTAATAGTGAAAGGCAGACACAGTCCCTGTCTTCATGGAGCTCGTAACTCCTGAAACCACCTATACTTTATTCTACCTTCCAAGGTTTCATGTTTTACATTTAACTCTTCTGTCCATCTAGAGTTGTAGTACTCTATATTGTCAAGTGACAAAATGATTTTTCTTCAATATCCAATTTTCCTGACATCTTTTATAGAAGAGCATATCTCTTCCATTTGTACATAATGCTTTTATCATACGCTGAAATCTTGTACATGAGGGTATTTTTCAGGGTGACAAATTGTTTCATTGACTTTCTCTCAATTCTAAGGCTGCCAGCGCCACACTATTTTAACTTTTGTCATTTTATAATATGTTTTAATATGTCAATAGAGCATGGCCTCCCTTATCACCATAGTTTTTCAAATAAACATGTTTTTGTTCTCAGCTCACTCTTCATGCTGTTCTTTTTATTTATTTTGTCAAGATAGAGAAAAACATATATTTAGGATTTTGACTGGGAGTGTCTTAAACTTTGGGAAAAGGTTTCCTTTATAAACCAATCTTCTCATTAAGGAACAGGACATATCTCTGCATTTGTTCAAATATTTAACATCTCCCAGTGAAGTTTCATCATAATAGTTCTATGTATTGCTTTTTAGGGTTAGTCCTAGATATTGTATTGTCATCTTGCTGCTGTGAATAAGATCCTCCTTTCTCTATATCATAAATTTTGTTTGTTACGAACGCCATAGAAAAAGGATCAGTTTTTACATATTATCTTGTGTCTCTATATTTTATTAAATCTAACAATTTTTGAGTTTTTCATTGCTCTCTTGGTTTTATTCATTTGCAAATGACTGTTGTATCTGATTCTTTCCAGCAGTTGTGTGTCTATGTGTCTGTTTTATCTGTTGTATTTAGACAGAATTTCTTAAGTATTTAAATAATGGAGGTAATAGGGAACATTCTTATCTTTCCCCTGGATTTTAAGGGGAAGTGAATGTCTTTTGATTTTTTAAATATGACGTCGGCTGTAGGTTTAGGACTGGCATTCTTTATGGTGCTGAGGACTAGCTCTGTTTCCTGCGAAGAGGCTGGTGGGCATTGATTTGTGTGTGTATGTGTGAGAGAGGAAGAGAGAAGGGGAGGAGAGAGGGATGACACTCAGCTTCAACTAACAGAAACCTAATTAACCCTGGCTTAAACGGGAAGGGGAGTTTGTTTTTCCCACACTGCAAGATGTCTGGGGGTGGGCAGTGCAGAGATGGGGTGGCAGCTTCTCCGTGCCATCAGCAACCATCCTTGGCACACAGGCCCACGACAGCTCCAGCCTGCAGCCACCTTCCAGGCAGGAAGAGGGCAGGGCCAGAGGGTGAAGGGCAAAAGGCCAAACAGTCACAGCAGGTGAGCCTTCTCTCCTCTAAGAAGCTCTCCTAAGAGCTGCCCTGGGGCTTCCACCTATGTCTCGTTAAGTCTGATGGACACTCCCTAAAAACAGAAATTGTCTGTGAGAAGGGGCCTGGGTCTGGGGGCCGGGTCAGCTAACCGAGGGCAGTGTCCGCAGCTTGGAGGCAGGTGGCTTGGAGCCTCTGGAGAAGAGTCAGTGCTCTGACCAGGAAGCCGGCCGACTTGGTTTGGATTTGGACTTCTCTTTTGACCCTCTGTGCCTGCTTGGGTAAGTGACTTAACCTCTCTGTTTGTGGGGTGGCACCTGCTTTGCCTCTCTGGTGGATGCCGTGAGGTGCAGATCAAGTCAAATCCTGGAAGTACCCCTGTTTTCATTCCTGTTTTGCATTAGGATTTTTTTTTTTTTTGGTTAATGAGTACACATCTCTTTCTCCCTGATTTTTATGATGCTGTAATTAAATTACTTTTGCCTCAAGAGAACCATAGGTGAACAGGATGTTAAAAAAGATAGCATGGGCAGCCATTAGCAACAGGCATGCTTCCTTTGAAAAGGAGTGGAAATAAGGTGTTTAGCAAAAAAGCCAGAAAGCCATCTCAAGGCCTCTCCACCCAGGGGCGGATGGAAGACAGAACATGAACAGATCTGTTTAAGGCTTTTGCCAAGGGTGCCTTCTGTGAGGCCACTCATGTGGGTACCAGGGGTGCTGCCCATGCCCCGGGACTGCCAGCCCTGAAGGTGAGCCAGGTCTGCTTTGCTTCTCTGATCTTCCTTAGGGTAAGAGAAATACCTAGCTTCCCACTTCTAATGGGGAAAGTGACCTCGATCAATCATGTTGTTTTTGTGGCAACGATTAATTGCTCCCTGAATTTATACAGCATAAATAAAGGAGGTTGCCAGAGAGTGAATTACCCAGTGGATAAATGGTGGGTCATTAATGTAGCGTTGACCCTGAACGCAGAGGATGACGTGAGATCCTCAAGAGCTCTCAAGAAATTTACCAGAACCCATTTCAGCTGGAGGTGATGTGTTTTAAATCCCCATGTAATGCAAAGAGGGGAATCAAATTAGATAATAGTTTGCAGAAATCTTCTGGGCCCGCAGCCCCACTCAGCAGGATTTTATCCTCTTCTATTATCATGCTTCCCATTTTGGGTCTATACCTGTGTCCCAGTGGTTCCCAGAATGGACTAATTTTTCCCCACATGGAGGAAGCCCAGCTGACAGATCTGAAATGCCTTAGTATACAGGCATTCTCTGTGTCTCTGTGTTTTTATAGTTATTTTGTATAAATAAGCAAGTTCCATTTTTGCCCTATTCCAAAGCTCCAGCTTTTACCTAATAAACAAAGAACAGAGTTAGTTCAGTGTGTGGCTTTATCCTGCTGCCTTCTGTATAACTTCTCTTCTGAGACTATTTGGGCCCCCCCACCCACAGGTATCGCTCAGTCGGAGGACCTGGAGTGTGTGTGTTAGTTGTGTTTCTGTGGGCTTTGAAAACGAGTGTTGGAGCTGTTTGGGAGTTTGTATCTTTACCTTCTTGCTCTGTCTGGGTCCCACACATTCAGAGCACCTCTTGATGAGCAGAAGAAGTAATGCCATTTGAGGGCTCACCGTGCAGTGTTTATAGATGGTACTGTGGCCCGAGGTCAGAATGTGACTGTTCCTGTCAGTTTTTCCAAGCTCATGATCCCTGTCCCAGTGACGCTTTCCTGTGACTAGACCATAAAGGAAGGGAAAGTCAATCCTGTTGAGGGTAGAAGGCTTGCCCAGGCCTGGGTGCAACTTCGGGCCCAGGAGAGGAGGGTGCTGACCCAGCCGCCACTGGGCTTCCCTCCCACTCTCTCTTGTCTGCACTTCCATTTTTTCCTTGTGCTGTAAAAGGACAAATTTGGCTCCATCGCCAACATCCCATGTGTGACTGAGGTGTCCCTGGGGGCACCACCTGCCTGTGCCTGCAAATGAGGGCAGGTTAACCCATGGCTCCACTAGTATGCAGGACGCTTAAGACTCGGCAAGGACCCCCGCCCCACCCCAGGTGTTTCTGTGTGTGGCTCTGCAGCAGCCCATCAGCTCCGGGCTCCAAGCAGAGTCCTCCGACCCTCCTCTCCAGTTCCAGCTTGTCCCTGCAGGGTTCTCGACGCGTGAAGCAGCTCAGGGGTGAGCCACAGGCCCTCCTGCTGAGGGTGCCCACCTGAGGCTGCCTGTGTAGGTGCTGGGGGGCAACATCGGGTTCCCAGGGCCACAGTCGCCAAGGTGACCTGAGGGGCTGGTTCCATGTGGAAGCTGAGCATTGTGCTCTGTCCCTGGGCTCAGACCAAGTTCACAGGGCTGGGAAGGGGATGGGCACCATGTGACCCCTCCTGTGCCCAGGCCTACCCGCCTCTCTCAGACCTGGGTGTGCACTCCCTCAGAACACACACACATGTGCCCATGTACATACAGAAAACAAAAACCTACCAGGACTGACTGAGCCACCCCACTGAAACAGGCAAGCCCCCATGTCCCGTGCCACGCGGACTGCGAGCAGGGGTCTGCTCACTGATGGCCTGGCTCTGACTCCGGCATTCTCCTGCAGGAGATGCACAGGAGGCCCTCACCTGGCTGCTCCTGTCTGCATGCATGACCTTGGCTGAGGCGCTGCCACCCCCTTTGGGCCTATAAGGCTTTCACCTTCAGGACCCTTGATTTAAAACCAGTGCCACTGAGAGAGGCGTCCTTGGATTGTTTTTAGGCGACACTGTGGTGAGGATTAACTCTCAGCCGCTGGAGTCGAGGTCCTTGAGGAGGGGAGAGGGGCAGAGGCGTCTGCGGTCACACAGGTCGGGATGCGTGTCAGGAGCACGGGGCTGTCCACAGTCTTTCGTGCCTCCTTCCTGGCTTTGAGGTTCTGCCGGGGGCCTGGGCTGGAGGGCCGGGTCTCCAGGCTGTTGGCCTATGCGCTGCGCTTCAGAGTAACACCGAGTCAAGGTGACAAGGATTTAGTTTTACAGCGTCGGATTAAGGACCAAATGCAAGATGACTTGGATAATTTTCTCTTTGCTGGCTCCTTAGCTACAAGTAATTTATTCTAACCTTCTTCCAAAATGCCAATCACCGCCGTTAGCACATACTTCAAAGCCAGGATTCAAAGCACACAGCTCTGGTTGGGATTTCCTGTGCTGGGGTCCCAGGGGCCTTTAAGCCAAGGCTGGAGCTGGTGGAGACGGGAGGAAGCAGGGCTTTTCCTACGTGTTCCTGGGTTCGCATGGATGCTGGGGGAGCTCAGGTGGGCGGTGGAGCCATCCTGGAGAGGGCACAGCCGGGGAGGCCCCCCTGGGAGCTGTGGGGAGGCGGCTGCCTTCCCGGTAGAGGCTGTGGCTCGCTGCGACCCTGCATTTCCCTAAATGGGGAGGGTAGAGAAGAGAGCCAACAGGAAAGATGAGGGCCGAGAACGGGCCTATTAGAGACAATGAACGGGTGGTCGTGTCCTACTGGAATGTCAAGGGGACAAACAGCAGAACTGCCGACTATCCTTTCTCATGTGGGGTGTCTGCTCAGTCACTTAACCTGGTATGTGGGTGACAGAAAAAGGAGGTCTGAAGCCAGCACCCTGGGAACCCCTGGGCGCTGATATCTGGGGCTCCAATCCAGGAGGCAGTGGGGTGGCCTCTGCCCACACTGCTCCAGCCGGTGCCCAGCATGCCCCACTGTTAGTCCGGTCACCCCACAGCTGCTGAGAGCTTATTGTGAGAAAAGAGAGCCAGGCTACGAGAGAAAAGGGAGTTTTGCACAAACGGAGAAGGTCCTAGAAGTCTGGTGAGTTTGGAAACTGTGAACACTGTGCTCTCTGTTCAAGCCCTGAGAGACTAAAGAAAAGGGAGCGAATCCTTAGCAGGAGGGGAAAAAAGAAAAATAAGATTGGATGAAAATACATTTCTAACATGCAGAGGAAAAACCAGAAGAAACGAGATGTAGGGAGAGGGAAACTAAAGGGCAAATGGGGAAAACAAGGCAGGTCCCTAGGAAGCGGCAGCCCGTCCTGACCTCAGGGCCACTGCACACTGCCTCTGGTCAGATCTTGAAATCTGGAGACTCACGGCAACCCCACCAGAGACCCCAAAGTCCCAAACCAAAGTCGTTGAGTCCTTTGTGAAGCATCCTGGGAAGTTTGACCCTCTGAGGCAGGTTGGGTGACCCGCTGGGCCCCCCACCCCTTTTTTTTTTGTTGGTATCATTAATATACAATCACATGAGCAACATTATAGTTACTAGATTCCCCCCATTCTCAAGTCCCCCCCACATACCCTGTTACAGTCACTGTCTATCAGTGCACTAAGATGCTATGGAGTCACTACTTGTCTTCTCTGTGCTATACTGCCTTCCCTGTGCCCCCCCGCCCCCTAGGTTATGTGTGCTAATTGTAATGCCCCTTATTCCCCTTCTCCCTCCCATCCCACCCATCCTCCCCAGTCCCCTTCCTTTGGCAACTGTTCGTCCATTCTTGGGTTCTGTGAGTCTGCTGCTGTTTTGTTCCTTCAGTTTTTGCTTTGTTCTTATGCTCCACAGATGAGTGAAATCATTTGATACTTGTCTTTCTCCACCAGGCTTATTTCACTGAGCATAATACCCTCCAGCTCCATCCATGTTGTTGCAAATGGTAGGATTTGTTTTCTTCTTATGGCTGAATAATATTCCATTGTGTATATGTACCACATCTTCTTTATCCATTCATCTACTGATGGACACTTAGGTTGCTTACATGTCTTGGCTATTGTAAATAGTGCTGCAATAAACATAGGGGTGCATCTGTCTTTTTGAATCTGTGATCTTGTTTTCTTAGGGTAAATTCCTAGGCATGGAATTCCTGGGTCAAATGGTATTTCTTTTTTGAGTTTTTTGAGGAACCTCCATACTGCTTTCCACAATGGTTGAACTAATTTACATTCCCACCAGCAGTGTAGGAGGGTTCCCCTTTCTCCACAACCTCACCAACATTTGTTGTTCCTAGTCTTCTCTATGTTGTCCATCCTAACTGTGTTGTGGTGTGAGGTGATAATCTTACTGTGGTTTTAATTTGTATTTCCCTGATAATTAGCAATGTAGAGCATCTTTTCATGTGCCTGTTGGCCATCTGAATTTCTTCTTTGGAGAAGTGTCTGTTCATATCCTCCACCCATTTTTTAATAGGGTTATTTGCTTTTTGGGTGTTGAGGCATGTGAGTTCTTTATTTATTTTGTATGTTAACCCCATGTCGGATATGTTGTTTACAAATATATTCTCCCATACTGTAGGATGCCTTTTTGTTCTACTGAGGGGGCTGGACCTCTTTTGCTGTGTTTGCTGCTTTGGCCCCCAAGGGATGAGCTAACGGCATGTCGGGATGCTCAGGAATCTCATGTGTGGCGAGCGGTCCCTGTCCTGGCATCGTCCGCATGCTTGGCAGAGATGGCACTTATTTCTGGAGGCGTCAGCTGTGGGCATGTTCACTGTTCGCCTCGCTCTTGTGGCTGCGGGCTGAGCGCTGGCCCTGGCCTGCTCTGCATGCCCACCCCCGCCACCCAGGCCTGCCTGGCTGCTGAGGGCAGCTGGGGAAGGCAAGCAAGGCTTTTCTCCTATGACACCCAGCTGGCATCTTCAGATGAGGAAATGAAGAATGCTGAGACTTTCTAAAGAGGCTTTTCAGCGAAACCAGCTGCTCAGCGCTCGTGTCTGTCCCTCGGGACTGGCTTGTAGGCTCTGCCTCAGTGGACTCACTTGCCTCTGGCTTCTCTCGGGTGTTGACCAGGAAGAGGTCCTGGTGGGAGGGCTGTGGGCAGAGGGGGAAGGAGACGCCTGCCCTCTGCAGTCCTGACGTGTTGGCCTTGTCCCTCCACTAAGAGCCTCAGCTGTTTCAGATGTCTCTCCACACTGCTCTCGCGGGGGTCTGCAGGCTGGTCCCTAGCTGCCCCCTGCCTAGGGCTGGTACAGCTCCCGACATGCCCAGCCCTGGCGTACTGCACCACCCTTTTGTTGCTTTCCTTAAACCCTTCTTCTCCTTTAGTGCTTTTCCTTTGGAAAGGTTAATAGTGCCTTTTTAAAGCTCTTTATCACCTAACCTAATGACCACAACAACATAAAGGAGAGGAGATGTGTGTGTGACTAAATACGAAGCTGGCCAGTGGTTTCAAAAATGGTCTATGATGTGCGGTGACTTGTTCTGCCTGTTTTGTCTGGCTTGTTGTAAATGAAAATATCAGAACAGGTTGGCATAAGGAGCAGAGGAGAGGGGCTTCTAGGGTCCAGGTAATGTGCATCTGTGATGTGAGCAGCTAGGCTGTTAAGCTGGGGGCAGCGTGGCTTCCCGGGTGCACGAACTGTGCAGTCACACACAGCCCGTGCTCACAAGGGGCTGGGCTTGCTTTAATTCTCTGCTGTCCCAACTTAATAATTCTTAAAAATGTTTAAATGGTTAATTCATAATAAAAAATTATGAGGAACAACATTCTTAATATCACATAGTTCTAAAATTATAATTCTGAATTTTCAGGCAAAGGCCCCTGAATTATGCTGGGATGAACTTGCCCAGGGGCCCTGTTGCATTTCCGACTGGCGTGAGCTGAGCACGACTAACCCTCCAGCCGTGATGGGGATGTAAGGCCACTGACTAGGGCGCTACTTCTACTTGGTTCTTGTTTTGTGCTGGTGTGCAGCCTCTTTGTATGGGCTAGAGAGCAGTAGTTGAAAGACAATTCCTCTATATTTTGTTCAGTTCCGTTTATTCCACCCAAAAGTCTGAGTATTGGTTCCCGTTATTTATTGCCACCTAGAAAACCAACCCCAAAGTCGGTGGCTTGAAACCACAGCAGCTGTTGGTTTCGCTAAGGGATCTGCAGTTTGGGTAGGGCTCAGCAACGATGGCTTACTGCTGTTTGATGCACTATCCCCCAGCGTGGCTCTGCTGGGGACAGGGGATCTGTTTCCATGGTGGCCGTGGCTGGCAAGCAGGTCCTGGCTCTTGTCCAGGAGCTCCCCTGGGGCAGTTGGCTGAGGGTCTTGGTTCCTCTCCACGTGGGCTTCTACACAGGCTTGCTTGGGCTTCCCTACAGCATGGCGGCTGGTTTCCAAAAGTGAATGATCCAAGAGACAGGAAGTGGATGCTCTCAGTCTTAAAATCTGGACCCAGAATCTGCACAGTGTGACTTCTGTCACTTCCACTGTTACAGTGCTCAGCCAGATTCATGGTGACGGGACATAGTGCCAGCTGTTGAGGGAAAGAGAGTCAAAGAATTTATGATCAGATCTCTTTAACCTGCCACCATCAGCATGTATATATATATGTGCGCGTGTGCGCGCACGTACATGTGTGTGTGTGTATGTTATATGGGAAATTAAAGGCAACAACGCAGTGAAATCTTCCTCCAAAAAATAGCAGGTACAGGGCTGAGCTGGGCTCAGTGCCTCTAAGCTCCTGATTTCTCAGACTTTGCTCTGCCAAGCACACCGTACTGCTATTTTGCATAATACAATAAACAGCAATAATTCGTCTCTGTCTTCATAGCCCTACTCTTCAACCTCAAAGCACATTAGAATAGTAATAAGGGAGATATGCCAGGGCTTTTTTAAAACTGCTTAAGTAGAGTCTGGGAATTTGAAAAACAAAGGAAAGCGCCCAAACCATAAACACAGGGGTGATTCTCGTTGGTCTGGGTTGATTGGGTGACAGGGCATCACAGTACAGGGTAGCCTCTTGTTCTAGAGGTAGAATGGGTCGCTCGGGACCCCCTACTGGAAGGGCCATGGCAGTCCGAGGAGTACTCTTCTCAGTCACTTTGAGGCAATGAGAGAAGGTGGAAGGCGTGGGGGTGGCTCTCAGCCCTCATGAAGCGCGTGTCACATTCCAGCACCCTCCGAGGGGCTCTGACGGGAACTGGGCCTTGCAGTAACAGTTGTCCTATGCAGGATCTTGTAAAGATTGTAAATGCCTCCGTGCAGAGGGAGCCCAAAGGAGGGCTCCCTTCCCTGGGAACCCCTGGGATGAGCATTACTTCCTCAGTGCAGGGTCGACATTAGAACTTGCCTGACCAGGCTGCCAGCCCTTAAACTCTGACAGTTCTGGGAAAGAAGTTGATGACCTCCCAAGTTTGGAGTGTGTAGGCCTCTGGTATGGCATTTGGGACGCACTTCCCATCTTCGGGCCTGTCTCTGCAGGGACATAGGCTGTTAATGGCCTGCCAGGGAGCCTCCACACCCGTCAGTTCCGGGACCTGGAGTTCCAAGGGGCAGAGGGCTGTTGTCATGGGGTCTTTAAGGAGGAGGCAGAATGGGCTTGAGCACTTCCAGTGGTTTCAGATCCAGTGGAGGGGAGGTTTCTCGCCACACCAACCATGTGAAGCTCGGAATGGTGCAAGGATGACTGGGCCTGAGATATCTTACACATGCGAGGTCGTTTTTCATGTAATTACAAACCTCTGATAAAGTATTTATCACTTTGTGCCCGTCGGTTTGAAAAACTCAGGTGAGTAAATGCAGTTTATCCTGACCATCCTGATTCTGCTCAGGCATTCCTGGGGAAGAGTGAGGGGCCCCAGGGAAAGAAAAAATGTGAATCCTGTTGCCTGAAATGCTTCGTTCTTGGGATTCCACTACATCTGCGGATGAGGTTCCAGATAAGCTCAAACCCTTTGAATGGGAGAAGTAAAAGCAGTGGGAAAGTTGGGATAGAAACAGACCCTCGATCTGGGGACATATAGGCAACACCACGAAGATGGCAGCTTTTGTATGAAAAGTTGTTCCATTGTCCTGTGGATGTTCACGTTTACCCAAGATCATTCTAGAAGTCATAATCAAATAGGATACCCATTCTCAAGTCCTCGTCCGCATAGTGCCTGCTCTGTGTTGCAGGTGCCTGATGGGAGCACCTGGGAGGTTTCCTGAGCTCTTGGGACTTTGGCTGGGTCATTCAGCTGCCATTCATTTCCAACAGCCCTCAGTGATGCCCACCCCACACATCCCAGGGATGTCTGACCGGAGTCCCCGCATAACGTCCCAAATCATTCACAGAGCTAAGATGGAAACTACAGGAGCAGAGAGAAGAAAAGGGGAGGAGGGAGGTGCATGGCCGCCCTGGCATCTCTGCCTGTGGGTTCAGGAACCCCGTTACTTGTTCATTCAGCACAGAGACTCTCTGCTTCGTCTCCAGATCCCTCAGCGGGTGTGACAATGTCCGGCTGTGCCTGATAGCTCACTTTCCTTACTGTTCCATCTTGGGTGCCCCGTGGATTTTGATGGAGGTGGCTTTGAGTTTGTGATGCCCTGTCTGATGACTTCCTTTTGAGCAGGAAACAAAGGGAGTGAGGAAAGGAGGTGTTTCTTATCCCATCGCTGCATTTATTTTACCATTTGAAGCATGACAAATCTGCCCATCTCGTAGGAAAGTGTGGACAGAGGAGGACTTCAGGAAGGTGACAAGAGATCAAGTCTGGTTCAGAGGGTGAGGATCATGGTCACGCACCACTGTTGAAGAACTTAAGTTCATGCTGCATAAAGCTGGGATGAATTGGTGGGGTATAGAGGGTCCTGGCCTTCAGAGAATGATCAGGCCACTGTTAGGGACAAGAGTCCGCAGAGCCCGGAACTCTCATTCCTATTTTTCTCTCGCGCAGGCAGCAGAATGGGATATGCCTTGTCTCTGGGCCCTTGCAACACCGTGAGTTTTGCAGAGGTGGAATGCTGTGATTTTGGTTTGCCCAACCTAGCCTACCGACAAGCTGCTAGCTCCAGACACAAGGAGGTGATGGTTCTCACAAGTTGTAGGGAGGGTGGAGGATTCGCTGATCTTCAGAAGCACCTGGTGATGTTAGGTGCCCAGTGGGTTGGGATTTCTTCCCGGGGAAGCTGCTGAGAGCCGTGCAGGTGTACAGATTACCCCCAAGAGTGAGCCAGCGGGAAGGCCCGGGGGAACGGCTAGAGGTGATGGGGGCGTGGCTCCAGGAAAGGGGAGGAGCCCACCGCATGGACAGGTGCTGCCGCTGTTAGATCCGGGCGGAAGGTCTGGGAGAAGGTCCCAGGGCACCCTTGCATCTGGGCTGCCAGGTAACATGAGCTGCCCTCTAGCCTCCCACCAGGACTTCCTCAGTTTTGCCACTGGGGGCTCTTGCTAGGCAGAGCGCGTTCTCTGCCAGGTTTTTGTTATTAAAGTTGATCAGTGTATCAGACAGTGGAAAGCAAACCTTGGAAATCGGCGTCCGAGGGGGTTTCTAGCTCCCTGGCTGTGCATGCCCCGCACGGCACCCAGGAGTGGCCCTGAGCATCAGTCACTCTCAGGGCGCCGGGCTAATCACTTCCAAATGGCAGTGCGGAGGCGCTCCCTCCAATCTCCAGGCATGTGTCCACGCAGGATGGAGAGGGAGGTTTTCTGTAAGCAGCTCCTCTTTCCAGAAGGGACCGACGCTGGAATATGAGACACCCACGAGCCTCCCTCAGCATCATCCATAATAAAATCCATGTCAACAAAACCGAGGGGAGGGAACAGTCATCGGGGTGGTGTCAGGTCCCATCATCCGACCTGGGAGGCGCTGTAGGATGAGCCGCTCTCCCCTCCGGAAATGATGCATTACTTTTCCAGCATCTCCGAGGGGGTGGTCGTCAGAGCGCATGCGCGGCACCAGTTCCGCCTCCAAATGCAGAGACAGGCACAGTAGGTCACCCACCACACAGACCCCGGCTGTGGGATGCAGCACACAAGGCCAGGGGACCAAACCCACATTGCTGTGTGATTCTAATTAAGTCACTTAACCTTTCTGAGACTTGATTTTCTTACCTGTAAAATGGGGGTTATAATGTCTGTGTCATAGAATGGCTGTGAGGACCCAGTGACACACTTTCGAGAAAATGTGAATCACCAAGTAGGTGCTTAGTATAGTTGAAAAAAATTATATAAAAGAGATTCAGTGTCTTTCCTGTTGTTTTACCTCAGAGGCCTCGCTTTCTTCAGCTCCTACCACACTTCCTGCAGTCACACATAAACATCGTACCTAAAACTTGTATGAGCTTCATTGCACGTGGTTTGTAGGTACAGTGTCCTGGGAATTCTTGACTCTCCTTCAAAGCGTCTAGTTCACAGGGGGCTGCCTGTGGGTTCCTCGGAGTCTGGTGAGACCCCTCCACTGGCCGCTGGACTGCCCTCCTGTACTCTGGATGTGATGAAGCCTGTAGCACTGAAGCATCTATTTCAGACCTGGACTGATCCTTCCCTTAAGGATACCCTGACTGGTTTTTCTTCAAAACTTTCTTCTTTGGGAGCTTCCTCTCCTTTCTCCCTTCCATTGGCAAGCAGGCTCCGGAAGCCATCTTGGGCCGCCCAACCCCTGTAAGTGGTTCTGTGTCTCAACCTTTATGGCCCCAAAGAGGAACAGGGTAATAGCATTTATAACCACACAGACTGGGGCTGTGGAGTGGCTAGTGGCCTTCAGTCTTTTTTTATTTTAAGTTAGAATTTAAAATGTGCTATTGCTTAGGGACTATTTTGATTTCACACTTGCGTCCAAATGTCGGTTCAAATACAGATGGCTGAGGGAGGCTTCTGCTAGTAAGTCATGGTACTCCTTCTCCATCTTTCCACCCGTCCGCCTGGCTCCTGTGGATGGAAATTTGCTGGAGGTGTGTGCAAAGTGCCAGGACCAGCTGACCTCAGTGAGGGTGGCTGCTTAGTTGCAAACTCTGATGGCTCTGTTGTAAGGGATAAATAAGCTGAGGACTGGAGGTTACGGGTGAATCAGTGAGAATCTAGCAGCATCCTTGTTAAGCATGTACATGCTGCATGCCTCCCAGAATTCCCCCTGGGCAGAGCATGATCCTGGGGATGGAGGTCCTTTCTTCTATGAAAGGTCTTTCTTCTGTGGCATGGGGCACGTTTGTGTCTAATAACTCTCTCAGTTGCACAGTGGACTTGGGCTTGCCCAAACCAACCTCTTTCCCTGTTTATTTCTATCTGGCTTTTTGGCTATCTGGAATTCTTGTGGAATGGCAATCAGGTTTTCAGGGTAGTAGCTATCTGTAAGATTTAAGCCCTTTGGAAACTGGACTGATTAGGGTTTGGATGGACAGAGTAGTGAGGGCTGCTGATGCAGGTGGGTTTTCACACAAAAGTTGGAGTTGCTCTCCTTCTTTGTCTCTTGCTTCCTACTATCTTCCTTCCTTCTCTCCGCTTCCAGAGCTGTGCCCTGGCATGGCTCCCTGTGCTGGTC
The DNA here is from genome assembly GCF_030020395.1 of Manis pentadactyla. NCBI lineage: Eukaryota > Metazoa > Chordata > Mammalia > Pholidota > Manidae > Manis > Manis pentadactyla. Next base: position 3,936,540 of record NC_080037.1, read on the forward strand.
AGCAGAATGAATTTCCTGCCATTTGTTTCCCTGTCATTTCTGGAGCGGGAAGGGAAGTTGGCCGGCCTTGCCTGTGCCGCCCGATTCCCTCGCATGGAGCCGCAGGGAGTTCTCATTCCTGCGGCCATATGCACGGACACAGCGTCTGTCTTCTGCCTGGGGGGATGCAGGGAAGGTTGCTGCCAGCAGCTTGGGCCGAGCCCAGTGCCTGCTGACCAGTTCACTCTGTGTGCTGCCTGCACAGGAGGAGGAAAGGGTGGAGGTGGCACGGCACACGCAGCTTCCGATAAGGATGGAGTGGAAGCATTGCCAATGGTGGGAAGGCAGGCCGAGGCGGCCAAGCCTCCAGCCAGCTTATCTGTGGGAAGGATCAGGAAGCATCTGCTGGATGTGTGATGGTGTGAGAGCCACCAACGGGCTAACGGTGAGATCGGACACCATCTGCACTGGCTGAGTTTGGGAGAGAGCTGTTATTGTGTGATAGAGACAAAGGGAGAAGGAAGGTGGCAATCAAATTTAATGTCTGCAGAGTGTATTGGTCAGCAGTTGCCAGACGAAGCTGTGTAACAAAGCACCTGAAACTCAGAACTTAAGAAAACCAAGAATTTCCTTTTCTTACTCCTGGGTCTCCAGGGGCAACCCTCTTTTAGGCTGTGGGTCACTGGGACCCAGCTCCAGGCTCCAGGCCGGGTCCAGGTCTTGTCTAGATTCCCTTTGGACCAGCAGCCAGTTAGTCCTATTCTCATGGAGGATGATAGAGGCCAAAACACACACATATGTTTTCTCGTGTTCCCCGGGCCTAGCCAGGCACAGAGTGCAGCCCAAGGCTGGTGGGGGAGGGAAATTTACTGTATCTCAAATGGAAGTGGTGGGATGGGAACGAGTATTTCTGAATGAAAATCTCAAGTCTTATACAGCATTATACATCTACACCTTTCATCAACCCTTGGTCTGAAGAATGAGAATGGGCAGGTGGGAGGTGGGAGGAGGGCCCTGAAGGAGGGAGGCTGTGTGATGGGTGGGTGTGGGTGTGGCTCGGGTGACCGGGGGACAGGCCGGGCAGCAGCCAGGCTGCGGGAAGGGTGAGCGCTCCGCTGGCGTCCAGGTACCGAGCCTCCTGAGCGGTCAGCCGAGTCCTGCTCGCTTCACCTTTCCTCTGAGGCTATGTCTGGAGGCTTGGTCCTCACCCTGCTGTCGTTTTTGGGGAACTGCAAAGAGGGGCTTTATGCAGGTCCTGGAGACCAGCCAGAGAGGCCAGCTTTGAGCTGGGTGCTGCCAGCACTGGGCTTAGATGCCCAGGTCCCTGCATTACCCTTGGGCACCCAGTGGCCGTCTGGGTCGGCTCTCCTGCTGGGGAACGTGTCGCCTGGAGTCTTGTCAGGAAGGGTGGCAGCGGCTGGGACTTCTCGGCTGCCCCGCCCTCACCCAGCTGGCCGCCCCTGCCTCAGCCCTGAATGGACAGGTCTATTTTTCAGGTGCAGTATTTGGCCTGTTAGCTTTTAAGCTTTTCTGCTTGGTGTATTTTTTCTGTCAGGCTAGTTGTCAAGAATACCGCAGCCCAGACAGCGTCACACGCCAGAAGGTTCTGTCCCCCTTCTCTCTTCTGCGTCTGGCTTGCTCAGTTATGCACTTCGAGTGGAGGGACTCTTTCTCCAGGGCCCTGTGAGAGCTGGGCGGCAGTGTGTGTGGGTGAGTGGGTCGGACCCCGTTCCTCACGCCCACCTGCAGACCAGGGCAGCTGGGCATCTCTGTCTCCTTCCTTCCTGCCATCCCTTCCATACACACCTACTGTGTGCTGGACACCTGAGACACACACACATGAAAGAAAGAAGCATACGTTCGTAGCTGTCAGGGGCCCAAGAGACAAAGAACGGAGATCAGTATCATGCCGTGATGACCTTAGCGGTGAAAGAATGAGTGGGTTGTAACTGGAACATGAAGTAGATGCAGCCCAGCCTGTGGGTGGCGGGTGGGGGGTAGGGGAGGTGCAGGAAGGTGTGCAAGAGGAGGTGACGGTGATGCCTGAGAAGAATTGGCAGAAAAGGAGAGGAGAAACCTTCCAGGCTAGTAGGACAGTATAAGTAAGGGCAGCAGGCAAGGAAGCATATCCCGTGTATGTTATATGTGCTGTGACACCGTGTCATTGTGCTCTCTATGGAGAAAAGCAGTTCGGTGCTCCCAGACTGCAGACGTCAAGATGCGGACTGGAAGGTGATGAGGCAGGGGAAGTCGACTGGAGTCAGAGCATGGAGATTCTTGGATGTCACGTTAGGCGCTTGGGTTTGGGGACCCAGTGAAAGTCCCATTTGAAGCAGGGGAGTGACATGGTAAGATTTGCATTGTGTTTGTGTAAAAAAAGCATTAACATCTACAGTTAATTCTCAATTATCTTGATTGAGGGAATAGAAATAAGGCACAGACCCAATAACGAATAATTTCATCTTTCACTGCACGTCCAAGCCCACCCTGCATGCCCCCGAGGACCAGGTTCAGAGGAAGCACATCTTGGGTGAGATGGTCCCTGAAGAGGAAATGTGATGTTCTTGCAAACAGTTGAGAGAAGGCAGATCTAGCTGTCAAGGCTACTGAATTCCTTTCTCTTTCTGGACTGGACCACAATCTTAGGGGCCAAGATTCTGGGAGGGAGAGCAAAGTTTATATGGTACTGCCCTGAGCCCAGCACATACCATGCTCCTCCCAGGCCCACAGGGTGGGCTCTGTCCTCATTCCCATTTATAGCAAGGAAACCAAGGCCCAGAGAGGTTAAGGAATTTTTCTGGAGTGACCCAGTGACCTGGTCTGTCCACCTCACTTCGGACTCCACACCAGTGTGTGGGTCTACTTGCGACCCCCTCCTTCCTTCAGGTCCAGGGTCTGAACCGCTTGGATGGGCTTTAAGAAAGCAACAGTATCAGTCTGGGAGAATCCTGCACACACGCCAGACAGGACATCTTGTGTAGAAGACATGGGGAGCCTTACGGTCTGTGGCTACTGCCTTGAAATCCCTCCTGAGCTCCATAGCTTGAGGCAAGGCTGCTTAGAAGGATAGTTGTTAGGACAGAGGGGCCTTGGATCTGGCAGGGCGCTGGATGGGGGGACATGGCTCCCCTCCCACACTCCCGTGGCCCCGTCGGTTCCTGCCCACTCCCCGTCAGGCTTTGCTCCTTCGGACCCGGAGGGCTGGTGGTCGACGTGCAGAAGGCGTGGGCGCTGCTGGGAGGAACAAGTCACTGGGCTGCAGAGGCCAAGTCCGTGACCAGCGCCATCCCAGGAGGGCCAGCGGTGTGTGGTTATTTGGCCCCTCTTCCAGCTGAGGAATGCGCTTCCCCCTTCTCAGATGTCCTGGGCTTTTGTAAATTTTGACGAGGCTGCATGAACAGCACAAAGAACCAGTGTGGGTACAAGGTCAGCCCCAAAGCGTTCCCGCCCCCGGCGCACTGGGAAGGTCAGCGGCCACTGTGGGCCACAGAGGCGATGTTCACTTTCGGGAATCAAGGCGGCAGGAGGGCCCGGGCTGTGGGGGGGTGGGGCCCATCCTGAGTTGCCTTCACACCCAGGAGTGTCTTGGACTTCTACATTGGATTCAAGTCTAATCTTGGCACGAAAGGAGGGTTCTTACTGGCTCGACATTCCTGGTTTTGGTCCAAGATGGATGAAAATTATACATTATCTTTCCCCTCAAAGCTTTAGAATTTCATTACTGTTATTTATACCATAGCCTTTCAAAGAAGATTTGAGGCGATTTATAATAATGACAAATGCTATGGACTGAAGGTCTGTAATCTCTCCAGATTCACACTGGACCCTCATCTCCAGCGTGGTGGTCCCTGGAGAAGGGGCCTTTGGGAGGTGATTAGGGTTAGATGAGGTGCGAGTGGGGACTGAACAAAACATTAAAACCCTTACAAGGAGAGGAAGCCACCTGAGCTCTCCCTCACAGAGGACATAGGTGAGGATGCAGCGAGAAGGTGCCATCTGCACACCAGGAAGGAGGCCCTCCCCAGGACCCAGGTCTGCTAGCACCTCGATCTTGGAATTCCCAGCCGATAGACTGTCAGAAATAAATGCTTAAGTGCCCAGTGTATGGTATTTTTTATAGCAGCCTGACCTGCTCAAGACAACAAGGATATAATAAAACGACTGAAACAAGAACAAAAGAATGCAAAGTATGGAAGCGGGTGGTGTTGAGCAGGAGGTGTTCCAGAACCCCAGCCTCAGAGGAGTCACTCATTGGAGCAAGCAAGCCTTAGTGCTGAGCTTCCTAGAAGCCAGGGGGAAAAGTAACCATACTGAGGTCCTGGGGGGTTAATTGCTAGCCTACTGGTGTAACTGAGAGAGACCTCCCCTGCTGCTTTTTTGCAAGGAGAAGGGATCCAGGGATGAGTGTTCTGGGCTCTCTGGGAGACTTAGTGGGCAGCGATGTCTCGGTTACTTCCTGGTGCCCAGGTGAAGGAGAAAGCGGTTAGGCACAGCTGTTTATGGTGGATAGGAAGAAAGCTGAGGGCAGGGACATGGAGCATCACTGTGGAGGGGAGCCAGGGAGTGGGGAGGGTCTTGGCCAGCATCCCCACTGTTCTGAGGTCCCCTCTTAGTGGCACAGTGTGAGGGAAAGCAGAAAGGACGGCTTCGGGTTCCCACTGTCTCTGCTATGGAGTGTCCGTGTGGCTTTGCCAAGTCAGTTAACGGGGGCCTTGCAGAAGGCGAATGCAGTTTGAAGATCCAGTTGTGCTTCTGCTGCCTATGATTTGCTCATTTTTCCTCTTTCCTGAGAGCCATAAGCCTAAGGGAAACCAAGCGAAATGAATCATCTTACAAAGAAATACTTCATCTTGTAGTAGCAAGTGGCTTTCCAGGGGTAAATAACTTGGCAACAGTTAAAAACAAAGGAAAATGGAAAGAGCCAGTTGAATCTGTGCTCTTCATTTTTTGGTCCTTTCTGTCTTTATGAGCCGAGCCTGTTGCTTTTTCTCCTGTGTTTGTTTTCTCCGTGGAGTACATCTTGGAACCTGGCTGGCATTTTTGACACTGGAGGAGCATATTTAGCAAAGCGTTCCCACCTTTTTTTTTTTTTTTTTTTGTCGCTGAATTCCATCAGGTTGGAAGCACTTGTCTGTGTAAACAGGGAGGAGGTCACGTCTTCCAATGGGCGCTGAGTAAGCAGGGAATGGTTAGCTGTTACGTGGTATGATGGAGGGCATCTCCTAGCCCTTGTCCTTGGTGTGCATTTTAAGTAAATTTCAGATTTTACAGCAATCATAGCATGTTATGGTATTACACTGGCAGGAGACCGTGTGTTTTGGGGGAGTGTGACTTGGACTCAGGCTAGTTTTTGAGGTGAGCCAAACGCTGTGTTTGTGTGTAGGGGCTCCGGGCTTACGATATTTAACCATACAGGTGCCAGTGAGATGATAGGCAGGGGCTTGAACACCCAATAGAACCGGAGCTGTAGAAGGTTCACTTGTTAAAGCAGAAGGAATATTAAGTGGGCCATCAAAGGTTTCTACAGATGGCACAAAGCAGGTACCTGATGGCTTCTCACCAGGTCTGGAATGGTGTTAAGCCAGTTCTGAGAGTGGGCATTTTGGGGTCAATATCATATGCATCTTTGCACAGTGGGCAGTGGAGAGAATTTTGCTCTGATTTCATATGTAAGGGGAGCAGATATCTGTGCTCTGATTCATCTGCCATCGAACTGCTGCCCCTCAGATTCCCTCACCCTTTGATGCCACCCAAGAGCTTCTCCAGTTTAACTCACTGGGTGCTAAGTCCCTCTAATAACAGGCATCCTGGGATTCGTGGATGAGGGGAAACGGGCAGTGTGGGAAGGGGGGAAGGTTGAGTTCTGGGCATTTCCACAATATTATATGCAAGTGCTGTGCAAATAAAATGCAAATTAAAACTGAGCGCTCTAGCACTGAGCAAAGGTGATGCAAATTTGCTTCCAATTTCTCTCCTGCGTAGCTGCAGGCAGTGGGGAGGCATCCGGGGAGCTGTTGTGAGGGGCGGGGAGGCAGGAAGAGCAGGAGAAGCTGGGCTGCTGTTTGGTCAGCGGTGGTCTTGAATGTGGTCTTCCTGTTCTACGCGTGCATCATGTGCGGTTCTTCTGAGAAGGGCTGGTGGGAACCACACTCACTCTAGAGTTTTCTCTGCATTTAGAAATGAAGAACGTCAGGGTTCTGGTGGGTTGGCCACTCTTGTGTGTGTCTGGGGAGCTCTGTTGAGGAAGCTGCCCAAATCCCAGGGAACATTAGTGGTGAGAAAGCCCTTTGCGGAAGGTCAAGGGGAGAATTCAGTAGACAGGTCACGTAGCAGGCTTAAGGTTATGAGCACGTGTTAGTTGATGGCAGGCTCTGGTCATCTCTGAGCCCAGAAGGAATTGGTGGGAACTCAGGATGTCCACTGAGAATTGCATGGGTTCTGAAGATCGGGTTGGGGGCAGCGCTGGCCTGCTACCACCTGTTGGTGTCCTGCTCAGCAAGGCCTCTGCTGAATCAGCATCTACATGTGACTGACTCTTCCCAAGGGTCTGCAGGAAGAGTCTCTGGCCTTCCGATGCCTCTGGTCCCACAGAAAGGTCTGGGCCTCCAGTCCTAGGTCTCTGAACCGGTGACACAGTGATGCTGGCTCAAGGCCAGGGCACAAAACTTGCCTGCCTGGGAGAAGGTCTGAGGGGGGAAAGCAAGAATTTGGGAGGTGAAATCAGGAGTCAGGAAGAGTGGGCTGCACCTCCTGTACAATACTTCTAGAAAGAATTCCTTACTTTTCTTTGAATGTACTTCTTGGTTGCTCCGTTATCAGTCATACAAGCAGGGGCTCCACGAGAAATATGTTTTAACATCCTGAAACTGAATTATTAAATGGGGATTAACTTGGTGTTGACTTTTCTTCATGGCTGATTTGCAGTATAAACTGGGTTTAAGGCATCTTTTGCTAAACCTTCTGGATTTCAAGATGGCATTGGGTGAGCCGTTCATTAAAGATTTCATGCTGATGTTATTTGTTTAGGCTTTGGTGCCCTTTTTCTGTTTTCCCTCCCCTTTTATTCAATAATGATATCTTTCAGGAAGAGAATACCTTCCATCCTGTGGCATTAAGGGCTTTCCATGATGAAGAGCGTGGCCCCCTGGCCAGTGGCTCGGCAGGAAATCAGAGGACTTAGACGCCTTCCTGCCTGGTCCCCAGATAACTGTGCAGCTAGGAGTGGCTGGGGGCATGGAGTGGGCACTGGACATCCACTTGGGCAGATGTGTCTCCTCACGGCTCTTTGAAACCTCAGATCCATTAACAAGGGACCTCTCCTCTTCATTGTACTCTTAAACACCCAGAGAGCAGGAATGGCTTACATTCTCACGGATATGAGTGTCCACTGCCACATTCCAGTCGGGGAGCAGATGTTGAAGAGGAAGGATGGGGTGTTTGGAGATAAGTAACACTGGAAGGACACTGCCTTTGTTAAAATCACGGGTCTGAAACATCTTACCCTTGCACGGGATATTCAGTTTCTTTGTCTCATTTTTTTTCCTCCACAAAATGGGAAGAATAAAAATAGCTCTCGGGCTTGCAGTAAGATTCAGGAAGGCTATTTGTGCAGTGAGCTTGGCATGTCATGGACGCTCCATATTCCCTTTCCCCAGACGGGCGCACCTCAGAGCTGAAATCATGGGGTTGGCATCACTTTCACGTGGCGACCTTACACTATAAGCAGCTCCTTAGATTCTCCATCACCGTGAGTGGCTCCCAATATCATGCATGGTAATTTGTTACACTTATGATCGGTCATTTTGCTGTTCCCCAAAACTGCTTTCCCTTCTGCTGCGAGGCCTTGGAGACTCGTGTTTCGGGGGCAGTTAGACCTAGTGGGGATTCAGACGGGAGCACGCTGCCTTGGGCAGCATGATGAGAGATGATCTCACGCCATGGCAGCATTTCACACAGACCAGCCACCTCTGCCCAGGCCAGAGGTCAGCCGTCCAAGTCCAGAATGGCACTTAGAATGTCATTCCCAGCCCTGCAGGCCCCGTGTTAGCGGATCTGTTCCTGCAGCTGGGCCTCCCGACAGTATGTGTCTGGGCCCCGCCTGCAGCACTGTGGACGTCCTGCTCTTTCTAGCTAGAACCCTCTGGCCAGTTGTGCAAATTCCTCGCGTTGACCCCGCTGACAGCGGCCTCAGCTTGGGCTGTGCTTTCCCACCGATGGGGTCACATGCTTTTCAGCTGAAAGTTGCTCTTGAGCCTCCAGGTCACTTCAGTCCTCAAGGGGTGGAGGTCCTTGCTGGCAGTGAACCAGCTCTCATCTCCCCACCTGGCTACGTGAAAGCCAGCCCTGCAGAGAAAACCCCACCGCCCATGGCCATGGGTGCTTCCCGGAAAAAAGACGAGGCAGCCAGGGGCTGTAGCTCCCGCATCCAAGGAGATGCTCTCGGGGTGTCTCGGGTTCCAGCCTTTATCTCAGGTTTAACTTCTCCAAGGCATAGCCTGACTTGTCTTGATGCCATATTGCTTTGCTTTGCCAGCTTAGGACATGGGAACTGGCTTTTAATGGCTAGACACTTGCCAGGCATTGTCTCAGTGAAGCCTTCCCTTGGGGACGGGAGGCTGGGTTTTCCTGCCCCATTTCACAGATGGGGGAATTTCACAGGTGAGGAGCCAGGCTCTGAGAGGCTGCGTGATCTGCCTGAGTTCCCACAGCTGTAAAGCGTTGATGCCGATCACGGGATGCAGTTCTGCCGACTCCGAGATGTTGGGGTGGCACGCAGGCTGAGCGGGCCTCCTGGCCTTACGGGCTGCCCAGAGGCTGTTGTGCAAGGTCTTGGAAAGGGACCCAGCCCTGGAGTTCACACTAAGAGCCTCAAGTTTGGGTCTCCTGGGACCCCTTCCTATTTCTGCAAGGGTCCGGCCACTAGCCCGCCCTCACGCACACTGTCTCCATGCAGAATGTGGAGGCCCTACACCACTGCCCACCGACTTGCTTTTCAGTGTTGAGTGTTCTGTTCCTTAAATGGAAACTAAACAAAACTCCGTTTTTGCCTCACTGGGAGGGAGGCTTCCAAAGCTGCTTCTGGCCCTGTGTGTTTGCCTGCTGAGAGAGGAGACACGGTATTCCCTCCCTGGGCTCCAGAAAATACTGGATCCTTGGGGAGTGAGGATTGAGCATCTGGATTTTTAAAACTCCCCTGGTGACACTAGTGTACAGCTGGGCTAGAGAAACTTGATTTTCATTCTGAAGGAAAAGATTTCTGGTACCTGGGCTGACGGTAGAAGCAGGAAGGGTCTTGGGGAGCAGAGGCAGGCAGTTCACATGCTCACTCGGGACCTAGCATCCTAAGCCTGTGCGGGACATGGAGGCTCTAGGACCACCTCGGATACCCTCCTCTTCATAGTGCGACGGGGGAGAGAGGTACGCAGAGAATTAACCCGGGCAGGCCCAGCCCAGGGCACTGGTGGCGGTCTGCAGACTACGTCCAAGTCACCCCAGGAGCCTGGTGCAAATGCAGAAGCTCTCTGGTGACAGCACTTGTTAAATGTGGGTTTTCCCTCCTGCTAAATGAAGCCAAGTCAAACTGCACAACCTTTCTTGTAACCCACACCATCATGGAAAGGAAATGCACATTGTTTAGAAACAAAACAAAATAAAAACAAAGATACCTTGCTTGCAACAGCAGCCAGTTCACAGTAAAGGGAAGGAGAAGTGCATCCTTTAGCAACAAAAATGAAACAAAAACATAAAGATACATTGCTTACACCACCAGCCAGCTCAGGAAGTCCTGTTCTTTGAGATGTCTGCTTATTCACTGAAAAAAAGAGCATGTGTGAGAGGGGAAAATGGCAGAGGCCTGAGATCTGACTAAGTAACAGCGGTGGGTCCCAAGTGTGTGCTGTTTGTCTTACAAGAGAAAGCTCGCAGGGAGGCAGGGAGCGTGGGGAAGAGGGGTGAATTCTGCCGGGGGGGCAAGGCAGAAGGCTTCACGGTAGAGGCAATACTTGGAACCGGCTGGCTAAGCACAGGCTGTCCCCCACCAGCCACACCCTTCCACTGTGGCACTCCAACAGGATGTCTGCACTTTGCGGGATCTGCTGGGATGGCTCCTTTGAGATGGTAAATGTAGCCTGCCCTGCAGAACCTTCCAGGCCTCCTCTCCTGTCACTCCCTACCTCCCTCTTCTCCTTCTGCTGTGCATCTGTGCCCGGCAAATATGCTCTTCCCCATCTGTTATGCACTTACCACTATTCCTCAAACAACTGACTCCCATTTTTGTTGAAAAGCAGATCAGACCCCTTCTTTTGCAGGGAGATTTTGATGTAGCCCAGGACCATTGTAAGTTTGGTCATCACTGTTTCATTGTATCTTTGGAAGAGCAGAGTGTATAAGGATGGGCAAAATTTAACAGGGGGAGGTGAGGGAGGTTAAGAAATGGCATTCAGCAAAGCGAAGAATGCCAGGAGCGCAGGGCAGCATGTTCTCAAGGCCTGGCCGTCCCTGGCAGGCCTCAGGGTGCAGGGTTTGGTCCCTGTGATGTTCGAGGCCAGGCTGGGGGGCTGGCAGGCTAAGCTTGGACTTGGGGCTCTGGTGCAGGGTTTTCAGAGGAGGACTGTGATGCAATCAAATCTGTTTTAGAAGAAAATGAACTTTTGATGGCATTGTGGGGCGTTTGGTTACTTCAGCAAATCTCTCTAGATTGGAAAGACGGTTCGGAATTCATTTATAAACAAGGAGCAGAGCCCATGCCTTTCAAACGTATGTCTTTTATAAATATGTGTTTGTGTGTATGTGGGTATATGTAAGCAATTTAAAAGCACTTTCAAGCAAGTTAAGTTTATTAGTTTCTGTTTCTGTATACATTTTGAGTGAGATGGCTAACCTAGATCTTTAACTGGTTTGCTAACGGTTACGACTGTTTCCAACCCACCTTTGCTAGTCAAAGAACTATTTAGGAGAGAAGAGTAAGTGTGGGACATCCTCTCCTGTTGTTCAGGATGGTGCCCCAGACCCCGTGTGCAAATTCCAGTCCACCTGTTCCACTTGCTCCTACCAGCTCCTTGGACTGGTTTATCCCAGCTCGCCTTCCGTCTGCCTCTAGGAAGACAGTTTTCTCCTGGGCACAGGGCACACAAAAAATCCTACAGAAGAAACTAGAATCATGTCATGTCAGTCTCCAGAAATAAACACCTTTAATGGTTTAGGATCTAGCCTCCCATCCGTGTTTTTTTTACCTTTCCTGCCTATATTTTTGTATGGATCCTATTACATATATTATTTGCTAATCTACTTTTGCACTGAATGATTGGTCATGAGCATTTTCCCACATCATTAAAATTTTGCTCACATTTCTAGCCTCAGTTTAAATGGCTGCCTAATAGTAAATTGAATATATGTTCCATGTTAGCCAGGTGTTGGACATCACTGGTGGTTTTTCGTTGTTGTTGTTAGGGATTCGGACCTGGAACTCATAGATAGGTGGCAGGTTGAATCCATGTATGCTCTGTAATTGCATGCAAATATTCATGTGTATTTGGTTTCTATGCAGAGAAGGAAAAGCTTTGTTTTTTATAGCTACTCAAAGGCTTACCTGCTTAAGGGTCAAAATGGCTAAGAAATTTACTTAAGTTTCTAGAAGAGAAATTGCAGGGGCTAGATGGTCTGTACATTTTTGAGGGCTTTGATGACATGCCGGAGCGTCCTCTCAGCGGAGCGGTGGCAGTGTGCATTACCACCAGCAGTAGTTAAGCGTGCCTCCGGCCCCCTTAGGCATTGGCCAACCTGAGGCATTACCCTTTTTGAAATGAATCAATTTATTAGTGGCCATACTTGCTCTTTGCTTATAATATACCCTCAAGCACTGCAGAGTCAGTGTTCCTGCTGGAGCCATAGCTACCCCAAAGTACTGTGGGATTACTGGGGTGTAGCTGAACGGGTTTGTAACTAGAAGATGGGGTTTGTGCTCTAAATCATCACTGCCCCTTTCCTTGCAGGGCTGACCAGGCAGTGTGGCGGTTAGGAACTCAGTCACCAGGCTAGGATTTGATTGTTTCCACACTAGTACCTCTGTTTACTAGCTGGGTTACCTTGCACAGGTGTGTAAGTGTCGTCTCCGTTCCCTCGTTTGTAGAATAGGAATCTAATGTTAGTGCCTGGCTCACTCAGAAAACCCTGTGTGGCACTCAGCTTGGTGTCTAGTGCACAGCGCCTGCTCAGCGACTGTACAGCCATGATTAGGTGTGGACCTTTCCTCAGGTCCCTTCTCTCCCAGTCTTCCTTGTATTGCTGAGAATCGCAGCTTTTCAGAACTGGAAGAGGTCTCCTCAGCCCACGTCTTTTATTCTACAGACAAGACCACTGAGATCAAGGTGATGGTGCGACTTGCCCACACTGACACAGGAATGACGCCTCCTGGTTCCGAGGGCTGCTTTAGGGACCAAATATTTATGTGAAGCTCTTTTACACTCCTGTGCATTGATATCCTTCATTAACCGTGCATTGTCTATATGGCCTTTAAGAAATAAAATACAAATAGAAACTGGCGAACTGGAACCCTCAGTTAACTGGACGCTTCTTCTGCCCTTTGTTTCCCTGGGTGCATCTGGGACAGTGTCTTGCATATGACTTTGACCCCGTAAGTGTATTGTATGCTGCCCATGAATGTGACTCGGACGCAAGTCCCAAGACAGCAGGCTGTGGCGGCGGATCCCTGTAGATCTGGTGGTTTTCTTGGTCCTCCTAGTTCCCTGGACCTTGTTAATTTCTGAGACCCAGCACCTTGCACACATTTTGAGAGGATGAGCAAATGAATGATACCCAGCAGGAAGTCCAGGGGAATAATTTTTGTCATTGGGCCTTTTAAAGTACAAACCCGTCGGGCTTCTCAGCTGGTAGCCGCAATCGATGCATCAGTGCCGAGGGCTCCTGCCCAGGAGGCTCTCCAGGTGAGAGGCTGCCCGCTCTGCTCCAGCTGGGCCTTATGACCTCGCTTCTCTGGCCCGTCTTTTCCTTCATCGTCTGCGGTTTGATATGTAACAACTACTCCTACGGCCGACGTGCCCGCCTGAGCCTTGCCTCAGCTTTTACCACAGACCTCTCTGTGTGGTTCTCAAGGGCTTTTAGAATGAAAACGGTGCTTCCAGAATGGGTGGCCCCAAGTCTAGAGCTGCTGCGAAAGAGATGCCCCCAGTTGCTGTGCTCATTTTCAAAACAGAAGACCCTCAGCATCCTGTCGAGACGTGATGCTGAATCCTGCTTTCGACGGTTGGTTCACATTGACCGTCTTTCAAAGCCAAACATTCACGCGACGCCTGTGGCGAGGCCTCCCTGCCCATCCCAGGCTACTGTGAGCAGCCGTCTGGCACAGTGGTTAAGAGGCCAGCTTCGAATCCCAGCTCCACCACTTACTAGTTGTGTGACTTTGGGGAACTTGTTTAATCTCCTTACCCAGTTTCTCATGTATAAATTGCAGATAAGGACAGACCTACCTGTGGGTTGAAATGGAGACCAAATGAATCAAAATGTTTAAAACAGCACTGCTACGAGGAGGCATTGGGCATTAGGCATGGCCATTATGTTGGGTTCAGGCAGCCCCTTTGGCCACACAAAGCGTTTGTAGATGACTAGACATTGCCCAGTTCACTGGCTACGTTTTCCAGATGAGGGAGCTGAGGTGCAGAGAGGTGAAGTGAGGGGCCCCAATCAGTCAGCTGCTGTAGCACGCAGATGGAGAGAGGCAGGTCCCAGCCTCGAACCCCCTCTTCACCTCTAAGGCAGGACAGACATCTGCTCCTTCACATCAGTGTTTAACTACCTCTGATTGGTTTCACTGTTCTGACGGTCACATCCCTAAAGCCAGAACTGTGCCTGTTATCCCTTTGTGTCCCTTTTGGGGCCCAGGGTGGCACTACAGACCAGAAGCTGGCTTTCAGTCATCGGCTGCTGCATCACTTAAGTGGGGCGCACAGACCGGAGCTCCTGCTCGGGTGGGGAGGGCTGGCATTGTCGGGAGCGCAACTGTAGTAACAATTCTTAGATCTTCTATTAGTGATTTTAAGCCATTTCTAATCATTTTAACTGTGAGCAATGGGAGGGGCAGGCCTATAAAGTGCAGGTAATTAAGCAGAAGCTGGATATACATTTAGCAGAGAAAACAGGGAAAGGAGGCTAGAATAGAGGAGCTCCATAACCTCTATCTGGTGCTTTCAAACGTGAACATGCATCAGGACCACCTGGTTAGGACAGGCTTGATAAAACAGAGTGCTGGGCTTCACCCTGAGTTTCTGATTCAGAAGCTGGGGGTTAAGGGCAAGAACTTAGCTTTCTAGCAAATTCCCAAGTGTTGCTATTGGTCCGGGACCACACTTTGAACACCACTGCTCTGATACCTCAAATCTGAGAGTGTGTAATTCCAGATACTGTTTGAGAGTACAGTATGGTCTTGTTGTCTGTGGTGTTCTCAGCACTTGGCACAATGCCTGACCCATAGTAGGCAGAGAAGACTGAAAATGTCCCCAGAAGTATATAGGTGCTAATCTATGCAATCTGGAAATGTGACCTTATTTGGAAAAGAGATGTGATTAAGTTAAGGATCCTGAGATGAGATTATCTTGGATTATCCAGGTGGGCCCTAAATGCTATATAACAAATATCCTTTAAGGAGAGAGGCAGGGGAGATTACACACACATACACACACACACACACACACACACACACACACATACACACACACACACAGGTTATGTGAAGATAGAGGCAGAGATTGGAGTGATGTGATGTGGCCACAAGCCCAGGAATGTTAGCAGCCACCTAAAACTAGAAGAGGCAAGGAATACATTTTTCTCAAAGCTCCTGGAGGGAGTGTGGCCCTCAGATACTTTCATTTCAGCTCAGTGAAATGAATTTTGGATTTCTGGCTTCCAGACCTATGAGAGAATGCATTTCTATTGTTTTCAACCACCAAGTTTGTGGTAATTTGTTCTAGTGGCCATAGGAAATGAGTATAGCAGGTATTCAGTAAACATGAATGAAATATATAGGGGAGCTAGATGCAGGTATTGTGATGTCCACTTAACTGACACATAACCTGAGGCTGCTGCATCTGGTGTATCATACATGTTCCCTGGGAGGGGCTGAGCCCAACGCCCACCTCAGTTTTCTTTCCACCAGCCAGTTTTCTTTCCCAACTGCATGGCAGAACAGTTGAACTGGAATTCCTAGCCATGGGTCTATGCTTTATTATTTCTAGAAAAGTTCTTCAAGAACTGTCTATACCAGGTTCTTCATAGAAGCTGGCCCTTCTCATAGCCTTATGATGACTACTAAGAGCTTAAATGTGTGATTTTTATCAAACTTACCCCCATAGCAGCCCTCTGAGGCAGTCAGGTAGGTGCTGTTCTCTTTTTCCAGGTAAGTAACGGGGCCCACGAGAAATTAGATGGCTTGGAGTGGCTGATCCTTGGCTCAGAGTCTAACCGTGTATGCGTGCTTGCCAGCAAACACGACACCCCCTGGAGATAACTAGGTCTGCTGGGCCATTTTTCTTGTGTGACTATCAGGGCTGCGTGCTCTCATTTTTATTTTTTGTATCATTAATCTACAATTACATGAGGAACATTATGTTTACTAAACTGCCCCCAATACCAAGTTTCACCTACATACCCCATTGCGGTCACTGTCCATCAGCATAGTAAGATGCTGTAGAATCACTAGTTGTCTTCTCTGTGTTGTACAGCCCTCCCTGTGCCCCCCCCATTATGCATGCTAATCGTAATGCCCCCTTTCTCCCCCCCACCCCTTATCCCTCCCTACCCACCCATCCTCCCTTGTCCCTTTCCCTTTGGTAACTGTTAGTCCATTCTTCGGTTCTGTGAGTCTGCTGCTGTTTTGCTCCATCAGTTTTTTCTTTGTTCTTTTTTTTTTTAATTTTATTTTGATATCATTAATCTATGATTACATGAAGGACATCATGTTTACTAGGTTCCCCCCTTCACCAAGTTCCCCATACATCCCTGTTCACAGTCACTGTCCATCAACATAGTAAGATGCTGTAAAATCACTATTTGTCTTCTCTGTGTTGCACATCCCTCCCTGTGGCCCCCCCACACTATACATGCTAATTGTAATGCCCCCTTTCTTTTTTTCCCACCCTTATCCCTCCCTTCCCACCCGTCCTCCCCAGTCCCTTTCCCTTTGGTAACTGTTAGTCCATTCTTGGGTTCTGTGCTTCTGCTGCTGTTTTTTTCCTTCAGTTTTCTTTTGTTCTTATACTCCACAGATGAGTGAACTCATTTGGTACTTGTCTTTCTCCGCCTGGCTTATTTCACTGAGCATAATACCCTCTAGCTCCATCCATGTTGTTGCAAATGGTAGGATTTGTTTTCTTCTTATGGCTGAATAATGTTCCATTGTGTATATATACCACATCTTTTTTATCCATTCATCTACTGATGGACACTTAGGTTGCTTCCATTTCTTGGCTATTGTAAATAGTGCTGTGATAAGCATAGGGGTGCATCTGTCTTTTTCAAACTAGGCTGCTGCATTCTTAGGGTAAATTCCTAGAAGTGGAATTCCTGGGTCAAATGGTATTTCTATTTTGAGTTTTTTGTGGAATCTCCATATTGCTTTCTACAATGGTTGAACTAATTTACATTCCCACCAGCAGTGTAGGAGGGTTCCCCTTTCTCCACATTCTCACCAACATTTGTTGTTGTTTGTCTTTTGGATGGTGGTGATCCTTACTGGTGTGAGGTGATACCTCATTGTGGTTTTAATTTGCATTTCTCTGATGACTAGTGATGTGGAGCATCTTTTCATGTGTCTTTTCATGTGTTGACCATCTGAATTTCTTCTTTGGAGAACTGTCCGTTCAGTTTCTCTGACCATTTTTTGATTGGATTATTTGCTTTTTGTTTGTTGAGGGGCGTGAGCTCTTTATACATTTTGGATGTCAACCCTTTATCAGATCTGTCATTTATAAATATATTCTTCCATTCTGTAGGATGCCTTTTTGTTCTATTGGTGGTGTTCTTCGATGTACAGAAGCTTTTCAGTTTGATGTAGTCCCACTTGTTCATTTTTGCTTTTGTTTCCCTTGCCCAGGAAGATATGTTCATGAAGAGGTCACTCATGTTTATGTCCAAGAGAATTTTGCCTATGTTTTTTTCTAAGAGTTTTATGGTTTCATGACTTACATTCAGGTCTTTGATCCACTTCGAATTTACTTTTCTGTATGGGGTTAGACAATGATCCAGTTTCATTCTTTTACATGTAGCTGTCCAGTTTTGCCAGCACCAGCTGTTGAAGAGGCTGTCATTTCCCCATTGTATGTCCATGGCTCCTTTATCATATATTAATTGACCATATATGTTTGGGTTAATATCTGGACTCTCTATTCTGTTCCACTGGTCTGTGGCTCTGTTCTTGTGCCAGTACCAAATTGTCTTGATTACTGTGGCTTTGTAGTAGAGCTTGAAGTTGGGGAGTGAGATCCCCCCTGCTTTATATTCTTCCTTCTCGGGATTGCTTTGGCTATTCGGGGTCTTTTGTGGTTCCCTATGAATTTTAAAACTATTTGTTCCAGTTCATTGAAGAATGCTGTTGGTATTTTGATAGGCATTGCATTGAATCTGTAGATTGCTTTAGGCAGGATGGCCATTTTGACTATATTAATTCTTCCTAGCCAAGAGCATGGGATGAGTTTCCATTTATTAGTGACCTCTTTAATTTCTCTTAAGAGTGTCTGTCTTGTAGTTTTCAGGATATAGGTCTTTCACTTCATTGGTTAGGTTTATTCCTAGGTATTTTATTCTTTTTGATGCAATTGTGAATGGAATTGTTTTCCTGATTTCTCTTTCTGTTAGTTCATCATTAGTGTATAGGAAAGCAACAGATTTCTGTGTATTAATTTTGTATAGTGCAACTTTGCTGAATTCAGATATTAGTTCTAGTAGTTTTGGAGTGGAGTCTTTAGGGTTTTTTATGTACAATATCATGTCATCTGCAAATAGTGACAGTTTGACTTCTTCTTTACCAATCTGGTTGCCTTGTATTTCTTTGTTTTGTCTGATTGCCGTGGCTAGGACCTCCAGTACTATGTTGAATAACAGTGGGGAGAGTGGGCATCCCTGTCTAGTTCCCAATCTCAGAGGAAAAGTTCTCAGCCTCTCACTGTTCAGTATGATGTTAGCTGTGGGTTTATCATATATGGTCTTTATTATGTTGAGGTACTTGCCCTCTATACCCATTTTGCTGAGAGTTTTTATCATGAATGGATGTTGAATTTTGTTGAATGCTTTTTCAGCGTCTATGGAAATGATCAAGTGATTTTTGTCTTTCTTTTTGTTCATGTGGTGGATGATGTTGATGGATTTTCGAATGTTGTACTATCCTTGCATCCCTGAGATGAATCCCACTTGATCATGGTGTATGATCCTCTTGATATATTTTTGAATTCGGTTTGCTAATTTTTTGTTGAGTATTTTTGCATCTATGTTCATCAGGGATATTGGTCTGTAATTTTCTTTTTTGGTGGGGTCTTTACCTGGTTTTGGTATTAGGGTGAACAAGTTTGGGAATATTCCCTCCTCTTCTATTTTTTGGAAAACTTTAAGGAGAATGGGTATTATGTCTTCTCTATATGTCTGATAAAATTCAGTGGTGAATCCATCTCTTCCAGGAGTTTTGTTTTTGGGTCGTTTTTTGATTACCGATTCAATTTCTTTGCTGGTACTTGGTCTGTTTAGATTTTCTATTTCTTCCTTGGTCAGTCTTGGAAGGTTGTATTTTTCTAGGAAGTCGTCCATTTCTTCTAGGTTTTTGCTTGCTCTCATTTTTTTCATCTTCCATCCGAGAAGTAGTTGAGCACACATTTCAGGGACTTTGGGTCCATGGTTAGAAGGTGTATCTGCACTGTCCCTCCCCATCCCTGCTCCGGATGGATACATGACCATAACTTCATAAATGTGACCACAGAGGGTTAGGTGAAGGCACAGCTCATGGAGGCAGGGGTGGGTGTTTTTTAGACCCCCCAGCAGGGGCCAGGAGTCTGTTTGCTCAGTCCACTTGGCCCAGCTGCTCACTCCTGTGATTCACTCTGCCAATCGGGTATTACCTAGTGATTTTTATGGAGTTTAATCTAAAGGAAATTTGAGGAGCAGATCATTTCCTCTATTTTAATTAGTGTTCAGAGACTGTTTGCCTCAGAAGCAACTGCACTGCTGCACGTCTGTAGCAGACGGGCTGCCAGGACCTCTGTAAGGCGCCGTGAATTTTAAATATCTGGAGAAGGTAATTTGAAGAGCTGGGTCAGAATTGCCACGGCCACCTGAGTGTGTGCAGGCGCGCACACACACACACATGCACACGCATGCACACACACACGGTATACCTCATACAGCTGTTTAAACAGTCCCTGGAGGACACACATTTTCTGTTGTAATAAAGGAAAACACAGTCCTCAGCTGTAACCTAGGAGACATGGGGTCCAACCAGAATTGAAATCTTGAAGCACATCTTGGCTGCCCGCAGGACCAGCCCAGGAGACCTTTCCTCGCACGGACTTCAGGTTGTCCTGTAGTTCCCGGCGGCAGCCACAGCCGACGAGACAGCTGCCTGCAGTTTGCTCACACATAGATCCCTGGGGAGGAATCAGAGCTAAGTGGTTGTTACAGAGGGGCGAAGGGTTTGGCTTCCACGGCTGGTCGCAGCAACATCCCTGGCTCTTCCACGCGGTGCTTCCCATCCTGAGACACCTTTCTGCCCCTGATCCCTGTGCATGTTCTGGAGTCACGGGGCTGGGAGGGGACTTGGGGGGCCACCTACCTGTTCCCCCGCTGCCTGTCAGCTCTTCCTCTGTGCTGGCCTGGCTGGGAGGCCTGTCTGTCCAGTCACCCCCTGGGAGGGGCATAAATATTGTTATCTCCATCTAATAACGTGGTGTCGGAGGAAGGCAGAGCGCATTTGTTCCGCAGCAAATGACAGCGGTTTTAAGCCTAGTGACTTGGAGGTGATTTAAACCCCCTCATCTGGATTTGTTTAACACACTTCAGTTTTATTACTCGGTTTTCATACAGGAAGTTAATGAATAACTTAGTCCAGCTTTATAGCTATACAGCCAAGCAAGGGACCCTGGCTGGGGGTTCGTGCCCGGGAATCCCTCGCCTTACACAACAGCAGCAGTCCTGGGCAGGTGTCCATCCGTCAGATGCATTTTGGAGCATGGATAAAATTGTTCTAATTGACTTTGTCTAGACAAGTTGGGAATAATCCTCAGCAGCACCCTGTTTTAGACTCGGGATGACAGCTCAGGGGGCCTGTGTGGCAACTGAATGAAGCAGTACTAGTGGGTCCTGCCAGGTTTGGGGTGGGAGGCCTGGGCGGGGGGCCCACCTTCACCCTTTTGGATGACCAACTGGGATGAACCAGCGCCCTGGAACACAGAGGAACACAAGCATTCGCGGGTGGAACCCACTCCGAGGGCCCGATTCCAGTAAAATCTTGCCACTTTGTGAGTGTGGACTTCAGTCTTTAAGGGGGGAGAGGTGGGGAAGTGCTGGGACGTCCAGGAGGCAGGTGGCAAGTGAGGTGCTTTGAGCCCCTCAGCGCAATGGGCTTCCCTGTGGGAAGAGGATTTCCGACATCACTGATTATATTCTGCCCAGAAGCACCTTCAGGCTGTGGTCAGTTGGGCTGGGTTAGGTGGCTCTTATGGAAGGCAGTCCACCCTGCACCACCCGAGGCAGCTGGCTGGGCAGCGTGGAGCTTCACGCAGGCAGTAGTTGGCATTTTTAAAGCTCCTATGCTTCCAATGAGCAAGACAAACACAATGACTGTCTTGGTTTATTTTTTCCTATTGACCTAATCGTAATATTAATTCCCATCATCTCTACCTCCTGGATTTTAACTTAGTTGGGTATTAGGAGGTGGCAGAGAGATGGAGGCTTAAGGTAGATACACCTTGGACTCTGCAGGACTTAGAATTGTCAGTTCTCTTCCTGCACCGACGTTCCTTTCTGCACAATGTTATCGCTTTTCTCTATTTCTGGATACCTCTCAGAGACATCTGAAGTTGGAAAAGGTCTTGTTTTCAGAAATGAGCAGGCTAGAAGAAATGAGTTTGAATCCTGGTGCCACACAGTTTCTGTGGGGTCTCAGGTGACTTGTTTTTCTGGACCTCACTTCACTAATCTGTGAAATGACTCAATAATAACGACTTGCAGGATTCCTGGGGGGATGACAGAAGAGAAGGTATGGGAAGTGCCGAGTTCAGTGCCTGGCACACGGTGGGCGCTCCGTCCGCTCCCCTGGGCGTTCTTGTTCCATCTTTACTGAATCAGGCGAACCTGAAGCAGTGCCAAACCAAGGGTGGAACCCTCAGATTTGGTTTTTGCAGCCATGTGCCTGCTTTGTCCAGGTCTACAGAACTGGGGTAATTTTGCCCAGTCAAGGGTCCATCCTGAGGTCAGAGGAAGTGGCACGTCAGGCCCACCCTGGCTGTTCCCGGCTGCTATTTCCCAGGCCAGATTCCTGCAGCCTGTTGGAGCACCTCCTGCACAGCTCCAGGGCCTGCCAGGAAGAGGAGGAGGACACTTAGATGTCTGGAGTGTCCACACAAAAGGTGCTTTTACAGAAATTAACTCATCGGATTCAAAACCCTCCAAGGCTGCAATTATTGAACCTATTCTTACAAATGAGGAAATCACGGTGCAGGGAGGTTTATATAGTTTGTGCACAGCCACAGAGGTGGAGAAAGTGGTGAGGATGGGAATCAGCTCAGCCCCCTGGACTGCGGACACCGGCCCTCCTGCCCTCTCGGCCTCCCCCTGTTCAGACTCCACGGGGATCCTGCCTACCCCTTGGATTTCAGCCTTAGAGTCTGGGCAAGGCCTGGGCTATGTTTTCCTCACCGATCAAGGAGAGGAATGTAATTCAGCACCACCGTGGTGTTTAGAACTGGAAGGAACATGACACACAGTCTCCCCCAACCATCTCGTTTTATAGATGAACCTAGTTCCAGGGGCCCAGGCTGACCCAGCGTGGTAGGGAAGTGGGTTATAGGGGTTCCTACAGAACTGCTTCCACCTGAGGATTTCTTGCCAGGCGTGGGACGGGCCGTAACTGTGAAGAGGAAACAACACTTCTCTAATTTTCCTTCTGGACCCCTGCATCAGGCCAGAGAGCTTGCTGCCAGTCTCACACTAACATTCAGATCGAGGAAACACATTGGTTCTTTTTAAGAAAAGCACGGGGGAGGTGTGGCTACGGTATAAATGACATTCCTCCAGACATCGAGCGTTTCCTATGTATCAGAGCTTGGCAAGGTCAGCTTGCATTTCCCTTCTCACCCGTTTTACAGATGGACAGACCGAGGCACTGTGGCTTTCCTAAAGGCAATGGCCACAGTGTTTTCCCACACCCGTGGCTCCTGGTCCTGGCGGCCATTGCAGGCTGGTTGGAAATCTGAAAATGCCCTGCCATCTCTCCACACACCCTTTCCCGTGGGGAAAGAGAACACCCAGGTGGAGGCCTCCTTTCTTCCCACTGGGTGCTCAGGTGGGTGCGAGGTGGCCAAGTGGAAGGACTTCTGTGTTGGCAAACCTGCTTGCTCTCGGCAGATGTGCCCATAAATCTTGCTGAAAAGAAATGCTTTCTTTCCCTTGAGAGGGCAAGTTTAAGAGGCCCTGTGGGCATATTCTAATCAGTGCTCACTGATATCAGCCAGCGTGGGCTTACAATGTGGTGTTCCCAGCAGAGGGCCTGGGCAGGCACCGGGTAACATGCCGCGGGCCCTAATGAACTGACCTTGCTGCCTGCCTGCTCACTGGCTCCCTGAGTGAGCCGTCGGGGTTTGTTCCTGGGATGTGCTCTTTAAACTTCTTTAGAAGCCCTCCTTTAGTTCTATCTCTCACACACACACACACACACACACACACACACACACACACACACACACACACACACACACACACACAACACACACACACACACACACACACACACACACACACACACACACACACACACACACACACACACCCACAAAGTGATCGGACATAGCAAATGAAATCAACAACCAGGTAGATTTTGCAGTTCTTGACCATTCCATTTATCTCAAGAGTGCCAACAGTCCCGACGTCGATGGCTCACGCTTGCACATACTTACCCGTTCCTCAGGCCGACCCTGTGAGCTGGTCAGGCTGGTATTCTATTCGTTTGACAGATGAGGAAAACAGAGCGTAGAATGGGGGTGGCTTCCTTGACATGCCTGTGCAGCAAGCGGCTGAGCCCTGGACTCAGAACCCCGTCTTCTGATTGCAGTGCTGTTTCTCAAAGACTGGTGTCCAAGTGGCCCACAGAGATGGCTTGTAACGATGGGGGTGGGGGAGTGGGGGATGAATTTTGATCTTTACTTCCTGCCGATGAGGATCATTCAGAAGTTTCTTTCTTCTGCCTCCTGGCAACAAAGGAACGTCAGCCATAAAGGAAGCGCAGGCTTGCAGTGCCTGGCATATGGTGGGCAATGGGAATGAGGAAAACCCTGTGTAAATGTCTGGGACTATGAGCTGGGTTTCTGGTGTATTTTATTGGTTAGAAGAGCTGCACATTTGAGAAATGTTTTGAGAACCTGCTTCCTGCCAGGCTCTGTTCTAGTCCCCAGACATGACCCTCTGCTCATGCAGTTACATTAGAATTGGAGGGGACAGACTAGCTGTAAAGATACAAGTAAGAGCAGTGCCATGTGGGTGATGCATACAGTGGCCAGGGGGTGACCAGGAGGCCTATCTGAGCTGAGATCTGATTGCCAGAAGGAGCCATCCATGGGGTGAAGGAGGGAAAAGGTGAAGGGGGTGGAGGGGCACGCTGTTCCAGGCAGAACATGTGGCCAGTGAAAAGGACCTGTGGCAGCAAAGAGCTTGACACAGCTGTCCACAGAAGGAAGTCAGTGCGGCTGGAGCTGAATGAAGGAAGGGACAATGCCGTGACTTGGAAAGGGTGGCACGGATCAGACTGGAAGTTTGAAGAAACAGAGTAAGGATTCTGAATTTCGTTCTAAGCCCGCTGGGGAACCACTGGAGGGCTTTACATAGGAGAGTGAAGCCTGGTTACCATTTTCAAGATGCCCGTGGTTGCTGTGTGGCAGTTTAGGAAGATAGGAGATGGAGGGGGCAGTGGAGATGGTGAGATGGGGAAGAACTGGACACGATTCAGAGGCCTCATGGGGCTGCTGCTTGGCTCAGATGGTGGGACTGACACGTGGACAGGAAGCAAAGGTGAACCCTAGGCCTGGAGACCTCACGGCCATGTGCACGATGGCACATAGACAGGGTGTGCAGGTTCTGTTGGGCCATGTTAAATTTGAGCTGTGTGTTATACGTCCAAGTGGAGATGTCAAACAGGTCACTGGACATGAGTTTGGAGTTTGGGGGAGTGGCTGGAGGGAGGGATTTGGGGCTCACCAGCCCATAGGTGGTACTGAAAACCACGGGGTTGGATGGATAACCTGGGCAGAGTGTTTGGAGAGGGAAGAGGCAGAGGCCCAGAACCCCGGACTCAGTTTCCAGCAGGCAGTGGAAGCATTGAGCCTGGGGGCCGGGCTGGCCATGCCGTGTGCTTCCTTCTTTGTTGTCTGTGCTCCTAAGCCCAGCCGGCTGGGTCACACTGGGCCAGAATCACAAGGGGGCTCAGTGGAGGTTGCTTGATCAGTGAGAACCCATTGCTACCTCCTGGGGCAAAAGCCCTGATGTTTTATGGGTGATCTGAAAGCCAGTAGACCTGCTCATCAGTCAACAGGTAACTAACTGAGCCTTTATTACTGGTTAGGCACCCTTCTAGGCATGGCCTTGTGTCTAGAGGACAGTGCAGTGGGGCTGCACACATGCATAGACTCATGCATGCACCTATGTAGGTTGGTCCATGTGGCCAAGTGGGCAGCCCTTAGCAAACTGTCACCGTAGGCACATAATACACACACCCGTCTTCCCCGCCCAGTTACAGCCATCATTTGGAAGCCTGCTTCCAGCCCTGGGGTCAGCCTGAAACCTTTGACGCAAGGTTCTTGTTCTCACCTCCAGCAATCCTGGCATCTTGGTCTCCTGGGGATGGGGCTGGACTCTATCGTCAGGCCCTGTGTCTGACGTGTGTCCTGGCCTTCAGGTTTGCTGTGCCCACCACTTAAATCAGCCAGACCCGAATCTGTGTGGACATTACAGTTATGAGCCCCAGCAGACTTCAGCCCCGACTCCGTCAGTGGGTTCAGCGTTATTCCTCGGCTGCTATTTCTCAGTGGGGACAAGGGTTCAGGGCAGCCACATGCACGGATCTTCAAGAGCTAGAGTTCTGGAGATTTTGTTAAGAAAGCTTAATAGGCTGCATTTCTGCATTTTCTTTCTCAGAGGCACTAAGAGTGTGTTCTTCTGCTTATCCCATTTACCCTGGGAATTCAGGGAGGGGCAGGAATCGGTATTCTTGTGTTCGTGGAGAAGAAGGCCCCTAACAGAGAACCCTGCCTGAGGTCATGAAGTCAGCAAGCCCTGCTGGTGGGACTCCGGGCCGCCAGGGGCCAGTTCTCATAGCCTGGAGAGGAGAGAGGTGACTTTTTCTGCAGGAAAAATGTTGATCTCATTAAACTTGCAGCTGGTACGTCTCATACGGACTCCAATCTAGTCTCCAGACCTTAAATTCCTATTCTCCACTAGTGTCACAAAGGGCCCACCTAACACACAGATGTGGGGGACTTGGGGAAGGGCTAAACGCAATACTGTAGGAATTGAGAAGGAACGAGAGGTGCATTTAGTCATAATGAAATTCAACAGTGTTTGTATTTGATCTCAGATATACAAGCCTGCTTCCGTACCTTTTACCATTTCTTCCCAGCCCTATAAATTCTTCAATAGAAAAACAAACTGAACCACAAAAACATTCCTTCTCATTTATCAAGATAGATTTCCATGTCGGTGCACAAGTAGTAATCATGCTGATGGTAACTGTGCTTTTAAAAATAACAGGGACAGTGGCATAGATGCAAAAAAACCCCCAAATCCTCCAGTTCAAACTTTCAGGATCATGGTGATAAATAGCCTAATAATACAGCATTGAATAAATCTGAGAGGTGTTGTTTGAGGTGGAATGGTTAGACATGGAGGTGAATCCAAGACTCTACGCCCTTCGTCTTTACGACGTTAGCCTTCCAACCACTGAGGACTGGCCCCAGATGATGGCTCACCAGCATGGGGTGTTTTGGGGTGGGGAGCCGTTGTTTTTAAGAGTTAGGATCAAATTTAAAAGCAGCACCATTTACCTTGGTTGCTAAGCCCCCCTGAGCCTGAGGTGAGGAATTCTGATTGGCAGAATCTGTAGGAATTTAGACAAGGGGAGAGGCACGGAAAAACGGGAAGCTTAGGATGGGGACCCTGGCTGCAGAGCAGCTTGGTGCTCCAATAAGCCCGAATCTGCTGAGAATACATTTTACGAACATGCAGCTAAGTTGGCTGCCTTTGTTTGGGGGTTTGTTAAGCATTATCTAAAGAATGCCATGGTTCAGCCTGCTCGGTGTGAAGCCTAATTCTTCCCCTTTCTGGAGCCACGGCCTGGTGTGTTCAATTTTTCTCTCTCCGTAGGGCTGCAGGCTCTCGGGTACTCCGGCCAAAAAAACACTCATATTTTAGCGAGCTTAGTCCCAGTCTGGTTGCCAGGCAGTAAAACGAGCACTTGCCCGCCCCGGGAGAGGGGGACCGCAAGATGGAAAGGGGTCATATCAACGACTACTCAAGCCCTCCCCCCCAAATCTCCACTTGAGAGTCCTTGGGGCAGCTGATATGTTTATTGATGTGGAGAGACGTGGCTGCATAGGCCCAAACTGTGGTCATTTGTTGGAACTAATAATACAAATTATTTTTATGATTACAGAGATCTGGTAGTAAGATGGGCGTCCGTGTGTCCCTTTTGGAGGGTGTAGATGGAATCATTTGACTCATGTTGCTCTGGACACGCAGTGTTGACCCCCTTTACCTGGAGGGGGAACTGAGGCATTAGGTAGCTGATCTTCTTGCACCGAGAAACCAGAGGAGCCGAGCCTCAGAACTACCTTGGCGGACAAGGCAGGACGGCACTGAAGATGGAGTGAATGCCTGCGTCTCTCTTAGACCTTCTCTCATGTCCCTTTGTCGTGGAATAGCCTGAGAGGCGGCTAGCATGCACTGCAGTTTGGGAAATACTTAACCGTGCCTGTTGTTGAGGGAGCACTGAGCTGGGCACACTGGCACTTCCTCCAAGGCTCGGCTGGAACAGGAGGCAGACGCTGGCCAGGGCTTGGGCCGCAGTGGAAGTTTTCCACAACGCGCCGTCCTACTGGGTGGAGTCTCTGTCTGCCCATTTCTCCTGGACCACAGAGCCCTGTCGGGAAAGAACTGATGTCACCTCCACTGGACAAGTTAGTGCCGCCATCATGAGCCCCAGAGCTCGCTGGCAAGTGAGCATGCACCAAATGAATGCCCACAGGCTGCACAGCTGGTGCTGGAAGTTTAAGGTCTGAGGTGCTCCAGCTGAACTCCAGAGAGGCCGCCACAAAGGGGGTCGGCTGGCTCCTACCTGGTGCCCCCGGGCCCCGGGCGGCTCCCTCAGCACCAGCTGCAGGGTGGATGCTGCAGCGCACCTCCTCCATGGTCTTGCTGCCTCGGGTGAGTTTTCTCTGGGTGGGAACCAGGCGTTCTGCTGGGCTTGAGTGCAGCTCTCCCCTGAGGGGCGATGTGTGCGCTCATTCATCCTCCCACCTCCCACCCAGCTGCCAATCAAACCAGCAGGTAGTCCAAAAGCAGGGGGTGTGGACCGCCCCAGGGTCTAGGGTGAGGCCTGGAGAGACTGTGGTGAGGAGGAGGGTGGGGGGAGAGAGAAGGCAGCCAGTGGGCAGGCAGAGAGGACCCCAGGGTCTGATGAGGGGCCGGGCATCATGCAGATGCCGAGAAGAAGTGGGAACCGAGAGGGGAGGTGCTCGGAGGAAGGCCGCTGCCACGGAGAGTGCCTCTGTCACCGTCCCTGTCCTTTCAGAGCAGCTGCTGAGGGTCTCCTGGGCCGGCTGCATCCTTGGTGGGCAAGGGTGAGTGAGTCACAGCCACGTGTTAGGTGCTGCCAACTGGATGCCTTCAGGACAGTTACACCTGGCAAGTCCTTGACCTCCCTGAAAACACCAGGTAGACTGGGCCACATGAGGCTGGTTTTATGAGCAGGGGAACTGGAGTCGGATGGCCTGGATTTGAACCTCGGTTCCACCGCTTTTTAGTTCTGTGACCTTTAGTTCTGTAGCTTCTCTGCACCTCCATTTCTCCCTCTTTTAGTAGAGGGTAAAAACAGTTCAGATCTCCTACATAAGGATTTAATTAGCTGACATGTGTTAATCCCTTCAAACAGCAGCCAGGTGCATGGTGATGGACATTATTAGCTATTGCAGTTACTCCCCGAAATTTCCATAAACACACACAAAGCCATACAATTTTGGGGGGTTGATTGACCTCCTGATGCCCAGTCACAGGCTCCTGGATACAAATCCCACTTTATTTCTTCATTTATGTCATCTGGCCAATTGGAAAAAGCTGGATTCTCGCCCTCTAAGACCACAGATGTTCCCCCTTTCTCTGCCATTCAAGCAGGCAGCATTTTAGGTGCTTCTGGGTGACTTGGAAGTGGGGTGTGCCCACCAGAGATCAGACCTTCCCTCAGACCTGGATGGAGTGGGGGATTCCGGACATCTGAAGTATGGAGAGGGCCATGGGGCAAAGGAGAGCGTGGATTTTCCTGGCAGCAGGCGCTTTGTGGGATACCTGCATAAATCTGTCTCTGATACCATCTTATATTCGCCCATGGGGAGAGGGACTATGAGATGAAGACCCACTGAGTGACAGTGTCCCTGTGGCCGCTGCATAGTCTCCCAGACCCTGGCACAGCCCTGGCATGCCCCTTCCTGAGTGGAGGATTTGGCCTCTTGAAGCTGGTGCTCTTGGTAGTGAGCCCAAGTGGAGAGGGGGGCAGATGCCAAGACAACTTCATTGAGTGGACGTGCCACCCACAGAGTCTTTCTGACGTCCCTCTTCTGTCACTGGTGCCTTCCTGAGCTGGCCTGCCCTGCTCTCAGGGTCCCTCTGGCCCAGCGAGCTGGCCACCCCTTCCCCCCACTGCAGCTGTCACCAACGAGCCCATACAGACCGCTTCCTGGGGTGCTTACCATTCCCGTCCCAAACGGTCAAGCCTCAGTCCCCAGAGCTGTGGCACTATGGCTGCCGTAGCTTCCACCCCGCACGGTGCCCTCTCCAGATGGTGCTAACTCACCATCCCCGTGGTGCGGCACGCCTCGGGGCTGACTGATGCCGGATTTTAGGGCCCAGATCTTGGCCTCAGCTGAGGCCCTTCCACCTCTTTGTATGTCTGTCCTGCGCAGTGTCCTCTTTCTCTTCCCGTAAGTCATCCACAAGAATCAGATGACAGTACGGAGCCCCTCGCACGTGTAAAATACGCCCACCTGCTTCGTCTTTCTGATACGGCCCCTTCCTCTTCATGAGCATGTTCTTCTTCCCAAGCACTCTCTTAAGAGCTGAGGAATTTATTTCAATCAAGAAAGATTGTCATCAGTCATACTTAAGAAAAAAAAAACTTTTACTTTTCTTTACGGATGAAAATGTTGTAGAGAAACATCGTTCAGGGTGATTTTAGGGGCCAAGTCAGGACAGGATGATTGGATTCTCAAGTTTTGTGTCCTGTGTTCCCCCTGGGTTAGAGCACAAGGTTGTGGCTGGCTGTTCGTCTTAAGTTACCCAACAGGTTACATGTGCAGATTCTTCCTGGGACCCCCAGCTACATGTTTGGGCTGCCCTGCGGCGGGCAGCGCAGGGGTGGCTGCCTCTTGGGCAGGGCTGTCTGGCTGCAGTCTTTTAATGTCTAAAAAGCTCTCCATCGGCAAGGGTCTGGCTCTAAAATCTGTGCAGACTCTTCTTATCAGAGAAGGGCAGGGGCTTGCCTCAGTGTTAAAGACCCTTTAGGAAGTCAGGAAAGGCAGAGAGGGTTCCCCCAAATATGCTGTAAATTGGGAGGCTAAATTTGGCAAGGAGAATCAGAAGATGCATTCTCAAGACTGTAGTCAGGGATGACGGTGCACCCCTTGGGTTTTGCCCTTCTCCCCCCTCTGCCCAGTCTCTCTGCTACATGCACCCCATCACCCACACCTGCCCCCCTCCCCGAAACCCAGGGACTCCTGTCACAGTTGTGGTTATCTCCTCGCCTCGCTGCAGGCTGCTCTTCCCCTCTGAATGGGCTGGTGTTCAGACTCACGGGGCAAAAGATGCACACGCCAGGTCCGTGAGCGTCACGGGCACCGGAGGGTGGGTGCACTGCTCCCCCAGCCCCCCAGCCCATTCAGAGCTGTGCTGCCCGCTCCCACTCCCTGTGTCCCTGTGTTTGATGTCTGCCATCAGAGTTTTCTAAGTGGGGGTGTCTGCTGAGGAGCTGGAATTGGGGCAGGGGGTGATGGGGGCAGGAGCACATGTGGAGAAAGGTATTGAGTGGTGACCAGAAGTCGCCTGGCAGGGAGGAGACCTCTGTCCCCCAGCCAGGGCTAGTGTGACATCCTTGGGCACTTTTATTGGGGCGTCCCCCACAAATGCTAGCAAGCAGTCGTATCGGGCTCGCTTGTTCAGGGGTGTCATTCACACTCGCTAATGAATATCTGCCATTTGTTATTAACCAGCAAAGTCACACGGACTGCAGGGACCCAGAAGCAAATTACAGGCCTGGAGGAGGCCCAGCCCAGGACCCCAGGTTGTCGGGGGCTGTGAAGCTGGGAAGAATTGGTTCCGTGGCCCCTGCAATTCCAGATGTCAGTCTGGCTGTGTTTGATCAGTGAGAAGCCTCATTTATTGGAAACCATAGGGTTCCTTCCACTGTTAGCCCCAGAGTTCCTACAAATCCTGTTGTAGTGTATTTAAACGGAAAATCGAAATAAGACCCCCCAAAACGCCACTCTGGCGTTTAAGATGAAAGAATACTAAACTTGTGTTTTAACAACAGGTAAGAAAGTCGGAACTGCTGTCAGTTATTGAGGGCCTACTATGTTCCAGGCACTGCGTTTTATGTATGTTACTATATTTAACCCTCCTAAGCAGCCATAGGAGATACATTATCATCTCCACGGTAAAGTTGGGGAAACCGAGGCTCAGAAGTTAAGTACCTCACTCTTGCCTGTGAATGGCCCCCATCCGCGTTTCACCTCGAGGGGAGTCTCATTTTTTGCCTCCATGGCGCGTTACATCCGTGACCGCCATGGCAACGATGCCATAAAGTTTCAAGGGACTCAGAGCCCTGAGGCAGTGGCTGGAGACTGCGTCCCACAGCTCTTTATGAGGGGGGTGGCCATCCATCAGTCCCGCCGCCACTTCTGATTTCTGCAGTAAACACTCACCCTTGGAGGCCAGGGCTGGGAAGGTGGATTAGCGAAGGGAAGTTTGGTCATTCCTCATTTCTTAGCGTCGGCAATAAGCCCTGACTTGTACGCCCGCAAAGCTAAACCCCAAATCAGTTCAGTTCCTTCAGCGTAATTCCATCCGACCGACACTTACTGAGAACTTACTGTATGCTAGGTATACTATGCCACAAATATAAACAGGTGTTTATAAACACAGGGGCATAGACCAAAGCAGATGCGTAAAACTGTTCTTAGAACACGAAAATGAAAGTGCAGATGCAACTGTGTGCAGCGGTGCTGAGGATGGGAGCGGAGGACGGTAGAGGAAGGACACCCATTGGACCTGAAAGGTGGGGAAGAGAGAAGTCACTCCAGGAAGCCGGGAAGGTGTACCCTGCCCATGACCCAGGGCAGGTACATCACGGCCGAGCTGGGATGGGACCATGCGGTCACTTACCCTTCTGAGCTCAGTTTCCTCGTCTGTAAAATGGGGATGATAATTGTATCTGACCCAGGGTGGGCGTGAGGAATAAATGACTTAATCTAGTACCTTGGGTCGTGTCTCGGGCATGTAAGGCCTCAGTGAGCATGGCGACACCAGTGTCTCTTGTCTTCCTGTGGTTCTCTGGTGCTACCTGGCAGTGCCTCTGATCCTGTGTGCCTCAGAGTTGGCACCCTCAATTGGAGCTCTCACTTAACTCTGGGGTCATAACCGAGCTTTTCTCCTCTGTGTGCCCCAACCCCCACGTGGGTGGTGGGCTCCTCTTGGACGGGGATGGCATGTTTCTGTGATACTCAGTGCGTGGCGACTCAATACAGCAGGTGCTTTATTTATTACCAATGAAAGAGTACATAACAAAGGGCTGTAGTGTGTTTGGCAGGGGCAGCATTCACATCAAAAGAGAGAAACCAAGGAGTTTGGCAGCCACGGGCTCATTGCCGGGAGCGGGGACAGGCAGGTGGCTCTGCCTCAGCGGACAGGTTCCCGGGGCCTCCTGATCGGCTGGCTGGACGGATTTCTCCCCTTTGAGCTGACTGCATCTTTGCACATGCTGGGTGAATGGACACAGACTGCCTCAGTACCTGCTGCCAGGAGGTGCCCACTGGGTGGTGGGCTCCCTATGAAGCTGGCGAGGCAGGCTCTGTATATGTCACACCCTCTGGGAAGCCTGGGATGAGCCTCTGGGCGAGACAGGTCATGCAGAGATTGCCATGACTCCACACATCCCTCCAGCAGAAGCACGCTCAGAAGAGTTCTCTGTCAGCCAGGCACACACATTTGCACTCGCCTAACTGGCAAGTGTGGGGAGCTGCTCCTCGCACACCCCCAGTGGTGCCCTTACCTGAGCCAGAGCGCTCTGGGCTGTGGCCCCTCCCAGCTCATGTCTCCAGCTGGGCTGGTGCAAATCCAAACCACGAAATGCTGCTCCTGGGACGGATGGGAATGTGGGTGCAATGCGCAGGCCGAGCCACAGAAAGGCCTCCGATTTCCTCTTCATGCTGCCAGGGATGTGCTTATAAATGCCTCTCTGTGGCCCATAGAAGAATGTTTATGAAGGTCTAAGTCCTGCCTCCTTCCCAGCCATGCACACTGTTTGGGGACCTCCTCGTGCTGCATTCTAAGCTGAGGGCCTTGTCAGCCCCAGATTTACCCTCACCGGCCTCTTCCTAAACCACACCATCAATAACGGTCACTCACAGACCCCATGCAGACCCCTGGAAAGCCAGGCTGCCTTCCCCGGGCCTCCTGGGGGCTTCTGAGTTTCTCGGTGCCTCTTGTTTCAGCACTCAGTGGACAGTGGAACTCAGCCAGCTGACGTCCCAGCCCATCCTCATCCTTCCGCCCCTTCCTGCCATCATCTCTCCCCGCCCCCACAACCCCCATCTTTCTGGCGCCCCCACAGCAGCCTGGATGCATACCATGGGACCTGGGGTGTGCCCTTGCTTGAGCCCAGTCGAGGTGGAGACAGACTGGAAGGGAGGGGACACAGGAATGAGTGTGGGTCCCTTCCCCGGCCGGCTTGCCACCCTTGGCTTCGCCCTGCTGCTTGCCTGAGTGACTGAGGCTGGTTGATGCTTCAGCCACTGGTGTAACCAGATCTCTGCGGGCTCTTGAATAATGGAGCTCTCTTCAGCAGCAAATGTTTGCAATTAACTTTAACATACGGTGGAATTTGTTTTTGTGTCCATAAAGCATGATAGCCAGCGAGGATCTGGCAGCGAACATACCCAGCCTGTCACACCCTGGGCCGAGCGGGTGGGCGGGGTCTTTCTACTCAGTTCGGAGCACTGAGCCCCGGGTGAACTAAGTGGTCATCTGTGGGTCAGCCGGGGCCCTGAGCCTGCCCTCTGGCTTGCCACGTCCCCTTCCAGCCAGGTGCTTCGACCTGCCCAGCCGCAGGGGAAGGTGTGGTTCTCTTCCTCTTATGATGGGGCTCAGCAGCCTCTGGCCTTAGAGACCTTTGCTTCTCAGGTTTGGCCACTGTATAGCCCCTGGGCTCTGGGTCTACTGGGCCTTCCGCTGTAGGGCTGTCCTGCAGGGTCCACGTGCTTTGTCAGCCATAGCAGGAACAAGCACAGGTCAGCTCTGCGATGAATCCCAGGGGAGCTCCATCGGGCTGTCAGTAACCCCAAACCAAATGAACAGGAGCTTAAACCAACAGGAGAACGATTTCTCCTTATCCAGAAACTGGGAGGCCTGTGTTCCTGGGTGGTTTGGCAGTCCAACGCTGTCCTCAGACGTCAGCCCTGTCTCCAGACTCTCACCCTCTGCCTTCAGTGTGTTGGTTCATTGTCTGGCTTATCACCCAATGCCTGCAAGATAAACTCCCCGGCCTCAGATGGCAGAGTCCAAAGTGAGAAGGAGAGAGCTGAGGCTGGGCCTTCCTTCACAGGATTGCTTCATCCTCAGAGGAAACTTGTTCTCAGAGTCCCAGCAGGACTGCCCCCTGTATCTCTTTGGCCACAACCGGGCCTCCTGCCCACCCCTAGGATAGTCATGGTAAAGGGAAAAGAGGCTGGTCCGCCTGGCTTAGGGAAATCATGACACATCCCCGTGGGGCGCATCGCTGCTCCATGAAGTCAGGTTCTCTTGATGAGGCAGAAGAGGCCAACAGCGTCTGCTGGAGGAGCGTCTCCCGCCAGGAAAGGCGTTGGTCACTGGGATGCTTGGAACCGCTGGGCGGGAGTCGCCCCGGAAACAGTGGTGCATGTGGGCCAGGAGATCCTGGGGTCCCAGGCCCTCCTGAGGCCCCCCACCTGCTGGCTCCAGCGCTATTCCTTCTGCGGTTTTCCTTGAGTTCTGCCTCTGCTCAAAATTGTGTCAAGGCGTCCTGTTTCCTACGATACAGAGGTCGAACTGAGCTTAGCACTCTAGGCCCTCTCCCTCCGGCTCAAAACAACCTCGCATCTGGCAGGAAACACACATTTCCTGTTTGATCTCTTGATGCTCCTCTGAGCAAAGCAGGTAGCAGTCAAGGGGGTCTACCTTCTACCTGCTTGGCTCATCCTGGGCTTTTTCTCTCTAAACCTTGCTCACTCTAGAGTCTACCCTGGGCATGTCTGACTCCATGACTCAGCCTCATCAGATTCTCCTCATTTAAGGTTCTCAGTTAAGGCATTTCTTTGGAGAATAAATACCTCTTTGATTGCCCCAGCTGGAAGTTTCCTGAGTCTCCTAAGAATGTCTGTAGCCCTTGTTGCCAGGGTGCCCACACGAGCCCCAGAGAGAACTGGGTGGGCTTAGTGACCTCATGGTGGGGGACAAGGTTCGAGCTGAGCCTTGGTGGCTGGGAAGGATTTGGACAGCGTCCATGTGAGTAGCTGGGGCCGGCAGGAGACAGGCTGTAAGAAGGCGCCATGGTCCACAGCTTCTCACTTCTGTCTCACCTTTAAGCACCTTGATACTCTTTCTCCAGGAGTGTGTAAAATCGTCTCGTGGTTGCTGCGTTGGACAACACAGATACACAGGACGATTGTATCGTCTCAGAAGGTTCTATAGGGCAGTGCTGACTGGGAGGGTCGCCAGAGGAGGTGTCTAGGGGGGCTGAAATCCTGATGTCCTTTGATGCAGGGGCAGTGCCCACACCATCCATGCAGCTCGCTGGTGGTGTCTAGTGTGGGGGTGGGTGTGCAGAGCTGCACAGACAGGCCCTGGGAAGCTGGTTCTCAGCAGGATACGTCCAAGCAGGTCTGCTCTGAGCGCTGGGATAGATAAAACCCCCTGGAGGTGATCTCCAAATAGAGAGTCTAGACTTAACATCTCTCTTTTGTCTCAAACCCTCCAAGGGACTGAAGTGTGCTTGGCAAGATAATGGGAGTAAATGATGAAATAGGGTATCAATCTCTGGGTAGCTCTGGGCCTTTGGTGGCTTAGCCAGGGATGAGGTAATGAGTCTACGCTCTTCAAGAGGCCCGAGCTGTCGGGGATTTCTCTGTCCTGTTCCTTGACTTTGGGTCCAGAATACAGAAAGCACAGCTCCCCTTCTGGGCATCCTTAGTGCCTGTCATACCGTCTTTGCAATAGCTTTCAAAAATTTTCTCAAAAATGTGAAGTACCTCTAGAGAGCTAAAGCCAGGTTATGTGGATAACCATTGACTGACTATTTTACAAAATGTTTTTGGATATATTCCACATTTGCTACTGAAAACTGGTGATGTGGGTATCACCCCATTTTTCAGCTGGAGAGATTCAGGCTCAAGTTAATTAGCTTGCCTGAGGTCACACAGCTAATTAGTGGTAGAGTGGGGTCTCGAACTCAGCCTTTGTAAGCTCTCTCCATTACACTCTCCTTACCCCTTAAATGGAGTCATAAAAAGGCGCTGTAACATCCCTTCCACCGGACTTCCTACTGGTGCCTATTGGCAGTTAAGTGTGGGAATATTTACCAGCCACCCTGCGGAGACAGGAACAGTCTCCCTCTCTGCCATTCCTAAGGCCTCCGTATTCTGCCTGTGTTGTGTCCCCAGCTCACGCCTGAGCCAGCGGCTCCACCATTCATGACCGAAGCTTTAAAGTCAGCGCAAGAACCTCAAGAGAAGGGTAAATCTGAGGCAAAGGAAAATTATTTGGAATATTATACCACCAAATATCCGTGCCTTGGGTGTGATGTTTTGGCTTAAGTGTGGCTTCCCTCATTATTAGGTCAAATCATCCAAAGTGGTCCAGACGAGCTCCTTCTAATATGACTTTCTGAGAACTTTTCCTGCAGCATCCAGGAGGCTCACCTGCTCCCAGTCAGGGCCTGCCCACCAGGCCCCGACTCATTTACTTGGGCAGGTTGCTGGAGCTCCATTGCTCCCCCACCCCTCCTCTAAATGTGAAGATTCCTCCCAGACCAAATCATTCTTATCAGCAAACCTTCCATAATTATTCCCCATAAAGCAGTCCTTTGACCTGCAGTCCCCTCCACCTATCACACCATTTCTCTGTGCCCTTGTGCAGAACGCCTTGGGGGAGCTCTTGTCCTCCCACCCCACTGAGGCTTTCTCCCAGCTCCTCGCCCTCCTCACTTCCACATTGCTGAGGCCAGTGGTCAGTGCTTGGTCCTAGGTGTGACCCCCAAAGAATTGAACACAGGGACTCAGACAAGTTCATGGACACATGATCATAGCAGCAGCACCATTCCAACTGCCAAAAGGTGGAGACAGCTCAACATCCACCAACAGAAGAATACAATGTGGCAAACCTGTACAGTGGAATATTATTCAGCCATGAAAAGGAATGTGGTACTAACACATGCTACCAAGTGGATGAACCGAGAAAACATTATACAAAGTGAAAGAAGTCAGACACAGAAGGCCATGTTATATGATTCCATTTATGTGCAATATCCAAAACCGGTGTGTCAAGAGAGACAGAACACAGATTGGTGGCTGCCCAAATTTGGAGGGGAGAGTGGAGGAGAAACTGCTTACTGAGTAAAGGGGTTCTGTTTTAGAGGGGTGGGAATGTTTTGAAACTACCTAGAGGTGGTGTTTGTACAACCTTGTGGATGTACCGAATGGCCCTGAATTCCCTTTGAAATATGTGAATTTCACCTCAATAAATAAAAAAAGAGAAAAAACTTTCATCCTGCGTATCCCTCCTCTGCAAAACTCGCTCCACTGCCTACCAGAGGCTAAGTGAAGTCCCCACTGCCTTCGGCAGGCCCTCTCTGGCCCGCCCAGCCTCTGCCCAGCTGCGGCTCTCACCTCTCCTCCTTGCCCACTCTGTCCAGTCACACTGGAATCTGTTGTTTTCCCAGTGGGCTGGTCATGCTTCTACCCCAGGGCCTCTGTGCTTGCTGGCCCTTCTCCCTAGGGTGCCCTTCCTGCAGAGAGTGGTAGGGTGCACTCCTTCCCAGGCCCCTCTGGTCTTTGCTTAGTCAGAATCACAACTCTCCAGCCCCGGTGCTTCGCATTGTCTTTTACACCTTCCTTTTATTCACTGCCCTTCATCTGATACTTTATTTGGTGCTTCTTCTCAATCAAATGTAAACTCCGAGGGCTGGGATTTTGCCTGCTTTCTTCACTGTTATGTTCCTAGCGCCTAGAACAGAGCCTCAATATCAGCAGCTAGAATAGTAGGTGCTCAATAAATACCTGTCATATGTGTAAATAAAATCCCATCTTTAAATGATCGACAGTTTGGGTTTCCCAACCTCCTTTCCAACATTTGCTAGTTATTAGGACCTCGTGTCCCTTTGTGAGGGAAGCTACAGATTCTCCCCCCACACCCCCAGCCCAGCTTGCCCCTAAATTGGTTGGTCACGACCTTTAAGCTGTTTTCTGCTTGGTGAAGCTGTGTTGGGTCTACGTCAGCCTTCTATCCTCTGCCCCTCTCATGACTGCAGTTGTGGGGAAGAGTGTTTTCTTTCCTGGAGGTCCTGACTGGTCCTTAGGGGGATGCAGCCCACGGCTGGGGTCTAGATAGCGGCGTGTTCGGTGGAACAGCTGGGATGGGGGTTGGGGCTGGCGTGGGCCCCTCCTTCCGCAGTGGAGACATGTGGAGTGCTCAGAGGCCCTCGTGTTTGATCACAAAATAGTTCTTGCCTTTGACGCAGGGATCCCTTTGCCTCGGCAGACTGGGACAGGTCTGCAGTCCTTCACAATAGCTGCTCTGCTTTCTCCTCTGCCAGAAGGAACAATAAGCCCCTGCCTTTGTGCGTGCTTGTAGGTGACCTGCCTGCCACCTGGTGATGGAGGCAGGCGTTTCTCCTGTAACCAGCACGAAGAGCC
The DNA here is from genome assembly GCF_030020395.1 of Manis pentadactyla. Taxonomy (NCBI): domain Eukaryota; kingdom Metazoa; phylum Chordata; class Mammalia; order Pholidota; family Manidae; genus Manis; species Manis pentadactyla. Next base: position 3,975,179 of record NC_080037.1, read on the forward strand.
TCTAGTCTTACGCTTTGGGAGAACAGGTCTTCAGCATTTTAACTGTTCTTACAATTGTAACTGGGAACCTGGAGGCCTTTGAGAAGCAGGCTGGGCTGCTTTACAGCACCCTCCCTCTGGTCCTGCCCTTTAGATTCTGTGAGCTCCCAGCCCTGAGCAGACAGAGCCCTCTCTTCAAGCCTTGCCCTGGCCTCAGGGTCCCCTAGCTTGTTGTTGTTTATTCCCATGGTGGGGAGGAGTTGCTACACATTTTTTTTCCCCTAAACTTCTAGCTGTAGTAGGCTATGAAACCAAGCCAGATCCCTAATCCAAGGGAATTTGTGTGCGTGTGTGTGTGTGTGCACACGAGCACACACTCACGTCTGTACCCATAACTCGTCACTGCGATTCCAAACCAGGAATCCCGTTTCACAGAGATTCTTGTGGTTCCCTCACTCCTCATGTCCGTCCCTGCTCCCTAATCCTGGAGTGGGGCTGGGTATGGGGAGCGGGGCCATATGGAAGGCAGCCAGGATAAACATCACACCCCAGACCTGCACGCGGATGTTGTGGCTGGGAGCCGGGGCGGGCTGGCTGGCACTGCGCCCTCCCCCCCATTCCCCCTCATTTGCCGTTTCCCCCCCGGTTCCCACTTGCTTCCACACAAGTCCCAAGGTTGACCCTCTCCTGGGTGAAACCCAGCCTGAGTCATTGGCCTCTCAGCCTGGGCTCTCTTTCAAGAAGTGGAGGGCAACCTCTGGCCTGTCTTTCCTGAATAAAATAGGTTGAACTTAGGTTGATGACGTTATTGCCTTATAGGCACATAGAGCTTTTAATTTGCTGAGTACCACCTTACCATTTGGTTAGGAGCCGAGTGAGGCGGTGATATAACGGATCTTTGCTGGGTTTTGGCCTTGACAGATGCAATTTGAATCCTGGCATCTTCAGTTACCAGCTGTGTAAAGTTGAACAGATTACTGAAACTTTCATAAGCCTCGATTTTCTCATCTGCAAAATGGGAATTTGTTTTGAGCCGATGCATGACATGATTTAATCTAGCACTTAGTGGGATCACTCTGGCTGGTGTGTGGAAAATCAACTTGGTGGGTGGCCAAAAGAAACAGGTGTTCCCATGTAGGAAGCTAGGGAGGTAGTCCAGGTGAGGTGTGGTGAGAGCATGGCCTGCAGGGTGGCGGTGGAGATGCCAAGAGGTGATCGGGTTGCAGTTTACTCCGAAGGTGGCACAGAAATGGCTTGCTGACAGGTTTGATGTGAAGTGTGTGGGAGAAATAAATCAAGAATGATTCTGGAATGTCTGTGTGGAGCAACAGGAAAGATGTAGGTACCACCCGTCCATAGAAAAGAGGAGTCTATTGTTGGCTGGAACAGATTTGAACTCTGATGGGGTGTGCAGGGGTAGGGGGATTGAGAATTCTGTTTTGGTTTTATTGAACTTCAGATTTTGATTAGAAATCCGCATAAAGATATTCAGTAGGTAGATGAATATACAAGTTAGATTTAGGAGAGAGATCTGGGGTGGAGATAAGAAATTTGTCATCTAGCGTGTCGGTGATATTTAAAGTAGGGAGACTAGTAAGATCGCCAAGGGTACCGAGTACAGCTAGAGAAAAGGGTGAAACAGTTCGAGGTAAGTTCCCCTCCTTGGAGGAGCGACTAGCAGAGGGGACTGAGAAAGAGTGACTGGTGAGATAGGAAGGAAGCCAGTGGAGTGCGGGATGCTGGAAGCCCATTGGCTAGGAGCTCAGCGAGGTGGTGATGTAATGGATCTAGCAACGTCAGATGCTGCTGACGGGCCCAGGACGCCTAGGACCGAGCAATGCGGAGGCCATCGATGACGTCTGCAGGAAAGCTTTTTGTAGAAGGAGTGTGACAGTAGGGACTTCCACAGGAAAGTGTTTTTTAGAAACAGTGGCACAGGGCCTGGTTGGACGGGCCTTAGAAGAGAGCAAAGGAGAGGGGCTCTAGACAGAAAACAGGGAATTTCTTTTTGAATTTTTCTACCAAGTCTATCAAATGAAATGAGGACGTACATGGCAGAGGGAGTCAGATTAAGAGAAGGGTATCTTTCCTCCGAATATGTGAGAAATAAGAAAGAAACCCATGTAAAAATATTGACACAGAGGAAGACTGTAGATGAAGCGTTTGGATAAGCAAAGTGATGGAGCCTAGTGCCTCTGTGCAGAAGCTGCCCCGGTAGGTGTTGAGGACACACACCCCTTGAAAGGAGACGTCCTTCCTATGACATGTAGCTCCGTATAACTGCATCCTGACCACAGGGGGCTCATTAACTAAAAAGAGCTTCTGTTTGTCTCACTGAAAAGAAGTCAAGAAACAGGAAGTCCAGGGACGGTGCAAGGTGTTGAAGGATGCGGGCTCCTCGCTGTTGGTCTGCATCCTTCCTAAGTGGCTTTATTCTCTTAGGACCCAGTTGGCTGTTTCATCTCCAGGTGGTACATTTCAAGTCCAGGCAGAAATAAGGGGAAAAAATGCAGATCAAAATGCATGCACCAGCTCCGTCTGCCTCATTCTATCAAGAGGACAGCTTTTCCAAAACTTCCCACTCCCGCACATGGTCGCTCATAGCCACAAAGGAGCCGCGGCAGGTGAGATTTTCCACTGGCAACACAGCCATCTGGATTTTGGTTGCAGGAGGTAGACTATGAAAGCTCATTGTGTCTTTCAGTTTACATTTTTTATTTATTTTTTATTTTTAAAAATGATGGTAAAATACACATAACAAAACTTGCCATCTCCACCATTTTAAGTACTCAGCTGAGTGGCATTAAGTGCATTCACATTGTTGTCACCATCACCACCATCCATGCACAGAGCTCTTTACCTTGCAGAACTGAAAGTCTGTACCCATTAAACAAGAGCTCTCTCTTCCTGCCTCCCTCCGGCCCCTGGCAACTACCATTCCACATTCTGTCTATGCATCTGACAAGTCATATCACATAAGTGGAATCATGCAGATGCTTGTCCTTTTGTGACTGGCTTATTTCATTTAGCAGAATGTCCTTGTTGTGTTGCAGCACGTGCCAGAATTTCCTTCCTTTTTAAGGCTGAATACTATCCCATCCCAATACAGTCCAGTGTACACAGCACAGTTAGTGCAGCCATTTATCTTTTGATGTAACTCGGGTTGCTTCCACATTTCGGCGATTGTGAAGAATGCTGCTATGAACATGGGTGTGCAGACATGTCTTGAGTCCCTGCTTCAAGTTGTTTCGGGTATATACCTAGAAGTAGAACTTCTAGATCACATGGTAATTCTCTTTTGAATTTTTTGCAACATCTGTACTGTTTTCTGTAGCAGCCGTTTTGCAGCCAACAGTATACAGGGGTTCCCATTGGCCATCCTAATGGGTACGGTGTCTTCCAGTTTATAATGAGTGGGAACAGAGTGGAAGAATAAAAAAGGGTAAAAAAAAATTGCAGGGTGAGAATAAAAACAAGAAACTGTCTCACTTGCAGTGGCCACCTTGCTGGAGTTCTCTGGACTCCTGGAGTCTAACTTGCAAGGAAGGCAGCACAGGTTCACAGGGAAGGGGTCACACCGGCGGTCTGGGACCCCTGGCATTTACCCGGGGCTGGCACTGCCGGCTTTGGGGAGTGTGCATGGACGTCCCCTTCGGTGACACTAACTTTGCCTCTGTGGGATGAGGGCAATCAGGTAAGAGTCTGAGCCCCCTTGTCATTACATCAGTGCTGAGAGGTTATTTAAGGTCACACATACTTTGAGGTCTGTGAGTGAAAGGCCTTCTGGATGTTCAGATCCTCCTGAGCTATTTTCCACCCTTCAGGTGGGAAGGGAAGGGGCCCACGGCAGCTCCCTGTGGCTTTTATGCCATGGTAGCAGCTTCTCGCTCACGTGTCAGTCAATGTCTTTTCTTGTCTCCCCCGGCAGACTGGAGGATGCGGGAGAACAGGCATGACATGGAAGGAGAAGGGCCGGAGCAGCAGCTGTCAATGATTTGAACACTCATGTGCTAGTCGCTGCACCAGATGATTTTGGAAAGAATCCCTGGGCTTCAGAACACATCTAGGTCCTAACTTAGTGCTGCTGGGCTCAGCTGACTCTCTGAGGAACGCTTGGGTTGTGACAATATGGCTTTATTTTGAGGGATGTACGTAGCGCAGTGGTGATAGAAAATGATGGTGAGAAAGGCAAACAGATGCTGCGGAGAGCTCGGTGTTGCCCCCTGCTGGGATCTCAGAATCTTTCCCATCAAAACATCATCAATAATGCCCTTGTCCTTCCCACTGTCACACACACAGCCGGGGAACCGTACATTCTTTGCCCTTGTATGCACTGTATTGGCCACGTGCCATCCGGCCAAGCCAACGACTGTGGAACAATAGGAATCTGCGCCCAGAATACCCGTTAAAAATACCCCATTCCTCTGCTCTATTGATTTCTGGGTGTAGGTAAGAGCGTCCCAGGAGGCTAATCGAGGATGAAGGCAAAGGAAAACTGACGGTTTCAAAGACAAGCAAACTTTTAACTCCCTAAAAAGAAACGTGTATTTTCTGTATGTCTGTTCTATGTTTCTTGCTGTTTTTGCACATCTGTGTGACACTACGGAAAGCCGAGAGTGTGACTCGTGCTGCCTTGGCTTGGATTATGGGAATCCGTGCTTTACCACAGGCTTTTCCTCTGCGGCTTGTCTCCTAGACAGCTTTCCAGGTTTTGGCAAAGAAGAAGGTGGGGAGGGAAGAGAGAGCCTGTGAGCAGGGGAGACTCACTGCCTGGCACTCACCGCCCACTCATCCAGCTGGTGAGGGCACTGAGGAAGAGTCCCAGCATCCCTTTCCATCCTAGTTGGGCCGTATTTCACCTCTTTTATTTCTGGACCATTGACTGAGCCTCCAGCTCTGGCTGGTTTCTCAGTCATCTCACCTTCTCTGTGCTTGGGGGTGGGCCGCTACTCCATGGACCCTTGCTCCTTTCCACTTGTAAAATGAGGGGAGAGGCTGACTGATCTCCTACGGAGTCTGACGGTGAGGGGAGCAAGGCAGAATATGGACATCTCAATGCAGCTCCCCTCAGGGGTCAGCAGCCTCCGTAAAAGGCAGTCATCTGAGAGCTGAAATGATATGGGAAAGGGCTCTGTTCCAAATATTTGCCAGATAATGTCAGCATTAACCAAATAGCAACTGTTGGCTCCGCTAGGCCAAACACAGAGCTGCCGACTTCCTGCCCATATGCTGGGTGTTAGGCAGTGAAAGTGGGTGTTGGTCAACAGTGGTTGGCTAGTGTCAATATTGACCTCGGGTGAGGGTAGACCACAGCCACAGTCACTGAATGAAACGCACCTTCGGCGTCCTGTCAAGTGTTTGTCCTTTCTTATTTGTTGGTCATCTCTTCTCTGATAGTGTAGGAAAGGCTTGTTGAAGTTTGATTTAATTTGTTACAAAATGAAGGGCGGAGCCTTGAAATATACATGGAGTTCTGCTTTTGGCTTGGACTGCGGTCTTGAAATAAATCATCTTATGCAGATAATTTACATGGGCAGATATGTTAAACGGATTTCAATAAAGGGAGTTTGGGAAAGCAGCTAATATGCATCATATACCTCCAATACATTCTTATTTAATCTTCAAAACATCTTGCAAGGCACCTAGGATCCCATTTTATAGATGAAGGAGCTGAGCCCCTAAGAGAGTCTACAGCTTGCCCACGTTCTCAAAGGCAGAACCAAGATTTGAATCTATCAGACGTGAAAACCCACGCTCTTCCCACTGTGCTTTGCTGCCTCTGGAAACAGACGCTTTGTGAGAACGAGGCAAGTACTTCGTCTACCGTTTCGAGGTAAAAGCTGCCCATTGCAGCACCATTTGCAACGACAATCGTGTGCACTGCCTTGCCCTTCGCTGTGAGGCCAGCGCCACACAGAGCCGCTGGGACGTGAGACATCACGCCTAGCGGTTCTCATCCCATTGTCCGGCCCCCCCCTTGCTGCTCCCCAGGAGCCCCGAGGAGACGAGACTCTGATTGGCCCCGCCAGCCTCTTATTGTTCTCTCCCCGCTGCAGCCTTGAGACTGTCTCCTCTGGAAGATCCTGCCACTTCTATTGTCCCTGAGACTTTCCCACCGCCCTAGGACCACAGGCCCAGTGGCTTATTGTGGTGGTGCTGGCTCAGCCTCAAGGACAGAGACCTCGAGCCAGCTGACAAGGTTGCTTGTGTCACTGCTTCTAAGGCCACAAGCCACGCCTTTGGTTCCCAATACTTTTGAATGCTCTTTCTCTCACCGACCCTCCTCCAGCTTAGCCACATGGTCTCCTAGACTCCCAGCAGCAGATTTCCCCGGCAGACAGGTTTGGCTTAGGGCCAATCCTCGTCTCTGTGCCTGGGTGACCTCAGTTACCAAGTCAACATGGCACTTAATGAATGCTGCTGTGCTGCCCCCTGGTGGACAGGGTGGGAACGGAGCGATCCCAGACCCCAGCGGCGAAGAGCTGCACAAAGACCCTCTCTACCTCCCAAACCGCCCGATTGAAACTAGTTTTGGCAGAGCTGGTGGGAAGGCTGCGCGGTCTGTAGTTGCCTGCTGTCCAAGGCTAAAAGTCGCTCTGAGTTCTTGTTTTGGTGACCTCACACACTACCCAACCAGTTGTCTCAAGTTGGAATGAGGGTTTTTCGTGTGTTTATTTTGTCTTCCATCCTTCCACTTAACTGTCTATGTGTGGAGGCTTTAAGAAGCTCTCTCTGGGGTCTGCAGGACTCTGGGTCAAGGTTAATGAAGATCTCAGTCTTTCCAAACAGAAGGTTCAAGAACCTTCTGGAGTGCCATTATGGGGGATCCCCTTACATTCCGGCTCAGTCCTCTCAGGTCTCAAAGCCCTTGCCCTGGGACGACTCTGGGTTTGTGTAAGTCTGCCGTATTTTGCAGTATTTCTGTATATGGGAAGGTGTCATCAGCCTGGAGGGTAGGGGTGGGGATGACACGGCATCTAGTATTTGGTGTCTAGGGCACGACGCAGCAAGGCGTGGGAGAGATTGGAGGGAGCCATGGGAAGCCACGGGTGAAGAGGTCAGGTGCCCTGATGAGGAGAAGAAAACTGAGCCTCAGTTAGCCGCTTGGCTTTTACTTTGATATGTAGAACAAGAAGGTTCACATCCAGTCATGCCAGAACAGTTAGCTGGGTAAATCTAGAGAAATCCTGTGTGGACCCACTATGTGCAAACCCTAGACTGAGGCCATTACAGCAGGGGCAGACTCAGACCCTGCCTCCATATATTGTCGGGGCTGGCTCCCAAGACCACAGCCAGCACCCCAAAACGCTGACCTCTGGCATTCTTGCATGATGGCCTTAGTTCTGAACGACTTGCCCCGTCCCGCTCTCCCCATGTTCCTTTACTTAATCCTGATTCTCCCAGACTCTGATATTATGATTCATAGCCTTTTCTGTTTTTTACTAATTTCTCTCTCATATTTCATACTCATCGCTATTACCATGGTAACACTTAATTTGGTTGAGGACTTACCATGTGCCAAGCACCATGCTAAGTAGTTTTGATGCATTAGTTCAATTATTGGGACTCTGTGAGGTAGGTCCTTTTATTATGCCTATTTTATAGATGAGTAAATTAATGCATTCAATAAATGAAACCTTAGTCTGATCAAGACCACACAGCTAACAGTGGTGGGGTAGGGACTCAGCCCTGCGTTGATCTGACCCCATGTGTCTCCTCGTCTTGTCTCCACAGCTCTGTCTCTTGGGATGGTTTTCCTTGAGTCTTCCTGGGTCCAGCCCCCCTGGCCTACCTGTTTGCCTGTCCCTGGAAAACAGGGACCCACCATGTGCCCCAGGGAGTGGGGGTCCAGCCAGCATTGTCTGTTTCCCAATCTTGCCTAGTGGTGTTGGGGCAAAGAGGGTCTCCCTGTCAGTGTTTTTTGTTCTTAACCTAAATCCACAGAGAGCAGACCTCTTTTGGGGATCCCTTCATGCTCTTTGGGGTCTGAAGGCAGTAACCGGAAGGGATCCACTTGGCTCCGTGTCCTTCCTTCCGTCTGCAGCGTCTCAGGCGTCCTACATAGCCAGGGCCCGTCCAGAGGCCCTCCCAGGAGCCCAGGCAGCCCTCTCAGCTGCTGGGTCTATTTACTCACTTCGCCGTGGAACCAGAGCTGGAGAGGGGACAGGAGAAATGGTAGAAGGAGCCTTTGGGTCAGCCACCCAAGAATCTCCCTCCCACAGGACGCACACCATGGGCCAAGCTGAGCTGATGTGGCGAGATTCTCTGTGAGTCCACTGAAGAGCTGTTCTTACTCTTATCCATACTTAGGGTGGTAATGGATACAGGAACCACAGTTGCCGGCACCAAGTAGGTGTTCAATAAAGCTTAATTCCATTTTTGCTGTTTTCCACAAGCTTCTTGCTCTTTGAGGCAGAATAACTTGGGGCTGAAATACCTTCTTGCCTGGAGAACTGTGCCTGCAGAAGGTGGAATGATTTTCCTAAGGTCACCCATGTGGCCCCAAAGCTGAGGCATCTGTGTGGCATCCAGCCGGCGCCCCCTTTCTGCTGGGAATCCTGCAGCTCCGGGGCTGCTGTGGCCCCACTGCTCTCCGCCTCCTTCCTGACCCCTGGACTTGTTCTCCAGGACTGTGTCAGCGGTCAGCCTTCACATCTGCCCTTGGGACACTCTGGTCTCCTCAGCTGGAGGCGGTTTCCCAATCCCGTAGTGAAGGCCTGCATTGTAAAAGTGGGATTGATTAGGAAATTAGCCAGCCTAGTGGGTTCACACACGCCTTAGGAGAAAAATGTTTTCTTCCAATGAAATCTTTTCTAGAAATTATACGTACATTTCAATTATAGATGTATATTAATATATTATATATATTGAGGGAGAGAGTGTAATCTTTCTAGAAATGTACATGTGTGTGTGTATATATATATATATATATATAAAATGTAGGCAGATAGGGAGAGAGCGAGTGTGCGAATCACTGGGTTTAGCTGATTAGTGTGTCTGTGTGTTTCGGCATTTGTGTGTCCACACACTCTCTTTTGGCCTCAGTGGTTTATATATATACATCCCTGTGAGTGATACAGTCTTGGAAGATACTTTGTTTGGAGCATTACTGCAGCAAGGCTCAGTCCTCTCAAGTCTCAAAGCCCTTGCCCTGGGACAGGTGCCCTGGGAACACCCATTGAGACCAGATCTGGAGCTGGCCGAGGGGCTTTCTCCAGCTGAAAGGCGCGGAGTGAGACGCAGGGGAGGGGAGGTGCACATCCTGTGCCCTCTGAGTTCTCAGGCTAACCCTGATCTAGGGCAGGGCTTCTCCACTGCGGGCGAGAAAACAGGCCCACAGGTGAGGGAAGCCCCTGCCCTGGGGCCCTGTGCCCTGTTCCTGGCCGGCTCGCCCTGCCTTGTCCTGTTGGCCCTCCTCCCGGGCACCCAGTGCAGGTTGGGGAGGCTGGAGGCCACCCACAGGGAGCACTGCACCCTCCGCTCTTGGCCCCTTGTGGTCAGAGGGCCGCCTTGTCCAGGGAGTGTGCCCTGTGGATGGCTCCCGGCTCAGGTCAGCACTGCTCCTAGGAGATGAGGCCACACCGAGGTCACAGCCCAGGAGGAGCCAGCAAATGGGCTGCAGGGGAAACCGGGTTCTCATAGCACAGGGGTCAGGAAATGCTTATACCCAGAGAACCACCTTCAGGACTAAAAAATCTGCACAGGTCAAAAATGAGAGGCATGGGAAATACAAGTGACTAGAAATTGTGTCTATCTTACAAGTCACAAAGCATTCCACCTGTACGACCCCACGCAATCCTTCCCCATCCAGAAACGCAGGCCTTGTATCGCCTGTCACGTCTGAGCACAGCGAGGCTGCAGAAGATGAACTCATGTGCTCCAAGCCACCCTGAGCACGTGGAGGTGGCGGAGCCTGCCCACCACCGGGTAGAGGGAGGGGCAGGGAGGTGGGGGAGAGAGGGAAGGCAGAGAAAGAGATACGGGGCCTAAGCCAAGTGGATGGGTTCCTTGTGCCATTCTTGCGCTTTCCCTACATCCTCCAAACACACAGGCTGTGGTCATTTATTTAAGCCTGCTGGAGAATGTGAGCTCCCTGAGGCCAGGCAGCCTGGTTTGCGGCACATCCGGGGCCTTCCCGCAGAGGGCATTTGGGAGGGGTAGGAGAACTGAGCAGGCGCTGGTCTCTGAGAGCTTTTCGGTGAGCTGGGCAGTGGTGCCCCCATCTTGCAGAGAGGAGATGGGGAGTCATCTCAGGGCTGGGAGACTTTACTGCAGCCGGAGAAGTTGAGAGTGTCAGGTATGTCCAGAAGAGCCGGACGTTCTGGAAACCTCGCCTAAATTTCCAGGCCGCAGCCAGTCTGCCAGGCTCCGAACGCAGAGCGAGGAATCATTAGCATGCAGAGGGGGAAGTCACCGTGGGGGACGCCAGCCAGGGCAGGGGGAAGAGACAGGCTGTGTTTTAATTACGACCTGGACTTTTGAACAAATCCTTTTCTCTGCTTGTCTGAGCCTTAGAGAAAACAACTTGTGGGAGGTGTGGAGTCGGCAGCTGGGTCCACAGTGGCACCCACACAGCTGTGCACACATCTGGCACACAGGTGGTGGCCCGCGTGTGCTTTTTCTCCTTGAATCACTCCCAGGTTAGTGAGGGTGAGCAGAGTCAGGGTGGCGAGGTGAGGCTGACCTGGCATTCACCCTCAGTGCCAGGGCTGATGGGGAGAGTGGGGGGACCATGCCCACACTCCCCGCGCCATCATCCCCACTGACCACGACCGCTTGAGGATGCGAGCCCAGACAACTCCCGCCACTTCTCCTGCGCTCATGGAGGGCTCGCTTTGTTGAGCTCACCCTGACCCTCTCTTTTCCAACTTGGGGCAAATTCTGGAGTGGGAGATGCAGTGAGGAAGGGAGGAGAAGGGGGCGGAGACGAGCAGGGTGGAAGTCAGACCAGCACAGAAGCTCCCACCTGCGGCTGCAGCTTCTCGGCTGCCTGCTGACTCCTGGGAGGCCCTGCCTGAGTCTGTTTGACAGTCCCTTCCCGGGCAAGGGGCAGGGAAAGGGCATGGGCCAAAGGGCCTTCTCCCGGCTCCAGGAAATGCTCTGATTTGCCTGCTCGGGTTGGCAAACAGTGACGAGGGACTTGGGGCCAGGGACGAACTGGGTGGATTTTGTGCCCAAGCAGTCGCCTAGCATGGGGGAAAGAGTAACCGCAGGTGTTCCCCGCACGGTGGGTGCTGAGCGCAGGCGAGCAGGGCCAAGCTGGGCCGTGCGGCCGGAGGGAGGGACGGGGCAGGCAGGGCTGCTGGGCCCCGTGGTTCTGCTGTTCGGGCTGTCCCATGCCTCGCCAGTGGACAAGGGGCCGCTCCAGCCCCTTGGACTCTCTCCTAGCCTCTGCCCTCTTTCGGGAGCTGGGAGGCAGAGGGAGGGCACGTCAGGGTGGGCATCCCTGAGGGGCTCCCGATGGCCAAGGGCAGGAGGATTTGTGCAGTGCGAGACCTGGGCTGCGGGAAGCCGTGCTGGAACCCCTGCAGGCCGGCCTCGTCCCAGGAGGGCCTCCCCAGCAGATGCATGGCAGGCAGCTCCACGCTCTTCCCCAGGCATTGGTTTCCTCCACCCAAAGAGTTTGAGAGGCACTCTTTTTCTGGTGCCAGTCTGTGTGTAATGCCTCCTTGGGCCCCCACCTTAGTGCGGTCTTACTCCACCCCCCCAAACTCTGCCCTCTGTCCAGGAAGCTTCCAAGATGTGCGTAGACTTGGAGTCGTGAGCGAGCACAGCCTCAGAGCTGGGAAGTGATGAAACATCATAAACATTCTAAACAGAAACATTATAACAGCTTTATGCCATTAATTTTATATTCATTGGGATGGCTTTGTATTGTTCATATATTCAGTTTCCCACAGGTAAATCTCGATAGGTAACATTATTTATGTGCTCGTTCATGTGTTAGCTGACCCTCTCACTAGCATGTACGCTGCCTGGGGTTGGGGGCTTGGTTTTCCATAATTTTGCTCCGGCAACAGTGCCTGCCACTCACAGACACTCCATACAGTCTTGTCACGTAGATGTCTGCTGCTGGGAGTGTGTGTGGGGGTTTCTTTGCCTCCCTGGCCTGTGGAGGGGCACAGTGGATGGAGTAATGCATGGTGGATGCTTCTGAATAAATGAAAGAGCCTATGAAAAGGAGGAAAAAAAATGGGAGAATGAAGGTGTGAATGAGCATTTGAGGTGGGGTGACCACACTCGGGCCGTTGGATGGCTGGTCTGTCTGTAGGAGAATGCTCTTCAGCTACTGTTTACCCAGCTCCTGCCAAGGTGGGCTCACTGGCAGAGCACGGTGGCACCAGGGGCCTGGATCTGCTCTGAGTCAGCTTTTGTCTGTCTTGGCGAGGAGGGGAGGGTGTGGGCTTTCACGTGCTCCCTCCGGCCGTTCTAACCCCGTCTTGCCGCCATCCTGTCCCTTACACTGCCTGACCCTTCGTATCTGCTGACCCCTTGCTCTGCAGAGACAAGCAGAGAGTGTTTATGAGAGACCCTCCCTGCCATTGGGCTACTATTTTAAAAAAGAAAATAACTCTTTATTTTGGAAATAGAAAAATGGATGCTCTAATGAAGGGACCCCAGAGATGCTTTTGGGTATATTATCTTTGTCCTAATGCCAAACGCTCTGACAAAGGTATTTATGGCATCATGACTCAATTTAAAAAAGAAAAAAGAATTTTTCATAAACTACCCCAAACTGGGGTGGCAAGGAAAAGAGTCACCTTCAGTGGGAACCTACTGTGTGTCAGCTCCTGTGCTTGGCTCTTTCCTTACGTGGTTTCAGAAGAGGTTGAGCAAATTAGAACCACGGGTCACATCAAATCAACTTTTACTGAGTATCTACCAAGTGCAGAGGTTGTGGGGTGTTATAAATATTCCACAGGCTTTGTTCCTGAAATACATGCTGTTGGTCAGATAAGTTGTGAACATGGGAAAAGTTAAATAGTAAGGCAAGTTTAAGATATTTTAAGTCAGCAATAGAAAGCAAGGGGCATAGGATTTTTGGAGCTGTAAGAGATAGTCTAGCCTGTCCCCTCCTCTCTGACCCTTGTCACCAGCTAGAGAATGGGAGCAGGGTGGGGGGCAAGGGGAGCCACAGCCTGCCCAAGGCTTTGCAAATAGTCATTGGCATAGCTGGCAGCAGAGCCCAGGCCTCCAGATCTCATTACTTGTGTTTTGAAATGTCCCCAGGTAACTACCGAGTGACCCCCACCCCAGACAGTTCAGGGTAATGTGCTCCAAGCAGGGGCAGTTGCTTTAGACTGGAGTGGGGGAGGTCAGGGCAAGATTCAGGGGTAAGATGGAAACCTTTGGTCCTGAAGGGCAGGTTGGACTCAGGAAGATTACCCAGAGCAGGAAGCGCTTTGCAGGAGGGTGGAAGGGCATCGATAGGCCCAGAGGTAGGAAATCTGAAATGTGTGTGTAGGAGTGGTGACATTATTGTCCCCAGCTCTGGCCACTGGGAGCCTGGGAGCTGACCCCTATGCTTCCCACTTCCAAACTGTGGGTTCTGTCCCCTCCTTTCTGACCCTTGTCACCACTCAGCTGCTGTCCCTCACTCATCTCTCTACTGCTATTTCCGTTCCACCTTTGATACTGCAAAGGGCCCCTTTCCTAAAGCAGGGCTCTCATCCTGCTAAAAGCTGCTCAAGAACCCCATTATTTGCCAGATGACATACAGCTGCGGGTGTGGTCCTGTCACGTCTTGCCTCGCCTGCTGCTTCTCAGCCCATGACTTGGAGGACTGCAGGCTTTCACACAGTCTGTTACCTCTGCTGGGGACCCCGTCTCCCACTCCTTAATGCCAGTCAACCCACCTGTCTTCCCGTCTTCCTTTTGACCAGGACTTACTGAATCCGTAATGAACTGCATATCCCCTTCTCTCTCCCCCACAGGTCCTGGTTTCCTCCTCCGTGCACCCCTGGCCCTCTGCTTTAATTATTTGGACACATCTGGCTTTTCCATTAGCTTGACCTCATTTCTGGAAGTGATTTTCTTTTATTCGCCTTCACATCACTAGTACCTACTGCTTTGGCTCGGCATAGATAGATGCCCTCTTTGTGACATGTTGAAAACAAGTGAAATAAATTAAGTCCTGAGACAGAGGCTGAATCCAAGGAGTGTCATTATAGCAGAATGCCCTTGGGGATCTTATAAAAAGTTCACATTCTGGGCCCACCCTTTTACATGGGGATAGAAGTGGGCCTGGACATTTTTATTGTTATTCTGTTTAAATAATAAGCTCCCCCAGGAGTTCTGGGCATCCTGCTTGTCACCAGCCTATATGCCACAACAAACACACCCTGGACATTAGCTCAGACTTCCTCCAGTGCCTTTGAGAGAGTAACTCAACTGAATTCTTTGGCTCAACATCGTCAGGGAATGAATCATCTGGATTTGAAGTGTATTCCATTCCAAGGATCTCTGTCTCGGTTCTGGAAGTTTCCCTTTCTCACTGACCTCGCTTCCCTCTCCTCTGCCGCCAGGCTGTTTGCCGTCAAATGCGGGGGCTGCTTCGAGGCCATCGCGCCCAACGAGTTTGTTATGCGGGCCCAGAAGAGCGTGTACCACCTGAGCTGCTTCTGCTGCTGTGTCTGCGAGCGGCAGCTCCAGAAGGGGGACGAGTTCGTCCTCAAGGAGGGGCAGCTGCTCTGCAAAGGGGACTACGAGAAGGAGCGGGAGCTGCTCAGCCTGGTGAGCCCAGCGGCGTCAGACTCCGGTGAGTGCCGTCCGGCGGGCAGGGGCTGCGGGGGGCTGGGCGGGGGTGTGGAGTGGGGTGGCAGTGGGCTAGCCACCCGCTCCTAGCTCCAGGCAGGGCAGCTCCATGCCGTCCGGGAAGCTTCTCTGTAAGCTCAGGGCAATCTCTCATCAGCCAGGAGTTTCCCCGGTGCTGCTGTGAAACAGATCGCCCCCAGCTCCATGCACACAGCTGTAGGTGCTGACATACCCACAAGGGTCTGGGTTAAGGGAGTGATGCTGCTTCACGCTGAAGATGGGCAAGGAACCTGGAATCTGCTCATCTCCACCGAACGTAGCTCTAGGCTGTAGGGCAGGTCAAGCCTGCTCTGTGATTCATTCCAGGGCCCACGCTTGCGAAGCCGCCACTCTAGGATGTCATCTCCTGAATGTCAGGAAGGCATCCCCTGCCATATACACACATTTCATGCCTCCCACTCATATCCTGTCCGCTCATGTTTCACTGCTCAAACCCAAAGTCCAGGGGGAAGGAGGTGCCCTGCGTGCCCTCCAGCCCTGCTAGGGTATAGATACATAATACTATTCAGCGGCGCGATGAACTGGAACCAGGAATTCAGTCCACCAGCCACTGGGCTGCCCTACGCTTCGTTTCCTCATCCGACAAGCAGGAAAGCTAGAATCTATCAAAGGCTTGGTGGGTCCCGTAAAGAAAGGAAGTAGAACATATTTGTTCCACCCACCCACTCCTTACCCTCCCTGCCTGGAGAGGGGGAAAGAGGAGATAGGAGAGATTCAGAGATCTTACAGAGCACAAAGCCAGAGAAAGTCAGTTAAAGTTGTCCCAGGCCAGCATGGAATGCCTCCACAGGGCAGTGCTTGTCTCAGGCCCTCTCCCTTTCCCCCAAGAATCTGCAAGATCCAGTGAGGTGACATCCATGAGACTTATCAGTTCTGGCCATGGCCAATTCCAGGGGAGTCCCAAACCCCTCAGTCCGGCTTACCAGGCCCTCTGCAATCTCCCTGTGCCCATCTCTTCAGCCGCCTGGGAGCCCCCGACCCCTCCCACACTTGGCTCAGCCTTGCTGGACTCCAGGGTGTGCTGGCGTCCCCCACCAACTCCACGTCTTAAATGTTTATTCCCTCGCTATCTCCCTCTCGCTCTGGGGTTAACATATCCTTTAAGCTTCTCCCCAGGGGCTGCTTTATTGAGAAAGACTCGTTCCCTCGTGCTTGGGCGACTTAACCTTAACTTCTCCTACCACATGGATCCCACTTTATTATGGTTGCTTATTTGGTTGTTTGTTATTTTGGTCAGAGAGCTAAGCCTGTGAGGGACAGTCTGTATCCTTTTACCGGCATCCCAGGGCTTAGCACAGGCCCGGCACGCCAAGGACGCTTGATGGAATCTTTATTAAAGAATGAATGACCCAGGAAACATGATTCTGGAGCAGGAGAGCTTTGAAGACGGGTGGGTGGCCTCGCCCTGGCTGTACCGTGTGTATTTATGTGGCTTTGGGCAACTTTCTGAACCTCTCTAAGCCTCAATTTCTACAACTGTAAATTAGTGATAATTGTGCCTCTCTAGTGGTTTATTTGGGGGAGTAGAAGAGATCGTGCATGTTAGAAGCTTGGTGTTCAGTAATGCTGGAGCTTAACAAATAGCCGCTGGTGTCGCCGTTTTCACAGCCCTTGGGATTTGCCTCCTTTACCTCCCGGTCGGTCCGTCCTGCTGGACCCTGCCTGCAGGCTTACGCAAGCCGTAAGCACCTGTCGGGCTTGCTGGGCCTAACGTTTCCTGGATTTGTTTTGAGGGAAATTTCTCCTTGTCAAGAACACTGTCACTGACATATGGACTACCTCCTTCTCCTTCCGGGGTCAGTGGGCCCATTCTAAACCGAGCTTATGGCCTCTGGTTGGCCTGAGAAGGTCCGCTTACCTAGTCTGTCTCTTTAGGTGTCTTGCTGTGCCCACCCACTTAAGCTTCCTTCCCAGAATTATTGCAAAATCTCCAAATTCCCAACGGGCTTAGGTGCTATGGTGATCGGAATGCCAGCGTGACCTTAAAACGACAGGCATACCCAGAGGGACATAGCATTCTTTCTCACATGGAAGTAAATGCTATGGTTCAGCCTTTCTCGGTACATGGCTGTGTGGGGCTTGATTACCCAGTTATCCAATTGGCCCCTGAGTTAAATAAAGACTTACAGGTTTTAATAGACTACAAACTTAGCAGGAGGCATTAATGTACTGGCCCCATCCTCCCCATGCAAAGACAAGAAAAAACTGGAGCTAAACAGCATTAACAGAAATATGTTCAGAGCAAGGCAATTGCAGCAGGCGCACTTTTCTGCCCACATTTTCAGCAGTATATTCAGTTCTGAGCACCTCTGTTTGAGGCTGATGTTGACAAAGTGGAGCTTTCTGGTTTATTCGTTCATGCATTCATTCAGTAGATGTATTTTGAGGGCTGGCTTTATGCCAGGGACGGAGTCATGATATGAATGACAAGGATGGTGTGGGGGTGAGGAGGTCTCAAAACCATGTCAGATTAAGGAATCATAGATATTTAGGCTAGAAAAGGAAAGACTAAATGAAGACGTAAACATTGCCTTCAAAGGGTTGGATCAGACCTGTTTTTCTTCTAACTTCAGAGAGCAGACTTAGAATCCATTCACTTACTTAACAGAACTGTTGGGTACTTTACACTGTAGGTAGAAAGGTGATGGCAAGCACTTTCGACTCAACGGAGGGAATGTCACAGTGTCACTCCAAGTCCCAGAGCTAACAAAGAGTGACACTTCTCAGGAGGTAGAACCTCCCTTGCTGAAACCAATATTGGCGAGGTGGGAGGGGATGATGGTTTTAAAAGACGTCTTTTGTCCCTTTCAGTTCTAAAAATCTTGCATTGTTTTCGCAGCTTTGCGTGAGATGATGTGAAAGTCTCAACCAGAATCAAATATATTGTTTGTACTGCTCGTGCACCTTTTCGTAATTATGCAAATGTTGCCTGTCTTGCATCATAAAATTTTGTGTCCCAAAGCCTGCCTTAGTAGTGAGAGGACAAGCTTCTAGAGGAAGAGCTTTGGCTTTTATTCCTTTGTTCTCTTAACAAAGCTTAGCATGACACCAAGAGGAGAGTAAGTGATCAATAAGAACCTAATGAGTTGAATCCAGTCTTCAAGGGAAGAAGTCCACCATATCAGGGGCTTATAGAGAACAAACGATTTTAGGATAGGTTCCAGTACAAATACAATTTCTCCACTCATTTATCTCCTGGGTGGTTTACATAGTATAGGTGCTTGGTAAATATTTGCTGAGTGGATGATTGAATGACCTGTCATCTTTAACGTTTTCATCAATGACTTAGATGAAGACCCAGAAGGCAGGTTTATTCGATTTCCAGGTGACACAGACCTGACAGGGGAACACCGGTGTGGCCGCCGATCCGCTCAATGTTCAGAAAGATTTTGATGAGCTCACGGACTGGCACAAAGTCAGCAAGATGACATCTAGCCACTGGGTTCCAAAATTCCATAGTGTTTATATGGAATGGGGCCTGTTTTGATGGCATTTCACATGGGATTGTAGTTGGCCGTAAACTCAAGAGGGGCAAAAAGGAATGTTGCGTTAGTAGGACTAGAACATCCCCGACACTTTGTTTTATCCCCCCCCCCTTTTTTTTCACATTGGTCAGAGCACATTTGGGATATTTGGACTCATTTTAAATGTTGCATTTTAGGAGGTCACTGACAAACTAGAGAGTTTGGGGAGAGGGATTAGCTTGTTAAACGATGAATAGCTGAAGAACCTCAGTATATTTAACTTTGTAAAAATAAGGCTAAAGGAGATACAAGGAGTCACACCCAAGGGTGAAGACTCATGTACCAGGGGCAAAATGATAGCTTTGGGTGCAATACCGGCTAGAACTGTGTCCAGCCAAGGTGCCGACTCAGCCCCCTTCCTGGAAACATTTTCATTCTTGCTGGTGGAAGACCGGGCCAGGGACCTCTAGGGCTACCTCAATCTAGGATTCCAGAATCTAGGGTTTTATGATGCTGACTATTCCAACTTACACAAGAGCATGTGATGCATTTACAACTATATGGGACACCAAACGTAGGAGATACTCAGGGGCTGGATTTCTTTGCTGGTGAGGCCAGAAAAGCTTCTTGTGTCCTGATTCCTGCTTTGCCAGGAGCCTCAAACCGCTTCTCAAGAAGAGGAAAGGAGTTTGTAGCTGGAGTCAGACTGCTCTCTTTGGGTTTACTGGACTGCTCAGATGTTCAGGGCGCCCAGGAGAGACCTGGTGACACTTATTCCTGCCTTCTTCTCTTTGGCCAGGGAGTCCCAGGCTCTTGCTTGTGGTAGGTGCATTAGAAGCTGTCTGGGTCCGATGCCTCCAGAAGCCCATGCAGCTGCTGTTTGAATGTCTCTGATCCTGGGGAGCTCCTGAGCTCATGCTCTGTCAGAATTGCTGCACTGAGCCCCACTGTCTGTCTCTATGTATGACCTTGGCCTCGGCCTTGACTCTAGTTTCAGGAGGTCTCAACGTAAGTCAGTCTCCCTGATGTGTGTCAGCCTTTGGAGGTGAAGACGGAGATGCTCACACTCCCTGGATCCTCTCTTCTCCTCTTCAACTGCTCCCCAGTCTTCCACCTGTCCTTTAGCAGAGGCTCTGTGCTCTATCTGCAAAATACTACAGTCCCTAGAGAATGTGCCACCCAGAAGGGGATAAAATCTTCCACATGTGGTCTGATCTTGCAAAGTGGTATTACTATGGCATGCCCTGGACCTCATATTCTATTGATGTGATCCATAACTTCATTATTTTTTTGACCTGGGGTGGGGGTGGAGGCTCGGGGGCTGACTGGAGGTGACTGTGGTTCCCGGCTGGTCTAGGTTGCATTCCTTAACTATCTACCCCTTATTGCCACATTTTCTTTTAATATCAGGAATCATCTGAGAGTGTCTTGTGTGGCTATTTTTAAAAACTTTTAAAATTTTGAAATAAACTTACAGACACCCACACTGTGTCAGGCTCTGTGCTAAATGCTGTGTTTTAGTTTCAGAAAAAGAAGGGCAGAGGATTTAGTAAATACTGAACAACCCAGTTCAGGAAAACATCTTCAAGTCAACCTCCTAAGGTCAGGGGAACTTAGGAATATAAAGGGGCTGAGAGCTGGGAAAAAGGATGAAGCCTGGAGATGAGTGTTGTCATTCTTTAAGAAACAAAGGGGTGAGTCATTTCAAAACAAACCTAGAGTTTGTATTAAAATACTCTGATATTGTAGTTGTTAAGAAATATACTTAAATCATATTTTATGTTTCCTGTAAAGCAGTGTTTTCAAAAGATTCTCCTCTGTAATAGCATTTTCTAGAAAATTTTAAGTATAGCTCAGTAAAAGATGCATTTTGTATTATGACCTACTATACACATTCATATGTGTGTGTATGAAATGAGAGTTTCATTCAGCACTTCCATCAGCTCTCTGCTTTCCTACGTGGCACTTCCTGTTCTATTTATTTTTTAACTCTTGTCTTAGCTCACTCTTTTAATGTCATAACCCCTTGATGCATCATGACCTGAAATTTGAAGAAT
Organism: Manis pentadactyla; assembly: GCF_030020395.1. Classification (NCBI taxonomy): domain Eukaryota; kingdom Metazoa; phylum Chordata; class Mammalia; order Pholidota; family Manidae; genus Manis; species Manis pentadactyla. The sequence goes on from NC_080037.1 coordinate 3,995,493, forward strand.
ACTGCTTCAAAGGGCAATTAATTACAAACCTATCCCTAGGCTTTGGAATTGGTAGGAATTCCTCAAATTTCAAGCCAATAACTATGTTTTAATCTTCTACATGTACCCATACGTGTCAGGTGCTGAAATGAGAGCAGAGACATGGACGATATCATCTGGCCCCCAAGACTTGGCATAGTGCCCTGCATAGAGTAAACTCACAATAACTGTTATCTGTTTTTATTGTTGTTATTATTATTAAAGAAACATGAAAAGCACACACACACACACATATTTGTATCATTCCTAGCACAGAGGTCTTCATGGATACTTTTTGATTAATCAGTCTGGCATCTCCGGGTAGCAGGCAAGAGGCAGTTATAATTGCCTGAGCCATCCAGGTTGTTTCCAGAATCAGGTTTGAAATTGACTACCAGCATTATTTGTTGCCCTCAGTCTGAGGCTCAGGGCTTCTTTTCTGCTCTAAACCTATGTCTTCTAGTGTGTTTGTTTTGTCTTCATATATAGATGGAGAAATAAGGACACAGGATACTCGAGTCAGGGATAAGCCAGAATAAGAACTTAATTCTACCAATTACCGAGTCAGGACACTTGATACTCAGCCTTTGCTATAATTGTGAGTTAGGCAGAGTTTATCTTTGGTGCTTGAAAAATTACAGGCAATGTACAGATTCAGACAATGCCTTGTCTCTTTTCCATGACTATAATTTAATTTTGGATATGTGCTCACACTTAATAATTTTGATGTAAACCACATCTTAAAACCAGTGTGATAGCTTTAGAGCATATTTAATCTCAATAGTGTGCTATGTGCATTCATTTCTCTTGCACAATCCCTGTAAGAAAAAAATGGGCCAAACGGACAATCGATCACTGTGACTTTTGCATGATGCCGATGATGTTAATAATTATCGAGCTCTCCCTCGGCACAAATCATTGCCTTAAGCGCTTCACAGGAATCAGCTAACTTCGTCAAGCTGATGTGGAAGGCAATGTTATGATCATTCCCATTCTACAGAGCAGGAAGGTGCATGGAAAAATTAGCAATTTGCTTGCGGTTCTACAGCTAGTCATTGAAAGGGCCAGAACTCAAACTCGGTCCAGCTCCAGAGCCCACATCGTTAAGCACTCACTGTCCTGGGTTCCCTAGTGGATAAAAATGTGCATGTGTATTAAAACAGGCCTCACATTTTGTTCTCATGTTTCACTGACACTCTCTCTGGCCGGCTATGGCACTGCCAGGTACTCAGGAGGGCTTCCTACCTGAGAGACCCCAACTGATGATTTTTTTTCACATGTAATTAAAGCAATGAAAACAAGGTGATTTGAACTGAGCTTACACTTCCTTTCAAATCCATCATGAGCTCACCTTCTGTCCTAACCTCCAGATCCTCCTTAATCATGAATCACTATCACTGTGTGCTTCTCACAGGCATCTCCTTTAAGGAAGTAGGAGGCTTTCAAGGAACCGAAGACAACGTGGCACATGAATCTGGAGGTACTTTAAAAGTGCACACGAGGGACTGTTGTTGTTTTGTATTATTACAGTTACTCAACCACTTTCTGTTCTGTTCCTGTGGTTATTTGATAGTAGTAGGAAAAATGAATTGATCTCCTCGTCCAGATGAAAGGTATCAGCTGTGCAGCCCACAATCCTCATTATTTAAATGAATGGAAGTACAACAGTGTAGTAGATGAGCACACATCACAACTTCTTCTCACAGGCTTCCAGAGACCGATCTGCAATGTCCCGCCATCTGTCATAACCCTACTGTCAGGAGAAACACACTTGTTTGTTCTTCCAGTGGCAGTAAGACATCGCGTCTCTATCCAGCTGTCTTTATATTAGGTCCCTTTTGGATACATTGGCAGGACTTCGCAGTATGACTGGTGAATGTAAGGAGTGTAGTCTCTGGCCGTGCAGAGCTGACCCCTGAGTCTGACCTTTCATTACCTGAGCAAAATGGCCACAGACTCAGTTTCCTTTACTGTCGAGTAGTAAATGTGGGGGAGGAGGTGCAGGGGAGACACTTTTTCTTGCCCTGACATTCCAGCCAAGCCCATCAACTTTTAGATTTCCAATCAAGAGGTTTCACGATGGACCTGAAGATGCTTCCGACAGTATACTGAGCAAAAGGAGGAATCACCTGCAGTATTTCTCTGAGCCATGGCATCAGTGATATAGAAGGAACCCCAAGTCCAGTTTACTAAGCGCTGGTGGCAAAGCAGGTGTGGCTTCCTCTGAGAAGCAATACTTGGGTATTTGCTATTGTAGGAGCATATGGAAAAGTGGGTAACTGAAGAACCATTTGGATTCTTAGCGGTCCAGATCCAGGCTTGCATGCTGGGACGCAGAGGCATGGTTGTTTTTTCTTGATAATTCTGAGCAGGGATTCTGAGTTGCATGTATGTGGGTGCACCAGGTGGGATCGGTGCATCAGGCTGGCGTCCAGGGTAAGTGTCCAGGCATTGCTTCTTAGGACCCCATCAGGGTGCCAAAGCAGCAGTAAAACCAGCTGAGCATGGGTTCCACCTGTAGGAATTAGCTGAGCACCTGCACTGGGCCAGGACTGCATTTGGGCAGCGGGGGAACATCTAGAAATACATGAGATTTGACTAATGAGACAATATTTTTGAGTGCAGATGACGTAGCAGGCCTAGTGTGGGCATGGCTTCAGAACTCTGCTGTCATATGAGCTTATGTTTTAGTGGAGGGCGACAGTCAATAACCAGATCCATAGGTGAACAAGAGTACACGCTCAAATGAAGGCTGCTCTACACAGTCGTCACTCTGTAAGACTTATTCTACTTATATTTTTAAAAGTACTTCGGGCTCCTGTGGAAGGAGCCTTTAGGATTCAGTTGGTCTGGGTGCAGCCTGGGCTTTTTGTTTTTTTTGTTTATTTTTTCTTTTTAAGCTGCCCAGGGGAGACTGGTGCGTGGTCAAAGCTGAGAAGCCTCGTTTCAGAAGAGGGCGAAGTTCGGGGGGAAGAGCTGGGGTACCTCAGTCACCTTCTTTCCCCTTTGCAGAACTTTGATCTTGAATCAGGGAAGATTCTGTTGTTAAAAAAGAAGGTGGCTCTTTCCTTAGAGGAGCAGGGTTATGAGATTTAGCAGACCAAAATCCCATGAAATTTGTATTTCTGATCAGTGATGAAAGATTTGCGTAAGTATGTGTCCTGCGATATAAAAATGATCATTTATCGGAAATTCAAATTGCACTGAGGGTCTTGTATTCCGTTCACTGGCGGCTCCTGATACACTGAGAATCGGGTGGGGGTGGGGGCAGCTGGGTGGTGCTGGGTGCCGAGCTGCACGGAAGGCCGGTGGGGGGTGTACCGGCTGCAGTGGACAGATGGGGAGAAGGAATTCTGTCCGGGCCGCCGCGTTCCGGTTTCCCCGGGCCAGGGCTCGGCCCCAGCCAGGCCCACAAGGCTCCCTCTGGGCCTTGGGCGAAGGAGGCGGGTGGGCCTGATCAGCGCGTGACAGCTCCCCCCGCGCTGCGGCACATCGGTTTGACCCGCACCCCTGCGCAGCCCGTGCGTTTATTTCCCAGGCGGGAGCCCCAGACGCGCAGTGGTGCCCGGGCATGGGGCGCAGGGAGCAGGCTCCCAGCCGCTCATCCCTCGGGACCCATCCCGCCACGCTGTCACCCGGGTTCCTTCTGGGCCACGCTGTCACCAGGGACCCTGCCGCCGCGTGTCACCCGTTCCCGCTGCTCCCCGGAGGCCCGGCGGCGTCAGAGGGCTGCGCAGGGCGCACTTGGCCGGCACTTTGATGAGAAAGGCTAGAGCCAGGCGGCAGGGCCATATGTGCCCGTAATCTCTAAAGCCGGCGCTTCAATTAGAGCCTCCCCGAGCTCCGAGGCCCAGCCTGAGTAAACATGCGCTCTGAAAGGAGGACCCGGGTTCCAATTAAAAGTGTACTAGCATTTCCCCTTCCCTTAATTCCCGCCGGGTGGGTTGCACGGTGGCGGCGGGGTCACTGTCCTGGCCGGTGACGTCAGGCACCGGGATTAGGGCCCCAGCCCCGCTGCCACCAGGAGTTAATTAAAAGCAGTGCAGCAGCCACCAGGCCCTCCCCTGGGCCAGCCGACGGCAGAGGAGACGGGGCTTTCCAAGCAGGTGCTGGGGATTTGGGTGTGTGTGTGGGGTGGGGGTGTGTGTGGGGTGGGAGAGGGCATGTTGTTGATTTTTTAGCAACTGAGATTACCTTCCTGCTCACCCCCATGCTTGCACCCGGGCACATGCTCTCAGAAGGAGACAGACAGTCCGGCCACCTGCACTGTGGTCTCCTGGTTCCCATAGCCCGGGAGGCCTGCTTTGAGTTTTGCTCCGGGATTTATGCATAGGGTGCTGCGGACATCACTGCGCAGTCTCGCTGCCCCCTCCTTCCTTCCTGCCCCAACCTGAGAATTCCAAGGGCATCAATAGATGGCAGCCAGATGTGAGGTTGCTTAAATAGCAGGAAAGCCACTTAACACCTCCTGGCATTGTTCAGGAGCTCTTTACAGGGCTGACTGCTCATTGCAGGCCTTTCCACCTCTGCATTAGGGCATTCTAAAAGCTTGGTTTCAATGGAATTTTTCTGTTCAGCAGAACTCGTTGAAAGTTGCCTGCAGAATGATTGATAGATTAACTTCCTGGCCTACTCTCTGTACCAGAAAGAATCAAAGAATTGAAGCCATTATCTGAAAATTCCAGAATCATCAACAAGCAGAAAATCCTCACTCTGTCATTCAAATGCAAATGGTTTTCCTGCTTGCGTGAATGGCCTACCCAAGTCATTCCTTTCGTTTTCAGTTTGGCCTGTGTGGGGAAGACCTCGGAGAATTAGTCTCACTAAGTCCATGGCTGGCTGTTTGTTCATACCTTGCTCTGACTGATGCCAACTAAATTAAATTGAGGCCAGTTGAGCAAATGTTTTGAGGGCCTATCTGTCAGATTCTGGGTTAGATGCTAGTGATTATAAGAAGAAGGACAAACAACCTGTATTACAAGCACTTAGGGTTCTCAGTGGGTGGGAAACTTCTGTCATAAATTAATAAATTAATAGAAAGTAAACTGTAATCAAATAGAATATGCATGTATGTAATAGTAGAGATACAGAGTGTCATAGTCAAGATCAGTAATTCCTCTTAGGGTGTGTATGTATGTTTTGGGGCAGAGGGACCGGGGACTATCTGGAAAATGCTTCACAATGGACACTGACTGTGTCTCGACAGAGCAGGTCATTTTCAGGTGGCAAAAGGCCAGACGGGTATGTTGTTAGAAAGAATGGTGTAGCTTCATGTGTGCAGAGTTGCTGAAGTGGGGTTGTGTCTGGGCATGGGAGGAGGGGCTGGGATGCCAGGTTCCTCTGGGGCACTGAGGTCCTGGTGTTGGTAAATGGCAAGATTGATGCCCAGCAATGAAGGGCTTTGTGCATCTTACTTGGATATATTCTGATGGTTATGGGAAGTCTAATCAGAAGTTTGTAAACACAGTTGCGATATTACTCAATTTGTGCTTTCAACAGAGAAGTATGGAGATCGGATTGGAATGCGGGTAACATAGCAGGCGGGACAGGAGGCTGTAGCAGGGTTCCAGGCAGGAGATGAAGGCTCAAGCCAAGGCACAGAGCAGAAAGAGATTTCAGGGAATTCCTTCCTTATTTATATAATGTCCAGTGAATCCCTACCACAGGCTAACCATCATTCTAAACACTGGGGATGCTATGGAGAACAAAACAGGGCAAGCAGCTACCATAGAGGAGGTTAGGTTCTAGAATTAAATGACATTAAATATAGGAAGAAAAGTTGAAGTCAAGGATAACTTTGTGGTTTGTAAATGGCTTGAATGATGAAACCACAAGCAGAGATAGAAAGTTCAGAACAGAGAGATCTAGATAATGAGCTCAGTTGGGCCATGTTGAGTTTGAAGTTTCCGTGGATGATGTAGATGTGGGCGTCTGATGGGACTTAGTTGAACACAGTCTGGGGTCCAAGAGGGAGCGAGGTCAAGGGTGGATTCAAGAATCACAGGAAAGCTGAGGGTTTAGAACTAGGTAGTTTTCATCAGTGTCTCCACTGATGCGGTTATCTGGGTTTGCGTGGCTGTGGGAAAGCAAACAGAACAGTAGAAACAAACATCAAGTAGAACAGTGGTTCTCAAACACGTCCCAGGACTGGCAGGACCAGCATCCCCTGGGTACTTGTTAGAAATGTGAATCCTTAGGCCCTTCTCAGACCTACTGAATCAGACATTCCGGCGGTGGGGGAGTCTGCTGCCCTGTAAGGTTTGAGAACTACCGAGTGGGAGCAGCCGCAGAGCCCACCAGGTATGGGTCATAATGACTGTAGCCCAAACGTGAGCAGTAAGAACCTGTACTTGTTAGTGACCTTCATCTACAGAAACTGATGTAAATCTGACACTGTGACAGCTGTGGGCTGTCTGATTCCACCAGGGGACATGTGGACCCAGAGATTAATTAAGGCTTGAAGTGCTATGCTGTGATTCCCAACATTTTTTTTTTCACTCTAGAATAATCCTGTGACATGGTGGGGCTTCTACTGTGTCCCACCTCAGATTCTGACTAATGCAGCCTTCTGTCCATATTTTTTGCTCTGTCCCCAACCACATGATGAATGAGTGGATATGAAAGGGTGTAAGCATCAGATGGGGCTTGGAGAAAACAGCTTCTGAAATTCCTTTGAACTCTGATTCTAAGGTACAAATGATACACACAGCCATCTACAAGTCTCTTTAATATCACCACCTCCAATGTCATTCATTCAGGCAACACTTGAGCCTGGCCCCTGTGACCAACCTCAGACTAGGATCCCCCAGGGAACATAAAGGTACGGAAGATCCCGACTCAGTAGCCCAGGGGGACTTCAGCACACTTGAATCTATCAGCAACCAATACATTATTGTCTGTGAATAAACTGACAGTGATTTTATAATGTGTATTCTTAGTGTTTAAATTATTTTACAGAAGAGAGAGATTGATGAGAACAGGAGTAGTCAGTGGTTTTATTAATATGTGGTGTTAAAAACAAAGGCTTTGGGATGACAGACCGCTGGATTTAATTTCCAGGTCTTTCCACCTGTGAGCTGGTGACCTTGGCTAAGCTTTGGAGCTTCCCTTCCCTCACTTATAAAATGGGCTGTGGTGAGGCTTGTACAGGATGAGATACGTAGTGTTTATCATGGTGACTGGCACAAAGTAAGTGCTCAGTAAAGAGAATTCACTATTATACATAAGCATCAGGGACTTCGGCTGGTCCTGTCAATGTCCTTTCCACGCACTGGCGAAGGAGAGAGGAAAGCCAAGCTGGTGACACTCCAAGGACATCGTCCTAACTCACCACAGTGTCCTCTGCTTATGCCTAAGAAGCTGGGTGTGAGGCTGTGACAGTGAGGCAGGGACCGCAGCTGGCTTCCCGAGCTAACAGCTGGGGTGAGACGAGGGGGAATTCAGGCGCTTGAAGGAGGGACAAAGGACACCAGACACAATCTCTGCAAAGTGGAACCCGTGCCGCAGGAATATGACATTGATTCTGAAGAATTTGTTTCAGTTTATGTGTATGGGGCAGTTTATTTCAGATTGTGTTTATTTATTTAGGGATGAGCTCAGTTGGGCCATGTTGAGTTTGAAGTTTTTGTGGACTTTTAGGGAGCTTGTCACCTTTGCAGAAGTATGCAGCTCCCCAAAAGAAGACGAAGCAATGACCCCAGGTGCCTCCTCCCCTGAAAAAAGCTACAGGAAGTGTTCACTGCCCACCACTCCTCTGCTAGTGCCTCACGGCTCTTTGGGATGCTGTGAGCCTGTTCCACATTATATATGAGAAAGACCCAGGGAGACCTGGTCTGCCCTTCAAGAGGCTGGTAGAACCTCACGCTTGCATTTTCTGGCAGTTTTACTCGTTTGAGCAAAGGAATAGAAATACCTCCCTCTCTTTGATGAACCCTGGGTCTTTGAACCTGGACATGTAATTCCCAATGGGAAGGGCTCACGCCAGGGCTGTGCTTCTCTGCCGAGATGTCAGAGCTCCCATGGGCCTCTCCGCGCCCTCATCTGAGGCCCCTGCTGCACCAGCACAGGGTGTACGTAGCTTCCCCTACACCGTGTTCCATAGAGGTCGGTTTTACAGGGCCCTCCCCAAGCCTATTCATTTTCTTTGACGTTGGATATGCCCAAGGGTCGGTGGGACAACAGAAAGATGTTTTTCCTTCTCCTCGTCTGAGAGATGCCTCTTAAGAGCGCTTTGTCAGATCCACAACATGCTGGCTTCAGTCACCGTGCGGCTCTCCCTCCACCTGCACATCTATGTAGGCAAACTCCCAGTACTGACAGATTCGTGATCACTAAGATTCCAGTAAGTTGGGAGAAACCTGTACTAGGAACTGAAGGGCTAGAATTCTCAGGGTACACGCTTTAAAATTTATCATTTTCTGAACAAGTAAAAATGCCTATTGTGTCATTTTTAGTAGGGAGAAAAGGATTATTTAGATATAATTACGGTAACTGTAATTTTGCACCAAATGTAAGTTCCCAGAACCCAACTAACCAGAACTCTCAGTGAAGTAGAATATGTCATTTGAATAATTTAGGATAAATAAGGAATTTAGGATAAAGTCTTTAGGATAAATAAGGAATTTAGGATAAAGCCTTTAGGATAAATAAGGAATTAATCAAAATATAGGTTGATATTAAAGATTTATTTCCAGCAACACCTTTGAGAAAGTGACCTCCTGTGCTTTCTGCCTGTGCAGTTGTATAAAGCAATTGCTTAGGTTTCAACCAGTACCCTTTAGGACTTCCTGAAAGATCAAGGACCATACCAAAAAAAAGACTAATTATGTCTGTAAAGTCTACTTAGTGAACCAGAAGGAATGGGATAATCTACTTTAGAAAACTTCTTATCAGCAAATGTGAAGAGTGTTGTTGCTCAACCCTCTAGATGGATGGTGCAGAGCTAACAGGAATAGCCCTTTCCACGACATCGTCCCTGGGGTTCCTGCCAAAAATGCATAACGTGAAACAGATAACAAGGAAATATCAGACGAACCTAAATTGGTAGATGTCCTACCCAATCACTGACAAAAGTAAAAAGTGGCCATCCCAGGAGAAGATTAGGGAGACACAGCACCTAATTGCAGTGTGGATTCCTGGGTTTGATTTTGGACCAGAAGGACCCCAGAGGGGCAATTAGCAAAATTTGAAGAAGATCTAAATTTGTATTGTACTAATGTCCATTTGTGATTTTGACAGTTGTGCTGTGGTGATGGCTATGTACTATGTTATGGCTGTGTACTATGGTTATCCCTAAGAATGTCATTATTCTTAGGAAATGCTGAAGTATTTAGAGAAGGGAGAAAAAGAACAGCCCATTCCTCGGGCAGTGGTTCAATTAAGCTTTACCCTGAGTTGTTCACCTCAACAGGAGCTTGAATCAGAATTGTCCAGGGCTTTCTCCTCCCACCACCCAGGATGGCACTTGGTGTAGGAAAAGCCCAGAGTCTGGGAGCCTGGGCTGGGGCTGCCACTAGCTGTGTGGTCCCAGACGAGCTCCTTCAGCTCTCTGCGACTCAGTTTCCTCACCTGCTCTGTGAAGTCGCCACATGTATTGGACCCAGACATGTAATTCCCAGTGGGAAGGGCTCATGCCCTTGGACATTCTCCAAGTCCCTACATGTTTTGATGCTGTCCTGACTCTCAGTACGTTCCACCAAGGGGCAGCTGGAAGGCAACTCATGATTCTGTGTTTGTGTTATGATTTGTGGACCATGTGACAGGACAGAGAGAAGCCCATTGGTTCCACTCCTCTCAGCCCATGCAGGGAACTATTGTGTTACAAGTGGGGCTGGTCCCACCACCAGGAAAAGTGGAGCTTAAGAAGTTCATGGGAGAATGTTAAGACTTTGATTGCTGTCTAGACAGCAAATGGCTGGGAAAGGGGGTTTCTTAGGTATTGCCTAAGTGACAATTTTGTTATCTCCCTTCTTAGCTACCCACGATAAGTCATGATAGTGAAACTAGAGAAAATCATTATGAGCGTAAGTTTAGAGGTTTCTATCAACCATCACAAGCACCTTCCCAGAAGTCTGTCACCCTTTTTCAGCATGAGCACCTATAGGCATTTGGGTGAGACAGCTTGCTATTTCGCATCTATGGCCTCCATCCACTAAATGCTGTATTTCATATTCTAAGACTTGATTGGTTACATTTTGACATATCCAAGGTTGGGATGTGACTCACAGTTGATGTGATGAGAAAGCATTGTACCAAAGGTCAGTTGGTCATATTTTCAAACTTCTTGGTTGTTCGCAAAAGAATGGCATGTTTAATAATTAAAATCATCTTATATTTGATGAAATATGGTAGATAATTTTCAGGACAGGTTGTAGAGATCATTTCAATTTTAACTATTCCTAGAGGTGTTACCCATGTGGCAATAAGTGGCCTTTTTAATCGGTTGGTCTGTATATGACACAGCAGTGCAAATATGGAGACAAATTGAAGAGAAACTCTACAAGCAAAAATGATAAGCTGATCTCTCTTCTGTCCTTGGAATAAATTTCCATTGAAATCTTTTCTGGCCTCTAGCTTTTGTCTGTGGTCTTTTGGATCTGGCCATGGTGCTGACTGCTCATAGACCTTTAGTACTGCCTTCCAGTGACTCTTGTACTTAAAATATAAATCCCTGGTAAAAAATTGGCATGTCTCATTACCTAACTGCTACTCTGGTATAAATCTTCAAAGGTAGTTCAAGGAAAATAACAAAGGAAGGTGATTCGAGCCAACTTAGGTTTCAGTGTGGCTGGTGAGATGGATTGTCTGGAGATGCTTACCTGGCAAATGATGGGACAGCTGCCAAGTCTGTGAAATCCCTTGTCAGTCTTGAGAACGGTATCAGCCAGGGGCCAACCAGGAGGGCAGAAACAGCCGTCAATATTTAAAACAGGGTTTGATACAGAGAATTTATTACACGGCGATGAGATTGTGGACATTCAAACAGATCAGGATGTGAGGCAACCCCCAATTTTGCAGAAGAGGGAAGCTGCAGAGTGACAGGTGATGTAACTTCTGTGGACATCCGGTAGAAGCTGACACTGCAGTGGGCTTTCCAGGTGTGACATGAAGCTTTGGAGGAGATGCAGCAGCTGCCAGAGACCCTGCCCAGGGCAGAGGGAGGTCAAGGAAACACCTTGGTTTCTCCGTTTCTTCTGACTTCCTTGTAAACACCTCCCACTGGCTGAGCATGCACAGATGCCACTGCCAACAAGCGTCAGTCCCTGTGGATACAGAGCAGACAAAGACAAGGGTGCAAAGGAATGACACTTAAACTATGAAACCCACAGAAGAGACGAAGAAGGAAATTAGAGGCATCTAAAACGGTGGAAAGAGAATTGAAGTCAGTTTTTTCATGAAGGTGGGTGTTTTTGCACTGAGTTTCTTTTGCATTGAAGAGAGGCAGGTATCTTGGCCCCTAGAGTGACTTAGAGGGGAATCAAAGCATAGAAAAAAGCCCCAAACTGGGGACATAAGGGATAGGGGCCGAGACTCTACTCCAGTCTCTGCCGCTGACTGGCTATGGCTTTCCATCTACAGAGAGCAACTCCCTGTCGTGGCCTGTGTGCCTTAACACGGTCTGGCACCTGTCTTCCACCACCATCCTCTTTCCTCTTCACCGACGTGGCTCTAATGGTTGAGCACACACAGGACATTCTGCCCCGAGCTATTCACTTGGCTTGCTCTTTCTTGTCACCTTCAAATGTCACCTTCTCAGTGGGGTCTTCCCTAGCCACTCCATCTAAAAATGCACCCTTAACCACGGATTTCTCCATCACAGTCATCCTGTTTTAAATCTCTGCTTATTGCTTTTCACGATTTAAATTCTAAAATGATCTCATTTGTTTTCATTTGCTATGTTTTCCCCAAAGAAATGTGCGAGTTCCACAAGTGTGAGGAGTCTTATCTATTTTATTCATCATATATTCCCAGAACTTGGAAAAACAGCGGCTGCAACATTATGTACCCCTTTGCTAAAGGGGGAACAAAAGAATCTCCTTAAATGGTATTGTCTTCTGTTTGCATGACTGTCTCCCTAGTTTGACACAAAAAGGTTTTTTCCCTCATCTTCCTTTCTGTCTTAACAAAAAGAAAAACATTTTATTTGGCCATTTCTCGTGTTACTATGTCCCCTCTTGGATAGGATAATATTATATTACTTTGTGATTCTGTAGTTGTAAAAATCTGCTAACCTGTCATCTCCTACATTTAACTGTAAATTCTTTGAGCCAGGACTCTGTTTTGTTCATGACGTATACTAAGTACTTTGTAAAATAAATATTTTTCAAACAGAGAGTAGAATGGTGGTTACCAGAGGCTGGGGAGTGGGGGAATTGGGGATCTGTCATTTAAGGGTACAAACTGGGAACCAGTAAATAAGTTCTGGAGAGCTAAGGCATAGCACAGTGATTATGTCAATGATACTGTATTATAAATTTCAAAGTTGCTAACAGACTAAAGCTTAATTGTTCCCACCACAGAAAAGAAATGACAATTATGTGACATGTATATTGAAAAATATTCCTGAAGATAAAGCATCTATAAAACTAAGGAACTATACAACTAAGAACTGCACTGGGAGAATAGAATTCAGCTTTACAGAAGTTGCATCCATGCACAACTCTTTAAGTGCACATCCATTATATCAAACAAGACATACGGTATAAAGAGAAGCTATATCGGTAGAACCCGATAGCAAGGTTAAACTGCAGCTGCTGTTATCATCCACTGGCCACTTGCGTTTTCCCAACGTCCAGCAAGGTATTTCCCCTTTGTCAAGCTTCCTGATAAGGTCTTGCTCCAGATTTCATTGGCTCAGTGGAGATGAAACAGCTGCCTTCAAGGAAGGACTTGGTATAGGACATTAAGCTAAATGACACATTTGATGACGTGTGTGTTTTGTGGGAGGTGCATAGCTCTGAGTCATCTGGCCTTGCAAGCGGAAGGACTGCTCAGCATTTTGCCTCAATCCTGGAAGAGGTGAGAATGAACAAGGAGAAGAGCGCACCTTGACGTGAGTGCGAGGGAGATACGGATGATGCTGCAGAGCCCTCCCAGGGGCTTGCCGCTCTTACCAGCTCAGGTCCCCAGGGCTTTGGAGCTCAGTGGCCATCTCACTGACAGGAAGGGAGAGCTGGCCCCAGGTGGGAGGGTGCTTCGAGGCGGTGCATACCAAGGGCCACCCCTGTTCATGTCAGTCTTAGGTCACTGCATGTTCATCCTTACCTTTTCCTTACCTTTTCCATCCTTACCTTTTAACTCCCACCCTGTTAAAGGGGAAAACATGATTTTAAAAAGCATGTTTTACTAGCCCATAATTATCCACAATAGCAGGAATCACTCTGAGGGTTTGGAGTGGTTGAAAAGGTTTGAAGGCCTGTGTTGACTGAAAGTAAAGATGTGTCCTGGAGAAAGTGACGTCACCGGGATGGCAACGTAGGTCAGTCCTGACTTCGCTCCCCTTCACAGAAACAACTAACATGTATTCAAGAACAACGTACCACTAGGAAAAATGTAGAGCCTGGGGGTGAGGTAGAGGCACCCCCGGAACCTCAGAGACCAAGAGAGACTGCACGAGAGGGTGAAGCACGTGGGTGCATGTCTGCATTGCCCTCCCCCAGGAGAGCTCAGCTCCACGTGGAGAGGCCTCCCTGGGCCTCAAGTCCTCCAGCGGGAAAAGAGATTGGGGTGATGACCAGCCTCCCAGCACTGTGGGTCTCTTTGTGGGAGTCTACTCTGGTCTTGCAGCACAGGGTTTGCAGGGGGACCGGTGGGGCCCAGCCATGGCAAATCTGCTGCGATGGAGGAGCGCGGAGATCTCTGCAGACTGAGTTCGTGCCTGCAGAGCACAAGTCTTCCGTGGCAGTTTCGCTCATCTGCGGGACTGAATCAGGGGAGCACTTTGACCGGTGAGCTCAGGGGGGTGCAGATCTGCCTGACTTAGATCCTCAGATGAGGAGTTTTGTAGGCCCTAGAACCCAGCTTGCCCATGCCTAGGCAAGGCGCTGAATGGCAGTCCCGGCTGCTAGGCAGAGTGTTTGGCGGCCCTATCTCACCAGATGGGCTGGTGACAGTTCCTGGAGGCATGAGGCCCAGCAGGGCCGGAGCTGAGAGGGGGGCGGGCAGAGCTGCTAGACCCCAAGCAAAGTCAGTACCGGGTGTGGAGGCTTCCCGAGCAATACACAGGTGGGGAGATTAATTCACAGCCAAGGCCGAGGGTAGCTCCTGGTCCCTCCTGATGGGAGAACCTGTTTGGGAGACTGAGAAAGTAGCCTGGAGCAGCCCTCCTCCTCCTGCCCAGGCAAGTAGGCTGAGACACAGCCCACCTGTGTGGAGACTGTCTTCTGGCCCATCAGACCAGGATGCATGACAACGCCCCAAAGCTCTGCAGCCCAGTGGTGCTTGAGCAGAGAGAGAAGGGCAGAAGGCATCAGCCAGTTAGCAGAGCAAAGCCAGTGGCCCTGTTTGGCCAGGAAACTTGGGGTCTGGGTCAGCTTGAGTTAAGACAACAGAGAGATTTACTAGTTTTAGAGCTGCGCTCCTGCTGAGCCTGCACAGGGAATCTAATTTGTAGTCCTGTTTATTGCTGAATGCAGCCTGCAGTCTGTCTGACCAGGAAACCTGACCAAAGCACACAGCCCATTCAACAGCCCTGCACACAGTGGCACTTGAACAGAGAGCAGAGCCCATGGCTTCTCTGTCTGCAGAGTAAAACCAATGGCCTCATTTGACCAGAGAATTTGGTGTACGCTCAGGCCTGATTTGGGCCCCCAAGCAATAAGCTGTACAGGTCCTGGTCCTTGGCCTGCTGCTCTGCCAGCTCAGGGTAGCTAATTCATAGCCCCATGTGAATATAGTACCATGTGGTAAGCCTGACCGGAGAACTCAGGCCACTGCAGAGCCCACCCTGAAGCCTCACTTGGGTAGGGATCCAGGCCAGCAGTCCCTTCCAGCTGTTCTCAGCCAGTGGAACATCCCCCATTCCTGTCCTCAGAATCTAAACAGTTGTCTCACACCCAAAAAGACTATAATAGCAGGCGCCATCTGCTCAAAGACTTTAGCAGCAGTCACACCCAGAAACCCAAACTGAGCTGAGTAGTGAACTGTCTCTGCAGAAGCAAACCTATAAAGTCTGGAAGAGGAGCCCCCTTACCCCAATGTGCAGACACCAATGAGGCAATGAAGGATCACAGAAAATCAGGGAACCATGACACTGTCAAAGGAAAATAATAAATCTCAATAATTGACCCAAAGGAATGGAGATCTGTGACCTATCACATGAAGAATGCAGAAAATCTTAAGTTTAGTGAACTACAAGAAAATATAGACAACTAAATGAAATTTGGGAAACAGTGCATGGACAAAATGAAAAGTTTGACAAGAAAATATTAACCACCCAAACAAACAGAAATCCTAGAGTTGAAAAATACAATAGCTAAACTGGAGAACTGAGTAGACAGTTTTAAAAGCAGACTTAACCATGGAGAAGAATCAGTGACTTGATAGGACAGTGGAAATGACCCTGTTAGATGAGCAGAAAGGAAAAAGAATGGAAAAGATAGAAGAACCCCTATGGGAATTACAGAACACAATGAAAAGAAACAGTATTAGCATTACTGGAATTCCAGAAGGGGAATAGAAAGAGAAAGGAACATAAAGTCCATTTAAGGCAATAATGTCTGAAAACTTCCCAAACCTGAGGAGGGAAATGGACATCTAGATACAATGATTCAAAGAAGAAATTAAAAGAGAAATAAATCTCTTGAGACCAATGAAAGTGGAAACAACATACCTGAGCTTGAGGGATGCAGCAAAATCGGTTCTAAGAGGGAAGTTCATAAGAATAAACGCCTACATTAAGAAGCAAGACAAATCCCAAATAAGTAACCTAGCTCTACACCTTAAGGAATTAGAAAAAGAAGAACAAATTGAGCCCAAAGTTAGCAGAAGAAAGGAAATAGTAAAGACTAAACAGACAAAAATGAAATAGAGAGCAGAAAAACAATGGAAAAGATTAACCAAATTAAGAGCTTTTTCTTTGAAGAGACAAATAAAATCCACAAGCCCTTAGCTAGACCAACCAAGGAAAAAAGTGAAAGGGCCCAGATCAACACAATTATGAATGAAAAAGATATTAAAACTGGTAATATAGAAATTCAAAGGATTAAACAGGCTACTATGAACAACCATACACCAATAAACTGGAAATCTGGAAAAAAATGAGAAAATTCTTAGAAATCTATAACCCTATCAAGAAGAAATAGAAGATCTGAATAGGCCAATTACTAGTAAGGAGATTAAATTACTAATAAATAATCTTCCAATGAAGAAAAGCCAAGGGTCAGATGGCTTCACTGGTGAGTTTTATCAAACATTTAAAGAAGAATTAACATCAGTACCTTTCCAACTCTTCCAAAAAATTGAAGAGGAGGGAACACACCTAAACTCATTTTTAGGGGGCCAGTGTATCTTGATATACAAACTAGAAAAAGATGCTACAAGAAAACTACAGGCCAATATCTCTGATGAATATAGATGCAAAAATCCTCAATAAATTGCTAGCAAACGGGCTGCAGCAGCACATTAAAAGGATCACTCACCATGATCAAGTGGGATTTACCTTTGGGATAAAAGGATGGTTCAACATACGCAAATTAATCAGTGTATATCACATTAGTATCATGAAAAAAAAAGAATCATATAATCATCTCAATAGATGCAGAAAAAGCATGGGACAAAATTCAACATCCATTCATGATTAAAAAATCTTTAAAAATTAGGCATAGAGTAATATATCTCAACATAATAAAGGCCACGTAAGACATGTCCACAGCTGACATCATCCTCAGTGGTGAAAGGATGAAAACTTTTCTTCTAAGATCAGGGATAAGACAAGGGTGCCCAGACTCATCACTCCCATTCAGCATAGTACTGGAAGTCCTAGCCAGAGCAATCAGGCAAGGTAAAGAAATAAAGGGTATCAGAATTGGAAAAGAAAAAGTAAAATTGTCTCAATTTACAGATTACATGATTTTACATACAGAAAACCCCAAGAACTCTACCAAAAAATAACCTGTTAGATGTAATCAATGAATTCAATAAAGTCTCAGGATATAAAATTAATATAAAAAATCACTGTTTCTATACACTAACAATGAAATTTCTGAAAAAGAAATTGGTCTCCTTTATAATAACATCAAAGACAATAAAATACTTAGGAATAAAGGTAATTAAGGAGATGAAAGAGCCCTATGTCGAAAACTACAAGCAATTGAAGAAGACACAAATTAATGGAAAGGTATCCTATGTTCATGGACTTGGAAGAATTAATGTTAAAATATCTGTACTACTGAAGGCCATCTATAGATTTTATGCAATCCCTTTCAAAATTCCAATGGCATTTGTTACAAAAGTAGGAAAAAAGTACTTCTAAAGTCTATATGAAATCATAAGAGACCCTGAGTAGGCAAAGAAAGCCCGAGAAAGAACAAAGCAGGAGGTATCAAACTCCCTGCTTTCAAGCTATACTATAAAGCTGTAGTCATCAGAACAGTATGCTTAACTGGCATGAAAGCAGACAAATAGACAAATGGAATAGAATCAAGAGCCCAGAATTAAACCCAAGCATGTATGGTCAACTAATATTTGACAAGGGAGCCAAGAATACTCAATAGAGAAAAGACAGTCTTTTCAAGAAATGGTCCTGGGATGGTTGGATAGCCACATGTGCAATAATGAAATTGGACCCATATCTTATACCACTCACAAAAATTAACTAAAAATAGAGTAAAGACTTAAATGTAAGACCTGAAACCATGAAAGTTCTAGAAGAACATACAGGAACAAAGCTCCTTGACATGGTCCTGGTAATGACTTTTTGGATATGACCCTTAAAGCACAAGCAACAAAATAAAAACTATGAAAGCGGGACTATATCAAACTAAAAAGCTTCTGCACAGCAAAACTCATCAGCAGAATGAAAAAACAACCCATGGAGTGGGAAAAAATATTTGCAAACCATATATCTCATAAGGAGGTTAATATTCAAAACATAAGCTCACACAATTCAATAGGAAAAAAAACCCACCCCAAAGCACAAATAACCCAATTGAAAAATGGGCAAAGGATCTAAACAGACATTTCTCCAGGGAAGATACACAAAAGGCCAACAGGTACATGAAAAGACACTCCACATCACTAGTCATTAGGGAAATGCAAATTAAAACCACAATGAGATATCAACTGTTAGAATGGCCATCATCTGAAGGACAAGGGAGAAAAAATGCTGGTAAGGATGTAGAGAAAAGGAACGCTTGTGCAATGTTGGTGGGTTGGTAAATTTGTACAGCTTCCACAGAAAACAGTATGGGGAGACCCTCAAAATATTAAAAATAGAAATGCCATGTGATTCCAACAATTCTACTTCTGGGTATATATCCAAAAGGATTGAAATCAGGATCTCAAAAAGATACCTGCACCCCTGTGTTCACAGCAGCAGTGTATACATATGTGTGTGCATATATGTGTGTGTGTACATACATACATACATACATACAATGACATGTTATTCAGCCATAAAAAAATGAGGAAATCCTACCATTTGTGACCATTTGTGAGAACACAGATGGACCTTGAAGGCATTATGCTAAGTGAAGTAAGTCCGACAACAAAAGCAAACACCATATGGTCTGACTTACATATGAAATAAAAAAACTCATCAAACAAAGAGATCAAACTTGTGGTTACCAGAGGCACGGGGTAGGGAAAGGGTAATAGGAGGAAGGGGGTCTAAAAGGTACAAGCTTCCAGTTATAAATTAAATAAGTACGAGGGATGTAATGTAGAGCATGACTCTATCTAATACTGCTGGGTGATACACAGGGAGGTTCTTAAGACAGTAAATCGTAAGAGTTCTCATCACAAGGACATATTTATTCTTTCTTTTCTTTTATTATATCTGTATGAGTAGATGTTAGTTGAACATACTGTGTAATCATTTTATAATATATGTAAGTCAAACCATCATGCTGTACACTTCAAACTTATACAGTGGTGCATGTCAATGATTTCTCAATAAATGGGGGCTGGGGAGCTATGTATTATTGCCTGTGTGTATGTGCAGGGGCAGAGGTAGGGATAAGGAGAGAGGAATGTCCTAGAACAGAGATTCTCAGAGTGTGGTTCCTGGACCAGCAGTACCAGGGTCACCTGGGAAATGGGAAGGGGACATCTCAGATCCCATCCCAGACCTACTGACGCGGACGCTGAGGGTACGCCCAGCCATCTGTGTTCAACCAGCCCTCTAGGTGATTCCGAGGCATGCCCAAATTTGAGAACCACTGCCCCCGAGTCTAGACTATAATTACAGGTTCAGGGTACCAATATTCTTCTAACCCTCTTTCAGCAATAAACCCTGTATTTTACAAGTAATGGCAGGATTGAGAAGAGAATTTTTATGGTTAGAAATTCAGGGCTAACTAATTGCATGAAGTGCTCATGACGGTGCTGTTAGTAATGACTTCATCAACTTCAAGATCATCTTGGGACACCCCATTTCACTTACAGGTAACAGCGGTTAATGCGCCCCAAGTTGCTGCAATGGAGTTCACTGCGCACAGTTATACTCAGCTTATAGTTAATTTAGGGAAAGCTCTTCTGTGAAAAATATATGTTTTCTTAACCCCATCTTCTGTTCTCACCCGTGGAGAGCCATGTCTTTGGGGAGGCCTGTTGAGACCTCTCACTTAGGAAGGGCAGGCCATCCTGAGGGCCGAGGGGCTCCCGGCTAGGGCCCCCCCTCCTTCATGCACTGTCTTTGGAGACTGTGCTCTGATCACCTGAGGACTGGCTGTGGGGCAAATTGTCCCATGGCACTTGCTCCACAGTGTTGTCCTTTCTCTGCCCCTGTTTCCATTTTCTCTGTCTCCTTCCTTCCCCTCTCTATCCTTAATTATCATAATTTTGGGTTTCTCTTTTCATGACCTGCTTTCCTATCCTTTTTATGGAAATGTACCTGGATGAAACAGTGGAGCTTCGGTGGGATCTGTGTCCACATGAAAGAGACATTCAGACTGCAGTTGAAGGGAGGCGCATTTCATTCCGGCCAAGCCCCAAGGAGGAAGGTAGCTAATAATTCTTCAACAATTTCTGTAGCCCCAGGAAGCTGGTTGGCCCTGGCTAATAAATTTGTGAGAAATGGAAGGGATTCTGCAGTGTGCCTGTTAGCATGATGCAGTGCCTGTGTTTTGGGGCTTCATTTAATTTGTTCTGAATTCATTGGATGTGAACTATTTAACAACTAATTACTCATCTCTAGTGTGCTCAGCATGGTTTTGTGTTGTAGGGCATACAGAGATAGTTTGGATTTGTGCTCTGTTTTCTAGAAACTTATTTTAGCTAGGCAGAAGATATGCAAAATTACAATGATGATGGTAACTAGCCAGCATTTATTAAGTTCTTGCCATGAGCTTGGCAACCACAATACTGTACACAGATTGTCTCCTCTCATTGTTGTAATTATCCCATTGGATAGGTGCTTTTAACTCCATTTTATAGCTGGGAAAACCAAGACTTAAGGCAGAGGCAACTTGGCCAAAACCACAAGCTAAATGATCAACGGTGCAGCCAAATATTTGAGTCCGAAACGCCGCTTTCAACCCCTTTGCTGTACCGCCTCCAGAAGTAGGTCGTTAACAAAACTCTTATGTTTAGTCCAGCGCAATGCTTTTTTCAAAAAGCCCACACTTCCAGTTCATTGTTTTCTGCTGCAATAGTCGGAGGCTAATGTGAGACAACATATGAAATTGTCTTCTCATTTGCATATACTCGTGTCACTGGAAGGTTCAAAGTAAAGGAACATGTGCTCTGGGTATTCGGAAAGGGCAGAGATGGACATGGAAAGGAGCTGAGTGAAGCTGCAGGTCCAGATCTTTTTGGGGGATCAGAAGTATGGAATTGAAGGCAGCTTCCCTTCCTCTTCCCAGTCATCATCTAGCTCACGGCTCTGTTTTAATTCCTAGCATTAAACATTGTCAAAGACTAAATCGTGTTGTACGTTCTTTATTCACTGCCTGTCCTCTTCCCCTAGACGTCGGAAGGTAGCGACTTCTACTGATCTTGGGACTTGTCGCCTTCTCCTCCTCCGCGTCCAGGGAGGGCTCCCCTTAGGGCGGAGCTGTCAGTCATGGGCATTCCCTGCGAGTTTCATAGTTTCATACTCATACCTTAACTTCCCGAGCAGTCATGAGGTGTAATCACAATAAAAATATTTAAAGTATCTTACATTTTTATAGTATTTTGCATTTTTTTCCCCCCAAAGTGCTTTGACCCACACCTACTGTTGAGTTCAAACAATCCTCTCAGGGTAGCTTGGCAGATCCTCATTCCCCTGCTTTTATAGATTAGGAAGGTTCAGAGAGGTTAGGCCATTTGTCTTAGGTCGTATAGCTGGTGGATAGTGGACGTAAGAAGAGGGTCCAGGGGTCTGACCTCACTTTTCCCGGCTAGTCTGAGCCTGTCAGGGGTTTGTGGGATGGTCTGGAGTCTGCAGGCCCAGACCTGGCTGGGTACAGGCCTCTGCTTGCTTCACACAGGGCCTGATCACAAGCAGGACACCTCTGCCCCGGGTGCCCGGGAGTCAGATCGGCTATCCGGTGGGTCATCCACGCAACCGCTCCCTATGATTAAGCCCACAGGGAATTCACCCAGGGAGGGTTCACTTCAGCGATGAGAACATTTAGAGTGTTGGCCAACTCACGCCAACCCCCCAGTCACCTAGGGGATTGTTGTTTGGGCCTTTGTTGATTTGCAGAGATAATTAACCCTTTGTCTTCCAACCTTGCTAGGAACAATTCATTTTCTCAAACCATTTTATCCTTGTAAAGGCTAGTAATGAACGCAGCAAAATCGGATTACTCCAAAGAGATATGGTGTTCGATCCACTTAAGTCAGGCCTAACCAGGATAAACACACTCAAATTTATTAATATAAACCTAATACTATGTCATGCATATCACACACCACACCTAGTGACCCATCAAGCAGTTGGATGAACATTTTTTTTCACTGAGACTGAGCGCTGAGCCATCTGGTGAGGCAGACCCCAGTTCAGCTTGTTAGAAGCTCCCCAGGCTCCCTCTAGGGTAACCAAATGAAAACAATATAAGTTACAGTTTTTATTTAGTATATTTGTCCAAGCTGGGTTTGCATACAGTGACGCTGGTACAGAGGAATCCTCTGATATCCCAATGGTCAGTATTCCCATTTTATGGCCGATCTGTGCCTAGGGGTCTTCAGCGTTTACACTTATGCTTCTCAGTTTGGACTGCATGTAGCCATATTTTCATTAAAAAGGGGAAGAGAAAGCAATGAAAAAACGCAGAAGACAAGATGCAGAGAGAGAGAGAGAGAGAGAGAGAGAGAGTGTATATGTCTGTGTGCAGAGCAAAGAGGGAGAGAGGCAGGGTAGGTGTCAGTGTAAAACCTGTTCAAATGTGAAAAGGCCCCAGCCTGGTGCAGATGCAGTGAGTCCACCAGTCATCGCCAATATTGTCCTGTTTCCCTACAAATCTCCAAGCACAAGGTTTCCCTTTCATGGGCACCAGCAGAGGAGAGCGAGCGGAGAGGCATCCAGGCTGGCAGCCACCAGCACTCCCAGGGAGGGGCCTCCCCTTGGGGGGCCTGACTTCGGAGCTGGCACTCCCTGACTCTCACCCAGCAGCCCCTCCCTTTGCCCGGCCCAGAAACCCCCATCTGTAGTGGGCATCGCTGAACGAAGGGGTCTTTCTGGGACCTACTTTGCCTACAGCCTGACTCTGGGGCGCAGCTCGGCTCTGGTCTGCTGTGCTCTTGAAAGGCTTAGCGCGCTGTGAGTGGAGATCTTCCCGGGGACTGCAGGGGCAGGGCGTGTGTGTGCGTGTGTGTGCGTGTGTGTGTGTGTGTGTGTGTGTGTGTGTGTGTCAGGGAAGCCGAGCCGTGGGGGCTGGGCTCAAAAGAGCCTCTGTTCCCTTTGGACTACAAAGAATGGCTCTTCCAGCAGGAGCTTGGGGTGGACGATCCATGCCCCAGAAAGCCTTTGCTGTGGGCCTTTTCTTTCCTCACTCTTTAATAACAGTGGTGCCACCTGCTTGGGAGGCACCTGATGTTTGCAAGCACCTTGCAAGCACAAGGTATCCTCAGCCTTCCCAACAACCCCTAGAGCCAGGCCACGCAGACAGGGTGATGGGGGTAGAAGACAGAGCATCTCAGCTGTGCACCTTTGCACAAGCGATCAGCACCCTCTCCCTGGGTCTCAGTTTACTCATCCATAAAAAGGGAGAAGTACGCATTTCCTGCCTTGAATAGAAGCAATGAAACAATGCAATTGTAGCTGATGCCATGCCAGGTATTAGGTAAGCATCAGGGACCTGTGGATCGTCGTGTAGGCGAGGACACTGCGTCTCAGAGAAGTGAGGAATTTCATCCAAGTGTACACAGCCGAGGAGCAAAATTAGGACTAGAATGCAGGTCTCATGTTTCTGGCCAGAGTCACTTTCCTCCCCTCCATATGCTCATCTGGTATGAAGGGAGAGCCTTCAGTAGTCTGTGGGAGACCAAGTATCCGCATGTCCCCACTCTTGGGCTGGGACACGCACAGTTGACTGTCTTGCTTATGCCTGCTTTGCTGGTTGAAAGGCCTGTTTCTGTCCTCCTGCAGGAGGGTCTCCAGCCTGGGCTTGGAAGTAGATAAGCCTTCCTGGACCTCCAGCCGAGCTGCCCAGGCCTCTATGCAGGGCCAGGCTCCTGAACCTCTCCAGGGCAGGGTTCAGTGTTCATTCCACATGGAGGACGGGAGTTTCTGCCCTGCATGTTGCCGTGGCAATGAGAGGAAACACATACTGCGGCACAGGGCCTGCCTGGTGCAGAACTGGTGCTGGGATGCAGCATTTTGTTCTTTTGTGGGGTCCCTGTCTAGCACCGGGACCTGAGAGCCTCCTCGGCCCAACCTTCAGAGCGGACCTGGCGGCCTGGTGTTGTCACCCACACACGAGCTTGGCAACTCAGCGGCTGTGCCCCCGCTGGTCCACGGCCCCCTGTGCTCTGGGCCGCTCTTTTCCCAGGGTGCTGCAGCCACACTCCCCCCAAGGGCTCATCGTTGTTGATGGCAGGGGCTTTGGAACATCAGAACGGCCTCTCTATCCTGCATTTCTTCCCCTAAGACGTGTACCCCGCCGATGAGGCCTCGAGGTGCCCCACTGGGCTCTGCTCTGTGTTCCTTCCCGGCCTTTCCTCAGTCCCAGGCAGGCTGAGCCCCTCTTTGGAACAGCTTTCTTCCCTCTGCCTTTCCAAGTCTCTCCTCCCTCCTTACACTGAAGCCCTTGCATTCACTGGGTTCCCTGGCTCCTTGACACCCCTCTTTTCTAAATGCCCACATTTTTATTGACACTTTTTATCATGCCCGAAGAACTTAGCAAATACTACTTTGTATTCTTCATTGATTCACCCATGTTAACACTCTTGAACTCAGTTTTCTGTTTCTTGAGAGCAAGGGGTTGTTCTGAGATCTTTTCCTCCCTTGTAGTGCCCTGAGCTGCACTGTGCATGGCGGGTGCAAGGAGACCCTCCTGGTTTGAGGACCCTCCCTTCCCATGTCAGTACCTGGTTCCCATGCCATTAACAGTTTTGCTCTTTTGGCATAAAATGCACTTTGTCTTTTGCTACCTGGCAACTTCTGCTCATCCTTGATGTCTTTCATTTTCAGTTCAGGTCACACCTGTACTCTGCTGCCTTCCCCGGTCACCTCTCCTATCTCCTCTGAGCAGAGTTATCGTTATTTTGGTGCTGAATCTTTCTCCCCTACTAGCCTAAGATCTCTGGGACAGCATAGGCTGAATCTCCATCTTCTCTGTTTCCCAGAATTGTCCTTGTGCACGGCCTGACAAAGGAGCCCACGATCAGTGCTTTTTGAGCCAACGGTTAAGTGAACAAGGTCCAACCTGGTTTTGTCCCGAGCTGAGACCCCCTCCTGAACTGTGTGTAAGGCAGTTGCAAAGGGACTTCACTTGTCTAGAGAACTTCTCTTGAAGCCTCTCGGATTTTCAACGCTGCAGTGCCCCCGGAGCTGACCAGCGCATAGCTCAGGGAGAATGGAATTTGGCCCTGTAGTGCAGGGATGCAGCCCGAAGAGCTTTCTGTATATCCTGTCTTCATAAATCCCTCCCTTACCTCTCTCCCTGCCCCCTCCACGCACAGCCAGCCCCAGATCCTTCCACTACTCCCCTGGCCTGAAGGACATTTACGAGGCTCATCGCTGGAAAGCATCTGAAGGCCGCCTCTCCCTTCCTTAGCACGAGGGTCTCTGGTCCCTCTCCCTCACCCTCACCCGCTGGGCCAAGCTCAGATATCTCTTTCCCTGTTTATGGGCCTTTGGGATTTTTCCAACAACCTGAAATGAATCTGCGAGGCCCCACAGGTAGTGCAGCCCGTCCTGGGGCCATAAACCATGGCCGGGTCTTTCATCTGTGCTCACTCATGTCATAAATGGGTGGGAGGGCCGGGCAATGGGGAAGCAACAGCCCTGAACCACCCCGCTTTTTTTTTTTTTTTTTTTACAAGAAAGGGGAAAGAAAGGCCTTGAGAAACATGTTCAGACTTTGTGCCCAGCCGATTCATTTCACTCTGGGAGGCTGTGCGTGGAGACTTAATCTCTGGACTTCCCTACTAGGAGTCAGATTTATGCTGTGTTTGTGTGTAAATGGCCTCCAGGGATGCTGACATTTGTTGTGGGAGACAGCGAGTGGTGTTCCTTTCATCTCTGCTGAGGGGTGTCAGTTTAAAATACAAGGGCTCCCTGGCCTGCATGTGGGCGTAGGAGCCTCTGGCGAGCAGAGAGGGGTCGCCGCTCCCTCCGTCCCCAGCTTGGCTGCTGGAAGGCATTTCTCCCTCTGCTCTCCAGTGCGCCTGCTGGCCTGGGAGAATTCTCCCGCTCACTGAGATCCTTTCTCCTGGACAAGCTGATGCCGTGAATTTTGGGCACTACAGATTTCCATGGGGACGTCAGGATTGGAGGCCGGCAGTTCCGCTCTCGTGACAGAGCAGGACGGCGCCTCAGTGAACATCCCAGGAGCAGCCTGGGAACTTTCTCAGGGAGTCAGAGGCTGCTGTTAGCCCTTAAGACCTACAACATGGCAGATAGAACCCAGCTGAAGGCTAGAGATGATCTGCATGCCCCTTGGCCGTGGGTCGTGGTATCTGTCTGCACTTTGAGAGGTGCCAAGGTCCCCTCCATCCCTCCATCTACAGAATCTCTCCCTCCCTCTCTCAGATCTGCCAGGACCCCTGAAATTCCACATTAGTGACTATGGTTGGAGGCATTTTGTGTTCAATGTATATACGTTTTTGATGACGAGGACACATCATACCCTGCTGACCACTGACTGCTTGGTGTCAGTCAGCTGTTCCTCCTGCCCAAGCCAGAGCCTGAGAGGATGGGACTCAGGCTCCGTAAGCTTTGACAGAGGCCAGGAGGCCAGGAGGGGTTGAGAGCAGAGCTCAGTAAACTGTGGTATGCAGGCCTGATTTGGCCTGGCACTTGTTTCTGAAATACAGTTTTTCTGGAACACAGCCATGCCCACCTGGACTGTCTGTGACTGCTTTCGCCCTGTGATGGCAAAGTTGAGGCCACAAGGCCTGCAAAGAGTACAGTATTTACACTCTGGCCTTTTACGTAAAGAGTTTGCAGACCCCTGGTCTAGAGTACAAAGTGCTCCTTGGAAGGCAAAATGGAGAGCATGAAAAGACAGGAGAGAGGGAGGTTGCATTGCAGAAAGGAGTCAGAGAGGGAAAATGCACCTCAAAAGCAAGGAGGACACTTCAGAGACAAATCCTAATCTTGCCCTGCCTCTCCTCCCTGTCTGCCCCCCAACCCCTTCTCCTTCCTTTCCTGAAAACATGCTTTTAGTGCCCTCTTCTTACAGGGATGTAGAAGGACTGAACAAGCAGTCACCTGTGGTCCTCTGTGCATCCTCCAGAAATGGGTGCCCAGGGGGAGCCTTCCCCTCCTCTGTTCCATAAGGGGATAGCAGTTCTTGGGACACGTGCGAGTATCCCAGGCGAGGGTGGGCACAGTGACCGCAGAGGAGGAAGACACCAGGGCCTCAGCCATCTTGCCTCGGGGGCTCTGAGCAGACTGCAGTCACACCTTCATTCTGCAGCCAGTCCCAGGGCCTGACCCCTGGTTCTCTTCCCTCTCAAAAGCACTGACCCTCTCCCATTCCACCCGCTCTCAGGGTTGGCTAGGGTCACATCTGCGAAGAGGAGTGGACGCTTGCTCTGTAAAACCTGAACTCTGACTCCCCCCGACATGCAACTATTATTAACAGAAAACGTGTCTCAGACCAAGAATACTTTTAATGTTGAAATAATAATGATGTCAATGGTTGCTAAGCACCTATCATATTCCAGACAGTGCACCTTACACGTGTCATATCATTTAATTCCAACAACACGGTTAATTTTCATGAAGAGAAAATTGAGTCTTGAGAATTTGTCCAAAATCACACACAATAGTAACTGGCAGAGCCGGAATTCAAACCTGAGTTCATATGACATCCTGTCCCAAGCCCCTGCTCATGGGTACCACATGTCTTTCCTGAATGGCGTCACATCTATGGGCCATCATCAGGGAATCTGGTATTATTTTAGACTTTACATTTCCATGAGTTCCATTAGCCTAGTTAACCATATGCATTTGCATTAAACTTTGTGAGGAATGTACATAAAAGAATCAGAATGACTTCATAAGACATTTTGAAAATACCCTTTTATGGACCAAACTGGTATAAGACTTGCAGTTTCTGAACCCATATAAATGCGTGTCAGAACATATTCTGTTCTTGGGGCTGCTCGCTCACTCGTTCCAGACACGGCCCCTTCTGGTCACCCATCTTGCAGATCTGCGTAATCCTTGGGAGGGACATTCCCATTTCCTCAGAAAGGCCACTGAAGGCATCACCAGTGGATGGCATTATTGGCCTCACCAGAGACGGGCTCTGGGGGACTCTGAGCAGTGGGGTGTGTAGGGCCCAGCAAGGGTGAACGTGGGTGGTCAGTGGCTTCCTTTTTTCTACCGTTTCTCCTTTTGTGAGGTCTTCTTATTTCCCTGTGGCTTTTAGTTCTTCTGTGCCTATTTTTAACTCCCCTTCTGCTAACATCCTTCCAGAAAGATCCTAAAGCCCCTTCACCCAGAGGTATGACTGGTACCAGCTTCCTGAATTAGCTCCCGGGAAGGCAGCCTTAGAGGTGCATCTGCCAGAGTGGCCTTGTCGGGAGGGCTCTTTCTCATCTCTTCTTCTGTATGTTTGAGTTTTCCTTGTATGATGGAGGGAGCGAGGCAGAGAGGAAGGGGCATCCTTTCCACGACACCTGTTAAGAGCCTGCCACGTCCAGGAGCTTGTTGATTTTTTTGCACATGGCAGTACTACTTCTGTGTCCCCCACTGGGTGGGTGTTATGGCCACCAGAGTGCCGATGGGGAAACTGAGGCCCAGGGCCTGCGGTGACTTGCATAGGGCAGAGCTGGGTGGGGACCCAGGTCTGCCTACATCAGACCCTGTTCAGCGGCATTGAAGGGCTCATGCCCCAGAGAGACCCATGGGTCAGTGTTCCTTCATGGTCAGCTCATGCCTGAATGTCCACAGAGAGAAGCAGTGCTGTCCTTTCAGATAACATGAGGATTTTTTGGCTCTGGCAGAGCCAAGAATTAGAACTGAACTGAAGTCTACGCTAAATGGTGTATGCACACAAGCTTCCTTTACAGAGGAGGGCGGGATGAAGGACAGGATGATGTCGCTCACATACAGCGGGTCCCCTCATCCCGGGTTTCCTGAAGTGGGCAGAAGGGGGACCAGAATCCGAGGACCAGAGCTGGGGAAGCCCTTGGGGCAAAGGCTTCCACTGGGGGAAAGAGGACAGCTGAGCTCTGTGAGACAGGAGGTCAGGGTGATTTGGACACACAACCGCCTGCGGATTTCAATGCCCAAAGTAGAAAGAAGTGTCTCTCACACAGGGTTTCCCAGGCCCTAGAAGCATCTCAGGGGTGTGAAGTCCAGGGATGTGAGAGGCAGCCCAGGAAAGAATGTGATATAAACTGGAGGCTTACTTCCTTCAAAAGGCATTCCTTGAATTGCTTATAGGGCTGAAGCAATCACATAAATATAAATAAATAGTTATTTCAATGGAGAGTTGTTTATTTTATAGATGAGCAATTCTGACTAATTACCCATGTTGTCTTTCCATTCTCAGCTATCTGTACCTGCAGGTAATGGAATGCTGGTTCCTCTATGGCCTTTTGAGCAGGAACACTTCCTACCACCTGGCAGTGGCTAGAACTTCAGGCACAGCATCGAGGGAGTTATACCCAACTCCTCCAGGTCCAGACGTGAAACATGACTTCTAGGAACTAATATTAATAACCACCAGCGCTGGTGGGGCGTTGATTCTCAGAATCACGTAGCATTCTGAGTGCCCTGCTGGTACGCCCATTCAGGCCTTACACGGCCCAGTGAAGTAGGTTCTCCTCTATCCCAATTTTGCAGATGAGGAAATTGACTCACAAAGAATTAAGAGACCTGTGCGAGGTCACAGAGCTAGCAGAGTGGAGCTTGGACACCATCCTGGGAGAAGGTCCTGACCTGTAGCATGGAGTTTCTGGTTCCTATCTCTGGATTTTAGAAGTGTTTTCTTTAGCCCCTTCTTGGAGGCTTTCAAACCAATACCACACGGGTAACTGTGCACACAGCCATGAAGGTGTCCTGGAAATGTGGGCCTGAGTGCCTTCTTGTGGAGTGACCTAGAGCTCCAGCAGCTCAACTCATTGTTTCCTGCTGCTTTTAGGCAAAAGCGATGATGAAGAAAGTATTTGCAAGTCAGCCCATGGGACTGGGAAGGGAAGTGCTGAGGACGGCAAGGACCACAAGCGCCCCAAGCGCCCCAGAACCATCTTGACGACCCAACAGAGGAGAGCGTTCAAGGCCTCGTTTGAAGTGTCCTCCAAGCCCTGCAGGAAGGTACAGGAGGGACGGAAGGAGGAAAGGGCCCTGGGCTCCACTTGTCCGTGTGCACCCTGGCCTCCTCTGGGGTGTCAGTGGACACCTGGGGCCGGGGGTGGGAGAGGCTGCTCAGAGAGAGTCTGTGCAGGTGGCCTTGGGCCACGGTAGAGACTCTGGGGATCCCTAATGTTGTGGTCATGAGTGTAACAGAACCCACCTGGGTTTTTGTGTGTGCATATACCCAGTCTGGTTGGCTGCTCACTCCTACCTTTCAGTTTTTGAAGAAAAATGGATAATACAATAAGAGGTGTCAGCGGGGGCATAGACTGAGACGCAGTGACAGTGCAGTACCACAACTCGTAGAACGTGCTCTTTTGTCTAACTTGTCCTGCTTGGGGTGGTGCTTTTGGGATTCATCCTCATTGGGATTCATCCATTTCTGTGGTTGAACGGTGTTCTGCGGAACGGATGTGCTGAGGTTTGTTTCTTCACTCGCCTGTCGATGGGCGTTTGGGTTGTTTCCAGTTTGGGCTATTACAGATCAGGCTGTTGTGAACTCTTATAAGTAAAAAAAAAAAAAAAAACTATAGAGAGAGGAGTTCATGTCACTCATGTCACAGTCCAGAGGTGAGCAATCCAAGACTGGCAGGGCAGCTCTGTTACCCATCACGTGGGTCCAAGGGGCCATTGCAGTTGTCACCATGTTTTCAAGCCACCGCGGTGGGGAAGGAGGAAGTGGAGGGCAAGCAGCTACCTTTTTAAGGACATACCCATAAGACATATCATTTCTATTCATATGTGTTGGCCAGAATTTAATCCCACGATTTCACCTCCTGCGATGGAGGCTAGAAATGAGTCTGTCTGGGTGACCACATGCCCTGCTAAAGTGTGGGGATTTGACTGCTAATAGGAGGAAGGAGAGAATGGATATTGGGGGCAATTAGCAGCCTCTGCTACAAATAGCTGCATGCATTTGTTAAATACCAGCTGTTTATTGACTGCCTGCATACTATCGTTTATGCAATAAAAATAAGAAATGAAATCTTTCTTATTGAAATTCATGGAGAAAGTACAATTTAGCATTGCTTTTTCTTGCATCCCTATCTGTATTAGTCAGCTTTTGCTGCAATAACAAACAAAATCTTAAGGGCTCCCCACAAATGTTAATTTCCTGCTCCTGGTCGGTAAATTGGCTGTGGCCCAGCTGAGCTCAGGGGCAGGACTGCTCCACCTGTTTCTCATTCCTCCAGGCTACCAGTGGGACTGGGACACAATGTGTGTGCACAGAAACATAACAGCCAGGGAGAAAGCTCTGAGGACTGTAACACAGGGGCAGCCAGGAGCTGTGGGAACCCCCAGCAGGGAATGGCCACTTCTGTCTGGGCAATTAGGCAACACTTTGTGGAACAGGTGGCTTCTGAGCTGGGTCTCTGCAGGATGGATAGGGTTTCAGCAGGTGGAGGTGGGCCCCAGGGCACATTGCTATTTTAGTTGGCTTAGCAGAAGGATGTGTTTTAAAAATCTGGTTTAATCATCCAACTTGTCCTAAGCCTCAGCCAAGTGGCATGATAAAGGGGAAGTACTTTCCAAGGCCTCCACTTAGCTCTACTGTTTATCCAAAGAGCCCCTCAGTCCCATTTCCTCCCCAGAATCCCACCAAAATGGGCAGTGGCTCTTAGACCCACTCTTGGGAAGGCTGTGTTCCTTGCCTCTTCCCTTCTTGCCACCTTGCCAGCCCCTCAGCATGTGCCTGTATGGAAGGCAGGTGTTTAAAACACATCCCTTTGTAATAGGGGATCCCAATTGCCCTGCTTCTGCACAGCCACGGTGAGCGTGCCTGCGTCAGAGCTGTGTGCCTTGCTCTCCCAGATTCCAGGCGGCTCCTGCCTCATCTCTTCGAGCGGGGCTCACTCCAGTGAACAGTGAATATGAATACTCATGAAGTAACCTAGAGCTTTGAGGAGCAAAGCCAAAAATTTAGGTCAGTGGATTTAGACAAGGAGAAGAGAGCCATTTGTTTTTGCGAAGTGATTTTCACCCTCAGCTCTCTGTAAGCAGATGGATGCATGTGCATGGTGCGAGGCTAAAGCAGAGGTAGATTGTGCTGATCTTTAAGAACCATTTGGAGGCCTGATTTCCAGACTAAGAGAAACCCAGAAGCACCTCTTGGAATGTACATCTAAATTAATAGTCATTCCTCTTTGTTTACCTGGGGATGACCCTCTCTCCACCTGAAGGGAAGTGATGTTCGTGTGTTTGGGATTCTGCTGGACATTGAACAGGACCTAGATCATGTTGAAGGTGTGGCCAGTTGGCCTCCCCATGCGCCTCACAGGAGAGGTTCTGCCTCCTACTCTGAGATGCCAATGTATGTCTGTATTTCTGATGTTTGATTTTCTTTTCAAGGTAAGGGAGACCCTGGCTGCAGAGACAGGGCTGAGTGTCCGGGTCGTCCAGGTGTGGTTCCAGAACCAGAGAGCTAAGGTAATCTGCATCCGGCTTCAGCCACTGTGTGGCTGGTTTCCTGAAATAACAGCAGCAGGACCTTCTTCTTGCTGGTGGGTTTGGTACCCTGAACTCACTGGGTGAAGCAGTTCTCTTGGTCCAAAAATTCTGCTATCAGTGATCATCTCAGCCACAGCAGTCCTGCAGAAGGGGACAGGCAATGCATCTGTTCTAGGGCAATGGCTCTTGTTTTCCTAGTGGCCATGATTGTGAATCTGGTCAGCCGTCTGTGTAAATAAATGTCTTTCAGTATCTTCTGATAAATAGAGGGCCTTTAATTCATATTCATTTAACCCAGATACCAAAGTTCTTTAAAAATCTCAAAGAGAAACTTGCATAGCACACAGATGACTGGTCTAAGATGACATTGTGGCACAGTGGGATGAATGCTTTGACTCATCTTTCCCTGGGGCCCCTGGCCCCCATGTAGACCCAAACCCTCATACTGTCCTCTGAAGCCTACCAAAGTGTGTATTGCTCTGCCATGGGCTTGTATTTGTTAGTCCTTTTGCTCATTTATTTTCCTACCCCTAAAAATGCATGTGTCCTCTGACCCATCTCTAGGGCCCTAATCTTTAGTGGGCGATAAGTCCATATCTCATGAACTGATCACGATTGTTTAAGGTCGCATTTCCCTAACTGAGTTCCCAGATCAGGGCCGTCGATGTGTATTCTGTTATGAGGAGACTCCGTGGTTCCCAAGGTGTGGGAGGCCCTGTGGTCTGTGGACTCGCAAAGCAGAGGAGTTTGCAGCTCTGAGAAATCATGCAGTAAAGAAAGCTTTGTTTCTTGCTCACACACACACACACACATAAACAGACATATTCAAAGTACGTATTAACATCTATTGGAACCCTAGTGTTCCACAGAACACAGTCTGAGAAACGTTGGGTTAAGATGGTCGTGCTAGGACGCGTCTGTGTTAACAGCGCTTTGGGGACAAGCCCCTTACCTGGGGGTGGGGGCGGGGCGTGGGCTGGGCGCATGCGCACGGGCGCCTTTCCTGCGTAAGCGCTCGGCCCGGCCCTCCCTCCTCTGTGCACCGGCCGCAGCCCAGCGGTCTGACCCTGCGCTCGTCTCCCTACCAGGTGAAGAAGCTGGCCCGGCGGCAGCAGCAGCAGGAACAGCAGGGCGGCCGGAGGCTGAGCCCGGGTAAGGCCCGTACCCAGACCCCCCGCCGGCCGGGGCCCCTGCGCCTGCCCCTCCCCCGGTCCCCACTGCAGGGGCCGCAGCGCCCGGCCCCTTGAATGACATTCCTGGGCCCAGGGAAGCCCAGTCCACACCCGCACGGCCGCGAGGAACTGGGAGAGGGTTGGGGGCCCTGACCCTGCTGCGGCCTCAGGGGGCCGTGTCCGGCTGCTGCACAGTGTAGACCAGCCCAGTTTCTCGCCCTGTCCGCCCCAAATCAGTTCAGCAGGGGACACCACCGGGACTTGCCCTCTCGGGAACCACACAGAACTGTTGGCAGGAAAGCGGTAACCGCTCCTGCCGGGCACTGGGCGTCCCCCAGAGCCCCCACGTGCTGACCCGACTCTCACCCCCACCCCCACCCCGAGGTGAGGTGACTGAGCAGAGACGCCAGTGACCCTCGCCCCCTAGATGAGCACTCAAAGCCTCTGCAAGACTGAGCGTGACCCCGAAGAGCAAGGGATGGGCCCCGACTGGGGCCAGTGCCGCCAGAACCCACCACCGCCACTGGCACGTTCCTCCATTTGGTGCTGTGTTGTTTCTAACTAGGCGTGGGGGGAGGATTGGGAGGCAGTAAAAAGGGATCGGTTGTGGGATCCTTCAAGGAAGTTAAAAGAAAAAAAATAAAAAATAAATAAACTAGAACAATGCCATTTTTAAGGGACATGCCCCCTCGCAGCCATGCGGCGGAATCCCGAGTGGTCCATTTGCACCTGCACCCGACCCAGGGCTTCCCACCCGTAGCGTGCACCCAAGTCCCCGGGCATTTGGTCAGGAAGGGCCATGCAAGTTGCCCCGTACAGGCCATCACGCTGGGCGAGAGAGGAGAACATCCAGACGTTAGGAGAACACCTTACAAGAACGCAAACTGCTGGTGCTCGGATTCTGAAGAACTTAAAGAGCAGCTCCTAGGGCCCGTGCATAAAAGCAGACGCTGGTGGAAAGGGGAGTTCCTGAGAGTCAGTGGAACCGTGTTCAGAGAACCACAGCGAGATGTGGAGGCAGGAACTGGGTCCTCCTTTTCTCAGGTTCTGTCTACAAACACAGAAAGTTGCAGTTCACCGCGCATGCACATGACCTCATAGTCTCCACGCCGGCTCCAGGAGGTTGGCTGGCCAGTGCTGGGACTCCCCTTGACCCACACGCTCCCAGTCTGGTGATGCTGGAAGGTTCTTCAGATTCACCGCATCCAGCAGCTGCCAAACCTGCATGCAGCATCAGCCGCCTTTGTTTTAATGACACTTTTTAAGGAGGTGCTCCAAGCTCACCTGCCCCCGACCCATCCTCCCAGGTGATCCCGACAGCCTTGGTAGGGCACAGGCGGGGACCACTGATGTCACCTCATCCCTGA
Organism: Manis pentadactyla; assembly: GCF_030020395.1. NCBI lineage: Eukaryota > Metazoa > Chordata > Mammalia > Pholidota > Manidae > Manis > Manis pentadactyla. Next base: position 4,030,616 of record NC_080037.1, read on the forward strand.
CCACTTTATACATGAAGTTAAATGATCCGGCGTGGTCCCACCTCTTGTGGGGCCCCCGAGCCCCAGATGGCCCTGCATCCTCCTGCCCCCTGGGGCTCGCTCCCGTGTGGACTCCCCTCGCGCCTGAGTAGGGCCAACCTAGGGCGTGACTCCCGAGCCTCAGTCACAGGAGATGTGGTGCTTCTGGTTGGGGCTCTCTCGGACCACGTGCTCTGAGGAAGCCAGTCCCCCTTGTTGTGAGGACACGTAAGCAGCCCTGTGGGGATCCCCGTGCAGGGCAGCAGGGGGATCTCAGATGCAGTGCCCCTCGTCCAAGTCCAGGGCTCCCTGCCCAGCACTCGCCTGCCCGCCCCCTCCTTTCTCCATGGAGCCATAGCAGAGGCCGGTGCTGGGCAGGCACACCTGGCTGTGGGGGCCATGAAGGTCAGAAGATGCTCCGCGGCCCTCTCTCCCCACGTGGGATGCTGGGCTGCACATGGAACATGGTCTGCCTTCCTCTTTGTCCCACAGCTCAGACAAATGGTGGTGGGAGTGCTGGGATGGAAGGCATCATGAACCCCTACACGGCTCTGCCCACCCCGCAGCAGCTTCTGGCCATTGAGCAGCGTGTCTACAGCTCCGATCCCTTCCGACAGGGCCTCACCCCACCCCAGATGCCTGGAGACCACATGCACCCCTACGGTAAGAGGGGCTCCGGCCCCACGGGGACCTCTCACAGCTTGCTTGGGTGCATTTCTCATTCCCTCCCAAATGCATCTGTGCCGTCCCTAGACGTTCGCTGCGGCTGCAGAGCAGACACGTGCACCACACGGTCCTGCTAGAATCCCCTGACCACGGTTACAGGGGAGAGGCCAAGGCTTACTCCTCAGTGACATTCCCACTCATTTTCCTTTTCAGAGATGACTGTTAGTTTACAAAGAGGTAGCGCTCTCCTTGCAGACCTGTTTGTGGCGACTGAATTCCCCGGCTTTCGTTTGTGCCAGGGACCGCACCTTCGTAAGCAATATCAGCAGTGATACAGGAGGAGGCCTCAGTTAAGCAAACTGCTACATGGAGAAGGAATATCTATAAACGTGTAGGGAACAAATGGTCTAATTGGATTACCCTGCTGTGGATACTAGTTAGGTGCTCTAATGTAATTTCTAGAACATAAACTGAAACGTGAAGTGAAAAATACCTCCCCTCAACGCCCCGCCTGAGCTGGGGTTGCTCTGAATGCTGGTTCTAGGGATGGCTCAGCCTCCCACACATACCCAGCTTGCTGCTGACCTGCTGCTCAAGTTCAATCTCAGGGCCAAATATAGATTGCATCTTTATATAGAGGAGGTCAGTGGGCCACGGAGCACATGCTAAGATGGTTTTTATTCAGCAAGCCTTCAAAACATTAGTACCTTCAAAACAGAGATACATGCCTCAGCTTACAGATTTTGTTAAACAATTGCTTTTTTGCCTTTGTTAAAAAAATACATGTTTATTGTTCAAGTAGACCCTATCTTTCCGTGTGATGTGAACAGCAGCACGATTAAGGTCTGGCCCTGTGCAGGAGTCCAGGCCAGCCTCATGCACTCATGTGTGCATAGATACACGGGCACACATATGCACGCTGAGGGCCATCCATGCTTTCTGCCTCTCAGACACATGGAAAGTCTGTGCTCGTGGTCCCTCCACAGGAATGGGAAAACAGGGCAAAGGACGTTTTTGCAAATCCTCACATTTTCGGAGTCCTGGGGATCTTGTTACACAACGATATGAATCCTTCAGTAAAATGGTCAGTGAGGGCCACGTGGCCAGTTTCATAAGCTGCAGTGTTCTCCTCTCCCATTTACTTGAAATGGAGGTAAAGCATACATGCCTCTGCATCTGGGGGCAGGAGCCCCCCACGCGGTAGCACAATTTGCTCTGCCGGCTTCTCCATCAAGGTTGTGAATTAGCCGAGGGTGGGCACCCAAGCTCCCGTTCCTCTGCAGGACGCATCTGGGGCAATGGCAGGCGCTGGGTACTGAGATGCAGTTTGAAAGGACACGTTATCGCGGGAGGGTCTGGAACCTCACTGGCAGAGCGCGCGCTAGTCTGGCACCCGCCCTTTTTTGCGCCGAGTCCTCTGGGAGCCCGGTGCTGCCTCTCCAGCCTGCGCGCTGGGGCCCTGCCCGCTCCCCACACGCGCCGTCTAGACTGCGGACATTTGCACAGGCTGCCCTCCATTCAGCTTGGTCGCTGGTTCATGTTGTCGTCAGTTGCTGCCCTGTCAGCACAGCCCCCCGGGGAGCCTGGAGAGCTGCTGTGGGCTGGGCTGGTGCCCCCTCCTCCTTTGGGTGTGGGTCTCCCGCTTGGCCTCCCTGCGCCTGGTGGAAAAGCTTCACCGGGCCACATACTCAGACCACACTGGTTGAAGCCCCTGCACGTGCCAGTCTGAAGTGGGTCACCTGTGCCCGACCCTCATGCCAGCATTTCATCTCCATTTCAGGTGCTGAGCCCCTTTTCCACGACCTGGATAGTGACGACACTTCCCTCAGTAACCTGGGTGACTGTTTCCTAGCAACCTCAGAAGCCGGGCCCCTGCAGCCCAGAGTGGGAAACCCCATTGACCACCTCTACTCCATGCAGAATTCGTACTTCACCTCTTGAGTCTTCCCCAAGAGTGCTGTGGCTGGGGGCCTCTGTGTGGAACAACCCTGTTGCATGAGGGGCGGCTGGCTTTAGGACGGGGAGGTCAGGGAGGGGGGAGGGGGGGCGGGAATGCTGTTGTGCAACCATACGGTGTAGTTCGGCATTTCCAAAGACTGAACGCATTATGAAGTGCATAGTTTAATGTTTCTAATAAGAGTCTTAGTGTTAGGTATGAAGATGTGTTTATCACTGAGGACAGAGATTTGAATATTCTCATGTAAACTAGATAACTAGAGACCCCAACAGCTTCCCACCGTTTGGAGGAGGCTCTTGTTAAGAGGTGCATATGTCTACCCATCCATATACCCATAGACAGACAGACAGACAGACGTGTGCGTGAGTGTGTAACCATTCATACTTTGTCATCAAAGTTTATTCCTCACTGTAACAGGCACCAAACTGTACAGCAAAAGTAATTTTATTTTCAGTGTGAACTATATTTAAGGAAATGCTTGATGCACTTAAGTTATAAAATGAGATAATTTACTTTTAGAAACTTTATTTTTAGTGTGAAGAGAGTTGTCTACAGGGCATGGAGGGCTGCTCCACCTCTGCCGGTAGCGCTGAGGACTTGAGCTAATTCTGTTTTTGGAGAGTGTGGCTGGCAGCGTTCTCGTCGGGGCTCACTCTCCCTGGGGTTGGATCCCTGGGCTCGGGTGGGGCAGAACAACCCCCGGTCATGGTCTCAGAAAATGCAAAGCCTAGACTTTGGCTTTCTTTTAAATTCTGACACGGGCTTGGCGGGCTGCACTAGGAAAGTCAGTTCTACTGTGGACCTTAAGCATCTGCGAGTGTGGAATGAGGCTGATCATATGTACCTACCTCACTTGGGGGACCCCGAGGCCGAACTCACGCCTGGACACATGAGCGGGACTGAGACTAAGAGCTGGTGCTTGCTTCAAATACACACAGACAGTCACTGGGCAAAGGAGGAAGCAGGGCTGCAGAGCAGAAGGGCTCCTTGCGCCGAGGCGGAGGGCAGCTCTACCCACCGCGGTGCCTTCTGCAAAGCCTGGGCTGCAGATTATAGCCCGGGAGAGCTCAGGGGGTGTTGGAGGCCTTTGGTGGGGAGGAGGCGATGGAGGAGGGCACCATGGTGGTCCAGACCACCAGGGCTTGGCAAACTACAGCCTGCAGGCCTGTGTTTTATGGCCTGCCAGCTAAGAATGGTTTTCTACATTTTTAAGGGTTGTAAAAAATGGAAAAGAACAGAAGCATATGTGACAGAGTGTATGTGGCCCTGGAAGCCTGAAATATTTACTATCCATACTGTCTGGCTCTTCTCATAAAATGTTTGTGGGCTCCTGTTCTACAGGGTCTGCTTCTAAACAGCCTCCTGGAGCTCGTAGAGGCAGAGGGACTCCAGGTGGAACCCCAGGCCTGCTCTTTCCAGCCTGCTTTGCTGACCTTGAGCACGGAAACCCAGCTGCCGTTGCACACAGGGACGGTCCCCCACCCTGGTCTCCACTGTGGTGCTAGGACGGGCTCCTTCTGTGCTGGGGGCTCCCGTATGGAAGCGGAGCTGGCAGGGAAGGCGGAGGCCAGCCTGGACTCTATGCGGGTGGCTCGGGCTCAGCCTCACCCCTGGTGTGTCTTTGGCTTCAGAGTCCTGGACGCAGAGGCCCTTCCCCTCTCACTCCCTGCAAAGCCAGAGGGAACACCCCTCCCATGGTAGGGTCTGCATTGTGTGATTTCTGTGCTCTTGTTTATAACTTGTGCAAACCACCAAGACACCCAGACCAGTCTGGTGAGTGAAAACCATGCGGTGCCATGTGGCTCTGCAAGCTGCCGAGCTAAAGGCCATTGGAGAATGAACACAGCAGATATTATGTGAGTGAGCACCATAGAGACCCTTCTTCCTCTCCTTAATGGCGTGCCAAGATGAAATTAAAAACCTCTTACAAATGAGCTGTTGTTTATTCAGGGGCAGGGATGGTGGGTACACAACCAGGGGGACGTGGGTGTTTGTCAACAGGGGCATGGGGATGAGCTTACAGTGAAGTGTGGCAGAACCTAAGGGGGAAGGGGTCTTCAGCCTCCAGCCAGGGTGAATTTGAAGATTCAGCCTTTACACACTCGCGCAGAAGGAGGTGCTGGAATCATCCCACCCTCGCCGTCTAGCTCCCTCCAGGCAGAGGAGTTTGCAGCTTGCATTGTGAGAACCTTGGCTTGGAAAGCAGAGCAGAGCCACGGAGCAGGAGACATCCCTCGTGGTGGCCCGGAGACAGGTGCCTGGCCAGGATGGGGGAGCGTGGCAACAGGCAGTGGTCTCCCGGATAGGTCCTCCCCGTGTTCTCACCAGCTGTAGGTGGGATGTGTGCGTGGGGGATTATTAGAGCTCTAAGGAAGTAAGGAAACAATGTGAATGGAAAACCACAGAACCAGGGCCGAGACGGGCATCCTTTGCTGTACGTCCCCCCCCACCCCGTGTCAGAAGCCGGCTGGGCCTGGAAGGAGGGGTGGAAGCAGTGAGGCCGGGCCAGCAGGAGGGTCTACCTCAGGCGGGCCTCCCCTGGGCCGGCCCGGGTTCTGCCTCTAGTTTCCAGAGAGCATCTAGGCGCGGGAGCCTTACCCTCACTGCTTGCCCGGCTGCCGGCCACTTACCCTGCAGGTTAGCCCAGGCGCGGCCTTCTGGAGGAAGCCCGCAAAGCCGGGCCAGGGGCCTGGGCGCAGTAACTGGTGACAGACACCCACCTCAACAAAGAATCCCCCGAAGAATCCCACGTAGAATGATACCCGTCTCGTGGCTGCCAACATTTCACAGGCAGTTGGTTGCTTCCGTCCTCCTCCTCTGTCTCCCCTTCTAGCAGAAAGGGCACGTCCAGCGGCAAATCCCAGCTCTACTCTGCACTGTGGCCGCAGGCAAGTGGCTTCCCTCGGCTGAGTCTCTGAGCCCTTGTCCTCAGTACAGGCTTGGGACTTGGCCACAGGACCTCAGAGGGTTTAGGAGGACACGGGAGATGACGCACGTCGAGCACTTAGCTCTGTTTTGGGCACACGGCGCGTGCCCAACGTGTGTGAGCTGCCCCCTGCTCTTGGCTTGGGCTTTGCTGATGAAGGGTGCTGGGGAGTCCCAGACTATATTTGAGGGAAAAGAAGAGCCCGCTCCCCCTGAGATGAGCCTGGGTCACCTCATTTATTTCTTACTGTTGACTTGTTTAAGTCTGTCTCAGTGTGGGTCTTGGACAGCCCGATTCTCAATTGTGGGGCAGTGCCTTGGTTTTTGAAGGCATGCAGATAAAATTCCAATTTGAAAGACACATTAGGAACTCTGACCTCCAAGAAACAGGTCGTAGGAGATTTCTCCAGCCACCTGTTGTCCCCTTAGGGCTTAGACGTCAGGGCTGAGAGAGATTCAAAGCCTCGGACCCAGAGGCTGAACCTTTCCTGAATGGGCGAGTTTGGAATTGACTTAACCTGAGTCAAAAATGGGAAGAAAGTACTGACTTCATCAATTCCAAACCCAAAGACAAAGTAAAGTTTTAACTGAACTGCAAGTAAAATCAAAGTATTTCTCTCTTTCTCCCTCCCCACCACTCCAGTAAAAATACAAATACATTCTGTCAGTCCAAATTGGGATAAAAACGGACAGGATTTAATTAGAATAAAAACCAAATGATCACATTGTTTTCCTCAAACTCTGTTTATCGTGTTGCAACATGATGTTTAATGACATGAAGGGGATAGCTATCTTCAGAGCTCAGAAGGAGGCCTTGAGAGGTTTATGCTAAAAATATTCTCCCTCCAAACATGGACAATGTGGAGAATCAGAGATTCCATGGCCTTGAGGTTTATGTCATATTTGAAGTCCCCTGGATGTGTAATCTTGAGCCAGGCTCTGAGCCTCCATGTCTTCATGTATGCCTGTCTTACAGCTTGGTCCTTGTGAGCGTCAAGGGAATTAATTAGGAAAGATCTTTGTAGACCTTGACATGTAACACAAGTAGGAGGGCATCTTTGCATCTCGGGGGGCACGTGCATGGCCACTGAGGGGCACATTGAGGCACCCCTGGGAGCAGTGCAGCAAGGGTGGGCTCCCCCCACAGGTCAGAGTGAGAATAGCTGATTTCCTCTCCCAGCTGGGGGTTACCACTGCCTGGTGGGCCTTCTCTCCTCCAAGGGATGATTCTGGGAAACAATCAAGAAGTGGCCCAGTCCCTCGTGGCTGGTGCACTAGCCATCTGTCTCTGCTTTGAGTCTCCCCTCTACCCGCTCATGTGCCTGGGAAGGGAGAGGTGGAGTCTGCCCCTGTTTGTGGTAGGAAGGACCCCCCCTTGAGAGTGGTGCAGCTGACCAGTTTACTGGCTCTTTTAGCAGCTTATTCATTCATTGAAGTCATTCTGTAAGTATTTATTGAGCACTAGAATATGCCAGCTCTGGGATGAGTCCTAGAAATAGAGGTGAGCAGGAAGAGACATGGCCCTGCCCTCAGATTACAGCCTAGTGGGGGGCACAGTTGTTAATCAAAAATGCTAATAGGTTTAACTTGCATTGTAGTAAGAGCCACAGAGGAGACTAAGAGCTGTAAGAGAGGTGTGACCTCATCAGGACGGTCAGAGGTTTCTAGTGATGACCTAGCTGAGCCTTTATTCCTCTTTCACCCCGTCAGGTTGCGATTCTGTTTCTCCTTTCTATAAGGTCTTATTCTGTCTGCCACAGGGGAAAGAACCTGGTAAACGAATGTCCCCCAAGGTATCCATTGATTTGGCCTAAAGAAGTTGCTCGTAGTATCTCATAGTACAAAGTGTCTTCAGAATTTTGAGGGAATGACACAGTCACTCAGCTGACACATGTTTATTAAGCCCCATGGTGGACATCTGCTGCTTTCTGACCACCCAGTGTCCTTTCACTGTACCAATAAATAACATCACCCTGATTTCCTACAGGGACTTGACCTCCCTTCATCATGTATAGCTTTTGTGGGACTATAAGCCCAGGTGGCTTGGGCTGCTGTGTCTGAGGAGCAGGGGCTCCGAACCCAAGCAAGACTGTCACCCTCTCCCAGGACTTGAAACTGGGGGAGTGGCACCAAAGTGGAAAGTTGTTTGGAGCTAGTTCACTTCTGGAGGTGCACCTGATGAGCTGGCCGAACAGTTCCTGCGTCCTGGGCCCTGGAGCTGCCCTGCTCCCCGCTGTTGCCAAGACTGGTCTCCAGGCACTCTCTGACTGTGAGCAATCTGCTCTGCTTTCCCAGTAAGGACCCTTTTTTTGCTCCTTAGCCTGAGCTGGTTTCAGGTGCTTGCAGTCAGAAAACCCTAAGAAACTACCTTCAGTTTTTGTGGTGTTTTGCGTTGTACAAAGGGCGTGTGTGTGTATGCGTGTGACATGCTGTGAAGTAAGTTGGGTAGGTGGTGCTTTCTTCATTTTATAGATGAGAAATCTATGCTCAGGGAAATTAAGCCCACGGTTGCAGAGCTAGTTAGGGTCAGCGTTGGGTCTTGAATTAATTTCTCCTGGCTCTCAGTCTTCTGCTTGTTCCTCCAAGTCTGGCTTCTAAGTGACAAGATATGCAGAAGTCTTAGGAGCACATGCATGCCTAGGTACTGTGAGAGGTACACAGAAGCCATAGTAGCTTCCTGCCTACAAGGAGCTTATGATCTAGTTGAAAGCAAAAGACATGCACATGAACTCAACATCTGTGCCTGTAGGCATCAAGTGTCAGGTTGGTGGCAGAGGTGGGGCTTGGAAGGAGCCTTCAAAGACAGATAGAATTTATGTAGGTTGAAAGGAGGAGGGAAAACATGGTAAACAAAGTGTAAAAGTATGGAGGACAGGATGCAAGACATGGTCAAGTGCAGGTGCGTGAAGATCCTTCCGGTTGGAGCAGAGGTTGATTAATGGTGGAATTTGAGGAATTGAATAAGATTGATGATGAAGGTGTTGGGGTCAGGAGCATGTTGCTGGTAGTTCACTGTTACACAATCAAAGGCACCCAGGTGCAGCTGAGGCTGCTAGTGATTCCCCACAATTTATGCTCTCCTGAAATAAACCCTCCATTTTTAGCTGGTACAGGCTACTGGGAAGAAGGCTACATTTCTCGAAGTCCAGTGCAACTAAGTGTGTTCATTTGACTCTGCTCTGACCAATGAGATAAGCAGAGGAATCGTAGGGCATCTTTGAGGTAGCTTCCTAAAACAACTGGTGTGTGTCCTTACCCTCTTCCGTGTCACTTTCCTCTTTCTGGCTGTAATGCAGATGTGATGGCTGGAGCTGGAGCAACTATCTTAGGTCATGAGATGAACTTGTGAATGAGGCTACACATGGTAAAATAACAAGATAGAAGCAGTTTGGATCCTGAGGAAATCTGGGACCCAACTGCTATTCTAGCCCAGAACATAGATCTGTGTCCTAACATATATATATATGCATATATACACACAAAATAAAGTTCATTCTTTTTTTAAAGCTAGTGTTGTTTTGTGTTTCTTTGACTCACACAAAATATAATCCTAACTGATATGCAAAGCCCAACTCAGGAAGAAATCTTAAGCCTATTTTGTTCCTCTCATGCTACTAAGGCACAAGTGAATAGTCAAGACAATATATTGTTAGATGAAGGGAATCAACTGAGGTAAGAGACAGAGGGTAGCATGATTATCTTGTGACTTTAGCCTCTGTAGATGCTCTGAAAGCACAGATTTTAGAGCTGGGTCCTCTTATCACTTAAAGAAAAGGAGGTCTAGGTGGTTTGTATATTTTCACACCTCGTACCAAAAAACTTCTCTAAATAGTCTACATATATTTGGGCATCTACAGCCAATGTGGAATTTGTTCAGACTACCCAGCTTCCTGAAAGAGAATGGACAGATAATTCTATATATATATAGTGTTTCCTAATACCCAGTATTCTGTACATACTGAGTGTGTAGTATATACACATACATGTATTTACAGTATTTACCCATGCATATGTGTGTGCATGGTATGTATGCATGTGTATGCACACACATGTATGTGCACACACACACACACACACTTTGAGGAGATCTGGCCAGAAGTCACACTCCCATGGCTGGCCAGGTATTTTCTTTTAGTCTTAACTCTAAGCTATAATTTGGACAAAGGCAGAGAATGATTCTAGGTGTGCACTGGGATCCGGGAGAGATGGGGGTTAAATCAGGATGCTCTTTTCATCTCCTACGATATGGAGAATGCTGCTTCTAACCCTCTGCTATTTTGGGGGGAGACAGTAGAAAACATGAGGTTGGAGGATGACTAAGGAAGTTTGCTCCTACTCTGACGGAGAAAAAAGGGCACAACTATGCCCGAAGCATCAGACCTACCCTGCTCCACCCTGAACAGACAGGCCTGAGTGAAGGACCAACTTGCTGCTCCCAGGAGAGGATTAAGGCATTTTGGAGGCCGGGTGTTGATTCATCATGAACGGTACATCTTGCAAACATGAGCTATTGTTTCTGAGGGAAATCATCATTCCCTGGCCTCCTGTTTCTGTGAGGAGAATCCCACCGGAGAAACACCCCTGACCTCTCCCCTTAGCCCTAGCTTGCCTCTCTCAAAGGAGGAGCAGGAAGCATCTGACTGGCGGTTTGGGGAGAGGTGCCGACTGCTGGGTTTGGGTCTGTGGGTCTCTGGTGTTTTCCATGGCCTGGCTCAGCATTAGTGTTTCTGGTTTGTCCATGTGGAAGCTACTGGAACAGAAACGCAGGTTGAGGGACAGGTCCATTCAAGGGGACTGGAGTCAGAATCCTCTGATCTAAACTTCATTCTTTAGCTAGATTTATCAATAAAGCTGACTTAAAGAAAAAAAAGTCCATTTGGCAGATTCCTTTGCAATAGCTGCCAGGTAGTTGCAAACTTGGGAAGCAAAGATGATGCTGTTTTTTATTGTTCCCCTAAAACTCCAACAATTAAATACCCATTAGGCAATATCATAAAACATTCAGTAATTGTGGCGAATTGAAATACATTGTTTATTCATGTATGCACTCAACATTTAAGACAAACTTTTTAAGAGCTATATGTCAGTCACTAGACTAGGGTAATGAGTATGAATATGTTTGAAAACTTAACTTTGTAAGGAGCACATCTCTCTTTATTTTCTGTATGGCAACCTAAAATGTGCTATCAGACCCTTTCCCACGAGGCTGGGCTTCCCTCCCAGCTCCCTGTTCATGTCACAGTCTGGGGTCTTGATCAGGGGCGAAGGGACGGAGGAGTTAGAGGAAGAGGCCCACCCGGTTGGCTCTCTGCCATCATCCCAAGATGCCCGTCACCACAGTCACCACCACTGCCCTCTATTGTCATAGACACACCTTGCAGTCATTTCTCTTAAGTCTTCCCGTAGCTTTACTAGGAAGTCTGAAGCCTCCTACACTTTCTCCTCGAATTGCTCCCAGAGTCTTTTTTAATGTGGGAGAAAGCTTTTCTTCATTATGTGTTGGATTGAGACATTTTGTCTATGTCCTGAATCTTTACTCTTTTGCCTTTATTTAGTTCTGTGCTGATAAAATAATATTTTAGAGCCCTATGTTTTCCTGTCATACTAGGCTCTGGAATTAATCTTTCCCCACAGAGTATAATTCTAGCTGGTGAGAAAAGGTTTGAAAGAGATCATTATGATATGACTGGACTTACAAAGGTGTGTGCAGAGTTGCGTGGAAGCAAAGGGGAGTGAGGCCTGGTGGGTGGGATATTTAATCTGGGCCCTGCAGGGTGAGGATGCCAGGGATACTGGTGGGCAGGGGCAGTCCAGGAAGAGAGATGATCAGAGCATGAGCAGCACACACACACTGTCTGGGGGAAGACTGCCTTCGTGGCCAGAACACTGGAGGCCTGAGGAAGAGGTCCTGGGGACGGCGGACATGGCTTGTGAGATTCATTAGGGCTGTATTGACTCTGAAGGACCTCAGCTGCCTCCTTAAGGGACTGGACTTCACCCAAGAAGCATCAGAAATTATTCGATCCTACAAACTCTTCCTGAGCATCTACTAGAAAGAGGCACGGCTATGGGAGGCCGTAAAGATCAAGACAAGGTTTCTATCCCAGAAAAGCTTAAAGGTTGACAAGGAGATAAAACATATTATTAAGTAATTTTAGTATGTTTATTGAACAAAATGTATGATGATTTCTTGAATAATCTATATAAAACAAATATATATAGTCAGTATTATAACACAGACCTAAGCAGAGATCTCATGACATATCAGCCGACTGGGTCCTACATCCCCAAAGTGATGATAGCCTAGTGCAGGGGGATGGGAATGGGGCGGGGAGAAAAGGGTAGTCATGGGGAGTCATTTGGTGGCAACGGTCACAGGCGCTGGTCCCTGGTCAGACAAGGGAAGAAAGACAAGAGGGAGTTAGAGGCACTTTGGACCCTGAGTGCCTGGGAACACAGTGGTGCCTTTAAAAATGGGCACACGCAGTAAATCCCACCACATCCTGTCTTTTGTCCAGGGGGAGAGCCTCTGACCAAAAGAGACACAGAATGCGGAAGTGGGTGGGGACCCACCGGGCCTGCGTCTGGGATTCAGCCTGGTCAGTGGGCAGCTCAGGGGGAGTTTTTGTAAGGAGGCGGCTCCACGCCTGCCGTCACTGCAGGGCTGCTGCTGAGAGCTGCGGCAGAGCAGGAGCTGTGCGGGTGATTCCGAGATGAGGGCCTTTCCTGGGAACGTGGCTGGGGAAATGCCCGTCTCTTCGGGTGGAGGAGGCTGAGGAGAGAGAAAGGATGGATTCAGGACTGACCTTCCCGTAGGGGCTGGGACAGTCCATCAACAAGTCCTCCTTTGTCCTCGGATCTTGCCCGATGGCCAGCCTGAGATTGGCGGGGAGATTACCTTTCAGGTGGGGGCTTCCACGTGATGTTGGCAGGGGAGGGCAAGGGCTTACTCTGAGAGATGTTGTGTTCATTACTTTCTTTGCAAAGGCTGGCAGAGACCCATGGCTTGGGGTCAAATGAAGGGGTTTCTGGCCAAGTGGACAGTCGGTGCAGAGCAGAAAAATGACTGCAAGCAGGTCCCCAGCTAATCTGAATGTCAAATGGTAACAGAGGCTGCCATGGAAATCTCTGCTGTCCAGTAGAAATATAATGGGAGCCACCTGTGTGACTTTACATTTTCCATTAATGTAAAAAAAAAGAAAGCAATGGGTGATACTGGTTTTAAAAATACATTTTATTAAACCCCACGTACCTTTAATATTATTTTTCAATGTGTCCCACTAGCCACATTTCAAATGCTCAACAGCCACATGTGGTTAGTGTCTACTGCTTTGGAAAGCATACATCTACACCATTTGGGCCAAAAAGAATTGCAAATATTGAATAAGTGGCTAGAAGAATTTGTAGTTCTAGCTTGAAATACCTGAATTAGCATTTAGATACTTCAAATGAAAAAGCTTCAGCAGAGCAAAGAAAACCATCAAAAAAATGAAAAAAACAGTCTACTGAAAAGGAGAATGTATTTGCAAATGATCTGTCTGGTGAGGGGCTAATAGCCAAAACAGATAAAGAACTCTTACAAGTCAATCCCCAAAGAACAAATAATCCAATCACAAATGGGGAGAGGACCTAAATAGACAATTTTCCAAAGACACACAGATGGCCAACAGACACATGAAAAGATGCTTCACATCACTAATCATCCGGAAATGCAAATCTTGAATCTGAAACCACATTTTCTGCTACACTGATAGTCACTGGTACCTGGCACCTAGATCTTGGTTTCTAATGCCATTCTGTAATAAAAGGGCCTGGGGATGCTGGGAGGAACGGCTGATTCTGGTAGGCTTGGGGCAGGAAAGATGCAAGATGAGCCTCAAAACACACACACACACACACACACACACACACACACACACACACACACGCAATGACGAGTGTATGTCAAACATGCACAAGAGTCCACTGAAATAACTGCCGGTGGCCAAAGCTAGAAAAAAATTAAGCAACAGAATTTAATAAAGAAGGATTGTGACCCAAAGTATAAAATAAATATCATGAATCCATATTGATGTAAATGAATGATTGACTAAATGAATAAATGGAGGAGAAAAGATAAATCTCCCATGTGAAAAGCAGCACGTAGTTGCACGCCTGCTCTGTCCCCACGGAGCAGGGGTGTACCTGCCCACCTTTTGGGTGCGGGTCCGCTGAGGGTGCGGGCCCGCCGAGGGTGCAAAAGTGACTCAGTAGTGGAGAAACCATACGAACACTAGCTCAGCCAGGTGACCAATGTGAATGTCTAGTCACCGGTCAGGTTGGCGCTATGTAGCTTTGGTACCATGTGATGAAAACAGCATTTTACCCCTGTATCCTAGAACCCCAGTCTAATGATGAGAACAGCAAGCATTCCAGTCAAAGAATATCACCACTGGTCTCATCAGAAAAGTCTTCAATGACTGGGGAGCTGCCAGGCTTGCAAGCACATGGGAGTTTTCAGAATTCTAATTTTCTTTTGAACCTTGGAATTTCATCACTGGTGACAAACGCTGCCTGTGCCAGATTCAATTTTCTAGTTTTTGAGAAACTGTCTAACATACCTACATTGGCATAACCCCAGTTTGTCAGTCATTTTTTTCAAGGAAAAATGGTTTTGGCCAGAAGAGCTGCTGGTTCAGCTCAGGATCTGAGCAGTCATGCGAGCGCTTGGTGTGGCCACAACCTTACTTGAGCAAGTAGTTCAAATGCCTGGGGTGTGCTTCCCACAGTGGCACACCGACTATTAGAAAGCTGTGTGCCCAGGGACCGTGATGTAGGAATGTTAGTCATTTTTATCTGCTTGCCTGTCACATTCTGAGGTGACAGTGGCTCGTTCTGGCTCTGTTGTCCTGGGAACGTGTGGACCTGATGACCGCCTGGGCGTCTTGGTGCCACTGGCTTGACTCACGCTAAGGCCCTGGCGGTTACCAGCCACGGTTGTGCAGAGTGCGGAGCCGGGCAGTGACATGCCGGGCTTTGTACCAGGTCCTCTGGCAGCAGTGGGGAGGGCGGGCTGGAGGGGAGGAGATGCTAGACGGAGAGGGGGTTCCCTGCGCCTGGTGTGTGCCCTGCCCTGCCTGCTCTGGGCTTGCTCTCTGGCTGGGTTGGACCAGCAGCCCAAGGGGGGCACCTGCCTGTGTGCCCCGTGGATGCCTCTGTTGAGGGGCACCCGGGTCAGTGCGGAGCAAGCTGTGGGCTCCTGCCCCAGAGGCCCACTCCCTCTTTCCGCAGATAGCCTGCTTCTAGGGCCTTCGTGAGTCAGGGCAGTAGAAGGAGGCTCTGCCAGCCTCTTCTCTGAGGCCCCACCCCTGCATCCAGAATGGCAACGGTTCCCCGTTGTCCAGGCCAAGTTCTTTTCCCTTGCGTACCCTGAAGGCAGAGGGATCTCTCTGAAGGCGAATTTGACACCACCGCTGAAGGCTTTAAACATCTACAGCCCTGTCTTCTTGAACTTCCCTTTGTGCTCAAGGTGTAGTGCCCAGACCTCCACTCCCTCCTGCCTGCTGCGCTTGCACCTCCAGGACTTGGCATTCTGCTTCCAGGAGGCCTGCTGGCCCCCCGCCCTTCTTATGTGCACGGGGATCTCTCGCTGGACTGTACACGGGCTGTAGGAGGCAGTGCTTTGTCGGTGTCACTCGCTTTTGTGCGCCCAGCTCCCGCCGTCACCAGGCACTCACAGGAGCCAATGTCTGTCAGTAGGGAGGGCTTGGCCTGACTGGCCTTCCTCGGCCCCCGGCTTTGTAAGAGCTGGGGGCCTGATATCCTGCAGTCCCAGGCAGAAAACCAACTGCGAAAACAGACAGACCTTCCCTCTGAGTGACCTTGGGACACTTCCTGTGTCTCTGTGTGGGGATAATATCAGTATCTACACCCAGGTTGGCTACAAGAATCAAAGGATGCTATGCATATGAAGTGCTGGGCACATGACAATCACCCTAGGAAATGGGGCCCTCACCATCCGGGTGTTCTCAGCACTACCACCCATCACTGTCACTCTCGCTGACCCTTCAGTGCGGTTGGCGCTCACTGCCCCTGCCTGGTGACTGCATCCCACGCTCCCGGGGACTTTTGGCTACGGCCATAGCTGCTGCCACCACCTGCCCTGCAGTCTCAGTTATGCCCCAGCTCCGGGCCCTGTTGGTCTGACGCATGCGTGGTGACCTGGGACGGGTGCTGGCTGAAGCGGGCACTGGGGGGGGGGGTTGATATCGGGGCTGTGGCTCTGAGCTGGCTCACAGAATGCCTGGGCGGGCTTCTCCTGCAGGGATGGCACTGGGAAGGCTGCCCCCATTCTTCTGACCTGATTCTGCTCCTGAGGGAAGACTGCAGCCCCATGGATGGTTCTTTCTGTCCTTTTATCCCTGGTGGCCCACCTGCCCACCACCTGCAGCAAGGCCCAGATTGGACGACATTCCTAACCCTCCAACCGGTTAGACTGGGGGCGTGGAGGGGGAGAAAGGAGTTGGTGAGTGGCCCAGGTGAGGGCCTTCCCTGAAGGGGAAGAATGGGTTTGGATTTCAGCCCCCAGGGCCCTCTCCATTTCTTGGCCTGGGCCCATCCATGACCTGACTCTGCCCCTGGTAAGCAGGTATCTTCGCTCATCACCAAATTCGTTCACACTCATTCAGCAACACAAGCCCTGCCTGCTCCCCTGAGCCAGGTGAAGCTTATTGTCAACACCCTTTCTGTGTCATTATCTTGGCCTGCCATTCATGGGGTTCAGGTAGCAGCCAGCAGGAGGGGGAGGGGCTCATGGCCTGAGAGGCCGCCAGAGGCAGATGACCCATAACCGTGTTTACAGGGAGGTCTGAGACCTTGGGGCTGAGCGGGAGGGGGACCAATTGGCATTTGTATAAAGCTGTGATGGGTGACCGGCCACTTGCCATCCAGTGATGCCCCGACTCCTCACCATCCCCCCGATGGGGCCGTCCCCAGTTCCCCGTCGAACTAGTGCTTCCCTGACCAGCACACATCTGTACAGCGTGGAGCCTGGACTCAGTCTCAGCCAAGTGCCAGGCAGCGTGGGTGCTGAGGAGATAATGGGAGAAAAAGACCATCCCTCTCAAGGAATTTACCTGCAGAAGTTCTCTGCATTGGCAGGGGAGCCCTTTGAGAACTGCAGCTGGGACATCAGGTCCTCAAGCACCTGCAACTTTGCACGCAGATTGGTCTCCATTTGATCACTTTGTCACCTAAATTAGTTGAGGCCAATAAGCTTTCAATTAAACACAGGCTGTATGATGACATTTATAACTTACTTGGAAATAATAATTCAGCACGGTGTGATAATTCCCTCTCTGTACGTCTCCTTCTAAGGCTTCTCCCTCAACACTTACCTTCCTGAGAGTCACTCTGGTCGGGGGGAGCTGGAGTTGATTCATTTCCACTGCTGAAGAGTGTTGCACTATAAAAATAGACCACGGTATTTTTGTCCATTCTGTTGATGACATTTAGTTGTATCTAATTTGGGGCTATTATAAAAAAATGTTACACAACTATTTTTGCATATTTCTTGGTGCACGTGTGCAAGAGTGTTTTGAAGCCTGTGGACGTTGGCTTACTTCCTGATCAGCATTTTAAAATAATGGAATAAAATAAAGTCAAATGTGTCAGAATACACCCCATATAGGAAAGATAAGGATTCATTTGTAAAGGATAAGTATTGTTTTCTGAAACATTCATTTGACTTATATGTAGATCTCTCTATGTACACACCCACATGCACATACACACATGCTTTTCACATCAGATACGTTTTAGGGCTGCAGCTGTGACAGATGAGCATACGGTTGCATGGCTTGGCAGCAGGGTATATTCAAATTAGTGTGTGTGAGCGTGTGCATGTATGTGTGCACATATGTGCACATGCTGGCTCCCAATGTACAATGTATTTTTTTACGGTGGTTGAAACTCAAAGATCTTGAAAGCTTTGAGGTCATAGGGAATGTGTATTTCAGCTTTACTACTGTAAAATTATTTTCCATCCTGGTTATACATGCCATTTATACTTTGCAATTTACATTTAACCTATTCAGAGTGCACAACATGTGCCAGGCATTGCGTTTGAGCAGGCAGGCCGGAGAACAGTTGTAGGAACAGGGAACCCGATTGCCAGCACTCTGTGTTCATTCCCTATCGCTGCCGCAACAAATTACCACAAACTCAGTGTCCTTAAACAACCCACGTTTACTCTCTAGGAGTCCTGGAGGGCAGAACTGAAATAGGTCTTGTGGAGCTGAAGTCAAGATGTTAGCAGGAAGAGCTCCTTCCGCAGGCTCCAGGGCAGAATCTGTCCCATGCCGCCTTCCATCTTCCAGAGGCTGTCAGCCTTGCGTGGCTCGTCACACACCACTCCAGTCCCTCACTTCCGTCAGCACACAGCTCCTGCATCAGTCAAGTTCCTGATTGCTCCCACTTCTGAGGGCACTTGGGACTGCGTTTAGGACCCACGCGGTTATGCAAGCTAATGTCCCGAACTAAAGACCCTGAACTTAGGCAGAGTCCCTTCTGCCATACCCAGCAGCAGTCATGGGTTTGGACACTGGGGGCCAGTGTTCAGCCTACCATACACTCCACGTGCCCCCTACCTCGCTGTGTTATCCACCCCTGGAGGGCGTTGCAAGATCTCCCTCATGACAACGTTCACATGTATCACTCATTCCACCCTGTTAGCAACCCTGGGCCACTTTATACACGAGGAGAAGTGATCCTCAGAGAAGTTAACATGGTCTTTTCACCGTCACACTACTAGGCCAGGAATGTAGATGAGTCCAGGACCCTTTCCTCCATAGATTAGTGGTCAAATGGGTGCACAGCTGGGGCCCTCTTGGCCTGACAGGATCAGGGCTCAAGTGTCGGGGGCTCTTGGAACTCAGGAAAATCACAGGCTCTTGGTTCTTTGGAGAGGTTAATAAAGAGGCATCATGAGATTCCTTAGTTGTTGTACTCTGACACATAGGAGGGAGATGATTTTCCCTAATGTTCTCAAGATCTCATCTTTGACCTTCCCACATGGGCATGGTTTTAGGTAGAGGCAGTTTAATTGCAGAAGTGGAACGTGATTTGATCAGAAAATCGATTTTCTACAGACTATTATTCCTCAAAACAGAAAAAATAAGTTTCCCAAAGTAAGCATGCTCAGATTAACATGCTCAGGCACAAGATGAAGGAAGCTTTTCTCAGTTCTGTGAAGCTCATGTCGCCAGGGAAATATTTTAGAACAGTGTAGTCAAGATGCCGAGCTAAGCCATGTATAATAATTGGTCTGTATCTGCGTCCTCTTCAAGCCAAATAGTTGATTAAAATGCCAAAAGTTTTGTTAGGAACATTCATAAATGGACTTCTATCAGTGCATTTTTAATTGGATTGCTTGGTATTGATACAGCCCCAGACGATTGTTTCAACCAGTTAGCAACAAAACGTAGTCACCCTGCTTCGCGTGAACTCAGTGGGAAGTCCACGAAACACCAGGTACCAGGCGGTGCTGCTTCGATTTTATTGCTCACTTTCAGTCACTAATTTGGTGTCATGACAGCCCAGCTGTAGACCGGCTCCGAGCTATTCTTTGGTGTTCTACCACATCCCCAGTTCACCAAATATTTCCACAAGTTTCACTTTCCTATCTTTACATGACAGGACGTCGAAGTGTGCTGATTGGGCTAAGAGTGAAAACAATGGAGTCAGTCCCCTCTAGGCCCAAACCCCAGCTCTCTCTATAGTGTTAATGTGCCATGTGACCTTCAGGCAGTTGCTTTATGGCTCCAGGTCTCAGCTTTTTTCATCTGTAAAATGGGTAATAGTAATAGTATTATAGCCCCCTTCACAGTTTTTGTGAATACTGTATTAAAAGTGATAATCCATAAAAGGGGCTTCAAATAGTACAGGGAATGTTAACAAAAATACCTCCCAAAATATGCTAGTTATTAAACTTTGAATGTGTATACATCTGAAGGTGTGAATAAAATGAGTTGCCCATAAAATTAAATAGAAACTAAACAGGCAATTTCTTAGTCTTGCTTAGATTTGTTATGTCAGAGACTTCTAGTCATTATCACTGGTGATACAACTATTTTCCTCTTTCCAGTGGCATTGATATCTCAGCTCTGAGCATGTGCTTACCAGTATGCCCCAAACAAGATATTTCTTATACCCACCAAAACTATGGCTAAATCCAGATTAATATCATGAGCAAAATTTTCTCTCTTCCAAACTATGGTGAGTTGTGCTCTGTGTTATAAACTCTACCGTATCCATCTGGGTTAGGGGAACTGGGATCAGGAGAAACCTGCTGGTTTGTTTTCCACTTAGGAAAGTTTTTGAAGACTCTCTTCCTGACAATCTGTTCCCAGAGCGTAGGTTGGTCATTCAGATCTCCCTTGTTCTCGCTGATACCTACAAGACACTAATGCACCCAGGTAGCACCTGTCTCACTTTGGATTCCCCAGAAAGCAGAGCTGAGAAAAAGATTTAACTGAGGAGAAGGGTCAACGGGAGCAGGAGAGAGGCACAGCAGGGCAAAGCATGGGGGGTGTGGGGTGAGCTGGTCACTAACACAGGCGGCCGCTTGCTTGACCCCACCAGGCAGCCCAGAAGCCCTAAGAAGCGCAGCCATGCCGGTTGCGATGGGCAAGGATTTATCCACTGGCTCCATCTACCACTGGCCCAAATTTTATTCATGGGGTATTAACTCCCTTGCACTTCTAGGCTGTGCAGCTCAGGGCTCCAGGAGGGTTTCTGAGGTGGGCCAAGCCACAGCGTCAAACGAGAAAGCCAGAGGCGGGAAATAACTGGCCACAGGTGGAGGCAGGGACTGTGCAGTCATCCCTCTGAAGAGATACAAAAGAGGTGCCCAAGAGATGGCATTAAACACACACACCAAACAAGTTTGTATTGTACCCAGTACACATCACTCCTGGGTTAAAGGGCTGAAATGTTTTCTTTATGACCAGGTCTCTTGACATGGCTTAGGAGGGCTGTGAGACAAGGCAAGCATCTAAAAGTTGCTAACTTTGTATTTTTCCCACTGGTGGCCTTAGTGCTGAACCTCAACCAAGCTCCTGAAGGCAGTTCTTGCCCCCACCGCCAGGTAATGTGTCAGTTGCATGGAGCAGCTATGGCCATCCAGGGCCACCTGAGTTCGGCTTGGTTTCCAGCTGGGTTCACATTAGACTCTTCTGTGTTGACGGGGCCCCGAGCCCCACCTTCCCATTCCAGTATACGGTGCCCTGGGCCTCTGGGTCGCGCTTGATGGACGGTTGTGGGCACCCCACCCCCACCCCATCTGGTAGGTTGCTGGGAGCCATCCAGACCCTGCACACGCAGGGCACGCTGCTCTCACGGCCCTGCGCTGTGCCTGCCTCTCATGATGGAGAGTGATGGGCCCAGCACGGCCCTCTGGTCCGGGTGCTCACACGTATGCCGACCCCCACCTCTGTGCCCCTCCGCAAAGGCACACGGCCCCTCCACTGGGAATACCCCTCCCACACCCTCCGCTGCATGTCATGAACCAGCTACAGACTCTTACTTCCCATGATGCTGTCCTTCGTGACTCCATCACACTATGATCCTTTCTTGTCTCTGAATTTGAGCAATTCTTGAAGTGTGACGTCTCCATTTATACTGTACCTGAGGAATCATCTGTCCAGTGGGGTACTGGTTAGCCTGCTGTCCCATTTGAAAAAAAAAACATTTCCATTGTGGGCCAATTTCCATGAGGTAACTACTCCCATCACTGACTATTTCAAGCTGACCTGAGTTTAACAGCCAGTTAGCAAAATTCCTGATTATGTCACAATGGGCTCACTGCAGGGGACGTCAGTGATTCATCCTTGTGACAGAGTTGAACACTACTGTTTTATAGACCACTGACTCTCGTCAACTGTACAGACATATCTTGTTTTACTGCATTTTGCTTTATTGGGCTTCCCAGATGTTATTTATTTATTTTTTTTTTTTACAAATTGAAGGTTTGTGGTGTCGAGCAAGTCTATCAGCACCATTTTCCCAACAGCATTATGCTCACTTCGTGTCTCTGTGTCATGTTTTGGTAATTCTCATGATATTTCAAACTTTTTCATTATTATTATATTTGTTACCATGATCTGTGATCAGTGATTATGACTCACTGAATGCTCAGATGATGGTTAGCATTTTTTCAGCAATAAAGTGTTTTTAAATTCAGGTATGTATTTTTTTTAGACATAATGTTTTTGCACACTTCATAGACTACAGTATAGTGAAAACATAACTTTGCATGCACTGGGAAATCAAAATTCACTTGACTTGCTTTATTGCAGTGTTCTATGTGGTGGTCTGGACCCGAAACCACAATATCTCTGAGGTGTGCCTGTGCTTAGTAAACTGTACCGTAGGCATATGATCACTGATGTAGTTTCCTGATGAACTGCAGAGCATAACGTAAGGACATGGGCTCTGGGTCCAAGCTGCATGGGTTCATAATTCTGGTACTTGCTCGCTGTAAGATCTTGCTCAAGTTATTTACCTCTCTCTGTCTCAGCTTTCCAATCTATGAAATGGGTATGCTCATTTTCTACTGCTGCACTGTGGATCACCACAAACTCAGCCACTTAAAACACCACCAATTTATTAGCTTATAGTTCTGTAGGTCAGGAGTCCGGACACAGAATAACTGGTCTTTTTGCTCAGGGTCGCACAAGGCTGAAATGCAGGTGTTAGCTGAGCTGCGTTCTCAGCTGGAGGATCGCTGGAGGGAGAATCTGCTTCCAGACCCCTTCAGGTTGCTGGCAGAATCCAGTTCCCTGAGGCTGTGTGGCACAGCCATGCCTCCCTGCTGGCTGATGACCGGGAGGTGCGGGCAGTCCCTAGATACTGCTCACCACCCCTCGCTGAGTGGTGATCCCATCTGCAGAGCTGGTAGTGGAGACTCCCCCTTCCTGCGGCGCTCTGAGGCTTTGACTCTGCTCAGGAAGTGCCAGTCTCTGTTAAAGTCCCACCCGAGTGGGTCAGACTCACTCGGAATAATCTCCCTTTGTAAAGATCAGCTGACGGGGGACCTTGTGTTGTTTTGTTTGGTTTCGACATTTGGCATACGTTTATTTTAGTCTGAGAGCAATTTTGACTTCACTAAACGTGGTTTGGCTAGGCAGAATAAAAATGGTTTTACTCTGGGATTTCAGATGCCCATGTGGTCGTGCAGAAAGGAGCAACAGTGACGTTTCACATGATGGGAACCCCCCTGGCACCGGGTCCTTCCCATCTGTTGGCACTAGCAAGCGTACATACTGGGAAGTGGTCTATTGCACACTTTCCAGAGCATTTTTTCTGAATTAAATATAAAAAAATGCCTGAATTTAAGAGGGTAAAACCTGATGACTTGATACACATATATGTAGTGAAATGACTACTGCCATCAAGCTAATTAGTATATCACCCATAATCTCATATGGGCCATTTTTTTGTGTGTGGTGGGAGCGCCTGAAATCTATTCTCTTAGCGTATTTCTGGTATTCAGTGCGATATTATTAGCTGTAGTTATTGTGCGGTGCATTCGAGCTCTAGACTCGTTCATCTCGTATAATGGCAACTTTGTACTCTTTGACCAACACCTCCTTAATTCCTCCACCTCCCGGCCCCGATTACTATTCTACTTTCTGCTTCTATGAGTTTACCTTTTTTTTAAAAGTTCTATGTGTAAGTGAGCTCACATAGTATTTATCTTTCTCTGGATTATTCCACGTAACATAATGCCCTCCAGTTTCATCCATGTTGTTGGAAATGGCAAGATTTCCTTCCTTCTCCTGGCTGAATAATCTTCCTCTGTAGACAGCTACCACAGATACTGTACCCACTCATCTGCTGACGGCCATGGGGCCATTCGCACACCTTGACTCTGACAAATAAGGAGCAGGACGCAGTAAGCACGGGAGTGCAGGTATCTCTCTAAGACACTAACTGGATTCCCCTCAGGTGTGTTGCCAGATAGTATGGTAATTCCATTCTTAATTTTTTGAGAAATATCCAAACTGTTTCCCATAAGGGCTGCACTAATTTACATTCCTACCAACACTTGGAGGGTTCCCTTTTCTCCACATTCTCACTAACATTTCTTTTGTCTTTTTGACAATAGACTTTCTAATAGGTGTGAGGTGATACCTCATTGTAGTTTTTCATTTTATTTTCCCTGATGATAAATGATATTTAGCATTTTTTCTTATATCTCTTATCCATTTGTATGTCTTCTGTGGAGAAATGTCTGTTCAGGTCCTTTGCCCATTTTTAAATGGGGTTGTTTCCTCGTATTAAGTTGTGTGTGTTCTTTATATATGTGGGTATTAACCCCTTATCACATGCATGGCTTGCAAATATTTTGTCCCATAACATAGGTTGTCTCCTCACTTTGTTGTTTCCTTTGCTGTGCAGGAGATTTTTAGTTTGATGCAATACTATTTGCTGATTTTGCTTTTGGAGCCTGGGCTTTGAGGTCCTATCCACAAAATCATTGCTCAGACCCATGTCTGTGTTTTCTTCTAATATTTTGACACCTAATACATTTTTAGTTGATTTTTGTATATGGAGTGAGATAAAAACCCAATTTTATTCTTCTGCATGTAAAAAACCAGTTCTACTAATACCATTTATTGAAGAGACTGTCCTTTCTCCATTGCATGTTCTAGGTGACTTTATCAAAGACAAATTAACCATAAATGTGTGGATTTCTTTCTGGGCTTTGCATTCTGTTCCATTGGTCCATATGTCTGTTTTTACTCCAGCACCATGTTCTTATGATCACTATAGCTTTGTAGCATATTTTTGGGTCAGGTAATGTGATGCCTCCAACTTTGATCTTTTTGCTCAAGAATGCTTTGGCTCTTTGTGATCTTTTGTGGGTCTATATGAATTTTAGGGATGTTTTTTCTGTTTCTGTGAGAAATGCCATTGGAATTTTGATAGACATTGTCTTGAATCTGTTGATTGCTCTGAGTGGTGTGGACATTTTAGCAACAGTACTTCTATCAATTTGTGATCAAATGGCATCTTTCTGTTTATTTGTGTCTTCAATTTCTTTCATCAGTGTTTTAATGGTTTCAGAGTTTTCACCACCTTGGTTAAGTTTATTCCTAAGTGTTTAATCTTTTTGTAATGCTATTGTAAATGGGCTTATTTTCGTAGTTTCTTTTCCAGATATTTCATTATTAGTGTGTAGAAATGCAACTGATTTGTGTATATTGATTTTGTATCTTGTAATTTTATATAATTTATTAGTTTTAACAGTTTTTTTTGGTAGAATCTTTAAGTTTTCTACATAAAATTGTGTCATTTACAAACAGAGACAGTTTCACTTACTCCTTTCCAAGTTGGATGTTTTAAGTTTCTTTTTCTTGCTAATTGCTCTGGCTAGGACTTCCAGTTCTGTATTGAATAGAAGTGTGAAGAGTGGGCGTCCTTGTCTTGTTCTTGATCTCAGAGGAAAGTGTGCAGCTTTTCATCACTGGGTATGATATTAACTGTGGACTTGTGATGTATGACCTTTATCAGTTTGAGGTATATTCCTTCTATACCTAATTTGTTGAGAGTTTTTATTATGAGGGGGTATTAAATTGTGTCATATGCTTTTTCAACATCTATTGAAATGATCAAATGAATTACATCCTTCATTTTGTTAATGTGGTGTATCACATTTATTGATTTGTGTATGACGAGTCATCCTTGAATCCCAGGGATAAAATCCCACTTGATCGTGGTGTATTAGCCATTTAATGTGATGCTGAATTGAGTTAGCTACTGTTTTGTTGAGGATGAGGATGTTTACATCTTTGTTCATCAGGGACTGTAGTTTTCTTTTCTTGCAGTGTCCTTGCCTGGCTTTGGTATGACGGTAATGCTGACTTCATAAAATTAGTTTGGAAATGTTTTCTCCCCTTCAATTTTTCAGAAGAGTTTGAGTGTTCAGTGACTTTGCCATTGAAGGCATCAAGTCCTGGGATTTTCTTGTGGAGACATTGTTGATTACTGATTAAATCTTCTGATTCATTATTAGTCCATTCAAATTTTCTATTTCTACATGATACAGTCTGGTAGGTTGTATGTTTCTAGGAAATGACCCATTTCTTCTAGGTTATCTAGTCTATTGGCATATAATTGTTCATAGTACTCACTTATGGTCCTTTTGATTTCTCTGGCATTAGTTGTAATATCTCCTCTTTCATTTTTCATTTTATTTATTTGAGACTTCTCTTGATTTTTCTTGATCTACCTAAAGGTTTGTCCATTTTATCTTTTTAAAAATTCTTAGTTCTGTTCATTTTTGTATACTGTTTGTCTACTCTCTATTTCATTTAATTCTGTTCTGATGTTTATTATTTCCTTCCTTCTGCTAACTTTGGATTTTATTCTTATTTTTCTAATCTCTTGAGGTGTAAAGTTAGCTTGTTTATTTGAGATAGTTCTTCCTTTTTAATGTGGGTGTTTATTGTTCAAAACGTCCTCTTTCGTGTCTTGTTTAATATCCATGTATTTGTGAATTTTCTGATTTTCCATCTGTTACTGGTTTCTAGTTTCATTTCAAAGATACTTGGTTATGATTTTACTCTTCTTAAATTTGTTAAAACTTATTTTGTGGCCTCACTATCATTTATCTGGGGGAATGTTCCTTGTGCTCGTGTAAAGAATGTGTAATCTGCTGCTATCATAAGGAATATTCTTCATGTGTCTGTTGGGTCCATTTGGTCAGTAGTGTTGTTCAAATACACTGTTTCCTTATGGGATTTTCTGCCTGGATAATCTAGCCATTGTTGAAAGAGGTATTGAAGTCCTCTACAGTTATAATATTCCTCTTTATTTCTCCCTTCAGTTTTATTAGTATTTGCTTTTTACATATTTTGGTGCTCTGATGTTGGGTGCATGTATACTTACAACTTTTGTATTCTTTTGATGAATTTACTCCTTTATCATTGTGTGGGAATGTCTTTGTCTCTTTTTAAAGCTTTTGACTTGAAGTCTATTTTGTCTGTTTTGAGCACAGTTATCCCTGGTCTTCTTTGGTTTCCATTTGCATGAAGTATCTTTCTCCATCCTCTCTTTGCAGCCTATGGGCATCCTTAAAGCTGCAGTGAGTCTCTTGTAGGTAGCATATAGTTGTGTTTTGTTGGTTTTACCCTTTTTTAAAATCCATTCAGCAACTCTAAGACTTTTGATTCAAGAATTTAATCCACTTACATTTAAACTAATTATGGATAGGTAAGGGTTTAATATTGTCATTTTGTTAATTTTTTTTTTATTGTTCTTTGTTCTTCTCTTCATCTTTTCTTATCTTCCTTTTTTGATTTTTGTAGTGGTAAGCTTTGATTCATTTCTCTATCTTTTGTGTATATTCTACAGACATTTTATCTGTGGCTACCATGAGGCTTACCTAAAACATCATGTAGTTATAATAATCTGTTTTAGGCTAATAACAAGTTCACTTTGAACACATACAAAAACTACACTTTACCCCATCTCCTCCCCTTTATTTCATGTTACTGATGTCACAAGACACATTTTATATATGGTGTATCCATTAACAAGTTATTGTAGCTATAGTTATTTTTAATACTTTTTTTGTCTTTACTTTTATGCCTCTGTTAAAAGTGCTTTATGTACCATTCTCAGTTTGACTGTATTCTACCTATATATTCTTACTGGTGTAAAATGAGTTTTGTACTTTCATATGATGTCTGCAGGCAGCCTTCCTGATGGAGTTCCCAGGTGGGCCCGTCTGGCGCCTGGGTCCCTGAGAGTAGGCCTGGACCCAGTGGAGCAGTCCTGGATCCTGGGTCTATGGGGCCAACTAGGCACCAGGGACCATTGGCCTTGGTCACTCGGTCCATAGGGTGAGCCTAGTGACTGGGTCTGAGGAGGCAGGCCTGGAGCATAAGATCACGTGGGCTAGCCTAGGCCTCAATCACAGAAGCCGGCTTCGGGCTAGGGTGGGCCTTGAGCCTGAGTGTGGGAGGGATGGCCAGGTGCCTGGAGCCATGGAGACAGGCCTGGTCCTGAGTCAGCAGGGGCCAGCTTAGAGCCTTGAACTGCAGGGTCATGTCCTAATACTGCGGTGGGCCTGGGAGCTGTGGGATAGGCCTGGGGCTGGGGTCCACAGTGAAGGTGGATATTCACTCCACTCTTGTTCTCCCATGGGACAGTGTTTCTCCTTGTCCTGGGAGGTAGGGTAACAGGAGTAACATGAGTCTGTCCTTAGCCTTTTGAACATGACTTTTCTTATTTATGTGCTCCACCCAGATGCTATAATCTCTCACCTAGATCCTTAGTTCTTGTGAGGGTATTTTCATGCATACATAGTTTTTTCAATTGATGCTTCTATGAGAAGACAAGTGCTGGAAACTTTCATATCTCTATCTTATATATATATATATATATATATATATATATATATATATATATCTCACTCTTTCTCTTGATTAGGGACTTTGCCATGTGATATCTATCACATGTTCAAAGAAATGACATCTCACCAAATTCACAGGCTTCACCTACATTCAGTAGGACAGCGTTAGACAAAGCAAGAATCATTGGGGGTTGCCCTAGAATTCTACCTTCTGCAATGGGGTAAAAATAGTACTCACCTCAAAGGATTGCGAATTATATGTGATGACCATTCAGAAAAGTTTTTGGCACATAGTAAGTGCTCAGTAAACATTAGCCAAAATGAGAGGTTTCTCAAAGAAGGGTTCTTGGATTATTTATCCTGGCTCCAGAGCCAAGTGTCATGGAAACTCAACAGATATTTATTAAGTGAATGAATAAATCTATCTCATGTACATAAATAAAATAATATTTCATCAGTAGAAACAATTTGGGAGGTCATCCAGTCCAACATCTGCATTTTAGGTGTGACAAAAATGAGGTGCAGACTGGTGAGTGACAGCCCTCAATCACTAACGAGGGGCAGGATGGCCACTCAGGGACAGTCTAGCTGGTCCTCTGTCCACTATCCTTGACTGCATCCTATTGTGCTACAGACATGGGCCTAGAATCGTCCTCTCAGTTATTTTATCCAGTACAACCCTCAGCTGCCTCCGGAAAGATAAGGTTTCTACTTTAGCATTTGCTAATGGCACCTGAATGGCACTAGGCTACACTACACTATAATGGTTTAGGTGGGCTAAATTACAGTCTCACGGTCTGACTCCATTTTGCTTATCGTGTCCCCCACTGCCCATTACGATGGAAGTCCTTGCGGGAGGCATTTCTGTGCGTTCTGTTCCCTACTGAGTCTCAGCTCCTGGAACAGTATCTGGTACAAAGTCAGTGCTCAATAAATATTTTTTGAATGAGAGAATGAAATGGGCTTGGGGAATGGGTTCTTCCCTCCGGAACCTCCCCCAGCCTTCACTGTGAGGCCGTGTGTGCCTCGGCGCTGCTCGGGGATGACCACTAGCACGTCAGGGAACGCTTCTCCGCAGGACACAGCGCGTGAACGCTCAGATTTCCTGTCTTATTTTTCTAGTGAGGAAACAGGCCCAGGCAGACGAGAACTTACCGAGAGTTCCACCCCTTATTCTCTGGGCTGGAACTCGAATCTGCCGACCTTCAGACCACTGACCTTCAGCGGTGCTCTTCAGGCATCATCAAGGCCATTTCTCAGTCAGATGATAGCTAATGTTTTAAATGATTACCTTGGCCCCAAAATCTCTTGTCAGGTAGAAGCATGAAATTTGATAGGACAGCTCCCCAGTATAAGGAAACACATAAAATGTTTCAATGGACCTTAGATCAAATCTCAGCATTAAAAAAAAAAAATGATGCCATTAATCATCTCAATTCCTTCTGCATAAGGGGATTTAATTATGATTACACTCATTTGAAGCTATATTTTCCAGGAATTTAAAAAGACTCATAGATACAGAGAACAAACTGGAGGTTGCTGTAGGGAAGGGGGTAGAGGCAGGTGAAGTGGCTTAAGAGGGACAAACTTCCAATTATAAAATGAGTAAGTCAAGGGGATGAAAAGTACAGCATAGGGAATGTAGTTAATAATACCGCGGTACCTTTGCATGCTGACCACACTTACTGCGGTGAGCATTTCCTAATTATATTCGATAATATAATTATCGAATCACTGTATTGTACACCTGGAACTAATATAATATTGTATGTCAGATATACTTCAATTAAACAAAACACAAGTATGATTCAAACTCGTAAGTGCTGCAACAGATTTTGTAGTCAGTCAGTCATTCAGAAATATCACTGGAATCTGGAAACCAAAAGGTCCTAAGATTGCTTTAAAACACATCCAAGTAACAGTAGTAGGGATTTCCTTAGTTAAAAAAAAGATGTTTCTTTACATATAGAAAGCCCTGCATAATTCATGTACACAACCTGATGAGTTTGGAGACAAATATACACCTGTGAGCCCATCATGATCACAATCTCTGCCATAAACCTGTCACCTCCAGAAGTTTCCTCTTGCCTTCTTTATTATTATTATTTTAAAATACAAAATAAAATAAATAAACTCCTTCCCCATATTGGATTAATTATGCTTATACTCACTTAAAATTGTATTTTCAGGGATTTAAAAAGAACACATGGGTCATCAAATATCGCTACAATGAATTGGAAAGACAAGAGAAAATGTAATGAAAAGAGGGCGATCTCTCCCTTTCTATCTCTGTGCCTGTGTCTGTGTCTGTGTCTGTCTTTCTCGCTCACACACACACATTTTACTCTTTGCCTACGGATTCTGGGACTCTGTGGATCTTTTGTTAGGTGCTAAGAACTCTGGAAGGAAGGATGGAGGGCAGCTAGATGGCTGGACAGCAGGGTGCAGGGGAGACAGCTGACCCTGGGTGCCCTGGACTTAGGTTTCCTTCTTCTCTATCACCAACCACCTGTGGGCATCCTGGCAAGTCATCTCTTTGGGTCTCAATGGCCAATGGAAAAAGGTTGTCTTCCTACCATGAATAGTCAGTAAGTGCTGATGAATGCTTTTGTGCCCATTGTTGCAATAGGCAATTTAGGTACTAAGCTTAGCCTGTAGGACCATAGCTCTCCAACTTTAGAGTACGCAAGGCTCCCAGGGGGTGCTTGGGAAACGCTGGGCTCCAGGCCACATCCCCAGGGATCCCTGTTCAGGAGCTCGGGGACAGGGCCCGCGAATCTGCAAGTTTAGGGTATACTCCTAGGGATTCTGATGCAGCGAGACCGAATTCCATGCTTTTTAAAGCACTGTTCTAAAGTTGCAGGATTTCCATTCAACTCTGGTAAATTGATCGGGAAAAGCATCTGTGTGCTCAAGATCAGGCTGTCATGCTGCAGGCTTACTGCAACTTGATCGGGAACACATTGCTGGAGGAAGGTTAAAGCCAGGGAAAATGAACAAGCAGCAAAGTAAGCCTGGCCCATGAGAAGGTTGAGGGTCTCCCGTCAGCATAGTTCAGCAATGCCCACGGTTTCACTGGGGACTCTTTTCAGGCCCAGGAGATAGAGGGGAAAAGAGAAGAAGGCTTTGCTGTCACCCCCACCCCCCAGTATCGGCGAGACTACATTGAATCTTCACAGCTCCCTGCCAGGCTTATAAAACTTCTTACCTCCGCTTAGCCAATGGAGGGAAATAAGACTGGTGACCTGTCCAAAGTCAAACAGCTACTAAGCAATAGATGCTGGATTTGGCTTCAAAGTCTTTGTGCAGTTTATTGTATACTACAGTGTCCCTATGTTAAAAAATGCCCATGAACAGGAATGTCCATGCCCCACGAATGTTCCGGCAGTGTGCAGATAAACAGAGTAGAGAGAAAAACAAAGAAGAAATTGGGTGAAAGAAGACAAATGATAAAGGCAGGGAGGTAGAAAATGCAGAGAAAGGAAAAATAATAAAGTATCCATGGTGAAGAGTATCATAGGATTGCTCACATTTAACATCAGTACCACTTGGCGCAGGGACAAAGTCACTTGGAAAAACTGGGATGGAGGTGACAAGGACTTTAGAGTTCTCCTGATTCCCTTAACTGGGATCAGGTAGCATATCCTAAGGTCAGAGAGGATTATATCAACTGATATAAAGTATGAATGACATATGGCTCAAAGCACAGGCTGCCAGGGATGTTTGTACTTTAACAGAGAAGGAAATATTAAGCCAAAGGAATGCATGCCTAATTGTGGAATTTCAGACCGCAGTGGACAATTGGGAGTGAGCAGAGGCCTTTCCGTTGCACCTAAAAATGAAAAAGATTCTCATGATAAAGAAGCTTCCTGCTCTGCTTCTGCCTACTGCAGAGGAAAATGGGACCTTATTCAAGCACAGGTTAGACAGTTTTCCAGGAAAAAAGTTGATTTGTGGGCTACATCCTGAGCCTAAGAAATGTACCTTGAGATTGTGGGAAGGCTGACCTCAGGCCATTGTCTTCTGATTCATGACTCATTTATGGTGCAGGCTGAGTCCTTCTTCCATTCAGAGTAGCCCCAGGGCTGGCCACCGAGGGAGCCCCACACCTCCTTACCGCACCTGCAGCTCCTTCATGTGGCTGGCCGCCCGGCAACCAGGGAGGCCTGTGTTATCAGGCAACTGTCCCCAACCTGTACAAGGTCCCTTCATTCACTCCAACCACCTTTGCAAACCCTTTGAGGTCTGGGGTCAATGATTCCAGCAAATGGTATCCATGCCCCGTGAAGAGGCGCCTTTTGGGAGAGGGGCTTTCCTCCTCTGTCATCCAATAGGAGAAAGTCTACTTTGTTCTTGAGCTAATCACCTGCCTGAAGATCAGTTGCAAAGAACTCCCATCCTTGTGCTTCCTCTTCGGATGCCACTAGGCGATGGGAGGGCCAGCTCTTTCATTTTCACTTCCGTCCTCATGGACAAATAGTCGCTGCACACCTAGCGGTGGCTGTCCCTGCGCTAAATGCCATGAGTTCCCAGGGCCCTGCCGGCCAGTGGGGCAGTAAGTGAGCCAACAGAGAATCCACTGTCTAAGGGCAGAGACAGAGGAAGGGCAGGGTGCTGTGGGACACACGGGAGTAGGGGTGCACCTCACCCAGACTAGGGCTTCAGAGACAACGTCCTGGTGGAAGTCAGCTAAGCTTTGTCCTGCAGGACCACCAGAAGGTAGGGAGGCAAAGGGCGGGGGTGCGGGGTGAGGCTTCCAGACAGAGGGACCAGCATGAGAAAAGGTCCAGAGGCCAGAGAGACGTTGCATGATGGTGAAATCCCTGGTGTTTCAGCAGCAAGAATGGAGGGGGTGTGTTGGAGAGGCGTCCGAGACATGGAAGAGCTGAGCAAGGCCAGAGGCCAGACCCCAAAGGGCCTCATAAGCTTTGTTAAAAGTGAGTTATTACCCTGAGGGCAAGCCGAGTTCAGTTCAAGACTCACTCGATTCTTTGTCCCCTGTGTCATCACCAGTGTACGCAGGACGCCTCCAACACCATTTCCGTCCCTGGACTCACCAGGGGCGCGGGAACCTCTTGCTGACTCCCCAGAGCCTGCTCCTCACTCGTGCTGTTCTCCCCTGAGCCCCAGGGACAGGTGGGGGCATTTCACATCCAGTTTACAGGTTTCTCAAGCAAAGCTCAGCAGGGTTAGTAGACTCGACTCTAACCACCTAGTTTAAAGTGGTGAAGACAGGACATAAAGGCAGGGTAATGGTAAACAGCAATGTGATAGGTGAATCAGAGGAGGTGATACGAAGAGGCAGGGTTGCCCTGAAGCTAATGAAGTTCAGATCTCAGGACCCCTTCCTTGCATGGGAGCCTTCAGAGACCCCTGGAGAAGGCTGGGCAGGGTGTTCATGTGGTCATAATTTAGGCATTTAAGTGGCAACCACTTAGGACATTCTCTTGCAATATGCCTTTCTCTGCATCCCACTTGCCCGGGGCTGGGCAGCATCGCAAGAGCTGTGAGCAATTCTGAGCTTTGGTTAAGGGGCACTTGGGTTGGGATTGCACATTTTGGGGGACTAGTGTTTTTCACAGTCATTGCCGTGGAAGGTTAATCTATTGCTAGCCATGCCTGTGCAGAAATGGCTCCCAGGAACACCCCCCCCCACACACATCCAGTCCATTGTTAAAACAAAGATGCAGGGCCCGAGGTCACATCACGTGTGGCACCCAAGTATTTACCTCATGGGCGAGAGAGAAAGACTTGAGACACGTGAAGCCATAACCCAGTCTTTGGAAAGTTCTTCCAAACGCCATACTGTAGGTGGAGGACTTGGTTTTTGTGGATGACTAACCAAAATGGAACATGTCTCAGGTCAGAAATTCACTTGATGATTGAACACATCCTATTATTCACTCACACTCACTATAGGTACATATGTAGAATATATGGGTGCGTGCAATAGGAGTAACATAAGACAGAACTGATAAGAATTCCCGATTCCTCGGTTGGTAGGGACAAACCTGTAGCTGTACTTACTACAGAACTGCAGGGATCTGTGTGTGTTTCCATGTTTTATCTCAACCATCAAGAGTAACAAATTTTCATCAACCAGGTTAAAAGAACATCAAATCATCTTTGCATTCTCCATGGTAGAAAATACTATAAAGGTATGTACGCATACAAAATAGTATATATGGATGGATGCATACGAAATACATACGTGTTCAAAATCGTATGCAGCAAAAAAATAGGGAAAATATAAAAATGTATCTGGTAGTCAATTCATAAAAGTGTGTTTTCTTCTGGAATTGGGGATGTTTGTCATACTCGCCAGCTTCTGAAATTTTTATAACTTGTGACTTCTTTTGTCATTCTAAATAAATACTTACTTTCCAACCAAATTGGAGTTGTAATTTTGTATTCTTTCTTTTTAAGAAGGCTCCCCTTCTCCTCCACCTCTCCTAAATTGGATAAACTACCTCTGAGGCACCCTGATGTGCTCTGGCCACAACCACACGTACTGTGTGACCGTTGGGCTATTAAGGACTGCAGAGCTGAAGAACATTTGGCTGAGTAGTTGGTGTTGGAGTGGGGCTGTGGGGGAGGAAGAAATTTTCTGTTAAGTGTCCTAACCAGTTATCAGCAATGAGAACATTCTATAGACTCATAAGTGGGTCCACAGCCAGAGAGGATTATAACTGGCCAGGAGGGTCCAGCACAGCTGTGGGGAGATAGTGGTTTTCCATCCACATGCGATGGGCATGTTGAGGCCTTTCTCACAAACAGAATCCAAACCGACTGCCTCTAGTCTTCATCAGGAGAGGTTCAGGGCTGCCCTCATGGGACGGGTGGCCCCAGCCTCATCTGAAATGAGACCCAAGCCCAAACTGCCACTGAGATCTACCTTCCCCGATCCAGGGCTCTCCCAGGAACCGTGTTCCCTGAAGCCATCCCTGCTCAGCACACAATATATGGTCAACGATTACTTACCAACCTAGCATCTCTGTAACTTGTTTTTAACAGGGTCACTGTGACACTCAGACTAGAGCCCAGAGAAAGCCTTAGCCCTTCTTTGGGTGCATCAGGCAATAAAAGCATGTTCCCTCCTTCCCATGTCCTTTTCTCCAGGGTAAAGAAGCTTTCAGTACTTGTTCAAACTTTAAGCTGGCCTCATTTTTCTCCCCCAAATGTGCAGAGGTGGGGCAGAAGGAGCACCCTGCCTCTGGCTCTGCAGCACCATCCAAGGGTGCCACAGGATGTCTCTTGCCCCCAGTTACATCCTTCCTCGGCCTTTTTCTTCTTCCTAGTCTAAAATTCCACCATAAATTCATTTATTTAGCAAATATTTATTGAGCTTTATGCACCAGGGTCTTTGCATTCTCACAGCTACTGTCATTTGATTGATCAGAACTGTGCAGTTTAGAGAGATGCTTACCTCCAAATTGCACAGCTGTTGAGGAGGGTGCAGCCAGGAGAGAGACAGATGGGCTGTCTTCCAGGCCCAGCCCCTCCCCACACTGCTGCTGGCCTGCCTGGTCTTCACTCCGAGACAAGCTGAGCTCCCTGATGGCTGGATGGTGACACGTGCATCTCATACCCTCCCCATCGGGCCTGGGCTCAGGTGGTGCACCACCGATGGAGAGACCATCGATTGGGTCAGAGGTGGGAGACTGGAAACCTCAAAGACCACATTCTCATGCTTTTTCATGGCATCGTTCTTCTTAGGATGGGCCCGGCTCGTGGGACAGGGTGTGGTGAGTGTAGTTAAAAGGGTTATGGTGTTCAAACTTGGGACTCTTCACACCTTGGTGGTTTATTTGCTGTTTTTCTCCTGATTTGTGCCAGATTCTACACTGTAATTTGTTAAGAGCTTAGGATGTGTGTCCATCTGTGTGATAGAGTGAGCGAGGCACGCTCTACCAGCTCTGGAGTGGAGAGTGGGAATCCTGTAATACTAAAGCTGCTATGCTTTGAGTATCTACCATGTGCCAGTTCGTTTGCATTTTGCTGTTTGCAGTCATCACAGTAACTCTACCAAGTAGGCACCATTCTTTCCATTTTATAGATGAGGAAAGTGAGGGCCTTGGTGAACGGCACACTGCTGGTGTGTGGTGGGGTGCAAATCCACACGCAGGGTTCTTTGTTCCCAGTCTGCAGTCTCTCCTATAAAAGACACTATTTCCCTCCGTGATGACCAAATCTTTTCTGGTCTAACCCTGCCAGGTCCAGCTTTTAATCAAGTCTCAGGGTTCAGCTGCAGGTTTGCTCTGCATCAGGTGTGTGGTGAGCTCAGGGATGTGATGGGCCCCCAAGACTGAAGCCAAGTACAGTCACATCACCCCTCCCACCCGACGTCAACTCCAGCTTTGACGTGCATCCTGCAGAAGCCTGTACTGGGTCTGGCCCTGGAAGTCAGGAAAGAAAATGCCCTGATGGCTGCAGTGTTAATAAGGAGCCAGCCCAAATAGGATGCGTCCCTCACAAAGGCCGCTGTGTCCTCTGCCGGCAGCACGGGGTCCTGTTTCAGCTCTGAGTCCGGCCACCCTGGCTCAGCGGCTGTCTTACGGTGTGGAGCAGGCCCTGCCCGCCTGATAACATCGGCGGGCACAGTGGCGCTTTGTGCGTGTTGAGGGCTCTGGTTACCAGGGGGCAGCAGGCAGGCTGCAGTGCCGGAGGCCAGGAGGGAGGCAATGACTAAGTAAAAGTAGGCATGAAAAGGCTGTGTTTTGGAAACCCCAAAGGAAGCTTTCTTCCCTCCTGTATCTTCAAGGTGCTTCCCAAAGAGGCCGCTGGATCACTGCCATCAAATCCAGCACAGAGAAGGAATTCAGGCAAGATGTGTGGGCGACAGTGGTTGGGTCTGTGCGTGTGTTCCCACTCAGGGCTGGAAGTGCACCAGCTCACTCGCCCTGATGCTCCTCCTCGGTCCCTGGAGCCTCTGCTGTGTGATAAATCACAGGCGAGCCATCTTCGGGGCCGGGGGTGGGGTGCCTGCCACTTCTTCATCTGAGGGCGCGGCCTTGTACTGGCCTCCGAGCACAAGTCAGGTGGTTCTTCTGGATTTCGCTCCAGAGAAAGGCAGACTGAGAAAGCTTTACATGAATCTATTTCCCCAGCCCAGAGCTTATTCCAGAGAGACTGAGTCGGACTGGCCACTCCTCTGGGGAGAGCTGGGGCCTTTCTGGGAAGGAGTCCAGCCCTTGGGTCTTGGGCTGGAAGCCACAGGGACATGAAATTGTGGGGCATCAAGTGCAGGCTTCGGGGCCAGTTGTCATCAGCTGCCACGTGCCCTGTTGGTGGCCCTGTCTGTTTCCTCTTGGCACCATCCACCCGGGTGCCCGCATCTTCCTGTCCCCCATGGTGTCCTGGGGTGACCTCTTGGCCACATTACGAGCCCCGCCGGGGTGTGCTCACCCCCACCCACAGCACACACACCAACCTCCCTATATGCTCCTTTTCCCTTCCCTATGAAAAACATACATGTCCCCAGTCCCAGAGAATCGAGGTCTAGGCATGCAGCAGAAGCCAATATAATGAACTCATTCTAAGATGCTCCATTAGCTTCTTAGGACTCCCTAAACAAATCGCCCCAAACTCAGTAGCTGAAAATGAAATTTCTTCTGTCAATTCTGGAGGGCAGGGGTCCAAAGCGACGGCGCTGGCAGGGCCTGACGCCTGTGGCCCGAGAGGAGGGCCCTTCCCGGCCTCGGCCAGCTCCTGGTGGCTGCAGGTGCCCCTTGGTTGGCGGTCATGCCCCTCCATCCCCGCCTCTGGCCTCCCGTGGCTCCTCTCCTGTGGGTGTTCCCTCCTGTCTCTCTGAGAAGGGCTCTTGTTCCAGTCAAGGGTTCCGAGGTTAGGATATGGACCTATTTTGGGGGAGTGGCCATGAGTCAACCCAGCGCAGGTGTTAAAAGCAGCTAATACTCTACTGTGTTATCAACACTGTGCCATATTTGCGTTTTTTAAAATGGAATTTTACTGTTTTAATTCAAAAGAATGATACATTGTGGAAATTTGGGG
Source organism: Manis pentadactyla (assembly GCF_030020395.1). Classification (NCBI taxonomy): domain Eukaryota; kingdom Metazoa; phylum Chordata; class Mammalia; order Pholidota; family Manidae; genus Manis; species Manis pentadactyla. The sequence goes on from NC_080037.1 coordinate 4,068,592, forward strand.
CATCCTGTTGGGCAGCCTGTGCAGGATTTCGAAGCAGGGTTGCGGTTTTTGTTGCCTGTTCATTTCTTTCATCACACCGAGTGTTCTGCTTTGCCCCTGTCCCTTGGGGAGATAAGCTTTAGGGGCGTCTGAGAGCGAGGGAATGTGGCCCCTGAACCGAGGGGAGAGGGACCAGTGGGAAGTTTTCCTTGCTGAGTTGCTTGGAAGAAGTGTTTTCATCCTCTGAGGAGCTGGCGGATGGTGGCCTTCCTGTGGTTCTTGCCCCGAGACAGCTGCTGGGACAAAGAGAGCCCGTTTGAAGCCGGACTCTTGGAAAATCCCTGCCCCATCAGGTGGCTACATTCCAGCTGGTCCTGGAAGGAGTGGGGAAGAAGAGGTGAGGTTCCGTTTCCCTGATTCTCGATGCCTGGCCTTTCTGCTGCAGGGCTGGCCAGGCCTTCACAGGTCTAGAGTTTCTGAAGGAAGTCGGCTTTGGGAGGACCTTACTCCTTTGGATAAGTGCGCAGAATGGAGTTCATAGACTCAGAGGACATACTTGCTCTTCCTGCCTCCTGGAACACAGCCCCCCGGCCCCCAGTATCTGCATGGCTCCAGGCGGCCATGTATCAGAGCCCCCCTGAGTACCCCATCCAGAGCAGCATTCCCTCACTGCTCTCCATCCTCCCCTAAATCAGGTGTTCCTTCCCGCACGCACCATCTGTCTCGGGGACAGGACTTTGCTTGGAGCAAGCAGCACTTGGTAAACATTTTTGACTAAATAAATGAACTGTGGAAGGGATTCAGAACACCATCTGCTTGCTGTAACCACCTGCCTTCACGTAGGCAAAGCTCTGTCCTCATCCTCATTTTGTGGTAGAGACATGTGAGCCCTGGAGAGCGGGAGCAATTGCTGGCGGTCACAGGTTTTAGGAGATGAGAAGCAGAGCTTGAATCTTGTGATTTTCAGTTAAGGGACCTCTCTAAGAGCCACTGAACTGTTGTGCCCATTTCTCTTTGGTTTAGGTTAACCCAACTGTCCGCATTCATTATTTGGCGAGGAAGACGGGGGATGCTGGGAAAGTGTGTAGGGGATCCTCAGACCGAAGTGGGGGCCTGGCTAAAACAGCGCTGATGGCAGTTTTCAAATACCTGGAATGGGAATGTGATGTTATGATGATAATAGAGCTGAATGTGTCTGTGAGAGACAGACAGAGAGAGGGACAGAGAGAACACGGATGTGTGCGGAGGAGACTGTATAGGAAACGGTGCAGTCATGTTTTCATAATAAACCAACAGGTTTATTGAATCCTCTCATCCTGTCTTATCTTTGCAAGGATCACATTTTTTTCCCAAGCAGCTTTATTCCCCAGGCTCTTGGAAATTAAGAGTTCATCTCTGACCCCACTCCCCCGGCTGGCCGGCCCTCCTGCCCACTGACCCTTACCAGGAGAGACGGTCTGGGGGGAAGGCTCACTCAGGCATTTCCCTCCTACCTCGACACAGCTGCCCCTTGAGCTGATGTGTTTCTATTTCTTTCCTAATTCAAGACTCACTCTTTAGATGAAACTGCTCCTTAGTTGGGCTTCAGAGACTGAAGATGAAAGTAAAAATCAAGAGAGGCCTGTGGAGATGATGAAAGGCTTAGATAAGCACCCTGGAAGACACTGAAAAGGACTGGGCTCTCTGCCCTGGGGGAGGCAGCCAAGAGATGACCCCACATGGACCTGGCCGGCCGGGGGTGTGACGAGGCCTTGACCTGGGCGGGCGAGGGGCCACAGCTCCGGGCGGGCTGTCAGGCCTCGTTCCAGCCATGAAACGTTAGCAATGGTCCGTTAACATCTCTGCATTGCCATGCCCATACTTTTTGAGGTCTCTAAACGCTCTTGCAGCTGTTTGTGACCTGTGATGTCCCCTTCATCACTCTTAAAAATTAAAGCTGGGAAACAAGGCTCTTGTTTCCGTGGATTCTTTGGTGCCCAGTATACAAATCGTGACACTTGCGGTGATGTACAATCTGGGTTGAAATGTGGGGATGTCTGGCAGGACCTCTGGTACCAGGCAGACTCAGGGAGAATCTTGGATTTCCTTCTTATAGGGGACAAAACCTAACTCCTCAGAGACTTGCCTCCACAACTGGAGAATGGGAATAATGCCTTCCTATCTAGCTTTCTGGAAGGATTAAACGAGATAAGTAATAATAGCTAGTATTTTTTGTACTAATGGAGGTACTGGGTGAAGTGGTTTCCATGCATTTTGCATTTGACCTGGTAAGCTGTACGTTGCATGGACGAGGGAATCATGTCAGGTAGAATGACTGGTACAACAGGAAGGGACGCCTAGGTCTGTCTGGAACCAAAGTCAAATTCATGACCATGGTGCTTCTGTCCCTGACTAACCTCCTTCTCATTAGGAGTTTATCACAAACATGTATTCAGTTTCTTTGTTAATCCCTGTAGGCTTCTGGGTGACATTTTGTTTTTATAATTTTTACTGTAAAAGGAAAAATAAAGACATTCTCTCTTCTGACTATAGAAGTAATACATACACAATATCTGTGTGTTTCAAAAGGCAAATCCAAAAGACCAAAGAAAACCGAAATTGTTTAGGATCCCACGACCCAGAAAAGCCATTGTAAACACTTTGCTATATGTTCTACACTATCGAATATATTCTGTTGCATATGCACAACCTCCCCACTCCCCAATAACACTGTTTTACTTTTATGGCTTTGTAACGACTACCCTTCCCCACCCCCACAACAATATATTATGGGTAACTTTTAATGTCAACTTCTCATTCAATAGATTTTATTCGATGTCTACTATGTGTCGCTTGTAATAAATCAGGGAACTAAATAAATTAAGGTCCCACTTCTTATGGGGTTTACGCTGTGTCATACCACACAGCAAACAACAGCATCATGAAAAACATACAGCACCTAAGAAGGTGACATGGGCTACCAGAAAATACATGCAGCGGCGTGAGGACTGGGCTGCATTTTTAACCAAAGACTTATTGAGATAATGGCATTTGAGTAAAGACGTGAAGGTGAGAGATTTAGAGCTCTGTTCCAGGCAGAAGAAACATCCACGGGCCATGAAGGGAGGAGTGATTGGTTTCTGGATATATTTGAAACCAAGGCCAGGAGGATTTCCGGACAGGTTGGATGGGAAGGTAGTCGTGGATGATTCCAGAGTTCCTGTGTGTGTAGCTGGAAGGATGGAGGACTCATGAGCCAAAATGGGGCAGGGCTGAGATGGAATAGGTTTTGGAGGGAGGATCAGGCAGTTGGTTTTGGATGCACTGGATCTGAGGTGTCTCTGGGGCATTGACTGCAGATGCTGGTCATACACTCTGCAGTCCAGGTGGGACAGTGGGGCTTTGGTGATGGATGTAAACTTGGTGTGTACATTTGGGATGCTATTTATTACCAACATGAAGCGATGAGTTTGTGCGATCCCCAGGGGAGAGCACGCAGGTGGGGAAGGGGGGAAAGGATCACACCCTGGAGCCTCCAAGCCAAAGAGTTTGAGGAGAGGAAGAAGAGAGAGTAAAGGAGACGGCGAGGGAGGAAGCAGAGAAGTAGCAGGAAGGCCAGGGGAGCCTTGCGTTCTGGATGGTCAGGAAAAAAGGTACTGAAAGGAGAATGGAAGGATGGGTCGTGTTGAAAGCTGCTGGTGAGTCACTGGGGACTGAGGACTGATGCGCGAACACAGCGGTGCTGCGCATTGAGGACGAGGAGCCCCAGGGAGGGCCTCTGGTCATTTTATTCAGTGGCTTATAACCCAGGGCCACCGTCATGAATTCTGATGCTCATATTGTCACAGACTTGCCACTGGGAGCCCCTCCCAGCTGGCCCCTGTGTCCTTTGCACAAGGCCATGCCATTCTTGGGGCATTTACTTATTTTCTGTTGGACATTTCACGTTTTTCACTATCATAAGTGCTCCACTGAATATCCTTGGACAGATATCTCCGAATCTTAAGTCATTTCTTAAATTTGCTCTTCCTTCAGAACATAGGCTTTTGTTTTAATTTTCTCCCATGCATGCTTTTATTAGTATTGTCTCTTCATGACCTTATAATGAGGATCTGTATATTCTTCCCTCAAAATAGAAGTTGCTTTTCTGCTTGTTTCTGATTATCATGCTTACTGAAAACATGTCAAACTAGGAAAACAAAATTTGAAAAGCCACATAAAAACCCACAAGATGGAAATAACCCATTAATAATTTTCAGTGAAATACCCTCCAGATATTTATTTCTCTTTGTATAACATATAACTATGCCTTGTGCATATGTACATCCATCACTTTACCTAAATGAGATTGTAATCATACCAAACCAATGTTCTGTGATCTACTTCTCTCCCACTCAATAACATAGAATATGTGTTTTAATAAACGTTAAAACAGAATGTAACTTGCAAGCAGTGGTACTGGTTTCCCCACATTAAGTGCCACATTTTCCTTATCTGATAAATATTTATTGAGCACCTACTTTGTCCCAGCCTCTGTGACACCCTCTCTCCGGTTTTATGCTGGGTGTGAGTGTTTGGGTGATCATCGTTGCTGTTTATTAATGTTCAGGTTCTCCTTTCCTTCCAGACACACAGTAGGACTGCATTTCTCTCTTGAGTTTGTGTGTGGTCGTTAGCGAATAAAATGTGGTCGTGTGTCCCTTCTAGGCCAGGGCCATGGAACTGCTGGCCACTTCCTTTTCTCCCTGCTGTGGGACTCCGGAGGCCCACGCTGATACAGCACTTCTGTCAGCCTGGTTCCACGAAGGAACCGAGCCCTCTGCCGAGTCCACTGAGGGAGACGTATACGTGCGTGACATTAAGGCTCCGGCTTTTGTGGCTGGTCATTACTGCAGCACACCCTCTCTCATGCTGATCTCGCTGAACCAGCTATTAATTTTACTTACTTGTGCTTATCTCCTAAAAGATTCTGACGTCTGTCTTACGGAATACCAGATATATTATGGTTGCACATTGTCACTGATTTACCAGACAAACAATTTTCTACGTGTGAGATGGCAAGTTAGCCCAGATCTGGGGCATGGTGAGAGAGAAGGCTGCAGGTTAGCCATTGTTTGTCAAAGTGTGGAATGAAGAACACCAACGTCCGAATCACCGGGGTGCTTGTTTCTAAATGCAGGTTTCTAGGCCCCACCAGTGCAGTAGTGTCAGTAGAGCTGCGATGTGCATTTCCAACAAACTGACCACGTGATTCTTACATATGCCAAAGCCACTGGTGTGGGCCGGGGGCAAGGTCACAAACACTGACTCGCCATTTTTTGCGATGTTATAAGGAATTTATCAGTGCCGACCGAATGTTTTCTACATGTCAGTAATTCTGCTGATTCCTGGAAATACACAGGCAGACAAAATTCCTACCCTCAAGCAGCTCAGACACTATTATTACGGGAGACATTTGCGTAAATAGACAATTTTAATGAAATATTAAGAAGGAAGCTTCTGTAAGATAGAGTGTAGGCCCCAAAGCAGAAACGGCCACTTGGGGTGCACAGAGGCGAAGAGGTGAATGCTGAGGTGAACAGGTGTGTTTCGAAAGCCAACAAGAGCTTGATAAGAAGGGCATCTTGGGGGCTTTGAAGAGGAAGTTGCCCAATTAATGGGTGGCTGGGCAGTGTATTGTCAGCTGCAAAGAGAGAGTGACTGAAATAAAGTATATCATCTTCAGAGATTTTTCTTTGGAGATGGCGAGGAAGGGAAGCTCATGGCTAGATGGGTGCTCGGCTTTTTGGAGGTGGCTGGACCCAGGCACCGTGTTTGGCTTGGACGCCCACACTGTTGCCTTCTGGGTCACTTCCCCCTTTCACTCCACCTCCCCCCAGGTTCTTCGGGTGCTATCCACAGGAAAGAGACCTGATATACTCAATTCACAGATATATTCATGTTCTGGCAGCATTTTGCAGAGAAATTTCCTACCTGAAAATAACTAATATCATAGCTCCAGACAAGAGTAGAAGTAAACGCTGTTGACTGACTTACGGATAAAAGCCTGGGGCTGAGGATTTGGCATCAGTGACAGTGATCTTGGAGGGCTGGGTGTGTGCTCTTTGGTCTCAGGCTTCATGTTCTATTAGCTGGAAACTGAACAGGATCTTCCCTTGAGATTGGCTGGAAGGGGAGTCAGGAGATGCTGTCCTACCAAGTACTAGGCCTGGTACTAAGGAAAAGTGTCTTCCTTTTCCTCTAAGCCTTCGCATCTGTGCTCTTTGAGAATGAACAGCTGTCCCGTGCTGTCTTGTGGGACACTGTGTCCCAAGGGCAGATAATGGAACTAAACCCGTGGTTCTGGGTTTCCTCGGCCTCTCTAAGGTAAACCCATCCCAAACTGTGTGGATGGAAGGCTGAAGTCTTAACACACCAGCTGAGGTGGTGCTGAAGGTGGCCTCAGCAGGAGAGGGTTTTGTGAGGCATGAGGAATGCGACTATTGGGAGAATAGTTAATGGAAGAGACAATGAACATGATGTAAATTTGTCCAGCAGAGTGTTAAGCAAATAGCGGATGTTTGATAAGTTCTAGTTTCCTCTTGTCCCTTTGCTCAAGGGCAGAATAAGAACTACTATGTGGAAAATGCAGGAAAGAAGACATGAGCTCAACGTAAGGATGGGTTTTTAAAACAATGATAGCTGTTTAAATATGATATGAGCTGTCTTAGGAGAATGTACTCATCTAATATTCAACCATTATCGGAACATTAAGTGTCAGGTGTTGCACTGAGTTGAGGACACACAGATGAAGAGTATGTCGATTTTGCTCCCTTGAAAAGCTCAGGACCAATAGGAGAGACAGATATGGACGTAAACAGATCAATTCCAATGCAATGTGCTCAGGTGGAGTGAGGGGAAAGTGTGGAGGTGTCACAAATTATGGAGTAACCGATCTGCTGGGTTAGTTGAGAGAAGCTGTACCAAGCAGGTGACATTTGATCAGGGTCTTGAAGGATGCATAGGAGTCTGCTATTCAGTGGTGTGGAGTGCCTTATCACTGCAAGTGTTCAGACAGGGATCGAATGACCACCTGTCAAAGGTGTTGTGGAGGGATTGCCGGGGAGATGGGAGACTGGCCTGGGTGACCTCAAGACCCTTCCAAACCCAAGATTCTATAAAAGAGCCACAGTAGAGGGCCATTATTGTATGAGGATATATGTTACCATCCATCAACACATTATGCCTGATTCTCTGCCTCCTGGGGCTGGGGGAGCTGCTTGTCAATCTGAAGAGGGCTTAAGTTGGGATCAGGAAAGGGGAGAATTTCTCTTTCTTTGCCCTGAAGGCATGTATCTCTTTACACTTCTCAACTGAGTGTGCTGACAGGGGAAGGTAAGGTGGACTTAGTGAGAACACATGGAGAGTTGGGGGAAGAGGGGGAAGCTTCACTCCTGTGCACACTTGGCAGAGTTGGGGGTGTCTGCCTCATGCCCAGGTGGGCTCATAGTGCCCCTGGCTGTCCAGAACAGCCGTAGCAGCCCCCTTTGCTGTAGCCCTGCTTGCCTGGGCCGAGGCAGCCATCTGAGCCTCTGCACCTGCCAGCCGGCGCGGGCTGCGCCCTTCTGCCAAGTGAAGCGGTGGAGACAAAGGAGAAATACCCAGAGAGAAAAGTGCGTCCAGCTTCTCTCTGTCCTCACAGCTGAGTTTCTGGGCCGGAGAATACTTGAATTGTTCACATTCTTGCCTCTGCTCAGGTGAGCACAGGTCCCACTCACTCAGGTGGAGCCACCATCCTTTCTCCTCACCTGTGGGGCTGAGACAGGCGGCCAGACAGACCTGCTATTGTCGCCTGTGCAGGGGGGGATATCAAATGCATCTTAAGAAGGGTTTGGGGCTTGAGGCTCCTGAAGCTCCTAAATTCAGACTTACAGGGAAGAAATGAGAAACCTTGAAAATATAGGCTTTGCTTCTGGAGTGGGGTGGGGTTGGGGGAGAACGTTTAGGCAACAGAGTCCAGCCACTGTCTTGGTGACTTCTCATTGTCAGTTACATTTGGAAATAAATCCCTTTATGTCCAGCCTCTAAAATACAAACCTTGGCTCTCCTACTCGTTAAACTCTGGAACTAGTTAACACATCAAGTTTCTTCTGGGATGTCTGTCAAGAAGGATTAGCAGCCAGATGATGGATGTGGGTTCGGACAGCAGTGAACTTGTAACATCCACTCAGCTCACAGGAGTGGTTCTGTGTCCCCTGCTGACCCCTGCAGGCTCCTCCGAGTCAGTGGGGAATGCAGCCTGATCTGATCCACTCTATGCTGTACACAGACTGTGCCTTTTCCGTAAGGTAGTAGTAGTGATCTTAATATTACCATTATAGGGAAATAGACCCGTATCTACGTCTTTGCCAAAAGAAACACAGGAAGCATAAACCGGAACCTAGGGAGATGGATTATTTACAGGGCATTGTGGGAAAGGGGTGCAAGGCATTTGGGAGAGTGACACTTCCTTTAGAAAAGCATTTTGTTCAGTTTTAACATTTGGAACCCTGTTTTATGTTTTGTGACTCAAAAAAACTTGTGACTTCTGTTCACCAAGAGGGTCTAGAAGTAGTGATGTCTCAGCAGCTGTGAGGACACCTGAAGGCTCATACCACCCCCACTCAAAGGAAACAGGGCCCCTTAGAAAAATGGAGAATTACAGGGCTAGACATTATAAGGTAAGCTCAGAGCAGCTTGTTGTAGCAAAAATTAAGGAAGTGGTCAAAAAACGTGATGGAAGCCTGACCAAGTCAACAGGATCTAGTTTGAAGAGGCTCCTGCTAGCCAAATCGAGGACATTTGAGCACCAAAATAAATAATGATAATAATGGATTAAACCTACTGAATAAAATGAAAACTCGCAGGTCCACAGTGCTATAACCAAATAAATGGATAAACAAATAAATGAGGGAGAAGGAACAGTTGTGCCTTAAAATGGGATTCTAACTAAGAAAAGTAGAAGACAGAGTTATAAATTCCCACTTTGGCACCAATAATGCATCTAGCCAAGAATCGCCGATGGATGCTACCATTAGTGGGTGTTAGTTTTATAAGAAACAGCATATATTCAACAACTTAAAATACCTGTGCACAAATATCTTAGTAATTACAAAGGGAAGAATAGTACCTTCACAGTGGAGACCCACGTTACCCAGGAGACCAGCGTTAACCTCACTGACGCTCTGACAAGCCGACATCGGGGGCCTCCGGGTCTGATGCACTGAAGACATCACATTTCTTCCAGGGTCTTTCTTCAAAATTGCATAACCTGAATCTCATCATCAGGAACAAACCCAAAATGAGAAACATTCTGCAAGATAACGGGCCTGTATTCCTCAGAAATAGCAAAGTCAGGCAGGAAAGGAGACCTGGAGAATGTTCCAGATGAAAGGAGACTAAAAACGTCATGACCATACGTGCTATATATCATCCTGGCTTGGATCCTGCAGTGAGGAAAAAAGAGCTATGGCAGACAGGACTGTAGCCGTCGGCAAAACTTGAGTGTAGACCCTGGGCTGGGTGATCGCATGATGTCCAGGTTAAATTTGCTGATTGTGGTGTGTCCTGGATGATATGAGAGAATGTCCTTATTTGAGGGAAATAGCATACTGAGGTGTTTAGGGAAAAAGGGGTATGATGTCTGCAATGAGAGAAGAGTGAGAGAGAGAGAGAACGATAGAGCAAATGGGGTAGATTGTTACCGATAGATGCTTCCCATGCATCTGGGTAAATGGCAGATGGGATTTCTTTGTACTTTCTTATGACTTTTCTGTAGTTTGAAATTATATCAAATAAATAAATTATTAGATTAAAAAAAGAGGAATTTGAACTGCTATGATGATGATTATTCTTGCCCCATCTTGCGCTGTTTTGGAAAAAAAAAACCTACTGTAGTTAAAGAACGTGCATTTGTATCCCATTTCCGAGTATGCAGCGCGCTTCCACAGTTATTGTCTCATTATTTTCAAAAGAGCCTTTATTTTAGCAAGGCAGGCATTTTAGTGCCCGATTTTACGGGAAACCCAGGGTTAGATGTCCTAAGTGCGTCTCTCAAAGTCGCAGAACTGAAAAGCACGAAGGCCAGGACTTAGACCCAGCAATTCTAACTTTTAGTACCAAGCTTCCCTCATGGCTCAAGGTCACGCCTTTGACCTCTGTGGCATGCGCACTCCCTCCCGGTCAGGCAGAGGACATTGATTAGATCATGGTGGTGTTGGGACGCGCTGTGACTGCCCTGTGTCTCTGCACCTGCCTTGGCTGTGGTGCATCTTTCTTCTAGCAAAGTGTCATCTGCCTTGTGCTGTGTGGTGATCGTCCTGTGTAGGTGGCCGCCCCTCTGTCAGTGCCCAGACATCCCTACACACACGCAGGCAGGTCCCTTCCCCCTAACACGTGGCCCGACTTTCAGTCATGTTTATTAAGCAAAAGACCAGCAGCTCAGGATGCATTCAGCACCTTAAATGCTATAGCTCCTTTCTTTCAAACTGTTCAATTCCCAAGTCATAAAACTCTACCCCTGAGGAAGGGTTAGAGGCCTGTGAAAAGGTATTATGGGACAGACGGGAGATGGAGCCGTGTGGGAAATCTAACAACAGGATTGGTTTGAGGAGCAGGTCCCCAAAGGGTTTAAGGTTCAGCCTCTGTGGCTTAAATGAGCCAAGATTAGAATTTCAGAGAGCTCTTCCTGAAGGATAAATGAGGTAGGGAATGTCCTGGGATAAGACTTTCTAAACTTCAATCACAACTCCTCAGATTTAACTCCATGTCCCTTGTGAGCCTTTAGGGTTGTGCACATGTCTGTAGCCTGCCTGCCCTTTGCATGGAGCTCTTCCTGTTCTGAAGTCTTAATGCTCTGATCATCTGCGTCCTTCCTTGGGTTCTGGCCTCATAGCCCTGTCAGTAGTGGTCTGGGGCTTGTGCACCAGCACCGAACACTCCTCAACTTGGAAGTTAGGCTTCCACTCTCCAATGGCTACCTGGTTGCCAGCTCCAAAGATCTGTTCTCAGTCTTTATCCTCCTCCATTCATCTAAAGCAGGGTAGCCTTTGAGGATGTGACCAGAATGCAGATATGCACACACACCATTTTACCCATCATCTCAATCACTCCCTTCTTCATCCTCTTTATTAGGAGTATTGGACCAGGTGTTTTGTTCCATTTTTACCCTCTTCTTTGATGAAGCACAGAGTCCAAATGCTTGCAGCTGCACGAGGCACTGTGTGTACATTGCACGCACCCTAGAAGCAGCCAGCAGTCCTCCTCTTCCTTCTGCCTGTCCCTGACCAAGCTTGGCTTTTGACAGATCCTGGCTGAGTGCAAACCCCTCGCTCTAGGCTTCTATGAAGTATGCTGAATTGTGTGTTCACTTGGAAGCGTGGACAGATAAAAGGTGGGGATAGAAAGCATGTCTCCTAACTCGACTTCCACCTCCAGATTCTTTTCTACCAATCAATTCGGTCTCAAAATCCTGGACCATTTTCCTCTGTGATGCCAAACTTCAGGACTGACTACTTAGTTGGATGAGTTGATCAGATGTTTCAATAGTGGGCAGACATACCTTTAAAAATGACACTGTGAGCTTCTAAAATGATTTCTGCTTCATGCGTATGTTTGGAGATGGATTACACCACATCTGGGAATGCACTTGGAGCTTCTTGGGAGAAATTATTACCCAACACTCATTTGAAAATCTCTAGAATTGCCACCTGGCCAAAATTGTAATCGTCCCACAAAATTGACTGTAGCCCTGCCCGTGTTTACCAACGTCACGTCTTAATCAAAAGGTTGTCTCCGCCTGCTTCTGCTTATGTGATGAGGATGCATGAGAACTCGAGGCTTCTGACTCCGTGTTCAGGGCATGTCTCACTCCATCTGTGTGAGCTGCTATTCAGGGCACTGTGCAGTGTGAACAATAATGATGTGAATACGAAGAAATGTACCCTATGGTTCTGCCATGAGGAGCGTACAGTGAAGTTTGAGGGGGAGTTTTCTGTGTGCCAACTCGAATTCTGTGTATCAGCATTTCCTAAAGTAAGTTCCTTGGCATTCTGGTTTCCCAGGTATCTAACAGATGTTACAGAAGAGAGATAAGTCACCTACTCATGCCTGGTGGGACCCACTAGCCAACTATTAGCCATCCATGGTGAAGTACTTTAAGGATACGCTGGCACAGGATAGAAATGCAGCAAAGAATTGTTGAATGAATGCATAAATAAACAAAATCCTGAGTTTAAAAAGTTCAATAGGATTCTTCGTAGTATGGTGGGTCAGATTCCCTAGAAGCAGCCCCTGAGGTAAGGACCTAAGGGTGGGGATTTATAAAGGAAATGCCCCCTGGAGAAGTCACTAACGGAGGGGGATGCAGGACAGGGGAGGACGAAGCCCAGCCAGGGTGTGCTTCCAGCTGAAGCCTCAGCCCCCGTCTCCCCCGCAAGGAGCTCCGAGGCTTACCTGACTTGACAGAATGTGTTCCACCTCAAGGCAAGGGGCCAGGCTTCCAAACTCCTGCCCTAGTCGGCCCTGGCCGGGAGCCTCGGGGGGCCTGGGAGCTCAGACTCTCCAAGCTTTCCGCTCACCCACCAGTTAGTTGTGTGAAGAAAGCTGTGGCTGACACAGAAGCTGGGGAGGAGCACAGAGAACTACGCAGAGATCTCAGACGTCTGGATGAAGCGCTAATGCCTGCTGTGGGCAGCTCCTCATAGCCTTTACTGTGTGATATAAATTGTGAAGGGCCAGGAGAAAAATCAAACAGGGTTTTCCAAATTTATTTGGTTCTTGAATCCATTTATTTCCTTAATGCTCCTCTTACTGGTTTTCTATAAGATATTCTTTGGGAAATGCCTCTTGCGTTTTGCTTTCTCTTGCAAATTTTGTTTTTAGTGGCTTAAGAAGACCTAGGATTAAGGTTGTGTGAATGGGTGAGGGTTGGTCAATGATCATGTGACTTATAGCACATGCCAACTGATTGGCTGGCATGTGGCCAATTTTAGGTAATTCTTTTGAGACTGGGAGATATTTAAGGCCATCTGGGGGAACATGAGGGGTTAATGGTCCTTTGGAATTTAAATGACATTTTGGTTTTGGGTTCTAGGGACCCAGAGAACATGTATACCAACAACATAAGTAAATATACAATTTTTCTACCTATAAAAATTATAAAGGTTAGAAGGCACTAGATAAAAGGAGAGTTTAAAGATAACTCATTTAAAAATCATCAGCTGAATAAGGTTTAGTCATTTTTTTCTCTGCAATTCCTCCAGCAGCCATTCATCTACACCCAAACCTGGCTTTACCACTTTATCAGGAGAGCTGAGAATTAGCAGAAAAGGTACCAATTTTGGTAAGTTAATGTCAGTATAGGGAGAGAGAGCAGGAAGGAAAGAAGGAAGGGAAAAAGGGAGGGAGGAAAACCCACCATCTGTGTCCATGGGACACACCAACCAGCCACGGAGAGGGCAGGTTACCGTCACACCACTGTCGATAGGAACAGCCTTCAGGATCAGAGGCCTGTGACTCCCTATTTTTAGCCCAAAACCTTTGCAAATTCGGGAAAGCAGGAAAAGTACCTTCATTCCCCAAGTGCTCAACGGCCGTAGATGAGTCCTGTACTGTTATTCGGCGAGTGTAAAGTTGACAGAATTTTTCACATTTAGATTTGCAAACTGGTAGCAATGCCAGAGGCCAGCTCTGGGCCTGGCCAACCTTCTGACTACAACTTTCTAAGATGATTCCCACAAAACCCTGAGCAACGGCATAGAACGTTGGCTAATGTCTCAGAGGGGGGCGATGATTTCCAAATGTTTTCATTCTGTTTTTGGCATAGTTTCTACCCTGGAAGCAGAGAAGGTGTTCATGAAAGGCCTGCTGGCTTAATGAGAGGGCTGTGACTCTGAAGTGCTCACGAACGCTGCGTGTCATTTCCCCACGAATAGTTATGGGGGGCGTACGGGGATGGACAATGTCTTCGCCACTGGACTCCAGCTTTTACGTTTGCCTATGTGCCCAGGTACAGTCAGTCGGCTTCAGGTGTGTGCCCGTGTACAGCTGCACGTCAGTGTGTAGCATGCATCTATTTTCTCTCACTGACATAAAACGTGCTGTACTACTTTAGCGTAAGCTTTCTACGCACTCACTCAAGTCACCATGGGCTGAGACCCAATATGACCAGGAAGGAACATTTCTCTAGATCAGGAACAATTTCACAAGTGCGAATGGGAGAGTTCATGTGGAACATGTCGTTTAGAGTTTGCTTTCCTTCTGTCTATTTCTAGCCTTGTACTCCCATTTCTGTGCTGTTACGGGGGTATGCGAGTGCCCTCTGGTGGGCATTTGGCTGGAAATGTGGGGCTGGGCATGCTCCCCTGCTCTGTGAGGGAGAACAGACACAGTGGGGTGCACGGAGCTTCCATGAAGAGCAGGGAGCAAAGAGAATGGGACACAGAGCTCCCCTTTCTTCCTCTATCCCTGCAGCCTCCCCACAGCCCCGTCAGGAACCCCGTGTTGTCTAAATCAGAGCTGTCCGATAGAACTTCCTGCAGTGATGGAAACGTTCTCTATCTGGACTGCCCAACATGGTAGCAACCGGCCACTGAGCCCTTAGGATGTGGCCAGTGAGACTGAGGAACTCACTTATTTTTTTATTGAGGTGCAATTCACATAAATAAAATTAACCATTTCATATTATACAATTTATCAGCCCTTAGTGCATTCACATTGCCCTGCAACCATTACCTCTGCAATCAAAATATTTTCAGCATGACAAAAGGAAACCTAGTACCTTTAAGTAGTGACTTTCCACTTCCACCTTCCCGTCCATCCCTGGCAACCATCAATCTGCTTTCTGTCTCTATGGATGATCAATTCTGGATTTCCAAATAAATGGAATCATGCAATATGTGACCCGTATGATGGGCATCTTTCACTTAGCATAACATCTTTAGGGGTCACCTGCCTTGTAGCATGTATCACCATGTCATACCTTTTTAGGGCTGAGTAATAGTGCATCAAATGCATCTACCACATTTTGTTTATCCATTCTTCCATGGATGGACATTTGGATTGCTCCAACTTTTGGCTATTGTGAATAGTGCTTTTATGAATATTCATGTATAAGGATCTGTTCAAGTATATCTGTTTTCAATTCTTTCAGATAGATACCTAGGAGTGGGATTGCTGGGTCTTATGGTAATTCTGGGTTTAACTCTTTGAGAAATCACCCAACTGCTTTCTGAGGAGCTGAATTTTAAATTGTATCTCACTTTAATTAATAATTAATTTAATGATGAAATAATAATTACACAATTTAGATCCCAGCTTTGCAACAGGACCTAATGATTCTGTAGCATCTTATTCTTTTTGATCACTGGAATAGTGTGCTGTGAACCATCCAGGGAACATTTAAAAAATATACTTGTACAGGGAAAAGAAAATCCATAGATATGGATTAACTTACCTCGTTTTTTTCCCTCTACATTTCAGGGAAATTGATCCCAGATCATAGAAAATAAGAATTGAAAATGACCTTTGAGGAAAATTAACCCAACTCTGACAACTTACAGATGAAGAAACTGAGGCCCGGAGAGCTGGCGTTTTCTTCCTAAACATGTGCTGGGCACACCTGTCAGGGTCAGGGCAGTGTGTGGGTGCCGGCTGGCAGCAGAGTGCACGGGCGACGGGAGGGACAGGTGGGTGTCGGGGGCTGATGGGTGAGGTGAGGCCTCCCGTCCAGCACCGTATTGGCAGATGCTGGGCAGGGCCTGCAGCGCACCTGTCCGGGTTTCCAGCTAGACTCCACTGCATCCTTGAGCCAAGTCCCACTGGCCCTGCCTGCAGATAGAACCTGCCAGTCCCCACCACCTCGATCCTCACCACCCCACCCATGCTGGGCCACTGCAGAGCCTCCGTCTTGGACCACCAACACCACCCACCTCATCCCTTCCACGACTGTGCATTTAGGGTCCACGCTGTGCATTCTCGTGGCTCCCCTTCGAGGTCCACCCGGCTTCTCAGATCCCGCCCATGTGCTGGCTGCTCCCCACCTCTCAGCTTTCTGCCCTTTGCCCTCTGCTCCAGGAACACCAGCCGCCTTGGCCGTCCTGACTCACATGCACATTTTGCACCTGTCATTCTGTCTTGGATACACTTCTCAAATGGTTCCCTCCTGCCCTCCATTCAGGTTGCTGCCCACATGTCACCGGTGAGGCCACCCCTGAGCACATGCACAGAGAAGCCTTTCACCATGGTCACCGTGGTCACTGCTTTATTCCTGCCCCGGCCCCATGCTCCTCCTCAGTGTGCCTTACCTGCCATTGCACCGTAGTATAGTCTATAAAATTATTCCACCCCCGGGTGGAATGTGAGCTCTGGGACTTGGTCTCTTATGTTTCCTGTTGGGCCCCGTAACTGTGACTGATTGAGTGTCAAGAAAAGGAGGAGGAGGGAAGGAAGGAAGGAGAGGGGAGACAGTCTTGCAAGTTAGCCAGTCTCTCTTGAGTCTTGGTTATCTCATCTCCAAGATGGGATCAAGACACATCTGCCTCCTGGGCTCTGGAAGCGGCCCTGGATGCACTTAGTCCTGTGCGGGCCCTCGGGAGATGCTCAGGAAATGCCACTTTGTGTCACAGCATTTCCTTCCGGGCTTGTGTCCCCGTTGCCTGCGGCGTGCGCACCATCTCTGCAGCGCCTTGAGGAAGGGGCAGTGCTGAACCTCCTCCCGCCTCCCGCCCCCCAGGTCGGCCGGTACAACCTGCCATTCCTCGTCCAGGTGGCCTTGGGCCCTCCGTGGTTACCCGGGCTTCTTTTCTTCAGTAATTGGTTCAGTGCTTGGAGTTCCTGCGGCTTCTGCACTGATTTCTTACCACTTGGGATGTCACTGCTGGGCTGTGACTGATTTCCTATTTAGGACAAGCACACACACACACACACACATGTCTCCACTTCCCAGAACCTTCCAGAACCATTGACAGTCTGACTGATGCAGTGAGAGTGACAAGATAATATCACTTTCTCACCTCTGCACCTCCAGACAGAGTGGGGCTAGCTGATCTGCCCTAGCTAGACAGTGACCATGGCTAACATACCTGGGATTAGCCAAGAGATCTCCTAGGGGACCGCAGTCTCCACAGGGCAAAGTTTCCTTAGCTGGTCCCGCTCGCTGAGTAAGGATGGGGCCAGTGGCCTTTGTGACCTTGGTCCTCAAGCTAACGCACCAGTCCTCTGGGGTACACAAAGTCAGCTCCGGAACGAACATAGCAAAGCCTTCAGAGTATCAGTTGTAGGGATATTAGTAATTTAAGTCATTGTTCAAAGAGGAGCATGGGTATGTTATGAAGTAAGTGGTGATATCCTCATAAATGTTCAAGATAAAATATTAGTCTTCATGGAAATGCCTTGTTTGTAGACGGCTGGTTCAGTCGTCATTCCCAGACTCCGCGCATTCTCTGTGTCCCCCGTGAGTAGAAGTTCTCACTGTCTCTGCCCTTTGACCACTGGGATGGAGCAATGTGAGGTGCATTGCTGGGGTAATATGGCTGCCGTAGGAATGACCACGCTCTCCCCAGTTCCATTGCCAACAATTCATCCGGTCAGTGCGGCTCACATGAAGCGGGGCCTTGTCATCCTAAACCAGCACCATGTCCACTTTGAGAGCATCATTGATTTAACCAGTCTGGAGGGGATGCAGGCCTTTTTTTGTGTAGGGGGAGAAACTCATTATTTTCCAATTGTTAATATTGGAAAAATGTTTCATTAAAGTCAATTTGAGTGTGTGTAATGAGGGCCTGGCCATACTTAGCTTTTACAGGTTTAATAAGGGATGTTTTACATGCTTTAGGACCCTGTTAAGGTCTTGTGGCATTTCGAGCCACCTTGACCCAATGGTCACCCAGGGGTTCATAACCCTCTCTTGGTGAGATGACTGTGCGTGGAAAAGGGTGGTGCACCTTGGTGCTGCCTAAGGTGGAAAGCTGGGTTCCCTGTGGGGGTCCCACAGCTTGTGCCTGGGGCTGCTAATTACACTTAATAATAAGGTTGGTTCGGGGATTGTATAGTCAAAAATGCAGCCTGGAGAGTTCAAAAATTCACCTTGCGGCTGCCTTCCTGTTCTTCGTTCCTGGACCGGCTTTCTCAAGTTACCCTCCTTTTGACCAAAGAAAGTCATAATCACAGGGAAGGAACTTCAACCAAACATCTGCTGGGGGAACAAGTAGAGCCATTCACCTGTGTAATCAAAGGGGCTCCTAAATTACACAGGACACATCGGTGACCTGGACGGCAACCACGGGGGCAGCCAGACCGGGGTCCTTCTCGTGAGCAGGAAGAAGCCAACTGATGGGGAAAATTGCTTGTGGAGGGTGCTTAGGCCACATTACCCCAGGTTACCTTAACTCCCAGGTGGAGTTACACAGGGGGGCAGGGGAAGAGGGGGGTGAGAAGAGGCAGAAGAAGATAACAGAAAATGCAGTGACAAAAGGAAGCTGAAATCTACCTCGGAACTGGGACCACTCCTTTGATCTTGTAGCTGTTGAAAGTTTTCTTTTCACAGAAATGTCTGTTTAGATAGCTTGTTTGCTGGGCATTGAGACATTAGTTGCTTTGGAAAAATTAGTCTTCCTATTACCTCCTAGCAGGGTGGTCCCAGGCCACCTGTCCTGGTGGGATGCATTTTCTTAGGGGGCTCACGTGTAAGGCTCCCTTCCTTTTCCCATGTAGGGGCTAGCTGGTGTGCTCCCGAGGAGGGCGGAGGAGCTGGGGGCTGGCGTGTGCACCCCTTAACAGCAGCGCTCTGCAAACAGCGAGCCCTGATCTTTCCCTAATCCACAGGGGCCAGCTGCTGGGATTGTGCAGTCAGGCCTGAGCAGGGCAGCCCAACCTGGGAGGGTGGAGGCAGCCCCCCGAGGGGGCTTGTGGTGCCCCTCAAGCCAGAGCGAAGACCAGTCAGCTCTGCTTTCTCCTGCCTGGGGGACATTTGTCCGAGTAGAGAGAGAACCAGGCAGATGTTCAGCCATACACACTGCGCTTGGGGGAATATGGGAATCTGCGCTCTTCTGGAAGAATGTCTTTCTGCTCTTACCTGGTACCTGCCGTGCTGGGCACCCCCTGCCCCATGTCCGCTGTCGTGCACACATTGCAATGCTCTGCAGACTCGTCCCCCTTCTAAATGTCTCCTCTCACTTCCCTCCTATAGCCTATGCTGTCCGGTCCAGCTCTCCCACCCCCTCCCTGCCCTCCTTTCGTTACCCCTTCCTTCACCCGTGACTCCTGATTGGTGGGAGAGGGGACGTGGGAGGCAGCGCTGGACGACCACCGCCAGCAGCCACAGGGCCTCTGCTCCTTGGCTCAGGCTGGCCACCTGCTTTCAAGCACAGCTCTAGGAGTTTAGCTTTGGGAAACTTCTCCTAAGTGCCCCCGAGGAGAGCCGGCTGCCACCTCCTCTTGTCTCCACTGTCACCGCCCAAACTCCCATTGCAACATTTGCTGTTTTGTGGTATCTGATTCCAGGGGGTCTCTACTGAACAGTGAATGCTTAAGGAGCAAGGATTAGCCCCATTGACTTCTGAGCACCCCATTCTTGGCCCATGTGCAACATGTGCTCCATGAACGCGGAGTGGATAAATGAATGAATTAAATGCATGGTTGAGTTCCTTTTATCTGGAAAATCATGTCGGAATTCCTTACGTCAGCCTCCAGTGCTTCACTCAGTCTGATCCCAACCTGCTTTATATGGTTCAAACCTCTGACTGAGTCAAGAGCAGCTATACATTACTGAGCGCAGGGCAGCTATGCATCAGCCCCTCACGGTACTGCATGCATTTCTCCCTCCCTCCCTCTCCCCTCCCTGCCCCCCTCCCTCCCTTCTTCCTCCTTTCCCCCCTCCTCCCCTGGCCCCTTGCCCTTCCCGCCTGTGTAATGCCCACTCGTTCTTCACCCCTAGGCCCCATCTTGCTCCTCCGTGGAGACGTCTCATCCTCTGCAGCTCTACTTCTCTCCTCGGAATCACTCACGTAACCATGGGCACCCAATCACTTACACCTTGCAGCACCTCTTACAGTGGCTTTGAAATTGCTAGTCAAAGACCACTAACATCTGAAGAGGGCTTTTCTTGTCCCCTGTAAACTCCCTGAAGACAGAGGCGATGCCTACACTTCCGAGTGTATGGCCCACCCCCTCCAAGCCCAGCACCGTACGGGGAACCCCAGACCTGCTCAAGGCTGTCACCGGGTGGATGGGTGGGGCCAGTTCAGGAAGAGGGAGACTGTGAGCTACTGAGTCACTGGCGATGTGAGAGTGCATTCCCCCCTCCTGCCTCAGTGGCCCTCGGTGTCTGAGGGAAGCCGCATGGCCGTGCAGAGTACCTGGCAGTAAGTGTGCCCAGGAGGAAGGCTTGGGGGCCCCAGGGACTCCTCTTTTTCATGGGCGTCCAAGTCAGACTCCAGTGGAAAATGGAATCCGCGTTATTTTGGCTGTTTTCTCCACCTCACTGTGTGGTTGACAATGTCTACGTCTTTCCCCCTGTCCCTTCACCTTCAGCCACATCCCCTAACCCTCCCTGTCATGGGTTCCCGGCCACAGTGTGTCCTCTGGATGTGCAGAGCGAGCCTCTGTCCTAAAAATTTTTAACAAGAGTAAACCATTTCTCTGTTAAATTTCCCTCTTAACATGCACACGCCACCAGTTCCTGATGGTCCCTGTAGGTATCTTCACTTCTTTTTGTTAAAGCCGACAACCCGCAGTGTTTATTCATCAGACGCTCTGCTGGGAAGAAGACTCAGTGTAGGAGTGTTTTGAAACCAGCAGGCCTTCTATGATCTCGTTTTGTTCTAACAGACCTTAGATTGTATTGAGCTGTTCCTCTGCCTTCTGTTATCGTCTTTGTACCTTCAGCCCTTAGTATCACAACGACTCCTGTTGAATTCTAGTAAACTTACGTGAATCTTCTTTATAATGGTAGTATTGAACCCAAGACTAGGATTATCTTACAGACCAGTGGTCCTCCCAGCGTGACCCTGGACCGGCAGCGTGAGCAAATTTGTTAGAAATGCCAATTCACTGACTTGGACGCTCTGGCGGCAGGACCAGACAATCTATGCTTTAACACGTTCTCCAGGTAATTCAGATGCATGCTCAAGTTTGAGAACCACCGAAGGATTAGGCTTAGCAGCTGACCTACCTCCATAACTAAGGGTTAGGTATTAAAGGATGCAAAACCTTAGTCCAGGTTTGTACCATCTGTCAGGCTGGGCCACAGTGCTGGTACATTGTATGTAAATATGCAGGGCTGTGTGGGAGCTGCAGTCTCTTGTTTTCAGTCTCTCATGTTCTCTCAGTCGTGGAGAAAGAGCTGCCTGTCTGTCACCACACATGCCTTGGGATTTCTTTGCTGCCCTCCATTTGCACTTAGCTGCCCTGCCCCTAGCATCCAAAGGATAAGAGGAGTAATAAAGACGGTGCTTGATTCGAGCGAGCCCTCCACTGGCCCCCTGTGCTATGCATGGCATTCCCAGAACCTAGCCAAGCTGCCCGAGCCCCCGTCCTGCTGAGATTCACCTGCACCAGGTAGACAGTGAGGGATTGTTCACAGCAAAACACTGTGCAATCAACTGGAGATAACAGAGGCACAGGGGTCAGGCGAGCTGCCCGGAGCATCTTTCATCTTTGACTTATATTGGGAGGGTGTAAAGTGCAGCATCAGCTGGGCCCGCCTGGCGGTCAATGGCCGCCTTGTTCTTCCCCCAACTTATCTGCCATCGCTCTGATGTCACAGGTTTCATTTGGGTAGCTGACTTCAAAGGTGCTTTTCAAATTTTTTTAATTTTTCTATTTCAGGGATAATAGCCCAGCTTTTCAAAAGCATTTTGCTGTGCAATCAAATCAAACATTCTTAAATAGATGAGGCCAAGTTAACCCGGCACAGGCACAGAGGCTCCCAAAAGATGGCCAAGAGCGTGGTGCCAGTCCTGACAGATGGACAAAGGGAAGCTGTGTTCTTCTCTCAAATCCACCCGTGGGCTGAGATTTCAGAAACAAAAGCCGCCCGTCACCATTCCCTTCTCTCCACTTGGGTATTTCCCATCAGGACCTGCAGTATCCGTCCAGGAGGAACTGGGTAACTGAGTCAAAGCACTGAAATGCTGAGCTTTTCTGATGCATTAACTCCTAGTCCCACGGAGAAAGCCAAGCTGGGTTCTGGTCCGCGTGTCTCATAGATCAGCCTCTGTTTGGGGCCGTGTCCAGAAGTGGGCCACGGAAGCTATCACACTGTGATCTGTTCCTTCCCTTGTTTTCTTCCCATTGTCTAAATGCTTCCTTGTGGACGGTGTGGATCACACTATGGCCTGACCTGACTTTTACATAGGCTGAATACCAGCCCAGACTTGAGTGTATGTGGGATGGACATACTTCCAGTGAGTAAAAATGGCAAACATTGGTTGGCATTTGTTTTCTTTCTGCACACTGAGCTAGGTGGTTTCCAGATAGTATCTCATTGAATTCTTGCACTATCCCTTTGTGGCAGGGTCTGCCATTAATTGTATTTTACAGATGAGAAAATTAAGAGGTTGGGGTTCAAACTCATGTCTTTCACCTTCCAGAGCATGGGTCTCAGGCACAGTGTTTTGGGACTCCTCGGGGTCCTGCTGCAGGTGACATCTGAGTAAAGGGAACCACAGAGGAGAAAGAAGGTGTTTGACCAGTAAATATTTTTCTCTGAGCTTTAGAGAAAAGAACCCTGCCTCAGCAGGAAATGAGGGGAGCCATCTCTTCTAGGCATTCAGTTCCCAGCATCTGCATTTCCTCTGGGGCTAAGGAGAGCCCACCTGTAGGATGGGAGGAGATTGCCTGTCTCCTCTAGGTGATGGGGAGCGGGGAGCTGTTGGGCCAGGGCCATATCTGAAGTGCTGGGACCAAATCTGACTCTCCAAGATCCATATGTTGACACTTCCTGTTCATAGCACCCAAGAGCATACGGCAGATTGAGACACGTGCCTCACAGACTGAGAATCTGATTTCAAAGATTCAGTGGAAAAAATGTTCAGAGAAAAAATAGGGAAAATTCCAAACACTGAGACCAAAAGTTGAGGATGCATTTACAGACATTTAATAAAAATTCTCAATATGGAAAAAACAGGGAAAAGGAAGTTCAGAGAAACTGAGTGGTCCTCAGGGAATGTATCTGAAGTTCAGATACCAACGAGGCACAAAGATAAGCACCCTGTTGTTAAGCAGTGGTGGACAGAACACCACATCCTTGACCTCTGGGGGGCAATTTGCAAGTAAACCAAATGACCAAAGACCAATTTTTTTTTTTTAATTTAGATTTTGAGCAAAAACACACACAAACCCTGACCAACAACAAAAGAATAGTAGTTGTCTGCTGAAGGCCACTGTGGAAATGGAAATAGTAACAGGTCCCAGGCCAAACAGCTCCCCAGTACGTATTTAGATTCAACACTTGCAAAGAAAGATTGTACAACTGTGAAGGTCAATGTTAGCATTGAGGGGAGGGGATTTAAGCCCATGGAGTGGTGGGGGGCAAAAAAGGAGAAACAAGGTTCTCTATATGAGTGCAAGTCTCCCGGGAGGAACGGTCAATTCTCAGAGTCTGCGCGAACTTGCGTCTGGGCTGGCTGGAAAGAGCTGTAGTAATTTTTGAGGCACCCTGAACTCAGTGGTCATCGAAAAGCTGGCTTGTAAGCACTTGGACAAGAAAGAATTGAGCCCTGAGATCTAGGATAAGCAGGCTTAGAACTAGTGACCCCAAATTGGCTCATCTCCTGCCTTCTTAGGGCTATGCTGCATGCAGATAATGAAACATTTGATAAGCTCGTGTGGGTTGGAGACGGGGATGCCAGCTAATATGCTGAGGGAGAGAATGCGAATCCCAAATACTGGACTGGGCCAATAAACCAAACCTCACAAGATAAAAATAATATAAAATCAACAAAAGGGTATAGAACAGGGCAAAGGTGGCTTGCTAAGCATACTCTTAATAAGGCTTCAGGCTTTTAGGTGACTGTAAACTTGATAGAAACCCGGGATGTGATATTTTTGTCCACAATTAAAACTTGATCCACGTGAATGGAAATACAATATTGAGAAGTAGGAAAAAAAGGAAACCAACATGTTTTCATACCTTTCTTCAGCAACATATTTTCAAATGTATTATTGCACTTTATTTATTCTTTCACAAACTATAAACTTCATTTTTTTCTTTTTATACCTGAGCTATGAAACCAAGACACAGAGAGGCTAATTATTTTTTTCAAGATCATGTAACCAGAAAGTGGAAATGGCAGAGTTCAAACTCAGGTCGGCTCCACTGCAAAGCCTTGTTCCTTCCACTCTCCCACCATAAAGCGTCTTCAGAAGCAGGTGGGCTCTGTTTACACAGAGACATGGTGCTGGGCTGGGGGCGAGCGCTGTGCTCTAGGAGCGGCGTTGGTAGTGCAGGGGGGCTTTTATAGGCTGGTCTCCCTGTACTCTGTTCTGGAGGATAGTGTGCTGTTCAAGGCACCAGCTTTTTGTCAGGGAGGGTGGGGACAAAAATATAATGTAGTTTTGGTGATGGATATATAGGTAAACATATGATGGATCGTGTAGACAGATTCCTGATGGAGCCGTACAACCATGAGTGAGTTGCTTGGACACTGTGCTCCTGGGAAGAAATCCACCAGGGAATGGCTTTGATGGACTTTCGATGGTGAAGCTGTAGAAGGGATTCAAGTTCCTGGTAAGAACTTGATTCAATGTCTTTATAAAGGTTGGGACATAAGGACTCTCCTTCAAATGGTGTTGCAGGTTGAAAACTGTCCCTCCGAAGTTCACGGCAACTCAGAACTTTAGAATATGATCTTTGAAAACAGGGTCTTTGCAGATGTAACTAAGATGGGGTCATACAGCCTTGGGGTGGCCTTAAATCTAGTGACCGGTGTCCTTGTAAGGACAGGAGAGGAGACACGAGGGAAGAGGGCGTGTGAGGACGGCAGCTGACACTGAAGCTACAAGCCTAGGAAAACCAAGGGTTACAGGCGCCCCCAGAAGTGAGAAGAGGCGAGGGAGGATCCTCTGTGGAGCCTTCAGAGGGGGCGTGGTCCTGCTGACCCCCTGATTTCAGACTGCTGGCTTCCACACTCTGAGAGAGTGCCGAGTGTGGCAATTTGAACGGCAGCTCCAGGAAGCTAATGCATGTGGGAAGAGGTAGAGACTCTACTGCCCCTTATTTGTCACACACCCTCAAGCTTTCTACCCCTAGCTCTTTTTTTCTTAAAGACTTTTTAAAGAGCAATTTTAGGTTTACAATAAAATTAAGAGGAAGGATCAGAAATTTCCCATTATCCTCCCTGCCTGCCCACATGCACAGCCTCCACCAGTACCAATGTCACTCGCTGGAATGGTACACTTTTTACCAGGGATGACCCTATATGGACACATCATTGTCCCCCAACATCCACAGTTTACTTGAGGGTTCCCTCCTGGCGGTGTGCATTCAGTGGGTTTGGACAAATGTATAATGACATATGTCCATCACTATAAAATCATTCGGAGTATTTTCACTGCCCTAAAAATCCTATGTTCTGCCTTCTCATCTCCCTCTCCTCCTCTGGCAACCATTGAACTTTTTACTGTCTTTATAGTTTTCCCCTTTCCAAAAGGCCATATAGTTGGAATTACACAACATACCGCCTTTTCCAAATGGCTCTTTCACTTGGTAATATGCATTTAAGATTCTTCCATACATTTTCATGATTGGATAGCGCATTTCTTTTTAGTGCTGAATAATATTCCATTGTCCAGATGTACCACGGTTTGTTTATCCAGTCCCTTACTAAAGGACATCCTGATTGCCTCCAAGTTTTAACAATTACAAATAAGCAGCTAAAGCATCCATGGGTGGGTTTTTATGTGTACATAACTTTTCAGTTCCTTTGGGTAAATACCAAGGGGTGCAATTGCTGGATCATATGGTAGGGGTCTCTTTAGTTTTGTAAGAAACCACCAAGCTATCTCCCCAAGTGGCTGTACCATTTTGCACTCCCACCAGCAATGAATAAGAACCTCTGTTCTTCCACATCCTTGTCAGCGTTTGGCATTGCCAGTGTTCTGGATTTTGGCCACTCTGCTAGGTGTATAGTAGTATTTCATTGTTGTTTTAATTTGCTTTTCCTGAGGATGTATGATATAGAACTGCTTTCCATATGCTTTTTTGACATCTGTATGTCATCTTTGATAAGGTTTCTCTTAAGCTCCTTGGCCCATTTTTTAATCATGTTGTTTGTTTTCTTGTTTTTGAATTTGATGAGTTTTTGCATATTTTGGGGTAACAGTCCTTTATCAGGTGCTTCTTTTGTAAATATTTTCTCCAGTCTATGACTTGTTTTCTAATCTCCTGATACTGTAGGTGTCACCACACCCAAGGTCATCTGGGTTTTATCCTTTGTTAGCTTCTAGAAGTTTCATAGCTTTGCATTCTACATATAAGTCTATTGTCCATTTCGAGTTAATTTTTTTAAAAGTGTGTAAGACCCTGTATGTATTTTGTTAGGTTTATGCCTAAATATTCATCTTTTGGGAGTGCTAATATAAATATTATTTTGTTTTTAATTTCAAATTCTACTTGCTCATTGATGGTATGTAGAAAAGCAATTGAATTTTGTATATCAACCTTGTATCTGGCAACCTTGCTATAATCACTTATTAGTTCTTTTGGACTTTGTTCATAGGTCATCATGTCATTGGCAAACACAATGGCTTTGTGTCTTCCTTCCCAGTCTGTATACCTCTTATTTCCTTTTCTTATTTCATTGCATCAGACTCCAGTCCTTTTTAATATGCTGTTTCATGCATCCTCTCTCCACTCCAGTGCTCATGACACAGGCCCTGTACCAGTTCTAGCAGTACGGGCCCTAGAGTCTAATGGCTCAGAGCTAAGTACTCAGCCTAAGATGCAGTTATCTTATCTGTAAATCAAGGATAATGACATTACTTTCCTTGCAGGGCTGTGGTGAGGATTACAGAAGATGTCCATGTTAAAAGAGCCACTCAGTGGAGCATATTCACTCATCAGAAGTGTATTCTATGATCGTTTATAGAGCCTGTCCTATGCACCAGGCACTGTTCTGGGTACCTGGGACATGTCAGGGAACAAAACAGACTAAAAAGTCCCGGGCCTCAAGGCACTTATGTTGTATCAGGGAAGAGAACAGAATACAGCAAAGTTAATAAATATGTAATTATACAATATACAGGGGGATGATAAGAGCTGTGGGTAAAAACAAAGCAGAGTCGGGGTTATCCGGGGTGTGTGTGCAGAGCCGCAGGTTATTTTGAATAGAAGAGTCAGAGTGGGTGTCATTGCGAAAGTGAGATTTGATCAAAAACTTGAAGCAGATGGGGAATTAGTCATGCAGGTACCTGGGAAGACTGTTCAAGACATGAAGAGTAGGGAGTGCAAAGGCCCTGAGACGGGAATATTCTAGTGTGTTTGAAGAACAGGAAGATCAGTGGAGGTGGAACAGGGCTGCGGTCATGGAGGTAAAGGAAAGGGTAGGGGTGGGGGGGTTGGTAAATGAATTTACAGGGAAGGGGATGGGGCAATATAAGGATTAGGCTTTTACTCTGAGCAAAATGGAAGCCACTGCAGGACAGTGAGCAGATGAGTGAAGGGATGGGATGTATCTTTTAGAGGATGCGCTCTAGGCACCCAAGCAAGCTCCTGAGGGCACATCCCTCAGGCCTACGAGTGGAGCAAGGGGGCAACAGTGGGCATCCCAGGGAGGGAGGAGGGGGTCTGGACCAGGACAGCAGCCCTGGAGGTCAAACTCAGGAGAGGTTTCGAAGATAAACCCAGTAGGGCTTGCTGACGCTCATCGTGAGAATGCAGTCAGGAATGGCTCCTGTCGGAAGGCAAAGTTCCTGTTGACCAAGAGGGGGAAGGCTTTAGTAGGAAGCATAAAGAGCAAATTTTGGGGATGTTAAGACAGTGATGCCTACTGTATGTCTCAGTGTTGATGTAGAATAGGTAGCCAGGTGTACAAGTCTGGAGGGTTGTAGGTATGAAATAACTCTGTAATTTCCAAAGACCAGTACAACTGGGGACACGTATGAGCACAGAGCCTCTGTGCTTACATTATTTTGACCTTCAGGTTGCAATGAGCCAGCCTGATTTACTTCTGTCTCCTTTAAAATTATTGCTTGGATGCCTGTCCGACACTCCTCTGTGTGTCTTAGTCCATTTGGACTCCGTTAACAAACTCCTGCAGACTGGGTGGCTTATAAACAACAGAATTTTTTCTCACAGTTCCAGAGGATGGGAATTTTGATACCAGGGAGCCAGTGCTATTGGGTTCTGGTGAAGGCCCTCTTCTGGGTCATAGACTTCTCTCTGCGTCCTCACTTGGCAGAAGGGACAAGGGTGCTTTCTGGGTCCCATTTGTAAGGGCACTAATCCCTTTCTTGAGACTCCACCCTCGGGACCTAGTCACCTCCCAAAGGCCCACCTCCTAATAGCATCACCTTTGAGGTTTGGGGTCTTAGTATATGAATTTGGGGGGGACGCAAACATTGAGACCACAGCACTGTATAACCACCTCAGTTGCCAGTAAGCACATGGGTGGGGGCACAAATGCCCATGGCCTCGAGGAAGGTCTGGTCTGCCAAGGTACTATTTGTGCCTTGTAGTTTCTCAGATGCGCTTCCAGGTTCCCCTGCTGCACTCTGGGATTTCATAGCATCCATTTCCCATATCAGGCCAACCGTCCCCACCCCAGCTCACCCGTTGCAACTCCTTCCACATCCTTTGTTTCAGCTGCGCCTGGTCCTGCAAACAGCACTGAATTTGCTGCAACATGCATGCATTTCAAAGAACTGTAGTGAATATCCCCAGGGCAGAAGGGCAGGCAGAGGCTCCTGTAAGCACTGCTGAAGAATTCTTAATAATGAAACTAATAAAAGTGATTTGCCTCTGTGTGTGTGTGTGTGTGTGTGTGTGTGACTACATACATGTATGGGAGTCTGTATATATGTACTTTGACTTTACCATTTATGTCGAGGGGGCTTTTATTTGCTTTATTTCATTTCATCCTCATAATCCTGAGAAGGCAGGGACTAGTGGTGTTATGTCCATTTGGCCAAATTAAAGAAAAAAACTGTCAATTAATGTCTTATTCTAGGTTTGCAGCCAGTGACAGACAGCAGGAGCCTGGATTTGAATACCAGGGCCTCGCTGCAGACCTAAGGCTCTCTGTGTAAACCATCCATACACGGTATGAAGCAGAGCTTGCAAGTCACAGCCCACAACATCCTAATGAGCGAGGCTGTTGCTCCTGTGCACTTGTCGGTCTGAGTTTCTTCTTGGTGAGAAGTCCAGACTAAGAAGGGGGCCCTGGGATTCCTCCCCGTGGTCCTCTGGGCAGGTGTGCACGCGGCCACTCATCACTGCTCAGATATGGCCCCAATGAAGGTGCTCTCGGTCGCGCCGATCCAGGTCGCCGGCCACTGCCGTCCGTCTCTGTTCACTTCTTGTCTCCTAGTGGCAGTGACCCTCTGGCTGGTATAATGCCTTCTGCAAGTTGCTTACATTGTCTATATGAGATAAGTTTACCATTCACAAAAAGGATTAAGAGTGTGACAGGCAAGAGCCTTACTTTGTTTGGGACAAAATTGGAGGGATCCCATAGCTCTGTCCATGAGGGCTGCTGTCATTTACAGGAATGATTTACATGGATTAAGCCTGATGGCTTAGAAGGTGCTGGGTGGGGGTAATTTTGCCTTTATGAGATGTCACCCTGAGGTCAGGAAATAAATGTCACAGGCACCTCGAAAAGCAAGTTGAAAAGGTGAGGGACATGAAGTTGCGCCCCCAGGGTGAGTGCAGGCTGTTTCCTGCACAAGCTGACGACAGCCTGCGCTGTTTGCCCTCATCTGTGGGGGGATAATTCCCCAGAGCCCATGGTTATTAATGGTGCACCAGCTGCTGTGCCTTTATTGCTGTCAGTCACGGCGTCTGCCTCTGCCTGGCCGCACAGACGTGGCTTTCTGTGGTCAGAGCGCCGGCTTGCCGATCAGTGCCTGCCTGCTTGCTGTCCTCTCTACCTTCCACGCCAGCTCCGGTTTGCTGAAGTTGACGGTCTCCTTAATTCCATGAGCTGCTTCAGAGGCAACTGGTGTCCGACTGCGCCCCCTGCTGAGCTCAGACGTGGCATTAAGACCAGAGGGCTGTGAAAATCTAGGTGTAGCTGGCCTGCTAGCCTGCCTGAGGCTGGGTGGCCGGGTGTAAAAACCTACCTGAAAATACAGTTTGAAGTGGAGGCAGAAAAGTGGAGTGGTGGTCTTATAGTTAGGGCTTGAATGCATTTCAAGTTTATTTTGTGTATGGTGTAAGACAGTGAGTGATCCAGGTTCATTCCTTTGCCCATAGTTGTCCAGTTTTCCCACCAAACTTCCAGTTATAAAATGAATTGGCCGTGGGGATGGAATCACAGCATAGGGAATGTAGTCAGTAACACTGCAGTGTCTTCATACATTGGCCGATGGTAGCTATACTTACTATGGAGAGTAGTTGGCGACGCATGTAGTTGTTGAGTCACTATGTTGTACGTTGAAGCCAATATAATATTGTTCATCAACTCTATTTCAATTTATGAACAAAAAATTGAAAAACTGGCAGTAATCATCAGAGGTAACCCCGGTTCTGATCCCCAGTTCTGTAACCAGCTATGCCAAGAACTTAACCTTTCTGAACTTATCTGTCTATTCATCAACTAAAAGAAAAAGAGAGCTGAGATTCCTCCCACCTCTAAGGCTAAAAATTCAAATATTTCCTGTGAGGTAAAAATTTGACTCAAATCCTCAATAGGATGGAAATGAGTAAGACTCTCTTCTGTACAGGCTTAATTTAAGGGGAGAGCACGGAAGAAGGGGCCCTGTAAGGCGAAGGGGTAACACAGAGGAGATGGGACAGTTTTCAAACTGAGAGTTGTAATTCCTTAGTGGGTCATGAAAACAATTTATTGCCTTCCAATCAGCATTTTATAAAAGGAAATAGAGCAGAAAATATTTGACTGTGTTGCATGTAGTCATGGTGAATGTTCTCCAGTGATTTTCAGGCCCGTTTATACGCTCTTCTCCTCTAGTTTGTGAATCTGAGTCGGATAAATCACATCAGAACTTCCCTAGGGAGGTGGTCATGGGAGGTGGTGACTACACTCCGAGGACCCAGTCCATAGGCCACAGTCCTTGACTGGAGCACGTCCATGCTTCACGTCCTGTGTGCCCAGTCCCAGCTAGCCTGGTGTGCAGCTTTTTGTAAATCAGACATGTCTGGAGGCCTGGAGGGCATGGGTGGGAAGAACTCAAGAGACAGTTAAACTATTGGCACTAAATTGTCCAGACCTTGAAAAGTGTTCCTATTAAAAATGTCTATGTACCCAAAGGTCTCATTTTCTATCTTTTCCAACATTCCATTCAGTGAACTGAACAATTGTCTATGAGCGACTTTAATTTGCAAATATACATACAAAATGCTTGCCAAAGTGCACTTAATTTGGGGTTCTCATTCTTTGGTGAGAGTTTGTGTACAGAAGGTCCTGAAGATCTCTGGGGATAAGTTTTCACAAACCCCCAGTATTTTCTAATAAAGTTACATAACAATGGGATAAGATCATAAGTAAGGTTGCTTATAATACATGAGAATTTTATAATCCCCAATCCCATGTATTCAGCATCAGTCAGGGTAGGTTAATTGTTGTAGCAAAACAACCCTAAAACTCAGTGGTTTAACGAAACACCAGATATTTTTTCTCATCCACACAAAATCCAATGCAGGGCCCCTGGCCAGGTGGTTCTGCTGGGAGGCTCTCCAAAAAGTAATGGCTCAGAAATCCAGGCCCCTTCCAGCCTGTGACACCACCATCTTCAGCACGGTCTCCAAAGTCAACATGGAAGGGAAGAGAAACGGGGAGGGCACACTGAGTACTTACAGCCTCCGCTTGGACGGGACACACATCGCTTACGTTGGGGGCCAGAGCTGGGCACCCAGAGCCGGAGCACGGAGTCCTGGCCGGGCGCCACTTCCCGGGGACAACTACACCGTAGGAAGGGGAAGCAGTATCTGAGGGAAGGTGGCTACATCCTGCGCTTAACACAGGAAGCCAGACGCTCTGCTGAATCTACGAAGGCACAGATGAATGAATAACAGAGACTATTTTATTTCACAATTCTTTTATTATTTCTATGATTATAGCTTCATTTCTTATTTTAAACTATTTCAAAGAATAGTGCAGAGCAGCCAGCAGCCACTTAGCTGCTCGGTCATTGTGCTGCCTTGCCTGGAAGGTCTCTCCAACTGTTCTACACGTGTCTCAGGATGACATGGGGGCGATTTTCCTTAGGAAGCAGTGCAGAGCTGATTAGTGAGCTTCACATTCCTTCCAACTTAGCTCCTCGTAAGCCGCACAAACTCTGCTTCGGTGTTGCCCAGAGTCAAGCCTCAGGGATGGCGTGTTGTCTTGTGGAAACCCGCGTTGAGCTAACTGTTGGACTGGGCTGATGAAGCCACGGTGGTGGCTGTTGTCACTCTGTAAGAAGTGTCCTGAGAATCATGTGAGGCTGAGAAAAGCGGTTAAACTGCAAGTTTGACTCTCTTACACCTTGGGCTGATGGTGACTTTAAAAACCAAAATGGAAATTTAAAAAATTGTCAGCTGTTTTTAGTACCTCCAGAGAGAACATGAAATGATACATCCAGTGGTTCCAGGAATTCTAGTGACAGGAGGGATTTACTTACTGTGGGATGGAGATGTTCACGAGGCCTTTCTCTTCCTTGAATGGCGTATCTTGTAAAGTAAGTCACTTGCTCTGTTCTAAATGTCTGCTCATTCCAGATTCTGATCCCTTTGCAAATGCTCTCAATTGATTACCCCTTAATCAATGCACTGGACTGACCAACCCTGTCCCTTCTTCCATAAAACTTACAGAATGACGCCTGCAGTATCTTGGAACAGAAGTCTGGAGGCAAGCAGTTCGGATGACACGATAGTGTCATGAGGTTGCTAAGGGTCCACGCTCCTGCCAGGTTTCTGCTACACTGTCCTTAGAAAGTGACACCCTCCTCATGGCCCAGTGTGGCCCCCAGGGCTCCAGTCACCCAGCCTCAGGGTGAAGATCCCACCCCTTTCTTTTTAAGAGACTTCTAGTATCCCACGTACATTACAATAAAATGTTTAATACATTTGTACCACTTTTAAATGGTTCTCCACTTAAACCAACTCCTTTAGATTAACCAGCCACCAATCTTAATACCATCTGATGACAGAACTTTTAATTTAGTATCCCATGATGTCAAAAGGAATAGGATGCTTATAGGATGAATTAGACATTCCTGTTTTGGGAAATATGTAGATAGCAGGAATGATAACTTAGCATTTGGCTTACTCACCAGGCAGGTCTACATCGGTTGGCAGTCTGACTGTATTAGTTCAAGGACAGTCTAAGTTGCTATAACAAAGAAACCCCCAAAACACAATGGTTTAAATTAAATAGAAGCTTTTCTCTCCTGTCACAGTCCAGTGGTATTACCAGGAATGGTAGGACAGCTCTGTGCTCTTAAAAGGTGGCATCCCTTTGTGGGCAAAGCTGTTTGCTTCCATGTGAACCTCTCAGACCTTCAGAAGAATAAAAACAAAGGAACAAAGGGGGTGGGGCACCCAGGGGAGCATATACACAATCTTTTTAAGGGTACCCAGAAGTGGCATATGTCACATCCATCACACCAGCCAAAGTGGAGCCATATGGCCATACCTAGCTGTTAGGTAACCAACCAAAACTTGATTCCTGTGGAAGAAAGGCCAACAGACATTTTGGGACAAGCAACTGGCGCCCAAAGTGATTTGTTGCTATTGATTCTAATCCACACCAGCTCATCTGACAGGATCTAGTTTCTGAACCTGTAAGTTTTAGGATCAAACCTTGGAATATGGGGGAACTCCCAGCTTTACAGAGGGTAAGTCAGGACAGCAAAGGGTTAAATAAAGCCTTTGATGATTGAGAGGCGCCAGCAGCAGCCTTCTAACCAGGAAGCACACTCCCCAGGCCAGGCTGTGCCACCCTAAGGCTGCAGAATTCGTACTGAATGGAGACTCCTGGTGGCCTGTGGACCTAACATCTCAGTGGTTTGACTGAACATTACATTTTTCTGTAACAGTGGAGCCACGTCCAACAGCTTCCTGAGAGAAAAGTTTGCACTCAAAGGAGGTAAAGCCTTTACTGTGGTCATCATCATCAGTAGGCACAGATTGACATTTTTGGAGGTCAGGTCCTGAGAGATGAGAAGATAAAGAAAAAAAATGTCCTATTTTGAAAAGCCTGCTCTATTGAGATATAATCTGCAAACCATGCAATTCACCTATTTAATGTGTATGAGTCAATGGTTTTTAGTATAATCATGGAGCTATGCAACCATCACTACCATCAATTTTGAAAAATTTTCACAATCGCTCTGCAAAGACCTTTACCCACGTTGGGGAAGTCCTGTACCTCCCATCCCCCCACCTCCCTTCCCAGCCCCAGGCAACACTGATGACTCACTGCCCCTGCGGATTTGCCTGCTGGGCATCTCAGGTCACCGGAATTGTACAGTATGTAGCCTTTTGTGATTGGTTTCTTTCCCTTGCATAATGTTTTCAAGGCTCATCATGTTATGGATGTATCAGTACTTCAATTCCTTTTATTACTGAGTAATATCCCATTGTATGGACACCCCCTATTCGGTTGTTCATTCATCCTTGATGGACATGCGATTGTTTCCACTTTTTGTATAGTATGAACAATGATGCCATGAACATTTTCCTGCATGTTTGTGTGCACACAAATGTTTGCGTGTCTCTTGGACACATACCTAGGAGTAGACCTGCCGGATCCTAGGAGTAGATTTGCTGGCTCCTATGGTCATTAACTCTGCTAATCTTTTGAGTTGCTGCAGGACTAACTTCCAAGCCGCTGCACCATTTCCTACCAGCAGTGAACGGGGCTCCAGTTTCTCCAGGCCCTCCCCTCACCCGGCTCTTGTCATTGCCTGTCTTTGATCCTTGCCATCCTACTGGTATGAAGGTATTTCCCCGTGTGGTTTTGATTTGCATCTCCCTGATGGTTCATGATGCTTGAGCCCTTTTTCTCATGCTTTTTAACCAAGTGCATGTCTTTGGAGAAATCCCCATTTAGATCCTTTGCTCGTTTTTTTAAAATTGGGTGATTTGTCTTTTTCTTATTGAGCTGTGAGAGTTCTTTATGTATTCCAGAAACAAGTCCCATAGCAGATACGGGATTTGCAAATGATTTCTCCCATTCTGTGAGTTGCCTTTTCATTTTCCTGGTGGTGTCAAGGCAAGTCTCCAATCAGCCTTCAGGTAAAGGTGTTATATGAATACAATTCCGGAGTACTTGCTTACAGTGAGTTTTTAAGAATCAGCTCAGCTGGTGGTTGTGGGTGATCAGAAGGACAGTGTCCGTGGGCTCCTGTGCGAATGCTTTTGTGACCAACTATTTACCCCACAGGCTCAGTCCAAATAGCAGAATTTCAGTCAAAAGGCTGGTTTGGCTGAGTTTTCTTTTTCACTGGGCTGCCCGAATGTTGACTGAACCAGCTTGTTATTTGGTAATGAAACAGTGTCGGGAACCTGCCCACTTCTCATTCAACTCATCGACCCCATCAACTCTTCTGTTTGTCTAGAAGAATAGAAGTTATGGCTGCCTTGGACCCAAGGGGCTCAGTTTACAGGTGAGGAAGTCACAGGGCTCCTCTGAGGCCTCACTGCGCCCCGGGGGAGCAGGGCCGGGCGCTCAGCGGCCCGAGTCCAAGGCCAGTCTCTTTCCCCACACTGCCCATCACTGCCCTGCGACCTGCCCTTCCCTGTCCCCTCTTGAGCCTTCTGGCTCACCTCCTGAGAAGCAAGCTGGTGAGGGCGATTCTCCGTGCGGTGTGTAAGGCCTTTACCGTAGCCAGGTAGCCTTTGCATGGTGGTAGGGGTCCAGGTTGGAGCAGCCGGGCATGGAGACGTGGTCCGTTTCTCCTCTGAGCAGGCAGGCCGCACCCCAGCTGCAAAGGGCTTCTGCGCACAGACCCTGCCAGGCGGGCATTCTGGCTGCGGTTCCTCTACACGGGAGCAGATGACGGGGCGGCAGGCAGTCTGTCCTCTTCTAGGGAATAAGGCAAGGATTCCTTTAACACAATGTGACAACTAATCTCTCTACAGCATCTGACTGAGAGGTTTTAATTACTACTGTGATATGCGCACGTGATCTCTTTATTCACACAAACAGCCCACTGGGCCGGCAGCTCTGTTTCTCTGTTCTTTTGCAAAGTGTGTATCTGCACGGTGGGTGCATTCTGAATCCTTCTCCTTTTCTCCTTGTCTCATTATTTCCCTTTTTCCTTCTGCCTTGTCTTCTCCCTCCTTTCATTTTTTTCTTAATTTGTGAGAAGGAGCTCGTACTGGCTTTGAACATAAGGCGGGGTCCCTCAGCCCGCCTTCCCCTATGGCAGTAAACCGAGTGGACACCGGGCCTGCAGGTGTTTTCACAGCCTGGCTGGCATTCACATGACAACCTCTTCAGGAGGGGGTGTGTGTGCTGGGGCCGAGGCATGGGCGGGACAGGCAGGAATCACAAGAGTGAGGGGGGGGGGCACCCAGCTCTGAGCCTGTGTCATCACAGTGCCCAATATCGGTGTCATTCGCCATGTAAAATACAGAAACCTCTTGACTCCACAAAAAAAGACTGAATATCTGGAAGCATCAGGACGCTCAGCTTAGCTGGTTTGTTTCTGAAACACCCACTTGCCAGTCTCCCTGCTGCGTTCCAAAACAGTGCTGTGGAAGACGCCGAGAAAAGTTTTAGAAAATGGAATACTGATCCGACACGGTCTGAGCACAGAGATGTCCACAGTGAAGCGTTTCTAGCAGTTTAGGTACAGTATCTAGAGACACTATTTGATTAAAGAGAAAGCACATGAATTAAAGAGAAAAGTCTGGACTCGCCACCGTGACGCCTCCTCGGCCAGTGAATGCTCCTTTGCATGCTCTGGTGATTCCAGGCTGGGGGTGGTAATTCTCTCCCCAGGGTTCACCTCGCCCCGGGGCTTAGAAGAGCTTGTAGGGTTCCTAGCTCTTCTCTCTCAAGGTCAGTCGCCTCCAAGCACAAGCGAGAGTCGAACTGGTGACCCTCCACTTGCCAATGAACAGTTTTGATGGAATGGAGGCCACCACGCCTGGGCCCCACTTCAGACCCCGTTCCCCTGGTGAGCGCGGTTCCCTGTCACCACACGCCTCCCTCCATGCGCTCCGCCACTCCTGCCCCTCCGTTGCCCCCCAGCCTCTAGCTTCGCACCCCCGCATCTCCCGCTGCACCGCCCTCAACCTCTGCAGCACGCTGCCTTTGGCCTGGTTGATGTAACAGCCTCCTCAGCCCCTGCGGGGCGCTCAGACCACATCACCCCTGATCGGACTCTGCATATCCGGGGTCTTGGCTTTACCTAGTTGTCAGGGTCACTTACGTTATCAAATCCTCTCCCTCTATCAGATGTCTGATCGAGAATTGAACTCCTTGCCTGTTATCCAAACCCACTCTGTACTCATTTCTAAACCTTTGTTTTCTGTTCCATCTTCCTGAGGGCCCTTCCATCCTCAATGCCATCCCCGACTTGTCTAGATCCTACATGTTTTTAAACATTCAGCCTAAATGCCTCTCTTTTCACAGGTCTCTCCTCTCAGCTCCCGTAGCACTTTGTGTAACTCTTTCCACTTTTTGGAGCCTCTGTTCACACTCTTTGTGGGGTGCCAGACCAAACAGAGGGCAGGGGGACAATGTGTTAGCATCAGCTCTGGCACTGCAAAGGTGTGAGGCCTTCACTCTCTCAATCTCTTTGAGCCTCAGTTTCTCCATGTGTCAAAGTGATGGGTTTGGGGTGTATGGCCTCTAAGGGGCCTTCTGTTTAGAGCCCAGTGATTCGGGGATTGTAATGTCAGTCTATATGTTAAACTCTTCCTCAAACCTGCTAACTCTTTTAGTGCAAGACTGATACCTTATT
The DNA here is from genome assembly GCF_030020395.1 of Manis pentadactyla. NCBI lineage: Eukaryota > Metazoa > Chordata > Mammalia > Pholidota > Manidae > Manis > Manis pentadactyla. The sequence continues at coordinate 4,106,641 of NC_080037.1, forward strand.
CACCTAAATTCTTTTTTTGTTCTTGGTGCAAGAATATCTGGAACTCAGCATGTGCCCATTAAATCCTTGTTAAATGAAAGAATGGATGGAAAGCCATTTCTTGCTGCAGTCTGACCTCATTTCTTATTTTGTTTCCAGACGTGATGTGGAAAAGAGCTGACGTGCCATCTCTATTTAATGACTGTTTCCCACCCACTTTGTTCATTCACCAGACTTGCTTTGGCTAAAAAGTTACACGCTGGGGAGAAAACTTTGATGAGAAGGAATGTGGTAGCTTTGCCATTCTTGGTTTGATCCTTTTTCTGTGTGCTTATGATTATTTTTGTTCGTTTTCCTGCATAAACTGTATGAGGGGAGTATTCTTTTTGAGCGGATATGCTCCATCCTTCCACCTTTTGTCACAAAAGAGGCTTGCTTGTGATTTTTGAAGGGATGCCCAGTGCCTTCATAGAGCCCATGGCTGTGGGCACTCTCTGTGTTGGTGGCTGCAGAGAGGAGATCACCCATGTGATGTGATTTCAGAGGTACTGGTGGGGCCACCATCTGCCTACCCATTGGTTGTCATGAAAGAATTACTCCTTCAGTTCAAGAAGGCTTTACATGTTCTGGAGTAGCCTGATAACATGGTAAAACTCCACCTATCATTGATGATCCTGTAGGCCAGCAACATTTGCCCTAAGTGCATTTCACCAAACCCAGGTTCCACACGACGCTACGAGGTGTTACATCAAAGGGGGGACCTGTGACGACGTAAGTTTGGGCAGCTCTAGTAAATAAAATCAAACAGATTTTCCTGGCTGCAGGGCCTGTCGGGACCTTCTTGAAGAGGCCAGTGTGCAAGGCGAGTGGGGTAGTCAAACTTCCCAAACTCGTATGACCTCAGAATGGGAACCTTCCTAACTTTGTATTTCACTCTTATTTATTTTTTAAATCAAGCATCGCCAGAGTCTAGGTTTTCACTGAACACATTCTGGGAAAAGCTGCCTTAAAGGGCCATGAGAACAGCCAAATGCCAAGCTCCGAGAGGCAAACAGGGCTGAAGCAAATAGAGAGATACATCAAAGACACACCACTGCTTCCAGCAGCTCAGCAAACTCCGTGTGCCGGCAGAGGTGTGAACACGTGCTGCAAGCTCCCAGTTCTGCTCGAGTCTCAGGTGTCACCTTCTCTTTCACAGAGTTGCACCTGACTCAGCTGTCACTGGCTGTCCTCACAGCCCACCGGGTGACCTTGAGCATTCAGAGAAAGCTGTGCTGTTTCACCAGCTCATGTGCGGGAGGCTGGGCTCTGTGCTTGGCAGAACAGACAGAAGCTCTGAGGCCCCTGGGTCCAGGACCGAGGAAGGTGGGTGATGCCCAGCAGATGCCAAAACTGATTAAATCATTAAATCAAAAATTTAGGCTGCTCTGGGCAGTGGCGCCAATAGAGGGGTGGTGCAACTGGAAAGCAGGAAAGCCTATTTCTTGATGAGGCGGACTTTAAAACAGATGATGACATTATTTCCCCTGGACTTTTCAAAAGCTTCTTGAATGTTGATATGTGAAGTCCCTAAGACACGAGGTTGACCGTGAACTTTAAAAGAGAAAGCACCTATTTTATGCAGCTAAACTGAAACTTCACGGGTGAGTGGGGGGGTAGCAGTAGGAAATGGGGGAAGCCCTGTGATGGGGTGCGCAGGAAGAGAGGAGGCGGGCAGCGTGCCCCTGCAAGCTCTGAGAAGCCCTGCTCCGCCCCGCGAAGCCCCAGGTTGGAGCCTGCTGCCCTTGGGACACATGAAGGCGGGAGCACGGCGGCAGGAGTGGCTGCAGATAGTGAGCAGCCCTCTGAGGTCAGATCGGGCCCTGTGCCCAGGCTGCCCCGGCTCCTTTGGGCACCACAGTCTAGGGCCCCTCCCTGTTGCAGCCCGCTCCCTGCCCGTCTGCTTGGTGCTCCTGCTCCTGGCACCCTCTGTCCCTCACCTGGTGCCCCTGCTCCCACTGAACACCCCGCCTGGGCCGCCACAGGCCTCAGTCTCCGCCCCCCTGCAGGGCGGGCCCCCTCACAGTGGGGATCCCCTCCTGGCAGTCTGTGGCGCTCTTGTCCGCAGGGCATGGCAGCTCCAGCAGGTATTGCCCAGCCCCAGCTCCTCCTGCCGTTCCCTCTGCGTTCCCGCCATCTGCTGCTCAGGCTGCTCCCTGTCACTCCGGTCACACCCCTTGCTCGGTCGCACTGTTATTTTCCTGGCTACCTTGTGATCTCACAACTCAGCGGTTACTCTGCAAGCATCTGAGGGGGCACCCTGGTTCCCTGTCTAGGTGTCTCACCCATCCTGGGGGGGTCCAGACATGGCAACGGGTGCAACAGCCTAAACCCGGCCACGAGTGAAGGGGCAGCCGCTGCCCGGCGGCTGGAGGGCGTGGGGAGCGCGGTTCCTCCGTGTCTATTTCGCAGGGACGTCAGAGCGTTCGGACGCAGGGGTGAGGGCGAGCGCAGGGTGCAGCCGACTCCCTGCTTTCCCTGCGTCACTGGCTGGAGGACCCGGAGAGGGGGCGCAGGGCCCCGGCGGTGGCGGTGGCCGTGGGGGACTAATGAGGAGCCGCGACCAGCTCCTGAGGTTGTCCCCGGCCCGCGCAGGGACCCCCGGGCCGCTCGGCCCCTCCGCCTTCCCCCTGTGGCGGAGGCCTGCGGGGGGCGCGCTGCCGGCCCCGACCTGCCCTGCCTGGTTCTGCCGGAGCGGAGCGGACAGGGGCCCCCGGCGCGCCCGGCCCAGGCTGGGCGTCCCTTCTCCGGAGCCCGCGCCCTCCGCCCGCTGTGCCGCTGCTCCCGGCCCGGCGGTGGGCGGTGGGCTCCGACCCGGGGTCCCGGTGCCCACCGCGGGCGGGCGCGGCGCAGAGCTCCTGCAACAGCCGTGGCGTGAACGGAACGGACGGGCCGGGCCCAGAGCCCGCTGCGCCCGCCTCTGCGCAGGGGACCCGCGGCCGGGCGGGGCTGGCGTGCGCTCGGCGCCCTGCGGGTGCGCCGGCCGGTCCCCCGACGCCGGGGCCTCCCCTCTCCTCCGGCAGGGGCGCTGTCAGGGCCTTAGGAATGGCCGCCAGGACGCCGCCGCCGCCGCCGCCTACGGTTTTCCACCGCAGCCTGCAAGGCCGAAAAAGCGTGCCGCCCCTGAACCGTGTTTGTCCCGCACACTGGGCCACGCCCTGCGCTCTTTTCCGCCATCACGCGGCCCCCTTGTCCTGGAGCTGCGTCCTCCCTGCGCTCGAGCCAGCGCCCGCGCACAGGTGCCCCCAGCTGCCCCTCCACCCCTCCCCGCCGCCACCCCAGCCCCTACGCGCTCTTTTCTCAGCAGGAGCACACGCGACGGAGCTGATGCCACCCTAAGAGGAGGAAGAGGGGTGCGATGACTTCAGGGGGGCGTCTGGTTGTTGGGGGACAAGGGCGCTTGCCCCAGGTGGACCCCCCTTTCCCCTGGCTGTGACCGGGAGGAAAGCAAGGAGACAGAAACGGGACGCGAACGTCCGCCCAGAGCCCCAGCCCGCCCCCGGTCTTGGCACGCGTCCCCGGCGGCCGGCAGGGGGCAGCGCACGCTGGCACCGCGCGTCACCTGCCCGCAGCCGCGTCCGGAGCGCCCGCCGCGCGCCACCTCTCCGAACAGCTGGCCCGCGTGTCACAGCCAATTAGGCTTTGGAGGGAGTGAGCAGGAAAGGCGTGACGCCGCGTGCTGGCCCCTGCTGTCACGGGGCAGGTGTGGGGGCCAGCTCGCGTCCCCCGCACGGCCGCACCGCTAATTAATCACCTCGGCCACCGAGTCGTGACAGCGCTTTGCGCGCGGGGCGCACGCGGAGGCAGGGGCGGCACCTGCGGGGAGGGCTGCGGCGGGACCGGCCGGCCACCAGCCACCCCCTTTCAGCTGGCCTGGCAGGGCTGCTTCTGGCAGGATTTCACCGACGCTGCCGGGGTTAAAAGGAGGGAGGACGCTCTTGAAAACCGGAGGCCATGGCACCGAGGGCGGCGGGGCGGAGCGGGACCGCTGGGCGGGGAGCTGGTCCTGGACGGGAGCCAGCCAGCCAGGGAGCCCTCCGTCCTACGTGTCTGCGGAGTTAATGGGATGGCTGCTCAGGGAATCGCATGGGAGTGGGCCTGGGACCAGGAGGCCCCTTCCCTCCTTCGACCGGTTTCCCAGCTCCCCCACTTCACCCTGTCCCTCCTTCCTCAGACGTGGGGGGTCAGTCAGGCCCTGGGCCAAACGCTGAGAAGACTTAACGCCTGCAGGTCTTTTAAGATTTAGACTTCACAGCCTCCACGAAACCGTAGCCCCTCATGTACAGGGTGGGTGGCATTCTGAAGCCTCTTCCCAATCACAGCACTCATGACCCTGAACTGTGGCCGTCTATTTGCTGAGCGCAGGACCCTCTCAGTGCCCCCCCACCCCAACCCAGCACAGTCAGTATCTGGGCCAACTCTGCACCTTTATTTCTCAAATGAGTCCTGAATAAGGTGTGCTTTTACCTCCAAGGAGCTCAAGTCTGCTGCGGAGGGAGACACATACCAGGCGATCGCACTGTAGCCTGGCAAAGCCTGTCACATAGCAGGGGACAGGGTGGGGTGAGAAGACACAAAAGAGGAACGCCAGTCCCAGCTGCGACCCCAAAGCATGCCAGCGCCTCTGTTTCAGTCTGTGACGGCTTGTCGAAATCGTGGGTCAAGTGTGCTCTGTCTCTTTTAAAACTCAAAAACATGGTGGAAGCAGTCAGGGTATATAACTTTTCTTGGGCAAAACTTCTCTTCCTTGTGATAAAGCTCACAAACCAAAAACAGGCAAGGTTGTTCCGGGTGACAGGAAGCACAGCATGGAAACAGGTTATGTGAGTCCATTTGGACAGAGATCATTGAAGAGTCACTTGTTCTAATTTTAAGACCCCAGGCCATTGATGCCCATCGAATCCAGCCCAGACTCCATTCCCTAGAGTGCAAGGGAGGTATCTGGCCTCAGCACCTGTGTCAGGGTCACCCTTTGTCCCCTCTCCCCAAGCAGCACTGCAGCTCGGTGGACAGTTCTGGGCTTAGGAAGTCTTCTGCCCTTGGTCCACTTGGTACACGGGTCACAATTTGCCAGGAAAGAAGGAGTTGATAGTTAATTATTTTTTCTTCCTGTTTCAAATGTTTGTTTTCTCTTTTTGTTTTACTCATGCCAAGCACTGTGTTCAGTGCTGATGAGGACGCAGAAAAACTTTTTAATTCATCCTGTTTCCGATTGGGGATATGTTGTGAGTAGGTGGATATGCAAGCATGCATGTGTGTGTGTCTGTGTGACAATGAGTGTGTGTGCATGTGTGAGTGTATCTGTAAGCATGTGTGCAGTAAGTGTGTGGGTGAACGTGAGGGAGCGTGGGGAGGATGCACTGACAAGCACGCGTACGGGTGTGTGCCTGTGTGTCAGGGAGTGTGTGTGCATGTAAGTGCCTGAGTGTGTGTGTGCGTGTGTGTGAGTGAGCGTACGTGTGTGTGTGAGGCTGCTAGTGTGCGTGTGTGTCCATGAAGGCGCTGTGATGTCTCTTTTACTGGACACACTCTGAGGAACACCTGTCTGCTCGTGAGAGCGGAGAAACAGAAGTACTAGTATAAAGTTCAAAGGCAGTCAGGCAACTTGTTCCCCGTACATCTCCAAATGTTTTTGACAAATATTTTTTCACCTAATTAGACTTTGAACATGAAATTAAAATTTTCAAAGAAAGTAGGTGGAGCTGGTCTGAAAAAAAGAATGGAAAAATCCCAGAAAATAGAAACCAGCAGGCATTAAAAAGCTGACAGGCAGAACACTGCTGGTGAGATTTAAGTAAGCAAAGATGACTGACTTGAGCCCATGCAGGCAGCGCAGCGCGCCACCCAGGCGGGCTCCACAGCAGCCTGCGCAATGGAGGGACTTCCCACCCCCGCCTGCAGGGGCTCGTCCCTGACAGCCGACGTGGGGGTTCGTCCAAAAGGCGAAGTCTCCATCTTGTGGCCAAACACAGAACTGCAGCTCCTCTGGAGCCATTCCCTCCAAACTGCCAACCAGCCAAGAGCATGGTGCAGACCCGCAGGCCAACCCGGCGCTGGCCAAGGAGTCTGCATTCTCCTTTCTGCAGCCTCTGACTTGTTCCTGGTGACAAAAATAGCAGGCATATGTATTGGCCTCTCTCTCCCCTCAGTTCCCAGCACAGAGCTCCTAAAACCCTTACAATGTCCTAAGTGGTAGAGCACTAGGAGCATCTTATTGTCTAATATTTGGTCTGACCCGGTTCCTGACATTCCTAAAATCCCTCGGAGTTTCCTGGGTGACAGGAGTGTCTTTTGTTGTAATGAGGTGACCCCGGGTGGGTGCCTGGTTGGGGGCTGGTCCCCAGAAAGACTGAGCCATGATCAGAAGCTTGGGACATTCAGCCCCACCCCTAATCCCCAGGACGTGCGTGACCAGGGCACTGACTCCTGGCCATTGGCATCTGGGGTGGGAAGCAGCCTTGGGACTGAGCCCTTAGTGTCAGCGTTGGACTGATCCGTACGACACCCGGAGAATTGCTTGCTTGGAGTCAGAAAACCCTCCACCCGTCGGTGCCAGAAGCATGGGGAGTGTGGTAGGCGTCAGAGCAAAGGGAGGCGGGGGAGTGGCCTTTCCCTTCAGTCCCTGCACGGCGCATCCCTCCAAAGGCACTCCGCTCTCCGTCCTTCCAGACACCGAGGCTGGCTGAGTATCTGCCAGTCGTGTTCATCTCTCTCCCTCTACGTTGTTCCTTTATAAGGTAATGTTACTACTTCTCAAAGTACAAAAAGGTGGCCAAGATCACCGTGGTCAGATGTGCGATCTCTGACTTTCATCAACATCAGGGTGCATTTTGTCTAAAAGGGGGGCAGAGAGTGTGAGCAGGAGGAGGAAACCGCACATGCTGCCTGTTGGCCAACATGGATGCCACGTGGGGCTCGGTCCTGGGTGGAGGTGGGCCCACGCGTCAGCCTCCAGGGGGACCTCCACTCCTGGGGGGGGGTGGAGCCCGGCAGGGACCTGTGGGCTGTGGCTGATCCGAAGGGGTTTTTACAGTCCCGTCTTTGGGTCTACGGCAAGTTACCAGCAGCTTCCTAGGATCGGGTACATCCCAACCATACAAGGAGGGCCCCTGGCTTTTATCAGACATAAACTGTGGGAGCGTCAACCAGAGGGCAGGGTACCCTCTGCAGGATGGCACACTGACACCATTTAAAATGACTCTATGGAAAAATAACAGTGACAACATGCCGAAGTGCTTTTGATTGTACTCGGCAGCTGCTTAATAAACATTAGCCGCTGTGATTGTCCACCGAGTCATCTTCAATGTGTCAGTGCCACGCTCCTGCCAGCCCCTCAATCACACACGAACATGACCTCTGCACTGTGGCTGAAAAACCTGAAGCATTGAGGGCCTCGTCACCCTGGCCAGTCTTTGGCCAAAACAGAACTCCAATCCCAGTTTGTTCGAGTCCAAAATTCAGGTTCTCAACCGGGGTGCTGAGTAATTTGAAATGAAAATATAGAGACACGGAAGATGCCCATAGTATATCATTACATGTGAAGGAAAGGCTTACAAAATAATGTTATAGTATAGTTCCATTCTGGAAAAAAAGGGTGTGTGTGCATGTGCATATGTGTGTGGGTGCACATGTGCATATGTGTGTGTAATAGACAGTTGAATGCAGATTGTGAAAGTGGGGCGAATGACTTAGGAGACACTGCTTCAGAGCCCTTCTCCTGGATTCAAATTCTGGCCCAGCTGTTCCCTAGCCTTGGCACAGGTGACGGTCACCTCTCTGTCCTTCAGTCACAGTCCTACCCGACAGAGCTGTCATAAGGATTAAATCAGGTGGGACAGGTGAGCACCTGACACGGGGTGCTCTGCAGCCCCCCAGTGCATGTGGGCTCTTATTAGAGATCTAGGGATGATCTCAAGGCAGCGTCAATGTGGGAGACTCTTTTCTTCTTTTATTCTCTCTGTATTTTCAAAGTGAACTTTCATTAAAGTGCAATAAAGAAGAGAAAGCATTTTGAAAGAATGTGGGGAGAGTGGGGAGTCAGAGGGAAGCTGCCCATCAGTGGCCAGGTGGAGGTGGTGGTGGGACGGGAAGGGGTTCTGTGCGGACCCCCTGTTTCAGAGCAGCCGGGTGGAGCCGGGGTTTTGGACGGACAGATTACCACGTGCAGTAGAGTTCCCGTATCTGTTTTTCCCTTCGTCCATGGTAACGATCCCCCACCTGTAGCTGGATTCGTGGCCACCCAGAATATAAACTATACTCTCCAGGTTTCCCTACACTCTGAAGTGACCAGGTGGCTATTCTGGCCCATGGGGTGTATGTGCCATGTGTCACTTCTGTGAAGTGTCCTTGAAGGTGGAGGATAACGGCTCTCCCCTCGCCCTCCTTGCTGCGGCTGGAAGCTCTGCTTCACAGGCGCAGCTGGAGCAGCCACGTGGGGCCGTGATGAGGAACCCGGGGGGTGCTGGTAAAGAGGCGACAAGAAGCCCAGTCTCTGATGATCACGGAGCCTCCATACCAGCCAGACTGTTTACCTCTGGGCTTAATTTACACGAGAGAGGATTGACGTCTGCCTCTTCTTAGCCACCATTATTTTGGATTTTCTGTGGTTCACAGTTCATTGGTTTTCAGCTGGGGGCTTCCTCAGGGGACACATGGCAATGTCAGGAGACATTTCTCGTTGCAACAACCTGAGAGGTGCTACTGGCCTCTCGTAGGTAGAGACCAAGAAAGCAGCTCGTCGATGCACAGGACAACTCTCCGCAATGCAGAATGACCCAGGCCCAAATGTCAGCGGTGTGGGGGCTGAGAGGCCCTGCTTCCTGCTGAACCCAGTCTTAGCTGGTGCAAGGAGCTGCCGGGGAGCGAATCCAGGGTGGCGTGGCAGCAGGATTCGGCCTGCTGACGCATGGTCACAGGCTGGTCTGCGCCATGGAGAATCCTGCCGGTTGACTTCAGGGAACACAGACAAGCCTGTTGAAAGGTCCTTGTGTGGCTTTAGCTCCGAGGCAGAGACCAAGGTGGTTTTCCCCTTGCTGAGAGGTCCATGCCCTCTGGCTGGGTCCGGGGCACATGCGGCAGGGCAGTTATCCAGGGCAGCTTCTGCTCCTCCTATCCTAGAAACTCTTCAGTGACACTGGGGCATGTGGATGGCCAGCCAGTGTCTTCCTCAAAGGCTCTCTGGCCCTAGTCTTAGTCTGAGCAGTGGGCTTCTGGTCTGACATTCCCACTAGAGGTGGGGTCTCCTGCCTGAATGGCAGCATGAGAAAGGCCACAGATCCATTGCTTAGGCTGACACTGGGGCCTTAGGTTAGGGGTAGGACATGGCTGTTCCCAAGCATCCAGGTGGTTGAACTTCCAGAAATCCCTGGGGCCATGACTGCCCTCCCAGAGAGGAAGTACTTCCTCGCCTGGATGGACTCCCAGTAAAAAGTAACACTTGTGGTCCCACATTTCACTGACTTTACGATGCATATTTTTTTTTCACACATAAACATCTCTGAAATTTGAATGCATCTTATAATCTATTTTAGGTTCAGTGACATATGATTGCAGTAGAGATAGCTGGCTGTTGTTCAAGTACATTGAGTCTGTCATTGATGTTGCTATAGAGACTCAATAATCATTTTAAAATGGGCTTTTTGAAGCGAGTATATTCTGTTAATAGTTTCTATTGGCCCTAGAATTTTCCAGTGTCCAAAGGCTGTCCATTTGAGGATACTAGGTATGGATTCCATACATCTTGTTTATAGATCAACCAGGGTGAATTCTTAGAAGTGCTTTGGAAAGTCGGTATTATCAACTATCATTAGATACATGCAGCTGAACTTCGAATGATGTGGGAAATAGGGGCACCGACCCTATGCAGTCAAAAATTTAGGTATAACTTCTGACTCCCCCAAAACTTAACTGCTAATAGCCTACCATTGACGGGAAGCCTTACTGATGACATAAATGGTTGATTATCATATATATATGTATGTTATATATATTACATACCATATTGTTACAGTAAAGTAAGCTAGAGAAAAGAAAATATTACTAAGAAAATCACAAGGATGAGAAAATACATTTACAGCTCTGGATACTATTTACTGAAAAAACTCCATGTGTACGGGGACTCGTGTAGTTCAAACCCATGTTTTTCAAGAGTCAACCATAATATCTATATAATATATATTATATGTCGTTAGATATTTAAGACAAAAGAGAAAAGGAATTGAAAAGTGAGTTGCCTCTTTGGTATGGGTCACTTCAAGCTGTGTTCTTTCCTTTCTCTCTCTTCTCCCACCCTTAGGCGTTCACCTTGTGGATTCTGGAATGTGGATGGGGCTGTTATGAACTCAGTGTCTGTGTCACCCACAAATGCTCCCCTTGGAATCCTGACCTGTCATGAGACAGTGTTAGGAGGTGGGGCCTTCGGGGGTGATTGGGCCGTGAAGTGGAGCCCTCCTGAATGGGGTCAGTGCCTTTATAAAAGGGACCAGATTGCTCCCTGGCCCTCTGGGCATGTGAGGACCCAGGGAGAGGGTGGCCGTCCCCAGCTTGGAAGACGCTCTCCCCAGAGCCCAACCATGCAAAACCCTGGCCTTGGACTTCCATCTCTAGTACATATTACAATAATACACAAATAACAGAAATGAATGCCTGTTATTTATGAGTTCCCCCAGTCCTTGGTGCTTTTTTATAACAGCCCTGGGTAATGATTGTGCATGTGAGCGCTGGCCTCCCCTGCCTCCCCAGCTGGTGGTAGTAAACAGAGGAGGTCTGGCAGTCCCCATCTTTGTCATGATCCTGTTTTGTCTGACCTTATTCCATTGAAATCTGTCCATGCTTCTAACAGTTAACTTTTAATAGTGAAGTGCTTGGGATTAATATTATTATTTCATTCCACGGTTGTACAAAATTCAGTTCACCATGATCCTATTTGGACATCGTTGCTATTTTTCACCATCATAAAAACATTGTAATAAACACCTTTGGGCCAAGCATTTTTTAAATTAGTATTTTAGGTTGTTTATTTAGAATAGATGCCCAGAAGTGATTTAAATACAACTGTGTCTAATCAAAGTGGTTATTACGGGGGGAGGAGTACTTTGTAAGTTCGATTTTAAGAGGATGTGAGGAAAGATCCCACGAGAACAGGGAAGCCTGGGGGGGCAGGAGCTGGGCTGGGGGTGGGGTGGTCAGGGCTCTGATCAATGATCTGTGGGCCCAGTAGTAGCTGATGAGCCAGTGGTGCCCATTTTGGTGACTATCACTTCTTCCCCAAATGCTTTACCTTTGATGTTGGTGCTGTCCTGAGCCCCAAATGCCAGATGTCAGAGGGGATCAGTGAGTGAAGAGTCAGGGCTGTGAGACAGGTGGGCAGAAACATTGTCTGGAAGAGGTTCCAACCATCCCATTGAAATAGCCGTGCCTCTGGTGCTCTGCAACCTTCAGGGATGTGGGACAGAGGACAGCAGACGTGCCACCAACCTGGGCTTGAGCCAGACTTAATGAGGCAACGGCACATACCTTGCTCTGCAGGGCCATGGGGCACATCACACCTGTTATGTCAGAAGAAGGAGCGGCTTCCGTGTGACAATGCCTTAGCCCTTCCTCTGCATGTTCCCATCGTGTTACCCTGCTGGAATTCTCTCTCTCTTCTTATGCTCCCTCTCCTGAAGGCCCAGTGGTCTCAGCCTTGACTACCCACCATTACTCCCAGGAGTGCCTTAGCAATTCCCGACGCCCAGCTCTCCCAGCAGACCGACCGAATCAGGGTCTTTGGAGATGGGATCCAGGGCTCAGTATCTTTTTAAGGAAAATCTCCCAGGGGATCCCAATGTGCAGCCAAGGTTGAGAACTCCCCCAACTAGAGCAGTGCCTTGAAATCCTGGTCACACATGTTAGAATCATCCAAGGGGTTTTTTAAAAATGCTGATGTCAGTTCCCACCCCCCAGAGACTCTGGCATGATTGGATTGGGGTGGGGCCCAGGCAGCAATGGCTTGTCAGGCTCCCCAGGCGGTTCTAATGTGCAGCCAGGCTTGAGAAGCATGAGAGCCACAAAATCAAGGCAGGAAGGAAAGAATCCTGTTGTGGTTTTGTTTTTTTTTTCCAGGGCAATAACATTGCTGAAGCGCCGTCACCTGGCATGTTTACATGCACTGCTGCAGCAGCTCTCAGCCTAGGTGGCACATCTCCAGGGGGGATTTTTAAAAGTGGTAACTCCTGGGCTCTGCTCTCTGAGATTTTAATTCAAGTGTTGTGGGGTGAGGCCCTGGAATCATTCTTGTTTGTTTTTAATGCTCTTCCATGATTATTATAGACAGCCAGGGTTGAGGACCCCTGCAAAATAATAGTGGCGATGATGGTTTTTAAATAAGTTTATTTAAGTGATAATTATTTTAAAATAATTCCCCATTGTTATTGATAATTAATTATTGTCCCATTAATTCTGTAGCCTTTCTGCATCCATAAACAACTTGCTTAAGAATAGGGCCTACTCATTCCTTTGCCTGCTCTTTACTGTCAGTCAGCATAAAAGAAGTCTCTCAAGAGTGTCACAGATGAGCTAACAGTGTGGCTTAAGCGATCAGAGGTCTGAAGTGACCCGTTTAAGGCTGCATGCAACTCGCTTTTCAAACGATGTCAGCTTTTACTGTCCCCTCTCTGCTCTGCCCCATCAGTCTTTTTGTGAAGATCTGAGTTAAACTGGCTGCTTGGAGTTGTGTCAACAAAACCCCCAGCCTCAATGTGTTCTGGCTGTGACAGATGTTCATGGAGACACAAGTCTGTCCTGTGCATTAGGAGCTGCGGCTGCCACCGGCTTGATCCCCTCCGTGTGCAGGCGGCGGGTGCCGGTGCCAGGACGCCCAAGGACGGCAGCCTCCCCCTTCCTCTGCCAGCGAGGACGATGCGCAGGGAAGCTCAAAATGCAAACCCTTCACGGGGTGGTATCTGGCCCCCAGCAGGCTGGCTGTGCAGCGGTGGCTGCCGGCTCCTGCGGCTCTGACCTCTTTGCTCTCAGCTGGGGCTCCCTGCAGCACCCCACAGCTCCCCTGCGAGACGGGAGGGGCATCACACGCGCCCCTCCGCCCCTCTGATCTGGGCTGTGTGCTGCTCAAAGGGAGATGAGCCCTCTGGCTGCGGCCTTTGGAAACAAGGACACTGCGTCCAATTCTCAAAGGCTGACTCTCCAGCTTCCTTGATACTTCCACAGCTCTTCCTCTGCTGTGACCTGAAAGTCCACCATGTAACGATGTGGGGTGTCAGCCCGTCCCCCGTGGAAGAGTCAGACCCCCAGAGCGTCTGCATAACCCAGGACCAATGCCTCTGGTGACCTTCCCGCCTGCTGAGGGAAGCATGGAGCTTTTTGGTCCTCAGTCACACCACGGAGACTGTTGAATTCAGGCAGCCCAGGGCGGGGGGCACAGCCTCTGTCCTGGCGCTCCTGAGGAACAAAGCCGGCTGGCTTCAAGGCTGCCAGCCACAACCCCAGGCCTGGGTCTGCAGATATTAGAATGCATTGCAAAGACAGGAGAGGCCCCCCGTCCCTGCCTCTTCCCTCTGACAGCACAGGAAAGACAGCAGAGGGGATGGTACTCATCAGCACCCAGGTGCACACCATCAACACCAGGAAAATCCGGCCTCTTTGCTGTGAGGGCGGTCTTCCACGGCCCAGTGGGAATCGTTAATATGGTCGTTACATAGCAGTCGGCAGTTAGGAGTGTGGTCATTGACTGGACCACAGAGTTAGGCCCAAAAATGTAACAATATGAATTGATTCCTTTTCTTTCTGATGTAAAAGCAAAATAACAAGTACTTTCCTGGTCTAACGCAGAGTGTCTGAAGCTGGGCACTGCTGACACTTTGGGCAGGAGACTTCTGTGTTCTGGGAATGTCCTGGGCATTACGGGGTGTCCAGCGGAGTCCCTGGCCTCTCCCCACTAGATGCCAAATTGGGACAACGAATCCTCCGGACACGCCACATCTCCCCCGAGGGGCATCGTCCAAAGCAGCGCTCTCATCAGTCAGCTCGGAAAGCTAGAGACAATCTCAGGCCACAGGGCGGGACTGTTTTCGGGCTCGAAGAGGGAGATGCCTCCACAGAGGCTGAAGGGCGAGAGTAGAGGCAGCTTACAGCGGTTTTTCTGAGATGACGACCCTCTGGCCCATCTTCCTGCAGGGGAACACCCGTGGGGGCTGGTCTGAAGGGCAACAGAAATCCAGTTAATCTGGGGCTTGCAGAGGAGACGACCCTGGGCCTTTGTCCTGTGTTTCCTGGGGGGGCTTCCAGCCTAGCAAAATCCTAGGGCTTCTGCAGCTGAAAATGCCCTGGAGGAGGCCTCGGAAAAGCGGTTGAGACAGGGTTGGCAGACTCCAAGGACCCCGAGAGAGCTGGGTGGAGGCAGACATCCAGGCTTACGATGGCAGATGAGATGTGTGCCCCCGGCAGTGGATGTCACCGGGGCAGAGCCTGAACGCCTGGCACCCTCGCCCCACTGACGCCTGCAGAGGCGAGGCCCTGCCCTGACTAGCAGCCACAGAAAGCTGGACTGTGGAGGGCCAGCCCTGGGCTGATGGAGAGCCTTTGCTGTGACGACTCCCTCTCGTCAGTGTTAGTTCGTCTTTTAAGACACCAAAAAGGACGGGAGTTGGGAAGTTAATGCTCAGTTTTAGAAAAGTGCCATTTGTGCACACCGGAGTTTGCGAAATTTATACCTGCTGCCATTTGCGTAAGCCAGCATTTCTGATCTTATTGGACAAGAAACATTTTCTCTTGTTTTAATGAAATACCTATGACTAGTTATTCAAGCCAGTTAATACCTATGACTACTTATCAAACCTCCCTTCTTCATAAATTTCAGGGAGTGGCGGCCTAAAGTGGAGACAAGTTTATGCCATTCTATATGACAAACAAACAAATCTATTCTTGGATTATGGTATTTATTTATAACCGTGAATTATCTCTGTTGAATATATTTTTGTTTTTGTCAGCCATGGGGTGTTCAGATATGAGAATCAGAGCTGGGATTGAAAAGGCCCAGAAGGAAAAATTCTCAGAGTTCTGGGGTGTGAGCCGAGCCGGCCTATCTGTGAACCTGTGAGGACCCCAGGGGCTGTGGGTGCCGAAAGAAATCAGACTTGCTTTCACAACCCGGCCTATCACCCCATGCTGCTCAGGTCAAGGGTAAGGGCTGTGTTCTGGAGCCGGACACACGTGGCACGTAGCCACCAGGTCCTACACCCCCCTTCGCCGTCCCTTCCCTGCTCCCCCTGGAATGTCCTGTCCAGTGTCTCCAGGATCCCCCGCAGCAGGAGCAGAAGGTTAAGACCCCGCACTGGCGAGTGTTAGCAAGAGCCCTGGGTGGGAGATTGTCCTGTGACAAGAACATCCTGGGGGTCAGAGGAGGGCTACGGCAGGGGTCTTTCCCTGGGGAGGCCCTTTCCCATAGCCATTAGGTCATGTGTAGGGACATTTGTGACCATCCCATGGGCTGGGGAGTCTGCCTGGCCTCTGTGAATAGGAGGTTGTTAGATATCCTAAAGTACAGTGGACCATCTGGTATGACAAAGGACTGTCACCGGGTCTCCTGCAGCTTTGGGAAGTTCTACCAGAACAATCAAAAAGTCTATTTATAGTTGCCTGAGCTGCCTAGACCCCCAGCTTCTAACTGTAAAACAAAGGACTTTTTGCAAAATTATAATATAGCTTAAAATTCCTAGAAATGAACCAGCTGTGCAAATCCCAGGGACTATTGTTCTTTTATTCCCAGGGAATTTCACTCAAAATTTTACCAGTCATTTTTCACTTATTTTGAGAAATTACATAATGCACAGCCATGCTGCTGGTTTCACAAAGAATGCGAGGCCACCGTCTGTATTGTGACTGTCACATTTCTGATGATTCTGACTACATGCAAGATACATACATACACACATTTATTTATGCATTATTTTAGTTTTATGTAAAAGTTACCTTCCTTGGATTTTTCTTTGATAATACAATTAGGACTTTTATGGGTTATTTCAAACAGTAAAGAACACAGATGTTTACTAACTGAACCGGGATTCCGGGTGGGAGAGGCCCTGGCGTCCCAAGGCAATGAGAGCCATTCTAGAGACTGTCCACTGGGGGTCACTCGAATCTCACCCAAACGGTCAGGGATGCCTACAGGAGAAGTCAATTTCTCCCACATTAAATCAATAGTGATGCAAATTGCTATTAACATTACTCATTCCCCCTACATCCCCCTCCCCCCACGCACAGGGATTGTTTTTTTTTTTCTACCCCCAAGTGTCTCCTGTCTTGTATCGTCTTTCTTGCGTCAGCGCCAGCTTCCTTCCTTCACGCCCAGTGCGCCCGCCGTGCACCCGTCTTCCCTAAGGTTCAATTTCAAGCATATAGAGATGTCGGGCTGCACAGGGGCATGACTGCCTTATCTCTCTGCTCTGGTAAAAATCAGATAAATCGGCATTTTGGAGAATTTTAAATTAGGCCATACATTACACGCTGTGTTGAAGTTTACCACGCCAGTATGGGCGCCCCAGGGGCAAATAGATGGAGTTCTCTTGCACGGAGCTGTATAAATGGTTCGACTCTTTTAATGTCAAAATAGAGAAATGGCCAGGGAAGAGGGGAGGCCTCAATATTTATAAAAAAAATTCTATTTGGCTTTCGGAGGAAAAACATTTTCCCATACAGCACCTCTTCAAGGCCTCGGCTTATTGTGAAGTCTTAGCCACGAGATGCCTTGTAAGCTTTGGCCAACGTGAATCGAAATCTATTTTTGTGTGTGTGTCTCACAAAACTAATTTGCCTAGACTTCCGCTCCCATTTAGAGATGTAAAATGTGTGTGTGGCACAACTCCTGAGAGTGTGGGTGGAAGTGAAGGCTGGCTCAGGAGCAGTTAGGGCTTTAAAAGATGAGAGGTCAGCTCTTTAGCCCCCTCACCTGAAGCCCCGCACCTTACAGGCCAGAAGGCCTGGTCCCGGGAAGGACTGCGGCAAATGAAGGTAAGAGTCAGCCAGGAGCTCGCCCCCCCTCAGCGGAAGGGAGGCAGGGGTCGGGGTGGGGATGCAGCATCGAGGGGCATGTGCCTTAGTGACCCTGCTTTGCTTCTTGTGTTGGTGGTGGTGGGGGAACACAGATGTTTATAATAAAAACAAACAAAACAAATGGGTAAAGCCCAGAGCAGGCTATGCCCAGACCAGTGATGAGGTCCAGAAAGGGGAAAAAAAAAGAAAGGTGGGAAAGAATAGACTGTTTTCTAAGGTCACACTTCCAGCTCTCCGAGGCTGAAGCCGACCTCAGATCTTGATCTCTGGCTCCAAAGTAAGTCAACCGGGTGTTGTTCATTGTATTTCCTTCAGCTCTTGAGCTGCCTTGCAATGCATATTTTGCTGAAAACTAGTTAAAAAAGAAAAAAACCCTAATAAAAGTAATCAAAGGGATTGAAGGTGGGTGTCCAGACGTGGAGACGAAGTGATGTATGACCATCAAGACAGCGTCCTAAATTTTGCAATCAGGAGACCCTGCTTCTGTCTGCGGACCGCGCCGCCCGCACTCCAAGGGTGTATATCCGTCTGTGAGAAAGGGAATATTCAAAGGACCCTTACTCTATGGAGAGGGTCCGAGAAGCTGGAGAATAAATTAATAGCCCTTCCAGAAAGAGACACCATGAAGGAGTTCCCTGCTTTTCTTTCTCTTTTTTCCTAGATCAAGATTTAGCCAACTGCATCACATGGGCCAAACTCATGTTTTTGTAAATACAATTTGATCACAGCGGCTTCAGCTGGGATGATTTTGCTCCCTGAGGAACATTTGGCAACGTCTGGACCCCGTCTGGGTTGTCACGAGTGGGGCTGCGATGCTCTGGCATTTATTTAGTGGGTCAAATCCAGGGCTGCTACTAATCACAGCGCAGTGCGCGGGGCAGCCCCGCACGACAAAGATGCCAACATTCTAATAGCCTGAAGGCAGAGAGTGCCTGGTTTTATTGGAACCAAAGCACATTCGTTTGTTTCTGTCCTCCCTCTGGCTGCTCCAGCAGCAGCATTGAATAAGTCAGAAATCAAATGGCCCAAAAAGCCTAAAATATTTACTGTCTGCCCTTCATAGAAAAAGTTTGCCAACCCAAATCTGGATCATCAGTTAAGAGCAAGAAGCACACAAGAAAACCTGTATTATTTTTTAAGTGGCAATATTTTGTCTGCATTATATCCCTTAGGAATCCTCTTTGGCCTTTTATGGCTCTGTTTTAATTCTATATCCTTCTGATCACCACGCCATTTATCCAACCCTGCTCGCACACCAGGCACTGTGCGGAGTCCACCGCCTTTCAGGCCCAGGCCCACGTCCTGCTCCCTGAGGGGTCCGGGTGGGGACTCATGGCCCAGTGGGGGGGACAGACTGTAATCAAACCCTCACCCTAATGACCGTACAATGAGCCACAGGAAGGGCTGGAAGCTAGAGGCAGGCTCTGGGACAGCCGACCGAGGCTTAGGGAGGGCTCCGTGGGGAGGCGGTCAGCACCGAGGCCAGGCGAGGAGCAGCGAGCGGTTAAGGAGACCAGGACTGTGTGCGTGTGGAGGTGATCACGGGGAGGTGAGAGAGTGATGGAGCATGGGCGGGCGAGGCTCAGAGGGCCTGGCAAGGGTGCTTAAAGACACAGCTGGAGCGGGAAGTCAGTGCGGACCCTGCAGGAGCCCGTGGGCCAGGTGGTGGGCTTGACCTTTGTCCCAAGAGCATAAGAGAGAGACGAGAGGCCATTGAAGGGCCTGGGGAAGGGGGATTCGATCGGATTTCTGTTTCAAGGTCATACATTGTTGAGACTCTAAAATTGAAAAGGAAAAGCTGAACTCACTCATTTTAAAACCCAGTTATTTTAAAAACAACTAGCTGATTGGTCAAGTTTAAAAAATCTGTTTAAACCATTGTATTCCTTTTTTTTTTTCCTCCTTGAACATAATCAGTAAGGGACTGAATGAAAATATGATGAGTTTGTGTTTTACAAAATAGGTTTGCGTGCATAGACTCAGCTGGACTTTATCCTACAGTGATTTCTAAGGTCATAGTTCTTTTGAAGATCAGTGGAATATTTATGAGTGTGTGTTTTTTTATGTTAATATCCCCATTTCTCACCATGCCTTCTAAGTTTTCCAGGACTTTAAAAATATGCTCACTGGAGAGTCAGTAGAATCAATAGCTCATTACATAAATTCTCTATGATGTAGCCGTCTAATTTTCCTGTGAAAAATTTGTTTTTTAACCGAGTTTTTATTTCCTTTTTGTCTTATCTATATAGCTGATCATTCCTGGCCTACTCAATTTTATTGCTACTCATAATCTGTTCTTGTTATTAATAATACCTTTGGAAAACATAGGCTACAAACCCTCTATGTTACTAAATTCAAGCAGTCTCTCATATTGGTTAAAGGGTAGATGGAAGGATGGGTTGTGGTTCCTTTGCATTACTGACCATTGTCCTTTGAGGGGACCGTTGTCCAACTTCTGTTCTTCAGAAGGGATTGTCAAATGACCGAGTCTGCCCGCTTGCCTGGTTTGTGCACAACGTTTGATGGAAACACAGCCATGCCCATTGGTTTCCATGCTGTCTTATGGGTGTTTTTATGCCACAGTGACAGAACTGAGTAGTTATGACAGACTATGTTGTCACGAGCCTGAAATATTTACTCTCTGACCCTTTACAGAAAAGGTTTTCTCTGACTCCTATTCTACAGAAAGTTGATGAAGCTATTTATGTATTCCACATATGTCAAAAAATTTAGTGGTAACTCCCACCTAACCTTGCCTTTTTATGGGCACCCGGACCCCCCTGCACTTGTCCCCCCAGTCAGGGAAGCCCCTGAAGGAGACTGACAATCGTTTGCAGCACTCCCAACATGTTATCACTTCACTAAGCATTTCATATACATTATCTCACATAATCCTCACGGCAGCCCTGTGAATTAGACATTACTATCCTCATTTTGCAAATGAGTAAATTTAGATTAGAGAATTTAAATAACTTGTCTAAGTTCATAGAACTTGTAAGTGGCAGAAATGAGAATTTGATTCAATTTCGCTCTTTCTGGGCTACCAGCCACTCTACTGTAATGAACTTCCTGCATATTTTCTATCAGAACCAGCCGACAAAGGATAAAATAGCATGTAGTCTGTAAAGACCCGACGGCTGTCCGCTCTCAGGATAAAAGCTTACAAGCGCATAATCTACACTCTTGGGAGAAAACCAAGCCGACTCTGAACTTGAATGGGGGCCCTGAAGCCTTCTGAGGAGCCATTGATGGGGGCTTGTTTTTGTGAGATTTTAGTTTCATTGTGAATCACGCAAGGTAAGGAAGTCTGAATAGAAACAGCTCTTCACCATCGTGGTTCTGATAAACATGGTACTCGCAACTCTCCTTTACCTAGGGCCAAAACATCTGAGGAAATTACAGAATTATGAAAGTAACACTGCCTCCCAAACCCCCTCTGTCTGGACTTGAATATTTGCACTTCACCAGCAAGAAGAGCTCTCTGATGAGAATGCCCGTGCTGACATCACAGGACGGCCTCCCGGCTGTCCCCCGCCCTGAGGTGCCAGCAAGCTCTTCTGTGACATTTCATGGCATCACCTGCAGCAGGTTGCAACCCCTGATCTGTTAGTCACGCCTGCTTGAATGCAGTAGGACTCACCGGGTGGACCTTTCAGAACCGCCATCTGTCCCAGATGCACAGACTGACGTGTGAAACTAAATTCACCTCAGCTCTCCGTGGTTTGAAGTCAACAGGTTATTTTCAAAAGAGCCAGGTATGAGATGTAATTCAAATTTCTTTTCCCTTGAAGCAATTTGTTTGAAAAAATAATCTACTTTTTAATGGCTCTTCAAAATGAAATGAAATCAGGCTGCCCTCTGGGGCTTTTCCTTACTCTCGGACAAACCAGGAATTATTTTAAATTTCTTTTGAACACAATGATACTCCATTAACCACCTTGGTCTTGAGACAGGTCACTAGGGTTGAGTAAGTTAAAAAATAGAATTTTTAAAGTCCCCAACTGTAAAACAAATTGCCTGACAGATGCAGCAGGCTCGGAAGGAATCATTAAGAGCTATTTAGCTAAATAATATCTATGCTAACAAGCCCCACAAAACAGATTTCGGTGACAATGTGCATTCGACAATGGCCCTAAACACACATCGCACCATAAGGGTTCTATCAGCTAATTAATACAGGGTGAGAGCTTAAAAATGAAATTAACTGAGTAAGAGTCTTTTAACCCATTGCCCTGCTTAAATAAGCACAAAGAAGAGCTGTTCAACCAGCCCAAGACAGCACGATGTCTCCATCTGACGTGGCCTTGGCCTCTGAGGACAGGAGCCCCTCCATAATTTTGTCCTCTCTTGTCCTTCCAGAAATTCTCCTGGCTAACATGCCCCTGTGGCAACTCTTTGATGCTACACAGCATCAGGAGGGATGACGGCCAACTTGTAAGGGTCTGTCCTAATCATTGGTGGAGATATTTGTTCCTTTATTCTTTCAAAGACATTTGTTGAGGTCCCACTGTGTGCCAGCTACCCCACACGAGGTTCAGACATCGCTGTCCGCACTCCTTTGCTGCGTCTGCCTTAGTCATACTGGACGACATTGCTGGGCAGTACAACTCCATTGGGGAAGCCCTTGAAGCTCAAGAAAATGAATATCAGAAGCTTCTAACTCTGAGCAGTTTATTCCAATCCCCGGCGGCCTTTGTGACTGTAGGCAGGCAGCACCACACGTTTCTAGCTCTCAAAAAGTCCATATCAGAAAGTTGTACTAAGTAGGTTCCATGAACATGTGTGTGACAAGTCCCAACCCATCTCTCCAGCCAGAGACGGCCTGACCATTAAAATGTTGTCATCCAAGCTCATGGTAATATTAATTTCCTCTCTCTCCTATATTACACCCAAGCCCCAAAGAGTAATTAAAGTTGCATGTCTTTCTTCCTTTGATTTATCAGCCAGGAAATGGATGGTGGAATAGCTGGGGCTGCTGCGAGTTTGGTCTTTAAGTATGAACTCAACATCCACCTTCTCTGGACATACGTGTGGTCTTTGAGTTTGCTTGTGCTCCAGTGAGCTGAATAGCCAATCAACAGTTCCCATCCCTTGTGCCAGAGCAACAGGAGAGCCACGTGCGAAGCCTCGTTGCATGAAACGTGGAGTGACCTTTGCTGCCTTGGCTGGAGGATTGGGAATGGCTTCTTACAAGAAGGGCTCGAATGCCAAGCCCTGAAAATCCACTCAACCTGTGGACACGGATGCAGGAGGGGTAAGAATGAGCTTTCCCCGCAGAGGAACGAACATCGTGAGGCTTCTAGGAAACAGGATGGTGAGGTCGGGACCGCATTGCTGGCTTGGCACTCCTGAGGCATCTGGTATAAGGTAGGAACTGCTGGAAATGGGGATCAGTAGATGTGCAGGGACTTCATAGCGAAAAGCAAAACATATGTTTTTATATTAAGTATGTGAGGCTCTTGAAGAGCAACCTTGTCTCTTACCCTCATTGTAGTACCCAGAGCATCAAATATAGTGCCTTGTTCTCATTAGATCTTTGCTAAATATTTACTCATGTATCTGTTGAATAAAATACTGACAGTCACTGGAGGCAGAGGTAGGATTCAAGTCCAAGCATGTGACACTGGTCACATCACTGTTCTGCCTCCAGCCAGTATGAGTGCCTTAGATGACTCACTCACGCTGATGGGGAGATAAATATGCATATTTTATATGTTATCTATATTTAATAACATATCTGATTTGATGTATAGGTGTGTATATAAAAAATACTGTTCTGTTCAACAAATTCAATCCAGCAACCCTTCCCACAAACAAACACCACAAATGCAAAAACTGCCGAGCGCCCGAACGGTGTGAGGCTCTGGGGAGAGAGAAATTAACCAAGCACCAAACGTCTTCTTGAGTTAACAATTCAGAGAGGAAAACAGGAGCTGAAACCGTCCCATACGTTAGGACCATCCACGAGATAGAAGCCAAGGGCACGGGGTGGGAAGGAGGGTGCGGGCAGTTTGACCAGGGAGATGGGAGAAGGCTCTGCATGGTGGGTGTCCGGAGTCGCACCCAGAGGGGTGAGTGTCCCCTGGTCTGGATGCCAGTGAACAACTTCACATTGTTCAGTGAAATGCGCCCATTGCCCCGGCAGGCACACCTGCGTGGAGGGCCCCCTGGAGGCGGCGTTCCTGCTCCTTGCCTTCTGGCTCTGGGACTGGTGTCTTTTATGCTCAGAAAATTAATTAGGAGAGTGGAAAGCACCCTTGTTTTAATGAGATAAATGAAAAGAGTGGAAGAACGATAGGTATCCAGTAGTTCTGGCCTCGGGATTCAAATCCTCCAGGCTGGTAGATGGTTTTCCAAGTATGAAGTCATGTCTAAGATACCAGAAGTTGACCCTGTGCGTTTGGCATGGAGAAGAGAAGTGTCATTTCATGAGACTTGACTTGAATGTACGTCTTGGTGGCCTGGGCGTGATATAAAAAGTATTTCACACTGTGCAAAGGTCATGAAGTCTGAAAGCCCTGTATGTGTGTCTGCTGAGGAGGAATTGCCCTCACCTCTCCTGACACTAGCCTGGCAGTGCCCCCTCCATCTCCCTTGGCACCAGCACAGGCCCCCCCTCCACTCTGGTTCTGTCTGCTGCTCAGAGCTCCTGACATGCTTCCTCCATGACCTGCTGTGCTCTGCACCAGGATGTGGGGAGCAAGGCCTGGATGTGGGCTGGCAGCCCTTCCTTCTCCACGGCCCTGTCCCCAAGCCCGCCTGGGGTATGCCATCCTTAACTGGACTCGAGTTACCCATAGAGGCAGAAAAATTGTGAATGTGACCTTCCCATGAGTCCATGAGCAAAGCACCCCAGATGTTAAAATATTCTCAGGGGCTCATTCACCAACACCAGCCTTTCTTAGTCTTGTGTCTTGGCCTCAGCTGGGCTCTTGTCAAGAACACCTCCTTCTCTTGCTTCCGTGAGGCCAGTTGCTGTTCCACCATTCAGGCAATGTGACAGGGGCAGACGTGGCCTGGGATTTGTACCTTTCCTGAGTCCAAGTTTCCACTGTGGAGTCATGTCCTGGATCCATCATGCCCTAGCTTCATAATAACCTAGGAGTCCTGAGCAATAAACATTCAAAGGTTATTTTTTTAAGCCAGGAGACAGCGTTGGGGCAGCCAGTGCCGCGGTGCATGTGCTGCCCGTGTTGGGCTTGTCTCCTCTTCCTGCCCAGGCCATTTATCAGGACAGCCTTTGTGCCCCACCCTGCCTTACACACTGGCCACCCAGGCAGTGCTACACTACTGAGTTAACAATGGAGGTCGCCAGCATGTTGGCCTCACTCTTATGCTGGACTACCACGGGGCGGGTATTTGGAGTAGTATGTAAGAACTGCTGTTATGGTCTGATCTATGCGATGCTGCCATGTTTTATGAGTCAAAAATGATTGAATATTAGCAATTTCATATGTTTCAACCTAATGCAGAGTTAATCTGATGCAGTCGGGGATGGAACCAAAAATACCTAGACAGGTTCACCAGAGAAGGCATTCAGGCTCCTCTTCCCTCAGCTGGCTGGTATGGTGCCTTGCTCGGGCACACTCAGAGCCAGGCAGTTTCCCAGTGTCAGGAATGAGCCCCTTTCTCAGTCACCTACTGGGTTCTGAGCCCTGCCACGGCCCAGGGTGACAGTCAGGGTCCTGTGTATGTGTCCCACGACTCTCTTCCCCCCAGAGAAGCAGTAAACCCTGATCACACCCCCTTTCCCAAACCTTCCATGCCATCACTTAGATCAGGGCCTATAAGATTTTTTCAGAATGTGAGCCATTTTAGCAGTGACCTTACAAACCAGCGAGTCCACCCCCACTCATCAACGCAAGAACACGACCCTGACATTTTCTAGAATAAATGATACAGGAGAAGATGTCCAGTTCTTTGGATAAGGTGCCAGGAGGTAGTATCTGGGCTTCATAAAATATTAATTGAAACCAGAACACAAATGCTAATAATATGTCCTTGTCACAAAACACATGGCACATGTAGGAGCTTAATGAACTGCAAAGGGCTTACCGATCCCATTTTAAGAACCTCCAACTGGCGGTCGTTAATCGCATCTCTGTTGTGAGCCGTATCATCCTTTTTGGTCTGATTCTCTGAGCCACATTCACTCATTCGGCAAGGATTTATTGGGGACTGGGGTGGCAGAGGATCACGGTTCAAAGCAAGGTCCCCCACCTGTGCCATTTACAGCTGCAGGATCTTAGAGAAGTTGCTGGACCCCTCTGAGCCTCAATTTCTGCATCTGCTCTGTGGAGATAATAGTGCCTAGCGTGGGCTTGATGGGAGAATTGAAGAGATGAGCATGACTATTTAAAATGTGATTCACATCAGCGCTTCACATATAGTAAGCCCTATGTAAGTGTTAGCGGAAGTCCTAGAATTATTACAATGTTTCTGCATCTTCAGATCACTCCGAATGCCCGGTACAAAATGATCTGGATAGGTGGCAGGGGCTTTATGAGCCTACGTGAGAAAATGGACGTGGCTTGATTATCATAATGACACCAACAGGCAGAACTCACTTGTCCCTACGTCCACAGTTTACTGGAAAAACAGATCAATGCAGTGGGGAAAACATGAGACCAGTTGTTCGTTGCAATGTAGCTGTGTCCCAAGTGTTACTTATGTTTAACTGTGAATATAGTTTAATTAATTGAGGCTACAAGGAATATTTTAAACCACCCCCATGCAAACCATTATAATGGTCAATTCTCAATTCTCAATTAAGGAACCCTTATCAGAGTAACCACTTGGGTTCAAAATCAGGTCCTAACCATGTTGCTATTACCCAAATAACTCTACTCCACAGAGCAATGGGGAATATTTCTAAATTAATGCTGCCCATGGGAATATCCATTTAGTACTTTTGCACAGAGAATTTCTTCTGTTATTATTCAAGCATCAGCTGGGAAACACCCTCTTGATCTGAGCATGCTTTGATGATGCAGGAATTTACAGCCGTACATGGGAAAAGATCCGTTTTCTTCAACAAATTTAATGAAAGCAGAAAAACACGCAGTAAATTAAACCTGATTTGCATGACACTGTGCACGCATGCAGTCCTCCTTATAATCCAGGGAATGCTCTGTGATTGAATTTTTCTATTTCTCTGTTTGTGTGGTATTCTGGGAACAATCGAAGAGCCCTCTGTTGGCCAATTAACACCTGTAAATTCACATTGCCTGGTGTCTTCCTTATATTGCAGAGGTAATGAGTCCAAATCCTGGTAGGGTTGTATTTTTATTAAAATTTCTTCATATCTTTTTCTTTTCATGTCAAACAGATGGCTACATGCTTAACCCTTTAATGCCTTCTATGTTCTGCTGTTATCCTGGGATGTAAAGTGCATGTCCCAGAACTATCCCTGGGTTGCTAAGAGGGAGAAATCAAACACCCAGGGTGGTTATGACTCATAAACTCTATGTTCTGACTCTGTGGTGACAGAACAGTTGGAGGTTAAAGTTCCAGCTGTTTCATCTGTGGGTCAGTCCGTATGATGTCAAAGAAACGCTCACTAAGTCATTAACAGATATTTCTTGAGTAATGCATAGAAAATATGCTCAGGGTACTATGAACAAATAGAGAAGGTGAGGCTAACCCATTCTGAGGGATCATAGGCTTCTCAGAGCAGACGAAACAAAGTGACTAGAGTCTGTCAGCTATGTATGGGGCCAGGGCACCCACAGCCCCGGAGAGAATAAACAGCACACACAAAGCTCTGTTAGTGGAGGATGCAGTTGCCTGTGCAGGCGCACTTCCAGCCGGAGTTTGTGATGGGATGGCTCCAGCAGTGAAGGCAGCCCACTCTGGTGACCCTGCTCTGTGAGGCTGAATAGCCATTTGGCTCAAATTCCTAATAAGTCAGTCAAACATATGCCCCAGCATGGGCTATTTCATCGAGACCCATTCCACAGTTGAAGGATACTTGACTGACTTGTTGACCACCTATGCCTCCAATAGGGATAGCCCCATCTGAGTTGTAAGGATGTTGGCCACTCTGTGCATAGTCATCCTGCCCTAGCCATCAGGAAAAGCCAAGTAATAGAGAAACTCTATCCTCCCACACATCTTTCCAGTCTGAGAGTCGGGGCAGCAGACCTGACGATCTGGACCCACTGAATCAGAATCCACTCGGAATGATGCAGGCTTGAGTCCATTTTGTGCTGATGTCCTAGGCTCCACTGTTGACTAGCCTCAAGCTCGCATCATTCTGAGTGCATATGGTCAGTAGGCGTGCTCTGCTGGAGAGATTACAGGTGATGAGACCTTACTCACCAAGTTAGGGGAAAGGCACAGATGGGGGTGTGGGTCCTCTTGATTGCTCTAGTAATTAAGATGGGCTAGCCCCCATAACAGAAAGATCCCCCAAATACATTGTGGCTCAAGGACTGTCCAAGCTTGTTTCTCACTGTGTGACAGTGCAGAGTAGGAGAGCAGGTGGTTGGAGTGGCCCTCGTCCCTGCAATCAGTCGGGGACCCAGGCTGACGGAGGATGTGCCCTCTTCAAATTGTGGCTGCCAAGATTGCAGTGGGGCTGCCTGCATTACTAGGGAAAAGAACATGGAGGGCAGGGTCAGGGAGACTTTATGGAATGCCTGGAAATCACACACATTGTGTCTTTTCACATTCCATTGGCTAGAGCACAGTCATACGGCCACATCTAATTACAAGGGAGCTTGGGAAATATAGGAAGTCTAGCTATACATCCCAAAAGAAGAGGAAAAATGGGTAGGTAACATTATCAGTCTTCCATGATCCCCCTGCCCCATACCACCTTTTACTCTTAGACCTCACCTGCATTTATACATGGCCCAATAATCTGGGCACCAGGACCACGGTTTACAGCTATGACTGCTGTAAGCCATGTGGCCCTACACTCCATCCTTACTCCTGCTACCCAGGGTACGGTTCATGGTTGATTGCCACGACCACAGAAATAAGAGCTGGGGAAGCCTCCTTTGTGATCTCACATAGGGAGGTACACGCTGTTTTTGAATGATAGAATCTGCAGGTTTTGTCTGCTTTTCTTGTTCATAGTTCTGTATAACACTGTGACTAAACAAAAAAGTTTCCAAGTAAACCAAGAACTTTGAAAATAACTGGGCTAGTGATTTCCAAACTAATTTCTGAGTCTCAGAAATAGGTTGTGTCAGAGGAATGACCTTAAAGGTTGGGATTGAATGGTCAGCGAGTCACGAAGGATATGTAAGATTTAATTTTGAGAGATAGAAAGTATTACAAAAGAATGCAAGATTCCAACAGGTCCAGAAGTCCTTCGAGTTAACAAAAGAATGCATTATATATTTTAAGAAATGAAGAAAAGCAAAATTCAATCAAGCAAGTCAGAGCTGGAAAAGCAGTTTTCTGCAGTAAATGAAATAAATCATGTCACATATGACTTGATGTGAACTCAGCAGTCTATGAGGCCACCCCATTGGAGGGCTTGGGTATAAGCGTGGGAAATGGAACGAGATAAGCCCTATCACTGTTGCTGACAACAGCCAAAGGACCATCTCAGCTGAAACCTCTGGTCATTATACAGCCTCAGCTGACTCAAATATTAGCTCCCCGAATTATGTACCATAATTGTTTCTTATCTGTGTAACCATCTCTTAAAACTCTGAAGATTCAGAATTAAGTCTGGACATGTATAAAAGGCCAGAACCATCCTATTAAGGCTTTTGTGTCAGGCATCTGGAAAATTTTGTAATTTTAGTTGCTACTAATATTTAGATACTTATAATAACTTATTAGACCAATAGTTTAACTTTGTAACTTTAATTTAAAATACACAATTGAGTAATTGATTTATTCCTGTGACTTTAGGTTGAAATCTTACTAATTTTATAGACAGTGTTAAATTATTTAAGAGAACTTAAGTTTCATGGTATTTAAAAGTCTAATTTATTAGAGTTAGAATTACTTGTGGAATGGGAGAGTTTTTCAGCCAGGTAATTGAAGTTTTTAAACAGAGAGTTGCACATATTACATTTGTAAAACCAGTTTAAAATTGGTAAAGGAGCTTACCAAGTTCATAAATGGGACCCGTCATCAGCTCCCCATCCCCAGGTTTTCCTGTGAGCAAACCCAGTAGCTAGAGGGCCTGTTCATTCTGTGCCATACAGCGTTGCTCAGACTCGAGCAATTTATGTAGACCGCCTTTGGAGGGAGAAAGTGCTCACGGATCCCAGTGTTAGATTATTTTTATGTTACTTAACTATATTTAACGTAAAACTAGATATGTACTGCTTGCAGTAGGAGTTCTAATATACCCAAAGCAACTTAACCAACTAAACACAAACACAATAAAATGCAAATGAACAACATTAGCATTCTGCGGTGAGTAATGTTTGGCTGAAACTCAATCACAGTTTGCATCCCGGGCATGGCCCCCGGGGCTCCTGGTCCTCGGAGCTCTGCACGCCGAGTTCGGCCTTGTGCACTGACCCTGCACGCTGTGTTCCTCTCCTGCACTGCTTTGTATGGCCTGCTGTGATGTCACTTGGCCTTCATTTGGCACAAACGCATCATTTACTCTTCAGTTCACCTCTGTTCTTTCCCCATTAGTAGGTGCCATTAAAGAAGCACCACTTGGCAACAGCATGATGGCAAACAAAATTGAATGACACTGAGATCTTGTGGCAGAGCTCCATGAGAAGGTGGTTACTGGGAAGACACAGACCATCCTTGCCCAAAACGTTTTGGGTTATTATAACACTGAGAACCAAATTTACAACTTATTATAGACAACTCATAGAATTTCAAGGATCTTGAGCTTGAGAAACACGTGGTAAAGTGGAAAGAGTGGAAGGAAGGCTTCAAGAAAGACAAACTTGGGCTCAGATCCTAGACGTTCCACTTACTCGAAAGTTGTGTGGCCTCTTTGTGTGACTTTCCCCCATTTATAAAATAAGGATAATGTGATCGCAGAGTCAAAATAAGAATTAGAGGTATATGTATGAAGTCATAAGCAGATGGGCAAGCATTCGGTGAAAGAGAGTTACTTCTAGAGGTGAAAGATACTTAGATTTGCCAAATAACCTCTTCTGAAGTTATGAGTGTGTGGACAGGGGTTGTGTCGTTGGAAATTTTACCTACATTGGGCACAGAGGAAAGACAGGATATAGCGGTGATTTTCCAAAGATGTTCTATGCAACCCCAGGAAGGGGAGGGGCTGGAGTCGGGAGATCGAGGGGTCCAGGTTGCTGCCTCCCATGAGCCAGAGCAATTTTGTTTTACTTAAATGCTTTGCATACAAGGCTTCCCTTAAATACTTAAGATAATATCTAAGCAAATCACTTTAATGGCTAAAAATAAAATACATTTGAAAACCATTAGTATTATTATAATAGTGTTAACGATGACCTTGGACCCGTTATTTTGTGGCAGACACAACCACCATACGAGTTCGATATTATCATTACCCTCATTGTCCTAGTAAAACATTAAATTAAAAGAATATGTATATACACTTCTTGCCTTCTGTAGTGCTTTGAATAAAATATATTCTTGGCAGTGCTACGATGGCAACCAGAAATATTCCTCAATTTTGAAAGCCTGTGTAAACAGACCTTCCAGGTCCAAACTTAAAATGTAATTCTTTAAGCATCAGGCAACATCATTTTCTCACCTTTTTGAACACTAACCCATAGCTGCTCTTAGCCATCAGGTAGGAATTCACACCTCTCAATTCAGCCTCTTAATGAGTCAGCATCCTTCATTTGATTCCTATTAAAATGTAAGAAGCGTGAAACCAGATTCTGGCACGTTGAGAAAAATGGACTGCCTCTAAATTTTTCACCATAATTTCATCCCAGGGGCCCTAGAAGCGCAGACACATGCATACATGCATGCCCGCTAGCTAACAGACCACATCTCACAGACGCAGGAGTCCGCACCCCCCCTCCCCCCTACACACACAGATACAGGGAAAGGGTTTATTATTGTTATGCAAATGGTTCTATTAACTAAGGACTGGGATGCCAATTGTCTAAGGGATTTATTAATGCTGAACTCTGAAAAAAATACATGAGGAGAATGAGAGAATATTGCCGAAATTTCTTAAGAAGTTATCTGAGCTATTACCTGTATTTGGGGTTATAGATCTTTTGTTGTCCTCTGATGTTGACAAAGGTGAATCACTTATTTTGCCCCATGAAGTGTTAAATGAATCATCTCAGTAATCATCTTTACTGGCCAAAGGGTTTCCTTCCATGTTGGAACAAGCCGGTGTGGAAGGAAATTTGCAATGGTGTCGCTCAGATTCTGAAAGGCATGTGGGAGCTTGGAGGCTGCTCCCTACCTCCAGCTCTTAGCACAGGGGTGTGCAGCATACACAGCACACTGTACTTGAAGGTTTCTGCCTTAACACCCACAGGTGACCCCTGAATTGACTTCTTTTTCCCTTCAAGGGAATCATTATTTTCAACACTCTGAGTTAGGCTGATTGAATCAACCATATCATTATTTTACTAGGTCATTAAAATAAATGAAAAAATTCAAATGATTGTAAAACCTATGTTTTTTGCAATATAATCACAGCCAGAAGCTCTGGCTCTTATAATCAAATAAGGCCATGGCACAAACTGTCACATAATGTCACTCAAATATTCTTTGAAACCGAGAGGGTATAAATAAGTAAATTAGTTGAAAAACCAAAGTCGAGCCAACCCAGTTCTAAGGGTTGAGAGTGTGTGTGATGCAAAGACATTAAATTAAGATTTAGGAAACAAGACTCTTCTGTTCTCTAGTAACTCGCTAGACTGTGTTGGAAGACTGGCTAATTTTCTTTGAGCGGTGGTCCCTTTCCAGGCTAAATAGAAAAATTTGCAGCCCATCCTGTGGTAAGTGCTTAATACATGTATATTGTTGTTCATTAGTGCAGCTCAAAAATCATTTCTGGCTCCCCTCCTGTGCATGGTAGGGTTGCACTTCCTGCTCGCTTTGTGGTCAAAGCATTGCCATAGGAAATGCTCTGGTCAATGAAATGTAAGCATACATGATGTGTGTCACTTTCGGGTAGAAACTCTAAGAACCAGTGACTGATCTGTTAGATGTCCTTGTCATTGCAGTAGTGGCTGTAGACGTGCTTATGGAGAGGACCTGTTGATTTTGGGGGGTCCGCAAGTGACCTCAAGGAGCAGAGCCCAGCTGCCCCATGTAGGGCACGTAGCAGAAATCCGAATTGGTATTATGCTGGCCTTTTGCGATCTTGGAGTTATTACTGCGGCATAACCTGGCACATCCTAACTGATACAGGGCATGCTAGTACTTTAAAAAGTATTAAGGATTACGGAAATGTAAGAATGTAACATGGAAAATTTTGGAAACATTTTTATTCCATTTAGATTTTTCAAGAGCTCAAGAGGAAATGTAGAAAGTGTTGCCTCTTTAAGGATATCTTCTTTCCAGCGGAAAGTCAAGTTGTAAATGCATAATAAAGAAGTGGCCCCGCAAGAGAGAAGTACAAGGCGAGCTTCCTCCCTCGCTAAGCCAAGCCGAGGAATGTTTCTTGATTCGTTTTGTATTTTGCTGTTTTGGGCATATTTTAGCATTCTGTTTTTAACTGATCAGGAGAAAGGTAGGCTTGGGTGCTAAGAGAAAATGCTATTTCATGTAATCAGAAGAGACAATGTGGGAGGGGGTCTTGTAAACATCTTGTTTTTGTTTGGTCAGCACAGTACTTAAGCCTTTTCCTTTTCTTAATTGGGGCGACTTTGTGAGTGTGAGTCTGGCTGGTCCCCAGAGTGCCCATGACTCCCCAGGGCCTCCCACCTAGGCCCTCCCTACAGCTGTTACCTGGCGGACCCCTGAGGCCATTTAGATTTTGCAATCCTTGCGCTGAAGCATATAGATTTCAGAGAGAAGTGGGAGTTTATGTAGCAGTTAAAAATGAATACATCTGTACTGAAGCAAAAAAAAAGTACATATCTCTATTCAATTAAAATGTTGTTAAGACCAAAACATAACAGGAACATGGGAGGCATTGGAAAACTAGGGATAGATATCACCTTGAGTGTAAATTAATATTTTTTTCCTGTAACCCCGAGAGGAAATTTAAGAGCTAAGTGACGACTGAACATTAAGCTTGGGTTGGGTTCGTTGAGAAAGTGACTGACTTAAACGTGATATTTCTTTTAAATTTCCTCCTTATTTTTTATGTCCCCATCAAACTGCCTCTGATCTTTTATAGGTTTAGGTCCAGATATAAATCAATAGGAACTAGGCTGTCTATATGAATGGCTCTTTGTCTATGTCAGTGACCATACTTGGGACCTTGGACTTTATGGTGGAAAGACCTGCCCTATAGTATAGGTGTTGACTTGCAGACCCACCTTATTCACAAGATGGCAAGAGATGAGACCGGAAGCAAGATCCTGTGATCAAATACCTTCGGGGGTCTGCAGATCTGGGCTACGTCCTCCAGGAAGAGCCCTCTTTCCCTGAGGACATTGTCTTTCTCCGGGCAGGACCTGTCCCAGCTGGAGCTTACCTGGGGGTTCAGAATCTTCTTTTGAAAAACCTCCCTTTCTCTTGCAACCCGGACACATTCTATCAGCACGTCTCATTACTTCTATTTTCACAGTACATGTTGAATGTGGTCACTCCTTCCTGGCACCCCCGTTCCTGTCTCACCTGCGTCTCCTCACTGGGCCTCCGTGCCCGCTCCTTACCAGCCGATTTCCCACACAGAGGCCCCCTGATCCAAGAACACCTGTCAGGTCACGCCTTTCCCCTGCTCCAAAACCACCCGACTTCCTCATCCATTAGAACGGTCTCCACACGCTTTATAAGCCAGTGAGGCCCTATGTGCCCTGGGCCCTGGCTGCCATCATCCCTGCCTCCTCGCTGGGCTACCTCCTTTGTTTCTTTGCAGAAGCCAGTCCAGCCCCCCGCCCCCCGAAACACAGCAGGCCCACACGCTGCAGGCCACTCCCCTCGAATGCCTTTCCCCCAGCCACTTGCCCAGCAAGCCTCTGACTGTCCTCATTTGCTCTGATGTCACCTCTTCAGAGAGTCCCTATCATGCTTGCTCCCCTTACACCAGTTTAAATTTTTGTTGTTCCATTATCCTGCCTGACAGTATGCATTACACGTCTAACAGGATATTGAAATGAGACCCCTCCTGCCTTTGAGGTCCCAAGGCCGAGAACAATGGGCTGCTCAGGCTCATGCAGGATACGCCAGTGAGGGAGGAAGCGAAGATTAGCCTGAGGAGGGGATTTGGAGAGTTTTAGAGTAAGAATTTCTTTAGAGAAAGAGCCAAATGGTGAGGATAAGAGGGTGGAATCCCAAGAGAACTACTGGGGGGGAATTAAACATGTGTTTCCTGGAGTTTGAGGGTTCCTTAGGGACTGGTGCTTGGCCTAAGCGTTTAAAACAAAAACCTTCCAGGAAAGAGGCTGGCTGATGCATCCTGCGGCGGGGGCCTGCGCTCCCAGAATTGGGTGGGGACAAGTGTGTGGCTTTATTTCCTAGGCCAGGTGTGGACTCCTGGCCTGGAAGGTCAAGGTGACCGCCACGGAAGGACAGATCAGAGCTGAGGAGCAGTTTAAACATGGCCAGATTAAGAAGAAAGCTGGGTGTAAGGCCTCAGCATTTGGGGGTGGGATGTCCAAATGCAGTGTTTGGATTGAAAGTTCAGAGGGCCCAACCCTGCAGGGACTGTGCCCGGTGTTACTCCCCCCTCCCTCCATCTGGGGCAGGGACTTTGGAGAGGCCAGCAAATGGGGGGGAATGGGGAGGAGTAGAGCCTCTTTCCCACAGTGGGCTTCCGGGCCTGAATCAGTCCAGAGCTGGCAGGGTAGGAGACAGAAGGGGGGAAGATTTGAAACATGTAAGTCAGCACAACTTTGATCTTTAACTGCGTTTAAAAAATTTAACTTGCAGAAAAGATTCTGCAGAATGTCTCTTTTGCAAGAGACTACTGCACCTAAAAAGGTGACAACCTGTTTCTGACGATTTTTGGGACATTATGTAGGGTTGCTGGGATGGCGGTAGGGGGTAGGTGAGGAGATGGGGGCACTTGGAGAGGTGGGTAGAGGTGGGACTTCCAACCGTGGTGAGAGGGCACCCCCTTGACAGAGCAGGCAAAGGGGATTGGCTCTGTGGACCCTGGGAGCTAGGATCTGGGTTCCCACTTTCAGGAGACCACGGTGGTCTGGGAGGTGCGGACAGCAGTGACTTCCGGGCTCGGAGACCTGGGGCCACTCCCCGACATGGGCGCTGGGTTGGATCCTGGCACCTGTGCGTGTCCTTCAGAGGGGAGGCCTGGCATAACAAGGGGGATTCAGGGTCACATTTAATTTGATTTAGAAAAGTTAAATAATGTGACATATCTTGCACCTGAGTAGTGGTTGCAAATTTATATCCACCCCACGAGAGAATGGGGCCACTGGGCGTAATCTGGAGTGTCAGAGGAGAAGAATTAGGCCACCCTCTAATTAACTGCTCTATACAACATGCCTGTCAAGTGCATGGTGGGCAGGTACCTTGAGTCCCATCTCGCTGGCCATAAAATTAAGTCACAGGCAGCTTGCTGACGCAGGAGGATCTTGGAGTGGGACACTGTCAGGGCCAGCCAGAGCCAGAGCTCAGACAGCCCAGGGGCTCCCGACCCCAGCGCGCCCTTCTCCCTCCAGAAGCACTGAGCTCCAGAAAGATTTAAGGGGAAACATGCAAAAAAAAACCTCACTGAAGATTGAAATCATGCCTGCCAGCGAGTAGAAGGGAATAAAAGGGGGATTTACAAACCCATCAGGGAAAAGGGAGCATTAGGGAGAAAAAAGAGCAAGTTATACATGAAAAGGGTGGGAAACTAATGGGGACTAAAATAGATTAGAATTTTATGTGCTCCACAGGGCTTCCACCATTTCACATGCAATTAGGAGTGACCGCAGACGCTTTGCAAAGGGAAGCGATAGGTGTGTGCAGGGGCAAGAATGCCCCGAGGACCTTTGTTGCAAAGACTGGGGCCGGGCAGTGGGAGGGCACAGCCTAGATGCCTGGGCCTTCCCTGTCTCCTGTGTGGAGCACCATCTGCAATGAGAGCATGGCACGGGGGTGAGGAGGGTGAGGGCGCAAAGCTCAGCAGCAGGGGCCCCTTCTCTCTTCCTCTCGTCCTGGTCAAGCACAGGCGAAAGGCTGAGCCATTCCCCGGTGGGCACGACTTCCCGGAATGATGGAGCTTCCTTTGCTAATATGGGTGACGACCCACTTATGTATGAAGAGGTGCTCGAGGCAGTTCTGCGAGATCATCCTGACCACTCAGGGCTGGGAGGTGTGTGGCATCATTGCCTCTCAGCCAATACAAAATGGGAGTCCCAGCCTCAGTCATCACGACAGTAAAGATGCCCCAGCCATTTCCAAGAACTTCCTGGGGGCTGGGGCTGTCCCCAGTTCAATGCTGTGTCTCCTAAGAAGGGCAGAGCCTTCACCTGGTGTTAATGGCCGAACTGCAGATTTGGAGCGTGGAGTCCCCTCACGCCTTGCACCGAGTGAAAGCAAACCACGGAACTGAGCCTCAGCAGTGGGCAGCCCCCGGGCTGGACCCACCAGCAGTTAGCCAGGGGAGGGCGGAGCAGCTTGCCTACTGTCGGAAACAGAGCCCCGGCCTCCGTGGCTCTTACCTCTGGAGAGATCCAGGGGGCATCGTGCGAATGGTCTACTTCTTCTGATAAACGTAGTGACAGTGGAAATCCTTGGTTCTCAATTTATTGATTTACTTTCTGGTTTACCTGGGGATGGTCCCAGTTCATTCATGTCTTCTTTGGCGTCAGTATCAATGACTCCTTTTCCTTTTGGGATATGTCCTGGTTTGGATAATAAAATATTTATTCCTCTTAATATGAGAGAACTCTATATCCCGTGCATCTGACCCGCTGAGATACAACCCCAAAGTCCTCCTTTGAACCACAATATGTGTACTTGGGTTGGAGGTGCCCCACCAAAGCTCATGTGTGAAAATCCTACACCCCCAATGTCTCAGGGTGAGACTGTATTTGGAGATAAGACTTTTAAAGATGTAATAAGTTAAACTGAGCCCATTGGGTGGCCTGCTCCAGGGTGACTGGTGTCCTTATAAGTGGAGATTAGGAGACAGGCACACACAGAAGGAAGCCACGTGGACCCTCAGAGAGAAGACGGCCATCTGCTCCAAAGAAACCTAGGCTGCGGACACCTGTTCTTGGACTTCTGGCCTCTAGAACAATGAGAAAGTAAATTTCTGTGACACCTACTCTGTGGGCCACCCACTCTGTGGCACTTGGTTATGGCAGCCCTGGAAATAAAGTCACCCTCTGGGATATATACTGCAGAATTGGCCACCAGAAAATAAAAAGCAAATGTTCCTGGGGTGGTGGGCCTTGGACCTGATGCACCAAACAGCTTCACTTGGCCTGTAAGAGAAGTTACTTGCTGGGGGCCAGGTGTGGAGAGGTGGAGAGAGGGACCTCATTGGAGTGAAGCAGCCCTGAGGGGCTGGGGATCCGGCCCCTGGGAACGTGGGCCTGTGCAGGGCTCAAGGCCCGGCCACACATCCTCCCCTGGGCAGCCAGCCTGCTCTTCCAGAGCTGCATGGCAGGAGCCCCTGGATTTCCTGGTGGGAGCCTGGGTGTGGGCATGCGGAGCATCCTCTGGGTGACCAGTGGGCCAGCCGTCTGAGATGGGGTGCGCACCCTCTTAGTCCTGGCCGGCTCTGCAGCCCTGCAGACTTGTGTACATCTCGGCTCTGCCGCCTTAGGCAAAATACAGAATCCTTCTAAGCCTATGGCTTGGGGACACAATATTATCTGCCAATTAGGGTTAACTCAAAAGGATTTAGTGCGAAGATACATGTGTTTCTCCACATGAGGAAGCATGGCCAATGCTAGTAGTAATATTTCTGCTCAAAGCTCAGCTTCAGTGGTGCAAGCTACCTTCCTGGCCCCAGAAGGTAGACATTATTGCAAGAAGCGTCTTAGTGGAGGTCCTGAGACTCACAAGACACCTCAAGGTCCTGGGCGTGCTCCTGTGCCATGCGGCTGGGGGTCCGCTCTACGTGGTTCATGTTTCCTCTGCTTCTCAGTCTTTTCTGAGTGGGGCCTCGTGGTTTCCTTGTTAGGAGCACCTATTCCCTAAACTTCACCTCTGAGTTCTTCCTAAGTTCCACGGCCTCCTCATTCCCTCCAGACCGTCTCAGGGATCTCGGACAAGGCAGTATTTCAAAGCAGGATGTGGAGAAGCAGCTTCAACAAATCAGGTAAGACTCAGATAGACCTCAGGGTCCCCCATGCTGACAGGCGTCCTGGTCCCTGGGAACAGTGCTGAAGCAGGTTCATCCTCGTAGGGAGGGTCATCTGTTTCTTATAACCAAAGGACAAGGAAGAGCTCCGCTGGATCTCAGGGGACCCAGGTCTCTGGTGAGTCACTGGCAGAGGTCACCATCCACTCCCTCCCCTCCCTCACCTGGATCAACTTTATGAAACCCAGGCCTCCAGGAAGCTGAACCTGTCTCTGAGACTGGATTAGAGACAGCAACCACATTGAGATGTTTTTCCAGAAAATTCCTAGGTACCCAAATACACAATGTCTATTTATGCAACCCCCCCGCCATCATCCAGTAGCTATTCATTGAAGAAAAAAATCATTTATAATATCCCTGATGTAATTATCAAACTAAATATTTGCAGTTGTTCCCCCTGGAGTATAGATTCCTGATTATTGCCCCCCCCCATCACCCCCTGGAATATGTATTCCTGTTTAGGGAACTTTTGGTATTATCTATATCTTCCCAGAAGGTGTAGGTTAAAAGGAACACACACTTGTCACTCAGTTCCTTACTGAGGTATTCGAAAGCAATTATAGCCATTATAGCCAAAAAAGACAGTATAGCCATCTCTTTATGCATATTCCTTCATTAGAGCATTTTAATAAAATATATACATCATTAAAAATATATATACATATATATAAAAGAAGACAAATGTATAGGAAGAATTCTTTTATATATATATGTGTGTACATAGATACACACATATTCATACATACACATACCTGTATGAAAAAAGAATTGCTGAATCAAGCCATATGAGCATTTTTTAGTATCTTGAGTCAAGCTGTTGAAGAACCCTACGAAAGGGGCACGTCATGATCCAGTGCCCCAAGCTCGTGAAGAGCAGACATTTTACTGGATAATCATGTGCATTGCCATTTTAAGAAATAGGTGCCAATTCATATCTGAAAACAATATTTTGTGTTAATTTCTCCATCTTTAAAAAATTAATGGCAAGATTGAACATTTTTCGTATTACTGTATTAGCAGAATTTTGTCTTCTTGTGCGTTGTTGGCTTTTGCATTATGCTCTCTTAGGGTTCTACTCTTTTCATCAATTGGCATCCACTTTTAAGCAGAGTTGCTGGACAGGTGGAGAAATGTGCCTAAAGTTACATAGCTGGTGGCTCAAATCAAGCTGAACTTTGTCTGACTCCAGAGCTTGCTACCAATTCCACATTCCAGGGTGCCAGGGAAGTGGCGAATTAGACAGGGTCCGTGTGGGGTCAGAGGCAACGCAGAGCCAGGACCTATGTGAATATGAGCTTAATTACTGCAATACGGGTCTTGGAAATGTCTCTAAATAATTTCTCATTTAACCTCAAAGTAGTCCTATTAAACATGAATCAAGTACAATTAGGATATTGACATTTTACAGATGAAGCAGCTACGGTAAAGCAATATCCATGTGCTTTTGGTCAAGTAGAGGTCAAATCCAGTCTTAGACTCAATACTATTATTTTATGATAATATACATAAAACTCCATTTATCTGTCACCATCAGAAGGAAGAGGCAGGTCACTTCAGTTAATTTTCAGTTAAGTAAAAATGACCTCTTTAAATGCCAATTTCTAGGAACCTTTTATAAAACTTTCACCAAAAATATGACTGATTGTACATATTTATCTTTTCTTCCTTTTGAGAAGCCACTGAAATGAGAGTAACTAGAAATTTCCAAAGGGTAAAACACAACAATGAAGAGAGTATCAGAGACAAAAATGTTACATGTTTTGCTGAGGGAGAGACTGAAAGAGTTGAATAGATAGGGAATTTGTGAGCATTGAAGCAGGACAGATAAGGCCTCTGCTGAGCAGGGCTACTTAGACTGTGGTCTGTGACCAGCACAACAGTATCCATCCAGAGTTTGTTTAGGAAGTAAATTCATGGGCCCGGGGTCAGACCTGCTGAATCTGACTCCGTGAGTGGGCCAGGGTATGTATTCAGCAGGCTCAGGCCATTCTTCTCATTCTACGTGGTCCAGTTTGAGAAGCAGGGGCCTGCAGAGCACCTGGGTGGCACAACTGAGGAAGCTGTTCTTCGTTTTTCTCATCCTGGGAGGCTTGGGTTGGCGAGTACTGGGTGTGAGGAAGACTGAGGTTAACCAACTCCTTCCTGACATCTGTGGGACCCAGGGCAATGGTACCCATGGAGTCCCCCAGGCCCTAGCTGGCACTCTGCTTCTCCATCATCCTGCACCACTCAGGAACCCCTCTGCACCTGCACAGTCAGCCCAGATGGCACACCACAGCTCTGTCTGCACCCCAACAGAAGGCCCCCCATGGCTACTGAGGAGGCCTCAGGGCTTCCTGGCAGGGACCCCTGGGGTCCCTGTCACTCAGAGCATCATCTAGAAGGGGAAATGAGCATTGGATGGATCCTGCCTTGGCCCCTTAAACTGACTGCTCCCCGTGGAGGTCTGAGGCCAGAGGAAGGACAGAGCAGGAGTCCCCATTACATGGGGATGAGGGCAGGGGTCCCAGGTACGCGGCTGGAAGAGGGGATAGGAAGATCACATGGGGTTTTGAGCAGAGGGATTAACTGAAAGCATCTATAGGAAACACTGGCATCCCTTAACCTTCCATTACCCCTGACTTCCAGACTACTTTTTTCAAAGTCGAGAAATTGGATATCCTTTGGAGAAAAGACCTCTGCATTTTCTCTTCTTGGAATCTCCCTAAAGCATAGTCACACACTTCTGGTCTAATCATCCTGGGCCACAGCCTGCAGATGAACACTCCACCCAGAGGCAGCAAGTCCCTCGTCGGCTCTCCGTCATCGCATTGAAGACGCAGATCCAACTAAGGATCAATAGGCGGTTGAGGACTGACAGCATCATCAAAGAGAAGACGGGGAAGATAGAACAAAATGACCTCATAGAAAGCCGTAATAAGAACATCTAAGAGAAGTAAAGCTCTCATTAGAACCCTCTGCAATAATAAGAATAATTAATATCACAAAGTGAGAAGTTACAGTATGAGAATGGGAAAAATGAAGGC
The DNA here is from genome assembly GCF_030020395.1 of Manis pentadactyla. NCBI lineage: Eukaryota > Metazoa > Chordata > Mammalia > Pholidota > Manidae > Manis > Manis pentadactyla. Next base: position 4,148,053 of record NC_080037.1, read on the forward strand.
AGGAAAGCACGATTTGACGCGAGCAGTCCGAGTGTCCAAGTGGCGCTCTCAGCTGCCCGTACGACCATTCCCGTCTCCCTGCCTTCTGACAGAATCCGACTGTGTTCACCCTCCTCCAAATGCCTGTGTTTCAGGGCAGCCTGGATCCCTCCCCAGCATCAGGACTGGGTCTTGATTAAGACAATAGCGGTGATTCTATTCTCTCTGTCATGTGACTGCAACACGACAGTGGCCAAGCAGGTTTGAAGAAAAGTCCATAATAGTGTCTCTGGGAGCGTTTTTGTTTTGTTTGTAAAAATGGACGCAATACAGGTTATTCCTTTCCTTCCTTCAGATCTGTTGTGTGAGAATATGATACGTGGAGCTGCTGGTAGCCGTCTCACTAGTAAATCTCTCTAAGTCCAACGAGAAGGGTGGCAGGGAAGCTGTCAGGCTTCAGTGTCATTAAGCAGATCTATTTATTAATCCTTGTGTCATCCACCTCGGGACTCTTTGCTATGGGAGATAATCAATCCCCTTCTTGGTTGAACCTTTTTGAGAGTCGAGTCCTCACCTGTAGGTGAAATGCATCTTAACTGAGATGTTGAAATAAAAATATTCAATATACAGTTTAGAAAATAATGCCCCCAAATTCCCTAAAAACAAGCCAACAGTTAGAAATTGAATATAAGTTAAAAGTTCAGACTTAGAAGATCATCCCAGGAAGGTGTTCCAGAGAAGATGGAGAAGGGGGAAATTATCAAAGAAATAGTACAATGGAACATCCCAGAGTGAGGGTTGTAAGTCTCCAGATTGGAAGGCTTTGCCTATTGTCAAGTGAAATGAATGAAAAAAGATCAAAACATAGACGCATCATTGTAGAGTTTCAGAACACTAGGGATAAAAAGACATTTTCAAAAAGGACAAAGTAGGTCCCTTAGAAGAGAAAAGAACTATATTCCTAAGCAGCAATATTGGATACTAAAAGCCAGGGGGGCAATTCTTTCAAAATTTTAATGAAAAAAAAATCAGTCGTACTTCAAAAAGAAAAAAAAAGCCAAAACAAAAATATTGATGAAAAATTATTTTCAATGAAGAATTCTATACTCAACCAAACTACCAGTCCTATGAAGGTGAAATAAATATATTTTAAAACATGCACGAAAATAGAGGAAGATATGTGGAAATGATATTATGATTCTGCAAGTACCCACTTCTCTCCCTCTGCTACAGAGTACATTTCCGCATTCCTCTGAGACGTGGCCATGTGACTTACTTCATTCAATGGACTGTGAGTCCATGTGACAAATACCATATTGGTCGGAGGCTGTAAGTGTGCTGGTAGGTTGACTTGGCCTCTTATATTCTGTCCCCTCTCATAAGAAGAGCAGGCCTCAGGCAATGCTGGGTTCCAGAGTGGGGCAAACACGACCCTACCCCACACCCTGGCAACAGGGCAAATAGCGCTCCATTGTTTCAGTGAAAAAGGAAGTCTAAATATGCTGGAAAGCTTGAAACAAACAAACAAAAAAGAGTAATACAAAAAGAAAGAAAGAGGACAGACAAGAGGAAACACCAAAACAAAGCAAAACAAATCTTATGGAAAGTAAATGTAATCATAAGACCATAAAACCACTATTAACAGTATTTATAGTTTTTATAGATTTAACTGAAAAAGCAATATACTATACTGAGCAGTGGTAAAGGTTCGTTTTTTTCCCCATACAAATAGCCAGTTGTTTTGGCACAATTTGTTGTAAGATATTTCCTTTACTTGCTGAATTGCCCTGGCAGTTTGTTGAAAATCAATGTACGTTATATGTGGGGGTCTATTTCTGGGCCGTCTGTTGTGTTCCACGGACCTATTATTGTGCCAATATCATGCTCTTCAATACTGTGGCTTTATAGGAGGCCTTGAAATCAAGTAGGTTGAGAATTCAACTTTGTTTCCTCTTTTTTTAGATTGTTTTGATTATGCTGGGTCTTTGCATTTCCACATATATTTTAGATTCAACCTGTCAATTTCCATTTAAAAAAACTATAGGTGTTATGATATGATACAGATTGTGTTTAGTCTACAGATCAGTTTAAGGAGCTCCTCCATCTTAATAATGTTGAGTCTTTCAATCTATGGAAATGGTCTGTCTCTCTATTTAGCTGTTCTCTAATTTATGTCAGCAGTTTTGCATTTTCAGGGGAGAAGGCTTGTGTGACTTTTGTTTAAGTTTATTCTTTCATTTTTTATGTTTGCTGATGCTGTTGTAAATGGAATGTTTAAAGTTTCATTTTCCATTTCTTTGCTGGTGTTTTATGTTGACCTTGTATCCCATGACCTCTCTAATTCCACTTGTTAAGTCTAGTAGCTTTTTTCTTAAGATTCATAAAGTTTTCTATTTAAAAACTTGTTTCATCTATGAATATTTTACTACTTCCTTTCCAAATTTTATACTTTTTTCCCCCTCTTATTGCACTAAGTAATGCCAGAAGTGGTAAGACAAAACATCCTTACCTTGTTCCCAGTCTTCAAAGAAAAACATTTGAAATATCACCATTATCACCAGTAAGAAATGATTGCATGTGTTCATCACAGATGCCTTTTATCAGGTTGAGAAGGCTTTCTTGTATTCCTATTCTGAGAATTTTAAAAACCATAAATGGATATTGAAGTTTGACAATTTTCCCTGCCTTTTTTGAGGTGATGATATATTTTTCTCTTTTATTCTGTTATTGTGATGAATTATTTTGGTTGATTTTTAGTTATTAAATGAACATTGCATTTCTGGTCTACATTTCACTTGGTCTTGAAGAGATTTACTACATTTTGTTAAGCATTGCTTTGTATTCATGTAATAATAGATATTGACCCATAAGTTTCTTCTCTTATGATATCTTGTCAGATTTTGATTTAAGGTTATATTGGCCTTCTGAAGAATTTGTGGAGTTTTTTAAAAAGGTTTTCAAAGATTGCTACTATTTCTTCCTCTATACATTTGATAGAATTGACTGGAGAAAGCATCTGAGCACGGAGTTTTCTTTTTAGGAAAATATTTTCTTACCAGTTCAGTTTTCAAAATAGATATGACTATTTACATTTCCTATTTCTTCCATGTCAGTTTTTGTAAGTTGTGTTTTACAATGAAACTGTTTATCTCGTCTAAGTTGTTAAATTTATTAGTATGAAATTTCACCTTATTTTACTTTTAGTATCTGAGAAATCTGTAGTGATATCCCTGCTTTCATTCCTGATGTTAGTAATTTGTGTTTTCTCTCTTTTTCTGCTGATCAGTCATCAGTCAGCTTATCAATTTCATTAACCTTTTCAAAACACTGATTATTGATTTTGTCAATTTCCTCTATTATTTTTTCCTGTTTAATGACGTCTGCCCATATATTTTTACGCCCCTGTGGTCTTCATTTTCTTTTCCTTTTATAGCTTCTTGAGATAAAATATTATTTATTTAAAAAATATTTTGGGATATTTTTTGTTATTAATTTCTAACTTAATTTATTGTAAAAAAGACTCTGCAAGATTTCGTGTATTGAGATGTATTGAGACATTTGTGACTCAGAATGCGATCTATATTTTTTCAAAAAATGCATATTCCATTCTTCATGTTGGTGTACTATTGTATAAATGTCTATAAAGTGAAGGTAGTTAAATACTGTCATTTGTATCTTCACAGCCTTATAGATTTTTCACTCACCTGTTCAATCCATTACTGACAGTGATGCTAAGACCCCCTAAGATTAATTGATTTCATCCTGTCAGGTTTTGCTTTATGTATTTTTAAACTCTGCTATTATGTTCACACAAAGTTACAGTTCTTTAGTCTTCCTGTTGAAACAATCTTTATCATTAGTAAACATTTCTCTTTATTTTGGGCAATACTCTTTGTTTTGAAATCTGTTTTCCCTTATATTAACATCTATGCCAGCTTCTTATGCTTACTGTTTGAATGGTGTATCTTTCTTTTAAAAAAAGTACTTTCCCTTTGACCTACCTTTTTATTTATATTTGAATATAATATAATTCAAATGCTTTTAGAGAGCATAAACGTGGAGCTTAATTTTCAAACACCCTGGTAGAGCCTCTCCGAGTCACTCAGGTTGCAATATTGAATCCAAGACTTTCGTTCATTAAACTCATGTTAGTAACTTTGTCTTGGTCTAATACTGTATTCCTCCCATCCTGATCCAAACCCTTAGGTTCCTTTCTCATATATGTTGCCCCTGATTTTTCATTTTATAATTGACAACTTTGAATTCATTCTCCATGTTGTCTCCTTGTAAGTCACACTTCGAAATGACTCCTTAGGGACCTGATGGGACTTGAGTCTGGACATAGCTCTAAAAGTAATTAGTGACTGCAGGGATAGGTCTTGAGAAGGATCAGTATTTCCCTGCAAGAGAGGCCATCACGGACTCTTTAAGGAAGTCTGCTCTCCTTAGGGGAGAAAGTTGTGCCTCAGTAACACACAAGTCTTGGCAGCGCATGGGAGTTCAGGGTCCTCAGCTTCACTTGAATCTATCCATGTATCCCTAGTCCAAATTTTGGTGTACTAATCCTTTCCGATTAATGCCCTATCTTTGAAGTAAGAGATTCTGAAAGCTTATAAATTAAATTTGCATTGTCATTCAGCTACCTACAAGGTTAAACTTTGGGTTCGTGTTCAGGTATCTCAGCCTGAAGCTATAAGAGTGACTGTTTTACAAAAAACAGCCAAAGGAGTTCTGTGGTCACTTGCCTGGACCTTTATGTGTAAATTCATAGCTTTGAGCTCCTCACCTTCCTTCTGCACATTCTCTAGTATATTTCAGTGCAACCAATCCACCTCACAGTCCATATACTCTTCTAAAATGTGCTCTGGAATAAGTTATTTGGTCACTCAAAGCTTTGTCTTCTATGGGCAATTGACCCCAGATGATGATTTAAATAACTGTTTTGGTACTGCATGCCACGGACCACTAGTCCCATTTACCACTGATAGAAATAGGGTCATTAACACCTTTAAATACAGTCAAGTCAGATATTCCCATCCTTTAGATCCTGGTAATCTAGAAACACATCTGGAATAAATAGTTGTCACCCAGGATCTAGTTAGGGAAGCAGAACACTTCAATGGAATAGGAATTGTGCTTACACACTTATAGGAGGAGTTTAAGAAGTAGAGAGGTGGCATGGGAGGTTAGAGGGCCAGAGAAGGAGGTACCTGTTTGGGTGGACAAGTAAGGGCCTCCAGGGGAATCTAAAAAACCAAGCGTGTTAGGGGACCAAGACAGGACTACGTAGAGAGAAACATGTGGAGGGGTGATAGGAAAGCCATTAACTTCTGTACTTCCCTCTGTGGGTCTGGCTGCAAGAGGCCGGAGGGGGCTGGGTTGGTTGGCAGGACCAACAGTCAGGCAGGAAAGCTGGGCGTGGAGTAGAGCAGAGCCAGGACAAGCTGGGACTGCCTCGGCACCTCTGTTTCTGTCTGTCAGCATATCACACTTCCAAGAACTTCAGAGAGCAACGGCTGCTGCTTCACTTCCAGCCCCTGAATCTCTCGCAAATTCTTCTCTTAGCAACTGGAGCTCAGAATCATGCACAGGGGGACTGTGGGTAATATAGTTCTTGATTTAACCGAGCTGACAATAGAACATTCTAGCACACACATCTTGAACACCACTTATTTTCTCACCCCAAAATTACTTCTGTAATCAATAAGAGTGATTAATCAAACTCTATGAGGCAGATTTTGATAATGAAATTTTATGTGCTAAGTAAAAAGCATCTAGATAACTCTCAGGTCAATAATAAACTTTAAATGATATACACAAACATCACACCACTTACACAGAATAATTTTTAAGTTAATTACCTCAAGACAGTATAATATACACATACATACCAATCAGAAAACAGTTGAAGATACAAAGATACAAATATATATGATAGTGGAGTAAATGTAATTTTATTCCTTGCTGTTTTGCAGTTATTGTATATTGAACATGTATTATTTTATAATCCCAAATTTCATAAATTAAACCCACATCCATTAGGGCTTTCTTTTGCCTTTATTAGGAACTGAATGCTAAATGACATGTGTGCAAACAGCCAACACTAAATTTAATGCATCAGAACTTGCAATCTAGGACATGTAGCACCTTTGGTATTGAGCTTTTAGTTTTGAAATCTGTGAGTGGACGAATGGCCATTTTCCTGTATTTTTCTTCTTCTCTACCTCCACCTTTCAGAGTGTTGTACAGAAAAGGCTTCTTCATTTATAATCATAGTTGTAACCTCCCCCATATTCCCCTTTACGTAAGTGAAGACATTAACCTTCTCATTTAATGAAAATCACGGCCCGAGGCCTTGGCCCTGGACGCGGGCAGAGACTGCCTTAGGAGGGGCGGGTGGGGATTGGCTGCCCCTGGCTGGGTATGTGCACTTTTCATCTCCACAGATCGGAGCAGAGTGCCTGGCCTCCTGAACTGTTATTTGAACTTGGCTACTGGGAAAGAAGGCTGAAAATCTAACCGCTGCTGCTCGGTTTCATCTCTGGGTTGGAGGGTGGGGATATGGGTTTCTGGGGGCCTCAGGGAACCAAGAAGCAGGGCTGGCATTTAACTTCATCCTAGGACTCATCCTCTCAGACCATCCGGGGGCCTGTGCCCGCCAGTCCCGTTCCTCTGACTATATTTAGTCCATTATGAATATGGAATAACACTGAAAATGATTCACATCGACATCCTTCTGTCTAGCCTAATAATGTCAAAGTCATTAACAACCAATTCAAGTCCCCTCTGACAGTGCCGTCTGGAAACCTAAGTCCTCCCCAGCCCTCTGCCATTCTGGAGCCTGGGCACACGCAGCCCGCGTGCCTGTCCACACCCCAGTGCTCAAGCGGCTACAGAGAGGAAAAAAATGATACAAAGGCCAGGGAGGAAAGGGCTGCCCTTAGCTGTGAGGACTGTGGAGAAACGTGGAGTCAGCCGGCGTCCGGCCCTCCTCACGGAGAAAGAATGGGAGGTGTGGGTGTGGAAGGCCGGGTGGTGGAGAGACCTTTCCTGCCCTGTTTCTTGCTTGTCTCTCTCTCTGCTTTTCCTTCTCTCTACGCATCCCGACTGGGCTGCTGATGCTCTACAGTCCCAGCTGCCGGTCTCTCAGCTGGCAACCCTAAGATCTTCGTTGTTAGTGTTGTTACTAAGGTTTTCCCGCAGTTTACCCCACGTGCTACTCCACTAAGAGGTGAGTCATCTGTTCTTTGCCTTGACAGTGTTTACCTAGATAAGCACCTGTTTTCCTTGTAGCCTGTAGGGTCTCTGAGGGCAGGGACTTTGCTCACCCACCATTTTACCAGCCTGGAGCCGTCACCAGCGTACAAGTGATAAAGAAATGGCAGCTGTATCTATGAATAAAAGGAGGGAGAACAAAGGAAGGGGAGACGTGTGCAGGGAGGGAGAACTTGAGAGAGAAAACGGAATCGAGTATTGATTCATTTTCCAGTAGAAGAAAGAGTTTCTGAGCTGGTGGTGGGTTCCATTCAGGCCTCTTGGGAAAATAATGGAAAAATCTGTGAGTTACTGCAGGTTCACATTCTGGCTTTGGGGTTCCCAGCCCTGCCCCTATCTGAAACCACATGTTCCCCTCAAATTAACATTAATCATGTTATGGGCTCAGCTGTGCCTGTCTATCCCTGTTTTGTCTCTCTCTGGTCTGTGGCAGATCATGGTAAGCAGGTAAACCCCGGACAACTGTGTGGTCAAGGTGGAGTACCACCTGGGGCAGAGTGACCCGAAACCCTGTCCTTAACCTGTTTCTGGTGACAACTGGTCATGGCGAGCAGCGTCTCTAAGCTCTCTGCGACCATCTTCACAGCCAAACTCTCTTGTCACCCTAATCCTTGCCACCCAAGGTCATGACCAGTGTCCTGTCTTCAGCTGCGGTACTGGCCTGCGACCTTCCTTTTCTCTCCTGCACCACATCTAACATTTCAACATTGGAGCATGAACCTCATCATTTAATGAAAATCACGGCTTTGGCCCTGGATGTCAGCACCGGCTGCCTTAGGAAGGGCAGGTGGGGATCGGCTGCCCTGGCTGGATCTGCACCCCCGAGGAAGTCTGCTCCCTGGGCCTCCTGGCAGGGCCTGAGTAGAGCCCCCCACCTCCCCCAGCATTAGGGGATCTCATTCAAGGAGTGAGATCAGTTAGTCCAATAGTTACTTGCACTCTTTCCAGAGTGTAGGCACGGGATCCCCATCTGCAGCCACTGGAAGATCAGGAGGAAACACTCGTGTAATTTCCTTCTTCTCTGCTCCCAGTGAGGACCTGAGAACTTCCCCCCAACTGTCTGAAGTTGAGAGGAAAAGGAGCTTGTGGGTACCTTGCCTCTATTTTTAGGTCTTGTAAAGGACTTGGTAGTTCTTTTACTAGAAAATACTGAATTTTTGTTATTCCAACAGCCATAAATACTTGCCTCTCAAGTATAAAATTTATGATCTGCTGCTCTGTTTTTGTCTTTTTTGTGTATACAATCTCTTTTAATTTTAGTTCCAAATCATAGAACACACTTTTGAAGATATTTTAAGCAGCAGTTAAGCTCAAGGTATGTCACTCAACTGAAACACTAACAATTGAATAGCTTTGACCAAGGCTACACATGTATGCACAATTGCAGTTATATCAAACTGCTGCCTGGTTGCTAGCAATTATGAGACACCATTGATTGTAAGGGGCCTCCTGACTCAGAGACATTAAATATGAAAAAAATGTGCATCATATAATCCATGAAATACAGTGCACGCTGTGTCCTTGGGCAGGATATTTACCTTCCGCGTACCTCAGGTTCCTAATCTTTAAAATGAGATTAATAACAGTGCCTACTTCACAGGGTGCTGTGAAAATTAAATGAAACATTTAGCACAGTAAGTGATGTATATTAAGCATCCAATAAACATTAACCAGTGTTATTATTAATATATCATCTCAGTTGTATCTGAGTCTATCAGCTATCTACTGCTGCATAACAAATGACTCACAACTTGGTGGCTTGAAACAATAAACATTTATTATCTCACTGTTTCTGCAAGTCAGAAATTTCAAGTGGCTTAGTGGGGTGCTTCTGGGTCAGGTCAGAGCACCTCGTGCGGCTGCTGTCAGGATGTCAGCCGTGTCATCTCCGAGGTTGGGGGATCCCCTTCCCCGCTGAATGACCCCATCGTTGTTGGCTGGAGGCCTCAGTTCCTTGTCACATGTGCCTCCTTAAGGTGTCTTCAGTGTCTTCACGACACGGTGGCTGGCCTCCCCCAGAGCCAGTGATCCGAAAGGTCAAGAAGGAAATCACAGCGCCTTTGACGACCTTGTCTCCGAAGCTGTACACTGTCACTCCCACCTTGTTCCATCCATTAGGAAGAAGCAAGTCCCCAAGAAGGGGAATCTAGCTCTACCTCTTAAAGGGAATATCAAAGAATCTCTGGACATGGTTTCAAAACACCTTACCAGGACAACTTTACATCAAAAAAACTATTATCAGCTTCTATGTCCTCCTCTGGGTTGTTAGTTACCAACTGTATTAGACAAGGTCCCAATGAGAAGCAAGAGAGCTCATTCAGATTAGCATATTTTGGGAAGGCTTTATTACAAATGTGTGGGCAGGTGTGCGGTAGTGCAAGATCGGAGTGGGCGTCAGCCACCGAAGAACAGTTGGCCCCGGCAGCCAGGAGGGATGAGGGTGGAGAGAACAGCAGTACGCATGGGGAGAGTCACGGAGAGCTGGCTGTCTGGAGAGGATTGTGGTCTCTGGTCCAGGACGCAGCCAGCTTGAAGCAACTTCGTGTGAAGAAGCCACGGGGATAAGTATCCTGACTTCACTCACTCCAACTCTAAAATTTCCTGCTAGAGGAACCCAAGCAGTGGAGGCCAGAGGCATGAAAACCATGCTGGATGTGCAACAGACAGATGAGACTGCTGTGGGTGCATGCAGGGTGGAGAACCATGGATGGTAGACCTGGAAAAGGAAATAGATGATAGTGACGATCTGTCCTCTTTCCCCCCTTAGCATCCCAACCAGGGGACTCAGACATCCCCTCAGCAACTTATATCACTGCAGAAGTCACATTACTTACACTCCCCAGAAGTTTAAAACATTAGCCACCATTGCATGGTGTAAGTATAACAACTAGACCGCTGCTTTATAAGGGATGTCCCAACATGCTCTGGACCCTTATAAACTTCCCCAATGTTGCAGGACCTTGGACTTTTGCAGGGTTTAACACTTATGTTTCAGCATGTATTTGTTTTACTAAGGCACCTGAGATATTCATTATTCCATGGTTACCAATTCTAACTAGCATAATGTTATTAAGTGACATCGATGCTGAATAATCATGTTGTGTTCTGTGGGATATCAGGACAATTATGACAAAGCAAGTTGTTACAGCTCTGGGGAAATACTGTAAAAGTGTATTGCGAACTCTGACATGTAAATGCAAACTGCTGCTGATTTCTCTGGCTGAATGAAATGGAAAATAAAGCATCAGCCATGCCAATAGCTGTGCATCTGATGTCAGGGATGGCAATTCATTTGTTCTAGTAAATACACCTTATCTAGATTTGCAACTGTGATTGTAGCAACAACATAATTAAGTTTTCAATAATCTATTGCCATTCTTTAGAACCCATCTGGCTTTTACACCAAGACCTGGGAAAGTTTATTGAGGGTTTGAAAGGAGTTGCTATGTCTGCATTTCTCAAGTCTTTGGTGGAGATCCTATTCTCTGCAGTTTCTCTAAGGTTGCAATATTGATTTTGCTTTACTGTCTTGGGGATAGAGAAAGGTCAGCTGCAAGAGCTCCCACCTGGTCCTTTCTAACATAATAGCCTTACATCAATGGAAGGAAATAATGCATGGAACCTGCCTTTTCCATAGCATTTCTATTTTTATTATACTCTACAGGAACAGTGAAGTAACCCCAGAATGAGTCTGCATGGGCACACTGTAAGATGAGTAGGGCTGAGATTTCATCTGTTAGTTGATCTCCATGTAACATGAAGATCTTAGGCAAAGACTCCATCTGTTGTGTCCCCTCTGTGGGCCCCTCCTTGACAAGTGTCCCTTGATGACATTTGAGTCTTGGGGGATCAGCGTTAGTTCAGAGCCAGCATCTAATAACCCCAGGTAACTAGCTCCCCTTTTCCAGTGTACAAACGCCCTGGTCAGTGGCCTCAGATCACTGTGCTGAAGGCTTGGTATGAGTTTCTGGTATACAGGTTACATGGTAAATACATACGGCTGTGTTGCAGGATGCAAATTCAAAGGGATCTGGCCTCCTCCTCAGTCAAGGGGTGCTGAGTCTGGGAACAGGTTTAATTCTGGAACCTGGCTAAAGGGTTGGGGATCCCCATCCTGGCAACTTAAGTTAGGTTTCTGCATATCAGACCTAAAATATTTTGTCTTATATGTCAAGCAGCCTTGGTAGAACAGCTCATCTATATTATATGTAGGGACACTGCAATTAATTAGTCATCATCACACATTAAAACTCTCTGATGATCATTTTATCAGTGTGGCCTGTGATAGTAACCGCCCTCTTAGTCTCTGGTAGCTAAGTTCTATTGCATGGCGTATATCAGGGCAGGACCCCGTTAGTGCCACTGAGATCAGGAAAACGGAATCTACTGCGTCACCCCCACCACCCTTTCCAGCCTCGAGAAGACAGCCACGGTGAGAGACCCCAGCAGTGCGTGTGCCCCTCGCATCCCTGCGTGTCCTAATTCCTTGGTGAAGAGGCTGTCCTCTGGGCCTTCCCCTTGGGGAGCATACTTAGGAAGCATCCGAGCGGAGTGCACGTACTGGGGCTGCCCCCACATTCCCATTTCCTGAGCCTTGAATTCACTCCTCCTCAGACCTTACTGAGGTTCTGGCATTTTGATCTTTTGCACTCAGGCCATTGCTGATTACAGGTTGTGATCAGCCAGAACGCTTAACCGTGACTTTTGGGTCCGTGTACCTATGTCAGTGAAATCAGAGTGTTTGAATCCAGTACTTTTTCCTTCCACCTAATGCCCTTGCAATCCATCCTCAAGCTCCCCCTGCCCCTGCTGGGAAGGTTATATGATTCTTTTGGTGGGGAGGCTTCCTCCTCATGGAGCATGGTTTCTGCCTCTCCAACTGGGCTGACCTTCATCACTGGTCCGGAGGTGATGGGAGGGGGTGGTGGTGGAGGCCTGAGGAGAAGGGGAGTCCGCTTGGGAAGCAAATGCCCTGGGTGCAGGACTGAAGGCCTTTTATTCAGAGAAGGGTGAGTTGAAGAAGGAGAGGGGGCTGGGAGGAGCTGCCCCCCCTGACAAGAAGCTGTGGGACTGTGGCAGTCCGAGCTCTCAGCCCCGTCTGTGTCTTTGCAGACACCTACGTCCCACAGGACTCTCGATGTCACCTAGGAGGCACGGAGGCATTATTGCCACCGCAGTGTCTGAGTCAAGGCTTGGTGTTCAGCCACGTTTGCCTTTCAGCCACAGGAGATGAAGCTCCCTTCAAAGCTGCCGGGTAGCCTTGTGAGACCAGCACTGTTCTTAACCACGCAGTCATAGCTTTAAGTTGCTTTCCTCTGATCTGCGCTCCAGAGCAACATACACGGGAATGTTAACCTGGCCCAGACAGAATCCTTCCCTCCCTCCTCTGAACCCCATGCCTTCCCTACCTTATTCAGTGTTACCAGTATCCACCTAATTGTGCAAACCCAGATCTCAGGTCCCTCTCCTTCCTTCAATCTGCGTGCCCTACCTTCTAGCAAGTCCTGCGGCTCCACTTACCTCTAAGATGTTCCTGACCACTGACTTCTCTGCCTCTATTGCTATAACCCTAGTCTAAGCCACCACTGTCCCTTGCCAGTCTCTAAACTGCTCCTCTTACTTTTATTCTTGATACCCTGCAATTATTCTCCACCCAGAACTCTGGGTAATCCTTAAAAAGCTGTAAGTGGAATGCTAGTCCTTTGCCATTTAAAACCCTTCAATGCCTCTATTGTACTAAGCATTTAAAAAAATCTCTTTATCTTGTTGAAAAGCCACACATGCTGAGGTGCTTGCTTATTCTGTTTCCCTATTACTGCTGCCCCTAGATCACCATGCGACAGCCACACAGAATGTTCACGTCCCTGAACATGTCAGTTCTTCCCGTCCATGAACCTTTGCCCCAACACGTCCTTCTGCCTGCGATGTTCTTCCTTCTGATCTTTGAAGAGCTGGACCCCCGTCATTCAGACTTCAGCTGAAATGTCTCCTCGGAGACCTCTGCACAGCACTTTCACAATCTCACTGTTTTTTGTTAGCTATCCCATTATCTATTTTTCTTGCCTATTTATCATCTCTGTCGCCCTTTAGAATAAAAGCAGGAATCTTGTTCATCTTGTTCACTTGTGTATCTCTACATCTGGAACCTGGCACATAGTAGTAACTAAATAATAATAAATATCTGTTGAGTGAGTGAGTGAATGAAGGCTCTCTACCTGTGACAGAACAGCTGTGACTAATATGATGCCACTGAAGTCAAGCCACAGAGTAAGGGGGCAGTTAACTAAACCGCTGGGGGTATGGTAGATGCATGAATAGAAGGCTGTATTAGGTCCAATGAAACTGACTTCTTTGAAATACTCATGTTCTTCGTGGCAAAAGGAAAACCAACAGGAGGCCTACAGGAAGTTACCTAATTATGGGAGACTGAATATACAAATGGAAAATGACCAGACTACACATAGAAAGAGAATTCTGGTCCACAATCTACAGCAACAAGTCCATGATGCCACCCCACTATATGGAACCAGTCGAGGAAGTCTTATAGCAATTGGCCCCAAAGAGCCAGGACTTGATCAATAACCAGCTTTCCTAATTTTTACCTCCACTTCCAACTTAGGACCAAATGGAGAAAGCCAAATAGGCACCCCAATTAATCCCATAGGCTGCGCCTCTTCTAGTGAGCCCACTTACAGCTCCCCCAGGCCAACGGACCCTGATCAGGGCAGACCTGAAGCCTTCTCTTTCCTTCCACTGTAACACCACTCTGTCTGAGTTCACACGTCACGCGTGTGGTGGTTGCTGGCTCCCTGGCTATAGCAGGCTCTGAACAAACAGGCTTTGCTTATTTCCCTTTAGGTGGCATTTGTTTACTTGCACAATTATGCCAACATATCTAATACCTAGATAATTCAGAATACTGAAGGAATTCAGCATGAATTTTCCAGATAATTCTGCTGTGGGGACCAGCCCTCTGGGATTCGAGACAGACTTCTGAATGTAAATGTTGTGTATAATGTACCATGTAATGCGGTCGCGTTTTGTTGTGAGGTACAGAATCTCAGGAGGATTGACTTGGGAGATCATTATGCCAGCACATTGCTTTCTCTCTTCAAAAACAGAGCAGGAAAAATGGGAAGAAGAGGTTGAGTTTGAAAATAGTACCAAGTTCCTTTTCTTTGAGAAATGTCTACCAAATTAAAGACAGATAATTACGTATGGTTATTTATCATTCACAGATATTTCTGAAACAATTACAAGGGCAACTGCCTGCTGTTGTGGCTGCCTATTTGGGTTCTGGGAGCTAGAAAGAAATTGCTTTATTCAAAACCATTAATGAAATGTCACTGTCAATCCACCTCTGTCTGCATCTTGTGCTTTGTAGTCTTTGTGTTAAAACTAAAGAATGAAGAGAATATTTCCAGATATCATCTTATTCCTGCAGAAGCTAGCTGTGTTCTAACCCCAAGCTTTATACTGACTTACAACTTTTACCATAAAAAAAATCAAACATCTAAATTTAAGTGTATAAGAAAAAGTTACTATTGAAGAATTTTCTCCTTGTGTATCATTATATCCAGTCACGGCCTCTAAATTTTCTGATGCTGTAGGGAATTGGCTTCCCTCCCTCTCTTCTTCCTTTTTATATGTTGCCTTTGATTTTGCAAGGAGAGAGTCATGGTCTTTCTAATTTACATTTTCTCCTTGTGGCCTTACATTTTCTTGCTTGGTCCCCTGATATGTGTATGAAAACTTATATTCTTAAGAAACTATATAGGTTAATATTGGCCCCCAACTCTTGGTATGTTCCTAGAATAGAAGACCTGGAGTAATTTGAAGTGTTCTTTGATAAAAATTGCTCTGAGTTTTAAGTGTCAACGCATGCTTAACCAATATAGGACATGCCAGGAGACATGTTTAATTGGTCCTTAATACTACAGCTGTGGTCTTTCCCCTGGATAGCCTGGTATCAGGTCAGGTCAGGTCCCTACTCTGGGCTCCGTCAGTTTCCCCAGCTACCTCGGGAACACACTTCGGCAAAGATAAACCACGATGGCAACTGCTTTTTGCAAACGATTTGATTGCCGGGACTACCTGCCCTATGGGGGTACCGTGGCTCAAACTTTTGAGCCTGCATTTTGGACACCATTGGTGGGGATGGACGTGACCAGCCTGTCGTGGGAAGGAGGATGTTGCTGGAGAACCCTGAGTTTGGAATAGAAAGGGTCAAGGGTGGCATCTTTCTTGCAAACTTTGATATATTGCATTACATTGGTAGAAAAAATGGATCGGAAGGGCATGTCTTGGCCCCCCACCTAGAAGTAGGGAGGTGACTGCAGTCAGTGGACCTGGCAGTGTCTTCCTTCCTGGGCACGGGGCACTGACTGGAGGTGGGCACAGTGGGCTGTGGACACTGGTGGAGCACCAGGAGCGGGGGCTGCTTGTTGCACATTTCAATTTTTTGTGTCTGGCAAGGCTCTCAGCTGCCTTTGGCGTTCAGAAGCGCCAAGCGGCACCCAGGGCTCTGGCAACTAGCAAACCGGAACCTCATCGCCACTGGCACTGAGGTGCCCCACCCTGGGTAACCCAGCTACCCCGCGGCAGCCTACAGTATCCGCTAACGTGTGCTGACCGCTCCCGGGTGCAGGCACAGTGCAAAAAGCAGTGTGGACGTTTCTTTCCGTTTTCTGTACAGCTTCACAAATGGGTACAAATAACATCCTCCTTTTCTAAAAAGGTGAAACTGAGGTGCAGGGAGCTTAGGAGACTTGCCGACGCCAGCAAGGGTTGTAGAGAGGAATGTGCAGGGTCCTGGGTCCCGTGATCTTGGTTTCTGTGCTCTTGAGGAGGAATAAAACCCGCGAACCGTCCCTGCCTCCCTCCTCCTTTTATCCT
This sequence comes from Manis pentadactyla, assembly GCF_030020395.1. Classification (NCBI taxonomy): domain Eukaryota; kingdom Metazoa; phylum Chordata; class Mammalia; order Pholidota; family Manidae; genus Manis; species Manis pentadactyla. The sequence continues at coordinate 4,164,202 of NC_080037.1, forward strand.
TGCCCATCCAAAACGATTCCCCTGCTCTAAGAGGCGATGAGAGAATTTCTGGATGGGTAAACAAAACGGGGTGCACATCTGATCTGGCATAACTATGCCATCACACACGCCCCTGTGCCTGGATTTTGGACTGCTCGTGTTCTTCCTCCCAGGGCCGAACGTCACCCACGGTACATCCTTTCCATTTCCCCAGAACCCCAGTTCTGCTTTTCCTAGTGATTAGCCACTGTTGTGTCGTGCTGTGGTCATTTGTACCGTTTCCATTTATGTTCATCATGTATTAGGTGCCGCGTGCTCTATGTTCCGTCCTTTCCAGCCCTTGTCTGCGTAGCTCTTTATCCCCCATCCCAATTTTGGAACAATTATCTATAGCCATTAACTGACTTAACAAATCTCTCTGTCAGTGGGGTACTTTATGGAAGTTGAAAACTAATTAACGTTTATCTCAGCGGCTAATCACATAAAATCTACTGCCCCCCTGTCTCAGGTTCTAAAATAATGATTGCCCGTGAATTGAGCAAGGAAGATCTTGATACGTCCTGACAGAGCACAAGCTGAGACGAGGGGGAACCGCTAGGTTTCAGCCTGTTCTGCTAATGAGGACCACGGGGCCACAGCAGCTGAGGGCCTCTAGGAAAAGGCAGCCTCCCCACTCAGACAGGGAGTCACCCAGACACCCAGACACATGCGCAGAGGGGATATTAAGCACCAAAAGGCTGCTGATTTCAACGCTGAAAAATGATCTTCTTGCAAGAAATACTTAATCACATATTCATCCACAAATTCATTCAGTGAACATCCATGTATCATGCATCACATACATTTTGTGTTACGTACTAAGGAGACATAAATGCCCAACACGCGATCCCTGGGTTATTTATTTATTTATTTCCTCTTTTTTAATTGAGGTATAATTGACATATAACATTTTGTTAGTTTCAGGTGTACAACATTACGACCTGGTATTTGTATATATTGTGAAATTATCACCATAATAGTTTAGTTAACATCCATCACCATACATGGTTATGGAATTTTTTTTGTGTGTGTGTTATTTCAATTATAAGCCACAGAAACTCAGCAGATGGAAGAAAAGGGATGACTAGGGACACGTCGTAAGCAGAAAAGGGTTGTTCGGGCAGTGCACATAAAGTGGAAGAAAGAAACAGGTTCTTGTTTGATTTGGGAAGTCGGGTTAAGCCATGTTCTCTGAGTCGGCCAGGTTACTTTACTGCAGGACTTGTCAGAGGTTTTAAAATGCTAATGTGTGCTGTTAATCTCCAAACAGAAAATAGAATATGCTGGTTCTCAGATTTATGTGACCATGGACTCGTGTGTGTGTGTGTGTGCGTGTGATATATCATATAGGATTTTGGGAAATTGTGGCCTAGAATGAAACCCTTGAAGCAAAAGATGAAGATTAGACAATAAGTATGACCAATTGTATCTGGTGGCTGGGCCTTAGGAAGGCCACTGTGCAGAGGATGGAGGGGGCGATGCTGAGCTGACCTGGGTGTGTGCAGGCCTCACCCAAACTCACGCAGATGTCTTTACCCACAGGGCTGCTGGGGCCCATCAGTGCCTCTGAACAAATTTGAAGCAGGCACCCCTTCTTGGGGCTGACGTGGGTAAGGCCGGGCCTGCATCTCTGCCCTCCTGCCTCTGCAGTGGGTGCCCCGGGGCAGACACAGCTCACACAGCCAAATGCGGCGCCTGAGCCGGGGGTCCGAGCCCTCCTTCCTGCTGACCTTAATTAAACTCCTCAGTGCCACATTTCAGTCTTCCAATCAACTATCAACACAGAATGACATCAGACTCAACCGGGAAGTTGTTGAAAATAAAGATTTCAGGCGCATCCTTAGACCCGCTGAGTCAGGGATACCAGTTCTCTGTCAGGAGTCCACTGTCACAGCGTTCCGGGTCACTCTTTGAGGGACATACATGTGAGAAGACTGGCGTGGTTATATTTACATGGCAGGAGAGAGGGCAATGTGACCTAAAACCCAGGAATCTTCAGAGCCTGAGGTAGATGGCAAGTTTGGATGAGAAATTACAATGAAAACTTATTACCTAAAATTAATCTAATCAGCTTAATTTGGGTCTGTGTATATTTTCTATTAGAATTTAGTATACATCTTTAAAGTACCTTTTATTCTAATAAACTGCACACTCAGGAGGTGGGGGTTTCCAAAGGACAGTGTCAGGGGAGCCCACCGTAGTTCCGAGTTCAAAGTCTCAAGCACACATTTCCCAGGTTCCCCTGTGTCATCAGAGAAGGGGGCCAGCGCTGGACCCAGATACACTGGGTGGATCTACTGTCGCACAAGGGGATGACACAAAACACCTTGTAGAGAAATAACACCAATAATGGCTTTAAAGAGCTACTTTCTTGCCAAATTTCAAAGGCAAATTTGTTGAAATTCAACATTTATTAATACTAAATCTATCCAATCATGGCAATAACCTTATCAAAGTCCATGACATATAGTTAGTGCCCAATAGATATAAGCTTCTTGAGGTTAGGAATGACATTTATTTCTGTTCCTGCCAGAGCCCAGCATTAGTTGAACAAACACATTCCAATTCTCTATTTACTCAACACATAATAAGTGATCCGTAAATAGTAATGCAGGTAGTAAACATTTTACTTTAAAAAATATTTTAAAACGTTTTTGACAATGGTTTAAATTGGTTGACGTCCAGCCAAAGGTATTATAAAATCATTTTGGACAAAGTTCCTTAAGTTACAGTGACTATAAGCCAGGCTGAAATAAGAACTGCAGGGTGACTTGAGCAGGAAGCATGGTGGGGGCACAGGAGGTCTGGAAACAGGAGCTGAACATCTTCAGATGCTCTGGCTTTCTGCTCCTCTGCTTCTTTTTTCCATCTCATTCTCTCTCTCTTTCTCTCTCTCTCTCCAGAAAACTCTATGTGCTTTGCTCTATGACCCTGGCTAATCATGATCTCCTAAATTTATATGGCCTTGGTTCAAAAGGATACATCAAGGTCAAATGACTCATCTCTCAATCCCAACTCCAGGTTCTCAGGGGAGAGAATCCAATTGGCTCATTTTGAATTAGGCTCTTGTTTAAGGTCAAATCAGCCGTAGCTGCATGTGGGGAAAGGGGCATGTCATCCAAACATGGCATCCTGGACTCACTCCTGTTGTACGGGTGATGTTCTCAAAGAAAGGGAATGGGAGCTGGGAGGGTCCCTGTAAAGTCACCTACTATGAGATTTCTGTACAATGTCCTTTGTAATCAGTAGCTGCTGCCACCCTACTCCCATCTTTGGGGAATCTTCATTGTTTGCCCTTATAAGGGGATTTGTCAAACATAACAGTTGCGTCAATTAAATTTCAGTAAATAGGACATGACATTTGGATTCTGCAGGGAATTCATCCTTTAAAGGGATCTTGTGGTGAATACTTTTAAATTAAGAAACAGCATTACTTTTTATGTTCTCTAAGTGAAGGTTTTTGCTGCTTTGATTTTCTGTAAGCAAGAACACCAATACTGTATTCACGCCAACCCTTCACCCACACTTCATTTTCCTTACAGAACCAAACAGAATTTGAATGGAGCACTTGGGGAAATCACACTATGATGGCCAGGATTTCTACTCAACAGAAAGAAATAGTTTCAATGAATCAAGAACAGAAATTTATAAGGACAAATAAAGATGTTATTAAAGTCTTAATGTATAAATATTTCAAAGTAGTTAAAATTATATTACTGGGAAGTTTGGATAAAGGACAAAATATTTATGATATATGTGAATCATAAAAGAAGATTTAACATTTCATACTTAAGTGATCCCAACTATGAAAAAATATGCATTTTTCTGTGTGTGTGAGAGAAACGACCAATATATTAAAGTAGTTGTAGTTGAATAACTATACAAAGGGTTATTCACTGTTTTTCTATATTTATTTCTGTATTTCCAAAGTGATGTGTCTTGCTTTTATACTGGGGGCTGATACGGTATTTAGTTAGTTATTATTTTTTTAAACAACAGGCTTTATTGAGATTTACACAGTTTTTCGGACACTGTCTTTTTTCTGTTCCAGGATCCAATCCAGGATATAATGTAGCATTTAGTTGTCATGTCTCGTTAGTCTCTCCAGACTGGGATAATTTCTCATTCATTCCTTGTTTTTAATGGCCTTGACATTTTGGAAGAGTACTGGCCAGGTATTCTGTAGAATGTTCTTCCGTTTTGATTTGTCTGATGTTTAGGCTGGGCTTCTGTATTTTTTTAAAAGACTTACTTTTTGTGAGCAGTGTTAGATTTACAGAAGAATTGAGCAGAAAGTCAAGAGAGCTCCCAGATGCCCTCCTCGCCGATGCCAACAGAAAATATTTTTATAGACTCAGGGAGCGTGGATTAGAGAATTCCAAACCATTTACTTTACAGATGAGAAATATGAGGTCCAGAATACTGAAGCAGTTTCCCCAAAGTCAGAGAGTAGCAGACCTTACCTAGCATACACACATTTTTGGTGCCTTTTTCAGTTACTTCTAAGTTACTTCTCTGTAACCTAAGGAATGCGTTTGTATTTAAAGTGTTCATCTCAGAAGATTTTGTATAGTTTCGGCTTTTTAAAAAAACCCAGTTTAATTACAGAACGTAGAGACTGCCTTGTCTTAACTTTCTTTCAGAAACATTGCATGTGGACAGTTAATTCTTCCAGCAAAAAGGCAGGCGGAGGCACCATCTGGTTTTGAATATTGTTGGCGCGATGGAATGAAAGCCTGGTGGATGTATACAGACCTTCGCTGTTTACACAATCTAAGGGGGCCTTCGGGATGGAATTTCTCTTTTTTCTTTTCTTTTGATTGCTGATCAAGAGACAGACATGTCTGAGAAAAGCATCTTGGTTTTGGACAATGGTTTTCAACTTTACGGGGAGCTCACGGGCTGCTGGGCTAGTGGCATTCAGCTCTGGGTCGTCTGTAAAATTACTGATGGTCTTTGTGGCTTTCCACGTTCTAGTGTGAACGCTATTTTCCGAGCCCAACTCTTTCTCCTTTTTTGGTCTGCAAATTTCACTCTCTGCCTTGTGCCCTAGCAGAGCATTTGTTTCCAGAAAACGTCAGGGAACATGGCTAGAAAGCAGGCATCTCAAGTATGACAGCAGAGAGGGGGCAAATTTTAATACATTTTCCTTAACATGGCCTGGATGGAAAGCAACATCAAGATGCTTCAAATTTTCTTTGGCTCAAAAGCCTTATCTTCCTAGAAGATAGCAGCCAAGAGAAAAATTACGAGCTAGGTTACAGGCAGAGGAATGTCGGGTTTGCAGCCCGGTGCCTTTGGCTGGAGGCCCTGCAGAAGCTTCAGCTCTCTGACTTCTCCGCCCACAGGTGCCAAGCTTCTACCTCTGCCTCCAGCCCTGAAAGGCACACAGACCCTGTCTGGTGGCAGGGTCGCCACCACCAGGCCACTAGCTGTTGGTGCCGGTACTGCCTGGCCCAGCTGCCAGCATCCAAGAGCCACGTCTGCACAGAGCTGGAAGATCATTTCCCTCCGGGACAACGGCTCTCTCAGCCCCGACGCGCCCTCTGTTGGCCAGCGCGTGCAATGCTTCTTTCCTCCATCATTAAAAAATGAGCTCCATTCGCTCTGGAGGAAGGACGTGCAGCCTTGTCTCACCGCCGCTCAGCATGCCCGCTAATGACCCACCAGCAGCCTGAACGCGCCCGTTTGTCTGCAGCCCCTCACGCCCAAGGCGCCCTCCTCCTCACGACCCCCGGCGGTGAGGTGAGCTGCGCCTCCCTACCTCGGTTGCAAAGCCTTTAAGCTCCAGATGTGGGATTTTGTTTTGTTTGTTCGTTTTCCTTTAAGCGGACAGAGAAAACGCCCGAGAATAGGGCCTTGGCCGTCCTGCTGTGGCGCGGCAGGCCTCCTGCCACATGCAAGCAGGTCAGACCCTGAGCCTGCACTTCTGGAAGGTCTCTCACCTCAGGAGGTTTGAAAACCCCGGTGTGCGGGAGAGAGATCTGGGATGTGGGTTCTAACAAAACATGTGCCATTCCTAACTGAGCTTCCCCTTTAAATCGAACCTACACTATTTTTCTTTTTTCTTTAATGGACACCAAGCTTACTTTGGGGACTGCCCGCCCCCTTTTTTGGATCTTTTGCCCACGTCCTGCTGTCCACTGTTTTGTTTAAACGATGCCAAACATTTGGATGGTTAGCGGGATTTCTCAGTTTTGCACCCAGATGTTCGGAATCCTGTGGACATTGTCAAAGATTTGTTTATTATCATCCAGCTTGTAATCACGCTGTGTCTGCATAATCTTCATCTTCCAGATAAAAACTGAAAAAGTCGGCCCGTCATCCAGATGTCTCCAAATGTCCGGGTGTTTGTCATTGCCAAGGAACATCTGGATGGCTGCATTTCTTTTTCCAGCTTTTATTCACGTCTTTGCTACAGACACGGTCTCGGGGTTTAGTTACTCTGGATACAACACAATAAATAGCCTGACGGCGATGGGTAGATATTAAACAGAGATACATTCACAACGTTCCTCTGGTTAGAATCCCAGTCTTGGTCTCTATGATTGGAAAATCATCTCCGTCTGAGAAGGCACCCATGGAAAGTGACATGCTGACCCCTCCGTCATCTCTCTAGCGGCCCCTCAGCATCAAGGGAGCTAGAAAGTCACGTGCCATCTGCATTTGTGTGGAGAGAAGCCTCCAGGAGGAAAGATACATGAAGACAGGCAAACTCCTGGCCTCCTTGAGCCTCGCTTTCCTTTCCTTTATAAGTGTGATAATTTGGAGCATTGTTGTAAGGATTAAATGCAACAACATATGTAAAGAGCTTGCAGAGTCCCTGGTGTACCACAAACTTCTAGGAAAACAAACTCAATGTAGAGTTAAGATTCATCCTTTGATTAATGTCCAGAGTGAGTCTGGAGTTCAGAAGATAGGCCTGTGGTGCCCTGGGAATCAAGACAGGAGACAGGTTTCGAGAGAGATGGAGTGATTTTCTGGGTCACATGCTGCTAAGTGGTCAGTTAGGTAAGACAGAGAAATGTGTGCTTGAGGCAGCATAATGGAGGTTGTCTTAGTGGGGATTCCTTCAGAAGCAAACCCAGAAACAAAGATTCCAGTGGAAGTAGTTTCTTTCAGAGGGGAACGTAGGGAAATGAGACAAGGAAGGGAAGATGGCCCAGCACTCGTGTGGGCAACGGATGATCAATGTCCCCCAGGAAAACTCTGGGAGCCAGTGAAGGAAGGATTTGTACGTCAACTCCTGCCAATCCCTGGCTGAGTCCTGCTCCTGAGGTGGGGAGGGGGTGTTGATTTGCAGGCATTTCTGGTTGCTCTGGAGAGGTGGACGGGACTCAAGAGGCAAGAAAAGACTTGGGTAGAGCAGTCGGGCTTGCAGGCCCTGGCGTGGTAAGAAGGTGGTCATAGCAATGTCAGTGGAGTGACGGGGACGGGAGCCAGACAACAGTGAATCCCCAGAGAGGAGGTGCAGTGCCATGTGCTGACAGCCCGTTTGGGGAGGGTAAGTGTGCAGACAAGAAAAGAGATGGGTCATTAGCCAGTGTGAGATGTGGTGCCAAGGGAAGGTGTTTCCTGAGAGTAAGTGTTCACAGTGATCAGATGATGCCCCAGAAGGTGGGCCGCGTGCACACAAGGGGCCTGGGTGGGACAGGTGTGACTCTCCTGTTCCCCTGGGGGCAGAGGTGGAGAAGATGGGGCACATAGATGCACCCAACTCAGTTTCTGCTCTTCTGACTGAAGATGAGCTATGCTGTCTGGGTGTGGTGGGGCAGCAGGCGTAAGAGGCTTGACGGGGATATAAAAAATGATTATCTCACAGATGGAAAAATGAACTTATTCTGTTTACTTGCTTTTATTTCCATTTTGCATTTATTTAGCTGAAATCTGCCCATCTGCTGAGGACACCTGCAGCCCTGGAAGGGGGAGCTCCTTCACCAGGACAGGCAGATGTCCTGCTTGCTCCCCTGTGCCATTTCCAGACATTTAATTTTCTTTCTACCTCTAAAAATCTGTTTCTGTATTCTGAAAGACTATTTTGAAAATTCCCCTTGCAGCATCTGTTCTGCTTTCTGCAGCGTAAGTCTGCTCTTTTACTTCTTTGATGAGGATTTTAATCCTGTGTTTTTGGTTTTAGTCTCATTAGAATCACTTCTCATCTCATTGATGTGCGTTGTCTCATGTTGTTGCTTTTTTCCAATCCTGTTGCCCTATCATCTCAGCCTGTTCAGTCTTCATTAGTTTCTGCTCTTGTTTCAGGGATGTAATCTTTTCTAGGCCTCACTTAAGGATGCCGGGCAGTTTCTGGACATTTTATTCCTTATGCTACAAGGTTCATTTCAGAGAAATGCTCTTGTTCTGGCTCTTTTCATAGCCCCATTTTTGGGAATTAGGTAATCCTTGGTAATCTTTGAATAAAGCTGCATCTTTGCCCACATTTGTTGTTCATGGTGAAGGTGTTGTTTTGGTTCACATGTTGGTTTAATTCTCTTCAAATTCACCACCGAAGGGTTCAGTTGATGAGTATGCTTCTAATTTATTTCTCATTTTCTAGATGAGTTTCAACCAGCGCACCTCTGTTCTCTTGAGCTGCCAACTTACACCCATTTGAATGCTTCATTTTTTAGTTTTCAGAGTCCCGTGGGAACTTCAAAAGCTCTTCTTTCTGGTATGTGTAGCTACCAGGGCCCCTCCAGTTTCTGTTACCAACAAGCGTCACCTCATTACGAACTTAACTATCTTCTAGGGTTGCAACCTCTGCCTGAGAGAGAATGACCTACATGTGTGGATAGAGGTAGGGCCTGGGAGGAAATGATGTCAGAGGAAAGGTATCATCTTTCCACTTAGACTGACACCAAGCAGGGAGAGAAATAGTGGCCCAGTTTTCAGCTTGATCACAGGTAGATGCAGAAAGAGCTGCAAAGCATTTTCCTGTCTTCGTTCAGGTAGCCTCTGGTCCCCGAAGGGAGGTGAGGTGAGGCCCCACACTGACTGCTAGTCAGGGTTTTCTCCATTCAGATCTGTTGGTGTTTCTATTAGCAGCAGTTCCTCCCCATTTCCAGCACTAGGTGGTCTCCATTCTTGTTTTCCAGAAACTCATCTTTTTTTTCTGAGTCACCTGCGATATTTTAGGAACAAGTTGAGAGAGGCCAAAATGGGGCTGCCAACTTGATTCTCTTCAGATCGGCAGCTCCTCTCCTTTAGGGATGGAGGAGGTGCCCTGTGGTTCTGTGTTTCCAAAGGGGGAGCCTCAGTGTTTCATGATGGGTGGACGGGCAGGGTTGCAGGGGACTGATCTGTCCCCTGAGTTTCATCGTTAACTGCTATTTTGGAATCGCACGGTCTCCCATGTGCTAAGCTGGGCTAACAATACTGACTTCACAGGGTTTATAAGAGTTTAATAAAACAATGATTATAACTGATCAAATGTGAAAGACCTAACCCTGTACCTGATTCACTGTTATGATTCACATGACCCACTGCAGAAGTCTTTGTAACACACCCACGTTGAGGAGCTCAGAAAACCGGACCACTTATATCACTACTAACTAACTTTCTATTGCATCTTTATAAAGTCTTTTTTTTTTTTTTACAAATAGTTTTTCACTGACTTCTCATCAGAACCTTGGGAAGATGGGAGTGTTGCCTTCAGGTCATGTTTCAGAATGAGCTGTAGAGAAGGAAAGTGAATTCCCCAGGGCTGCTGGCTAATTTAGACCTGGGCGTGGGGCCCAAGTCCTCTGCTCAGGGCGCCTGTGGCTCTCGACACAACCCGTCACCTCCGTGGTAACGCATTGTAGGGCGCCTGTCCACCCAGCTCCAATTCCAGAGAGGACCTTCTGCACCACTGCTCACTGGAAAAGCCGAAGGGGACATCCCATCACCCTCTTAGGAGCATCCTGTTCAGCTGTGCATGTTAAAGCACAGCTACACGAGATGTTTTACCAGGTGTCATTATTGTTCCTTGTGAGAAAAGCTTTCCAGTGAACACTGAAGGTTCTACTATTTGTTCTATTATTAATGGAAACTGAGCAGCATCTTTACCTTGTGGCATCATCGTCACTTGGATCATTTATGTCTTGTTTTTAGACTAAAAGTAAATTTGCAAGCAATGGAGAAAATGAAAACCTGCTTTAGTAAAAAAAAGTATCATTTTTGAAGACAGCTAAAACTGAAAGTATATAGGCATGAAAGGAAAGAATTCTTGGCCTTTTTGGACTTTGTTTCTGCTTTTGAAGATTGGCGATAAATCCAAACGGTAGCCTTCACTGCACCTGGTGTGGGAGGGAGAGAAACAGGCCAAGAAGAAAGCTTTCTCTCACCAATTTTGATGTTCATTGGAATAATGCAAAGGAACCAAGAGCAGGGAGTAAATGCTCACTTTGCTCACTTGGCCATTTCCTCTTCCCCATGGAAATTTCCAGGCACAAGGGTCTTCACATATTTTTGAGGTAAGGGCCTATAAAAACAGAGTTGTACTGACACTTTCTCAAAGAAGTGCCTCTGTACTTGTCAGATAATTTAAAGCCAGTTCCTATTCCATGTGAACGTGGCCTTGACGTTGTTCACCCCTCCAAGCCTTGTTATCGCCCATGGCTCCCGTGGGCCACATGTAAGACACAGAAGTAGTGCTCAGCCATGCCTGCTGGAGAGCACATGTGTGCAGGAGTGCTGGGAAGGCAGAAAGCCTCTCCAGAGGCAATGCAAGTAAATAACTAAGCCAGAGAGATGAACACGGAGCAAGAGGAACCTGAGAGCTAAAGGCTCGACGAACCTGGACCGACTGGCCCATGCATATGTTAGTCCTGCACGTGAGAAGTGACTTGCTGCCTAGGCCATCTAATTCATTCAGCCCAAACAATTATTGAACAAGTGGGAAGATCCGAATAAATAACAACAGAAGTGAAAAAGGAGATATTACAACCAACACCACAGAAATAAAAAGAATCCTAAGAAAGTACAGTGAGCAATTATATGCCTGTGGACTTGGCGACCTAGAAGAAATGGATGAATCCCTAGAAACACACAAGGTACCAAGACGTATGCATGAAAAACAGAAAATCTGAACAGTCCAACAATGAATAAGGAGATGGAATTCATCATCAAAAACCTCCCATAAAATAGAATGCCAGATGTCTTCACTAATGAATTCTATCAAATATTTAAAGAATTAACATGAATCCTTTATAAATTCTCCAAAAAAATTGAAGAGGCAGCTCTTCCAAGCTCAACTTTATGAAGCCAGCATTACCCTATATCAAAGCCAGAACATTTCTTTAAAGTCATACAAATGGTCAACAGGCTCATGAAAAGATGCTCAGGGAAGTGCAAATCAAAACCAGAATGAGATATCACCATATACCTGTCAACATAGCTATTTTTTAAAAAAGATAAATGCCGGCAAAGATGTAGAGCATTTGAAACTCTTGTGCACTGTTGGTTATAATGTAAAATGGTGCAGACACTATGGAAAACAGTATAGAGGTTCCCTAAATAATTAAAAACAAAACAACCATGTAATCCAGCAATCCCACTTCTGGACTTGTCCTAAAAGAAAATAAAATCACCATCTTGAAGAGATATCAGCTCCCATATCCATTGCACCATTCTTCAAATAGCCAATATACGTAAACAACCACTAATGTTCACAGACAGATGAATGGATAAAAAAGTGATATATATGAATATTATTCATCCTTAAAAAAAAAGAAGGTAATCCTGCCACTGTGACAACATGAATGAACCTAAAGACATTATGCTAGGTGAAATAAACCACTTAGAGAAGGACAAATGCTCTATAATTCCACTTATATGATGTCTCTAAAATAGTCAAGCTCATAGAAATAGAATGTAGAATGGTGATTGCCAGGTTGGGTTGAGGTTGGGGAGAGGGGCAAATGGGGGCTGCTGCTCACCAGGTACAAGGTTTCAGTTATGCACAATGAATACATTCTAGACATCTGCTGTACAACCTTGTGCCTATAGTTAGCTGTGAACTTAAACATTTGTTACATGGGTAGATCTCATGTTTATACGAGAATTTGAAGAAGGGAGAAAGAAAAAGCTTTCATATGCAAAGCACCATCTTATTTAAAAGAAGGTTCTGATTTAGTAGGTGATGGGCAGGCCTGAGGTTCTGCATTTCTAACAAGCTCCCAGGTGATGAAAGTCATTCTAGTGTGGTCAACATTTTGAGTAGCAAAGTGACAGAAAATGCAAGAATGGGGATCATGGAGGTCTTGCGCCCTTGGAGAAATGTTGTATAATGTAGCCATTAAAATAGAGCCTTCGGGGTCGGGCAGACTGTGTTTCAATGATAGTTGCTTCACTTAGTAGCTGTGTACCTTTAGGCAACTCTAGGGGCCAGCAGCAGACCACCCAAAGATCTGCTTCTGTGGCATATTGATAATTTTGAATTTAAAGTTACCTAAGACACAGTCAATGGGAGAACACAGACCCCTCCTTTGTCTCCAGGAAACAGGAAATAAATCTCCTACATGAAAGGTGCCCAGGTTGTACCAGGAGGTAGAGAGGCCCTTATCAGCAGAGTTAGAGAATTCAGAGCCCAGAAGGCCGTATAAACAAACCTGGTTACTTTCCTAATTTATGAAACCAACCCAAATTCTGTTTGGAATTCCTTACTAATTGAAGCTCCCAAACGTAAGTTTTATTTTGTCCTATCAATTCCTCACAGATTTATCATCTTTTGTCTAAAAAATGTAAAAACTGCCTGCCTTGGTCATTTCTTTAGGTTTCAATTTCACTATTGGGCTTCTGTGCACACATAGGAAACTGATTTTTTTTCCTGTTAATTCATCTCATGTCCATTTAATTCTTAGACCAGCTGAAGAAACCTGAAGGGTAAAGGAAAATTTTTCCTCCCCAACATCACTTAGTTTTGGAGTTTTAGTTTCCTCCTCTATTAAGTGGGAAAATAATTATCATTGAAAAATATTGCTAGAATTACATGAGGTAATGACTATAAATTGCTTAGGTTAGTGCCTAGTGCATAATAAACACTCAATATGTCATGGCAATATTTTCCCGGGCCCACAGCCTAAGAGGGCTGTTTTCCTTCTCTGCTGCCCTCCGTAAGCAGAAATCCACTGACTTTACTGAATTGTGCTTAATGTCTTGGTTCTCCTATGCCTCTGAACCTCTGCCTCTGGCTTCCAGGAATGGGCAGGTAGTAGAAAGAACAGAACGAGAGGGACATGGTTAGGAAGCTAAAGCAGTTAACACTTTTCATACTGAGCCGAAGTGTACACTGCAGAGATTATGATTCTGAGGACATAAACTACTGAAGGGATTAAGAAGTTATGGGCAATTTTAGATTATGTTTGTTAAATGTCAAACAATTGTTGTGCTTGAAATACTGATAAAGAGAAAAGTGATTAAGAAATTCTCACAAAGGAAATATGTTCAGTGGATATCAAAGAGGTGGTTTAGGAGAAATATACAAATAGGTTGTCAAGTTGGTGATAGAAAACATAGGTAAATGTCAATTACAGATTAGTGATTTTGCTAAAAAGGAGTGAAATTACCAAGAAAATCAATATACAAGAATTATAGTAGAGAGACACATTAAAGATGGTGGTCTGAGAGGAGAGACAGAGGCTTCCTCCTAAAACTGGATACAATTAGAAAATTTAATTGGCGCAACTAATCCTGACAGAGCAACAGAAAAGAGGACGGCGTCAGAACGCACACACTTGGAGAAAAGAGCAGACCTCAGCGACCGGGGTAACGTACCAGAGCTGTGGCTCCTGGGACCTGAGCCCCTCCCGCACCCCAGCTCACCGGTGGGAGGAAGACAAACAGAGCAGGGAGGGAGTGGAAGGCTTGGGACTGTTGGGTGCCTAGCTCCGGGGATCTGCTCTGTGAGCACAAACCTACATTTCATGGTGCTTTCATGAGACTCGCATGATTACCGGGTTGGAAAGTTAATACAGGCAGAGTTCCTGGGGAGACTGGAAATTCCAGCTGCTTGTGGAAAGCAGGGATCCATATCCGGCTGCTCTGGGACAAAAACTTATACTTGTGTGCCCGGCCCACTGTCTCAGGCAGTGGAGACAGGCACAGCAGCCGGGAGGCGGGGAACAGCTCTTTCCTACACCCAGTACCGCTCCCCTGCGATCCCCAACATTGCTTCAGGGGCTCAGCAGCTCCAGAGTAGAGCTTCTGGACACTAGAGGGCATCATATACAAACATGAAACGCCAGAGGAACCTTGTCCAGAGTAAAATTGTTAATACAACTCCCAAGAATGATTTAAATGATATGGACCTTGTGACTCTTCTGAAAGGGAGTTCAAAATAAAAATCACCAACATCCTAATGGAGGTACGGAAAGACATCCAAGAACTCAGGAATGAATTCAGGTCAGAGATTCAATCGTTGAAGAGCATGATGGAGGGTATTAAAAGCAGGTTGGATACGGTGGAGGAGACAATAAATGAAATAGAAACTAGAGAAGAGGAATTCAAAGAAGCTGAGGCACAGAGAGAAAAAAGGATCTCTAAAAATGAAAGAATATTGAGAGAACTGTGTGACCAATCCAAGTGGAACAATATTCGCATTATAGGGATACCAGAAGAAGAAGAGAGAGAGAAAGGGATACAAAGTGTCTTTGAGGAGGTAGTTGCTGAAAACTTCCCCAATCTGGGGAAGGACATAGTCTCTCAGGCCATGGAGATCCACAGATACCCCAACACGAGGGACCCAAGGAAGACAACAGCAAGACACATAGTAATTAAAATGGAAAAGATCAAGGATAAGGACAGACTGTTAAAATCAGCCAGAGGCAGAAATAAGAATTATAGTATAAGCACAGTTCTATATTTTGCCAAAGTCAGTTGGCTTTGGTGGAAAGAACCAGTCAAGTTCAGAAACTTCCAGTTATTTTAATGAAATAGTGATCTCTGCCAGTGAGCTATTTTCTGTTCCTTTTATTAAATTTATTCTTTCTTAGTAGAGAATGTCATCTACAGACAAACATTGTTTAAATATAGCTGCATTTACAACTGTAGTTAACAGTTAAAACAAAAAACTATCATTGTGACATCTACCAGAAATTGGCAACTATAGATTATAATTTTGTTGATGAGCTAGCTAAACCCTGTCTCAAAAACATTTTTACAAATAAAATATAGAAATTATATGAATTGTGTGTTAGACTTTGTGTGATTATGTGAATTCAAGAAAAACATTTGTGTCTGACTTTGTTTTAGACTAGCTGGCAACTAGGAAATATTGGATACAAAGCTCTTGCAAAAATGAAAAAAAAAATCTATTGACCATATATATATGGACTTTCTATAGGCTGTCAGTTGTTTCATTGATCTGAGTGTCTGTTCTCCTGGCAATACCACACTATTTTGATTACTGTAACTTTGTTTAAAATTTTGAAATTAAGAAGTTTCTCCTACTTTGTTCCTTTCCAAGATTGTTTTGCTATTTGGAGTTAATTAAAATTTCATATGAATTTTGGGTCAGTTTTTCCATTTTGGCAAATAAGTTCCTTGAGATTTTGAAAGTGATTACATTGTATCTATAGATTAATTTGGGGAAGTATTGCCACTTTAACAATATTAAATCTTCCAAACCATGAACATAGGCTATCTTTCAAGCACATTTTCTGTGTTTCTAGAAATTTGTTCACTTCACTTATCTAATTTGTTGTATAATTATTAATAGAAGTCCCTTACAACTCTTTTTTGTTTCTATAAATTCAATGGTAGTCTTTTCATTCCTCATTAGTAATTTGAATCTTTTCTCATTTGGTGGAAAGAACCAGTCAAGTTCAGAAACTTCCAGTTATTTTAAAGAAATAGTGATCTTTGTCAGGCTAATTAAAAGTTTATCAAGTTGTTGATCTTTCCAGAGAACTAAGTTTCAGTTTATTGATATTTTTCTATTCCTATTTCATTTATTTCCTCTTTAATTTTTATTATTTCTTTTCTTCTGCTTTCTTTTAGCTCAGTTCACTTTCTTTTTATAGTGTCTTAAGGTGAAAGCTTAGGGTATTGATTTGTGATCTCTCATTTTTTTATCATAGATGTTCACAGCTATAAATTCCTTATAAACACTGCTTTAGCTGCATTCCACAAGTTTTGGTATGTTGTGTTTTCATTCGTCAAAAACTGCTTTCTAATTTCTGTTGTGATTTTTTCTGACTTATTATTATTTAGGAATATTTTATTTAGTTTCACATATTTGTGTTTCCCAAATTTCCTTCTGTTACTGATTTCTAATTGTATTTCCTTGTGTTCAGAGAACATATTTTCTGATTTCAATCTTTTTAAGTTATTGAGACTTGTTTTATGATCTAATATATGGTCTATGCTAGAGAAGTTTCCATTTGCACTTGAGAAGAATGATGTACTTCTGTGGTTGGGTGGAGTATTCTGTAGATGTTGGTTAGGTTACTTGGTACATAGTGTTGTTCAAGTCTTCTATTTCTTTGTTGACTTTCTATCTATTTGTTCTAACCATTAATGGAAGTAGGATATTGGTGTCTCAAGTTATTTTTGCTAAGTTGTCTAATCTCCCTTCAAGTTTGTCAGTTTTACATCAGGTATTTGCAGTACTAGTTTTTTCAACTCTCCTTCATAAACCTTTCTTCAACTCTCCTCCTGTTCTCATCTCCACCACCACTCCCTTCTGCTGGACCATAAGATCATCCGGGTTGCCTTGAAGAGACTCCCTTTGCTTGCCCAGCAATCTCCCCACTCTGCAGCCTGAGTGATATCTCTGTGTGGAGACTGTATAATGATCCCTGTGATGTGCTACTCTTTAACAATCCCCATGGCCTTCAGTTACAATCCAGATTCCTTAGTGTGGCTTCAAAGGGAATAATATGGCTTCCAGTCTCATCTGTCACACCTCCATCCTACTGAACTATTTGCATTTACCAAGGACATTGTGCTCTCTCCTGCTACCAGGCTTTTGCACATTCTACAAAAAAACCCAAATGATTATTTTCTATATTTTATTCCTTTTTGCCTTGGTGCAGTGTCCTATTTTTCTATGTCTCATTTGAGATGTCAGTTCCTCTACGAAGCCCTTCCTGATCACTGAAAACTAGGTCAGGAACTTCGTCTCTGTATTCCCACAATACTTACTGCTTAAACCTTGGCAGCAGTCACCCTACTAAATTGGAACTGCTCAGATTGTGTTTTTCTTGTGTGGTTGTGATTGTAGGGGTAACTTCCTGATACCAAGCAGGTGCACAATAAGCATTGGTTGTTTCCCATAAAAGCATTTATGGAGTTTAATTAATCAGTAAATATCAAGGGCTAATTATGGTTTTATTAGAAGCCTTAACACTTGGTCATTCTATTCAGAGCTTTCCTTCTGCTAAGAACTAAGACCAGACAGAGGAGAAAACATATGAACACCCACACACATGCCAATTTAGACAGGGGAAGAACTTTCAGTGATCCTGTAAAGCCAATACTCCTATTTCACAAATGTGAAAGCTGACGCCTAAAAAACTTCAGTGACTTATTCAGGGGTGATGTTTATCAGAAAAGAGATGGAAATATCAGTCTCCTAACCCCCAATGTCATTACCTGCCCATGCGGCTGGCGGGCTCTTCAGGCCAGGTCACGGGAGCTCTAGTCAGCAGGGCTGACGAATGCAGCCTGCCTACTGACTGATAGAGGCGTATGGCCTCGGATGGTCTGGGAGAACCGGGAAGCAGAAGACGCCTCTCCTTCTCGGTAACGATCTCTCTCCTGGCCAGGCAGTGCTGGCACCACCCCGAAGGCGCCCTGCTGTGCTGTCTGAGTTTTCATGAGGCTGAGAGGTGGCTGGGGCTAGGTTTGCATCAGTTTTGGGGTTTTTCCAAGCTGAGCACTTTCATCCACGACTTACAACAGAGCAGCTATACCATAATTTACATGAAAATTGGATTATTTAAAAAGAGATTATTGGAAAGGAAAGCCTATGGGAAAGGAGATAGATGGTCGCTCAGAGAACTCTGCAGTACTTTACTTAGTGAATACAAACTGTGGTTGGGCTCAAGTCTTTTAATATTTTTTCCATCTCTGAGAATTTATGGGTGCATTGATAGCCTAAATGATCACATTTCAATCTCCCTGCTTTTAGTGAGCCTGGATTTTTGCTGGCAAACATGGAAGGAAGGAGGTAACAGGGTAAGTTGGACATTCACTGTCTGTTGGGCGCCTCTGGTACATTAACATAATGTGACCTAATGTAATACTCCTGGTACTGCCATGCGGTGTGAGCCTCGCTCTACAGCTGAAGCTGCCGAGGTTCAGAGCGATTGTGCGTCAACACCGAGGGAGAAGCCGGGCTGGGGAAGCCCTGGGTTCAGACCTGGGTCAGGATGATGTCCGAGCCTGGAAGCACCCTCTGTAAAATGAAAATAAGCACTCGTTTTACCTTTTAGAAAATCTGCCTCTTGACTGGAGGCTGTCAGTGTTGTCTTCACGGGGGACCTCTTGGTGGCCATAGTAACTCACTCACTCCAGGTCCCAGGACCTTTTTAATGCAGAGTTCCCAAGGTAAAGAGGTTTTACTCAGCAATATTTAAAAATATAGAAGGAGGAGTAGAGAGTGTTTCTTAAAGATGTCACCCTAAATTGATAAGGGGGGAAGAGTTAGCCAAATCACCGACCATGGACTGATCCATTTTGACGTTTTTATTCTTTAACCTTCTTGGCTAATTTCTTTGTATGACCCGGCCTAGTTGACTAGGAGCTCACCATGTAAGCATAGCCTCGGGAGGAGGCGTGTGGGGTAATCTGTCTGGAGTTACATTCATCTGGTGGACAAGAACTGATTGGGAACCTACCAGGTATCAGGCATTGTTTTAGAAGCTAGAGATACAGCAGTGACAAAATATCCGACCCAATGAATTGATATTCTAGAGGGTCAGAATAGAGGACATAAACACATGAATATCCAAAGTATGATTTTGGACACGGTTAAGTGCTGTGAAGAAAATGAAGTAGAACAACGTGTCGTGGAGTGGCTGATGAAAACGTGGGATGGGGTAGGATTACATTGCTTAGGGTGGTTGGATGTCCTCTTTCAGACGGTGATACTTAAGCTCTTCTACCTTCTCAAGGAAATGAATCATGATTAGCTAGGACATGATTCTTTACCAGTAATTAATTTAGGGCTAGTCATGTGACTCATTTCTGGAATCTGAGGAGGAGTCTGTTTACAGCATTTGAGAAAGATTCTCCTCCTGATAATAAAATGAAGCCCTCTCTTTCCTTCCTACTCTTCAGCACTGTTATATGAGGATGTGATAGTTGGAGCTGCAGCAGCCATCTTGCACACATGAGGGCAGTTACCACTGATGCACTGAAGATGACAGTCAAAAAAGGTGGAAGAGATTAGGTCTCCAGGGACATTATGGAGCTCTTGAACCCATCCTGGAACCACTTGCCCTAGGCATTATTGAGAAGTAAAATATTTAAAAAAACCATTCTTTTGGGTATTTGTGACTTGTAGCTAAAAGTAGCCTAACCAAACCAGCAAGAACATTGACCTTATTGTCATTATAACGAAAAGGCATTGAAAGATTTTAAGCAGAAGAGTATTATACTTTGACTTATGGTTTAAAAGATTTCTGTGGATGCTGTTTGAAGAATGGGCCAGAGTAGAAGCAGAGAGAGCAATTATGACGCTACTGCAGTGGTCCCAGATCAGGCAGGAGATGGCAACGGAGATGGGAAGGAATGTTGGGACTAGGGATTTACTGTGGGACAATGTTGATAGGACCTGCTGATGCATTGGCTTGCTTATGGAATGTGAGGAAAAGAAAGATTAGAGGATGCCTCCTGGGTTTCTGGTCCAAGCAAATGATAGGTGATAATGCTGTTTATTGAGGTGGAGAAGGCTGGGAGAGATGGAGTGTGGAATCAGGGCTTCTATTTGGTCAAGGTAATTTTTGGATGTTGGTGATGCTGAAACTACACGTCCTTGGACCACACTTGAGTATCATGGTCACTGGGGACTTGACCAGAAGTCAGGTTCCAGTGGAATGGCAGTGGATGAAAGTCCTCTTGGAGTGGTTGGAGGGAGAAGGGGGTTTAGGGAGTGGAAACTGAGAATGTGCAGACACTCTAAAGGGATCACTCCTCATTCTCTCTCTTGCTGCCACTCTAGCACAGGCTTTAGTTTGATTTTGCATCTAGGTGTGCCTGCATCAATTCATCCTTCCTGGAGTCTCACTAAACAATCGCTGTGATTCTCAAGGGAAGATCAGATCTGCCCTGCATAGCCCCGGTGAGCCAGCCCTTAGGCTAAATCCTAGAGTGACTCTGACACTAGAGGGACGGAGCATAAGACCTTCAAGCTGCCGTTTGTGTGTTGGCCACACCGCTGACGGCACCACAGAGCCACTCAGCTGACTGCTAATCCTCACATTCCTTTCCAGAGGCTCTCCTAGCACAGGTCTTTTTATTATGCAATATTTTACAGAAAACACTACATATAAATATGATATGCATGAACTGTACATTGTTTATTACATGAGTATGTTATGGGTCTTTTTTCTTTGAAATCACATTCTATTATTCATATATCCCCAAGTTCACCAGGACTGGTGTCAGACTGCTTGGGTTCAAAATCCAGCTTTAACATTTATTAGCTTTGTTTGAGAAGATTATTTAATTCACCTGAATTTTCATTTTCTTACCCACTAAGGATAAAAGTACTCAACAGCTTTCTTGATGAAATTGAATGAGGTAATAAATAGAAATAACTAGCACAGTACCTGGAATATAGTAAAAGCTTCATAATTTTTGTCTATTATTACATAATTTAATGCATAAGGCATGAAATAGTCAATCCAAATAATTAGATGTTTACTATCAAATTAGGTTGACTTTATACTGGTTTTCTGGAATAATCAAAAAGAAGATGAGATGATGACTGAAATATCATTTTCAGCCCCCAAACTAGGAAATGCAAAAATCATGTGTGATAACTAAAATACTATTAAGTAGCAAAATAATTTCTAATACTGTTTTATTTTTAAAAGAAGGTGTTCATTTCTGCTTTCTGGTGTCCAGAGTCAAGTTCCTGCCCTGCCCCTCTTCCCACCTCAGAATGAGAGACCTTCCAAGTCTGGGTACTTGTGCACACACATGGTAACGAGGCTCGTAAATGTAGGCAGCTCACTCAAGGTCACATTGTCCATAAATAAGTGAAAGCATCAGAGACTAAATAGAGGTCACCAGATCCTTAAACCAATGTTCTTGGATCAGATGAGTGATCAGGGCGAATATCTGGGGTTAAATAACTCAGAGTAGTTCAGGGGAAGCAACCTGAGCTGGGAAGGGGCCCCTAAGCCAGCCTCTTGAGCAGGAACACCCGTGGCAGCGGGTGGGCACGGCTGCAGCTTCATGGCCCGACCGCCCCTCCAGCCCTCACGTCGCCCGTCCCCGTCGGGTCTGATCTGACGCCTCGCTCATCCCTCCTCTGGTCCATGAGGCACCTCCTTCCTCCAACAGGCGCCTGTGTGGACCGGCTCTGTGCTGCCTAAGCACCGTCTCATGGCCCTCTAATGGGGAGTCAGAACCGCTGTCTCCATGGGGAGTTTGGTGGGGGGCCCAGGGTCCCACGTTTTCTGATCTCAGGATGTTGACCTGACCCACTTAAACCTGTTAAAGACTCACCTCTCCAGATAAAAATCATCAAACAGGATCTACCAAGAACTGCTGTATGTTAGGGCTCATTGACATTCATGTGTCTTGATGAAACCAGGCACGGATGGCCAATGGCTTTCTCTCCGCGTGCTGACCCCAGGTGACTGGTAAGCGCTGCCTGGAATGTCCTGATGCCATTGGTGGTCAGGGCAGCACCTTGTCTTCAAGGAAAGTACAAAAAAAAGGATGAGTATTATAACCAATTACAATGCCTGCCACAGGGTGACAGGTGGGGGTATGGTGGCTTATGTCAGTTTATTTTCTCTCTGAATTGGCCATTTTCTGGGACATGATTCTGATTTTGATTCCCAAGTGATAAACTTTATATCCCTCCACTTTTAGGGGGATAACACCACACTGGGAGACTCTGAGAAGTTCCAAAGAGGAGAAGAGGAAGGGCATTGTAATTGCTGAAGGTTTACTGTATCCTACTGACTGTCGTGTACATGATCTTTTTTTAAGTATTTAGAAAAAACTGTGTGTGTGTTTGCAGGGGCGGAGTGTGTGTGAGATGTCCTGATTCTGAGGCAAAGCCTGCTGGCAGGGGTCAAATGTCCCAGCTGTTGGAAGAAAAGGAGCTGGGGGGTCAGGAACCTGTGGGCCTTGATATTTTTGGTGTCACATTGTCACAGCGAAGTGTCAGAGAAGCAGAAAGGCAACACCGAATAATGAGAGAGGAAATAATGGGAAGGCCATTAACATATTTTATAAAAATTAATAACTTTGGCTTTTTCCCACCGTGGTGCAGTGCCCCAAGATCCCCAGCTCTGCCTTGTGTAGGAAACACCCCCCCCTCCAGTGCCTTGGGCTCGTGGGCGACTCTGGAATTCCTGAGTGGGGACATCCACCCCTTTGAGAACGTGGCATTTCACAAAAAGGCCGCGTCCAGGGCTCCAGTGATCAGGTCCAGTTTGTGGTTCTACAGCTTCCTGATTGAAAAGCACCAGGCAAATCCTAAAGCCTCTAAATCTATTTTCTTTTCTTGAAGATGAAAGACTGTGGCCCCATTATGTACAGTAAACATTGCAATTACCTCTTGTATCAAAAGTGCTGGGAGGTTCCTCAAAAACTGGTTATACCTGGAAGATGAAACTTTGCTCTTAGTCTCTTGCAGAGAATGAGCCCTACGAACTTAAATAATAGGCATTTTGCTGGCACCTGCTCATGGGGGACTTTATGCCAAGTACCACCACCCCAGACACACACACACACATATATGCACACACACATGCACACACACCTTCATGCATACACAGACACGTATTCCGGCAGCCCCCTAGAGAAAGCTCACGTGTACCCAGGCATAAAGCCGCCCAGCTGCTAGTGTTCCCGGGCACTGCTGCTCGCTCTGCCTCAGTGTGTGTCGCCACTTCCTTCCTGATGTTCTACCGTGTTCAGCAAAGTCCGCTACATCTGCTGGCATTGCTGCCATGCCACCAAGATCATTCAGTCTCCCTCTGGGTGCTACATCTCCTGCCAGGGGTGGCCATGGGGATGTCCACAGGAAACTGCATGACCTAATGAATGCTTAAATCTCTTTTCACTGGAAGTCCAGAAGGAAAAAAATGCACAGCAGCACCATTTCCAGATTAAGGGTGGAAGTGTCCAAATATAACAGCTGGGCACAGAATGAGGGGGTCTGGAAGCCACTGACTTGGAGCATTTTCTTGGACAAATATCTTAATCTTTCTGTGAAAAAATTAAAAATTTTCATGACCTAAAAAAGAATTCTTTGGGCCAGTTACACTCAAGAGTCCCTTTTAGTGCTAACATTTTGTGTGCAATGATCTTCATTCACTTGTTCATCCAGTATTTATTGAGTGCCTATCACATGTCAGGCAATGTTCTCAAGAGCTGGGGTACATCAGAAAACCAAACAGGGCAAGCATCTCCACCACTGTGGAATTTATAATCTAGCAAGAGGAGAGAGAAAACAAGCAAGAGATGAAATACTTAGAATCATGGCAAGGTGATAAATATTAAAGGGGAAAAAATCCAGGCAGGAGAAGAGGTTAGGAGTACAGAAGGGTGGCAGGTTGCAATTTCAAATGGGGTGCTCAAGAGAGGCCTTTTTTTAAAAGGTGATGTTTGAGCAAATGCTTGAAAAAGTGGAATGCTGAGCCATATGGATATTTGAGAGAAGAGCATTCCAGAGAGAGGTTTCAGTCCATGCCTGACACGTTCAAAGGACAGCAAGCAGGCCTAGGATTTGGGGCTTTTATCTGAATGAGATAGAAGCCCCTGGAGAGTTTTGAACAGAGGGCTGACATGATATGAGTCACACTTTAAAAGGACCATTCTGACTGCTGTGTGAAGCCCAGACAGTAGCGGGAGGCAGGGGTGGAAACAAGGAGACTGGTAGGAGGCGATTGAAGTGTCCGGGTTTAGAGAGATGGTTTAGACAAGAGAGGGGGATGCGGGGACGGTACAAAAGCCTAGGATTCTGGATATGTGTTGAAGCAAAAGACAACAGGATTTCCTGATGAATTGGATGTAGGTGTGAGAGAAGAGAGAAGTCAGAAATAGTTTCAAGGTCTTTAAATCAGTAAACCTGAAAGATGATGGAGTTGTCATAATCTGAGATGGGGAAGAAGACCGCAGACTGCGTAGGTTTGGCTGAGGGAGGGGTTGGGTAGAGCTCACGGGCTCAGCTGTAGACGTACGGAGGTGAGATGTCCGTTAGACATCCAAGTGGAAGTGGGTGGCCCTAGATATGAGAATCTGGAGCCTAAGTAAGAGGTACAGTTTGGAGATAAAACATTTCAAAGTCTTTAGCTAAGAACC
The DNA here is from genome assembly GCF_030020395.1 of Manis pentadactyla. Classification (NCBI taxonomy): domain Eukaryota; kingdom Metazoa; phylum Chordata; class Mammalia; order Pholidota; family Manidae; genus Manis; species Manis pentadactyla. The sequence continues at coordinate 4,188,691 of NC_080037.1, forward strand.
CCCATACATGGTATATACTGATGACTTGGTGTATTTCTTATTCCTGAGGATTTTATATCTGGAGGGTTTACAGTCATCACTGATAACACTGTCTGCTCCATGACTAACCCCCTGCTAGATTAGAGGTACTTTGTGACGTTTTCTAGGCATTTGGGTGTATGCTTGTGTTCTTGGTCTTCCCTGAGACTATTAAACTGCCCCAAAGTAGGTGCCAGTAGGATGGATCATGGCATAAAGCCCAGCAGCTGTCATATTCTGTCATTACAAGAGAAGAAAGGCATTGTTAGTAATTAATTTAAAGTCAGTTCCCGAGGTTTGCAGAAATATAGTTTCATATTTTGTAGCTACCAGTTCTGTTTTTATCCCCCAATTCACCTGATCCCTAAAAAGTAATCTTAAGTCAACATAAAGTGGATTCAGCCATTTGAGGTTTATAGTTGGTAAATTATGAATTTCCTCTTGTGCCTCCTTCTGGAACCTAAGTTCTAGAGCACATATTCTCACCGGGAGGAGACAAGGATCTGGTGGGGTCTGCGATCAGCATGGACAGGACGCGCCTTAGACAGCCAGCATCGCCTGCGCGTGTGGGCCTCCGCTGACATCTCTGCATCCGTGTCCATCCTCTCCCACAGGGCTTCCCATTGCAGAATCCCCACAGCAAGACTGAGAGACGCCTGCAGGGGTGCTGGTTCATTCCCTCGCTTGCTCTCTCTCCTCTGTGTCCTCCATGTCTGTGTCTTGATTTATATGCACAAGTGCCCACAGGAAACCTGGCTGCCCTCCTCACCACTGCAGGCCCCAGAGAACATGTGGCTGAGGGTCTCAGGCCTTCTTTCCCTTGACTTGCTTTATAGCCCCCTTTCTCTTCAGCTGCTGCTGGACACCTTAAAGGTGTAGGGAGCCCCTGGGAGGGTCCCTTAGAGGAAGCAGAGCTCGGTTCCAGGCTCCTTCTGGTCTTCAAGTGCACTGGGGTGCCCCCCATCTCCAGGAACGCCCATGACTGGGACGTAGCCCAGGGTGAGCAGGTGACAGAGCCCATTCTCAGACACCCACACCAGGTCCTACCTCTCTTCCTCTTTCCTATTAGCTTCTAACTTGCCAGCTCAGAAACTTTATTTTTTGTCTCCCTCCATGTGCTGGGATATGGCCTAGACAATTATTTTTCTAACCCTCTAGTTTACGCCAAGTTTATGGAAGCCTTAAAGCCAGGAAGGAATGGCTTTTGTTTTTCCGTGTATTTTTGGTGTGGCTACTCTTCCCTGTGTGGTAGGAATTATGCTATAGTTCAAAGGGATGAGGCTGGGGAGGGCGTGGCAGAGAAGGGAAAGCAAAGGGGTTTTGGAGACAAAACCATGTGCCTTCCCAATGTCATTCCGCCCCAGAGTCTCTGGGGACCTGAGCCGTGGGCTGTGGCTCAGCCTCATTCATCTCCAGGCTCCAGCTCAACCTGCCCTAAGGCCAGGGCTTCCAGAGCAGGAGAAGCAAGGCCTGTAATGCATGAGACAATGCTCCAGCCATAGGTCACAGCCTGGGTCCTCTCACCGGCTCCCTGGGAACCCAAGTAGGCACCTCCTACAATAATTTTAGGTTGCCTGTCTGTATGACAGGCATGCATGTCTCACACACACAGAAACATGCACACACTGGGGAGTGGGAGGGTATAGGGTTGCATGGGGGGAAGTGATGATCGAGGCACCTGGAGGAGCTCTTACTAGGAGTCAAAGGATCTAAGTACAGGTGGAGCTCTGCCAGAACCTGCTTGTGGTTTACGCTGCTCATTTAGCCTCAACATTCCTCAGTGCCCTTTTCTGAAATGTGAACACCAGATCCACTCATCTATTTGCTCAGACGACATAAATTCAACATTTCCTGGGCATCCTCTGAGTTCACGGGGCTGGGTGTCAGACCACTACTGCAGCACGTCTCCCACAGAAACAACCACACCAACAGGCCCCTCCCAGACACCAGACTCTCTACTGAGGGCTTCGTATATGCTCTTTTATTCAGTCCTCAGAGAGCATGGTGAGGGGCCAATTCCATCTGTATCCTGAAGTTGATAAAACACAGAGCTTGTGAAATCAAAGGGTTTGTTCAAGGTTTTCCAACTAGCAAGAAGGACCAGAGTCAAGGTTTGAACACAAGCCTTCCTGTTGCCAAAGCAGATGAATGAGGAGGAGTCAATTCTCCTCCAGCGTCTTTTTATCTTCTCCCTTCATTTTAAACATGCTGAGGTTCTACGAAGGCATGAGCCCACTATATGCGCATCCAAGCAAACACACGCAGCAACATTTCGTGAATTTGTTCATCATGGTGATCTCAGAAATGAGTGAAATACCTAGCACAACAGACACTCAGGTGCGTCCTGTACGTGAGGATGACTGTGACGTCTTGGATGCAGTCATGCTCTGCAGCGTGCCTGCCCCAGGTCAGGGCTGTGCTCCCAGGGAAGGGTGATGTCTGGTCCCTCTTTGCTGTGACTGGACAATGTCTTTCTATCTTCTTCCTTCATCTAAACCTCCTATGCCTCAAGCATGATTTTATGAAAGAAGGCAAAGCTATCCTCCCTTTTCCACTCCCATGGTTGCGTGTGTCTTTTCATGAGCTCAGCAGGGAATTCCCACCCTCACCCCACCTGTAGTGCTAATGAGCAGTTTCGGGTATATGACAGAAACTAGGCCACACCACTGGCTGTTCTGGACTCACTGGGGCTTCCCCAGTTCTCTTAGCTGGTGAATGAATTCTTTTTCCTCAAAAGATACCTCAGGTAAACAGGAAATGTCCCTTTCGGAGCAGAGCAATTTAGGAACACCTTGGGAAAGCATTTGCAAGAAACTGTTCTTGAGTGACTTGATCTCAAAGAATTGCTATGAATGAGCTGTTATCAAATTAAACAGCAGATCTCAATGTGTCCAGCCTCCCAGTAAACCACATTTACTACCTTACAAATGTGACATCTTCCCTGATGGTGAAGCAGTAACACTCTGAAGAAATAATTGTCCACAAGATGTAAGGTACTGGCATGTGAAGTCATTCTCAGGCATTAAACTCAAATGATGTCTTTGATGATGATTATCCTCATAAAAAGATGGACTGGGATTTGTTATTATGGAGGGGGCTACAGGAAGAGGAGGAGAAAGGGGTTGGCCCAGATCCTTCCATTACGAGAACTGAGACTGGAATCGGAGCAAGGAGGCTCCAGCATATAGAGCCTTAGTCCAAGCAGCCCCTTTCATCTTGTTGAAATGGGCACAGGAAATGCTCCCCTTCCATGGGGAAGGAATGATGAGCTTACCTTTACTGTGGGGACTTGGGATGGAAAAACATGAACCACAAAGTTAAATCAAGGCTGCACAGATGATGTGCTTTTCTATGACCCTGTCATCTCCCAGAGGAAGCACAGGGTCGGCAGGTAAATGATACCAGGCAACATTTGGTAGCAGCTGAAGTTTACAGTCTTTTCACATGAATTGACCCTCTATGTCTCCCCACGGCCCTGTGAGTTAGGAATTATTGCTCACATTTTATAGATAAGAAAACTGAAGCTCAGAGAAGGGAGCTGAATCCAGTATTTCATAAAATCAAGCTTGTGGCATAGGAGGTTTGGATCCAAGCCTTTCTAAGAGGTGATCTAGTTGGGACTCTAATAAATTTGAATTTAACTCATTCAAATCAGTTACACGTAACTTGATTCCACTGGCTTCAGAAAAGATCATTTAGTACGTGCTTGGTGCCTGACTCTGTGTCAGAGACTGGGTATAAAAATTGGAATTGGTCCTAGTTTCTGTCCTGAAAGAGTGTACCTTCCACTGGAGCAAAGAGCCTGGAATGCAAGGGCTCTCCTACAGTGAAGTCGGTGACATGCAGGCTGGGCGGGGGTCTTTGTTCCACCTGGAACAGGCCTGGGGGAGCAGAGCCCAATGGGCGCTTCAGACTGAGCTCTGAAGCAGGAGGAGGTGGAGCGGGAGCCCTTCCGGAGAGCTAGGAAGGGGAGGTGGCAGGAGACAGGTGGAGAGAGCAGGCAGAAGGACCGGGGGGCACTGGCCGGAAGCTGGCAGCTCCGTGTGGCTGGGCACAGTGTTGTGTGAGGAAGAAGGAAGGGAAATTAGGATCCAGTCTGAAGGCCTCTAAGGACCATGTTAAGTAAACGGTTTTCTCCTGTGGCAACCAGGGCCCTCAGTGACTTTCTGGCACACGAGTTCAGTAACGGCGTCAATAGCGGTGATGATGATAAGGATAACAGGTACTGTGTTCTGCACATCTGCCACAGGCCAGGCACCATGCCGGCAGTACCTCAGTTAATCCCAGAATTGCTCTGGGACAGGAGCTCTTTAACCCCCGTTTTGCTGATGTGGAGACTAAGCTCTCTGGAGCCCAGGTAGCCTCCTGAGGTTGAGCCAGGATCTGCAGCCATGCCTGCTCAGACGGCGTGTTTGTTAGAAGGATCAGCAAAGGGAGGGGGGACAGTGGGCCTCCATGGAGAACAGGGTCACCTGCTCAGAGAAGTGGAATGAGGCCTGGGGCTGCCTCTGCTTCCTGAGCTGTGGAGCGGAAAGCCCCTTCCCTCAGGGCCGGCCTCGTGCCCAGGGGGCTTGGGGAGGAGCGTGGCCCCCGGCTGCCCAGGCCATCTAGCCGCTGCCTTCCGCCCATCCCCCTGTCTCTGCCCCCACCCAACCACGTACACATCTGTGCTCTTCATCCGTGACTGCTCTGGAGTCCCTCACTGTGCCCAAAGGTCTTTGGTCGAATCGAGGCTGTTCATCCTGGAAGGCGGGTGACGAGCAGGGTGGGGAGTTACCTTCGGTTTAAGGCAGGTAGGAGGAGCAGAGACCACACCATTGTCACTTCACAGAGTGATCCCCGAAATGCTCAGATTCCATGCCAATTAAACGTTGGGAATGTGATTGTGAATGTGCTGGTTAAAGAGAGGGAAATGGCTGAACTGTAAATCAGTTTATTTAAATGCATCTTTTTGATAGCAGAGTATAGGCATATCATTAGCTTGTAAATGTGTCTAATAAGCCTGTCTTCACTAATATGCCAAAAGGAGCCTAATTAACTTTTTTTTCCTCCAGTTAGACAGTAGTGTGAGGATCCCTGATCACATTTCCACACTATCTTCTCAGCATCAGCAAAGCAGCACTAAAACAGCCCCTGTGACATCTATAAAAATGCTAGTTTATAATTAGGACGATCTTGGCTTGAACAATAATGTTGCAATTTGTAGTGATGGCTTCTGTTTCTCTTTAATTTTAATGTATTAGCCTACAATGCTCTGGAGATTTCTAGGCAGACTAGCCCGTTTGCGTTTCCCAAACTGCTGGCATTCTACGCTTTAGGTTTAGGAGGGAGAAGCAGCTGCAATTCAGCAGGTTTTTTTTTTCCTTTTTGGAGTGAATGCAAGGAGAGAAGGAATACTGACTAGAAAAGCTGAGACTAACATCATTCATTGATTCTGAACTCATTATCTGAATGTGAGGACCATGTCTTGGAGACGATGTTGATGAGAACTAGACATGGGTTCTCAAACAACAAAATCCTGGTGTTTGCCAATGCTCTCCAGGGCAAGGATTGTTAGCCTTTTTCCATCAGAGTCCCAGGGACCTACAAAGGTCTCCATGGACCCCACAAAGAAGATTCAGGAAGGCTGACCACTTTCTCTTTTAGTCCTGTGATTCTTCCTGGAGTCTATTTGCATATTGAAACAAAACACCAACATCACCATCAGACCCGCATCACTGAGCCCCCCATATCTGCTTTGGGTCCAGGACACAGTCGCCCCTGTGGCCCAGTGGGTTCTTAATGTTGGGAGAAAGTAGCCCACGCGTAGGTTTTGGGAAACTGGACACCCTGAAATAGAATGTCATTCTGATGGAGCATCAGAATGATCTGTGAGAGATTTTACCCAAGCCAAAAATGTTGGGCTTCAGCATTGAAGAATCTGATTCAGAAGATCTTGATGGGATTGGGGAATTTGTATTTTTTAAGAGCCCTCAGATTATTTTGATAATGTACCTTTACCTGGGGAAATGTTCACAACTTTTATCAGAGTCACAAATAAATTTGTGACTCCAAGAAGCTTAATAATTATTGGCCTAAAGTCTAGCATTCTGAGCACGCTCCCTCATCTGGCCTCATTGTTTCCAACAATGGACAGGACCACTCTATTCATTCTGGCCTGAGTTCTAAGCCAACTGGGAAATAAGAAGGGAGAGAAACGTGTTCCCTTCGCTTCCTAGGTGGCATATGGCTTCAGGCCAGTGGGCTTAGAAATAATGAAACCCCAGGTTTAAGTTGCCCACCCAGGAGGTGGTGTGGGACCAGGGAAGATGTGTTCCCTCTCATGGGGGCAGAAGGTGCCCCTGAAAACTCATGACACAGAGGAGCTGAGCTGTACCTGTGCTTCCTGGAGCATCTGGCTCCCAAGGATGAGGAGCAGACTGGAAAGTTCAGCTTCTCTCCTACACGGGGCTGACTGTTCTCCCCTGGGGCTGAATGAGCAAGGACTCAAGAGAAAGCAGGGCTTCTCTCCAAGAGAACGCTCTCCGTGTGGGGGCAGCCTCACGGGCTCTCATTTCTCCTTTAACATTTCCCATGGTCCCCCAGTATGTCACAGATTTTCCTGCCCCTGTGTCTTTTCACACTGTTTATCCTACCTGAGATGCCCTTTCAACTATCATTGTCCTGAAAACCGAATTTCATTTGTCCTTAAAACCCAGGTGGAGTTTGAGTTCCTCAGTGGAGTGTTTGCTGACTGCTTCCCTGGGTAAGCTTTCCCTATGAAGGGGTTCGTCTGCTCTGAGAGACCAGAGCAGTTATGCCGAGCCTCACTGTACACCAGCACTACCTGGGGGAGATTCTACTCACTCCAAGCCTGGGTCTTGCTATTGGAGAATCTGGCTCAGTAGGTCTTGGGTGGGGTTTGAGAAACTGCATCATTTAAAAAGGCCTCCCAGATAATTCTGATAATCTTCTGGTCCAGAAATCCCTCCCCAGTCATTATCTGCATGGCCCTTTGGGCACTCATGCCCTATCTGTGCGAGAGGAGAGAGATGCTTCTTACAAAATAGAGGGCTCACAAAAGAGGCATGTGGGGCGCAGAGGAATATTGGGAGGATGGGCACCATGGATAGCAGTCTTCACCACACGCAGGTTCTGGCTGTGGGGAAAGTAGTGGGAACATTTCTCACTACTCTGTAGTCTCTCTGCAGCTGAAAATGACCAGAGGTATCAAGGGGGGTGTAAGAGAATTATGTGACCATAATCTATACAATGAGTATAATAATAATATCCTTGTAGAGGTATTGGGTGAATTAAGAGAACGAAGTATATGAAGTATATGACACCTAACATAGTGCCCAGAATATAGATGATACTTAAATAATACCTAAAATTATTTTAAAGTACAGTGAATACAATTTGGGATCTCACTGTAATCCAGATTCTATTACATATGCATAATACTTGTTTGTGGGAAAGATACAGGATGAGTAATCACAAAATCATATATGAATAAGAGAACTGACATTGATATACTTATTTTATTCATGCACTGTTTTCCCAATTTGCATTAATTCTTGGTGTTTCACTTTATCTCTTTGAGCCTATTTAGAACAGTTGTTTTAAAGTCTTTGTCTAGTAAGTTCAATGCCTCTGTTTTTTCAGAGATGGTTTCTGTCAGTTAATTTTCTTCCTGCCAATGAGCCACGGTTCTTGTTTCTTGGTGTGCTTTGTGATATTTTTGTTGTTGAAATTGGGCATTTGAAAAAGCAGCCACCTCTCTCTGTCCTTGCAGAATGGCTTTGTGCTGGGACAGTCTTTTGCTGACTGGCTTGGTGTCCTCTGAGCCAAGGGCTCAGCCCAAGTGACAGCTCAAGGTCTTCTCAGGCCTTTGCTAAACATGTGTGTTAACTGGCCTGTGTGAGGGTTTTTCAGTTCCCCTGGATACATGGCTGCTTTTGCACTTTTTAATTTTCTAAAGAGTCTCACTGTAGCTTCTCCAAGGGACCTATCACGTATCACGTATCATGTATCATATCTCTCCACCTGTTTTTACAGGGCCTTCTGTAGGTCTGTAGCCCCCTGCAGCTTTCATGAGCAACCCCTGCCATTTCTTCTCATCTGGAATCCAAGATAGGTAAGACAGAGATCAGTTCTTCAGGTGGCCTCCAGGCAGATTTGGGCATTGCAAATATGGTCTGTTCTGCTCTCCCTGATTTGAAGAAGAGAATTGGAAACTAGGTGACCCCCTCCTCCAGACTGGGTCAAAAGTCAGACAAGAGCAAGTAGAAATGCAACAGAATTTCCTACCATTCTGAATGTGGCCTTTTCTTGATTGGGCATTCTCTTGGCTGCCATAGACTTTTGACTGTTTTCCAAAATTCCCATATGGTCATTTTAGCCAGTTTCTGTTTATTATTGTTATTATTAATTTCTTATTTCCCTGGAAAAACAAGGGCTTGGAGTGTCCTCATCTCCATTTTTGTATCAGACCTTCTTGTCATCTCTTTTGGTCACCTCTCCTAAGATTTCAGGTTATTTTTACTATTTTTCTGCCAAGTCTAGAATCACAGAGGTAACATTTTAAGGAATAATAAATTATTGAAATGTTAAAACAGGGATGGACTTCAGAAACCATCTTTTCCAAATTCTTAATCTTTTTCATCAGGAGGTGAAGGCTTCCTCCCGGGAAGTGATTTGGCTGAAATCACACCATCTGTGAGGGCCAGATCTAGGCTTCAAACCCAGGTTTTCCAACTCAATGTCCATTGCAGTCAGCTCAGAAACACACATGTCCCAGAAGAGTGTTCAGCCAGTAGGATTTAAGCAATCCTAGCAATGCTCCTACCCTGCCTGCCTTTTGCTCTTTTTAACAGCTACAAACATACACCCTTTTCCTCTTTGCACCAGTAGCCACCATTGCTGGGTCTTCCTGTTAATTAAAGAAATGCTGATGTGGAGGTTCAGACAGGAAGTGCAGCAGCTGTTTGTCTCTGCCTGTGGGTATTGCCTCTGCCCCCAAGGATGCCCCTGACACCAGGGAAGATAGAGTGGATAACACTGTTATCTCTGGATGCTCAGGGATCATTACGTGATTGCTGCTGCTGTCAGGCTACAGCCTTTGGATTTTCATAGAACCTGGGCAGCATTTAAGGGCACTTTTCATTGGCAACTATTCTTCCCCAAGACTGTGTGTGAAACATCCTGCCCTGGCACTTACTTTCCTCTTTGGTGGCAGTCAAAGCGAGAGTGTTGGCAGCAGTGGTAACACTGGAAATGCTTCTTAGCTGTGCAGTGAAATGGTTTGAGGTCTTGGATTTGTAAATGTTTTGTGGATCACTAAGTCCCTTGGGAATCTTACGAAAGCCCCTGAGAAAAACATACATACCAATGAACACACACATATCCATGAGATTGTAGAAGCTTCTTGAACCTCCTGAAGTCCAGACCTCAGATCACGAACCCTCCCTGGGTGGAAAGCTGGCCTCAGGAGTTGGTGGGCCTTGATGGTACCACTAGCTTATTTGCTGTGCTGGTCTGGGTAAGCCAGTTCTTCCAGCTTCTATTCACTTGTCGGTTTGGACGGTATATTCCTAGCTGGAGAGGACATAGATAGGGGCAGAAGGCTATGCCTGGTTCAGTCGCAGCCACGGGAGTGAGCAGATGTGGGGACACACTGGAAGGGACGGGAGAACCTGCTTGGGGGGAGGCAGGGGCAGCCTGCAAGAGGGACGGGTGACAGGCACCAGGCCGGCATCAGAGACACCCACCGACCTCTAGAAGGGAGGTATTGGCATCCCTACTCTCATGATGGGAAACCCGCAGTGGGAAACCGAAGGGCCGGGTAGAGACAGGATTCAAGGACCAGGTCCCCTTCACTCCCCAAACATGTGTTTCCTGTTTCACAGCCACCTCCCCAGGGCAGGGGAAGTAACAACTTGCCCCAGAGTCTCAGAAAATCAGCGGCCTGCTTTTCCTTATCAAATCCCTTTAGTAATAAGTCACGAGGGGAACGAGGGGCCGTGGGGGCTGAGGCGTGGCCGTCACGGCGGCACCGCTGGCAGTGGTGAAGGCTGTGCCGCCCGGAGCCGGTGATCAACTCAGCTGCAGAAATGACCCACCCGAGTGGATGCACTGGAAGCAACAGCCTCTTTCTCCTCCTGAAACGAAGGCAGGGGTCCGGTGCTTTCTCTAGGTCCTGCTTCCTGGCGTCTGCACAGCACTACCGAGCACCGTCAAGGCGCGGAATGAGAACAGGTGCATACCAATTGGCATTAATTACACTTAAATGTAAATCTAAAGGCTTCAGGCTCAGACGAGTCACTTTTAATAACACCTCATCCTGGGCTATTACAATTTTTATTTGCCACCATTGAATTGTTTTGCGTCCATTTCCATTATGTGTTTACTTTATGCTTATCACTTGCCAGGACCAGTGGGAACAAACACCCATGAACTTCACTTGTTCCCTCCCCGATCATTCTCATCAGCACCTACCACCCAAATATGTGACTGTGGACCTTTTCAACCCCTTGCTGTGGGCTCCCTGACCCCTGTCGCCGGCCTGTGGCCATGCTGATCCGCCTTTCACCTGCCGCACCCAGTTCAAAGGTCAGCCCGGGAAGGCTTCCCAGAGGGACACCCCTAATGCCTCATGTCCGCACTCCCCACCCTGCAGGGTCGTGGGAGCCCCCATCATTGTGCTTTACAGTAAATATCACCCAACTTGAGCACATGTGTGATTTATCTCCTCAGGCATCTACAAGCTCTTCAGGGCAAAGTGCCTACCGTCTTCCATCTCAGTTGTTTTCATCATGTGCAATGCTCACACACACACACACACACACACACACACACACACACACACACACCCCTGCAGCAGTGCTCCAACCACATTCTAGCTCCTCTCATCCAGATTTACCCTTGGGTCCCCTATTCTCCCAAGTCTCCTACAAGGGGCCCCGAGTGGTGATGGCTTAGGTTGCTCATGAAATGAAGGGCTGCTAATGTGTTACTCCTCTTAGGTGACCCTTGCCAGATACTAGTATGCTCTAAATTAAATAAAAATGCATGTTACCTCCTTATGATGAAAACGGAGTTGACGGAGGAAGCAAGGAGCCATAAACCAGAGTAGGAGGGCAGGTAACTGGAGATGGGGACACCTTTGTTGACCCTCAGATCATACTGGGGTGTCCGTCATTTATGGCCCAGGCCCTTGAATGCCAGGTCTGCAGCCACGTGTTCTGTAAGCCTGATGGTGGTGAGCACCGTGACTGGGCCCTCTATGGTCCTCCGGGCCGCCTGCTGGATAGTAAAAAGCTGATAGGAAGCGGCACTCAGAGACACAGGGCCTTGGGGGAGGTCCAGGCTGGAAACAGCAGGGGAGGTGGAGGGGCCGCCCCCCGCCTCGCCCTCCTCCCCGCTGTCTGTCATTCTCTGTGCTGAAGCCTTTGACCTCCTCCATCCCGAGGTGCGGTGTGTTTCCCACAGCAGCATGAATCAGAGTGGACACGGCTTCCCAAGAGCCGAGGGGAATGGCATTCGCCCGCCACGGCAGGGACAGGCTCCGGAGGCTCCCACTGTTGGCGATATGTTCGTGACAGATCACTGGGCAGTTTTCCAGTCTGATGCTTCCACCCGGCCTGTGTCCTCCAAGGCGCAAGGGATCAGGGAAGTTGGCAAGTCTAGTATGATAAGGCTTTGAAACATAACCCCCATCACACACCGCCTGCTGGAAGGCGTCCAAGCCCAGCACTCCGTTGGGTTCATTGGCAAGTCTCGGAGTCCCAGGTTAATTGTAGCAAACAATGGCTCTGACCCACCAGCAGAAAAGGAAGGCCGGCAGGCCCAGACGTCTGCTCTCTGAACTCCCTGCTCTCAGTGCCAAGGGTCTTACATGGGTACATGTGCAGGGGATGAACATAGGGTAGGTATGGCGGATGCACATGAACAGATGTGCACACCTACACAGGTGGCCATGCACGTATGCACACACAGTCATGCACACAACACACATGCATACACACACAAACACACACACGTGATGCAAACTAGACCCGTCATCCATCAGACGGGCTCTTGAGTCAAGCCAACCGGACTTGGCCTTCTTGGTCTGCTCCCAGAGCCCGGGGGGTGCGGCTCTGCAGTGCTCTGGGAGGAGGCCCAGGCTGGCTCCTGAGAGTCACCCGAGTCTGAATTCCTCTCCCTCGTGCAGCCTGGCCACTTGGCTTTGAAGGTCAGCAAGCCTGTGTCTCTTGGCTGCCTGGCCTGTGCCCAGGATGCTGCTGACTTCTTCCCCCGCGGCGGGGCAGGCCCCGAGGCCCCACCCTGGCTCCCTTCGGCTTGCAGCTCTGCTTCCTGCCACGTGACCTTGCCACGGCTCACCTGGCCGATGAGCACCCGTCCACACTCGCATCCCCTCCTGCTACTTCAGGTCCAGCTTGCAGAGCTGCCGCACATGGTGAGGACACCAGATGTCTGCCGAACACATACCTGGAGCTTCCAGTGAGACCACAGCCCAGGGTAGGCCGGAGAGTGAGGGCTTGAGGGCAGGAACGCGGGAGAGACAGCGATCTGTGTCAACGGCCGCTGTTTAGCTCTGTGTCCTTTGTGAACTCGTTGCAGCTCAGCTTCTTCAACCGTAAAACATGGGTGAGTAGTGTCCTCCCATAGGGCGGTGGTAGGGACCGCGTGTGTCATGCGCTGAGCCCAGCTGCGGGCACGTACCAAGGGCTCATCGACGCTGGGCGCCACCATCACCATCTCCATCACCTCCTTCAGTAGCACCTTCACTTCATGCTCTTTAGCGGCAGAAAACGCTAGATCCTTCTCGTGACCTTTGGTCCCTGCCACTTGATCTTTCTTGCCCTGCAACTCCACGTCTTCCAAAGAGGAATTCAGAGACTAAAAACTTTCTTTGCGCAAAATTTATTTTACTTATTGATGTTTGCTTGTTTCATTGGTTTAGGGAAAAAAGGAATGAAAATTTCCTGAGAAGCACCATCATCCCAGGCACTTTACACAGCGTTGAAAGCTGGAAGGGGCTCCACAAAATCTGTCCGTCTGCAGGTGGAACTTTGAGGGAAGCGGGCGGCCGGGCGGGGGGCCGACAGCTCCACTTCAGGGAGGAGGAGCCGCCCAATGTGTGTGTTGGAAAGGGCAGCTCATTGCAGCCCACGGCTGGTCAGGAAGGTGGAAAGTGGGGCTGCTTAGGGAAGTTACGTCGTGGCAGGATTCAGTCTGCCCAGTGCTGGGGTCCACACGTTAGCCCCTGGAGAGGTTTCTGATTCAGCGTGAGAAGGCTGAGAGGGAAGACAGCCGGTGCCTTCCTCAGAAGCCAACCGTCATGAGGACTCAAGACCCCATCCCCTCCTCTTCAGCTCTGGCACAGGGACCGCCACCCAGGAGAGTAATATTAGACTGAGCGTGCAGTTACTGTGTGCCAGGCATGGTTCTCAACACTCTACGTTCATCAGCTCATTTAATCCCCACAACACCTCTGCAAGGTGGAGACTTAGCATTCGCACTCTCTAGATGAGGAAACTGAAATCATTTCTAGCCCAGGTTGGCACGGCTGGCAAATGCGTGGCTAGGCGCTGAACCCCGGAGGCGAGCTCAGCAGCCTCTACAAATAACCACCATGGATTCAAGGGCTGCAGAGCAGTAGCTGGGGACACTCAACAGCAGCCTGGGCCCCATCGGTCGGTGTGGCCCCACGGGACAGTGGCATGGGCCAGAAGCAATGGCACCTTCTCAACCTCTGTGCCCGAGTGACCACAGGGAGCATGGGCAACTCAAACAGCCTGTGCAATGCCAGGAATAATACTTCTCCTCACCTTCAAATAGAAGGGCAGACCTGACTCTAGCAACTAGCTGAGGGTGAGGGAAAGAGGGCATTTTAAATAGGGAGTAAGCAGGTAATTTTACTATGCCTGCATGTGCCCCCAGGCAGCACAGAGGTCATAAACTACTGCTGACCTCCCGCCAGATCAAGTCTGACACCTGCTTTTATAAATAAAAATGGAACACAGCCATGCCTGTTCATTAACTTATTCTGTGTGGCTGACTAGGTATGGCAGACTGTATGGTCTGCAAAAGCCCAAAATATCTGAAATCCGACCTTTTACAGAAAGAATTTTGCTGGTTCCTTGTCTAGAGAAATATATGCCCTTTAACATTTTCCCATTCAATCCTTCCAGGCCAGGGTGTAATGTTTTATTATTCCCATTTTACAGATGGGAAAATCAGAGGCTCAGAGAAGTCAGCTGACTTATTCAAAGTTCTATGGCTGCAAAGTTCTATGTGTCATAATGAGGGCCCAGACCCCTCGACTCCGAAGACTATTTCCTTTGATGTCACCCTTCCACAAAACGTTTCTTGCATGTGTGTAGATAGTGTAGAGGCCTCGGTTTCTCTGAACAGGAAAGGTGGTCAGTAATGCATGCATCCACGTCCATAGTATTTTCTTTCACTTTTTGCTTCCAAAAGTGAAAGAGGGACATTGGACGTCCACTGTGACAAATAACCTGTGCTTCCCCTGTGTGAGGCAGGGGCTACAGGAATTGGGGCGGTCTGCTGTCCCCTGCGGCCTCTTCCTCGGTGGACCCCACCAGGCACTCACAGAGACCAGAGGAGCCCTGAGAATGTCCGTCACGGCGCACACGGTGGGAAGAGGAAGGGCAGCCATTGGGAGGAGGGGCAAGAAATGCCCCTCGCTCTTTCTGCTTCATCTCCAGGGCAGAAGGAGAGCTCCACCTCTGCGGGGAAGAACAAGAAGCACTCTGTCCTGAGGACATTAGTGAGCATGCCCTTCAGCTGGGGAACGGGGGCGGAGGGAACCCCCACTCCTGCAGCAATGCTGAGAGGCGCCACCTTCGTAAACCGATGGGGGTCACGTCACTGGTGATCCATGCTGCCACCGAGCGCCCCCTGATCTGAGGCCCCCAGGAGGGCCCTTCACCTCTGGCATCCTCCTGATGATGTTCAACCTCCATCTAATCTTGAGACACCATCGGACAAACCCAGCCACGGGACGTTCTATAAAATAGCTGCCCAGTCATCTCCAGGAGTGCCGGAGCCATGACAGCAAAGTCAGTCCCACTGCCACGATAGGAGGAGACGGTGAGACGTGACACTTACATGCAGTGTGGGGTCCGGAGAGGAACCCGCAGAGGGGGAAAAAAGGGCACTAGTGAAAAAACGGTTGAAATCCGAATAAATTCTATACATTAGTTGACAGTATTGTGTTAAGGTTAATTCTGTAGATTTTATAAATGTTCACTTAAGATGTTAATGTTAGGGGAAGCTGGGTGAAGGGTCTATGAGAGGTCTCTAGTATGTATTTTGCAATTCTACTGTCAATCTAAAATATCGCTTCGCATTTAAACAATAACTATTTCAAAAGCACACGTGAGTTGAATTTTACTTTACCACCGATTGCCATTAGAATTCCAGAAGCCTGCTTTTTGATTTGGATTGCTCTGTAAGGTACTGACTATAGCATGTTAGTTTGCTACATCTCTGCTCCCCTAATGCTCTGACAATCGTGTCATTATCTGTAAACAAACACATAATTTTACTAGGACAACATGTCTCGAAGAATCTGCCATTGATGTTTTTCAAATCAATGACATCTTTTGCAAACTTGAGCTTCCTCTGATGTGTATGCTTTGTAAATTTATTTGCACATATCAGATCCCGTGGGCTGCTGAGTAGCTCCCAGATTGAACACACAGCGCCCTTTCACCCCCTGGTGCTCGGTCCTTGCTTTCCTGCAGCTAAAATGGGCTTGCTCCTGTCCTCTCTTAGTCCTCATCATCCAAGATGCAGTGCGAATGCACTACTTTCCTCCTCCTGTGCTTCCAGAGTACGATGTCTTCAATATCCAAAATGTTAAAAAGCTGGTGCGTCATAAGCACTTACCTGTCGGGACCGACAGTGGCCCAGAGCATTCAGTCTGGCCATCCTGGGACACACTTGTTGAAAATTAGCTCTTCTCTTCCAATTGCCCATTCCATGGAGCCTTGCAGTTTAGACAGCGTTTTAAAAATCGTATCTTCCTTTGGCCATGAGCTTGTAGAATCTTTAGGAGCAGTGCCCTAGTCTTTGTGCACCACTGACACATTCAGCAGGGTGGGCTACCCCTAGCCCTGGCTTTAAGGGCCCACAGAGGGTTAGTGACGGAGCTGGAATTTGAACCCCTGTCATTCACTCCTATGACTGCAAATTCCATACTCTTTGCAATGTCTCTGTCATATATGCTGTGCCAGTTAGGACATGTGTGACTCCAAGAAGCAGAATACTCATCAACAATGGTTTTGACAATGAAGAAATGGAATTCTCACATCTCAGAATTGTGGAGATGGATAATACCAGGTTCCTGTGAGAAGATCAACATGTCAACAAGATCCCAGACTCACTCTCCTCTCTGCCATCTTCAATGGGTTGGCTCTGTGTCCTTAGGCTGATGGTGGCAAAAGGCACACACAATAGCATTGAACACAGAAGAAAAGGTGTAGAGAAGAAAGGCCCTGTGCTCCAGGATACTGTGCTTTGTGTCACTGTCGACAAGAGGTTCACACGCTTAACCCTAGACCAGTTATTGGTGACAAGAAATGGAATGCCTGTGATTAACTTAGACCATTCAGCTCCTTGCCTGGAGCCAGAGTAGAGACCTGCACTCCCGGGCCTGTTGTGACCCGTGTCATATCTGAGCCGACTTGAGGTCCCGTTCGCAGGAAGGAAGGAGACAATGACTGTTGGGTAGCGACCAGCATCTGCCACATACACCGACTTGAGTTATGCTTTAGTTTTATGTGCATTTATACTCCCCTGTCTTCAGAAAACTAACGCGGTGTAGTCAATACCTGAAAGAGCTATCAGAAGCTGACAGCAAAAATCAAGTCTTAGATTTCTTTGCATTCTCTAGAAATCCTGGTCCGAGATGAGCTCAATAAATATTTGTGGATCAGTGGGAGAAATAAAACACACAACCTAATGTCCAAGAGTTGAAGAGGCTGTTATTCACCATGCCTCCGTATCTCCATGCCAGCCTTAGATGGGTCCCGTGGCTACACTTGCAGCAGATGCCAAGTTGGAAGAAGGGCACCAGGAAGTCTGTGTGGCGATGCTGAGTTCATTGGCTGGGCATGCACACATGCCAAATTATACACCAGGCAGACATTGGGACACCTGCTTTGACAAGGCATGTCCATTCTGGGGTTTGGGTACCGACTGAAGCCAGCAGCGGAGTCCCCGTGTTTGTCGTGTGGCATCTCATTTCCATATTTTCCCTCCTGCTACCCCTTCTTCCTGGAATGCCTTCTCCTCTGCTGTCACCCTTCCACCTGGCTGATTAAAACTCTTCCGGGGAGGCTTTCTTTCCCACCAGGTGGGACTAGCCTCCTCTGTGGTCCTGGGTGTGTATCCTAATAATTGCACATAATAATATTATATGTCATGTGTATATGAGCGTATTTGCTATTTGTTGAGTGCTCAGTATCTTCTAGGCTTGTAATAAATGTTTTAAACATATTGTCCCCGTCAGAAAAACCGTATGATACACTATGAGGCTTACATTCTGGTTTGAAGTATAGATAATCAAATAATGACAGAATTCAAGGTATAGTTACAAACTCTGAAAAGTGCTATGAAGGAAAACACGTGGGGCCACGGACATATCTAGGAGGGCAAGCATACTGAGTCCACTACAAAGAAACAAGGTTTGAACCGAGAGTGACAGACTGAGTGGACATCAACCGGGCCAGGCGGACAGGGGGAGAGGAGTCTGAGCAGAGGGCAGGGCATCTGTGAGGCCCTGTCATTGGGGGGCAGTGTGACAGCGAAAAGGAGAAACAGGGAGAGGCCAGCAGAGAGAGTGGGGAAAGGGGTGGCCGAGGTGAAGCTGGAATGAAGGGTGGGGCTCATCCACCCCGGCCCTCCTAGGCCACGTAAACGATATCGTGTCATTTGTCTAAAAGCCACTGGGAAGATGCAGAACAGACTGAAGAGGTTTAAGGGAGGGGTAATGTGTGTGTGGTTTGGGACAGGAAGGACGTGGTCTGGTTTCTGTCTGAAAAAACTTATTTGGGATGCAATGTAAAGACCTCACTGCAGATGAGCTAAAGGGACGTGGGGAGAAGCGTCAGGAGGTCACTTCAGCGGCCTGGGAGGGAGATGGCTGTGGCTCAGACTAGGGTGGTGGTCATGGAGATGAAGCAGACCAGACGGATTCAACCTGTGTTCATTTTCTGTTGTTGCTATAATGAGTTAACACAAAACGTAGTGGCTTAAAACAACACCTATATAATATCTCACAGTGGCTCAGGAGTTCCAGTACAGAGTGGGTCCTCTGCCCCGGGCCTTTGTGAGGCCTTGAGGTCAGGGTCTGGCCAGCCTGGACTCTTATCGACAGGCTGTGAGGAAGATTCTGCTTTCAAACTCACTTTGGGTTGTTGACAGAATTCCGTTCCTTAAGGCTGTCGGACCGTGGTCTCCATTTCCTTGACACATGACCCCCGTCATCTTCAAGGCAGCAATAGCGCGTGAAATTGTCCTCAAGCTTGGAATCCCCAGCTTCCCCTCCTGCTCCATTTATCTCATTCCCAGTTCTGCTTCCTTTCAGCTTTTTAGGGCTTATGTGATGCCAGCGGGACCACCTAGAAAATACCCGAAAATCTCCCCCTCTATTGAGGCCAGTTGGTCAATAGCTATAATTCTATCTGCAGTGTCCCTTTTGCCACATAGTATAACATAACCAAGGGCATGACGTCAGAGGGCAAAGGCCATGAGGGCCCACACTCTGCCTACCCCACACGCTAATGAAGGAGCCCAAATCAGCCGTCCTTGGAAGTGAATTGAGGGGGCAATAGTGGTATTTGTCTTTCTTGAAGAGAGATGCAAGCGGAGAGAAATTAGTCAATATCAGGTCATGTAACGGGCGGTTGTGATTCGTCAGCTCCTGTCACCAGATGTTCCACAGGTCCTGTACGTGCTGGTGAATAATGAGACCTGGGTCGGGGAGGGGAGAGCGGCCTGGACCAGGAGCCCTTCTGCCAGCTCCGAGGCCCTTGGAGCGAGTCAGGCAACCTCCTGGGGCCCTGGTTTCCTAATTCGTGTAAGGAAGTTGAACGGGATAGTTTCTTCTGACTGCAGATTCTTGATGCTGAGTTAATCCTACTCATTTGTCTTTCCTTCCTGCCAGGTGACGGGGACCTGGCCAGGTGTGAGGAGGGGGAGCTGCGAAACAGCCTGCAGATCCGAGTTCATCATGTCTTGTAGGAGAGTGGACTGCCAGTGGATGCGCTTGAGTCATAATAAAAGGTTAAATATTTTAATGAAAAAGACACATGTTGAAGGTGATTTGGGTTTCTATTAAAAACTCCCTCATTCCCACAATTTTCCCTCACATGCAAATGAACTGGAAGCTTATTAATGAGATGAGAGGCTGGAGCCTAATTAGCCACAGGACTGGGGAAGCTTATATTAGCTGATTCAGCAAACTAACTGGATAATTACCGTAGCTGGACTTTGGCAGCTTCTAGAAAGGCTTATTAATAGAGCTCTCAGAAATTGCCTTGATTACGGCCCCTCAACCTAAGGGCTTACTCCAGACCATGTTTGATGATTGTTCTGTGCAGAGAATCACTCTCTTCCATCATCGTTAGTGGGCAGGTTGAATACAGACCATGTCTTCCTAGGTCAACACTTTATCAACTTGGAGACCCAAGGGGCCTTCTGCATCTGCTGCTGACCCGGTCTTTTCTTGTGCCCCGTCTTGATTTGCTCCCTGGCTTGGAGAGATACCTGATGATATTTTTCACATTCATTGCCTGTTGGAGACGAGGTCTGAAATTTTAGATATTAATTTTTAATTTAAAAAAAACACTTATATAGTGTTCAGCATGGCGGCATGGTTCTAAGGGATGTACACATATGAAACCTCGTTGAATCCTTACAAAGAATGCTATGAGGGACGTGCTATTTGTATCTTCAATTTATAGATGAGGAAATCGAGACACAAAGTCATTTCCCTGAAGTCGCACAGTGAGGAGCAGGGCCACAGTATAAACTCAGGACGTTTGGCTCCTGAATCCACACCCTTAGCCAAGTCCCTGTGACGCCTCTGTAACTTGATGTGGCAATAGGCGAGAGGAAAAACTGGCCAAGGCCCAGCACTAGGCTCCCAAGCGAAGTCTGTCTGGCTGAAAGAGTGGGTGTGAAAACAGAACACTCACTGTTCCGTTAGCAGTACTTAATGCCATTTGACTTTTCCCAGATCTGTTTTACTGTTCTGTTAATAAACAAATCATTTCGTTCCTAAGTTGACTCAAACCTGTGTGGCCAAATTGCTTTCAAATTGCAATTATTTTGCCAGTTTTGGAAGCTCAGTATTAACCGGCTGCCACTGAATGGTCCTGTTTCTGTTCCTTGGAGCTGCTGCCCTGGGAGTAGAAAAGAGAGGCCAAGGCTCTCATCCTGTTTAAGACCTTATCCTGGGTCACTTAAACCAACCGCTATTTCATGCTAAAACCTTTATCTTGGTCTTCCTGTTTCCCACTAGACTGTATCTCCTAATCTGTTCCATGCACCACTGAGCTGAAGGCTAGAAGTACAGAGAAAAGTAGGACAGAGTTATTACCCTCATAGCCTAATGAAGAAAATAGAGCCCCGTCTTTAAAAGAAATCATTATAATATGATGTGTGGAGATAGATGTAAACCTGGAGTGCTCTGAAAGATTAGGAGAAAAAAATAATTTTTGGAGAAGACAATGTCTGAGGTGAGTCTTGAAAGAAAAGGGTTAGGCAGGTAGAGAGAAGTGGGTAAGTGGGCAAGGAGGTGGTGCCATCAGAGAGTGGAACGGCCTGGCATCCACAGGGAACCACGAGCAGCGCAGAGTGAAAAGTGTAAGGCGGGGAGCAGTTGTGTGCACTGCGTCTGGGAGACGGTAGGCGCCTGTCGTGGGGGACCTTGTATGTCCCGATCAGGTGCCTGAGCTTAGTCTGTAGGTGAAGCAGCAGACAGGGTTGTGAGTGGGCCAAGTGTGCATTTTAAAGAGGGTGACCTAACTGCAGCAGGGGGCGTGGATTTGAATGGATCAAGACTGGGCACAGGAGTGGAATTCATAGAGCTGCACACTAATGTATGAGTATTTTATTGGATGTGCCTCTATAAAATAATAACAATAATCATCATGATAATAATAAAGACCAGAGACAGGAAGACCAGTTGAACTGCCTTTGCAGGACTACCACTTTCAAATGGCATCCGACCTGCAGGCCCACTAACACAGCTATGAACTCACCCAAGAAGACTGAGGGACCACACGGCAACAGGATTTTTGAGGAGTCTTTACTGACTACAAGTCGAAGGGACTGGATTAAGACACTTCATGTTCCGTAAAAGAGATTCTCATGAGAAAGGTAGGGAGATGCTTCATGTCTTGAGCCAAGGGCCTCCTTGATTCCCACACTTACCTCCATGGTTTTCTTTACTGTTCTTCTCCTTTTGGGGGTCATACTTCTTGGACAAGTGTAAGAATTGCTAATGCACTGTTACCTTTTCCCCAACATCCTGTTCTTCAAACCACATCTCATGACGTGTACCCTATAAAACTGTTCGAGTCAAGCCCACCGTGATGTCCCTGTTCCCAAACTCAGTGGCATCTCCTTGTTCTTATCTTTCTCACTCACACTGCCAGAAGATCTGACCCACTCAATCATATCCGCCTGCCTGAAACATGTTCTGACTCTTTCTTTCTTGGATTTTCTCCCATCTCGCTTTCCTAGTTCCCTTCCCGTGACCTCCTCCTTCACTCAGCAGGTGTCTGGCCCCCACAGGGCTCCCCCCTACGCTCTCTTCTCTTCCAAGATCATCTCATGCCTTCTGTTGGTTGAAATGACACATTTTTATGATCATGACTTTCAAATGTATCTCTTTTAGCCCATATAACCCTCTAAACTCCAAACTCTCATTTCCAGCTCTTCAACATCTGCACTTGGAAGACCTTGCACACACCCTTAAACATTGCATATCCAAAATGGGACTCTCGATTTATGCACCTACCCCAGCATGCATATGCATCCTGAATACTTGCATACGAGCTGAGAGTCCCCCTAGTACTTCTCTGTCACCAATCAGCACATGCATGAGGGAAGCTACTCAAAGCTGCAGAGAAAACACCTCAAAAGGATTAGTGGGAACAATGCCTACAGCTTACACAGAGCTGGGAATTATGTCTGTTCCTACCAGGCAGGATGGAAAACCTCATACTTCACGTGGCATTTGGTAGAGTACTCAAAGGTTTTGCCTTAGTAGGGGGGAGAATTAACCTTACACACAAAAAACAGTAGCCTGTTGTACTGAGTAACCAAATTACAGATGAAAAGAAACAGCTTAAAGGCAAAACCTGGAAGGGTCAAACTGTTTATCAGCAACTGAAGCAGATTCCCAAAACAATGCTCAAGGACCATTACAGGAATACAGAAACGTCCAGTACAGAAACGTAAAACTCATGCCTGAAATCAAATAAAAAATTATCAGGCATGCAAAGGAGCAGGAAATACTACCCATAAGGAAGAGAAACATCAAACCAATGGAAACTGACCCAGAATGACACAGAGGATAGAATTAGGAGACAAGGACATTAAAATGTAATTGTGTTCCATATGTTCAAGAACCTACAGAAAACATTAAACATGTTAAGTGGAGACATAGAATATATATATATATATATTTTTTCTAGACATGAAACCAATGTTGAAATGTAAGAACACACCAGATGGGAATAATGGTAGATTAGACATTGCAGAATAAAAGAATAATGAAGACATAACAATAGAAACTATCCAAAATGGGACACTGACAGAGGGACAGGGTTTTTGTAAAAGAGTGAAAAGAAAAAGACTACTGCAGAACTTTAAAAAAAAAATTTTCTGACATTTTCTAATTTTATTGTAGTAACTGAGTATTCACAAAATTGGACATGTTTTATAGCAAGTTCTATAATTTTTATAGTTATTTATTAGGGTAACATGGAACCCTGAGAAAAGGTTGGTCATTAAAATATAAGACAACTCTTTTTTTTTTTTGTTGGAATAAAGTGGATATACAATGTTATTTGGCTTCAGATATACAACATTGGAGAACAATTTTAAGCAGACTAATAAACAGGCAACTCCCCATGTCTGTGACAGAGAGAGCAGAGAACAGAAAAAAAATTATTTAAAGAAACAATAGCTAGACATTTTCCAAATATGAAAAACCAGAAGCCCACAGATTCGTAGGATGGAATATTACACAGAAATAAAAAGTAATGAACTACAGACGCATGTGGCAAGAATCTCAAAATAATTATGCTGAATGAAAGAAGGCAGACCCCCTAGCCCTCCCTCCTCCACACAAAGAGGGAGAACATGATACTGTATGGTTACGTATCTATAAAATTCTAGGAAATAAAAACTAACCTACGATGGAAAACAGAGCAGCGGTTGTCTGGGGAGCCAGGGGTGGGTGTGGAAGGCTGGGAAGGGCACGAGGAGACTTTCAGGGATGGTGGATATGTTCATGTCTTGGCTGTAATGGTGTTTTCTCACGTGTATGTAATTTTCAAAACAAAATTTCCACTTCAGTGCAATTTACTGTGTACCAATTACGACTCTTTGAAAAACCAAACTGATGGCCATCGGACAAGTCTTGGGAACCGCTTACTATTTTGAAAGCTAGAAATTAAAGGAGAAGCAATAAAGGGAATAAAATCAACACATGGTCCTCCTTTCCTATACGAACAGGACCACTGGGTGTCCAAATAATAGGTGGCGGGAAATTTCTCTTAAAGGTGTATTTCAACTTTAAAGAAAGGACAGGAATGGTAGAATCGCAATTTATCATTTTCTAACCCTTAGTGATTAATGGAGCAGGGCACTAATAGTCAGTGGCTGCTAAGATGGTAGAGAAGCGGAGAACCAGGCAGTACGTGCTTCGTGATGTCAGAACACAGCATCATCTCTGAAGCAGCTTTGTCAAAAAACTGTCCAACAACTGAACCATGGGAAATACAGAGGACAGGAGAACGTGCTAAAGGAAACCACAGAAATGCAACAGGCAAAACCTAGTCTGTGGGCAGCTCTGCAGGACAAGCCCCTCAGGCTCTTCAACAGATAAATTATAAGGAAAAAAAAAAGTCAAGCGAATTTATAGCCTCAAAGAAACCTGAGAGGCATTTCAATTAATGACCATGTATACAACCTACGTGGATCTTGATATAAACAATATGTAACGAATGGATACTGTAGATATAAAATTGATAAACTTAAAAAGTTGGAACTCTGGTTCCAACAGATGGTATTGACTAATCAGCATTAATACACTGGCTGTGAAAATATTATTATGTGGTATTTTTAAATGTTCATATATCTTATTTTTAAGAGTTATATACTCAAATATCTGTGGATGAAATAATAGGATGTCTGGCATTTGCTCCAAAAGCATATGGAGCAGGGTAGTGGGCAAATATAGGTAAAATAAAATTTGCCACAAATTCATGACTGTTAAAGCTGGACGATGCACATACTAAAGTTTATTATACTATTCAATTCATATAACTAAAAAATTTTATAATAATTTAAAGAATAATTTGGTCTTACTTGAAATCTAAGGATTTTTCCTCCCCCAAAAGGAAAGGGAGCTACTTTAAATAATGTGGAATGAGATTACAGAAAGAAAACTGAAGGTTAAATACAGTTCTGTTTTTATTTAGATACACAACTAGTTTCAAAGATAGTAGTGGCATCTGGATACAGGAGAGAAACCTGCTTGTTTATACCCCAGGACAGAAATTATGGTATTTGTTTATACCCCAACTGAACAAATCTGCTGCGGCAAGAAACCACAGACTTCCCTACCAGCATCACTGGCAGAAACCCTTCCCTCAGCGGGGTGCACACATCCGGATTCTTGGATGTTCACCAAGACCAGATTGAGTCTTTAGGGCTTCACCCATCACCAAGCAGAAGGATATTTCATTGCTGTTCCCCTTCACATATGTCACTAAAGATCGGGATTTGCTAGTTAAAATCTCACCCTTAGATAGGTTGTCAGGAACACACCTCATTTACGGAAGGCCAATGAATGGATTGGCCTCAGAACTGTACGAGTTTTCCCTTTCCAACAAAGCGCTGCCGGTCTTCTGCATCTTGTTGGTCCTTGGCATGTAACATCGCTTTGGAAGCCTCTAAATCTCTTCGGTCTATTTCTGCGTAGTCACTGATCACTTGACTGGCATTGAGTTCAAAATCTTTGCTAGGATGGTACATGCAACACAGCCCAGGGGGAGGTTGCTCTGTTTTTCTGTTGGAAGAAGGGTTTATATTGCTTTTTGTCTCCTTCAAGTCACTCTGCTATAGTTGGGATATGCCAGGGATACTCACCCCTGGATCTGCATTAGAATCACCTCTGCAATTTGGGAATCTACTGGTTCAGGGGCTCCCCCTCTAGGACTCTCAGTAATGTATGCAATAGCCTCAGGCAACAGGGTTTTTTTTTTTAAGTTTCCTAGATGATCTGGAGCTTCACTTAAAGGCTGAGCACCCCTGCTTAGGCCTTAGCTAACATCAGTGATCACGTGATCTGTAAACAGGGCTCCGAATGCTTATCACATTCCTCCAGGAAGGGTCAGGAGGACAAAGGGAGACAATGGGAAGTGCTTTAATAATGTCAAACGTTTTACTTGAACTAAACTTGATCAGTGTTTTCCACTTTTATGTCCTCTGATCACTTCAACAGGCAAAAGGCTCTGTGGTCCAGGTTTCCACTCACTTTTGCATATTGCAGCCCAACTCTAGAATTTGTGGACAGTGATGACGGAAGGATGCCCATGGGCAGAGCACAGAAATGGGAGTTGAGGGAGAAAAGCTTCCAGTCCCAGCTTGGCCCTTAGCCTGTTCACCTGTCTGAACAAGGACACGCCCGCAGTCACCTCTATCTGCTGTCGTCGCCCTGGAACCAGGGTGCTCATGTTCATCCCGAGGACTGACTGACCTCCCCTTGGAACCTGTCTGGTTTGTTCTGGTGCGTTCCCGAGTCCGGTTTCATCCCATCGCCTTAAGCCTCATCTCAGTTTCCTTGCCAAGTCTCTTCGGGCTTCAGTTGAGTTTAGTTCCAATCTCGGTTTTGTTCCAGAATCTGACTGAGATTCCCCCCGGCTCCCAGCAACCCAACCCCATTCCCACCACAGCTCGGTCTGTTAGAATCCCTTGCCCCAGTCTGCACTCCTTACCCGACCCCTGCCTGAGTTTGCTTCCTAGGCTGCCCTCTTCCGAGAAGCCTGGGCCTCACTGGAGAAAACCTAGTAGAGAAAGACAGCGGGCTGTGGTGTCGGCCAAATGTGGATGGGAACCCCTCACTCTCCTGCTTACTAACTGTGAACTTCCTTAAACTTTGTGGGCTTCTGTATATTGTGTAGGATGATATTTACCCATTGTAAATATTGTAGGGAATAAATTGAATACTGTATATAAAATAGCTGTCATGCAATAGTTAACAGATACCACCGTATCATCTCATGGCTCCAAATCCAGACTTCATTGTCTGCTCTGTGAAAACAGAGACGGTCCCTTGGAATATTTCTCCTTTGTCAGCTGACACAGGTAAAGCTTTGTCAGTAGACTATGTTAGAGGTACACTGGTAAAAGCTGGAATTTCCCTTCCCAGTTCTTTGTGCTTTCTTGGCAAATGCAACTTCCTCTGTGCCTCAGTCTCGCAGCTGAAGTGTCTTCTCCAAAGCCAGGTCCCTGTAGCATGCACAGCCACCCCAGCACCCAGCTTCCCCAGTGTGCACAGCGGCCCCAGCACCCAGCTTCCCCAGTGTGCACAGCGGCCCCAGCACCCAGCTTCCCCGGTGTGCACAGCGGCCCCAGCACCCAGCTTCCCCGGTGTGCACAGCCTCCCCAGCGCCCAGCTTCCCCGGTGTGCACAGCCTCCCCTGCGCCCAGCTTCCCCGGTGTGCACAGCGGCCCCAGCGCCCAGCTTCCCCGGTGTGCACAGCCTCCCCAGCGCCCAGCTTCCCCGGTGTGCACAGCCGCCCCAGCGCCCAGCTTCCCCGGTGTGCACAGTGGCCCCAGCGTGCATGGCTTCCCCAGCACCCAGTTTCCCTGCTGTGCCCAGCTTTCCCGGCACCAGAGCCTCCAGCACAGGCAGAGCCTCCAGTGCCCGACTCCTGCCGCACACACAGATTCTTCTGAGCCTGGCTGCTGCAGCAATGGCTTCTCTAGCACCCAGCCTCTGCAGCATGCTCGGCGGCCAGCAGCTCACCCCAGCACCCCTCAAGCATCTTTGCAGAGGAGCACGCTGAAAGGCAGCTCCCCAGCGGAAGCTTCCCTGGCTGACCCTTTGCGGGGCTTTTCCGCTAGTCCCACTGTGCGGGCCCTTCCTGTCAGTAGCTTCCCCTGGCACTCGGGGGAGAGATTCCTAGCAAAGTCCACCTGCCTGACGCCTCGGTGAATCCGTCACTATCTGGTAACCTCTCTGGATCCCAGCCCTGGGGAGAGAGAAGGGGATCCTCTGAGCAATCTGTACCAGCCGAGTGGTAGTGGCTCTTCCTTGTACCTGCTATCCTGGTTACAGTTAACGATTCTTTATATGGAATTTTTCTTGTTCATGTTATTGGGTGGTTTCTATCTCCTGTTTCTATCTCACTGACTTCTACAGTAAACCCTAGATTGAAGAGACTGGCCTATGTGATCTCTCGTTATTTTTTCTTCCCATTCTTTGACTGTAAAAAAAAAAATTTGTTCCATAACTAGTGTTACCACTTATGATAATGGAAGTGTGGTGCATGAATTGTGAATGAACACCTGAGGACAGCACAGCAACGAAGGCCCCGACGTGTGCTATGCACCCATATCAACCTGTGGCCAGAACCAGGGCTGGCAGGAGTGCCTCAGTAACCCACACCCCCTGTCTGGGGGCCTGTGTTCCACAAAGACGTGCTCTCCTCTCTTGCCTTCAGAAGCATTATTAGAAAGGAGATTCTTCAGGAGGGAGTTTGTCCTTTTCTAAAATGTCTCTCAATGTGGTTTCATGGGGAGGCGTGGATTAGTTCAGAGACCAGATTGCTTATCACTGGAAAACAAAATTTTCTTCAGACCTCAGAAAAATGCAGTGGATAATTGTCTACTTTAGCGGTTGCTACAGAACCAGAACAACAAAAATGAGGAAATTTGGGATAACAAAGGTTAGAGTGTTTAATTGTATTACTAAGCTGGCAGTCGCTTTAATTTCCTGCCAATGGGATACTGTTGAGAAATGTGACTTCAAATTAAAGGCAGCCTCTTTCACAATGAGTCCCTGGTAATTGGCGCCTATGAAAGGACGACAGGACTTCTGACTTGAGGTTTCTTTCTTAATTCGCATTTTTAATTAGATGGCATCTCAAAGAGCCTCCTAGCCTTTTTCCTTTTTGCCTCTTGCACTGCCTTTTTTTGGACTGTTGCTCTGCCATTAGAATTTGTAACAAACGAGGTGCTGGCGTATAAATGTCAACTCTGAGATAAAATATTTTTGCTGAAGGACAGAGCAGGATTCTGATCATTACTTTGTTTTTTTTTTTATTTTGATATCATTAATGCACAATTGCTTGAACAACATTATGGCTACTAGACTCCCCCTATTATCAAGTACCTCCCACATTACAGTCACTGTCTGACCGTTACTTTTTAAATGAAAGGGCTTTTCAAAAGGTTAGCACGTTCCTTTGATGGGTTGGAAGAAAGGATGTTTGGATTTAACTCTGGCAAAAGTTCTTCTTACAACTGTTTTCTCTGTGTATATTTGAGTCCTTTCTGAAGCACAGAAGGCAATTCTCCCTTCAGAGAACATTTCCTTCTGACCCAAGAGCCTGTGCAGAATCACCACGCGGACAAAGTTAACAATCGAGAAGATGGGAGCTGGACTCAGTCACTCTCCAGGGCCTTCTGGCCAAATGGTGTGCATCCGGTCAAGTGGTGTTTTATAAATGATTGTAGGAAAATAACCGTGGGGCCGACACTGAACTAGCCACAAACCAGTGGACTATAATTGATCACCACCAAATCATTTTACCCAAACTCCCACTTCACTGACTCATTCACACTTACAGAGCCCATGCCCTGCGTCTGGTGCTGGCAGAAACGAGGAGGAGGCCTGCCTGTTGCCTCTGCTTTCAGAGTCTAGTAAAGGCAGAGCTGGACCTACGTGAGGGCATTAAATGTGCAGGGAACACAGGCAGAGGAGGGCGCACATCTGCCATTCCAGGCACAGATCTTCAGTTAAATCTAACGCTGTTTTTATGGCTTCTGAAGAAGAGGATTCTGTAAACTCCCACGACAACCTACCCAGCATGCTGCCAGAAACTACTTCCTCAAATCCAGCCTAAGTCCCTCACTCTCTGGTTAAGCCATTACTCCCTGGTTCTGTTTGCAGCTGAGAGAGGACGCAGCTGCTCCCCATCCAGTTTAGGGGAGCCTTTTATAGACTTCAAGAACGTGTCTGCCTTCCGTCTACTAGTGACAGGAAAGAAACGGGGCTGCCAATGAAGATAACAATAATAATTTTCACTTGGAGATGGAATTATTATTGCTATGGTTACTAGTAAAATTTTTTCCAAAGGGAAAAAAGGCATTTATTCAGCACACTGCCTCTGAGAAGAACAAAGTGCTAATAAACCCTCGCTGGTTTGTCTGCTTTGTTGATTACCCAGAAACGTCAAATGAGAACTGGTCAAAATACGCTCTTCTGCCGTTTGGACTGTGGTGGAGAATTTGATGAAAAGCAGTCCCCTCCCTCAATTTCTGAGCTGCAAACCGAATAGAATCTCCCGGTTGATTAGATCAGGGTAATTTCAAGAGGGGCCTTTATGGAAGAAACAAGTAGAGTGTGATTTAGAAGTTAGTAATTGTCATCAAGAGAAAAGGGATCTAATAACCTTTTTTCTTTTAACTGAAGAAAACTCTAGATAAGCAATAAAATAGGACAAGCTTACATGGGATCAGTTGCATTTGAAGAATGCCAGTCAAAACTCACCACCTTTCTTAAAATATCCCTAGTGGCCAGCCAAGGGCCCACCATGTCCCCGTTTTTCATTTATCTAGTTGAAGACAGGGAAGTTCAAAATTAAAGTAAAACTGTCTTCTGGGACACATGAAATGTCTAATTATTATTAGTTGTTCACTCTTGGGCTCAAGTTAGTTTTTAGGGTGGTTCTAGCCAAGAGCAGGGCTTTGAGAGAATGGCTCAGGACAAATGCCCGCTATGGGGGCTGAGGTGAGAGTCAGGGGGGGCCTGGGATAATGGGATGATGCCACTGGGACCCTGGCCTCAGGAATGGAAAGTTTACGAGGTGGGGGTGACCAGGAAGGGCTGCTGGAAACCAACTCACCAACTTCCCAATTTGTACAGCCTTTTATATACTGTCTGTATATAGAGACCATACCTGCTAAAACACCGTACCTGCTTTTTTGGTAAATGAAAGTAAATTCAATAAGTAGAATGCCAGTTGCAAATACATTTTTTTTGCAATGAACAAAATACAGTCTTATGCATTTATTTCTTCATTTACATTCTTTAAAAATTGATTTGTGGTGGCTTAAACAATTAAATGTTAACATACATTAAAATCGAAGTAAAAACAAATTCCAGTTGTGGAGAAACAGTAGTTCTCAGATTAAAGATATGTATTTCCTTAGCTTCTATTTTTATCACTTTCCAAATCTTCCTTGAAGTTGACAGACAAGCAGAAAAGAGTGCATAAGACACACAGGAATGTTTATAAACAGGATGCATCATGCAATTAGCACCCAGATGGACAAACAGGGTGTTCCTAGCACCTAGGAAAACTTGTCCTGTGTCTTTCAGTTCCTACCTCACCCGAGTGTATCTGCTCTTCTGGCTTCCAGCAGCAGAAGGAATGTTTCCACTCTACTTTCTAGAACTGGCACCACACTGGGTACATTCCTTTTTTGTGGGGGAGGGTCTGTCCTTTTTTGCTGTCAGCATTGTATTTGTGAGATTCATCAATATTTTTATATATACTTATAAATCATTTATTCTCGTTACTGATTAACATTCCGTGATGTGGATAAACAACAATATATTAATCATCCTATTGTTAGTGGGCATGTGGATGGGGTCCAGATTAAGGTACTGATAAAAGTGCTATAAGCAATCTGAAATATGAGATTTGATGAACAATTGTACTGATTTCTGTTGGTATGTACTCAGGAGTGGAATTTCTTGGTCATAGGGCATGAATATATTTAGCTTTTCAAATCCCATTAAAACAAAATCCTATTGGGATTTTGAGTGCAGTTGCATTAAATCTATAGATAAAAGTGGGGGAAAATCGACATATTTAAAATTTTTCATTTTCCAACCTGTGAACATTGTCTTTCTCTCTCTACATAATTCATTTCTCTTAGTAAAGTTTTCTAGTTTTCAGTGGAGCAGTCTTGTGTATCTTTCACTAGATGTATTTGTAATATTTGATACATTTTAGTGTTTTATTTTACAATTTTTATTTTATATTTTTTGTTGCTAGTATGTGGAAATACAGTTAATTCTTTCATGGTGACCTTATATCTATAACCAGGCTGAACTCATTTATACTTCTTATAGTTTGTTGATTATTTTGAATTTTCCAAATGCACAATTATGTCATCTGTGAAAAATAAAGAGTTTTTCTTCTTTCTTTCCATATGTATGCTTTTCATTTCTTTTTCTGGACCTACTATGGCACAATTTCCATCAGAATATTGAATAAAAGTGGTGTTGGCTGTAATTTTTGTTCATTTCCAAACTCAGGGGTAAGTTTTCAATACTGCATCATTAGCATGATGTTTGCTATAGGTTTGGTGTAGATCATACTTACCACATTAAGGAAGTTCCATTCTGTCCTGAATTTGCTGTAAGCCTTCCATGAATAAGTGTTGACTTTGACAAATGCTTTCCCTGCATCTATCAAGGTGGTATTTTGTCCTGTAACATGATAATATTTTCTCCTTTCTTCTGCTAATGTCAGTTGCACTGGTTTCCTAATGTTTAACCACCTTTCCATGTCTAAAAGAATCCCGCTTGGTTATGTATTTACCTTGTGATATTTCATTACATTCTATTTGCCAATATTTTGTAAAGAATTTTGAATCTGTATTTATGAGAGATTGGATTATAGATTTCCTTTCTCAGAAAGACACTGTCAAGTTTTAGAATCATGTTATACTGGTCTCTTCAAAAAAGTTAGGAAGGTATTTCCTTATTTTCTATTTCCTGGATGTCTGGACAAATACTTTTTTAGCTTGAAGAATCTGTCAGTAACATACTGGGTGTTTTTTTTTTTTATTTGCTATGGTTGTTTTCACTTCAGATTCTTGTTATTTATGCCAGGTTTCCATTTGGGGGAGGAGTAGTGGTTGCCTTTTGGGGTCTCCTTTGACTGTGAATGCACCTCTTTTCTTTTGCGTTAGTGAGCATTCTGCCCTCCAGGGAATTGGGACTGAATCAGTCTCACTTTCGGGGGTGAGTGGGGAGCAAGCTTCATATCTACCACCACATGGTCCAGAGAGGCTGAAGAGGGTAACCCGAAGAAAGACAGAGGAGAGCAGATGCCCTGAAAAGAACAGGATAAAAGGATGGGGAGCAATTCCAGAGGTCTTTGCAGTTCCTGGGGAGAGCATTTTCCAGACTCTCTGAGGCCTCATGTTCTGTGAGATGCACCTATACTTCATAATAAATTCCCCGTCTGTGCATAAGCTAGCTCTATGGTTTTTGTTACTTGTTACCTAAAAACATTAACAAATGTAATGGCAGACACCTGAATCGATCCATCAGGTGAAGGATTAATGAGCACAGTCTCATCAGAGAGGTAATGCTCAGTTAGCTTAGGTATTGCTGCACTGAATAGACAAACAAAACAAGCTCAGCTAAAGTAAGTTAGAACTTTCTTTCTCTTTTGCATAAAACAATTTTAGAGGTAGTTCAGAACAGATATGACAGTTCATCAGTTATAAAGGAATCAGAACCTTTCATCTTTCTTTGCCACACTTGCTCAAAACTCCTCCCTTGAGATTGCCTCATGGCTCAGTTTGGCTGCTGAAGCTCCAGCCTTCATGTTCAAGTTTTAGGTCTAAAGAAGGAAGAATGACAGAAAGGCAGAAAGGAGCTCCCAGCTCTCTCTCTTTTGTGGTGCTTTTATAGAATTTCCTCTGAATAACTCCCATTTACATCTCTTTGGCCAGAATGTAGTCATCTGGCCACTCCTAGCTGGTAGAGGGTACTGATGCATTTTCTCTACAGAAAATGGCTAGCCCCAAAGATATAGGGATTCCTTTAAAAAGAAGAATGAGAAAATGGAGGTTGGGTAGAGAAATAAGTCCCTGCGAGTCCCACACTGCATTTACATACATCCACATGAATATATCTTGAAGCACACGGATCTGCTCATGTCAGCTGATGGTCTATCAAAATTCTCCACAGCAAGTGCAATTAAGGAGGGAGAGGTAGAGAGACCTCGGGGTTCATGTCCTGCAGGGAGGGGCTGAGGGAAGGCTCAGGGATGATGGGAATGTGACAAAATATGCTCCCTTTGTTCACAAACCAGCAGTTGTTTTAGAGGCCTTAACTTTCTCATCCCCATCATAAATTTCCTTTGAGATATTTACACAGAACCAATCTCTCTCCTGCCTCCTCCTGTGGAGACCGTCGGTCGTATTGTTTCTCCCCAGGAAGCATGCAAAATGGGTTAGCTGGCAAGCAGCACGAGTTCGTTCTCTGGAGGCTGTTGTAGTCTTAGACAGATGCAGTGTCTCTGTGAAGCAATCTGTAGAGAAAAGACATCCTTCCCCAACTGAGCAAGAAGCCAAAGCATCTGGAAGGGTCTCCAGAGCCCCTGCCTGCGCTGGCCAGGAGCACAAAAGGTGAAAAGAGCAAAGAATTGCAGAAGATTAGGGGAGAGTTGGGAAAGAGGGCCGTCCTCTCGCAAGTGAGGGCTGCATTTTTTTAATGTCAGATCCCTGTTGCAAACTGCTGGTAATAAAAGGAAGATGCCGGCTCACCTTGGGACGTGCAGCTACTTCTGAATTTATGAGAAAGGACATCTGTGGAGCATGAAAAAAAAAATACATTAAAGGCAGGCAACAAGATTTGCTCTTGGGAGCTCTCTGGACTGGGAATCGAGAATTTTCCTGGCTCACAGACGGGGCTTGCTGCACCTTCACTCAGCCTCTGAAAACTCCCCCGTCCCCAGCTCCACTGCTGTGATGTGTCCACTGCAAAGGGCACTCGCTCGGGTCTAGGGGGCTGGCGCAGGCTGTCTTGCAACCTCCTGGACAAAGGAACTGTTTCCTGATTCACCCAGATGCCTCTAGTCACTAAGATGTTTTCTGGGATGGAGCCGTGTCACCCACCAGGAACATGTGGTTGAGCACTGGCATTGCCATTAAGACCAGATTTAAGTCCGACATTGTTTCCTTTTTATTACCACTCTTGCAGTTTATTTGTTTTCCAGAGGTTATGGCTTTTGGACATTATTTGTGAAATGTGCATGATCTTTATTACATTTCAAGAAAACTTCAGGACTTCTCAGAAGCAGATGTGAATTTCGGAAAAGGGAAGTAATTGCAATTTTATCTTCTAGCAAAAAGTCAAAACTCAATGTAACGGCTAAAAGTATGGGCTCTGGGCTCATCACCCATGGATTTGAATCCTAACTCAGCCACCCAGCTGCGATGTGCAATTGGACAAGATATTTGCTTCTCCGTCTCTGTTTCTGTAGAGAAGTATTAATGCAAGGATTCAAAGCAAAACTGAAAAACAATGCCCAACCTCTTTAAATGCAAGCTTTTATTATTAATTGTCAGGATATCATTTGATCTGCAAAGACATCTTTCTTCAACATTCTCTCTGAATTCAAGAGGGCTAATACCTTACAGCTATAGGAGACCTCTCTGCTCACCTGAGTTGGACAGTGATAGACTTTTAACCCCCATATTCCTTAGTTAAGGAATTAAGAATTCTTAAGTTAAGCAACTGTTAAGAATTCTCGGGTAAACCTTCCTGTTTTAGATGAGCACCCACAGTACTACATATCCTTTCCCTCATCTGAGAAGATGTGAAGCTACATCTTTATTCAGAAGATTGTAACAGTGCAGTGGACTGAATATTGTATCTCCCCAAAATTCATATGCTGAAGCCTGACTTCCACTGTGAGGGTATTTAGAGGTGGAGCATTTGGGAGGTGACCAGGTCATCAGGTGGATCTGCCTCAGAGAGTCTGGTTGCCCTGTCGGCCGCGTGAGGTCACAGGGAGGAGACAGCCCCCCCTGTGCCACGAGCAGGGGCCCACCAGACACTGAGGCTGCTTGGTCTTGGGCTCCCCAGCCTCCAGAACTGTCAGAAATAAATGTTTGTTGTTTAAGCTCCCCAGTCTCTGGCACGTTTGTCAGAGCAGCCGGAATGGATGAAGACAGATGATGACCTCCGTGGGCCCATCAGTTTCTCACAGCCGCCTCCCCCTCTGGGACCATTGGCTGGGGCAGCAGCCATGCGGCTCATGCCCACTCATGCCCACACCCCTCTACCGCTCCCCTGACCCCCGGCCTAGGGACTCCTCTGTAGCTGCTGGAGAGTACGGCACCCAGAAGAACAGGGGAGCTGACACCCCCCAGACAGGAGCCTTGGACTCATGGGAGAAGGGGGCCGGCAGATGGATTCCTCTCCCTCCCCCACCTGAGCGAGCCGCTCTTACGGCGCCTCGGGAGACAGTCCTGGAGGTCTGGCACCATTGCACTTGACACAAGAGCAGGATGGCTTGGAAACACACCCTGGAACTGCTTCTATCTTCTCTCCGCCTCTCTCCCACTTCCCCTGACCCCATCTTCCCTGGGACAGCGCACCTTGTAACATAGTAGAATTGGACATTTGCCTCAGACGCTGCTTTCTGGGGAACCCAGGCTGCAACAAAACCCCTAGTTTTTCATATTAGGTACGACTGGCTTATTTTAAAACTCTACTCACCTATTTTCCATAGTTGCACGTTAGAAGCTCCTGTCCTGCGATGCATGGATTAGAGTGGTTTGAATCTTGAAGGCAACACATTTCTTCCTTGAAAGTTTGATTTAATTACCCAGAAGTTCTTTGAAAGTAGTTCTTCCGGCAGAATCTAAAGAAATCATAGAGTTCCCTTGCTGAGATAACATAGACTGAGGATGTGAGAATGGCCATCTCCAGTCTTGGCCAAGAGCTATCGCCCCTGACCCCACCTAAAATTTCTAACACACCTTCTTGTCACGAAGACCTCATCAACCCACTCTGCCATTCACTGAACAGCCTCAGAACAACTTCTGCAAACAGTGGTAGGTATTTCTACCTTCCTTATGCCCCTTATCTCAAGAGGGTGACCTACCTTACTTTACTCTTTCCACAGTGCCGTTGTTGTGCCCACCCACACTCCTGGCCACTCCTGTCTCCTGTCATATAATGCCTTTAGTATTTTACACACTGTTATGTATACATACGGAGAGTGACGTGTAATGTGAGCGGATGTGAATTTGACTCAGGTGTATTGGGGATCCCTACATAAGACTCAGCTCAATATGATTCAGCAGGAAGCTATTTATTACTGAATTATGTTTATGACTGTCTGCTATATGACCGAATAATACCTACTAAAGGACCCAGCATGTTTTTATAGCTCTTTTCTTTCTCCTCTTTCTCCCCTGCTGTCTTAAACCCGTTTCCCAATTTTCCTCTGAGTGGTTAATCCTTGAGAAACAGAGCACCCCCATTTCTACTCTCTCTGGATTTGTTCTGCCTTTTCTCCAATTTATGATGTGGGGGAACAGTGCGGAACATGAGCCTACAACCTTCCTTGGTAAACCGTCCGACCACCTCCCTCCCTCCCCGCCCCAGAAGGCAGTGAGTTGTTCTTTACCCACCACCCAGGATGTTAGAAATTCAGGGCAAAAGGAAAACAACAATTTAAAGTGTGGCTTTTGTTCCCTTAAGCGGGTCCTTAGCTATGGATTGAGCATTTGTGTGCTCGACATTCACGTATTGAAATCTTAACTTCCTGTGTGCAGTGGTGGGAGGAGGGGACTTTGGGAGGTGATTAGATGCTGAGGGCATAGACTCAGGAATGGTATTGATGCCCTTTTCTGGAAGAGACCCCAGGAAGCTCCCTGCCCCTTCTGCCATGTAAGGATGCGGCAAGAAGGTACCATCTGTGAACCAGGAGGT
The DNA here is from genome assembly GCF_030020395.1 of Manis pentadactyla. Classification (NCBI taxonomy): domain Eukaryota; kingdom Metazoa; phylum Chordata; class Mammalia; order Pholidota; family Manidae; genus Manis; species Manis pentadactyla. The sequence continues at coordinate 4,225,946 of NC_080037.1, forward strand.
GGACTCTCATAAGACTCCATATCTGCCGGCACTCTGATCTTGGAAGCCCCAGCCTTCACATTGTGAGAAATACATTCTGTTTTTAAGCCACCCACCGGTAAACTTGTCCGTGGCAGTTTATTACAGCAGCCTGAACAAACTAAGACATGCCCTTCAAACTCATCATTTTGGGGGAAAAAAAAGAAAGGGAGGAGGCAGGTTGTTTTGAGTTCCAGAAACCTGGCTTCTGAGTAATGAAAACTAAGACAATTAAAAATACAGGGTGGGGGAGGGAAAGTCATGTCAACTGGGGTGGAAGGAGACATGGCTGCACCCATTCTCTCTCCTATGGGAGAAGATCTAACTTCCCTGGGAAGAAATGGAGAGCCAGAGAGGAAAAGGATGGAATTAGACACTGTTAGGGTCTCTGCACCCCATTCCACCCTGGCCCAGTCCTCAGCGTTTCGAGTCACCCACCGTGAGAAGTTTCCTTGACGCATCCACGCGTTGTAACAGCAGAGTAGAAATGGCAGCACATTTTCTCAAAGAAACGACTGTGTAGCCGCCCTGTCAGTGTTCTCACGACTCCGTCGTGCTTCTGGAGAGCAACGGACGCTGCCTTGGGTGCGCTCTGAGAGGGGCTTGGAAGGAGCTGGGGGCTCAGCAGACCTGCAGAGCTGGGCCCTGAGAGGCGGTGCGGTGGTGGGACTTCCATGGACTGAGGACAAGTTCAGATGCCACCACGGATGCCAGGGGAGGTTATGGGTGCTGGGGATGAGGTGCGGCCCGAGAAATCAGAGCCACACGGTGCCCTGACTGGGATTACTGAACCGGAGCCTGCTTCAGAGGCTCATGATGGTTGTTAACCGAACACTGAGACGCCAGAAGATCTGCCTGGGGAGCTGGAGGCCAAGTCTTTTCTTAGTTCTTGGAGTCCCTCCAACCGTCTAGTCGGCCACACCCACCCACCGTTTACAACTAACACCATTATAGAAATAGGTGGAAAAGACACTGGGCTCAAAGGATCTGCTTTGCAGTCTTGTGCTTAGCCGCTCACCTTTCCCTTGCTAGAAGACCTTGTGCTGTCTCTCCATGATGCCTCTCTGGACAAGGAGGGAATAATATTTGCATCCTATTTAAAGAAAGATGGAAATGCATTAGCTGAACATATGGGCTCTAATGGACTTTGAGTTCCTTGGAAAAAGTTGCTACCAAGGACAATAAACTTTGTTTTTAACTGACCATTCTACAGAGAGTCAGTTACTTAACACCACTGTGTCCTTCCTTTTTTTTCCCTACAGGATGTCATGTCGTATCTTTGCAAGGCTTCCCGTGAACACGAGGGCTCATCAATTTCAACCTGAAGCTATTAAAATGTTACTCGGTTAGCAATAATTAAGGTGTACAGTCAGGGCTCCCTATAGATCACACTTGGAACCAGGGTCGTATTTTTCTCCTATTGCACCTCAGGTGTCCTAAATTCTCAGGTGTCGGGAGAGGAGGAGTAAGTTGGAGCTGGACAGGGGGCGAGAAGGGGAGGAGATGCTAGCCTTACACATAAAGTTAGAAATATCAAATCTTTTCCTATGAGCTCATCCCCTCATAAGAGTTTAAAAAAATATTTTCTTTTAGGTTTAATCTGTTGATACGTTTGAATCAAAAATTCGTCTCATGAAAAACATTTTTTAATTAGACATTTCAAGTCATCAGAGGCACCACTAAAATCTGCCTTTGACCTTGGCTGATTAAATATCTGACAAGCTGTGAATTCCATACCATGGCTTCAAGAAATGTTATGTCTTCTATGCTCTATTTTCTCTTTACTCTTATTTTCCTTCTTAATCCTACTTCCTTCCTTAGAATGGATATTCAACTGTCCAAGAAAACTCCATTCGTTTGCTCTTTTTTTTATTGCTCTTGTCCAACCCACCCATCCTCGTGTCTGACAGTCCAATAAAATATCAAGAGTCACTTGGAAATTACTCAAAGAAAGTATCTTACAGAAAAACTCACTTGCATGAAATTTTGAGGACATAGGATCTTGAAGGGATGGCTCATGGAAGTTTGGAACTCAAGCCATGGGGAAACATCAGAAGCAAAAGGGACTTTGAAACCTGATCACTAGAAGCAGCTGTGTAGTATGAGTCTGCTAAATGGGTGCAAATGTTGTCGTATGTTTACACCTCTTTCTCCCCAGGTGCAAGGCCATAGAGTATTTATCACGCTGTGCACGGGAGATGCTTCGGTCGTGAAAGAGATCTGGGAGCCTGCTCTTAGTGAACATATGACCAGAAGTCGATGCAATGGGAAATGGCTCCACACTTGGATGCCAAAAAAAAGGCTTAGGCCTTTTTAACCGCCTGGCTTTGACCTCAACATCTAAAAACCTCCTTTCCTTCACCTGTTAAGTGGAGGCACCTCCCATCCCATCTCAGAGTGCTGTTATGAGAATTAAATGAGATTATGTATGTGGAAGAGCATAATTACAGAGCATAGCGCGACCCCGGTATTGTTTCAGTTGGGTTCTTTGGTACGCTGGATTCAGTTATTCCCAGAACTAACTAACTAACTTCCTTCCTTCCTTCCTCTGTCCTTCTCTGCCTCCCTTCTTTCCTCCCCTCCTTCCTGTATGTACATCCTCCCTGCACGACAGGTCACCCTGTGTTCTAAAACAGACCAACAGCAATTTTATCCCATCAATTCACTTCCAAAATTCACTTTCAAACCTGCTTCTGAAGAACATTTAAGAGGTTCTCAGACGGTCCTAGAGAAATTACACTAAGGAAAATAAATAAGACAGAGAGAGACAGATACCATGTGATTTCACTTAAATGTGGGATCTACAAAATGAAACAAACACCAAAACAGAGACAGACTTATAAACATGGAGAACAAACTGGTGGGTGCCACGGGGAGAGGGGTGGGGAAGGGGCAGAGTAGGAGGAGAAGAGAAGGAAGAGGGACATTTCCTATTATGAAATCAATTTAAAAATGGATAAGGAGATTCTCTCTATGTGGATGTGGAAATAAGCACAGAGAGCCAGAGAGGAACGGGGCACCGAGAACCAGTGCTTTGGGCTGGGCAGGGGAGCCCAGCGCGTGTCCGCCAGCTCCAGGCACGAGGACACGCGTGAGCAGAGCAGACGCTTTCTGCCAGGCAGCACCACAGTTCCGTGGCTGTTACACGGCAGCAGCCCACCGATGCCAGTCACTGCTCAGGCAGGTTATAAATTAAAGAAGCGACGATTGTCTTCTCAGTAACAAGGCTTCTCAGAGTGAGGCCCCGGGTCATGAGGAGGCTGCCGATGGTCTGTAACGCCTGCAAACTGATTTACCCAGGGCACGAGTCTCCCACCCTGGAGTGTCCCCTGCTTGGTTCCCTACTCCATCTCTGTGCTCTCACTCTAAAGGCTCCTGGAAGCACATGGAATGTTCTTCAGCAGGTTTGAAAGTAAGTTCTAAATGCACCTGCAGCTGTCATGATGGGATGGACTTGCTCCTAACTGGTCAATTCCAGAGCTCGGTGGGACCTGTGATACCAAGGTGGGGGAGAGGGATGGGGGGAAGGGGAGGCCTGATGAGCTCTTCTGCTCAACGACCCACAGATTACATTGTTATAGACCAACCAGAGCGTCTGCTTGAGGGCCAGGAGAGCCGAGGGGCCTGGCCCTGCCCTTCCAGGCTCTGTTCTGAACTTAAGGATCTGTTCATCCAGTGTCTGCATGTGATAGGCAACAGCCCCCTCCAGACTATATCTCCTTGAGGTAGAGATCTTCGTGTTGTTCACTGATATAACTAAAAACCCAGCATAGTGCCTGAAACACACTAGACGATAAGGACAGGTTTGTTGAATGGGAAATGCAGTGAACCACTCTGATGCCCTGCCATGGACAAATTTCTGGGAGCAGCGGGTCACGGGGTGAATGAGCCACCCCCACCCCAAAGTCCTCACCACACCCGTCATGCAGTGACCCGCTGTCAGCCCCTGGCACCGCCCGTGCCCCGGAAGTAGCCGCAGTAAAGGATCATGCCAGCCACACAGTCCACCTTGTATGTCCAGCGACTTCCCGTTCTCTCACATCCTCTTATTAAGTCTCTCATTTTCCCCTCGGTTCATTCCCTTTAAGCCGTTCCCCTCTATCATTCCTTAGCATAAAAACACTATCATGTGGCACTTCTGGATTTTTTTTTGATGTTTATAAGTATTCCATCTCTCTTTAGAATATCATTGCATCGCAATAGAGATGGCATAGGAATTGTACACCTTTGCAAATTGAGACACAGAGAAGGTGAATCATTTGCTGGACACCACGCAGTCAGCAGAGAGTAGGGGGTCGAGAAATTGGAACAGACCAGGGTGTTTTTCTACTGCTCTATCTTTCTTGTGCCTGGCTCCCCTCTGGGCCAGTGTGAAGGCGGTGAATCTGAGAAAGCCTCTCGGGTCTCTGGGGCTGTGGTGAAGAATGTTAACTGCGACGCTACATCAGGGCGACAAGGATTCTCATGCTTCTAGAGGATGCCACAGCTTTGCGAGCACCTTCAGGCACACAGCCCCACTCGATAACGAAGGACTCTCCTTGGTGAAAGTGAGTCTTTCTTGGCAGACTCCCCACCCTGGTTCAATAAGGTAAGAAGCACCCCAAAAGTCACAGTGATAAACAGCACGACATCAATCCTGCCACTTTCCAAGCCCAGCGAGTCCGTGGCTTGAGGTGAGCTGCGGCCCTAAAAAAGCAAAAGATGGCTCTCCGGGTCCCAGAGAATTATCTCTGGAAGTGAGATAATCGAAGACGTAGCAGGAGTCAGGAGCTAGAGGAGGCACGGGTGGGCAGTCTCCACACCACAGAGGCAAATGCTGACAGGAACGCGTGCCGTAAAATATTTTATTACGACGCAGAAATACTCCAAAGACTGATGGACTCGCTCGCAAGAGCCACTCACATTTATGAAGGTCATAAGTTACCGACGCCCAGCACGCTCACAGGAGCACAGCCATCACCTTTTATGGGTGAAACTTCCTGCGATATATTAAACTCTCTAGAAAACAGACAAGGGGTTTATGGCCAACGATAACTTTAATGCCCAGAAACCATTCGGTGATTTTGGGAGGATTATTAGTAACAAAGGCAAGATGCTGAGTCGTTTCCAGGTGCCAGGCCCTCTCTCTCCCCCTAGCTCATAGCAGTCGTCCTTTCTCTGCATCCCTGCAGGAAACGTGGAGCCCAGATCCCATCTGGGCTAAGAGTGGGGTGTGAGGGGTGCGCTGGCGAGGACAGACCTTCGTTGGTTGAAAAGTATTTACAGCCTGCAGAGAAGAGGTGCCTGATGGGAACCTTTAGGCTGTCGCCAAGACTATTGCTGGGAACCCGTAAAGGACAGGTGGCCATAGAGACATCTCATATCCATGCAACTCACTGCAAGTAATCGGGAGCTGTCTCTATGTGTGGTCCCCCTTCACCTGGGGATGAGGGGCAGTGTGACAAAGGTGACAGGGGGTCCAGGAGAATGTTTCAAGATTATCACACCTAGTTCCCACCATATGGGGACAAGAAGCTCTCAGCACTACGTCAGTGGTTCACAGCACATGTGTGTGTGTATTACCATCTTGGAGGCTTTGGAAACATTCCGGCTCTGGGTCCTCTGCCAGGGATTCAGATTTAGAAGTTATGGGACAGGACCCAGGATTCTGTGTTCATAGCAGATGCCTGAGGTGGTATTGGAGGACTGCGGTCCTCTGAGAAATGCTGTTCTCAGGTATCTCCAGGTGTTTTAGGAGCTTGGGGCAGATCAGCAGGTGGACAGCATCGCCTTGACTTTGGAGCGCCCACTGTCTGCTTGGAGAGAAACCCCAACCTGGAGCATATTAACCTACACGGTGGCCTGAGACACTCACCTTCCTGCCAGGCTGTTTGCTCGCTCCGACCCATCTTCTGTGACTCTGGCAGTGGCCACCCTGCATCAAGTGCCCTGGGACAAGGGCCCATCTCTGCTTTCTGGAGTCCATGCCTGCTTCTCTGCTCCTGTGACCCTTGGCTCAGTGCTGTCCTGGGCCCACCTGCAGCCCCAAGGCGGGGTGCTGGGTCGTTGCAAGGAGTCTGTGGAGGCTGTGCATGGGCTGGCTGTACCTCCTGTTCCCGCATGGAGATGCAGGAGTAAAAGCCCCAATGCAAAGCCATCTGCACCCCAAGGGGCAGCCTTCCCCCAGCGGGAGAGCTCTCTGGTAGCTTACACTTGTGGAAGGTGCCCAGCAGAGTGAAGACCTATTTGTTTCCTGTTTCACGCAGGAGACTTGTCCTTTTAGATGCCCACCTGAGAGAGAAGGGCAGGCGAGGCCCCGGGTCCTGTGGGCTAAAGGAGGCTGCCACAGGGAGGCGGTGATGCGGGGCTGGCTGGCTGTGCTGAGCTCTGCACTCACGGGAGCTGGTCGGACACAGAAGGCTGTTGATGACTGGAGCACTGCAGGCAGACTGGAGGCCTTCTAGTTCCTGCAGGTCCCGGTGGGCTCTGGGTACTGAACCCACCCACACCTCTACTTCCAGTCAGAGAGGGTCCTGGACAAGGGCGAGCTGCTGAGGGACGTGTGGAGCCACAGCTCAATCGGTCCCTGCCATGTGCACCCATACAGGTACACGCGTGCACAGGCACACACAGAGGCCCAGGTCTCCACACGCACACCTCCCTCCCTCACCCAGCTGCAACCCTCAGACACGCCCTTGTTGTCCCAGAGCCCCCGAGGAATCCTGATGTGGGTGAAGATTCAGGACCTCCTCAGCTGGAGTCAAGGGAGGCTCACCAGGACCAGAGGCGTCGCCAGGGGCCCCAGAGCAGGTGACCAGGAGTCGTGGGTGAGGGACACGTCTTCAGGGAGGCAGCTGTCCATTCAGACAGGCGGGGAGGCAGCAGGTCCTTCCAACAGAGGACGTCCCTCCCTTTCAGCTCATTCCTGGGCTGTCATCCATCCAGAAGCCGAGTCTTAACGGCTCATTTGCCGAGAAGTGCATCCTCCCCGAGTGGGGAAGCGCTGCTCACTGACACAGCGGGGCCTGCACGGGAAGGCCCGCCTCACACGGCTGTACCTGGGAGGAGGCTCTTAATTAGAAGCAGTGAGCACTCCTGGGGGGACACAGCAGAGGCCCCTGTGCTTAAGGGGGACAGTCACACGCAGACAACAGGCGAACAGTGGGGGCTGATGGGGAAAGACAGGAGGGTGAGCCCTGAGGCAGGGACAGAGCTGAAGGTGGGTGGCCCCCGGGGCTGCGTATTCCCCGGGAAGAAACGGACGCTGAGTGCTCACGTGTAGGCCCAGGAGTTCTTCAAACTACCGCCACACATCATCTCGTTTTTCTCTGCAAAACAACCATCCTCTTTAACCAAAAGGAACATCCTCAGGATTCCTTCCCCCAAAGGATGAAACATGAACAGAGCTTTGGGCTGCTTTGTTTGTGGGCTTCCGTCTGTTCACTGTTCTAGAATCTTGGTGTACCTGCCTTCCTGCTGCTCAGTGCAGAGACCGCGGTACTTACTGGCAGAGCGTACAGGCCGCCCAGCGCAGCCTGCCCGGGGAATGCTGGCACCAGCTGACGCCGCTGCTCTCTGAGGGGAGTGGCTGCTGTTCTTGGACCCACGTGTTCAGAGCTGTCTGACTACAGAATGAGCCACCTAAGGAGGTGGTGAGACCCCCATCGCCCAAGGTGCTCAAACAGCAACACGCGGCTCTGCTAAATATCGTGAGTAGGAGGTTATGTGGAAATCCTCTGCACTGCCTGTCAACTTCTCTGATGTTCCAATTATAGCAAAGGGTTTACCACAGGGCTTCATGGAAGGGGGTCACATCTACCGAAAGTTGGGCAACAAGATTGTCTGAGGACTGTATTTTAAAATCAGGTCTTTTGTGTATTTCAATCCTGCTGGGCCCTCCTCCCGCCAAAGCAGCCTTGAGTAGAGTACGGTCTTCACGGACTTGTCCTCCCAGGAACACGACAGAGGGCCCCCGGGTCTTAGAGCAAACCCCCTGAAGGGCTCACTCCTATGGCACTTTTACGATGAACCCTCGGCACCCTCCTGGGCTCCTTCCCCAGACATCACTTGTTCTCCCAGAATGCAAAGCATTTTAATGTCAGCCTAAGGAAGCATTTCCCTAAGTGAGGTGGGAACAACACTTGCCTTAATAGATGCTTCAGGGAAACAGATCCTTGTGCTCAAATATTGCTGCGTGGATTCCTCCCCTTTGGAGATTTCACCACACATTGGCATCTTGCAAGTTTTGCAATACCTTGCATGAAGAAACCAGCTTTGTTTTGTTAACCTGGAGCTTCTCAAATTTATTTCATCATAGAAATCGTTTCATAGAACTTTTTTGTAGGGGAAGGTGGAAACCGGCCAATGGCAAATGAAATGCCTGCAGAGGGTGGCCTGCAAGGGCGAAAAGGCCACAGCATCATTCGCAATCGGAGAAATGGCTTTGGCTTCTGGATTGTGCTGTTTGGATCACCCTGTGCCATGCGGCCCAGCACACCGACACCAATCATGGAGAGTCCACAATAGTAATGAGGGTCTTTCCACAGCAGCAAGTCCCGGGCCCCTGCCCTGCGACTCGGCCTTTACTGAGGGCTATAGACTTGGCTCCAAGCTCCCATCCAGCCCGAGACGACCATCATCTCGGGGCTGTGTCCGAGCTGGGTCTGCAGGTTCCTGCAGGAGCAGGTGCATTGCATCCTCCAGCGCCAGGCAGGCACTCGTCCTGCACCACCTGGGATGGAGCACTGACTCCGTCGTCGCCGGGAGATGCTGCTGGTGATCGGCTGCAGGAGCCGGGGGCTCAGAGGCCCTCTCCACCAATCTGTAAATCAACTGGCCGTGCCGACGCAGGGGAGCAGAAGCTGCTTCAGAGGCAAAGGCCATTCATCTTCGGCCTGTTATTCTCCTGTTTCCCGGGAACTCGGAAGCGTCAGTGTCTCCGCCACAAACCTGCCTGTGCGCTCACCGGGGGCTTCCCGTGCACCGTGGAACTGCGCTGAAGGTGTTCAGGCTCCGCACAGAGGACCAAGGGCTTTTATGAGAAGGGTTTAGAGTCATGAGGGCTCTGTTTTGAAAGAGCTCATGGCTCAGCGGCTTCTGTTGTCCTGGCTCAATACAAGCCCCATATTTACTGCGCCCAGTACTGTCCTGAGAACTGAAGGACGTTCAGAAAAAAGTACAAGATGATGGATCTGACCTGGTTAATTAAACAATGCTCGAATACCTAAGGAGGCTTGAAGAAGAGGCGCGAATCACCCCCAGTAATGTCCATTCTCCTCTGACTCCCCCTCCCACCCCCCAAATAACCAATGGACCCACTAACACAGGAACCTCGTCCGTGAACATCACTCAGTATCTCCATGTAGCTGTTTAAAAGGCGCCACACGCTCATCAGGCCCAAAGCTCAGCTCCTGGTCTTCACCCGCGGCTTGGTGTTCCCAGTCTTCCTCATGCCAGTGAGAGTATCTCTACCCTTCTTTAGACAAAAGTCTTGGAGCCACTTCTGAGCAGAGGCCGACGGCTGTCAGTCGGCAGGTGCATTGGACCTTCCTCCCCAAACAGCCACAATCTGACCCCCCTGGCAGCCTTCACCTCTAACACCCTAAGTTGCCCTCCACTCTCACCTAATTTCTGACTTTGCCCACCTTTGTAGTCCATGAGTGACTTTTAAAATGCAAAGTCAGAAAGTGTCACTCCTCTGTTCAAAACACTCCAATGCCATCCCTTCTCATTCAGCGTATAAGCCAGCATCCTTCAGTTGTCTGTGTTGGTGAGAAAGCATTTTCCTTTACCCTTTAATGTTCTACCTGGTCTAGAATCAAACTGAACCAAATCTGATGATTTGAAAGAAACAAATTGACATGGTGCAGATTAAGGGGAGGAAAAAAAATACCAAAGTTTAATTACCTACGTAAGGGGAAACCACAGACTTGGGATTCCAAAGACATTCAGGGACAGTGAGGTCTGTACATCACCGTGGACCACGGAGACGGTGGCAGGGACTTCAAAGGGAGGGAGAGCAACTTGCAGGCAGATGAGAGTCAGTGCTCAGTAAGCAAACATTTGCTGGGCCACACGGAAACCGTGAGGCACAGAGAGCAATCCTAATGGGCTTTCTCCCTGCCCACCACCCCTGTTCATATTATGATGCAGAATCTATGGCAACAGCTCTCTTTCTGGAGCAGGTCCTCCATCTAAATTCTTTGAAGTAGTAGGTGGAGGAAGGTCAGTGTCCTTTGGAGTCTTTAGGGTCTTGACTGTTTGCGTGCCGAAGTGGCACATCTTGGAGCACCTGTCCTTGCTCCCCACCTCGACATGGTTCTCCATGGCCTCCCCGATTATGTCTTTGATCTCACCCCAACATACCCCGCTTTACTCCTCGTCCAGCCACAGTTTTCCAAAACCCAGGCATGGACCTCCTTGGTGCTTTGTGCTCACGTGCTGTCACTCTGCCTGGAGACCTTTTCTCTCAGACGCCCTGCGTGGGCCCACCTCTGCCTGCCTCTCACCTTCAACCCATCTTTGCTTGCAGCTCTCACACCACCCTGCCGTAAAGCTCTCCTGTCAGCCTCTGTCGCCTCATTTTGCTAGTAGCACTGTCACCCTCTGCCGTGGCTTGTCGTTTACCTTCCTGCTTTCCCCTGGCCCCCATTGGCACCTGAGCTCCTCGAGGGCAGGGATATCTGTTTGATCCACTGTTTCATGGGTCAGAGTCAGACACATAGAAGGCCACTCAACAAATACTCATTGAATGAAGGAACCAAAGAGTAGTGACATTCATTAATCATATGTCAATGTATCACCTAGGAGGCAGGTGATACATTATTTTATTTACTCTTGACAAACTCCCAAAGAACTAGTAATTATAAGCCCCCCACCCCTGCCCTGACAATTAAACATGAGCAAACAGAGGCATGGAGAGGTAACTGTGTCCAGTTAGCAACTGTCCCAATCAGATTTGGAACTGGTGCCCAGCCACCTGTCCTAACGCTCCCCCGTGAGGCTCCCAGGTGGCCAGAGTTGTTGGGATTCAAAGGAAACAGAAGCAGTTTGTCACTGCAGGTGATCTGGGGAAGACTCACCCAGGAGCTAGAATCTGATATGGATCTTGGCAGGTGGGTGAATGTACATCCGGTGGTGGCAAAGAGGGTGCCTGCCAAGCGAGAGGAGGAGCTTGAGGGCGCAGAGCAGAACGAGTCCAGATCTGTTCATCCAAGAAGAACTTAGGCAGGGTCACCTGCTGTCCCAGCTTTCCCAGAACTAGCACCCCAAATCCTGTGTCCTGGGAACCCCTTCAGTCCTGGGCGAACCAGGCAGTGGGTCCCCCTATGTGACAAATAGAATGTTTTAATAGAATGGGGCGTTCGTGCGCATTGTTGAGGAATTGTTGAGAGTTAAAGTGAAAAGAAATTTTGAGGCTGGGGAGCAAGTTTGGCGTCCATACTGCAGGTAAGGGGAAGGTTTTTGGGGGGTGGCTGATGTGCGGAAGCAGGAAAAGGCAATTCCTAACTATGGTGAAATGCAGTGCTGTGTCGGGTAGCCAGTGCACGCCAAGGTAGCCAATAGAGGGAGGCTGATGGAATCTAGACTCACCTGTCCCAGGTTCTTTCAAATAGCTGCTGTCTCTGGAAACTGGCCTCTTCCCATCCCTTTTTAACTTTTCAATCCTTGGTAACATCTGTCACCAACCTCAGCTCCTGGGAGAGAACAGAAGTATGTCATCTTCCACAGCTTTGCAACCAAAGAGAAGTCATGAACCTGGGGGGTCCAGGAAGCCATTCCCCATTACCCCATCCCCTTGAACTTGTCTTGCCTCAGCCATGGACAGACAGGGGGCTGTTCTCTGGAGTGGCAGGGCCTGTGGCCTAGATTCTCTTGGATCCTTGCACCCTGGCTGCCTGTATCCAAACACTTGTAAGCTTCCTTTCTGGGAATTCTACTCATTAATTCCATGGCAAGTCCTTTTATTGAAAGAAGGGTGTGAGTGTGAGTGCCCAGGCATGTTTAAGTACATGAGAAACAAGTGCCAGGGGCCCAGGAGCACCCTTCAGCCCCGGAGATATCTAAGATCATTCACTTAAGGCAGCGAGGCTGGAGAAATCCCACCCAAATGTGTGCCCTTGAGAATTTCTGCCTCCCGGTGGTATTTTAATACCAAGCACTCCATGAACTAAACGGAGTGGGAAGTAAGGCTTCAGGAGAACCACTGTCCTGCAGAGAGAAGCCAGTGAGGGTCTGGGGGAGCTGGAAGCTGTCCTCTGCTCACACAGACACCCTGCCAACCCCCCCACACCCCTGTTTGTTCCTTTTTGGTCTCTAGAACATACAAAGGAGTTCTGTCTTAAAAATACAAGTTCCCCCCAAAATAACTGGCCTCCATGCCTAGAAAATTATTTATCTCCAGTTCTTTTCAGGAGTAAAGTGAGGTTGTGCCCAAAGGTCAGAAAGCTCGGTTTCCTGGTGAGCGGGAGATGGTGCCCTGCGAGGCTGCAGGGGTTCTTCCAGTGGAGGCCCAGTGTGCACAGCAGGAGGGCCGGGAGCCAGCAACTGGCTTCAGCCCCAGGGCCTTCTGCCGCCCTGCACCGGCGCAGCGAGGGGCGGGCCCAGGGCGCTGCTCTGTGTTCAGGCGGAGCTGGATTCTCTCTGGACCCTTCAGGTAGCATCTGTGTGAACTGAATCCTCCCTTAACTTCCAGACTAAAGTTTAGATCATCTCTGACCCAGGAAAACACCTTCCCTAGTAACTGGAAAGCTGCCCCAGGGCTGGAGCAAGAAGGCACAGAGAGCTCAGCACGCACCTCAGACACAGAACGAGGTCCCCCTCTCCTGCTCGCCCATTTCACACGCCAACCTGGACTCCCAGATGTGAGAGGGCAAACCTGCCTGCCCTCCCCCGTCACTGACTGATGTGGTAGACGGCTGCCTCACAGAGCGGCTCTTAGCAGCTTAACTGGATTTGAAATTTCAAATCAGCTCATATTCATACGTAGCTTAGACTTTGTTTTGAACCTGGCTAGTTTAAAAAGTGAAACAGAAAAAAAAAGATGGATATATGTTTGAAAAGCTCACAAGTACTCTTGGGTACCAAATGGCTTTTTGGAAAGAATCCTGTGACAAGTTAAGAGTAAATGAGCCAGAAACACAGAGATTAAATTCCTCCTGAAATACTCCTGGGTGTGGAAACTAAAGAAAATGCAATTGCAAGATGCCTCCTGCTTTGGAGACCTGCGTGCAGCTGTGGGGAGAGCTGGTGGCTCAGCCCCGCCTCCGGGGACCCTGATGGGGCTGCTTAGTCCCGAGTGGGGCGGCACAGGCCATCGGATGGGGGAACTTTCATTTCAACTGCTCTTCCGGCAAAGCTCCTCTCTGGGGACCTCCGACAGGCACCTTTCACCACTGCTAAATTCACTTACGATAGAAGCGACACCAGGCAAATGACAAGGGAAGAGCCATTAAGGGTTGAGTCAAGCCGTGACTGACAGGCGGGCTCTGCTAAGCGCTCAGCTGCAGCCCTGGCCCCGCAGGAACCGCTCCAGAAGCCAGCGCTTGACAAACTCACAGACACTCTGAGCCTGCGGGTTTCAGCCCTTCGTTCCCCCGCCTCGGCCTGCAGGCCTGTCCACGCACACCTGCCGGCCCTCCAACCCCAGAACAGCACCGGGACGCACCAGAGGAAACTTGTTTCCTGCTGATGGTGAGAGGCCGCCCTCTGCCTGCCTGCAGGTGTGTGCCTGCCCCTGACGGCCACGGGGACTCTGGGTTCACTCACAAGGCAGAGAAGATGAAGGCGAGCTCAGCAAACGGAGGGTACATCCTCTTCAAGTCTCCCTTTTGTCCTGCTGTTTTCTTGTCTTGATCTTTTCCCGGGATTGTGTACAAGGTGACCCACTGGGGCTCTTTGCTAAGATAGGCTCACCACCTAACTGAGCATCTTAGGAATCCTGCAGCTCTGGGTCTTAGTGAATGACTTGCTTAGTAATGTCTGTTAAGGGTGATTTAGTCTATTGGAAAATATTCGAAAACTACAAACAAAAATTTAAAAACCTGCAAAGATAAAGAAAGAGAGCAATCACACAGGAAGTCCACAGTTGTTGATATTGTTGCAAGGTTTCTGGTCTTCATAAATGCGAGCTCGGGAGGGTTACTGATCTCGTCTCTGCTCTCTTTCCTCGTCTATAAATGAAGATAAGCACAGAATCTGCCCCATGGAGTTGCGAGCAGTCCATGAGTTTAAAGCATGAAGCCCGCAGAGGAGGACCAGGGCTCCGTAAACACTTCAGCAAGTGTTAGCTGTTGTGCAACGGTGTTCACCAACCTGTGATTGCAATTCCAGCTGAATCAGATCAGCTGTTCTCCGCCTGGGGCGATTTTGTCCTTGGGGATGTTTGACAATACCTGGAGATGTTTTTAGTTACAAATTGAGGGAGGCATCTAGTGGGTGGAGGTCAGAAATGCCACCGAACACCCTACAATGCCCAGGATGGCCCCCACCAACAGACTCCCCTGGCCCCAGTGTTGCTCGCGCTGCAGGTGAGGAAGCCTGCGTAGATGCGGCAACAAACTGTGATAGACCCCAGCCCCCAGTGCCCACGGGAACTTCAGCACGCTCCTGCCCGGGGTGTGGCCTAGTCTTTTCCTGGGTGATGGTGACTTACCCATGCCCGGGAACACACCTCTGCTCTGTGCCAGCCTCCTTTCTGCCTGTGCCGCTGTGGCCCCCAGGTGACAACTCCTCTGGTGGGCACTGCTACCCTCTGCTGGTGCCGCCCCGAGCTGAGTTGAGGCTGGGCCAGGGTGGGCCATGGGTCACCTCCTGAGTCTCTGAAGCTTTTTTACCAAGGTCCTGAAGTGGCATCAGGGGTGCCCAGGGCTGGCAGTTTTCACCAACACAGTCTCCAGCTCCTCTCCCTAACTTCTCTCGGTGGAGCCTTAAAACCAGACTGTCTGGCTGAGTTTTGGAGCAGAGTCCATGCCGCTGAAATCATCCTCATCTCCTTTCCCCTCCATCGCCTTGGGAATCTCCATCCATAGAGTGTCTTTCCCTTCCTTGAACCCAAAACATAAACATCTCCTGTTTGGCATGTGAGTCTTATCAGCCCGTGTGAATAGATTCTCAGGGGCAGCAGCCAAGAGTGTGTATATCTCATCAATATTCTTGTTAGTTATTCTTGCTAGACAAACTTAGGGATACAGAACTTTAATCAGCATTGTGATTTTACCATACACCCTGGCCCCGGAACCTTTCACTAAACAAAATAACATTAACATATTCAGGTATCATTAATTGTCTTGTATATCACCATTTGTTGATAGGATAGAATTCCATTTCATCACTATGCAATGCCTTAGGATCCATTCCCATTTTATTCCACATTGAGGTTGTTTCTTAATATTAAAAATTATAAGATAATGCTGCACTGAATATCATTACAAAGCAGCTTTTTGCTCCTGTCCAATGATTTTCTTAGGATACATTTCTAGAGTACAGTTTAAGGGTTGTGGAAGAAAGGATTTCAGGAGTTTATCTTAGGCAATGGTTTCTTGCCCATCATAGGTTCATCAGAAGAGCAATCCAATATCCAAAATGCCTGGGAAAGTAAAGTACTTTAGTTCTTGGAACTTTCTAGTTGGTGCATTTCCACCCACGAATATCACATGTGGAAAGATTATTTCTAAATAATGCACTTAATACTATACAAAATTCTATCTTCCCTTATGTCTTGCCAGTGGGTTTCAGCCCCGGGGCAAGTTCACTCTTGATTCGGTGAGACTAAAAAATGGAAGGTTTTTGGGGTGAAAGGGTTTATACCCAACTTTATTCCCACAGTGGCAGGTCAAGTGCTACAATCCCATCCTCCTCAGCAAGTCTGCGTGCAGCAAGCTGGTCTCTGCCTCTGGGCCTCTGGTCCCCTAGCCATCTGAGCTTCTGTCCTTGGCACTGCCACCACTCCAGCCTCTGCTCTCCTGCAGCCGTGCAGCCCAGAGCACTGGGTAGAGCTCTTTATATAGAGTCAGAAACAACGTATTGCCCACACGTGTGCAGTGAGAAGCCGACCAGGGCCAGGTGAGAATCCTGGCCACAGGAGCTTTTGTTCTCTCTACACCTTAATCATTCAAAAGGCACCCACAGTGCTTCTGGGTCATTAATATCACCTCACTGCTCAGTGTAGAGTTTCAGATGATGTGGGCGAAAGCTCTTTGTAAGTGGCAAAAAAAAAAACCCAAACAGAAATATAGAGGTTTGTTATTTCAGTGTTTACATGCGGAGAAATTGTATTGATCAGATTCATCAGGAAGTGACATACCTTGCAAACTTCTGTTTCCGATAAGTCCCCAACACCGATAAGTCATTCACTCCTTCCTCATAAAGCAAAATGAAGACAGTGTAAAAATTCCTGTTGTTTCAGGTTTTTTATTGTGTTCCAGATGAGCATATTTTCCTATAATCTTGATATCGCCCCACATCGTTGAGCCTTAAATGTGCCCCAGGATGACAGGATAAGAGAGAACCACCACAGCGAGGGGAAGGTACCTCTTACCACCTGTACCTCTGTGGAGTGAGGTGCCCTTGGTGGCCCAGGGCTACCCTCACCATCTCGTGGAGCCTTGACCTTGAGAAAGTCAATTAACCTTTCTGGGACATGTTTTCTTCATAGATAATGAAAAGGCAGTGATTTCTAAGATCATTTTAAACCCTGAAACTTCCACGGTTTTATGACTAGGCTTGTTTCTTTGGAAGGATTTGAAATTCTCTAATTTTCTTGAAGAATGATTGAGCTCAAGAAAAGCATTTTTCTTAGATAAAAGACTGTTGAGTAGGACTTTTCCCAGTGTCCTGGAATGTTGGCTAAGACCCCAAAGCTGAGCAATGGATGAGCAATGACTTCTCATTCTAAAGGAACTAGAAGCCCCCTGCCAGGACATACTCAGAGGAAGCAGGACCCGTCCAGCCACCCCATCAAGGCCCAGCAGTGAATTTAAGACAGGTCCAGTGACCATTATTATAATATATATAAACACACACATATATATGTATGTATAGACACATGCACATATTTACCTAACTGGATTTTTAAAACTATAAACATAATCTGTAATCTTTTTTACAAGTCAAAGAATGACTCACCACCTTCAATCCCTCCTTACACACCCTAGTATTAATAGGTTTTGGGGACTACCTCATACCTTTCTCCTTGCTCAAGCAAACATCTTTTACACATTACTCTGAAAATTCCCTTTTTTCCCTTAAAAAGAAATATTTTGGACCCATAAGTCGATACATGGAAATCATGTCTATTCTTTGTAATAGCAATGTAACATTCCATAGCCTGAGGTTCCTATTTTAACCTCTCCCTTTGATTGACATTCAAGTTGACTCCCAATTTTTTGCAATTGTAATAAATGCTGCTATAAACACCCGGTAATGGGAATCATGCCTACTGGAATTTTCACTCCCAAAGTCTGTAAGCCCCACAGAGGGACTGTCAAGGTAAAGAGTGTCTGCATTTGAATATCAGGAGACATCAATCTATGTTGTAAATGTATTAGGTAGGTTCATTAGTAAAAACAACACAGGATGAAAAACAACTCAGAGAAACAAAACTCAGTGAATTCCTCTGTACCAAAAAAGCAAAGCCAGCTTTTCATGTGCCAAGCCTTTAATTTACTTGTTTGGTGAATTCAAAGCATGAGAGATTGCGTTTTCTTTGATTGAGGAAACAAGGGAAGTCTGATAACATCAATTTGGTGTCCAAGGCAGGCCTCTGGTTCTCTGGGTAAGTCCTTTCCCTCTGGCCACTTGCCTTTGCGGGTAGGATGTGAGCTGCTTGCTGTGCCAGAAACTGCTCCTGATGTCCCCAGGCAGCTCTTCCCGTTTAGAACAAATCCAATCTCCGGGTCACTAGAAAGTCACATGTCACGTGGCCCAGACTGTCATCTTTTCTCTCCCATCACTGCTTGTTACTTAAGGGCCTTGGCTGAGATCCCAACACCCTTATCTCTTAGAGGGCTGGTAGTCCGGGCAGCTTCTGCGCCTCTCTCTCTCCTTTCTCCCACCAGCCCTCCACCTTTGTCATTGTCATTGTGTAAGATCCTGCTCAGCGAGCCTCAGACTTGTCTGACCCTTTGGAGAACTGGGTTCCCATACCAATGACGTCAACACCCCCAGGATCAATGGGGGGGAAACACGTCTATATTGCACCTGACAGTGGGCAGAGCAGAATGTGGGCTCAGCCATGGAAACTGGGGCAGATCATGTTCAAATGCAGCATCAAAAACCATTGTTCTCTGAGTTTCCGTGAACATGAGAACCTAGTATCTGGGAAGTGAATTCTTCTTCGTTTCCTTCAATAATAATAATAATTATACGAATGCTTCCTATGTACCAGTTTCTCTGTGAAGCGTTTCTTGTTCATGGTTTGTTTAATGCTTACATTTTGGGTTGAGGAAAATCATATTTAAGAGTGTTAGGTTACTTTTATAATGTGTCACAACCGTAGATGGTGAAGTTGAATGTGGACCTAGAACCATCTTCCGCTGAAACCCAAGTTCTGATGCAACCACCACGTAATGGTGTCGGAAGGCAGAGGCCCTGGTGTGGGCAGCCCCAGGCGGGACGGGGTGTCATGAGGAGAAGTGTGCGTGACTGAGTGAAAGCGTGGCATGGTGAGGTCAGTAATGCTTTCAGTATTTGCCATACAAGTTCTATTGGTGGGTAATCGATTTCAAAGGCATTAAAAAGATTAAAAATTTTTTAATGATAGAATAGCGATACCACGTTACTTCTCTCATTTTTTACAAGGAAACTCAGTATCTTATGGGGTCTTGGGATCAGAAATATTCAGATACTCAAAAGTAGAAGAGACCTAGGTCTTTTTTACTCTTTTACTTGATTCTTAATTCTCCTGTTCCACATCCTTGAAATCGGTCACAGATGAGCTATTTGAAACCACTTGCCATGGGATCTCGATTTAACACGTTAGAAGAGGAGCCAGACAAGTAAATAGACAGTTACAATGAAATCTCATGACTGCTATTCAAGAGCTACGTACAAGTCACGAAGGAATGTAGAAAAGAGACCCAACTTGCTGGAAGACGGATTCACAAAGGTTTCTGCAGGAATATGCCGGTGTACCGGCTCTTGGAAGAAAGAAGCCAGGCCGGTAAAGCAGAAGGATAATGGGGAGGTGAATAGAGATCACCTGGGTAGCCGGAAGCAGGCAGAAGAAGTGCAGAACACCGAGCGAGCATGTGAATCGTGTGACAGGTATCTCGGGGCGGCTGGAACGTGGGCTGTGGGTGGAACGATGTTGACAGACGAGGAAAGGCCCAGACTGAAGACTATCTCGTGCTGAGGAGTCTGGATTTTATCGTGAAGATGAAATGGACTCACTGAAGGTCTTTAAGGGAGAGGCAAGATCACATCTGCGTTTCTGAATGAGGGGCAGTGGGTGCAACGGGTCAGGAGAGGGCGACAGCGGAACCGGGGGGCCGTGAGGGGGCTGGGCCAGGGCTCGCCCAAGAGGGGGCAGGGGTGGGGGCCTGGCAGCGGTCGGTCCCATCACTAGTCAGCAGTCGAAAGGATCTGGCAATAACGTGGGTGTGGAATGGGTAGGGAGTGGGAGAAGTGGGGGGGGGGTGTCCAAGTCTCTGGCATGGGCACCTTGGCACATAAGGCAGAAGGTCCTAGGAGGACGCAGAGGCAGTTCTCGCCCGTCCTTGGCAAACCCTCACTGGGCAGCAGCTCTTCCTGCAGGGACCTGACAGCTACTCCCTTGAACGTTCTCTGCACGGGACTTTGTCCCCCATCATCACACAGCTCAGTGAACGTTATTTTGTAGGTTTGTAGGTGTGCTAAGTTGCAAGTAAATAGAGACATACCTGATAGATGGATTAATAAACCAGATTGTATTCTTTCTCCCTATGCATATATGCATATAATTAATTAATAAGTATTATTCATTAATATATATGTATTTGTATGTTTCTTTGAGCTCCTAGAAAGCAAGAATTATGTGACTCCAAGGGTTCATTCCCATGATTATGCTTACATCTGGAAAACAAGGTTACCCCCTGAGATCTTACAAGGACTAAGTAAGTGAGAATGCAGCCAGTGCACACAGTAAGAGGCAGTGGATAAACTGTGAAAGAAATAATAGGCCTTTCTTTCCCTCCACCCACTGGCCTCTCCATTGCTGGGTGTTATACGTATTGTCATTTATTTGGCCGTAATGACTAGGAGGCTGGCTGCATCTCTGTTCCTAATGCAATGCTCCCTGTTTCACAAAAGCCCTCGGGATGAGAGAATCAAATATAGAATTTGCTGAAGGGCACAGATATCAGCAGTATTCAGCTCCCCCAAATCCAGCCGAGCGACATCCGTCTAAATCTGGGCCATCAGAGATGCCATTCACCCTCAGTGACAACCGTTACTATTTTTTTCTTTTTCCCATCCAGACTTTTTCAAAGGGAGACTATCTTTTGACCTGGTCACTTACTAAACTTCACTCAAGGAAGATACATGAGGAATGAAGTGGTTTTGTGCAGAGACATGGTTTGTGAGGGTCATACTGTTCCTGGTCATGCCAACATGCCTCTTGCTTAAGAAACTGGCGTAAACTCCAGCTTCACCATTTCCCTGCCTTCGCATCAGCTCTTCACTCACACAGCAAAGGGGTCCCCATGTCTTCTTTCAACAGAATAAGTGCAGATATTACTCATCCTTCTCAAATATATAAGAAAACACGGCACTTATTAAATACAGTCCCATTAAATTAATAAGTGCTGTTAAAAGATCATGCAAGGATATGGATTTAAAGATGTGGGGAGCAATGATATTCACTTAACTCCCTTCCCTTGAGACCTCTGAATCCACTGATGTTTTTTTCAAGATGAAAGAATAAAAAGGAGAGAAAGTTTCTTTAATGAAACAAGAAAATTCCATCAACCCAAACCATACATTATGAAACACATCTGGGATAAATGATGGGGCACAGGGATGCCAAACACGACTTCTTAAGACCTCACAGAGAAGTAATTTCCAGATGTCTCTCCAAGGAGGTCTCCCTGTAGACTCTGGATGTGGGAGAGAAAGCAGAAAATGGGCAGCTTGCAGCACGAAATGTCTGTGAATTAGCAGAGGATCGGCTCCCGTTGTTCTTTCGGAGAGCCAACCGTTTCATGGATTCATAAGCACGCCTATGCGAAATATCTTATTCTTTCCGTCTGCTAAATAGCTTGAACATTTTCTTCCAGAATTTTTAAAGTTTATTTAAAAACTGCGTATGATTGATTGGGTTTTTGTTTTGTTTATATTGGGAGTTTTAGGAGAACAAGGAGCTTTTTAGGTAGCCAAATATATTCTTTCCTACTTTTGGTGCTTTGTTTAGAAAATCTTATGCATCCTGATATTTTCACGGAAGTGCTAGTGTCTCTGAAATTCATCTTGAAATTTACCTTTTCCAACGAACTAACCCAACAGTGAATAACCCAGCCTTTCTACTGTCACCTTTATCATACATGAACTTACTTACACTCATGTCTGTTTCTGAACTTTTGGACTAGTTTTGTAGCTCTTTAAAATGGGGGTGCAAGACCTGGTATTCTTAGCGAATAATTGTTAAATCTGGTAGATGTTGAAAATGGCATTATGATTGTGTAAAAAGAAAAAAATGAAGGTGGATACTGGAGACTTTCAGGACCTGTGAAATGCGCTTGAGCAGAATTCAATGGGGGTAAAACACGAAGCGGATGTGGAAAGACGCTGATTGCAGGTGAAGCCAGAGACAGGCAGTGTTGAGCTCTGTGCTTGTGGGCACAGTCAGAAATGCTCAGAATAAAATCTTTTCTTTTTTAAAGATCAGGTTGATACTGTGTGGCGACCACCCAGGATTCTTTCTGCTCTCCCGTGATTGAAGGCCTGCCCTGGTACCTCACTCTCTATTCAGCCCCTCCTCTGAGTTTGACCTTACTCTCTGCTCTGGCACCCAGGGACCCTCTAGCATCTCCTTCCTTGCCCTGGCCTCTTGGCAAATGGTCGACACTGCGCCCCCTTCCCTGGAGCGGCTGGTCTGAGGTTGGCTGCTGCCCCACGGTCTGCGCTCCAGAGAGAAAGAAGGGGAAATTTCTGAAGGTCCCTGACTGACCACTTTCCACCCTCAACCCCCACTTCATGGACAGGCAAAGACTTGCTCGTCACCTCTCTGCCGGTGGGGACACCTCGTATTGGAAAGAGTGATTGGCCATGTGGAAAGAGAAGGACAAGGCTGACAGGGTATTGGGACAGGGAGCACTGGGTGAAGAGTCCTCCTCCAGAGAAGGGAGGTCTCTGCCAGGGCTGAATTGCAGCAGAAAACCCTGTGTCCCCGGGGTGGATGTGGGGAACAGGTCTAGAAGGGGCGTTGGCGGTTTTGCCATAAGCCAGGGAAGAACGTGTGTCGAGCGCACACTGAGCCCGGCTCCCCTGTCGGGCACTGCCCAGAGCACACTGCATCAGAGCTCTCCAGGCAGCAGCACCAACAGGACATGTGTATACACGTGAATGGATGTACACGTGCATGTCCCGTGTTTGAGGAGGGCCCGCTGACCGGGTCCCCTGGGTGCCAGTGTACCGCTCCCTGGTCACCACCAGCGACGCCATCTTTCAGCACCAGCTGCCCCGTCTCACGTCTTCACTTGCTGCTCTTTTGTCCCAAGCAGTCCAAAGGGCGCACAGAACAGCCATAGCTCATAGTTCAGGGGGATTTGCTCTGTCTCCGGGAGGAAGCGTCCCTTCTTTGCGAACTGGACTTCCAGACCCACCAAGACTGGAAAAGGGATTGGAAAGGGGATGGGAAAGAGATGCATGAATGCCCTAAACAGACCATTGGGAATGACGGAAGTGGGGTACTTGGACATCTAGCGTTTGGGTTCAGATTCATGTCCTTCATGTCCCCTACATGTCGGAGACACAGCACCAGAAAATGCTCATAGATTTGGGATGTAGAGTGTGTTCTGGAAAATGGAGACCTATCATTGCAAGGTGGTACTGTCTTCAAATACCCATCTTAGCTGTCACTATGCTGGTGGCCTTGGGACACTGTTGAGTATCACCGGGGAAGTGGGGCCGTGGTCACGTGCCCTCTGCCACGGCTCCTTTGCTATAAAGTGGGTTCCTTGGTACAAACTTGTGTCAGTGGATCATATATTTTAGAGGCTATCAAAGAGTGGTCCTAGCTGAGGCCTTGAAGGCAAGAAAGACAAACCCACTGCTGGGTCCAGTCAAGAGGACTTCGTGTGTCTTACGGAGGAGAAGAGATTCCAGGCTGTCAAGTTGCTACCAAGTGGTTGCTTTGTGTCCTTGGGCTGGTACCATGTGGGGAGTGGGAAGGAGAGGGGCTCAGTTTCATCTCTGTCGCTGCACAGACATCTAGATTAGACGTGGTGGATGGGAGCCCGTGCATGTTGCCTGCCACTCTGAGACACATTCCACTGATGTGTCCGTTGTGCCAGCTCTGTGGCGGCCAATGAGATAAATAGGCTGATGTCAACTTTCTGGGTCATTCTGTCTAACTGGTTGCTTAGTGTCTCTTCTGGGGTGGATGCTTTCTGGTGAGCATTAAATAAGTGATGCAAAGATCTTCATTCTTTGCACCCACTCCCATAAGTCCATTCACATATTCCCTCCCCGATCTCATTTCTAATCTTTAAATCTTTCTTCTTCCAAACTCCTTACTGGCCAAGTCATTCACCACTGCCCATGAGTCTCTGTATTTTTACTTAAGTTTACTTCTTCTGCACAAAATAGATGGCCAGTGGATTTCCCAGAGCTCCAGCAGTTGGAAAGATTCTCCTCACCACTGTGTCTCTCCGAGCATGAGCTGAGACTAGGGCCCAGCTGCCATCCATTTGGGACTTGAACCCACATACTAGGAGGCCTCTTCCTCCTCGGCCATCTGATCATAAGGGGCTCCTCAAGCAGCCACCTGTGTGAGCTGAGGGAGAGGCAGCTGTTCAACAGGGAGGGGCAACAGGGGACTCGGCTCATGCAGGTCAAGTGCCCTTGGGCACTAGCGTCTGATCCTACATACAACACTCCCATCTTCCGGTGACTGCTGCTAAGTGTACCTTGTCTTAAAATTTGCTGGTCTGACTGAGCACAGTTCGTGGTACACTGGTCACATGATCACTTGAGATGCATGGGCAGATATGCTGTCTCTCCTAAGTCTGTGTAATACACTTAAGCTTTTTAAAAAACGGAGTAGAATTCTCTTATGCAGAATGTCCGATCTTGCTCCAGAATTTTATGGGTCCATATTGGGATGTTCTCATGACAGCTTTCCATAAGCTCCAGAGATCTTTTCCCACAAAAGTGTCTATAACATCGTATGATAATGCTGGGTCGTACGGTTCATAGCTTCCCTGCAACCTGAAACTTCTATAGGTCCCGTTCCTGCTCCAGGCTCCACTCAAAAGCACGACGTTTCCATGTTGCTTGGTACATGGTGAGAGGGTTATTCCCAAGTGTGGAATATGCTACCTCCAGAACCCAAAGAGATCTGGTAGGCATTAGGATTCTTCCTCAGTGGTAGAAGATCTGAGCTGAAATAATTTGTCATTATCTTTGGAAGGGAAGTCCCGACATGCCCTGCATCACTTAATCTCTCAAACATTCACTGATACGGCAGGTGTGTGTTTATTCATAGGTTTTTATCTCCTACCCTCTGAGGCCCATAAGTCTTACTCAAGGCTGTCAAAATACTTGCTACTTCTTGTCCATCTGGTCAATGAACATGACCTCATCAATACAGGGGATGAATGTGATGTTCTTTGGAATGACCAGATATTCTGGATGCCTTCAGACTATGACGATAGAGAGTGGAAAAATGAATAGCCCCAGGTTTGTTGTCCATCCCATGTGAATGCTGACTGCTGCTCCTCCTTCTTGATAGCGATGGAAAATAACTGATTTGCTATATCAAAGGCCTCACAGCATATACCCGAGGCTCTAGCACATGCCCTGTAGTGAAGTTGGATCAGCAGCTGCAACTTGGGTGCTTCTCCTTGGGAGGGTTTGCATTGCCATCTGCTAGGATCCTCTGGCTTTTGTAGGGACCAAACTGGGGAATTAAATGGGGAGATGATGAGGACCACCATCTCTGTGCCCTTTAAGTAAGAGCTGCACTGATCTCTTCCATTCATTCCAGGATGCAATAGTGCTTTGCTTTACTATTTCGGTTGGGAAGTAGGGGGTAGAGGAACAGAAGTTCCAGAAGCTTGCACTTGGTCTTCATTACAATAGGTCTTAACCCACAGTCCAAGGAACCCTATGAGATTTCTATCAACTATCAAATGTATGCATTCCAATTATTAACACAGGGACTGAGGAAATTACCCAAGTATTGATCCCTGGACCTAGCAAATGTACTGTAAGCCAGACGTAGGCCCTTTACACCAACAAGAAGATCATGATGTTTATCTGGGCTCTAAATATCCATGTCAACATGGGATCTGTGTCTAACAGTCTTAAAAGTGTGTGGGTAGTCCTCTTCCTGAGTGGATGCTTACCTGAGTATGGTCAAGGACCTGTTGGGGAAGAAATGGGAGAATCATTACTGTGTACACATCCTATAATATTTGCAGGGTCTTTCCACCTGGGCACTCAGCCTTGCCTTCTGTCGGTGGGTTCTGGATCTGAGAACCAACTCATTTCTGGAATCTGGGTGACAGACCTTGACTTTTAACTGGGGTGTCCCCAGCCTCCTTGGTTTCATTGATTGTACAGATTAAGCAATGTTCTCATTGGCTATCTCTCTTGCCCCTAGAGATGCCAAGTTTTACTGACCATCTCCTTGGCTCTCTAAGAGTTCAGTCCTTCTGGCTGCACTGCCGTCTTGTCATTCATTATAATAATTATACCCAGGGTCAGAGAGAAGTGGTCCTCTAGCTTCCAGGAGACCTCTAGGCATGAGCGGTCCACTGCCTCCTGAGACAGCCTATTCCATCATTAGACATCCAATTTTGTGGGAGTCCTTTCTTATGCAGCAGAAATATGCTTGCTGGAGTTTCTATACATGTGACCACACCTTTAACTATTTGAAGGTAGCTACCATGCAGATCCACTCCCTTTATTACCCTCACAATGACTCATTCCTCTTGCTTCCAGACTAATCTGAAGAGTCAGGCCTTCATATTCACCAAAGGGATCAGAATCCTCATCCCAGGTAACCTGGAGGGGAAACAGAACACATAAGCCCCACTGAGGTGTGGCATTATAATCATAAAGTCATGACAGATGGCAGGTACGGAGCATTTACTACATGCCAGGTCCTGTGCAATACACCCACTCACGTCATCTTCACAACGACCAGCCAGTTATGCAAAAAGTGTTTATTATGCACCTAAATTGTTCTGGAAACTGGAGATACATTAAAGAATACAAAAGTCCTGCCCTTATAGAGCTTACATTCTAGAGGTAGGAAACAGGCAATAAAGAAGACAATTGAGCGCTATACATAGCATGTTGGGTGTTGAGTGTTAAGAACAATGAAATGAGGAAAGGGCACAGGAAATAGCAGATGGTCTGCAAGTTCAGGTAGCTTGTGCAAGGGCAGTCTCACTAAAGAAGCAAGTTGAGTGAAGACCTGAAGAGGTTGAAGGAGTGACCTCCGTGGGCACCTGGGGAAGACTTTCCAAGAATGGACGATAAGGGCGAAGACCCTGAGGTAGGTATTATTGTCTCCATTTTACAGATGGTCAGGTGGCTCGCCCATCAGCCCACTGCTGGAGGATGGATCAGGATTCGAACTCAAGTCTCTGAGTGATGCTATCATCCACCTGCCCAGGGATGGGGTAGGAGTGACCCTAGACAATCTAGAAATGCTCTGTGTTACGGATGATGACACAAAAGCCAGAAGAGGGAGTTGCCTTGCTCGGGAGCCCGCGGAGATGACGGCTGAGCTGACGCCAACAGAGCCATCATTCCCAGTCCGCCTTCCCTGCCTCCAGAAGCCAGACGCGTCTTCTCCGGCTAGAAATGTTTCCCAAACCAGTCAGTGGACTTGGTAAAATGTCACTGACGTGTTTTACTAAGAGGCGTTTTAGAGATGGTGTCCGGACCCAGCTGCACGGGCGATGTGTCCGAGCTCTGCTTCCCCTCGTTGCAGCGGGTTGGTAAGAGCACAGACTGTGGGATGTGACACAGCTGAGCCGAAGGCCAGGCTCCATGCTTTCCTCACCATGTGACCTTGGGCAAGTTATTAACCGTCTCCGACTCCCAGTATCACCGACCACAGAATGAGGACAGGGATTCCTCTCAGGGAGGTGGGGGGGATTAGACACTTAAATACTTGCACATCCCTTGCACAGGGACTGGCATATGGGAGATGGCCCACATGTGTCCATTGTCTTCTCTCTGGGTAGTTATTTGCATTTTCTGTATTTTCCACATGTACAACTCTCACTTTCTTAATGTATGGTCATTTTATCAAGGGTTGCAAAGTTGCCTATATAACTAGGTACCCACCATGATTTTATATTATATGGCGGTGCATTGTGAATGCTTACGAGGGATTATTTGATTCCTGGACTCATGGGGCAGTGCAAGGAGTGTGATTATTGTTTTGGGACTCTACGGAGGCAACAGTCACCTAGTCGTAGCATCTGCCAGATCGCTGCTCACCACAGTTCCTTGGCCGATGTGACTGGTCAGCACCTATCTTCTTACTCCTTCAAAAGTCACTACTTGTCATTCTGGAAGACAGACCACCTTTCCGGTGGAGGAAGACATTTCCTTAATTGTGAGAAGAGCAGCTGTCACCACCAGGACACCCAAACGATCAGTAGGTTCCTGAAATGTCCTGGTAAGGAGGCAAAATTCCAGTGTAACTCACAACTTCCACACCCTCTGCCCACAAATCCTTCATCAGGACTGCTATCAAAGAGTCAAATTGACCGATTTCCATTTTTATTTCTTTTGCCCACCCTCTGGCAAGATCTCAGTGAGCAGCTAACCAGCTGTAAGAGGAGGAGGGAAAAGGCCTGGACATAGATGATTCGGGAAATGGCCCATCAGCCGTCAGAGATGGATGTTACTTTTTCATTCATGTCATGTAGGGGGGAAAAGCTCCATGATAAATACCAGGAGGAGTTCGGTAGAGTAGCTGTTTGTAATTTCTTCTTTAAAAATAAAATGAATCACTTGTGTAGCACATTCTCTCACATTAGCTTGCTTAATCCTCATACCAACCCTGTGAAATAGCTATTACGACCCATGTTTCATAGATGAGACAGCTGATCCAAATTACATGAAATAACTTGCGAGAGGTTGCGCAGCTGGTGAACGACAGACCCAGCACTTGAATCTACACACTTCCAACTTGAGCCCAATGGTTTTCTCCTGTACTATCATTTTTCTGCTTCCATCTAAACAGGAATGACAAAGGACAGTCTGTCCTGACCCTATTATAGGTCAGTGAAGGTTGAGAGGGGAGCATTATCAAATCCCCTCTTCTGATGAATCATACATAGTACCCAGCCTTAATGCAAAGACATTTTCAGAGAATAAAAACTCTTTTCAAAAGTTAATAATGCATCTAAGACTCATTGATATCTGTCTCGGAATAGCCAAGAAGACGACCCTGCACACATGAAGGTTTATCCCTAATCGCTACAGACGGGAGAGGATGTCAGTATTTAATTTTCGGGGGATCAAGAAGAGAGAAAACTTTCATAATTTCCCATTTAGCTTAAAGTGCTAGAGCTTAAGGGAGAGAAGACAGTTAAACTTTCTTGTCTGCAGATGAAGACACAGGGGCTTAAAGAATGTACTTCTAAATTTAAAGTAAGGACATGTTTTCTTTTTCATAGCACAGCCTAGCATATATCACATTTTTCCAATTGTAATTACAGGCCATGCTCCGAAGTAAGTACCACAGTTCCTCTCCTCAATATTCCTGGTCTCCTTGGTTATATGATTCATTAGTTCAGTAGAAAGTACTCTAGGCCTGGGTATTGAGGATTTCAGAATAACCTGACCTTGAGTTTTCACCTTTTTTAGTGAGCGGCAGGCACTGTGCATGTGCGAACGTACACATGGACAATTTTAATAATAGGTTTATACTTCACTTGTTTTCTCACCAAAGGATTTTATCATATAACCCAAAAATACGAAACAAAATCTATCAAATCAAAAGAAAAGGGAGTCCCAGGAACGGAGGTTCCATGGCTTAAAGAAGGCTAACATCCTCCCCCGACTTCTGTTAATTCAAGGCTGGAATAAGTGAGGTGGCAGAGAGGAGTGTTTCCCGTTGCCTCTCAGCCTCTTGGAAACTCCTTGAATTTTGCTTCTGTCTCACTCCACTTCACACTCAGTGTAAAATTTAACCCCTTCTTCAGAATTCACCACCACCACCACCACCACCACCGTCAGGAGAACAATCCATTCCCATCATTTGAGAGTAGACTTCCCTCCACAGAAGGATTCTGGGCAGCCAGGCTGGGCAGGATCACCCCTCAGTCTCCAGGACTTAGCTTCCTGCCATGTTCCAGCCTTCCACTGTCCTCCCTTCTTCTTCCTGCCTGGCCTCCTCCTTTCCTTCCTGCTACCCTGAGAGCCCCAAACCCATTTCCCTGCACGACACCCAGGAGCACCTCGCTTCCCCTTGGGCCTTCACACCCTCACCTTATAATGCTGACACGTCAAAACGGACACCTACTGTTCTCCAAAAAAGATCGCTCTCTCTTTTGTGCCCTCTCTTAAGCTTATAAACATTTCCCGCATGGATGCAAGCCATTGAAGGGCCACAGAGGCAAGAGGGACAAGGTCTAGGCAAAGTATAGAAGGTAAGATCTGCAGGTGGGAATGTGCTATGGAGAACAGTTCGGCAGTTTCTCCAAAAGTTAAATGTAAAATTACAATAGGACCCAGCAATTCCATTCCCAGGTATAAATGCAAGAGAAATGAAAACACACACCCACACAGACACTTACTTGCGCATGAATGTTTACAATAACATTATCAGAGCCAAAAGGTGTGACAACCCAAATCCCCACCAACGGATGAATGGAAAAATAAAAGGTATATTTTTGCAATGGTATGTCCATACAATGGGATAGTATTCTGCCATAAAAAGCAAGAAAGTACTGATACATGTCACAACATGGATGAACTCTGAAATCATTGTGCTGAGTAAAAGGTACCACTCACAAAGCCCACCCATCATGGGATTCTGTCCGTGGGACGTATCCATCCCTGGCAAATCCACAGAGCCACGGGCTGGTTGAATGTCCCAGACACTGGGGGTGGGAGGAATGTGGAGTGGTGACCTCAGGGGCGTGGGGAGTTTCTGTGGGATGATGAAAACATTTCAAGCTTGAGAGAGTTGCACGTTGCATGACATCGTGAACACTCTAAATACCACTGAACCATCCCCTTGAAAATGGCTAATTGTGTGATATGGGAATTCACCTCAATTAAAAAAAAAATCCATGCCCAAACGCACAGCAGGTGTAGGGAGGTAGGAACAGAAGGAGAAGTGAGGAGAAGTTGGCAGGCTCTCTTCTGGGAACCTCAGGCAGCCTCCCCAGGAGTCCTCGCCTTCCTCAGAAGGCGTAGTGAGCGCCACACTCAGGCAGCACGAGTTCCTGCAGTCAGAGGCTTGGGTGCAGGCCCTGCACCTGCTGCTTATCATCTCTGTTTTTGAGAAAATCATTTTGTATCTCTGGTTCTCAGCCTCTTTGTCAAAGAAGGGGGTTAGACTAGGCAATGGGACTGAAATGGACTCCAGTGAATTTAAGCAGAAAAAAGGAATCAGAAAGCTATCAGGTACTTTGCAGGACTTTAGGAAGCCTTGATAATTAGACTTGGAGAAAAAGGTGGGACCAGGACAATCAGGCATGGGAGTTGGGGAGGGGGTTTGAGGAGGGCAAGGCTGACGGTGGAAGGAGTACGGTCTAGGGGCGCAGGCTGCATTGAAAGTGAATGAATGCCTAGCACTTTCTGCTTGCACTTCTCTACTCACGACCAGAGTTGAGGATGCAGGCCAGCTGGCACAGTCTAAGGCCATGTGTGCAAATCTCTGCTTGCTGACAGCTGCTGATTTGACGGCCTCAACAGGACTACTGGTGATGGTGCAGATGCTGTCACCAAGTGATGGGGCAGGTGCCAGTAGCAATGTAGCATTACTACTAAAAAAATGTAGTCTTCCTAAAGAATCCACTCAAAAACTACTAGAACTAATATCTGAATTCAGCAAAGTTGCGGGATACAAAATTAATACTCAGATATCAGTTGCATTCCTATATACTAATGATGAACTAGCAGAAAGAGAAATCAGGAAAACAATTCCATTCACAATTGCATCAAAAACAATAAAATACCTAGGAATAAACCTAATCAAAGAAGTGAAAGACCTATACCCTGAAAATTACAAGACACTCTTAAGAGAAATTAAAGAGGACTCTAATAAATGGAAATTCATCCCATGCTTTTGGCTAGGAAGAAGTAATATTGTCAAAATGGCCATCCTGATTAAAGTAATCTACAGATTTAATGCAATCCCTATCAAAATACGTACAGCATTCTTCAATGAACTGGAACAAATAGTTCTAAAAATTCATACAGAATGACAAAAGACCCCGAATAGCCAAAGCAATCCTGAGAAGGAAGAATAAAGCAGGGGGAATTATGCTCCCTGACTGCAAGCTCTACTACAAAGCCACAGTAATCAAGACAATTTGGTACTGGCACAAGAACAGACCCATAGACCAGTGGAACAGAATAGAGAGCCCAGATATAAACCCAAGCATATATAGTCAATTAATATATGATAAAGGAGCCATGGACATACAATGGGGAAATGACAGCCTCTTCAACAGCTGGTGTTGGCAAAACTGGACTGCTACATGTAAGAGAATGAAACTGGATCATTGTCTAACCCCACACACAAAAGTAAACTCAAAATGGATCAAAGACCTGAATATAAGTAATGAAACCATAAAACTCTTAGAAAAAAACATAGGCAAAAATATCTTGGACATAAATGTGAGCAACTTTTCCATGAACATATCTCCCTGGGCAAGGGAAACAAAAGCAAAAATGAACAAGTGGGACTTTATCAAACTAAAAAGCTTCTGTACAGCAAAGGACACCATCAGTAGAACAAAAAGACATCCTACAGTATGGGAGAGTATATTCATAAATGACAGATCCAATAAGGGGTTGACATCCAAATTATATAAAGAGTTCATGCACCTCAACAAACAAAAAGCAAATAAGCCAATTAAAAAATGGGCAGAGGAGCTGAACAGACAGCTCTCCAAAAAAGAAATACAGATGGCCAACAGACACATGAAAAGATGCTCCACATCTCTAATCATCAGAGAAATGCAAATCAAAACCACAATGAGATATTGCCTCACACCAGTTAGGATAGCCAACATCCAAAAGGCAGACAACAACAAATGTTGGCGAGGCTGTGGAGAAAGGGGAACCCTCCTACACTGCTGGTGGGAATGTAAGTTAGTTCAACCATTGTGGAAAGCAGTATGGAGGTACATCAAAAAATTCAAAATAGAAATACCATTTGACCCAGGAATTCCAGTCCTAGGAATTTACCCTAAGAATGCAGGAGTCCAGTTTGAAAAAGACATTTGCACCCTTATGTTTATTGCAGCACTATTTACAATAGCCAAGAAATGGAAGCAACCTAAGTGTCTATCAATAGATGAATGGATAAAGAAGATGTGGCACATATACACAATGGTACATAAAAACAAATCCTACCATTTGCAACAACATGGATGGAGCTAGAGGGTATTATGCTCAGTGAAATAAGCCAGGCGGAGAAAGACAAGTACCAAATGATTTCACTCATATGCAGAGTATAAGAACAAAAGAAAACTGAAGGAACTAAACAGCAGCAGAAGCACAGAACTCAAGAATGGACTAATAGTTACCAAAGGGAAAGGGACTGGGGAGGATGGGTGGGAAGGGAGGGATAAGGGGGAAAACGGGGCATTATGATTAGCAGACATAATGTAGGTGGGGGGGAGGGGGACACAGGAAAGGCAGTATATATAGAGGAGACAAGTAGCGACTCTATAGCATCTTACTGTGCTGATGGACAGTGACTGTCATGGGGTATGTTGGGGGGACTTGATAATAGGGGGAGTCTAGTAACCATAATGTTGTTCAAGTAATTGTACATTAACGATATCAAAATTTTAAAAAATACAATCTTTTAGGGCCTCTTCTCCCTGCCTGCCCACCTCCCTAGCTCTCTCTCTCTCCCTTCATTCGCTCTCTCTGTCTTCTTTGGGGCTCTTGCAAATGCCAGCTGGCTTTAAACTATGGAGATTTTAGCATACAAGGGTGGGCTGTTCCCTCCCAGAAAAGCCCCCGCTTCTCTTCCGGATCCTAGAAGGATGGGCTCCTGATGGAAGGAGAGGAAAAGGGCTGACCGGGCTGCAGTGGGGCCCCAGCAAGCCGGCGAGCGGCAGAGCCCATGCGGACCTGATCCACACAGAGCTGGGAGGGAGCACGGAACCGGAGCGGATGGCTGGGACGGCCTATGCGAGGCCCCTACGTACTGCTGCCAGTCAGAGGGGGTTCCTTCCAGAGGGTTCCTATTAACACATTTCCTTGGCTTTAGCCTTATGGGCTGCTGAAATGGGTGGCTTTTTGCCTTCTCCAAAATGCTCTTATCAGTAATGCAACAATAGCTAATTGAATTAGCTGACCTGAATGGCAGCCAGTTGGAGCTAATTTGTTTTGCTAGCCGCTCCCTGGTATGTACAGAACTGATAAGCATGCTTCCCTCCGGACAAGTGGTGCGGGGCGAGCAGAGGCAGTCGGAAGGATGGTGGCTTCTCACAGCCTGTCCTACACCTGTGGGATTTAGCACTTGACCAAAGGCCAGTTAGCCTCGAGTCAGAACTCGCCGAGGGCCTGTCAAATCTGTCAGCTGGAAGAGAGAAAATAGACAACCAGGAAATTGCAAAGGCCTGGTGCCCAGGCTGCGAGTGTTGGGGAAAGCCTTCCCCTTAGCAGAAAGGACACGCGGCCACGAGGTCTGGATCTCAGCTGCCGGCTGACCTTCCCCACGTCACTCTGCCTCTGGGGCTCTGCGACCAGGGCTTGATAATCATCATCCATGTCCTGCTTCCTCGCACAGACGTGTGGTGGAACTCCCGTAGTGTCACGCAGGTGGGAGTTCACATGGGAAGGCCTGCGCCAACGGAGAACAGGTTGATATTTGACACATTATCCTGAGCGTCGCCTCTGTTTCTCAAGGGCAAGAGCTAGTAACAACCGTTCTTCTTTGTGTCCCTCGCACTTCACATGGGGTCTACACGTAGACGGTGCTCCGCCTGTGTTTGTCGACTGACCGATAGACACATTAGGGGTGTGAGGAGATGCGTAGGGATAGTTTACGGTGTGAGGAAGTCAGCACACCACTAACTAAACATAAAAAATAAGCTGTGTTTTCAGTTAACCTTCTCCATCCTTGACAAAGAGGGCATTTTCTGAAGAATGCCACGGTTTGCATCAGACATGCATTTAATACACCATCGTAGCTATTCCATTCCACCTGCACCCCTGCCCTCCGGCCCCCACCCCCAGTTCTTCGGTGCTGCCGTGCCAGCTTGCAGCTAAAGGACCACACCCAGGGGGGGCTTTGGGCTGGCTAAAGGGTCCTTTTCCCTTTTAAGTACTGGGATAGCCAACAGGGTACAAGTTAGAGTTGGCACCTATTCACATGTAACAAGTGGTATGCATACTGGAAATGGCTGGCTCTGAAAAAGTTGGAATAGAAACATCGATATGATATATTGTCCATTCCCACTGCTTTACTATGTCTTCTGACACTGGTACTTGGGCAAACTTATTTTAGCCATTCTGACTGCTGTGTGTCCACCTCCTTGCACTGCACGCACTCTCCATGGGAGAGCTCACCCACCTCTCTGGCTATTTCCTATATACTCATAACCCCTAAGCCTTTACCCTCAACCTTGACCACACCTAGCTCAGTATCCAGCAACACAACTGCCTGTTGGAGGTTTCCACCTGGGTCTCCTATTATACTTCAAATCCAGGAAGTTAAACATTACCTAGTTTACAAAACGTTTGTCTTAATTCTCTCTTTGCGGTGGCTCATAGCTCCCTGAGCCAGAACCCTGAGCTTTCCTTTATGCCTCCTTCTGGGCAGACACCAAATCTATTGATTTTGCTTTCTAAACATCCCTTGAATCCAGGTGTTTCTGTAAATAAAATGAAGGAAAAGAAAACACTTAGATGAATCTCAAAATAATATTGCTGAGTTTGAAAGAAACTGGACCAAGAAAGAATGTATACTGCATGCTTCCATGTATATAAAACTTAAGAAAATACAAGCCAGTTATAGCAACAGAAAACAGGTGAGTGGGTGCTTGGGAGGGTGTTAGGCGAGGAGGGGTGGGTGGGACGGATTACAAAGAAGCAAGCTTTTGGACGTGATGGATATGCGCATTATCTAGATTATGGTGACGGCACCATCAAATATATACAGCTTATTGCATGCCAGTTACGCTCAATAATGCTATTAAAAAAAGCAAACACTAGAGCTACGTTTATACCCTCGAAATCTGACACATTAAACAAAGGGTAGTTAATCATTACTAAAAACATGGCCCAGTAATGGGGGAAAGAAGAAACACATCCCCAAACACCAGGACCTCTGAGCTCACAGGTGGCGCGGCAGGGTTCCCGCGTAGGAAAAGCCCAGGTTCTGAGGACCAAGCCGGTTCTGCCCCTTGACCCAGGGTGATTTTTTATAAGTCATGTGACAAACTCTTCACGTTCTCACTGAAGGCGAGAACCTTAGCGACCGCGAATCCTGCTTCCCAGGGTTGCCGGGAGACGGTGAGCATGAGGCCCCTGCGGAGGGTCTGGCTCACGCCGCCCTTCATCGGTACCTGCTAAATGTTGTGAAGGGACAGGAGAGGTCCGAACAAGGTGCCTGCAGGCTTTGCTGTTCAGGGAGAGTCGGATCCACCGCGGGGCCGAGGAGGGGCCGCTTGTCCCGGTGTGGCCGCAAAGAAGGACGTGGCTCTGCCCTTGCACTAAGTGTGCCCTGGAAGGTCCCCGCATTTGGGGGCTGTGATCAGGCCTTGGGTCAGGCTTTCTTGGATTCTCTGGGCACTCTCCCCACCTCTCCTCCTGCCCACAGTGCAGAAAGAACACCAGCTACACCCCTGGGGTCAGCCCTTCTGCTTTTCTGCAGAACACAGCGATGCATTCCACTTTATTCCTCTCCTCCCTTACCTTACTGTGCTGGCCTGCAGGATAAATGAGATGAGAAGCACCGAGCACGGAGCAGAGTGTCTGGGTCGGTGGAGGCCCTCAACACCTACTAATTCCCTGCCCCCATCCCTCGTACAGATTAGCCCTGACTTCTCAGAAATGCCGATCCCTGCGCACTCACCTAAGTCTCCCTTCAGTACCTCTGCCTGGGAGCCTTTTACTAACCCCGTAAAGCCGCCCAGAATCGCTCTCCTCTGCTAACTGTCCCACAGAGACCAGGCAGGATGCAGCCGCTCAGGGGCAGCAGGCCTGAGCTTCCTAGCAGACGGTGCCGGGTGCGGAGCTCTGCGGACCTGGACCGCATTCATCCTCCCAGACAACCGCTGCGCCATCCATTTTAAATGACACAGAAGCCGACCCGTTTATCAAGATCAGCATACGACTACATTATTATGATTATTTAGCATTTACATAACACTGTATTTGCAAAGTGCTTAATAATAATTTATTTATTACTTCATCTAACTACTCACTAATGGAAATTCAAGGGGTCATCCTGAGTTCACCGACCTCCACTCCGGGGACACCTTAAGCCACT
The DNA here is from genome assembly GCF_030020395.1 of Manis pentadactyla. NCBI lineage: Eukaryota > Metazoa > Chordata > Mammalia > Pholidota > Manidae > Manis > Manis pentadactyla. The sequence continues at coordinate 4,262,796 of NC_080037.1, forward strand.
TGCAAAGCCTGCTGCAAAATACTTTAATGAAAAACCATTTGGGGTGTGTGTGTGTGTGTATATATATATATATATGTATGTACGTGTGTGTGTCTATTTCCTTTTGGCATGTGTAATATATCTATTGAGACAATACTCTTACTTTACAATGAAAAAAAGAAACATTACTATTATTATAAAGTCACTGAAATCCTGTCTGGAACTGATACAGAACCTACAGGAGCAAATTCCAGGTGCATCTGGCTCCGAGGAGTGTGGCTGACTGGTGGCCTCTGGCCACTGGACACTTGAGGGTCCACTGGGCTGGAACGGGCACGGCAGGTGGTAAGGGTTTGGCCCCTCTGCCCGGTGTGGGACTCCTGGAGAGGGTGGTGCTCTCCAGAGCTCCCCGCTGGGCTGGGCGCAACTTCTCGTCTGCCTCACTGTTTGCTGGCTTCTCTGCCTAGCGACACTTCCTTCCCCTTTTCCCCTTACAGACGTAACTCTCCCAGAAACCTTTTGGTCCTAAGCTCATTTCAGCGCCTGCCTCCCAGAGATCCCAGTGGCATGCACCCTACAGTGAGCTGGGCCTTTCCAGGCGACCCTCTCTGGACTCTAGAGCCTCTGCCAGCAGGTGGGCGGCTTCGGTTCTCTCAAAGGTCTTCCCAATCCTTCTGTCTATGAATCTGTATGGCACGGGATTCAGTATAAATTCTGCCTATTTAGCCTCCATGCAAGGGGGGTTTGCGATGGAGGAGGGTTTTGAGGAAAAAGCTCAGAGCCCGCCACCCCATTCTCCTATTTACGATGATCTGTACTGTTCCCACCTCTGTCAAAAGTGCAGTAGAAAGATGATTATGAGCACGGATTGACATGTGTGAAAATTATACAGAAAGAATTTATTGGTATGTGTAAAATAATATATTTAACATATAATATACAAAAATGCCTATAGTTAAATAAATATGATAAGTGATCTAATAACTATACATACATGAAATATCAGTCAAGATAGGAGATCTCAGAGCAGAGAGAAAATGGGCAGAATCTCACTGACAGATGGAGGAAGACAGACCCGTGCTCTGAGAACGTCTAATACCTGTTGGTCCCTAAAGTGCCTACATCAAACTATGCTCAATAGGAGTGAGAAAAAACTTCAGTGAACCCCCAAAGAGAGAAGCTACTTGAACAGTGCACACCTCAGAATTCTTGGGGATGCAGCCCCCCCTTAGCAGCTGCTTGATTTTGTCCCCTGTGAAGCTTGTTTGCAAGCCAAGAACCAGAATAAAAGATGTGTGCCCTCTCCTTTCATGTCCCTAGTTTCTGTTTTTCTCTTTTACTGTTGCTCTCTGAACAGACTTTGGAAAGTCTGGTTTCTGCCTCTTTTCGGGATTCCTCAGTGGTCTCAGGTCCCAGGTGTCTGCCATCAAAGCAACTATTCGGAAAATGTGATCAGGGTTTTTGAAATTAAAAGCCAACAATAATTTGTTTCTGTAATTTAAAAAAAGCTGCCCCTGTCAGGCCATGCATGCAGTTATCAGTGGGCGCTGGCTCCAAGAGTCACATATGCAAATGGCAGCTTACACTTCAGAGGCTGTACTGGCTGAGACTGGAAAGCGTATTCAGTAGAGCTCCGTAGGAAGGGGCGGAACATCCGGGAGGCTGTCTCTGGCTTTCTTTGGCCGCTACTCTCAGAGGCCCGGTGAAGGACGCACCCTCAACAACCAGCTAAGAAGGCACAGCAATGCTCTTGGGCAAGTGCTGAGGCTCAATTCTCTAAACCATCGTTTCAGAGCATGAGGTACAGGAACCTGGGACTCGAGGGCCAGCAGGAATTTACCAGAAGCAAGTCACACCAGAATGACCGTAACTGTGTTTCTTCAAATCGGTCAATGAAATGCCTCTTCCTCTTGCTCAGGATGAAGTGGGTCCAGGGGCAGCAGCGGGCAGGAGGAGGGGAAGGAATCATGAGCGATGCATCAACCCTCAGCCTCAGCAGCTCTCTGGTGTTTGCTGCGAGGCCTGGGCCTGTCCTGTTCAAAATATGAACGACTTGGATGAAGGCAGTAGCGTGGCTACACACACGGCCTTCCCAGCCAGACAGAGCTGGGTTCTAATCCTGGCTCTACCCCTCACCGGCTCTGCATCCCTGGACGTATTACTTAACCTTCCTGAATCACTAACCTGCAAAATAGGGAAAGCACACGCCTGATACAGGTGGAGTGAAGGTGGACTAAAATAACGTGCTGTGTAAAAGCACAGGATCTGTCGGAGACATACCCCAAAATGGCAGTGCTTTGTTGCGCATTAAATGCATTGAGAGTAATGAGCTAATACGTTGGATGACAAAATCAGGATCCGGAAAGGTCTCACCAGGCTGGACTCAAGGACCAAATCTAATAGGATGGCATTTCACAGGATAAATGTACAAGTACTGCAATTAGGTCTGAACAGCAAGCTGCACGCATGCTCCGTGGGGAGATAGGGCTTATCAAGAGCACTTGCAGAAGACTTGGGGCGTTACGTGCCTCTTTGCTCATTAGCGGGTCAGCGGTGTGAAGCGGCTACCAGAAAGCGAATGCAGTCTGAAGCAGAGGACAGCAAGCCTGTTGTCTGGAACAATGGGAGGAAAATACTGTCCCTCTCTGGACCCTGTACTTTAATAATAGGGGTGGGGAGAAGCTGGGCTTTTTCCAAAGACACAGAACCAGGATAGTGAGGAGGCATAAACCCCATCAAAGAACAGCAGAAGCAAGTGAAGACCTTGCCCACAAAGGATAAGTGCCCACAAACAGTGGGAAAGCAGTTATGTGCGTGATAAGGCATTAGATCCCTTATGATCCAGACCCCATCTCCTTCCTGCTTAAAGCTGGCCAGGATGCAATTCCAAAAAGGAAGGTTGCCATATAACATAAAAAGAAACCTCTAAGTCCCGCTTCTGGAAGCATCCAGGCTAAGCTGCAGGGTTGACTCTGAAGGATAAATCGTAAAGTGGTTAATACACCCCCAGGCTGGGCTCAGCCTGCAGTCCGCGTGCCCCCGGAAATCGTTTGTGAAATCCTGTAGGTTTGTCCGTAAGTGCGTTGTTCCCCAGGGAGAGGTCTCGTGGCCTTCTTCGGAGTCTTTACGGAATCAGAAACTGCCCCAAAAGATTAAGATGAACTGAGCTGGCTTGTTAGTGCTTTCCGTGTTTACTGGTTCTCTTCCGTACGTTACTGGGCCTGGTACTGGGGACATAGATGCGAGGAGGGTACTGTCTCTCTCCTTGTAAAGGGAAACTTTGAATTTGGTGTTCTCTTTTAAACAAAGTGTAAAAATCCCTATCTGTGCAGTGATAGAGAACGGCGTGCAGGGGAGGCAGCAACGAAGCGAGTGGCCCAGCCCTCCTGCCCCTGCGGGGAGCTCCCCTCGGGCTCTGAGTTATGGCGACTCCCTGACAGGCAGTAGCGAAAGGGCCACTGACGTCCTTCTCCGCTCTTTGGGTGGAAGTCCCACTCACAGACTCCCCAGTGACTCCAGGGGATGCAAACAGCAGCTGGGAGGCCAGCAAGGCCCTGGGAATTGCTTATCTCCACACCTGACCTTTCCCCAAATCCATTCCACCTATGGTGACAAGGCTCACCAGGATGTCCTAACATGAGATGTCAGGAAATCCATAGGAATATGTTTTTGCTCATGAAAACCCACATCACTGCCTGCCAGGGCCTGTGTGAGCACACCTGCCGTCCAGCCCTACATGTATTTACCTGCCATGTGACACCTGCTTTATTGGGCCAATAAATTGGAAGCTGTAACAGCCCCCCGGCCAGATCCTACCTGGATCCCAAGGCCAGGCTCTCACCCTACATCCTTGAGGTCTCCCCAGGCCCTCTGCCTGCCGAGGGCGCTCTGGTCTCTGAACCGCGGTGACATCCGTGGTGTGCGCCTCACTTTAGGCACCTACTGTTAACCATTTTGAACTGTTACTTAGCTGGATCGTATGGGCACAGTTTGTCTCGTTTTAAACTAGACAAGCTCTTGCCTGACAAGATTGCCAGCTCTCCGGGGATGGAGAGCCTGTCTTACATCCTTCTCCCCCACCCCTCATTGAGCTTTCCCTGGGGAAGGGCATGTTATAAGGGCTCAGTTAAATTGGATGGCATAGTGATTGTCAAGCTAGAGTGTTTAAGATAATCGGCTTGATGTGGTTGATGAGCACATGTGAAAGGGGAGTAGGGGTGGCATTTAAGACCCCTGTAGAGACATAACAGAGTTTTTCATCTCTGACCAGGGCCTGCCCTCCTAACTAAACAGGACATGGGGAACAATGGCCTCCTGGCCTCTCACGGTGCTTGGTCCAGAGGAGTCCAGACTAGGAAGGACGTGGAAACGTGCCCTTCTTATGCTACCAAGAAGGTCCTTGGATTTACCTTTAAATTTGTTTGGCTCAAAACACAGAATGTTAGCACTGGAAAGGTGGCAGTATGTGAAAGTACCAGGTCTTCATTGGAAAGATGATGAAACTAAAACTGATCGAAGGAAAGTAATGGTAGGAGGAGAATACGTAACATTACCTGGTCCTAGAGCTCGTTATTAGCAAAACACCAGGACCTGAGTTGTAAACAAATGCTCCTCTCATTAAACCCTTGGGAGCCCTCTCACGTCTGTCCAAGGAGAAGCGACAGTCCGAGCAATGGCCTATGGGCCCCTCCTTACACCTACTGTGTTGTTCCTTAAATGCCAGGCCTGCTTTTGCCTCAGGACCCTTGAACGTGCTGCGTCTGCCTGATTGCTTTTGCTGCAGATGTCCACATGCCTTGCTGTGCCACCTCTTCTAGGTGGTGCTCAAATGCCACCTGCTGAGGGAGGCCTTCTCTGTCCTCTAAATTTACACGTCTCTAAAAATCACATGTTCCTACTGCATGCCCCAGCCAAACATTCACTCCCTTCCCTGTTGACCCTTCTCTTCAGCACTTCTCACTAACATGTTCTAAATAGTTTACTTACTTATTCTGTGTATGTCTCTCTCCTTGATTATAGTGTATGTTTTCAGAAGGCAGGGGTTTTGGGGTCTGCTTCATTCAGTTGTCTACCCTCAGTACTTAAAAGAGGGCCTGGCACATAGAAGGTGTTTGGTAAATTCTTGTTAAATGAGCAGTGCCGATGTTGACTGGGACAGAAGCCAAAGCCCGGGAGCCTCAAGCCCAGGGAGGTTCAGGGACATGTGAGCCAGTGGTGAGACTGGCAGCCATATTTCAGTTCTCTGGTTTCTCCTAGAAACCTGCCAGAGCCACACCTGGGAAGTGACCCTGCTCTCCCTGGCCTGCAGGAGTTCCCCGAGTTCTTTGACAAGCAGAGCGGAAAGGCGCAGATGGATCTCATGGGGCTTTAAATATGGATTTAGAAGCACGGCCTTCAGGTTTCGCACTGGAGTGAAGGCCCCACGGACTGCCCTGTAAACTGTCACATCACCAGGGCCCGGCATGATTGAGGTGGTATTCAGGTTTTATTAAAATAAAAGCTCATTATGAATTCGTTCCAGAGATAAGAACCAACATTCAAACTGTCAGAGGCTTATTTGCCAATGGCTAGGAGAACCTCATTTGCCAGCGAGAGTCCCCCCACCATGCTCAGAGACCCACTTAGATGACAAAAAAATGCACATCAGAACAATTAAAATCAGTATCTGCTCTAATTGCAAAATGTGCCCCCATCCCAGAGCCATCTGAGTGGCAAGGTCATAACTGGCTCTTGGACTCCAGGTCACGGTCCACACCTGGCCCCCGATGGGGAATCGCTTGGGGAGGAGCGGTCCTGGGCCCAGTCTTCCAGAAGGGCCTTTCCTCGACTCCCAACCACTGCGGAACCCCGAAGGGCCGAAGAAACGCAGGACACAGGATGTCCTCGTACTCGGTGACCCAGGGCCAAGCGCTTCCTGGCATTTTTCAAGCCAAAGGGCCGTAGAGTTCTCTCTTTTGCCCACCCATCCCTTGGCCTGTTATTTGCACATCAGCTGGCTCTCGGAGGTCACGGAGGCCTTTCTCTCCCCACCTTCCCTACATACCAGGTAGGGTTCCCATGGGCAGGGCCACCACTTGGGTTCAGGCCCAAACTCAGAGCGGGAAGATTTCCCATTAAAAGCCTGACTCCTTAACCACGGGGCTCACACGGCCCCTCCTGGCCCTCCAGCCGCCTGGATGCACCAAGACAGATCCAGCAGGACCAGGGGGCCTTGAAGCCCTTCCTGCCGCTTGGGAGCCCGACGCAGCGCTGAGGAAGGAGGGACGGTTCCGTCCGGACGCCGGCTGTGCAAACGGGCTCCCTCGGAAGTCACCGCAGGCTCGGGCTGAAATGGGCACCATTCACCACCTTCAGGAGCTGCCACTGAACGCGAATGGAAATCTCAAGCTAGCTAGTCTCTTCCTTCCATATTCTCTTCCGCCGGCACAAAATGCTCGGGGCCCACCTGAGACCTAACATTTGTCTGTTTTGAGAATAGATGAGTATTTATTAGAATTAAACATCTGGGAGCTCTGTGATATTTAGACGGGCATTAGGAGGAGTGGATGAGAAGAGGAGAATGCAGGGTCTTTTCTTCTGTACACCAGTCTGGGCTTAGGTACTGAGGGGATTTCTCGGATCTCCTGTGAGAGCCAGATACAGTTAATTTCCTGCAAAAGCTGCCGGCTGGGCCACGCTGATATTGCGGTGTTATTTAGAAGAGAAAGGTCAGGCCTGAGATTGAATAATCATTGACAAGAAATCCACGGGGGATATGAAGCAGTCGGTGAGCAGTGACTGAAATCTACCCCGATTCAACCCCCGTCCCTTCCTTCCCAGGTGTCTGACTGATCCTGGGGTTTGTTTATTATTCTTTCTGCAAAATGCTTCCCGAGCCCTCACAGCTAATGGGCAAGGTGTGCTGGGCCAGGGAGAGGGGCACGTTCAGGGCACATTCAAGATGGGACGCACACCCCTATACACGAGGCACACCTGCTCCAGGGCCACCATAGTGCTGGGCACCTGCACATGAATTTTCAAATGGCCAGTGGCACTTTATCAGGCGTTCCTGCGTGGTCCCTGGGAGAGTCCGCACGGCCCAGTTCCACAGGCCGTCTGCAGGGTGGAGCCTTAGCTAGGACGTCAGGAAGCGCACAGGGAATCAGGTGGTGGAGCACCTGCTATGCGTCACACACGTGCTGTGCCCTTTGGATATAGTGTCTCCCTCATCCTGGCAACCCTGTGATCCCTGTCCTGCAGATGAGGAAAAAGGCTCGGGAGGCTCAGAGAGGGTGAATGACTTGCTCAAGATCGCCCAGCTCCCAAGCAGCAGAACAAAGGTTTTCCACCTGGGCTCTCTGAGTACCAAGCACATGCTCTCTGCCTGGCCGTGCTGTCTCAGATTTCCTAATCTCCACTGCAGACCTCCCCTGATGCTGTCTGTCCTCCTCCCCTTTAATCCAGTCACCTTAGAGGGGGGTGCTCAGAAATCCAGGTTTTCCATCAAGGTTTCTCTCTTGTAGAAAACAATCCGCAGCCACTGTACCTGAGGTCTGATCCCACAAACCTGGATGACACAGGCTTGCGTCCAGCTTGGAAAGAGGAAGAAAAGGCCAGGAGATTTCTGAGGTCCCTTTTGAATTTCATGCAATTTATTTACTTAAAATTATAATCATGTCTCAAGAGTTTGGCTTTAGAACAATTCTGTAAAGCATATTCATTTCATTTCATTTGTGCCTTAAGGGCACAAATAATAAAATAATCAGCAAGTAATGCAGCAGTTGTCAACTAAAATTGGCATCTAGGTTATGCTCCAGTTACTCTGAGGGTCACAGTTAGAGCCAGGTACGTACGGGTTAGTGTCCATGGTTCCGGTTAGAACAAGGGAAGGCCCGTGGTTATAAAGTCAGGATCAGGATTTATCTCTGTAGACAGCCCCTAATCTAGGTCAGATTATCAACAGGGAATGTCATTCTGGCATCATTTCCCGGCACAATAGCTTCGCACAACAACTTTGCTGATGCTGCCCTGTCTTGTCAGAATGTTCTGGCATCTGATGACACTGCTGCTCTCTGAGGCTCCAGAGGTGGGTGACGGGGAGGAATTATGGGTAATAGGCTGGGCGATCGACGGAGTTGGACCCAACAGCCTCTTCCCCAGGACCCCCCGCCCAGAGACATGAGCTGCAGAATGAAGATCCTCAGTGTGACTGGGCGACCCAGTCATACACTTTACCCCGGGGAGGTAAATCCACCTTCTTCCCTGAGGTGCCATTTGACCACTGCTGTCAAATCAGTTACGGAATAATGAATAGAAATATCTATTTAGCTTTTATAAATTTAAAAACACCCATTTAAAAAAATGCATGTTTTTAATAGCTAGAATTTGGGTTAGAAAGTTGGAGTCCTGAGTTCTATCTCCACACTGGACCCCCCTTTCTCCTGAGAGAACCGAGGGAGCTTCGTGTCTTGAGTTCACTTCCTGAAACTACACAGGTGCTGGGACGTGTCATGGCTTCAGAGTTTTTTGCTTACAAGGACTGGGTTCATTAGCGCAGCAAGATGTCTGCTGTTAGGGCACCTCTCCTTCGTTTCCTGAGCGCCCAGTCCCACTCCCAGGCCAGAACTGCCTCCTTATTTAGTCCACCTGTCCCTGGACTCCGAACCTGGACCTCCGTGAGACAGCTAGGCCAACAGATACGGAGGTCAGGAGTTCATATGGTATGGCAGGCTGGTCAACAGCTCAGACTCTCAAGCCAGACTGCGGAGTTTAAACGTGGCTTCTGCGTTTTATGGTTTTTGGAAAGTTGCTCAACCTCTTTGTGCTTCCATGTCTTCATTTGTAGTGGACGCAGTGATAGCATCTGCATGGGGCTGATGAGAGAAGCGAGTACGCGAATGTACGCAGAGCCCTTGGAGCCATGCCCAGTCCGTCACAGCACAGCAGGGTGGAGACGTACGCATCCCTGCCTGCTCTGCACCTACAGTGGCAATGCACCTTTCCCAGCACCAAGCACTCTGGGGTGCCCAAGCATCAAGTCAGGGAAACTGGTGGTGATTTCTCGCCCAGCTGATTCAGGTGCGAGCTGCAGGTTCTCGGATCTCAGTCCTGGACCTTTCTCTGGATATGCCTCCAGAGGCAGATGCTGATCTGTGCTTTTGAGGCTGTGTTAGAGCAGCATAAAGCCATTCATTCATTCATTCAACAAACACTTGTAGAGAGGCTCCTATGAGCCAGTCCTGCCTTGTGCCCGAATCTCAGTTTCAGGGACTCTTAACACCTGCCCTGCCACACTCATAGGGCTGTTGTGAGGCTCCAAAGGAATATGTCAGCACGCCCTATAAAATGCTAGACAAGCTGGTGGCACCAACATTATAACCATGTCAACTGTCCCTCTCTCCAGGCTCGTGACCCTGCCATCAGATGGCAATCCCTCCAGGGCAGAGTGGCACTAGATCAGACAGATGACCTCGTGAACACAAGCTCCATGGCACCATCTGGCATCCTCTTTGCCTCTGATTTATCAGTGCAGCTCTCTCCCCATGTAACACCATAAAGGCAGGCTGGGCGACACCTTTACTGCCTGGCACACTGTGGAGCAGAGACAATCTTATGCTGCCCACAAGGACACAGTGCAGAGGCTCACCTTGGCCTTTGCAGCAGCTGATTCACAGGCTGGAAAAGGCCACAGGTGCTGCCCAGGAGAAGTTGGCCACCCTAGCTTCCCCAGGATAGGTCAGCTGAGCCCAGGGCCACAGTGGATCGGCCAAGGCCAAGCCAGGTTCCTGCCACCCCTGCCCCGTGCCTCCCTTACTCTGCTCCACGGTGGCTGCCATCCCTGAAGTTTATAGGTATCATTACCTATGAAAAATCTGTTCTATCTGAAGACAGTTGGGGCTGGGGATGGGTGGCAGATGCAATTTAATGATCAGATTAAAATATGCTAAAGCAAACAAATAAATAAATAAAAAGCCCAGCAGCCTAGAGCTCCACAATTCATTCTGTGGGCAACAGAGGCCGGGGCTCCAGAGACCAGCTCGTAATTCACCCCACAGGCAGGTTTAGTAGCCTGTTACTGTATGACCACAAGGAAAAACACCTCTCCTGGAAAGATTTATACCCAATGGCACTGGAGGCGGAAGGGCTGGGGGCAGGTGAGGAGAGAGAAGGGGGAACCTGACAGGTCCCGGGACGGATGCTGGAAGAATGGTGCCCAATTCCTTCCCGTCAGCGCGGCCCATCTTCCCTCCTCTTCCCAGTGCCTCCCAGCCCCGCCGCGCCTCACCGCCCTTGAGCCATCTCTCCCCACCATGATGAAATGTGAAGTGGAAAGACTGCACACCTAGTGGAGGGGTGTGCTTCCATGTCGACTTCTCAGCAGACTGGGATCTCAGGTGGGGTGGAATGTCAGTTAGTCATCCTATTACCAGCTCAGGCACAGAGTTGCTCCTCCCTTGGTGAATGTGGGCAGGTTGAATGAATGAATAGCTGCCCTCCCCGTGGAGAAGCTCCTGGGTGCTCTGGAGTGCCGAGCAAGCCGGGTGAATGTGCATCCAGGCTCCCCGCGGCCCTGCCGTCCCATCCGCCTCCTTGGGGGCTTTCCTTCCCGGGTCCTCCTGGCCCGTGTTCAGGGGCTGGTCCCTGCCAGGCTCCCTTCTTGCAGACAACCTTGGTGCCCACTCTTCCCCTTGCCTGGAACTCTCTTCTCATCCATTATTACATATTTTGTCAATTTTTCAGTTTGCAGCTTGAGAGGCAGTTCCTTGAGGAGACATTGTTGATCCCCTGGAAGAATGCAATTCTCCTTCTCGGAGACCCTCATGGGCTCACCTATCTTTTATCCATATTCCAGATCAAGCGGCGGATGTGCACTTGCCTGTGTGAATAACGGACTGATGTCAGCCAGCCCATGAGGCAGTCGGCACCCGGACAGGAGGAAGTAGGTGTTTTCATTTTTGCTTCTCTCCCCCAGCGCCAGAACATCAGCTGGCACAGAGTGGGCTCTGAGAGTCTGTTTGTTGGATGGAGGACCAGGACCTCTCCCTAGGGATCTGGTCACCCTATCAAGTCCCCAAGCTCACCATATCCTAGTATCCACGACCCAGCACCCTTTGCCCCCGCTGAACATGCGCAGCGACAGCAGCAGATCCTCAGGAAGCTCGACGGGGAAACGGATTAGGGCAGCTCCGCGCCGGGGCCCCGCAGGGCTGCGGATCGCTGCTGCATCTGAGAAAGAGAGGGGTGAGGCGATCTGACATGATCACTCATTCCCCGCCCCCCTTTGGGGAAACTTTTTATTTATTCACACTCAGCAGATGATGCTCTTGTACCAAATAACAAATGTCAAATGCTCTGCCCGGGACTTGAGGGAGACAGAACATTAGCAAAGGAGGAGCGATCCAGGGCAAAGGACAGGACTTCTGTTTAAACGCTGAAAAGCCAAGTAACAGATGTCACCAGGAGACTCCGGGGAGACAGCGCTGCAGCAACGACCGGCACTACAGAAACGAGCGCACCCACGGTGACTTCTAATCACCTGCACCCCCGTTTCCCGGAGCCTTCCCCTCTGCCGTGGCCCTCGCTCAGCGATGCAGCTTCTCTGGGCCACTGTCCCGCCAGGACTGAGCCCTGGGGAGATGCCAGGGGAAGCTGGGAGCAGCAGTGACACTCTGCCCTGTGGCTCCGTAAAGAGCCTTGCAAATAAGGACACCACATCTCTGGCCATGCTGGTGTGGCTTCTGGTCTATGTGTTCACGTATTCATTTGATAACTTACAGCCAAACTCCACATTAGGCGTGGGGACAGTCGTTCAGTCCTGTACTAGATTATAACTGGATAGCATCCTTTTTACCTTTTTATTCCCACTAAGTATTAATGTTCGCACCCTGAGCTGAAATTGAGGGGTTCTTGGTTTAGAGGGCGGCTGACGTACACGAATAACCCCAAGTCAGTATGATGAGGGCTACAGGAGAGGCGTGACCAGCGGGCTGTGGGAGCAGTGACCCCCCCCAGGGGACTCCGGGGAGCGGGTGATGTGGGCACTGAGACTTGAAATACAGGAAGGCGTTTGGCAGGGAGGAAGTCGCTCCAGGCAGGAGAGATTGTGTGCAGGAGGGCAGGCCCTGGCAAGGACAAATGGAATGAACCCAGCTGGGGTTTTCTGAGCCCCCACCGCCCTGCTCTCCTGCCCAGAGTGCGTAACTGTCTTCTAACTGGGCCCCCAGCGCTCTTTCCTGTGGTCTGCGCCCAACACGCCCCCGGCATCCTACGGCTGAAACTTAAGTCACGGCACCTCGTTCCTCTGCCCCAAGCCCTCCCGGTCCCCGCACTCATGCTACGGCCTGGCCCAAGCCCCCAGCAGGCCGCACCCCAAGGGGCTCTCTATGCTCTGCCCTCCCTCCCACCATTAATTTGCTGCCCACATCAATGTCCTTCACCCCCTTCTCTCTCTGGTTCAGCCACTCTGCAATTCCTTGGACCTACCAAACAGGCTCCTGCCTCCAGGCCTTAGCAGGGGCTGTTCCCTCTGCCTGGAACCATCTCTCAGTTATCCTAACAGTCTGCCCCTTCACCTCCTTCAGCAGTTGGCTCAAACCCATCTTTTTGGTCCATGCCCTGGGCCACCCCATCTTGACTCACTGGCACCCCTGCCCTTCCCTCTTCCCCTTGGCTCCAGCACTTACCACCATCTAACACGCCGTTTGTTGTACTCACTATTTTGTTTCCTGTTTGTTTCCCTCCCATGGGAATCTAAACTCCTGGACAACAGGGATTTGGGTCAATGTTGTATCCCTACTTCTCAGACTAGTGCCTGGCACGCGGGGCAGGGTGTTTGTTTAGTATTTGCTGAGTGAAAGAATAAATGAATGGGAAGTGGTTGATAACCATGTGTTCAAACCAAATGCCGGTGGGACTAGTCTGGCCTGTTGACACCCCAGGCTTCCATATTACACATAATTGGGATTCTTCCAGTAAATCGCAGACGTGGTGCTTATAAGCGAGGCCGGCAGGTTTGCTCTTAAATAAAACTGTGAGGTCAGGCCATGGAATTTGTCTTCCTACTTGGTACCCACTTTGAGACCTTCTTCTCTCTTCATACCCACTTCCTCTGACCTCTTACAACTCGAAGGCCAGAGACCTCGCTTCAGGCGGAGACGTGGCCTGCTTCTGATTCTTCCTTGAGCAGCCCCGTGTTCCCCCTTCAGTGTTTCTCCTCCAACCTCTTCCTGCCTCCTGTTTCCCTTCCCTGCTCCTCTCCTCCGGGTTTCTCTCTCCTCTGTCCTTTCCACCTCCTCTCACCCCTTTGCTCTACCCTTTCCCTCCCTGTGTCTTCCCTCACTCCCTCCCTCAGTTGTCTGAGCACCTACTGGGTGTATAACATGGTTCTTCATTCTCTGGGTGACGGATATGGCCCTGGAGCCCTAACAGTTTATGTGGGGTGAGAAGATAGTTCACAGCATTTCGAGGCACAGGCAAGGATGCCCTGGGGGAATTTGGAGGAAGAGATGACTCCAGGAAGGAAAAGGCTTCCCAGAAGAGATGGGCACCTGCTTGGAGCACCAGCGTGAGGAGGTCTGAGAGGGCGGGAGGGGCCACCGCTCCAGGGAGCCGACGTCACAATAGCACGAGCAAAGTTTGCAAAGAAGCCAAAAGGATTGAGCTTGGAATTTTTGGGGGTGCAAAGAGCAAGCCACGGGCTAGAGGCCACTGCACTTATCTGAGCTTACAGGGAAGAGAGGCTAGATTAACGAACGCCCCTCAGAATTCAGAGTATTTCTTTTCTGTCATTCTAACATTGTATTGTTACCTCTGCAGAGCAACCTGGATTCACACATACATGTTTTTAGGAAAGCAGTGGCTAGCTGATCTTAGGGATCTTGTGCACTGGTGTATGCCCGGCGCTCAGCTGCCAAGACGTATTGGTTGAATTGGATGGAAGTGAATTCCTCTATGACTGGGGAAGGTTGCGTAACTGCGTTCCGGGCTTGGGAAGGCTTTAAATCAACAGCAGCGTTGCTTCTGGGAGTCAGAGATTCCTCCCTCGCATCCTCCCACTGCTCCGGAAGCAAGATGACTTTAAATAATTGGGTCACACATTTCCTCAACAGCTTCCTGTGCTTCCTATTGTCCTGTGCCTTCATGGGATTAGCTGCTTCGAGCCATCCAACAGCAAGAACATATTCATTTTAATGCACATCTGTTCCCATAAGCCCAGCCTAATTCCATTTCCCCCTGGTTTAGGGCTTTGGTAATGGACATTGTAATTTTAATTTCCTGCCCAAGCTTGTAAGTTCATGAATACAGTTGTATTCATCGACAAGAATCTAGAGATTTGGGTTGTTTTTTGCTTAAAACACCTTCCTGGTGGTAGCCCCATCAGAGGTTAGGATCCTTCCGAGGAACAGAGCTATGCCTGGCACACAGGACCTGGTCCCTGCATGCTTGTTTACTGCAGAAATGAAGGATGGCCACGCAGACAGCTGCCCCTTCTATCTCTGATGCCCCGAGCAATAACCCCCTGGCCGAGGAGCCCAGGGGACTCACAGAATCCTCAGGCTAGATTTTTCTTTAGATATAAAGGAGGTATTGGCCTTGCAAGGCAAGTCCCAGGGAGGGAAGTGTACTGGATAAAACAGTGACGTGAGCAGAGGTAGGACTGCAGACCCGGGAATAAAAGAGCTGGGTTCATGTCACTGAAGGGCAAGATGCAGTGGCTGGATGGCGAGACACCTGAGTGCAGAAGACAACAGTTACTGTGACTGATGAGGTCACAGTGTCTCTTCTCTGCAGCCAGGCCAGAGGGCTCTGGTTGAGCCTCCAGCCTGTGTGGACACGCAGAGGTCTCTCTTCCCCAGTCTGTCCTCTTAGATACGCCTGGAGGGTGTGACTCAGGCCAGGCCTGCATAAAAGGCTCTCCGTCTTCCATTGGAGTCACGAGGTGGGAGATCTGCTCTATTTTCTAAGAATGTTTCCCAGACCTCCGCGACTTGGAGGAACCTTGCAAATCTGGACAGCCTCTTGGCATCTCTTTGGTCATTAATAAAAGGTTTCTTTTTTCAGTTTAGTTAAGACATAAATTGACATAAAGCACTGGGTAAGTTTAAGATGTACAGCATAATGACTTGACTTGCATATATTGTGAAATAATTACCATAATAAGTCTAGTTAACATCCATCATCCCATAGATACCAAAAAAAAAAAAGGTTTTTTTCCTTGTGATGAGAACATGCAGGATCTACTTTCTTAGACACTTTCAAATATACAATCCAGTGTTAACTACGGTCATTGTGTCGTACATTTCTTGATTCCCATTCAACTGCTGCTATTTGTACTGATTAGTAAGAAGCTAGACACTCTTAACCTTCAATGTATGTTTAGATCGGCCTGGAAGACCTGCCAATAAACCCAAAGACTAGCATTTGGAGAGCAGAGTGTCACTCGAGGACAGATTTTTACATGTTGAAGCCATCAAAGTAAGATATTAGAGGCACACCACATCCTTTCTCCTAAGGAGAAATCCCTGCACTTTGGTAGTGAAAAGCCTAGGAAGGAACACCAGGCGAGAACAGGGTTCAGGTAAAGTGCGTGGCAGGTAAGAAGACAAACCTCGAAGCCCTCACAGTTTTGTCCGAGACCAACTCCTGTTCATCTGTGCCTAGGTAAGTATGTGATTTGTTCGAAGAATCTAAATTTTCCAAGATGGGGACCCTGGAAAAGTGCACGAGAAATGACGGAGCATGCTGACTGAGCCAGGAGAGGAGAAGAATTTCCTCAGGAAGGACAAGATCTTAGCAGCCAGGCTAGACTGATAGAAAAAGAAGGAAAAAAAAAAAAAAAAAAGACAGATGACCTACCCACAGCTAACAGTCCTTTACAGTGGAGTTAGGAAAAAGGAGGACATTCCCATGGCTACTCGTTCAGGGATGGAGACGTACCCAGGCAGATATATCAGGAGAGGAAATAATACTAACAATAAAGACATTTTTAGCACTTACTGTTGTGTCAGGCATTTTTCTGAGTATTAACTCATTGAATCCAACAGCCCTATGATGTATCAGTATTATCACCATTTTATAGATAAGGAAACCGAGGCAGAGAGAGACTAAGCAATTTATCCAGACAGTTGTCACGTGATGGGGACTATTTGGCCTTTGTGGTTCCCGACACAGAGCTCCTGAAGCCGTTGGAATTTCTGGATAGATAAGGGTGACAGGAGCAGGTTTTGCTTTCGGGTCCCCAGATGGCTTCAGGAGGGGACTGGTCACAAGAAAGACGGAGCCTTGATGAGAAGCTGGAAGCTTTCAGCCCCACCTCCCGACCTCCAGGGAAGCGGGAGGGGCTGCAGGGTGGGGGACTCACCAGTGGCCGACGGCTCAATCAGTCATGCCCAGATGAGACTGGTGCAAGATCCTCTGACCCACAGGCTTTGGGGCGCTCCCTAGTTGGCAGAGGCACCCACGTGCCGGGAGGGCAGCGCATCCCAACTCCCTGGGGACAGAGGAGCCTGCGCTCAGGACCCTTTTAGACCTCGTCCTACGCACCTCTTCACCTGGATGTTGATTTGTACCCTTCATAACAAACCCGTGAACTTAAGACTCCCTGAGTTCTGTGAGTCCTTCCAGCAAATTGTGAAACGTGAGGTGGGGTTGTGGGAACTTCACATGTATAACTGGTTGGTCACAAGTCCCGGTGACTTGATCCTTGCAACCGGCACTGAAGTGAGGGCTCTCCAACAGGTCTGCGCCCTTCAACCTGTGGATTCTTTGCTGACTCTGGGTAGGGTCAGAGCTCGACGCAGGACACGCAACTGGTGCTGGGATGCTGGAGAAGAAATTCCTTCTGTTTAGTGTCAGGAGGGACCTGAGAGCCGCAGAGCCGGGCTCAGATCTACGCAGTCTGGCTTCTCAGATCTCTGCGAGGGGCCTGTATGTACTTCTCACACCAGAGGATCTAAGGAAGACCCTCTGGAAGCAGGTAATGGCCATTGTAATTTTACGCTCGCCAGTACAGGTGGGGACTCAGAACAAAAGCAACTGGAGGTGTCCCCATGGATGGCTTTAAAGGTCACACTAGATGAGAAAACGCGGACACACCGGTAGTGGAAGTCAAGAAGACATGGCGCTAAAATGCTTCAAGAATTGATGGTGATTTCTAGCAGAACCACCACCGTGTACAGGGGCGCAGATGGGTGTTGAAGGCTGGCCCAGGCCATGGCGCCCCATGGGCAGGCTCCCCGGGGGTGTGTGTGGGACACACCACGGGGAAGGACAGCGGCTGAGCACGCCGTGACACCGCCTGGGTGGCAGCACCCAACTCAAGCAATTAGAGCCGAGCAGGAGTCACACAAACAATGGGAGCCTTGGACAGATCCAGAATTAAAAAGAAAAAAAAAAATCAACATAGAATTAGAAAAATATGTTGGGAAAACAAGTGATGGGCTCAACAGCAAAGCCGGCTCTCTACAGAGCTGGGGCAGAGAAGGGACCCGGCTGGGGACAGGGCAGGGCAGGCGATTTCACACTTTGCGGCTCTGCAGAGGGCTGGGGAATAGCAGGAGAGAAACGCCGGGGCAAACCTCAAGGAGATGACGGGACGGAAGGTCTCGGCGGGCGCTGAGGACTCCCGGGCAGCGGGAGGGCGCGGCACTGGGGGGAAGGTGGGGTGGGGGAGGCCCGCACCTGCACCTGCAGCCCCAGCCTGGTTCAGCGACTGGACACTGACTCCAGTTGAGACAGAAGAAGAGCTCAGCGGGGGTCGTGGGCTGGAGGACCTCCAGGGAGGGAAGAGCAGGAGCCCCAGCGCCCCGGGGGAAACACACCGGGAGCAGCAACGCAGGGCTTCAGGGGGAAGAGAAACGGCGCTGCCTCTCAGTCCTACACGAATAGCAGGGGGGAGAGGGGAGCCTCAGAGGAAGCCTGTGGATGGGAGGGAGGGGACCCATTTTACATTTTTAAATTTTTCACAAAGGCATGAATATTTCAAAGGTCATTCTCAGAGAGAGAGGAGGCAGCAGGCATGGGTTGGATTGTCTCCCCGGGATACAGGAAGCAGGGTACAAAATTAACCTCTTGCTGGGGGCTTTTTCTCAAGACTAAAGTGGAGACAAACCAGGTGGCACTGTGAAAAGACTGATGGAAAGATGGTCCTTTTTCCTTTTTCCCTTCTTTTCTATCTTTCCCGCTTCCTCCTCGATCCGCCAAATTTCTGCTCTGGTCCTTCACTAGCAAGAGTGATGTGGGTCGAGGATCTGGGTTCTGGGGAATTAATTTTGCTCTAGAAGCCTGATTGTTGCTGTGTTTTCTAAATTCCATAGGTAGGCCTGATGCTGGGACGTGCTTCATATGCCTACTAAGGTGACTTTTTAGAAAAAAATGGGCTAACAGAGAAATTTAAGTTTGGATTAATTGAACTTTGGAGAGATGGAAGAGCAACCTCCATCCCAACAGAGGGGGGCCCCCGTGGCTGCCGTGGAAGGCGGGCTGCACTCCGCTTCTGGCGATGGAGTGGGGTGCTCTGGCTAAGAGGGAACACAGGAGGGAATCAGGGAAGGTAGAGGGGTAGCCTCGCGTGGTGTTTTTATTCTTTATTTCGAATTTTAATTTATAAGAGGAAGATTTTGTTTTGAGCCTCAGTTCCTGTCTAGATATGCACTCGTGGGAGATGTATGTTCCACGTCCTGTGCCACTTGGGCCTCGCATGCTGTCAAGAGGTTCCCTGTGACAGATCTGGGGGGTGCCCTGGACAGTGTGGCTGAGTATCAAGGGAGAGAGGGAATCTCGGCTCAGGGTCAGTGTAACCGGATGCTAAGGAATGCCTCTTCCTGACGCACCCAGGGCCGTTCAGGAGCAGGAGCGAAGCTGTCTCCTACTTGGGTCCAGGAGGATACACACGGGCAGCCCTTCTCCAAAGCGTGAGGCCCTGGCACTGCCACTGTCGTGACCCCTTACACCTCCTCCGCCAGCCCCACACTGCCCAGAGTGGCCTCGGAAATCTGCCCCAGGCGCAGCTGTGGACTGGATCTCACTGGCTCCGTGGTCAGTACGCCGACTGCCCTCTTACGCACACGCTGTCAGCTTTGACTACAGCCCGAGAGTGGAGTCCCCAGAGCACAGCCTCAGGCCTGCCTCCGGGCCTAACACCCTCCTCCGTCCACTGAGTCACTCCGCAAGGCGGCGCTGGGGGCACCCTGCACGCTGGGTGCTTCTGTGCATCCAGCTACACTCTGCCTGATAAATGCAGGTCACAACACTGGAATTTGCTGCATGTCTTGGCATTTTTAAATGGGGAGTCTGTGAGGATAAGCACGTAGAAACCAGTGGGGCTGGTAAGCATATCAAATTCTGTATTTTTAAGGCTTTAGTCCTGTTCAGAGTGACTGCTGGCCACCAGAGGGGACCCTTCTAGCCGGCAGTAAGCATGGGCATGGCCTCCTGAAGGTGGGGACAGGCCGGGGCTGCGCTCTCCCCTCCAGGTGACCACAGAGGGAGCCGAGGCCTGAGTTCAGACAACAACTAGGTTTGGTGAATGCTGGGAAGGGGGTGTTTCCCTCCCACGCTCACATCCGCACAGAGGGGGAGACCCTGTGTCCTCCCTGGAGGGCGACGTGGGGCTGAGTGGCTCTGGCCCTGCTGGTACCCTCCTTTCCCCACTGTCCCCCTGAAACAAAGCTGAGGCTGGGGTGCTGGCTGGAAGGTTTGTACTGGGAGCATGTCCAGCGCGCGCAGTGCAACAGCCACGTGGGCTTGCCTCTGCTCACTTGTCCTTGTGGCCCCCGGCTGCGACAGAGATGGCCCACGGTCTGAAAAATTGCCAGGAAGTGGCTGCCTTGCCAGGGACGCTGTCACACCCCCCCTGCCCCCACCGCCCCCAAGCTCGTGCTTGCACCTGGGAGCCGGGTGGGAGGGAAGGGGTTTCAGCGAGGGGCAGCCTTCCTACTCCTTCCCCCTCACCAGCCAGATGTGGAGGCCTGCGCGTGCCCGGAGGGCGGAGGAGCCCAGAACTAACTGAGTCACTGCCCAGGCACCAGGCATCCGACCAGACATTTGCCTAGGCTGCTGCGTAAGGGACAAGGGGACTTGCAATGCATTTGGGGTATGGTGCCCGCTGGTTTCTTTGTCGCCAGTTAATGCCCTCTAAGCGGTGCACCTGGTGGGGGGCAGGTGTGCACGTCTCCACCTACCTGGAGGAGGAAGTCATTTGAGGCTTCCTGCCCAGACGTCTGGATGTGAAGTGGGAACACGGGGCCTCCATTCCAGCCCCTGGCAATATTCTCCACATCAACGTTAGCAGGTAATGTTGAGGCCAATGCGCCCTTAGCTTGTCCATCAACAAAAATGTTCATTTGATCCCCAATGACTCTCCATTTCTTTGATCTATTTTCTACTGATCAGAATCGTGATCAGGATGAGAGGGTGAGTGACTGGCACATTCCATACATACCGGCCTCAGAGGGGCTCTGGGCAGAGCCTCCCAAGAGTTCTGGTACGAAAAGGAGGAAGCCGTGCGTGTGAGGCCCCTAGAGGGACAGCACGTCAGAGGCCACACAAGAAGCTCCATCCTGATCGTGGATGGGGAGGCGGCGTTCAAGGCTGGGCCACAGACAGGCTGGAGGGCTGCGGTGGTGTTCTGGCAGAACACCCTGAGATGCCAAACTGCCGTGGGACCCAAACCCAAAGGCCAGGGGCTGTGTGAGTGCCAACTATCGAGAGAAACGCTGACACGGCGTGGTGGGTATAACACACGGTGGGCACGCAGATCTACGGTGACATCCAGCATATTCTCAAAGCCAACAACTATCCCTTGGAGCCTAGATTCCTTCCCTGAAGCATCTCTTGGACACCACGATGTTCCTTATGACCAGATCACAGCAAAGAGAAGGCAAAGAGAACTGGGCAAACAGCTACGGCTTTGAAACTTCGGATTTACTATGGACAAGCTCCCTGGAATCTTTTTAAACTGGTGCTGGTAGGGGGCGGCCGGTCACAGACAAGCCCGCGCTGGGGCGCTGCGCCCTCCTGAAGCACAGCTAGTGTTTGCCCATAAATGGCCTTTCCTTGTTTCTTCCCACCTTCCCTCCCACCCTTCCTTCTTATTTTGTGGGTCAGGTAGGTGGCTCATGAGATCATTTGCCCCACTGTCCTGGTATGTGGACTTCAAAATGATTAGGGCCACGGTTTAAACCACAATCTACACTAACACAGTCCTACTTGGGGGGAAGACTAGTTGTCAGCACAGTTAAGAGAAGAAATTTACACAAAATACAAGTCTATTTTTTTTTTTTGCAACAAAAGAAACTATTTATTTGGAATATGCATTACCAGTACAAATTAGGAGACTGCAAAACCTACCCCATGTTAGTATCATTAGAGAACACAAACGTCCAGCTGGAGTCAAAAGGGACAGAAGCCTGTGCTCTCACAGAAGCAGAAAAGCTTAAACTTTCAAAACCGAAACAGAGCAGAACTTTGCAGGTTTATACTCTGAATAATAACAGGGGAGGGGGAGCAGGGGAATAAAACCACCAACCAAAGTAAAGCACTTCAAAATAACTGGAAAAAAAAAAACCAAGGGAAAGAAAAGAATAAGAGAGAAAAGGGGGAAAACATTGAATGTTTTATTAAATTTAACAAAAGGAAAGAAAAAGGTTACAAAAAATAAAAGATTCCAGAAAGCTTTGAGCTAGGGATTTGGAACCATAAAGGTGATGTGAAAAGCTTGTCATCATTTCACTATGACTGAAACACCAGAGAGCGCGCGTTTGGGTGGAAACGCTTCCTAAAGCGGTACCCCGCAATTCTGCATATTTTTGCTCCCCTTTCTTTGCGGAGGTTCTGGTTGCTTTTTGAACAACTTGATCGTTTCTTGAATGAAAGACGTTTAAAACACGTTTCTTCCAGATAACGTTGCTCTCTTTTCTCCTGTAACTAATAAAAACATTCCCAGTCAAGCCAGTTTAACAATTGGCTTTAAGCAGCCGCCGGAGTCAACGGCTAGAGAGGGTGCTTCTCGAATGTAGCTTCTCAGCATTAAAACGACCGAACTGGGTCTGCCTCAATTTCTCACCACCTCTGCTTCCGAAACACGATTCAAGAGATCAGCAGGCCAACAGGAGCCGGGGAAGGCTTGCTGGAGCTGGTCTACTTAGCCAGCGGTGGTGCCCTTCACACCGGGGTCTTGTGTGGGATTCATCGGTAGGAAAAATTTCATGTAGATTCGTCTAGAGAGGTCTGGCTGGAAGAGGCCTCATGGAATGGTGTTATTAATCAGGAAGAAAGGAGAGAAAGCGTTTTGCTGTGAATTCACAGTCAACAAAGGCAAAAATCTTTCCCTACAGTGGAAAAGGTCCCCTGCACTCATTCCTTGAATTTTTAAAGGGCCAAATGGAGCGCTCAAATCCCTGACTTTGTTTCCCTCAGGGACTGCAGAGGCGCCACACATCCTGGACATGCAGGTGTCCAGCGTGGTAACTGTTGTGACACCAACAGGGGCTTTATCTATGTTTCTGAAGTCAACTGAATTCTGCAGTGAAGTGCAAGCACAAGCCTATTTCACGATGTCATCTTTTCACATCACCTCGTATACATTTTTAAGGAATAAAAACAGCAAGATCATAATCCTGACATTTAAAAAAAAGTACCCCCTCATAAACAAACCAAAAATAACACAAAACATAGTATTTTTTTTATACTTTAAAGAGCAGGAATAAAGAAAAGAAAAGAATTTATTTCTGGGTCTCAAAGTTAATAAACATAATAACGTGTTAGGTTGTACCTATTATGCTCACTATTCAGTTTACAAAATGAATTTTTTTAGTTTACAAAATGAATTACTGTCACTTTTAAACATTGTGAAACGGAATGGATGTGCACGACGACACTTTTCTAGCATTCTTGAACTAATTCACAAATGCAAGAAAATGAAGAAGAAAAATGGGGGAAATGATGAACATAGGTAGCTTGGTGTTAAAAACTAATGCAGGAATGATGCACATTGTCACAGAAAGAAGAGGGGGCAATTCCCCGTCCTGTTTCACGTGCTATGAGGGTCATTTTTAAAATTTTTTATTATAAACACTATTAAATTCAGACCGCTTTTTTGGTTTTTTTTTTTCTTTATCTGAATATACAAGAACATTCATTATCAAATGTTCATCAATACTACAAAGAACCAGACACAAGTTGCAAGAAACAATGGAAAATGTTAATAAAGCTGAAAGAATCATTGAGTATTTTTTTGTGTTTTTTTTTTAAGTTTTTTTTAAATTTGAGTTTCTGTAGTTTCATCTTTTTTGGTATCGAAGTCAGGTTTTTCTGGGCAGAAAAATAAAACTCAGAAGGAGAATAGGGGGAAAAGGTGTATGAGAGAAAAGGCAACAGCCAGTAAGAAACCACCAACACAGCAAGATGAAAAATAAATGCAAAGAAGGCGCCACGTGGTCAAAGTACTAAACGGGGGTCAGTTCCACGCCAGGGGAGGAGCTAGGGGTGAAGGGGGCAGATGAGTAGTTAGCAGATGGACAAACCCAAGGGAAGTGTCACTTCCGGGGGGAATTCGCTGCACCCCCACTTCCATTAGAAACTGATGGCGTCCTGGGGCTGGTAGGAGGGCCCCAGGAGGGATTCCGAGGGGCACGCTCTTTCCAACCCCATCCTTCTGCTGCCGCGGCGTGGACAGCTCTCTCCCGAGGCTGCCCCACTGGCCGTGGGCGTGGGGGGGAGATGGTGGGAAAGGCGCCTGGTACAGGGGACCCGGCGAAGCACCGGGCACTGCGAAGGGGAGGGTCGGTGCCGACAACCACAGTGGGGAGCCAGCCTGTGCACCTGCCACAGCTCTCATCTCTTCCATCAGCTTAAGACAGTGATCATTTGACCAAATCTGTAATCTTTCTTCCTGTTCCCAAGAGAACCCTTTCCTGTCTCTTTTGTACTTTGCCCAAGGTAGGCGGATGTGAGCCAAGCCATACCGCAGTGTGGGTAGTTTCAACAAGCCCTGCCGCCGAGACAAAGCCGCCCCTTCTGGTCACTACAGGGCCGCCACAGCGGGGGCTCCGCGGGCCACCCCTCCCTGGGCCCTGCTCTGGCACGGCACAGACGGGCGAGCAGGGCCTTTCTGCTCCTCCATCACAAGGCATGATGCCATCTCGCCCAGCATTTACCGTCGGCGTTTCCTTCACCCACGCACAGCTTCCAGTTTTTAGGCAGCGTCTCCCCATGACACAGGGGCGCGTTTTCTCTTCATTAACCATCATGTCATGCCCAATTTCCACGACCTCGCCCGCCGGCCGTCCTCACCCTCAGGGACGTCCACCTCTCCCACAGGCCTCGCGAGCAGAGTGTATGCGACAGGGGACTAAGTACTAACAAGGCCACGTATCGGATTCAAGTACAAACTAACAGAACCAGGTCCTATTTTTTCTAGTATGGAAGCTTACCTATTCTAAGAAACCAAACAGACCAAAACAAACGAGTGAAAGCCACAATCGCGCTTCTCTTTGTCATCACACGATGGCATCAGGGTACCGACAGCGACCCAAGTTAGAAGAGGAAGACCATTTATCGTCCCTCTAAGGCATGAACCAGCTGACCTCAGAGACCCTCCTTCCCCTGGCTTCATATTTGTAGACTGGATATGAATGAAATCCATCCCTTCAGTCTCCCACAAGCCTCTCGGTCAGCCAGACATAATAACCCCCATTTCACAGATGAAGAAAATGAGGAGCAAAGAGATTTGCCCACCTCCCCTCTCACCAAGTGGCCGACCTGCCATCTTTACGGCTGCACAGTTGGCTATGAAGAATGTACACTCAGGCGACATCAGAGAACAGCTTTCTAGCACGTACCCTTCTTAGATATCCCAGGGGACAACGGCCACTGTGATGGCGTCACTGAGAACGGGACCGCCCTGCTCCCCGTCACACTCAGGTCTTCAAATTAAGCTACCAAGTTTGCCCAAGGCATGTTCTTACACGTAACTCTCTCTTCGAGAATGAGAATGTGGTGCCATGTCACACTTTAAGACAATTAATGTGATGCCCCTAATATAAAGCCACAAATGAAACAGAACCAAACCCATTACAGACATTCTAAGTACTGTGTGTGGCTTCCTGAGCGCTCCAGAGGTGGTGGGAACCGGAGCAGTTACCGCGGCAGACCCGGCCTGCATTGCGGCCCAGTCCTGTGCACATGGTTTGGGTGTGTGTGCCCGGGTCCTGGAAGCCCTGCGCACACACTATTCCTCTGCCAGTGGCCTACACTCAGGGCTGCTAATTCCCTCCCTTGGGCTCACAAGGCAGAATACTATGGTCACGATGTGGGTATCTGTACGTGGCATGTGACTGATTGTGAGAAAGCGACTGGTGGGACTGTGTGTGTGCGTGTGTGTGTGTGAAGGGATTACTGAAAGCCAACTCAGACCTGCTTTTGCAGGAGGGTGTGGACACAGCTTACAAAGTCTTTCAGTTCCCACAGACTGTTTCTGAAACCAAGAGTTGTTATCAAGAGGCTGAGAAAGCCCCTAAGAGGCCGGCCCTGCTCTCTCCATGCCGCCTGACTTCCTGCCTGGGAGGCAACCCGGTGGAGCTGAAACCAGAAAATGCGGCACCTTCAGAAGCCCGGCTGTGGCTGTCCCCAAGGGTACCAGGCTGGGGAGGAGGAGGAGGGAAGTGTGCGAAGGGGAACCGTCCCCGGGGAAGGAAGAGCAAGAGGCGGCAGGGAGGCCTGGAATGAGGGGGGCCGTGTGGCGTATTCCTGCTAAGAGGTAGTGAGAATAACGAGAGAAACAGGACGACTACCTGTGAACATGGGGGGCGGGCCCCCCAGGGGAGGTGAATCTGGCTCCTTAAACCACCAGCACGAAAACATACAAACACCTTTATTTTCTTTGTAATTATTTTGCTCTTCAAATTCCTCTAATTGTTGGAAATATCCTTCAGGGATGTAATAGTGGGCAGGGGCCCAGGGAGTCTAGGACAGACGGAAAGGGGCGGGGGGCAGGGGGGATGACGGACACCAGGCTGACAGCCGGAGGCAGGGAAGAGTGGCATCTACCCAGAACAAAAAGGGAAGAGAGTATAAAGAAGTGTCCAGATTGGCTGAATAGCATCCCAAAGAAGAGAAGAGAAGGAGACTCTCATTGTGTTTGCTGACTGCTTCGACCTCCAGTCTGACCGCTCCAGCGCTGGGAGAGAAACCCCCCCTCCTGGCCCTGCCCCGACACAGGGCCGGCCGGGATGCGAGGGCGGGGGGTCAGTTGGAGGTATCGGAGTGAACACTGCCAGGGCCTTCTGTAGGGGAGGTCACTGATGAAGGGGTAGTGGCATCCTGCCAGCCTCCATTAGCCTAGAAGGGAAAAAGGGAGAGAAGTCAGTCCTCGGAGCTCGGGCGGCCGCTGTGAGCAACGACACCAAGACAACGGGTGTAAAGGGCTGTCACAGTGCCTGGCACGTGGGGACACTCATCAACTCGACCGTCTTGCTGTGGCTGGTGACATCCCCCGCCCTCGGCCGCATCTAGGTCCTCCCGGGGCGCCTTCAGACACACGCTCGCACTGCCCACTTCTTCTTCGTGCGTTTGGCCCGACCAGGCTGTCAGATGGCCGCGTGCGCCCTCGTGCTACGACAGTGGCCTGCAGGCCCAAGGGCCCGGGACCCATTCTGACTCTGGCCACAACTGGCTGTGGATTCTGGAAAAAACCCTTCCATCTCTTTGGCCTTGGGCCCCCCCGTAGAAACATTAAAAAGTTCCCCAAAGCTTTCAAAAGTCTTTCCAGCTCTGGTTGTTCCCTATGTACAGGATTTCAGCTCGCGGCTGCTCTTGGGTACAGAGTGATGGGTGAGCTACGGTTCGTGTCCTTAAGATGGGGGATAAAGCCAGCACAGGAATGAACTATGACCCAGGACGGAACATAATAAACAGGACAGCCCGCTTGTTGTGAGGTTCAAATGAAGGCAACATCCTATCTCGCTGGGCAATCAGGAAAGGCTTCTTGGAGGAGGTACTGTGAGGTAAGCCTTGAAGAGGATAGCGGGTGATTCAGGCGAATAAGAGGAAAAAAATGGTGCTGAGACCCTAAGGCCTGGTCTGCGCGAATATGTACCCGGAGAGGCCGTGAGCCGAGGGGCTGTAAGTCTGATCTACATTTGTAGGTCATTTTTCTAAGATGCTGAATCTGAGGCACCCAAACAGTGCAGCTGTTCTGAAAGGGTTTGTTTGAATGACCACCCCTTTCAAAAAATACCCACCACTGAAACAGCTGAAGTCTGATTTGTCCTAGTGGTTAATTCATGGTACATAATTCACGATGGTTTATGTATTTTAAAGCATTGAAATACAAGTGTGTTAAAATTCCTGTTTTTCCCTGAATGTTGTGTTCCTTTGCAGTTAACAGACCACAACTCTGAAAATGTGAATTTTGAACAGACCGGGTCTTAGGCATTCCTGGGAAATTATGTGCTATTGCACCTCCCAGTCACTTTGTTCCCTGACATATTTGGGGTACCTGGGGCAGGTGTGATTAATGCCATTTGGGAGGGACCATGGTCTCTTCTCTGGCATAACCCACGGTCCTCAGAACAGCATGCTTGGCACTGAATAGGTGCTGATGCTTCATTCATGAGAAGGCAGAGGTGGGAGGGCAGAGCAGGCTTCCGGGCTACGACTGACACACAGGCAGGCCTCCTGACCTCTGAAGTGAGGCCGCTTCCTAACCTCTTCCTCTGCCCTTTCCATCCACCTGGTGTTATTCGTCACTGGTCCCCCAAACGATGTGCCAAACTTCCCCAGACAGCCAGGCTTTTTATTCAAAGCAGCTCGCACCAGTTACTTCAGCATGAGGACAGGTTCTGTCCACACCTCACCCAAGAGCAGAGCTAGATACCAAGAGGGCAAAAGGTCATGCTGGGCAATGCCAGACACATGGCACCTTGAGGGCAGATACAATGAGTGACTGCCCTCAAGTTCACATGGCCACCTCCTCCCCGGGCCAGGGAGCCCCCTAGTCCTTCTCTGTTGGAGGACCTTCCCCTGTTGTCTGTGATAGTTTAGAAGGAGAGCAGTGAGGGAAAAGGAGAATTCTTTTGTAACAGGACGCTTTTCCAACAAGGCGCCAACGCTGTAGTATGATCAGAATCAAGCACAGAATTCAATTTCCCCGTGCAGGTTGGCCACAGGGGTGACAACACCGTCAACTCCCTTCCCCATCAGGAACATGTGCTCTGGGGCCTTTTTAGGCTGACTGAGAACAGCGATTATATTTTACTCTTCTCCAAAGAAAATCCTTGAACCGTCATTTATCTTTTCTGACTAAAAAAAGAGATGCTCATATAAATTTGCAAAAAATAACATTTGCAATTGTATATGCACTATAATAGTTGGAAAATAGGAAAAGATAAAAAAACCGAAAACTTATGATATCCATAATCCTCACTCGGGGATAATTACTGTTAGCACTTTGATACCCATCTGCCTTAAGAATCTTTTTTTTCTATGTGTATGTTTGCCAGGTAGATGAGTAAATAAATAACAGATGTATATGTGTGTGCGCGCGCTGAGTAGTACAGGATTTTAAGGAGACTAAGAGCTTCCTCTTGTTCAACGTCATAAGGCAGAGAGTAAAGTACTGGTATAAGAAGAAAAAAGTCATGTATCTCCGAATCGACTGGTATGAGACAAGTAGATAAAGAGGCTCTAAGAAAGCAGTCGGTAACCACACCACAGCGCGGGGACAAAGGAGTTTCACCGCGTGCCTCACAGGTCGCCACCTTACTCTTATGAAGCCCGTGCCATCATTCCACCGAAGTGATGGCGAACGGAGCCCCAGATGAAGCCATTAGTAAGGAAAACGAGTCGGCGGGTGCTGTGCTAGGAGCGCGCTGGCACGGCGTTCTGTGTTGGCCACGAGGTTCCAGGAGATGTTGTTTTTTTGAGTCATTCTGAGCTGACATAACTCAAACAGTAGACATTTGACCTCCCTCCTTAAGAAGTTCTGTTTTCTCAGGCCAGCGCACACGATGCCAGAGGGTACAGAGAACTCACAGATGGTGGAGACAGGAATTAGCTCAGGCTGAAATCAAAACTGGCATCCTAATTATGCTTGTTGGCCCAGTGAAGAAGAATATATAAAACCTTCTATTAAAAATAAATACATAAAACCAGTCTTGTTGCTGCCTCCCCGCCCCCCTCAGGAACACACACACGCTTCCATGTGGGGGACCAACTGTCTCAGTGTGCCAGGACCCCATGGTGTTAACACTCGAGTCCTATATTCCCGGAACCCCTGAGTCCCAGGCACCAGATTAAGGACACTGCAATCTATGGGTGTAAATTAAAGGAACTCAAGTACTTTTTAGACTAAGGATGTCTAATACTAGCAAATGTTGAATTCTTTTCTTTGGGGGTGCTTTCTGCCATGGGACGCTGTATGGGGCTGCCGATGCTGCTAAAATCTCCACCATCAGAAATATGGGCAAACCCAGCGTACCCGGGTTCCTGTAAAACCACTTCGGCTGCCCCGGCTGTGTCGTTCCAGCTTTAATGTACGGCGCTCGGAGGTTGCACCGTCCCGGGAACAGCTGACCCCGCTTACTGCACTTTAACCCTGGGGAGCAATTCCTTCCCTCTTCCTCTTGCGGGTGAATATTAAGCAGGAAATTTCACCTTTGTGTGTGTGTTTCTATCTGGCACAGGGACAGTGGGAGATGGTCTCATTAACCACTGTGGGATTTGGCGAGAAACCAAACTTTTGTTTTATTCTCTTCTGTACCCCAATATGCCCTCCACTCCCCCATGTGAACTACTCTTTATAATGGACACGCTTTTCCAAATGCTGACGTGAGTGACCAAATAGAGGGTCACCTGCAAAATCAAGGGTGCCCCAAACCCTTTCCAACACCACTGCTAGTGGGAGAGAGTTTACATTTGCACTTCATTCTACAGGTAATCCTGGGGCCGGGCACCCGAGCCTCAAGACCTGATCTAACATTGAATTCCACTAGGTGAAGCTAGTAGCGCGCACAGCGTGGAACCTCCAGGGGAGGAAGCTAAGAGAATATAAAATCAGGACAAAATGCAGCAGGTTTCCCAGACCAGAACATCTGGATGTTCAACACACAAATTAAAACACATTTGGAAACAAAGGTTCCAGGAACAAAAATGACTATTTACTGTATATCGTGCCTTAATGAATTTGGCACATGACCGATGTACACCAAATTCTGCCAGAACCCCATGCAATGGATAAGGCAGGTGTGGCTGTCAGAGGAAGGGGACCTAGTCATGGAGCCCAGGGAGAAACGGATGGGGAAACCTGTGTGGTTTCTCCTGACAAAACACAAGAGCCAGGACTGCAACTGAAGATGACGTCCCTCTTCTCTGCCACCGTCCCTGAGCCGGAACAGGGCCACCTGCCTTCCTGCGCTGTGTTGGAGCTAGTGGTGCTGTTAGCCCAGCGCCATGGCTGCCAGGCTGAGAACTGCTGGCTCCAGCCTCCTCTCAGGCCTGCCTTCCCTCTGAGCTTACCTTAGCAGCACACGGTTGATGCAGAGAATTCATCACCCAGCGTGACAGCCCAAGTGAGCCTGGCACTAAGAAACTCTCATTTGCAACCCAGAAATACACTGAGGTGCCACAAAGCAGCTGATGTCAGCACCGAGTAGAGCTAGATCTGCATATGGGCCAGATGCCGCTACCAGAGATGCCTCCACGCGGGTGAGGAAGTATGCGTGCCCCGGGGCCTCAATCACCCCAGCCAGGACGGGAAATAAAACGACGTGGAAGCATCCTCTCTCCTGGTCTGTGCACGCACACACACGCTCACATGCACACACACACACACAGACACCACTTATCAGGGGAGACATCCCATCACCAAGGGGAGTCATGCTCTAGATCAACTGCTTTGCCTTTAAGAGAACTGTTTTCCTGACAGTCATGTGCTCTTACCACAATTACTCGGTGAGCATTTACCAAGGGATGCTGGGGGATGAAAAGAGGCCACTGGTATAAGGCCCCCAATGGACAAAATGTTCCCCATTTTCCTGGGAAGGTTCACAGTGTACTGAGATCCATGCCCAGTCTTGCTTCCCTCCAGTCCTAACTCGGGCTGCCACCAGCGTGGTCTCTCAAAACTGCAATTCTGATCCTGTCGCCTTCAGTGGCTTCTCGTTGGCCTCCAGATGAGGTTTGATGTCCTCATCAGACCTGCAATGTCCTTGACTTTGCGCCCTCTCTGCCTCAGTGCTGTTTAAGGCTTCAATCACATCAGGCTACTAAGAAATTCCCAGAACAGAGCTGCCACGTCGTGCCTGCTGCTTCTCCCCTGAACGCTCCACTCCTCTGCTTACATGCCACGCACACCTTGGCTGTTTTTCAAGACCGAGTTTAAGCATCTTTGCACCCCCATCCACCCCGTGGCAATGTCTCTTCCTCCTGCACCCCACACCCCGGTTCTCTGGACGCACCTCTATCAAGCACTTGTGCTGCCGTGTTTGTTGTATTTGTTCTTTTACATCAGTCTCACCTACCAGAGAGCAGGGTGAGGGGACTTGGCTTTGATCCCAAAGCACCCACCACAGTGCCTGATGCAGCCTAGGTTTAATAAATATCTCCTGGAGAGTCACAGAAGACGTAACTGCATGTTTAGTGGCTCTCGACATGCAACCTCCTCCATGGGTGGGGACAGATTAGACATCGTCCTTGACCTGCACAATTCAGTCTGGCTAAATGCAAAGGGCTGTGTATACCAGAAAATACTCAGGAGACAGAGCAGGCATCGTGCAGGTCCACAGAAAGATTCACATCTAGGAAGTGAATTCACATCTAGTAACTTTTCTTTCACTCAGTAGGCATCAAGGAGATCTGGTACTTTGTAGCTTAGCCCAAACGGTTAACTATGATCAATATGTATATTGCTCTGTTTGGTTTTAGGGAAAACAGTTGAGAAAACACTGGGTCCTGCATGTAGCAGCCCCACAGCTTAGCACTCCAGCCCAGCAGGACACGGAGCATTCCCTACAGGGCACGAGAAGGAAGATACCCCACCCTGAATTTGGGAGAGTCCCCAGTCAGCATCTCAGGCATAGTGGGTACTCCAAAACATCCAGAACAGAATCCCTCTGTGGCCTGGAGGGTCTCTGTCTATCTTCAGTCTCCCCAGGCCTGCGACCCACATGCAGATTTGGTGTCCCCTAGGATCTGGGAGTGGAGTGGCCACGTAACATGGAGGGCACCCAGTTAAATATGGAACGTAAACAATAAATAATTTTTAGTATAGCTAAGTCCCATGCAGTATTTGCACTTGCTAAATCTGGGCAAATTTATATGGAACTAACATGTACTCTCAGCCAAAAAAGTTTTACTGTGGCCTAGCTGGGTACCCTAAGTGCCCGAGATCCCACGTGGCTGCTTGCTCGCTCCGACCTTGTGCACCTGCGTCTTTGTACACGAACTTCCTCCCCGGGGCTGAAACATCCCTGGGAAGCCTCTGCCTAGCACTGCTGAATTTCTTGCAATTGACTGCAGTTCTTTTAAGATGACGTGATGACTTGGTCTTGCAATTGGAACCCTGCTCTGGAGCCTAGCACACCAAATACTAGCTGGCCTTACACTTCCTGGAAATCAGTCCTCTGCCCCCGTCATCCCATGCTGGTGACTCTGGGATTCCCATGGTCCCCTGTCTGCTGGCAGTATCCCGACTGCCACCTACCACTAATTCAGTCCCCAGTGACGTACATCCAAGACACACCGTCCAACCTCTTTCTAGTCTGGCTCCTTCCCCATTCTCAAGTCCCAAGTTTTTGCTGCGAAAGTCTGTGATGTCAAGAGAGCTCGGCAGTGCCATCAGCCAGTCCTGGCAGAGAACAGATACCCTTGCTCAGCGACCTTCAGTAGTTTAGCCACTGTGAAGAAAAAATAGGCTTCCCATTGCCCAATGAGATGCCTGCTTCCTCTACAGAAGCCAAGTGAGGCTTCACTGTGATCATTTAAATCTTAATTCCACAAATACGTATTCAGTGCCTACCTCGTGCTATGTACTTGACATACAGTGGTAGATGTAACGATTTCTTAAAATATATGGTATCTGCTCTCACAGAGCTTACTGTCTTGTGGGAAACAGACATGCAATAAATCATTAGAAAAACAGTGTAGATTCTAGATGGTAGTAAGAGCTATGAGAAAGGACACTGGGGACGTCATTACTGAGATTGGAGATTCCGGAAAGTCAGCCTACAGGTGAACAGAAAATAGACAAGTAAAGAGTAGGGCAAACAGCCCTCTAGGCAGGAGGAGAAACCCGCCCAAAGGCTCCACGGAACTGAAAGAAATCCAGAAAGCACAGAGCACAGGCTGAGTGGCGAAGGCAGCAAGGTGGGGCTGGAGAGGGGGGTCTCCATCGTGCTAAGGCTCACGGGCCATGCCAAGGGCTCTGGCTTTATCGTCAACGTGATGGTAAGTCATTCAGCCGCCAGCCATGAGAGGACAAGGGTCATGTCTGATTAAGCAGCTGCCAAATTAGGCACTTGAGCTGAATTAACAGAGAAACGAATGCTTTGAAGGCTTCCCTTGGTGTCCTGCCCTGTGAATACGAGGCCATCCGGCTGCCGGGGCCCATCTTGACTATGTGGCCAAGGTAGAATCGCGACAGTTAAGTCCCCCACTGTGGCTGATGGGGGTAGGACGGTACATCAGCCCAGTGCCAACACCTACTCCTCCTCATTACATGAGGAAACTGGGACCCAGGAACTGGGACCTGCCAGTGTCAGTTCCTGCAGCATGCCACTGCTTTTGCACACTTCAAGTCTCAGGAGCTCCAGCTGTGTGAGTGTGTGTGGGCACCACGTGGCTGCTCCTAAAGCCCGGGAGGGACGGCGGACGACCCGTGCTCCGCACGCACGTGCAGGGAATCTGAGCGCGGTTCATGAGGATGCTAGAAGCTACGAGAAAAGTCTCAGAAAAATCTTTTGGGGGATCCTGACACCTTCCACTCCTAGGGTCAGTCCACCTCATCAAACTTGGTGTTGGACAGACCACCCCTATTCCCCTGGGGTTACACTGCTGACTCGCCACTGTGCGACTTCATATGGCTTATCTTAAATGGCAATGCAGAGTTCTGGCCTAAGGCCTGGGTAGGAAGATGGTGACCCACCCCAATCCACGTGCACTTGTATGAACATGAACCATCTCATGACAAGTCACTACCTCTGCCTTTATCTGGCTTTGCACCCGACCACAGGACTCTCACATGTGACACCACAATGTGCATCCTGCCAGCACCCAGCATGAGTGACTGATGGGCAGATTGACTCTGACGTCGAGCTCTATGGTGGCACCTTCTTAGCTTCCTCCTCTCCTAATTCATCTGTCAGGAAGGAAGGCCCAGGATTAACACTGCCACGTGAGACACTTGAGAGAGGCTGGTGGGGCTCAATCTGTCATTGCTCACCCGTGGTATGAGGGGGTGTCCATGTCTAGGTTTAGGGCTGGGTTGCTTTCTCATTTCTGTTCAAAATGTAAACAGGACAGTTACACATAATGTTTCCACATTCCACAGACTAATGGGGTCCTTAGGTTAAACGTACACATGGGAAGTTAAAACTTAAAATTCGTTTTATTTAACTTTGCTGAGGCAAAAGAAAACAAGCTCGGCTTGATTTCACTAAATAGAGATGTCTTAGCGTAGATAAACTATTTATATCTGAATAAACATCCTCCTCCACACTCAGACGTGCACAGACCAAAACACTTCCACACATTCACCCCATGTACAAAAACACACATAATTTACACGTATTTTATATTTATATAGAGCTAATACACGTTAAAAAATACAGCATCTAAAGAATGCACAGGCACGCGCATGTGCACACACACACACACACACACACACACTGCTTATTCTGGTGAAGACTAGCTGACATTTAAGACAATATAAAAGATAATTGTATTTACTCATCTAGCCAAACCTGGATAATTCTAGCAAAGGGAATTTTTTTTTTAACTCTCAATATAAATGATCTGACTGGCTGATTCTATACAGCCCCAAATTCTTCTTTTTATTTTTATAACCTTTGATTTTGCTTTGGCTTTGCTGAAAGGCTATTATTGACTCGGGGCATGCATAGAGATTGTATATATACACCTTAATGATGGACAGCGGCTACACACAGAACACACAACAGGCGGTGCAAACCTGGAGGCTGTTTCCTATCGCATAGGAAGCCAAAGCCCCTTACACTTTTCGGACCATCCAAGAGACAGCAATTACCCCAGATTATCAGACCAGAAATGACAGGCCGCGTAAAGAGAGACACTGAACCAACTCCACAGCCCTAAGACTGGCATATTCAAGTACTGCTAGGACACTCATGGCAATTTACGAGCCATCACTGAGACAAAGCCACAAAGACTCCGTTGGCAGCCTCTTATTTTGAAGCCTATTATTTGTGGGAGTTACAGGCTATAATCACAACAGAAACTTTCAAAACCCTTATCTTCCGTGACGCACCAAATCTATTTCAGAGTCATAATTGCTATGTCACCGGACAGTTTGCTGCTTAATGCACTCAGATGCCATTTAGTGTTTGCAGGGACATTACAGCCAGCAGAAGGGCGGCGGGGAGAGGCTGGGAGGCGGTGGGGGAGATGCAGACGAGAATGTACTAGAACGGGGCACACGCCTCCATTGTGCCTCATTTATTTCGGGGAGGACGCTGTTTTGAGAATTGTATTTACCGACATGGTGAGAGCAAGGGCTTGGACACCATCGATGGGCTCACGAGCTCTGACTTCGCCTGCCACCATCCCAGAGCTCTGCAGTGGGTGCTGGGGGGGGATCCTCTTTTATTCCGGGATTCTCATCCAGGTGTAAGAGAGGGCTGGCGTTTCAGTTTTTGGTTTTTTTTCTCCTAACTGTCCCTGAAATCTCTCCAGTGGAAATCTTCCAGCTGTGCTGGGGGTTCAGGCGTCTGCCGCGGCGTTTCTGTGCATGTTCCGCTGTGGGAGGAGAAGGGCAGAGGGGGGCTGGCGATGGGGAGATGGCACAATCCAACCTGGAAGAAGGTGCGACCTGACGGACGGCTGAGGACACAGGGGGACGGACACAGCACCAAAACACAAGGCAACATCCGGGCCCTCGGCAGAGCCCTCTCTAGACCTAAATGTAGCCAAGTTATAAGAAAGCTTTTTGAATATACATAACTTTGTTTCTTCAGTCTGGTTGTAAACTAGCCAGGTGCTTATTTGGAAGCTGCTAATACATAGGATAATACAAAGCATGACATAATTCTGTAAGGACACTTTTGACTAGAATTCTTAGGTTCTAGTTTATAGATACGTGTTTTTTCATAGGCTGGAAATACAGAAAATGTCAAACTGATTCAGACTGCAGGGTTAGTCATTTTTTTTTTTTTAACATGAGTTTCACTTAGAGATCTACCTTTACTTTTCTTAGGACAAGAGTCCAGCTTTCATGTGGAAGAATTTTCCATAGAGACAGAGAGAGTGAGTCCAGGGGCCTTATGCCACTTGAGCCGTCTTCCATGTAGGAATAGAGTTTTCTTTATTTTCTAGATGTTGGCCAAGTGTCCAGTGGAATAATCTTATTGTGTAAGAGTTCTTACAAATCAGCAAGAAAAGATGAACATTTCGAGAATACATATAAAAGGCTAATAAGCACGAGAAATGTTAATTAAATCTTATGAGTAAAAGAGTTCCAAATTAAATTAAAATAAAAATGAGCTGCCATTTTACAATTTGGTAATTGACAAAGACTGAAAACTGCTAACATGTTACTGAGGGTGTGAGGAAATGGGAATGATCATAAACTGCTGGTGGGAATCATAAATTAACAGAAATTTCCAGAACATCATGTTTATAAGACATCACAAAAAAGCTTTCAAAACATCACAAAGGCCTTACTTGTTCACTTCCTTTGATTTAGCAAATCAAATTTCTAGAAATTTGTCCAAGCAAATAGTAGGAAAAATGCACTGAATTTTCTGTACCATGATGTTTACCATAGTATTATTAGTAATAGTCAAAAAAAAAAACCAGAAAGAAAACAGCTCAAATGTTCCCCAGTAGAGATTGATTAAATAAATTACGACTTTCTCTATAACAGGCTCCTATGCAGTTATTAAAGTCATGTTTGAGAAGAATGTTTAATGATATGCAAGATATTCATTATATATTTTTAGTAAAATAAGTAGGTTACAAAATATGTTCGATATGATCGTAACTTCCCTACACCCACACCAAACACATTTACACACAAAACGCGATAAGGCAGCCGAGCCAAAAGTAAGCGGTTATCTCCTGTGTGATTTTTGCATTCTCCAAATTTTCTACATTAAACACCGATGAGTAATCAGAAAATCAAAAAGTAAATGTATAACTTAAGCCAAGTGCATGAAGGGAAGCCCGCATGTGATTTGGGTCTTTGTCTTGGGTGTTTGCAAGGTTTTGGCCACATTCTGGAGCTCTTTGGAAAAGAGCACTCAAGGTCAGATATGGGCCTGAGGAAGGAAGATGGAGGCAACTGTTCCTCTTCTGCCCAGAGAAGAGAAAGTGAGCAAGTGATTTCATACCCTCGCTCCAAAATCTGATTACCTGGGAAGAGTGTTGATCAGTTGTGTTTCCCTTTCCACAGAAAATATGGTCAAAGACAAGAAGCTCACCACGGAGCCCAATCTAGAGAAGACGGAGAGGTGCCTGGGGTAGGCATGGGCTGGCCTGCCTTCCCGCCCTCATGTCCAGCTCAACACCAGGCTAGTCATGGGATCCAGGTAAGTGCCTGCTCATCTCGTGAGTGAATCAATCAACTGTGGATGGAACTCAAGGCCACAGAGGCAACACCAGCCCCAGGAAACATCACGAGGAAGAGACCTAAGAGTGACAGAACTCTGAACATGAACCTGTAAGGGATTGCTGGCATGAGTTGCTGAAGATCATAGGGTCCCAGGGATAGACAAACTGGAGGTAAAGATGGGCACTAGGCTGTGATAACCAGGAAGGATGAAAAAAAACAACAAAAACCCCCAGCAACACTCTTTTGTGTGAGAGATTCTTTGGACAATAGAAATACAAAAATGCGTATTTGCAGGGGTTCCAGGTAGGCAGAAAATCCAGCCACAAGTCTTCTTGCTGGTTTACAAGGATAGAAAAATAAAGAATAAGAAAAACCCTCTAAACAACAGGTTCAAGTAGGCTAACTTCAAAAAACATGCATCAGCACATACTTGTACCAGGTCTGAATTGAAGGCTGGGATATAAAACTAGGATCTTCTCTTCAGAAGCCTAAGACCTAGAAAGGCTATAAAGAAACAGATCAGAAAGGAACTCCCATTCTAACCCAGGACACGACCTATCACGTAGGTACAGTCTGGAGAAGCCAGGAAGCACTTGCAGGAGGTAATCCTGAACAAAATCCTATAAAGACGAGTTAGATCATGAGTTGTTTACCCACCGCCACAGGTTCTGGGCTGTGGATTCTATCGCTTGAGGATTTTAACCACTAGGAATTGCTTTTGAGAAGACAAGAGAGGAAGAAAACCAACGTTCAGAGTACAGAGCCAGGGCCTTCCAGAACCCGAGGTCTAGACAGGAAGTACCAGGCCAAGGACTTGGTGATTTTCAATAGCAAAAATACACTTGACAGGGAGTAAAAATGGACATCTGCAGGTCTGTTGTGCTAACCTTCAATTTTATGTGTGTGTATTGTTCTGACGCGTTATTGTTACTATTGTTTTCCCCCCTCTGAACTTTTTTTGTTTACATTTTTTTAAATGTCCTAATCGTTTTAAGATACTTAAATACAATTAGATAATGCATAGAAAGGGGCCAGCACATGGGAAGAAGTCAGTGTGTTAGTTATTAATACAATTATTAAGTGTCATTTTAGCCTGCTAATTTTCTATCTTTATTGTTTTTTAATGGTTCTTTAATTTACGGCTTTCTACCAGTTCCTTATTTTATTACTACTTGATCTGTTTTATAATCTTTGTATGTTCTTAGCTGATGTTATTTATTTTAATCACTCATCCTAGCTTATTTTATCTTTTTATTGTTCTCTTTAGTATCTTAATTGCTTTTAACCTTTATTTTGCCATTTCACGTGCAATTTTATCCTTCTCCTGCCATTTTTACCCTTCCATCACCTTAGAGTTCATTAGTATTTTCTTCCTTCCGAATTTTCTCATTCCCTAGCTCTTTTTAATGCAATATGTGCCATCATTTTTTCTATTTATTTTTCTGATTTCATTCATATTGTATTACCCTTGCACTTTGTTGCATTTATTCTTTTAACTTACTAAAAATGCGAAGTGTTAAGTGTCGATAAAGAGAAGGGATGATCTCCGTAGGAGTCTTGGCCCAGGGAGGTGAGGGCGGCTCCTTCCTACTCTCTGTCGGTCCAGGAGAGACGGTTACACCTGTAGATGATACACCGGTTCCCTCAATGTTCACTTTCCACCCTCTAGAGCCATTATTTAACATGTGTAACCTATTACATTAACAGGCTTTAATACTTTGCCACACTGGCTTCTCTTCCACTTTAGTGTCCCCAGATCGACCAACACAAAAACAAAACCTCTTTGATATTTCACACCTACATTCCTGGGACAGCCTTGCCATCAATGTTAATGACCCACCCAATCTCTCCAGGAAGAGACACTTACCTAAACCACCTTTGCTCTCGTGTGTCTGATGGCTGGCTCCCTGGCTCAGCTGGCTGACCAGTATGATGCAACAGCAGGGCACGGGGGACTAGATCCAGGGAAGGACTTCATATGTAATTTTAGATTTAAGTTTACTACAAAAGCCAACTAGTCTTAAGCCTTCTCTATGCCACCCTGGAAGGATTCATAACAAAACAGTTATAACTGAGTTCTGACAGATTTAAGTATCAGCAAAGCTCCAAAATATTTATTACCAGGAAACACAGTGGATGCTCTAACTGTACGCTTCTGACCAACTGCCTTGATTTAGTGTAAGGGCCGGAGGTTCAAGGCTCCATCTGGATAAAGGGAAAGAATAGCGGCGGTGGAGTCCGACTGACCTGGGTCCACACCCATCACTCACTGGCTATTCAATGTTGAGGAACCTACTTGCCCTCTTTGACTCTCTGTTTTCTCAACCATGAGATGGAGGTGAGAATGTGAACAAAGACACTGGACTATGTTAGGGCTTAGTAAACATTCTGAGTTAGTATTCTCAGCGTGAATTTCGGTGGGGCCCAAGTTATCCCCAGAACTTTAAGCACAGCACGAGTTGTGTTACTCTTCATGCACAGCAAGGCCCCAGGGTGCTGAGTAGTTACACTGGGTGCCTGCAGAGCTTCCCCAGCAGCGCCTCAGCCTCCTGGTCTGTGGGCTGGCTGAAACAGGCTTCCACATTCCTGTGATAGATCGCTTCCCGAAGGGGAAATAAAGCTCAACTTCAGGCAGTGTGTGGTTCTGAAAAATAACAGGCTTGTGTAACTTAGGGGGGACTTTGGAAAATGAACTGGACTTCAAGCTAAAGGACACCAGAGAAGAAACTGGGGGATAGCAAAAGGGAAGAGGGACAATGTGGGTGAGGAAATCTTACCCTAATTCTCAAATATCATTAGCTTCTATGTTTATGTAGTTCAAAGGTTTTCATTATGGAAGGGTACAAATCCTTTTAAAAAAGCAGGCACATCAAGTCAGGACCTACGGCACATGTAGAATAAACCATCTTATTTCATTTAAAATGGACTTTGTGCAGGGAGGGTTTCACTGTCAGATGGAGGCAGTGGGGTGGGTGGGACAGGGGAGCACGTAGCTAAAAAGACCAGGCGACCCTGTGGTTACTGTGCTCTGTCCTTCTTCTTTGTTTGTTTGGTCTAATAGAGAAAAGACTAGGTGAGTAAAGGGCGGTAAATTTATACACAAGTGCATTACATTGGTCAGGAGGATGTACACTTAGCATCTGTACACCCGATTGTGACAAACTGTACCTCGGAAGAGAAAAACAACTGTCAACAAATACTGTCCTCGTGTTACTGACACACCGGCCACTGGTGTTTGTTGAGGCTAAAGTGTATCATTGTCTACAGTTTACTTTGAAATGCATCAAAAAAGTACAGTGGATTGATGGGTGGATAGAAGGATGCAGATACAGACAGATTATATATAACAATTATCCATCCATCCATCCATCTGATGAGGCCAGTGGAGCAAAGTATTATGGGTAGAACCTAGATGACAGGCATACTGCTTTCACTGTAAAATTCTTCTAACTTTTCTCCATACTTGAAAAAGTTCCAACTAAAATGCTGGACCATTTTGAAGAGGCAGTGTCACTAAAGCAACGGCAGCAGCTCTCGGCTGAGCGCTGAGCAGCATTCCAAGTACTTCTCACGGGAGCAGCGCTTCTCTGACTGGATGAGCTGAGGCATGACTGGGGGTCCCCAGGGGTTCTGATCCCAGGGAAGAACCTGCTGGAGGGTCTGGGCAGCTGCTCAGGAGCTCCCGGTGATGCAATGCTGTGGATCTGCAGGCCACACTTGGGCGAGACCAGCAGGGGAGAGAGGAAGGCACGGCGGAGCAGAGGAGGCCGCCTGCAAAGGCTCTGCTCCCCTGGGAGATCTGAAACACAGACCAGACCTCCTGCAGGCCCAATCGGTTTTTAGACGTAAAGGAAGAGCTCAAGAGAAGTTCAAAGACATATCTTGCTTAGCCGTGAAAAATTATCGGGTTAGACGAATCTGTGGCTGACGGAGTTAAAATTACTGCAAACAGAAATCTTATAACTGTAGGTGTTTATATATTTATTTATATATTTTTAAGTTTTTATTGAAGTACATCTGATAAGATGCACACATCTTAAGTGTACAGCTCAGTGCATTGTGGCATTGCAGACACTCATGGAAGCATCAGCCAAACATTCTTGCTAATTTTCCCCTTCTCCTTCAATATAAAAATTATTTATATTTTAAATCTTTATCCATATTATTTCATTGTTTAAAGCATGCTATTATCCTTATCTGAGTTAACTTCTTGTATGTGGTTCCTTTTAATAAAGATCTTTATCTATATTAGGAAAGGCGTGTTTAAACAGAAAGCATCTTCTCCGTGCTCCGTGTTGGGAAGTCTGCTCTGTCTACGCAGCGTGGTCAGTCAGGGCTCTGACACTGTCATCCCGCCTTTGGTGGCCACAAAGCGGCTGGCAGGTCACCTAGAAGCTGTCCAACTCTAGCCACTATTAAATTAACATTTAAGTAGTGTGGCTATTTAAAAGTGACTCTATTTTTTTTTCCCTGTTGGTTTACTTATATATATTTTATCACCTTATTTTTAAAATTCAAGTATAGTTGATATACAGTATTATATTTGTTTGAGGTGTACAACATTGTGATTTAACAATTATATATATTTAACTATATTCCCTATGCTGTACTTTTCATCCCTGTGACTAATTTATTTGATGTTTGGAAGTCGGTCCCTCTTTCTCTTCTTCATCCACTTCACCCATCTCTCCACATCTGTCTCCTAAGGCAACCATGTCTGTTCTTTGTGTTTATGAGTCTCTTTGTTTTGTTTATTTTTTAGATTCCACATGTAAGTGAAATCATATGGTATTTTTCTTTTTTTGTCTGACTTATTTCAATTATGATATCATCAAGCATAATATCCTCTAGGTCCATCAATGTTGTTAGCAAATGGCAAGATCTCATTCTTTTTTTATGGCTGAGTAATACTCCGTGATATATATATATATGCACCACATATTCTTCATTCATTCATCTATCAATGGACACTTAGGTTGCTTCCTTATTCTGGCTGTTGTAAATAAAGTGGCAATAAACATAGGGGTGCATATATCTTTTCAAATTTGTGATTTTGTTTTCTTCAGGATCAATTCCCAGAAGTGGAATAACTGGGCCAACAGGTAGTTCTACTTCTAAGTGTTTGAGGAAGCCGCACGCTGTTTTCCATAGTGGCTGTACCAGTTCGCAGTCCCACCGGGGCCTGAAGATTCCCTTTCTCCACCCCCTTGCTCACACCTGACCAGCACCTGAGCTCTCCTGTCTTGCTGAGCCTGGCCATTCTGACTGGTGTTTGGTTTCCATTTCTCTGATGATTATTCTTAAATTCTTTAAAAATAATATTATATTGATGACCTTGGGTGGTATAGTCCGTCCCTTTCAAAGAAACGGGGGACTGAACCAGGTAACTTTGAGCCCTCCAAGATTTGTGGCTTTACAGAGCACAAGAACCATTTTCTACTGATACCTGCATTCCTGGTGCTGGATATCAGAAGGATCTCTATGACCACTTGTTGAATAAAGTTTGTGTTCATGTATGTATTTATCTGGTTAGCCTTTCTAGACTGAAGCTGCCCAGGCCTTCTGCCTTATTTCTCTGTCAAACTGGAAAATAGTTAGAGATCTAAATACTTAATATTTAGAGATGTGGACAAGAATTTCCCCAAACTCAAACAGAGAAAGAGAGAGAGATTTTAAAAATATACCAAGCAACATTGGGATTTTCCGAGAAAGAGTTCTAATATTTTATCTGAGAACAAGCTTGTCTGAGAATATGGAGCTCCTTCCGCAAAGGCCAGAAGAAGGCCATCTGCAGGCGTCCATGCTAACGTTTCCCACAATTAAATTCGGCCCATTTAATTAGTTTTACTATTGACTGAGATCTAGAGGGATCATGTCACACTTTCAGGAGCAACCACAAAAACTGAACTGCCTTTTGTGGTTGTGAATTTCTGTGCAGAACCTCTCTGAGTCTGGAACTGCCAACCAGATCCTGGCCCAAGGACAGCACAGCTGCGGGTCCAAATGCAGCCCCCGCCAGGCGGGCTGCTAGGAAACGCTAAATGTAAAGAGCATGGTGAACACCTGTCATCTCACCGATGGGAATCTTTACAAAAACACATTTCTCTATTATTTATAGCTTAGAAGTATTTTCTCTCCTCTTGTATTTTTATGGGAATGGAAAAGCATCATGGTTTATAAGCAGACTAGAACACTGGAACAGGCCTTAGAGATCATCGCCCTCAACTGTCCTTATGAGAGTGCAGGAAACTGAGTCCTATTGAGGGAACGTGGCGTATGAATACTCACACGGGCAGAAAGTGGCACAAGGGGCATATGTACACACGTGTAACACCCCCTCCCACACACACACACACTATAAATGTGATGGTGTTTGGAGTGATCCTATCACTAGGTTTGAAGTCAACAAAATTCTTTGTGACTAACTCCTACAAAGAGCTAAGAGGTCTCCACAGAGGAATACCCACCATCACTATTAGGGTCAGCCCACGGTATGGCTTTTTGGAGAGAGGGGAAAGGATCTCACACACTACTGCTGGTTGGACTAGAGCTTCTCTCTTCCACTGTATAACTTAATTTCAAATTCCCTCCTAAACTACAGGAAAAGTGGTGGGTTCCCAGGGAACGGTGTAACAGGACACCTGATCCCAAAGTGCTGGATGAGATGTACAGTCACATATACCCTGACTGGTTTCCCCAACTTGATCTGGATATTATGACGTAGCCTCATTCGCCAAGCTCAAAAATGCACCTTGATGATATATTTAGTGAATGCATGGATGAATGAATGAATGAACAGATAAATGCATGTGTGAATTCAGCATTAAATGATTTGGCCTCATTTGCTTTCTGTACTTTGAGGACTTTTTATCTGGCAGCTGGATTGCATATGAAATTATAATATTGGGATTTCT
Source organism: Manis pentadactyla (assembly GCF_030020395.1). NCBI lineage: Eukaryota > Metazoa > Chordata > Mammalia > Pholidota > Manidae > Manis > Manis pentadactyla. Next base: position 4,307,466 of record NC_080037.1, read on the forward strand.
GTTTTGCATCTCCAACTATGGTGGGCTTAAATAAAATGCTTTTCCGGTTTCAAATGCTCAACTGATACAGTGTTAGGGTTTAACGGCCTTGTCATGTAAGAAGCTGAAGGGACTTACTCTGTCTCCTTTTGGCTGTTATCAAGGAAAGCCAGGGTGCGAGCTTTCTGCACACAGGAGTCCATCCGCTCCGTATTCCTGCTGCCTCCAAACTCTTCAGAGATGGGTTCCCCGTGTTCCAACCTGTCCATCTCCCTCCCTGCCTTTACCCCTGCAGGTGGGGCTGTGCGCTAGTCCCCCACCCCAGCACCAGAAGGGACCCAAAAGCAACTGAGAAGCACATCTAAATATGCTTTAATACCTTCAAAATTCAAGTTCAGCTTGGTAAAATAGAAAAAGTAAAACTCCATAAAATTAAAGTGGGTTTTAAAGACTTACATATGAATTTTAATTATCACCCTCACTTTCCAGTCCTACAATTTCACATGTGGCAACATCTTATTAATACATACTTCAGTGGAAGGAGGTCTCTCAGACGTAGTTACGGAAAAATTAAAATGATGGCATGTGCCCAAGTATTACCAGGCAGACCCTGTGACAATCCAAACGCCAGAAATGTATTCACTTAAGCAGGACGCTATTTGTGTCCTAATGATTTATGTGTTCCTTATTTTCTGTTTAATGTCCTTTTTTCCTGTGGCCAAGCATGGAGGAAAAGAAAACCAGAACAAAATATGTATGTTATGACTTACAAAGATGAAAAACTTCATCTCTATTTTTCCACTACCATAATTATCACAACAAAGCAATTAATGAGACTTTTCTGCCATAAACTGACGTTAATGGCCCTTTGCCTTTAGAGAGAGAACACTAACACTTTATTTCCATTTTCACTAAAACTCTTGAATAAAGAAAAATCTTCTAGGGGTGTCTGTTTACATTTCAGATTGGCTACAGCGAACTCCCTCCCTCCCTTAAGTCCCATGTGAAAATAATCGAAAATAAATGGTGTCACCATTAAAGAATAATGTTTCTTGCAACCACAAATCTCTTAAGAATTCAAAGGGGTGGAAAGTTTGCGCAATGCAAGCTCTTTCTCCTTCCCATTTAGGGCCTGAAGATATAACTGGGGTGGGGGTGGGGGTGGGGACAGAAGGGGAGGCTAGAAAGAGTGGCAGGGACTAAATGTAATGAGAATGTTCTGGGGAGAGCGGTCTACAGCTGGGTCTAGTGCCCTCTGAGCCGACAGTAAGAACCGAAGATCGTACTTGCAGGATGCTGAAACAATTGAACTGAAACAGGGACCTCAGAGCTTGCTTACTGGTGAGTTTTACAGATGAAACAGCAACACAGAGGTGAAGCCACTTGTCAAAAGAAAAGCCACAGAAAGGGTCCAAGTTTACTGATTTCCAGTTGCTACCCCCTTTGACCAGTTTGTCTGTGGAGGTGCTGGTCCGCAATCCCACTGAAAGTGATGTGATATTGCTACATGGCTGGTGTCCCCTCAAAGAGGTTTGATGAGAGGATCCTTTTAGGGCAGGAGGAGTTGAAGGATTCAAAGGAATCGGTTGCTTGACAGTATCATCACCCTATAACATCATGTATTTAATGCTGATTGAATCTTATTCTCAGAGAATCTGCCCTGCTATCAAGTTGAGAAATTTTTTATGAAAAGGAAGACTTAACCTTTTTGAATTAAAAAGACAGTATATTTGTGGGCTTGTAAAGTATTCAAATAAAAACCATTACTAGACACTGCACAGCTGTTATTTAAGACGGGGCTATTGGTCATTCAAATGCATTTTTAATTCAGTGGCAGCTTATCTTTTCCTGCCTGATTTAATCATTCAACAGGTAATATTTAGAGCAACTAATGATACGCATTTTAGGAAGACACACATCTTTGGGAGTGAAAGGCACAGACCCACTACGTATGTCTGTGTGCGTGTCTGTAATGGTGAAATGAAGCAGACAGAAGAGCGGAGAAGGGCTAAGGAGGAGAAGACCCACAGCGGGGAGGAGCTGGACGTGGGCGAGTGAGCGTGACTGGCAGTGGTGAGGAGCGTGCGGAAGGACGTTTCCATAGATGGTGTACATGAGCCAGTGTAGGGGAATGTGTGTAACCAGGTGAGGGTGAGCTGACCACATTGCCTGGCATCCAAAATTCACCTGGAGGACAGGAGGATGAGGTGGAAGGACAGGCAGACAGGGGCCAGAGTGCGGAAGACCGTAAATGTCAGATTCAGGGTTTGCCGTGGCTTAGGTAGGAAGAGGGGGCGCTGATGATTTCTGGGCAAAATTCAGGGGATGTGCAGGAGAAAGAAGCTAAAGGTACTAACAGGAGTTAGAAAATGATCAGCAGAGTCCAGCTAATGAACTGTTTCTGGAATGACGACAGTGGCAGTGAGAATGGAGAAGAAGAACGGATGTGATAGCCAAACGGTGGTGAGTACATGTGACTGGCAGGCAGTGCAATGACCTCCCTCCATCACTGAGCCTGGTACTCTCCCGCCACTCTAAGCCTGGTAAGAACTGCCCGCTGCTGTCTGCGAGCACAAAGTGCAAAGGAGGTATAATTTAATGCTCGCCTGGCTAAGAAAGGGGGTCTTTAGGGCTTGCTTAAGTCTGCATACTGGCTGAAAGCTTCTCTTCCCATCAGAAGAGAACAGCAGAGACAAGTGTGTCCTAACCAATCCTCAGTAGGCACTACCAACTGTGAAAACCGCTCACACGAGGGGAGAAAAAAGGTCAAATTGGAAAGTCATCACTTACAACATTTCATTGCTGCCATTCACATGGAACAATTTATGCTTTGTCAAGCCCTTTCCTACTTATATTCTCATTTCCCCTAAAGCGGCTCAAGGTATTAAGGGGGGGAACTGCTGGCCCCATTCTGCAGAAGACAGCTACGGCCTGCCCGTGGGCACATGGGTGCCTAGGAGCAGCGTTCTGGCAGCTCTTAGCACTACGACCTTGCAATGCCATTGCTGCGTGGTCTTAGTTAAACGCAAGTGGTCTGAACCTTATGGGATTCATCATAGCCACTGGCAGGATACGATATGGGTGAAAACCCAGCCAAGGGAGCAGATAAAGGCTGCCCAGAAAATGTCCTCCCCCGAGTGAAACACAGTCCAGAGCCCAGCTGGGAATTCCATTGCCGCCCCGCGTTTAGGAATTGCTTACTTTTATTTCTTGGCTCCGACCTCCCATTCCTGTCCTTGTCTCTTCTCATCTCCCTCCTTTTCTCTTTCTTCTGGCAGCCAGAGCTCCACTCTGCACACGCACGTGCTCACGCACACACACACGCCCGTCTCAGCATCTAATACCACCTTCTAAAAACACATCTTGCTCTAAGCAGCTTAGCCTTCTGCAGGTGGCCTGATTTAAAATTGATACCAAGGAAGCATTCCGTATCATGATTAGCTTTTGATTCCTTTGCCCTGCATATTAAAGAACCAGAAATAAAATAAACAAAGTTCACAGGGAAGGAAAAATTAATGCAAAATGAGAGACTCTTTCAAGTGGCATTTTCAAGCCCAGTTTTTGTGGGAAGCTTATGCAATCAGACATAACTGTCTGCACATGTTTGGCCACACTATTTCAGAAATGACTCCCAGGCCATCAGATGACGTCAGAGGGGTCAACGTTGACCTCCCAGAGTCTGAGAGCTGCTCTCTTCAGTCCTACCCAATTAGGAAAGAAAGATGCCAACCAGCAGAACCGTGAGCCCCATTTCCCACCCAGTCATGCAGACTTGCGACAGTTCCGTTTCGGAGCGCGCTCATATTCTCACCCCCGTGCTTGGGTACTTCCCTCACATTCTTGTCTCTCATTTGCATGTACAGCAAAGGTTTCTCTGGAAAAATCTACCTTGTATCTCAAAAAAGATTCAGGCAATGCATAAATGCATATATGCTTGAACCTACCACACACACTGATGAGCACAGAGCAACTTCATTCATCTGGAATCCACTTTAGAGAACGTACGTCCCCACTATGGTCCTGTCTTATGCAAAGCAGGTTTCCAGCAAGTCGGCCATGAATGCAGCAATAACAACTAGTATAAGCACAAGAAGCGGGGAGTCCCTCTGCTTTGGAAATGCTTTCTAGAAAACTGACACTGCTCAGAGTATGTTTAATGGGTTTACCTTTGATTTCTTGTTTCCCTCCCGGAGAGGGGCTTGGTAAATATTACATAAATTTGGAGGGGATTCTGCCTAAGGAAGACGAAAAATAAAGAATTCCTAATTGGAAGGGACCTTCAAAGTCATCAAGATAGATATTCATAACCCGATACTTAACTCCCTGGTACAACACCCTTACTGAGTAGGCAGCCAAACCACGTTCGAATGTTCCGCAGACAGGGAGGTCTTCACTTCCAGAGGCAGCCAATCCCTCCTGAGGACAATTCTTTCTAACTGTGAGAAAGTCCTATCGCGCTGAAGTGAACTGTGTTTCTCTGAACCATCCCCTCAGCGATCCTCTTAGCCCTTCCACGTCATGCACGAGTCCGATCTCCCTCACAAGCAACAGCGGGTCTAGAACCATTTTATGCCACCCACACCTTCTCTTTTACGGGCTATGAGCTCCTAATGCTTTCGACCTCTCCTCCTCTGAGGGAAGAGCTGGGATGCTCTTAGTTCCTGCCAGTGTGGCCCTGGCCATGTGCGATGTGACCACTGTAGGCGTGAAGGCTCTATCCCCCGCCCTCTGCAGACGCGACCCCTCTGTCAGTACCAGCTGGGATCCGTGCTTCGAGCCGACCTGTCGTTCCTTCCATTCCCCAACTTATTTTAACCATAATGACAGATACAAACAACAAAAACTCATCACCATCAACCAACCATAATTTTCTTCAGTAGTTCTGAGCCAACAGCTCTCGTGGAGCCTCCTGCAACCTTGAACAAAGCCCGAGAAGTCACCCCTGATCTAAAGAACAGCCTCCTTTCCCAGGCCACCCTTCTGTCCCAGCCTGCTGTCACCGTGGCTGAGATAGCGGACGATTGATCTGAGAAATCAAGTTGGATTGCTGTCCCAAGTCCACATGCGGCTCCCCTTGTGTCTGTCTGATCGATTTCACTCGGTGCGACACAGCTTGTCGCTATGAATTTTCATGCTGGTCAGGAGCCGCCAGCACACCCCGGGACAAGTACAAGATGGCCCGTAACCCTCCCCGTCCCTTCCACACACCCAGCCTCTGCTTTCGTTTTTTTTTTTTTTTCAATTCTCCCTAGATGGTGTGGAGGAAGGATGTTTATTTAGACCACAGACCTGAATGCGATGGATTCTGGCTACTGGGTTTTCCTCTGAAGGTTCCCAGGCCCCAGCTTGCGGCGACAACTTCCTACCGCTGTTGTACTAGGTGTCACCTGTTTAGCAGCTCTTCTCAGCTGAGCGCAAGTGGCCGCAGGTGCCATGCGAACACTGATTGTGTCTGACAGCCCTGGACGCCAGCTGCCTGCATGAAGCCTGCCCAGTCGCCACTTCTTTTGTGGGTGCAACGATGCTGATGTCATGGCCGATACTGAGACAAGGAACTAGGTGACCATAAAGCTAAGCTAAGTCCTACTAAGTGGCATTCTGAGCCCCCTGGCTTTGAAATAATTGGGAAATGACAGAATTAAAACAAAGGGTGGGGGACCTCGGTTTCTTACACTGATGCCCTGCGGACTGTACATCTGGCTGGCTGCGAGTCCGTCACTGTATCCTCCTGTCTGGCTGATAACATGGCGAAGGGTATCCACCTAAACAGATGAACAACAGAGAGGAGGTTAGTCAGGGAGATGCTGGGCAACGTAGGCATCACCACCCAGGCTGCCATGTGCGTGCCGAATTCACATAATCATTTTGGAGATGATCTTCCAGGGAAGGGGTCCATTAGGAGGAGGTCGTGCCTCCCCTATATGCCAAATCCATGTCCTGTCTGAGTTCAGCAAGTGAGACAGTAAAATGGTAAGAGAAAGCGGGATTCCCAGCACCAGAATTGATGCACAGAGTGGAATGAGATGGCAGGGATGCGGGGGGAGAGAGCGGGGAGTTTTCCCTTCTATGCAGAACATCCTATTTAACTTCTCCTTGGCTGGGCAGCCTATAAAGTCAAGGTTCTGTTTAAAGGGGGCGAGGGCAGCCACCCCACAGAGGGGGCTGTGTGACTCATGCCCCATCTCTCTGAGGGCTTAAATGATGGCCAGTGGTTTAGCTGCTTGACCAAAGTCTGAACGGATCTCCTCACACCTGCTTCCAGGCAGTACTTTCTGAGCAGGGAGCTGAGTCACTGGCCAGCTGGGCTCCTGCGGGTACGTAATGCTTCCTGTTGCCCATGCAGGGTGGGAGACTGGACTGCGTGGCTCAGAGGGTCCCCAGCAGTTCCGACCCAGGGCCTCCTGCCGGCTCCCTCACACCAGCCGAGACAGGACGGCCTCCGCAGCTGCGGCGGGGGCGAGGGGCCACCACGGGGCACTGAGGCTCTGCCCCGCGCAGCCTGGCTTCTGCTTTCCAACACGGACAGCCTCGTGACCGAAACCCAAGTCCCTAGACCTCAGGGATGACTCAGGAGATGAAGTTCGTCAACCTGGCTGGGTGTTTTTAAGGCATAAATGGAAAACAGGAGATCACTAAAGTGTTTGCCTACTTGTTAATCAACTCCTTATTTGGCAAATCTTGAGTGTGGGAAATGGCTGACCAGAGGGAGACCTGGAAAGTGAGGCAGGGGCCGGGCTCCTCCCTCCCCGTTAGTGAACAAAGTGCACGCTGGCCCCACCTGCTCGCCGGGCCTCGGCCGCCCCAGCGCCTCTCCTCTGACCTCCGGGCGTGGCCCACGAGCCGGAGCAAATGCACTCACGCAGTGTGGGCGAGCTTCCCCGCCACAGTGGTTGCCTTTGTTTTGGTTTGGTTGTTGGTAACGTTTTGTTTCCACAGCTCTGTCTGCCTCTCTCCCTGTCTGGGCAGGAGCAGGGCGTGCCGTACGCCTGCGGGCTCCGGGCTCTGGCACATCCCCCTGGCGGCACAGCGGCTGGGTCCCTACCTGTGACTGCACGTTGGCTCCGACCTGGGCCCCTTGGTAAGAATCCCCATTGAGGGACTGCACGCTCATGAACAAATCTCCAGAGTTTGACATGTTAAAAGAACTGGAAGAACCTGGAAAGGAAAGAGTGAGGTACCTGAATCACAGAGAGGAACAAGCTCGACCCCTGCAGCTGCCGGCCGAGAGGAAGAACGGCATGCGAAGCGCCCCCCCCGTCGGTGCACATCAAAACAACACCAGCAGAGTCTGGTTAGTAGCATGAAGGACAGAGCAAGCGATAAGGGGGGCAGGGCGTCCATGGTATGTGAAGCCGCCTCTTACTACAAGTTGCACTAGGACCGCTTGCCCCGAGCAACTTCAGGCTGAGAAAGGGAACGTTTATTCTTCTCAACTTAGCCTATTTGAACGGGAGGTAGTCTCCACACCTAGATCCTCACGCCTCTGACATTCTGGGGATGGCCAAGGGACCGTCAATGGGAGAATTTGGGCTGGTCAGTGACTTCCGCCACCATGATGGAGAACTTGAGCTATTCAGCTGGACTCTAAATCTGCCACTGCCAACCCCATCAACCCTCGTGTGGGAGAGGCGCCGGCAGGGAATGCACGAAGGCAGCCCTACGTTAGGGCTGGTCCTGTGACAGGAGTCCGCCCACATCCCTGATTTCTAGAAGGAAGGTAAGTTCCTTGCTGGGTGCCGAACAGCCCGAGAGTATCTTCCCTGCCACCTGCCGTTACACAGGAAGATGAGACAGAATAATGGGCCAGGAGTTCTTAAGCATGCATGAACTATGAAATGCTAATAATAATAATGTAATTATTATTATTATCATTATTATTATTATTATTATTGTGAAAATGAGCCTCAAGAAGGGCCGTTAACTGTGCTCACCCCTGAGAGGGAGCCTTCTCCCAGAGAGAGTTAGCCTTCAGTCACCACCCAGATTCCACTGATTCCACTGGGGTAAACCCAGCCCACCCTCAACCTAAACACAGGGCGTGGGAAAGCTCACTATTACTCGGAAGTCGTTGTGCAGCTCAGCGCATTAGGAAAGAAAGCTCAACGTGCAAGGTTTGGTTAAAACATGACGTTAGCCTGGAAAAGGAGAGACTTCAGGGACCCAGGTCAGTTCCACTCAATGGTTTCTGACTTTGTGTTGCTCCAGTTGCCCTCTTGCCCTCATTTTCTGAGACAGCCATCGTTTGTGTGGAATTGCCCACCTGCAATGCCTCTGCTCTGACTCTTTCTTTTCTGCCAAGACAGGGATCTGCACCCTCCTAGAGAGCTGCCCTGCCCGCAGGAAGAGGTGCCGTGGAGCAGGAGAGGAGGCTTCCTCTGTTCCCCATGAGGACTACTTAACTAGCAGTGAATCCTAAACTCTGCCCCCTGCCCTGTGCTTAACTATTCACAGCATCCTCAGTTCTCCAGGAGCAAGAGCCATTTAGAGGAAACTATGATTTACTCGGGGACAACCTTAAGTCAAGAAACATCTCCATTCGTCTGTTTTGGGGAAAGCTCCCCCCTGTGCCAGGACCTAGCTAGCTACTCAGCTGCATACGTTCATCTCCCACTGTCACTCCCATTTTGTGGGAAAGGGCGAATGCTTTCCTTGGGGCATGGGGGACACACAAGCACCAGCCAGAGAGCTGTAACATCTCCGCAGCTCTGCAACATGGTCTGCCTCACCTGAGACACGTTTCCCTGTCAGTTGATCTGAATGCAATTAGAAAAGCGGAGTCTTAGGTAAAGTAGGCACAGGATCTGACTGGGTATATGGTCTGGCCTGGAACTTCCTTCCACTAACGTGGCACAAATCTTCCCCATGTGCTCCCCAACCTGTGGGGGAGGCAGTGTGGAGCACAGACCGCATTCCCGTGCCCAGCTCTCTAATACCCAGGCCTGTATAGCCCGATCACATCCCTCTCACATTTTTTCTTTTCATCATAGACATATAGCCTAAATAATAAAAGCCATTCTGTGACAGTTGTTAGAACACATGCTCACATTTAGACGTCATCAGAACCAAGAATAGCCATCACCAAGACCCCACATTATTTATATCATCTCAGAAGTTTTCCCCTGAGTGTTCACTTTGAAGCCTAGGTATTCTGTTCCTCTCCCAGTCAAACCCCATGTAATAAACACCCACTCCATATGCTTGGTTGATGGCTTATTGGAAATGAGCACGCAAACTAAGACAAGGGAGAACCCCCCCCAGGGGTATGCTCATGCCCAGTGACATGGCATCTGTGAAACCAGGAAGGTCTGCAACGTGCCATGTACAAGATATACATTGCAACTGACACCGATGATTTAAAAACTGTATGCGCATGGATACATAGTAAATAGGTCTGGCTGCCTGATGTACATGGAGATAAATATGCGCATACCAATGCACTTCATGTACAAATGCATTTGAATCAGAGCAGTAATTGCAGGAATAGGCCCTGTGCTCTCGGCTCTGCTGTTTCAGCATTCTGAAGTCTCTGTACACCCATGTGCGACACAACCATGGCTTCTGACGCTGGTAAGTAGCTAGAGGCAGTGATTGCTCTGGAGGGGAGACCAGGTGCTGCTAATACCGTGATAAAGCAGACTGAACTCCACACAAAAATCTAAATAATGAGCGGAAGACATGTTCTCATCTGGGCCTGGAAGTTGGAAACTTATCAGGGAATGGATAACCTCCCGGGAAGGATGCAGTTCATAGACAAATAACGAATGGGCTCTCTTGGAGGCGCTGTGGAATTCGCAAAGAGCTGAAAGGATTTCCTGGCCTGCTGAGGTCAGTCGGGGACCTTACCTGCGGGCGGCTGTTAAATAATCGGTGATTACTAGAAGCACATTTTAAGATGTGCTTACCAGTTAAAAGGCTCTGAATGTGACTTGGGAAGGGAGGCAAGTGGCTCGTTTAGGCTGCCACCCAGACATGAGGGGCATGTGCAGGGCTAAGGCTGCACTCAGCTAGACAGAGAAGAAATAACGGACCGCCTATGGATTCTTACACACTTGCTCAGGCACACACGAGGATATGAGATGTGTGACCATCCACTTTCTTAAGACAACTCCCCAAGACTGCATTTCGACTCCACAGAGTCACTAGGACACTTACACTTACTTGTTCAAGGGAAAAAAATTAACTGCATCATCCAAAAAATACTAATGAGAAATAGAACAGAATCCGATGACAAAATCTAACTCGAGAGCAGGGTTCCTCAGTGCTGGCCCTACTGATGTTTGGGGCTAGTAATTCTTCACCGTGGGGGAATGTCTTACGTATTGTAGGATGCTCAGCCACATTCCTGGCCTCTGCTCACGAGGTGCCAGGAGGACCCACCCCCAAAACTGTGATAACCAAATACGTCTCCAGATGTTACTGGACGTCCCCTGAGGACCAAGTTCACCCCAGTTGAGAACCAATGGCTTAGAGCAAGAATGGATTTATTCTTTATTCCTTGGGAACTTGAAGTGTTGGAAAGCATTAGCTCATTATGTCTTATAGCATTTTTATGAAGCAGATATATGGTGAATATTGTTCTCAGTTTTACAGTTTAGAAATCAAGGCTCCGGAGAGACTAACTAGGTGGCTAGCTAGCCTCATCAGATTGGACTCCCACACCATTTGGAGGCTCAAAGCACAGAGCCTCTTTGCTAGATGTAAGCTTAATTAAGTCTCATGCTTGCTTTTGTACTGTCCACGATTCTTCACCTTCCCAACTCCAAAAATCATTGTGACATTCTATCAGGGTGAAGTATGGAAGAGGGGTTGCCTGGCTGGATGTGAAATCCCTTCAGTAGTTGTGCACGGCAAGTTTCTGGAGTTCTAGTTCCAGGAGGCTGTGCTTTTGTTTTCCACTTAGAAATTAAGCGGAAAAACATAAGAAAGGAAGAACACAGCAGAAACCATCAATAGGCTAAATTCTTGCACTTGGTTTTTAGAACTAAAAGGGAAAGTGCCAGTCAATTTCCCTGGATGTCTTACCTCCTCTCTCACTGTGCATACTGTATATAAACTTCTCTTTGGAAGCCAGTGTCCAGGGTTTTACTTGGATAATGCAGAAAAACACCAAACCTCCTACTGGGGGTGGTAATAAGGATGTGTGCAAGGGCTTGCCGCTAACTTTACAGTGTCAGAGGAACAAGTTCTATGGCTGAACAAGGTGCTGTCCTCTCGACACACAGCTAAGCAGATTTAAAATCCAGGGTGTTCTGAGCTTCAGTAAGCCTGGGATTGCTTAGCTAACCACAGAACCTGATAAAATATCAACAGAGATGCTCTGGGCCAGCAAACAGCGGTACTGCACAAGCCCATTTCTTTCTTCTTGTATGTTAAAATGTTCTCCAGGAGATAATCTAACCTTCCTAAAGGGGTCCTGTTTTTCTGAGATCTTAATTCTTGCTCTCAGAATTGCATCAAAAATAGGAAACTGAGAATGTGTCACTTCAGGTGATGCCAGGAGAATTATGGGCCCAGGGTTATAACTATTGCTTCAGTCACTCCCATTTTTTGCTTCCTATTTTCCCCCCACGTTTAATTTTCTTGTAGTTCTTTCATTTTTCCTCTTTACTCCATCCACTTTGTCCGACTCTGCCGGTATAAAATCTGAAACAGGACAAGTATCTCTAAATGCCTGCTTATCTCCCCACTGGTCTTCATCCTCAGTGATTTTTACGAATGATGTTTAAGGTGACAGGAGGCCAGGATACACCAACAAGAAGGAATATTCAGAAGCCTAAATAGAGATACTGCGGCTGCTCCACACAAAAGCCACTGGAGGGGAAAAGATTTTCTTGCAAAGCATCCTCCTTACAGCAGCACTGAGTATTTATATTTAGCAAAGGTTCTGGAAAAACAAAAACAAAAAAACCTCTGTTTTGATATAAAGGATTATAAAAAGTTTCCAGGCTCCTGAAACTCTAGGCTTCAAACTGAGCCAAAATATATTTTCACCTATTAACATTTGTTTAAAAGCTTGCTATCTGTTCTAATGATCATTTATCTTTGGCACTATTGCTGAGCTAGGATGCAACATTGTAAACATCATTATGTGAAAAGTTGGGACATTTTAAAGTTCTCACTTTCTCTGTGCAATGATTTGGGTTAAGAGCAAAAGAAAACATTTTTATAAAATGTTTTTTAAAAGCATTTAGAAAAAGCCCATTTATAACTTTGCCTGTTAGAACTCCACATTACTACACATCTACAATGGCGTTTTCTTTTGTCTCTCAAAAAAAAAAAAAAAAGCACAGCAAAGGGTTCCTCGGCATATTATTTCCAAGAACATATTTTCCATAATAATTTACTTTGTGTTCAGAACAGTCACATGAAGTTTTAAGTCACCAGAAAAAATTTCCTTAGAAAACTGTAATCACAGACTGATATTCCAAGAGAGCCAAAATAATTCTTACACACAGACTGGGGGGCTTAAAATGCTTACTTTTCTCTTTTTCAGTGCTTTCGGAAGAATAAACAGTTCCGGATTTAGTAACGGAGGGAGTCCACCAGATCTTTCTAAGGACTAGTCATAAATCACGCTCAGATACATCAGGGACAGGAAGGAGTCATTCTGATACCTGTTCTGCATTACGATAACCTTTGCAGGAGTGTCGAGTGTGTTTTTGCTAATGTTGACAGAACTGTACTTCTTCCAAAGAGACAAGCAAACGGGTCTGCCTAGCAGGGCAATTCAACTAGTGTTGCTGGGTCTGAAATGCTTAGTGACTGACCAGAAGGGGAAGCCGGAAACTCTGACTATGGAATCTGTTAGCCTGGATCCTCTGTCAATCATACCATGTTGGGAAAAGAAGGAAACGCATACACATGAAAACCTCAAAGAGCAAATATGCTCCTTTGAGTCACCCAACGTGGAATGCTGGGAAAGATAAAACTGTACTGAACGTTACACTGTCTTCCTGTCCTTATGTTTACAAAGCCCAGGCCACTTGTCATGCATGATTGCATTTAAACAAAAGAAGGCCAGGATGATATAGTCCAGTGACTCGGGGAACCTTGCAACACACCAGTGCATCCAGAGGCCCACAGGACACTAGTGTGGAGCCTTGCACCTCTTCAGTAACAATCCACCATTAAGGTAGAAAGCGAGCTTTACTGTTTTAACAGACAAGTGAGCTTTGGGGTCAAAGATATCACAAGGCCCCAGAAAGGTTGGTTCACATTAGGATCTAACACATTTACATTTGTGACCCTTCAATGTTGGAGGTATCACTTTTCTTCTATGTGTACCCTACAGCCAAAAATCAATGGATCTGGTTCATTAGAGCAGAAAATATAATCTGAGACCAAGCTTATTTAATAAGGAAATATTTCTGGTACTTCCTTACACAAATAAAAAGTACCAACATGTTTTCCATACATACAAACACTAAGGTTCTATTTTGGGCATTGCTGACTATGTTTTTCTTACATGTGAAAATTCAGAACTGGAGGTATGAGGCACACCCAAAAATACATTATGTTAGCCTAAATTCTGGAATTAGTGATACAATGCATATTCACTATAATGAAAGCGGGAGTACAGCCCATGAGTGATACACTACAACAAGAAAACCAGAATCTGAATAACCTGAAGGAATGACGGGCAGTTTTCTTTGTTGTTTACATAAAGAAAGCCAACAAAATAAAACACATTTACATTTGTGACCCTTCAACGTTGGAGGTTCCAACAGAATGCCAGCTATAAACAAGGGATAGCGTTGATGGTCGTCTAGCTTTGCAGCCCAGAACATTCAAATGAGATTTTCAATGGAAAAGTGAATAATCCTGCATAGAATGCACACTAGTAGGTGTCCCGGATGATATGTGATGATAGACAAAGATAAAAAACTTCCTATGAAACAGACTAAATGCTGGAACCCCACGGGACACCTCTAAGTATTAGGTCAGGCCTACGTGCTTCCTGGCATCTTTGAAAGGACAAGTTGGAGGTCTCCTCGGGTCACAACCAACCAACAGACCTCCGACCGAGTCAGACACATTCGTCCGATCCTCCAGACAAGCCCGTTATTATCAACAGGAAAACACGCTGCCCTTGGGAAATAAAAACCCAAAGTGGCACAAAGAAGAAAATCAAATGCATAAATCAACCAATCAGACACCTAAGGAATGAAAAGAAAACCCCAGTGTCGGGAGAAGCGAGTGTGAAAGTGGAGAACAGTGGCCCCCAAGTCAAAGGGAAAACTAACCAGCGGAGTTGGGAGTTGAGGGCGAGTTAGCTTGGCTTCCGTGGGCTGACACATTGGTAGCGGTGACAGCCGTTTTGGCAGCATAAATATTGGCTTCCTCTTGAAATTTACCTATGTTCTTCTTGTACCGGATTCGCTTATTTCCAAACCAGTTTGATACCTAGAGCAGTTGAAGAGAAGAGGAAGCAGTTACCATGTCATCTGCACAAACACCACAGAAGAAGAGCAAGGGCTGTATGAGGGGGCTGGAGACATAGGCCAATTGGTCTTATCTTATTTCTGATTTCTCAGCATCCGTGAAAACATGGCAAGTAAGAGCTTCGAGAAGAGCCAACTGTATAAAATGAGATCCTCTGGCTTAATATAATCCAATTTAGCAAAAACCACTGTGACCAAGTTTTTCCTATGAAGGAGCTGCTCATTTAAACCAGGACCCTTTCTGTGTAGGGCAGGCATTTTTAATTTGCTTGCCTCTTAAGGATATGACACCAAAATAAACACAGCATTTCAAAGAAACACCTGTCACTTAACAAATGTTAATGCTGACTCAGGGCAATCAAAACACACAGACCTTTAAACATCCCTGAGAATCTGTAACCGCAGATGGGTTCTTTGATCAGGGGATTAATTTCACATTTTTATTAGTTAAATTACTTTAATATGGACTAGATTCATAGCCGCACTGTACTACAACCTTAGGGACTGGTGTTAATTCAGTCCAACAGATTTCACTAAAATTTTGTGCAAAGCCTATGTATTATCTACACATGGAAAAACGGGAGCATCCCACTGACTATTCCTTTGAATGCCATGCTTCACATATTAAAGCCAATACACACAAAATGAACCTAATTTACTTTCATCTGTTCATTTATTTCCTACATGGGCTCCCAGCAGCTGTCCTGGCTTGAGTGCACACCCCGTTCTCTTTACACTAAGACCACTGCCAGACACAAGTGGAGACACAGTGAAATGCAAGTTTTACCCCTGTAACTCCTGCCTGGCGGAGGAAAGTTTTGTACCCCATATTCCAGATGCCAGTTCAAACTAATATGCTGTGCTTTTCATATAACTACAAAACAAACTATGAATTTGGTGAGGGAAGATGTCACATGTACCACAGCTTACAAATAATTTATATTTACCCCCAACAATAACAGATAAAGAAAATTCTTGCAAAGCCGCATTTATTTTTTAAATGCATTAACAAAATAAAAAAAAAAAAAGATTCTTAGAAGGCTAGCCCTTCCACACCTATGCAGCTTAGACTATAGCAGAAACAGCAAGACTCTGTTATAAAAAATCCAACCATTCGGTTGCAATATTAGCAAACAAGACAGGAAAACATTTGGTAAGGAAATGCTTTATTTATTGTAAATGCTGGTGCCTAGAGACAGAGTGAAACCAGGAGAGGAAGAGCACACCTGGGTCCGTTTAAGGACCGCTACGTGTTTAAATTCACTGCAAAACTCATGCTTTTCTTGGCATAACTTTCACAATTCACATGAATGAATCATAGTTATGGTTGTTTTTTGACTTCTCGGTGGACGAGAGAGAGAGGAAAGAGGCAGGGGGATTTTCCTGAGGTAATTGGATGAGTTGGAAGAAACGGGGCGAGATGTGGTTTGGGAGGGCTCTTGAGGAAGAAAGGAAATGCCTGAGGTCTAATTACATCAGCCACAGGAGAGAAAAATGAGAGGAAAGAAGCAGGAGCGGGGATGGGGTGTGGGATGACTTCCCTACACACGAGAACACTGCTGGTAGCAGGTCGGGCATTTCCCACGTGTGTACAATGAGCTTTCATTCATTAACTCACCGTTCAGTCGGGGACTAAGGGTCTGCTCTGAGCCAGGCACTATGGATGCAATGAAGGCAGGTCCAGTGTGAGACAAGACACACAAAAGGAATCATAGATCCTCTGGAGAGAGTTTTGGACATAGTGAGATTGAAAGCCTGCGGGCAGAGCCCCAGGGGAAACAGATATTCAAGCCTCCACCCACCCTCGGAGGGTCTGCTTCAGGACTGGAGTGAGACCTGAGCATTTCTGTTTCTTAAGCGCCCGGGTGCTGCTGATGTGTGTCCTACGGATCACCCTCCGAGAGGAAGTGCTGTTTAGGGGTCAAGGGAGACGGTGGTCAAAGAGGGACCTCAGACGGATTTGGTGTATGACCAGGTTTTTGTTTTGGATCAAGGCGGGGACTCAATGGTAATTAGATTTCAAAGGAATCTGTGACTTAAAAAAATGGTTAAGAACCATGGGCTAGGGCATGAGGAGGTGACGGCTAAGAGAAGAAGTAGGAGAGAGACGGACAGCAGGTGGGGCTCAAGGAGAAGGAGGAAGGTCCAGAGGGGACAGGGCC
Organism: Manis pentadactyla; assembly: GCF_030020395.1. NCBI lineage: Eukaryota > Metazoa > Chordata > Mammalia > Pholidota > Manidae > Manis > Manis pentadactyla. Next base: position 4,324,048 of record NC_080037.1, read on the forward strand.
CAGGAAGCCACGGTAGGAGAATCTCAAGATGAAGGGGTGATTATGAACCCAAAGCAACCAGCCCATGAGCACTGCAGCCCAGAAAGGCGTCCCCTAGATCCGGGAACCGGAGGGCGATCTGACACGTGTGGCCCCAGGAACCACGGCTGGTGGACAGGACAACCGAGACCCCAAAAGAGTGGTTCCGTCCAATCCCACAGCCGACTCCCGGCTCGGACGGGCTCCTGGCCACATGCTCTTTCTATGGAATCGTATCACACTCCCTCCCACTGGGACTTGCCGTGGTGAAGGGGCTGGCTGCTGCTGGGAGGGAATGACGTGACGGGGCACGGAGCATGGCGGCATGGTCTGGAGGGGGAGGTGCAGTCTGCACAGTATATACATCATCACGTCAATGGACAAAGTGTTTGTGCCTTCAGCTTCCGTGATGAAGGAAGTGAGGGTTGCTGGGCCAGACCAGGAGTCCACCCTCAATCTAGGTATTGTACAGACTAGCTCCTGAGGAGTTTATTCCACCTCCACCAGAGACTGGGACCCGAAATCCCATAATCTGAATTCAGACAATAAAATGACTTAATTCTACTTCAGAAGCAGAACAGAAGATTGCATGACTGAGACACACTGTGAGCCAGACATGTGGCTCATCCCTGGAAGCATGCCTCAAACACACAGCAAGCAGCGAAAGACGGCAATTTGCTTTTTATGTGGACAAGGGATCTACCTCTAGACAAGAATGGTTAGAGAGCTCGGCAACATCAGGCCACTGGGGTGCAGCCGCTGGTGTTCTGCCCTTCCAGGGTGGTTGGACTGGAAATGATCGTCAGCTGAACAACCTCTAACTCAGACCTTCCTTAGACGAGTTACAAAGGAAAAGATTCTTTCTGTCGTATCTGGAAGGTATTTCCGCACCTTGGGTGGAGTTCTGCGTTCTCACTAGACCTAATCCTGCTTAGCTGAATGCAGCTGGACGGGAATCAGCACCTTGTGTGGGTAAGAGAAGCCAGGACTCAATCCGGGGAGGTACCGATACTCAGTTTATACAAAACAGCCCCTACCTCTCTTGGAAAACGGTGAAGTTTCTCCCTAGTGAAGTTTCTCCCCAACTCCCCTGTCCCTTTTATGGAAATACCTGTACCTCTGGTTCTCTTGCATGTGACAAAATTCAAAGGAAAACTTTCTCTGATAGTTTCTCAACTAAAGATGATGGCATTATTTGAGGGTTCAGTCTGAATAAGAAGTTTGGATGGAGGGATCCTTTGAGTAGACAAAATGTTCATATGAAGATGCCTTAGTTAATAATGTTGAAGACTCCAGGTCTGTACAAGTTTCCTATCATGTATCTGTCCAAGTCAACAGGCACCTGTGATGGTCATTGCCCTTTGGGGGCAGGGGGCACTCAGTGACATTTTGTGCAACCACCTGAATGCCATCAGTGACGTTAAAATCCCTACACCTCACTTACAGGGTGAGCACTCCAGAGTATAAAGACATCTGAATCCCTCCCTTTCTTTAAAAGTTTCATTCACTGACTCTTAAAATTCCTGAGTTGGGCAAAAAATGGGCTAAGGAATTGGCTATGTTTGAGAAAACAACACAGGAAGTGCAGACAGCTTCCCAAGTGCACGTAAGACCCTCGGCCCATCTGAAGAATGGAGCCGTGGTGGGAAGAATGCCGGCCCTTTGTAATACTGCACTCCTGCCTCTGCTCGGCCCTCTCAAGCTTTTCCAGGGACTTCCCTGGGAATGCTCTTATTCACGCACATCGCGTGCTTACCTTGCCATTTTAGGGTCACAGGTGATGGAACTTGCAAGGCAATGAAGTTCAGTAAAGCAAGACCTTCAAGACCCTGCCAGGCGGCCCTGCCCCCGCCAGGCCCCTGGCTGAACCTTCTGAGGGTGCTTACCTGGGACACCGTGATACCACACTTCTTGGCTAACTCCTCTTTGGCTTCCTCACTGGGGTAAGGGTTGCTGAGATGGGAATAGAAATATTCATTCAGGATTTCCGTTGCTTGCTTGTTGAAATTCCGTCTCTTCCGCCTACATAAAGGAAGGAAACAAGCGCGACAAAGAGTTGACATCAAATACACAGAACAGGGAGAGACGAGGATCTGATTCTGGGAGGACATTTTTAAGCAAAATGTGGATTAGAGGAGAGCTGTGCAAAGGGGCTGGATGACGAACCATCATGAACAGCACTTGCTGAGTACTTCACTGCGCACAGTCATTCTCACCACTGTGCAGAAATGTGTTTGCAGAACGGCCAGGGGCACCAAGTGTCAAATCCCGGCCATGCCAGATTCGAATCCCGGACCGACCGGCTGCCGGCTGGGGGACCTGGGGTGCCTCTCTGTGCCTCAGCTTCGTCCTCAGAAGCGAGGAGAGCCACACCGAGCTCGCGCGCGAGAGTAAGTGAGCAACATGGTCGCGCACAGGAAGCGCTTGGCGTGGCGCTGGTGCGTGGCCGATGCCAGGACGCGGTGGTGGCAGAGTTTGCTCCTACTGGGTTCCAGGCATTGGGCTTTGTTCCTCAAAACAATCACGTTACCCATTTTTCACAACTAGTGAGATAGATATGGTCGTTCCTATTTAAGAACTGAGTCCGAAGGTCACCCAGCGACTATGTTACGGGGACAAGATATTAATTCAGGTCTGCCTGTCGGCAGAAGCCCACCTCTGTCCTCTACACAGACTGCCCCCTGGCGATCCCACAGAGACTCTGCAGCCCTAAGTTAAAAGTAAGTTGTAAGTTAACACTTCCTCTTTATGCCGTCCCCCGTGTGCGTGCACGTACCATTTTTAAAAGACATCTCTCTGGGCAAGAGGGTATGGAAGGGACTGAAATTAACCCCCTGACTGCCTGGCTTTCCTCAAAAGGAGCAAAGGGCCCTCTTCCACAGAACAGCTGCTAAATGGTAAAACAAAAGCCTGCAGAGGTCCTTTGAATGTACAGGTTGCTGAAAGGAAGAAAACCACTTTTTGAATAAAAGCATTTTTCTGCCTTAAAAAAAAAGTGCTAATTGAACTAATTTAAAGTGAGAATCACTTTGTAGCCTCCTCACAGCTCAGGCCTGTGAATAGCTAGGCAGCTGTGCAGACGTTGGTCGGTCCCCCCTTGAGCTGCTGGGGATCCATCTCTCAATTAGCTCTCTTAGCACTTTTCTTGACTTTATCAAAAGCTTTTCCTTCTGGAGAAGATTTCCGTAACATCCTTGATTATGCCAGTATATAGGATTTCCCCATTTTAGCCAACAGACTAGCACTGACCACCTTCCTAGTCAGGAAATTCAGCTAATAGTGTATTTTCAGGGTCCCGCTTGGATTAATTAACACAATCAAGTGCCTGATTTTGCCAGATGAGCACCATCTGTCCATAGGTATCAGCCACATCTGTCCAGATTACGCCAAGCCCAAGTCCCTTTCCCAAATCATGCTGAGTTTGTGGGTCACCCAGCATCAGAAACTGGGCAGACCGGATTAAAAAGCCCAACTAAAAAGGCAGGCGGGTGTTACAATGCCCATTTCTTATCTGATGGAAGTTTGAGGGAGACAGCCAACTGGCCATCAAGGTCTCCGGGCTGGTCTTTAGATAACCTTTGGCTTCTTCTGGGCATAAAGAAAACAGTTGTTTTAGGCCTGGGGAACTGGACCCTGAAGGCAGGGAGAACCTCAGTTCATTCGGCCAGTTGTTTGCGTCAGCATCTCGGTGTATTTTTTGGGAGTATTCCAGCGGAGCCAGGAGGAAGCCTCTGGAACAAGCTGGAGGCAGAGGGGTGGTGCAGACCGCTGTTCCCAGCTCTGCCGTCGTGACGTGTGACCTTCCCTGGGAGGTCTCTCCTCCTCTGACCGACTGGCTTAGCACCCCTTCCAGGGGCTGTCTGCATCAAGGGCCTTTGAAATCTCAGGCTCAGGAGTTTTTAGAATTTCAAGCAACCTAGTGAAAATAATATACTTCTGATGATAGGTTATTTGAGCTCAGACTCCAGGTGTCTTTACTTTGGCTTCAAGTGTTATCAGTTTGGGGAGTTAACCTTTGTGATTTTAAGCCAATCCAAAGCTTTGAGATCATGTATGTAGGTTTTTAATTTAAGAAACGTGGGAGTTGATTAAATAATACTGGACAGATGTGGCATTTTAGGGGCAAAAACTTTTGGGTCAGAAGGATTCAGGAGCGAGAAGTGGAGGTTCTGCAGACAATGCTGCCAACAGCCGAGTGCGCTGTCTCCTGCCCGGCGGCCTCTCCCGCGTGCCACCCCCCCATTGACCATGCACGCTACACTGCTTCGAACTAGCTCTGTTTCCACACCCCGAGCTGGCTCCATTTCCTTTGTTCCCCACTTTACATAACGACATCGCCACAGATACGGCTCACTGTACCTGCTCATTTGTTCATGCATCGTTCAAATAGCTGAGTCCCTAGCATGTGCTGGAACCTGGGAGTGATATTCGACTTCTGTTGCTGTTGTGCCTTCAACAGACAATGACTGGTCCCAAAGCAAGTCCTGCTGGTTCTGTTCTTTCAAATCCATCCCTTTTGTTCTGTTCTCACTGTCACTGCTATTTCTAAAATGGGTTTAGACAAGCCACTGACCCCCTCGTAGAATGGTCTGGCCCGAGCTGTCGACAGCACGAACTGCTATGAGGCAAGCGTTCTATGCCCTCAGCCGTCCAACAGCAGCCCTCAAACACGTGTGGCTACGGAGCAGCTGAAATGGGGCTCGTGTGACTGGGGAGACAAGTGTTTAAATGTTATTCATTTTTATTTTATTTTATCTTCATTAATTTAAATTGAGAATCAAATAGCCACACACTAGACAGTGGCGCTCTAAACTGATGCTTTCCAGAAACGGTAACCTGAGCGTCCCCTCCTGCAAAGCATGAGGTGGACGGGTAAAACTCCCTCGGATTAAAAAAGCAAGAAGGTTTTCAAACCTCCTATTCCGTACAATAACAATCTTTATCTTAAAATAAGAGTATTTCCCCCAAAATATTTAAGTAAAATGGGGGGTGGTATTTCCTACTTACTCTGTATCGCCCGAGCCTAGGAGCTCAGTCCTCACCCGTGGTCCCCGACTACCTTGTCTCTTTTCCGATTACTAGAGTAATTCCTCCAAACCAGGGATCTGAGCACGTCCATAACAATAATAACAATAAATGCCTACTACTATATAATGTAGCAATCTTTGTTATATTGGAGCAGAATTATTGTGCGAATACTATGTTTCAGACACTAAGGTTTTCTTTTTCCATATTATCTTATTTATTCTTGTGTAAAGATTATTGTCATGTGACAGATATGAGAATGGAGTCCCACGGAGGAGACATCACTCGCCCTGGGTCACAAATGGAGTCAGGGCTGTGGCCAGGGTTTGGATTCAAGCAGTGTGACTCAAGAACTTAGGCTGTCAATCACCATGTTCCTTTCTTAAACAGCTCTGAGGGTTTCTGCCACTTGATAGGACAAATTCAAAATCTTCACGGGGGTAGTTTTCAGTGGATCCATCCCATTCCGAGTGCCTCATTTCTCCCAACGCTAATGAGCGCTGACTAATTTCATCCAGTCCCACCACATGCTACCTCGCACCCCTCCCAGGCACCGTGACTTTCCCTCATCTGCACCTCCTCAGGACACCCTCTCTCCCACACTCCTCTCTGTGGCATTCGCCACAAGCTTGCATACATCTCCTAACCAGCAAACTCCTCCAGGGCAGGAGCCCTTTTTCCTCATATTTGAAACCCTAGAGCTGAACACACAGTAAGCAAATGTTTGTTGAAGTTGAACAATATTGTCTTACTTTGCTCATGTTACCCCTTCTCTTTGGCAAAACTCCTCCTCTAGGACTCGTACCATCTGCCCCCTTCCTAGTTCTCTCTCCGCTTGGGGTAGTTGGTAGACATACTTCACGTGTAAACGTAGTTCTATGCTCAGTTCTAAGAACGTCTGCTTGTCCTTGAAGTAGGGTCCCCTTTATAGGTTGTTTTTTTTTTTTCCCGTCTAAGTTATTCCAGTGGCTAATATAGTATCTGGCCCAGTGTAAGAACCAGAAAATCCACCTAAATACAGTGCCAGTTAGAGCAGATGCCACAAGATTCCCTTTCCTCTTCCTTGCCATTCTTCTCCTTGCTATTTCAATTTAAGTAATGCCCTCTGTCAGGGTGAAGCACAGAGGTGTCATTCTGTTTACTTTCTTATGTTATCTCCAGCAAAATGTTATCTAAAAAGTTAAAAATAAATAGGAGGGTGTATAAGTTCTTTCTCTCTTTCAACTAAGAAAACTGTATGAGTCCTAATAATAACTTTGACGAATTTTACAGCACAATGCTTGACACACAGCATGAGATATAAATGTTGAATGAATGGATGAATGGAAAGTTAAAATTTTCTGGCACAGTTAAGTCCAGGAAGGAAAAAAGGATGTGACTTGAGAGGACACACCTGGGCCAAGTGCTCAGTTGCGTATGGAAGACAGAATTTTAAGGTTTGCAAGATTCCATGGTGGGTGTACATGACGCCAGCCCGTGGAGTGTGGGTGGGGCTGTGAAAACGACAGGACATCATTCCTGTGATTACGTTACCAGCCAGTTGACTTTGACTCAATGAAAAGGGAGATTAGGTTAAAGCCTTATAATGGCAAGATTCCAGGAAGCCAGCAGGCAGCCCCTCTGTGAGCCGCCTACACAGAGGACAGCTTCCAAGAGCTGGGGGGCTCAATCCTACAACCGCCAGGAATTGAATTTTGCCAATGACTGGAATGAGCTGGAAGAGGACCCCGAGCCTCAACTGAGATCACAGCTTTAGGATCTAGTAATGCCCTGTGCAGGGTCCTGAACAGAAGCTATGAGATTGTAGCTTTGTATTGTTTTGAGCAGCTAAATTTGTGGTAATCTGTTCCTCGGCAATAGAGAACTAACACCCGGAACGCCACACCCAACAAAAGGGTAACACTGGACTCCGTACACCCCTCCGTGACAAACACTCACGCTGCTATTAGAGCAACCCCTCCTTGTATTTTGCCTTCTGTGAAATCTTTTCCTGATGAAGCCCTGATTGTCAGAGGCATGGTTGGGAGTAGCTCCTGAACATCAGCTGTGAGCATGTCTTTCTCACTGAGGTTTGTTTGGCCAGCTCTCCTCCCAATTATAGCACTGGACGTGATGATACTCACTGTACCAATCAGGCAGTCTGGGCAAACACTTATTTTTGAGTTGAGAAAGCCATTTGCCCAGACTTGGGCTGGGATGTGGGGTTTTATTCTTTTACAGATACCAAATATACCCTCAAAATAAATGCTAATAACAGTGGCAGTAAGTTAGTTGTTTCAGTTTGAGCCTCGGCTCAGGGGCAAGATTCCAAGGTTGCAACCCAAGCACGCAAGACACTCTCTCTTACAGTGATTGTCTTTCTCATACCGACTGGAACCGTCTAGGCAAAGGCTGGTGGACACGACAGGAGCCGTGTACAAAGCTCTAGTTCTGCGTCTTTTAGAGTCTGACCTTCAACTGGGCACAGTACAATTCCTGTGAGGAACGAGACAATGATCCTAACTCCCTGCTGCCCTTCCCGAGTTCTTTCTTGAAAAGAATTCAGTCTGGGCCCGACTTTGCTTTTTTTCAGTATCTGCCAACATAAACACCAACTCCAGCATTTTAACGAGGGGCGTTACCATGGGGATGGAAGCAACACATGCAGAATGGCGGCGGCTGCAGCCCAGGGGAAGGGCCCAGACAGAGGCCACCAGTCACTTGCACTTCGCACGGTGCAGAGCAGCATGCTCTGAAGAAGCCAGGCTGGCAGCAGGCCCCGAGGCGAGGGAAGCCCACGGGCCCCGCTTCAAATGGACTTTGGCTTTCTCCCCTTTTCACCATGCCCAGCTGGGAAACGCTATCTTCATTTCTACTTTTTCTTGACTTACTCTATGGACATGTACTGGCCCAAAGATACACTGTGCTAGCTGGCTTTCTCATTTCCTGCTCCATGTGACCCAAAGCACGCCGAATAGAAGGGAGTTTTAGGAGATGCCAGGGAGTTTTAAAGAGATCTGTGGACTGGTAAAAACCAGTTGTGAACAGAGAGAAAAGTACAGGTAAGAGAGCTGAGTCATGCATGATTTCAGGGGTGAAAAAACTCAGAAAGATGTGTGAATCATTCTGTCTGACTGCAAAGGGACAAAACTCTAGATCATGAAATGGTATAGAATCTTGACACTTCTAACACTTTAATGATACAAATCACAAGATTGGGATTATTTTCAGGAATTGAAATGATGCATGTTGAAATCTACAATTTTAGGAGATGGCTAATTTCACACGAACTGCAGGTCACAAAGGAGACCCGTGTGCAGAAAACACATTTGCTAGATCAATTACCAATTATTTTCTAGAGGAGATGAAAGATATGATTATCATTATCTTACAGGTTGGACAACAGAAGCAAAAGGAATCAGAGCGATTTGCATAAGTCCACCGGTTTAGAGAGCAGGGGGACCGAGGAATGACTACTTATTCTCTGTTTTCAGTTTTTATCTTCTTTAAAGGACCTTTCTATCCATGGTTTCTTAAACTGAAATCTACAAACTTGTAAGGTCATGAACGGCAAAGCCAGACAGAAAACATCAAATTTTGATTGAAAATTTGGCCCAGGCAGACCAGCCTCTATGCCCCCTCTATGCCTAAGAGGCCACATTTTATTCATCTCTGCACTCCTGAAACTCAGCCCAGAGTGTGGTACATGGTAATAAACTTAAAAATATTTGTTGAACTGAACTGAGTGTGGTCTCTGCCTATACAGAGTATATGGAAAAGATCCCAGCCCTCAGACCGAGCCATCTTTCTGGGGGCAAGTGGGTCACTGCAGTGTCTATGAAAAACATTATGGGCCATAGTTACAACGTGGACCTATAAAAGGGGGGCCTGGTGGTATGAAAACAGAAAGTCCTGCCTTTTCTGTCACTGTAGCCAAGCCACCTTTGCTTCGGAGTGAGTAGCAGTGGGTGATAAAAATCACTGCCTCAAGCACACGTCGCCCTGGAGCTGCAGAAACCCAACGGCTTGTCTGTCCTCTCACAGTCCTCCATCACCGAGCTAAGAACCTTCCTCACGCTGCCATTTGGCCCAGCATTTAACGCAGTGAAAACGGAACCTTTGATTCCAGCTCTGGCTCAGGGATTCTCCCGGCACAGAACCGCCTGGTGGGGACTCACCGCGCATCCAGGAACCGGGAGCGCAGGATCATGACGGCCTCGCACGTGCTCTGCTTGAGCTGCATCTGGATGGAGCTGAACTTGCGGTGGATGATGCTGACCATGCGCTCGATCTCCTTCGGGGAGATGGGCCTGGTCCGGCTCTGCTCCCGCAGGAGGTTCATCACGTGGGTGGTGAATTCGTTGCACGCCTAGAACGGCAGACAATGGGGCGGCTGAGGGTCCACGGCAGCGCGTCAGGTCCTGGACCTTAGGCTGTGTGCCAGCAGAGAAAACCGGGCCAGGCTGTGGTATGTGCATCAAATCAGAGGGATAAGATAAATGACTGCCTCGAAATCCCCTTCAGCTCATTTGACTCCGACTTTTGACCACGATGCAGATTATTTTTTAAAAGGAAAAGAAAATTCTTAACCATTTTTTTCCCCCACAAGTTTACCACAGTAAAAGGTGAGAACGTGATCCTAGTGAAACACTTCAAAACACTCAAGGTCGAGAGCCAAAGGGAGTTTGGGGTCAAATGTAACATGAACTTCGTTTTCAAATGTTCCATTCTGGGAGGTACAAACAGCCAAGAGAGGAATCATGGAATTAAGAGCTTTGGTAATTCTCCTGGGAGATTTCTCATCAATCTATTTCTACTTCTAATTATATTGTAAGAAGCCCCTCCTATGCCGGCCTTCTGAAGATCCTCTATGTCTACAACACAAAGGGAATCTGTCCTCAGTGGTCTTACGGACACAGCATCAAAACATGACTGAGGGCACGCAGGAGCTATCCTTGCAGAAAGCGGAGCGCTCAGGGTCCAGACCAACAGACCATCAGCTCTGCAAGAGGAGCTGGAGATCGTTTTCCTACCGCCTTACGTTATAGTTGGGAAAACTGTGGCCCAGAGAGATGCAGGGCCTTTTCCAAAGGCCCACAGCCAAAAGGAGCAGCCGAGACAGGGCCTGAACACTTCCTATGCCAGGCCAGGCACTTCTTCCCTTCCCAGAGCCTGAAATTGCTCCTCTGAACACCACGGCCTCACTCTTAGTTACTACTGCTTAACATCTGAGGTCTGGTTTCCTTAGCTGAGCATTTGATAAAATATCTATTCACAATTAAGTCATTGCAAGGTTGTAACACTGTATTAGATTTGTAGCAGAAAAGGCAAGATGGTCTTTAAGAGCTGAAGAACTAGACTCTAAGGGCCCCAGCTTAATGGTGCAACAGAAATACACTCATGCATGGGGACACAGCCGTGCCGTTGTCCTTACAGCCCAGGGCCCTTCAGGTTTGCTGGCAACACACGCACTACTTGTTTCTCGAAGAAATCCTCGGAGGTTGGATGGTCGAAGATACACAGGCAGCCGCGACCCCTGGGCTGTGTCTGCACTGGGGAGGGGAGGTCTGGGTCTCCACCCTGCCTCAGTGAGTATTGGGGCAAATGCTTTCACTACTCCTCACTTTGTTTTACTCATCTGAGAGGGGATCTCGTCAGTCCTAGCCCCGTAGAGCCCTGCTCTGTGCCGTGGCTGAGTAAACCATTTACAGAAACAGAGCCCGGTGGGCTGAGGCGAGACCACACTGCCTGCACTCCGGCCCTGCCTCTGGGGCTCCCTGAGCTGCGGGACCTCGGGCCTCATCGTCCTTATCCGGGAACTGGGCATGACAATACCCACCCCTAAGGGCGTGGCAAGGGTTGAATGAGTTACTGTGTGTCTGTCTGGTCACCTAGAATGGTGTCATTATTATCTCTTCAAAAGACAGAGAACTCCGAAATCCAACATGTTACCACGATTGCATAAACTTCTCCAGGCTTTAGTTTTCCTCCTGGTTAAAAAAAAAAGGTGGGGGGTTCATAAACACCTTTCCACTCTGCAGGCATTTACTGAAGACAAACCCATAGATAAGATCCAACTCTCCAACAAGAAAATTTTGAAGTAAACACAAGATCTATATTAGAAGCCTTTTCCTGTCTGGACACCCCTGACCACCCCACTCACCTGTACACCAAAGGAAGGAAATAAAATGCAACAGTGAGTTGGCTGGGACTTCACGGGGCCACGGGGTGGGGACAGAGGGCCAGGCACAGAGCAAGCTTCCCAGCCGGCCTTCGGGGGAAAGGCTGCGCTCCGCTGGGCTGCAGCGTCCCTGTCTCACGAGCGCTCACAGGCAGGAGGGCTGGGTGTGACGGCACTGTCAGGTGCACTTGTTCTCCATTGGGAAGCCACAGTGCTCGACTCATAATCATGTGCTTCATTACGGTGAATAAAAACACTCATAGCATTTGCTGTGTGTTGAGGGCACTGTATCCTGGGGCCCTTCTACGGTGCCACAGACAGACAGTGGGGTCTTTCCACCCGCTGCTGAGGTTCGGCCAGGCAGCTGCTCCACAGCTGCTCAGGGACGCACAACCGAGAGGGGAGCAGAGTTCCAAGCCCACGCTGGACGGATGGAACAGAGGGATCCACATTTCCCCGGGGCCTGGACTCCCCATGCCCCCTCCTCCGTTCCTCCAAGCGCAGCCCCTTCGGAAGCTGTGGTCTTCCTCAGGTCAGCCGTTCACAATGCGACAGCCATGTGGGCAGCTGGGGTTACCAGCACTGTGAAGCAGAACCCACCCAGGCCGAAGGCTTCCATGAGGGGGACACCCTGATGTAGACTGTCAGAAAGGCAGTCCCCTCCTGCAGCAACCGCTCCGGCTGTCCCAGACGGCTGGGGGGTTCTGAAAGGGCTCTCCCCAGGCTCCAGGGCGAGGGCGTCTCCAGGAGCCGCAGACTCAGAGAAACCCTCGGGGAAAACCTGGTTGGAGGCCCCCCAGTTTAAGCTTACATCCTGGACTGTGTGTGGACCATTTTCTTCCCTTACCCCAAACTGCATTTGCTTCTAGTCCAGCAATGGATACAACTGGGATTTGAGGACTCTCTTAGCTGTGATCTGGCCTGACCTGGCCCGGCCCAGCCTTACAGAGAGGGCCCCAGTGGATTTGTTCTTCTTTATGAATAGCGCCTGGACTATAGTCCAGGTTTCTGACAGCATGGTTTTATCTGTTAGAGTATAACAGCTCTTGGATACCTTAGCTACCAACATGAGCTGCTGAAAAAGTGTTTTGCCCACCCCATTGAATGAACAAAACAATTTCCTTCCTTTCTAATGGAAGTCTCTAGAAGCCTTCTTTATTTAATAACCTGAAGATGCAACAATGGCTGATTCAGGCATTTTTTGGGGGGTGGGAGGTGGGGAGGGGAGTATGAGGAGGGCTGTGGTAGTTAACTACTAGGAAGCTAACTGATTGCACGGTTATCTGCCACCATGACAGTAAAACCAAAACATACAACAGAATCAACTATTAGATAGTCAACTTGGTAACTTCATCCAGGTATGAAGAAAACAGACAGTGATGGTCATGCTTTACTGAGGTTTCCATGTTTAAGATCCCAAGAGGAATGGTTATTACAGAAAAGTGAAGAGGCTATACCTCTCACATATACTAAAAGCTTAATGTAGATGTAATTTCCCTACAATTTGCTATTTAGTAAAATTAACAATATGAGTAATGTTAATAAATTATTAAGCACATGGAGTGTGTTAAGCAGCACTCACTTCTTACCAGAAAAGTCCATATAAATAAGAAAATGATTTTTTAGTCCTATTTCAGAATCATAATACAGACAACAGCTATGATGCTTACATAATTTGCCTTGACAGAGTTTTTCCTTAAGTTCCCAATTTCCAGTATCTTTATTATCTAGAACAGGGAGACAAGAAGTGTCGAAAGGAGGATAGCCTTTATCCCTAGCCTCTCAGGTGCTGGCAATCTAATGAAAGGAAGTAACAGGGAAGATGAGCTGGTTATTTCACTGTCTACAGAAGGCCACTCTCTCTCCGCATTTAGGGAAGTCCTATACTGCTCCAGTAAAAACCCTTGGATGAAGGGTCAGAAACCGGATTCCAGGGCAGACGCCATCCCTCACTGGACGTGTGACCCAGAGGCATCCCCTAACCTTGCTGCCGTCCACTTCCTGACCTGTATCAAAATGGAAAACCTGATGACAGTGCCCGTCTTGGGTACCCAACCACAAAATTACCTCGAGGAGCAAGTGCAGTTATGTTGGTAAAAAGGTTTTCCTCATTTTGCATGAGCACAGAAGAGTGACAGCGGGCGTAAATCAAGGAAGTAGGCAGTTCTTCTATGCTGCTGGCAACCTGAGCTAAGACGTAAGCTGGTTTTCAACACCCTCAGCCTGACATCCATTCCCGCTGTGGGCTGAGCTGGGGAGGCTGCACTCGGGACCCTAGCGCCTGGAGCTTGGTATGTGAACCGGGATGACAGATCTAGGCAGGCGGTTATGGAGACACCAGGCTTAGCTGTGGAGGTGGGTAGGAAAAGCCTCTCTAGGGAACGCCCCACCTGTCTGCCCAAGTTACCCCAGGGGCTAGGGCAGACTCTGAACTCTAACCTTACGGGCGAGGCGGGGGAATCTGTCGTGGATCAGCCGCCATCTGCGCTCAGCATCTGGTGGCATCTGGAGACAGGTCTCCATGAGCCAGTACTGCGGCAGGAACCTGTGTTCTCTCCCAGGAGGGTGGAGGGTGATGACGCACAGGTCCCTCCTGTGGGGCCCTCCCTATACCTGTCTGACGCTGAATTTCCCCAAGCTGGCCGTCAAGCCTCACAGATTTCTTTCTTTCCCTTATCACAGAAGGGACTTTGCAGAAATCCATTCCAAAGGTAGGCAGAAGTGCAATAATGAAACTTCCCTCACTTTAAATTTTAAAGCGCATACTTCTATTTTAAAATTTAAAATTTCCCATTAAGTTTGCATTTTGCCTTCTACCTGGGCAGTCATAACTGGACACTGAGCTCTCTGCCTTCTGGGCTTTCTTCCTATTCTTTTGTGGCTCTTAAAAAAGAAAAGAAAGCCAGAAACCCAACAATCAAATGAAAGTGAATTTGCTGTAGACCTTGAGGACATTGTGGGGGCCAAAGAAGTGACCACCGATGTATCTGCCACTGAGTGACGGGGGGTAAGGCTGGTGCTCAGAGTCCCCTCGTAAGCACCACGGTGCATGCGGGGGCCTGTGGGCAGGGGGAGAGCTCCGTGAGAGAGGGGCTCTGTCGTAACTACAATACCCTACATTTATACACGCTTTGGAACATAAAGCCTTTATATCCTTTCCTTTATGGGGCTTTCATGGTCCTGGGGTATCCTTGGCTCCAAATCCATGGCTTTTTGGCATGCACCACCAGCTTTTGTGGCAGAGTATGTGGGCCACTGGGTCCCACACACCATCGGTGGACTGTCAACTTTGACTCCAAGGGCCCCCTGAGACCCTCTACTCTTTTCAGAGAGGGAGGTGTGTATCAGTCTGCACACCATATGTATCAAGGAGACTGTGTCTGATTTTCAGTTGAACTGGGTGTGGGCAGAGCGAGAGATGTTAAGGCCAAGTTTGAGTGTCCTTTCCCAGAGGCCATGCACACCCAGAAGATGAGGAATCCTCAGAGCAAACGAGGGCAGAGGAGCCCAGCGACCTCCCCGCAGGTCAGGTGGTGACTTAGCTAATGACCCGTGTCATCCGGACAGTCCCTAGGCTGCATGCCAGGGGCAAATGCTCTGGAGGTCCAGGTACTAAGTGTCCTCTATCTTGACTAAAATCATCATTTATAACCTAACTTTTTAAATGCCATTAGCCCTGTTTGCCTGGGTTTTAATAGTGGAGACCAAGAAGGTGGCAGACTCATGTTTAGCAGGTGGCTCTGCAGTGAGGCAGGAAACGCTAGACGTGAGAATGCCCACTCCAGGGAAGGCTGGCCCCTGTCTCCGCCAGCCCCTGGTTTACGTTTCTGCCACCCGTTGCTAAAGGGCCCGGGGTGCCCGCCGCCCCTCCCGGCTGGGTTACCTGTTCGTATTTCTCCAGCTCCGTGTGGTAGATCTGTCTGATCTGTGAGAGCTTGGCTCTGTAATCGGAATGCTCCACTGAGTTGTCTGAACCCGCCCCTCCTGACGCTGCTGCGGCCGCCGCCGCCGCCGCCGATCCGCCCCCCTTCTCGGGGCCCGCCACGCCTTCTGCCAACAGCATGTTGTCCAGTCGCATCAGCTGGGGGTCCGTGGGCTCCTCCTCCTGGGCTCCCCGGATACTCAAAACTGCAGGAAGACACAAAGAGGGGGTTGTTAACAGTAACCCAGGGGAAAAACTAAAGACAGAAACAAAAACAACACAATTGTGCCTCCTGGCTAACCCTGTCTCCGAAATGCTTGCAATGTGGCATCCGAGGGATGGGCGAAGGGCTGGTCCAAAAATCAATTACACTCTGCTTAAATGAAGTGTCTGGACAGTCCAGGTCACAGACGGGGAAAGCAGACCAGTGTGCCAGGGCCTGGGGAAGAGGGCAGAGGGGATAGGCAGTATTTAATGGGGTCAGAGTTTCACTTGGGGCTGGTGGTAATGATAACACAACAACGTGAATGTACTTAATGGCATGACCTGCATGACCTGTCTGCTTAAAAATGGTCAAAATGGTAACTTCTCTTACATATGTTTCACCACAATAAAAGAAATGTCGAAGCTACAAAACATGAGTTAGAATATAATTTTCGCTCTCATCCCCAAACTGCCAAGTTTTTAATTCAGGGAAAAGCATTTCCTTCTTCATATCTCATTCTAGATTTCTGTGAGTTTGTGGCTTTACACTCATTGACTCTGTAATTTTGATCCATCTCAATGTTCATTTCATTCCAAAATAACCTAAGCCAGGTGAATCCAGTAAGTAAGTGAAATCTTAAGACCATTCCCCCTGGACAAGCAGAGAGTATAGAGAAGTCTACACCTGCAAGAAGACATATGTATGTCAATTACTCCTCAATACAACATAAAATGAAATGGAGTAACATGTGAAATAGAAAGAATATAAAAAAAAAAAATTGGCTCTAGAGTAAGGAGGTCTGTCTCCCCAAGCTGAGATCTGTCAGTTCCAGGTGGGAAGGGCTCGGTCCCTGGAACCAGGGTGGGGCCCTTCAACAAGCTGGGTCCGGGGTTCCGAGAAGCCTAGAGGTGGTGACGAGATAGCAGCTTTCTATGAAAACACTGCCACTGCCCGGGCGTGATTCCTACTCAAAGAGATCAAGTGATTTAGTAAATCAGCAGAAGAGCTAGGCAGTCCCTTTTTACTACCATCAGACAACCTGCCATAAAATAAATCACTCATCTAAACCCCAGTTTAGTTGGAAGCAGCCAAGTCTTTGTTGAGAGGGAACAGGAAAAGAATTTCCAATTTTAAAAAAATCGAAAAAATTTGGGGTAGGTTAGGAAAAGAGAAAAGCGACCAAAGGCGGCAGAGGAGGCCCATGTTCGGTCACATTTCGGGGACGGGATGCCAATGGCAGGGACTACGAGGCCAGTGGCTGTCCAGTGGAGGGCTGTTCCAGGCGGGGCACACACCTCCCAGGGGGATGTGCCAGCACCAGCTGTCCCCCAAGCCCTGGCAAGGCAGCCCATGGGGTGTGACGGGGAAGGCGGGCATGGACTCGATAGGAGGGGAGTGCAGATGCTCAGAGGGGTCCGTTATGTCTACACCAACATAAACACATGCTCCTGGCTGCTGACAGGCATGACAAGAACCAGCCTTGAAAGTTGTTAGAAGGGAATCGCAAGGCCTGGGCGGAAGGGAGGCATGGCACTGCTTTCATGGAACACGAGACCGCTGAGCGGGAGGTCCGGCCACGTGGACCAGTGGTGACCGTTAGGAGCAGAGGACAGGAGGCACGGGTGCGAATGCAGCTCCGTGGTGGGCGGAGGGGAGGGTGGAGCAGGGAGGGCGGCTGGCCAAGGAAAGGAGGGTGTTTGCACCCACGCACACCAAAGGCTTCAGGACCCCACTCCTGTCCTTTCACACCTGACCGCTAATTAACATTCTGCCGGCGAGGTGCTGGTGACAGCACAGGTTAGGGCATCTCTGAGGTTTACTCGTGGACTCTTTTTCCAGTGAAATCCTGCTGTAGGCTCAGGAGACAAAATGGGCAATTGCCTCGTTGACTGATCTCTGAATAATAGAGATTTAGTCCTGTTATTCAGTTCCTGGAATTCATTTACTGGGATCTCCAAAGTCCTCTAAAGAACTGAGCATGGCTAACAAAGGCTTCCTGAAGAAAGTAACTGAGGGCCGTACCCACTTCCTGGAGAGCAGCCCCTAAAGGCGTGGGAGCCCCTCCTCCTCTCCCCACAGCGCTGGTATTAGAGCTCGGCAGCCCCTTCCTCCTCAGCTCCACTGCCCAGGGAGTCCCCTCCGGGGAGGGCACTGTGGGGAGGGCTTCTGGGCGTTTCTCTAGGGAATTTTAATTGCTTTACCAACAAAAATATTCACGGGCCATTTTAAAATGAAGAAAGGAATCACCTCTGAGCCACTCCTACTAAGTGACTGTAACTGTGCCGCTTTAGCTAGGCCGTTACAATGAGTACGCTGGGGCAAAATTCTATTCTCTAATGCACCTTCCTGAATCTCATGTCCAGTAAACTCCCGAAGATGCCACAAACTCTGGGAAAGCAGCCACCGAGGCTGACGGGAACCACCCCCTGCACCTCAGAGAAGCTGGGGCTGATGACACACGAGCCCGGGGGGAATGCCTTCAAGCGGGTCCTCCTGGCTACACATAACCAGTCCCTTGGGCGTGTGACCCGACACTGAAAGATCTTACAGTGATTTCTGGTCTGTAGCAAGGAGAAAAAGAACAACGTCCTCTTACTGACCCTGCCCGCCTGGGGCCAGCCTGCACTCTGCCCATGAGGTGTGGTCCAGACCCCCCACAGTCCCCGAGGCTGAGGTTGCCTCACTAGCTCTGTTAGTTTATTCCTCTAGCAAAGGTCAGTTCATTCTGAGAAGCGGGGGAAGCAAAGAGGCGGCATCCACAGGCCGGCGTGCCAGTCCCCGATCCCCCAGGGGCTGGGCAGGTGACCGTGGGCCTGTGGCCACTGCTGAGCTCCAAGGACAGCATTCCTTTCCAGACCTCTCAGTCTCATCCAGCTCTACTGTTCCTTCTAAACAATCAATGGGAAGCACCAACCATCCTACCTAATTAGTATTCTGCTTGGTCTTGAAATTGAACTGGTTTTAAATAAAGGAAGGAAGAGTAAACTGCTAAGGGTGGCAGAGGACACGGAAAGGATGCGCTGCAAGCTCCCACCCACCCCGGAAGCTCCAGGACAGTCACAGAGTGTTTAACACTGATTTACACGGACCTTCCGCCCGCCAGGTATGAAGGTCATTTTCCCCCCCTCCTGTATACATTTAGTCGGGGGAAAAAAAACACAGACGGAGTAAAAATGTTAGCATTTCGCTTAGCTTTTACATCATTTTATGAATCCTGGAATCCAAAACGCTTTAAAAGAAATATTTGGATTCACTAAAATTTAATATAATTGATTTCTAAATGTGGCCAGAAAGGAACTAGTATGATAGAAACACAATGTACTATAACATATATAGGTTGCTTGAAGAATATAAAAGAATGGAAAGATGTGGGAAAACAAAATGAGCCCTGTCCGAATACCCTTTAAATTATACTTGAATCATTATGAAAATGGAAAATTTCAAGAGTATCTGTCAGAAGCCACCCCTCCCCCCAGATATATAGGAAACAATATAAACAAGAACAGCCCTTCACCTTGCACTATTTCACCTAGAAGATCCCGGTTCTGCGGGTCTTGGGCTGTGTCTGTGTGCTTGCAGGCGGCGTGCCTGGCCCCATAAACACGGTATGCACACATCTCTACTCACGAGGGGAGAATCTGAATGTGCCACTATAAAAACGGGTGTTGGGATGCACTGACACGGAAACTATTCAGCTAGTCAGTTCAAAAAAACCCAACAACGTTAAATAAATAAATGTGAAGGGTGATACGTCTAAGCAGAACTGATGGTTACCTATTTATTGCTTGAAGCCAGCACTCCGGCGAGGGGAAGACAAAATGAGTACTTAAAAGCTCCTGTTTATCTCAGTGGCACCACGCAAGACTCAAACAAACCTTTCGCCAGGGCACCAGGGATGTTAACACGCATCCTCCAAGATCCAATTTCAACCAGCGTGGCCCGCTACCTAATCCGGCAAACATCGCGTCTGATCAGGTTCCTTCGTCCCGGGGGGGCCCCCGCCCCGCCCCCACCTCTGCCTCCCCAGCCGGCTGCTTTTACTGAAACCGGTTTTAAAGGGCCCAATCCCCCGTTTATGCCGGCGCACGTAGGGGCTTAATAGGCAGGTCTGCCCGTACACATCCACTACCAAAATGCAATCACCTGCCGTGGACCTGCGGTCCCCAGAAGGATCACCCCAAAAGACAACCCTTTCTGGAATACTTCTTAAAGGGATTTCTTTCTCACCAATCATCCCCCTTATGTGAGAGACGGTCAGGGCAGGTAAGTGATTTATATAGAAATTGTCACAAGCCCTTTAAAAAGCATCTGATGTCACCTCTCCCTTGCTGCCCTCACTGGCCCTGGGGTTAATTCTTTGGTAAAAATGCCAAGATAAAGGGACTGTCACAGCACTGCTGGAGATGCTCTCACAACTGGTCTCCTGCTGTCCTTTATTTATTTCTTTTTCTTCACACGAGGAGAAAAACAAACTAAACCCAAAGGCGCATTCATGATCCTTGGCAGGAGGGCTGAGCGCTGGCGTTTTGTCCTTGCTGGGGCAACCCGGGTCCCGAGCAGCTCCAGCCAAGGCCCACTAGAGGGCACTCTTTCTTCACCAAGGACCGGCTCTGCAGGGAGGGTCCCGCAGTCTCCCTTCCCTCCCTGGCTGGTGCCGGGGAAATGCCCAGATTCAAGGTTCCACAGGTAAGGCAGGCAGCAAGGGGAGGACAGATTTACAGGAAGGGCCGCCTTCGGATACGGTCAGCAGCCCAGAGACCCAAAGCTGGGCTGAGGCTCACACCCTCTGGCCCATCTCTTTGCTTGCTTTGAAGGCAGTAGCCTTAACATGCATGGAGGCTGTCCTACTGTCCACCACCAGAAAGACAGTTGGGAGCATGGAGCTCCCCACCTCACCCCCAGGACTGCTCGGCCATCGCCCAGTCGGTCAGACCTTTGGACAGAAGCTTGGGGCAGAAATAGGGTGTCCTTGCATTTCCAGAAACAGAGCAAAGAGCTCCTGAAAACACCACAGGTGCATGTCTCTGCTCATAAAGAACTTGCACACACTGAACTCCATGGCCTTAGAGAGCATGGAGTCACACTGCAAACGTACACAGCAGCTGAGTGAAGCTTACAAAGGCCGAGTCATGATAAAGTCACTTTCCCAAAAACAAAGCAAATGGGACACAGCCAAGACTAGAATCTAGGTCTCCAACTCTTAGAAAATTATTCTCCACTGCAGCATGAGGGTCCCGACTCTCCCCCAGACGGTAGCCAATGGATGTGGGAGCACCATGCCTGTGCACACACACACATACGCACACACACTCAGGTATGATCACCACACACACACACGCATGCATGCACGCGTGTGCCGCTGTCCTTTGATGCGCAGGCCATGACTGATGCCCCAGGGAGGGGACAAGCAGACGTGGGGCAGTGAAGGAAGGAAGTTCTTCTTACTGAATTCTCCGATTCCTTCTTTCTGCCAGTGGCACCTTAACAGTCAGAGTCACTGGGCCCCATGACAGGCTACAAGGCCCTCTTCCCTCTTGGCCAGAGACCACTCGCCACTGTCCTGTGAGACTTTAAATCTCAGCTCCTTCATGAAACCTACCTTAACAATAGCCAAAAATGCATTCCCTGGCCCCTGAGCCATCAGGGCACATACTGTCTACGCCTTGGCTAGGGTGCAGCTTAGAACACCCCAGGCCACACCTGCCACCTGGCCAGCAAGGCTGTGAGCCCCTGAAAGGCAATGACCACCCGTCCTGCATCTGTGTATCTGCCCTACGACCTCACAGAGCTCCAGGCACTAAGGGCCTATTCAAGGGCTGTTCAGAAAATTATGTATTTCTTAGTACATGAAAGCATGAAGGAGGGCGGGACGCAGGACGGTGCGATCCAAAGCTCTCTGCCTGGATCTGCAGTGCTCGGCGAGGCAGTCCGTTCTCTGTACGTGCTCTTCTCCCTGCATGCCAGTTACAAGCTGGACCCGAGCCAGCGTGCTGCTGGGTGGAAGGGGTGGAAGGGATGGAAGGACCCTCCCTCAGCCGCCTCTTTCACATCCACTTCAAAAAGCTGTCAGATCTGCCTTTTCAAATCTGACACTTCTAAACAAGCAAATCCGTGCTGTCATTAAGCCAGGGCCTCTGGGACCCATAGCCTGGTGTGTCCCCCATAAGTCAATGTATCCACGAGGAAGGCTCTCTGTGTTGGGGAGAGCCTGGCACGTGGCTGGTGCCTGGAGAATTCCTGGGGGGGCGGACAGTGGACCCCAGCAAAGGCGGCCACCCATACGATGTTAACCACAAATGAGCCCCCGGAGGAATTCTCGGTTCACTTAAACACACTGCTGATTCAGCACCTCTAAGGTGCCAGAAAGAGGTGGTGCTGGATTTCCAAGATGAATCAGGCCTGGGCTCTGGCTTCAAGAAGCCCACGGTTGACACCCCTTTGTCCCCCCTTACCCATGACACTCGCTGCCCTGAGGCCTGTGGTGGACCCACCAAGTCCCCAGGTTAGGTGGCTGCCAACCAGAAAAATCTCAACTGAGACACACCCTCTCATCCTTGCCCCAGTTCTTTCCTTTCCTGTACTCATGACGACATCCACAAATCGGAAACTCCTCGGCTCAAGCTGCGAAATCACCGTGCAGTAACTGCATTCTTCTAAGCCAGAGGTGGGACCAAAACCTCCAGGTAGTGGCTGGAAGCTTCAGGAAGAATGCCCTGATGGTCTTCACCCTTATTCTCAACCCCCTACTCTGCTTGATAGAAAAGCTCTCTTTTGGGTTTTTTTATAGTTTGCCCATCAAGTAAGTGGAAATGGTTATCAATTCATTTTCCGGAATTTTACAAACCAGCCTGACAGACAGCTGCCACTCAGGGCTTCCGGACCGCATGGGCGAGCCAGCCACCCCGAGCCGACGCCTGCCGGACCAGGTGGAGATCCTTGGTGCTGCAGCTGGCCCGCGACAGCCTGGTCGGATGAGGAGCCCAGGCGTGTGAAACCTTCAAATGCTGAAAATGCCCTGGGACTCGCAGTGCTGGCTCAGCCCCTGAGAAGTTTGGGGACACAAAGGTGGGCCCTGTAGGTGGGGCCGCCAGAGGAATTCTCGGTTCATTAAACACATTCCTGACCCAGGAAATGCTACCAGCAGTATATTAGACTGAGATATCTTCTAGCCCTTTCAATTTTTTTCCTTGGTTTGTTAAGCAGGTAGACCAAGCTAGGGGACTTGAGGGCACTAGTCAATCAACGGCAAATTTTGAGATTTCTCAAGTATTTCACCCCACAAATGTTTATCGAGCACTTCCTATGGGGCCGGGAGTTGTGCTGAGTGTCAGTATAATATGTGGTCATCGACCAACTGCTCACTGCTTCATATTTAGCCAACAGCCCCTAGAAACAGGCCCTTGTGTGAGGTTTTAGGGCAAGAGGTAAAAATAAAAATATGACACTCTTGAGATGATTTAAAGATTTTTTTTTTTTGCATTTGTATTTTTGGGTTCCTTTTGGAAAACCTATCAGGCTTTTCTGGTCATACCTTTTTCTGGGCTAGGTTTCAGCTGCTGGGGTCAGGTGCATTTTCAAGTTCTAGAGAGATGCTCAGGCAAGGGGCTTAAGAGCTCAAGCTTGGACTGCTGCTCGGGGAGCCCCTCTGCCTTAAGAGTCACTGCAGAGGTTGGTAGGAAGTGGTACGTAAAAAGATGAAAAATGTGGAGCCACTGATCGGAGGCTCGCTGTTCCTTCCCTGGAGATGCAAGCTCCTCTCTACAATGGTTGTTTCCAAAGGAGGTGACCACAGAGAAAGCGAGAGAAACTTCTCAATATTCTCTTGCCTTAGAGGACAATGTTCTGGAGCCTGGAGTCTGACAGGGACCTAACACACTGACTGCTGGTGCTAATGTATGATAGATTTCCATCATATTTTAATATCCCCCTGAAAGATGAGTGTGGGCCCGGGGCTCTCTCATAGCTAGCTCTCATGGCATAAAGGAAGGACGCTGGTCTAAAGCCAGGGACAGAACTCGCTCTGCGTGGCTTTGCCTCCCTTAAGCTCAGGTTCCTCATCACCTAACAGCCAATCATCATCTCAACCACGTCATAATTCTCATTAAGAATTAAGTAAGGTTATTTTTACAAAAGCACACGCCCATGCGTGGTAACTGGTAGGTTTTCAAATGTTAAATCTAAATCAATCCCACTGAGGAAGGTCCCTTTGGGGAGAAAAAGAGCAATCGATTCGGAGTTAAGAGTTTGGTTTCTGTATGTTAGGAATCAGCAACACGGAAGGACCCAGGGCACATCGGTGGGCGTGCAGACACGTCCCTGGACACACACGCTCCACCTACTATCCTGTTCCCAGGCAAGCTCACACTGACACGATCATGGGCCAAGAGATGGACCCTCAGCCAACAGAGTACATTTCAAAAAGTCATCTTTTTCTCCTTTTTCCACCTCTTCATGTTCCTTTCTTGCCATTCTCTCCTTCACTTTAAGAATTCCATTTCCACTGAAGCCTGCAGGGTCCCCTCTTTACACAGAGCCCCCGACTTTAGTCTTCCTAAGCCAGAAAGCATCTTTGTCTTCCTGACCTTGCAGAGCTTGCCCTGGAAGCCTCGGTCCTTCTCGAAGGCTGAAAGACCCTTCTGGGAACCACTTAGCTCTGAAGCAATCTCACCTTGGATCAGACAAGCTAGCCTGGAAGTCAGCTTTAATGGCTGCTTTCAAATTTCCATTAAAAGTAAATAAATGATAACCAGAAGAGAGTAAAAGGCTCTATTCATAATCGAGGTTACAGAAAATGTGTTTCCGTTTCAAATTTGGGGTGGGTTCTCGGTTATCTTCTCTGCCAGGGCATAAGTAGAACAACACACTCCGAATACTAAAGTGCCCGTATGTTGACATGTTTGTATCACATATGGTCTTACCTTCCTGACATCCTTCCGCTGTCTCAGGACTACAAACGCTTTTCCAGCTCCTAGGGACAAGCAGTTTTCTTGCCCATCTCTACAAGGTCAGTTGTAGCAGAATTGTTTTTTTTTTCTAACCTTCCAAATAACATCATCAGAACAGAGTTGGAAATAAAGTGCACTTTGTTCTCACAAGAATCTTTCCCAGTTTTTGAAGACCACAGAATAATTCAAAGGCAGGGTTCCTAACACAATGTGATAGTGACCTTGACGGGTCCTTACAGAAGATAATTGATAATTTAGCATTACATGCTCCACGATTATTCCCAATTCCACAAATCACAGGAGACAAATACTGCACCTTCATCCTGCTGGAATTGTGCAAGGACGTGGAAATGCGCAACTCTGCCCAGTGGTCGTCTGAGACCAAGAAGGGCAGACCAAGGGCAGAGGAATGACATCAAGGATGGTACACAGCAAACCCCAGCCGCGCCCGGGATGGGGTCTGGAAGCAGGAAATGAGGTGCACTGTTCTAGCTCACTCCATCCCTTTGGCCCCTGTACCTTGGCCCTTCTACTTCTCTCCCCATTAGCCATCCAATTCCTTTGATTCCATAAAAGGACGGAAAGTAGAAGTGTGGGAGAGAAAAAAGGCCAAGTCTGTTTTTCCTGAACAAGACAAGAAGGTCTCATTGAATCTCAGGATCACTGTTACCACTGCAATGGACACAGATAATAATGCCATTTTACATAAATGTGCACTTAACTATGCTAATAGGCTGCGATATGAGCTATGATGAAGCATGTATCTCTTCCTGCTAGGGACCTGGGAGAGGGAACACCTGGGGAAGGGCCTGCCAGAAGGAAAAGGCTGACTTGCTGGTTTTCCAATGTATCCTCTTTGTAGAAACAAAACAGGGATTTTTAGCTGAGTTCATGGCCACTGGGAAGAAAGACACCTCCCAGCTTCCCTTACAGCTAGATGTGGTCACACCTTGAATGACAAAATTGTAGGTATAGATGAGTGGAAGTAGGATATAAAACTTTTCAGAATGTCCTTAAGAAGAAGGAACACCTTTCCTGCCCCTCTCCCCTTCCCTTTGCTTGCTGGAACATATGAGTCTATGGCTGGGGCTCCAGCAGCCACCTTGGGCTGCAAGTTGGCCTGGGGAATGCTGGGGAGAGAATCCAGAGAAAAGTTCTCACACCCTAGACACACTAGCCTGGATGGTCACCTGCAGATTGTATGAAACTAAGAGAGAGACAAGCATGTATTTCATTTGGGCCAAGTTATTTTGGGTGTTTTTTAGAGGTTTTTGTTTTGCTTCTGGCAGCCTAACCAATTCAAGCTAATGCAAGCTGTTAAAAAAACACTAAAAAGAAAGAACTCTAGAAGGCAGGGTGGTTTCATGTTGGTTAGAGCATCACAGAGGGAACTAGGAAGAGGCAGGTTTACTAACAAGAGGCGAGTCACAGAAACAACTGAGCAGCCACTGGGAGGAATTTCTGCCTGCAAAAAGGGAAGGTTCAGGACAGATTGAAAGAGGCTTGGTCCTTAGAGGGGCCTCTCTGGGGGCTACCTGGGCTCTTCACAGAGCCGGGAGGTCTGGGGAGAGGGAGGTGGGGAAGGCGGTGCCTCCTGGCCAGGGTGCTGCGTGGCCCGGAGGAGTGCAGCCTGGGCCAGAACACGGGTGGGTGGGGAGGGGTGGCTGGGGGTGGCAACCAGCCAACACTGCTGCCTCTGTGAAGAAGAGAACAAAGAGAGCGTTGGGTTTTGACCAGGGAGAGAGAAGACAGGCACAGAGCTGTAAACCCCGAGGCAAACAGAAGGACGGGGGCAACGTGGGAGACGCAGGCCACCGTGACTTGGCCACCTACACACAGCTCGATCGGGGACGCGTCCTTACCCTCCAGGAACATCATGCTTGCACTCTAACCAGCCTGTGCATCTGTCAGTTCCAGGAGACCCGAACAGGGACACAGAACACAGGGAACGAGAAGTCCCGACGCAGCCTGCTTGGAGAAGAAATCACCTCCATTCACTCTGATGGCAGCAGGAACCCCCCTGGCTGGAGGACACTGCATCTATTTCTGGGCACCCGAGGTCCATTTCAGAACACATGCCAATTAGCTTCCCTTTTTCTGTGATCACAAACAACACCTGTGACCCCAGACAGTCATCTCACAGATGCATCCAAGGTCGGCCAGGGTCCCGCGGGGGCAGAATATGGATGATCCATCACCACTCGTTACAAAAACCACCCCAAGCACACGGCTGGCTGCTCACGGGTCACCCAGGCTGTTCTCAGACACAAGATGCTGTGGACCCCGCAGGCAAAAGGGCTGTGTGAGGACCAAGAGGCTGAGGCTGCTTCTCAAAACTTTCCATCAGCCTCCAAAAGCATGAAGCCCTGACTGACAGGGAAGACGGGGTGGCAGACGGGCACTGTGGCAAGGTTCTCACCCTGGGCAAGAGGAGCTAAATAAGAAATGCCAGTTGCGGTGGGGGCGGGAGGTGGTGGGGCGTCTGAGATAGGAGCCCTGGATTGCAGACATGCCTCCAGTCTTTGCTAGCCCAGGAGTTGGAGAAAAGAGAACCATCTCACAGGGACCAAGAAAGGCTTGGCTTGACATGTTAAGGGAGGAGACATTTCTGTTCTGGGGAACAGTCCATGGGGCCATCCTTTCCTCAGGAAATGAGATATGGGGTGGCCCTGGACTGTCACCCCATGGAGCCCCTTCTCTTCCTAAAGGAGTGTGAGTGGCTGACACCCTGAATACACAAGCACCTGGTGGTCAAACAGGTAACTTCTCTTGATTCTGAGCACGGGCATCCTGAGCCGTCCTGAGCGGGGTGCCTCGAATGCCCACTCCTGTGTCCAGGGGGACGTTCTAAAGGAGAAGGAGATTTCAAGTAAATGACTGCAACTTATCGAAAATAATGTGCTACTTAGCGTCTGCTGCAAACGCCCTGGCAGGCAGCGAGGGGAAGCGGCGCTGGAGCAGATGGGAACCATTATGCTCTGATTTTCAGACGAGATTTTTGTTGTGGCTGTTGCCTCACTTGCTTTTACATCTTGGTAAGATCAGGAAGTCAGAGAGAGCAGAGAGAAGGGTCTTGGGGCCCACTCCCTCCTCCGTGAACTACAGCTGGGGCCCCCAGCAGGCGCGCTCACCCAGGAGGCGCCCTCCCCCCGCGGGGAGGTACTGTGGGCATCCCGACCATCATCAAAAAGCATTTAGCACCACAAGGCGCACGCTAAACACATCAACGGTTGACAGAGAGACAGATGACGGACCATCTTAATTCTCCTTTAAAGATCTGCCTCCCTCAGGCTGGGCCTTATTTACTGTGGTCCTTACCACATTTATCTGAAGAAATGACTTGTTTTCTCCTCCAATGAGCGAGCCGACATCTTTCCAACCCACAAAATATCTGCTTTCCAACCAACATGGAGCGGACGCCGGCCGGCTGTTCCACCGGCCGGACGGTAGCACGGCCCCCGCATTATCCTCCTGGGACGGCCCCTGGTAAGCCACGCCTACTTCAATGAGGCCCCCGGGGCACACAGTGCTGAGCTCCGAGCATACCCCTTGCAGACTGGAGAGGAGATTCCACTGTCCCCAGGACAGCAAAGGCCACTGCCAGGGCTCAGGCGCTCTGGGGGGACTGACATAGGGTCTTTTCAGAAGCCTGATGTGCTTCTCTCCTTTGGTGCTGCCTGCTTTGCAGCGACTCTCTGCGTGACTGTGCCAGACTGGTCATGTCCACTTACGGTTAGGGACAGCCTTACGGCTCAGTTAAACCTCTCAGCCTACGTGAGTGCTGCTGGACCACACGATCCTACACACACCATCCTCTCAACGAGGACCCAGGCCGCTTTCCGCGTCAACTGGGCATTCAGCACACACACCCCGGGCAGCCACTCTCTGCTGAGTCCCACGTCCCAGCTGGGGAGACTCGACCAGACATAGGCCAGGCCTGCAGAATCACGAGGGGCAGGGAACCAGGAGCGAAGGACATGGACAGAGCAGACGGGATGACAACAGTATGGGAGAATGCTGGGGCAATGATGCTTTCTTGGGTGGGAATTAAACTTTACAGAGCATTCTGTCCCAAAATTAGCTCATTTGCTTTTATTTTTCACATGAGTATTACAGGGTATCATTAAGCCCTTTTTTGCAGAGGAGGGAGCAGAAGCCCAGGGGAGCAGAGGGCCCATGGGTGCACAAGGTAAGCAGCTGACTCATTTCAGGACTTTCTCCCTACTTCACAGCCGCTTCCAACCTCAGCAAGGCTGGTAGCAAGCGCAGGCCGGGCCCTGGAAAATCAGAGCTGAACCAGGACCCTCCTGCCCGAATTCCCAGCTGGCAATTTTCACAGGCTGGAGGCCCATGTGACCCGTCATGCGGCCTTCTGCAGAATTCATTTCTCTGCTCTCCCAAACTAGCCAAAACTAAGAAAAACTCTAGCAACACACCTGGGGCTTTCCCAGCTTCAAACCCCCTCTACCCTACTCTGTCCTCAAGTAAACCCAGAAGTCACAGAATTGTTTACACACCAAACCATCCAATAAGGCAGTTGTCCAAATGCTTTTTTAAAGCTGAATTTCTTGCTCCAGGGTCTACCATTCACTTTTTGTGGGAGTGAAATTCCAGCGACTGTAGTGTTGCTCTGCCTGGTGCAGAATGGCTTTGGGTTGCTAGCATTAAGACCTCGTTTGTTTTATTAAAGTATCGTTAATATACAATCTTACGTTGGTTTCAAGTGTACATCACAGTGGTTCAACAGGCCAGCTTATATTGTGACTGTGAATTATTGTTCCCTGTTATCTCCCTCCCCCTGCACCTGCCCCATGTCCACCCCTTGGTGACCACTAGTCCCTTCTTAGTGTCTATGAGTCTGTTTTGTTCCTTCAATTTTGCTGTTTTTATATTCCACGAATGAGTGAGATCATGTAGTATTTGCACAAGACCTTGGTTTTAAGGTTTGACATCACTCAGGAGGAGACACGCTCCAGTTCCAGGCTGCTCCCAATTTACAAACCAGAACTCCGAGCCCCCCTTCTGCCATCACATGCCCCCAAAAGGACACTTGGGCACACAGCAAAGGGCGAAGAAAGGTGCTCCGAGGTACCCCGGTGGAAGAGTAGCGTGCAACTCTATCGGGATTGTTCCATGTATGTAGGTGTCTGGTTCCTAGAAAAAATAAATAGGTATGAACCATCTCAGCCTATCCTCCTCACCTTCAAATATCTCAAACAGGTAATGGAATCATGGCAGCAGGAGGGAAAAAACTAGCCAACTCCAAGATTCTGTAAACCAATGGCAGTTACATCTAGGTAGTTCTCTTCCCTCTTCTCAAGAGGACCCAGAGGTTCTGCTCTGGGCAAACGTTCAAACCACGTCCTTAAAACTCAGGACAGCAGCGACACACTGGCAACCAGCCAGCTCTCCAGTCCTTCTGGGATGGGGCTGTAAATGTAGATGAACAGAATAAATTGCAGAAGTTTTCCTACTTTCTTTCTGCTTTGCTGTTACTGGTATAGTTCTGCATTTGGTGGAACCCTGGACTCCGAGAACACGATACTCTGGCGCATGCTCACGTCTTCCAAGAAAATTCTGACTTTTGCTCCACAGTCTGAGGTTCTGTGATGTAGCGACACTATATTCACTTGACTCTGACCCTGAGACTATTTCAGAGATGCCAAGATGAATTCAAGATATGGTTTTCCCAGACAACCGTTCTTTTGATAACCAAACATTTGCTCAGTTTGCATGTAGAAGGAAATAAAGGCTCCATTACTTGTACCTCCACCTGAATGACGGTACACACCCTCTGGCACACACACACACACACACAGAACACACACATGTGGAGACACTCAGTCTTAAATTTTAGATGAGATTTAAAAGTTCAAACCATACCTACAATGCTGAGAATCCTACAGCCATAGATTCATAATCCCTTAAAATTGAGGAAGAGAAAATTAATCATTGCACATCTAAGAAATCTTTCATCGCTCAAATTAGGCTTCAAACTTTGCAGTCCCCTTGATAGCTCCGTGCTGGTGGCAGCACCCCCTGTGTGGTTCCTTTGGATTTTTCCTAGGAGTATGGATAAATGCGAGTTCAGAGGAAAAGAGATCTCTGCGGGGGGTACAAGTCACACATTTGGAGAATAGGCTGACCTTTAGGAGACAATGATTTCCCTAGAAAAGGTAGAGGAAGGAGAGGTAGTGGTGGTGCAGGGGTGTTGGGGGAAGAGGACGAGGAAGGGAAACTGGGGGAAAGGGTAGGAGGAAAGAGGGATGCTTGCGGGTCAGGTAGCGTTACGCAGACCAGATGCCCAGGGGTTAGGACCTGATCACACGAGGCAGTAACCTTCCTGACACGCCACTTGGCTCTGCGGGATTCCGTCCTGCCTTCAGCTGACCTGCTCTTTACACCAGTGAATACCCATCCCCTGGGGACCCGGAGTCTCTGTTTCACAGACATAAAGCAGAAAAGACTCATTGAGGAGGACTACGTGGCAGTGCACTGCGATGAATTCCGAACCATTTATACCTGCTGTCATTCTTGGGCAAGCCCCCCACTTCCTGAAAAGCATTCATTCATTCATTAACTCAAAAGCATCGTTCCTCAGGAGCTTACCAGGTGCTCACCTTGAGCACGGTCTTTGTGTGACAGAGAAACGACAGGAAGTGCCTGCCCTAAAGGAATGGATGGCTTCATGGAGGAAAGCACAAAGGAACAGATTATTAAAGCACAGTGGTGTGGAGGAGGTTTACTCACCAGGAGGCCTCAGCTGTGATATTTTCACAATTAAGTGTGTTGACATCCATCCTAAATTCCTTACTCCATATTCAGATGTAGTTGACCCTTGAACACAGAGATTAGAAGCGCTAACCCCCCAGCACAGTCGGAAATCCACATATAATTTCGACCCCCCCCGAAAATTTAACTACTCATAGCCTACTGATGACGGGGAGCCTTCTCAATAACATAGTCAATTAATGCGTATTTGGCTTGTTATATGTATTATATATTGTATCTGGACAATAAAGCAGGCTACAGAAAAGAAAATGTATTTTCAAATTGTTGAAAATCTGCAAAAATTTTTCCAATATATTTATTGAAAATAAACCCACATAGAAGTGGACCCGCACAGTCCAAAGAAGCCTTGTGGTTCAAGGGTCGGCTGTACACAGGCAGACACCAACATATGTGCTGCAGAGGTTGAGCAAGCCAGGGGCCAGGTGCAGGGGCTCACCCGCGACCATGTCAGTGCTCCCCTCATCCTCACACCCCACCATTTCTAACGGCCTTTCTTGGACGTACCCACAGCTCCGCCTCTGCCGCCAGGATCCCACCTCTCCAGAAAGAGCTGCTTCAGTGAAGGGGTGGGGATCCCAGGAGAGAGGCCAGCGTCCATCACCCAACGTCACTGGGCAGACATGCATAGCAGACGCTCCTGCCTGAGGAGCAAGAGCTGTGTGGGCTGCGCCCAAGCCACAAGCCGCACACCAGAGAAGTGGTGGCCCGGGAGGGAGGGGGCAAAGGTGTTAACAGGCTTCTGCGGCTTTGCAGAGAGCACCTCGGAGCATGCACAGTGTTTGAAGGATCTCTGCCGGCCGCCCTCCTTCCCGGGGCTGGGCCCTCCTGGGTCTGCGGCTGGAGGGTTTCCACCACACGCCCTTCCACGGTGGGCCCACCTCTCCTCCCTCACGGAGCCCTCCACATACCCCTCAAACGGCCCGCCCACCAATCCAGGCGCAATCGGGCTGCACACTCAGAGATCTCTGACAGGGCGGCCTGGGGGCAGAAGTCTCAAGACTCTCACAATCTTATCGGGCTCCTTCTGTTAACAGGGGAGAGAAGTAAACACCCGGCCACTGGCGCAGAGGTTGAGGGAGAAGCAGCTGCAATCCAGACGCCGTTTCTCACCCCTCCCAGATCTGGGGTGAAGCCTGGCACTCCCACCCCCAAGCAGGCTTCCTCATGCGGTACGCACAGACTCCAACCAGCAATAATTCCACGTATAAACAACTCTTGCTAGGCATGAAGCACACACCAGACGGTAATCAGCTTATCTAATAGAACAGGCCTCTTTTCCGAACGCGGAGGAGGATTAGCAGGCTTGAATTACAGCCGTGAAGTGTAATCAAGCCCTGATCGACACTGGCAAAGGACACCGTATATCCCTGCTGGGCCCCGGGTTGCTGGCACAATGTGGTGTACCTACAGAGGATGCGCAGGAAATGCTTGCGATGGTAATTACACTGGGAGACAGCAATTGAGAAATGGGGCAAAACAAGCATTATGGGAGAAACATTAGATTATAGCTGCTGCCCACATCCCCCCTCTACAGCGCCCAGTCTTCAGAAAGTCTTGATATTGCTTCATTTGAACAGATGACTCAGGTCCATTAAAAACAGAATATCCTCTAAGTCATAACCAGGAGTGAAATCCTCCCTCACTTGGCCACAGAGGCAACCCCAGGAGGGTCTGTGGTACAGGCCCACGACCTCTTCCCACAGGGACACCACGGCCGGTGGTGTGCCACCCTGGGGAGGCTCGGCGGACATGCAAATCACAAAGGAATTTGTACCGGGCCTCGGAAATCCAAGTAAACAAGAATCCCACCCTCGCCTTGAAGCTGCCAGACCAATGCAAACTTGACAGCTGGCTTTTCTACGTCCCAGAGCAGAGACCTCCCAAGGCACTTGAGGGTCCAGCATTTCATGATATGCTTGAGCCAGGGTCTTCTTTCCTTAGTAATTTCCACAAGAGGAGATGCCATGACCTCGGAAACTCCTGAAACTTCCCCAAGAACCCTATATCTTGCTTAAAAAGGAAAACATTTTTACTATTTTTCTCTTGTTCTGCTATTTCTTTGTGATTTTCTTAACATCCTCAACTCATCACAGCCCCCTCTCAAATTACTCACCTGGCCTGCAGCCTCTCCTTTGCTCCTGTTCCTATTTCTTAAAGATCAAAGGATCTAAAGTGGATATAACATTTTTCAGAAGTTGCCCCCACTGACAGGGAGAATACTGGAAAAATAACTCCCTGGGTCCGGGACCCCCCTAGGTAGATCCACTGCACTGATGCTGCAAAGGTGCCAGTCACAGCACTAGACTCCCAGGGACCCAGCCACACTTGCTTTTCTTCAGTCAAACCTCCCCTCAACTAATTCCTTCCAATGTCTGCTTTTCAGTGCTTTTTTCAACACTGGATCCTTTTCTGTACCCGTGGCAGGTATCTGACGATGGCATCACGAATGCAACTCTAGAAATCATCTTCATGGGTGGGGACGGAGCTGGGCTGTGGCCAGTAAGATGCGGGACTGAGGATTCTGAAATGACGTGCCTGGACCACCTGTCCTAGCAGTCCTGTCCTGACCCTGGCCGTCCCTTCCTGGTCCTCGCCGTCCTGTCCTGGTCCTTGCTGTCCCTTCCTGGTCCTTGCCATCTTATCCCTTCAGACCCATGCCCCCAAAGCCCCCTCACACTTAATCACACAGGGAAACCCTACAGCAGAGATCTTTAAATCCATGGTTTCTGACAGGAGGTCTTGAGATCAAAACTGTCGGCTTCTTGGACAATCAATAAGGACATAAAAATTAATTTTTCAACAAGTGACTGGACTACAGTGCAACTGCTAATATGTGTAAGACACACAGTGGGTCGGTCGGTCATGCCTGAGGTGGGACACTGAGCTGACCGGGCCACCCAGCTCTGCCAGGGAACAATCCATGTGCCGGCACAGAAGGTAATACCAAGGACTGTGTGCGTGTGACTGTCGTCAGGAGCCGGGTCCAGGAAGAAAAGACTCTACTCAGTGTGTGACGTGGTGCTGAAGACCCTTGGAGAGAGCTTACAAGTCATTCCAAAGTACAACCGAGATAACTGTAGGATTCAAAACTGTGCTACCAAAACAGAGAGGCTGAGAACCACCACACTTAGGGGGACAAAGTCAGGAAATGCATGGAGGGACCAGGCTCTATCAAGAATTCCCTTGGTGATGAGTTAAGATGATCTGGCCTGACATCAGGTTTGACAGCCAAGGGGCAGTTTAGGGCTGCCACCCAGAACTGGATGCGGTCACACCTGAGAAATCAGCCAGCCAGAGCTTAAGCCATGGCTCAGGTCTGAGTCAGCAGTCCCCTCCCGCTCTGACAGGCCTGACCACTTACCTTGAGCCAGGCATGCATTCAGGGGTTGCCTAAATTAAGCACTGCAGGCTCAGCTCCGACTTCCAGCCAACCCGGAGGGCATACCTGGGCCATTCCACAAGCCTTTCAAACCTCAATCTACTATCTCCACCCAGACAAGCAAGCAGGCTGCCATACTGCCCCACACCAGCCCTCCTCAGGTGTAGAGTGGGTGGAGAAGGGGAGTGGTCAGCCCTGTCTAGGGGCCATACTCCAAGCTACAAGTCCAGCTGCTTTTAGTTTCCCGGACTGAGATGTGATTCCAAGAACAGCCACTCTGCACCAGAGAAAGTTTTAACTATCTGCAAAATGGGCCACTGTCTTGCCCTTCCAGAACTGTTATGAGTTTCATTAACATACTCTCTGCAAAGGCGTCTCAAATTTATTCACCTTGCTGACAACCGTATATAGCCCCCCAAACACGCCAGCTCGTAGAGTGGCCTGTCAGAGTGGGGAAAGGTGTTGCATCTTTGGGATTTAAAATGTCTGCAAGGATTTTAAGCCATATGTTCTTTTAAAGACAGACTTGGTAAAATAGAAAAAAATCACTTTGCTGAACCCCAAAGTCTAATGGCAAAGAATTTTGGGATGGCAAATCTTTAGAAATTACATCATGCGGTGGAATGCATCACCATTAGAAGGTGTCACGGCTTGCTCCACGATCTTTCTGTTAAGTTTCCTCTGTAGCTAAAATGGATGTTACAGCAGATTTTTGGGTAAGAGCTATCAGGTGCTTTTATGAGAAATGATGATTAGTGGGTTTTTTCTGTTTTGGGGGTAAGGCCCAAACTTGAATACAGCTCTGTGTTCCGTGCACAGATCTTGGTTTTCTGCATTCCATTCTCCTTCCCTCAGGGTCCCCCAGCCCCCTTTCCGGCAGGAGGCCCAATCATGCTCTCAGGCAGACAGGTCTGGGGGGGCAGATGGGTGATTGTTCCTTTCGGCTTTAATGGCTGCTGTTAACAATAAGTTGCCCTGCCCTACTGATAGCTCAACTTTCAGCTTTTCCTCCTCTGATTGCCTATGAGTAATACTGTGTCACATGAGCTGTGTTTAACAGAGGTGTAATAAATGCCAAAGAAGACATATTGCCCAAAATAAAAAATAGTTTGTCCTCATGTGGCCAAGATCCCATGACTCACAACAATGTTCATCTCAGCTTCCAGCATAATTTCCATTTGCATTCTTTTTTTTTTCAAGGGACTCTGGGGGCTTTAAAAAAGCTGTTTAAGAGAAAAGGCAGAAAGACTGTAGTCAATGTCAAGTACACGGAGTTCTGCTGTCCAGACAAACGCTGTGTACAGACAACAGGCAGAATTACTGACGAGAACCCTCTGCGTGAAGGGGGCGACTGCAAGTGGTGAGAGGCGGCCTGGCCTCCCTGCCTGCTGTGCTTCAGGGTGCTACCAGGAGACAGAGATGGAGGAAGGGAAGACCGGGCCCCCCACGCCACCACGAGTGTACACACACACACACACACACACCCTCGGGGCAAGACAGGTACCAAGTTCTCATTTAGTTGCAAGAAAACTCCATTCTCCTTTTGATAATAAGCAAAAAAGCACTTCTCTATTTTTCAAATAGTAGCGGATAGGAACTCATCCAATTCTGGAGGAAAAAAACAATAAACCCTGAAATCCTCAGACAGGCCCTTGGTAGAAGACATGGGCAGGAAGAGTTCCAAATCCTCAAGGTTGTCAGGGAGAAGGAGGACAGAGGTGGAAGGAGGCTGGCAGAAGCCCCCGGGAGGCCTACAAGTAAAGGGTGCCCCTCCTGTGGAGGCTGGGGTCTGACGGCATCAGGATCGAAATGCCTGCCTCTAAATCCGCCTTGCTGGCGACGCTCAGCGAGCCCCCAGCGGCCGTCTCTGCAGTGAATGAACACAGGACCAGTACCGGCCGGGGCCTCTCTGGGGTCACAGCCCTCATGCCTGTACAATGAATACCAAAACCTTCACTCTACACTTGAGTAAGGGGCTTGGGGGGCACCAGATGACAGCAGTACTGGGACTTGGCTTCAGAAAGGCACTTGGCTCAAGGAGATCCTCTGAGCTGGCAGCATCACCTGGTTGGGACCGGTGGCGGGCCTCACAGATTACAGCAGGAAGAAGAGACAGGCAAGGAGGATAACTGCCTGGCCATACCCTCCGGGAGAAGACCCCGGGGGATGGCGGACCCACACAGATCGGAACGGCCACTGGCTTCACCTGCAAGACCGCCAGGCAATGAAGCGCTTCAGGAAGAGGGGAGAAGACAGCTCTGGTGCACCTTGGTCACTACAGAGAGGAAATGTCCCCGGACTGTGAGCACAGGAGGCAACTGTGTGTGACCGTGGGGATCACAGCCAAGAGGCAGCTGCTGCGGAAAAGACATGGTTTGTTGGGGAGGCTGATGTCCCCAGTCTGCTGTCTCGATCCCTGTCATCGTGGACAAGCCACTGTCCTTTATCCACAAAACACAGAGATGGAACTTGGGAGGGTTCCTTGGGTCACTTTTAGAGATCTTGGCTACTGAGACACGTCTCTGGAAAACCAGCCACTTTCTAAACAGGTAGAGCTCCGCAGACGGCCTTCCAGCAGAGACATGGACTCCATTCCTGCGGCACTTTGCAGTCCTCGAAGAACGTTATTATCTCACCGGATCCCTACACAAACTTCAGAAGTAGATCATGGATACCCATTTTTTAGGAAACTGGCTTGGAGAGGTTGAAATGAGCACAGGTTTATACAGATCACTCAAGTCCACTTCATCAAAGTCCATACTCTTTGCCCAATCCTGGGCATCTGCCCTGGTTTTCAGAAGGACCCAGGCTGGCTGGGGGTGTGCGGGGGGCAGGCGGTGGGGGCTGTGCTGGCCTCAAGCCCGTGTCCTTGCTGTGAGCTGGAGGAGGGCAGGAGAGGGGAGGGTCGGGATGGAGCGGGTGCCGGCGAGCAGCACGTGCGGAGGCATTCGTGCGCAGTGGCTTCTGCAGAGACTGAAGTCAGTGTGAGGCACGGTGGCTGCGGCTGGGCCCCAACGCCTTTCAGCAATAAAGTGCTTCATCGCTTACGTGGAGGTTATTTTAAACTATTTCATATGGTGTCATGATAATAACACTCGGCTAGAGGTCCACGTTTGGCACATATTTCCTAGGTCACCAACTCAAGCTCTGGCCCCTGGTTATGTGACACTACCAGCGCCTGGACGGCACATGCCACCTCTCATCTGACCCCATGACAGCCTCACTGGGGGGGCTAGTTCTGTAAGGCAGACTTAATAAACAATAAAGCAAGACTCCACTGTACGAGGGGCAGAGAAGAGAGTAAACTGGGTGCCCTCATCAGGGGCGGGGGGCTCTCCCCAGTCTATTCACAGGATCTTCGGAGCCTAATCTCTCCCTTGGCTTCAAGCACACCCCCACCTCAGAACACGGGTCAAAGGAGCCGCTTCCGCCATCAAAGGGGATGTGTTTTCTGCCCGGCTCTGGGACGGAAAGGAACCCAGAGCACAGATCCATAGGTTGGGGCCTGAGCCTCATTCAGCCTTTCTGAGATTCGTCGTGACCCCCTTGAAACTTTAAGCTGGCAAATTCATTGCATTTGTAAGGGAGTCAAACCGCATGCACCAGCGGAGGCAATGGACCTGACGTTTAAGTCAATGCGGACGGAGTCCTTAAAGAAAGCACCCCGAGCTCCCCCAGGAGGCTGACCATACTCGCGGCCTGAGGCCCGGGGGTGAGGCAGAGCAGGGAGCGCGGGGACAGTGACAAGAAATG
Source organism: Manis pentadactyla (assembly GCF_030020395.1). NCBI lineage: Eukaryota > Metazoa > Chordata > Mammalia > Pholidota > Manidae > Manis > Manis pentadactyla. The sequence continues at coordinate 4,362,247 of NC_080037.1, forward strand.
TAAATTTCTTTGGTGGGAAAGCTGATAGGCTTCCTCTGGGCTGTGCTATGCTCGGCACTAAGCAATGGTTCTCGCTGGCTGGAGCTACTCTGGGGGGGCCACTGTGCCTCGCACGTGGACAGGTCACATCGGCTTCAAATCCTAGACACATATCAGCAACAGTTAAGGGGGCAGACACCCAGTTAGGAGCCGTATCCAGCACCCACAAGGGCCTAAGGAAAGCTAACAGCATCCTCCCTCTTCATGATAAGGTTCCTACACGGTCGAGAGGTAGAATTACCTGGCAGGCCCTGTTCCTCTAGGTCTCTGGTGTCCTGTGCTGGAATTTAGAATGGGCTGGGGAAGCCGGCGTGCGGGGAGAGAACGGGTTTTGGGCTTGGGATTCAGGTCCTATCTCTGCAACTGGTTGGCCAGGAGGCCTTGCACGGCATCTGGAAGCACTTTTCCTCGACTGTAAAATAAAGCTGGAAGTACTGCCCACCTGTGGCTTCAGGGAGTCCCTAGGACGTGCTGGTGTGAAACAGGTATGAGGGACTTTCTTCTCCCTGTTCACACCCCTTTTGATAGTACGATTCAAGACAGTAGTCAGTTTGGGGTTAGCCTCCCCCTGAATGAGAAGTGTTGTCTTTGTTAGGCGGGCATGTCTGCTGGTGAGAGAAAGTATATCCATGGGGAAAAAATTACCCTCTTCCCTCAGAAGATGTAGAGTTAAGCCACATTCAGGATCAACGAAGGGGTCCTTTGTCCGAAGTCTTGTTCTACTTAAACACCCTGTCGTTTCAGCCTCAATTTCATGTTTTGCTTAATTGTCCTGAGTGGCAGAGGTGGTTTTTGTGTAAGTCTCTATCACATCTGCTTTTGTGCACAAAATACACGTGGAAGGTTCGAGGGCTTCTTCATAAAGGCGGGCCTTACCTGCGCTTAGAATAATAAACTTACAAGCTTGAAAATTAACCAAATCTGAGCTGGCAGGGAGTACGGAAGACCCGTTTTTCTATGCCCGGCTGCCTCCCTCTCCTTCATTCTCTCCTTTGCTCCGGATGGGAATTCTTCGGGAGTGGCTAACAGAGCTCTCTCTCCCGTCGCAGCGCAGAGCTAACACGCTCCCGGTACGTCTGCACGGAGGGGCAGAAGCAAATGATGGCCTCCGTCCCTCGCCCCGAAGCCCACCGCGGCCCAGCTTCCATTCCCCGTTTAGGGAGGCCCGGATAAGGCTTAGGGATGAAAGACAGGCCTTGTATTCTAAGCCAAATCTCCAAACAGGGCTGGCTTTACTGATGAGGCAGACACAGGGTCCCATGCTCGGAATGACCTTGACTTTGGTGTGATGCTCTGACGTTGCCACCTTGAAATTCTTGACTATTTTTGATGGAGGGGGCTCGCATCTTTGTTTTGCACTGTGCCCCAACAAATTCTACAGTCGGTCCTGCCTCAGAACGTGTACTCTTATCAGAAAATATTTGTAAACGTGAGCAAACATAACTGAAATAGAATCAGCGTTTCAGAAGCAAGGCACATTCTACTTTACAACAGGAATCCGGGGTGGGCCTGGGAATCTTAGCTATACAGCACTTTCAGGAAATGGCTTTTAGGGGGTTCGCAAAAGAAAAAAAGAACATGTCTGGAATACAACGCACCCCTAAACTGGAACCCACTGATCAGAAATGTCGAACTCTAGAAAATTCCTTACTTCTTATGTCCAAACTGGAATCAGAAGACTTGGGTGTGTCTCGTAAGAGAGGCAGTGAAGATAAATGAGATACGGAAATATATACACTCTTCTTACATCTGCAGATGGCGACACCGGTGTTTCTGCTGTCAGGGCTCATCCAGCTGTCCCTCTGAGGTCCTCTCTTCAGCCCTTCCTCCTTTCAGGCTCTGTTCACCTCAGCATGCACACATCACCTCTCCTCCGCCTCTGGATGGCTTTGAAGGACAGCATACAGCTCCACAGAGACCCCAAAGTCACGAGTTTACTAAGAATCACCACGGCTTTCCATTGCTCTGCATCCTGTTTTCTCATTGCCCAGAGACAGTTACCCATCCACAGGGACCACATCTGACCCTTCTCTTGTACCCCTCCAGCATTTGGGACTTTGCTAGGGGCACAGATGGCTTCGTAAGTACTTCCTAACTTAGTCAAACAAGGTAAGCACAGAGGGTAAATACAGCACAAAAAGCCACCACTATAATTTCCCAGAACAGTATTTTAAGGGGCATTTTTCACACCCTGACAACAATGAGCATATCTGACCCACAGGAACACAGGTTCCAAGGTACCCTGGGAACGGGATGGGTTCATAATCAGACAGATGCAAGTTAAATCCCGACTCCTCTGCCTCTTATTAGCTGTCTGACCCCAGATGAGTTAACTTCTTAAAGCCCCAGTTCGTTTCCTCATCTGAAAACTGGGACAATCACATTTATCGGGTTTCAATGAGTCTACCCGGGTGAAGTCATCAGAACAGCACTTGGCACACGCAGGGAGCCCCACAGGTGTTAGCTGCCTTCTCTCCGACCTGCTCGAGATGAAACGCACCGGGATCAGTCATGACTCTGCTAGCAGGCTGCTTCCTGCCTCACTCCATCCGGCACCGGAGGGGACCCACTGTCAGGAGGAACCGACCACCTTCGTGGACGAAGCCAAGTTCGCCCCTTCCCAGCCCAAGTTCCCAAAACGAATCGGAGCAGATGTATCCCGTTTTCTTCAGTCAGAGAAGAACATTTAACGTCCACTAGGCCGCACACATGCACATGTAATGCACCCAAGGCAAATTTTAGAGATAACATAATCTTGCTGGACGGAGACAAAAAATCACAAATTAAAAGCAGGATGGTATGCACCTGTGTATTTATACTGACTGCCACTTCTTGTCAAAACATTATCTCTGTGTATTCCTGAAACTGGGGGTTAAATCAATGGCCATAGACCAATGATGACCATAAACGTGGTCCTCAATGACCATGTACGTGGGCCCTGGTAGAAGCAACCAGGCTGGAAAGGTCAGGGTGGAAGGAAAAGTATTCCAATCTGTAACTATATGCGTATCCGTTTTCCATGCTAGAAGATTCTTTTCCAAAGGAAGAACAACAATTCAGAATTCAGAATTGTAATTATGGCAAGATGACTTCCAAGAATGAAACAAAGCTCTTAAATCAGAAGAACGCCTTTAGACATAACAAACACAGACAGTAGTTCCAATAATGGTAAAGAAATATACTGACCTAAATATTTCACATACGATCGTGAAAAATGTTTTGTATCTAACATTTCCACTATGCATTTCAAATCACATTACACACAGATTTTCGTACCAAAGTTGCCACTATTTTGTGAGTCTTTTTCCATGTACGTGGACTATAGCTATTTAGACCACTTTCAATGGAATTATAAAGGTGTGAGATAAAAGAAAAAAAAATGCAGCTGAAAATGTAATGAAATAAGACAACTAAATTATGGGACCAAACATCTGTGGTCTGCATAAAATACGTGATGGTGCAGACAGCACCATAAAGTTTCTCCTGACATCCTGAGAGGCCAGCAGTCCTGACTCATGGGTGATGTGGTCATCCCCACATTACTGGAGCAAAAATATTAGAGCAAGCCAAACTGTCCGATATTCCACATGGATTTGGGACCTAAGGAAAATCATATTAAGAGGCTAAAGAGATAAGACAATGTGAAATATTATAGATACATAAATACACACAAAATGCTTCCCATCACAAACACATAGGTGGTTCCATTTTCATCTTATTCTCTAAAAAATATAAATAAATAAAGGATAGCCACCAGCCACGAGTACCCCTGAGATGTGACCTGTGTGACTCCCAAAGCCCGTGGGGCAGGTGATACAACTGACAAAGCGCTGAGGGAAGACACCCTGCCCACTCAGCTCATGGACAAGGATTTGAGTGATATTTGGGCTATAAAACAAAAAGTACATGCCCAAGTACTTGGAAACCTGGATTTTTTTTTTTTTCCCTCTAGTAATGAGGTTGGGAGTGAGAAGCCCTTTCCACGGAGGCCATATGGGACACAGGTTCCTTGACCACTGACAACAGAATAACCAAGAAGTTGATCCTATAAATCTCCACATCCTATAAGCTATTCTTTTATGATTTAAGTGGAAGGAACACCCAGGGGGCATGTGCATTTGGCAGCTACATATTAAAAAAAATTCTTCTGGGAGCACCAAAGTCACCTTTAAGAATTTACACCAGAGCTTGAAGGTCACTGCTGCCTCCATGGATTGACCACCTGTGTGGCATGATTAGCATCAGACTCTTGTCAGTGTCTCTGTTGCTCTGGGACACACACCACCTCCTCTTTTCTGATGTGCTTCATCATGAATGTGTTTAGTTACATCAATTTAGCAAAGATCCACTAACACAATCAAGATTGGACTTTGCCTTCAGCACACAGGTTCTCTGGCATAATGTGACACCTATGTTCCAAATTAGATCTAGACAGTAAAATAAGTACCCAGTCTATCTTGGGGTAAATTTGCGGGCTTGGGCTTTCAATTCTCTTCCAAATACATGTGCAGTACCATTTCAGAAACTTGTCCTGTTTCTAAGAAATAGCTGAAGTATTTCCACCCAGTTACATTCCAAGGCTCTTAGAACAAAGCATAGTCATAATCAGTAAGTCTAGTCAACAAGGTACCAGCAGCAGTATGTCTAGTATTCTAGAAAGTCTTCTTAAAAAGGAGCACGTCTATCCTTCTTCACCCCTTCCTCCATTCTGATGCTGGGAATGGGTATGGGATGGCTGGAGTTCCAGCAGCCACTTTAAATTCATGAAGATGTCAAAGGCTCACACTTGTCTTCTGTTCCTTAAAATGATGTGCGTTTGGATTCTGCTGCAGTAGAACTTAATCCTAACACATTCACACTGGATTTGAATTGTGATTTTGGTTAAATCATTTAACATTGCTAAGTTGGTTTTCCAGTCTATAAAACAAGAAAAATAAACTTACCTTTCCAGAATTATGATGAGGATGAAATTCAGGTAGTATGTAGGAAAAACACTTGGTACATTCAAAGTTACTATGCCAATTATTAGTCCTATTGCTACAGTTTTTCAGTTTATTTCAAATTTCCAAAGAAAAAGTAAGTCAATGATGACAAATCAAAACTAGCTAAAATTAGGGACTCCAGTTTCATTTTTCAGGCAAGATTTTCTATTAGCGGAAAGTGAGTCCAAGATAATTAGTTTTATGAAAGTGACCAAAAGTTATTGAACATTTCGAATTGTAGTGCTCCCAGAAAATCTGCTGAAGAGAAGTTATTTTGGCTACCTGGAACACAGGAACAAGGGTGCTGCTAAGTCTATTTAGGTCCCAGGTTTTTAAAATTTTACCTAATATCATTTGGCTAACAGAAGCCAGGCCAGGATTCAAGGTGGACTGGAGCCCTCGGAGGAATCGACCTAAAGCAACTTCAGAACAGATCTTCAATGACAAGATCACCTTCAAGAGGTGTGTGATCATAAGCCAATGTGGAAAGGAAGCACACATTTTTTTAAAATATAGTATTTAGTATATAGCATTTCTGAAAAACTTGGCTCGTTGTTTTGGGTTAATTTTCACTGTTACTGCTAGAATAGATTGGATCGTTTGAGTGGGAAAAGAAGGCAGATGCTGATCTGAGATTTGCTACAACTCGCAAGAGAAAACAACAGTTCCTGAAGCCACACTGCTCCTGTTGCCTGTGTTGATCTAGGGCATCAGACTCTTACTCTGACATCCTACCACTGTCTTTTATATTGGCAATTTCTCTGTAGGCCACTTTATCCTTCATCTTAATGACTTAAACTTAAGAAATATAGGTGGTGAGGAGACACTATAAATTTATACCCCTGGTTAACTTTACAAGGGTAGATATCAAAGGGAAGGTGGAAGCAATAGGCCCGCGGGGTGATAATGCACAACTGGTTTCCAACCGTAGGTGAGTGAAATAAAAAAAAAAAAGAAAGATCTTCATGGAGATTCTGCATAAATCTAATGAAATATCAATCCATCCATCAATCAATCCAAGAGAAACATGGTCAATATTTTTCACTTCTTCTTTGAAATGACTGGTAGGTTTTCAAATTAGTCATTCTTCTAAAAGTATCTATTAAGACTGCACTGGCCCAAGACTTGGCACTCATAGATTGGGGGCTGAGGGTGGGGGGAAAATCTCACACTGATTCCAGATAAACATAGCCTGAAGTACACAGCATGCTCGACTACTTACCAAAATGTTCAAAAACTAATAACCCCAATAAAAGAATATATCCAATGTTTATCTTCAGACTTCCCAAAACATACCAAACCCAAGTCTTTCACCATATGCACGCGCATGCACACACACTTAAAATACTATTAGTGCCTAATAAATATGTGCATATAAGATTGCACTCATACATTTGCATAATCTACTATATTTGTATGTTTTATTTGTATAGGTTGAGTTAGTGGGCTGGGTATACACGTACTAATGTGAAGAGAAGTCTTTATCTGACCACCGATGGTCCCTAAGTGGTATGATGTGAAGGGATAGGGCTTTTGAGGGCACAGAGGATGGAAGTGGTTTTGCTCAAGGTTCTTGAATAAATAAATCCTGGAGTCAGAGCTGAGGAATCAACAAGAATCAGGAACTAGAAAGAAAAAAGTGGGGTGGGGGCAGAGGTCGCTTACACTTTCAGAATATGGCTTTAGTTCAAGTGAGAGAAAAGAAAATATTTTTTAAAAAATCATGATCACACATTTAGCTTCTAATGTAAATGTAACCCAAATCCTCTGGGGAGTGAACTAATGGGGGGACATCCAGGTGGAAGAGAGGCAATCTGAGAAATTCCTACCCACCCAGCTTCATTGTGTTATTCCAACTAAGCAGAGACAAAAAGACAAATCTCAGCTCCCTACTTCCATTTATAACTGAACCAGGTCCAGAAGGACAAAGTTAGTGCCATCTGTAACGCACGCGGCGTCAGCAGCCGGGAGCATGAAATATTCAAATGACTCTAGGCTACCTCGCAGAAGGACAGTGCCCAGCCACGGCGGGGCAACTGGGGCGGGGAGAGCAAGAGGAGAAAGTTTCTCTTATTTTCTTTTCTTTTCCATTGTTGTCATTTCAGGGCATGGCTCAACCTAACAAAACCTTAGTCTCAAAGAAAGAGAAGAGCTATACCAAAACATGCTCTGGAGGGAAAAAAGAAGTTTTAATTTATTTATAATTATCAGGAAAACTGAAGAATGGAGGGAGGAGAAAGAAAAAGGGAGGGAAGGAAAGAGGAAGAGAGAAATGTGCTATTCTGGATTTGATTCATTTAGACTCCCTCTCGCTTTATAAAAGATCCTGTAGTTCTAGAATCTTGCTTTGTGTAAATAGGGGCACTGTTTTTTTGGGGGGAGGGCATGGAATTGGAGCTGCTCATTCTGATACCGTTAATCAGGGCTGCTGAAATGTGTGACATGGTAAGTGGCTCTAGCCCCCAGCAGTAGTCAAGACGGAGTGACAGGCTCCATTTAAGATGTCACTGCACATAATAAAGTGTAAAACTATACTTAAAATAAACGAGATAGAAACAATAAACTTGACTCACTATTTGAACTTTTACAGACACACGGAGACGGAAGGAGGAGGCACGTGTGTTTGGGGACTTTTCAGAGGCTGCTGTCCCTACAGGGCTTCCACAGCTGTCATTTCTGGGGGACCCAGTCAGGCTCCGAGTGGAGGTCAAGTGGCCGTACCTTATCGTGCGAACCGGGCATTCGACTGGCTTACGACCAGAACCCCGCAGGGGTCAGGACCACGAGCCATTTCAAAGCCCAGGTCCAGAGCTGCCAGTCTTCCTGGGGCATGAATGCCTCAGAAAGGTGGAGCTGGCACCGTGACATCTCTTGGTTCTGGAAGTTTCTGCCTGCTACGGTTCTCCATACCCCCCGGCCTGCCCACCTTGCCACAGCTTGGCTTCATCTCTCAGAAGGTTTAACACAATACTGTCAAGGCTGGTTGGCCCCAAATTGGAATGATATTTTTTTTTTTTCCCTCCAGGCCCTGCAATTACTGTTACATGTGGGGGTGGATTCAATGTCAAAGCAAATGTTTTCCTTATGTTTCTTTCTTTTAAAAAGAAAAAAAAAATCATACATGGGAGCCAGCAGACAAAGCTGAACCAGCCACACAGTTTCTGCGTCACCAGTGGGCCCTGGATTCTTCCCTGTGCGCCAGACTTGGGGGCGTCCGCTCAGGAGGCAACCTGCCCCCCAGAAATTTATGCCAATCCCACACAGAAGGGCACAGCTTGGAAGGAACCATCTCTGCCCTGCCACCGCAGCACATTACTGGAACCCGGGTTCAGCCAAGCGGCATTAAGATCCATTGCCTATGTACTGCTTTCTACCTCCACCTTCCATCCCCCATTGCAACCAGAAGGTGATTCCTGGAGGACAGACACTGTCCCTTAAAAGATTGTTGTTGTTTTTTATTGCATCAGAGAATACATTAAATACAAACACATACATCACAGATGTTTGGTTTGGTCCATTTTCATAGTGCACGTAGCTCAGTATCCAGAACTGGCATCAAGAAAGAGAGTTACTAGCAGGCCTCATAGTCCCAGTCGGTCCTGTACAGACAAGGGTCATAGGGTCATGCTGTCTCTGAGGATGAACAATATCCATCCTGACTCCTCTGAGGCAGAGGTCTGTTCACCCGCTTTTGAATTGAGTTTTTCCTCCCATTTCTTCATCCCTCTCATGGGGGCCTGGCACTTTCATTCATTTAGGAATTCAGTAAGTGGTTAGTGAGCACCTACTGTGTGCCAAGCACTGCAGCTAGGTGAGCACAGTGGGCACTCAGGATGTGCTAGTGGAATTGACTAAACTGAAAGGAAAAGGAAATAGATTTTAGTTTCAAGCATCTTGGCTGTCAGCGTTAAAAGAGAGTCACCTAACCCAGCACACTTTAGGAGGCTCAGTCCAATTTCATACCATAGTCTGCACTCTTGTTGTGCCCGTGGCTGGTTGTTGGAAAGGAAAACAAAGGCTTCCACGTGGATTCTGATGGTGACAGAGTAAGAAAGATGGGAGGGGAGGCAGGCTTGCACTCACCCACGGCCCCTGGTAGCTACCCTGCTCCCATGCTCAGGCAGGGGCCCTTGGTCGCCTGCTCTTCCCCTGTCCTCCACTCTACGGAGCTGAGATGGATCCCCAGCATCCGGGCATATCAAAAACCTGCCACCGCAGAGCCTGCCGGCAGCCCACAGCGTCCCTTCCCACTAGCCAGGCTGCACTCACTCAGACAGGGAGTTTTATTAGCCAGAAGCCGTGACACCAGGCAATGATATATTCAAGCAATAATGAACAAGAAAACGGTAATTGTCGGAAACAACCATTGGAGTGGTAAAAGAAACCAACGGTGTTGTGTGAACACAAAGCCCCCCTGGCAGATCTGTGATTGTCTAAGAGGGGACGACAACACGAAGGTTTGAGGGGGCACAAGGTGTAGGCTCAAAGAGGAAAACCGCTAGAAACGAAGGGCTGTATAAACACGAGGTGGTCGTAGGTGACGGTCCGAGTGGCCCACTGGGTGGTCCTGCCCAAAACACAGTCACGTCAATCACAGAGTGCAGCTTTCCCCCTCCCCCAAAGTCTGGTCACCTCAAAAGCCATGGGACACCACCTTAAATTATAAAACTAAAAATGTTATAGTGAAAAACACTAAAGTACAGGAGTACTTACTCAGGGGTATTAGATCCAAATGGATCCAAATTTTCCCTCTGACCAGCCAGCCCCCCACGTGAACCTCGGGCTGCAGTTGGAACTGGCCTGGTAGTTAACAAATGGGGAGTTTTACTGGGTCACAACAACCTAGTGTGGGAGTAGCAGCATGTTTTAGAGGTTTAAAAAAGGCTTGAGCCAACTTGGAAAAATGCCTTTTAAAACCCTTTCCTTCATTCTTGCCAATGCCCAATTGAGTGCAGGTGGAGCGCACAGACTTCATTGCCTGGATATGTTAACCGGGTAATAGGCTTGATGTGATTATAAGATGAATGAGATAACACTTCTCAAGTCCTTCAACGTCTCTCAGAAGTTTGAATTTTAAGGCATTACTTTGGGGCTGCTATTTACATTCTTTTAATCATCTCCTTTGTATTCCCTGTTTGGTCAAAGTTCAGGCTGTAAGAGAAAACAGGAATCTTCAGTGAGTTGATTAGTTAAGACGCCAACATTAGCATCAATTATTATGAGGTTACAACACCATCCACTTCCAACTTTCCAGGCATTCCAGTTAATTAAAAAAAAAACAAAAACCCCACAGCATTTCATAACTTTTTTCTATCCGTACTCTTTGAACTTGAACCTTCAAAGTTCTGCCCACCATGGTCAGCCCTTCAAAATTCTAACTATTCCTGATCAGGTTACGCCCTTGTATCTGGCAGGCTTTATATATGTCTCCCCTATAAGAATCTGGGTTCCATGGGGACAGTGATGTCTTATTCATTGCCATATCCTCTTTTCTTGGTGCAGAAAATGGTCTCTATAAATACTTGTTGCATTTTTCTCTTGCCAAAAAAATTAAATGAAATCCGTATCAGTTTCAGAGGTAAGGCTAAATACCACCTCCAGTCCTCTGCCTCCAAACACCCTTCCCCTGCAACTCCCAGAGCATCAATGACCTAAGAGGTCTCGTTCTTCAGCAAGTTGCTACATAAATATAAGATTTTTCTCTTCATCAACACTTTATCTTTGACAACCATTTAAATTATGATTTTTGCTCTATTATCACACTAGGAATTCTCTGCATCCCAATCTCTATCTACCCTTCCTGTCAGCACATATGTTCATATGTCATGATAAGCCTAAAGCATATATTTATAAATAAGCATACAGACATCCAGAATTTGCACCAAATACATTACCTTCCTCTGTTTGTCTTAGAAACACTGAATCTTGTAAGGTAAGAAACATATGAGGAGCTCTCAAATCAGTTTTACTCTAGTGAGTAAATTTTATGACTCTGGTATTTTCATTAGATAGGCTTCTATTCTGGATTTCCTAAATTTATGGGATGCTTTACTATTTCTGGACTATGCATACCATATTAGGGTACCTTAAGACCTTGCAGCCATGTGCATGTTTTATATCGCAGTAAACATGGTTATAAATGTGATTGTGAGCATGGGTATGGCATTTCTATGCAAAAAGATGTGCAAATTATTTCTCTGGGAAAAACATTCTTCTAATTTTAAACATGTTTTGCAAAGCCCGAATTAAAGGGGCGTTTTTAAAAAACTGAGGTTTCTAATGGAGGCCACTATTTTCCATAAGGCTACAGAGGGGGAAAAAAATCTATAAGTTATTTTGTGACAAAAACCTGGGTTACATAGGGCAGTGTGAAGGAGAAAAGAGGCTAAGCTTTGGGCTGGCCATCCCCTGCAATGCTATTCATGTAATGACAAAGATGGCTTACATCAAATGCCACCATGCAAGTAATCCCCTTCTCCATGCCACCCCAGAGCAAAAGCTGCCCCCTAAAAATACAGGGCAATGTGCCAGCAGAGATAGTCCTTATATGCCAGCTAGCTCCGTGCAGATGGGAAAGCTGTGGAATTTTTTTCTGAATTGGGTTTTACAATGAATGGTGACTGGCACCAGGAGGCTACCTTGGGCCCCCAGAGCCTTCTTAAAACCCTGGCCGCCTGCCAGGGGAGCTCCCACTTTGCAGCCCAGAGAGAGAGCCATGTTGGCAGCTTGTCAGGAGCCAGGGAGTTACATGGCGCCCTGGGGGTAATAATATTTTCCAGAACACTCAAGCTAATAGTCCCATGATGGGTGATTCAAAGGACTATAGGTATGCTCTTCGCGGTCCTCAGTCTGGGAACTCTGATCCATCTCAGCAAAGCGCCAAGGCTCACTGCGCTGACCTTCACGGCAGAGCTGGGGACACGGTTCTCCGTCCCTCTTTACCTTGCTGTCCAGGCTGTTACGTTTAAGCCAAGCCTCGCTTCTGCTTATTGTCCCGCTTCAAGCTCGTTTATGTAAGAAAAAGAATGTTGTACATGTACCTAGAGGCATTCTGGCACCAAGTGCATTTTTATATCTTTTTTAAAAAAAAACTCACAACTATGGATACAGAAATACAGGTTAAAAACCCACACAAATTTAGCAGGGTGCCTCGTTCACACAAGGGTTTTCCTCAGATCAGTGAACTGGATGGAGTCCTGTGTTGTTTCTCTGAAAGTCGCTGCAGAAACTGACAAATGACTAGCTTTTTGTTCTTCCACCAGAGACCCAAGGAGAAAGAGACTGTGTTTAGTCTCCCCAAAATTCATCCTCAGCAGCTTAAATTTTAATCTCTTAATTTCTCTCAGCAAGATGGCTCTGAATTCTTAGCAACGCATTCAATGCTAACTGGAAATCTGCAGGCCTCTCTCTGTTTACATGTCAGTGATGAAAAATATAAAGACAGAACAACCGAATTCACTCTTCAAAGCATTCAGATAACAGAGGTCCACCCCCCACTGAGCCTGCTAGGTGGGGGGAACCACCTCGGAGAAGCTGTAGGGCAATGTGAACGCGCCCATCACAGAAGATGACAAAGCGAAACATGCCCCAAACCCATTTGTATCACCCTCATATGTGTCTCTCTCGTGCACACACCCCTCTGTTTGTTTCAGAACAATAAACTGAATTCAGTTACCCCCGATGAAAAGTAGGGTAGCCATTTCTCCTGCTACAACGGCTTTTTTCAGTCCCTGCAAACAACTGAATTGAAACCCTCACACAGGTTGATGCCAGTTCTACGTGTTGAAACAAACCAGTCACTCTTTCTCCTGCTAAGCAGTTAAATTAGAGAGTATTCAATTAATAACAGCTGAATATTCTGTCACATTTAGGAAGATGTATGGTAAGACAAGCGAGTTGTGATGTATCTGACAGAAATGATAAAGGTTCTCCCGACACAGTCTGGCAGATACTTGGCTCTTCCCGAGGCCCTTTCTCATGTTCTAAAACGTCAGCAGTACAGACCCAAGATCCGGCACTGGCTCCAAGGGAAGCAACACTCCAGAGTGAACAGGGCAGCCTCTGCCAAGTTCTCCAAGCATGCCCACCCTCTGCTGTGCCCCGTGAGCACGCGGACCCGTGTTCGCATCCACGGGTGAGCGGATGCTCAGGCAGGGGGACAGTGGGCGCTGTCCCCCAGGAACCCTGGGAAGGCGGGGGTGCGCCAGCCCATGCACGCCTGCACCTGCCCCATCCTCCTTGGCTGAGCCCCCCCTTTTCCCCCACCCACCTCCCAGTGGCCCCGCCAAAATGCTTTTCTTATTTGATACACACCAAAGGCGACCCGGAGAGCTGACCCGCTTCCCGGCCACACTCACCAGAAACCTCTGCTCTCGGGGGCCTTTCAAGGCTACTCCGGCCCCTTCAGAGGGTGAGGCAACTGTCCCAGCTGCATTATTCCTTCTCCCAGCACTGGGAGCCTCCATCCACATTCTTTTAGGAAACTGCTTAGGCCCAAATTGAAAAGGAAATAAAAGAGACCACAGTCAAAGTGCTAACATACGGGGAGTAACAGAGCCATCCATGACACAACTGTATTAAACTTTCCCCTCGGCCCAGCCAGCCAGCCCCAGTGGTGGGGGGAGGCGGGGAAGGTGCTCTCATTTCCAAAAACCAAAAGGGGTCAAACGGTGCACTGGCTGTGCCACTCACCAAGGGGGCTGGTGGAACTGCCCCGGGGCAGACGTGGGCTTGCACTAGGCACCTTTAAATTCCACGGAACGCCTTTCCTAAAACTGAAACTTCAGCTTGCAGACATGGGGACCAGGGTACCCATAGCAACATAAAAACAGGAGGTATAAAAAAAATTGTGCTACGAATGTGTAAAACAACAATCAAACCACAGAAAAAAGACAACTGAAATAACCGGCTTTTGTACAGAAAAATGACTGAAACATGAGCCTAGAGGCTTCTTTAAAAGCAAAGACTAAGAGCTACTGATTTAACTCATGGTAATAATTTTCAAAATGGAGTTGCATCTAAAATAAAATCTCAGAATCACACATTGTGCAAAATTTTTAAAAATTTCTTAATAATCCAAAAAACAAAAATGTATAGACAACATTGTGCCCATTTTTGCTTTCCATTAAGAATTTTTGTAAGCTAGAAAAGATCACTACACAACTTTTCTCTTACAGCATATATACAGGATTCAGGTCACTTGCACATTTCACACACCACACCCATCAATAAAATGTTTGCAGAACACAAACTTACACGCGTTTGCTATTAAGAAATCAAATTCATCTCCAAAACCCTTTCAAGTTATAGTCTTTTGGAACTTCCATGCCAAAACGCACAGCCTAATTGTTCCCCCCCCCAACGTAGTTTGTAAAATTGAAACTAGCCCCAGGGATTCCCTAGGCATCTTCCCAAGTGGAGAAAAGACTTGTTAAACGTGGAATGGCATCAAGGGCCTCGCCGCCTGGCACCAGTGACTGGGGCCTGACCATTACACGTGGACACCTCGGTTGAGTCACTCAGCTCCCGTCCAGAGCCACATGGCCCGTTCTTCAACCCTTCCATGTTCCATAAAATTATTATTATTGCCGACTTTCCCATCTACTTTATTGGCAAATGCCTTGGATTCATAAAGCCCTCATGGTGTTTATGGTCAGAAGAGTACTTTATTCCCCTAACACAGCCAATGACACTGCGGGGCAACAGGCCCTACCACTTCATTAGATTACATGACTGTCAGGAGTTGGTGAGGTTTTGGATTTATATTTCAATTAATATTTAATAGAGCTTAATTAACAAGTCCCCCCTCTCCTCCTTCCACATTCTGCATTCTCCCCTATGTCTTATTTCTCAGATCTCGTTCTGGAATGGGAATCTGGCTCGCAGGATTTGGTAGGCTGGTAACTAAGGACCAGAGAAATGCACTGAAATGCCCAGGCTATGACACCAGAGGAAGAAATTATGAGGAGAGATGAGTCTCTAGAAATATCTTAGGAGCTGGTTCTCTGTTTCCGCTGAAAATCCAGGGTTCAAAAGAGCCTGAAGGGAGAGGAATCGATGCACCAACTGCCTGACAACCTCTAACTTGCTCATTTCTTGAGGGACCATTTCGAATCCATCCCACCATTTGAAAAGAAATAGTACTGGTGGCTTCAAACCCATGGATCACACGAAGGCACAGACTTTAGAAGGTGCTTTAGAAGTAGCTGAGCTCAAACATCACGGGCTCAGAACCCTTCGCATTCTTAAAAACGCCTGAGGACTCCAAAGAGCACTTGTCTCTATAGATTACACCCATCAACATGTACTGTGATAGAAATCTGAAACTAAGAAAAAAACCTTCATATTTACTAATCCATTTTAAAACAATAGTGGGGCCA
Organism: Manis pentadactyla; assembly: GCF_030020395.1. NCBI lineage: Eukaryota > Metazoa > Chordata > Mammalia > Pholidota > Manidae > Manis > Manis pentadactyla. The sequence continues at coordinate 4,377,647 of NC_080037.1, forward strand.
TTACACGTTAACATAAGTAACCTGTTTTTATGAAAAATAGTACTTTTGACACACAAAAGAATTAATGAGAAAGAGGGCGCACTTGACATCTTTGTCAATCTTTTTAACGTCAGGTTTAATAGAAGGCAGGTGGATTCACACACCTGTTTGTGCGTTCAGTCTGTGGCAATGCCACACATCACATAGCCTCTAGAAAAATCCATTATACACTCATGAAAGTGTGAGAGTGAAAAAAGCAAATAACATCTTAGTATTATTATCAAAACAGTCTTGCCCTAGTGGTTCCCTGCAAGGGTTTGGGGATCCCCAGGTCATCCCTTAGAACTGTCGCATTAGAAAATTTCAAAATGTGTGATGGATATAACACACCAGGCCTGAAGTACATGAATTCCTCGTTTGCTTCTGCAGCCCCTACCCATCCTGACCATTTCAGCTAACTGACTACATGCCATGGAACAGCTGGCTGCACGTCTCAATGATACAGGCTCTCTGTTCCTGAGCTTTTGTGCTTTTCTTACAGAACTGCCTTACCTAGGATGTAAGGAATGCTTGAAAATTAAAAAAGACACTGAAAGGAAGAAGAAAACGGAGCCTCCTGCAAGCTACCTCTCGGTCTAGCATCCAAACACCCCAAGCCAGTGACTCTGCCTCAAGGCAGCTGGATGGACAAGAGGACATCGTTCTCTGTGAGATCAATTTCCTTTCCCACCCAACAGGAAGGGCTTGCCCAGCCATCAAGTGTGGGTATAGTTTTTCTTTTGTGGGCTTCTTTTTTCCTTTTTAATGCTCTTGTTTGAGAATGTATTTTAGTTGCTAAGAAACTAGTTTCTTATTGTAGACTCAGTGAGAGTAAAGATAAAGCAACTGTCAAAACAGCATGTTATTTTGACAGTAGCCATATCATAACCATAAATGATATAGTTTATCTGTACATTTTTACCCTCACTAATGGGGTCTAAATACTGTATTCTCAGATATTCACAGATACACAAAGACACACACATGTGAATTTTAGTAAGAAAGGCCACCACACAGTTAACAATGAACTACACACACACACACACACACACACACACACACACACACACACACACACGCACGCACACACACACACCCTACACAGTACCCAGCCCCTGACTTGAAAGCTACTTTTAAATGAAACTTCAGAGAAGTACAAGTACTCTGCTGGCTTCAGCTCAGTATTTACTACACTTGAGGCATTTTTCTATAAAGGTAAAATTCCTTCTTAAGAAAGGTAATGTACATTTTCCCCTATGCAGTAATGTTTTTATTTAAATCCTTTTCATGTAAAGCAAAATAGGCTTGGGTATGTCTGTGTTAATTCAAACCATCATTTCTACCTACGCATTTCTGATCCATCAGATGATGGTAACTGTGGTTGGACATGATCCATCTTCCCCAGGACCTGCTCGGTCCATGGCTCTCGTAAACCAGGTACTTACACTGGCTCAGTCACAGATTCAGTCTCTCCCTCCCGTCTCCTCATCCATCCATCCAGACATTCTCTAGCCACTGTATTTCTAGAAATCCTTTGGTCAAAGGGTAGAAGCCTTGCTAATAACAACAAGTTCACGTGAAGGATCAAAACTACCGAGAAATCTCCAGCAGCTCAAACCAGATACCTGAATACGTGCTTCATCTCGCTTTTGTTTTGCTGACAAATTTGGCAGAATTTGAAGGAGGAGGAGAAAAACAAACGTAGATCGTTATCTCCCTGTGTCTGCCCAGGACTGGCAGTAATCATAAACACTATTTGTCATTATTTTCACCTGTTTCTAGGGTGAGGACCCTTACAACTCTAAGGAATATTAAACAATTGTTAAAAACACTTATTTGAAAGTAACATAGCAACATGGAAAATCCCTATAGCGTTTGTTAGGTTAGTAAGCAAGATACTTGCCTGTGTACCAATTTTAGCTATTTGATGTCTCTATCACCTACCTACCCACCCACCTATCAGCCCAGAAGTGAGTACCAGTGAAGGAGGATGCAGCAAAATGCAGAGTTGCTGTATTTGGGCCATAAGACTACCAGTATTTTCTCCTTGTTTACCAAATTGTGTGCTGCTTCAGTATTGCCTTGATAGGCACAAAGAGAAGAAAGGACACCTTCAAGGGCTTTACCTGTGCTTCATTTGCCCTACGTGTGGCGATTTGAAACATTTTCCCTGATGGCATGAGACCTGCCCAACCAGGTGAAGATGAAAGGATGAGGCCCAAAGCAAACCTAACACAGAGTCGGGGGTTGTCCCGTCTGGTCTCCTCCTCATACGTCTGGTTCTATTTGAAGCAGAGACAGGTTTGCCCCTGTCGCCTTCATCACCCACCACCACCCCGGGGTGCTTCCATGGTCAGGGTGGTATGTTCAAGTCCTCGTTCAAGATGTGATGCCGCGGTTGACCCTTCTCCTCATCCAGAGTGAAGGGCAGCGGTCACGGGCATTTGCTCGCCATGCCCACAATCCCCATTCTCACGAGAGCCCCAGGAGAGCTTCCTCGGAACTCAGCTGAACTGCAGTGTGTAAACATTTCTACTGTGAGATTTAAACTTTGTTACAGAAATTCCAAGAAGCCAGAGGCTTCTGCAAAATATGTGAATCACAGGGAAAGAATCTGCTCTTTTCTGATGGACCCTTTTAATGACGTATTATTTAACCTTAGATGATAGAGATCAGAGCCTGCCGGGACCGCCTCTAAGGACTGTTGAGCTGACCTTAGGCAACAGAGCCGGGAGGAATCAGAACCGACGCGGAGGACCTGCTACCCCTTTCTGAAGAGGCTGGAGGTAGAGGTCTTATTTCCACTTAATTATCTCTTGGCCTGTCCTCTGATACACATGACTGCCTCTGGAAGCAGCAGAAGTCATTTGAACCCCAGTGGTTTCCTCCTCCTACCCCTGGAGACAGACAGACAGACACACACACACACACCACTCTTTGTATTGTACAATTACTATTTATGGCGTGATAGGACCTTTCTATATCATCTATTTTGAATGAAGAATTTGACATTTTTCTCTTTTCAGACTTGCATCTCGAATCCTGGTGGTCTATCTGCCTGCTTAGCGGTATCCTTATTTCAGGGTAAGGCAAACCAAAAATAAAAGAGAATGAGTTGTGTCCACACCATTATCACAGTGGCCAACCAGCTTCAGTCAGAGTGGCAGGCAGGCCTTTCTCCATGGACGGTTTGGACCCATCACCTTACTATTCATGGTCTGCGTACATAGTAGGAGGTGGACTAAGAAATATTTCTGTTCTGACTTGCAAACCTCTTCCAGCTTTCAACCCCCAATCTACACGAAATTCGGAGGTGGTCTGACCCCAGCATGCCTGGGCACACGATTCCTCCAGGAACACGCAGGTGGCCCTTGCCTTGCACGCACTGTACCTCAGGTCATCCAGGATATGTTGAGCATCACTAAGGTCCAGCAAATTTTTCCACTCAAAAGATTATTAATTATCTCATAATCGCTCTCCTCCTCCATCCAAGAAACAGCAGCAAACAAAATCTTGCTGTGCCTCCTCTTCATGTGCAAGCTGGCGAATCCTGTCATAGCCAGCAGGCCTGTGGTCACTGGAGACTTGGGGAGGCGGAGTTACTTGCTAATGGTTACAGAGTCGATGGCTCCTCTAATCTAAGATCCAGCAAACGGGCCACAAAATATACAAAACTGCCCTCTCATCTCCTGACAGGCCAGGAATATAAACATGACCACATTGATCTTCGGTGAATTGCTTTAGTCCTACCTTCCTGTATTTTGAAATAAAAAAGATACTTATTTATTTACATGAAATACACGTGCACATACATACATATGCATATGGCTCATACACATACAGGAGCCAGGTGAACCTAAGTAGGCAAGTTATAAATAACATTCTCTGCAGGCTGGACTTGCTAAAAGAAATACGGTCATTCTCAAATTTACTAGTATTTTAAATCTGAATTTGAGCTGGCACTCAGCAACTTAGGAGTGGGCACTCTCTGGAAACTTCATCTGTTTAAGCCTCAGTTCTTCATCAGCACGAAGGGACAAAAGGTCCCCAAAGACTTGTGAAGAGAACACAAGGAGAAAATGCAATGATTTTCAAAAGAATTTTGTGAAAGCTTAGCTCTTCCTTTAGGATTACTTGGAAGAACAATGTGTACACTAGACCAAAGCGGCCCTACTCCAGGAAGAAGTGGGATCCTGTCCCAGTTCACCTGCCAGTCCTCACCCCATTCCTACCCCAGGCGCCCATGTGGAGCCATGAGGTTCCTATGGAATTCTGTACAAAAAAAAAAAAAATCTGAGATAATTCATGGAAAGGAACACAAAACTGCTGTAGTTAAAATGAGGTCTGGTAGGAACTTGGACAATAATCGCTCAGAAAAAAAGTAACTACTCACTATAATTTCATCACATGATATTTAGGAGCTGTACCACTTTTACCTACAAATTCCATGCTCAGTGACTAAGCCCCGGGAGTAGAGGGGTCCTATTGTTCTACTGGCTGTTCTGATCCTCTTGCACAACCAAGATGCCCCACACAGGAAAAGTACCTCTGAATACTTTTGAGAGTGAAAAGCTGACTTTCTTAGCTTTTTCTTTGGCCATAGGAAAATCACATTTGTCACTCTATTTCAAAGTACTTAGGATAGCCCCTTAAAAAGAGACAGTTATACTGCTCTGTCATAACATATTCATGTGCTTCCCTGGGTAAAGACAAGAGCCGCGTGGGAACCACAGGTTAGCTCAGCGAGGGAGTGTTTTGATTCTGATATTTATTCTGCCGGATGAAGGCCAATGAGAAGTATCCTTCATAAGTACATGAGTCAATAATGTCAACTCTGGTTGGATGGGAAAGTAAAAGTATTTGCAGGGGAACAGAACTCAAGAATATGGTATCAGTTACTTTCGGACACATATGCATATATGAAAGCATGAGGCAGAATTCCCTAAGAGGTTTTTCTGAAAGCTTCTGGAAAGTTCTTATCTCAGATAATCTCTCACTCTGTTAATGTCTTTATTAGACACTTCAGAGCAGAAGTAAATTGGCAGAAAATGCTTAGATGCTTTGGCCTAACCTGCAGCTGGCTAAGTTTATTATTAATTACTAGTGAATTTGTATTGTTATTGTTACTAATACTTTCATTGGGCACTTTACATTTAGATGCTGCAGCTCAATTAGAAGATCCAAAATCACTTTGCAAACTTACTGTGTTGACAAGCAGTGATGTTTAAGAGGCACCTCATTTGTTGTTTGCTGAGCACTTTCCAACATATTAATTATTACAACACTCTGGCAGAAAAAACAATATTTATTATTAGCCCAGTTTTAGAAGGGCAGAAGTGTAGGTGTAAATATAACTTGTTATTATTTAGACAAAATAGCACTGGTACAGAAAGGGCTTGATCGTTTATAAAGCACTTCAAACATGCAGCTTGTGATGATGAAGAAAAGTCCCAGGGTGGCACGAGGGAGAGAGAGGATTCAGTGACTGATTTCCAGCCGTTGCTCAGTCTGCGGCCCATGCTTTCCTTCTATTTTTTCACTGTAAAGTTTAAGTTTCCTACTTTGGTATGTTTCCTTGGAGAGGCAGTGTGGTGGGCAAACAAACAGGCTTTAATACCAGCTTTGCCCCCAGGTATGTGACCTGGAGTGACTTTCCTCATCTCTCAGACTCAGTTTCCCCCTCTAGAAATATTGGCTTACAAGTCTGGTATAGAAAATAAAAATATGACTTTGCAAATATTACTTTGCAAATAGAGTTTTGCAGACGGCAGGTGATCAGTCAAGATGCAACCCCACCTCTGGCTCCTCCAAGCACCCTGTTACCTTCTTTGGTAAGATACCAGCTTAGACAAGCTCAACTAAGATTTGGGACACGTGCACCTTTTTGGCCTGTACTGCTGAATGAATTCTCCTCAGATTACCTAGGTGTCTCCTACCTCCTGACCACAGCTCCTAAGAGCAGAGGCCACCTACTTATTAACCCCTCCATCCTGAGTGTGCTGGGTCTATGGGGCGAAGATTATTTATCAGGCAGTGTCCTAGCCAGGCTCTGGGGATGCAGAACCCATCTTGATGGACAAGGATGTGCTCCCATAGACGAGACACCACCCCTGCCCTGCGAGGTTGCTGCAAGATTCCAAACAGCCGATGGGTACCCCCAGAGGCAGACTAACCCATGAGTCTTACTCTTATTTCATGTAAGAGGAGCTGAGTTCAATAACTATCTGCTCATTGGACATATGTAGGTTGTTGTGACTGGAAGTTCTTCAGTAGTAAGTACTGGAAATTTTTGATATCTCAATCCAAACATAAGGAAATAAGGACTAAACTTATAAGATTAGGTTAGAAATAGCCTAGGAAACATAATGTGCCACTGAGGCAGGCACATGACTTTGAGTTTCTGACATCAGCTTCCCAGCACCGACCACATGGGTGGGGTTTGTCTGGGTCTTCTGGTGACCTTGAATCTCCACCATTGTTCTCTGATGCTCTGTGACCCTACCTCCTTGTCTTCTGGTGCTGTGGACAGATGTGAAATGAAGTGATCAAGATTAATCAAATGGGTCCATAGCGTCCCTTCAGACTTCTAGCTACCCAGTCAATATCCACTCCACCTTGCCCGTTTAGAAACAGAAGTCTGATCTATTCAGAGAACATGCCCGGGTAGATGATTTCAGTTCTCAGCCTCCCTGGAAGCTAGCCATGGTCACAGGACAAAGTTCTGGGTAATTCTAAGTCCTAGAAGTGTTTATATAGCAGCTTGAAGAAGGCACCTAAAAGGGAATAACTCAGTTGGAAGTGTGCCCTTTTTAACCTTCCCCTTCTCCCCTTCGCGTGTGGAACATCGAAGGGATGGCTGGAAATCCAGGTAATGTTAAATGATGACGTGGTCTTGAGGATGGGAGTTAAATGCAGACGGACGCCCTTGTAAGGCCCCTGGCTCCCTGGTGATGCACTTCTGACATTCCATGCCATGAGAGACTGTTCAGCCACCATTTTTTAAAAATGCTGCTGGCAGACAGATCTAATCCAAAGTGACTCAGTATTGGGAAGCTGTCCAACAGAATCCTGGATTTCCTTGGAATCAATTTTGGAAGCACGGTTGAAAGATGATGCGCAGTCTTGTGGGTAGTGCCTAATAAATTCTGAGGGGTCCAGCTTATATCGTTATGCAGAAGCGCCACACTGGACATACATCATTTTCAACAGCAGCAGAAGGACGTTAAGTATTTGAGTAGAACGATCAAAACAGCAGGTAGCCAGGGCTCCAAGTGTTGGGGCCTTACATTCTGAGGTTGCCTAATTAAAAAAGAGGTGTGGGCAGGTAGTGGGACAAGAGAAAAGGAAGAATTCAGCAAGTCAAGAGTCAACCAAGACTAACTCTGCAGTGGAGAAAATAAATGACCCAAACGGATCCACAGAACCGTTATCAGTTTTGTTATCACGGCAATAAATATTGCTATTATCATGGCCATCTTATTATGTGGCCATTGATTGGATGTTAGTGTGGAAGGAACACAACAGCTAAAATGCCACCAGGAGCTCCGCTTTCAGGCGGCTGGGCTTTGCTGGCTTTGCTCCGTCACTGGTCCTAACCCCCTAGGAATCCTCTTCCCTGCCTTACACTGCTGTTTGCCAGGAGCTGACCCCGTAGCAGGAAAGTCAATCATATTATTGGAGTCAAAGATTGGTGCCACTCCTTCGGTCCAGTAACTAGTATGCAAAGCCATGACATCTCTGCTCTATTATGAACTTACTCATTACCATCTCACATTCATCACTGTCAATTGCTCTACAGGCACGTCCATGAGGCCTCGCCTCCAGCATTTTCAAGCAGCAAGCTGGCTGGGAGCATTAACCCCCATCCCGTAGATAGCAAAAGAAAGGCCCACCTTTGGTTAACCTGATCTCCATGTGCTCTTTTCTGGGTCAACCTGGAGCTCTTATTTCAGTTTTTAAAAGTCAGAGGTTACACCAGTTTAGTTAAAAAAGGCCTGTTTTTATATAGCAGCCTCCTGAAGCAGCGACCTGGGCTCTCCTATGGATACTGGCCTCAATGTGTCATTGTTTCACTGTTGAAAATGAACCTATTCCCATCCTGGAAGTCCAGTTTTCTGATCCTTAGAGTATGTGATTATGTGGTGGGTCTTCCAGTCCATAAATACTACAGATGCCCTAGTTGAAGGCTTTGAAGACTTTTCTCCCCCCACCTCAAAAAGAACAAAATATCTGCATATTTCCCTATTCTGGAGTTTCCCAAAACCACATGTGCCCCTGAGTAGGAGTTACCCCTCTCTACAAGACTTCCTGCAAGACCGCCTTTCAAAGATGGGTGTATTTTACTTGGCTCCTAGATGAAGCATGCAGCTCTCTAGCTTTTCTTCTTGCCTCTACATTTGTATTTTTCCAGATGGGATATAGTTTTGCCTAGAAAGATTAAAGAAATTTCTGTTTTAAAAGAATTAAACCGTTGGCTGTTAGAGCTCCAGGTTTACAAGTCTTTGTTGGAATTGACAGTGACATTTCTTCGCTGTTAACGTAGGTGATTTTCACCCTAGTACTTCACTGTGGCTTCAGTGTTTCATAAATCAAGTGCACGTGTGCGCACACACACACACGCTCACATGCACACATGCTGACGCCAACCTCACACAGTTGTCTTCATCTAGAGATCATAACTACGATGATGGCCAAGGGACTTATTAAAAATACCCTCACCATTTATTAGAGCAATGCAGTGAGAAAGAAAAGGGGAAAAGAAGGTTGGCTGCCATCCCACTGGTGCAACCAACAGGGACACACAGCCCATTTCTGCAGTTACTTTCTTGCACAGATATTCCATTTTTAAATGACAGGAGCAAAAGACCACACGATGCACTCTACCGTCATTCTCTTCCTCTTAGATCTGAAATACGTTTTACTTATAGGACCCTTTCTGGCTGCTTGTTAGCAGGAACTGCAATTTATAAACTTGAAAATCTGTCCAGCATTCTTTCGAACAGTAAAGGCATATATCTCTAAATCATATGGATTCTGGATCACTAAGAAGAATTTTTCAAAAAGTCCTCCTGGCCCACTGACTCCACAGGTATCCTCCTCATGACCCAAAAAGGCGGCCCTTACCCCATCAGCCTCAGACACGGAGGGGACTTAGCCAACTTCTCCACTTAAGTCTTAGAACGTCTGCCTCTCAGTCTATACCTTAGCTGGGCTAGGTAAAAGTAATCGATCCCACAGTGTGGCGAACAAGAAGAGGGAGAAGTGGCCCTGTACTAATGCTAACACAAACACATGTACATAAATCACTAGCTCTTGTTTGGTTTTCATTGTTATTTTTTTACTTAGCGTATTTAATAATGCTCCGAGATTAATGGTTTTGAAACCTTTATCCTCTATCTCGTAACAGTGATCAGTTATCGGTATCCACAGATAGAATTATTTTCCCCATTTCTGTCTTCCCACAGAATTCTGCAAATATCTATATTATAAAGCACTTTTAATTATGTACTGAAAAGAGTTGATTATGTATCTTTTACATACACTATTGAGTTCCCTGAGAGCAAAGATAATGTCTTATTCATGCGTGGCACGTAACAGACACACACTCAATATTTTATGAATTAATTAACAAATCCATCTTTGTATCCCAAGCACCACACACACATCACTGGCACACAGCAAGTACTCAGTAAATTTACTAATTTCATATCATATAAATCTTCATAGGTGGGATCTGAGCTTGGCGGGTCCCCCCACCCTACCGAATTGGTTGTAGGACTGTTTTCTCCATCCACTGGTCCTCTTGTCAACATAGTCACCCCTTTGCAATATACTGACTGCTACTGGGGGTAAAGTTTATGGCTGCTAGACTGTGAGCTCCCTGAAGACAGAATGCCTCTTTTCATCTTTTCTTTCTCTCTTCCACACTATAATTTAAAATGTATTTCCTTCTTCATACGGTGCAGCACGTACACAGCATATGGCATGTAGTAATGCCTCAGTATGCTTTGCAGCCATGATCACAGACCGTAGTGAAGCTGACCGTGACCCACGGGAACTGAACTCATGAACAGGATGCTCTCATGACCCTGCCAACTGCCGAAGGACTTTGGGACCATCATCTCACTCTTCACATCTCCATCCCTGCTCCTTCACTTGCACCTTTTATTTCCTCTCCCGACACTGACATCAAATTCTCTCTTCTTCGGATATAAGAATCTTTAAAAGGTAACCAATCTTGCTTACTGTTCAAGTCATGGAGGCTACCAGCTACCTTATTTTCTTCCACAAGGAAATGGACATTTTTGATTAGGTACACTTTTTTAAAGCCCTAAACCCTCTAGTATTTGTGCCTAAAGAATATGGACCCTAGAATTAAAATACAAAATGTTAATTAAACATTTCGCCACCGTCTATTTTGTCTCTGCGATCTCAGGTAAATGAACACTGGCGCGGAAGGAACCACACACACTCAGCGGCTTCATAAACACCGCAGCAGGGGCTGCGTCCAATCCCACAGAAAGAGCCAGCACTGTGCTGCTTAAATGGGAAGGAAGAAAAAAGGCAGGAGGGAAAAAAAAGTATAATCACCTAAACTTTTAAAGACAGCAATTTACGCAAATTGCCATATCTGCTTTTAGAAATGAAAGGGGAAGAAAAATGCTCATTTCTTTGGAAGTAAAATTGAGTAGGTCAATGGCTGTGACAATCCTCTCAATAGCCACTCACAAAAGACCAGTCCGCATGGTTAGGGAAGCCACTCAATAGCAGGTATTCATTGAATCTTGGAATAATTTCACTTACCACAAGCTGTGTGAGAACCAGGCACTGTGCAGAATACAGCCTGCGACCTAACACATCAGCAGCTGAGGTGGAAAAATAAAACCCACAACCAAATATTTCTTGAGCTTTATCGCATGATTATTTACTCAAAGGCAGGGAGCTGAATGTGGAGCCCATGTAAGGCACAGGAGAGGCACGATGGTTTTATAATACAAAGGCAGAGACTGAGTATGAATGGGAGTGTATGTTCACAATGGATTTACACAGACGACCCTTACGCGTTATTTAAGATATTTCACCTTAGGCGATAGAGTGGTAGTGAGTTTTTTGAACCACACCTTCTGGGGACTTGTCTTGCTTATTCAAGAATTTAATGAGCACTATAGTATGCATGGCATTAGTAAGTGGCAGGGACACTACAAAGGGAAAAAAAAGTGCCCCAGTTTGTCAGGGACTTAGACCAAAATTGGTCCTCACCAAAGAGACCATCACACCAACTAGAAACGACTGGTTACAAAAATACTGTCCAAACTGGATGGCAGTACGGTGTACTTTACACACTTAACAGTGGGAGGAAAGAGAAAGAGAGCTCAGGATGGAATTCTCTCTGGAAGGGTTCTTGGAGGAGGTGAGAAACAGGGCCATGTAACACACCTGACAGCAGAACTGTGTTTTCAGTGTTTCTTTCAAAAACTGCAAAATGCAACTGGATCAACTAATAATTAAGACCTATAGATTTTTAGGAAAGGCTTTATTCTACTGTTATTTAATTTTAAAAATGGAATAGTTTGAGCCATTCATCTTAACATAAAGCAGCTTACAGACCAGGAGAGGCCTGTCACCACTGGTCATGCCTTTTTCTCACACTATATGTAATATCTCACTGACATTTCCCTTTGTGGAAAATACAGTACGTTCTCACTCAAGAAGAGCTAGAGGTAAGATCACTTTGGGAAACAGGGTGGTAGTTTCATATGGCCTTAAATATATAGTTACTTCATGAGTTAGGAATGTAAGCCCTGAGAGAAGTGAAAATAGGTCACATGAAGATGTGCACACAAATGTTCACAGCGACTTGATTCGCAAGAACCCCAAACTGAAAATGACCCAACTGTCCATCAGTGGATGAACGGATCAACAAATGGTGCTATTTTCCCACAATGAAATACTAACCGGCCACATAAAGGGACAAGTCACTGAGTCAAGCATCCATGCGCATGCATCTCAAAACATTACTTTGGAGATTTTAGACATAACAAGCTGGGCATAAAACACTACATTCTGTATAATTTCATTCACATGAAACTCTAGATTAAGTAAACTAGTCCACAGTGACAGAAAGCAAATCAGTGATTACAGGCGGGCAGAGGGCAGGGGACTAACTGTAAAGAGGCTGAGGGAACTTTTGGGGGGTGATAGCCATGTTCTCTATCGTGATGGTTGGGGGGCCACATCTACCTGTCAAACCTCTTCAACTGTAGGCAGAAAATAGGTGCATTCATTTACGCAAATTACACCTCAAGCTAATTAAAACTAAAAACTAAAAAAAAAATTAGCTATCAACACTGAAGTAAGAACTTTGATCTATTTCCTTAATTTCACCCTGATTTATTTCTTGATTTAGGGGACTGAGGCCATTTGTCTCTCAGTACTACTAATGTCATAGGTGATTCACATCAGTCTAGCTTCAAAAAACTGGTCACTCAGAGAGCTGGAAGTTGAAGAGCCCAAGGCTCCTGAAGGGGCTTTTCTCACAGGACTCTGCCCTTGGCATGGAGAAAGCACACCTTCCTTCCTCGTCTCCTTGAACCTGTCAACAGCGCGGCATCCCGTTTCACCTCCTAATCCCTCCTGAGCAACTGCAGAAAGTGCTTCTCAAGAACTGAAAGATCCAGGCAGTCACGGGATACCATTTTCTGGGGCCTCCCTATTCCCACTCTTCTTTCCTTCAACAGAGTGAAACCCTAGGCCTCCTTGAAAGAGGGACTCGAACTAGACAATGAGAAACACACAGTATTTCATCATCTCTTCTTGACCTCAACTCCCTCCCACGTTTAGGCACGTTTCTCTCTCTTTGGGTCCTGTCTTTCTGATCTCTCTTTCTCTACCCACCCCGGCCCGCCCCATCCGTCCATCTCATCAACCTCAGATTTGGTTGACAATCATGTTTTCCGACTTCCGGTGCATTCATTTCCTGGCTGGTGCCTTTGTTAAAATCTCTGTGTTTTCCAGAGGATAACGCAGACGTCAGTGTTCCTTGTGTGCCTTTTCCCCTTTTCTTTCCTCAGGCAGCAGAGGAATGGATTTTTCTCAAAGGAAGATGAAAGGAGGAATCAGGTGGAGACGGGAGAGCGTGGAATGAGAGAGGAAGGTGTCAATTAAAAAAATGAGCGCCACCACATCCCCCTCGTGACAGGCGGGGTGAGCGGAGCTGACAGCCGTCGCATTGGCTGGCTTTGGTGGGACCCGTGTGCCTCGCGGCCCCCGGAGCTGAAAGAAGATGCCGGGGCCAGTGGACACACTCACACATCTCACTCGGTGCACCGACGCCTGCCCCGCAGCTATTTCCAATAATGGTAATTATAATGATGTGAGGCTCAAGCAGGCCGACGCCGGCCCGGAGGCAGATTGTAATGAAGCAGTCAGGGCGCAGGGAGGGGAGGAGGCAGCCGCAGGAAGGGGTGCACGGGGCCCTCTCAGGCCTTCAGCAGCTTGGGCTGACCCAGGGCCACCAGGGTGGCCTCACCCACCCCAAGTTTTGCCCCAGGATATTGTGCAGTTTCTGCAGGGGAAGGAGGCTCACGTACATCCCCAGAGGGTCCGCACGGACTCCTGGGGGGACCAGCAGCTCTGGGGCTGGGTGGGTGGAGGCTCCCCACCTGCAGCCCACAGTGGCTGTGGCTCCATTCACGCCCATCCAGCCCCTCCCCAGTCCCTCACCACAGATAACACTGTCCTCGGATCCTGGCCAGAATCCAATTACTGCTGATATACATCTTCCCTTGACTCCAAATGACTCTTTCTGCCATTGAAGGATACCCTGGAATGTTGAAAACTTGTCCTGATCGCAGAGTTAATGGTCATGCGGCCCTCCGCTCTGACGGAATGGCCTTAGGGGGGGCCCCATGGGTCTCTCCAGCCATCAGTGTTAGCCCACCTCTCCGCTCTGCCCTTATTAAAGCCATTCGTTCTGAAAGCTAAATGAATATGTTTCATCTTCAAATGCTGGAAAACAATAGCAGGCAGCCAGCGATTGGTACAGAACAATGCCGACTTAATCACTACTATTCTCTCCCCTTCTCCCACTCTCAATTGCCTGCTTTTCAGCTTTGTTCCTAGTATCAGCAATGAGGCCCAAATAGACAACTCCATGATTCTGCACATGCAAAAATAAGCACACACAGATAGGTGCACACAAGCCTACGATATTTACAAAGAAATCTGAAGTGCAAAATCATACATAGTCTATATATGCATAACATATATAATTTAATCTTATTATGTCTAGATTATGCATATCTGTGTTTATTTTTGACCTCCCTAAGCATTCAATGATTCTCATGCTGCCAAGTGCTGAATGAGTGCTTCTATCTAAATACTTCATGTATACAACAGTGATATGCATTTTTTCCAATGATCATGGTGTTGCAAAATGGAATATATTCATACTGTAATTGGAGTAGGGATGGGCTAACGCTGTAGAGCATGTATAGCTCATGCAATATAATGTAAGTAATTGCACAATATGCATTATTAAACAAATTAAGAATTTACATTAAATTTTAACTGGAGATGTGTATTTTTGTAATAGCATTAATGAATTATAGAAGCATTTGGAATATTCTGAATTTCACTTTGCTTCTGATATCTATCATTTTTGCTATCCAGCTTGGAAAATGTCATGATGTTATCTCTATACTCCCCATTTCCTTACTTCACAGATACTTACTTCTAAATTATTTTACTTAACTGGGAGAAAGGTAATATGAATATTCCCTCTCCAGATCACAAGTACCATCATACACAATTTTTCCATTCTTAATCCTCTACATGCTACTCAAGCACTTAAGACACATACCATCACAAGAGAGAAAAATGTTCACTGTGTCAAACTCTATTTGTTATTCATGGTAATGCTATATTATTAATTTTTTCACACTGTAATTCTTCACTCCATGTTATCCTCAGGGGCTAGTAAGTGTGTGACATACCCCAGGCATTCAGAAAGTGTTTGTTAAGTGAACCACATATATTACAGCCATTTCATATAATGGGGGAGAAGATATACAATCCCCAACTCCAAGAGTTAGTACGTACGTGGTGAGTCATGGAAAACACAGGCTGACAGTGATGGTTTGCAAAACAAACAAAAATCACTTGAACTGAGAAATTCAAATCACGAAGTTGATTATTCAGACAAGAAATAATAGGATGCAGTTAAGTAATTTAACATTGTGGTCTTTATATTTTCTGTATTTTAAACATGCAAATGAGTTGCCCACTGAAGTTGATTCTGGTTCATTATATACAAGAAATGCTTCCTTCAAACCACTGCTTATAATCTGGACTTGCTGTAATATACTTACAGCAAAACTCCAGGAGAAAACAAGAAAGCAGATGACTTCAAAATACAGAGCGGTATCATCTGACACATGCATACTGTATGTTCCATGCACACCCCATGCAACCACACACATTTGAATGTCCATTAAAATCACTATCTGTGAACATAGTGAAAAATGCAAGCACGCATACAAAATGAAGTACTCACACTTACACAACACGGCCATGTATACAGTAAGTAAATACACGCATGTTCTGTGAAAGCCCAACATTTAACCATTTGCAAATTAGACGACTAAAGAAAAAATAATTTCTGCGGACACAGCGAGAAACAAACACAAAAATGGGTTCATTAAAAAAACACACACAATTTAAATGTATAAAAGTTATTCTCCTTTGACCAACAGGCTTAGTGTAAGACTTAAAAATACTTAAGGAAAGTTAAAATCTCACTTATAATTGATTCAAATATAAAAATGTTTAAGATTTTTCTATGTTAATGACCAAAGAAGGCAACTGGATATAGAAAAAGTTAATTTGAATGTTTCTTTAGCACTAAGTGAAGGTTACCTTTATACTTGGAGCAGTATCCTTTGTTAATCTGAAGATAAATTTACTTATATACAAGCAAGTCACTTCTTATAAATAGATGGTAGTACACAGAATAAAAATATACTCAATAGTATTCTGGTATTTCTGCATCAACGATGTATCTTTGGAAATTTCACCATTAAAAAATATCCTTCTTTGCAGTCTGCTTTGAAATAATCTAGTCTCAGGATTTTCTTAAATGACACAAAGACCTGATTCACCCCCAAGGAAAAGGGGCACAGGAAACAAGAAGGACCCTTGAAAGCAGCCCTGGCAGGTAGCCAGAAAGCTTATGAGCTGGGCTTCTGTGGTCCAGCAGTCCGGCAAACTGTGTGGACAGCACTACATCGTTGCAGGATACGACAATGAATGAGACACGGAGCCTGGCATCAGGGGGTTCTTAGTCTAGTGAGTGAGCTGCCAACACCCTGAGATCGATGGGATCCCCCCAAAAGTGTGTTGAATGAGACCCACCCAGAACCCATCTGAGGTCAGAACTCTAGGAAAACACCAATATCTAAGGGCCCGATGGGCGAGAGAAGCCATTCAGAGGGACAAAATCATTCAGAATCACAGAGGTCAAGGGGTCAGAGGTTCTGAGAAAAGGTCATGAAGAAAAGTGTCAAAGACAGCAAAGGAAGAAATCTAAGGAGATGAGGACTGACAAATGCACCTTGCATCCTTAAGCAACCGTGGGGCCCTGGTGACATTAACTAGAACAGTGTCAGGGAAGGACCGGGACAGAAAGACTGGAGGGCGCTGCGGGTTAGGACAGACTTAAGAAGGCCCATGGGCTGGAGGAAGGAAGCCACTGTGGGGGAGACAGTGAGACACAGAAGGTAAACAGAAAAACAGACAAAGCAAAGGACCAGAGGAGAGCAGAGGCCAGGGCAAGGCGCCCGGGCGGAAGACTCTACCTTGACGTAGGGAGGGGAATATCTCCTGAGAAAGAAGAGGAAGGTAGAATATGGATACACTGGGAGACTCCTGCAGGGAGACGCAGGGATTTCGGGATTAAAGGGTTCAGTTGTCGTCATTCAGTAGAAGGCAACGTCGACGCTGGCAGGAGGCTAAATCCAGGACCTAAGGCCGAGAGCCCAGGTGAGGCTGGGGACATCGTACTTGCGTGACCAGGTCCCCGAGGCACGCGTAGCCATCCCCTCACCACCCATCACACAGTCAAGACCAGGGTGTCAGACAGGGAGGAGGTAGGGGAAAGACACAGACAACCTGGTGCCGATTTCCAACTGCATCTTTTATGTCTGACCCAGCTTCTCATGGTGAATGTGAGCCTCAGCCCCAAGGTGGAACTCTGACTTTTTCCCTGTTCACAAAGCCAACAGCGTGATCACAGGAAAAGAAGACAGGGCTGGCTCTGGCAGACCCCGGGAAAGGCTGGGGTCTGTGCATCTCTCCGCATGTTGTCGGGGTCCTGTGCCCAACACCACCCTGGCCTCCTGCCTGCCCTCCACGTAGGGAAGTGCCTGGTAGTTGATACCCTGCCAGGGCCTGAGCGCTGACCCCTCCTGCACCCCTGCATCCCCCCCGTCCCACAGGTGATGCTGGAAGGTCAGGAAGATGCGTGGTGGCAGGGGCCCAGGTGGACGCAGAGCCCCGCAGAGCCCGCACGGGCCGCCAAGCCGGGCTCACTTCAGTGGCAGACTTCATAAGGCTCCGCTCTTTGACTGGCGTTGAGTTTATGTGAAAGTAATTAACAGTAATTAATCCTTAATTACAGTAATTAGCCAAGTCGCAGTAAATTAAACCACATCTGGAGCAGATGAGGGCTTCCGAATGGGAGGCACAGAGAGGCGACAATCGGGGAGATGCTGAATTCATCTGACAGCATCTGATTAAGTCTACCTGTTGCTGGGGCCTCATTTCCATGTTGTTTTTGTTTGCATCTCCAGTAACCCTTTCACCGGCATTCACTGTGTGGACCTCTTGGTCCCTGCGTAACTACCGGTTAGGCAGCCCCGCTGCAAGAGAGGCCAGGGAGTCCCCTCACACCCAGCAGCGTGGTTGGGTTTGCTGGGCTTTATTTATACATTTACCCCCTCCCTCCTAACAAACAAAAATATAAATAGCAGGGACCTCATCAAGTCACAGGCTGAAATCAGAGAAGCCAGGCAAGAATTTTTTTTTGGCTGATGAAAAGGGAAAATGATATGAGCCATTAACATGTCTGCTGGGGGAAGGGAAGCAAAGGGTAGGAAAAGGGCAGAAGACACATGCAGAAATAGGTCAAGTGGGTCGCCCCGTCCCGAGGTCTACAGCCCACAGAGGACCTGTTGCCCATTATGTCATAGACACAGTTGTGTGTACGGATGCTCACACACACACATGCGTGGAATGCACTCACAGAAAAGCAAGGAACTGAGAAAAAAAATCGTCCATTTTTCTGACATCATTCTTATGAGCACTAATGATCCATGCATTACATTTCTGCACAGTAAAGCAAAAGAATACCCACAAAACCCCATCATCCAGAGAGGTGTTGACACATCTTAAAAGGAGAGAAAATATGGCAAAATACTGCAATAAATGGTCACCGCCTCTTTAACACCAAAGGGGCAGAGCCAGCTGAGTTATTCTGACTTCATGCCCTGCTGCTGCTCTGGACTTAACCAAGCTTACGCAGGGCAGAACTTTTTCTGGCCAATGACTCTTGGGGCCCCCCTGCCAGCTTGTTGAGATCCCATTTTAGTGCTGGCGGCTAAAGCGAGAACGGGGAGGGAGGGTCACAGTGCCTTTGTTCTTTAAAACAAGTTATGGGGGAGGGGGCTGAACCTTTGCAGAGAGAGAGGACAGGAGGGAGCGGGGAAAGCAGAGACTCACCCGCCCCCACCCAGACCTCACACCAACCAGGTCACACAAGACCCGGAACGGAACAGGACGCTCTCCCGTCCTCACCACGAATGGAGCGGTCCCAGGACCACACGCCACCTCCCGAGGTCACGACGTCCACGTGCCCCACGGCAGGGGACACAGCTGGCATCACCAGGTCCCAGTCAGCAGGGCAGGTCACTGACACGGCTGCGAGGATGGCTCTGCACCAGTCCAACCACACGCTCTTTCCGCTCGAATGCCATCAACTTGGGGACTAACAGCCAGGGTCCTGGCCACTGAGTACAACAAAACTGACTGGGAAAAATGGGTGCACTGACCCCGAGGCCTAACGGCCGGCAGACCTGCCACTCCCAGCCTCCTAGGCTCCCAGCTTTGCCTTCTGCTACCGTCACAGTGACGCTGAGGACTTTTCGAGGTCCTGATGCCCTCCAGGGTTTATCCCAACAGTAACGCATGGCTCTGCTGCTTACTAGATGTGTGACATGATGCAAGTTTAGAAAATAAGTCTGTGTCTAAATATGTGGAGGATACTAATGACACCTATATCATGGAATTATTGGGTGGATTAATGACAGCAATGAACAGAAAGTGCTTGCCACAATATTTAAAGTCCTCACAGCAAATATTTGATAATGTTTACTTCTTATTATTATATTACTATTACTAGTTATTATCAACATCCATCCTTTGCTTATTACACTTATACTAAGAAGCAGCACAATGTAATGTTAAAAGCATGAACTCTTGAGCCAGACTACCTGCCTACATTAACTAACTATGCTGTGTGACCTTAGGTAAGTTAGTCAACCTCTCTGGGCCTCAAGTTTCTTAAGTGTAAAGCAGGGATAATACATATACCTACTTCATCTCTTCTTCTAAATAAATTGCCTATCAACTGCAGAGGCTACTAGTCCCAGGCATATTGTAAATGCTACATAAATGCTGCCTGTTATTAATTTTATATATGCATAAGCATATATATATATACACATACGTATATACACACAAACACACAAACATACATACATATATACCTTTACACAATCTTTGAAATTTTTATATCCATATTAACAGCACTTATATTAACTTGTAAGTTCCTAGAAAGTGAGCCCACCCTACTGCTAATAACATAGATTCTTAATACTTTTTGATAATAAATAATCATAACGATGAGGAAAAGGAAGGAGAAAAAAAATGAAGGCAGAAACCTAAGCACGTGGATAAATGGCAAAAGGTGAACCCAGCAGGTCAGACCTTGAGCACTCCACACTTAGTGAATCTATAAATAGGATGTCATGGAGGGAAAAATCCACTTTTTATCAACAAAGGGGTTCCAATGATTTGAAGCAGACTGTCCAAAACTTATTTCCTACTTTTCATAACAATTCAATCACAGATTTTCTTTTTGGCTTTTAAACCTCTAAGACCAGTGGCCAAATATTCCTGGATGCAACCTTGAAACTTCTGCCTTGAAAATCCATGTCAACCACCTTTATTTATCCTGTCCTGAAAAGAGAAGTGGGTATTGCAAGCTGAGCAGAGAAAAGTATACAACACCTAACCCAGCGCTGGGGAGCCTACCAGCAATAACCCTACAATTGTCCTGTGGTTTCCTGGACGTTATAATGAGCTGACCCACATGGTGCATCCAATTCCTCCTGACTGGTTTTGAAGCTCTCAGTGATGCAGAGACACAGCTCTATGAAGAAAAATAACAGGCCATTTAAACTGAAATATGTTGCAGTGGGTGGGGAGAATATCAGGAAAGAGATGCATGCTGCAGTCACAAATTACCCAATGACTCTCAACTGGTGCTGTGAAGTTAAACAACCCAGACCGTGGGCAAAAAAACAAAACAAAACAAAAAACATGCATTTTTGTGAAAATAAACAAATCTTTGGCTGAGAGAGGTTCCCTCCTTCTGCTGAGAGACGAATGTGCGGTTCACATTAATACCCCTATTTTCTGCATTTCCTCCAATTTCATTATTCAGGCCATGTCTAAATCAGGGATAGGTTATAATTCTGAATAATGGGCTATCTGCTGCCTGTGAGGAAATGCTATAATGATAATAAATAATTTCTGAAAATTATGAATTACTTCTATGACTTTGGCTTTATTTTGGAAAACAAATAAATTATTGGTTTGCACGAGAAACGGGAACGTGTTTGTGCAGGCTTCAGTCCTCGTGGGCTCTGGCTCACTTCTCCAAGAAGCACGGTCTGACATGGCTCGCCTGTCTTAACCGGAGCTCCGCCAATTCTCACCGAACACGGGTAGGAAGGAGCTATCTCCACTTTCTGTCCATTTGTTTTTTTCTCCCATCCTCTGCCATGATGCTGACAAATCCCACTAAGGACTTCAACGAGGTCAGAGTCTTCCTCTCAGACCAGGGACAGACAGCTTCCCACCAGGGTCCCTGGCAGGGGGTGGGAGGCAGTACTAACCACTAACGAGGAAGCTGGAGCAAAGACCTCTCAGCTCCAGAGAAAAGAGGCCTATGCACAGTGGCCTGCACCCGAATCCTAGCAGCTGGCAAAGGCGAAGAGCCACAAACGGCATGTGTGCAGAGGCCATCTCTTCACAAGACAAAGTGGTCGGGAGTTACCTCTGGTGCCTGGGAGGGGGCTGCTGGCTTCTGCTGCAAACCATCTCAAGACCCTTACCATGGGCAGGGCTGTGTATGTAACACTCAACCAATCTCTCAATCTCAGTAACAAAAACCATTTGCAATTTGTGTGCATGGATGGGGGCAGGTCGGAACGCTCATTCAAAGGACCAGCACTCTCTGCTCACAACCTCTAAATGAAGGTTGGTTACCCTATTTACTTTTAAAACTATGTTGGTTCTCACAAAATGCACTTTATTAAAATGCTCTAGATAGGAACTGTATTCCCTTGAGTTATAGACCAAATATAGCTTTATTAACATGATGGTCAGTAGCAAATGAAACCATACAGGGAGAGTCCCTATCTTCTAGAATCTTACAATCAGAACTAACAGAATGGCAGAGATTTCCTAAGATCGCATGACAGACATTAAGGGTACACATTAAACAAATACATAAATTAAATAAGTTAATTACTGAATTTCATTATAGGTTCATTATGTGCATGCCAAGGGGTGAGGGCAGTAATTCATTCAGGAGCTGCTGAAGGGTCCAAATATTTATCCCCAGTGGTCTGTAACTTAATAAAGCCTAAGCTTGGTGTCGAGCTTTAGCGAAACCCCAACATCGGCACTGCATTCTGGGAGCATCTGACCAAAATGGAGTTGTCAGAGCAAGGAGCTGGAGGGAGCCCAGGAAGGCGAGGGAAGGCTTCTTCCTGCGGCAGGAAAGCTGGACAAAGGGCAGGTCCTGGACAAAGCCAAGGCCAGCGTGGGGGCCGAGCCCCAGCGCTCCTCCAGCTGAAGGGACTCTGGAGATGTCGCTGCTCCAGATGGGCCTCAGCTCTTCCTGCCGGCACCGCACAGAGAGTGCCAAAGAGTATGAACAAAGACGTCCAGGAAGAACTGTCCCCCCGACTGCGGGCGGGGCATTCTTTCATCCTCTGGGCTTCAAGAAGTACTTCTCCTCCTAGAAGACTTTCTAAAGACCATGCTAATACTCCATCGATCTCCGTGTCACACTCCAAAGACTTCAAACATAGTCCTAATTCAGTGATGGGGTAAGTGGCCGTACTCACAGTTTCAACGAAGTCCCTGATGTGGCTTCAGCATGCATCTATTCATAAACCCAGATGTGACCAGGTTTCTCTGGTTAATTCATTGGTTCCAGCCATATTTATGGCTGAATGCCACTTGGCTGACTAAACGGATCCGAGGGCAGCCTAACCTTTGCGTGGCTAACGTGGCTAAGGTAACTGGGAGGCGACGTACAAGGCAGGCTCACGAGTCATCACCACCATCCGGTACTGGTCTCTCTCCTCTAAACCCAGGTCAGAAAAAGACCACAGCCTCTGTAAACTTTCATCAACACATTCCTATCAACAAGATCCTGTTCCCTAGAGGCGGCAGATGTGGGCTGACCAAGATGTCTGTACGTAGAAAGAGGGTTTACAAGTAAACACTGCACTAGAACTTTGGCCGTTACACAGTGGTCTCCGATTATTTTTAATCTTGTCAAGCACAGATGAAACTTTTAAGACTCAAAGGCCCACTTGAGAAAGCATGTGGTATAACACTTCTCCAGTGAGAGAGCATCCAATCACCAAGGGCAGTCAGAAATTTTCAACTGAACATAAGGGAAGTAAATTCAAGAAGCTTTAAGGTGGTTAAATTTCATTTCCAAATCGTGGGGTTGTCAAAGACTCCCTCCACCAACTGAAAGGTAGACAAAGCAGACCCCATCATGGACCAGCAGTCCCGGGCAAGTCCCTTTAATTATCTGTCTTGGCTCTCTCACCAACAAAATGATGACTAGCTGCAGCACAGTAAGGATTTACGCCTGCAGGCGAAGTGCTCCGAAGACAGGAAGTCAGACGTATTACAGTATCAGGATTTTTGCCCCCAAATGTGTTTGTTACGGCCTGGGCATCAGATGCTCCTGTTCTGTGCATCAGTCTGAGAATGTTAGACATGTAATGGTTTAAAGGTTGCCGGGAGCAAAAGAGACCCTCGAGGTGTTGATGGGTAATCGGAGGTCTGTTAAATGATGGGGGAAGTTGGAAGGTGCTGCAGAAGGTGAGGCCGTACACGCAGAGGCAAGTTCAGAGGAGCATGCAGCTCGAGAGAGTAAGGAGGACTGAGGTGCAGAACGCTGCTGCCTGGGAGGCCCTGAGGGGGGTTCTCGCTGGAGGAATGTTCTCCTGGGGTTTCTGGGTAAGTGTGTGAACAGCGAGGCAGACAGAGCAAGTTCGTATGTGAGACGGACACACGTTCTGAAGGCTCATGAACGTGAATTCAACTGAGCCTGAGTGCAACCTCAGCCTCTGAGGGTCTGTCCGTTGGCCGTCTGTCCCAGGGTCCAGGGCTTGTCCCTTCAGGATAAGAACTCTCAAAGGCCTCACCAAGAGGGATGGCCAACCGCACATCTGGTTTTGCCTTCCTGCTCCCTGCAAGTCTCCGCTGGGGAAGTTGATGCCATGCTTAGGAGGCTTCAACGCCAGAGGGGATTTTCTAATGAAATTAACCCAAAGATGCCTTTGCTTGCTACGCCCTGTCATTCAGAGGCAAGCGGCACCCAGAAGGCCCCACGCAGGGACCCCAGGGGCTGTCTGCAAATACAGACGGAATGCCCAGCCAGTTAGGTCGGCGCCACCAGGAACAAGCAGAACCCCCACCACTCACACCTGGAGAGGCAACAAAGACAGGCTCGGAGAGTGGAGAGCGGACAGCTCAATGCAGCCTGCAAGGAGGCTGTGGTCCGGACTTTGGGGACCAGCCCTGTCTCCGATGAAGACTTGGGCTCCTCTCCCTTCACTCTGCTGCTCTGAATGACCCCAGGACTCTCTCTTCAGCTGCAAAGGTTGCCTGGGAGGATGAACAGGACGCCAGATGCAGAGTGCGCGCCCACTGCTGCCTGGAGGAAGCCATTCGCATGTGCTCCATGTACGCCTGTGTTACACAAGAGAGTGAGCTCCTGAGAGGGAAATCTCAAGGCCTGGGAGCTCAGCAGAACACCTGCAGGTTTGGATTTACATCCCTGTGAACCGCACAAAACAGTGAAGATTCTGAGGGTGCTTTTCGCAGGACCCCCAGCGTGCAGAGATAGGTAACCTCATAACACCTGACGTCTCATTTCCCGTTGGACCAAGAATCCTCTGGGACCTGGGAGGACTGAGCCAATGCCATGTGAGAGTTCTGGAGCACCTGCTTCTGGTGGCAGGACCTTGTTTCAGGAAAGCCACGTGTGCACAGGTAGCGAGACCCCTGGACTTGAGACACCGACCCTGCCTGCCGATTTATGCTACTGGGGGCTAGCAGCCGAGTTCCGTCAACACTCCCCATGCTTTAGCAACTTCCAGGCTGTGGGTTCTGGCTCCTCTTCTCATCTGCACGGTTCAAATTAATTATACACTTTAATTTCATGAATTATTAATTTGATTCTGACTCGGCAGCTTATGATTATCCAGCGCTACAGACTATACAATTCGAGCTTCATTAAAACATCACCAGCTGCCTGAGAGACAGACATTAAATAGGGGAGAGCAATAATAAAATTAAGCTTCCGGCGCATAGCAACAGTCTTCTCCAGCCGCAGGCAGTGCAGGGCCCTGCTGCCTGGCTGGCCTGGGCAGAAAGGAAAAACTCCTTTTAGATTAAGTGCACGCCCCTGTGCAGAATGCCTGCTTGGCCTTCCACCACGCCCACAACTTCAGACGGTCAGATGGCGTGATGGGGGGTGTGTGCCTCTCTCCATCCCTCCCCCCAGCCCTGCCTGCTTGCCCGCCACCCACACCCACTCACCCTTACCTCTCTGATGACTGCCAAGGCTCCAAGCACAGCCAGGCTGGCCACCACCCAGCATCTGACAGTGTCTGCTTCTGAGGAGGGTCTTCAATTGCTGCCAGCCCAGCAGGCAGAGCGTGAAGCTCCAAGGCGCCAACTAACCCGAGAAACTGCCGACTCTCTCTTCTCTCTCTTTGGCTATTGGGCTTAAGAGAGGCAGTACAGAGGCTGGGATGGGGCTGAGTGTGAGCTGCTGCTTGTGTGCTCAGCAGTCACTTCACCATTTAGGGCATATGTGCCTAGTGCCTAGGCTAGGTCCTGGTACACAACAAGCACTTGGTACAAATTCTTTACCCCATGTTCACATTTATGAAATGAGGGAACTGAGTTCCTCTCTATGCAGACTTCTGTACCTCCGTGTGCAAGATTTGCTGCACTTACAGACCTTATGATACTGAGCCATTTTGGATAACTGTCCCCCAGAAACCCATGCTCACTATTAACAGGGAGGATCCGGCAGTCAGAGAGATATAACTCAACCAGATTGCTGCCACAGGTTTTCGCTGTGCCGTCCTGGAAAATACGCTGCATTGCTACTGTTCAAAAGACTTCCTAGGTGATGGTTGCATCTTCTTCCAAGAAGAACTTGAGAATTCACTGGCTGCTGAGACAAGGTCCCATCTCGGCCAGCATTATGGAAGTAAGTGACAAAGGGGAGAGGTGACTGAAAGGAAGGAGAGAATGAGGAAATGATTCCTGCTGAGGGAGAGGGGAGGAAGGGGAGAAAGAAGAGAGAGAGCCAAGCACCTTTTTCCTTCTGGCAGGTGTACAAGAACCCCTCCAAGAAGGCAGAGTCCCCTGCGGACTAACATACTCCCTCCCGGCAACGGTGGGGCAAAACAATTTGCTGAAGGAACAGGGTGGAATGTAGACATTGCATTTAGCTGCTTCAGAAACCTAGGGACCCTGAACCTTGTGGGATTTGAGATCGATGGAATTAATTAAGGGAGATGTCCAGTGCCCTCCACTAAGTAATCAGCAAGTACAGTAGACCTGAAAGTCTATAAAGAAAAATGGAACAGGATGACACTGAGGGAGGCAGAAAGGACTAAAAAATGTGCACCCAGAGGGAAAGGCACACACCCATTGGTGGCAGCATAAGAGATGAAGGCTGTGGTGCAAGAAGATTTTGTGACAGAGAAATGGTTACAGACCATGAGCATAAACCCTGCAGATCTCTATAATCAGTGACAGCCAGGCAGCATCCCACTGGGGACCACCTGCCAGGAAGCCTAGAGCTGAGAGAGTCAC
This sequence comes from Manis pentadactyla, assembly GCF_030020395.1. Classification (NCBI taxonomy): domain Eukaryota; kingdom Metazoa; phylum Chordata; class Mammalia; order Pholidota; family Manidae; genus Manis; species Manis pentadactyla. Next base: position 4,404,152 of record NC_080037.1, read on the forward strand.
TCCAGGGGTGAGAGGCGACACTGGGTTTGAAAGATGCTAGTATTTCATAGGATAGCGCACCATTTTATACCATGTTATATCCTATTTCTTTCCTTCACTAAAGTAGAAGCACCGTGAGGGCAAGGATTTTGTCTGTTCTGTTCAGACAGTATCCCCAGTGCCTAGAATATAGCCTGTCACAAAAAAAGATGCCCAGTGAAGTGTTGTTAAGTGAATAGACAAATGATGAGCAAGTAAAGAACAATGTAAGTGAAAACACGTCCCTGCTGGTCCCTGGGGTGATTCCCCACTTCCCACAGGCAGGCCGGTGCCTGGGGGGCAAAGGGGAGCCACCAGGAAGCCATGGATGAGCAACCAACTGAAATGTTCCCTAGTCATACCTGGGCAGCATGAATGAGCCTACAGGAACTCCATCTTTCATGCCAACGGCAGCAAACGGGAAAGTGAGAGACTCCAGCTAAGAGTTTTAGAAGATATTCCAGAGTGGGAAACAAGTACACAGAGCACCGCACCTCGAAGAAGTCACTGTGTGTGCTTCTACGTCATTGCGCTTGTCCCTCCATTCTCTCCCGACCTGCACAGAGAAGAGACCCCAGCACGACCACCCAGTGTTCCAGAGGGAGTCACAGACTTGGGGCAGTGCCCTAAAGAGAATTCTGCCCACCCTGAGAGGCAGCTAGAAAGTCTTAAGACCCTCCTGCTCCCAGTTCATATGCAGCTCAACCAAATGCCTGCTGGGGGGCCGGAGGGGAGAAGAGCAGCGAGTCCTACATTCTGCGGACACAGCTGCCCTTTCCACCACAAAGCACAACTAGCACACACCCTGCGTGACGATGCCAAGAGGCCGGCTCCAGAAATAGACGCATACGGGCTGTCGCCAACCTGAGAATGCTTGTGGGCTCTCAGGAGAGAAGAAACCCTCACAGACGCCCGCGCCTTCCCCTGCTCCCTCAGCCGTCTTCTCCCTGGTTCAAGTGAATAGAGTACGATGCCCTCCTCAGACACCCTGGCATTCTTCTGGACGAAGGGATCCTCTGCCTGCGCAAGAGGAGTCTTTTAAATGTGTCTTTTGTTACACTGAAGGTAAAGCCCCTGAGAATATACCTCAGGAAGGAAAACACAGAGGTCCTCAGCCAACCACACCTCGATACCGAGGGAGCAGCTCCCTGCGGCCAGAGATCGCCTGGCCCAACAGGCGGTGCTCCACTGGGAATCTGTTCCCTTATCAGGCATCCCACCACCTCCTGGCCCAAACACTACGTGCTGCTCATACTGAGGAAGATATTAGCTGGATGGGGATAGGGGTACCCAGGCTCCAGAGATAGTATTTCCCCATGCGAGCCCCCCAGTCTGGGCACTGGCAGGAGGCAGCCTTGAGGGGTTCCTGCTTATGTCAGCAGATGTTAGCCCAAGACACAGCAGCTTTTGTTTCTGGGACTTCCTCCAGAGTAAGTTCGAAGGTTCCCAGGCTCTTGGATACACCCTAGAGCCTTAGGAGATGGCTTTCCTTGCGGCCAGAACTAGAAATGTGGGGCGTGACATGCTGACTTTCACTGCGTGGTACGCATGTCAGTCACGTATCCCAGAGTCTTGCAGAGGGGTCAGCATGTACCCGTCAGGTTCCTTGGCACAACGCAGAACCCTGCACAATAGAGATGCAGCAGGTTCTGCCACCGAGGAGATTAGAATCCAGATAGGGTGAGTTTCCCACGAGCTCAGCTCTCTGTAAGAACTGCTCATTGCCATCAGACCCACCGGACTGTAAAAACAGAAAATAAAATATTCAGACCAATGAAAGAAAGGTTTTCTGAAACAGAAGAGACAGTCTTCCATTGTTTCCTCTGTCTTTACAATGAAAACACAGTGTTGGGCCTGTCTGAACATGGGGACTTTCCAGGTTCCACGTGAGGCTGGACATTTTGCATTCAATACAAATTAGTTCCTCAAAATCAGCATCAGTTGTCATAAAATGTAGAGAAGTGTTTTTCCCACGGGGCAAGCATTTGTGGTAAAACTGGAAATGTTCAACTTGATTATAATGCTTCACGAAAAGGTCAGTGTGGGATTTCAAAGCTTTACCTTGAGGATGTTAACTCTGTTTGCAGGCAGGGAGAGTAAGGGTGCCCAGGCTTGCCACGTCCACATCACTGCGATCACATGTCACAGGGCCAGCACCAGATCACGTCAGGAAATTAACCAACGCATGCCTACGTATGTCTACCACACACATTTTAACATGCACACAACCCCTCGCACTTTTGGGAGCCGGAAGTAGGAGCTTTCCAGAAACACACATGCCTGAGCCTCCCCACATCCAGACATTCTGGTCCAGGACATGTACAATGTAGAAAAGGTCTCCGGGTAATTCTAATACGCCATACACTGACTCCCTGGCTTCCTGGAAATGCTTTATTTTCAGCTCCAATGAACAGCCTGAAGATTTCAAATGTTCTGGCCAAGTGACGAGAGCTGCCACTTGTGAATGTCCGGTTCTGGTTCTGTATTTGTCACAGAACTGCACGACATTTAGAGCCAACATTTGACCTTAGGCGCTCAGACAATTAGCTTCCTCGCCTTCCCTCACAGGAGGAAGTACAGGCAGAGGAATTTCTCCTAAGCCCACCTCAGATTTACCCCTGAAGGGGATCGAAAAATGGCTCATCCTGGAGTTTGTCTACTCCTTGGACCCCCCTGCACCATGACCATTTGTTCCTCTCACAGACGCGCACTCCTGGGTAGGTCTCCTTGGCAGCTTGTGGGGACCCCCCAGCTTGTTCAGTTTATCGGATCTGATGGGGTCACTGGCTGGAAGAAGGCTGAGCAGAATTCTGAAACCCTTTTGTTATCAACCGAAAGCTGTCATTTGGCCAGTTTCTGAGGATCTGCACCCCACCCCCGGCTTTCAGGAGGTCCTGGTGCGATGCACCTCGGGGGAGGGGCGGTTCCCGCAAGGAGCGGAAGAACAGAACCCCAAGCTCCGTTTCCAAAGACCCAACCCCATGCTGTACTTGCAATTCACATCTGCACATTGCAAAATCTGAAACTCTGAAGCAGACTTCATTCAAAACTAGTCCCTGCCCCAAAGCTGAGAGCCTGTTGCTATCGCCACCATCTTGACACCAGGTTGGGGCGGTCAGCGAGTCAGGAACCCTAAGCCACCTTCAGCCAGGCAACCGCTGTCCCCACTCGGGCTTCCCAGGGCAGCGGAGGTGGGCTCAGCTCAGCCCCAAAGCCTGGGCGATGCAGGGCCGGCTGCCTGGTGTTCCTAAGTCCAGGTCCCACGACCGACCACTCACCACATCAAAACCAGTAACATGGTGAACCTGTGGGTCATTTTAAAGACCACAGTTCTCACCCAAGTCTTACTCCCTGCTGTCAACGATTCCTCTTACACTTGCATGTACCATGGTTTGTCCTACACGACAAGCCCGACATAAGGGAGGTCCCCACATCTTGACTTTTCAGAGTCATGCCCTCAGAGTCCGCAGAAGTGAGCCGATTGGGAGCTTCCACTGGCAGCAGCAGATTGACACCCCAGGCACGGGTGACAATCTTTACGGAGGCTGGGGGTGAAAGAACATTTTATAAAAAAAAAAAAAAATCTGATTCTCCAAAATTGCCTTGAACATGCATCAGTGCCAACACCCTAAGATACTATTACGTATTAATCTATATGTATAAATTTAGACTAAAAAAAAAATGTGCTGGTGCTGGCAAGTTCCAATGGAAATGTAATTAACATTTTCATTCAAGTGTCCATAGCACAGAAATCAGACTTGGACCTAACTCTCAACTCCGTGGCCATGTATGTGAACCTTGGGCAAGGTTCTTGACTACTCTGAACCTCGGTTTCTGAACCTATGCAAATGGCGATAATGTCACCTACCTTGAAATTCTTTTCAGGATTAAAGAAAACCACCGATATGGTGTCTGACACGTAGGAAGTCCTTAAGAGAGGACAGCTACTATATTGACAGCATCATTATGACTGTGAAATAGCGATGGATCTGGGGTGTGCTAGATACTCTGTTGGCGAGTGTTGGTCAAGAACAGGACGGGACGGATGTGCGGATGTTAATTCCACTCACGGCTCTGAAGCCACAGTCTCCCCCTAATGGACGCCGATTGGTTTGCTCGCTTTTGAACTCATGGGTTCAGACAATGCGCACCTGTTTCCAGGCAAGGCTGCATGAAATAAATGTCTCATTCTGTTTCTGTCAGAAACGGGGCCCTGGTCCGTGCAGGGGATGCGTCTAGAGAGTGTCTGTTCTAACTTCCTGGAGCCAACGCGCACCTGCCCGTGTAGCTGGGGTGATGTACTCCCACCGTCCCAGAGCTGCTCGAAGACAGTTCCAGCTGCTGCGGGAAGTATTTTTAGCTGCACTATTGATTTGAACACCTGCCCGACGATCCCAGACAGAGCTCGGTCTTGGACGGGAAGGGCCCCGGGGCCGCCCCAGGGTTCCTCCCCAGCTCAGCTGCATTTGCTAGTCGGGATTCATCCCGCGGCCAAGGGCTGTGCTCTTCCCCAAATCTGAGTCTGATCACACCACCCACCAGGGGGATGCAAGTCTCCTGACAAGGACTCCAGCCTCTTCAGCAGAGGCTCTGGAGAAACCCAAGAATCCAATACCAAGGCCCAGTGGTCAAACGTCAGAGCATCTCACCCTGGCAGCTATCAACGCATCAGTCACCCTCAGCCACCCTTCAGTGGTGGCCAACTACCAATGAATAGTATTTCCTTTATTTCTATACCAGAAGAAAAAGAGATACAGCGAGAACTGCTACGGCCAAATGTCATCCTCTATCTGATCTTTCTGCCTCTGTTTGCTGCTTCTCAAGTGTAAGGTCCATTCTTCCTCCTCCTGACTCTGATCCCATCTGTTTTCCAACTCAAAGCCTGAGTCCCCAGGCCTGCCGTCCCCATGACTGGTGCCCGGAAACTTAACTGCTCTCTGCCTCCAAGACAGAACACGGTCTGTATTACAGTGTCTGATCTTTTAATTATGTGCTGTATCTCAACAAAAGCAAAGAATGCTTTTTCGGTCTTATAAGAAAGGAACTATGTATGTTTTGATCTTTTTTTTTTCTTCTTTACTAGTTTCTAACTCATTACCAGGCACACACATACCAGGGGCTGGATAAAAGCCCAAGAGGCCACAGAGCACCGCTCGCAGGCTGCCCTGCCCTGTGCCGGTGTAAAAATGTTTACAGTTCAAACGAGCTCCTGGAGCTCACTAGGTTGTCCCTTCTCTGAACACTCTGCCTTGAACTAAACTGCCTAATTTTTCAATATTTGGGCTTCATACTCTGTTCAAGGGGGTAAGGATCTTATTATTTATTTAACGCACAGGAGTTTTAGGTGACTGAATGCTTGTGAAAGGTTCTGGCATCCCCAAATGAATGATGCTCCATTTAGAGCAGAATAGCACCACCTTACATAGATCAGTGGGTGGTGTGCTCCGAGTCATACACATAAAATCGCTACTTGGCAGTCACCGCACACACCATTTTCATATGATCCGAAAACATCTCACTGGCGTAATTCATAAGCGGAATGTCTTGATATTTAATGACACAAATACACCAATCACGTGCCTCTGAGAAGCAAGTTAGATCTGATAAAGCTGCATGTGTGATCTAAACCTCTCCCTTCCCCACCTGCATCTCCCCCAATCTCTCTGCCATGGATCTTGACCTCTCTGAATGGCTGCCTTCAGAAGCCTCAGTGGGCAATCAGTCTTTTGAGTAGTCACCTCCTGCGGAGGCTGAGAAGGCCCAGAATCCAAGGGTCTTGGCAGCACATAGGTTAACAGGTCCAAAGACACAGATTTTTAACTGACTGACAGAATTTATGCTTTGAAGGAGTTGATCCTGCCCAGGATTTCTGAGTCAGAGGAACAGAGTTGGAAGGGAACCTGGCAACAGTCATCCAGTCCAGCTTCCCACTGTGAAGGCATAAACTACGGAAGCAAAAGTAGATCAATCTGCATCTAATTCGTTCATTTACCAAGTGCTTACTATTATCTGGGTATTATTCAGGCACTAGAAATAAGTTAGACAAGGTCTCCACCCACGGTCCCATGTAAGTTCCCCTTCTATCCTCACGAGAAATGAAAGACAGACCCTACAGCAATTCACTGCACAGGGCTTCCAGGCACCTGAGCACGCTGAGGTCTGCTACTGACCCTCGGGACCGCTGGGCCGTGGAAGGCTTCACCAACAGCCCGCTGCCCGGAACACAGACGGCGACCCCAGTTCCATGATCGCAATCGGGCTCTGCCAGAATGGAAAGTCTTCCATCAGAACTACCAAAGACATCATCATCATTTTTCACTACTTCTCCTGAAAGAGATTTAAGAAATGAATGGCTGAGAATGTGCACACATGTTAGAAAAATCATTTAATGAAAGAGCCATCACTGGAGGAGTCCAATTAAGAGTCGTATTCATTCATTCATTCAATTATTCAACAGTCAACGTTTATTGAGCAGTTCCGTGTGCAAAGCGCCGCATGAGCTAGGCGCCCTGGGATATACAGAGATGGATGGCACAGTCCCGGCTCCTGTGGAACTTAAAAATCAATTGGGAAATTACAATCCTCATTTTACAGATGAGTAAACAGTGGCATGGACAGTTAAGGGATTTATTTTAAATGCTTCATCCCGTAACTAAATCATAATATAAAGTCATCATAAAGATGAAAAGGCACTGAGCTGGAAGGTGGAATATCCTAGTTCTAGGCCCAGTTTGGACACATTGGACAGGTCCTGTCCCCTCCCCGGGCCTTCAGTGTCCTGAGCTACCAAAGCAGGAGGTGGTTCTTTACCATGGGTCCCTCCAGCTCCAAGAGTCTATGATTCTAACCCTTGGATCCAACAAGGGTTAATGGCTGGAACCGAAGAACTCCATCTCTTGACAAAGAGGATGGATTTTAAGGGTAATTGTGATTGAGCTAACTTAAAAGTCCTACCTAAAGGAATACGGAAGCCATTCCAATCTGTTGGCATTCTTGTATTTCTTCTTAGAAGATGCTCAGGCCTAAATGAAACATGTTCTCTTCCCAGGACTTCCTAACTGGTGTCTCTGCCATCTTAGCAACAGTGGCAAAGAAAGCTGGAGCCTGTCCCCTGATCTCCCTTCAGCCCTGCTAATTGTCTATATACGCAGGGTAATAAGTGCTTGCAAGAGCCATGCTGCTCCCTGTAAGGGCACCGCTCCAAAGATAATATAACCAGTCTACATGTGATGTGACAAACAGGGGCTTGGGCTACGTGTAAAGAACTCTTAATCAAAGGTTTAACAGACAGTGAGAGGTCTGAACTAGATCCCATGGAAGGTCCCGTCCAGGTTTAGCTTTCTCTATTATGCTACTACGAAGTTTGTGAACATCATGTAAAAGATTATTTCACTGAGTTAACCAGTAAATCTAAAGTGTTAACTCAAGTCATTTATATTCCACTTACACATCCTAACTTCCCAAAGAAAAATTTGTGTAGAAAAACCTGTCTGGATTCTTAAAAACATACTGTTTAATAATTTCACGACACACTGACCGCCCCCCCAGAGATTTTCTCTGAACTTGGGGTCTGTCCCCTAAATTGCCCAATCAGCTGGCCATTTGCAACACGTGAGCTATAAAATTATATATATGAAGATCTGAATGACAGAAAGATGGCATTTGAATCCTTTTGTTTATATGTAATTTCTCCCTTCCGGCTTCCACCCGTCATTTGTTCTTAACACTCTTTTTTTTTGGTCCTGGAGGCACAGGTGGTTCTTACTTCAGGCCGTATGAATGCTTCTGCTGTTCAAAGATTAATGAATAAAGGGGCCTTGTAAATAGATTAGCATGATAATGGTAATAACGCTTTCTGAGGCCTTCTGTGCCCACTGCAATCTGCGTCCCTGAAACGCGCCCCCCTCCCCAGTGCATGGGTCTCCTCACCCCTCTTTCCTACCACCTGATTCTACCCTTTCAGTCTTAGGCAGACAAAAGTGAGTCAGCAATCAGCCAACTGCACAGAGAGCAGGGAGAGGATGGGAAGAAAGGGGAGAAGAGGGGAGATGGAGACAGACAGACAGACGCAGAGTAGAGTAAATGCCTGGCCCCCTGGGGGTTTGTGCAGAGTGAATTCAGAACATGCAAGACCTCCTCTGTCTAACGCAAACAGCACCTTCAAACTTCCCTCTCTTGTGAGGGCTGCTGGCTACCCCTAGTGTACCTCCCCTGCTACTTTCTATGTTCACCACATGCTTGCCCTTTTTATCCCAAATTCATAACTGTTCTAGAACCACACATAGGTCAAGGCCCAGATATAACTGTCTTTCTGGAGAATTTGGCTTTTATGTATCACCGTGTAGGGGCACGTTCAAAGGGCTTTTCCATGAAGGCTTTACTGAGAGGCAGAAACCTGGGCCTGGCGAGAACTCACAGCTCCTGCGGGGTTGGTGAGTGTCGGTTACTGATCCATGATTTCGTGGGCCTCAGTTTACATGCCCCTGGAGCCCCAATCCGTGTCCTTTCTCCACCCTTGGGTGCTGGCCTGTGTTCCTTTCTTCCTACCCTAACCCACTATCTGGTCTCCAAGCCCTGTGAGGAAATGACCGGGCTGGGGACACTTCTGGAGGCATGCCCTGAAGACGCCCGGGCCTAGTGGATTAAGACTGGAAGTAAAAGTCGTCCCTACAGCAGAAGGGAATGTGGACAGAACCCCACAGCCACGCCTGCCGGTCCGGTCGGGGTGGAGGCTCCAACTGCGGGCAAGGCGGAGCCGAGTGGGCTTCGGGGCCCACACACCAGGCCAGGAAACACGGCCTCTTCCCTTCCTTTGTCCCCTAAGACCTGCACGTGTTCTCCCTCATATGAAGGGAGCCCGGAGCACTGGAAGCCGGGCTGACCCTCTGCCTCTTGTGTTGATTAACATCCCACCGGCGCACACGTTACAACCCACCCCACCTCCTTCCTCTGCGCCTTCTGATATCAACCGGGAAAGGGGAATCTAAAAATAAAGCCGGGGCCAGAGTGTGTACCACTCGATTGGGCTCCTGTGTTCACAGATCTGCTTATTTTGGCCTATCTCTCCCCAGCGATAAGGCTGCTAACAGCCTGTTATCAGCCAGTCGGTGAAAATGTGCTCCAGCCTGATTAGGCCTCAGTCTTTGCCAAGGTTATAAACAGCCGTTATCGTTTTCCCGAACAGAATAATCCGGACAGTATCAGCTCAGAAACATATGGGCCACACAGAGAAGATAGCCGCTGACGGACACTTCATTTTAATTGTAACGAGTGGGTAGCAGCCGCCTGCAGACAGCAGACAGAGAGCTGCCCGCCTGGCAGCAGTGGCGTGTTTTTTTTTTTTTTAATTCCTTCCTCCTCCTCTGGTTTCCAAAGCCTAAACTGCTTTGATATTCTGGGCGACATAATGAACTGGACCCTACCCCAGATGTTACCAGTCACTGAGCACGACCCTCCCCTAGGAGGCAGATGGGAGCTCTCTGACTCTTATGGCAAAGCAAAACAAAACACACAGCAAAGGGGGATCAGGAGAAACCAATTTCTCCCTCTGCTCCCCACCCCCTAATTCAACTTCAAAACCCTGGTCTCACCCCAGCAGGGTCCCGACCCCACCGCCACACTCCAGCCAGCAGAGAGCAGGCCCTCCATGCACCGGGGCTGCACCTGAATGGAGCGTGTGCACGTTCCCTCCGACTTCCCACATGGAGATGTGCACACCAGCCCCGAAGATGGGGGCCCATGCTTGTAGGGATTTTGGGTCCTGAAAGCAGTTCCCACATCTGGCTGCTCCCCACACACCAGGGATAGGCCTGTGTCTCAGGCTGTCACAGGAGGGCAACTGCAGGACTGGGGGGGGCGGGAGGGGGTGCAACAAAAAGAGAAAGCCTGAGGAACTTTCTGGGGAAAAACCTCTCCCTATCCCGGGCGGCTGAGCCTGGGGCCGCATGGCCAACAGCCACCCTGTTCCTTCAGGGGGTGATGCGATTGTCCCCCTGGCGGGTGGGCAGAAGCAAAGTGCAGGAAAGGCGTGGGGACGCAGGGGAAAGGCCGACAGAGGAGGGCGCTGTCCAAGGAGGGCCCTGCTGCGGCCTGGCCACACGCACCCAGCCAGCCGGACGGGGTCCGGAGGCAGGTGGGATCCTGAGGACGCAGCACGGCGCCCCCACCTTGGTCTCATAACCACTCCCAACAGTTGAAATAAAATACCCTCAACTTACTTTGGGGGCCCTCCTTTGCTGTGTGACTTCTCTGTTTCCTCCCACTTTCCTCCTTAAAGCCCCAAGTGTCCTTTGCCTTTAACCAGAGAAAGCCAGTGGCTTTCCAACGAGAAGTAAGGAGAGGCCCGAGCAGAGAACAATGGCTGAATCAGAGGAACACTGGCCCAAAAGGAGACCCCCAGTACCAGCACGGTGGCCCCCTTTTCTGGATGTCTGTTTCCAATTCTGCAGGAGGGGTGATATCGCTTTGCCCAGGACGGCATATTAACAGTGGCTGCTGTTTCCTGAGGGCTGGCGTAGGTGCCAGGCCCGCCTGAGCGTTCTGCATCAATCTGCTGACTTCATCCTCAGAACGATCCCATGGTTCACACCCGAGTGCCAGCTTGCGGGCTACATCTACCCCACTCCAGCCTCTCCTGCGCCCTCAGCAGCTCCCATCCTGGGGCCCCCTTCCGGGGGCTCTGGGCGGCCGTGGCTAGCTCCCCCACTCCACCTCCACGCAGCCCTCCGCAGATCTCCAGGGGCTCAGGGGACGCCGCCCCACAGGGCCGCGGAGCGGTCTGGCCCCGGGACTTCTGGCAAGTGGAAACTGAGTCCGTGGTAATGTTCCTGTAATAATATCAAACGCAAAAAGGAAAGAGGAAGGAAATTCTGTTGCCAGCTGAAACGAGCCGGAGGCACATTTTTGTTTTAATTCTTTTTTTCATAGCTTTTCAACACCTGCTTTTGCTCTTCCACTCTTCCAACCAAATATGGCTTAGGTTGCCCGGCAGCATTACAGTGAGACTGGCCAGTGGCCTGACCCGAGATGCTCTGCAGTGGGTGGTCCATGTGCAACGTCCTGGTGGTCGTCGGCTCAGTCGCCCCAGACAAAGTGCCAAGGTTACAGCGGTCTCTCCCTAATTGCCATCTGCGTCTGAAAGTATCCTGGAAACAGGAGAGCCCCCCTCTAAACTCAGGAGTCGGCTCAGCAGCAGTTTATTCAACTTAAAGTGGGGTGTGTTTTTTTTTTGTGCTTTTTCTATTTATGTTTTCTTGTTCTTTCCATTTCAATGGGACCAGCTTTGTTCTGCCAGAGTTTCGGGCTAACAAGACTGAAGGACTTCCTGAAACAGGGAGCTGGGCCTCTTTCTCCAGGGGGTCTGCTTCCCATTTTGTCTCCACCCCCTTTTCTTTAGAGAAGCTTCCAACTTTGTGGAGAGAAGGCCAGCTCTCTCAGCGTCAGGCAGCGAGTAAGGGGGCGTCTTCAGGATGCTGAAGGGACCACAGAGTCCGGTGGGCGGCCGCCATCCTGCCCGCCGCACTGCGGGCCCCATGAGCGCCGCGTCCAGGTTCTCAGAGCCTCTGCGACAGGACTGCCGCTGCCCGTTTCCTTGGCTGTCCCGAGACCGTGAGCACCCGAAGGGCCAGGCACTGTCATCCCCCAGCCTGTATTCCTAGCATGGAACCTAACATACAGCAAACACACGATTCACGGCGGCTGGAAGGAGGGACTAGATTCAGCCCAGACTCAGCCTGGTGGGTGGGCAAAGCTGAGCACTGGGCAGACAGCCTCGTTTTAAAACCTGCCTCTAGCCCACTTTCTAACGGCCTTAGCCTCAGTTTCTCTGTCTCTAAAATGGGGACGAGCAACATACTCGTGCCATAGATTCCTTGTGAAGATTATGTAGGTTAAAAGCACTCAGCCCAGGCCCATCACCTCACAGTCACAGGCCAAATATTTCCTTTATGAATGATTATCACTCACTCATCCACATTTGCCCCTTGCAGAAACCTGCTCAGATCAACGAAAAGGCTGCATCAAGGAAGCCGGGGCCGGTCCCTGCTGAGCCAGGACCCCAGGGGTTGCCCGGTCACTCCATCTCTCTCTGCTCCTGTGGCCTGTGCTAGGCTGTGGTCACTCGGCCTCGCTTAACCGACTCGCTATGACACAGCATGGCCTCCTAAACGCGGCCATGTGTAGAAAAGCAAAGTCCAGGTTCTCAGGTCTACACGTCAGGCTCTGGCAAGGCTAGTCCACATTCCATGCTCCGCGGGGCTTGTGACATGTCCCACAGTGCCTTCGGATCTTCAGGGCTCTGCCAACATTCTTGCCTTAAATCAGATCCTCCAATGAAGATGGTGCAATGCAAATCGTTTGCTGGGCCCACCACCTGCACCATGACCTTGGCTAGAAATGAAACCACCTGAAGGGCACCCACCCACACGGCCTCCCTCTCGTCCACGATGCCGTTTCAGCAGGACCACGGCTTCCCCCTCTGGGCACACACTCCAAAGTTGTCTTTCCCTCCTGTTCCCAAACAGGGCATCTTAGTTTGGAGCTCTTAAACCCATGTGCATTCCCAAGACAAGCCTTTAAGCATAAAATTCATTTCAGCTTGGGGGTCTTCCTCTCACCATGAACCCACAGTGAATTCTAAACAGCTCTAGCAGTTAGCCCCAGGGCCTTAGAGGAGACTGGATGCAGGTGGTCTGTGCCACCCCCCCACCACCTCTCTTTCTCTCCCTCACCTGTCCACACCTCCACAGTGTTGTCATTAGCTACAACACTGGCCTCATCTCCCCCATCCCTAGACCCGCCCTGCCCCTGGCTCAGTCAGCGTTCTTTCCTGGCCTCCTGAGGGCATGCTGCCAAATAAAATAAAATATTCACACGGTAAGGCACATTCAAACCTTGGGAAGGTTCAAGCCTGGGCTTCATGTCACGGATGCGCCCTCCCATAATCTGTATTCCAATCCGGTGTCAGCAGAGCTCTGACAGGAATGCCCAAGGCCTCACAGAAGATTCAGGGCTCACTGACTTGCCTGACGTCTGCCGTGTCATGTTGGTCCTGCTCGTCCCCTTCCAGCCTCTGAAGAGTCCACAGTCCCTTTCGACTCACTGCTGCAGATGGCAGACGTGCCCAGTCCAGGAACTCAGGACAAGGACAGGACCTAAACCTTCCTGGGCCTGTAGCTGGGACCACGGTTGCGGTTCTTGTCTCTTGTGGCTGTTTGAGTCTGGTTGAGGGTTTTTCTAAGACCGCATTTCTGCTGCCTCCTCCATGGTACGTGGAAGTGGGACTTAATAATCTAGGAGGTTCACGAGACTTGATGAAAAGTTCCCCTCTTTGCCCTGGGTGCTTCGGAGGGCCGATGTGTGTGCCCGATTCAGCGTGTCTGCATCTTCCAGGTTCGCACCCCGGTGTAAACTATTAAACCCCGTAGAGTGTTGGGGCTGTCGTCTGTCGGGGTGGCTGTCCACCAGACAGGGCCGAGCACATTCTGTGGTGGCCAAGTGCAGAGACGGGCGAATTTCACATGTGTGCCATCCTACGCAGCAAATACCACACTGCTGTGGATATTAGTAGTTTAAAAAGTCAAGCGAGATGTATTATGAGTTAAGGGAACCAGCTGTAACTAAAGGGGTGCTTGCAAACAGCTCTTTGTGTTACTAAGATCACCAGAAATGTCCTAGGCAGACCACCGGCAGGTTTCTAATAAAATTTCCTTTCCAATCATCCACTTTATACCCAGCTACCAGAAAGGCATTTAGTGAATAGCCTAAGTTATACTGCACTTTTTAAAAATGTCATACAGCTTCACAGAAGGAAATCTCTGATATACCTACAGTGTAGGGGCCCAGTGACCTACAGAAACAGCAAGAAGGGAAGACAAGACATACTGTGCCGCGGACATCACCCAGCCCTCCAGGGTCAGAGGAGCAGAAAGGAATGGCGGCCTCACAGAATAACAGAATCAGGCACTTTCAGGAAACCCCTTTGTAAGTCACAAATGTTTAGTACTTAAAAAAGAAGAAATAAAAATGCAAACGTGGAATTCCAAAGCTCAGGCAGTTGAAAAGGGAAGGAATATTATAACTTAATGTTTTGAAAACTTACTATCTTAATTATTTCTGCAAATGCGATGTTCATCAGGCAAATTAACACAAAATCCCAGATCAAAGTGCCATTCGCACGGAGATACTCGCCTAATATGACGTAGCATGAAGGTGAACGGGTGCTATCAACAACTTCATTGAATGTTTTTACTGAACCCACTAACAAAACCTCCTGAAAAGGTTGAACAAATTCTAGCACACACAGTGAAAATTAAAGACAAGTTGACGGTACCACAAAATTAAGCATGTCAAGTGGGAAAATCAGAATAAAAATCGTCTCTCAAATCCTTCACAGTATAGCAACATAATATCTATCTATCTATCTATCTACTATCTATCTATCATCTATCTATCTACAAACACACTATATATACATGTTTCTGCATATGCTCATGAAATGTCAGAGGCAAACTTGTAAGTGGTCCATCATAAGGTAATACAAAAAGAATATGCCATCTTTCATATGCCACGGTTTCACACGTGGATGGATCCATAAACCCCTGTTCTCAGACCCAGGTGAGCAAACAGGACATTTTTCTGTTGCAGAATAATGTGGTCCTGAGAAATTATAAGTTATGCTGTAAAGACTGGGTTAGGTTGCCTTCTTTGGGGATGCATTGTAAGAGATGTCTGTAGTCAGACATTCCTGAAAGTAAATACTCCTATAATTCACATTTGGTAACTACAGTTTTTTTCTGATTAACAGACACAACCCATATTATTTATTTACAGTATCATTTTTTCAAAGCCTTACTATGATGCTATGGTACAAATGAGGGTGATTGTGCCCCCAGGGCACATCTTGCCATGTCTGGAGTCATTGGTTTTCACTGCCACGACAGAGGAATGGGCATGCTGCTGGCATCTCTGGTAGAGACGAGGATGCTGTTGAACACCCCTACGGTGCTCAGGGCGGCCCCACGACAAAGAATTTTCTGGCCCAAAAAGTCAACAATACAGCAGCTGAGAAACCCTGATACTGATGATCACAAACATGACAAAATTCCTCAAGTCGTGTCCTTGAGAGACTTTTGAGAAATGAGAAACAAGACACTGGAAAATATGAAAGAACTGTTCCTAGTAGCATTCTGATTAACAAAAATAGACTTGCTTTTTGTGGGTGCTCCGATGTATTACTTGACCTAAAATATGCTCTTAAAAATCTACCACCTGAATTTGCATTACAGCCACACACTAAGAAATCTGGGGAAATCAGCAAAGATCTGGAAAAAAACATTTACCCCGAGACACCTTTCAATGAACAGAGGCATACCCTGACTGTGTCAAAATCAAATAAAGTAAGATAAAACAAAAGCTAACTTTTCAACCAGTGAAAAATAAACACATCTGGTATTTAGAGTCCTACGTGTGTGTATCCAGCCGATTACGCAGCACCAGAGCTCTGACGCTCAGTAATGTAACAGTATTATTTTTCAGATCAGTTAAGGTATAAAATGTGCGTACTCTCAGTCTTTAATATTAATAAGTCTTGTAACTAGCAGTTTCTCGTAGCTCCGAATTCTTGAGCACAACTAGAAAGGGCACTTATCCTGAAAAATCTAATAAATTTACAGTTTTATATACTTCCTTCAATTGTAAAAGTCTTGTTCAATAAACTTTAAAATGCCACTATAGAGCAATAACACAGACAGTATAAACCCAGCCCTGGGAAAGCTGTGCAACCAGAAATTGTTCCCCTTTCTGCTAGAGCAATAAAGTTTTATATGTTTGAACTGACTGTAAAAAGGTTTGAATGTTGGCAACTGGGGAATAATCTGTCTTCTTTATAGTTATTATCATATTTCCCACAAGACCCCTTGCTCTGTGTCAATCCTTCTTGTATATGACACCTTTGTACTGTCAGCGAAAGCAAGACTACTCTACTTTTTTTTTTAACTATAGGACTTGTATCTGTTTTCCTTCAGATTACAGCTAACAGGAATAAATTATTTCTGACAAGCATCTATTGCAGCATTTTACCAAATAAAGCTGGTTGTGAGCTGCTTTTCCAAGACTAAGGCGGGAGGCACCTCCTCCCTCCTCCTCCTCTCTCTCAACTGATTCAAATGCAATTCAGAGATGGTTAAATTGGAGGAAATGCCAATAAAAAGAGATTTGTCGGTTGCTCAGAGTGCCAGAGCCCATTGTAACAAGGTGGTTGGGTCCTCATGGGTGCTACTGGCTCTGCAGAAGAGGTGCAGGAAAAGGTGGAAGGAGGAACCTCCGTTTTCCTTCCCAACCTGTCTCAGGTCTGAGAGAATCTGTGCTTCTAGGGTCATCCAGAGAGCTGAGCCCAGCCAGCAGCAGTGACCAGTTTCCTAGACTGCTTACGGCCAGAGAAGCCATGGCCGTGACCAGCAGGCGCAGACACCCAGGCTGTCGCATGCAGATTTGGCCAACAGGTCACTTCAGCTGAAATGTTTCGGCTCATGATCATCAGCCAAGAGCCACTGTGTGTGTGTGTGTGTGTGTGTGCACATGCTTTTGGACAGCAAAGAGTCTCCTCTCTTCCTCCCCAGCCCCACCACTGCAGCCACTGACAGCAGATACACAATTCTGTACAGTGTAGCCCACCACACACACACCGGCTGTACTGAACACACTCTCCCGTCTCTCACGACTCCACACCACCGGGCTGAAGTTCCTCTGCCATCTCCCATTTACAGAGAAACACAAAGGAAAAAGTCAGAGAGGAATGACAATAGATATTTGCAAGCACCAGGTTTTTTTTTTTAAATCAAAAGACATGACATGGTGGGACATGAGTGGAACTAGCCCAGGAAGTTGATTATGTCTGCACTTTGGGACAAAGTCTCTTTAAGAGGCCCCGAGAATCGGTTGGCCCAGTCACATGCACACAGGCATATCCACACACACACACAGTATGTACACCCATGGGAATGCACACATTCCTACTCAAAATTAACCAAGCCAACTCAAAACAGTCAGTTCAAACATGGAAGTTCTGGTGCAGAAGGGTGAATGCCAAATGGTATCTATAAATACATCCGCCCTACCAGAATGAGGCAGTGCCTTCAAAGCTGAGTAAATACAGTCACATCTCAGCAGCCTGGACAACAGCCTGAGCATCGTGGTCCTGAGTGTGAGCACAGGGTGTCGTCTCTGGCCCTGCTGTCTCCAAGTCCATGAACGTGGCGGGTCGGGCTATGGTGTGTTCTCCTGGCCCGGTTCAGACAGCAGACATTTCAGTCCATGGGTGGCAGACACCTGGAGCCCCAGCACGCCCATTGCCTCACACTACCGGGTGGGACAGAGGGCACTGTGCCGCCTACCACCCCTCCCCCAGCTGCTACAACCTGTACTTCTCAGTCCGAGCGTCCTCATCTGGGGCTTTACATCCCGGGAATGGCGGCGGCCTGCTGGGAAACACAGAACCACAGCCACGGCTCCCTATCCTCTGGACGTGGGTCAGAACTTCTTGAGTTTGGGTGATATGTCATAATGACGTGGATAAGAGGACAACAGAAGCTATTTTCACAATTTGGGGCAGGGAACATGGATACAGAGACGCACACGGATGACAGCTTGGCAAAAAGACATGAGACGTTTACAGATGTGGAACCGCCCTCGTGTGGGACCCAAGCTCACCTTTGCCAGGTGGGTCTCAGCTTGTGGGCAACCCGGAGGTGGGTGCACAGGCCGGGCTGAATCCACATGGAGGCGGATCACCAGCCTCATGACTGGTAAGTGGGCCACCGCCAGGGGAGGGAAGAGCTGTCCGTGCAGGTGGGGCTACTTCGCGACGGCAAAGAGGTGCTACGGGCTCTAATCCATCCAAGACCGATTTCTAGGCCACACAGCAAAGCCTGGATGCGGGACCTGTGCACCTGGCGTTATAAATACCCTCGGGTTATTCCGGAGAACGGCTGAGCTTGCCACTGCCACCCACCACAGCCCTCTCCTGGACGCCAATCACATTCCCTTTTTCAAAAACGAAGTTCCTCAGCGCACACATTTCTGAGATAACAGTCGGTGAACTTCAAAGTACTGTGAACCGTGCTTTTTGACATAGAAAAATAACTGATCAACAAGGGAAATAATTGTCCTGGAAGCTTTGCTTTCTCCTGCCTCTCCCGATCTCATGTCTACGGACCCTACTATTCTGTCCTAGTAGAATTTAAACAAGGTAGAGGGGCCAAGAGTCTCTTGGAAAGGCTGGGAGTTGGGCCTCTCCTCTCCCTTTAGCCCTGCCCTTCTTACACGTTTCAACACATCCAGGGATTCACACCTTGCTGTGCCCTAAAACACACCTTTTTTCATGAACCCAAAAGGAGTCAGCTTTTATAGGGACATATCTGCAGAGAACCTCCCGGGACCTCAGAGGTGCTCAGGAAGACCCCACGGTAGAGTCCAAGCCTTCAGAACCTGTCGGAGGCAGAAGGACCCCGCTAGCCCAAGCTGGAGTCACATTCAGAGGGTCTGGGGCTATTGTTCCCCAGCGTACAGGTTCCATTCATCACACACGTGGAACTCTAGCAGTGCCGATGGAGCAACAAGTGCAGGTCAGTGGGCATGGGCCTGGGGGCCACTACTGCGCCTTCCCAACTATTAATGCTGGTGTTGGTGCCCCCACGCGGCTGTAACAAGAGCTAACGCCTAGCGGGTGCCCGGGACCATTCTGAGCTCCTCAGACGCATCACTGCATTCAGTCCTCAGGTGGACCCTTGCGGGAACATACCAGCAACACTGCTCAGTGGGAGACAAGATCCTGCAGGGGCTGGTGCTCGGCTTCACTCCCCCAGAGCACCCACTGCCATTCCCTTCAAGGGGGAGTGGAAGCATGTCTGAGCATACAGACAGGGGCAGGAAGAGAACTTTTCTGGTAAAAACTGTCAGTAAGTTGAAGAAATAACAGGAGAGGTGGTATCCTAGATTCTTGGGACATCAAAAGACACCTAACATCATGCTTCTTTCTATAAGGAACTGCTAGCCTGGTGAGGAACACCAGAAATAAGAACAAAAATAAATGCTCCATGTTCTAGAAGCATTGTATTGAAACAGACAACAAAGGGTTGGAGAAGTGGGCAGTGCAATGCCAATCACAAGGGAAAACACATGCAGGACACGTACCCCTTCTCTCCAGAAATTCTTAATATCTTTGGAAAGTCATCTGAGACAATCAGAGAAACACCAAAAACTACAAATAGCCGGGTTCAAACGTGAGGAATCGAGAGAAGGGAAGGTTCAAGCTGTGGCTGCTGGAAAAGCAAGAAAAAGCAAAGTTTGAAGGATGGACAGAGGCTGGACATGAAGAGAGGACAGGAGGAAAAAGCCACCCCAGGAGGAGCAGGGTAAGAGCAGGGCCACCTCCTGGGGTGAGGACGGGGAATGGGGAGAAGGACGCAGGGAGGCAGGACTCGCCCCTCACCTCCCCACTGGGTGCCTCAGGCTGACCTGAGACCTGAGCAGGGTCCAGACCACAGCTGGTCATATACGAGCCCGCCTGAGCCTCGTGCTCCTGGGGAAATACAGAGGGTCTTTGAAAGCAAAATGACAACCAGAATAATCCCCTGAACGTGGGCCATGTCATCATCCCAGTAAGGGCAGGGCCCTTGGTGCCACAATCTCACAAGCGGCAGCCAGACCTGAGGCTGAGGCGGGGCTCGGGAACGTCCTGGATGGAGCTCAAAGGAAAGACCCTGCAGCTGCCAGAGGTGGGCTTGTGCTTCAGCAGGAAGCACTGCCCCAACTAAGTCAGGGCCAGGAACGGACATTCAACAAGGGTCCCTCTAATTCCAAAATGCAGGGTCTCTGTGAAACCTTGAGACAGAAGGAGGACCGTCAAGGCTCCTAGGTGACTACGGTCCCCTGCAAGGGCATTCCTGGCTCCCACCGACCCGGTTCCAACAATATAAACATGCAGCCACGGTGGTGTCCTTGCTGATGCGGCTGCCACAGAAAGCAGAGACACTGACATCAGACAGCAACAGTATTACCCGGGTAAAGGCACGTGAAATTGCTGGCTTGAAAACTATTTCTTGGGTGAACTTCTCACTTTATCACTTAATACACATTTATTGTCTTGTGACTAACAACAAAAATAATTGTAATACTTCGGTGTTTGCATGATGTTTCATAACTTGCCAACATTCTCATAAGCATGATTAGGCTTAATCTTGATAATAAATTTATGAGGTGTTATGATTCCCACATTACAGACGAGGAAACTAACACCCAGAGAGGGTCAAGACTTGCTCAAGGCCACACAGCAGGTGACGGCCAGAGCTAGATGGGGGCCCTTATCAACTGCATCCTCATAGTTTACTAAATGCTTGTCATGTGCTAGACACAGGGCTGGCCACCATCAGGACACACAGACAGGTGGGAAAGGTTGCAGGAACCCAGTAAAAAGGCGAAGCATCTTGCTCGGTGAAACTGGCCACCTTTCAGTCGATGTCTCTCCACCCTGCTCAGGCTGGCTGGGTCCCTTTCATCACCCCATCTGAGGCAGGGTCTCCCCCTGACATGCTCACCTCTGTCACCTCTATCGCAAACACTGTGCTTGATGAGGAAGCACTAAGGACGGCCACTCTCCACCCCTTTCCCTCCCACCTTACAGCAAAGCCACCTGCGGTGGTCAGGGGGTGAACAGCCAGGCACAGGCCACACAAAGTGGCAGAGAATCTTCCAGGGTCGCCGAGGGAGCCGGGTCACATGAATCTCCTTTCCCGAGTAAGCAAAGCTCTCTTCCTACATGTCCAGTGGAGAAATCGAGAGCCAAGCTCCCAGATCGTGTCCTCCCAGCGATCAGGCACAGGCCTTCCGGCAGCCACGGGGACGGCGCGCCCCTCGGGAACTGCCAAGGCATCCTGACGTCCCCGCTGCCGCGGCAGTGTCGGGAGGCACACGCTGGCCCCAATCCTCCACACACGCCTGCTTGCCCGCCTGGAGAAAAGCCACGCATGGGCTCCGCAGAGGGACGCAGCGGGAAGCCCACAAAGGGAAATCGGCACGCCGAGGGTTAAGCACACCCTGTAATGAGCATCTCTGTTCCGGGCATGTTGCGAAAGCCCATTACCTCCCGCCACATTACCTCATTCATTTCTTATATGCGGATGGTTTATTTTCCCATGAGCACCCTGGCTCTCGGTATTAAGTCCCCTCCTTCGCCTCTATTTCTCTATCCATCACATTTAACACTCTGACAGTAACAGTCTATAATGTTTCTATTCTACAAAACCGCTCTGTCAACTCCGGGCTTCCAGAGCAGCAACTGAGGAAAATAAATAACATCAACGCCAGGGACGACAGCATCTCGGCGCCCTCTCTGCTGGGCATTTTTATTTTATATTATTCTGCAAAGGGAGAAAAAATATAAAGGGGCTGGGGAAGGTGGAGGCAAAGGAGAAGGATTTCCTTCTCATGCAATAGACACCTAACAGACCTGCAGGGGCCGTCAGCGCATGCCCCTTCCAGACAAAGAAGTGATTCCCTCTCTCCCTCCAATCCCCTGGCAGCCCCCTTCCGGATCCCCGTGGCTCATGCGAGGGCTGGCGCTTCCCGCACTGCGTTCCCTCTACCTGCCGCCATCCCAGCGACAAGAGGCGACCAGTGCGTGGCACCGCGTGCACAGGGTAGGTGACTCATAAATTCATGTCATCTGTTCCGGAGCAAGGGTCCAGTGAGGACGTGGAGGCAGTTCCCAGGGTCACACCCATTGTTCTGCGGGGAGACACCAGGGACCAGAAGCAGGCAGAAAGGCAAGAAAAGGTGAACTACTGAGAAATCAATCACTCCAGAAAGCGGCCTCGTCTCCCCATTCCTGGGGCTTTACCAAAACTAGTTTTTTGGATATTAATCACTTAAAACATGTTATATTTCCCTCTAGTTTCTTTAAGAGGTGTCCAGACAGACAGACAGGTGGGTAATCCTGAACATAAACGGGCTTCGGCTTCATGACCCAAATCATTCGTCAGGGCAAATGCTGGTTTTCGCCCAGGCCCACCGCGAGGTGCGAGTCTGCGTGCCTATTGTATCTAAACCCGGCTGCTGGGCTTTTTAAGATCTCAGGTCTCACTCTTGCAGCCGTCCTGCCTCCCAGCACCTCCTCTCCTTTGCAGACAGTACAGTGTGAGACTTCAGAACATGGCTGCGGTACCAGATCTGGAAGCCACGCCTGACTACCGGCTGGCTGTGGGACCTTGCCTCTGAACAGTCCCCCGCTGTAAAATGGAGACAGCCGTGTTACCTGGCTCCTAGGGTGGGTGGGGAGATGACCTCAGTTAACACCTGTGAGGGTTTAACGCTGTTGTTACAGAGAGTTAGTGCTTAGTACATGTCGTGATCACTGCACCCACATTCCCAGGGGCTGGGAACCCAGACGCCCACACGCTCAGAATCGTGTCTGAAACAAGGGGGAAGGCTTGGGGTGGTGGCCTCTGGTGCTCCGAGGGGCGAGGTTGCCGGAGATGAGTCCTGAACGGGAGATGTAACGACAGAGAGATGCGTTCGGGACAGGGAGAGAATGAGGGGACTGAAGGCAAACAAGAGAAACACAACTCCAGCCTTTCGATTCGGCACTCCCTATTCAACCACACAGGGACCACACAGGGCTGCCTCTCAAAGAACAGGCCAAGAGGCCCTATGCATAAAACTGCTTTGATGAGTATAAAATACTCTGTGCATTATTGTTTTTACTGCTAAGACCACTATTAGCACCCAACTTTGCACCCTAGAGCAGTTATACGAGGTATGCAGAGGTGGGGACTCGCCTTCTCCCATCACTGCCGCCCACGGTGCCATCTCAGGTGAGTCAGAATGGAGAAAAGGACAGGCTTAGGGCCCGACCCTCCTGATCAGTCACTGACGTGGATTCCCCAGACCCTCTCTCCACCAGGTCAGACTCCATTGCATCTGTGGCACTCACTGCAAAGCTTGAGAATCCAGCCTGCATTCCAACGGAAGGAGCAAAAAGTAAGAAAAAGCCAAGCCTAAGTGGGACACAGCATGCCTGATGCCCGGCGGCAAGGCGGAACCGGGCCCAGTACTTTATTTCTTGTCTCATTCAATTCCAAGTATCACAAACAATTCAACTTACGGAGGCAAAGCTCACATCTGCTTTCAAGACTTTTTTGTTGTTCTTGGGAGAGGCGATATAAGGACCACAATCAGACTGGGGCATTATTTCATTATTTTAAATGATCACATTTCATGGGTGCTGCTCATTGTACTTCCTGACATGTAAATTTTTCTTTTTCAGTGACAGAAAGGCCAAGGTGAACTCATGTCACCAAAGGTGGCCCCTTAATACCATTTCTTTCCCACAAAGTAACACTGAGGATGCTTATGTATAAAGGAGGAGTCTGAGGGAAAATGCATAGGCAGGCACAGTTCCTGGATTCAAAAGTTTATAATTTAGTGAAGAGAGAGGGATATAGGAACAAATGACTAAAATTAAGGGTTGAAAAGTTATAAAATACATGGTAATTAAAGCCATGGGCATTTTGTTATAGGAACGAGGTAGAAGGGATGATCAATCTGAATGGAGGTCCTGGGAAACCTTTCAGGGTTTCTCAGAGAGAATGATACTTGAGGGGCTGCAGAGCTTTTAATTATTAAAGGCTCACTGCTAAGGTCACCCGACCTAGGTTCAAATTCCCACTCTGCCAGTACCTACAATTCTTAGGGCAAGTTACTTAACCACTCTATGCTCAGTTTACTGGTCAATAAAATGGGTCAACAACAGTATATAGCTTATAGGTTTTGCAGGGCGGATTCAATGGAAAACATGAATGTAAACAGCACAGTGCCTGGTACATTCCCCCTAAGTGGACATGAGCTATTTTTATTGTAATCCTTCCCCAAATCCTATGGAGTAGGTATATCAACATCTCTACTTTTAGTATTGAGAAAATAGACAAGAGAAAATTTAGGTAACCTGCTCAATGTCACACAGAAAGTGGAGAAAATAGGACACAAATCCAGGTCAGCCTCACTCCAAAACTAAAGTTCTTTCCACTGTGTTTTATGCTGGTCCACAACAAACTCTAGCTCCTCCCAGAAAGGAGGTCCCAGGTACCAGAGGGCTAAGTCTTGGAGTCACCTGAAAATAGAGCATGACACCAGCAGATCACACATTGCCCCTGGTGAGATAAAGTTGGATGAATGGTCAGAGACAGCCAGTTGGAATATCAACAATTCCACAGAAGAAATCACAGTATTCTATGAAACTGGAAGATCTACCAGTATCTGAAACAGGTACAAAACTGTACCTGGCATCCAAATTCCCTCCCTTTCCTAATTACCTTGTTCTTACAAAACCCAAGCCCATTCTCCCAGGTAACCAGATCAGACAACCTTAAACACAGAGGCACACAGAGACGGAGGCCATCTCAGAGTCTAGTTCAAACCTGCACACGCCACAGCAAACGCCTCTGTCACAGCCCTTGTTTCCGACAGTTACGAGATAAAGCAGGCGTCTGTGACCACACCCTCTGGCTGTCTGGGGACAGTTATCATTGTTAAACAGTATTTCACTGTACTGAGTCATCTCCCACCTCAAACGTTCTGTGGAATCCAAATTAATAAATGAATTAAATGATTCATTATCCCTGACTCATACCGTTCTTTCAATCCCACATCTAGATGGTCACTGGACTCTTGTTAATCATTCTTGCAAAACAGCCGGATCCTTTTCATTCCCAAAATACCATGCACTCAGCCAGACCCTGGGTCCTTCTGTCTCCTGGCTGAAGTCCCTGTTCCCAGTCTCTCTACAGTCTAGCACATCCTGCACATGTTTACCAGACTAAAAGTCTTAGGTCTGATTCCAGCATATGCTGTCTGTCCTCTAATAATGACTAGGTCTCCATTCCTTATCACATGTCCAAACCCTTCTGCTGGATGGTGCTTTGGTATCGAAGTTAACCACGTGGGCCTCACTTTACCTATTAATCCTGTTTCCCATACATCCCACAATAGATCTTCTAACTTGGTCTATGCAACCATTTCATAGGACAGTCCCACCAGCCAACCATGCACATGGACACAGATGCACATAGGCTTTATGTAACATAGCTACGGCCATAAGCCACTCGTGTTCCACAGACTTCCTGCCCAAGGCTTTCTCTATCCACCAACATAGGACATGGCACTAAAGCTGTCCGCCTCTGGACAATGTTGAGACCGGTGGTAAGAAGGTCTCTGTATGACTCCAAGTTCACATAACAAGTGATTGTGGAGCACTACTGCGTCCCCCAGCCTGCTGAAAGAATCGGGAGAATATAAAAAGGCATTCATCTCAAAGTGCAATGGGAAATGAACAGTCCCATGCCGTCCAATGGGAAAATAAACATATAAAAAAATAACAAGCAAACATTAAAATTACCAAGACTAGGAATATACAAGGCAAAGTGAATATAAAAAAATAAAATAAAGGTCCAAACACTCAGACAAGGCTCTGCTAGGATCTGAATGACTGGCAGTTGTTCACTGTGGGGATGGTAGACAGGGCGGGGTGGGGTGGGGTGGGGGTCCTGGTAGAGGAGACAATCCTCAAAGGTGTAAGAAAAAAGTGGCAGGTTTCAGGTAGATTGCAGGGGACTCTGTAGATCTGCAGCCTATGACGAGATAGAAGACAACGGTAGGAAACAGCGGTGGTGCGGCAGACGAGGGCTGGGTCACCAGGTTACTGGAGTCCTGCTGAGGGCCTCACAGCTCCTCCTGCAGACTTCGATCCCGTGTCCACCGCCCACCCCCACTCATGCTCAGATCTGGGGCACACTCGAGAGTGGGGCACCCACAGAGACGAATGCCTCCCAACAGGCGACCACGCTATTTCTCTTCCATGCAGGAGAACTCAATAGAGTCAAAGTGACATTTTATGGGGATAATTTGAATTAGCTTAAGATTTTAAATAATTTGCAAACCTCGGGTCCCAGGCCCTTTAATTATCAAAATTACTAGTGACATCCTTCACGGCTGATCACGGCACGATCGTTGTGAGATTCAGGGCCACAGCTTTTGACACTGGAGCTGCCAGTGAAGAATTTTCAGTAAGGGTTGACAAGCAGTTTTGCATTAAGAGTGTCATGGTGGGTCTCGGAGAGGAGGGCCAGCAAGAAGCTACGAGGGGCAGAGACACCAGCTAGGAGGTCAGTGCAGCGGTCCAGGTGAAAGACGGTGACAGGGTGACCTAGGCCTGTGGCAGACAGGGAGGGGAAGCGACAGGGGACATAGTTAGGAAACATGTGTGTTTGTATTCCCTCGCCTGGCACCAAGTGTCCGATGAATGCTTTCTGTTAAAATCAACACAAATTGGCTAAAGATTAGATTGGGGGATGGGCAGGCTTGGAAAAAAGTTAAGAGTCTGATGCAATCTGAGGTATCTGGACCGGGCAGATGACAGAGAGAAGGAACACAGGAAGGTTTCATATAGATGGGGGGTTGAGGAGGTCTGCCCTGGATGTGTAAAGTTTGAGCATCCTCTTGCACACAGACACAGAGCTGCCTGGAGGGCAGTTACCTGTGCAGACTGGAGAGTCACGGAATAGCTCTGGGCTGGAAATACAGGTCTTCATGCGTCATTTGTTCAATACCTATTTCCTGGGTGCTGGTTCCGGTTGGGGCACTGTGCTGTTCACTGGGGATGCGGAGGCTGACGAGAAAGGTAAGGGCCTGCCCTCAGTGGGATTACAAGTAGATAGATTTGCAAGGCATGAATATTTGGGGAATAAATGAAGCCATGGGGGTGGGGAGCAATAGTTCAGTGATGAGGCGGAAAGGCCCTGACGTTGACTGGGAAGGTCCTACGAAGGGGCTACAAGGCACATCAGGATGAAATGGAAATCAAGAGTGGGGGGTGGGGGGTCTGATAACAGAAAGGTGACTCGTATGAAATACAGTCAAGTGAAGACTGGACTTCTTACCCAGGGGGTTCCATAACCGAGAGAGGTGGAAACCCCACCTTAGCAGAAGCAAAGAAGCTTTTCAGGAGTTAGGTGAGGAGGTCAGAAATCTTAGAATGAACCTGTGAAGTCTGGAATCATCCCAGGAGGCTTCATGAAGGTGGGATATGGGTCATGGGGTGCAGAAGGTACAGAGGGCAATTTTGGACAAAATCAAAACAGACTTGGACTGGGAAAACACTGTCTAACCCTTCTGAAGGGCAAATAGGGGTACAGACACCTCTGCTTAGCAACACGTTGCTCAGAGGGAGGTAACGTCACCCTCATGGGGTCTAAGGACACATCCCTTCTCTGGCTGTGTGAAGCTCATGAAAAGGCCTTGCTAGGAAACAGCAGGGCCTGGAGAACAAAAGATCTGAAAGCTGCCAAGTGGATCCAGATACAGGAATGGAGGACACGCGAGAAGAGCCAACGGCATGAACCCCCATCCTGCCAAGTAGGGCGGCCCTGGGAGAGGCCAAGGAGAAAGGGTGGAGGGCAGGGGTCACGAGAGGGATGCCCTCCGAAGCAATTAAAGTAGTGTAAACATCTAGCGAGTAACGGTAAACACCTACCTGAAGGATGCCATAAAAATGTCACACTTGACCCTCAAAAACATATGCCATGCTTTATTCAATTTACCAGACTAATAACTTTGACCTTCGTCAGTGTCAGCTTGTCCTCAGGTCCTTTTAGGTAGTCTGACCATTGTCCCGCTATCTGAAAGCAGAGCATTCCTATAAAACCTTTTGTAAGCTGAAAAGGTGTTTACCTGGAAAAATTCTGAGTGTTCCCAGACCCAAAAAATAACCTCTCTCCGGCTTTTCTGATACCTTACGATGCATCTTGCAAAGGGATGCACAAAATAAATGGAGACAAAGCACGATGCTCACACACACAGTTGAAAGCAGAGGTGCGGAGCGTGGTTCCCGGAGAGGGGCTCGTCGGGACCGCCCACTGCTGGTGTGTGCGCCGCCATACCTGCTGGGCTCCCTGAAGAACACACACTGACCGCTCTTTTCACGTTTCACCATTTTTTGTTAAAGCAAAAATCCTCTTTGGATCTTAGCAAAAACAGGGACTAATGCAGGGCCTTCGTAAAAGCAGAGCAGCTAGCATGAGCTTTCTAAAACTGGACAGGGGGACAACACTTGACACCTGTGCCTCCCTTGTTGCTCAGCAGGAAACCCACCACATATCAGGCACCCTGCGCTCCAGGTTAAACCTGTTTCCTGCATCCCCCTTCCCTCACGAGCATGACCTGCCAGGCCGGTGCAGAGACACCACTTCTCCTAACTCCAAGCTAGATCTGATACCGGGAGTTGAACCCTGCCGTGTGGAGGTGGCAGTGGAGAGCCCCCGGCCCCACCGTTCTCTCTTCTCCTGCACACACACAGTTATGTGGGCAAACACAGGTCCCAGCGAAGGTCCCCATCACACAGGCGTCCATCCGGGATTGGCCCAGGCGGGCCGAGGCTCACAGAACCCGTGTGCTGTGGCAGAAAGCAGACAATCCAGGTTTACTCTTGACTCTGCAACTGGCCAACTCTAAGACTCTGGGTAAGTTGCTTAACCTCTCTGTGGCTCAGTTTCCTTATGTGAAATTAGAAACTCATAAAAATGCCTCCCATCCACCCACCCACAGTTGCTATGAAGATTAGGTGAACTAATGCTTCTGCAGGTTTTTACTGGCTTTAATACTATTTTTAAACAGGTAATACGTTTACAACATAAAAATACTTTTATAGCACATACATCATGATTCCCATATGCTGCTGAATTTTGTCCCATCTTGTCCCCATCCCTCCACCGCCCCCCTCATATCTGGCCTCTACAGATAACATAATAATAACTGTACAGATACAATATCTGTACAGATTATGATAACCCGTACAGATACAGATAAGAATAACATTTTTATTCCTTTCTTGTTTATCTCTTTCAAGTGTTTCTTGAAAGGCTATTTTCAGTGTGAAGTGCTATATAGATGGGTGATTATTATTGGAATGGAAAGCAGGTAAGTTGGGTGGGGGGAGTTGTTACCTTTCTAGAAGAGGCCCCTTTTCCACCATGAAGACCTGTCTCCTCATCACCATAGAAATGTTGGCCATAGTTGATGTTCAGGATGATCCCTTCCATTCATTCATTTATTGGTCCACTCAACCAGTACTGGGTAAGTGCCTGCCACAGTCAAGGCACTGCGCTAAGCGACAGCATCACTGTAGGAACGCTAGGTTAACGAGCGCACCTGTGGTGCTGTGCGTCCACACCACCTTCATTTGCACTTACCCTCCCCCGCATGCTAACCTTCTGCCTGGGCGTAAGCTGCCCACAGCCAGTGGCCATATACCATGTATATTTTTGGTATGTATTGCACACAAATGCATGCGGTAGATGCTCATAAAGCCCCGCAGACTTGAGCTGGGCATGGACAAGGAGCATGGTGGGGCAACAGTCAGGCCATCTGGGGCCCCGCGGCCTTTCTGTGCACCCATGAGAAAATCCAGGACCGCCTGCAGGCTGTGGGGCGGGCTCCGACGGGTACAGCTTCAGCCTCAGCTTGTGGCTGGCAGAGATGGAGGGAAGGGGCCTCTGGGTGTCCACCTGGTGAGGAGACATGCGGAGCAGGGGGAGCCGAAGGAAGGTCACAGAGCAGCCTCACGCTGGGAAGAACATCACGGAGGGAAAACTGCTCCTCCAGAGGGGATGTTACACGCCAGCTGTTCTCTGTATGAACTGTCAGGTCATGATATTCCAGCAGCCACTGCTCCTGCCCCAGACTCTCAAAGCACTTAATTTTCTAAGATTTACCGGCCCTCACTTTATAGTTTATACCCCTGAGCTACCCCACTTTGCCGCCAAGTGACTGTGCACCCCTGATCGGCAGTGTCCTGCAGCCTCTCTGTGTCTCTGTTGCTCCATCTGCAGAATGGGGACAATTTCTGTTCCACCCGGGTTGTCAGGTGCTGCAGAGACTCTAACAGTTTAACATGAGCTGAATAAAGATGTGCTTGTGCTATAAAAACAGAATGTATTACTGGTGCCAGCCCGTAAGTGTTAGCTCTCCTCCAGGAAAAAAAAAAGGAATTGTTTTTAAAGGAATAATTTTCAAGGTAAGCACCAACTAATCACGTACCCGCCTCCCCTACCAGCCATTTTTCAGCCACTCTTTCGGTTTCCTTTTCTGATCTTTCAACCTAGAGAGACATTTTTGGTCTCTTCTCATTGGAGGCCTGAGAACCACTTCCAAAAATTACGATTTTAAGGGTTAATTCCAATTATAGGCATAGAGTACATTTATATTCCTTCCCCACCAACCCTGTCCTACCTGTCTGTCTGTCTGTCTGTCTGATAGGCCTTCTTTTCCCAAGGACCCACAGGCCCCTCCCTTCCCACCCCCAGCCCACATCCAGAGCGGTGGAGATGATAACCACTAATGAAAACCTGCGGCTGCCGTCACTGAAGAGAGCAGAGCACAGAGGGAGGCTGGGGAGGAGCCGGTCAGGATGCATGTAATCAGAAGGGTTATCTAATGCTAGTTTCATTCTAATTGAGTCAGTACCATATGTCACCCTGCAATAACATCGCAAGCAGCATGCAACTGAATACATATTTAATTCACATAATGGGTACAGCAGTAGAAGTAATCAAGGCAGTTTGCCATAAGCCATAAAGAAATGTAGCTTGTTCCTATCAAGAAACATTTGGCACTTGGGGAGAGAACTGGATCACAGGGAGAGGGGAGCTGCGTTCCTGCAAAAGCTCACGGGGAAGCGGGAGGGGTGGGTGTGGGGGAGAGGGGCAGGGGGAGGAGAAGAGGAGGGGCCGGCGACAGAAACGAGAGGATTTAAAGCCCCACGGAGAGGAAGGCAGATTTTCATCGATTCACCGCGAATGCAAACCAATGCGGGAATATTGTCAGCCATCGGTTGGCCATCTCAATATAATTAACGGTAATGGATTTATTGGCAGAAGGTTAATGATTTCACATTAAACATGCCCCCCGAATTTTCTGGGCTGTCATGGGGTCCTTCGCGTGCCCTCCTGGCCCAGCCGTGGCCCAGGAAACGGATGTAGCAATGGAGGGCTAAAAAGACTTTTTTTCCCCCCACCTCTTCATCTGGATTGGCATCTGACAGAAACCTGCTCACAGGGCCTTCATTTCCTCCCTCAAGGCGATGATTAATACGGCCAGGCAATGCTCATCAATATCTCTGGGCAGATCAACTGCAGTTTTCATTAAACCCGTATTAATGTCCTAGATACACAGCTGTGGACAGGTTATTCTAAAAAGGGAAAGGAATGAAGGGGGAGAAAGAAAAGGAAAGGACTAAAAAGAAAGAGCAAAACATGCCTCCACTTCGGTTAGATATTTGCCTGGAATTAACAGGAAGCCCGGCCCCTTCCCTCATTAGGGCTTCTTCCGCCAACATGTTTTGATGTATATTTCATGAGGATAAACAAACATTCATTTCACTTTGGGAAGGTGTTTGCTGTAATGTATTGTCAGCCTAGCCGGCAATGAGGGGACATTAATTTCAATTCTGGTGTTTAAACACTTTGGCGAGTCCCAATTACTCATCCCCTGCTCGATATCAGGAGCCCAGGAGGAAGGTCGCTGGCTCTCCACACAGTGGGTGGCGTCAGCCGGAGGTGTGGCTCCACCCTGCGGAGCCCACCTGCCCCTCGGGGATGGCACGGGGAAGGGGGCGAGATGGGACGGTCACCCTGCCGGCCTCAGTCAGCCGGCGACATGAACGGCCGCGTCAGCTTGGCACCACTGCGATCTTAATGAAAAGCCCTGTGCACACAAGGGTTCTGGAAAGGGAATTCAGTCCCATTTTTTCTTGGCCTCCATTGGAGGAAGCCAACCATTTTATGGAGAAGAGGAAGGCCTCGAAATCTAGAAGGGTAAATGTTGGGAGAGGAATGGGAGAATGGACATAGGGCCCTGTGTCATTGGTGACAACCTTACAAATGACCCGTAAGAGGTCGTGGCCCCAGTGCAACTGGAAGGGCTCATGCTGGTGGCTTCCGGCCACGCCCCGCTCAGAAGAAATGTACGTGGCAGCCTCTCCATCCTGCAAAGGATCAAGGCTGGAGACTTCATACGTCACATGAGAACATGTGTGAATGAGCTTGTAAAGCTAGAGGACTAACAAATTTCAGTGCTTATTCGTTTGTATCTCCAT
This sequence comes from Manis pentadactyla, assembly GCF_030020395.1. Taxonomy (NCBI): domain Eukaryota; kingdom Metazoa; phylum Chordata; class Mammalia; order Pholidota; family Manidae; genus Manis; species Manis pentadactyla. The sequence continues at coordinate 4,436,364 of NC_080037.1, forward strand.
TTCCTAGAGCACCTCAATGGGAGCTTCAAGTTCTTCAGCGACGCACCAAGCCACTCCCTCAAGCTGGTACTGATCTGTACACCCACTCAGGTACAGCAGAGAGTCCCCCTATGGACAGGGCTAGCTAGCGAATACGTCACCCAACTGAAGAACCCTTTAATTCTGTGAATAACCATCCTTACGTCAATCTGAACGGTTATTTCCAATTAATGACAAACTACAGGTACACGCAACTGCATTGCAGAGGTAAAGCTTTAAGACTGAGGAAATGAAAAGATGACATGAGATGCGTGGGCCCTGGATGAGCGAGGAGGAGCTGAGAGAGGCAGGCACCCCCCCAGACAAAACTTCTGTTACAAAGACCAGTCCCCAGCGCACCCCACGTGCGCCACAGAGGGGAAGAGCCCGGCGCCCCTGTGATAATTTGGGGCAACACATGGGGTGCAGCTGGACAGAGTTAGTGAGAGCTGGAAAACATGAAACCAGTAGAGAAAAACAAAAACCCACCCGGTTCTTTCCAAAGTTACTTCTCCCTTCAGTGAGTGTTAAGCCCCCAGTTTCTCCATACGCAATTTTTTTTTAAAAGAACCCAGTACTAAGCACCAGAAGCTAGTGCTGGTTGTGGTTCCAGATGACAGTTCCATCCCACACTGTGAATAAGACACGCAGGATGCTCCTAAATCCGCGCACATGTTCTGGGCTTTGTTCAGAGGCACCCTGAAAGTCCCTATAGTCACAGACGCTGGGCTGACATGTGTAGGTACCCGTGTATGTGGACCCCCTCAAATACTTCTACACCAGTGGATAGTCAGCTGTGCCTTAACCTACTTCTCTAGCTCCCAGCGCTGGCCTCTCTGCCCCAGTCTCTCCCCTGTACTTCCCAAGGATGCGGCAGCCAGCATCAGCAGCCAGCAGGAGGGGGGTCCTGCCGCCCCTGTCCACTCCGCTGCGGTGAAATGGTCCGGATGCCACCTCTGCACCCAGCGGTGTGCATGATCATGGCATCACCACCTGTCCAGCAGGCCTATCCAAGGCCCAGGGTGTAGCTGGGCTGTCCCCAGGGGACTAGGGATGTCGAGTCTCTCCCGCTGACTCACGTCTGGGAGCCCAAGGAGGCGTCCTCCGCCACGACTCCAGAGGTAATGACGGCCCGTGTGGTGCCTGCTCCCTGGCCCACCACTGCTTCGGGCCTGCTGGGACCTCGATGCACACCTCCCTCCAGTAGCTCTGGGCACACGGAAGGCTCCTGTGGCCCAGTGTTCCTGATGCACCTCTGCGGCAGCTGGCCCTGGTTCTCACCCCGCTGGATTCTCGTGAGACGGGCCAGGCAGGTTTGGCAACACAGAGAAGCCTGGGCAGATCTGGATCTCCGGCAGAGCGGAAGCCCGGGAAGCTGGCAAGTAATTCTGGCACAGATCAAAATCACTGTGCTGAGCAGCGTGGCCCCGCAGGCCCCAGGTCCTTCATCTTAACAAGGGATCATGTAGCCACTGGGCCAGTGAGGAGCATCATTTGGTGAAACCCACCAGGTTAGGGCTGTGCCCACATCCTGTCATCTAATCCTCCCCGGTCCCCTGCCCCACAGGCCATTCCCCTTTACCAGTGGCTAAATGGAGGTCTGGAGAGGATAAACAGCACGCCAAAGTGATCAATAGTAAGTGGCTAGTGCAGGATTCTCACTCAAGCCTGACGAACCCAGAGTCCTGGCTCTGTCCACTGAGGAAGGCATGCAGAACCTCCTAGGTCAGTGACCCTCACCACGGGAGGCAGGCACAGAGCCGTCTCCATCCAGAAGGCTGGCCGCCAGAAAGCCACCATCGGAGTTTCTCCAGCAGGACACCCAGTGTGGACAAGAGGCCCCAGAGTTTGGACTCCCCCAGGTCTGAGCTCCTGCCCGGGTTTTTCCTCACGACCTGTACAACTTTGGAAAAGGTTCCAAGTCCCGGTTTCCCACCTGAAAGCTGGAGACGCCACTGACCCTAAGAAAACTGTTGTAATAACTGAGAAAATGCTTACAAAAATCCTAACATCGTTCCTTGTACAGAATCAATGAGTATTAATCCTCCTCTGGTCCCCAGAACCCCCTTCCCTTTGAAGGGAAAAGAATCACTCTGTCATTATTTTACGGCTCTCAGGCTGGAGGAAGGAGAGAGCAGAGCAGAAGGAATGGGATCCGGGAGACGCCGAGGGCCCCTGGCTTCACGTCCATTGTGGGAACGACCTCTGCACCTTCCTTCCAGCCAGGAGGCATGAAGGTGCCCCTAACCTGTAGGTGAGATAAGACCCTTGTGTTCTGCAACGCTGTGATAAGCTGAAGCTATGCTATTTTTGTGAGCTAAAAGTACATTTTTCATGAAAACAGAACTAAAAATAACAACAACAATAATGCAGAGAGATATGGGAAAAGTCATTCCCATCTCCCAGGAACAGCTGTGACAGCAGGAAGCCTTCAAACACCGGGCTGCAGAAAAGTCTGAATAAAACTGGAAGATTTTTGCTAATGCTTCTGGATTATCAGACATGGCTTGACAGAGACAGAACCTGGGACTCGGAAAACTAAGGTTCAAGTCTTGATCTGAGCATGTAACATCCTGTGTCCTTGAGGATGTCACTAAATGTAAGACTCAGTTTCCCAATTAGTAATTGGCTCCAGTAATTTATGTCTACTTCCAAGGGTCATGGTGATGATTAAATAACATATTTATAAGTGAGTCTTCTATTATTTCTTACTTAAGTTCAACACACAAGACAAAGCGATTCTTAACCATAAAATGCTGTATAAAAGTTAACTTACTTTCTGTATTATAGATACGAGTAGAGGTGAAAGGATATATTCGGTAAGTACATCCAGAGAAGAACAAAGAAGTTCACTTTTGAGCCTAGTACCTCAAATCTCTTTTTGCTGAAATAAGGCGGGCTAAGGACCATTTCCAGAAGCTCGTAAGTACTTCCTCCCATTTTAAGTGATTTCTGGAGGCGTGGGGGTGATAATACTTTTTCCATATTTATCACCCTTAGGAAGTAACATCCGCATACATCTTGATGCCCAGACCAGAGAAGTCACTCAGGTCTGTGAATCTAGGACACTTAGAGAAAGACCTAAATGAAATCTTTTCAACCCAACAGCTGGGGTCAGAGAAGTTTCCTGGGCTACCCTGATCACACAGACTTCTATCCAGGTCTGTCCATAATGGCTCCTAAAAATTTTAAAGCACTTTTAAAGCCTGCTTCTCAAAACTCAGGGAAAGCACTAAAGCATCTATTTCCTTTGTTCCCCCTCAATTTTTCAGAATTCATAAAGCATCAGGGAGATCAAAGAATAAAGACAGTTCTTTTATTTCTGCCATGCTTTCACAAGGTATCAAGAAACAGAGAAAACATAATGACACTGCTCTGTGCCAGAGACAGGCAGGTATGTGTATAGATTTGTCTACAAAAAGCAAACGTGCTGAAGCTGGAGGAATTCACCAGGATATTCATAAAACTGTTGGCAATGTTAGCCTCGTGTTAAATACACTGTACGTAAGCAACAGCAAAGAAATCTGAAGCGTAACTATCAATCTAAAGTGGTCCCCCATCAATGCTAAAAGGAGGAAAAAGATGTACATTACGACAACACAAGCATATTATCAAAAATAAAACTTTATTTTACCATCACAGTTTCTGGATGAGGCTCAACGGTCTTTAACTAGCTTGCCTGGTGATAGAGTGAAACTAAAAGTGTGTGTGTGTGTGGTGATAGAGCGAAACTAAAAGTGTGTGTGTGTGTGTGTGTATGTGCACGCGCACTCGCATGTGCTGAGAGGTGGGGTGGTGGTTCCTGAAACATTACACAAAGTGACAGAGCAGAAAGACACAGATTAGATCCAAACGATCCTAGCTCCCCAGCCTGGTTTGTAAGAATGGCAAGACGATGGTGTGACGCCTGTTAATCTCATCTGTTGGTGAGGCACTGGGGCCTGTTAGGAGGGGCACCGGCCCTGGAATCACAGGACCATAGCCTAAGTCTTGTTCTGCACACTTCGTACAGGACCCAGGGCAAATTCCTTGGAATCCTGGGCTTCCTCTCCTGTAAACTAGGGCTGCCTCTCCTGCTTCAGGGCAGCCTGATGGGATCAAATGAAATAATTCCTGGTAGGGTATCTGGAAAGCTGTGGACTGAGACACAAATGCTAATGTCATTGATGACAGAGAGTCATACACATGGAAGCCATTGTAACTGTTTACTGATACCCATCAAGCAAACTTTGAGTTTTAAACCAAAATTTGATGGTATCCCAGAATCAACACTCTTAGAAGCTTTCTTTCCCTCTCTCCTCTTCCTCAGGACATGCTGTCGTGAACGGCTCTCCACACGCAAAGACATACAGACCGGGGGCTTAGCAAAACCAGTGGGAAAATAACTAGAATGAAGAGCGGAGCCTGACAGCCACTGGGAGCTGCTCTATCCTTGCAGGGATGGGAGGGGTGAGGGGAACAAAAGGAGAAGAGGAGCAATCCTGTCCCAGATCACGCTGTGTTCCAGTGGGGGCCTCTGTGGTGGCCGGGGCTCCCCCAGCATTTATACCCCAGAGCGCACAGGCCTGACCACTCAGCTGCCAATTCCATCAGCTGCCTGAGGAAAGAGGTGGCCACTTAAGAGCAAGAGAAAAATAAGGGGTAGGACCTGGTACCTGGTTATCCTTAGCGCATGTGATTCATTGGGTTTTATTCTTTTTGTTTTGTTTTTACACTGGAAGGATCCAGTTCGCAGATAGAGCTGATAGTTGACAAAAGAGCAACTACTAAGTCACTCCAAACCATCATTCCTAACATCCAAGCTCTCTGCGGTCAGGACATTCTCTGTTTTGTTTATTAATGAAGTCCAAGCACTGAAAAGTGCGTGGTATCCCACAGATGCTCAATAAATATTTATTCAAAGGATGGATGGTTTGCTGGCTGGACAGCCCGATGGGCAGACAGACAGGGGGATGGAGGATGAAAATGTCCTTCCTGTGGGGCCAAGAAGAGCTGTACCAAAACCACTCTTACTTCTAAACACTTGCAAAGGAAGCGAGTGATTCCAAAGTGCAATGTTTGCGCCATGTCGTCACCAATCCAGAGTGACCAGCAGGCGATTACTGGGGATGCCTAAGGGAGCTCGTTAAAGAAAGTAGGAGGATTTCTTTCCCCTTCTTTCAATCAGGTTCAACAGCCTTGGGGGCACACATCTGTTTTAACCTGTATTGAAGATCTCTACTATAATTACATTACCACTTTATGTGAGTGACCTATTAATACATTCTGACTGAGTACTTACATTACATGTTACAAAAACATGTGAAGGTGCTATTTTGTGTGCCTGAATACTTAACTCATTTCTCTTAAAGTCTTCTTTATTCTATTTATTTATTAAGTTTCTTTATTTCTGAGTAAATTTTTTTTTGCCAGTAAAACATAAAGGTACACCCAAGTGTCCCAGGTCAAAACATCAACTTTGGAGAATCGAGTTTAAATTGATGAGTTTTTTTGCAATTTAGTTTTCATTTACTTTCTATGTACTGGTCTGGAAAAAAACATCAACAGGCTATGGAAGCTGGGTTTCTCTCTTCACATGCATGGAGGCCTGACAATCAACCCTGTACCTCTGAACAACTCTGTCTCTGAGAAGCAGTTTTAATTAACTCCACAGTTAACATTGTAAATCATCGAAAGTCAAAAGATTATGTTTAAAATGCCTAATTAACTTTTCAATTTCTTTTTCATCTGTTCATCTTCTAGTTTTCATTCCCTATAGTTAAAAAATACACATACATATGCACATGTACATACATATATGTATGTACACACACACACACTCACACATACACTCTCTCCATTTTCTATTCCTTAAGTAGAAAGGAAAACAATACAACCAGTTTTGTTCTCCCTAGTTCTCAGGTTATAATTCATGTGATGAGGAAAAAGGTTGAGTTTTAAAAAACGCCAGGTTCACCCATAGTAGGTACTTTATAAAGGTCTGCAGAATTATAAATTAAAAATAAAGAACATACAAATAGCCCACAGAAACTCAGGGAATTGAGTGTTCAGCCTAGGGAGGAGAAGATGAAGGAGGAGAAATAACGATCTTCAAATATCTGAGCGGCCTTTGTGCAGAAGAGCAATGGATTTGTTTTACATTGTGTCCAAGGGGAGGCCTCAGATAGATGAGGGAAAAGTTTCACAGAGGCAGATTTAGTTCATCAAGAGAAAAAACCAGCCTGTTTGATGTGTGTAATAGCCTAATGGTTTTTGGTTAAATAACAAGTACCTTAAAGGCTCCTTTAAGATAGAAAAATTCTAGGATTTTACTGCCCATTTCTAGAAGTAATTAGACAATATCCAAATGACACTGGCCAGTCTTGTAGTAGCTGCTATAGTGGTAGGTCCACTGGGTAGGAGTTCAAAACTGAATCCTTTTTGAATCTGTAATTATAAAACTGTTAATGACCATTCTTTCAGATACCGCCCCCACCCCGCCCCCACAAACAAGCTTAAGGGCTTTGCTTTAAAAGAAAAAGGCAAATGAATATAATAAATGTTTGCTTTACGATCTTCCAGAGTATAATTTTCTAGTAACTAATTTCCAATTCCATATGGAATATCTATTAGACCCATCTTCCTGGAAACAGGCCTTCCTTCTGTTTTCATTAAACCATCCAGGCCCACCTCCCCAACAATACTTAGGTAGGGGCCAGATTTCCAAATGGGATGGACTAACCTACTGGCTCTCCCCTGAGGTCTCATTCCTACCAGGCAGGAAGGAACCATTAACTGACCTCACAGGGTCACTGGCATTTCCAATGACACCCCCTCTGTTCAACTAAGATCAGGTCAGTGTGTTTAAAAAACAAAAAAAGCAGGAGTTCAGAGTCAGAAGACATTATCTGTGAACTCCGGGCCATCATTTCCTTTCTCTGAGCCTCAGCTTTGCCCTCTTGAAGATGGGGCGATATCCGTGTCTGTCCTGAGAACCATGGGATATTTACGAAGATCACATGAGAACGTGAATATTAATGGAAACGTACAGGGCTATTCACAGGCAGGGGACTGCTTTTCAGGTAAATTTTAAAAGTAAGTACAAAACTAAGAGCCAATTTTGTCTTTGAATTACTTAGACAACAATTAAATGAATACAGTCTGCTTTGACTTTTTCTTTAAAAGCAACATAAGGTCTCCGATCCAATCATTTGGAAATTTTTATTGTGATTAACAGTCTGATGATCTCATATGAGCGACTTGATAAACAAAGTGCCCAGAAGGGCTGTACACTCATAGAAAAAGCCCGGATGACTGGACACACGGTGTAACCCTTACCTATTTTCAAAGGAGCCCTCTGACTATCTCGAAACTTTATGCTTCTCCCACTGAGGTCCCCAAGCCCCCCAACGGCGGCCATCTACCCGTCCGGTGTCCAGCACAGCAGACTATCCCCTCGACTGTCTCCCAGACAATTTTAAGTCCCTTCCAAGTGCCAACAGAGTTTGGCAAGGGTTCCCTAGTTCCCCATCTCCTCCTCCTCATCTCTGGCCTGGTTATCATTCATCAACTGACTAACACGCCCAGCCCAGGACGCAAATGATTTGTTGTGGTTGATGAAGAGCGTAGAGTATAGAAACCCTTGTAACCCTTATGGGGAGGATCAGGAGTGGGAGGAAAATCTATGGGGGATTTTTTTTTTTACTTATGGGCAACCTCTTTCTTAAAACACTGGTCTCGCTGTAAGATACATGTAGAACTTGATTTAGTTTTTTTCTCCCCTGCCCACATGAGGACAGTTTCCTTGCCATTTACGGTTTCTTTGCAATCTTTGATAAATCTAAGTGAAATGACCTCAGAGCTCCCTGCCCACCTGCAGACAGGTCTCCTCTGGAGTTCGGAATCGCCAGGCCTAATTAACAGGGAACATCCGTGGGAAAAACAGTCCGTAACTCCACCCCGCAGACCGGTGGGGCACTCGGCTTTGGTCTCCTTAGCACCGCGCTGGCAGCCGCAGAGACTGAGCAAAAGGACGTCACCTTTCCGGATAAAATGTCCCCCGGGGGTGAACTCAGAGGCAACAGAGCAGAAGGCTTCCCCTCCAGAGGTCACCCAGCACACTCCCCCAGGATGGGAGGACTAGGGTCCTGGGCTGGAATAAACAAGAACCTGCTCTCTGGGGAACACAGCAGCCCATGTTCCCTTCCTTGAAGGCCCCCTGCCCTCTCTCATCGACAGCCAGATCACCACCCCTTTCACCGGAAAAACCATGAGAGTTGAGAAAAATTACACCTTCCATACCTCTCCCCCCGCCGCCTCCACCCCCCCCCCCCCACAGGGCGTAAGGAGAAGCTGGAACATCAAATCCAAGTCCCCTGCTATTTCAGTCTCTGGTTAGAAACTCTGACAACATAACCTATCACGGGGAAGAGTTAACTTGCCGGGGTAGTTATGAGTGAACACACTGCCCAACGCACCAACAGGTCAGGAAACATAGCTTAAAGCGCCCCGGGGATGGGGTCTGCTGTCCCTGAATGGGCAGCAACCGCCAAGGGACTGGTCCTGAGATTCTGCCCTTGCCACCCTGGCCACCAGCTCACGTTCCCAACCCGCTGCCTGAAGAAGGCCTGGGCATGTCGGAAGCACAGTTTCTCACACACAGAGGGCGACGGCAGAAAGCTATGTCTGCCTCGGTGCCAAAGGAATCATGTTTGGCCATCAGAAAGCATCATAAACCATAGGGACGCAGCCAGGAAGGGCCGGGCCTCTGAGGCCAGCTTGATGCACAGAGAGCCATGTGGGCACAGACGAGCCAGACCTCAGAGAGAGGGTGCAGGTCACAGGAGCCAAGTTCCTACTCGGACGTTCAGGGCTGCCTCTGCAACTGCTCTGCATGTTTCCCAGAAGAATTTCCTTGTAATTCTTAAATCCATGAACATCAACACCCACCTGCAGTAAACAAGTTCATGGGTCCCCCCTTCCACTTTCACCTCCTTTGTAAGCAGCCCACAGTGGTCCCTCCTCTGCCCATCACACGCAGCTTGCAATCTGCCTGGAATGAATGCCCCTTAGGTCGGAAAGAGCACCCAGGGGTGCATGCACCATCACCATCACGCCCCGTCACGTTCTATGAAGTGGGGCCACTAAATACTAAATGAAGACACTTGTTGGAAAATTACATGACAAAATACGTATGTGAAGCACCTACTTTAAACTCCCGTTGCCGCCTCTGCACCATCTGACCCTACTCTTCCTGTCTTGGACCATTGCAGCTACTATAACAAACACCATATACTGGTAGCCACCGGTCTATAAACAAAAGAAATCTATTTCTTACAGTTCTGGAGGCTGGGAAGACAAAGATTAAGCTGCCAGCAGGTTGGGCGGCTGGTGCAGGCCTGCTTCCAGGTGCACAGACAGAGGTCTTCTTGCTGTGCCCCCACAGGGCTCCAGCCCAGGACCTTATCACCTCCCGAGGCCCCACCTCCTACACCACCACAGCGGACATTAGGCGTCCGCACAGACATTTGGTCCCCCAAGGCCCTCCTTGAACTCCGTCACTGCGCTGCACATGGGCGGGTCAGCTCCCTGGCTGTCCCCCTCCCCTGCTGAACGGATGCCTGCCGCCTCCAAGCGTCCTCAGCACTGGCGGCTGCCTCCTCACCACACGAGCCTCCCTCCCAGTACCTGCTCATCCCACCTCTTCTCTGTGAAGCCGACTCTAATTACCGTGAACTCTAAGCCACCGCTTTTGTCTCTGAAATATCACTGTACTTTTAATCCATGACACCTAATTAACAACTTCATTGAACATTATCATCTTCAGTTTCTGTATCGTAGTCTTTTCTCCTCAACACTGGAGGTTCCTCTAAGGCAGAAATCAGATCGTACAGTTTTTGTGGGGGCCCCAGAGCACCTTAAAAACTGTGAGTAAAACGGTGCAAATAAATGACTCCGTAAACTGTAAAGCAGTGTCTGTACAGTAAATGTTCTTACTCACCATAACCCATAAGGGGCTTGGCTGTTACTCATGTTGAGACCTTTGCAGGGCAGGCGGTTGGCATAGACTCCTAACAAGTGTCCAGATGGGGGTGGCAGTGATCACATGAGCCTGCCTTGTTAGTCTTATGCAAAAATAAAAACACCCAGGCAGTCACTGTGGTGGGTAGAGGGAACTCTGCAGGGCAGCATGCCCACTGAAAGGCAGACCTCAGCCCCTTGCTTACGGGGCAAGGTTTAAGCTTTGGAAAAGGGAACTCCAGGCAGCTTGGGAGTGAGTCGAGAGGGGCTTTTTTGAAGAAAACAATGTTATGCATTAAGCGGGACAGTTTAAAAACCTCAACGTCACTCAGCCAGCAAGCTGAAGGGCTAGGCTTTGAACCCAGTAGGCCCATTCCAGAGGCTGTCCTCTTAAAGGCTTCACTAGAATCCATTTCAAGACTTGTCTGGGCCAAGAAAGTCCTTGGCTATGAACTCTGCACCCACGGCAGCCAAGCCCCAGGGCTTGAGGTCTGGTGCCCCCCTGCGCCTGGGGCCCACCTTGCTGCAGCGGGTGCCCCCACTCCTGCCTTCACACACAGCCCTACCTCTTCTCCTGGACTGCCTGGTTGGACATTTTGGTCTACCTGGATTTGATTTTAATTTTATATCTTTAATTTCACCCTTAGTTCCAGCCCCTCTTGACCAAGAGCCAGCTCTAATCTACTCCTACCAACAACAACAACAAAAATCCAGTGCCCCAGGGGGTCAGCTGTTTAGGAGGGGATTTGAAAGCAGAGAAGGAATTCCAAGTAGAAGCATGGGCATTTGGGCCGGGCAATCACAGCATGGCCCTAACACATGGGCCCACGGAGGCCCTGGTTTGTCACAAGCCGTGCAAAGACCCACCTGTGGCAACACGGAGAACACAGACCCCTCTTTTTCCTTCCTGCTCCCCTCTGTGCAGTGAGCTACTTTGACCCAGCTTTCCCATCAAGGTGGGCTCAAGGATGCCCAAGTTCATGCCAAATGGAACCAGCACCACCCTACAAGTAAAGCATGATGGGAGAGGTCCCATTAAGGCAAAGGGGGAGAGAGGTCACCAGACTCCAACTGTGGAAATGGAAGGAGACCCAGCACACAGGCCACACCGAAGACGGCATGCACAGCAAGCGCCAACCCAGCGTTAGGGATGGAATGCTTGTGTCCCCCCAAAATGCCTAGGCTGCAGCCCAAGCGTAGGAGGAGGTGGGGCCACGGGGGGTAATTAGGGTTAGAGCATGAGGGTAGAGCCCCTCGTGATGGGATTAGCGTCTTCATAAGAGGAGGAAAACCACCAGAGCTTCCTCGCTCCCCCACGTAAGGATGTAACGAGGAGGTGGCTGTGGGCAAGCCCGGAAGACGGCTCTCACCAACAAACGCATCTGCTGGCATCCTGATGTCCGGCTTCCCAGCCTCCAGGACTGTGAGAAATGCATGTGTCACTTATGCCACCTGGCTTGTGCTACTGTGTTCCGGCAGCCTGGATGACTAATGTACTGAGTCTGGTGAAATACGCAAATTTCAAGTCCAATCCCTACTAGGATCTGCTTGCAAGTTTTCATCCAAGGGGGTGCAGTAGGATATAATGCAAGGAGACAGCAGTCAGTCCTTGGGGTCAGTGGGGCTCCTGAAGTTCATTCATGATGGTACGAGCCTAAGGCCAGTGAAGGGACCTTGCAGCTTCAAGGGCAGAGCATGGGAGAAAAAGCCAGGAAAGTGTATGGACCCCTCATAATGGCGGGAGGGTGGGGTGGGGGCGCTCTGAAGAATGGTGTACAACGGAAGAGCTTGGGATTCCTTTACTGAAAGGAAAGCCCCTCTACTCTCGCCAGGTCTGGTTCTGGCTGGCTCGGTCTGGACAGTGCTGGGCTCGGGAGAGCCGGCTGGGATCAGGCACACTGCTGTCCACCAAGGAGAAGCTAGGGAGGCAGAGACGCATGGCAACTGTTATTAATACTTAAGTGAATGGCGAAAGGAAAAAAAAAAATCCCTCATCTCTTTTCAATGCCAAGAGCTGGAAGCCAGAGGTAGAAAAAAATATCTAGAAGGGAGCCCTTATTTCTATTCCATTTCTATGGATGATATGGTTTTACTGTTTTTTTGTGGGGTTTTTTCCCCACCAAAACTCCCAGAGGAAAGATCTATTGACATCGCTTAAGAGCCCAGGGCCAAGAATTCAAGCGAAGACTTCAAAACATGGTCTGCTGTCGTGGCTCTGCCACCTGCCAGCCGTATGACGTCAAACCAGCCATTCTAGACCAGTGACCTCAGTCTCCTCATCCTCCATGAGAGTAACTGTATTTCCCTTGCCAATCTCCTCGGGTTGTTTTCAGGATCAAACAGGAGCGTAGATGTGAAAGCATTCAGTCAACCGTGAAGCGCCATGTCACAGAGAGTGGTGACGTTCGCGGGGACCACGAAATCACACCACCATTCCATCAAGTTTCAGGTCCCTTTCGCGTGGGTGAGCCCGGGATTCATTTCTCTGACCAGCAGCCCAGGAGCACGGTTGGTCTGCTGGGCCCAGGGCCACTGGCCCCCAGGATCAACTGCGTTCAGGCTGTGAAGCGTTCCTTCATTTTCTCCAGTTGGTTCAAGTCTGTTGTCTTGCCTCCCTGAAGCTACGGCACTCTGGGTGGCTTCTCGACTCTGGCAGCATCTGTAAGAGTTTCTGCCTATGTAGCTGGCATCAAGTTCTTAACGGTCCTTAGTGGTTCAGAATGGATTCCTCCACCGCAGAATTATCCAGGACATTCCATGCCTTTTTATAGTTTTCTCAGGACAGCCAGACTCCTGGCTTTCACCCCAAGTTCTCTGTCTCGGAATTGGAGAAAGGGTTTTTTTGGAGACAACTAACTACCAGAATGCCTGTCTAACATCCCAACTTAGCAATGATAACGTTGGCAGGGCAGAGCCAAGTCAGGGAGGCAGGGCGAAAGGGAACTCCTTGTGTACCTCGGCCACAGATTGAAAGAGGAAGGTGCTGAACTCACCAAGACGCTAAGGTGCTCTGATCCGAAGCGGACTCCTCCTCCGTCCTCCGTCCTTGTTCACGGCTAAGTCACGACGCCGGGAAAATCAGACTTGCTACCAAGACGGGGAATGTGCTTCCAGAAAGAAGCATTTCAGGGGCACAGAAATAATGCCATGTCATGTGAAATTAGGAAACCCCAACCTTAATGAACTTGAGAAGCAGAGATGGACGCCGACCACATACTGATGTTGGTAAAAAAAAACAAGAAAACAACAAAACACCGGCCACGAGTTGAAAGGGCAACTGGATGGCAGATGATGTGTCTCATCGTTGTAAACTGTATGCACCCATGTCTTCTGTTCAGCTCGGCATCACTTCATTTTTGTGCCCCAGGCTCTCGATGTGCTGGTTACTGAAGCCCCCAGACCGCGTACTGACCCCCAGCGGTGGGGCGCGGTGTGTGCTGAGAGATCCCGCAAAACCCCACCACCTTCCCTCGCAAACTCCATCCGCTTAGGAAGGTTGAAAGGAATGCTTTTTCTGTTGAATTTACAACGCCAAAGTTGAAGCAGATTCACAGGACTTTGCTGTCCTAAGGCGAATTAAAAATGTCACTTGCTTTTCCAGAAGAAAAAAATGCCAGAGAGGCTGGGCTGACAAATTATTGGAGGAGAGGGGTGGCCCTTGGATCTTGGACTCATTGGAAGACAGGCTGTATTCCCCCTTTGGGGGGATCCCCACCCCACTCTGACCCTTTCAAGACAGCACTGCACTGGTTACTTATTTACAACCTTATATTATTGTAGGTGATGAGGATTCCAGTGACTAGTCGTCCAAGAAAATCCCTCAACTGTGCTATGCTCTTATTTTCCCTTTTCAACCTTAGTATAAAATACGTCATCCGGCATGCTCATTTTCATTGCATCTATCTGTGTATGCAGGTATTGGATGCATTTGTTGGGGCCCAAATGGGTTTGCTGGAATTCCTCAAAAGAATGACCCGGTATAGTAACTCAGAATTTTATTACACACACATGCACACCCACATCTGAGTGAGTGCAGGGTTTTGGGGAGGCCCCTTTCTGTCGAGTAGAATTATAGCTTTAAGACAGAGGGGGAAATTAGAGAATGAAAGAAAAAAGAAGAGAGAAATAGAGCGAAAAAGAGATGACATGTTCCCCCTCCCCTGGAAGTGACCTACACGTACGCCAGATGAATTTGGAGAGGACAGATCACGGGCAGCCCGAAGGCGAAGACAAAGGGAGGACTCCCCAGATAAGAACAAAAATAGAAATCCATGGGCCCCTGTGTGCATCCATATTTGCGAATAACCAAATGTACACACAAGAGGCACAGACGTGCCTCTGCACATTTATGGGAGGTGAAGGCATATGTTCAAAGAGATGAGGCAAATATCTTTTTATAAATACAATTTAGCAGATACGAGAATGCTAATCAGCTGCAGCTTAAGGAAGAAGGGGGAGAAAAATCCTATGGAAATCATTAATACTCCAAGAACCTCTAAGACTCAACCTGAATGCAGACACTTAAGCTCTCAGCTTTGCCATTAAAGCTGAGGCCTAAATTATTGATCTCTTGCCTTTATCAGCATAACAGTCACGTCCCAGTATCGAGATCTAAGTACACTGCAGTCCCTCTGCTGCAAGCCACTGAAATAATTAGGAGAAATTCTCATTAAAGGAGAGTGAAAGGTTCACAGACGGAGGCAGAGCAAAGGGTCTGGGGGGTGTTTAATGTCTTCCGCGGGGTCGAGAGATCACTGGGACCAAATCCCCAAGCAGTGCCCACAGATGACAGCTCATCAAAGGGAAAAAGTATAAACAATTCACACATGCGGTGGCCCTCCGGTGTGTTTACATCTGTGAGTGTGTACGCAGAATGGCACTGCGTTGGCTGCAGAGACATCCTTATATCCATGATCAGGGGGCGGCGGGGGAGGAGGTGCACGATGTGGCCGGATACTTGTGTCAACGAGCGAATAAGAGACAGAAAAAAGAAAAACAGCCAGGGTAAGAAAAACACATGAAAAATAAATTAAAAGAAACATATTAATAATGGAAAATCCACTGTGGACTCTCTTTGGCTTAATGTATTCATTCTTTGGAAGCACAAGGGAGTCTGGAAAGAAAGGCAAGGTGAAGCACCTGGCAGCCATCACCTGAAGGGCCCAGCGGGCGGGTGGAGACGCCAGGATAACACATACACGATGAGACACCCTCCACCCCCAAATAAAACCCCGACTCTGACAGCAAGCGGCTCTCTATTGATTTGAACACAGGTTTTACCAGTTCCCTCTGCCTCCCCCACCACTTAGGGAAAAAAAAAAAAATTTATCCTTTCACACATGTTCCCAGAAATGGCCCAGACTTATAAGAGGGCAAAGGACAGAGAACAGCCTTTCAGAAACCGTCCTGATGGAGGGAAAGGCTATGACAGGGGGAACTAGACATGAAGCAAGCGGGAAAACAGTGTAAGGAGAGGGCAGGAAGAACAGGAGCCTCTCGCCCAGCTCCAGGTGGGCACGCATGCAGGCACACGCCCCAAAGTTTGCCCGCATCCAACGTCAGAGTGCAGCAATTTAAAAGACAAATTCCATAGCACCCAGCTAACCAGAATCATTAGCGAGCCCATAGCCACAAACACGGGGAACATATGAAATTGATTATTTTTACTTCATTCGGTTAATGAAATCCTCCAGCGACCAAGAACTAGCCCTGGATGAATTTCTACACAATGAAAAGACAAGAGTAACTTCACGGACTTTAAAAAAAAAAAAAAAAAAGGCCTATCTGTGTATTTGAAATATATAGAGATATTTATTTAGTGATTTCTGTCGGAGCGGAATAATTGAGCCGGCTGGATCTGTTCCCACCGTCTTGGGAGCCTGGAGATATTAGCATGGACCTCACATCCCATAGGAGCGCCACATCATTAAATGTCTCGGGCTGGCGCAGGGGGAAGAGAAATGCGGGATGTCACCAGCTGATAGGGAAGAAGACTTGATGTTATTTATTAGGGAACACTTACCAGAAACTGCATTTTCTCCATTTGCATTAGACACGGCACGGCTGCCTTTGCAGAGCACACAGGCGCCGGCCCGGGCTGCAGGGGGACACCTCTGCGGGTCCTTCCTCATGCTTCGTGCACCGTCCCCTCAATCCCACGTGCCACCCAGTCCTCGGTCTGCGGGACACCCTCCACTGTCACCGTCTACTCCCTCCCCGCTGTGCTCTGCACACCATCTTTCTGCCCTAGGGTTGCTTTGTTGCTCTAAAGCCCCTTTCTCCACCGTGCTCAGAGGTGTCCATATATTATGCAGCTTCACCCCATCTTCCTTCCAATCCTGACCCCGAATGCCTTCAGTCAGCTGCCTATTAAGATGTCAGGATGCCTACAAGGAAAGGCTACCGCAGCAGAGCTTATATGTGTATTTCCCCTAAATTCATGAGTTACAGGAGGCACATGGCGGGTAGCTGACACAACTGTTTTAATGAAAGGAAAGGGACAACTGAGTTCAGGCTTCAGTGGAAAAGCGGAAATCTCCCCTAAGGGGATTCTCCTGGAGAGGGGCTGGGTGTGGAAGCCAAGTGCTAGACCCCCAGCCCCCAGGTTCCTCCCAAGCATTTCTTCATCCTGGCAGTCATCAAAACAACCCTGAAATGTGCTTTAAAGGTGCAAAGCCCCAGGCCGTTCAACCTCAAAGAAGTCCTAGGCGATTTCCCCTGGATCTCCCTATGGGGCGTTGCAGCCCGGGGAGGAAACCAACCAGCCTCTGCTCTCAGGAGTCTCTGCTGGGAACCTCGGTCACCTGGGGACAGAATCTGGCTTCCTCCCTGACCACCCACCCGTTTAAATGCCCTCATACTTTTGAAGCATCAAAGATGCAAGAGGAATGACCTCCAGCAAGAACAGCAAGCTGGGCAGGCCGGTCTCCAGACAGGCCCCAGCCTTAGAACTGGGAAAGGAGGCAGGGCTTGCAGAGTGGGAGGGCTCCGAGGAAGCTCCCGGGTGCCCCATCCACAACAGACACCACTGCGAGGCAGGACGCGTCGACGGGCTGCGGGCAGGTGCTTGGGGCCAAGGGTCAAGCGGCAAAGCCCCCAGAGTACGGGGTCTGCTGTGTGAACAGAAAAGGGCAGCAGGGGAGGCCTGCAGACAGAAGGCCAGAGAGGCAATGCATATGTTGCAGAGAATTCCACGTCTGGAAACGACTGGTGGAGCTCAAACTGAGCCCCTACTCAGGACTGCTTCCAGGGAGGAGAAGGGAAAGGAAGAGAACAGGGGGGTTTCTGCTAATAAGTTTTGCTCACCTGCCAATACCAACACCCACGGGGAGTCTGCCCCGCCCCACCCCAGCCTCTGTGCACGGATCAGGGGGCACCCTTGCCCGAAATCTAGCTCTAGACCCCCTCATGCAGTGGCCTCTCCCCCACCTACAGAAAGTGGCCGAGTGTAATTATGCAGAAAGCGCCACTGGAGCTATATCAATAAGACAGACGTCTGTTGTATCATTCTCTCTCAGTAAGGCATTTCTTCTCCCCAATTGCTCATATAGAATCATAGCCTAATAGCATGCCATTAACATAATTGCCAACACAACTAGTGTTCCGTGTCTCAGAGCCATTTACTTACTTTACCATAAAGAATACCAAAACAGCCCTAAAATCACAAAGAGGAGGAAAGGAGAGAAATGGGTGATGGGCAAGGCGAAAGGAGATTTTTACCCTCCTTGGGTTCCCCTTGCTCCCCAGAATGGGGTTCCAAGATGATAAACACTGGAGCGCCTCTCTCATCCATGGGAATCGTAACACCCAGCCTTCCTACCAGACTCCCAAGCAGACGTGTGCTAAAATCTAAACGGATTCTGCCAGGCGAAATGAAATTCCCATTATTTTTAATTAATCCTTAATTAAAATATATTACTCCGCAGATTCCGCAAATCTCTCTTAATATGCAAATGCGGCCCATTCAAGGATATTTACATATCATTAATTAAAACGGCACATTCTTTCAGTCTAACAAGCTGAGGGGCTGTGGCTGCTGCCACATTGGCGCCAGGAGCTGGTCCTGGCAGGGCCCCGCTCGTCTGATAAAAAGACGTCAGGTGCTGGCCGTGCAGGGGGAGGGTAAGGAGAGAGGGGGGAGCCCACTGCGCTGGACACACTCCAGGGCCAGGACTTCAAAGGTGATCTTGGCGCTGGGACCAGGTGATCTGCGCAGGGCTGGAGGCTCCGTTATGCACACCTACCTAAAGATCACCTTGGGGCCCAGCCCCGCTGGGACGCCATGCGTTCTCACCCTGGCCACCTTGAGGTGCGGTGGAGGTGGCCTGGGAGAGGAGGGAGATCTGTACCCACCTGGCCAATTTTCTCTTAAGAAGCAAAGCGAGCTTCAAAGTCAACCATCTCCCCAAATCAAGGCAACGGCAGGTTAGGTGGGGAAAATGAATATGGCCACAGTATGCCAATCCCTTTGTCAATGGCTAACTTAGGACTTCCCAGGAAAAAACCAGTCCCGCAGGTGGAACTGTGTGCTCTGTTTCACAGAGTCCTGAAGAGTTAAGTTCGGGGCCATGTAGCAAAGGGCTGACCGCTGAGAACAGAATATGGGAGGATGATAATGACAGAGTTCCTGACCACAGCATAAAGGAGACGGCCCAGGAGGAGCATGTAAAGTGGGCACTGACCACTACTTCACAGACAAGCCCGATCAGTCTGGGAGAGATCTGCAAAGAGCACTCCACGCACCCCCAAAGCAGGGGGGGGGATACCGTTTGCATGCTGGCCTCCTCTGTGTCGCTAGCTGGACCACCTGAGACTACGAGAGGCCGGCAAACAAAATATAGGGAGCGTAAACTGGCAGTAAGCTTGCTGTCCCGAGACCTCTAGGAACCCCCCATCTGAGAGTCCCCCTCAGAGAGAGGGGGCTGCTGACGGCGGGTAGGGCTCTCACATCAGCGGAATGTGGCTCTGGCTCACGTCATTCAAACTGGTGCCTCTGCAGAATTACAGCTGATGATACACCAGAAACATCTGTGGTCACTTTTAATAGTTGAAACCAAGAATATGAAATCCTTGAATGCCAAGGGTCTCCTGTGCTCAACTGTAAAACTACTTATCCAGTTACAACAGAGGTCGTGTCCATAGGATGTCTTCAGGCTGAAGAGGCTCCCCAAAGGGTCTGAGGTGCAGCCCAAGGACTGGTGGCTCTCGCCTCGCCCAAATGCCCTCTGCTCCTCACCGCGTTGGAGTCCCATCAGAGTCAGAGTTAGTGCTCCGTTATTCAGATCATAAAGTTCTACAAGGGAGGGACCTTAGCGAAACACTCGCATTGTTTACTTTTAGCCTGTCACCATATAAAGACGGGAACTAGAAACAGACACACTGGATGATCAAAATGAGATCAGTGAGAAAAAGGGACAGTCGAAAGGCCAAGGGTTCGTGAGGATGGAGCGGTGACCCTGAAAGACACCTTCGGAAGCAGCATCAGCCTGGAAGGGGAGAGCAACGAAGTTTGCAAACAATTAACCTGCTGTACAACCATCTCAAGACAGACAGGATGGCGGGCTCTCTGCTCAGGGTGCAGCCTACTGCTTACGGGCAATTCCGGGTTCGTTCGTATCTCAGTTCCACCCAGGATGGGACGTGATGATGCCTGGTTCATTCACCTGAGAAAAGGGGAGTCACTGCCTTCCTTTAAAGACTTCTGTGAAGACTAAATGGGATAACCTAGTAAGGACCGCAGAATAGAATCAGGACTCATAAAAGGTAGTAACCACTAAAGTATTATTTATTCTTACCTTTTTTTTGGGGGGTGAGGGGGAAAAAGGTCAAGACCCTAGTCTGAAATTCCTCCCAATTTTAAAATCCAGTGACTCTCAAGGAATCATCTCATCCCCATTGCTTATCCTCCATACTTACCACGGCCCCTCTCCTAGGCATCATTAACTAATATTTTTTGAAACGAGTCTAGGGGCATTTCCGTTACTACAGCAGTCAGAAAAGCCCCCCAGGTCTACTGAACTTATGAAGCTGCACAATAATCTGCTCCATCAGCCAGAATCTGTTATCAGACTTCTTAGAGTAGCTACCATTATTTCATTTTTCTTTCTTAGACTAATCGGAGAAATGAACAGACCAGTACATTATAACAACATGAGCATTAGCTAAATACATCACTGATTCTTTGAAACCTTAGGCATATTTATATACAAAAGCACCAAATAGGAATAATGATAATAATGGACATAAGCCTCTTTAAGCATGCATAATATGTCCACTGAATGCAGAAATGAACAGTCTCCCCATCTTTCCATGTGGCTTTTGAGGCTATTAGGAGGAGCTGAGCTGCCCCCTGGCAGCTGAGAAAAATCCCAGGAGGGAGACACTAAAGTAGACATACACCCCAAGAGGATGGCAAGTGGGGCTCTCCCCTGGGAGGTGAGGCACCCGTGGGAACAGCGAGCAACACCCAGGGGGTCACACCCCACAGCTCCTCAACTCTGCCTGGCCCTGAGTCACTCCCTCCTGGAGATGCCCTGAACTGAGAATCCCATAGCCTACATTTTATAGCTGCCTAATGTCTTTGGGACCTTACAATTTGGATAATTTCCTACCCACCTTATGAGTCCTACCTTCCTGAGGCCAAACCACAAGACTTACAACCCCAGACTCCCCTGCAACTAGGTGCAGGCAGACAAAACAGGTTCTATCAACTTGATGAACTTGCGTTTGGAAGAGCAGCAGTGAATTCAGAGGACTTGATCTTTTGTCAACCACGGTGAAGAGGCATATGGTTCTTTAGGGGCATAAGTATCCACATCACTGGCAGCAGGTCCAGTGGCTCAACCTCCACAGTGCCTCGGTGCTGTGCACATGGCTGTCATGCCCACCACACCCCCCAGACATTCTGTGACCTAAGCAGTGTCCCGTGTATCTTGTAACCTTTGTTTTTCAAACCTAAGATCATTTAATAAAACATTTATTCTGCTTAACATAGCCAGAGTGCATTATTTTCTGGTGCAACTAAAACATTTGACTGATACAGCTATGCTTCCAATGTGGAGATCACCAGTTCCTCCTGCCCAGTTAGAGAAGGATCGTGTGACTCAAGTATTCACAGGATTCACTATGGGATGGAGACTCTACTGAGGAAGCCTCGTCGTCCTCCTCTCCCTTCACCCATTGCAAAAGATCTCTTTTCTAAGGTGCCACAACACAGATCCCAAGTCTGTGCCATCACGAAGCCCCAGAACAGTGGAGAATGCCAGGAGCAGTCAGTCTCTCACGACGGGGGTTCTCAAGCCCCACGCCCTAAGCCATGGCGCTGGTTGGCACCATGACCCATGTTGGTGCTATCACCTGTTACCAAAAGTGGTGTGGGCATCCGACTGGAAAGGCAAGCACCCCCGAAAACAGCAACCTGAGCCCAGAGGAAGATACAGAGCCTCCAACGGTCAAGACACCTGGACCAGGTCCCAGCTGGTTAGCGTCATATCATAACGAGAAGGAAAGACCGCATTACAGGAAGATGAGGGAAATTTCGTCTTTCTAAACTTCATGACCTCAGTTCATCTACTTCAGGTGAGACGTCTGTATCCTTCTCTTTGACATACAGCCACCTCCCTTGTTACATGGATTCATATTAAGTAATTCAATATAGTCACCACAGCAGTGTGTCTGCCAGTTGTGACTGACAAAGCAGTCCCATCGCTCTTTCAAGATTTACCTGTTGCACATGGGGAGACAGTTAGAAACCCCTTGACAAAAATCACCAGGCTCCATTCAGCAGGCTCTTGGACTCCCACCCACAGGGACCACCATCTCGAACAATCTTCAACACCTGGCTTCTGGGAGGGGTGAGTAACGTACACACCCTCTGGTTAGTCACAGCTGTTCTATGAAGGCTGGCCTAGGCTTCACCCCAAACTCACCTGCCAATTGCTATTTTACTTAAGGCGCCAACACACTTCACCACACTTTGCTAATGTAATTATTTGCATAGGACTATGATGGATAGGATATCATACCAGGAGCACTCCAAAAGGTGTCTGATGATCTCATAAATGTTTTAATTGCAATGACAGACAGGTGCAATCATCTCATTAAATGTGAGTATCTTTGATATGGCTCTACTTCTTAAAGAACACACAGTATGTCAATGATAAGTATCTTTACTTTCAGAGCCTAGATCAGGCAGGCCTCCGGCCAGGGCCCGAAGCACGTCATGCTGAACAGATTCCACGTTTTGTGAACAGTAACATATTATTACGCTACATCGTGCTGTATCCATGGGGAGAGGTATCCTACTAAGACACCTTCTGCTTCAACCAACTTTTAAGATAAAAGACTTACCAAAAAAAAAACACTTTACATTTTTGCTTAAGTCATCTATTTGGCTGACACGTGTGAAAGGCTTTGGCTTCTGGGAAACCTCTGAAAGTTACACAGCTGAGCAGGACATATTTTCACAAGTTACGCTTCTGTTGGGGCCCACACACTTCCACAGTATCACAGTCAATTTTAAGACATTTGTGTTTTAGAGATGTAGTTCTTTGTAGTAACCCAGTGATAAGTGAAGGGAGGGAGATGGTTCTAAAGCAGAAGGAAGAAAAACTACTTCTGATCAAAGTCCTGTACGTTAACCACCCCTGGCCAAAAGAGAATAAATATACACACCAATTCACACGTATGTATAACACAGAATGAGAAACCCTCAGATCACAAGGACATAACAATGGCAGAGAGAGATGATCACAGCAACCAAGGAACCAAACCGCAGGCAATTGTGGAAAAGCAAGTGTGGCGCAAAGGCATCGTGCTGCCGTCAGGATTCAAGCGCAAGAGGCTTTAATCCAGGGATACTCAATGCCCACACTCCTGAATCCCAGAATGGGCCCGCCAGGCTTCAGCCTCGTTCGGAGTGAGCTAAAGATGGCTGCTCTGCCCCTGGGCCATCAGGCATGACATCAGACCTCCACAAATGACCGTGGGAACTCAGGATGGACTTGGTAACAGGCAGCTGTGCAAAGGATGCACCCAGAGCCTCCTGGGGAGTGAAGGTCTTCTGCAGGAGTCCTGGGAACTCTGCCTAAACCATGTCTCCTCGAAGGCCTGGTGCCTGGTCAGGGGGAAAGTTCCAAAAACAGACTCAGAAAGTTAAAAAAAAAAAAGACCTTTTCTTCAAGTCTGGGAGGAACTGATTTGGTAAGATTTAGAGCACAGTTATGAAGAAAATATTCAGAAAATTGATGCTCTCCACGGGAGTGTTTTTTTACCTCTATAACCAACCTATTCACCCTTGCTTGAAAGTATGAAATGATAAAGAAAAAGAGAGATGGCGCTATGTTTTTTTAAACTTCCATGAGGGGTTTATGCTTATTTAAACATTACCACCCCGCATAAAATCACACGGGTTAATATAAGAAACTGTCTCAGAGTGGGGTTGCCAGCGCAGGGAAGGCTCTCCCTACGGAGGTGGAGAGCGCTTTCACAGGAACCACTGGCACCATTAGCCCTCCTGGCAGAAGGAATGTCCTCCACACACCTGGGAGGCGGTGGCCTCTGCTGGGCTCATTCATGTTTGCCCAACACAGTGGCCCTCCTTTACCTTCTGACCACTTTAGATGCTGAAGAAGCAAAGTATAAGCCCCTGGCAGCAGGGTTCAATTCACAAGCAAAGCACAGTCCAGTGAGGAAGAGGGGTGAAGAATGTAAGTTGCCTGCCCTCGGCCACTGCCAACCTGTGTTGACTTAAATAAGGCAAAAGGGCACAGCCACGAGCAATGCGTGTGCCTCCAACTGTCCACAGCTGTCCTGATGTGGCAATTACCTGGGTGCGTCCCCCCAAGGCACAAGCAGAGAGGAGATATTAATCAAGGTGCTCGGCTCCACAGGGAAGGTGGGTACCCTTGTGAACAGAATTTGTAGGGAGGAGTATATGAATCCTAGAAAGGGGATTAGTAATATCAACAGCTGATGCATTATTTATTTAGAGGCACTGACCACAATCTGTACTGTCGTTAGAAATGAAATGAAATGCTGCACTGAAAAAAAATATCTTGTGCGGGCTCTTCAGGGCCCAGGGACTAGCAAACGCACCGAAGTGTTGCTGTGAAGGGTAATGTCCGTACAAGGGGCAGGGCTGTTTGGCTAACCCAGAAAAAGAGCAGCGACGACAGGCGTCAGGACAACCACTAAGCGTGACCTCTAGACAGAACCACTTCCTTCTTCCTCTGCTGATGTTGCTCAAAACCAACTTTGGTTTTATCTAGCTGATAGGGCGGCAAGGGGCAGAAGTTACTCGAAGGGAAATGTACGGAACAGCAGGAGGTCTTTCCACTGTATCCCAAGGGGAGATCCCTAAGGCGTCCTTTCGACAGCTCCACGCAGGTGTGTTGAGTCTCAGCACTGCCGTGTCGGCCGCAGGTGAGAGGCCTCAGCCTCCCAGCAGCTGCTTTTCAAACCCACTGGAAGTTCCCCAAAGCTCCAGGCCCCAGCATGTCCCGTACAGGCAAGGTCCCCAGCGGCCTCCATTCAGAGCCCAAACCAGTCTTTCAGGCTCAGACAGCATTCCCTTATATTTCAAGGCCAGGTGCGATCCTTCCAGGGTCTGCTTAACTTCTTTCCTCCCAGACCTGCTCAGCTCACTCAGACCACCTTGTCCTTCTCATCCTACAGCGGGAACACACCATCCACCGGCCCCTCCTCGCTTCCCAGCGGGACGCAGCTCCTGCGACGGCGTCTGACTCACCCCCAGCCTCCTCTAACCAGTCAAGGTTTTTGGCGGCAACCAACGGGAACGGACTCTTGGCTCACCCACTAAGGAAAGGAATTCATCGGGTAGATCCGCTGCGTCTCACAGAGTCAGCAGGAAGCCTGGAGAACCAAACTCAGAAAAATAAGCACCGGCAGCTGAGAATCCAGCCAACGTGCTGCCCCTTCGGGAAGTCATTGAGGAGAACTGGCCGAGGGCTACGTGCTCCTGACCCTGCTGCCCGGGAAGGGGAAAAGGGGTGTGTGGAGGGAGGCAGGCTCTGCAGGAGCCCCTCAAATGGCTCAAAAAAGGGGACATTCTTCCCAGACGTACCTCCTGCTTCCTGGGTACAAATCCCAACTTCCCTCTACTCAGGCACAGGACGCCACTGGTTCAGGAAGTTGCCTTGGAAAATCCAGCCCACGTTCATGACTATATAAGGTGCTGGGGGCTAACAAGGGAAACAGAAGCTACAGCCGCTGTCCTCAGAGAACTTGGGTAGTAACATGAAGGAAGGAGGGCCATATCCCCCATGAGCAGGTAGCAGAGAAACACAGGATCCTTGCTTAAAGCTGAAAAGGAAATGGTCTGTGGCTGCCTTCCCCATGCCCTTCCTCAAAGATGAGGATACAGAATTCCAGATGGTACTGCAACTGGACCTTCCCCGCTGTCCAGCGGAGATGATGTGGGTCAATATGAAGCTTCCAGTCGGAGCACATTCCCCGGATGTGATTCCTAGAGCTTGGAACAAGCCTAACTTCCAATTATTCGGGAAGGGAGTACTTCCTCTCCATGCCCATGTCACACTGTTCCTAGGTAGGGCTAAGGGGCTGGGGGTGGGACACACTCCCTGAGTGCCTCCTGTCTCTCATAGGGCTGCCCGAGTGCCTGCCACATATGACGCCACTGGTTCCCCAATGTTCTTGGGGAGGCAATGTAAGGAGCGGCCAAGGCCTAGAAATCAGAGTCCACAGTCATGTCCTGGCTCTGCCATTAACTAGCTGTGTGTACCTGGCCAAGTTCCTCAAGCCCCTTGGCCTTTACTTCCTCAGCTATAAAATGAGCCTAAGAGCCTCCACTTTGAAAGGCTGCAGTGAATATTCACACTGATACTATATGTAAAGTGATTACAATAGTACCTGGTATATAGGCACCCAATGACTATTATTATTAAAATCCCCATGTTACTGATCAATGATCCGAGGCTGGAGCGAGGCTGAGTAGCCTGTCCAAGGCCCTAAAGCTCGCCCTCACATGCAGACACATGCTAGATCTCACATGCCCTGTGCACACTTCTACGCTGTTAAACACACTCGGGGACATCAAGCCACCGTTCAGAGCAAAAGCTGTGGTCCCACGGCTCGTGGTGCTGAGGAACTGTCCCAGCAACTATCTGTATTAACTGACCTCTAATATTTTATGCCGAGTAATTATCTGTACTTTATTTTGGTCATTCTTAGAAAGGCAAGAGCTGAAATTCCCGGAAACCCCTATGACCACAGCAGATAATAAGGAGTTTCAACCGGTTGGTCCACATGCCAGACTGAAGTGAACCTCGAGTAATGACAACATTTGCTTTCCTGGTGTTTGGGGACCAGGTCACTTTTACAAGGAAGCTAAAGCATGGCTGCAGGATGAGAGCGGGTTGTGAGGTCAGACTGGGTTTTGGTTTTCCCAGTTCTTGACTCTGTTCCTCCTTTCCTCTTTCTTATTTACTACTGGAGAAACAACCACAGCTTCTGAATGCCACCATGGCTGAGAGAGAAAGGGACCAGCCTTTGAATTTCCGGTCCCTGCATCCAGCACCCACTGCGGCTCATCACTCTCCCTTCTCCTCTAGGACCTGCCTGGCGGCGGGGCACAAATGCCGGCAGCCCTGACACAGACGCCGCTGGGAGGCACCTCTCCAGGGGCACCTTTGCGGCAGGCCCTCCCCAAAACCGCCGGCACGACAGAATGGCAAGTCATAGCGTGGCAGGGGCAGCGGGAGTTTGTCTAACTCAGGGCTGTCTGTCCACCACCTTTCTCTCCCAAACAGCAGGCAGGTGGCAGGGGCTTAAACCACAGTGGTCGATAAAGCCACAGAACAGGGTCAGACAGCCGATCTAACTCAGGAAGGAGACAGAGCATCTCTTTCCTCATCCACCCCATCAGGGTAAAAGCCAGCCTCCTTTGGACTCGAGCAGACCAAGAAAATAAACAATACAGGTGTGCTCGGATCCCCTGACGTGGAACACGAAGGTGGATGGCAGTGTGCTCTGCCCCGGGGTTCTGCAGTGCAGGACCGACTAAGTGGTGGCTGCAGTCGTGTATGATTCTGTGCCTTGTTCCCGCCCTCCCGAAACAGGGACCATGAAATATGCTAGCATTGTGAAATTATTCTCATTGCTGATGTTGAAGTAAATCTTACTTAACATATTGCATCAGCTTTTACTTTTCTTTTTTATTGCTTCAACTAATCCAGTTTTAATACATCATGATAATACCGGGTTTGGTTTACTGTATTTATTACTGCCTACTTTTGAGCTAAGTCTCCCAATTACATGACAGACAGCAGATGTCCCCACCTTCTGAAGACATACTGATGCATGACACATTTCCTGAGTCCTAAAAAAGTTCACCTACACCAGAAAGAACCATTTAGTCACTGCAACAGCTGTGCCATCCCAATGTCACCCAATTGCCACATATTTCAAAGCCTGCCTCCAGGATCCACCTAATTTTTAGCCCGTCTACATATTTCTTGTTTTTCCACACTATGGAAAACAATACCAATACACTCCATTGTTTTATCTAAACAAAAGCAGATTATTTGCTTATTTAGACTAGAAAATACTGTCTTAATATGTTAGGCAAATAACCCGCATAGGCTATTTTTGTCCTTATTTTTAACACAGGCTTGGGGTCATACACATAACCCACACTTAACCCATCCATAAACTCACACTTTTTTTGAGTCACCAGCTGATGAAAAACCTTATCACCTATGCTTGGTCTAGTATGATTGTACAATATAGTACATGGAACATATAATAATATATATGTGTGTATAATAATATAGTGTACCATTTATATACTGTTAGGATACCAGAGGCAAAAATGATATTCACAAACCTCATACACGATCAGTACTATGACAAGAATTTCCTGTGCATTTTAGCATATTCTGCTGCCCTTTTACTTACTAGTTCACATTGAGAAAGGTTTTTTCCTTCATTTCCACTGTGTCCATCACTCAGTCTTAAATTGACACAGCAAATCCCCCGGTGGCATCAAATGGCATACCATGTTTCAGCCAAATTCCAGGCAGTTTCTCCTCATAACCTATCTAAGATGAAGGGCATAGATGTGCTGTGGTACTATACAGATGTGGGAGTCCCTGGAGTCTTGAAATGCCACAAAGGAGTATTCTATATAATTTAGTTTCGGGGGGTAAAAATGTTGAACGTTACTAGTTTCTTGGATCTAAAGTAACTCAGATGAGATGAATTCTATAATCACTTTAAATTTTTCTGACTAGGCAAAATATGGATTATTAGATCCATTGGAAAGAATATAGATTCTGTGGGCAAATACAGGTGGACCAAAATGTCCAAGAGACAGGCTAATAAGCATTTGAACAGGTGGAATAATTATCTACTTGAAGAAGTTCCCAGAGTCTATTAACTAGTCCACCACACGGAGGCTTCCTCAGGACCTAACTGCTTGTGCTGTTTACCTTCATTAGTTTCCATAGTGGCCTCAGCTTGACAAGAGTTACATAATTATTTATGTATTAGACCAATATGTATGTGACAATTCGTACCACTGGGCAACTGTATCAATACATCCTAAGAGTTATTAATCAAATAATGAGAGTGTTTTACTTTGACTCTCTTAAAAAGTATCATTTCTAAAATATTTAAGACTATACCATGTTAACTCCACTCTCTATCCCTGCAGTTGAAGCCTAATGATCTGCATGTGATCCACACCAGTCCAAGCGGTGTGGACAAATGGTGAAGAGTTACATTACCTGCTGGTTCCATGTTTATCTACTGACCGTAAAGGTGGCCACAGCCTCATGTGTCATACAAAATCTTCATCAAGTCCTTACACCGTATTAGACTCTAACAACCCTGAAGTAGTTTTATTGTAAAACGAACATATTCCTGCTATGTGAAAGCCTCTTCATTAAGGTTTAGAGCCAGGACATCACACAGTTTACATACAATGTTTTACAAATCTTAAGTCCACTTCAACCAAAACAACAACAGATGACCACGGTCAAGG
This sequence comes from Manis pentadactyla, assembly GCF_030020395.1. Taxonomy (NCBI): domain Eukaryota; kingdom Metazoa; phylum Chordata; class Mammalia; order Pholidota; family Manidae; genus Manis; species Manis pentadactyla. The sequence goes on from NC_080037.1 coordinate 4,465,402, forward strand.
ACGTAACCTGGAGCTCCAGACCAGCAAACACAAAGACTAGGTCAAATACAAAACAAGAAGAAAATTCACTGATCGTTACCAGAATATTCACACTGTCTGGCCACCCCAGTGGGACATCACCAGAAGCAGCTCAACCTTCGGGAGGTCAACAGTGGCCCCAGCGCCCTTGCGCCTCATCAATCCCTACTTATTGGGCACTGCAGTTTTCTACTCCAGAGGGCAGACCACACCCCCAGAGCATGGTGCCCCACAGAAGACGTGTGCTCAAGAAAGACGGCAGGGATGGGCGGAGGCGATATGCTGAACGAACCAGTAACTAGTGGAGAGCTCTGGCTAATGCCCTTAAAATCAAGTCCTCCCCTGAGTCATCTTGGCCAGGGAGCTGCCTGAGCCAGGACCCCCTTTGGGTTCCCAGCATACACTGTGCTCCTCCCTATGACAAGGCAAGTCACACTGTTTCCCAACTGTGAAGCCCCTGAAGGCAGGGGCGGACTCATTTCTTTTTTATCCTCAGTTCAATAAATGTTACTGAATGAAGAAACGAATGCTTAAGATTCAGGTAACTGCCTTGATTCTTCCAGACGACAGCAGCGTCCTCCCTAAGCGGGCCCGTAATGCTGCAGCACCGAGCGTCTTCTCGTGGATTTGATGTGTGTGGACTGGAGAAGCCAGCATGGTGACTGGCACGCTGTGCTGCCCCCAGTCTCTCTCCCAAACCATTCTCTTCCCGGGTTGGCTCCTCAGATGGTATAAGCATCTCCAGGGAAAGTTAGAGAAGGAAAGGATCTCAATTCCTGTACTTCTCGCTTTCCTTGCCCCCATCGTTACAAGTCCTTGTTGACCCCCTCTCCTGCTCTCATGCGCTTGGCGTGGCAGAAGCAGTGGATTTAATGAAAAAGACCGTCAGTGAGGAGATAAACACATTGCGTAACAAGTTGAGATCAGTGGAACCTGAGACCTAGGATCCCGCCATGATGCACCAGAAGACCAAAGACTGGGCCTCTTACCTGTTAATACAAGTGGCAATTCCCTGGACACACACACACACACACACACACAGACACACACACACACAGACACACACACACACACACACAGACACGCACACACACAGACACACACACACACACACACACAGACACGCACACACAGACACACACACACACAGACACGCACATACACACACGCACACACACAGACACACACACACAGACACACAGACACACACACACAGACACACAGACACACACACACACACACAGACACACACACACACACACAGACACGCACACACACACACAGACACGCACACACAGACACACACACACACACAGACACACACACACAGACACAGACACGCACACACAGACACGCACACACACACACAGACACGCACACACACACACACACACAGACACGCACACACAGACACACACACACACAGACACGCACACACACAGACACAGACACACACACACAGACACACACACACACACACAGACACACACACACACACACAGACACGCACACACACACACACAGACACACACAGACACGCACACAGACACAGACACGCACATACACACACACACACAGACACACACACACACAGACACGCACACACACACACACAGACACGCACACACACACACAGACACACACACAGACACGCACACACACACACAGACACGCACATACACACACACACACAGACACACACACACACAGACACAGACACACACACACACAGACACAGACACAGAGACACACACACACACACACGCACACACACACACACAGACACACACACACACAGACACGCACACACAGACACGCACGCACACACACACACACACACACACCCTACCAGTGTAGAGTTTTCCAGATTGTCCCCATCTACAAAATGGGGCTATTATAGCTAGATTCTCCCCCATCCACTGTGTTCGCAGAGTATCTGCCAGAGATTTCTAGTTCCAACTTGGGATAGCTTTGAGTTGACTCTACTATTGGGAAAGGAAATGGGGAGATTTCCCCAAAATAAAGTTCCTCTTAAATCTTACAAAAAGGAAGATCAGAGTTTTTATAATCAAATAACCAACAGAGAGGGACAAAATGCCAAAGAGGAAGGGAAATGCGGTTCTATTGTCAGTCTTATTTGTCATAAAAAGCAAAAGACAATGAACAAGAGAATGAGCCCTAAGCAAAGAGAAAAAGAAGTCCCCAGCCATGTTAAGTACCCATTCCAGAGCCAGAATTAGGGAAGGAGGGCCACCAAGACTTGCTCACCCTGTGCCTCGGCCCTGCCAGGCACAGGATTGAGCACCGTGAGCTCCAAACTTTTTTTGAAACTTTGTGTCTTAAGCATCAAATTATTTTCAAAATATATTTTTCTTGAAAAAAAATTTGCAAGTGAAACTGGATAAGCAAGTAACGGTACATTTATACAGTGGACCCCCTACTTGGCAATGAAGAGGAGGAATAACTATCGATCCAAGCAATATGTGAACCTCTCAGAAAACATTATTATGCACAAAGGTTAGGAACCAAAGTATACATAACTGCATGATCCATTTATATATATAAAGTGTTAAGAACTGGCAAAATTCATCTCTGATGATAAAAATTTGAACAATTGCCTGAGGTGGGATGGGGTATTGATCTAAGTGGAAAGGTCCCAAAGAAACTTTCAAGGGTGATGGAAGAGGTCTTTCTTAATTGGGGTGCTGGGTATGTGGGTATATTCTCGTGTCTACATACATCAAAGGGAATATTCTAAGACCTATCCATTTTACAATCAGTAAATTTACTTCATTTTTTTAAAAATTGACAAGCTTATTCATCAACGATCTCCTTCATGCTCTGACTAAATCTTGGAAGCTGTGTGGTACCAGGGGAAAGACACTGACTCCCAGAAACAGAGGATGTGAAGTGTAACTTTAACCCCCGTCCTCTCCATCTCAGCTCTGTCATCTTGAGCAAGTGGGTTACCATCTTCCCCACACGTTTTCCCTGTCTGCCAAACAGGAAAATCCTACTACCAGTCATTTCAAACAAAATGTTATTACGATAAGATGCCAGTAACATATTTTTTTTAAATGCTTTGTAAATGGTATAATGTTAAATACAAAAGAGATACAAGAACTCATTATTCTCGGGTTGGGGTGGGATGGGAAAAAGGAATACACCAGAGAGAACCCTGCTGGGATTATTTCAATTTATGAGATGCTGTTCTTCCCACCATTGTGAAGCATGGTTTCTGTGGCTGATGACAGCCACTGCACGGGGCTCACATACGGCCTCCACCCTTCCCGACACATACACATGCATCCCCACACACAGATCTTCCACAAGCTCTGTCTGTTCTCACTTGCTCGAGCTGCTCTGTCTGCTTTGCAAGGTACCCAGTCTGCATAAACCATGCAGGTAATGCAACCAGGCAACTAGAAAAAGGGCCCCAAACCACAGCCGAGGCCAAGGTGCAAACTGCACACCTGGACAGCTGGGTCACTAGGTCCTGCTGAGAGTCGTGGAAGTCACCTTGCTTGGAGGGGACGTGGTCCCGGGAAGTCACCCGTTTGTGGCATCCCCCTCTTTCTCCTCCCTGCACCTGCTCTTTGCGAGGCTTGTTTATGTGCCCTCCGCACCCTCCGTCTTCCCTGCTCCTGCGTCTCTCCCGCACTTTCTCTTTCTCTCTAGGCTGGGTTTAATTTGACACCTTGAGCTTTGGTAACGAGGTGGGGAGCAGTGCAGCCACAGCGGAATTCATTAGGCGCAGCACTGCAGGGCCCGCTCTCTGTGCGTTAATGACATCGGAGGGTAGGGAAACGAGACAGCCACCACGCGAGATGAAATAAACATGAGGACTGTCAGCAGTGACAGCCTAAGCAAAGGGGACAAAATGAGCCAGGTAGAGACCTTTCCCCGGCCGCACAATGCAAACCGACAGCTTGCAAAGCCCCCTCCCTGCAGCCTCCCCTCACCCTTACCCAAAGCTAAGAGTAAGACTGGAGGGGAGGTGGAGGTGTGGATGGGAGAGAAAGAAAGAAAATGCGGCACATTGAAATTGTCATTGTTTTAACCCACAAATTTCATTTCAGTTTAATGTTGACACAAACCGAATTCATCACCCTCCTTCGGAGCAGGACGCCCAAGGAGGCTGGGCGCGGGTCTGGGCTGAGCTCTGCCTGGGTGTTCGCGCCCTGCTCCCACCCTGAAGCTGTCTGGGCTGATTTTTTTTCCAGAACAGCATCACTCCCCCCACCTTCAATCACTGTAACTCCACTCTCCCTGTTACTAAAGGGAGCATTGGAATGAGGAAAAGAAGGGAGAGAGACAGCAGAGGTGGTAGAGAAGGGCTAGAAATCCTATACCTGCTTTTTTCTTAAAGGCGGAGGGGGTGACAAAGAAAATCCAGGCAGCGTGTGCTAGAGCACAGGGCGGAGAAGCATGAGTTCATTCCCACTGGGCAAATCCCAGCGCACACTGGGAGGAGCAGGGCCCTGGCTGCAGTTACCAGGTGCCCAGAGGGCTCCCTGCAGGGGGGGCGCGGGGACCAGGCTGGCCTTCTCTTCTCCCGCACAAGGCAGAGGGAAAGAGCCGGCTGTAACCCCACTGAGTCAGGGCCTCCTTCTCTTCCGACAGAAACAATCCCACAGCCACAGGAGCAGAGAAAAAGCCTCCCATCACGCACTTCCCTAAGACAAAGCCGGCATCCCTATCTCCCAAAAGGCTGGCTCCCATTGGCTGGCCACAAGGCGGGCCCAGGGCCGCAGGTGAGCGCCCTGCCCGGAAACCTGCCACTCCCGGGCCCTACACTGTGAAGCCAGAGATCACTGTTTTCTGAGGTTGCGGACTTCACAGGCAAGGTTTTCAAAGAACCCCCAAAGCTCGCAATATTGCTAAGAAGAGGGAAAAGAAAACTGTCCTTTTTTTTAACCAGCGTTAAAGGGAAAGTACTGTAAGTACTGAAAGTACTGAATCAATGACAGAATTCAAACTTAGACCCAGCATGGCCCTTTTGAGTTACCTGAATGTAAGTTTGCCCTATCACACCCCTGGCAGGGATGAGGGGCAAAAACGCCAACTAGCAACTCAGCTGCAGAGACGTGAAGGGTGCGGGAGGCCAAGGGTGGGAGCACCTTTGATCGAAGCTGGTGGGGGTCCAGGAGGCCAAGTGGCCGCGCCTCCAAGCAACAGGTATGAACAACTGATTCAGAAAAACACCTGTTTCACATCCTGGGGGAAAAAATCTTGATAGATTTGGGGTGTCATAAAATGGGAGCCATGATCATTTTTTCAAACACCTCCTGGGGTTAAGGCCTGGAGACTCCAAACAAAAGCTCTGTCTGCATTCAACACTGACAAGGCTTTAGTTTGCACATCAGAAAACAGTTAACACCTTCCTCCCCTAAGGAGTGGAAACAGGTGGGCCAGGACCTTATCCTGAGCACTACGGACTGCAGAGAGAAAGCACTCCCCTCGGGTTTCCCAGGGAAAAGCCTACTTTTGTTTCAAGCTAGGAAATATGATTGTAGGGCCTTTTGTTAAGAGAAGGAGACACACACGGTCCCTGGGTCCTGGAAGGCTGTGACGGAGGGAGGAAGACCAGCGGGCTGGGCGGGCACTGACCTAGAAGGCCAGCTCTAGCAGCCCCAAAGAGAGTCCAGGAGGCCACAGGGAACCCCAGGGCTGCCACGGTAAAACAAAGAAGCAGAGAGAGAAGCAATGTGAGCGCCAGCAAAGGTGTGGCAACCGAGGGCGAAGCTTGTTCACCAGATCATTTGTATTTGGACTGCCCGCAATTTTATTTCTCTGGGCCCAGGTCTCACTTCAAGTTCGCCCGTGGGCCAGGTGCGCTGGCTCCTTGGCACGTTTTCCTTCCTGCGAGGCCTCAGAGGCCATCGCAAAGGGAATCCCTTCCTAGGCTGATTCCTCCCCAAGGATGAGGGTGTTGCTGAGCATAAGGGTAGGAGGGACGTGGCCTGAGAGAAAAGTTTGATCGCCCTCTCCACTGCTTACACGTTTTGGGACCTGGACAAACTATTTAGCGTCCTGGGGCCTCAGTTTCCTCCTCTGTAAAATGGACAGTGTAACACCGACCTCTTCACTACGTGGAATTTGCACACAGTCGGTGTGATACCCCCAGCACAGTGGCTGGCATGTGAGAGATGCTTCCACGGGAGCCAGGGAGCTGGAGAAGCCTCTGCAGAAGGTGCTGGGACAGCTGTGAAGTTTCCCTGCCTTGAAGTACAGGGGAAAATGAGCTGTAGGGGCCCCATGAACTACACTTAGCACCAGAAGAACCTAGAACTTGAGGACATCACAGCAGAGCTTGGAATTCTCTCCCCTCCCCACTGTTTCTCAGAAGAAACACTTAAAACCATGCACCCTGATGAGCCCCCCTGCCTTTCTCTGGGTATTCTCGCCTCTCTTGTTCACCCTCCCCAGGTCCCCATCACAGTACTCTATGATCCAGGTGCCTAACGCTGTAACCCGGGGGACTCTGAGAAAACAGGGTGCTCAGCAGGAGCCCCCAGAGGTTCTGATTTCACTGCTCCAGGACAGAGCCCAGACGCTGGCGCTAGTTTGTACAAGTGCCAGGGTGATTTTCTTGTGCAGCCAGGGTTGAGAACCACGCTGTACCAAGCACACTTGTTACTGGAAGGTTTATGCATAACATTAAAAAAACATTTGTATTACATAATGACTTGGCGGGAGTGTTAGCCCTGCTCACCTGAAAAGGGAAACTGCTCAGCCTCCAAGAAAGATCATACCTGGGAGGGGCTGGGGAGGTCGATTAAGTCACCTCCTTTGTAAGGAGGAGGCTCAAAGAGGTGAAGGGACTTTCCCTAATAATACAGCTTGGTGGCAGAACTGGATTCCACCCCACAGAGCACAGGTCTTCACAACCTGCCTCTTCCAGCTCAAGCCCTGAGTCTGACCTGCTGACCCCCATTTTCTCTTCTCTTCTTCTCTTCCCATCTTTCCCAGGGCTTCCTCAACTGCTGGCCCTGTTTTCAATCTTTAATGCTAAATATGATCAGTCTGAGTGTTCCATAGAGTGCCTGAAGCTCTGAGAGGAAAGGTGCCGTGAAAATCTTAATAAACAAATAAATAATTCATACTAGGTACTGGTCTCTTCTCTGCACCACTGGGTTTCGAACATTTCTTAGAAGCAGACTCTTACCCATAAAGTCAAACAAACAAAATCCATGAAACAGAAGTGCAGGGTGGAAGTTGGGGTGGGAGTCCAGAGCCTGGGGCACTCCCAGCCCCTTCCCAGGGCTCTGGGGGCACAGCCTGGAAACGAGACACCACAGGTCCAACAGTTATATTGTGTGCTTACAATGGGCAGCCCAAAGGATGCAATTTCATCCTATTACACATCCTCAGCCCCCCAAAAAAACAGGGAAAATAAGTTATCTGTTGTAAAAATTGCATGTATTGCGATTGAGTTATGAGAAAAAGAAAAAACTATATGACAATGGTTAGACCTGCTCAATCCATTCAATTCTGAAATGGGATTTAAGTCCCCCAGGACGATCAAAATAAAAAACAAAAAACTCCTCTTAGCAAGGAGGGCAATCTCCCTAACGTTTATGCATCTGTGTGTGCCAGTGACTCTGTTATGTCCCCTGAAGATGTGGGGCCCCCAAGCCCTCTTTTCATGCAAGGAGTGATGGAGAACAACTGGAAGCAAGGAGACCATTTCGGACATACGTCCTGCCTGGAAGCATCCACAGGTCTGCCTCTTCGTTGGCGGCCTACGTGAGGAAATCCAAAAATCACCTTCAGGTTGATTCCTGAATTGCTGTGGCTGTCAGTGACAAGCTTTCCTACTGTTGAGCAAACTAGGAATGCAGCATACAGCCACCAATTTGGTGGCTAAATTTGCCAAAAACCTCAGATTGGTCGTTTTAATTGATTTTCATAATATGGGTGTGGTGAGGATTACAACAGCGTTTGTATGTTTCTTTGCTTGCTTATTTCTTTAACCACCATGCGCTCCTGAATCAATTTCCCCCTCATTCTGCTTCAAAGAAATTCTGGCTCGCTTAACCACTAGGTCTGAACATCTAAAAACCTGTCCAGGGGAGAAGGCAGAGGCAGAAAAAGAAAATCTTTTCAGATATGCATGTTGTGTCCCCTGTCAAACCACTTTGGTTGGATCACAGCATTTCCATGAGGCAGACAGCATGCCCCTGCCCCACATGTACAGAAGAGAAAAGAAGGCTGAGAAAGGTTTAGTGACTTGCCCAAGGTCACACAGTCTGGGTGTCCTAGAGCTTGGGTGCAATTCTTCTACTTCTACCTGCAGTGCTCTACCCACCACATGGCTCCTCCCTCAGAACTCCCAGGACCCACAGTTAACCTGCACTGAAGTCAGAAATCACAGCAAACCTGTAAATCTGCAGGTCCTGTCACTGTGGTGGTGTCACTTTGCCCCAGTGTCATTTTACACCCACTCCCAATTTCTCTTCTGACAAATGTGCACATTGACTGGGAGAAGCTGTATAAGGGTCTGGGGCACCAGTGTTGCCAAGAATAATGGGCCACAAACAATTTTCAAAGGGCCACTCACTCTGTCCTTAATATCTCCAAGCAAGAGGTGGGGTTTTCCTCCCACCTCTCGCTCCAAACTCTTTTGGGTCACCCACCTCGGTACTGTTTAGCCCTAACCTATCCCCAGCCCCTCGCCTTAACACCAAACAGCCATAGTTTGTTCGGATTCCCTATTCATTAACGAAATGAATTCCATATGCATAATTCATTTCTTTTGTGAACTTTTTTCCCCTGCAGGGAGTTAATGCTCCCGAGCGCGCACTGGGAACAGAGACAGTGACAGGAGGGCGAGAGCGGGCGCAAGGGTGCAGAAAAGCCTTCCCCCTGTATCGGGGACAGACCAGGGCCAAGAGGTCTGGCCTCTGCTGGCTGACACCTTGGGCTCCATGGTTCTATCTCGCTGAGAGGAGGCGGGGACCCTGTACCAGTTATTAGGGGACAATAGGCTTCACCTTGGAGGGCGAGCAGCCTGGGCCTTCTGTAGCTGGAGGCCTGATTTCCGAACCCAGTGGAGGACTGACTCGCGGGCAGAGAGAAATCGATGGAGTCCTCCGGCTCTTGTGTCTCTGCTCATATTAAAAACCCCAAACTAAACAAAGAGATATGCACGGGGCCCAAGCAGCATGGTTAACAGCTGCTGCATTTGGAGGAAAAGCAGTCCCTCGTCCCAAGTCAGATTTGAAAAACAGCTTTATTAAGAGAAAGATTTACTATACATGAACTCGAAGGCTGGAAGTGGAGGACGAGCAGCTGAGAAAGGCAGGTCTGGCGGACGGGAGCCCAACCAACTCCCCTGCTGATGTTACCTTTTGGCGGGATACAGGGACCCACGGCTTCCGGAAGTTCCAGGCCTTTGGTTATTAACCCTTTAGCAACCGTCTGCAGTCCCCGAAGTTCACCACTGGCTTGACAAATGGCAGAACAAGTTCTAAGGCCAAGACAGAGCTTTTATTTTAGCAAGGTTTTCAGGGAATTTACGTTGCTTAGCGTCTTGCTTAAATTTAAAAAAATACATCTTTTTTCTCTCTTTTTAGCTTCTGCCTTCCTCTGTCTCCACTGAAAAAGGGTGGCTGATAAGCAGTTTAGATTTGGGAATTCCTATGCCTCACTTCTAAAACCACCTGTCATTCAGGATCTGCATCTTGGGCAAGACTGGCTGGAGATGCTGTCTGCCTAGGGTCAGCACGGTTTTGTACCCAGCTCCTGCACGGACTGGCCTAAAGATGCTCCTAAATAAGGAATAACGAAATTCCATTTTTATTTACTTTTTTCTCTGTGTGGTCTGATATGGGCTAGATAGGATGAGGCCTGTGAACTCACAGGAAGAAGTAGATTCACAATAAACTGAAAGCAACAGAAATTGTACTGTAATCCCTATAAGATTAAGTTGTAAAGACAAAACCCTCCATGGCTCGCTTCCAATGCATGAAAACCAGAGAGAAGCCAGGCAGCTTCAGTTTACCATCCGTGCCCTATGCCCTGGAAGCACAGTGCCAACGTAAGCCCGCCAAACAGAAGCTCGGGCTATCAGCAATGGATACGTGAGTTATGAATCAAATGGCTCAGCGGTGGCTGGGGCTCTAGAGACGGGCCTTGCCCCAGCCTCAGAAAGCTTGTGGTCTATTTAGGAGAGAAAGAATTGTGAATGAAATAGGAGAGTGAACCCTAAAAGTACATAAATATGTAAATGAGCCAAGCTACTCCCAATAGTTAGCAGGGGTTCCCACAGGTGCTCTGCATCAAAGCCACTGGACGGTGGCAGTTTCCTGCAAGGGCTTTGGACTTGCACAGACTTGTGCATGATCCCCAGCCATGCCACCTATTGGCTATGTGATTGTGGATGTGAATGTGGACTCTCGAACCTCATCTGTCAAACACATGCTTTAATTTCATTTCTTCATAGGATGTTTGTAAGAACTTAAGAGTATATAAAATAACTTGGCAGTGTGCCCAATAATGTATGTAATATATGTAATAAGTACCTGATAAGTTGTAACTTCTCTTTCTCAAAAAGGTATTAGCTCATTTAACCACTGGAAAGAAACACAGTGATGCGAACTGATGGTGACAGGTAAGTGGATTTGGTGCAAAGTGGGAGGTCACATTCTGGAACCTACAAACATGAAGGCTTCCAATCTGACATATGCTACCTACATGTTTCATATATGGACTAGAAAGGGCATCAGAGAATAAAAGAAGCCACCCCTTCACCAAAAACGAAGCTTTTCAATCTGGGGGGCAGACATCTCCATTGTACCCTTCGTTTCTGCTGGGTGGAACCGCACCTACCTCGTGTCCTGCACAGTACCTCGTAAGAATAGCCCTCCTTCCTACACTAAATCTGGACAGTAAGTAGCATCGCCCTGTCACGGGGGTACAGGGAGCATCTGCAACGCCCCATTTAACTGCTCTGTGCTCCTCTCTTCGGGCGTCATTAGCATATTTCAGCAGTGCCTTGATGGATGAAGATAGATGGGGAAACATCATCCTTGGTGAAATCACTGTTTCATCAAGGTTAAACCAGCCTCGAGCTTCGCCACCTCCCTTTGTTTGGCTAGGTCTCTAATAACAAAATGAACGGCAGAATTAATGCCCAGGAGGCTCCCGGTGAAATATACTGATGCACCCAGAATGAAGCCTTATCCTGGACCTCCCAGTTTATAATCCATCAGTCAGCTGCTCCCATACTTTATCTTAAAATAAAACATCACCTCCAACATGGCAGATGTCCGCCTCTCCATCCTTCCGTCTGAAACTGCTGGGCTGGGTAATAGGATAAAAGGTGGCCTGTGATTGAGAATCATCACAGTGACACATATCGAAGCAGAGAACAGACACTGTACGTATGTCCTCCACAACCAGACTGCGGGCTCCTTGAGGGCAGGCAGTTTTTGTTTTGTGATCTTTCATATTTCCAGATATCTACTGCTCTCTATGGCAAGCGGCACAAGTTCACTCCGCCCTTGCTGTTATTAAAGGGACTGTGTTTGCCATAATAAAAATACCTCATCAAATTAATAAGTGTATACCAGACTCTTACTATCTCATTGGACTTCAGAAGACCAGGTCGTAGCACCAATCTGCAGGCCCTGGGGGCATAGGAAGGACCCCGGCAAATTTCAGCATCACTGCCAAAGGATCTTATCTCCCAGCCAACCTCCCAGGCACACCTGGGCCAGTCCCTATATGAAAATGGAGTGATGCCCGGAACTTCCTAGTCTGAGACCAAACTGACGAGTCACGTAAGTGACAACAGGGGTCAATTTTACTGCCATTTCTTATTAACAGTCATATTCCAAGACACTTCCACTCACTGGGACCCAGTCTCCACAAAACAGAATAAGCCTGCTCTCAGTGCTGAAGCGGGGCACAGGGGGGCACGGCTAACTCCTCATGCACACCCTACAGGAGAGACGGCGAGGAACCGTGGAAGGGAAAAAGGCAAGACAGAAGCACACAGTGCCAGAGACGGGGCGCATCACCAGGAAGTACACTATTGCTCACCTAGGCATTCGAGTCATCGTCCAGCAAAACCGAGGCGGAGGAGGGGAGGGCAGCCAGGCACAATGCAGTGGGCGTGCATTCTAACTTATCGAGTACTTTATTCACCGAACCTCAGTTTTCCAGGGGTATTTGTGAGGATCGAAGGCTTCAAGTTTACCAAGCATTCTAACTTCCTCAAAGGAAGGGTGTTAGCTGAATACCACAAGTCGCCCGTGAGCCTGCAAACCAGTGTGAGATCCTTGTCAGTGCAAGGATACAAGCCCCAGAGCTCACACCACGTGGAGGGGGGTGCAACTCAGCAGACCACACAGTCTCCCTCCTCGCCATGTTGTCTGACTCGGCAGAAGAGCTGGAATTCTTGGAATCCACAGGGAGAAGGAGTCTGGAGGCAGGCGCAGAAGCCTGGAAGCTCTTCCTCAGGTCTGCTCTCCCAGTGTCCTCTTCACTATGTACCCACGCAAAGAAGAGCAGAGGGAATGCCACCGAATCGGCCAGGGCCGAGGCTGGGCGGTAAGCTGCCCTGTGTGGCAGCCAAGGCTTTTGCGAAAACTCTCATAGAGAGAACCACGCGCAGCGAGGGTGTGAGAAGGCAGGTCACCTCCAGACAGAGCCACGTGGGAGGGCAGCTGAGGAAGCCCGGCTGGCAGGGAGAAGGCCTGACCCCCGTGCTGGTGCACACTGGGTCCCTGCGTGTCCTCCTGGCCGGCGCAGGCATTCCGAGGAGCTGCTGGGGAAATGGACCCTATGCACATCCCCTCTTTTCTTCTCTTCTCACTCCTTCCATCCTGCCCCCAGCCCCAAGTAAAACACTGAGACCATTACCACGAGTTGGCCGTGGCATGGGGCCACCGAATGTGACAGCCGGAGGCAGCTCAGAGGACACACTGGAAGAACAGGTGGTGGGGAATTTTAGGCCCACGCTGCTGCACGTGGTCTGCACCAAGTCCTGCAGGGCCGTGATGAGGGGAGCGTTTTGGGGGACGGTCTCCCCCTGCATGGGGAACAGGACCCAGAGGAAGGGTTATGAAATGAGAGCCAGTGGGTCCTGAGTGACCAAGTCTCTCTTCTGACAGAGCAGCTCAGCTGCTAACAGGTGTTTGTGCAGAAGTAACTCATGAAAGTAAGTACACAGTGTCCTTCATCCTAGTGGGTTCGCATTGTTTCCGAGTATTTGTACTGGGCAAGGAGCAAGGCGCTGAGCGGAGCGCTTTGTACAAGTCAAAGCTGGACACTGCTAATAACCCAGACTTCCCTTGTGCTGAGAAACAGGTCAACACTCTCACCTTGGCGGGGGAACTGCAGCCCGAGAACACACAGAAGGACTCCCACGGGCGAGGCCAGGTGAGGACTGGGAGCCTTCCCCATGAGTCACTCTGCCACCCTGCAGACTGGCAGACGCACAGACCTACACTGAACAGAGAAGACACAGGCCTGCTTTCCACCCTGCTGGTCCCCGAGCTCAGCCGGGCCCCCAGAAGCCACACTGCGATCTGTCCAGAGGACACTCGAGGACCCGGCAATCCTGAAGTGTAAAATTCAGGTCTCATCAGCTCCTAGAACCTTCGGACCCCACAGTGACTTCCTCGGCTCCTCCACACCCTCTGGCTTTGCTCCATTCACCCCCATCAGGCCCCAGGATTTTGGATCTGTCTTGAAAACAATGGTCCCTAGGGTTCCAGAAAACAATCTCACTGCTCTGTATTACTGTCTCGTCATCTGTGAAATGGGTGCAATCTGTCCTGACTCTCTGAGGATTATTTACGAAAACACTCAAAATAAATGAGTATCTTCCAGGCTCCCTATGAACCAAGTTAAGCCACAAAAGGAGGGCAGTCTCTTCTCTTCTCCAACCTAAACGGGGGGAAAATGGCTCTTAGTGTTGAAGTCTGAGACTGAAGATGAAACCAAGATGCTCAAGTGTGTACCCAACAGGCTGGCTCTCTGCCCGCCTTCCCCCCGTTTCCTGCTCTTTCCACAGGCAGGAGGCTAAGGGAGATGATAACTTCTCACTGGCTACACACCGCATGTGGCCACCAACCTGTGCCTCCAAGCCCACCTGGGGAGGCAGACACCGCTGTCCCTTAGACCACATCACAAGGGTTTGGTGGGATGAGCGGCCTGCACAAAAGAGCCACACCATCGGTAGGTAGTGAAGTAAGGCATGAACTAGGGCCTTCCGACCCACCCTGGGCTTCGGTTACCACTCAATTCCAGCAGGCGGCAAACGGGCAGGCAGTACCTACTGACCCAGGGGGTGGGGTAGCGAGCACACACCCAGTGCCTTTTCTCACTGCGCAGTAATTCCTCCTTAAGCATTCAGCTCCAAGCCCTCCTTGGGCTCCACACACACAGCCACCGAGAGCAGGCAACTCCAGAACCCGCAGTGGGCAGCTGACCTCACCAAGGAGTGTCATGTGTGAGGGTGCAGGTCGGGGCTGGGAGGAAGGGTATGTCTGCTTTCTCTCTCCTGACTGCTTTGTTCCCTAGGAAGTCATGCTCTGCTCCTCTTGTCGTGTGTGTGTGTGTGTGTGTGTGTGTCTTTATCAGAAAATTGACTGTTTTACATCATATTCACACATTCAGAGTAAAGGCTCACCAGAGGCAGCACCCAGAGAAGTCTGATGTTTTTCTAAGCTTCCTCTTTCCGCTCAGCAGCGAACCTACAGGTCCAGCTGTGCACAGTAACTTCAGAGGGGAATCCGAGGAATGCTGTGCAACAATCAGCGCTCAGCCTAGACAGTCTGAGAGGTGCTCATTTTGAAGCACGCACTTGTGAGTGTGTCCACCCTCGTTCACGGTGTTTCCTGCATCTCGTGGCTTGGGCAGAGTGTGACCCATGGAAGCCCTCTGTATTTTACAGCAGACCAAACAGGAAGAGGTGCAGAAATGCGCGCAAGTGACCACGCGGCCGCTGTTGCTAGGCAGCACGAGCATGTCCATTCCCTGCTGCTTGGCAACCGGCACTTCCCATCACATGTACACATAGCCACAGCAGCAGCCCGAGTGCCCAGAACTGTTGGCTTCCAGCTTCCAGAGAAAAGGACTGAATTTCCAAGGAGCTTATAAGTATTAATGGGTCCCCTCAACATTCCACCCATACCTGGATGGCCCCGTTGAATCACAGTGTCCCTTTGATGACACTTGAATGTGCACCTGTTGGTCATACAAATCTTCTACGGAGTGCAGGGACATGCCATGGAAAAAGAGATGGAAAAAGAGCCAGCATTAGAACCCGTGGGCTTTTGGGGAAGAAAGCCTGTGCTGGCTGCCCCTTACCTCTGAAGAATTCACTGGCAGAATGACCTTGTCTGCCAGGATCAGCTGTGTCGTGGAGGAGGCTGAAGTAAGGAAGCCAGATACCTTCAATGGTGCTGCTTCTTTCTGCGGTCCCCGACCAAATGCCAGTGAAACTTGGCGAGCTTCTCCTAACTGAGGGCAAAATTATTCTAGAGTCGCCCAACCTCACTGGTCACAATCTGTCAGCTCCTCGACAGCAGAGCCAAAGGCATCCACTTGTTGTTCAAATCGAAGAGCTGCCTACTGTACGACATGACTCCCCCAGCCCACCTCCTGCCTTTGGGCAATAAAGAAACAGATGCCCCAAATCCCAATGGAAGTTAGGGAGCACTTGAACTCAGAAGCCTACTCAGTCAGCTGTCTCAGCAACTCTTACGACCAGCTCTGATTTTCCAGCTAGACCCACAAGAATCACGTCAATTCATTTTCTCCTCCAATTCTCTACGGGCTTCTTCAGCCCATCTTTTTCCTGTGTTAACTTTTCTAAGAGCCCCTCCTGGAGGGGGGACATTACAGATCTTGCTCTGCTCACCAGGGGGATGCAGTCTCTTAATACATCCAGGCCATATGCATTCTCTTCTAAATCTCTCCACAGAATTTTAGAAAATCCTCCAAGAATCCTTCGGATTCTACTCTAAATACAGTTGAGACCATCCAGAGTGATAACCTCGTTGCTATTTCATTTTCTTCTCAGCCCCAGCTGGAGAATTTTTCCCCTCATTAAGATTAACGAGGTCAGTTTCCCAAGCTCAAGATGAGGGGCCCTCCTGTTGGTGTAGTTCATGAAGCTACAGGTCCACGAATGCGAAGTTGTCCTAAGCATCGTTTACTTTATTGCTGCATAACAAGGAACCAAAACGCAAATCCTAAGCTGTCCTCCTAACCCATCCCACACCTCGGCAGCCACACGCATTCGCACACCCCAGCTCAGCCCTGGCTTCTTTGCATTCTGGCCACCACAGGCCCCTTACTGCTGTTTAGGATGGACAGCTTGATGGCAAAAATAAAAAACGCGGGCCTCCTAAGCGGCCAGGGGACTTGTGTTACAGCCAATTTGAAATGAAAGACACGGTCTCCCTGGGCATCTGACAGAGGCATGGTGGCCACGCCTAAAGTCATACTGGGCAAAATGATCTGACTGGACGGTATGATTTCTGTCCCCTTCTCCAGCTCTTCTCTGCAGCCAGCAAACAGGCGACCAGCCAGCAAGAGCCTGATGTGGCCTTATCAACAGTCATCAAACACCCCAGTCCCACCGAAACGCAAGGGGAAATACTCTAAGGCATACTTGATGAGACATCTCTGGTGAAAGAAACAGGGAGAAAAGGATAAAAATAAAAAGCCAGTTTCCTAAATGAGGCGGAAGGCACTGCACAGAGGCGCTGTGAATGCACACATCCCACAGCCTAGACGCAGCCGGCCTCATCCACCCACCCCGTTCCGAGCTGGAGTTCGATGTGCCCAAGACGTCCTGCAGAAAGGAAAATCGTCTTGCTCCGACTCACTCCTCTGCCCGCCTTCCAATTCCTTCTCCTCGGTTGGTCCGACCGACTTTGTTTTCTTCCTCTTTTTGTCCCCTGCCTCTGCAGACCCGGGTTTCGGTACAAATAAAATCTAACTGTAACCGGAAAAAAAAAAGATGATGCTGGGGGTGGGGATGAAAACCTGGAGGGGTGCCCACTGGGCTGCCCAGGCCCACTTACCAGGCCCGGGAAGGGAAAGCGAGCGCTCCCCGCCCCAGGGCTGGCTGACCGAAGCCCAATCAGACAGCACAGGGGGCGGAACCGGGCCAGCCTCAGGGGACCCAGCTCAGGAAGCCCCGTCTGAAGAGAAGGGGCTGTGCTCCTGGGGAGGACGCACCTAGATCTTCACTGAGCCCGCCGGGGAGCGAGAGGGAAGGGGGCCAGCGAGGGAGTCCACCTGAGGCTGCACCCTAACAAACCCTAACGAGTTAATGCGGGGAGCCGCCCCGGGAGTCTGCCTGTAGGAGACGCTGGTCTCTACTGAATCAAAACCTGCTATGCTGTGATGTAATAGATGTAAATTAAAACAGAAAATCTATCATGCCTCTAATGTACCCTGATAGCTGAGTGTGTGGATCCGTCCGAGGAGAGGCACCAGGAGGAAGGGTGATATATGGCGAGGCTGGATGGGGGGCGAAGAGCGTGGCGAGAGGAGCGGGCGAGCGGCACGGCCGCGCGCGCTCCTCGGACCCAAGGGCAGGAGACGAATAAATGTTGATTAGTGTTGATTTTGTCCGACAAACGCCTGTCGAGTGACAGTTGGGCTAAGCTGCACTGAAAGAGGCCCATTAATCTTGGTCTGGTTTAAGTAGAGTATATTAATTTGTGTCATTTTTACTAAGTCGCAGCGAGAAAGGCCTCCCTCCCTGCTTTGCACAGGACGGTTCTGGTGGCCCCGCCCGCCCCCCGGCCCCCCGCCCCTGCCCCCGCCCCTCCCCCGCCTCCACTTTTTAAAGCAGATACCGCGGTGGCAGCAGCAAATTCAAATGACACAGCAGGAGAGCAGGGGACTGAGGCTCCTCTCTTGGATTAAGAAAATAAACTCCCAGGGTGTTGGCATAGCAACAGCATTTCAGATGAACTGCTATATATTCAGTGATTAATAAATTAACATTTTTTACAGTTGTTCCTCCTTTCCTCCCCACCCCCCCTTCCCTCCCTTTGCCCCTCCCCACACACCCTCCCACCGCGCCTCTGGTTGCATCTCTTAATTCCAATGAGGCGCAAGGCTCAGCGTCACCTCCTGCCCACAGCTGCCATCTCAGAAGACACACACACAGCCTCTTTTCACCTATGACGCTGCGAGGCAGCTGGGGCACGGAGGACAGAGCCCCCTGGAACCAGGGCCAACGGAGCGTAGGGGACCCGGCCCTCCCCAAGGCGCTGCAGGCAGCAGGCCCCAGCAGGCCCCAGCCCTGAGCCCCGAGCGCCCGGGCCTTGCCAAGTCCAGGCAGGCCGGGACACCACTAAGAGGGGGCATTCCTCCCCAGAAATACATCTGAGACAAGGCCCCGAACCCCACCCAGGGGAGTCCTGGGCTACGGGGCAAGAAAGTTTGTGCCCCCGGGATGGCAGGGCATCGGTAGGGAGCTGACACTTTCCTTCTGAGCTTACAGTCGTCCACCAGGCACGACGTCCAATTTGGGCAATTCATGTTCCGGAAACGGAGCCCAGTCAGCACTGTGGGAGGAAGGGAAGAACAGAGAGTAGGGGCTGCCATCGCTGTCGTGTTCAGACACATTCAACAGTAAGTTCAAAAAGCTCTCTTTCTTCTCAAAGCCTTAGTGAAATAATATTACACCCCAGGAGACCAGAGAAGGGAAAACCCCCCTCACCTGTACCGGGCTTTGGCACAACCATCTGCGGCTCCAAGGTGAGCCCTGGCAGGTGCGGAACCAGGCCTGTCCTGCGGGGGCCACTGGTACGAGCCTTGGCCCTCGGGAGACACAGGCTGGGGGGCCCTCTGGCAGGATCGCCCAGCCGCCTGCAGCAACAGGCTGTGGGCAGCCAGAAGGAGGAACGCTCAGTGGGCAGCTTACTCTGTCCTGGGCCAGAAGAACGAAGGCTGAGCATTAGAGGCTGGCACGGTGAACCACAGACAGCTGGACAGCCATTACCAAGGACTGTTAACAAGGTGCTTCTTTCCTCAAAGGGGACTTGATTTATATCACCTTTTACGTAGCTTGAGGCGACTGCTGGCGGACGAAGGGAGTAAGTAACAACAAAAATACACTATGAGGCTTCACATGCGCCAGGCACCGTTTCAACCGCTTTACGTATGGTAACCATGAGGGAGATAATTATGCAGGCGACATGACCCTTATTTTTCCTATTATATTGATTAGGGTACTGAAGCAAAGAGAGGTGAGCAACATGCCCACGTCGCCTTGCATATAAATGGCAGGGCTGGGATTCACACCCAGCAGGCGTGTCCAGAGTCGGTGCTCGTAAGGACCACGGGGTGATGCGTCCCACTCACATCCTACCAGATCCAGGAAGAAGCCCGCGCTGAGACCCTCACATTACAGCAAGATGGACCCAGCCACGAAAATACTAGTAATAGAAAACGACATGATTATTAGCATTAGGGAAAGAGAGAGAGAAGGTGGACATGAAAAACAGTCAGAGTACGTTCTACGCTGGGAGTGCAGGATGGCGGGCCTGAAGTCGGGGAAGCTGGTTGCGAGGTCCAGCCACGCCATTCACCTGCTCTATGAACTCAAGCAGGTTAACATCCACTCTGGGTTTCCTTCTCTGCAAAACCACTGGCTGGGATGTCTAAGGTCTCTTCCAGTTCTTAACCTTGTATGAGCAGGTTTAGGGTGCAGGCACCATAAATCAATTCCCCACTTTCTAGGTTATTCCCTGAGTCACCCTGATAATATCCTTTTGTGCCTCCATTTTTACCTTTCCCCCCCATCAAGCTTGCAGAGAGCATGCATGAGGGCATGGTTATGTATTGGCTAGCCCTCAGACATGTGTGCCTGGTGTACGCCTACCACTGACTCCTCCCAGGCTACTCATCACGAGAAAGGCCACTTATAAGTGTCTCAGGTGGCTGATATAAAGCAACAGAATGAGAAAACACCCAAACACAGGATTTGAGTGGTGTTGAATCGGTGGTGGGCATTCCGCATATTCTACACTAGTAGGACATCTAGAATTCGTGAAATTATTCAGATTGTGCAAACCCACACAGTCAGGGTCCTGTGTTTCACAGGAGGGACTCTGTGCTGTGAACCTGAGGACAGGTGCCCAGGTCTCACGCCTCTGAACTCAGAGCCTGACTTCTTCCCCAGCTCCCTCTAATCAGAGTATCTGAGGTTTTAATTTAGGAGCGTGAGCAGTACCACAGGGTGGGGAGCATAACAAAGACAGAGCGATGGGCTGTGGGGCACCCGTGATACTTCCCTCCTGTGTTAATTCAACTCCAGTGCAGCCCCATCAGTGAGGCGCTGTGGGGCTCAGTGCTGGCAAGGTCCTATGATTTGAGGGCAGGAGGGTATAAGGTCAGCCCCCAGTAATCAGGATGATAACAGTAACAATATTAGCATTTGTCCAGAGAGGGGTGGCGTGAGGAGAATCACATTAAATCCACGAGGGCTCAGATAAAATGGTGCGAAGGGTCAGACCGATCTAACAACAGCCTGTGATTTGTGGCCACGCCACCGCTCTAATTTGCCTCTCTCCGGCTGACGGCCCATGAAGGTGAGGGTGTCACTGAGCGTTTCCCAGGCTCAGCTCGTGGAACGAGCCGGCCACAGCCCTGTTCACCCCGTCCCGCACTCTGCTGAGCCACAATGGCCCCCAAAGTCAGGTTTTTAAATACAAAGAGAGTCAAACGCGGATCAGATCTGTTTCCGGGTCTTTGATTGGTACTATTTTCCCTCATTCAATCTAAAAGCTGATTTATCTTAGTGATTTCATGTGCATATTAATTGCTCTCCCCCTTTGTTTAAAGTCTATCTGATGCAAGTGTCTGCCTATCAAAACAGTATATATCTTGTTTATATATTATCTACTGCGGATTGTAAACAGTAATGGCAGGGACTGTCTTTTTTTCTATCACACTTGTAAATATGCCCAGAGGCTAAGCAGCTTCTCCAATAAGTAAAATAAATAATGAATTAAGTAAGTGGACTTGTCACTCTCTGTGAGGATTATTTATGTTTGGCACCTTATCTCAGTAAAAGGGTCAACTCCGAGTGATAGCTTTTACTTCCCTTTTTAACTTAATTTTTAGACCCCCTTCCCCTACCCCCATGATTTTGTTACTTGAATCTGAGAGCTATGTTTTCCGGCTTCTCTGTTTACATCCAAAGACATTAAACTTTTTTTAAAAAGTGCTTTGAGCATCGTAGGTGGGGGAAAAAAGTCTCTCTCCCACTGGGTTTATAAAACTCTTTCATTTTAACCAAAACTTTCATCTAGTACCTAAGCCCAATGGAGGCTTTTAAAAGGTATTTTTTAAAGTAGTAATACTAATAATAACAATAATTATTATAAGGCAGCAGTTATGTACCTTGACCTGCATGAAAAAGAGTAAGAAACTGTGCATGTGATGAAGGTTAACACCTTGATCCTTCCTCTCACCCTGCCAGCCCCCGTGTCTGCCAGGTCCCTAGATGTCCCTTCGCAGGGCCCCGGTGCTGCTATCCCATGATCCCCTCTGCCACACTCCTTGGAAACCTGCTGGCGCTGACAAAGGTCCCTCCATCAAAGGTGAGACTTGCTGATTCTCTGGCTTTTGCAGAATGATGCCAAATGCTTGCCATTCTTATTTTATCATGAGTTTTGTGGAGGAAGGAATTAAGCACGTTATAAAAGCAAAGACCCAGTGATTGCACAAGAGAGGAACAGCCACGTACCCAGTGGGGGAAACGTGATGCAGAAAAAAGAATGTGGGCTTTGAAATCAGAGAAACCTGAGCTTTACCACTTACTAGTCAGTCATAGGAGACTGGGCCACTGACTTAATCTCTCTAGGGCTCAGTGTCCTCACCTGTCAAGTGGGAATAATAACTCTTCCGATAATAAGTTTACATGGATAATCTCATTATATCTGCTTGGTACAAGCCCAGTGAATGTTAGCTTTCTCTTCTCCCTAGCATTTGGGAAACAGAAAAATGATATCAAATGGAGTATTACAGTGTTTCCTGGTTGAGAGATGGACTCATGGCAACTTGCAGCCTGTGTATGACAACACAAACATACTCATGACACAATAGGAACAGTGCACCTTGCTTACAAGTCAGAAGGCCCAAGTGAAGATCTAAACCAAGGCATGGGCTGTCTCCTAAAATGCCACATGACCCACACAAGGCAGGTAATGTACTTCACTCAGAATTAAGAAACTCAGAAAAGAAAAACATATTCAGGGTTCTTTTTCATGCCATCCAAGAATGGACTGCAGTCTTTCTATGCCCATGCCAAAAGACTTAGATCTGAATTCTTTTCCCTAATAAAAATCACTAATGTCAGCCATGTAATCCCCAAGCCCCATGGATCACAAGCACTAGCTTTTCTAATCACCTTGTAAAATGAAATTAGGAAAAATTTCATGTTTTTATTTTTAGGGTTGTTCTAACCACCTTCCTGAAAAAGTGCTTTTATTGATAGCACTTCTCGCATCATCTGTGATTTCTGGCATGCTCATATGCACTTTCAAAAAAGAAACAGTCAAAATATTGCCTATACTAAAATATATAAATACAGGTAGCCATATATAAAAGCATCTCAAATGTGGTTCAGATAACAGATTACAGGAACTCCTACCTTTTATCAGGGAGCTGGCAAGCCAACCTTCTTGCTGAATAAAGAATTGAGAAATTTAGGGGCTACGGCCTCACCACCTGTCAACTTTTACCAAACGATCTCACCACTATGGCTACTGTTATGTTTTACAGAAATGCTCAGGGAGCTTGAAGGGAAATCAGCCTGAGAATGAAAGTTTTTGAGTAATTTCTGTTTTAAAGAATCAACTATTCGTGGCAAAGCTCAAGTCCAACTGGGGGCCAGGGAATGTGAGTTTTCATCCCACCTGCACCACTAGAGGGTGTGTGACCTCAGCACACCATGTGACATTTTGCACCTCAGTTTCTCCATGAAGTAAGGAGCAGGTTGGACTCAATTCTATGAGTCCTTCTAACACTAACAGCCCACAAGTCAAAGAGAAGGAAAATCTGCTGGAAGGGGAAAAACTCAGAGACAGAAAGAGAGAACCTGAAAGTGCACAGGGTGGCCCACAGAAACAAGGGTTCTCACTCACCCAGGCCTTTCTTGGCCTTCTGCCTGCACACAGTATTCACTATGCAGTCTCCCACTTCCATAACTCCGTATTTCACTCAGAGTGCTTACTAACACTAATCTTTTCTCCCCCCTCAATTTTTATTTGATGATTGTCACCTTCTTCACATTCCCTAGAGGACAGGTCTGTGGAGATCTGGAGAATGATTAACAAACAGAAGCCGTGGCATTCTTATAACCAGAGCTTTGGTCATAAAAGAGAAAGAGGTGCCACAGATGACCAGGGCGAGGGCCCCAGCCCTGGCCCCAGCGGAGGGTCTGCGGTCAGCCCAAACACGCACAGGCTTGAAGAGTCTCGCGTGAGCCTGTCATTCCGCTCCACCCTGCGCAACGATGGAACTGTTGCCACGGCAACAAGGGTACTTGAGAGGGACAGGAGCAAAGGGAGACTTAAAAAGAAAAAGACAATATGTGGCCTAAACAAAAATATGTGGCGGTGTAAGGGGTGCTGTAAAGCCTTTATTGCCACTTGTTAAGGAAGACCTGTATAGCTCACTCGTGAGTAATAAGGCGGTCAACCCAAACTAAGGCACTAAAAATTTTATAGTATCCCACATATCATATATATCTGGATGGATACAGAAACAGAGAGATACATATATAAAGGACCTCCACAGATACAAATACACAAGCAAATTGTGCTACTGATTCTGGAACGGCCAGCTTCTAATGGAGTCGTTACAGTTACCAATATCCTTAATTTATTGGCTATCAAATTCCACATCCCATCAATTTGGTTCTTAAAAGGTTCAGAAAGCTCAGCTGCAATGAGAACACACAGGGATGGTTTCACAGGGAGGGCAGACCAGCCAGGTGCAGGGAGCTAGGATGCCCACCTCTAGTGGTGACTCCAGCCAATTTAGTAGCTCACATTTGGATTAAATGATCCACACTCCCCATCAGGGATTGTCAGGGACTTGAAGAGGGGGGAGCACTGCAGCCCAGCACAGGAGATAAGACACTGCTGTGCTGCACATCTACACCCTTACTTTACCCCAAAAACAGTCTCCAAGAGCATCATTCTAAACTAATTTATAGTCTCATTAGATATACAGGCCTAGAGGACTCGGGATTTAGAGCAAACTTAGTGTACACCATTTTAGAGTAGTCTTTTAAAATACTTTTGTAAAATGAATGATGACTTTTTAATTCTTCCCTCAAATTTAGTGTCTTACAGGTTTTCTCAAAGTGAGGTACACGTAACCCAAGGGATTCCACTGTGTGCTAAGAACAGATGCCCCCAAAAGCAATCAACGTACCACTTTTCTCAGCCACCTGAATCTGAAACAGGTTCAAAAAGATGGCTTCTTGGGCCCATGCCCTATTTACAGTAACTCCCAGCTGCCAGTTTCAAATGTACGGTCACAGCAGGAAACCAGCTTGGGCAGGCTGAGTGGCCTGATCTTGCCCACCTCTAAGCAGTTCACGGTGATACGTGGGGGGAAAAAATGGGACTACATGGATGAAAATGCTCCTAGCTCTTTGGAGAAACAGTACTATAGAGATGAAGTGCAGGGGTATTACTATTTCTACGGAGTCATTTCTGAAGCCCAGCCATGGATGCCTGCCTGGCTACTAAAGAGGGAGTGATGCCCAACCCCCAACAAAAGGCCTTGGTCAGCCCCTTGTGTAGCTCAGACAACGTGAACAGCCCAGTCCAGCGTCTCTAAAACACCTTGTCTATCACACCGGCTTCCTACCCCTGCCCTTCCGCCTCTCCTGTTGACGATGCCGAGGGTCCACCACCTCTGATCCCCCGATGTGGGCTTACAGCTGCAAGGTGAGCCCTGCCCCTGCCACTCTCACTAAAGCAGGAGGCAATCTTGCTGAGTTGAACATGCAAAAGCTGCAGGTGACACAATGATCAGGCCAAGCAACTGCCAGCCATACTCTGTCCCGACGCATTCCAAAATCAATGGGACATTTATAATAATGGAAGCTCAACGGCTTCCATTTGGTAAAGTGTTAAATGTGCCAAGGGACTGAGTTAAAGCTCAGGCTATGAAAAGGAACTGTAAGTTATACTTCCTTTAAAAAAATTAGCAAGTGGTTCATTTTTCCTTAAGGAAAAAAAAAAGAAAGCATTTTCAATTAGGTGAGTGGAAAGACAAATGCTCCAAGTGCATTTTCTGAAGTTATAGGTGCTTTTGAAACCCCTCCTGTCAAGGCGTTAGTAACAAAAGATTTAAGATGCCCAATTAATTTTTTCCAGCCACCAGCCAAAAGTAGATGCAGGAAGAGGTTAAAAGCTAAGTGTTTAATTAATATTAAATTTATAAGATTCTCTATCACTGAAAGCATTGTAAAATTGAAAAAGCAGTTAATTTTACGGTTGCTGTGTATTCCTCTGCTTTGATCTTTGATCTATGATATAAAATCACCAACTGTAAAGATTCCCCAGCTTTATTATACCTGTTTAATGGCGAGAAGGAAGAAAGAGTGGGGGAAACCTACAGGCATGAGAGGAGTGAGGCCCTGCAACTGGTCATTAGCGCTGATCAGAAAAACCTAAACGTGTATTCAGGAAATAGCCTCTGACCAAACCACATACACAGACAAGGCATATTCGTCTTATCCATTTTCTATACATCATTTTTCTAGAGTACTCAGACCAGCAAAGAGCAGTTGGCTATCTCTGACTTAAGGCAACACACCGAAGCAGAAAAGATTTAGGTCAGATTATAGAAGAATATTCTGAAAGGGAGACTTGCCAAGACTTAAATTGTTCATTGGAAGAGACCACAGAATTTTTTTTTCTTTTCTTTACAGACAGAAATTTTGAAATGGGATGTGTGTGTCTGTCTCGAACAGCCTACACATTGATTCATTCTACCAATGGCTCCATCCACTCACCCCATGCAGAAATCCAGGCATGTGCCGCCCGGACAATAGCCCTCTTCACTCAATGGCATTTGCAAAAACCCTACTGATGAAGGGCAATGCGACAGGAATCAAGAGGTGATGGGAGGGGACACCTGCTATTAGAAATGTTCCCATCCCGAGCAAGGTTTTCCCAGGGTTTCCAAACACCCAGACGTTGGTCCATCTATGCCAGACCAAGGCATGAACACTTTAAGTTCAAAGGGTTGGTAAGGGAGTATATGCGCCTCAGATAAACTGAGCATTTAGCCGGAAGAAGAATCAAATACTTGCTTTCACCTCCTGCCAACCCCAAGTTGGGAAGGTTAAAGATGGAGGAGTATGAGGGGTCCAGGGAGGAACAGGACTGGGAGGTGAGGACAGAGAGCATTCTCTGCCAGGCAGAACTTTGCATTCTGTTCCCCAAAAAGAACAAATGGGGGTATTTCCGACTCCTGGTCTCCTTCAATTCTGTCTCAAATCCAGAGACAAAGACCTATTATGCAGAACAGATCTTACAGAAAAGCAGAAGGAGGGTGAGGGGGAATGAGATAATTCATGTGAGGTGTTTTTCCTTTTTTTTTTTTTAATCCCATCAGGGACCTCATTATAATTTCATTATTAGCAGAAAAACCAAATAAGTGGCAAGAAAAAGAATCTCAACTTAATATTAACACACACACTCACACACACAGAGATGAAAGCGCGGAGCTTCAAAGCGGCTGCTAATTTTCCCAGCTTCAAACGACTGTGAGAAAGACTCTGGGTAATGAGGGTGCTTTTTCCACTGGTTCACTTTTTTAAACTTTTGCCTTTCCATCTCCCTCCCAAAAATTAGTTCTCATTTTTAATTGGAAACAGGTATCAGACGTAATAACAGCATCCCGAGTTCACACATCATCTCCCCTCTCGGTGCCTCATCAATAACAGTGAGGGGGAACAGGAGAAGGTGCTGTGCGGGGCTCATCTCAAAGGGGAGGGGATCGAGCAGCGTCAGCAGAAATGGACCCAGACACTGAATGGGGTTCAATGGTAAACAAGGAAATCCAGGTCTCCAAAGCCTTGAGAGTGTCGAGGAAGGACAGCAAGACCCAAGAGAGAGAGAGCACCAGGCCTCAAGCACCAGTGCCGCACAGTGTTTTGGCCTCGGTGCATCATGGAGGGCTTCCAGGTGTGTCTCCTTTGTGCATTTCTAAAAACACCACTGCTTCTACTCTGGAACAGACAAGTTCCCTGATCAGAGAGCATTTACCCCAGGCACGGCTGGGGGTCATCTACATTCACAAGACTGACGTCGGGGATGTTAAGAGGGCACTGTTTAGTAAGTGGGGTGATACATATTTTGCCTTCTGTCTTTATAAAATCAATCCTTAGGGTAACGCAGAGCACGGCAAAGGAAGACAACCTCGAGGACTCACGTAGTTACCGCAGTGGGAGGCCATTCTGTCCCCGAGCCCGTGTTCCGGTACCACACCACAGAGAGATCGCACAATGCAGTTTGAACCCCTTAGTAAAGGAAAAGCACACAGAACTGTGCCCGACACAGAGGGAGTGCTGGGTGTCGTCTAACAAAAACCAGTCACCTACACCCTTCCACCTTCCCTGGTGGTAGCAGGGCACATCGCCTTGGGAAAAAAAGCCAGGGAAAAATACTACAAATATACCTCATTGCGCATAATGTGATGAATATACGTCAAGAGTGTACAGCTGATGCACAGAACACTAACTTTCTTTGTCTCTGTCACCATCTTTATCCAAAAGAAGTTACGAACTTGAAACACGTTCACACTGAATCTATTTCTGAAAGCCTTCCCTGGTGGTCAAGTGTGTATGATAACTGAGTCCCTCTCCCCTAGGCACACAAATAAAAGCAAGCTTCTGAAACTGAAGCCCCCGTAAGCCCGTGCCACCTGTACGCTGGGATGTCCACTCACTCAGTGCCCAACATTCTGTGCGGTGGCCTCAGGGACAACCATTCAGTTCCCACTAAGGGGGATTTTCTACCCTAAGGAAATACATTCCTACATTTTTAATAACAGCCACTTTAGAAACAGATGACACCTTAAGGAAATTTTCACAAACATATTTTCTAGAATTAAAATAGTTCAAAAGTGAAAATTACTTGCTTAGTTTCTACAAGCAGCTTTGATAACAACCGGCTAGGCAGGGGTTCCCAACCTTTGTGCAGGTAGTCTTGTTTTTAAGGTAAAAACATATTAAGGAGCACCACAAGAGGGTCATTTTATTTTTAGCTTCTGCAGATGGAAGAAAGGTGTACATGGACAAAAAGCCAATAGGAATTGAAATTTTTTTTTAAGTGAATGTACATTTTGTTAACCATAATGGTGTCTCATAATAGTATCAACAAATTCTAGTGTGTGTGTGTGTGTGTGTGTGTGTGTGTGTGCACATGTGCACATGACCTTATTCTGTTTACTGACAATTCTGAATGTGCATGCGGGTTTACTAAACCTTTTTAACAACTTCAAGGTTCCCCCAGGGTCCACAGCCCACAAATTGAGAATCACAGTAGTAAAGGAAAGAAGATTCCAACTGAAGAAATACACTCCTGTAACCAATTCTTTCACTGAGAGAAGTTGACATTCAAACAGCTGAATGACTTTATACATACCACTCCTTACTGAACTCCTACCATTACTATCAAAATGTTGATAGACACAATACAGATAATTCCCCAGTTTACATGGTCTTGATTGTTGGTTTATTACACAATAAAATTTCTCTTTGGCACAAGAACCTATCTTCTCCTATCTTCTGTGTATACATCTTCTATTACAAATTGCAAGTAGGGATATTGTGGAGAACAACATAATCAAAATAACATTTCTAACAAAGATATAAGTGTATGATCGATGACAAGAGTAGCAATTGCTTAGAAACATCAGTAGATAATTCTTCCGAGACAGTCAGCATTGTGGTTCCAGGACAGTGGAAGGATGACAGGGAAGCGACGTTACCCAGAAGACTGACCCGCACGTAAATGCACACACGGCATTCACAGCCCTGGTACATACCTCCTCCCTCCAGCTCCACTCATCCATTCTCAGCTCCCGTTTGTCTGAGGCCACAGGCAACTGGATTTGTCAAGCCCCCTTTTAACAACTTGTCGTCACAGTCCATTACCAAATTGCATATAGTTATATATCCCACTAATTAGGCTTCTAAAATATCATTAACATGTCTCTTGATCATTAGCATAACGTATGAGGCGTCCTCGTTAGGCACGACTCGAGTTTGTTAACGTGGTAATGAAAGGCACGAGGCGGACGGGCAGGAACCAGGAACACGGGCGAGTGGGGGATAGCCGGGCGCGGATGCCGAGCCGCCGACGTGTGGACGGAGACACAGACAGAGAAAGGCAAAGAGGGAAGATGCAGCACGTGAAGAAGAGGCAGAGGAACACGCCCAGAAGGCAGCACCAGGAAGTGATGCTCCGGGCACTGGGGTGGCTCTCTGGAACGAAGGTGACGCCTAACGCAGCCTTCCCAGCTTTGAAGGACCTGCAACCTGGCACGGCTCTTCATCTGCCTAAGCAGAAGCAGCTTTTAAAATTTCCTAAACGAGATGAAAACGAAGTGCAGACATCTCTGCTTTCTTCTGCCCCAACGCATGGGTACGCACCCCCCACCACCACCCTGCTATTCCTGTCCCACCTCCTCTCCAGGCCTGGCCATGGAGAACTGCAGGCAGGCTATTAGAACCAGCTGGAGGTGACACTTTTCTATTCCTCATCGGGCCCTTTAGGAACACACTGCTAGGGGTCTCTGTCTATCTGCACTCACTGCGTTGGTGCACAATGAAGCAGGCCTCACCTCCGAAGATGATGGGCATGTGGTGTGTGAAGGAGAAAGAAGAGGGGCCTTATTTTAAAAAGGGCACCTGTATGCATGTATGTATGGTAAGCATGTGTCAGCATGTGTGTGAACACACACCAACAACGTGCCAGACACGGACTGTGATCTCAAACAGGCAGCTGACTTTCCGTATTTCATGGAAATGTTTTTGAAGGCAGCTGTTAGGACTCGCAGAACAAGAACAGAGTAAGAAATTTGGTTTAGGAAACTGCCTGGCATATGAGGGGTAGAGAATATGAAGGAACTTGGACAGAAAAATTAACAGCATGTGTAAATCAAGTGCCCAATTCAAGGCACTAGGATGAGTCTTGGTCCAAGTGAGCTTGGCCACAGGCTGAGGGTACAGAACAGCCTAGAAACCACAAGAAAACCTCACAAAGCAACCCACTCCTCTAGAAAAATATCCATCAAGAACTTGGGAGTCCTGAAGCCCCACTGGTCTTCCAGCACAGAAGACTCTGCCGACTAACTTCTGTGTCCCAATGTCACAGATAAACAGGAAATCTGCAAAGCCCAGGCACGGAGCAGCACGAGACCGTGCAGACACATCCCAGAGGCTGTCCTGGGACAGAAACCGAGATGCCAGCAGCCCAGGGTCTGAAACCACCTCCCCCCAATACAATGCCTTCCGCCCAAGTGATCCTTTCCAGCCCGGCCTTGCCTCCTGGCAGCACTGAAGGAATAGTCTACTCAGCCTTTGCAAGTATTAAAGCCAAGTGTCATAGCAGAGAAGAGGCTGACAAATGTAGACGACACCCAAATGGCAGTTTATCTGCTACTGTCCAGCCTGCCTGTCACCGTGTACCACCAATGCCATGATCTGGTAAGTCTATGCCACTAGTGCCCACTTACAGGAGGAGAAATCAGAGGCAGGTGGTCTTACAGACCAGATTGGAAGGTATGAAGAGGGCTTGCTCTTCAATCCACTCATCTCATTCTTGAAGAAGATGGAAATCAAATGGTAGAAAGTATCTCCCCAAACACCTACACAAAAATTCTATAGGTAGGTACAGAAGCAAACTTCTCTGAGACCTGCATGTGATTCCTGCATTCCAGAATCACGGAACCCTTTCTGATTAGGTATGTCCACCCATCCTTTCTCAGGGCAGGTGTGACGAAATGCCACTGGATGTGAATGATTCTTAATTACCGACAAAAAGATGGAAGGTGCACCAGGACGGATGGCCAAATGACACGGCTGTTTCCGTCCAGAAGTCCTCCATGGCTTCTGGAATGAGCAGCTAAGCCCAGGTCCTTCAGAGGCTGAAGGAGAAGCAATAGTAAACCAGCAAGCACCCCAGGCCCAGCCCCAGGTGGCTCCCCAGGCAGCCCTCTGCCACAGTTTCCCACATCCCGCAGTCAGACAAATGTCTCTAATAGGTTCTCAGGCCTCCAGTTCTCCCCCTCGGGCTCTAAAAGGAAGGCAAAACATAAAGGCAGAGAAGGAGGATTTTTTTTTTTAATGGAAAGATAAATTGTAAAGAAAAATATTATCTGGCTTTCCTCTCAAAACCTGATGTCAAGAGTTATAAAACCAATCTTACATTCAACCATCTACTCTGCGTATGGGGATATAGTTATAGGCAAGGTCCTACTTCATGTCACAACTTCATGAGGACAGGAAGAAAAAAATTTACAACATGTATGCACACACACACACACACACACACACACACACACACACACACACACACACACATGCAAACATGTGAATTAGTAAAAGAGCCTAAAACGATAGGGATGATTTTGATGAAATGATAAGGATGATTGTGATAAGATGGTAAGATATGAGATGTCACTGTGTTTGCATGTATACAATAATCAGAACTAGCTAGAATTGCACTAATAGAAGTGTAACCTCTAACTAGTGCCTCACGCAATGTGTTTCAATTAAAAGGCAAATTTGACCTAAATCTTGGGGCATTAAGTACAAATGGGTGTGTTTGAAGCACCTGGATACAAGTGATTTTTATTTTTCTATAAATATTTGCTTAGATGTTTCCAGCATCTATTTCATGGGTCTTCCTTTTCAATGAAACAAAGTAAACTTCAGCCATGTCTCTGTAACAATGATCACAAATTCAAAATCAGGAAAATCAGACTTGGTCACATCCAGCTATGGATGCAGAAACAATAGTTCTCCCATCCGCTTGTTAGCACCAGAAGCTGATGTAGAGAAGGTGCCTCCATCTCTGAGCGGTCAACTGTTCCTCCGTCCCTTGGCTGGACGGTGCTCCTCCCATCATCCTCTCTGTCCACCTCAACTGCTCTGCATTAGCCAAGCACATAGGCGAGATGGAGCCTCTGAAAGAACCAGCACTTTCCATGGAGAAAGCAATTGGCAATGGGGTCACAATACACACAATCTACCTCCCAGGCCTGTGGTGAGCCCCAACTGGGTGTTTAGAAAGGGCCCTGCAAACTACAAAATCAGGGATCAATGAAACTTACTAATAGCACTGCGGAGCAGGAGGAAAAGAATGGAGGACAAAATACTCCAAAAAGCCACTGATCACCAGCATTTTCACTGAGCTGTCTGGGGAACCTATCCAAGTATTTCTCTATTGTCGAGAAAACTTCCCAGCCCCACCTTGGCAGCTAAGCAAGATTTTTTTAACCTGACAGAATTAAAAGATCCACGGTAGTCTTTCAGGGGTTCCTTAACTTCCTGAAATTACATGGGGAAAATATGGGTGTATCTAAGCTCATTTTCCGGGGAGAGGGCCATAGCTTTCACCAGAGTACAAATGGACACATGACCCAGAAAAGGTGCCCTGCCTGTGTAGTGTGTAAGGATCACGCAGGAGCTAGTACTTCAAGAGTTAAAGAATGCATTCAGTTCCCTGTCCAAACCACTCGTCCTTCGGGTTATCCCCCTCCCATGGGCACCTGCCCTCGGATCCCCCTCAGTCCCTCAACTGAATAATCTAGTCATCGCGGGGAAAGACACTGCAAACAGCTCCACCGGCCTGCGGTTTGGGGCAGCTTCCAATTAGGCCTCACTTCCCTCCTTTCCTTCCGGCCAAGGCTGCCAGTCGCCCTCTGCCTGGCTCCGAGCTCAGGGGCAGGGAGGAGAGGAGGCAAGCCGGTCATCAAGCTGGTAGAAGTCAGCTCCCAGGGGTACGAAAGTCCCACCAGAAAGCTGAAGAGGGGAATAGAAGGTTCTTTCAAGAAGGGTATGTGGGGCAGCATGGCCCTAAAGGGACCTGGTTTCCTGCCAGCATCCTTCTGTTTCTCTCCCTCTAGCATAACCCTAACTTTTCCTGCTGCCACTTAATTATGCATGATCAGTTTACCCTTCTCTCTGCTCCCTGGCTGGTTATCCCCCCACTTCATCTGAATCCCAGTGGAGATACATCCAAGCTAAAAACAAAGCTGATGGCCAATTAAAAGGTAAGTGCCTTATGTTAAAAGCCAGCACATTACACTTCAATATTCATAATTAGGTAGCTTTTGAACGGCAGAACAATGCATGACCATATATGGGGCTAATCAGGGCACCTATATTTTGCAATCCAAATCAACCGACATCTACTTAACTGATTGCTAGGAATTACCTGCTTCCTTATTGGCTGGCTGGGAGCCTCTGGACTTCATAAATATTACAGATGTAAAAGATGATGGAGTTCCTAATGTGTTTATTTCAGTATAATGAATTTTTCAGGCAAGTGGCAGGATTACTGAAGCAGAGCTTGGTAAAAAACCCAACTGATTCTGGCAGACCTACTGTTCTTCCGGAGTCACAACTGAATGTTATTAAGGAATAGCGCACAAAGATTATTCACTTGGCTTTAATTTTTTTTAATAAAATAAAATAAAATTTACCTTCCACTCTGTCATTATCTTCCAAATTATAAGAATACCAAAGGCCACTGGAGCTGCACAAAGCCCTGTACGAGCACCCGAGGAGGAGAGCGTCACTGACAAGACCCCAGAGCACTTAGGCATCCCCGGGAGAGGGTGGGGGGACTGGTGCTGATCATCCCGGGTCCCTCCAACGCGATTATTCTCTCAGTAGAAAGTCAATTTAGAACCTGCTCTTAGAACCTTTAAGTGACTGTTTCAAGCATTTATTAATAATGCAACTAGTGTTTTGGGGGATGGTGAAAGGGTGTTCAGTCTTGCGTGGGGGTTAAGACAAGGCCACTCTGCAGACTGGGAGCAATGGCAGGCCAAAGCAATGCTCACAGACCCCACGCAAGCCTTTCCTAGGAAGGAAGCCAGCACCAAGAGCTCTGCTCACTGCAGATGCTCTGTCCACTGGGAGGCAGCATAGGCTGTTGGAAAGAGAAGTGGACCGGAGCCCCGAGGTCTGGGTTCCAGTCCCTGCTGTGTCACTGACATGGGGCATGGGCTAAGGCCAGCAGCACAATCCCACTTACACAATTAGGGCAAAAGGGGGAGAGGGGACGAGAGATGTGCAAGTGGGTGAAAGGTAAGCAGGCAACTGGCTGAAAGGAGATGAACGCACACAGAAGTCTGGGGGACGGGGGACTGGTCCTTGTAACTGGACCCGACTGCCCCATGATGTGGAACAATTCCACTACTACAAGGATGTAAAATAAACCGAACAGAGCAAACACACTTTAAGACAGAGCTTTCTAAAGTGTGTATCTAAGAATCCTAGTCTAGGGAGAAGGTCCTAGCGTCAAATAAATTCTGAAAATCCAAGTGACCGCACCCCACTCGGCCTTTGGGCGGGTCACAGCATGCGCCTGCAGTGAAGGCTCTTCACCTCGCTGCTTCCCAGGCTTACTCAACAAGGCTATCGCTCCTCACATGGAAACACTGACCCCAATAGCAGCCCCACAGGGCACACTCCGAAACGCTGTGCTAAGCCATTAAAAACGGCCATAATGCCTAGTCCCAAACTGGACAGCCAACATTACTGAACCACCATCCACAGTCCTGGGTGGCTTGTCCCGTGTTTTGCACCATTTTATCCTCCTCATTCCGTCTGATCAACAACATGCCTTTGTGACACAGCTGGCAAAGAGGAAAGGTTAATTCTGTGGTCATGAAACTAGCCCTGCTAGGACACTCATACAGGGGCTGAACCTTGTCATCTCTGCCCCGTTAGCTCTAACCAACTGAGCTGACTAGCCCCAGACATTAGCCTTCCTTATAATCTCTAAGGGAAATAAAAATGTAAAAGTATCAACACACAGCCTATGGGCTTTAGCGTATAAACTTAAGAAATTTTTAAAAACAGTATTTGAAATGAGGCTATGCTATTTCACACATAAAGGGAAAGAAATAGTCAAGAGGTAATAGGATACCTCTGGAGCTGGACTCCAGGTGGGTTCAAATCCCAGCTCCACCACTTAACAGCTGTATGACCTTGCATAAATTACTTAACTGGTTTGAACCTCAGTCTCAAAAATTTATAATTAGGATAAATATATTCCATTCCTCAAGGGATTATTATGAGGATTATGTGAAATGATTTATGTGAATGGATTTAGCACTGTGCCTAGCATGTGATAAATATCAATAAATATTAATTATTATTACTATATTTGAAAGAACTGAATAATCTCAGAAAACTCAGCTCCCTGTCAAGTTAGCATCAAGAAAATGCACTTTGGGTTTTTGTGTTTTTTTCCTGTTACTACATAAAGTGCTTTTACCTTGTAATTTATTAGAAAATATGCTTCTTACACCTTTACTGAAAATTTCAGTGTGTGGTTGAGATGGCCTTGGTTAGGTTTCTGTCCTTGAGAGCAGTTTTCTAAATTAATAACTTCACTGGCTATAAAATATGATTCAGCTAACTGAAACTCATTTTACTGGTGTACTCCCAGGAATATATTTCTCAAGGGAGATACACCCAATATAATGCTAAATAATTGCACTGATTTACTATTTGGCCTACAATGTTTCCCACCAACACGGTGTACCATAGGTCAGTAAACAGTTTCCGAGCACATATCACAGGAACAGGAGAAAGAAGGTGGGGAGGAGACCCAGGGGCAGAGAGAGAGCAGCACGGGGCTCGGAGAATGGACGTGGGGCAACAGGGGCACGGGACAGAAGGGGCATGGCTCCTGGATGAGCCACTCATGGCGATGTCAAGGGCTGGTCTAGACCTGTTCACACTGAATCGGCCCCAGTCTGGAGGACGGCCATCAGAAGGCGTACTGGGAGTCACACAGCAGCAGCTCCAGCGGCCAAATATAGAAGGATACCAAGCCAGCCTTACTTTTCCTGTCCCACAGTTGACATGACCACATTCCGCTTGGCAGGATCCTGGGTCTGTCATCTCAGGAGACCCGGGTAACAAGGATTTCCACGAGGGCCACCTGCGAGGCACCTCGGCACCCACACACAATAACCCTTTCGCCTCCCCAGACTCTGGGTTCTTAACCTCGAAGACCCTTTGAGGATATCCAGCCCGGGAGAGCCAAACCCCAGCGACAGGAGGGTGTCACGGGGGTTCCATAGGCCTGTGGGCTCTCCCTCCAGCCCCTTCTCTGGCTTCGCTCCTCCCCTCTCCTGACAAGTCATTTGTAACTGTCTCCTGGGTTTTATTTAGTTGTGGTGGGCACAATTAAAGGCTGTTCTAACTAGTGGAGCCCTTGTCCAGAAAACAAAAACCACACACGAGTCGGTCTGGTTCCTCCGGCCGCATTCAGTGACTGCTTCACATCACCACCTCATCGATACAATCGATGGTGCAGCGGTTGGCTGTTAATAAAGCTGGATAAAAACAAATTGATCACAAAAAGGTCAATTTGGTACCTAACATTTAGAAGGCTAGCATTTGAATGCTAGTCATCTGTAGGGAATCCACACTCTATAAAATCAGGAGTGTTCCACCTTTACAAATAGTCATTTGCTTGAAAGAAGGAAGAATTAGAAAATTCAAGTTATTGTTTCATTATTTTTAGATCTGTCAGCACAGAGAAAGTTAGAAATGGAAAAACAATGAAGAGGTCATTTTTAAAAAAATTCCTCACGGTTATTTGCAAAGATGATCGCAGCCACCAGTAGAAATACAATTAAGGAGGCCAACAAGAACAGGCTATCCCACAGACCAGTAATCAAAGAAAAAGAAATGAGCTCCAACTCAACTCCGTTTCTTATTTTCACACACTGGTTACTACATGTAGAAATTGGGTCCCTACACCACCACAACCATTGGACTACCTGAGAAATAAGTAGTTTTGAAGACTCTTCACTACCAAGAATAAAGGAAAAAGCTAAACGTGCTTGCAGAGTTCGACTGACGTGACCAGGGGAGCCAGCCCGGGCTGCCCACCAGTCAGGTCCTACCACACCTGTTTATCATTATCAAGTGCATTGATGAAGGCCCGACTTAGATGTGCCAAATGCGGGGGAGTCTATTTTTTAGGAGCTGCTTCTACATATCAGAGGGTGGGAAATGGAGGCCCAGCAAAGTGGGAGAGCAGACCCTTCATCAGCCAGTCGGCAAACATCCATGATGTAGGTAGGGACGTTGCAGGGGCCAGAAGTCAAGCATCAACAGTAACAGAGAAATGGGAGGGGAACCAGAGAAAAAGAGGGGCCAGAAAAATCCAGGAGGAGAAAAGGGAGGCTTGATCTATGGGCTGGCCTGATCGGGTGCCCCCGACGCTCAGCAGGCAGCATAGTTAGGCTCTGGAAGAACCGCGGTCCTCAGAGTGGATCCCAAGCCGTTGTCGTGGAATAGGTCTGTGTGAATGGCTCTCCGCCTCACCATTCTCACTTAAAGACGAGACGGTCAGACTAAATGGACTCTAAAATAGGCCCCTCTACATCTGTCTGCTCTGCTTCCATGCACTTGGGGACACTCAGCCTTAGGAAGGCCCAACCGCTGGAAGCCCCAACTCAGGGAGGAACAGTTACCCCTTGCTTCCTGAGCACTACTGGACAACGAACGGTGCTCAGTTTCTTGTGTTCTTACTGTTAGTTTCTATCAGACATCCCTCAGAAATATCTAGAATGACTACCCCTGGGAGCTGTTGGAGTTTACCTGCTCAAGCCCTATTTCTCCGCAAGGCAGTGGGTACATGCCAGGTGTTCCTAGGTCCTGGGGCCCAGTGGGATCACCACCCCAGGCCGCAGGAAAAGAGGGGCTCTCTGAGGGGGCAGTGCACACGCAGCCCTGGGGAGGGCCCAGCTTTAGAGAGTCAGGCTTTGGAGTCAGCCTGCCTCAGACTGTGAGCAGGTCAGATCCTAAGGTGGAGTCTGATTTCTTTGTTTTTTCCCCAGAGCAACTTTACCGCAGGGAGAGATAAGACAAGGAAAGTCATCTTGTCACCAGAAGTACTTATCTGTCCATTTATTAGGACTATGGCACTCTGACCACGCAGCAGGCCCTGGGCCCGCTTCCTGTGACGGAGCTGGGAGACCTGACTCATGGGTAAGACACCGATCACAGCCCAGTACCGTCTACCCGGACTCCCGGGAGGACCTGGGCACAGCAGGAGCAGCTCTGCAGCACCACTGACATCTGAGCTGGTCATCAAGGAAGGAAGAAGAGTCCTCCAGGTGATGTGGCATGAGGGGGGGCACTCAGAGGACCCAGCGCAATGGGGGAGGGTCAGCAAAGGGTGTGTGTGAGCTGCTCGGAGAACAGTGACTAGGTTGGTGCAGCTGGTATAAAATGCTTTTCTTTGCCGTCCGACCTGGGTTTTGGTATAAATATCCAGGTGATGGCCTCAGACAGCCCGTAGGTATGGTGGTAACCAAGCCTAATGGGTCAAACCTTGGAATATAAGGCCTGAGCACAAGCCACTTAAATCGCTGAGAGTAACACAGAAGGAGAAAGAGAGGAAGAGAAAATAAAAACGTATTTATAATTTTCAAAAATATTTCTGCAAGGACTTTTTAAAGTAAATCGTCATGCAGCGTTCTCAGCCAGCCAAGCACTGTTCTAAGCACTCTCTGTGTGTATCAACTCATTTAACCTGCTCGATGACCCTGAGAGGGAAATCTATTGTCCTCATGCTTAACAGAGCAGGGACTGAGCAGAGAGTCCATATAACTTCACCAAGGTCAATCGGGAAATTAATAGCAGGGCCAGGATTGAAAAGCCGAGTTGGACTCCACCTCCCATGCCCCTTACCCCCTGCTTTACCCATGAGGCTCTGGTAACATGGTCGCCTCCAGAAGGAGGGAGGGACTGGGGAGATGCAGACAAAGTCTCCTTGGCGTAGGCACAATGCTCCCAGTTGAGCGCTAGACAACTTTCCACTGTAGTATCTTTTGTACCTTTGGATTCAAACAAATGTAAATACAGACATGGGTCTGTCCTGCCAATTTTAGGGGAAGGGTACTGTCCACAAGAAGGCCATGGCTATCAGCTTAAGGGGAGGGGCACGGGGAGCCCCCAGGCCCATCAGCTCCCCATCAGCAGGGGGAGGGCCACCAGAGAACTCAGGC
The DNA here is from genome assembly GCF_030020395.1 of Manis pentadactyla. NCBI lineage: Eukaryota > Metazoa > Chordata > Mammalia > Pholidota > Manidae > Manis > Manis pentadactyla. Next base: position 4,504,714 of record NC_080037.1, read on the forward strand.
CTAGAAGACAGGCCCGTCTCACAAAGTCCTGCTTTCCTGCCCATGGGCACCTCCTAGTGCCGCCTCTCTCGATGGCAATGCCTTGGAAATCAAGACAATGGCAACACGTCCCAGCAAGGTGGCTCTAAAAGGGGAAGCTGCCAGCCTCCTCCCGACAGGAGCCCTTCCCACACGTGGTGGACTGACTTAGGCTCTGGGGAAAGGAAGATCCCAGCACAAAAACGCCTTGCTCCCCACGGCCCACCGCAGCACCCCCTCCCCGCCTCCACCTCCTGAACTAGGAGCCCATCTATTATACCACGCCATGGTTCATTTCAGCAAAAATCAACTAGCATTCTTCTGACCTGGGGCAAAAAATTCCCTCATTGAGACCCTGAAAAATAACATTACATCATGTTGCCCTGTCAGGCTTATAAATGGGCTGGGGGTAGGCTGGGGTGTAACCTGACACTATCAAAACACTGGCCCTGGGAGAAGAAAGGAGGCCATTGTTGCAGGCTGTCAGCTCCCCTCCTGCTGGAGGTAAAGTGAGATCCAAGAAATGTTAGTAGGAGGCCAGGCGCAGAGCTGGCCCTTACTCCCCATCTTCTAAGAAATCAGGGAGCCTCCTTCCAAAATGGGGTTGTCCCCACTTCCTGTGGGGTGTGCCACCCTCCTTTGTGGTCAACGGGCAGCGTGAATGAACTAAGTAATTTCTATTCCCATGCCTCAAAGCAAAAAAGCAGTTAGACATAGGGGTCAAGGTTTTGTTGATTTTTTTTCCTGAGCAGGATTCACTTCTCTACACACACAACCAAAGGGAGAACTGCGCCCCAATGATCATGCATCCATGAGTAGCCATGTTCTTTGAAAGACAGAAACGTGAACATGGCCCAAAAGGTAGAGGACAAGGCAGACCCCTAGAAGGGTCAAGTGGACATCCGATCAGAAAGCAAGAAGTCCTGAAATCTGAAAAAGAAAAGGGAAAAAAAAGCATTTCCAAGAGAAGGGCTGGGATCAAGGGGGCAGGAGAGTGGCCAGAAGAACTCAGGGAGGATGAGGGAGCTGGGCAGGACCACACCGGCCACGAGACAAAGTGCTGGTACAAAGATGAAAAACATTTTAATGAATAAAAGAGGAAAAACCAGGATTGATGGTGAGAGAAAGTCCAGAAAATAGAAAGCAAGACAAATGGAAGCCAGCCTGACTGGAGGCAGAATTCATTCTGCTGCTCAAACGTTTTCATTCTCTTTTCTCTTTGCTTTCTTCCCCATGTCCCAGCTCAGCCTCTAAGGACAAGGGAGCGTGCAAATGCGCAATCCCGGGCAGCATGGGCGAGGAAGCCAAGCGGGGTCATCCCACCAGCTGGTCCCCAGCAAGGGTGGTGCGGCGCTACGATTATCCAGGACAACAGGCCTAAGGTCCCTGATGAAGCGGACACCACGGGGACACAGCACAGAGCTGATCCTGTGTATTTCTCCTGGTTTTCTACTTGTTTCCACCAAACTGTTGCTAATCCCATCACAGCTCCACCAGGAACCTAACCTCTCACAAAGGCTCTGCCCGCCCAGCCCCCACCCCCAACTAGTGCCTTCTGGGTGTAATTCACCAGCAATTAAGAAAGCAGGCCCTATGGACCACTGGGTCCCTGGCTGCTAGACCCTGCTTTTATGTTAACCCCACCATATTTTCTCTGCAACACAACAGAGACCCCCTCAACTAAAGTTGAATAGTGCCCCGTGGCCCAAGTACATGGCCCTTCAAAAGAGCTTTCCCACAGAGCCCTGGGACCAGCCCCGTCCCGGGTTCAAAGAAGAGGAGGGGAGGGGCCATGGGCCACCCTCCAAGCCCAGAACTGACATTTCCCTCACAGGCCCGGTCCCTCGTCTCTCAGCAGGGAGACTGTTACTGGCACCAGAGTGTGTGGCAGGCTGATTGCAAGTGGAGACACAGGGACAGGGGAGTCAGCTGAGGTGGCAGCCACCATTTGCCTCGGTGCCCAACCTAACGGAACAAAAGGAGATGCACAGAGGCTGGGGATCTTTGTCAGAGGACATCCGTGAACTTGTACTAAACCTTCGGTGTGACAGCTTTGGAGCAGCAAAGTGCTCGCAGGAGGGGATCTCCAACAGGTTCTCCAGGATTCTCTGTCACTCTGCCTGGAGGCATGTGCTCGGACCCCGACCAGGCCCCGGGCCTTCCTTCTCTATTAAAGAGGCCCATGCTCAGTCTAAAGCCCCTGTTTTCTCTTACCACTGGACTGAGTTAAAGGAGTCGCTGCGTGTCAGAGAGCAGAGACTGAGCGCCCATTAGGTGCCAGTCACTGCATTAGGTGCTGAGGGAGCGCACAGCGGTAAAAAAATTGGATGGGTCTGTACCCCTAGACATGTTGCCTTCCCTGCTCCTTCCCCGTTTCCAGGGCTCTTGCCAAACTCAATAGAAAGGTGTTAGGTGATTTCATGAAATCTGTGGGGCTCACATGGTGTGCCAAAGCGCGGGGCCCAGCCCCTAGTGGACACTGGGAATCTCAGCGTGCCTGGGGAATGGAGCGTGGGGAAGCCTCTAGAGCCGAAGAGAGAGAGGGAATTCGGAGGGACGGAGGGTGGCCAAGACAGGGGGAGAGGCGAAGAAACACGAAGACGCGGCTTTTCGGAATGTACGCACACATTTTTAAAATCCTGATACATGTCCTGCCATGCCGCTATCCCCTCAGGTATTTCCGTGTCTGATTACCAAGAAGAAAATTCTGGTCCCCACCCGCCAAAAAATTGCCTGATGTTACGAGAAGGGCCGTGTCCCACCAACCCCCATGATTTGTGCTCCCGGAGACACGGTCTCCTGCTCTGAGCTTCTTACTTCCTCAGGGAAAAGAAAAAAAGCACAAAGAGGGGCTTCCTAAAAAGTGTGACACCTCTGTCCCTAAATTTATTTTCTCATTAATGAGTAAAAGGGGAATTTATTGTTTGAAACAATGTCTGTTTCATATCAACTCTTTTTCCCTGTCTTCCCCCCAGACAGCACAGCTCCAAAGAGACGAAGAGCAGATGTTTTATATTTCAGGAAAGAGCAGTCTCCCCCAATTCCTGAAAGATTCCTGGAATTCTTATACTTAACAAAAATTAGCTACAGAGAAAGAATCCTGAATCATGAATAGGCAACCCGCTCTGGGAGCCAATCATTTCTTCCCTCCTCCTAAAAACCTTCCGACACCCCAAATTCTGCCCACTGCCCACTGGGTTGTGTAAATCTTCTGGCTGCCCCAAGAGCAGAGTCGTATTTTGTGATGGGAGAAGCCCGTCCCAGGGCCACAATTGCAGAGCTGAAAGTGGGATGGAGACCTGCGTCCTGCTCCTGAGCTCAGTTTTGGCTTTGTTAATCTCTTTCAAGATACATCCATCTCTATTACCTCATCTGTCCAACGGAGAGAAAAACATACGACCTATTTCTAATGCAAAGATCAAGTGAGATGCAAGTGTGCTCTAATAAGTTAAACACTTAACAAAAGTGAAAAGCATTCATATTAAAATCATTGACATCCGGCACTGTTCACACCGATGTAGCTAACCTCCCGTTGGGCATGTGCAGATGGGGTAAGAGGCACATCACATGGACGCTGCCCTCAGTGGTCACCCATCCTCAGTCAAGACCCTTCACCACTCCTTTAACCATTTAGTATTTATTCAATAAACACTGACTTGAGGACCTGGCACCCTCCTCGGCCATGTTGGATTCTCAATAAATATCTGTTGAATAATGAATGAATGCACGTCTAATGCAGAAATGAAAACTCCCCAGCAAGCTGCCTCCCATCTCTGATCTGGAACCCGTATCAGAAATCATTCAGGGACTCCGGCACTCCCCGGCGAAGACCCTGGACCCAGCTCAGAGTTCTCAGGCTTGGCACATGAAAGGAAACCTCGTTGCCATTCCCGACCTAGGCACAAAGATAAAACCCACCTGACTCCTGCTTTAACAGAGCCCACGAGCTAAAGACAGACAAATGTAACATGGATGTGTTAGGACGGAAGTGTAAGAGCCCAGGGGAAGCCACGGCTTTAGTGACGGGGTGACCCTAGAGTTCTCAAACTCCCCTCGGCTGGGCAGGTGCAGGTTTTTCTCCTGCCTTTCTGCTAATCCTTTCTCATCCCCTCCTCTGTCCAACTTGCATATTTGGGTTATTCTCAGGGTCCTGCCCTGATCCCCTTCGGTTCTGCGTGGACGTTCTTGGAATATCGCATTCCCTCTTATGACATCAACTGCCATTTGCATGCTGATTACACCCAAATTTATGTTTCCGGCCTTGACCCCTCTCTGAAGCTTCAGACACCTACTTCCAACTGCCTCCCAGGCAGCACCACTTGATTATCTACCCGACAGGCTACTTGGAACCTAACTCAGTAGCCCTCTTCTCCTAACCTTCCTCAGCAACTCTGTCCAGCCTCTAATAATCTTGACATACTATGAGGCATGACCTTTCAAGTCTTCCAAGTTAGGCATGCTTAGCTGTGGGATAATCTGATCCCGTGACGGCCCTAGACACTGGCTGCAAAAGTCATGTCGCTCCGGGCCTCTGTCCACACTGTGTGCTCAGCCTGGTATAGACCCCACATTCACCTTTAAACTATACCTCTGCAACCGTCAAGATCCAGTGACCCCCAATTCCAGTACCATTCTGGAGTACTCTCCTAACACCTCACACAGCAGACTTAGGTATGCCACCCTCTGGAAACAAATGGTCTTATAAAATTCTGATATTCTTTCTCTCATCAAAAAAACGAAGTTATACAAAAGGCAGTATGCATAGTTATGCAATGTATTTTATACACAATCTGGATATGTCACCAGTTACCATGCACAGAGAAAGCATTAACCGTTTCACCCACTCGTTAAATAATGTGAATGAAAGAAATGTATTTGTCTATTTACTGTCTTTCTCCCATTAGTTTGGGAACTCCATGAAAGAGAGTTAAAATGAGTTTTATCTTTGCATCTAAGTGGGGAATGGCAATGAGGTTTCCTTTCACCAGCCAAGTCTGAGAACTCTGAGCTGGGTCCTATGGCAGGAAATGTTCTAGATGTTAAGGACAGAGCAGAAGGCAAAATCTCAGCTGTCATGGAACTTACATTCCAGCGGGAATGACAGACAGTAAGGAAATGCAACATGAGACCACCAGACATCAGAACCTTATCACAAAACCCACTTATCAGAGAAGACGGAAGATGAGTCGTTCTAAATACACACAAAAAAATTACAACTCTTGAATGATGGAAAAGAACTTAAATCCCTGAAAGCTAAAAAGAATTGCTCTGGCCCTGCCCAAGCCCTTCATCAAAACCACAATTATCAATATCCTTATTGTAATTATAGGAAAAGGGAGTGCAATTATGGTAAAATCTTACCAATCTAGAGAAATTGAAGGGAAGGTAGAAAGGACCAAAAGTCTCTGAATTTGGAGAATTTTAGTGAAAAATAAAATCTTAAAACTTTAGGAGACATGAACACTTAATGCTAATAAGCAGTTTCCTCAAAGAGGCACCATCAGACCTGCTTTCTGAAAGACGGCAAAAGTTGGAATTAGTGTGCAAATAGATGCTGTTCATTTCATAAAGCTTTTTAAAGGTCTGTATCTTTGAACTGGCTATACAATCCTCTTAACAATCTGTGATACATAAACCCAGCCCCCTAAACACTGAAATGCTCAGTATATATTTATTAATTTCATAGTTTTATATATATACTTGGTCAACTGCTTTTCTGGGGAGGTTTTTCACAAATGAGCCGACACTGTAAACACTGGAGTTTGAATTCAGGGGCCTGCAGAATGCCTAATCAGACAGAAAAGAGAAAGCTGTCAGCACAGCCTATAGCAAAATAGAGACTCGGTTCCGGCTCCTCATTCTTCTACAATCTGCTTCAGGACACCTTAACCCCAATTATCATTCTGGAAGCTCTGCTGTAGAATGTGAGAGGACAAAAAGTCATCTTTCTCCAAAACCACACAAGCACTGCAACAAAAATGTTCTTTTGCCGCCCTGCTCCCCTCGCCTACGCCACCTCCCCTGGCCGACTCACCTTCGTGGTGAGGCCCCTGCTCGCCCAGCATCTCTACAGAGACACTTCTGTGGACCTCGTCACCACCAAGACGGGGAGGTGCCCTCCTACACACCGTCTTAGTACTCCATCTGCACCTCCATCACAACATTCCATACTCTGGACTTGGGGGTGGGGGGGCCCCTCGTCTGCCACCACCGGAATACGGGTTCCTTGAGATCGGGGTCTCTGGTGTGGTCATGATGCCTTCCCAGCAATGAGCACCGCGCTTGCTCCAGAGAAGGCACTCTACCTCTAGAGAGTAAAAAGCAAGGTGTTTAGCCTGTCTTCTCCCATCTTTCCTTTTATTTCATTTATTTGGGAAACAGAGTGAGAATTTCAAAAGCAATTTGTCTAAAAATGAAGCCTTCCATAAATGAAAAACTCAGTCCTTGACATGAGGGGGTCTTGGGAGGGGAAAGCCTCAAAGGGAGGGCTCAGCCAGACACAAGATGTGTCTACTGCTCCTGACTGCGCATCCTGCCTAGTTAAGCTCAACACGGGCTCCTTTAGCAGTTCATTTGGTCTGCCATCCCATATGACTACCTTGGTAACTTACTCGTTACATGTGGATGCCACAGGAATAGGCAGATGGCACAGGGAAGGGCTCACAGGACAGAATGGAAGGGCCAGGTCCTCTCCTGCTGGTAAGGCTACATGCTGTGACAAGCGGTGACCAGCGAGTGCTGGACGGAATGACAAGTGTCCGGGTACACAGCAGGCGCTCAACACAGGTAACTGTTGAATGAATGTCAAGGGGCCTCAGAAGTCAAACTGCAGTCATGATGAGTGAGGAGGGACGGAGCACAGTGCCATGGGAAGGGGACGCAGAAGGGCGAGAAGGCGAGCAGGACAGCGCCGTCTAGCCTCGCGGTTCACACAGCCTCTTAATCCTCAGCGTCCTCATCTCTGAACTAGAATAACTGCAATAGTGTACAAAGTGCTTTGCACTATGTCTGGCAAACGGCGTGTGCTCATGGCTATGCTATTATCTCCTGGGTACAGTACATAGTGCCTAGACTGAAAAGCACACCAGAATAAACTTAAAACTCAAAGTGTATAAAGTAGAAGGCATTAGGAAACGCTCCAGACTCAAGCAGGTGAATTATGTAGGTGTTCTCCACACAGTTTGTCAAAAATACTCTATTTGAAAAGAAGTGGATATTCGGTAAAATTAATCACCCCAAAAACAACGTGAAAAGGTTGTTATTTAAAAAGAACCCACCACCTTGAGTGGCTTATACACCACTGCTTGAAAATGTGTGTATTACATGGAATTACACAGACTTCTTTTGGAAATGCATACATCATTCCGTATATATTTCTGAGGATGCACATTTCACATAAAGGAGTTGTTTCAAGTGAGACCACCCCTTCCCCAGGTGTAACTACCTGGTACTGTGACAGTCCCTTAGCTACATCAGGCCAGTCCCAATGGGACAAAGTACATTATTCTCCTCTAGCTTTAATTTTGAAAGCATGGGACAGGGCTGAACTGTCTTCACATTGCATTCTGTTCTAGGTAGGTGGTTATTCAAAATTTCCCTTTTGCAAGCATCAATTCTGAACGTGGCTTAAGAGAAAGAAAAAGAAAGTCAACACAGAGTAAGAAAAGGAAAAATAGAAAAGAGAATTAGAATAAACTCCTTTGGCTTAAGTAGAGAAAAAAAGCAGTCTACTTGTCGCCTCATTATTCCCGCTCTGCACCTCGTGGTTACTAGTAGAAAAATCAAGAGGGGTGGGGAGGGCATGGGTTTGGAAGAAGGAAAGAAAGAGATGGACGATAAGAAAGGTGGAGGGCGGGGAAACAGCTGCAGAAAAAAAGAAAAAAAAAAGAGAAGAAAGGAGAGCTGAAACCTGACACTCAGGAACTCAGGCCCGAAGCAAACAGCCTTCTCAGGCTGCAAACGTGCCAGCCTGGGGAGGCCACACGGTTCCAGTCACAGCCTTCATTAACGCTCCACGCGCTCAGCCCCTAATTTACAACCGTTTAACGGCAAACATTCTACAAGTACCTTTGGGGACCTCTGAGGACAGAAAGAAATCTAAGAGAAATTAGGTACCCAGAGTGCTACCCACAAAGCAAGAGCCCTTTTACGCAAGCAAGCAATTTAGCACATTTTTGGGGGCTGTTCGGGGCTTTGAAGGAGGGGATGGAGATGGGGGAGTGGGAGAGACCTGCAGCCAGCTAGGAGTGCGGGGCGATGGGGAGGGCCTGGCGCCCAGGCCTGGTCTTGGGTCTGGGGACGGTGTGTAGCTGGGGGTCAGGGCTGCGTACCCATGGGGGGACGCACGCACAGCTGCAGGCAGAGACTCTCCCCAAACAACCAGACCCTTGTTTAAGTAATTAAATAAACAAGGACATTAAGAAATAATAAAATAAAATCCCACTCAAACGATCATTGCCAAGCGGTTTCAGAGTGCTAAAACAGAGGCCATTGTTTTTTTTTAAAGGACTCGGAGAATGCACAGAACCCTGAAGTTCACGCCAAGCTGCAGAAACTGAAACCCAGCTAAGGGGGAAGGCGGCTGGGAGGGCGGGGCCCCCTGCAGTCACTGGCAAGCCTTTCCCGTCACTCTCCAGCTTTGTTTCCCGTCAGCCCCCACCTGTGAGCACCCTGAACACAGGGTTTGAACTAACCAGGGCCTGGGAACTGGTTAGGCGGCTTTTCTCCCAAGGCCACAGGCAACTGTCAATCAGCCAAAAGCAGGAGTCCTGGAAGCAGACTTGAACTCCCCCTCGGCCCGCAGCAGGAGGAGGATGCGGAAAGGGCCGCTGGACAGGTCAGCGCCGGGCAGGGACTGGCACGGGGCCTGCAGAGCCGGCTCCCACGCCGAGGGGCGAGGCCGCGCAGAGGCCGGGCCTGTGCAGAGCCAGGAGCTGGGAAGGAGAGCGGGACAGCGTCTTCCCAGGCGGACTTCCCTCCCAGAGGAGCTCTCCCAAGTCTCCCCGGAATAGGCTCGCTGCAGACCTGATCCCACAGCTACGGGGTCTCATTTTCAGCGTATTCAACTGCAACACTTAAAGCCCTATGTCTCCAGGGAAACACAGTGAAAGCTCAGTGGAAGTCGGGGGGTGGGGTGGGGTGGGGGAGAAGGGCCCCCTGTCCTGCCCGGGACCAGGTGGGGGCCTCACCGTGCCTTGTTCCAGAGACCCAAGGCCCGGCTACAGCGTAAAGGCCACGTGGGGTCAGTCTCCCCCCTCCGCAGAGGGGCACTTTCGGGTCTCTCCCACAGCGATCTGCTGATGAATCCGGTTAAATCGCCTCTGTGCATGCCATTCGAAGGACTAACAGGGCCCAGATTTTTATGAAACGCCTGCCATTCTTCAGGCGGGAAGAACACTACTGACCCCATCAAAAATGATCTGTTTGGATCACTCCAGTCTCAGATGGGCCTTGATTCCCCAAGTTCACTGCGTGACTAGAAGCACACACTTATGCGAAGGCTACATTCACCCACTTAGGGGTGGAGCCTATGGCTGAGTAAATACAGTAAGGACTGGCCCCAGGGGTGAGCCCTGATGGGGACCCTGGCCCAGCACTTCTCCAGTTAAACTGGGTGCCAGTATGGGTGGCGGCACCCCAGGGAATGGGAAAGCGCTAAAAGCCTGTTTGCTTTTTGTGTGGAGAGGGGGTACAGATGAGTTTAGTTAAAAAGCAGTAGGATCATTCAGGTTCTTAATATTCTCATCGTTTTCCTCAGATATTACAGCAACAATACATCTTGGAATTTTTCTTAGGACAGTCCTGACTCAAATATTCTACCCCAGATTCCCCCCGTAATTATATATGCATGATCATCAGGCCCAACAGTCTGAATTGATATCTAAGGAATAGAAAAACACCATAGGTAAAGTATTCAACGTTGGGAGAGGTGCTTCAGATTACCAGGGTGGTTTGGGTTTTCGCACTGTCCCCAAACTGGCAGCTGTGGATTAAAATTTGCTTTGGAAAAGACTTGCTCATGAGGTCTGGGTTGCATATACCCAGTGGCTTCAACTTTTGTTGGCTTGCTTCAAAAGAGCCCAGGAGATTTTTAAGAAAAGCATTTTTTAAAAAACGTGAGGGGTGTGTGTTGTGCAAAGCCTCCTCTTTGCTGAGCAGACCAACAGGAAACATAAAATGAAAAGAGGACACACATCAGGACGTATTTCCAGTCTTAACTTCGGCAGTAGGCTTTTAGAAGGGTGCCGCTGAGTGAGCCTCAGCCTCCCCAAGCACTGCTACAGTACCGGGGCGAGGGCCCGCACAATAGCCAGCGTCCCCCTGGAGGACCCTGGGGTCAAGTTCAGGATCTGTTAAGAAAGGATTATTCAACTTAGGGACAACTGCAGAATTTGTATTGGCCCCTGTGGGGAGCAAGGTCAGGAAAAGAGTTGCAATGGACATGAAATCTGCTCTTTGCCGAGCAAAGAGATGGAAAGGGGAAAACAGAAATCATATTGAGTCCGCTGCCGGCTCTTTGCTGGAAGATCAGGAGGAAAAACAGTCAGGAAATGGAGTGTGGCATAAAGAAACATCACTCTGTCAGGAGGGTGAGCTTGGTAGGGACCCAGAGCAGGGTTCAAATTCAAGCTCCGCCATATACTTGTTGAATAACCCACGGAAAGGCACCGTACCTTTCTGAGCCTCCATTTCTTTTCATGGGAAAAGGGGATAACAGTACCGCTCCTTTGTACCTCTGGGTGGTTTTAAAGGTCAAATCCAGTAATACAAATGAGATGTACTGTAAACTCTGAGGTACTACACAAATGTCAAGCTATTTTAGGTATGAGGCTCTTTATGAAAAATGTGGCTGCCCAGGTAGCCCTTCAAAAAGTCAAGAAGGACAAAAGGGGTGGAGCAGAGTTGGGAAGGGGAGAGCCTGCTGTCCAGAAAAGACGGAACCAACAACAGTGGCAAAATCAAGTGTGACCAGGACCTCCAAGGAATCTGCCACATACTGAGGGCTCCAGTCACCCAACTGAAGGTCCCATGGCACGAGTTTGCTCATCCAAGCCTCTGGGAATTAAATGACCTCACCTCCAACCAACAGCCTCTCCAGCTCTGAGAGTGGATGGCAGGCACGCGTCCTTGCATGGACGGGTGGAGGGAGAGATGCCCTGAAGAGCTGCAGACAACAGAGGGCACAGCTCAGGCCCTCCACAATGTGCCTCTGTCCCACCTAACGCCAGGCTGGGGCTCCCAGCTCTCTAGTCAGGTTAAACAAACAAAAATCAGAAATTCAGAAGCTGGGACCCCTACAGAAATGTATGGCAACAATTCAGATCAGTTTCTTAAAAGGCCAGGCTTCTTGAGAGCCCAGAGCTTTAAGCTACAAACTCCTGTGAGGTTACCACATGGCCACAAGACCCCAAAACAAAGCCCATGAGAAGCGGATTCTGAAAGGTAAGGTCCTAAACTACAGATGAAATGTAAGGAATTTGTGGAGGAAAATTCCTTCAAGGCCATAACTTGAGAGTCATCATAGCTGGGGGCATCCAATAGGTATAATGATCCTTTTAAGGCCACATACGGAACTGGGAAATTCTTTCTTGCTGGCCAAAAACTTTAACGTGTGGCGGACAGCTGTCTCTGTGCCCCCCAAAAGCTCTTTTACGATACCACTATTGTAACAAATCGAGACCGTGCCATGCCACCTCTTTGAAGAATTATGCTGTACTTTCCAGCCATCAACCCTTGAGGTCGCCCTCTACCTTCTAAGGAGATGACCGTCCTCCGGGTAATGACCATCACTGTTCCTTCCACAAAAGACAGGGAGAGGGGAGGTCTTCCCGGCAGGCCCCTCTGGGGCCACGTCAACCCATCCTAGCTGAAGGCGTGAGATGAGCGGTATGGCCCAAAAAGTAAACATGACTTTAAATCAGTATTTCCAAGTCTTTAACTGCAACAGCCATTCCCCAAAAGAAACCTTACATTGTCAGGCAATTCATAAAATAAAACAAAGCAGAAGAAAGACAAATACGAGTTCTTGTCTTCGAGTCTGGGTCCTGGAGCTGCTACACTGAACACCCCAGGACTGTGAGGAACAGGCACACCAGAATACAGGCCGTGGATCAAGTCAGGAGACCCAGTCTCCCACCCCAGCTGGGCCATGTCTCGGCTCTGTGGCCCTTGGCCAAGACACTTCTCTGAGCCCCACGTTCCTTCTCTGAACCCCACGTTCCTCCTGGGATAATTTTTTAAGAGAAGCTGAGCAATGTAAGATGTAAAAAAAAGTTTAGAGATTAGTATGGAAATAAAATGAGGGTGGTATAAGGGTCACAGAAATAATAACTCAATCCTTAAGACACTATCTTGTAGTTAACTATTATCCCTATTTTATACAGATAGATACTGATGCTGAAACATTAAATGCTGTATCTACAAACTCGGGATGAATGGAACAGAAGCTTCTACAGACAAATGCTCTTTCCATTAGATCAAAGTTTCTCTCATACCACGGGCTGGTCCATAATGCCTCTGGTGATGTTGGAAGTCATTAAAAAATGCAAATTATACGTAGTAAAAATAGATCCTAAATATGAACCTGCATGCCAACGAAACAAAACATATGTCCAACTTTCCCCTTGCATCTGTTCTTCGTAACTCAGTCTGATAGTAAAACTGGCCTGAAACCATTGACTTTGTCTTACTGGGAAATTCTACTTGTTATTTTTCTACTCTGTGTTCAAGGTGCCACACCGGATTCCACCAAAGCCCTAAAAATTACAACCTTTGGAGTGATTCTGTCAGCTGTATTTCCCTAGAATGTATTTTTCCTACCCAGGCAAGCTTGGGTATCTCTTCCTGTCATTTTTTTCTTATGAGCCCATTTGCAAGGACAGGGTCTAATTCTGTGTTCTTTAGAGCACCTTTCATGCTGCTGTTGATTAACACTAAATAATAATGATGTTTATCATAATGGCTGTCAATAATCATAACCATAACTATCATCACCATAAATAAGACTTCCCACGAGTGGTTTCTGGAAGCCAGTGAATATACAGTGATCACATCAGCTTGGAGATCGCTTGCTACAAGCGAAGCTGAGCTGGTAGTGACAATGAGCAAATGATTCATACATAACACGCCAAAAGTGGTGATTAATAAATGGCTCCTCTTCTCCTTTAAAAGGAATAGGCTCCCAGAGTCACCACCCAGCCAGGTAACCGTGTTGTCCATTAAGGCCGCTCCGTCTTGGCTTCCAGAGACATCATTCATGTCACCCTCAACCGCTTTGACAGCCCACCTGCCACCTTGGGGCCATTACTGAAAATTGCTCTACTGGCACTGTCCACTTGGCATGCCAGTGCAATGTGCCAAGGGTGCCACTCACAGCTTCCAGGGATTTTTCACGAGAGTCGTGCCCAAGTCCACAGCATTGTACAAGGGAAGTTCTGAGCAGAGAAGGACCTCCTCCCACCAACCGGAAGTCTGCAAGGCACAAAGCCATGCATTCCCACTTCCCCTGGAGCAAGGATGCGCTAAGCACTCAGAAAACTCTCTGCCACTCCAAAGACCGCAGTGTGATTTAGGGAACAGGCATGCCACTGTCCGAAAGCCTGTTAACTGTGGGAACCCTCTCCTAGCCCCAACTACAGGGTGTAAGAGGGAAGGTATACAATTACAGCAGAAACCGGGTTCTGTCTTCTTACTGAAGACAGTTCAGTGCAGACAGCAGAGTAAAAAGGGCTCCGCAGGCAGACTAGTGTCATTTTTGCCATCACAATCCTGATCCTCAGCGTCCTGGTCTGTATAATTAAATGGGTAGACTAGACGTGCACTGACCAACAGGGTAACCACTAGTTATGTTGATTACAGTCTGAAATAACATTTTAGATATACTGCAATATTTTTTAACTTAATTTCACCCGTTTCTTTTTTACCTTTCTTCATGGGGTCATTGCAAACTTAACAATTTTCCGTGTAAATTTTTCATTTTCTCAGTGCTGGACTAAATGATCTCAAAAGTCTCTCTTGCAGCTTTCACATCCTGTGTTTCTTTCTGGGCTTCTGAGTGACCTTGCCCCCAACAGGTTAGCAGTGGAACAGGATTTAAATCTTTCCCTTACAGAGATTCAATTGCTTTGTCTCGAATGGGGATAATGCCGCCCTGGATGTGAGATGAAATGGGACAGTGATTTGAAATTGATAAAGTGCTATGCAAATTAAGTTATTGTAATTACCACCCTACGCTGTTACTTTTCAAGTCATCCGACCAAGAAACAGAAAACTGGAATAGCAGGTGAAAGGAAGGGCAGAGTGGGAAAAGTGAGCTTCTCCGGAAAAGAAGAGAACATCAACCTAACCTTGAAATTACCAAGTTTATAGGCACGTATGAACCCTGAGCCAACCAGGAGCTGAACTTCTCGCCAGAGAGTGATCTAGAACCATCACATGAGCCAGGGGGGAAACAGATGGTGACAGGGAGTCCCTGCTTTGGTGTGAGAAGCACCTGGGTCCCCAAAGCACAGGTACTTGATCGTTTACAGGACACCAGGCGGTGCGTTTCTGACCGAGCAAAAACTAAAAAGGAAAAAAGAAAATTAGCGATATTTGTTTGAAAGCAGCTATTTTTTCTTTTTTAGCCCTCCCAGCAATTTTCAGAGTTAAGCCAATACTCACATTTTTACAGGAAAAAAAGAAAAGACGAGAAAAAAACAGAGAAGTTAAGGAACTTGGCTTGGGTCATGCAGCTAGCTGGTGGCCTCAAAAGCTCGAATTCACACCCCTTGTCTCCCTACCTGATTAATTCTTCCCAGCAGGAAAAAGGGGAGGACATGGGGCCGACTTAGCATTTCTAACCTTTTAGGGGCATAGTTTAATTCGTGTGGAGTAGCCCTGGAATCTGGGGTCCACTTGACATTTGGAAAATAGAAGTGCCTCACAGTAACTCACCCACAGTCAAAAATCCAATAAGATAATCTATAAATAGGTAGGTTGGGTTTAAAAAGAATGTAAGGGTTGTGTACTACAAATGCTGGGAAAGTATTAGTTTCCAGTGCATGTGATGGGGGGAACTGTCTTAACTACATGCTCACAAGAAAACCCAGGAGGAGTGCGCACTGTCAGCAGGGCAAACGGGATGGGTGGGTGTGCTGCGGTTCCACTCAGCAGGGATGGCCTGGTGTGCCAGGTGGGGGTCCCTGAGGGACGGGCCTCAGGCCTGCGGAGGGAGAAGCCCCGACAGCGAGCGGGCCGCCTCGTCCACGGATCCCACCCTGCTTTTCAATTTCCTGCATGCAGGTGCCACGCCAACCGCATGAGGCATTGCCTTTTATTCCCCCAGAACCAGCCTGACCCCCACCACCAGCAACAGCATCTTTAGACTCTGCTCATCCTCGATGGCTGTGAGATATGATGGTCACCATTACGGCCCCACTTCTCTCCTTTCTCCTCAGACCATCAGCTTTGCAGACCCGTGAGAATTAAACGGCCAGCCAGGGTCAATCCTAACGGTGCACATACACTCAGGCACCAGGCGAACTGCAGGCAGCGGGCGCTGCTTTGTGAATTCCTACAAACCAAACTGCGAAGGCTGGCGTGGAAGTTTACATGTTGAAGTGCAGAGCGCGGCGTGCGGGTCTTGTGTGCGCGGGTTCCCGGCTGCCCTCCCTCCGAACCGCAGACTGAGAGAACACAACCTGGCTTCAACAAAGGCCCCTCCTCCCCGTCTCCCTGCAGTTTCCCCTTCATCTGCCTTTCCCCCCAGCCACATTAACTACTCAGAAACACAGTCACACCACTCTAGAGTTACTCAGGAATCACATTCTTAGAATAACTCATCAATTATACCTGTCAACTTGCCAAAAGTGCCACAGGGGAGCTGGAAAGTCTAGACTGAGTCTAACTGCGGCGGCGCAGCACCCCTGTTCGCAGAGGCCTCCAACTTCACAAACGGCCTTTACAGGCTCCCAAGAAACAAGGATCCAAGAACACGCAGGCATGTTGGGTTGGGATGGAGACCCTGCCACCGGGTTATTTCTAGGCCCAGGTACAGCATGGATCTCTCCATCTCTCTACTCGCAGGCTAGCAAAACCTGCCCCGGGTCCGCTAACAGGATGTCCCGCCATGAAAGGCCCGGGTTAGGAAACGCTGAAAAGAAATGTCATTGTGTTACTTAAATATGCACACGAACTCATTGTCGATAAACGTGCTGCTCAGAAAGCAATGCCATGCAGACATAGTTTTTAATTAATTGCCAAGGCTCATTACTAATTAAAACATTTATTGTATGCAAATGCTGCTGCTCAATATTGGGAAAGTTTATTCTCCTAAGCAGGACAAATATTTCCAGGAACAGCATTCATGCTACTAATAGAGGTAGAAAGCCCCCTTTGTGTTAACCTGTGAAAAAGTAAGCTTTCCTTCAACTCAGCCTGAAATGATTCAGGATCCAACTTATCCAGGATCCTCACTACTAAGGTTGGCTGGCCCCTGGTTCCCAAACTGTGTGGAATGAAGCTATCCTGCAAAACCAGCCTTGGGAAGGCACTGTTCTTCCATGATAATGCACATAACTACTTGCTAAACCAACCTCAGGCAAGTTATTTTAACCTCCCTGTGCCTCCATGTCCTGGTGTGTTAAGTAATCACAATTTCCACCTCCTCAGATGGTTGCGTACATTAAGTGAGATAGCATATATGAACACATATGACATGCTTTACATGACAAGTGGCACATAGCCTAGACACATGTTAGAGGGGTCATCATGAAGTCCTTTTTAATGTCACCAATTCTCAACATCCCTGCCAAGAGTATATTTTGGTTTTTATTTGGCTTATACCTTAGATAACAAATCAGCGGTCAGGAGAAGCAGAACCCAGGGGTCCTGACACCTCAGATCAATCCCCTGTGCACACCAACAGAAGGAACTCCCAGCCCCCCTAATCATCCGAACCATGAAAGCTACGGGACGGCATCTACATTCCCGAGTCTCAGAGGTCACTATGATTTCGAAGATTTGGGAGAGGAAAAGTCAATAGATCTTCTGGCCTCAATGCTGAGCCAGATTCCACGCCTGTGTCCTTCCCCTGTTAAGGCTCATCTAAAAAAGGGCACCTCGCAATGCAAATTCTCCCACCAACGTGGCCCCATTTTTCACGGCCCCCAGCAGCTTGTGTACGTGGACACAGCAACACTGACCTTCGAGGCACAGGGGCAGGTGGCAATTGGAAATCACAGGCAGGACCCCATGCAGCAAGCAGCGACAGGGGGCCAGCCCAGAGCCCAAGAGCAGACGGAACCAGCCGGCAGCCCCTGGTGAGGCCCTTGCTTATTCTTTGAGAAAAAAGCGGTTGCATCGGGGTTAGAAATCAAACTCCCCTCACTTACAGTAAGCCCTTGGCTCTAAGACCTTGGAAAAGTCACTCTACTGCCTTCCCCAGAAAGTCAATCCTGGGAACAGAAGTCAGGAAGGCATTTGTCAGCCCCATTCCCAGGTGACAGGTGGCCAGTATCACCTCCACCCTGGAGGCTTCACGGGGATGTGCAAGGATGGACGGCAGCAGTCCGGCCAACAGGCTCCTCTCCATCAATAAATGACTCACCTTGTGGAGGTAAACGGGCTCTTCCCAGGGCACCAGGGGATCATTTAGCGCTCTCCGCACTCTGGAAGAAGTAATTTGCTCTATGGGCCTCTGGTGTCCTGAAAAGTGTAATCCACCTCCAAAAGGTGAGCCCTTCACTCCGCAAGAACTGTGCTGTCTCACAGGAGGATGGGAAAGCGCCCGGGGTCCCAGCTACAGGGAAAAGCGGGCGGATCGCCTTTGCCCTTCTCTGGCTCCTTCTCTCCCAGCTGCCTGCCCGATCCAGCTTGATTGGCCCCCGGGCTCTAGTCCCCAAACAGAAACCAGATGAAAGCATCGCCAACAACTCCGGAACGCTCTGTGCACGCCTGGGGGAAACTTAAACAAAACTCCTTCAGGGCCGGCCCCTCCCGCGGCCGCTGGGGGCCCCGTGAGCTAATGGGGGCCCTGGCCTCCTCCTCCCCCAGGGCCCCTCTCCCGGCTGGGTCCTCAGCGTTTGATTCCTGCCTGTCACTGACTGATGAGGACAAAGGGTGAGGAGTCAGGAAAAGGTCTGCGCCACTTTGTTCGGAGTCTGGATGCGAACTTTGGATGAACCCTTCATCGGGGGAGAGGGGGAGGCCGGAGGAGGAGAGGAGAGGCCAGCAGGGAGGACGCTCTGCTCTCTGGGCTCAGTCCTCAGAAAAGGAAGGAAAAAACAGGGAGAGAGAGATTGTCTTTAAACAACAAGGAAAAAAAGGGAATCAGGAGGATAGAACCAGCCTCCCTTAGCCCCCTTAGAAGACAAGAGGGCTCGCGGGGGGCAGGGGTACACTCAAGGGAACAGCGGGCGGGGCTGAGGGCCCTTGCTTGCAGGCCCGGGGCCAAGAGCTAGTTTCGTTCCTCCCCCCTCCAGCAGGCTGTCTTTCTCCCTCTAATTTTTTTTCCCTAAACCAAAGGGAATTCCTAATAAAGCCACAGCACACGTGTAGGGAGCAAAGGGAAGAAGAAGTAACCAGGGATGGAAAGGCCAGAACAAACTCACCACCTTCTCAAAAGTCCAAAATAATATATATATATTACTCATCACCACATGCAGAGACCTATATGCATAAAGCCAACCATGCTCGGTCTTGAGCCTCGTCCTCCTCTTCCTACCTGTGCGTGTGTGTGCCTGCATGCATGGCTGGCAACACTTTCCCCTGCCCTCCTCTGCAGTTTTTAAAAAAGCACCATTAACATATAGCTGGAACCACTGCAAAGCCAATTTGTCTTCTCTGTGCTCAATAAAACCCAGCTGAACCTCCTTCACCTGCACTTACTATGGCCTCTCCTACCGTGCCGTACAGGGGTGCGCACCCCCCTCATCAGACTGCCTTTCGTTCTTGGAACCTCTCTGACCACATCTGGACTGAGGGTTTCAGCTCCCCGTGGTGGGGATAGCCCTGCTTCGTTCAATTATTTTGCACCTGATGCAATTCCGTGGTCACTTTAGGCCTGGCCTCTGTCCTCTGATCTTTGCCTCGGACTCTGGACTTCAATTCCCAAAAAACTCAGGTGTCCATCCCAGCAGAGATGAGAGGTGAGAGATGAGAGGTGATAAGGCCTCCTGCATTCCCAGGGCTGTCCCCCTCTCATCCCACGTGTAAGAAGGGGTTCTGAAGTGACTGGGTGGGAGCTCACACTTCCAGGGCTAGAAGGCAGGGCGAGGAGTGAGGAGAGAGAGGTGGCCACAACATCTGGCCCTTGTGTCTCTGCCTCTCCTGGGAATACCTCTGGGTCGCTGTTCGAGAGGCTGTTTCCCCAGTGCAGAAGTGCCGGACTGCTGCAAATGGGAGCTTTGTGGCCGTGCCTCAACTCCACAAAAAAACTACGTGACTAAGAGAGACTGAGATGAGCCAACGGATGACCATTCATTCACCTTCTGAGAAACTGGAGTTCAGAAATGAATCTGTGTATTGAAAACCTCCCATCTTGCATTCCGATGAACAGGAAAATAAACTCCACACACTGAGTACGTGTATGAGGGCCGTGATCTAAGAAAACCAGATACAAAGCTCAGTCACTAAGAACAACAAAGGCCAGTAAAACGTGGGAGTCCTTACGTTACAGAAAGGGCTCTGCCTGCCATCAGGAGTGCCACCTGCCTAAATCCTGGAAGAGACCTGAAGCATCACCCCAATCAAGCCATTCTCTCAAAGATGAGGCGGCCAAGACTCCCAGAGCACAGGCAGCTCACCAGCGTCCCCACCCCACACGCCCCACCCAGTGCCCTTCCGCCATGCACTGCTGCTATGAGGCCCAGGCAAGCCTCGGATGAAGGACACGCGGTCAGAACCTGAACCCCACTTTTCAGAAACACATCCATGTGAAGTAAAAGACCCCGGTGCACCTCACCTGAAGATACCGAGTAGCTGCAGGCAGCGTCCTGTCCTGGTGCGTGAGACCGGGGACTGTGACATGAGGACACGCACCGGGCATATGCACAAATGGCAAACCACACTTGCTATCCCCTTGCCTCCTGCCTCCACCATCGTGCTTGCCACCCTGAGATGTGAGGTGTAAGGTGTGAGGGCTTATGAGGTCGATACTCAAGTTTCATTCAAAATCCTGCCAGGCTGTTGCCAGCACGAGTGGGGGCAGGTAACCTCTGTTTTCGAGTCTCCTCTGGAAACGACACCCTCAAAGTGCCATCATCTGCCTCTCAATCACACCTCTCGGTTCCACTCTTTCGGGATGTCCACCTCCACATCCGCTGCATGCCCCACCAAGTCTACGTCCAACAGGACTTGTATGCCATCCCCAAATCGGCCCTCTGCATGCCTGCCGATCTGTGGCTACCTCCTCTTGCTTCAATTGTACAGAGAGTTGCAACAGGATGGGTTAGAGAAGAAATCTTAATATTGTGTTGGATTTTAAAATTTACAAAGCATTTCAAACCCACATCTCACTGGAAATTCACAACCACCCTGGAAGGAGATACAGCCAGGCTGATGAGTGTAACCTGCGCCCATGTTACAGATGAGGACACTGGCTGAGTGGCAGGCCCCTCGCTGCGCATCTACTTGGCAGCAGTACAGGTCACATGGTCCCCTGCATCATACTGTGGCTCCAAACAGGTTTGGATGTTTCCGTTTTGCTTTGGAAATGAAGAGGGAAAAACATTTACTGGGCACTCAGCATGACCTCTGTGCGTGTCTGACACTTGCTCTTCCACAGCAGTAAATACATATCCTCATCCACAAGCAACTTCCTCCAGGCCAGCCACGAAATGCACGCACATGCATCTCCTGCACATAACACCCTTTGCTCTTCTTATTTCTGTTTGTCTGGATGCATTAGAGCAATAACTCCTCCAGTGTAAACCCCTCAACAGGAGAGGTGGGGGCTGGGTGCATTTTCCTCTTTGGTTTCACGTGTAGGATTATGAGAGCGATCACCTGTATTTATGGCTCTTTCAATATACTAAAAAATGCTCTAATTCCTAAGGGTGTGAGTATAACACACAACTTCCCTGTGCACACGAGAGCTGTGCCACCAGGTTCCCAGATCACTTTTCTCTCTCTTTTACTTGGTATCCCAGGAAGGGGCCTTTTGTTGAATATTTGAGTGAATGGATAAATCAGTGTCTATAAGCACCACTTATCCAGGGGACACTCCAGTAAAGGGAGGAGAATATAAATTGAAATTAATATTGTTTACTCATCACACAGAGGAAAGGGGTCCTTATTCAAGAAAAAAAAAAAAAACACATGAACATAGGATGTAAAGTAAAAGGTTTCTAAACCAAAATGCTAAAAGTTTCTCAGCTAGAATCATCCATGTTGTTGCCTATTTGAAAAGTCTGCTCCTTTTTACTGCTGACGAGAATTCCCTTCTATGGATGTACCATAATTTGTTTTTCCATAAACCTGTTGATGGAGATTTGAGTTGTTTCCAGTTTGGGCAATTACGAGTAAATTTGCTATGAACATACACACACACACCAAAAAAAGTTTCTCAGCTAGACATACGTTGTTATTAAGCTGCCGGGAAGCCCAGTTTAAGATGAAGTGTCTCGGCAAACGAGAAGAACAGGAGAAATTTTCAACAGATGTGGTTGTGCTGAGAAGGAGAGTCGGACCATGCAGAAAAAACTCACAGGAACTGGTTCTAGTGGCCTCCAAACCAAGCCAAAGGGCATCTCCAGAACATGGTTATTTAAATGTGCTGGTCCTCCCGT
Source organism: Manis pentadactyla (assembly GCF_030020395.1). Taxonomy (NCBI): domain Eukaryota; kingdom Metazoa; phylum Chordata; class Mammalia; order Pholidota; family Manidae; genus Manis; species Manis pentadactyla. Next base: position 4,526,499 of record NC_080037.1, read on the forward strand.
GTGGATATTTTCATTTTGTTGATGCAGAAACTGAGGTCTAGTAAATGAAGTAATTTGCTCAAGGTCACCTAAGTAGTAAAAGGCGGAGCTGGGGTCTGGAGATTTGAACCTGGGTCTTTTGATTCCAAGGAGGAATTCTTTGTAACTATTGTGCCTAACTTTTGTAACAAACTTCCTTTCATTAAAAATTCTTTGAAACTTTAAATAAATATATGTACTGGTCCTCAAGGACCTACCAGTACCCTCCTCATAGCCAACAGTGAGAGTCCTTGTCAGAGACCCCCCCATTCCACCCCCACCAAGGCAGCAGAGCAAAGGCGGGGCCCAACAGGACAGGGGCTGCGGGGGGCTGACGTGTAGGGACCACTAAGCTTCTTGCGGCTCTTCATCCAGAAACCCGTGAACTGCAATAGGACCGGGGTAGGCTGCCCCCAGGGAGTGGCCCTGCAAGGTGGCAGCCCTGTCTGAGGTACCACAGACCCCGGCTAGGAATTCCCCTGAGGGAGTCGGGGCAGTGGGAGGAAGGTGGGACGACCCCTTCCTTCAGGCCGCCCCAGAACAGGTTTAAATTACACACGCTTGTCCAGGAAGGGCCGGGGGAGACGAGGGGTGTGTGCCCTGAGAGCCCCCCGTTCAGTTACTTTCCCCGCCTCGGGGTCTGCAACCACCTTCACCTTAAAAAATCCTCACATTCAACTTCTTGGGTTTATGTGCAGTTAGATGACGGTGATGATGAACTTGATGGAGGATTCCCAGTCCCAACCTTTCAACTGATCTGATGGGAGGAAAACTGGGCAAAAAGTTAGCACAAGCAAACAGACAGTTGGCTTAACTTTTGGGAGAGAAAGAAAAGAAAAGAGGAGGCTCTGCAGATGGAACAAGACAGGACAATTTGGGGATGTGAATGCAAGGAAGGTGCTGGGACCAGAGTGACGGAAAGCAGCACGCCCTCCCACCTGGGGTCTCCGCTGCAAGGTTGTGTCTAGCCAGCTTCCTAAATGCGACGATCACTCATCTTTACACAGTTCTCCTATGTCCTCTCTTGCGTACTCTCCCCAGAACCCCGTCTACTCCACAATACCCCGAGCACCCTCGTAACCCCAAGTTCAAGATCATAACTCAGAAAATTCAAGACTCACAGGAGCCAATCAAACACTCCCCCATCCAACAACAGGTAGATTCCAACCAGAAACCTTTCCCTCCGAGCACAGGGCTTGGAGCATTTCACTGGAATGATCCCAGAGGCGTACACGGGGTTTCCATCCTGTGCTCCCAGTCTTTGTCAGAAGCACATACATAAGGTTCAGGAACTAGTACCCTCACAGAAAATTGTAGGAATTTTGGAAATAATTCAAGATGTTCAGTCTGACAATATAAGTAAGTCCAGTTTAGAGTTAGATGAATTACCTGTGGCTCCTTTTTTCCTTCCTTCCTCCAACTGACATTTATTGAGCATCATATATATACTGAGCACTGTGCCAGGCATGCAAAGATGAATGAAGCCTGGCTGACTGGAGTTCACCATCTGGAAAGAGAAGCTTACAACTTAGAGAAAACTGCAATCATCTTTCTGGAAACTTTTTTTTTTTTCTGAGAGTGTACTGTGGGTTAAGGGCTTACTACACTTGGGTCGCCTTCAAGGCCCTGATCAATACAGCTGCTCTGAAGAGCTCATTCTTCTCCCAGTGGTAAGCAATTTGGGGACACGGTCCTAAGTTGCATTGCTCATTACAGGTATACCACGCTTCTTAGAAGTTCCAGTTACACCACTTCATTTTTACGTAGGCCCTGCATTAGTACCTATTTTTGCTGACCGAAAGCGACCCAGAGGAGATTTTTTTACAAAAACTGTCAAAAAGCGGAAAGAGCCTTCAATTCAGTGTGCGTTCTATAGGGAGCCCAGTGGGTATGGAGGCTGTGCACCCCGAGCAGCAGGAGGCCAGCCAGAGCTCCCCCGCCCAGACCACGCTTGGCATCTCCACTTCCAGCTGTGTCCGAGAGCATCTGTGCTTCGTCTCTATTTATTTTCTGAGTCCCTTAGCAAGATGTGTTCTAAGGTATCAGAAATGCGGGAGAAAGGTTATTTTTTCGGGTCTGGGAATGCTCTGAACTTTTCCATATAAGTTAATGACAACTGCTTCCCCACTTTCCACCATTTCGGCTTAGGAAAAGTTTCGAAAGACCTCTATTTTCGGATAGCAGGGACAACCTGTATGCCTAGCTGAGAAGTAAGTATGTGATTTTAAGAGGAAGGAAGGGAGAAAGGGAACGAGGGAGAAAGTGACGTAAGAAGGTAAAAATTCTCTCTGATTAGTGTTATAATGCACATCGAAAAATTAACAAAATGGAATAAAACTCAATGTGGCTGTTATTTGCTCTTTTCACTCTTTATTTTGCAAATACGTGCCAGGGATTGTTCCTTCCTCCTACCAGGTTTTCTCTGTAAGCCAGTCACAGGAGTGGTATGGTGGCCCCAACTCCAGCTGCCATGGCAAATGGAACCACAGTCTACCCAGGAGGTGGCCTCAAGTCAGAAAGAAAGCCTGCCCCACCCTGACACTAATCCCCCTCGCGCCCCCCATTTCAGAGACCTGAGCACCAGGAAGGTTGGGTTAGTTAGCCAAGGCATAAGGTCCTTTTCCTCCAAAGAGAATGGAAATGAAATAACAAGTCTGCCAAGACAATCCCCTCTGTCCTCTCAGAACATGCTCAGAGGGGCCCTCACCATTCCTGTCTGGCCCCCTCCTCCCCTCCTAGCTTAGGGGTCCAAGCCCAGACTCCAAAGGGGGAGGCTGGCTGTACTAAGTGTGGGTTGTAAGCAATCTTACCTCATTCCACAAAAGACAGAATGTGCATACCTCTATTACATAGCACTTATCAGACTAGAGTCCAGTGTATCTATCAAGATATATTTAGTCCCAGTAGACCATAAGTTCCTCAAGGGCAAGGACTCTTGACGGCTCCCTCTTTTAGTTGCAAGTACTCAGTAAATATTAATAAATGGAGTTTCCTCCTTTTAAGATAAGTAGATAAAACAGTGTTTCAATTCAAACAATATTAACTGAGTAACTATTACATGCTGGGCATATGGAAGTCCCGATCATTATCTTTCAGAAACTCATTAGTCTAATGAGGGAGGCAGATTTTAAGCCAGTAATTATAACAACATCTGATGAAGCTTACGGGATGTTATATATAAAAAGCTATGGTAAAATATGAAGTATAACATCTTATTTATCATGTTGTAGAGTACAACATTTTATCACTTAGCATCTTCTTATGAGGAGCTATGGGAGAAATTTTGCATGGAATCAACAATTGATGAGTTTTCAATTCTACATGGTTTGAAATTTGAAACTGATCACATTTCCCTTTTTGCTCTTGCTACCAGGAAGCAGAGTCTCAAATCTGCAGCCAACTCTATAGAATCTGGACTGAACAAGGTCCTCAACTAGTTTCATCCAAAGGGTCAGGAAGTTATTTCCTTACCCACAAAAGGGCTGGAAAGGCCACCATAAGAAAGGATCCTTATATGTGCAATTTTACATGCTAACATTCCTTTGTACTTTATTATTCTACCTTAATTTTCTCTTCTAATTTTCTCATTTATTTAGTAACTCTGCATCTGGTTTGCACCTTTTGGTACGCTGCTTGAATTCTTCTTTGAAATGATATGAGCAATAAATAAGACACATAACAGGTTCTGTGGATAAGTATTAGAGAATTTTATCCCTGAATACGTAATCATTCCCAAGAAATGGAAAATTCATACATCCATAAGCAAAAATGACAGAAAGAAAATATAAACATGAAGTGGGTGACTTGTATGAAATACTGAGCTAGGGTAGTAGGATTAAAGCTGAATTTCTTTACCTTTGTAAAATTTTCTTAATTAAGGTCTTCTGCTGCAATGCCATTTTCTAAACAATAAATTTAAACATGGGATATCTGGAATTCTTTTGTCCCTTCCAGCACGTGGGTAACATCAAGATAACAGGTCCTGGCAAACGTCGCCATCACCAGGACTTCGCCTGCAGCCAGGTCCTTTGCAGCAGCCTGTTCCCTGGGCCACCCCGCTTCTGGAGAAGCAGCTGTCCCCTCCTCACACCGAGGACACTAACTTATTTTTAAAAAACGAGCTGCTCAACATGTTCTGACAAGAGTGACTCTGCGACCGGGAAGCTGAGACTTTGAGGTCTCACCGATGTAGCTTCCACCTGCACCCCTTCCAGTCACCTGCACGTCCCAGGCCTGGAGTGTGGCTGCACTCGGACGTGTGACAGGAGGACGGCAGGATGAGGCAGGTGGGCAAGAACAAGACACGGCGCCCTGCTCTACGCTCCTGTCAAAACCCCAGGCTTCTGAGCAGGAACTAAGAAAGGTGCTGCATAGAAGAAGGGCAGTTAAGCTATAGACCACCTATGAAAATAAGCCCTGCTCGCGGCCTGAAAGAAATCGGGTGGTAGATTCAAAAAAGGTAACAGGCAGACTCCTAATAAAACTCAGGAAATAAGAGTCAAGGAGAATTTTGGACTTATCTCCTTTTACTTCTATTTCACAGCCAACCTCAGGCAAGAGGTAGTTATATAGATGTACTTGAGAAACAGGACCCCAGATGGGTACAGCCAAATGATTTGGTTTTGGGACAACTAAGTAGGATTCCACAGGATGTTCTTGAAAGAATCATAGTTTAAAGGGCTGTCACTCATTGGCACTGTTTCCAATAGAAAACCATATTTAGTACAACTTCCTGAGTAAAACCAGTGCTAGCTCAGCCTCTCACGAGCTGCGTGACCTTACGGAGGTTCACGACACTCTCTGTATCTCAGTTTCCTCATCTCAAAATCGGAATCCTAAGAGCAACTCTGCACGTAAGTGTTCAGCAGGCCTTAAGTGTCAGCGCCTGTGGACGGCATTCCCTGCTCCCAGAGAAGGAAGGGACATCACTTCTGACATTTTCTGTTCAGCTGCCCCGAGATGAGCCACCACCACTCGTCTCCCAGCCTGGGGCCCAGAGCCCTCTTCCCTTCAAATCACCTGGACAAGGTAAACATGAGCATAAGGAGCAGCTTGGCCATCTACACCACCTGCCTCCCTTCCTCGGCTGGCAGCTGGGACAGGCAGACTGCGTCCCTGTGTTCCGAGAGCTGAAGACACCTCCAGGCGGGCCTGTCCCAGTAACTGGACGGAACAAGCTCCTACAGCAGTTTGACCCAAAGAGACAGGCAGCTATTCCCTTCCCAGCAGAATGTCTGGAGAGACACAGTGAGGAGGCTGTCATGGGGCTTCGGGAACCGTAAGGGGCAGGAGGTCTCATGGCGCAAGGCCTCAAAAGAATTAAGTTAAGCCCACATCTTTTACCACCAGGGAAAGAGAGGAAGAAAGAAGGTAGCTGTGGAAGCCAGGGCCCCAGTGTGAACGATGAAGCTGACAGTGGAAATTTAATTTGTTAAAATAATGACTGGAGAATGACAGATAATCCACACATTGTCTACATGCCTTTATTGAATACATAATAAATGTGTGTATGAATATATACAGCTATATATGTGTACCATGATCAAAATTAATTCCAGCCCCTAGAAAGCATCCTTGTTTGCCTCCCTGCTGGCCAGAACCCTGGAGCACAGAGGTAAATTCCACACTAGCTCCCGGCAGCCCCTCCGAGCAGACCATGTAGCTTAGCTGCCCAGGTGAGCAAATGTCACCGGATGCCTGTTCGGCGGGTGGTAAATTCCAGCCATCCCAGGGAAATGCCAGGCGGTCTCAGGTCACAAGGTGGGCAAATAGCAACTTGGGGGCGTGGGGGAGGCCCCAGTAGAGGGGAGGTAGGCAACAAAAGAGAAGATGAAAACGGAGAGGCGGAAAGGGAAGGAAAGGGGTGAGTGGGTTCAAGGAAAGGGAAGAAGTCCAAAGAGGCGAGGACTCAACGCGAGAACACTTCTCAGGCTGCCTAAGTCAAAAACAGCGCCCTCGGAATCAGAGAAAGCGGATTCTGCACACATGGCCCAGCGTGTTTCTGATTCTGCACGTGACCCAGCACATTCGTGATTCCACACATGACCCAGTACACATCTGTGATTCTGCACGTATGATCCAGGGTCTTCCGGATTCTGCACATGACCCAGCGCTTGCGTGAACTCTGGTTCAGCATCGCCTATACGGCCCAGTCCTGGCCATAAGGAATACGGTCTACTCATGGGCTCAGGGCTTTGGGAGCAGGTCAGCTGTCCATGTTACCAAGATCCTGACCACGATTCAGGCCCCTTATGGGGTGTAAGCTCCTTGAGGGTGAGGGCCACAACTAATGCATTCGAAATCCTCCTCCTTTCATAAGGCCTCATCCAGACAAGTTTCACAAATATTTGTTAAAGCAATGAATGGCCCAAAACAGAATACGAACCTAGCAATTTCATTCGTCCTCCCAAAGGTCTAAAATAAAAATATCTAACTGGTGATGAAAAACTAAACCCAACCTGGAAAGGAATTCACTTTTAATTCATCCAATATTCACCCAGTGGGACCTGAGTTTTCCCCCAACATCTCCAGAATAGATGGTGTGCAGAAATATTTGGTCCAAGTCACTAAAAAACAATTAAGCTTCTATGACCTCTGTTTACGAAAAGCAACATTCAGGAGGTGACAGTACAGGAGACAATATATCCCAATGGGATCTTAACAAGACAAGCAATCTTTGCACACTTATACCCAAAAGGAAGCCTCTAGGGAGATGTTACTCTCCCCGGTGTACACCTCTAGAAGTTAATTCACAGTTGTAATTTCCAAGCTATTCCAACTTGAAATACCTGGAAAGGGAGGAGTTCGTACAGTGAGTAAGGGGTCAGGGGTCATCCCGATCAGGAAGAGGGAAGCAATTGTTCTCCTTTGCGATCACTATTGCTGACATTAGTATTGTTACCCTTCTATTTCAGCTACATATGCAACAGTGGAAAATAACAGGTGACCCCTCAACCTGCATAATAATCCTTCCACCTTCTCCCCCAGAGTTCCCAGGATGAGAAGTTCATCCTGTGAAATTAAGAACAGGCCTGATTCTTCAGCTGGTGGATCAGAGGCAGAGCTCATGGAAATGTACACAGAGAATTATTCCTAGATTTTCGAAGTAAGGAGGGGATTCAACCTTTCTGACTTCTAACTGTCCTACAGTCAGTCAACAGAAAGTTTCCGGAGGGTCTGTTGGAGGACCTGGGGGTGGCCCTGTGGGGCTGAAACAGCAATAATAGGAAAGCGCAAGAATCCATTTAATAATAATAATCACACATCAAGAGCATCTTAGTTTAACTTTCTAAGATAAATAAAGCAATAGGGCTTCGGCATAAGCAGGATGACAGCCCCTTCCGGCCTGGCTCCAGCAGCTCGGTGGGGGAGGGGAAGCACCTACTGCACACGGGTAGGAGGGCGGCAAACTACCAAAGTCAACCCTATTATTCGAAAAACATTTGCAAAAGTAAGGCAGCCTGAGGCCCCTCGGACATTCCTCTGAGACAAGACAAGCTGCCATATAAGAAACTAGTATTGTTTGAAGGCCCCAAACCTTCTTCGGGTGTTAAAGAAATCAGACCACGCTTAACGAAAACAAATGTCAGGGATGTTTAAAGTACATCAAGGTTCTTTGGTTTAAAAACGTACCCAGGGGAATACGGTGTTCCTTGTAAGAGCAGAGATATAGGCAAGATCGAAGGGTTTCTGCAGAAACTTCAGATTACGTTATTTGACTCATTTCAATGCCATAAAGCGCCAACTGGAATACGACTGAATAGAGAGGAAACAACACGGGGCCAACTAAGAAGAGCTGCAAATTAACATGCGTGCCTGTGGGCGCGCGCACCCGCACCCACGTGCTCGCGCGCTGCCGCCTGCGTGTCACCTCTGCGTGCAAAGCCCCCGCCGCGGGGACTGCCCAGCGCCGACCCCTCGCACTCGGCCAGGGCCGGGGCTCCCCGGGGGCAGACCAGACCGCCGGCCCCGACGTCCCTGCGCCGAGGCCCCGGCGGCGGGGGGCCACCCCACTCCCGGGCTTGGTGAGGGGCGGGACGACGCCCGGGGTGGCTCCCCCTGCGAAGGGGGTCCTCTGCTGCCCGCCCTCAGAGAGAGGGAGGCCACGGGGACGTGGGGGCGGAACGCCGAAGGGACGACCAAGCCCCACTGCCGGAGCGCCCGGCTCCCCGGGTCGCGCGCGGGCGGCCCACGCCGGGACTCGGGGACCCGAGGGCTCCGCGCAGTGCTGCCCAGACGCGATCTGCACAGAGGCGCAAGGGGCCTGGGGCAGGGGCGCGCCGGGGGTCGGGGGAAGAGGAGGCCGGTGGAGGGGCTTCGTGACCCCTGACCCGCCCCCCCACCTCCGCTGAACGGCCGACCGTGCGGGGTGCTGCAGCAAGCCCGGGCTGCCCTCCACCGCGGCCCCGCTCCGCAGCCCTGGCCTCCCGTCTCGCAGGAGCCTCAGCACGAGGCCACGGGGCTCAGCCACTGCTTCTTGGAATTTCCTCAAGTTCCAGAAGTTTTATTTTGTGCTGTGGCCCCTTAAGCCCTCCAGACAACTGCGATGTCTCCTTCCCACCTGGCCTAAGCGACGCGCCCTCTCTCCTCCGGTTTCGGTGGTTGCGCTTTTCTCCGATCCCCCTTAACCGGCCTCAGGATGAAGCCGCGTTCATTTATTCCTCGCGCGATGCGGTTATTTCTCGGCCTCCAGAGTCGGCGCTGCACCGCCGCCCGCACCGCCCGGGCCTGCCCCTCCCTCGCCCGGCCCGCGCGAGGGGTTAGGGATCGCGGGCACCCCAGGAAGGAGGCCACACAAAGGAAAGCTGTGTGTGTGTGTTGCCCGCTTTGTTTTAAAATGTCTATTAAAGTAAGCGGGGTGCAGGGCCCTAGCGCCTTTGCATGCAAATTCTGCAGAAAGAAATTACCGTCTACACCCTCACATCCAGAGTCAGCCTTGCTGAATGCTTGTAGGCTGAACTCATTAGGGTCCTGGGAGGCTTTCTTTGTTAGGGACAAAAGGTAAATGCAAACTTTCAATTCTCTTAACAATGGAGATTTTAAGGAGGATTCTCCTACAGCTACTCTTGGGTCTCAAATCACCTAGAGCCCTCGGAACGCCGACTCCCGCTCTTAGCCCTACCAGCACAGGCCACTAGGTAAATGTATTCCTGGGACCTACTGGCAGATTCAACCCTGTCTCAAAGCACCACACAGACCTTGTCTGGCCCACTGACACTGTCTTAAGGAAAAGTCAAGCATTCCTAAATATCCTCAATTGAAGATTCCAGAAACCTCATGGGCAGGTAGGTGAGAAAGACATTATTGCAGCATTGCAGCTGAGGCAAGTGGTGAACAAGGAGCTCTCCACAATTCCTAGGTGGAAACTAAACCCAGGTGTCCTGACTTTCTGGGCTGCACCATATAAACCTGCAAAGGGATACACTGAACTTCCCATCCTACAACTATACATTTTTACATTTTCCAAAAGCAATTTTCAGTCTAGAATTCACTAGCCACGAATAGTATGCAGAAGAAACATTTGCATTCAGTCATAGAGTCCGCAAGGTGGATTAAACTGGGGCTGGCCTCTAACTGGCCTTGTAAATGGGATGTTGAAGGCTTCTTAAAGAAAATGAAAAAGTCACTATTTTTCCCTCCCAATTTACCTTCTCCAGTTCAACTTGGTTGGCTGGAGGTTGCTTTACCACCACCATAACCAGTTCTGCAAGACTGTCTCAAAAAGAAATAAGGAATCACAGGATGAATTACAACTGCTGTAACAATGAAAAAGAATTTTCTTTCGTAGATGCTCCACCTGCCTTCCTCCTACGAATCCAAGCCTGGGCAGGGATCACACTGGGGCTCATGATTCATGGACTCTATGGTCAGATGAGTGGCTCTCTGGATTTGCCCATTCCATGGATGTGGAAACCAGAGACCAAGTGGTTAACTAGCATTCTCGAATTAACATACTAACTTGGAGGCAGGCAGAGTGAAGCCTCAGAACTCCTGACTGATGGGGTCCAGCGAACTTGGCTCACACCATGGAATCCCCTATACTTGTTCCACTGTATTCTGGCTGTAGGAAACAAGCTGGCTGCCACGGCCCACTCACTCTGTTTTGGGGAACATTTCAGAGTTCATTAAGGAGAGGGAAACAAAGCATATAAACAAGGACTTAGAGAAAAGAAAAGTAAAAAACAGAAAGACGTAGAAGGGAACTACCTCATCCCAGCTCCCAGCAATAGGACATTGCCTGTCGGAAAGAGATGCCTAAATATGCTTAGATATGGCTTTTTATGGGAAACTAATTCTAATTGCTACAGAACTACCAGATCAAGTATGAATAGGGAACAATCATGTGTCTCCCTCAGAGTATGAAAACTATGTCAAAAAAGGAACAAAACAAAGGTTTATGCTGGAATAACCATTGCCTGACCATGTCATCCAACATGGAAGACACTAGCCCCATGTGAACGCTGAGCATTGGAAGCATGGCTAGCCCAAACTGCGGATGTGCTGTAAATGCAAACCATACAATGGATTTCAAAGCCTTAGTACAAAAAAAAAGTAAAATACCTTGTAAACTAGTTGATCACATGTTAAAATACTTTAGGTGTATTTGGATTTAAATAAAATGCATTATTAAAATTAATGTCACCAGTTTCTTTTTACTTTCTTGGAGTGGGCTGCTGGCAATTTAAAAATATTACGTTTAAAATTGCGCATGTGTGCAATGTCCAGCACATTCTATGGGATTCTCTCCCTGGAACTCTTAGCATTGAAGGAGGGAATGCAGCAGTGTTAGAATGCCTTTCCTGAGCTCTGCCCAAGACCTTTCTCCCTCTCACACAGACAACCATTTAAAGCATTTAAAAGCAAGGTCAGGAAGCATTTTGGTAAGCTTCCAAAACTCCTAGGCAGAGCTGGTAAAGTACCCAACCTGAACAGAGAGACCCCAACTCATGAGAGCAGTGGTCAGCACTCTGCCGTATGGTTTTGGAAAAATGACAGCCATTGCCATTTATTGGGTGCACTCACTGAACTATGCACTTTATATTACTGCCTTGTTTAATCCTTCGTCAACCCTCTGTAGTATCATCTTAACCGAGGAGGAAACTGGAGCTCTGTTAAATCAAACAACTCACTAATATTACGTGACAAGCTAGAATTTGAATCCAGGTCGTTTGACCTTAAAATCCATGCTCTCTCTGTCATACTAGATTGCTCTTCACAAAATTATCCAATCTTTTCTGCAAATGTCTCCCTCTCTAGGAATATGGCATCTGAAATTCCGGCAGATTCAAAGATTCATTCCTTTGACTTTTTTTTCTCCTCTTTAAAATGCAAACAGCGAGGTTTCACATAAATCCTGATTATGCACCCTTCAAGTCAAATATTTTTATCAAAATATTTTTTTCTTAGAGTAGGTATTGATAAAGAAGACAAAAAATAAAGTAGAACCCTAAATAAGGGTGAGTAAATTAATTTTTCTCCACTGCTTGGAGAAAAAGGCTGGAAAAATGGACAGGTGGGAATGCTGAAAAAAAAATTTAGTGTCATTTATAATATGACAAGAATACACCTTCTACAGCCACTCTGGAAACACACTGGGAGCTCCTCAAAATGCTAAGCACAGAGTTACCGTAAGCTCCAACATTCGCCTCCTAAGCATACATCCAGAGAAAGAAAAACAGATATCCACACAAAACTCATACAAAATATCCACAGCAGCAGAAACACATGGAAACAACCTGAATGTCCATCAGCTGATTAACAGATGAATAAAATGTGGTATGTCCACATAATGGAATATTATTTGGCCATAAAAAATGAATGAAGTATTATTACATACTATGGTACAAATGAACCTTCAAAATATGCTAAGTGAAAGAAGCTGGTAACAACCCATGTATTGTGTGATTCCATGTATGTGAATGTCCAGAACAGACAAATCCATAGATCAGTGGTTACTAGGGGCAGGCAAAGGGACAAATGCGAGCTGGTAATGGGTCTGGGATTTTTTTAGGGACTGATGAAAACATTCTAAATTTAGGTGGTTGTGATAAGTGCATTTTGTAAATATACTCAAACCACTGACCTGTACACTTTAAATGGGTGAATGTCATGGTATATGAAATACACCTCAAGAAAGCTATTTTTAAAAAGCATTTTTTGTTTATTAATTTACTATGTTATCAAGGCTGTCATTATAACACAGATAAATTTCTTCCTAAATAAGAAACCTATTAAGAAGACAGGAAGAGGTCAGGATGCCCTAAACTCGCCTTACTGTTAGTGCTTTGAAACTTTGTAAGATGGGCCTTTGGGTTTTCAGAGGGAAAATATTTTTAACCCTGATTACATAATATCTCCAGTTGCTGATGCTAAGTAAACGCCATCACTACTATATGCAATTCTCGCTCTTCAGGTGGTAGTTGTCCAGTGTGTGGATAATTAAAAACCTCTGCCTTTGTTCTTACACATTCTTTTTTTCCCCCTCTTCTTTCAACCTATTCCCAGGGCCTTCTGGCCAGATAGAGCTAATTCTCACTTTAAGAGAATGGCAAAAATACAAAAGAAGGCAAATCTTAAATTCAGCAATTTTTGTCTCTTTCCAGCATAGAATCGGAGTCTTGGAATTGGCTTGGTCTTTAGGGACCATCTGGTTCAAGCCTCTCTTTTTTATATAAGAAAACAGGGCCAGAAATAATAAAAGCTAACTGCTGTTGAAGGTTTATGCCAGGCAATGTAATTTACACATATTACCTCATTTAATCCTCACAACAGCCCTCTAAGAAAGGTATCACAAAGCTCTCCATTTTGCAGATGAGGAAAATGAGGCTCAGGGGGGTTTAGTAACTTGAATAAGGTCACATGGCTAAAAAGGAGGAGATCTGGGATACAGACCCAGGCAGTCTAGCTTTAGAGACCAGGTCCTTCACCTCTACCAGCAGTTTCCCCTAAAAGGGTTTAAGCAATGTGTCTATCAGTCTTATAACTGCCTAGTGGGAGATCCGGAACTAGTACAGGTTTGAGGTCCCCACCCCAGTAGCTGCTTAATGCCAAAAGTGTCAGTGGAAGATGTAGTTGGAACTATTGACCGAAACCAAAAAGGATGAATTTTTCTACCCATTGCAATCTTGATTCCCACCAATAATAGAGAGATTGAAACAGAACTGTCAAGAGGTAAGAAGACCTTCCGGGAAGTCACTACTGACCTTATTCTGCCATAAAGGGAGATAGATTTTTAAATTCTATGACAGTCTATACCTACAATTTTTTTTTTCTGCAAATCACTCTGCCAGGTTCTGAGAAGTGGCATCTCTAGGATGCAGATGAGGCAAAAGATTCAACCAGAGAATTGTCCTCATGAGAGACTACTGACAACCCCATTACTTAGCCACAGCCTAGGAGATGTGTTTCTTTGGCTGGAAAGAGTTAACACAGTGACTCCTATGAAGTGGGAACAGGATATGATTCCTGTGATAACTTATTATAGAAAATACAGCATCTTTTATTTATACAGCTCAGGCTGGAGAAATTATTTCAAAGCACTTTGAAAATAACTCATTAATCCTCCACTTATTTTATTTATCAATTACTGCATTCTTTAAACCTCACCACACCACTCAGGTAAGAGGCAGACATGGGGTCAGAACTGTTATATGCCTCTTACCCAGGATGCAAAGGTCAAAAGGACAGAGTGCTTTCAGGGTCACAGGAGGATGAGTGACAGCTGCCTTTGGGAGCCAGACCTACGACACTGCCTCTATCATATGGCATTCTGAGTGAGATTTTTTTTTTTATAAAAAGGAAAAGAAATAAAAGTGTATATGTAAATTCACTTCACCAAGTCAAAACATAACAGGATTCATCTAAACGAGGTTTGAAATCAAAATTAAGGCTGTTTTCCTAAGGCATGCATGTAAAGCATGTCTCAAAAGAAGCCAGGATTTTGCTTTAAATTAAAATTAAAATTAAAATGCCTTCCTATTTTAAATATGTTCAATATCTAGGTTTTGGTTTGTTTGCTTGTTTGGGGGGATTTTTGTAATTTTGCCAACCACGACCACCAAGAGTTCACGGAGGTCAACAGAACACAAGGACAAAAGCAGGCGACGAGACCTGGCACCGACAGTGGGGACACACACAAGCAAGCAGGGCCCCCCCTCACCCCGAGAGCAGCCTGCAGCCCAGCTGGGAAGCCGCATCCTCACTCCTCCCAGCTCCCAGCACCCCAGTCAGCCTAGGTCACAAGTTCCTCTCTGCATTTCCCGTCACCAACCTTCCTCCAGTTTCCTCAATTTAACTGAAATCCCTCTCATTTCCAATCCTTATAAGACTCCCCTATTGGAAGAAGTAGTGACACCAAATTTCCAGTAAATCTCATCTGGCAGGTATGACCAAAATCCCTTCTGCACCCTCCTCCCCTCCTCTCAAATGCCACAATTTGTCAAAATCCGCTTCTAAAAATGGCTTATCCCAAAGTCACTGGCAAGAAAGTCCCCCCTCATCGTCAGCTTATGGTGGACCTCTGAGAGTCACACTGTAGGTCTACAGCCTATAGTCAGATTATAATAAACAACATATAGTCTAATCACCTTGTCTCTGCCTAACACATTGCTGTGCCTGTTAGGTAGTGTTCAAGCACCACTGGCTTGTAACTTCCTTTCATTTGCTACCCCTTCCAAAGGAAAAGAAAAAAAAAGACCAAATACTTGAATCAGCAAGAAAAAGTTTTTCATTTGCCTGCTGTAGATGAACTTCTATAAAAAGCCATTCCTGCTACTTTGACCCCAAAAGGAATCTGATCAGAGTCATCTCTAAATTGTCTAAAGTTATCTCACTCCTGTTTTCTGTTCAAGGCCTTAATACCATCAGAATTATTTCCCTGCTGTATACAGCTTCCTTCCTGACGCCCCCTCTACCTTCTCATACAAACACATACACACACACGTTAGTCCGTAATGCCATAAAGAGCAAAGGAGCAGCAGCCCCATAATGTAATTGCTATACAAAAAGGAAGCAGCAAGCAAGAATAATAAGAGAGCATGTCAAAGTGAAATACAGTAGTAGACTTAAAAAAAAAAAAAAACTACAGTTCTGTGATGGGGGTGTTAATTGAACACAGAGAAAAAAGGAGAGAGAACAAAAGGGTGTTAAGGGAGCAAAAAAATAATTTTGTAACCTTCAGTGATTTAACTTCAGTGCAGATAACACACAGAGGAGAAATGGCAGAGAAGCACCATATATAGCTATTATGTTCTAAAATTAAAAGCTATTTGCAACAATTACAACAATTCATTGCTATCTATAAATATTCTCCCTAATAAATGGCAACCAATTATTTTTGTTTTCCTCATTTTTAAATGTGCATGATTTTTGACACCAAAGTAAAAAAAAAAAAGTCAAGAAACATATACAGATATATCTAAGGTCTTTCTAAGAATGTAGCATATTTGACTTTTTTCTCCTTTTCTACCCCATCAACCCCACCATCACATATACACAGATGTAAAACTCAGCCTAGTGCTATTGACATGTCAGAAGACAACGGTTCTTAAAAAACAAAAGAAAACAAGGTATTAAATGGTCCAAAGCTCTGCATTAAATCTCTATGCTCCCAGAAGGAGCGCGCAGAGAAAAGCCACCTCTGCAATACACACAGTTGTAGGGCTTCACAGGGCTCTTGGCTGTTGTTTGAGATTTGCCGCTAGAGCATTTTGCAGACATTGTTTTTTCTTAGCATTTATTTTAAAAAGCAAGAAGCTATCAAAATAAAAACTCACCCACACTCTGAAGCCAGGAGACACCTGGATTTTTTTTTTAAATATCCTCCTCACAGTAATTTCTGACTTAGGTACGCATCAATCACCTGTAATTAACACGGCGCTGCCCACTTTGGTGTTTTGCATGTGTTTCTTTAAAAGTTCTCAAAGGTTGGTAAGACAATCTTAGCCAGTTTTCCTACTTACTTCTGAGTTTTCCAACTAAAATCATTAACAACAACAAAAAAGCAAAAATTAAATGAATGCAATTGCCATACTCCTCAGAATCCTGTCTTCCTAATAAAGACCTGGGTTGGGAACTTCGTGTGAGAACACAAAGTGCACCCCAAGTCCAGGAACCTCTGCAGTACTTGAGATGGAAGCTCCAAAAACCTCATTAAGTGCAAAGGGGCTTGAAAGTAACAAAACGCAAAGTCCCCAAACAATTAGGGAATGTATGTGAACCGACCATCCAGCCAGCTTTTCACTAGCTCTGTATCAAGACGAAAAAAGGCTCCTGCAACTTTACAAACACTTAATGCATCTCTGACACATCGGCCGCATGGAAGATAGGCTGGAACATGGAATGAAAGCTACAGACAGATCCTGAATAACCAAGTGACCTCACTTTAGATTCAAAGGGCCCTTTCCACACACCTCAGTTGTCTATCTCCTACTTTAACACAGAACAGTCAACATTCCAGGACAGGTTTCTTCCTTCCCCTTAATCCTCCCCAATATATAAAATGAAGAATATGAAGGGAGGCCTTTTCTTTCTTTACTTTCACCCATGGGTGTCCTCTCAATCTACAACTCTGTGTGTGTATGTATGTACACGTGTATTTCCCTCTTAACACAAGGGCACTGATCCCTATCACTGTCAATTTACAGTACTCGATTAACTTTTTTTTAAATATATTATTCTAAAGAGAACACACAAACCTCAACTTAGATATTTAAAAATCTACAAACATTAATGTCATTAATTGACAGAAAATTTTGAAAGCAAAATATATAATCCAACAATAAATTACACCTTTAGAGTGTTATTTTAACCAATACGACTGTGTGCTATCACCATAAATAAGCCTATATGAATAAGGAGCAAACTCTAACCTGCACGCAACCAGATCTCTATTCACACCCACCCCCTCTGATCTACTGCCTCAGTAGGTTTTAATTAGAAGACTAGAATTAAACACTTCGGCCACAGTATACATTTAAATGCCCTATGGGCTTCCTTTCAATAAGAATCTGATAAAGTGTCTTCAAAAACAGAGTCTCTTTAGCCCGGATTATCAAACATGCCTTTCTACCTCGATTCTACATTTTATGAATCAAGACCGGCAGGAACACATACTAGATTAGAAACAAATTTCAACCAATCAAATATTCAAAGTAAATAAGCACCAGAGATCAAAAGGAAAAAAGGAGAGAAGAAAAGAAAGTATGCATAGACTTAGGTTTCCTATGCTGGGCTAATAGGAAAAAAAAAAAAAAAAACTAAAAAGTGTGACAAACTGTAAAAGCTCTTTGATATTTGTATGCACCATCCATACACCTCTTAAAGGGTGTCTCACCACTAAAATAATGCAATTAACAGCTTGGCAATAAGGTTAGAATTTGGCAAAAGGCAAACCTGAAGACTTAAAGGTCTGAACATGACTATTCAGGTGCTTTGTCTAGAATGTTAGGCACAACACAAATTAACATTCAACAAAGGGGCTGCGTGCTAATTTTACATACATTTTGAGGCCCAAGTAATTACATATTCCATCAACGGGTCACATCTTGAAAACGATTTGTTTTTAAAAGGGAAACACAGAGAGCGCTCAAAAAGAAAGCCACCCTGTGTATGCCCCCCCCCACCACCGACCTTTTTTTTTTATGTGTAACTATCAATGTATATCAACCGGGCATGCAATCATATTTATTGTCACTTTCATTCATGTCATGCCCTTGCTTATATGGTTTAGATATGAATTATTGACTGTTACACTCCTTGTTGTAAAAAATAAATAAATAAATAGGGTGGCAGGTACTTTGCACTGCTCTAGAGCTAGCCAGCAGAAGCTCCCGCTTTATATAACCACCCCTCGTTCCTCATCTTCATGCCCTGGTTTCAGACTGTCTTCTCAACTCGTTTCTTTCTTACCAGGGAGAGATTCACCCCCTTTGGAAAGTTGAGGATTAAAATAAACAAACAAGAGGATGTTGCTAAATGTCCTTCCCAGAGCATCTGTTGTTTAAGAACACCTCTGATTGATGACTGCTATTTTTTAATTGTTGCTTTAAAATTTAAAGGCCCTCCTGGGATGTGTTGTAAGTGTGTTAGTCCATGATATGAGATCTAAAATGTAGAAAAACAACAGAATGAGTGATCTCAGGGCATGATGTTCTCCTAACCCAATGATTCTCCCTGCTATAAAATCACAGGGCACACAAACCCCGACAACCTGAGAGTGTAGAGTGTTTTCCACAGAGGTATCTGACAATACTCGTCAGAGAACCTCCCGTGCCCTGCTTCGTACAATGACAAGAAAGAAAAAGGAGAGGGCACTTTAAACAGTTTAGCCCCCCGCTGCCCAACTCCAAAAATACTAGTTTCCAATATGGGCCAAAATATATTCTTTCAAGAAATGGATCTTCCCTTTCATATTTTTCCTGCAATGGTGCATCATGCCACACGTTCCACCTGCAGAACCCACGTTTTAGCCCCCCTTTCAAAGAAGCCGGGAACACAGTGAGGGCAAATAAACCAGCAGTGTGTGAGAGTAACTGTCAGAAAAACTTGGTGCTTTCTTTTATAGAAGGCAGGCAGGGCTAGCAAGACGTCCTACCGGAATAGGCGATCAATCTTCAGAGCATCACTATTCTGAAATTTTAATATTTAAATAATGGGTTCATGATTGCTGGTTAAGTGAGTCAATTGGCCAAAGAAAATGCTTAAATGTTGGAATCTCATTCCTACCTGTTTTTTCTTTGATTTCACACAACACATTAAACAAGGCAGGCTTCATTCTGTGGCAGTTTAAAGCATGTTTTCTGCAAGAAAGAAACAACAGCAATAATAGCTTAGGTGGACTTTTCAGATCAAATTGCTGATAATGCACAGGGGGAAAAAATCTGAACGTTTAGTCAAAATTATATACCAAGCATAACCCTGTGGCATGCTTCAATTGTTTTATGACTTAATATACAGAGTCCTGCCATAGAAAAAGAAAGAACGTTAATTAGCAGGGGAGAGCAGAGATTTAACTACAGAACAGAACTAACCTAAATTATGCCCATTTAGGCAGCGTTCTGTTTTTTTTTTTTTTTAAGTAGTTTAATCAAAGTGGAATTCTTCAACCAATAATCCTATCCAGGGTAATGAATATGGCAAAGCCAAAAGCATGGGTTAACAGTTTTGTATAATCTATGCAACCACCACAGTTTAGGAGCTGTCTGCCTCTTGGTGATGTGTGTGGTGTGTGTGGTGTGTGGTGTGTGTGTGTGTGTGTGTGTGTGTGTGTGTTTTCAAATTTAATTCATCCATGTGTTCGAATTCATTCCGCAGATGCCCCTGTATTCTCATAAACACAAGATGCTTGAAAGGTCTTCTGAGAAGAACTGTCAATTTATAAAATTTCAGTCCCCAAGTTAAAGAGTATGGAAATGCATTGCCAGGGGGCAAACATACCCATATGGGGAATAAATTCATTTCTCTGTGTTCACATTATGCCTCTTGTGCACATACCGCTTATGTGCAGGTGCTGAAATTCAATTATTTACAATTAGGACCTTGTGCCCATTGGGGGAAAAATAAATACAATTCTGCCTTTTAGATTAGTGATTTACCTGGGTCTCGTATGTGTTCGTATTCAGAATGCACTTGAAGAACAAAACAACACCTTTCCCTTTATTTTTCTGTGGCAGCACTTAGCAGAAGGATATTGTTTTGCAAACAAAACAGTGATCCTATCAGCTATTAGTTATGGGAATTCTGTTTACGAACTATAATTAATGTGTAAAGATAAATGGAAACTCCTAACTCTCCTGACACATGCAATTCTTTTTTAATCCCTGTGAAAGTTAAAAAAAAAATAGACAAAACACACATTCTCATGAAGAGAAACCAGGAGTATGATCTCTATATATACCGTACAGCACGAGTAATAAGCTCAAGATTCAAGAGTATCAAAATCAACACATACTGTGTCTAAAACACAAACGGTTTGCTTTGTAAGTAATAAATGCACATTATGAAGGTGTTAAGTAGGGAAAGGTAAAACATATATTTTGCTAAATAGACTTACATTATTTAACCAAAATGAAAGCTTAGTGGTGACTTAATTCTCATGTGGGGGGTCAGAAAAAAGGTGGGAAAGACTTCAATGTACCAAAACCTCTTTGGGGGCCTTTCAAATAGTTTTCATTAATTCTATTCTCATATATAGGCCCAAAGGCAAAAACAATACAAAAGTCAAACAAATTGAAAAAACCCTACACGGTTTTACAGAAATACTGCATTTCCACAGTACATCAATGGAGTTATAGTGAGAGAACAGAAAATGTCCCTACCCCGAAATTGTGTCTGATCTCTCAGCATCTAGGCCATTGAAAGGGGGAGCCGCCAGGCCACTGTGGTCCTCAGTTGCACAAAATGGAGTGGGACTAAACAGCACAACAGTGGTAAGTCTCCAGTCTTACTGGCCCTTACCACTTCACAAACTCGTTATTAAACCAGTTTGTTGGTACAGCTGAGTTAATTTTTCTGGAACAATGTGATGGAGAAATCCGTTCCAGTTCAAAAAAAGCCTACCCGTGGGAAGTCTTACACTTCACAATACCTATTAGCTATTCTTCGGATAATAAAATTCAAAAAGAGCACCGACTGATTTTTGAAACTTTCCCTATTTTAAGAAATTAAAGGTAGTTCCAATCTTTGAACATTTCCAAGTTTTCGAGCACCCGTAAACCTCAGGACCTCTGAGTTTACATGTTGCATGTGCTTGCAGCTAAACCAGGAGTGTATTTCATAACATCCATGGTTTTAACTGCTTCTTCTCATTTTCTCAACTCAAACTCCTTTTTCCCTAAGACAAAAATACATATAATGATATCTTTTTCATACAACTACGTCAGCTAAAGCATAGGAATCGCATGCATGTCTTAAAAAAAATTACGAGATTTAACAAAGCTGGGTCATTAACTGTAAAGACATATGTGCTCATTAGATTTTTTAAATTCTTCCTTTTGAGATGGGCCCCGGGCAAGCTGTTCGTGGGTTGCCATTGAGTCTGTTTCATTTTGAAAGAGAATTTACTGTAAAATCCTAGAGTGGGGAACTATGTATGTGGCAGTGCCTTAAGTTGAGAAACTGCACAGCTTATTTATTGTTTCCTTAATGAACATCTTCATGTCCCATAGAAATATAAAATGCACACATGCCTTCATTTCTATTTAGTTGCATTCTAAGTGGTCCTGAAAGAAGCATTGGAAAAAAAGCATGCTGGATTTTGCCCCCCCCTCCACCCTTTTTTAAAGGACCATACATTCTGTGCAACGGAAGGTTAGTAAAAAGACTCAAATTGAGGGACAAAAAAGTTAAACTAAATAGCTGAGTCTCTTAACAAATGTGTCTAAAAGCAAAATTACCTGTTCTTTCTTTCCCACCTTTTTATTTTTTGAACAGAATTAAATGCAAAATATTTTCTGGAGAGCTGACAACTACTGACAAAGAATCATCCGGGCTGGTTTTTTTTTTTTTTGGAGGGGTGGAACGGGGAAAATATTAATTTCGGAAGGGTAAGCCAATAAATAAAATTCAAAAGTCTCCGAGTCAGATAAGGAGTCAAGTCAATCGGCAAATAAAGTATTCTGGGACGTGTTATTTTGTAACGTTGCGGGGTCCCTCGACAAGAAGGCATGGAATGCTGTTGCAAACTTGATAATTCTGCTCTCTCTGATACTTTTCTAAAGCAGTAAAAAGTGCCGAGGGCCGCTTTTGAATCAGTTGGCAGTATTTTCGGCATGCCTGAGTGTTTAGTGTGGACATGTGTGGATACCTCCCTATGCACACACGCGCGCGCACACACTCCGTGTATATACATATGCATGTACACGCGCAGCCACACCACGGCACGGGCGATTACACTTCCGAGAACAACCCTCCTGCAAATTCCACTCCTCCGCCATAGAGTTGCCCGTCAAAATGGGAAAAGAAATAACATCTAAAAAGAAAGCGCCCTGGTGGTTCGGTTCCCATTGTTTCCCCCTGCGAGAGGGAGGGAAACACCGAACCCAAGAAAGGGAAGGGAAGCCTCCATCTCACCTGGCCTGGGCCTCATCCAAACTCTGGTCGGTGATGGTCATGATCTGCTGCAGGATGTCCCCGATGTCCTGCTTGCGCCCGCCCTCCCCCTCGGTCCCGCCGGCCCCGTCCGGCAAGTGCTGGGACAGGCCGGGGTGCCCGGCCATCCCGACGCCGGCGTGGGAGTGCAGCAGCCGGGGCTGCTCGTCCATCTCCGGAGGCGGCGCGGCCCCGCTCCTCGCTTCTGCTCCGCGGCGCGGCTCCCGGGAAGCGCCGAGGCTTTTTATCCTTGCCGCTGTCTTCGGATCCTTTTCAGGATAAACAGGGAAGGGGGAAAAAAAGACCAAAAGAAAAAATCCCCTTTGCCTCTGGAGGGGAGGGTGGGAGGATGGGGAGCGGGGAGGGGGAGGGGGCGTGAGGGGGCTGCGGGGCGAGGGTGGGGACGAGGGCTGGCGGGTGAGGGTGTCGACTCCAAAAAGCAAGAAAAATAAGCCACCTTCCCACTGGACGCCAAGAAAGCAGAGCTGGCTCTTGCTTTTCCAGCCCGGTCTCCCTGGCAAGGCGGCGCGGGCTCCCGGCGCTCAGATCTGAGGCTTAATCCTTCCGCAAACAGGCACCGATCGGGAGAAAGGAGCGGAAGGCAGGGGGCTGGCGAGGCAAACTTTCCCCCCACCCCCCGCGGCCCGCCGCCCCCACTCCGGGCCAGAGCGTCTCGGGCGGGTGGGCTGTGGCCGCCGCCTGCCGCCCCCGGCCGCGCGGGCAGAGCTCGGGCTGCGCGCCCTGCAAACTCCGGCAGCCCCGGCAGCCTCCTGCTTTTGTTTAGCTCGGGCTCAGGACTCCAGAAACATAGACAGAAAAACCACGGCCTGAGCCGAGGAGGCGGCGAAGGAGGAGGAGGGCGGCCTGGAGGAGCGGGGAGGGGGCGGCGGCGCGGGGGAGGGCGGGGCGGCCGGGGGAGGGGGAGGGGCGGGCGCGCCGAGCCCCGCCCCGCGCCCTGATTGGCCGGCCGGGGAGAGGCGGCCCCGCCCCCGCGGCCGCCCCGCGCCTCCGCCGCGCCTCCTTCAGCTCCGCCCCCGCGGCGCCCTGTCAATCAGAGTTCAGAGGTGGGCCGGGAAGGAGGCCGAGCGAGCGCCCAGGCTCCGGTCCTTAAAGGTGCCACGGAGCTGCAGCTGAGCTGAGTCAGTCGGTTCCCAGGCGTCCTGCCGGCCTCTCCTGGGCTCCGTCCTTGAAGAAAACGTGGCTCCACTTAAAGGCTAACGTGTGATATTTACACCAAGGAAAGCGGATGGGGTGCGACTGCCTCCCCCCGCCGTTTTTCTCTTGCTGTGTGTAGCATGGCCATTTAAAACCTGATCCTTGTCGATCCTGAACCTCAGGGAAACTTGAGAGCAAAAGTTCGTCAGCACCAAGTACTTACGAAATACAATCGAGCTGTTACTATAACTAATAATGATCTGTAATGAGCAGCAAATGTAAGAGTAGATTTTTTTAAAAATACAATCGCAGTACAGTTAAAAGGAATATCGAACTGTGACCTTTTTGTTGCATGAAAACTAAATTACGGACTATGAAACTAAATAATGCTGAAGAAAAATAAGATTAGTAAATAAGTTCACTAAATGAAACTAATTCAACAGATCTCTCCCTCCCCCCTAGGGGAAATTAGTTATTTGGCTTAAGTACTTAATAAAGAAATGCATTATCACAGCCTGGTTCTAGTTTTTAATATAGTCTAATAAGCATTATTAACTGGGATAAGAAAGGAACTGACATTTATTGAATGCCTACTATGCACCAAGTAATTCACATGAGTTATTTTATTTAATCCCCAGTACATATCTGTGAGGTATGGATTATTATTCCCATTTTAGAGAGAGAGGGTTCAGCAAGGTTAAAAACTTGTCCAAGGTCCCACAGTTATTCAGCATGAAAGCTGAAATTCAAACTGTGGCTCTCTCCAAAAGCCTGGTGTTTCGACTATACAACGTAACTTGGTCTAACGGAAATGCATGAACAGTGTAAAAATTAGTTATGTACATATCACACATCTTATTGGAAAAGAAACTTAAGGTGCTTCAAATGATACATATTTGAACAAAATGACTCAAACTGAAAATGGTTAAGAAGTACTGAAAAAGAAAGAAATAGAATCAGGCATAAAAGCTAATAAGAAACCCATAGCTCACAGCCAGTACTATACAGCTCCAGGTAGACCATAAACATGCCTCTAGTCTTTTCATCAGGGGAAAGGAGAGGGGAAACCTGGCTGGCTACACGGTTACAATGGTTTTAAGACAAAAGAGCAGTGGAACTACTTAGGAAAAGCCCAGAATATTTTGGAATATAAAAATATTCTACTGTGTAGTCAACCAACCTTCTTGGATGGAGGTACAGCCGCATGAAATGCATTGAACCCCTGCAAACCTCAGTGTGCTCAGTCTGCAAAGTGGTCGGTAGCCTTGCCAGGTGCTTTGAGAGCCTCAAAAAAATGTTATTTTTTTTTTCATCAGTCCAACCACCTTCCCAATCATTGTGATAAACAAGTTTGGCAAGTTAAAGGCGGACATGAAAGGATTTCAAAGCAGTTCTTAACAAGCTTCTTAGCACTTATTGGCACACGATGTGCAAAAAGAAATATTAATGTAATTACAATGTCGTATCACTTAATAACCACTGTTTTATTCACACACATACCCTGACTTGTAAACTGGTTTTTTATATCAACACGAATAAAAATTGGAGTACAAAACCATCTCCTCAAATCACATGTCAATCACAGAGTTAGCATATCCCTTACAATGATGAAGTTAACAACTCTTAAATCATGAAAAGGAGTTAATTCAGAACCTATAAAAAATCAGTTTGTGAGCATGTAATTCTAAGTGAAAAATCCAGTGTTTGCCATGCAAAGTATTAGAAAAGGTACCACCACTAATGAAAGTCATTATCATCTAGGAACATTCTTTTTGGGGTGATGGAAATGTTCTAAAAATAGGTAGTGGTGGTGATGGTTGCACAACTCTGTGAATATACTAAGAACCAGATATTTTGTGTACAGAAAAGTACACACATTATAAGGGTGGATCATACCTCAACAAAGCTGTTTTTAAAAAATCCAAAAGATTAGGAAAATAAGAAACGTCCAAAACAAGAATACTAATGATAGTAAATATGTATTGAGTGCTCTATGATTAGGTATTATAGTCAAGGCTCTTTATTAAGTGAATCACCACAACTGTTGGACCTCAGTGCTGTTAATTGTTACTCTATAGTGTTGCCAAAGTATATTTCAATATGTATTTTATGCTATAGAATGCTCTAACCACCTACAAGTGATGAGAACGGGGCAGCTGAGGTAAGGGGCTTGGAAGTAGACCTTGAAGTGGGTCTAGAGGATGAACTGGGCCTGAAGACAGATTTAATGAACTTGACATTGGTACAGAGTATCTCCTCAGGAGCCCTGGAAATGATGTTAGGAAGGTGTGAGTTTGAGGACTACCAACAGCAGCATCTGTGGTATATTTGGTGTCCATGGAGGAGCCGCTGAGAGAAGTCATTTGTGTGTATTAAATGAGGAAGCAAAGATGTATGTCATAGGAAGTATGATCTGGTTGCCCAATATCAAGTCTTTTGAGAAGAGAAGATGAAATAGGGAAGACGAATGAAGAAGGTGGTGGTAGAAAAGGAAAAGAGGACAGGTAGGAAGGGCTCTTCAGGGAAGACCTAGGAGAACTTTGTAATTGGTTTTACGTGGGTGGGAAAGGCTAAGGAAAACGGTTGCACACGTGCGAGAGGAATGCGGTGGCTTTACTCAAATAATCATTGCAGCTATATACACGATTTGCTGAATGCTAATTGCATTACAGGCACTGTGTGTACATTACCACTTAACTTGAACAGTTTGATGTTTAATTTTTACACCTTCATCTTCGTTTTGCAGAGGAAGAAACCAAGGTTCCCAGAAGTTGATTGCTTGATGAAGTATAGGTTTAAAACCTTTCTTATATCTAATATGTTACAGAGGATAAAGAAAGTCAAGAGGAAAAATGCCCATAAGTGAACTAAAATAAAAATTAGAACCATCTATTTACATTAAGGAACTTCTGGAAGTAGATTCTGAAGAGGAATGTACACACACAGTGTCTATACCTTATGGGTTGTGACAAGGGATGGAAAGCGCTTTTTTGCATCTACCATTTCTCAGCAGTGTTTTAATAGTAATAGTATTATTATGATGATGTATGTGTTGAGAGAATGAATGATGCTAGTAATCTCACCATACTCCTTCAAAATAATAACTGAAGTACATCGAATCATGTCTTAAGGCCAAGAGCCTTTACCAAAACTTGGCCAAGGAGCACAGTGTTCTCAATGTGACCTTGTTCTAATGTCTGCAAAGTCATCTCACCTTGTTACCTCTATGTCAACACCGAGTTCACCCAGAGGATTCTCTTTCAAACTTCATTAGATGCCCGCTGGCACATGCTCTGGTCTCTGTTAAGGAAAAAGAGCAGGGCGCAAGGGGAATGTGCAAGGGGCCCGGTCCATTCCTCAGCAGACAAGATGGTTGGGAAGAGAAGGGAACCCTGGCACGGGCACAGAAATAAGTTCCCTACCACACGGTCCCTACCGCATCATCTAGGCAGACGCTCAGCTGTGGATCTTTATGATTATACTTGCATTGGCCTCTAGGTTTCTGTAACCCTTCTATTTATGTGGGAAAAGAAGTTCTCTGCCCAACAGGGTCAGAACCAGTCAGCAAGACAGCGCCCAAGGCAGTTAATGGCATCTGTCCTCTGCCCGGGAACCCTTGTCTTTCTCTTTCAGCTTTGATCTTACCTTCCTTCTTGCTTTTCAACTTTTCCATGCCTTTTCCACCTGCATTTCTCTTGCTCTTCCTGTTCTCTGCCTAGCCTCCCCTGCCCTGCTCCCAGAGGTCTCCCCCATCCAGCCTGATCTGTTCCCTTGCCTCACCAGGCAGCCCCTGCAGCAGGGCTGGGGCCACTGCCCTGCATGTGGCGCTGACATCTGCGGGGAGCCAGCAGCCCCTGAGGGCAGGTGTTCTCCATCAGGGCCCACAAGGAGGCTTTGGGAGTTCTATGAAGTCTTGGAAACTATATATATACAATTTGGTGGTATGTACCACTTTACATTATCCTTAGAGCAGGCTCCACTATGTTTATCAGAGTCTCACAAGATTTCAAGACCCGGAAAAGGCAACATTTCCTAGCCTAATCAAGTAAAGCAAGAGGCACAGCTTTGCATTAGTCTGGGAAAACCATGTGGCTCTCAGCACATCAGGTTTTTCTATGATTTCATGGAAAGCTGTCTCTATTTCCTAAACAAAGCAAGCCATTGGACTGTTCAGAGCCCATTAGTACTGGCTACTGAATGACAGTCAATCTACCATCAATGTCAGAGCCAGAGCTGCAAGTACTACCCTTGAAAGCAGATGCAAAGGCCAGGGGGTGGTTCTCTGTGGCGGGACATTGACACGGTTGTATTGTTCAGGGTATTGGGGCTATAGAAGTCGTGGGACAAACTGTATTCTCTGATTTCCTGGAGCTTGCAGTCTAGCACAGGAGATAGTCGAAACAAAGACCTATGTAAGCTCAGTGACTCTTAAACGCTCTGAATGAAATTAAGCAGGGCGATGTGACATGGACTTGGGGAGGCAACTCCAAACAGGGTGGCCAGAGAAGGGCTTTCTCAGAAGCTGACATTTGGTGTTAATCCAGTAGAAATATGGTAGAAATTGGAAAAGAACAATTGGGGGAGAGGGGTAGGAAGGAGAAAGCAACATATGCAAAGAGCTGGAGCTAAGGTTTGAATTTAAAGGAAAGAAAATCAAAGGCTGGAGCATAATAAGCAAGAGAAAAAAGTATACAAAGATGACATCAGAGAGGGAAGCAGAGACCAGAAAACTTGGGAATTCTTAGGCCATGGTAAAGATTTTGGATTTTGTACTAACTGCATTTGAAATCCACTGCAGCCAGCTAAACAAGGCAGGGACATTGCACATTGATTCAATAAACACTTTTTGACAACATACTTCATGCCAAGCACTTCATAGTCACGGGTGAATATGTCAGGCTAGGTCTCTGCTCTTGTGGAACTTACATTCCAGTGAAATAAACAAATGACTGCAGCTACAAGCAGGCACCAGGGAATGAAAAGTTTCATGAAGATGAAATCGAAAGATGCGACAGCAAGTGAGCTCAGAGCTGCTTTACATTCAGTGGCCATGGAGGACATCCCAAGAAGGGATGTTTGATGGCCACAAACAGTAAGCAGTAAGCCACGTGAGGCCAGTGAGAGATGAGAACTAAGGTCAATGTGTCAAGAGGGGAGAGTGCTACAAAATCAAGGTCAAAAACTTAGTTTTGGATTAACAAGAAGAGAAGGCATTGGAGGGTTTTATGAGGATGTCTTAGTCTGTTTGGGCTGCTATATCAAAATACCGTGGCTTACAAAAATCAGAAATTGATTTCTTGCAGCTCTGGAGGTGGGAGTCCAAGGTCAAGGTGCCAGAAGATTCCATGTCTGGGAAAGCCTGCTTCCTCCCTAGTTCACAGATGGCTCCCTTCTTGCTCTATCTTCACTTGGACGAAGGGGCTCTGTGGGGTCCCCATCCAAATATCATCAGATTGAGCCTTAGGTTTCAACATAGGAATATTGTGGGGACACGCACGTTCAGTCTATAGCACAGGAGAACAAAGTCACCTGACTTCTGTACTTAAAAGTACTATTTGCCTCCAAGCAGAAAATGGATTGCAAGTGTGGGAGTAGGGATAAGAGGAGGCATGAGGAATGTTTAAGTATTGCACAAGGTTAGGCCAGAAATGATGGCATCTTGGGCAAGTAGCGTAGGACTAGACACAGTGCAAAATGATGAGATTCAGGATCTTTTCTGGAGGTGAAGTCCACAGGACTCACTACAAACTAGGATGCAGAGAGAGCAGAGAGACAAGGAATCCAACTCACTTTCGGTTTTACAAGGAAGTGGTGTAGCCACTTTCTGAGAAGCAACTAATTTTGGGATGGTTTTGTACACAATAGATAATCTGAGCATTCCCTGTGAGATAGACATTCCCATTCCCATATTACAGATGAGGCAACTCAACTTCCACCAATACAATTCCAAAGTACAGGCTTTATCCCGGCAGGGTGTGTGTGTGTGTGTGTGTGTGTGTGTGTGTATGTGTGCACCTTTGTGCATGAATACCTGCCTGTGTGTATGTGCATGCTACTAATCTTGTTGATAAAGGTATCAGAAGCAACTCTATTATTTTTTATCCATCCCTTCATCTTCCCCATCTGTGAAAGGGAAGGGATAGCAGAGCAATAAGCTGAGCCGGCTTCGGACCAGCCTGTACTGGGTTACTGGGATGAACTTGGGCAAACCGAGATTGACAGTATAACAAAAAGTCCTGACATAGCAACTCAAATAGTCATTATCATCCATTGTCAGAGCACAGAAACGCTTTTCAGTTGCACTACAACCTGAGGCCTGGGCCCAGATACCGGATGAACAGCAGAGCCCGGTATTTAGCATTCAGACATGAAGCTCACCAGATGGCCTTAGCCGACTAGGTTAACTTATCTACAGCCCCATCTCCACAAGTTTTCAAATTGTGCTTTGGTTGAAATCAGATCACGATGAACGGTAAGCATTTAGTAAGTATAGTGCCTGAGACAAAACATGCTCAATAAATGACTGATTTTCTAATTTTTACTATTCTTGAGTAGCCTCTCCCAGAGCCACAAAATTTCCCTCTGTCCTTCCCACGTTGGCAGTCATTAAGAGCATCGTGCTTTCCTCCATAGGGCTCACAGCCTTTCCAGACAGGAACCTAGTGACCTCCCTGGATATTTTCTTTTCTATCGGCCAAATCACTCTCCTTCACCTGAGACTATTCCCATTCTCATTTGACTAACGAATTCACTCTGCAGCATAAATACCATAGAAGTGTAAACCCCTGAGTTAGTTGTAGAGTTCCAAAAGGAAGCTTTTAGTCTAGAAAATCCCAATCGTCAATTTATTGATCATCTATTGTGTACAAAACCATCTCCAAATTAGTTGCTTCAAACCATAACTATTTTTTACCGCTCACAAATCTGCGTATCAATGGGGCATTTCTGCTGACCTGGGCCGTGCTTGGCTGAGTTTAGCTGGACTTATTCAGACAGCTGGAAGGTTGGCTGGGACCTACTTGTTTGACGAGGGCCTCAGTCAAATGTCTGATGGTTGGCTAACTATGGTTTGGGGCAGCAAGAATGATCAGGTCCCACATTTCTTGTCTTTCATCAGTCCACCTCAAACTTGTTTACATGGTGGAAACAGGGGTCCATGAGAGAGAAAGTGAACGTGCACAGTGTCTTTGAAGGCTAAGCTTGGAAGTGGCACATATCCAGATTATTCTGTCCACCAAAGCAAATCCCCAGGCCAGCCCCAACTCTGGGGTTGGGGAATGTGCACCACCTGCACCCTCTGCTGTTGGTAGTAGCTACAAAGTCACACTGCAAAGGGAGAGGTGAAGAACTGGGGACATATTTGGAATGAAGAATAAGAATGAATCCTTGACCAGGGACATTTTGATTTCTTTGCTAAACCTAAGTCTCCTTCACCCATTCTCTGGCCAGTTAATAGGTAAACAGCCTACCTCTGCTTGCCCCACAAATACTAGTCCATGCTTG
Source organism: Manis pentadactyla (assembly GCF_030020395.1). NCBI lineage: Eukaryota > Metazoa > Chordata > Mammalia > Pholidota > Manidae > Manis > Manis pentadactyla. The sequence continues at coordinate 4,557,261 of NC_080037.1, forward strand.
CAGTATCCTCCTTAAGTCTAGCTTTCTGGATCAGTATTTTCTTGAAACCCTAAGCACTTCTTTTCCCTTACAAAAATGAGAAGTTGCAGGGGGAGAAAAAGGAGATAATAGAAAGGCACTTGCTACTGGAGAAAACAGGTTAGACTTTTATTCCCAGGTGACCCTCCTCCCTTAGCACACCTCAGCCTTCTTTCCTGATCTCTATATGCCTGTACATCAAAAAGATCAATAGAAACCATGAGCTGTGAGAGAACAGTCTACATTTTATATTTAAAAGGAAAATGTGACTGGCAGGCCCAGCTAGTTACATGCCTCCAACAGACAGGGTTTCTTACTCACAAATCACAATTCATTTTGACAGCAATGTACCCAGATAGATAACTTAATCTCCTAGGCTTCCTTGCATATGGGTGTGGTCATGTGTCATAATTCTGGGCAATGAGGTATAAGGAAGCATTCCTTGGGTTGAACTTCTGGGAAAGCTAATTTTTTTTAGTGCTAAAAGTGGACAAATAAGCACACTCAAGCCTTTTACCTTTTGCTTTCTTAGTTATTGCCTGGGGCAGAGACAAAATATCTCGTGATAAAATAGCCATCTTTAGACCATGAGAATAAAAGGTGTTGCTATTGCTGGTTGAAGAGGAAACTAGAAATGGCCTGAATCCTTAATGATTTGCTTGAAAACCATACTGGTCCTTGACTGCCTATCTCAGGATTTCCTGTTATATGAGATAAAATAATTCCATATATGCTGAAGTCATTATAATCGGTTTACTGATACATGTAGCCAGGCACTATCATAACCAATACTGAGGTTGGTCACCAAAGTATAAATTGATGTCAATAACAGAAGTAACAGAGAAGAAATAAAGATGACGCTTTTTTCCCCAAGAACAAAGATATCATCAAGAGTTTGTTTCCTCTCCCTGGATCATCAATTCTGGTTGGACATTAAGGATGAGAAAGGTAAGGGAACCATATAAAAGCAAAGAAAATCTTAGCTATGTGGATGGGGAAGGAGATCACAAGAGAAAGGGTATTGGTAAGCCATTCTGTAGATGTCCACCATACCAAACTTCCTTGGAATATTATGCCAAAAAGCCAACTGGCACTGAAATCATCATTCTGCTCTTGAACTTCCTAGTTACCTACTTCTTACCTAAGTCATGGGCATCACCATCTACCCATTCTCCCTAGACGAAAAATGTTTTCTTCTCCTTTAACCCCATATCCACCTGACTACCAAATCTTCTTGAGTGTACTTCTTTACCTCAGACCCTTCTATGTATATGGATGAGAGAATCAGATGTACAAATATGATTATAAATTGCTGCTCAAGACATCTTTGTGTTCCATCCAGACAACTGCATCAATTTCCCATCCTCCAGTAAGCCCCCATTCTTTTCTTTAATCTAAAATTCTTGCAAGGTTGCACTCCTAAAATTTATCCTGTTGTTCCTTTGCTTTAGGATATTGAGAAGATTAGAGTTTGGATGGTGTTCAAATTCCTTTGCATGGCATATTAGGACTTTCAAGATCTATTCCCATGGTATGTCTCCAGCCTTATTTCCTATTATTGCATCTACACAACCTCTGCTTCCCATGTGGGCCCTGCACTTTCTTAGGTCTATAAACCAGTAGGTGCTCAACAAGAAGTATCTTTCTTTCTTCTTTCATTGGCTAAACCCAGCTCAAATTCCTTTCTGACTTCCCCAGGCAAAATTAATTATTAATTCTTTTGGGCCCCCTGCATACTATTCATATAACTCTTTGTTTATGGGTACGTATCTGCCAATGGACTGCGAGTGCCTTGGGGGGAATTTGAGTGCCTGAATGGCTAGCACATGGAAACATCTCAATACATCTAAGAAAGAAGAAAGGAGGGGAGGCACTCACATTACAGATTTTTTTTCTTTTCCTTTTGCTTATTTCTTCTCCTTAACATTAAGTTGAATCTATGTCTTCATATACAGTGGGAAGTATTTTCAGACAATTATTTTCTGGGGGAAGGGATTCATATTTTAGACAGGAATTGGACTTCAAAGACACTTAACAGCCTTTCTAGCTCTGAAATTCTATGCAATGGTACCTTTTTCTTTTAATTGCTGTATCAGAGTATTTTAAAATCAAAAGTTAGTAGGATTCAATTATACAATTAATGGTCTGAAGTCTCCCCTTTACTTTGTGTTTATTGAAGATAAAAGTAAAGTGAAATCAATGAACTTTACATACCTGAATTAGCACTTTGAATTTTGACAAATTTCAAGGCAGCATAAAATAGTTTAACAGACTAAGTAATGATGATAAAATAATGGATAGTTTTATGTTTCTTTTTGTAACTCCAGGGGGAAAATATGTTTCCACCCTGGGGAAGATAACCTTTGAAGTTGAAATCAGTCAAAGGGAGAAATAAAGTGGAAGAGACCCGGTTATTGTTTCCAAGCAGTCGTCCACTCTGCCCACCCATGTCTCTCATGACCCAGTTGCAAAAGGGCCCCATCACACCTCCCCAGTCCAGATTTGCTCTGGCTCCCCACCCACCTTGTAATCACCTATTGATATGGAGATGGACTACTTCTCTCCATCCCTTGGAAACACCTATTGACATGGAGATGCATTAAGGCCAGATGAGAGATTCTGGAAATATTGCAATTTTACCCACACTCTTCATTGAATCATATTTTATAAAGTCAATAACAAATATATATTAGCAGCAAATATCTTTCTTAAATCAATAGTAACTCCTACATTAGTTGGGATTAAAGGATTATTTTATCTGACACTCCCCCAAATTAGGAATTAACTGAAAGCTAGACATTACTTACCAAATAGGACAGAAGATAGAGAGGGAACACTAATTCATGGTTCTGCCTAGATCTAGTCTGCCTGTGTAGATGGATTAGGAGTGAAGTATAGATGAGAGCTGTAACACATACACACAACACCTTGCTGCCTCCCATGAGAAGGTGACACGTCTATCATCCTGTGCAAGCAAGTGGAAGTTCACTCTCTATAATGGAGGCTTATTTATGAACCGAAGGATTGAAGTTTGTTTCTTCTTTTCACTATAAAACAATATCCGTCAAGCTCAATTCTCCAAGGCTAAGAAAAGCAAAGTCTTCTGGATTTCCACTTCTGGCTATAGCTGAACTAGCTTGTATCAGACAAATACTCCTGACAATAACAACTAGAAAGGGTTAAATGAAAAAGTCTTTTTTGAAGGCATTGAGAATTAGTGAAGGCCTAAGGCCTTACAATCCAGAAGACAAGGGAAGTTCAGAGAGATAAGCCTAGCTTTCAGCACTGTTTTTCCTTTTAATCCATTTGCTGATTTTTAACTGGCTGCCAAGAGGCTGAGAAACAATAAATAGTCTCACAGTGTTAGGGAGACACAAAAAATTATAGTTCTGGCTCCTATGAAGGAGGATTTATAGTATATTCCCCAATGCTGCATTAGGAATAGAGGTTAAAAAAAAATTAGAACAGCCCTGCCAAAACCTATAATCCAGACTCAAATTAACACAATTATAGACTGGATTAAATAGATTTACACTATCTATCTGCCTCACTGAAATGAAAGTACATCCTCTCTAGAAGTATTTAACATCAATCTGAATCTCAAATTACCTTACAATTCTTCATATGCAACATTCATCATTGTTAAAAAAGTAAAAGGCAAACTGATAAATGAGGCCAAATGAACAAAATCTCAGAAAAAATTGGCACAAATCAAACCCATACAGGAGGTCCAGATATTAAAATTCATGCACATGGTCCTTAAAATAACTGTGATATATATTCTAGAAAAACAGAAAAGCTATGGAGAAGTTCAGCAGAGAATTGTAATCTCTAAATAAAAAGAAATCCTAGAACTGAACAATCTGACAAAAATTAAGAATGCAATAAATGAGTTTGCTAGCAAAGTAGACAGAGCTGAAGATAGGACTATAAATAAATGGGAAATATACAGACTGAGGCACAAAAAGAAAAGAAGATGGAAATTTTAGGGAAGATTCTATAAAATAAATGGAACATAGTGATAAGGCCCAACATACATGTAATTGGAGTCTCGGAGGCGATGAGAACTGAATTATGTTAAAGGCAGTCTTTGAGAAGAAACTGGTTGAAAATTTCCAAAGCTGATGAAAGATATCAAGCCAAAAGTTCAAGACTACTTATGAACTCCAAGCAGGATACATTAACAGAAAACCACATGTAGACATATGACAGCATAACTGCTGAAATCTACTGAAAAAGAAAATTACAAGAGCAGTCAGAGAAAATACATACATTATTTTCAACAGTAAGACTGACAGCTAACTTCTTAATAGAAGCATTTTAACCCAAAAGATAGGGATGCCAACTGTAAACCACTGAAAGAAAATAGAGTTAAAGTGTATATCTATATCTAGAAAAAAATAGTGTTCTAGGGAGAGTAAGGCAAATAGAATAGGAGATAATGATATCTTATGTCACTCTTCAGGAACCACATAAGGCAGGTTATGGGCTTCTTGAGAAATCTGTTCTTTGTATTTTGAAAAGCCTATCAGAACTCAGAATACTCCTGTAGAACAAATGAAGAATTTGGAGCTCTTGAACTCACTCCACTTGGATGAAACTGATGCCACTCCAAAGTGCAAGTTAACTGAAATGTTTTCATGTGGGCCCTACTAGTTTTCAGTTGTGTGATACAGAGAAAATTGTTTAACCCCTTGTATTGATTTCCGAACAAATCACCACAGACCAAGTGGCTTCAAACTCTCACATCTGGAGGCATTCAAAATTAAGGTGTCAGCATGGTGAATTGCCCTCTGACAGATGCAGGGAGGAACCGTCTTGGACTCCTCTAGTTCTTGGATATTGCCTTGGCAACCCTTGCCATTCCTTGTCTTATAGCTGCATCATTCCAATTTCTGCCTCCCTCCTTACTTTGAGTCTCTAAATGTCTCTCCCTCCACTGACTGGATTTACAGGTACTAGTGGTAAGGACTTCAACATACCTTTTTGGGGAACACAATTGAATGCATGGTACCCTGAACTTCAGTTTTCTCTTCTATAAAATAAATATTATAATACCAACTTTGAATGGTTGTTATGAGCAATAATCTCTTATAATCTGGAATGGACCCAGAATGAATGGGTAATAAATTCTCCAGGCAAGTTTTAAAAACTAAGTAATATGGAAAATGACATATTTATACATATTTATAGAGTCAGGAAGGGGTGGGTGGATGATTGAAAGATCCTACTAAATATACATTTTGATAAGGTTCTGTCAATGAAGAAATGTCATTTTTCTTCAAGAAACTGTAATATTCAGTCAATAGCAAATGGACCACTAAAAAAATATAAGGACAAAAGGCACACAGTTGAATTTTTTCAGTTCATTTTATCTCCAGCTTAAGGTTTGGCACATTCCCTTTGGATTTTGCTCTTATTTCTGCCATCAGCAGATGAACTGACATTGGCTACATTGTTTCATTGCTTAATTTATCTTTGTCTGGATTTCCCCATTTACCTAAAACACAGATTCAGATCCTGTTTCACTGAGTAGGCAAGTGAGAGAAAATCCAACTAAGAGTAAGAGAGGCTTAAATAAATAGGAGTTTTATCTATTTACTGTGATATTGTGATATTGTAAGAAATATATATATATATGATCTTTGACCCCAGTTCCTGGCACAGGGCTTCTAGAATCCTTGTAATTGCCTGAGTGATAGCAGCTATAGGAGCATCTTTTGTTATAATATTTGGTCTTAGAAACTCCTGTTCCCTTAGCCCCAGTTTGTGACATCAGGTCTCTAAGACCCTTAGAATCTCCAGTGTGATGAGGAGATGGCTGAGCTTGGGGGCCCCCAGATACCTTTGGGATGGGAGCTGGTTGCCAGAAAGGCCAAGCATTATTAGAGGATTGGAATTTTTAGTCCCCCCTTAACCTCTGGGGAGAGGAGAGGGTCTAGAGGCTGAGTTAATCAACAGTGGCCAGTGATTTATCACCAATGATCAATCGTGTGTGCCTAACTGAACCTCCATTAAAACCCTAAAAGATGGGGATCAGAGAACATCCAGGTAGGTAAATACATGTCGGTGCTGGGAGGGTGCTGTGCCCGGAGAGGGCTGGACACACCTTCCCTTCATATTCCCTTCCTGTTTGGTTGTTCCTGAGTCGTATCCTTGAGGCTAAACCAGTGATAGTAAGCTGAGTGTCTTCGTGAGTGCTGTGAGCCACTCTGGCAAATTATCTAACCCAAGAAGAGCGTTGTGGGAACCCCTAATTTATAGCTGGTTGTCTTGAAGTATGGGACCTGGGACTGTGATTGGTATTTGAAGTAGGGACTGTCTTGTGGGACTGAGCCATTCCCTTGTGGAATCTGATGCTAACTCCAGGTACTGCTGTCAGAATGGAATTAAATCGTAAGACACTCAGCTGTTGTCAGAGAACTGTGTACTGAGGGAAAAAACCCCTTCACACATTTGGTATCTGAAGTATTCTGTGGGTAGAAACAGATCTTAGTACTTACCTAACAGCAAACCAAGTAGGGCAGTTGCTGCCTGCAAGTCAGATGCTCACTGATGTCCTTGGACAACTAAGACCCTTCTGAATTTCTGCTCAACTAGCCCTTGCATTTGGGCTCGGCTCTTACCATCACGGTGAGACAGTGGCTAGCGCTCCACGCCTCACATCCGTGTTAAGGCAGAAAGACAGGGGCACACAGCAGTTTGCAGTCATGTCTGTCTCCTTTTATCAGTAAGACAAAATCTTTCCCAGAAACTCCCCCAAATGTCAGCTTAATATAATTGGTCAGAACTGTTCATGTGACCGCCCTTTGCTGTGGGGAAGGCTCTAAAAGTCTGGAACACGTTTGTCACATTGGTGAAGTAAATTGTGATCCATCTCCCAGCACAGGTACGTGTGACCACAAAGTCAGGGTTCTCTCAGCAAGGAAAAAGTGGGGGTGGGAATGCACATGGACTGGTAGCTAACAGAATCTGCCACAGGTCCCTTTCTGCTAAGAGACCATATTTTTAAAGTTCCAAACAGTGGGACACTTTGCACCCTTGCCCCCCACCCCCCACCCCACTCTCACCACTCTCAGGTTTTGATGACTTAGACGCTTAGAGTTTTGAGCCACAACTTGGAAATGTCTCAGGCATCTGCAGCAACCTGAAGAAATTAATTCAAGCCTAGATTCACTGAAATCCCTGAAACCCTGGTCATATTACTGGACTCTCATTTCTATTACTTTCACCATCCAGCAAAGTGGCTGCCTTACAATATGCTTCAATAAATGTTTAATGGATACATTCTTAGAATCCCTGAAAAATCTGAGATAATTAGGAGGAAGCACCTCCTATCCACATTTTGAATCATGGCCCAAGACTGGGTTCTAAGAGCCTTTCTGATTGGATAAAGAGTGACTCAAAAACACAGGACACTTCCTTAGTTCTGAACGTGCATAATGTGCAATTCCATGAACATACATCTATATAGGCAATTAAGGGCATTCTACTAGTTATGTGCTATGCAACTTATTAAGGTTATTAAAATTGGTTTATTTCTAGAATTCACTGAGATATATGCCATTAAAAAGTCTGACTGCCACTAGATTGGCAACAGGTAATTATTGCATTCGAACTCAAGCATATATTTGGAATTCTAACACATTTCTGGAAGGACTCCTTGACATAAGTGCATTGTGTCTTAAATGAGTTGTATATTTTACATTTAATTCTTAAAAAATATCAAAGTACTATGTATGTTGTTTTAAATGTCAGATTGTACTTCAAGGCTTTTAACCAAGAGCGTTAGTCCTCTTACCTTTTCACTAGACTCCCACTGCCAGGAAGTAATAATAACCAGCAATGTTAGCTGGTCCTTCTGGCATTTTTTTTGTACCTCCATATTTCTAAAAGCATACTTACACTTAAATGAGTGCTTTAAAGAAATTAGGACCTCATATATTAATGTCCTATTACATTGTTATCTCATTCATTGTCCAGGGCATTCATGGTGCCCTTCCAACCCGGAATCATGTTCTCAATTCTGGGGAATTTTCCTATATTGTTTCTGTGAAATTGTGATTTGTAATAAGAAAAATATACTGGTCTTTGTTCCCTTCCTGCCACAGGGCTGTCTAACCCTGGGATTTTCCTAAGTGATAAGAGTGAACTTGGGAAAAAAAAAAGGTGAAGAGTCTTTTGTTGTTTATAACAAGTCTATTCCAACCACACCTGAATTTGTGAAAATGAGAACTTTTGGAAAGTCCCAAAGGATGGCAGGGGGCTGGTTGCCCAGGTAAACTTGGATTAGAGGGTTGGAATTTTCCTCCCCACCTCTTACATCTAGGGAGGGGAGAGGGGAGAGATCGATGGAGTTAGTCGCCAGTGACCAGTGATCTAATCAGTCCTGTCTGCCTAGCGAAGCCTCCATGAAAACCCATGAAACGCAAAAGCATTGGAAGGACTTCCGGGTTGAGCAAGCAGGGGTGCTTGGAGGGCACCACACCTGAGGGGAGCATGGGGTCTCTTCTCCCCATCTCCCATACCTTCTCCTATGCCTCTTTCCCATCCAGTTGTACTGAGTTATGTCTTTTTATAGTGAACTGGTAATTTAGCAAATAAACCATTTTCCTGAGTTCTATGAGCTGTCTTAGTAGATTCATAAAACCTGAGGAGGGTACCACGGAAACCCTGATTTATAGCCAGTGGGTCAGAAGCACAGGTGACAACCTGAGACTTGTGATTGGAGCCTGTGGGGCAAGTCAGCAGGTAGGACTGAGCCCCTGTGGGATCCGACACTGTCTCCAGGTAGATACGGTCAGGATGGAATTGAACTGTAGGACACCTGGTTGGTGCAGAGAATTAGAGAACAGGATGGTGTAGAGAAACCGTCCCCCTCCCATAGTCTGGTGGCCAGAATTATTTAGTACAGAAAAAGAAATAGACTTTTTCCCTTTCAATTTCTCTGTTAATTTCTTCCCATCTATTCTCTCTTCGTGGAACTTCTATTTGTTTTGTGTTATATCACCTGGTTGGGCCTCAGTCACCCACCCAACCCCCCACTTCCCTCCATATTAATTTTCTTTGCCTATTTGTTTATTTATTTTACCTTTTGGGCAGATTTTCTTACCTTACTTTTCCAAGCTTTCTATTTGACTTTTCATTTCCATTCTATTTTTAATTTCTAAGAACTCTTTTTGTTCTTTATCACTCATTTATAGAAGGATTTTTATCCACCTTTTGAAATACCTTCCCTTATCTCTGTGAAAATATTAAGCATAGTTATTTGCCCCAAGCAAGGAAAACAAAATAAAAAATGAACAAGTGGGACTACAGCAAACTAAAAGGCCTAAAAGGTACAGCAAAGGATACCTTCAACAGAACAAACAGGTATAAAATAATATATTTGTAAACAATTTATCTGATAAGTGGTTAATATCCAAAATATTTAAAGAACTCACATGAGTCAATACCAAAAAAACCCAAATAATCTGATTAACAAATGGGTGGAGCACTTAAACAGATGTTTTTCCAAAAAAGAAATCCAGATGGCCAACAGGCACATGAAAAGATGGTCCACATCGCTAATCATCAGGGAAATGCAAATCAAAACCACAATGAGATATCACCTCACAAGGTTAGAATGGCCACTATCCAAAAGACAAGAAGTAACAAGTATTGGTGAGGATGTGGAGAAAAGGGAACCCTCCCACACTGTTGGTGGGAATGTAAATTGGTGCAGCCACTGTGGAAAGCAGTATGGAGGTGCTTCAAAAATAAAAATAGAAATACCATGTGACCCAATAATTCCACTTCTAGGAATTTATCCAAAGAAAACAAAATCCCTGATTTGAGAATATATATGCATCCCTATGTTTATTGCTGCATTATTTACAATAGCCAAGATATGGAAGCAACCCAAGTGTCCATCAATAGCTAAATGGATAAAGAAGGAGTGGTACATAGACACAATGGAATGTTATTCAGCCATCATAATATAAGTTGGTCACGGGGCTGGAAGTGCGGTGTGGAGAATATAGTCAGTGATCTGTAACATCTTACTGTGTTGACAGGAGCAATTGCACGAGTTGGGGTGAGGATTCAATAATGGGGGTAACTGTTGAACCACTGTGTGGTATACTTGAAACCAATATAATATTGTTTATCAACTATACTTAAATTAAAAAATTATTATTATTATTATTATTTTAATCTTTTATGAATTGCCTTTTTCTCCAAGTTTCCCTTTTGCATTTGTTTGCTTTGGCCCCTATTGTGTGCGGTGGTCTTTTCTCTAATGGCCAGGACCCTCGTCTCTCTGCACTTATGGGCGAGGCACTAAGGGATCGATAGAAAACTGTGTGGGGCTGGCTCACTGACTGATGGGTTTCAGATGATGCTCAGGCCTGTCACGGCCCCTTTGTTGAAACTCTCAGAAACTGATTTTTCTCCTTCTCTAAAAGCTCTTTTTTTTTTTTTTTCCCAGAGAACCATTCTTCAAGTTTTGTCTGGGGGATACAAGCTTTTTTGCTGACATTCTGGAAGTTAGGTGGGGAAAGAAGCAGAAGCATTCTTACTCAGTGTGCAGAATCATTTTCTTTCTTTCAGAAAAGAATATACCTCCCCTTCCCTGTAGCTGGGGCCCTGGTCCACGGCCCTCATCTCGTGCTGAGGTGGGTCAGATACGATTCCCTGTGTCTATGGTCTGGAAGGTGCATCTGAATGCAGCGCTGTCCTGTAAAACTTTCTGTGATGGGAGCGTTCCCTGAGCTGCCCAGTAAAGCTCTCAGCACTTAAAATGTACCCAGCAAAACTGAGCAACTGAGCTTTATATTTTAATTAATTTAAATTTAAGTAGCCACATGTGGCTAGTGGCAACTCTGTTGAATAGCACAGGTCTGTAGGCTGTAATTTCTCCTTTTACACAATTTTGAACATACTTCTGACTCTCCTTTCCCACCCTGTCCTCAGAAGGACCTACTACATTGATTCCTGAGCCGTTTCCAGTGTCTGTATCAAAAATCAACTTGCCTTAGGTTGACTGGCACTGATCATTCTCCTCAGCACTTGAACACATTCAGCGGAGAGGGGACACCAGGAGTGTGGGTGAGATAGCATCAGTCCAGGCTTTTCTCTCCCTCCGCATGTTGACTTGTCTCATTTGTTGTCTTTTATCCAATTCTTTTAATTATTCTTTCTTCACATCCTTTCCCCCAGAAATCCCCTTAGAATAATAGCATGGTTTTGGAAGAGAATTATGGAAAAACCGGATTACGGTTGTTCAATTGTTTCTATCCTTTTAAAAATGACTCCTCGTTTTAGCTTCTTTATCAAGTTGAATTCCACTGGTGGCTCCAGAATCGCTGTACCTGTGGGGTAGGAGGGGCACTCCTTGGAGGCTGGAACGAAGCTTGGGGGCTTGTCTTGAGGCTGAGTTCGCAGAGCAAACGCAGGTTTATAAATAAGATGCGCGTTTCTTTGGGGGACTGAAAAGTGTGTGGTAGTGGAAATTATGGTGGGGTGAAGGTGTTCCTCAAACTAGACCCTGCATACTCCCACGATTGTGACTTTGTATTTTTCAAATTTCTGGATGCTATTTACTAGTGTGTAATGAAATCAGTTACATGGAATGTAAGCACCATGTTTTAGAAACTTGAAGTTATAAAATTAAATAGAAAACATTGAGGTAAGGCCAACTTTAAAAAGAAATGAAACTATTTTGTGTATTGTAGTATACACACACTCACACACACACACACTGGGTCAGGAGACAGAATGCATTTCTATTGTTGGTCATGTTCAAAAAAGTTTCAAAGCCAAAGGCTCAGTGAACTTTACAGCGTATAAAGATACGTATTTGTATCAATGGTATTTTTGGCCTATATTTTTCTACTAATTAGGCTTTAGAACATGGAACGTTGCAAATGCAAATATGAATCATCCAGACTTTCATTGCTAAGGAAGATGTATGCATAATATTCTTCAAATTTTCTTCTCTGTTGACCCTTCCTTGTTCTTACAAATTCTTTTTCTCAGCAGAAAATGAGAATGGGTGAAGTAGGTAAGCCTGACTAAAAATTGTGAGAGGAACTGTTTTAGACCAGTGCACTTTTATTTGTTTATTGAATAGGAAATGACTTACATCGTTAAAAATTTTAAAGGTAGAAACAGTATGTGGTGAGAAATCTTCCTTCCTACCCTTACTTTCTTACCAGTAGGATACTCCCAGCCTGAGCTGAATAGAGTCTAGTGTTATGAAATTCTTGTGTATACATTCTAACATATGTATTACTTTTTATATACTAGAGAAGTTTATATATTCTTTTACCTCTTTTTATACAATAGTAGCACACCCTACACATTGTTATGCACTTTGTCCATTTTACTTAACTGTATATATTTCAGATTATATTATTCATTACACAACATTGACCCACTTTTTTTTTTTTTTAGATAATTATTTTTTATTGAAGGGTAGTTGACGCACAGTATTACATTACATTAGTTTCAAGTGTACAACACAGTGATAAAACATTTATATACATAATTCTAGGTTCCAGCTATCACCCTACCAGGCTGTTACAATATCTTGACTATATTCCTTATGCTATACATTACATCCCGGTTACTTACTTATTTTACCATTGGAAGTCTGTCCTTTTTTTTTTTTTTTTTTTTTGTGAGGGCATCTCTCATATTTATTGATCAAATGGTTGTTAAAGACAATAAAATTCTGTATAGGGGAGTCAATGCTCAATGCACAATCATTAATCCACCCCAAGCCTAATTTTCATCAGTCTCCAATCTTCTGAGGCATAACAAACAAGTTCTTACATGGAGAACAAATTCTTACATAATTAATAAGTTACATAGTGAACAGTACAAGGGCAGTCATCACAGAAACTTTCGGTTTTGCTCATGCATTATGAACTCTAAACAGTCAGTTCAAATATGAATACTCATTTGGTTTTTATACTTGATTTATATGTGGATACCACATTTCTCTCTTTATTTTATTATTTTTAATAAAATGTTGAAGTGGTAGGTAGATACAAGATAAAGGTAGAAAACATAGTTTAGTGTTGTAAGAGAGCAAATGTAGATGATCAGGTGTGTGCCTGTAGACTATGTGTTAATCCAAGCTGGACAAGGGCAATAAAACATCCACGTATGCAGAAGATTTCTCTCAGAACGGGGGGGTGAGGTTCTAAGCCTCACCTCTGTTGATCCCCAATTTCTCACCTGGTGGCCCCCCTGCGACTGTGCCTGTCTTAGGATGTTCCTCCCATGAGGAATCTTACCCGTCTCTGGCCAACCAGTCATCTTCCGGGGCCATACAGGGAAATGTAAAGTTGGTAAGTGAGAGAGAAGCCTTATTGTTTGAAATGGTTAGCTTTTTATTTCTTTGCATATTAATGCCCTGTGGCTTCTATGCCCAGCATTTGTCTTGAGGTATCTTGATCACTTGGAAGAATTATGATACTCGGTAAACTTGATATGAGGCACGAATTCTATTTAAGGGTTGTAATTAGGAAGGAAGAAGAAAAGCTATAGAAGTAGCAGGCGGAAGAAAACCTGGGAAGATTATTTCTTTGACATATCTTCTTGTAGAGTAACTTCAGCATGTATAGATTTTAAGCTACTACTTAAATTGCGCACACACATTAACATAATAGGAGTATAGTTACATAACCAAAGCATACCTGTAATTACCAGCCATCTCCAGTGAAACCAAGAAAACCAGTTAGGCACCTTAGGCATTTGTGAAAACTTATCTATGATATGGTGGATATTGTCCAACTGAACTTGAACAGTCTGAGAGAAATCAGACAAATTAAAACAACCCATTCCGGGGGAATGTTCACATCCCTTACGTTCTTTTAACAGTAAATAGTCTGTAGTTGTAAGATTTTGGAGCATTACAATTTGCACTTCTCCTAATTCTTGGTTGAGTTCCAACAGTATAGATCCAGTCAAATTTGTTGTTTTACTGTATGTACAGGCCAGCTTAGATATCTCCTTCCTCATTCCCATGGCAAGTCCAGGAACTGGTGGGATGAGTGCATCTACACCTGTAGCAGTGCGTGGATCTTTGTTGGGGTTTTTTGATGATCATCTTCTGGCATGAGTCTTCCAGAGAGTGCTGATGTTGGAAGTTCTCTTTCATATCGTATCTTAGTTCATTTTCGGGGTAGCCCAATTAGGCTTTGATCCTCTGTATAAACACAAACAGACCCTTTGCCTACACTTTTATATGCCCTTTATACCCTTGTGTAGAACTCGTTGGAGGTTACCACACAGGAACTGCCCTTTTTTGTTTTGTTTTGTTTTGTTTTTGGTATCACTAATCTACACTTACATGACGAATATTATGTTTACTAGGCTCTCCCCTATACCAGGTCTCCCCTATAAACCCCTTTACAGTCACTGTCCATCAGCATAGCAAAATGTTGTAGAATCACTACTTGCCTTCTCTGTGTTGTACAGCCCTCCCTTTTCTCCTACCCCCCCATTGCATGCTAATCTTAATACCCCCCTATTTCTCCCCCCCCTTATCCCTCCCTACCCACCCATCCTCCCCAGTCCCTTTCCCTTTGGTACCTGTTAGTCCATTCTTGAGTTCTGTGATTCTGGTGCTGTTTTGTTCCTTCAGTTTTTCCTTTGTTCTTATATTCCACAGATAAGTGAAATCATTTGGTATTTCTCTTTCTCCGCTTGGCTTGTTTCACTGAGCATAATACCCTCCAGCTCCATCCATGTTGCTGCAAATGATTGGATTTGCCCTTTTCTTATGGCTGAGTAGTATTCCATTGTGTATATGTACCACATCTTCTTTATCCACTCATATATCGATGGACATTTAGGTTGCTTCCAATTCTTGGCTATTGTAAATAGTGCTGCGATAAACATAGGGGTGCACTGATCTTTCTCATACTTGATTGCTGCATTCTTAGGGTAAATTCCTAGGAGTGCAATTCCTGGGTCAAATGGTAAGTCTGTTTTGAGCATTTTGATGTACCTCCATACTGCTTTCCACAATGGTTGAACTAACTTACATTCCCACCAGCAGTGTTGACCCACTTTTTAATGGCTACATAATATTCCATCATCAGGGTAAACTATAACTAGTTTAACCAGTCACCCATTGGTAGATATTTGGGTTGTGGTAAATTTTGCTTTAAACATATGAAGGTTGAAAGGAATAGTTTTTATATGCATTATTCTCCATATGTAGTTGTAGGATAAATTCCTATTTAGAATTAGTAGGTCAAAAGATAATTTAATTTAAGTAGATGTTGCCATATTTTATTGTCCTCCTTGAAGGTTTTATCAATTTTTAATTCCACCATTACTGTCTGGGTTTCTGTTTTCCTCCCCTCTTACCAAATCAGTTACATATCAGTCCTTATGATCTTGCCAAACTGATGGATGAAAAAATATCTCAGTGTAAGCTTCACTTATATTCTTCATATAATGAGAGGATGGACTATTACATCATAGATCTAAGTCATTTCTATTTCTTTTTAATTGTACTGCTTATTAATACTCTTTGCTTATTTTCTTTTAGATTAATACTGATTTGTAGGATTTTTTTTATATAACAGGAGAAAAAGCCAAAGTTTAATTACATAGCCATAGACATGGGTTCCCTGCAGGAGGTTTTCATATTTTAAAGAAATTAGTCCATTGTGAACTGATTGGCAAATACTTTTTCCAATTTGTCATTTGCCTTTTGGTTTCACTTATGGGGTTTTTTGCCATTCAGAAAAGTTTTATTTTATATAGTCAAACTTACCAATGTATTATTTTAGGACTTCTAGGCTTTTGGGAATAGTCTTAAAGGCTTTTATAAGGAGAGTATAAAGCATTGCTGCCATTATTCCTAAAGCATTTTTTTCTTTGGTTTGTTATCTTGATATGTATTTGAGATAAGGATCCAACTTAATTCTTTGCAAACAACTCAGTTGTTCTTAGTTTGTATGCATATTGTAAAATAGACTCAAAATATATAAAAATATTCTTAAAAGTAGAAATAAACAAATGTATAATCTTGGGCAGAAATGTTTAACACATTTCTCTAAACAATATTTTAAAAGCCTAACAAAACTGGTAAATTCCTAGTGAGACTGATTAATCACTGTTAGGAGTTTGTGAAAGGACTACCAAAATTAATTCCATAGCAACTAAAAAGATAGTAAGACCATATTGTGAATAAATTTGCCAATAAGGAAGTAACAAATTTCTAGTAAATTGAATTTACTAAAATGGCCACAGAAAGAAACTGGGAATGTGCATAGCTCTATAACTGTTCAAGAAATTGGATCTGTAATTAAAAAATTTTTCCATAGAAGAAGTTCCAAGTTCAGAATGCTTCACTGTGGTATTCCTGCATAATATTTACAGAACAAAGAACACTAGTCTTGAACATATTCTTCCAGACAAATGGGGAAAAAATGAAATACTTAATAGCCACCATAAGCTTGATAATATCAATAATCTACAAAGACACTGTGAAAAAGAAGTGATAGGTCTGCCTCATTTATGAACATAGATGCAGATATCCTAAACAAAATATACTATTAACAATCTAAATGCTTCAGTATGTTAAAAGGGTATACATTATGACCGAGTTGAGTTTATTTCATTAATACAAGTTTGGGATAATACTAAAATATTAATATAGTTTGGCATGTTGGCAGAATAAAGGAGAAAAATACTAGTATTAATTGAATAGATGTAGTAAAAGCATGTAATAGAATCCAACATCCATTCATGATAACACCTTTTTTATAATCTAAGAAATATGGGAGTATTTTTAATCTGATAAAGATTGTTTATAAAAAAACCGACAGTGAACATGATTCTTAATGGTTAAGTATTGTAAACTTTTCCTCTGAGATCAGACACAAGACAGGATACCTAATATCCAGACCGTGTAATCTACCTTTTACTGCAGGTTTTATCTAGTGATGTAAGAAAAGGAGAAAAAATAAAAAGAGTAAATATTGGAATATAAGAAATAAATTTGCCATTGTTTATCTATAAATGATAGCTCCATATAGAAATTCCCAAAGAATTCATGGGTAAATTATTCAAATTGATTGGTGAATTTGGTGGATATAAGCTCAATAAATAAAAATTGAATGTACTTCCATAATCCACTATAAACAGAAATTAAAATTTAAAAAATATTACCATTAATGATAACATCAGAAAATATCAAAAGTTGAACAATAAATCTAACCAAATGTGTATGAAATCCCTATGCAGACAACATTAAGTTATAATTAATGGGAATTTAGAAATATCTTAATAGAGATATATATCATGTTTAGGTCAGAGGATCTAATCATTAAAAATGTCAATTCTTTCTGTATTGATCTCTCTAGTCAATACAATCCCAACAGGATATTTTGAGGAATTTAACAAGCAGATACCCTGGGAATTATGTATTAGCATCATATTGCAGTTTCAATTTTCTATTCCCTGATTATGAATAAGATTGATCATGTTTTCATATGTTCACTAACCATTTGGATAGCCTACCTGGTGATGTGCCTGTTCAAGTTTCTTGACCATTTTTGTGTTGGGTAGTCTCTTTTTTTAAATTAATTTGTAGGAATTAAAAAAATATTTTCTGTACAAGTCCTTTCTTGGTTTTATGTGTTGCAAATATCTTCTCCCACTGAATAGCTTGCCTTTTTAATCTCTTAACTCTCCTTTGATGAACAGAACTTCTTAGTTTTCATATAGTCAGATTGGTCCATCGCTTCCTTCATGATTAGTACATGTTAAACCTTTAGTTAAATCTTCATCATTAGTACCTGTTTAAATCTTTCCCTACCCTAAATCCAGGCTGATACACTCCTACATTACCGTATCTAGTAGCTTTGTTGTTTTGTTTTTTATATTTAGGGACACAGTCTACCTGGAATAATTGTAATGAGAAGTAGAAGTGAATTTTTATGATTTTCCCTTATGAATAGCTAAGTGTGTCAGCTGACATCTACAAAAGACTATCCTTTCTCCAGAGCTCTGGAGTGTCAACTCTGTTGTATATTGAGATTTCACATATATATATATATAGATCTGTTCCTTGCCTGAATATCCTCTTTCGTCTATTTTCCTGTTTGCTTGCTCTTGCAATGATACAGTATTGTATAAGAACTCACAGCCATAGAGTCTTGTCTTTGTGTGATTGTTCTGCGATGTGTCTGGAGCTGACAAGGAGGTGTCGTAGTTTAAATGTATGTCTTGAACAAAGGCAAGGCAAATCCTCCTGTCTTTTGTTTCTTCAAGATTGTTTGTCTTATTGGTCCTTTGTACATCCATGTAGATTTTAAACTAATCTAAACTAGCTAGAGATACATACTTTAAAAATTATAAGAAAAATAGGATGCGATTACCATAAAAGTTAGGATAGTTGTTATTTTCAGCGGTGAGAAAGGGGATTATGATGTGAAGGAGCACACGGGGGCTCTGGGCTACTAAGTTCTGTTTCTTGTCTTGGATGATGGTTATACAATGTTTACTTCATAATAATGAAGAGAATATAAAAATTAAGTCACACATTTATGGTTTGTGTGCTTTCATGGATATATGTTATATTCAATAATAAAAAGATGTATAAAAAAGAAATACATTTTACATCCTCTTTTATGCATTACATAACAACTAAGACACATGCAACCGAAATAACAATTTTGTGAAATAGTATTCACCTTCATTATGTGTGATATACTCTGATACATTTTCTTCTCTCCTTTTCTCTTCTCTTCCATCTCATTCCATTTTTAAAAATGCTGGCCATTAACCACTAAACTGACTGGATGATTTACAGTTTGAGAAACATTCATCTAGACCATTAACCAGTCATGGGACTGCTGAACGGCAACTGAGAATTCCAAGTTGGGATCACAGGCAACCCGTAACTTCAAGCCTGGTTTCTCCCCATCAGCATCACTGGAATACTGGACTGTGTGATTCTTTTTGTGGAGGGCTGTCCTGTGCATTGTAGGATATTTGGCAGCATGCCTGGCCTCTGCCTACTAGATACCAGGAGCACGCAGCCACCTCTCCCCATCGTGACAAACCAGAGGCAACCCCAGATGAGAAGCATGCCTCTAGAGGCTCTTTCACTTTCTAAACTTGGCCGTGTCTCTGTGGAGCAGCTTAAGTTAGCATTGCTCAAACATGAGTGCCCGTAGAATCATCTGAATCTTCTGCTTGAGAAGCAGCCAGGGAATCTGCCTTTTTAACAAGGACTCTAGGTGGTTCTTATTCAGGTGTTTCTAAAGATTCCACTTTGAGAAACATTGCCTCCTGAAGAATACTGCAATCTTGAATGAAAATCCCCTTGGAGCTGTTAGAATGCTCCAGATACATTAGTTTTCAAGGGGCAGGTCAATGCATTAGAAGATAATAAAGTATCGGCAGGGTGAGGAATCATGTAAAACATCCAAGAGCTCTTCACGGAGCAAATCTAGTACAAATGCTAGTGAACCCACAGCCATAGAGTCTTGTCTTTGTGTGATTGTTCTGCGATGTGTCTGGAGCTGACAAGGAGGTATCGTGGAACCAGAGACCCAGTCTGGCCTTTCCGAGTCCGTGATTTTCCTGAAGCTCATATTTAAGAAGGAGGCAGGATCCTCAGGAACAACACTGGGTGGCCAATTACTTCTTGCCTGATAGAGAAGCTGAAATGCCTCCCCATACTTCAGATATTTTTTCCATTGCACTTAATTGTTCTTCCTAAATTGAATGATCTATTTTTGGAACTCAAAGAGATTCAATGTAGAGGGGAGGGAACTGACAAAGCCCAAGGCAGGGAAGGAAGGTAGTCAAAGGAAACTCAGGAACATGGGATACTGTCTGTTTACACCTTCCTCGTCACAAACCCGTAAAGTAAAGAACGACATTCTCTCTTCCTGCAAGCAGGTGGGTGAGACATTAGGGGCAGGAGATTTTGCTTAAAGAACGAGGAACACCTGAAATGAAAAATGTAAAATTCTGGAAAGAGTTGTGACCTTGAGATCTATCTCTCTAGAGCCATTGGGTTTTACATTAAAGCTCCACAACAAGTGAGTGTGTTTTTATCACCAAATCAGAAGATGAGAAAACCTGTTCCTTTACTGTATTTGTTAATAGATATTTATTTGAAAAGCAGCCTGGCCTTAGTCCTGAAACTGTGGGATTGTCTCCTGGATGTGATTTCAAGACTATTTAGCAGGTCTTCTGAAACATTGAGTCCACATGCTCATAGGAAGAGGCACATATGCACACAGATGTTTGCATTGCCAATGAGCTCAGGATTGTAAATAATGTCCACCATAGCCAGATTCATTAGCTACTATCAAAAACACATTTGAAAAAAGAGTCAGCAAATATTGTGCCAAACAACCTGCGTGGATATCAGCTTCTTACATTTTGCTGCTTCTGTAAATTGTGCTTTTGTTAACTGCAGTGAGTTCTCTGATCCTCCTTCAGACAGAACATCATGCTCAAAGCTTTGGAGCATGCCTACACTAGCCATTTCTGCTGCTTTTGTTCTCCAGGCACTTCAACTACAGTTACATTTTTAAAAGACTCCCTTTCATGCTTTTAAATGTTAGGCAAAACTACAAAGCAGAACACATATCATTTTCTTCAAAACACATAGACATTTTGGCATGGAAAGAAGACCAGTCCAAAGACAGCCAGCTTGCCTTTAACATGCACAAGAAAAGCAGAGACCTTTCAAACCCTCCCAAGATTGTGCCATTCTTTGCACCCCTCCATGGGTATTTCCACAATACCTGTAGTTTCCTCCTGTAATGATGCAACTAAGGAACGGAAGAGGCTGCAAACCAGTGCGTACTCTTGCCTTGCACTGCCAAGAGGTGTCAGGAGAGGAGCTCCTTGGCTGCGCATGCCACCCGTTTTTCCGGTTCTCTTGCCATTGTAGCCTTAGCTTCCGGTGGATAGCAGATCCGTGTTTTTGTGTGTGTGTCTGAGCATTTGATTTCCATCCACTTTCCCAGGAGACGTTAACACTGGGGTGGTGGAGAACGGAGTGTGGCGCAAGAGAAAGATCCTGGGAATGGTGGCATTCAACCAAAGAGGCTGTGCAGACCCCTGAATGCCAGCTTATGACACACAAGTCACAGGATTGAAGGATTTTGTTCTTAAATGTGCTCTCCCTTTGGTGATTTCTCTGGATAGTGTCTCCAACGTTTCCGAAGTTTTATGAACATTAGAAGCCCAAAGTTTGGGATTCTAGTCTAACTCTGTCGCTGATGGCTGTGTGACCTTGAGCTGATTACCTACACGCTCTAGAACGTACCGTCTTTGTAAGAATGACTGTCCTGGCTGACCTCTGTGGGCCCGGTACAGTACGTGATAGGATCTCCTTTCTCAAACTTTAAAACTCTTGGTCACCTCTGATGCCTTCCTTTCTCTCACCTCTTAAATCCAAGCAGATGCCAATTTTTGTCCGTTCGATATCCACAGCCTCTCTCATGCCTGACTTCTGCCCATCCCACCCTGCCACCTTATCGAAGCTCCTGTTGCCCCTCGCTGGGTCTCTACAGCGGCTCCGCTCAGGCCTGGGGCCGCAGAAGAGGCTCCCTAGCCCGGTGTACTGCTTCCTCATCATCCTTCCTTTATTTTCTACATGACCAATTAATCTCTCCACATTTGCACTTAATTGTTATTCGCATGCCATGTCCAAGCACTACCCTTCTTTTAAGGCTAATGTAAATAATGGTCTGTTTTATAATATCAGCTTTTGGTCATCTACTCTTGAGAAATATATTATTTATGCAATAAACACCATCATCATACCATTATTCTTAAATGCTAAGCTTATAAAAAAATCCTTTCTTTTATCAAGATGGTTGATGTATACGGAAATTAAACTGCTTGTAGGTCAGTTATTTTAGTTTTAGAAGGACCATTTTGCATATGCAAAGAATTTGAACAGACCTGGCAGTCAATTCCTCTGTGAAGGCAGCTGGCTAAAATTTGTCATTTTGGAGTCTGGTTTTTTTTTCCATCATATATATAGTCATTGCCTTCTTATTGCTCTATTTATCTGGTGAGTTCCAGATGCTTTTTCACAAGGAGTATCTGTTGTGTTTTTTTCGTAAGACTAATGAATCCATAATCAATCAATAAAGGAATACCTCTCAATATGTCATCTTTGAATAATCTGGTTATTCTGTGTTATGATGACAGACATCTGAGCTGTGGTTCAGGAGCCCAGTGACTTGCTTCTTCTTTGACCACGAGATTGGTCTCCTAAAAGTAATTTAAGCGGAGTCCAAATCCAATTAACTTGGAAACTCCATGAACCGTAACATCATTTTAGCAGATGATTCGAGTTAAAGTATTAGAAACCCAAGTCATTGCCTGCTCTCTTCAACAGTAGAGAGAGGAATAAAAAAAAAAGGGGGCAAGGGGAGAAAGTAGTTCCAAGCATCTAGTCTTCCAGTTATTAGACAAAGTATTGCATGAGACAGCTGGAGACGGATGCAGTCTTTAAGATGTCATATGATTTCTGTGCATCGCTTTCTGTCTCTAAATGGGTGACCAGTAATAGGGAACATGCCCATGTGGCTTTGGTGAACCCCAATGAGACCTCACTCTACAAAGTGAGGAAAACGTTGACTTTCCCCTATGCTATTGTCTGATCTTATGACACATTTGGGGATAAAATATATTTTTCTATTATTCTATGTATTTGCATGTTGCATCAACCATATCTTGAACCAGTAAAACATTTAGAAATACACTTTAAACATTTGAGTCCAGTTCTATATACATATATGTATAGTGTGTGTATGTGTGTGTGTATATATGAATACAGGTGTATGTGTGACCTTATTCACATTTATATTCATACACATATAGGCAGTGCTTTCTGGCAGGACTGTTTTTTTGGTTAATTTGCCAAAATACCTACTCAGGAATTAAATACTTTTTAATTGTATGATTTCTTTGGTCTCGTATTTTTTCTTTATTGTTTGTTTTTTTAACTAGAATGCAGTTAGAGAGCTATTTTACTTTTTCAGAACCTAAAGTTTTAGTTTTCCTTTTTCCTGTGAAAATCAAAGCTCAAGGAATCAATTTCATGTTTTTCTACTGTTTGAATGTGGCAGAGGGATGTACTATAGGGATATTTGAAAAGAAAAATTCTAATTCTCAAAACACAATCTTTTAAATTAAGTAAATAGTAAGAACAAATATTTGATTTTGCAGGAAATTATTCAGTGAGAAGGCCTTAATACCAGGGAATAAGATAGAGGTGTTTCTCACTTAATGCAAAAGATGCATTCTTGCAAACTTTTCTGCAAAACACGTGTGTGTCACATGAACCTTATTTTCTTCAATGCTTGTAAAACCAGAGATCCTATGGATAAACAAATTATCTCTAAATGTATAGCAATGTTAAATTTGTGCATTATGATTGGATGGTGAGTCCTTTTGAATTAATACACTTTAATAGCTGAATAATATCCATCTGGGTGCTAAAATTATAAAAAGTAGACATTTTGTCAGAAATATTTTTGGAAAGTTATTGAAGAAGACTGACTTTAAGCAGAAGTTGAAGAACGCTGTTGAGCTTTTGTGATGCCAGGAAAATCACATTTAATGCCCTCATATATTCGGGATGTGAGAAGTTGCCCCTTCTCTTTCTCAGCTCCCATCTCAGAAGATCTCTGGTTGAAAGCAGAAGATGAGGGAAGGGAGGAGAAGGCCAGAAAAGTGTTGCTAAGGGCAGGCAGCTCAAACTTTCTCCACTATGTTAATTTTTAGAAATAAATAATAATTTACTTTTTGAGCAACCACTGTAAAAAAAATTACATGTAGCAGAATGCCAAATATTATAGTATACAAGAGAGAAGAAGTTGTGAGCACCGAGAATAAGAGGCAAACAGGAGGGTCACGTGGAAGTCCAACGTCTTACATCTTAGGATGATGCTCCTTAGGATGAATGTGTGACTTAATGAATAATTTCTAAGCGGAATTATATAATGAGAATTTCTGTGTAACAGGAACTACAGATGCTCACTTGATACAAATGACATGATAACAGTTGTAGTGTATCTTTTCTTAGGTCAACAGCGCAAATTTAAAAGATGAAGACGAAGGTGTGTTTATGGAGCGTGTGAGGCTGTCAAGGTCTTTACTCCCTTTATCTCATTTAATTCTCAAGACTATCCTATAAAACAGGTATGATTTCTCGTCCCTTCCACCAGGCCTTACCATGGCCCTGCTCCTTCCTGTCTCCTAAATTAATGGTGCCGGACTTCCCACCTGCAGCCCCAGATTTCCTTAATCTTGCTCTTATGCAGAGGAATTCTAAGGTAACTGAGTCTTGTGGCTTGAAGTCTTTCCTGAATCTTGGTCCAGTTTGAATTCCCACGTGGTCTATTGGCCAGGTCTTCGGTTAGCATGGAGACCAGCTCCTTCCCATTCAGTGTACATCTCACTCCACAGGCTTGACTCTGTTGAAACACATCCAATAAGGGATGAACAGGGACGTACCAGGGATGTCCGCACATCTCAGTCTGAACATATTTTATATATTATATATATAATATATATCATAGGCATATATAAATGTAATTAATTATATAAAAACGTACATAAGTATATAAATTACATCACATATGTCTAAAGATATATTAAGGCAAATTCATTATTTTTCCTAGGCTCTCTCCACTCCTTCCCCTCAATTACCTAAAAATTCACTTTTCTCTTTTGGATTCTTTAATCTCTGATGGCATCGCTATCTACCCAGTCATCTAAATTAGCACACTAGAATTTTCTCTGACTACCCTCTCTTCTTCATGGATCTAATATGTCATGAGAATCTATAAATTTTGTCTCTGAAGTCGGGATTTTATCAGGACTACTGAAAATACAGATGTGATAATGCCATTCACTTGATTAAAGGTCTCCTTTATTGGGTGTAGAATAGGATACGGTAACACGCATCTTCATAATCTACCTGTCACATTTTCCCCTCCCTGCCCACGGTTACATGCCACTTCCCCTGTGCGTTGGCCGACGGGTCTGAATAATCGTGCCTTGTTCTTTCAGATCCCTGTGCCTTTGGACACACTGTTCCCTGTGCCAAGAGCTGGCAGGATACGCTCCATCTCTCTGGGCTCAATGTCACTCCTCCATGAAGCTTGCCTGGGTCCTACTTTCTCTAAGACAAAATGAATTTCTGCCTCCTCTGTTTCCCTAGTAGTTTGTTCATACCACTATTATTATATTCATGATGCTTCATAATAAGTGGATATTTCTATATCCTACCTATGGACTGGGAGCTCCTTGGCGTCAGGGACTATGTTTTATTGACTTTGCTGCACCTTCTTCAGTTCCCTGTTTAGTCCTGGAATAAATGACTAAATTAACTCAAGGGAATGATTTTTATCCCATCATGTAAGACAAGGCAGGAGTCAGGATGGCACGGTGGATATTCCTTAAACATATACTCAGTGCAAAAACATGGAAACTCTTGCCAAAGACAGACATGATACTCTTTCCATTCACACTGAACACAGACACTAGGAGACAATTAGTCTTAATATTCCCCTGCAAGAATTAAATTTTAAAAGAAGGGATACAGTGTTCATTTATTCAAGCAGTTTTCCTCTCACAACTAAAATCAAGTAAAATATCTCCAGGTCAAATGAGCAACGTGCGACACGCTAACATGAGACAGGGCACCTGGTATAGCGTGTGGCCCTCACGGTAGTGAGCAGCGACACTTACACAAAGGAGAGGGGCACTGGGAACACACAGCAGCGAAGAGCCGGAACACTGGGTGCCACTGCCAACGACCATCAAGAGCACTGAAGATGAACACGACTCTGACATGTAACGCTATTCAACAGGAAAAATAGGATTTATTTTAGAAATAACTTGCCAGGGATTCTGTTCTATAAAGTGAAAGATGTCTGTTAATGTTTGTATGTCATTATTTCCAAGTTTCATTGTTTTTACAGAAATGCAGAATGTCAAAAGTGGCTTTCCGTCTAGTCTGCACCAGTAGTTTGGGGAAGATGCAGAGGGGCACCCCGGAGCTCGCTGCCGGGGCTCAGGGCGGCCGGGGGAGTGGAGAAGCAGCCTGGGGTGCACGGTGCTCCCGTTCTCCGCCGGAGGACTTCCACTGTACCGATTTTATAGAGAGGCAGGAGTTTGTTTGAAGAAATTGGCCCAGCTTTCAAAGGTATTTAAAATCTCTGATCAGCTGCTTACATCTAACCCGCTTACTTTATTACTTTTATTTTTAAATTATAAACGAAGTTTAAAAATTATTTTTAGTTTTATTATTTAATCTTAATTATACATTTTAATTAACAATTTTAACCTATTAGCATTAAACTTTATAGCTATATTTGCCGAGTTTTTTTTTATTGTGGTATTGTT
Source organism: Manis pentadactyla (assembly GCF_030020395.1). NCBI lineage: Eukaryota > Metazoa > Chordata > Mammalia > Pholidota > Manidae > Manis > Manis pentadactyla. Next base: position 4,583,685 of record NC_080037.1, read on the forward strand.
GATATACAAATTTACATTGGTTTCAAGTATACAACACAGTGGTTCAACAGTTGCCCGAATTATTGAATCCTTACCCCCCCCCAGTATAGTTACTATCTGTCATCATAGAAAGATGTTACAGAATCAGCTATATTCTCCATGCTGTATTACTATCCCTGTGACCAATTTATATTATGATTGAGAATGTGTAACCCTTTTATTTTTATAGGTGAGGAGAATGAGACCAAGAAAACTCAAGGGTGTTACATAAATTCAGAAAACTCTGAGTGTGCTAGCCACTAGTCAGCACTCAAATTTGCTTTCTGTTTTTGCTGCTGTTGTTTTCGACTTCATTTGGTCAAGAATGTGCAAAATGACAGCCATTAGGGGACAAGTAGAGGTAAGGACGCTAGATTAAGGATGGAGTTAGGGACGTCATGACAAAGGGTTGTGCTGTCCATGCAGAGTGAAGAAACAAGTTAGGAACTTTCCCTCTATTTCTTTCTCCTTCTAGAATGTTGCTCTTAAACATATAAACAGCTGTAATAGGTATTCCTTCCTAGAACACTCATGAGGGCTCAAACTGGAGAAACTGCTTTATTATACATATATAATTTATGTATGTTTTATAAAAATGTGTATCATATAGGGATATATGTGTGTGCATATATACATCTACATGTTTATGTAACATTTGGATAATTAGATTGGTGCAAATTCTGGATGGCTTATAAAATGTGACTATGGAATTCAGAGAAAATTCTTTGTGGAGAAGATGCAAAAACTTATTAAACATTGGCCTTAAAATAGGTTGGATTTGCCTGGGTACAAGAGTTCTTTCACTTCTGTGACTTTATTATTCTATCACTGCTGGAGGACAGGCTATGGCCAATAGTGTAAGAGTTAAGGGGGGTGGACAGAAAAATGGTTAGAAGACCATTGAGTCACTGGATTGCAAGAGAAAATTAGGAAATTTGTTTAGGTGAAAGAGCAGTGCATTTAAAAGGTAGGGGAGACTACTGTGACAGTCAATGGCTGAGAGGAAGAGAAAGGTTACAGGGTAAAGCAGGATTAAACACTGGACAAGAGGCTCTGGGACATCTCAGCAGCCTTGAGGGGAGATGATCCTGTTCAACATAAGAGATGAAACAAAAAAGAATAAATGGATCTCTCTGAACTTCAGTAATTAAAAAATAAATTACAAAATGAAAGTGTAGGATTCAGGCAAAAGAGGGAACATCAAAGAACGAAGATTGAAATCTACAATGGGAAACAGAAGATGAACAGCAGATAGTACGAGTCGAAAGAGGCACATATTGGACAGAATAAACTCCCAAAAATGTGAAGAGGGAGAGAGGCAGTGCTCAAGGAAATGACATTGAAAAATACGAGTAGAAAACTCAAGAATGTCTTGTTGCAAATGAACACAGAGGAATATAATTAGAGGACGGTGTATCTAAAAGACACCATAGGCAGCTTACCAGGTAGTAGCAGAGGAGTAAATAATGTGGTCATTAAAATTGTGAAATTAAGCTTCTCTCTTGTTTTGGGGGGATTTAGAACGAGTTCATGCAGAATAAAGCAATTACCACACATGAGCTCAAGTTAAGGCTTTGTGCCTCCCAATGGCACGCATGGCTTTGTGCCATGAAATCAGAGCAGACAAGACTCAGGCGTGTCACGGGAATTCCAGAAAGTTGCAAACTATTTCAGGGCAGCATCGTGCATTTTCAACCTCAGGAATGAATTCAGGAAGGCTTAGAGTTCGCATAAGGAGGATTCTCACACTAAAAAGATCAAATTGGAAATCACTTGTGTGGATGACAAATGTATCATTTCTGTGTGTGTGTGTGTGTGTGCACGTGCATATGTACTCCATGATGCAATAAAAATGGACTGGAACATGGAAAGTAATTTAACCATTTGAAAGTACAATAGTTTCATTAATGTTTACTTTTACTTGATTAAATATTCATGACGCCCTGCTTTCCCTCCTTCCCTCCTTCCCTCCTGGTCCAACAGTGTTGCATTCATGGCCATGTGTACCCGCTCAGTACCCGGGAGGTCTCAATTAGCCATTCAGGCTGACAGAAGACTCTCAGCCAAGGGGCCCTTAGCCTGCAATGGGCTGAAAACAGATGATGAATTTGTCTGCAGGCAGAAGCAAGAGCGAAGCAGACTTTCCCTGGGCTGTTAGGGCAGAGCAGAGGCTACGGCATCATCGTCCCCTCAAGAACACAGAGAGGAGATTTCGGGAATATCTAAATACATAAGCACAAGTGAAAAGTCTCTCCCTAGGGTGCATGACGTCCTGTGGGGAGCAGTATTCAGGAGGTAAGCAGGATGAGAATTGGGGCTCTTGACACCTATAGCACCATGCTTCCATCTGCCACCAGGAGGCTGAGCAACAGACGACCTGATTTCTCACCCTAGTTTAGCAATCTGTAAAATAGGGCTGAAGTATCTGCCCCTGCAGGAAGTGCTGGGAAGGCAGTTGTGGATCTCAGTACTCTTTGTTGCTGTGGTCTCTGGCTCGTACAGACCTCAGTGGCAGTGAGGGTTCACCTTGTATTGTAATTGCCCGCCCCCTGTTGATCTCTCCTCTAAACTGTGACTTTCTGCAAAGCCTAGACTGTATTGTGTTTATTGTGGTATTCCAAGATTTTAGCTAGCATACTAGCCAGTTGATACAGGAACTCTTTTTTCAATAGTTTAGCCTTTGGGGAGACAGGTTTGATTTTAGAACATGGTTTCAAAAGTGGCTGGACAGTTTTATCTATGGTGGGAGCATACGTTCTGTGTGGAAGTGCTCACACACAATGGAGAAGTACGTCGCTGTCCATGATTAAAAATGAAATGCTAGGGATTTTTTCTTTTTAATTTCTGCTAGACTCTTCTGAAGCTGACATTCAGCCACAACATCTGTGCTACATGGACTAATGGCTTCCAAGCGTGTCCATATCCTAATCCCCAGGCCTGTGTGTATGTTGCTTTTCAGGGAAAAAGGGACTCTGAAGGCCTGATCATCTGGATTATTCTGATCAGTGCAATCTAATCACACGAGTCCTTAAAAATGGAAGAGGAAGGAAAAAGAATGAGTTGGAGAGATGCCACAGGAGAAAGATTTGACCTGCCACTGCTGGCTTTGGAGATGGGGAAAGGCCACAAGACAAGGCATGGAGTGGCCTCTCAAAACCGGGACCTCAGTCCTACAACCACAAGGAACAAGATTCTGTGACCAGCCTGAGTGAGCAGGAAACGGATTCTCCCTCATAACCCTGGAAAGACACAAAGACTGCCTAGGTACTTCCTTTTAGTCCAGAAGACCCTCCCAGATTCCTGACACAGACAGCAAATCTGTGTTGTTTTACAACATTACATTTGTGGTGAATTTTTAGGGCAGCCGTAGAGAACTGATACAGCTCACTGACTAGCAGACCACACTTCCCATTAAGCTCAGAGCCTCTAAGGACATTAACAACAGTGGGGCTGTACTGAGATATTTGCCAGTGGTCGGGATGAAAGCAAAGGGCATATGCATTGTCCTCCTCTCTCCTTAGAAGGGTCATGGGGTTGTCCTCTCTGTCACCATCTGTTTAGAAGCTATTTGGCCTCCCCTCGGGTGTAAGCAGAGGAGCAAGATACAAAGCCTGATTTTTAATTTGTGTTATTTAGTTTGTTTCAGCAATGTCTCCAGAGCTGTGTCACGTACAAAGTGAAATCACCTCTACGCTGTATCTTTAAAAGCCGGGGAAGTGCACAGAGCAGAGCAGCGGTCAATAGCAATTTCCACATCTGGATCAATACCATCGGATGGCTCTGTAGCTGCAAAGATTGTTTCACGCACATACTCAGGGAAAGGGAGGGCCGGGGAGAGAAGGGAATTGGCTTTAATGATTTCATGGCGCTGAGTATTCCCTCTCTCCCTCTTTTCTTTAAAAGAAATAAATATGTAAAATTAGAAACCAAATTTACGAACCTGTCAGTCTGCATTCAACCCAGCTTCCTGTCCAAACCTGTCACCAGTAGTGGCATCCAATCTAGCAAAGAGCCTCATTCTGGGTGTGGGATTAAACATGTTGGAAAGAAGAAAGTGATAACACTGTTTGCGGTGATGCCGTAATAAAAATGCTCTGTGTTTACAACAGGCTTCTCCTCAAGGACTTGAAGGACAGTCTTCTTATTTTACAAATAGAAAATAAGGACTGGCTGCTTGTTGACTAGCTCGCATTAACCTCTATACTGTGTCTATATGTGCAGGTCTGGATAACACAAAACTAAAACATTTTGCCAGGCTGTTCACAGCAGCTCTGAGTGACAGAGTCACCCTCATGAGTAGGACAGAGAAGTGATTTTTCACAAAGCAGAGCTGTGGGACTGCCAAGACCCTGCCACGGTGATGGACGCAGCAGGGGGAGTGCAGAGATCCGATGCCCTCTGCTTTGCCGGAAGCTTTCCCTGTAGGCCAGGGGCTCCTGGGCGTGGACATGGCATCGATTCTGTAGCCCTCTGCGAGGCCCCAGTGAACACAGCCTGCCACGCAGCCCAGTAGCTCACCCCCACAGAAGGCTGACCCTCACTCAGCGGGGGCGCACTCTTCATCAGGATGAGCCACACAAAGGAATAAATACGTCCCCTCTGGGCCCTGACATGATGGGGAAACTGAGGCCTCAGCTTGGGAAATGCCATAGCCACACGGTGACCAGCTCAATCATGAAGGCAGATCGCGTGGTTTTCAGGGGTGGTTATGGACAAGCCCCCGCTGAAGGGCCGAGAGGGTCCATGAGTCACTTTTCCAGACAGGAATTGTAAACAGACAGTAACTACGCTACTTGGGGTGAGCATTTCATGGGGAAGATCACTGGTGAACCGCTGGGTCAAGTACTTGAAACCAAGGTAAGATTGTGTATCAACGGCCTTTGAATAAAAGCAACTCTCTTCCTCTTTGTCATGTTTTATATTTTATTCTACTGTACAGTCTGACAAAGCTGTGCTGCACGCACTGTCCCATCTACTCCTCTCAGCAAGCCTGTGCATTTGATCCCTTTTGTGCAGCCGAGGCCCGGAGAGGGGGGCGCGTCATGGTTAAGGAGGCCATCACTGAACGGGCTTGGGTTTTCTGTCCCTCCAAATTGCCTTCTCATCTTCCAGCCCACAGCTTGCCTCTTTGCACCTGACCTGGGGTCTCTGTTACCTCAAATAGCTGAGTAGCTTAGCCTTAGGTTTCCTCTGACTTGACGTGATGTCACAAACCACCCAGGGTTTTACTGAAGTGCCTCAGCCCTGCCCTGCAAGGCCCAGCCCCAGGGGGTGCTGGGAACCAGATGTTTATCATACATAATAATTTTTAAAAAATATAAACTGGTCGTTTTGAAATCATGAGGATGTAGACAACTTGAAGGGTGGTATCTGCCCACTTGATGTTAAAATTCATTTATGTGTCTCTTGCCAGTTCAGAGTCCATGGGTGAGCTTAAGGGACTCTCTGGCCATTAGAACAAAGCAGGGGGACTACCCTAATGGACATAAAACCATCTTAGGACCATATAACAAGGACTGGAGCCAGGAGGCCAAATTCAAGCTCAGACCCAAATTCAGTTCCCTTGAAAAATCTTACTCAAATGTGCTCGTCCACCTTTGGGGCATTTTACCTCTGCATTACCACCAGGAATCTTTCACGGAAGAACTCAGGATCGGCCAGTCAACCCAAGTTAATGACTTCGGTATTGAAACCCAAGAATTCAGTGGGTAGTCATTGACTTAGGGAATAGGAACAAAGAAATAAAGAAGATATCTGGAGGGACCTGTAACTATTGCAATATAAATTAAAAGCAAACCTTCACATGCACCAATCTCAAATTGGCATCTGAGGATGTAATGATTGAACTTCACAAGCCTTCCCTTCCCTTGAACAGGAACCACTGAGCACATTTCTAAGTAGCTTTAGTTACTATTATTCCCACCACATAGTAAAAGAAATTGAGGGGTTGTACAGAGGTAAGGGGTCTGACTTAGAGCCACATGGGACTTGAACCAACTTAGAATCAGAATCCCAGCCAACCAATTTGTGGTTATGGAATCAATCGGCCAAACGAGGCAAGACATAATTAAATAAACGCCTACGCACATGGTGCTGTGCATTTAGTAGGCACTCGGCACATTCCATGGAATGAATGAAATCAAAACACAAGACAAATAGAATTCGACTTTGGTTGCCAATCAAATGTGCCATACTGAAGGCCTAAAGGAGGATTTAGAACTGGCACACACAGGAAAACCTAGGGGGACATGATGAACGTCCACTGTCAGCTTTGTCTCCTTTCCTGGGGACAGGATCAGATGGCCCGTCAGTGCACGCTCCTCTTCTGTCCCGCCAGTGAGGGAAGCTCACACGAGAGCTTTTCTCACCGATGCTGACGGTTGGATACCTCTGTCTCTCAAACTGCAGCCAAGTAGGAGAAAGTCCAAAGTCCACCAGGAAAAGAGCATTTGTTTTTTTTCAAACTTAAAGACTATAAACACTGTGTTTTTCTTTATAATGATTAGTTTGGTGTTGTGCTCTGTTTCAATAGCTGCCTTAAACCATGTGGCCATTATTATCAGTTATGCAAGAAGTAATATAAGTTCCTTGAGGGACTGACAGATACTAGTATGTCCTGTGTGAATCTCTCCTCGGTGTCTTTGCTGCTTGCACACACCAGAGACCCTTTGGCCCCACCATTGAATTTCACTGCCATCCAATAACGTTCTTTAAACAAATGTTTTGGATGTCCTCCTTTGGGTGTTTTATCTGGTAGTATGTGGGGTGCCTAACTGTTGGCCCTCTTTGCACATAAAAAGCGGTCCCAGCTCCCATGTCATGATGTGGAGCCATGATAATTTCTTCAACCAGGCTCAGGGTGGCTAACCAACGATTTACTCCCTTGAGGAGCAAATTAATTCATGTTGTGAGAGAGTGATCATCTCACCCTAAGATTAAAGAAGGTATAGAGGCCTAGAGGCCAAAAAGCCACGGGAAGAAAGGCATTTGACTTGCTTTCCCTTGACCAACCTGCGAGAGCTGCCTGGCCCTCACCTGTGTCCTTGTGAACATTTCACAATAAAAACTTCTCCTCTGGCTAACAGGGGGGCCACGTGATAGAAACAAACAAAACACCCCACTTCATTTAGCTGTTAGCTGGAAGATTTCGTTTGGTTAGATGCTTTATTGGGAGATTTATGGGGGCTTTTTATATCTGCTTTTATAGTTTCATAATCAAGCTAATTGCCGTTAATTGATTTAGGAGGTTTTGGAGGTGAACATAAAGCAAGCTTCAGGAAAAATTAAATACAGTGCGGGCAGTTTGAGCATGTGAGTAAAACAGGGAGACTTTTGGCAAAATCACAGGAGTATTTCCAATGGTTATTCAGCATTTTGTGCCCTTCTCAAATCTTGTTTTGGGGAAGGTTAATTTAGCGGGGATTTCCTGGATTTTAAAGGAAAGCAGGGATAATTTCAGAAATGCGTTGCTTCTAGGGCTCTCCCTGCTGAGATAGGGCTTCCAGTCTGTCTGCCAGGAGAAGGGACAACAGCGAGGATGCTGGGCCCCCACTGGGGGACGGGATGCAGCCAGCACAGATGGCTCAAGTCTGCGTGGAGAGCCGGCCTGCTTTCAGTCGGGTAGCTGGGGTCTGAGGAAGCTGTGGTTTGGCTTCTGTTTATGGAAATGTACAGCCTTGGAGTGAGGGGTGTGTGAGGTCCTGCCACCCCACTCCTGTCCCACCCTGACACTCCAGGGGCGAGCCGTAGTAATCGGTCCTAGCCCCCAAACTCCCTATTCATGCCTCCTTAACCATGACGTGGTTCCTCTCTGGGCCTCGGCTGCACAAAAGGGGTCAAACGCACAGGCTTGCTGAGAGGAGTAGATGGGACCATGCGTGCGGCACAGCTTTGTCAGACTGTACGGCAGAATAAAATACAAAAGATGACGAAGAAGAAGAGAGTGCCTTTGATACACAATCTTACCTTGGTTTCAAGTACTTGACCCAGCGGTTCACCAGTGATCTTCCCCATGAAATGCTCACCCCAAGTAGCGTAGTTACTGTCTGTTTACAATCCCTGTCCTGAAAAGTGACTCATGGACCCTCTGGGCCCTTCAGTGGGGGCTTGTCCATAACCACCCCTGGAAACCACGTGACCTGCCTTCAAGACTGAGCTGGTCACCATGTGGCTGTGGCATTTCCCAAGCTGAGCCTCAGTTTCCCCATTATGTCAGGGCCCAGAGGGGACGTATTTATTCCTTTGTGTGGCTCATCCTGATGAAGAGTGTGCGTCCGCTGAGTGAGGGTCAGCCTTCTGTGGGGGTGAGCTCGCAGGCTGCGTGTCAGCAGACTGTGTTCCCCGGGGCCTTGGGAGGGCTGCAGAGGGCACGGAGGAGAACGGTGGGAGGCGAACTGGGAGCTCCAGCCAGGGAAAACTGTGTAGGCCAACGTAAAGGTTTTGTATATTGGGTTCTTTGTGTGATTTTGAACCTATCGGAGGGTTTTTGATTAAATGAGCAATGTGACACAACAGGGGCAAAGGTGTAGAAGTGACCTGTTTGGGAGCTATTGCATTAGTCCATGTGAGGGATACGGCCGTTTGGATCAAATGGCAACAACAGAGATGATGAGAAGTAGTTAGGTTTGGGAGACATTTTGAAGGTCCAGCCAGTGAGATTTACTGATGGATTAAATGTGGGTTTGAGGGAGAACAGGAAGTCAAGGATGGCTAAGGGTTTTGGCCCGAGTCACTTTATGGCATCTACTGATGGAGAAAAACGTGGAAGGAACATGTGTGGAGGAGGAAGCCAGCCAAGAGTTGGGGCATGGATATGAAGGTGCAGATGGCCATTTGCATACCAAGTGGAGATGTCCAGTGACAAGTCGACATGCAAGTCTGTTGATCAGAGGGGAGTCTGGAAGCTAGAGATCAGAATTAGGGGGGTATTAGCAGAGAGATGATTTACATCTGCAGCCCGGGTGAGACTACTTTGGTGTGATGGTGGCTAACAACAGAAAAAGCAGCCTGAGGAGTAAGGCTTGGAGAATCACAAGCCTTAGAACTCAGGAGGTGGAAGAGGAGCCAGGGAAGGAGGCTGAGAAGAGCAGGGCAGGTTAGAAGCAAAGAGGAAAACGTGTCATGGAAACCAAGTGAAGAAAACTTTTCATAAAACATGAAATGTGTTGAGCTGCATCAATTGCTACTGACTGACAAAACAACCTGGGCGTTGAAGCATGAGGTCAGCAGCATGAACAAGCATGAGGTCAGCAGCATGGACAAGCATGAGGTCAGCAGCATGGACAAGCATGAGGTCAGTAGCATGGACAAGCATGAGGTCAGTAGCATGAACAAGCATGAGGTCAGCAGCATGGACAAGCATGAGGTCAGCAGCATGGACAAGCATGAGGTCAGTAGCATGAACAAGCATGAGGTCAGCAGCATGGACAAGCATGAGGTCAGCAGCATGGACAAGCATGAGGTCAGTAGCATGAACAAGCATGAGGTCAGCAGCATGGACAAGCATGAGGTCAGTAGCATGGACAAGCATGAGGTCAGTAGCATGAACAAGCATGAGGTCAGCAGCATGGACAAGCATGAGGTCAGCAGCATGGACAAGCATGAGGTCAGTAGCATGAACAAGCATGAGGTCAGCAGCATGGACAAGCATGAGGTCAGTAGCATGGACAAGCATGAGGTCAGTAATATGGACAAGCATGAGGTCAGCAGCATGGACAAGCATGAGGTCAGTAACATGGACAAGCATGAGGTCAGCAGCATGGACAAGCATGAGGTCAGTAACATGGACAATCATGAGGTCAGTAGCATGGACAAGCATGAGGTCAGTAACATGGACAAGAACACTTTCAGTAGAGTAGATTCAAGAGATAATGGGGCATGAGTAGGAAGAGGAAGGGAGCAAGATGGGCCATTCTTTTGAACAGTTTTGTTGTAAAGGGGAGTAAAAAAGAGCAACAGTAGGATGTAGATATGTGATCAAAGAATTTTTGTCTTTTTTTCTTTAATGTTTACATGGTGATGAGATGATTCGGTTAAGAGAGAAAAGATGATGGGACATGAGAGAAGAAGTAATTGTAGGAGCAAAGTTCTCGTGTCAGAGGGAGGGGATCTAAATCAGGGGCTGGGCAAAATCACACAGCCGGTGTGGTGAGGGTTGGGTTTAAACCCAGGCAGTGGGAGACTTTATAACCACTATGCTATGCTGCCAAATCCATAGTTTAAAATATCTTTAAGCACAGAAAAGTCTTTTTCTCAAGTGCAATCTTATAATGCAGATATAAGAGTAAATCCTGGTGGTAAGGGTGAGTGAGGGGTGGGTAGCATCAGGACCCACCGGTGATGCAGACCCTCCTCTCCTCTACCTCCCGAAAGCCATTTAAGCAGCTTCTCAGAACTCTAAGACTTCAAGGCATGTATGAAAAGCTGTAGCCCGAGTAATCAATTCACCCTTAAATTCCATATAATGGAACAGGATGGTCCCTAAATCTCTTCCCTGTTTAGGACACTGGCTATGTCCACATACGCAGCTCTGTGTCAACAGCCAAAATGGAGGAGATGAATGAAATGTTTGCTTCATAAGGGTTCAGGTTTCCCACCCCTTGCCCCCCGGAAAAGCCCCCCCAAACCTAGGAAGTCATGTGCAAATGAAGGCCTCCTCAAGAGGATGGCAAGTTTTCAGCGATTTAAGCTTGTCTGCAAGAACATGTGTGTGGTGCAGCGCTCAGCAGGGTGGCCAGAGGTTTGTCTTAGGAAGTTTAATGGATTTTTCCTTTCTCGTTTTAAAGCCCTTTCCCTGCACAATTAGTTGAAAGCAAAATCGTACTGCTCAGTCCTGAACCGGGAGATCAATAACTGTTGATGCTTGTGTGCGGAATCCCAGGTACCAGCTCAGCCACTAAAGCGGCGGGTAAGGGATTTCACTGGCGTCTGGGCTCTGATGCCAGGGAAAAGCCCAGAAACGAGGCCCCCAGCGGCACTCTGCCAAGAACAGAAACGAGGGCTGCTTCTGGCGCAGATGGGACGTGCGGGGGAGGGTCGCACGGCCACATGGGGATGAGCATTGTAGGGGAGCCCCTGCCGAGGTGGGCCCATTCCTGGAGTCTGGGATGGGATGGGTAGGAAGGCTCCAGCTAAATTTCTGGGAGAAACTCTTCGGCTTTTTGTTCGTTCCTTCTGTCAGTGACTAGTTATGAGCACCTAGTGGGTGTCAAGCCATTTGTCATGTCCTGGGAAGATCTCCAGGGTGCAGGCTTTGCCCTCAAGAAGCAAATAGTCCAGTGGGTGAGAAGCAAGTGGAATTGAACTTGATAATTATAGAATGCACGGGCACATCCCATGATGGAGGTATGTACAGGGGCTGTTTCTCATTCGGTGTTTTAACAGTTTAATCTCCATTTTTCTTTGGTTAATTCCTTAAAAGGAGAACTCAGAGAATACCTTGATGCAGTAACAGTTGGATGCAGCTGCAGTTCTTTCCATGTCCTTGGCACACAGGAGGTGCCGCCTACGCACTGTCGGAACTGACGTTAGGTAGCACTTCTGATATATTTGTTTTCATTCTGTTATTTCATAAGTTCCTCAAAGTAACGTGTCAAGCTAGATAGGCCTTAGTATTATTATCATCCTCATTCTCCGACTTGGGGTATCACCACATCAAACGCGATGTGTATCAGCTAATTCACATGGTGGTGTCAATAACTAAGAAGTGCTTGGTGTGGAGCTACCCCACAAGTCCGGGCATTTTAACATGGGCCAATATCCTGATTCAGAGCCCTGACTCAGATCTGTGTTTCAGACAAGGCATCAAACACAAGCTGATATTTTGTGGGGGATGAAAGATTGCTTGGAATCCCTCAAATTATACCATGACATCCAGGTGCCATAGTGTGGATAAGGCTAAGGTTCCTGGGGCCAGGATTCTCACCTGGCCGTGGCTGGCTAGCTCACTACACAGGTGTGGGGAGTACGGCGCTACTGACTCTGTGTAAAGAGCTCCGCCCAGTGCTCCGGGCAACACGGTGGAACGGCCGCTGCACGGCTGCAGGAGCGCAGACGCCGGAGCGGTGGCAACGCTGAGGACAGACACTGAGATGGCTGCAGGGGGCAGAGGGACCCAGAGGCAGAGCCCGGCCTGCCGCCTGCAGCCTCGCTCTGAGTGGACGGGATTCTAGCAATTGACCTGCCACCGTGGGAATAAATAAAGTTGGGTAAAAACCCTTTCACCCCAAGAACATTCCATTGTCATTTTTCAGTCTCAATGAATCCATAGTGAACTTGCAATCCACTGGCAAGACTCATGGATAATATTTAATGACTTAAATGAAGATTTCATGAGGATATGTGAGAACCAGAGCTCCCCCCTTCCTGTAAGTATCGTGACCTACGTCTTCCCTGTGAGGACCTGGACCGAGCAATCCCTCCGGGGCCGTACAGCTGGGAGGCAGCGGAGATGGGACTCCAGGCAGGTTTGCTCTGACTCCGAGGCCGCTCTCGCCCTGAGCCGGACCAAATCCAAAGGAAGCCAGTCAGATGGACTCCAGGGCTTAGGCTGCGCTGGGACCCTGGGCCTTATTATGAAGAACCCTTCACGTGCTCTGGGTGAACTGGGAAAACAAACACAGCTGAAAATCTCCATGAGGAACTGGCTCCTCCCGGCGCCGCTGGGCCCCCTCCTCGCGTGAGTGTCTGGCAGCTGCAGGAACATCGCTTCCAGGGCCAGTCGGCCCAACTCGGCTCTGCCACCCAACAGCTGGTACCCTTGGGAGAATTATTTTCTTCCTTTGTTTCCTCAGCTGTAAACGCAGGTAAGAACAGCATACTACGTTCCACAAAGGGCCCTTGGGAGGATTAAATGATTTAATATACGTACAATGGCTGCATGGCTGCTTTGTACAGAGTAGATGTTATATAAAGGGTAGTGACTACTATTATTACCTTTCTGCATAAACGTCACCCTCCTCTCTGCCAGGATCTAGACAAATATTCTCAGGGACTGTTCAGGATCATTTGTTTTTTTTTTCCAAAATGACCAGGAGGCACAGATAGAAGCCCAGATGCTGAGCTGTGTTTTCCGTGTGTGTCTCTGCGGCCAGCCAGGAATGGGCAGAAATGGGAGCAGGCAGCCCCGCCAAGCTGTGTAGTACCCGCACTCCTGCCCTGTACAGTCAGAAGCAGGCTGGCAGCAGATGCTTCTGAGTGGCTTCGCTACCCTACTTCTTTTGGGCCTCCTGGTGGTTCCTAGGAGATATGAAATAAATCATCTAGCTTTTTAGCTCTAGAATCTCGCGATTTCTCAGATATAGGGACATTCCCTGCTCTCTTATTTCTTCCCCAAGTTGGTCACTGATGGCTCACGTTCTTTTCGAGGAAGGAAGGAAACCCATTGCACACTGTCTGTGGTCCAGGCATTGTTCCAGGCACTTGACACCCATAAGCCCATTCTGTGTGTGTTAAGATCCTATGAGCTGTTTTACTGTAAGGAAAGTGAAGCTCAGGTTATGGGATGTCCCAGTCACCACGGTCACACAGCCGGTGAGGAGCGGCTGCCCAGGGATGTGACCCACCACTGACAAGACTCCAGGTATGGGCAAGATCTTCCATTACACAATTCGAGCTAAAACTGAAAATGCAAATTTCACCAGGAGATGTAACACTGATGTAGGTTCATATTAGGGGACAAGATTGTTACCAGGCTTTTTCTTGAAAACAGGCTTTGGTAAGAGAGAGAACAGAAGAGAGAATATGTAGGACAATAAACAACAAAGGAAGTGAATGGGGGAGGGGGAGGAAGAACAGAATAGGAAGAAGCATATCAATGTTCCATTGCTGCTGCAACAAAGTAGTATAAACTTTGTGTCTTGACACAAATGTATCCTCTTACCGTCGTGTGGGTCTGAGGTCTGACGTGGGTGTCACGAGGCTGAAATCAAGTTTCAGCAGAGCGGTGTTCCCTTCTGCCGGCTCGACGGCGGCATCCATTCCCCTGCCCATTCACGTGGTAGCGTTCAGTTCCCTGGGGTTGTAGGACTGAGGGCCCCCTTCCCTTGCCGGCTGTCGTCAGAAGCTGCCCTTAGCTCCGAGAGGCCTCTGTCTGGTCCTCCTGGCAGGCGGCCCCCAGCTTCTGGGGACCAGCAGTGGAGGGCTGAACCCTCCTGGTGCTGCCGTCTTCCAACTGAGCCTTCTGTATTCCATTGGTGACTCTGCCCCAGCTGGGAAAGGGTCTCTATTTTTAAGGATTCATGTGATTATATTGAGCCCATCTCGATAATGCAAGATAATCTCTCCAGCTGAAGGTCCTTACCCTTAATCGGGTCTGTAAAGTCCTTTCCCTCAGGCAAGGTAACATATACGCAGGTTCTGCATATTAAGGCACAGCCATCTTTGTGGGGGGGCAATATTCTACCTACCACAAGAGGGCAGCCTGGGGATTGCCTGCAAACTGTGCCTCCTTCACAGCCCTGTCCTGGGCCTCCCAATCTTGGGGTGATTCCTCCACCCTGCTCTCCAGGATGGATCTGAGGGGTCAGGATGAGGAGGAGCTCAAGGGCAGTGCTGAGATGCTAACAGACAGATCCTGACCTACCTCCAAAGGGTTTTTGGCCTACCAGCCTTCCCAGTGTCCCTTTAAAGCAATTTGTAGTCTGTTATCCTGTATCATTAACCTAATTAGTGTAATTGCACCCAATTACGTAATCAGTGTAAATACATGAAGAATCCCATAATTAGACGATGTAATTAGGTAATTAATAGATGACGTGGGAAAAATCCATAGAAAACATTCTGAAATGGACATGGTGCCTGCATGAGGCAGGCAATTTGCTAACTTCAGCCTCTCAGCCAACTCCCTCTGTTGGGGAAGACAGACTCACAAAATAATTAGAATCCAAACCATAAAATCATGTTCTAAAAACTATCTTGCCTCCTATTCCTCCAGCCCCAGTTTCATAAATATATGGCCAGGTTCTCTCTCTGTGTTGCTCCTGGGAAGAGAAACTTAGTCCACAGAGCTGAGTAGGATGAGAAAATCTGATCCAATGTAAACCAGATTTCACTCTAAGTCTATAGATAGAATGAGACTGTTTTTAAGGCCATGTCTGTATGATCAAAATAGACAGACTGCACCAGAAACACAGTTGGGCAGCTTAGTCAACAGTCTTACCAGCGGATTCTCACTGAGGCCAAGTCAGACAGAGCAGTGGCACACACTCCTTAAGCAGACCCAGCAATTCTTGGGAGTTCAGAGGAGAAATAGGCCCTGACAATTCCGGTTCCCAGCTTACCTTCGGTTTATCCGCTTCTTGCTGCCTTGAATAGCCGCCACCCGAGGTCCAGCTCCTGGCAGGTGTCTCACCTGATCTATAGCAGCAGCATCTGACCAATCTCCTTGCATCCTTTCCCACCCTTCCTCCCATCTATTCTCTGTGGGTGAGTCACCCATTTAAGTTCCCCAGGTGTTTGCAGAAGACCCCTTTCTTAGTGCACGTATCTGATCTGGCATCCTCATGGAGACCACCAGGGAGGAAGAGGCATGGTGGGTTTGGGATTCTGGTGGAGACAATTCCAAATCTGAGTCTCAGGGACATAGCTGCCAACATCAGCTGGGATGTGCTAAGATGAAAAGCAGTTTCAGTGTCTTCGTGGCTTGACACCACTAAGGTCTATTTTTAATTCACACAAATATTGGTCAGGCCAGCAAGTTCCCCAGGTCACCATTCTCCGTGTTGCCTCATTTTGTAGCGACCTCTCCTGGAAGAGGTGGCCTCCTGGGTCATCACGGCAGAGGAAGACGGAGTGATAGCGGTGAGAACTGGCCGTTTCACGTCCAAGTGAGCTGTGCCATTTCTGCTCACGTTTCCTTGTCCGTAGGGGAAGTATGGCTGGTATGGCTCTGCTAGCTGCCAGGGGGTGAGGGATCATATCCCTTTGTGTATCAGGAACTAGAGGAGAGCCATGTATTGGTGAAAGTTGAGAATATTATAGAGAATAATGAGACTCATCCTATAAGGCTGTTGTAAGAGTTAATTGGGATAATATATGTACAATTGACACCTGTTGGGACCCCGTAAATGTTAGTCCCCTGCAGTGTAAGTAGCAGGGAAGGGTGGGGGCAGAGACTAGAAGGCCACACCAGAGGTTCTGGGAATCCACAGATGGCAGTACGAAAGACCTGTATTTTTGTATTTCACAGAAACTGTGTAAGCGACAGGCAGATTGTCTGCACTGTTTCCCTCTCGGCTCCTGCAGCCCCCCCAGGCAGCACAGACATTAGGTCATGTGAGTCTGTTTCCCTTCACGTGGGTGCACTTACTAAGCCTCTTGGATGACAAGGAACATGGAAGGGGAGCAAAATCCGCTCGTATCTTCTCTGTGCCCAGCGCTATTCTCATTGCGTCGCATGTATTCTCTTACCTAGTCCTAGAGCTCTGTGAAAACAAAGTTAAGTTTACCTTTGTCTTGCAGAAGAGGTAGACGCCTGCCCAGGTGCTGACATGGGTGCGCTAAGCTGTGGAGCTGGGTTTCAACTCAGGGTTGCCCGACTGCAAAGCCTGTGATCTTCCTGCCTCCCCAGGTTGCTGCTTTCCACGATGGCCTCCTCAGTGCGGTACCTGGCACACACCAGAAGTCACGAGTCGAGGGGAAGCTACACCAATGTTCCCAACCTCGATTAGAAAGGGGAAAACCTAGTTCTGCCCAGGATTATTCAGACAGAAGGTGGCCACGGATGGCTTTAGTTTGACGAGGAACCTGACGGGACGGTGGGATTCATGAGGTGAAGGTTTGCAGGCATGCTAATTACTTTTCTCTGGTTGGGAAATAGGGACTCAGGGAAGAAGTCTGCAGAGAGGCCTTTCCTGACCAGCCTTTCTAAAAGAGTCCCCTGCTACTCTTTCTCATAGGATGAAAACGTGGGCGCAGTCCTGCAATTATTAGCTTTGAGACCTTTGCAAATCACTTAAATTTTCTGTTCCTTAATTTCCTCATCTATAAAATGGGGATGAAAATAGTACATACTTCATAGTGTTGGTGAGGATGGATGAGTTGATGCAAAAGAAATTCTTCAAACCATCCTTGGCCCATGGAACACGTGGTCAAGCTAGCTATTATTATTCGTACAGCGCTTTATTTCCATCCGAATAGTTATCACAAGTTGTTAGTTCATTTACTCAGTTAACTTTCTCTCCCTCCCTAGAAAATAAGTGCCACGAGGCAGACACTGCCTATCTTAGTATCACTGCATCCTCGCACCTGGTATAACACCTGGCCTTGTGTGCTGAGCAAACATTTGTTAATAAATTAAGAAACACATGTCAGGTGGCTACAAAGGTGATTTAGACACCATCCCTGCCCTTTAGGAGCTTATAGTCAGTAATGAGGAGGTATGACAGATAAAAACGTAAGTCAACATTGCACAGACTGTAGTTGGTGTTCTGAAAAATGATGCACGCAGGGTGATGGTGGGGGTCAGCAGACGAGGAGGCCTGTCTGTTCGTACCTTTGAGAAGGCTTCTGAGGGCTCGATCACTGAAACCAAAATAAGGAATTATACATTTTTATGGCATTTCCAGGGCATGTGTCTGGAGCAAAAAGGTGAATTAAAGGCACACCAGCTGCTTTTAATGTATAACTGATTGTAAAGTTTTCCTGGCCTTTTGCCACTCGGAAATGTTCCAGGTAGGCGGCGGCTGGTGCTGGGGGCCCAGCACTTCCAGGTCAAACACCGCAGATGCGCTGCAGGCTGGCTCGGGAGGGCCTGTGTCTGCATCCGCGGGCTGGCTGCCCTGGGCTCACCGCAGTTAGAATTCGTACTCTTTCCATGTCCACACTCTGCTGTGCTCCAGGCTGCTGGCTTCCTTTATGGCCTGGAGTTCCCAGGCTCACTTCCATCTGAATTTTCACCTTACCGTCTGAAATTGTGAATGAGGAATATATTTAGAACTATATGTCTCTTTTGAAGACAAAATAAACCTGCTGTCCTGAGATTCCTTGGCCGATTGTATTCCAGAACAGAGGGCTTCTTTCCCCTGATGCATAGCCCCAAACTGCCAGAATGGCTAAACATAGCAGGATTTTTAAAGGTCGCCACACTTACAAGGTATTTGGAGAGTTCCGAATTTTTTATAGGTCTGTAAACAGGCCCCACGTTAGGCGACCATAGGATGTCTGTACCTCTGCCTGCATCCTGCTGTCTGTGCACTGGGGAGGGGAGGGTTGATCTCAGATGCTGTAGCCGTCAAGAGAGGGCGCTCTTTGTGTCTGCAGCTGGCAGGTCAAGGTGGTAACACCCAGGGAGGCTGATGCCATTTGTCCTTTGTTCCTTTCTTCTGTTGCCTTGACAACGGCTACGAAAGGTGATGCCCCTGGATCACGTAGAGCTCGGAAACCTCTCCTTGAGACTGTACGTGGTTCTCTAGCTCAGCCCCTTCTTTTAAGAACGGCTTCACTTTTTTTTCACTTGGGGTGAGGATGCCCTCGTCTGTCCCAGTGCAGAACTCATCTCCTCCTGCAGCAGGTGGGCCAGAACTTCCATCCTGCTAGGGGGTCTCCACAGGGAGTGTGGGCCCCAGGGAGACTCTGAAATCACAAGCATTTAGAGGCAAATCGAAGCTCTGTGGAGTTTCAATTCTGCTCCCCCCCAAAAGGCACCTGGTCGTAAGTCATTGCTGCAGTAAGTCTTTGGCATTCCCCCGTTAGTACTTACAAGGCTTCCCTCTTCCTTTTGTGTTTTCTTTGGCTGCAGAGCTTGTCTGCCCCAAGCCTCTTCTCGAGGGTGCCCGTGACTCACAGGAGCTGACGGTCTCTTACCCTGACTCTGTGGAGTCAGCCTCTGTCCCAGCAGGTGGCAGAGCTCTAGGGCAGATTCACCAGAGGGACGAAGGGACTCTTTGCTACCCAAGACTCTTGTCTGGAAGATGCTCCCTTCCTCAGGCAAGTCTCTGACATCCCAGAGAAATGACACCGGCATTCTGAGCCCCTGACTTCTCTCTCTGTGCTGTTTATATTGAAGTAGCCCCACAGAATTTCCCACCAAGGTGAAAATTTAGAGATGAAAAGGGTGCTAGAATTCCGGAGGAGGAAGTGTTTAGGCCTAGTGGTCCTGTTCTTCCAGGAGTCCAGGCAAAGATAGGTAACCAGTAGGGATGGTTGAATTAGATGTGAAACCCTGGCCTTTGTAGGCAGCATTGTTAAACATGCAGAAGGCACCCTAGGGAACATTTACTCCAATTAATTTATTTTACATATAAGGGAACTGAGGCTCAGAGCAAATAAACCCTCACCCAAAGTTATGTGGCCAAACAACACAGCCAAGACTACAACCTAGATCCCCTGAGGTTCCAGCCACTCTTTTTTCTGCTTTGTTAATGGATTTGTCTAGAAAAAAATCATTGTTTTAATGAAGCATAACAGGTCTATGGACACTATAGAAGTGTCTTGGTAAGTTCAGTACCATTGAACATTCTTGATAAATTGTAAAAAACTTATGAAGTCTCTGGAAAAGGACAAGATAGTAACAACCCATGTGAAGCTTATTCGGTGTGGAACAACATTCATTCATTTTTTTTTCGCTGAATATTTAATAAGCACCAGAGAATATGCAAGGCACAAAGAGATAGAGAAATGGAAAAGATGATGGCTCAGCATTCTGAAAAACTCAGAAGCTTAGGGAAGTTTTGAATGGCAGATAATATTTGACCTGAATTTTGAAAACTGAGTTCTAAGTGGAATTAGTCTCAAGTATCCAGTCTTTCTGGGACACAAACTTCTTACAGGGAAGCAATGGCTTGTGGAGCTAGACTGCAGAGGCTTGTAGTCTATCAATAAGTTTATAGATCTGGTCCACTAAGTAGCCATAATAAATATAACCTGGCTTAACTTTGCAAGGATTTTGAGCTTGTCCTTCACGGACTCCCCATTGATAAATTGGAAAACGAATTCTAGGCCAAATAATTACTGGGTGGGCAAAAAGTAAACTGTAAGTTGATCATTAATGTTTACTAAATCTATTGATGTAGATCTAATAAGCATTAATTTCCGGTCAAATGGAAGAGGCGAGGTCAGCGAAAAATCTGAGGGCCAAATCCATTCATAATCCATTTTTGTAAATAAAGTTTTATTGGAACATTGCTGTAGCTATTTGTTTATGCATTGTCTGGCTCCTTTTTGCACTCTGATGGTGGAGTTGAGCAATTGCAACAGAGACTGTAAGGCCTGCAGAGCCCAAAATAGGTACCATCTGGCCCTTTCTGGAAAAAGTTGGCCAACCCTCAGAATACAGCTTGATGACTGAGTTTGCATACAGACCAGTTTGTGTGGGAGGGCTTGCTGACTGCTTGTTTCAGGAAAAAATCATGGTGGGTTGGAGGATATTTCAAGTAAATGAATGAAATTCAATAAAGAGAAGGAAAGAGTATTTAATCTAGCAGTAAAAAAGAAACAATAGAAATGGCTATCAGAAGGACTGATTTTGTGTACATAAGGCAGGAATAGATAATACTGAAGCTAGCTTAGCTGACCATGGGTCAGCAAGGAAGAGCAAAGTAGTCCTGTAGATAAGAACAGGTACCCAATTTTAATAACAATTACAGTATTATTAGTTAACATTTATTAAGAGCTTACTTGTACCTGGTAGGGTTTGAGGGCTTCACATGTGTTAATTCAATTAATCTGAACACAAATGTGATTATTAGGACCATTTTAGGGATGAAGAAACTGAGGCTGGATAAAGTAATTGCCAAGGTCACAGAGCAGCTAGGTGATGAATCCAAGACTTGAACTCAGCCAGCGAGACATGCTCTTAACCAGTATGCACTATTGCTGATCTATAGTAAATCTTTGTTGCTTATCAAGCAGGCATGACCTTATGCTAAGAAGGATCCTAAGTATGCATTATAAGGAAGGAGAGTAATTAACCAACCAACAGGAGTGAGACCAAGGTGTTTAAATGAGGACTAGTCTAAAATCCCTACGTCCTCAGACCAGCGTTTACTTTACTAACGGTTTTAGCTCAGATGGCTATGAATGGGAATTTCCTTTCCACAGAACTCCGGTTAACAGGCAAACTCTATAGGACACTCAATATATGTTTTGGAATTATTCCAACTTGCTAAATTCTTATAAATAAGAAAGCTTGATCTTCTCAATTTTGAGGATTAGTGAGTGGCAAGGGGAAATCTAAGAAGTTAAGGAAATCCTCAACTTACTCAGCAAGATGACTGTCCTGTTAGGAAGCAGAATGGAACCCAACATGTTTCCTGAAAAACTTGGGGCTACACGGAATAATTATCACTGGAGCATCCTCCGTGTCTGCTGCTCTTTCCCCGAGTAGAAGAAGGTGTGGGGCTCATCTGTAGATTATCCCAGTTGAGGGAAATGGGGAAGGAGAGACTTACTCCGTCTCTGTCTTGGGTCCAGTGTGCTGGGCAGCGGACTCTGAGATGGAGATTTGCATGCAGGAGATGTATTGGGAAGTGCTGTCATTAGGAAGAAAGGAGGGGACACATGGACACTTTGAGCCACCATGCATCTGTAACTGAGGCTTCAGCCCATCTCCCAGGGACCTGAGCTGGGGTGGCCTTGCAGAGAAGGAGGCTGAGTCTGTGTACCCACCACCGCTCAGACTTTAGAATCATGCTCTTCCCGGCTGGGGCATAACTTTGGGCAAGGTGGTTCCCTTTGGCTGAGGACAATTCCAGGGAGGGACTTACCTGTCAGTCATCAGCAATCATCTCTCTTTGCGCCTGGGGAATCCGTTCCTTAGTTCCGAGGAGGATCTGAGAGGCTCATCACAGTATCCATTCCAGTTCCTTCCTCATCTTATTTTCTCCAGACAAACTCTGGTTAAAAACTTCAGGGAGGCATCTGAGAAGAGGGCTTTAACTGACCTCAGCAAGAGTTTGTTCCAAAGATCCAGTTAAATAAAAGAGCAAAACTGTAGCATTCTATGGTCTATGAGATAGTTTGGTCTCCCACGTTCACCGTCTTTACACCTGTCCTTCTGTCCTTCCCCCTTGGGGTGTGAAGTGAGTCAAGTCAAGTGAGCAGTTCACAGTTGGGTTGGGCTGAGCTGATCTGCCACATGTTCAGGAAGGTTCCTGCCTTGGCAGTGATGATGGGGTCACTCCCCAAGGTTCCATTACTCTCATTAGACTTGAAGTTAAGTTTTCCCCAGAAAAGCATTGTACCTAGGCATGGACAAGCTGCCCTCTTCTCTCTCTTGGCCTGGGAGGATCTGGTGGGGTGTGTAAGGGCCTGGGAGACTGGGTGGGGACAAAGAACTAAATAAAGATGCAAGCTTTCTTGATTTTTGTGGTTCCCAAAATTTAGCCTGAGGCTCAGCCTTGAACATAGTTTTACAATATTAATTTTCTCACTTAGACTTTGCCTACCATAGTTTCCTCAGTCAGTTTGGCTTCTACCAAGTCCAACCCACAGGCACTTAGAGCATGTTCTAGTTCAGGCAGGCCATCAGAGCTGCGCAGGTCATGTATCTAACTGTCACAGCAAGTGTGCTGGGAAGAGAAGCACGAAGGATCAGGACAGAGGAGAACATAGCATCTCATAGATTTTGGAAGCAGAAGGGTGGCATCTGTGAGACCTCAGGTCACCTCAAGGGACAAGTGCAGGAGCTGTTTAAAAGGTTCACAGATAGAACAATATGGATTAGGGACAGAGAGGAAAACACTGAAATCATTATAATGTGGTTAGAAAAGAGTAATAGGCAAAGAAAATTGGCTAGAATTTTGGAACCAACCCTCTATTTTCCCAGGAAAAAAAGGCTTTAGATTAGTTACTTAACATATTTAGGCTTGACCATTTTTTACTTGCTGTTAGCCAATTTCATATACATGAGTTCAGTTAACTATCATAGCAAATTTTCAAGTTTGATACCATTTACCTTATTTATTTATTAGGAAACAAGACCCAAAGAGTTTCTGAGTGATTTTCCCAGGTAAAGCCTGGATTTCTGGTAAGCTAGTACAGGTTTGCACATTAATTGTGCAAAAGGTGGTTTTTGAGCTCAATTCTAGGACACAGCGATAACACATGCTTAAGACATTTATTCATGATTAACATGGCATTAGTTACCCATTAGAATCTTGATCATTTACTGTTTGGCAAGGTCAAATTAGAAACTTCACCTCATCAGTTCACTTATTTTAAAGATCATTTTCAATTCACAAGGTCCTGGGAAAAGATTAAGGTCAAATGTGGTAAAATGGTTCAAAGGAGCTAAGATTAAGCAACAAGAAGCCATGACCATTTACACATAAATGATGCCGAGTATTATTTTCTCATGGCTCTTGTAATGGAAACAAATTGATTTCTGGGGCTGCTAGTTCAAGTTTAGGACAGTTCCGATGGTCTCATGGGACAGAAAGTGATAGAAAGGAGAGTAACCAAACTGTGAGCCACTTCCGCTGTCTGCAGTGGCTTCCCATTTCCTTGTAGTTCTAGGCTGCATTTCTTATATCCTCTTAGACTGATACACTTCTTTTGTTTTGTTTTGTTTTCATGAAAGGAAGGTCCCTCTATCTGAAGTCAAAACTAATGGGTTCTTGCCCATTTTTCTAGCTTATTACTGTGATAAACATTGGCAAGCTATATAACTTTCATAAGTTTAGTTTTCTCATCTGGTAATATTGACCTTGTCTTCGTCCAAAATTAGCAAAAGCCCCAAATGACATGATGCGGATAAAAATTCATTGCAATCTTGAATGTACTAGGCAAATACAAAAAAACGAATTGCTAAGGCATCTTCAACCTAGTTGAAGATAAAATGCTGCCTCATGCAGACTGAGGTCCTGAAAGCATTCTCTTCACTTTTGCTTAGTAACTAGCTCCCATCCTTGCAAGTTTCATAAGCTGGACCCTGTGATATTGCTGGTGTCCATTCTGGAAGGGGTCTCAGTTATCCTTCCTCTTGTGAATGCGAGGGCATGAATTAAGGGGACCTCCCTGTGAACAGGGGCCAGGGGGGCCCAGCCCCTGTAATTTTTACTGAAGATTTTCTTGAAATGGGGTAAACCTAAGATTTTATCCAATGTACAAAACAGGCATCTTCCCAGAAAGCCACTCTAGATGGTATTTTTTCTCCCAAAGTTTTTGTGGCAGTCACTGAATCCCTCCACTGCCTTTAATCCTTCAGCGCCCTTCCTGCCATGATGCTTCCCCCCTTCTACTCCCCCACACCTGCCCCCCCCACCGTCCCCTCCCGCACATCTGCCATGTGGGTCCTCCAGCCTGTGGCACCCCCTGCTCCTGCCCGCTGGACCAGGCACCCTATTCTTTGTCACGACCATTTAATGGTCCTAAGGGAAATGCATGCTTTCTGTTATCCTACTTTTCCATGAATAACTCTCATGGAACATTTCTAGGGGATAAAATTCCTCAGCCCATCACATCTGGAGCAGGTAGTTCCAGGGCGAGGCTGACACTGGGCCCAGCTGCACATCTGAACGCGAGTCAGAAGCATTCTTTCTCTTGGTTCTGTCTCCCTTCCTCCTCAGCAACTCATTTTGGTCCCAAGAAGAGGCAACATTTTCTCTGTCTACCAGTTGAAGACTTGGGATTTGACTGATGTAGAAATTAGCTCCCATGTATAGCATTGGCCTATGGGAAATACCTGAGCTGCAAACATGCTTCCACGTGTAAACTGAGGATTGCATATCTATACGAATCTGGGCATCTGATCTCAATTTGTTTTCCTGAGGAACGTGACCAGTGATATTTACCTGGGCACATAGTCCCACATGCGTGCCCTCTTATAGCAGCTGCAGAGAGAAGCACAGGCTATGGGTAATACGCATTCTGGTCCTTTCTCTCCATCTTAAGAGTGCAAATCAGAGTGAAAATGGATGGGAGTGGTGTTATTATTGGGGTATGTTTGCATCTACCTTATTTTTTTTTCCATTTTACAAATGCCCATGTTTTATTTCTAGTAACAGACTCCTCTCAGGAAACTTCCTAACCCCTCATGATTGACCTGAGGGCTGTGACTTATGGTTGAGACCTGTCGGTTAGGGGTGTGAGCGTAAATTTATAATGTTTTCCTAAACAGCGCTTTCCTTTTACCCATAGTCATGCTGGCTATGGAATGGAGAGCAAGGACAAGTTCTCGTATCTGTATGGATTGCAGCCGTCTATATTCTCTGCGAGGGGGATATGGAATAAATGTGCGCATTGCGGAGGCAGTTAAGCGAGCCAGATATAGTGAACTAAGGCAGATAACGATATGGCCTCGAGCCTGACATGGCTGAAGTCATTCCTCCCTGACAAGAGGAACGGCTCTTTTGCCCCGAAGGCCCTCAGCTCCACAGGGCTCCGGGCTGTCATCCTCCTCTACACAGGACACGTGGGTCATTAGGAGAGATGCTGATGCCATGCTAGGGGCCGTGATCTTCGCTGCCACCAGGCTGCAGCTGACACATAGATGACATTTCTTTGGTGTCAAATCCCGGCAGAGCGTTGTCCTACCTGTCCCAATATCTGCTGGAAATCAGCTCTTGGAGGAATTTAACTGGCTCTCCCTCAGGTCAGGTACGACTGAGAGGCAGGGATAAAGCTGCCACACAAGGGCAGTCCTGGATTCCAAATAAGCCCGCAGGTCCCTGGGTGCAAAGAACCCTGCCAGCTCATCTGCAGGGAGTGTGCACGGCTGCAGTGGGACGTGATGTGAGGTGCACATCATATATCTTATTTTTGTGGATCTCAGGTGTGCTTGTGTTTCTGAGTATATGGGGGGACGACCTTGTTAATAATGAGAATATGGTCACTGAAATTTCATTATTTCCAAATTTAGAAATAGTATAGTGGTTCATAATGTCTTGGTCCAAGGTACGGATGTTTTTCCTTTCATGCTCAGTGGAGTGTATCTTTCCTCTTTCTCGCTGACTCCTCACAGGGTAGCATAGCGTTCATTGGACACCTGTGGTCCACTAATCCACCGCCACCACCACGGCCACCATCACCACCACCACCACCACCATCGTCACCACACCACCAACACTACTCCAGCTGCAGCAATCCCTAAGTTACTCTAGAACAAATTTGCTTAAAGGTCCCTTTCTTTTAGAGAATTAAGGTGGGTGTAATGCCCTTTCAGGCTTAAAGAAATAGAGATACACTCAGATAATCTCTACTGACTCAGCCTATTATAAGGGTACATAGATAGATGATAGAGAAAAATATTTTCCTGATCACCACAGTCACACTTGCTGGAACTGAATGTGGTGCATCCCTTATAGGATAGAGGGCTGCTCTGGGCTCCAGGAGTGTCTCTAGTATTCGTCCCCTTAAAGGCAGTTTGGGGCCGATCCTGACTCTGACACTCTCACCCCAAAGGCTTGGTTCCCGCCCGTCTCTGCTTATACGTCTATCTGGTCTTCACCTGGGTGCCTCCTCTCTCTTCTCTCCTTTCCGTCCTTTGGCTTCTGCTTGCGCATGTCCTCTCTGGCTCCATGCCTTCCGTCTCTTGGGCTGGTTTCTACTCCCCTGCTCACTGGACAGTTGTCTGCTGTCTTGCACATTCTTTAAGTGAGTTGGAGATCTTACAGAATAAAGTGCCACTGTTGGCAAATTTCTTACATAGGTCACTTCACAAACACTGACCCACCTACCTAGTCATGACTGACTTTAGAACAGGCAGCAATCCCTGGTCCAATGACCTGGGTTGGTGTGAGGGAGACCCTGGTGCAAAGCTTGTGCATTATAAGCAAGGAGCTGCTTTGTCTACCTTACTCAGAGTGTAGCTGTGGGAGTGTCAGACTCTCCTCTCCATAAGCCATCACTGTACGCTTTCTGGGTGTACATTAGGGTTTGCCAGATTTAACAAATGAAAGTGTAAGCTACCTGGTTAAATTTGAATTTCAAATAAGCAACAAATAATTTTTGTGTATAAGTATGTCTCAATTATTGCATTGGCCAGTCCCCAAATCAGAGTTATAACCATCATGTCACTGCCCCAGATAAAGCCCTGGGCCCTTCATCATGTCACCCTAGGCTCTCTGAGAATAGAAAGGGTGAGCCATGCATGCCTGTTTTCCTCTGCATCAAGGTCCTGTAGTCAGGCACTGCCTTAGTGTACTCACCCCTCCAAATGCTACCACAGCCTGTGTAAACTCTAGAGGCATTTTTGAGTCAACTGAAGTAGGAGGTTGGAGCCCAGCTGAAGGGAATCCATGCACAAACCCTATAATCTTAGTTTTGTTCCTTGCACAACTGGCTAGATGGAGAGGCACCCAAGGGCATGCAGCTCATGGGTATAGAACTGGGATGAGCTTAGCTGATCTAAATTTATCTCTCTTTCTATGAGGAGCCCCATGCAAGACATAAGCAAGTGTGTGTATGCCCCTTTCACAGCCATATTACTATTTCACGTGTTTATTCTGTTTGCAAGTTTACAAAGTCCTATCTTAGGTTTTACCTTAGATAATGTTCCACAAAACAAACAACTTTTTCAGATGGTAGTTATGATTCCAACTTTACAGATGAAGGGAGGCTCAGAGACCTTAGATGAAATCTCCACAGCGAGTAATGAGAAAAGCTGTGACATAAAACCAGACCCTTTAAATATAAATTCATTGCTTTTTTTCACCACTCAAAATGGATGGTGCAATTCCTTCACAAACAAATAGTAGTTATAACTATTTATTGAATACTTGCCATGTGTCACAGGCGTTGTTTAGCTGTGATAGAATTCCTGTGAGGTAAGTGCAGTATTATTTCCATCTTAAAAAGTCCATGTGGCTCAGAGCAGGGCAGCGACTGGAAGGGTGGAACCAACTCGTCGCCTCCCTCGGTCTGAATCCCAGCCTCAGCCAGTACCAGCTCCAGGGCATTGTAATATTTCCCTCTTATGGTCTTGTAAATATTCTACGAGTAATGTGTAAAGTGTCCAAATAAGCAACAAATAATTTTTGTGTATAAGTGTGTCTCAATTCTTGCATCGGCCAGTCCCCAAATTACCACCATCACCGCCCCAGGTAAGGCCCTGGGCCCTTCCTCAGGTCCTTCTGCAGGTCCAGGCACATACTTACACTTAAAAGCACTTAAATGCTCACCATTTTTATTATCATGGCTGTTGTTGAAAATTTTACTCAAGCTCAAAAGGAAGTTATTTGGCAAATGCTGGAAGAAAATTAAGGTTATGACTGAGAAGTCTGTGTTCTTCTCAGCTACACAGTTCTATAAATAGTCCTGTCTCAGTAAATGTATGATCTGACTTCCTCTCTGTACATCTTTAGATCTTTCAGGCTTTAGGTGTGGGAGTCATCCATCCAAGCCTAGATCTCCTTTACTAGACTTTGCTGAGCCCCCCAGCTTCACTGAGACCCAAATCATGTATTTCACTTCTTGCAATTTACTAAATTCTGTTGTTACAGAAAGGGTTTTGTGTAAGTATGTCTCCCCAGTTAGACTGTAATTTCTTAATGGATGAGAACATTTCTTCTTGTCCCATGATGATTATTTCAGAGATGAGTATACAGTTGAGTCTTTAACACATTCACTAATATTGGGGGCACTTTCTTTCAGGGGCTCATCCTCTCTTTGGAGAGCCAGCCCCATCTGCTCTTGTTCTGTGTGGTTCAGCCGAGTTTGACTCTGTCTTCTATTAACCCCATCTTCACCAGAGGGTGGGTGTGGGAGCAGGCGGGGTGCCCCTGGTGTACACTGCGCCTCCACGTCCACTGTGCTTGGTTCAGTTCAGGTGTGTGACCGCAGCCCAGCCTATCAGAGGCCTTCTTGAGACTGAGCAGGAACTCCTGGGCGGGAGGCATTCTTTCTTCTCTGGAATGATGAGTGACAATGGTCACAGATCTGTTCTTTCCCACCATTTATCAAAAATGGACCTCAAACTGAAAATCAAGCCCTCTCAGAGGAAGCAAAGGAGAAGAAGAGAGAGCAGGAGAGAAAATGACCTCTAGGCTCAGCTCTGCCTGTCTGCAACTCCTCCCGTTCAGCTGAAGTTTAGTTGAGTGAGATTTCTTTCGCGTGGAACCCGAGCAGTTCTGGTGGGTGTGCCACACACGGGCTCAGCGACTCATTTGCAGCGTGGACTCTCTCTCGGATCTGTTGCCTCCCAGGACTCTGTCCTCAGTGGGGTCGTCACCGTGTTCTCACTCTCCCATCAGAGAAATGGACTCTGGCTGTTCCCTTTGAGGGTTTTTCATATAAGTGCTTGGAAGACAATCACAAGTCGCTTTACATTAGGCTTCCTGGGACAGGTTTTAGTTTAATGAGGTCATTAGCACATGGAGACATATCGGGGCTGCCTGGTATCATCACTGGATAAAGAGTGATTTGTCCTTCCTCCTTGAGAATAGGGAATACTTGCTGCCCACAGGAAGGCACGTTGTGAACGTGGGATGTAGGATACTGTCGTGATAGATGGGAACTTTCAGTCAAGGCAGGAGAAAGGTGAAATAAACTTCTTGGTCTAGAGACCAATTAATGAAACCAGTGAAGTTTTTCACTGAGAGAAGAAGAACATGGGGATGGGACTGCTGCTATGGCTGCATTCACAGGTTAGAAGCACAAGTGTGCAGAAGAAAACGGCTGGTGTTGGCCATTTGTAGACGCAGCCTCTCCTCAGGTATGGCACCAACATGCTTTATGATTACAGGAATCAGTGTGTGTTGAGTAACCCCTGGCCCCTGCCCCCAGTGACCAGGGGAATGCACGGGTGACACGGCGGCTGGAGAACCCACGCAGGGCTCGCTGCCTGCGTAATCACGGCAGCCGGACTGGGCACCACGCTCCACCCAGCTTGGCTACACAGCCCCGAGCCTTGACAAAACACTTGGAGGCACTTGGACGAACCCTTTCATTTTATTCTTTTATGTAAGTCCAGCACCGACTTTCCAAATACTGGGTGAGCACGACTTTGGTGCGTAACCGACAATAATGTCAGGTTTTATAAAATGATCTTTCAAATAAAAACAATTGATAGCAGTTCTATGGGTTTTTTAATGGGGTTGCAATGGATTTATGAGGGTGAAAAGTATCGTCTTGTGGCAGCCTTGGAGACGTGCCCCTCAGCTCCCCCTACCAGGGACCTGCGGTGTGGACGCAGTGGGTGGCTGACCTTCTCCAGTCGCTGCTCCTCCGGAGCCACCGGCATTCGCTCTGAAGTCACACTTCCCAGGAGCTATGTCCAGCCAACGACTGAGTAAGGCAGTGATGCCAGAGCCAGGCCATTCCTTCTTGGCCCAGGGTTTTTCTAATAAATAGTTTTGGTCAGGAGCTCCCCAATGGCATGGCCAAGATTTTCTGAGAACGTCTCTGCCCTCTGGAGTTCTTCTTACCCACCTCTGCCTTTTCTCTCTCCTGTGTGCAGATTTAAGCCCTGCAACATACCCGTGTAATCACAGAGCGTGTTGGTGCCACACCAGAGGAGAAGCTGGTCTGCTAGTGGCCAACATCAGCAGTTTTCTTCTGCAGAATTCTGCTTCTAAAAGGTAAACGTAGACATAACAGTTCTATACCCATGTTCTTTTTCTCTCATGTGTGTTATCTCCCCTTTGGCCCTTTACAGACATTTCTTCCATTTACATATTTTATACACAATCTCATTTTGGCGTGTATGTCTTGGAAGACCCAAGCTGTTGAAGTACGTGTGGGTTACTCTCCAGAAAACAAGCAGTAAGATGGGCTTTAGGACTGGCTCATTCATTGCCCAGCTGGTATATGGGAAAAGCATAGGCCCAGGCTGATGGGACAGTCCGTTTGCTAAATATGCCAGTGGGGTTTCTCTAAGTCCCAGTAGAGAGAAAGACTGTTATCAAGTTACTTATATTAAAGCTATGGAGAGACAGGAGAGTCGGCTGGTTGTTATTACATTTTATCGATGCCCTAAAAATGGGATAATTAGAAACAGTGGGCTGTTAAAGTCTGTGAACATAGCTTATAAAGGAGTTCCTAATCTCATATGGTAGGAGGAACGAGGCATAAGCTCAGGATCCGATAGGGTCACAGAGCTCCAGAGGTACTTAAAGCTTAGCTGAAACAGGTCTGCTTCCCTGAAGTCAGGGCCTTGGTGGGGAAACCTGGGATGGGGTCATCCTGGCGCAAGTCTCTGAGGATTTTGGTTCTCATAGAGACCCAAGCCTCTGGAGTAAAATAACACTTGGCCCCTGTGAGAGGTTCCTGCAGAGACCACCCCACTGCAAGGCCCCCTCAGGAGGAATCCCATCTCCTCTCTTGGCTGCCAGGCGAGTGGCGAGGGTTCAATGCCATCAGGACTCATCTGGGCCTAGTAAGTAAGGAAAGAGAGTGTAATGCATGGGAGCTGTGAGAACTGGCCTGTTCTGGCAGGAGATGGAGGAATACCCTTGAGATGGGATCTTGAGGATTTTTGACCAAATGGAAGGAACTTCAGATTGTTAAGCTAGAACTTAGTGATTTGGGGGTACTCTTTCAGGACATGGGGCTTCACACCTGACAAAGACCCTCAGCAATTGAAAATAAAAGTTCCCCAGGTCCTGGGGCTCTGACTGAATTAAAATCTTGGCTTTAATGACCTGTGCAAACATGGGCAAGGTGCATAACCTCTTGGGACCTTGGTCTCCTTTGAAATGGGAATAAAAGTAGTTAACAATTTTATGTTGTATCAAAGGAGATAAATCTTATTTAAAAAATCTATAAACTGTTACAAATGTTATATATGGCACATTATAAATGCTTATAAAAAGAAGGAAAAATAGGCAAATGGGTCCCAGATGGAGGTCAAAAATACTAACAAGGAGTAAAGTATTTCCAATAATCTTGGATTCTCCAGACTAGGCAAGGACACCACTGTGCCCAGATAAGCTCTCATCTCCATCTCGTCTCCTGCTGTCCAGGACACAGCTAGGATTTTTCAGTTAGGTGATTGAAAGAACTATGGTAGAATTAATAGAATTCATAGTTTGGAGTGGTAAAACGGAATTAGTGTTATACCCATTGAGTCACATGCTTGGCGAATTTTGGAGACAAGTGATGATAGAGAACATAGACAATCAAACAGTGGTTACCGAGACCTGTTAAATGCCTGCAGGTGTTAGAGCACATAAAGATGCATCAAACAGAGATTACTAGGTTCTAAAAAATGAGCATATTTGAGTAGTTTGCTTGTCAACCAATAGTCTCATTCTAAACAATTTGTATTTATTATTTCAGCATAGTAGTTTCACAGCTTCTGACTTGCTCTTTGGATGTAAGTGTTCTTCAGTTCTTCCGGCCTCACATGCATTTAGAATTACGTCTCTGATGGGAGTGGTAGGTTTGAATGAGTGCACCTGGTTTTCCTTGCCATGACTGGCATAGATTTATGTGATAGCTGATCGAAGTTAAGACCACAGTTTTGTGACCTTACAACAGAATTTTTTTTCCTCTATAAATTTAACTGGATGACACAGCGGTTGCCCCTGAAAATCTGATTCAATACCACTAGAGTCTCACCGATGTTTCAGAGGTACAGAGGGAGCTATTAGGGACATAATTTGCAAAACTAAACTAAAGTTCTTCCTTATATTATTATTTGTGGCATATTGTGCATGTGTGTGTGTGTGCACATTAATACTACACCATGGAATGGGAAACCAAATGGAGCTGAATGCATATTTTTGTAAATGAGGTTTTCTTGAAATACAGGTACATCCTCTCATTTGTGTAATGCCTGTGGTAGTACATTCTCAGCCATTATAAAGGCAGAGTTGGCTAGTTGCAAAATGACCTTATGACCCACCAGGCCTAAAATCTTTGCTATCAACCACTATCCTAGAGGGAATTTAAAACCAAAACTGCCCTTCAGGTGGTTTTCCTACAGAATAAACTAATATTTGAAATCAGATTTCACTATCCCAGTATTTCAAGGTCACCTTCATTAGGTTAAATGTGTTTAACCAAAACACATATTTCCATAGAAAAGTATTAAACAAAGAGGGTGTGAGATAAATCAGTTGGTATTGAAAAAAATGGGGATTTTTATTCCAAAGCTCTAAGTCCTGAGGTTCCTCAAAGCCAATATTTATTGGAATGTATTTATTTTATATTTTTAGGATTCTATAACTGCTGCTATTTTTGTAGTTAGACAATTCAAACAAAGCCAAATATTTGACTACTGGTATGTGATAAAGTATTTGTATCCACAATACATAAAGAACTCTTATAATTCAATAATAAGACAATCTAATAAAAATGGGCAAATGCTTTGAATAGATACTTCGTAAAAGAAGAGAAATGAATGGGCAATAAATATGTGAAAATATACTCCACATAACTACTTACCAGGGATATAAAAATTAAAATCACAATGGTATACCAGCATATATACTTCAGAACGGCCAAAATTAAAAGGATTGACAACATGGAAAGTTGGCAAGGATTTGAAGCAAATGGAACTCTCATACACTCCTGGTGGGAATAGAAGGGGTGTAATCATTCTGAAACAGTTCACTTGTTTCTTATAAAGTTAAACATATGCTTGCTATATGACCTAGGTATTAATATGATGGAATAATATTTAACAAAAAGGGATTTAATGTGATACATAAAACTACATGCATGCATCTGAAATTCATTACGCTGTGTGTAAGAAGGCAGGCACAAATGGGTCCATCTTCTGTGACTCCATTTCTTGGAAAATCTAGCAGAGACAAATCTGATGTGTAGAGACAGGAAGCTGATCAGTGGTTCTCTTGGGTCAGCGACAGGGGCATTGCCTGGGGAAAAGCACACAGCAACTTTCTGGGGGTGATCATAATACTGGGTATCTTGACTGTGGTGGTGGTTATACACATGCATAAGCTGTTCAGGACTTATCAAACTGGATATTAAAATGAGAGTCTTTCGGTATGTAAGTTATATCTTATTAAAGTATATTTAAAAACTTGAGAGAGAGGAGGAAGGAAGAGGCGGAAAGAGACAGGTGCTCGAAGAGACAGAGAGGGAGAAAGGGGTGGGTGGAGACAGAGAACATGGCGTTGTACTGCCCAGTGAAGAGATTAGGTGAGCAAGCTCAAAATTAGCAGTTGGCTTGATGACCCAGGACTCTGAAGTGGAGTTATATTCAAGCTGTGCAGCAAATAAGTGTCTTATGCATCTTTCTTGGCCTTATTTTGTTTTGTCTTCTGTTTTGCTGTGACCCCAGTAGCATGGAGTCATCAGTCAGAAGCAGGTCTCCATTCATGCTGGGAGGGGAGCTGGTGTGCTCGGTGCGCACATCCCTGAGGACACGCAGCGGTGCGCAGGCCTTGGTGCATGGCCAGAGGTCGGGTCTGCCTTGGACGGCTTCTGCCTCCCCTGTCCTGGACCCTTTCTCCACCCCAAAGCTGATCTCTCCCTCTCCCATGGAGTGTCCTGTGACCTAAGGTTTCCCTTTTCAGAAGGCCACCTTCCATCCCCACTAGGCATCCCTTCTCGGGGAGAGGTGACAGTGTTATTTAGTCTTTACAGAACTTACATTAGTGACTTCCTTAATCCATCGCGGGGCCCCTTGGAGGCTTCAGACAACAGAGACAGTGAACCTTCCTGCACCCCAGACATCTGTTGGAGGCACGTGCTTAACTTGGCTCACAGGTGAGCCTGTTCTCAAGAGCCCTGTGCACAGTCTGAATTCCAAGAGGTAATGAGAAGTGAGCAGAAAGTAGTAGATGTTTTACGTCCGCTGATCCTTCCTGCACCGGCGGGCCCCTGACAGCTCTCGGCATGTACCCCTGCTCTTCCTTTGGGCTCCTCTAATTATTCTGAAACGATCACTACGTCACAGCGCTGTTTTCTAGTCCTATTATGTGTATAAGTCTTGCCTGCTTGTGCCTGGCTTCAAGGAGGGGATCAATCATTACTCCTTCATCTTCACCTAAAAGCCTCACTTTGTGTGAGGTGTGTGCTACCTGGCAGCATGGCCAGCTTTTAGCCAGAGCGCTGACATGTGACTTCTAGCACGGAGTCCTCCTAACCTCTGGCAATACTGTTGTGTCACCTTGATGCCCTGTGGTTGACTGACCTTTCCTACGGTCCTTAGGCCCCATTCATGGCCGCTCCTTGCTCTGCGCATCAACCTGCGATTTCTTTCCCACCTTCCCTCCGATACAGCCCTGACCACAGCCTTCTTGCGTCCAGGTTTCTCACCTCACTCACACTGTATTCACTTAGATTTCAAGGCCTTGTACCCCTGAACTGCTCCACGTTCTTCAAATCTACAAGTCTCCACCTCTTTTCACATCTGCCCCAGATCACACAGTGTGTCATTTCACCCACTCTCTTTAGCCAATACTATTGGCTGCCTTTCTTCTTTCTCTTTCCCACGTGTACAGATTGTGCAGCAAGCCAGTCATCCCACTTATCTGCTTTGTCTGATCCTATGCTGCAGGTACTGTGGCTATTCAAGGGAATTACACACTTTATGTAAGTCATGGCTTCTATAAATGCGTGCCTCATTTCTTTAATAACTACTAATTGAACATTTACTATGTATCAGACACTGTACTAGATTCTAAGCACACAGACATGAACGAAATGGACGTCTAGGGTCGGTGACAGTGTGAATTACAGAAAGGAAGAAAGAGCAAGAATAAATTGATGGCAAATGGTTTTAGCACGAAATGCATTCCTTCCCTTATTACCTCAGATGAGCAGGCTAGAGAGGTCAGTAGGAAGGCAGTGCTGTGTAATGAAAAGAGCATAAACTCCAAGTCAGATAGACCACGATTTAAATCAAGGAGGTCAAAGTTGAGGGCAGGTGGAAGGCTGTTGCGGTAAACTGGCGGTAATGAGAACCTGAACTCCAGTAGTGACAAGGACGCTCGAGAGGAAAGAAGCTCTACCTGCTATCACCTGGCACTTTGATTTAAAAGTGAATGGCACCCCCAAAGTAAGAAACATTTTTCCACTATTAGAAATGCTGTGTTTACAAGATGGCAGATTTTCAGATGAAAGCAGAACCTGTTCTTAAAAACATTTCTAGGACAACTTACTCAGAACAATCAAAGACAAGCTGAAAAAGTCCCGAGTCTCTGGTTTTTCCGAGAGTGAAACAATCCACCATTATAGAGGAGATAACTAGTCCGGAGCTATAATTTAATTTATTACCGTCTCAGCACAAAACACATATAAGCTTCTTCAAGAGTGTCTGCAGAAACCTAGGAAACCCAGGAAACCCGCGAAAGGCCCCTTTCAGCCGGCCTGGTGGTGCCTGCTGGCAGCCCGGGAGCACATCTCTCGCAAAAGGTCACTAAGTTAGGGGCCGCGTCCAACTCTGTGCTCAGAGCAGTGCCGCTGGGCGGGCTCTGCGGGCGCTGGTTTCCACAGTTAGCGCCCTGCTGGGCACCGAGGGGAGAGGGGTACTTCCCCACTGTCCCTTCTGTCCCCGTTTGCTCTCAAAATTCTTCTTTCCTTCCAGAAAAATGCCTGATAGAGGGGAGAACATGTGATGGTTAGAGGCTGCCAGTGCTCTCACTGTCTGCCAGGAGGTGTATGTTTTTGGCCAGGCATAGTGAAGACTTTTTTGTTGTTATTCACTGGAAATGCCAGAGATTGTAACAACTTGGCAAGGTTTCTTACATTAAATGTCTGGGTCATATAGTCTCCTCAAACTGTGCCCTTTCTTAAATCTAGACTAAGTCACCCTTTCTCCCTCCCCCACCTTCCCTCCTTGTTCCTTCCTTCCTCTTTTCTTCCTTTTTTTGTTCTTTATGTATCTGTCTGTTTATCTGTGAGTGTGAAATAAGATTATTATAGCACTTGAATATTTTCTTGGGACCAGAGCTTTTTGGCAGAAATGATTTGAAGTAGGTTAGATTCAATCAATCAATTAGACAAAACAATTAAGTAAACACACCCATACATACACATATATACAAAGGACATTTTACTGAAAAATGCTAAAGGAGTAAGAAAAGTCCTTTACCCTTAAGGATAGGAAACAGGAAAGGAGGTGAGAGTAAGTGGGAGAATTCAACATATTTTTGGAACAAAGAAGAGACCAGGGTTACTTGTGTGACTGGACTGGATGAAGATATAACCAGGTGTCTGCAGTTGTGGACAGCAACGTGAAATGAACAATTCACTCTGCAGAACCCTGAAGAGCTTAGCATTTGAGGCACTGGGGGAAGAAGTGGGGGAGACACTGCACTGAAAGTGGTGCTAATCCAAAGCCGTACACAGTGTAGTGGGATCTGCTGCTCCCTTCTCTGCCCATGAAACTCGGGGTCAGGTAGAGGGGGTGTCCTCCTTAGGCTCCTGGTAGAACAGAGGTTTATACTGTGGAGAAATTATACCTACCAACCTCCAGAAGGCCGTGGGTGTAGTGCAGTGCAGGACTGAGGTGTGGGGCTGAAAACAGAGGGACTAAGTGAGAATCTACAGCACAAACACTGAGACACCTCAATTCCCTTCACATGCTCAGATTCTGGAATCAGACACCAGAAATATCTGCCCTGTTCCTTGTCTCTCTCTACCCCATCTTCACAATAGAATAGAAGATTTGTCCCTGGAGAAAGTACATTCAGACGCTGATATTTGGTGGCTCCCAATGAATGACAACCTCGAGTTCTTACAAAGAGCCCTCTGAGAGCTAGCCTTACCTTGGCATGCAGAACCAGGCTCACTCTTGAATAGGAAAGCCAAGGTTATCAGGTAGCTGGGGAAAAACCTCCAAAATGACAGAGAGTGACAAAAAGAAATGAAAAAAAAAGGGAAGCTAGAAAATAAGAGACATTGGACATGGAAAAAAAAACTGTTCACATATGATGATTAATGTCCCTAAAGAAATAAGAGATAATATTGCTTCCAAGAAACAAAAACTAGATTGCTACTTCAATGCAGTATTCAAGGAATAAGATTTGGGAAAAAATAGAAAAAAAATGCAGTATTGTAATTGGAGAAAAATTCTGAAAGTCTGCTGGAAAATAGCATAAGTCAGTGATGGAAAGCTAGAGTGAAAAAGGTAAGACAATTAGAGGATTAATCCAACAACTGATGAATGGTGTTTCCAGGAAAGTAGAGATATTGTGGATAGTAGGTATTTCCAAAGAAATAATAGGAGGAAATTCCCAGAAGCTGAAGGATACATGCTTCTAAATTGAAAGGCTCAGGAAGTGTTCAGCCCAGTGAAAATAACACTCTTAGAAAGATATCCTGACATGAAATTTCAAAACAGCAGAGGTAAGATGAAGATTCTAGAAGATGAGGGAGTTGAGAGAGAGAGAGAGAGAGAGAGAGAGAGAGAGAGAGAGAGAGAGAGAGAGGGAGAGGGAGGGAGGGAGGGAGGAGAGAGGAGAGAGGAGAGAAGAGGAGAAGGCAGGAAAGAAGAAAAACCAGAGACATTCCAAAACACCAGGAATCTGAATGACATGGAATGTGTCAAGGGCAACACTGGGTGTTAGAGGACACTGGGTACTAGAAAATCTGAGGAAATGCTTCCAAACTAGAATTTTATACCCATTAAAACTATTCATGATTGTGATGTAAAAAAAAGAAATCATGCTCAGAAATATAAGAATTCAAAAAACATGAACTGGAATGCTACATAGAAGACGGTAGCATTTGGTTCATTCCCCACATTATATACCAGCAAGAATTCCAAATGAATAGCAAATGTGGAAAATAGAACCATAGAACAACTGTTGAAAACACAGGGAAACTCCTTCATAATCTAGTAACAAACAAGGTTTTGTGTTTTTTTTTCCACAATGCCTTGGTATCTAGAAGCCATGAGAGGGGAAAGTCCAATAAATGTGACCATAGAAACAAACAAAAATGCCACAAAGTCATGACAGTAAAGACTATAAGCTAAATAAAAACATAAATGAAAATACTTGTAAATTATAACACAAAGGGTATATACTCCTAATTTATAAAAAGCCTAAAATGGAGAAACAAACAAAAAATACAAATACCCTGTAGATAAATGAGCAAAAGGTATGAATGAAGAGTTCACAGGAGGAAAAAAATGCATAGGACCTTAAATATCTTAATATATGTTCATTCTCACTTACTATAAGAGAAACACAAAATAAAATGACATTGAAATACTACTTCTCACCTTTTAGATGGATAAATTCCAAAGTTTTGATAGAATGCTGTATTGCATAGACTGCAAGGAAGTGGGTCGTTGCAAATACTGGATGGGAACAGAAATTGGTACAAGTCTTAGGGAGGGGAAGGGAAATTTGGCAAGATCTGTCACAATTACACATCTATTTTCACTTTGACCGAGGAAGCCTGTTCCCAAGAATACACTGGCAAAAATATGAAGACATATTCAACAAAGCTATTCATTGCAACCCTTTGCAGCCGAAGTCTGCAAATGCCTATACTTTCTGCCTATCAGTGGAAGAATGACAGGTGTTTATCGGCATAGGACTGGTTGAATAAACTATGATACATACAGATCATAAAATACTAGGTTTCTCATAAAAGGAATAGGGAATGTGTTTATATACAGCTGACTCTTGAACAACACAGAGTTTAGGGGTGCCTACCCCCACACAGTTGAAAATCTGTGTATGACTTTTGACTCTCCAGAAACTTAATTACTATTGGCCAGAATCCTTACTTACACAGTAGATTCACACACACTTGTATGTTATATGCATTACATACTGTATTCTTATCATAAAGTAGCTGGGGAAAATAAAAGGCTTTTTCAAATTTTCACATATCTCCAAAACTTTCTCCAATATATTTATTGAAAAAAATATGTGTATGAGTAGACCCAACATTTCAAACTTGTGTTGTTCGAAGTCTGCTATGCTACTGCCCAATAATATACTGCTAATTTCAGAAAACGAGGTTCAGTGATGTGTGTATAACACTCTACTTTTGGCTAAGAAAATGAGAGCAATAGGACTGTGTAACGTATATAGACGCTTTCCTTAAGAAAAAAACCCCCACAACTCCTGAAAAGATGTACCAACATTTAAAAAGTTTACCTGTGGGGAGGAGAATGGACATGGGGATGGGTAAGACATCAGGCAAAACAGCTAAATTTCTCTGTACATATTTTGGAACCCCATAAATATTTTAGAAAACTACCAAATCAAATCAAATCAAAATGAGAAAAAAAAAGCAATACCTAAAAAAAAGAGCCAGAAACAGTTAACTCCTAGTAGCAATGAGCACTTTGAGCTACACACTGTGGTCTCTTACTACCATTTAGCACGAAAAGGATCTAGGTGTCCTTGGAGAAAATAGCTAGGAAGGTACATCTGCAGGGCAGGGAAGGTGCAGGGGAGCCTGGACCATCTTATGCAATCAGAAAGTAGGAAGTTTTCTAGGGCCAATCAAGGCTTGTGACAGGAAGTGTCAGAAATTAATAACCAGGCCAAAGTCAGGATAATTTAAGCATTGAGAAAAAACAAACTCACACTGGTTTGAAATATATAAAGTATGTTGAATCAACAAATTCATTATATTAAAAAAATAAAAATATCATTTGCTATGTTTAGAAGATGTTAGAGAAATAATTCATTATTCTACAAAGTGATAAATGAAAAGAAGCATTTTTCAGACCTTTTCTGTGCAAATATGTGTTTTAACATGATCAAATAGCTAATGAGGGGCGGTTCTTAGAATTCAAGCCAATGAATGTATTAGCGTTGAGCTATGTAGAAATTACCTTTTTGCAATCCCAAATAAAATAACATACCAGGCAATGATTATCAATGGCTACTAAAACTGGACTGTTAAAATCACAATTTCTGAGCCCCCTGGTTAGTCAGAATATCACAAAAAGAGAAGCAACCAGACATATTTAAGCCAAAAAAAAATCAAACCTGAATCTGACCAAGTCTTTATTTCTAAGAGTCTGGTTTATTAAGAATACAGGGGTCAGAGAAACATGTTAGCATCACAGGAACACAATCAACAATATCTAGAGTGTGGAAACTGCAGAAAAAAATGACCTTCAATAAATAAATAGCAAGGAAAATAATGGGGGAAGGAATGTTACAGAATGAAAGAGACTTAGAGTCATATAAGCCAAATGTAATTGGGAAACAAAATTTTTACAAGAAGATAAAATGATACATGACATATTGGGGAAATTTAAACATGGATGGCATTTGGCAGTAAAGTTAGCTATTTTTACGTGTGCAAATAATATTGTGCTTATGCTGAACAAATCCTTATCTTTTAGAAGCATTTACAGTGGAAAGAATAGGATGGATCTAAGGTCCATCCATCCATTTGTTTTGTCTGTGACACAAAAGAACAACTTGATGTCAAATTTGGAGGTTAGGAGCCATTAGTGTCAATACAATAATATATCTATTTTTGTAAACTCACCGGAACTTGTTTTATAGACAATATGTGGTTATTATTAATGAATATAGCTCAATTTTCTTTGAATCAGTTTATATTTTAGATCATACTATGGGAGGTAATGTAATTTTTACAGATATCAAATGAGATAATACATGCAAAAGACTATCAAAACTGCAAGTATTATGAAAACACAAATTTCTATATAATTGTGTGAAGTAGTAGATATTCTATTTTATAATTTTCTCTCTAAACCTTTGAGATACTGCTCCTTGTTCTAATACTTTGTGTTGTCTGATGTGATAGAAAGAGCAGGGGTTTTAGATTCAGAGACATCTTAGTCCTCATTCTAATATTAGGATTTAGTGACTATGGGAAACAGGCTACTTAAAAACCTTTTGAGTCCCAGTTTATTCACCTGTAAGCTAGACATAATTAAACCTATTATCTGAATGTCATTCTAATTCTTCAGGGAAATCATACATGTGTGTCCGTTAACACACAGTACATGTTCAATAAATGTTAGCCATCCTTTCTAACCCTTTAACAATCAAAGCCCTCAGTAATAACATATGAAAGAAATAACCGATGTTTAGTCTTTATTATAATTTAATAATTCATAATTAACATTGCCTGTATGCATGAATATAAGATGAACTATCTTCTAGTTATTTCTTGGAAAAGACAGAATGGCTTCACCTTTGAGTCTATAATTGCTTAGATTATGGCATGCTCTCTCAAATATTTTTTTCCTAAACAATGAAGTTTTTTTAACAGAACACAAGTCATCCTTAAATCATTTCAATCCACAATAGTTTGTGTTGCTTAGAGAAATCATCTGATGAAATTCTTAAAATAAAAGGATACAAATATATTAGTAACTTAGTCATTGTTTCTGGGGGTATAATCTCACAACTGCAAGTGTTTGAGGTCATTGCGAACAACTTTAAAAAGCTGCACAGATAACTGGTTGAGTTTTGAAGAGAATGCATAATAAATAGTAATCATGTAATAATTATCATTATACTTATAAGATGAATGCAGTGAAGGATAGTCCAAGTGCCATGTGAGTGGCAGTTTGTGGGGTGGACGCATCAGACATGGATTCAAATGTTCTCGGTCTCAAATGACTTCAGTGGCCATGAGGAAGATACGCTTTGTAAAACTGTGGCAGATGACTCAAAATGTGGCTTTAATAATGAAAAAGTTATTCAGACTGGAAGTGCACATGAAGAGTTTGAGGATAATTGTTTCATGATATGTAAGAATTAGAAGAAGCATTATTTCTAAAATAACACTTTACTTAATCTGAGACTT
This sequence comes from Manis pentadactyla, assembly GCF_030020395.1. Lineage (NCBI taxonomy): Eukaryota > Metazoa > Chordata > Mammalia > Pholidota > Manidae > Manis > Manis pentadactyla. Next base: position 4,626,255 of record NC_080037.1, read on the forward strand.
TAAATATGTATGTGTGACTAAATTAAGAAATGTTGTTAAATATTATATGGGACGTTAATGGCAGAGAATTGCTTTTTCATAATCGTGGTGTAATTTAAATCTTTTTAGACTGTACTTCAATGATTACCACTTTCTGTGCTCCTAGACATTACATTTTTCGCACTCTAGAATTGTTCTGCATGCACTTAGTCTGTTTCTACAGGTGTAGCAACTTGCAGAGCATTGCATTTCAGAGGGAATGCACAGGTTCTGTTTTCTGGGTAAATGCTAAGTGTGGTTTGCTTTGTGTTTTACAATACCCTTTGGATCATACCAATCCATTTGTTGGCCTTTGCAGCCACAACACATCGGCCGATGTCCTCAGCAGACTACAATAAATTCTCACATCCATTTCTCAGACCACAACTCAGAGTTCACAGCCCATCTTTTACAGTTAACGGTTTGGATGATTTCTACCCAGTTGTACTGTTTTCCACTGTGTGGCCTGCACTGAAGTTCACTTATAATTTCTATGTCAACCCACACAGGGCGGAACACATACTTAATCCAATTCTTTTTGTTTCACGTGCAAAAATACTAACGGTAAGTCCAGAAAGGTCAAATGACTCGTTCAAAGTCACAGCTACTTTGTGGAAGTAGTTAGTCCTTCCTGCTTCCCTTCTCCCAGTCCCCTGAGAGTTCCTGACGCCGCTCTCAAGGGTTTGAAAAACGAAAAGCAGTTGCCTCAGATCCAGGATTTTCCAAGGAGGCAATAGGAGCTTCATCTAGTATGGTTTCCAGAAGGGAAGGGCACGTAAATGATGAAATCCACATGGCCACCCCACATCTTGGGACTATGCCTCATTTGCTTAGTCCTTGAGAAACTTCAGGGGAGTTTCCCAAAATGACATTTGCAAGGATGAAAGCCAGGAGTTCCTATCCCGTCCTCATCCAAAGCCCAGTTTAGCAGCCGTGTGAACTTGTGTCAATGAAACACTGTGAGCCAAGCTGTACTTTCCTTATCTCTGAAATGGCAAACCAGGCATCATTTCCAACTTGTTGATTAGAAAAAGGCAAAAGATACAAGTGACTTGCTCCCCTCGGTGAGCAAGCAGATTCCCGAGTTAGATCCCAGGCAGGAACGCCAGCTGAGGTGACTGCTGTCCTGTCTCCACACCTTTGCCTCAGAAAGGATGTGGTTTGAGTAACTGTGTCCTGCTGGCTGCATATCATCTTGCTTTCTGCAGGGACGAGCCCTGCAAGGGAAGACCCAATGCTTTTCTCCTGAGGTATCTTCTCTGGAGCTGGATATGCCGAAAATGCATTTGGAAGTGCACAGGACTGCTGTGTCCCCCTTGATGTTTCTGTCTGCAAGTGTGCAGGTTGATTTCAGCTTGTTAGGTATCGGAGGGAAGTGGGGTGTGCCTGTGTTCTGCAATGGGAAGCAATAACCTCAGAGAAAACAGGTGACTAGAAATGGCTACCAGCTCATGGAGTCAGTTTCCATTCAGAGCACCCTTTTTGAATAAACCAGGGGAGGCTTCCATTCAGTCATTCACTCATCATTAATTGATTTGAGCAATTTTTAATGCCTACTGTTTTGCAGAAACTAGTGCCAAGTTGTGGGGATACAAAACAGAGTATGGCCCAGTCTCTGTTTTCAAAGAGCTCCCCTACGTGGCAGCACAGTTAGCAGTTGGCGTTCTCGGTTCAGATGTGCTGCAGCTCTTACTGGTTGAAGACAACAGGCAGGTTACAAGACCTCTTTGTCTCCAGCTTCCTCATCTGTACAGTGGGGATGACAAAAGACCCTACCTTACGGAGTGGCTATGAGAATAGAATGAGTTAACATTTGCAAAATGCTTAGAATAATGCCTAGCACCTGGCAAGTGTTTTATAAAATTTTAAAAAGTGAGTAAATACATATGTAAGTTAGAGAGAAGACATGTAAGCAAATAAGTAAGTCACAGGCAATGCCCCAGCTTTCAACTTCTTTCACCCTTTGTCTCCCCCATCCAGTTGCTCAACCGCCTCCGTCACGTCAATCATCCTCCCCAGGGGGAGACGTCTTTATGTGATGATCTCTCAAGCTACGCTACGAGAGCTATCGATATCAGCAACTTTGGAATGTGTTGTCTCTTTGGTGTTCTGTTTCTAAACGCATTCTCTTTGCTCTGCTTGAAAATAAGGCAGGGAGAGCGTGTAGCACGAAGGTGGGGTTTGTGTGTGTGCAGTGAGGGCGACAGGAAAGGGGTGAGCAGGGGCAGAAAAGGAGCAGGAACTGTCCAGCCCCCACACAATGGACTGAGGGGCTCGCCTGAGGGCAAGAGAAAGTCAGGCCACATCTGCATCATCTTCTGGCTTGAGCAGGTTCTGCGGTCAGTGTTCCACCGGGTGGAACAACCCTCTGGACTATCATGGGCACGACAATGCCCAAGTGGCACAATTTGTGGCTCTGTGTGTAATGAACTAATGGGAAGTGGGCCTCTCACCAGTGATAGGCTCAGCTCAGAGACCTTTATCAGCTACAAGGGTAGGTCACAATTATAATGTCATGTGGGGAGGGTTATAACAGAGACACGTGTGAGCTGCTGTAGGAATAGAGCAGGAAATGAAACTAAGTCGGTGTGAATGACTTTGGAAATGCCTCCAAGGGTGACAAGCCAACTCCCAAAGCAGGACAAGCTTCCATAAGACACTCGGTGTCCATCAAACCCTGTCCTTTGCCCAGAAGGGCATCGAGCATTGCCAGAGAAGAGGAGCTCGCGATCTTGTGGAAATATGAAGTCTATAAGGAATCATTAGTCTATATCAAAGATAGTTTATAAATAAAGGGTCACAGGCAGACATAAGTCACGTGGAAGAGGTGTGAGATCAGTTCTGCATAAGTTCAGAAGGTCCACCAGGACCAAACTGAGATAATAGGGGGGAAAATCTGCTCAGCGTAGGGAAAATTTGTTAATAGTCAAGCTGTGGTAGGAATGAGCCCCTGGTTATGGTGTTTCACTGGAGGCCGGGAGCTTGTGGGAGGGGATTTTTATCTGTTAACCTAGTGCTAACTGTGGAAAAGAGTAAATGTCTAATGTCAGTGTCTTAACACAGCTGAAGGTTATTTCTCGTTTGCGTAGAGTCCAGGGCGAGTGTTGCTGTTGGCAGGGCACCTTCTTCCTGCTGGTGGCCCAGAGCACCTTCTGCCTTTGTCTCCACCATCAGCTTGGGCTTCAGTGCCCTCTGAGTCAGGCAAGAGGGGGGGCAAAGGAGTCAGGAGAACTTCTTACCCAGCTTGGCTCAGAAGTGACATGTATCACACACATTACATTGGCAATAGTTGGTAATAAGATTCTGCCTAGACACAACAGAGATTGGGAAATGGGGTGCCTGGCTGGGAAGCCACATTCCAGTTACACATCTACAGTATAGAAAGGAGAGCCCTAATTTTGCATGGCCAGCCGGCCATAGGACTGAAGCCTCAGAGGAGAGGTTTCCCCACATGACCTTTAAGTCATCCAAACTTTGAATTCTGTGGTCCTGTTAGGTCCCAATTCCATCTCTAATTGCTTTTGTGTTTGGGGGTAAGCCACTTGTCATCTTTGAGCTCAGTGGAGTCATCTGTAAGGTGAGATTAACAATTCCATGTCAGTTAACAAGGACTCAGGGTCACTGGGAGACCCAGATGAAATAATGTGGAAGTGTTTGCTAAATTTGAAAGTGCTCTGAAGATATGAGGCATTATTTTTAGACAGTTGATTCAAACTTAGCTTTGACTTGGGCCTACTGTTAAGCTTTGATATGTCTTCCATGTGTCTGTGAAAGATTATTGTAATGTTCTAACACAGAAACATTTTGAATGACATGTTTCTATAGTTTTGTTTTTCATTTTAAATGATCTTAAAGTGTTTCTTTAACTCAAGAAAAAAGAACCATGCAGATGGTACCGAAGTACCAAATGGAATCTCTCTGCTTGTCATATAAATGTGTCCATCTCTTCAATATCATATACTTGGTAGGGCACAGAAATATGTATCATCTGTTACTTTTGGACATTTTGAAGTTTAAATAAGAGCATAGATGGATATGAAAACATGAAGTTTAATGATACATCGAAGATATAATTATTGTTACTATGTAGTAGAACTTAAGTAAAATGTAGAGGAATGAATGTTCCAGTTAATTGAATCCTCGATTTAACTAAGATATACTGGGCTCACCATTCTGAATCATCAAACCTAAAACCTAAAAGAAGTGGAGAAATTATCCATTCTATTCTCTCAGTTAGCAGATCAGGAGACTGAGGTTCAGAGTGACTGTCAAGGATTACAGAGCCAGCTTTCAGTGGCTTTGAGCTAAACAAAGTGATGGAAGAAGTGCATTTAAATCTGGATTCCTAAATATTTCATATGGCTCTTCTCAATAAATCATAGTGCTCACTTGCCAAATCTTTTGAAAATTACATCATTGAACAGTAGCTGTAGGTATGAAAGGCACAGATCGGGCAGAGTGTACACATTCTGTACAAACCCTGGAAGGTTCCTCTCTTGGACACCTCTTTTATATAAAGTTGAATTCCATAATTCATAATTGCTTTTTTACTCCTATTTCTGGTTTGTTGAGGAATCTGGCAGAATGAGCTCTGGTCAGTTGATATTTCAATCGTGCCCCTGGTAGTTGGGGCATTATTAAGCATGGCATCCCACTATACAAGTATGGATTAGCTTGTGGCAGAATAAGGAACTGAAACTTGCTGAGTACTGTGGTCATAAGCACCATAAAATAGAGAGACAAGCAGATGGCGATAGATGGAGAGACTGGAAGGATTAGGATTTGTACGGGACCCAAGAGTTCTCGCTGTGCCCCGTACAGTCCATATTTAACACCAAATGGCAGGACAAGTTGTTAAGTGTGAGGAGCCAGGTCCCAGCCAGCCCACTGGCGTCAAAGCCATGCTCTCTGTAACTCGATTCTCAGGCTGCTCATGTGGAGGATGGATGACAGTGGAATTCCAAAGAAATTACTTTGCCCTGAGCTGAGAGGACAACCATCAACAAATCTTCTCCAGGAGGTCAGAGGAAGCCCTCCAAGGATACATAACTGGATACAGAAGCAGTGGAAAATGGTTGCCAGTTGCCACGATAGCTATGGATAAAAAGAACTGACCAGAGTGGAAGTGCTCACAGTGATTGGACTGGGTGAGAGGGTTCGGAGGTCGGTCGTGTGTGTGCACACGAGTGTGCATGCCGGGATCTCTGTGAGGGTAGCCATCTAATATAGGCAGATACCACTTTTATCCCCAGTGTTATGCATAATGAATGTCTTGATCCTGTTCCCAATTTTTCTGAATTACCACTGAATAATTCTGGTCATCAATTTTCTTTCTGTGTCTCAGCTCTGCCCTTTCATGTACACTCTTAATCCTTCCTAAAATACTCTTCCACGTGAGGTGTCATGGGGGCTGATTGCATTTTCCAAAACTGGTTGCAATAATATCTTCAATTCTGCAGGCTCTTTGTGCAGTATGATGGCGGCACTTTCCCCACTGGGAGATGCTGAGGGGAGGGTCTATATTTCTTCTCCAGGAACCTGGGAAGGACTGTGACTCATTTACAACCAAAATAATGTGGCAGAAGAGACAGAGCTTCCAGCTGGTTGGCTGGAATTCTTGGGCTGGAGCCGTGAGCCCTCACGTGAGCAGTCCGGCTGTGCTAGGCCACCGGGCTGGCCGGACACAGGAACTAGCCCAGGCAGAGAGGCCGCTGTGCGGAAGCCCTGAGACCACGTGAGGATAGAACGGCACCTAGCCAGCCCCCAGCACCTCCTCGTCACTGTTCTAGCTTTGGCTACATTTGACTGTAGCCACATGGGAGACCCTGAGCTGGAACCACCTAGTTGAGTCTTTCCCGACTTCTTGACCTACCCTCAGATATTATAAAATGATGGGGTTTTTTTGTTTAAAGCTACCAAGTTTGGTATGATTTGCTATACAGCCACAGAGTCCAAAAATAAGACTTTTCTCTTGAATACTTGTGTATTTATTCACTTTACTACATTGCATTGACCTATTTCTGTGATCTTGAATACATCCTTCCCAAGCTGTAACCTCTAACTGCACACCTTGGAGCGGAGAGTGTCTCAGAGAGAACTGGAAGAGTCGTCCTAGCACCTTGGACTGCTCCTTTGCTCTGTGGGTATCACTTTTATAACTAAGCTGAACATGCATATCAAGCATGATCTTCACTCACTAGATCTTCCGGGTCGTTTGCACGCGTAGGTGACTGGCACTCCACCATCTGCTGCTCACGTGGCAGCCTGGCTCATGGCACCGCTCTGGTGCTGCTTTGGAAGTGCTGCTCGACATTCTCCAGGGAGCTCCATCCAAGTCCGATCCAAGTGCCTTCCTGTGACTTAGAAGGCGTTCCATTATTTGGCCTCCTTCCGCCTCTCAGACACCAATTTCTGCCACTTCCCCTTCCTGTAGCCGTAGCTTCGTTAGCTTTCTTCTCATTTCTTGAATCCCTAGCCTGTTCCCCCTTCAGGGCTCGTGCATTTGCTGTTTCCTCTCCTTCAAGCTCTTGCTCCCGATCTTTGCCTGACTCCCCCATTAACTTCAGTCAGGTCTCTGCTTCCATGTCTCTTCCACGGAGGGGGCTTCTCTTACCATCCCATCTGGAGTTGCCCCTAAAACCCCCTGTCCTTTCTCTGCTTTATTGTTTTTCATAACACTCGTCACTGAGTGAAATCTCACGGGAATGTAAGCACGACGGGACGATGGCTGAGCAGAGGGCTGGGGAGCCGATGCCAAGGGCTACACTGTGTGCCGACTCCCTGCCCCCCGGGGGAAGGAGAATTCCTTGTTAACGTGAGCCAAGTAAATGGTCTACAAGGAAACAGCTCAGCAAATGTGACCTGAGTCCCCGGATTTGGGTGGAGTGGGGCATTGATGAGCACAGATTGCTGCCTGTATAGACCCACAGGTGGGCCCCAGAGTGGCTAGCTGGACCCACTCTCAAGTCAGAGTGAGCAGGAAGGGCCACGGTGAGAGCGAGCCTCATTCGCTGATGGTGAGACAAAGGTACCCCCACTTTCAGCAGACCAGGTAGACCTGGAGGGTGCACCCAGCCTTTAGCCTTCTTGACGAAGCCCTAACCCGAGAGGGTTTCCTGCCAGTGGAAGCCACCCAGCAGAAAGGCTGGAAGTCTAGTGTCTCAGATGGGTAGGAGGGTAGGTGAGGTCAAAAGAGGTCATAAATTCAGAGGTCACCTGAATGGGAAGTGACTCGTGTCAAGAAATGCTGCTCAGAGAGGCCTCGAGTGAGAGGAAATCATGGTGGGACATCAAAGTGCGCCCCAAGATGAAGGGCCAGACTGTACAGGAGACCTGTCCTGCCCCTGAGCTGTCCTCCTTCCCATCAACCCCGAAGGCGTCAGAGAAAACAGGTGAGGGGCAGGGGGGACTAAAGAGATGGAGAGGAAACTCACACGACCCCACCCGTTTCCTGTTGCAGACTTCTCAGCCCACGATGGAGGATATGCTAAAACCTAAAGGTCGATGAGAGAGTGATGTTTTGGTATTATTTGGATGGGCCTTCAAAATTCCTAAAACGGGACTGGTCAGTAATCCCTGGAAATGGTGAGAAAAGCCATGCTGGGTGGCCTATGTTTTGTCCAGGGCTTAGAAAGAAAGATCAACATAGCTTATTAAAATAAGTTTATGATGACTGAAAAAAATAAGAATTTTGCTCCACACTCTACTGCATCAAGGTTGTTCCGTAAACTTGTCACACACACACATGTATCTGTGTGTTATGTACTTTCTGTCTCCTCCACCTGAAGGTCAGCTCCGTGAGGACGAGGTCTTCGTCTGCCTTTGTTTACTTTGTATCCCAGTGTTTACAAGGATGCTGGCACCCTGGAGCTGCTCAATGATTTTTTTCCTTGAGAAATGAATTCTGGAAGGATTGAAATAAGCTATTTTCATCTGGATATTATAATCCCTTGCAAGAGAGCCATTCGGACTCAGGACTCCCATAGAAAACTTCCCTCTGTGGAGTCTGGTGAGTTGGCTGGGGAGGAAGAAGTGGGGTAGGCCTGGGAGGTTCTGGTGCACACGCGCTTAGTAACTGTGTGTCCCTGACGTCACTTCGCTGTTTTGGCCCTCGTTTCCTTTATGGAATAAGGATTCCGTCACTTATCTGACAAGGTCAGGGTGAGGGTTTTATCCATCACGTATGCCCAGCTTCTGGTTCACTGTGCCTACTGACCTCTCGTTCTCCTTTCCTCTCCTGCAGAAAAACATTGCCTTGTTAAGACTTGCCAAGGTTTTTCTGGTAGACAGAACCATTGAATTTTTGAATTCAGAAGGGTGACTATGATTTGCAGTAGGGCCATTTTCTCTGGGAGTTCTCTGGCCTCAGAGGTGATGGATGGGCACCTCTCAGGCATAGGTCCTTGATCAATAAGTCATAAAGTCTCAAATTGTTTTGTTAGATCCATTGATCAAATCTATCGAATTTGTCCCAAGTCTCTTACTGGTAAAGCAGGGACTGGCCATGTTCAGTTTCTCTCTCTTTGCTTCATTCTCCCCTTCATTTGGCTTCAGGGCACCGTGCCGCAGTGTGAGAAAGGCTAGCGGGCAACGCAAGATACTACCCCGCCCACTGAAGGAAAAAGACTTATTTGGGTTGTCTGTTTCAGAATGAAGCAATGTGGGTTTCTGTGTTTTTAAGAGGTTCTTCAGTGAACTGGCTTTGGGGCACATTCGCCTTGTCGTTCACATTCATCCATGCCATCATCGTTCAGTAAATACTTAATATGTACCAGGTACCATGGGTGGGTTATATTTGCATGGCTGTTGTTTTTTTCTTTAAGGAACAACTGGGTTCAGAGTCCCAGGAAGCTACAAGATTTGCTAGGGACGTGACATAAGGCATTTCCTTAATTTTTACCATTGGATGAGTGAGTCAAACTGTTTCTGGTGTAATTTACTAGGTGGAGCTTCAATTTGCTCATTTAACAAAGATTTACTGAGACTCTCTAGTGCAAATAACCACACCTGACTTTTAGGTTTGTCTTGAGGATAAAAGAATATGTAGAGACCCTAGCACATTTTTGGGTATGAAATAAATTCTTAGTAACTGGTAGGTAGTATCGTTATTGTGTTTGATTTATGGCAAGGGAATGTCACTTCCTACTTATTTGGTGGGTTTATTTTAGAAAATCTTACTGCTGAGTATCTTATTTTAGAAAATCTTATTACTGAGCATTAATTGAGCATACAATTAATGCAACGATTCAAGAAAGTATATTCTTAGTACCTTATTTCACTCCTCCTTTCTGCCCTGTTCCCCCAACCCACACACAGTTATTTAGTTCAAGAAGAGTATCACCATCATAGAATTACCTAGTCCTCGGGGAACCTAAAAAGTAAGATGTAATCAAGTTCTATCTTAGTGAGTAAAATACACTCATCCTTGGAAGTAAAGACATTTAGCTCCCTGTATAATGCCTCAGGTGTCCAAACATCTTTTTTCCAAGAAGAGTTTTATTCATTCTCCTAGAAGGTGAGTCCAATATTTAGCAATTGGTTCGTGTTGTTCATTAGAGTAGTGTTCCATTGCAGACTTCCAACAAGGAGCCAACACTGCACATACTTTTTAATATTTTGTGTGAAAAAGAGGAATACCTGTCATTCCTTTCATTTATAGCCTTCCTCTTTTTCCTCTTCCTTCTCTGCTTGTTGCATTTCAACTGACAAGTGACGTTCAGTCACCTGCTGTCTGTGCAGTGCTGTGCATCCCGTGTCTTTTCCAGGCTCTCGTTCATCATCTTCCTTTCACTGGATGCCTTCCCGACCTTCCCTACCCCAGTTTGGGGTTTTTCCTGTGAGTTTCTGTCTTGCAGGGCTTACTCTTATGAATACATTAGTCACTCAGCACAGTAAGGATATGTATATATTATATACTAGTTTGTTTCTCCATTAAACTATGCTTCTTAAGAGTAGGGACCCTGGCTTGTAGTCCTGGGGGCCAGCAGAGCTTCTGACATTTGGCAGCTGCTCATCAGGTGTCTGTTGGGTGAATGCATGATGGACTGAATGAATGAGTGCTTGCTGCTGTGTGAGTTAAAGGAACATGAAATGTGAGGTATGTGAGGTGACTACTCAACTTGGGAAAATGAGGTACCTACTTTTGTGGAAAGAAGAAAACCACACAGAGAATGTTAGTGATATTTTACTCCAAGACATGGTATAGTAGAGGCAAATAAACTGAGTGGTCTTGTTTCCTATAAGAAGGAGTCCATGTGAGTTGAGTGGCAAGTGGTGGCATTTAAGATGAGTCTTAAAGGATGTGTCAGAGTGAAGGATAATCACGGAAACCTGAGAATTGGTACTGACTGTAATGAACGACATGGATTTGAGTTGCCCAGTCTTAATGTCACTAAAATTCTATCTCAACCTGGGAAATTATGAAATATTACTAATGAATACACAATGGCTATGAATAAAGCACTTTGAATAACATTTGAGCTGTGTCAAATACTTTAATTTTCAGTGAGTCCTCTTGGAGTTACCATTAACATTAATAAGAAAATTAATAGTGTCTATAGGCATATAGGTTTTGAATTATGTAAAAATCATATGGAAAAAGATCCCAAATCCCTATGTTTTATGACTTTAAAAATACTTCTAAATGTCAACAGGGAAGCAAAACTTTCTATACACATATGAGCTTTGTATTAAAAAGTTCCAAAGAATTTCATAAATGACATGAAAGGCTGTGATTTTGGAAATTTATAGAGGCGAAGAAGGGCTCAAGGTTGTAAACCTATGATAAGTGGGCAGCAGACAGCCGAGGGACTGGGTCATGAGGAACAGCATCACTATGGGTTCAGAAATTGTAGACTTACTGCTAAACGAGGCATGGGACATCGTTGCTGCCAAAGTTTTAAGTTAATTGCTGGCACCTCTCTTTGTGCATTTGATCAGACATGAGAAGGAGAAATTCTTCTTGCCCTTCATAAATTGTCAAGAAGCCAAGTGAATTATGTGTCTGAGAGTGAACACAAACCTTTTTCATCGTTACAGAAGAACACGATGCAATGGCTTAGGCACCTGGGAAGCATAGCTCTTTCCCCATTATACTTATTTTTTATACTAAAGTAATGTACAGATTGCATACTTGAAAGGATACATTTGAACGATCTTCATTAGATTTTTTTCAGCTTGACAGTAAAGCAATATAGAGCCATCTCTGAATTGCCCAGATGTGGACTTTCCCATTTGTGAATTATCTGTGGCGCATTTTCCAACTCTGACAGCCTAACCCTGTTACCCAGCGTATCTTAGAACTATTGCTCCCTGCTCAGAAAATGAAGGCATCATTTGAATATGAACCAAAGCAAAATGAAGTCTACAGGTCAATGACTTAGAGAAATATAAAATGATTACATGGTATGTTTCCAAATCCCTCTAGCAGAATGAATGGATTTGTTTATATTTCTTAAAAATTTTTTTACCAACTACTATTATAACATTTATCATAGTTTTTTTATTTGCTTGTATGACCCCTTAGGCCTATGAGAGCCAATGGTAAAGAGAGGTTTTAAATTCATTTTTCTTCCTTTAGCCTCTAATTCTAAATCTTGTGCTCAATAACTTTTTGTTGAATTAATTAGTTAATTGAAGTACAAATGAATGAATAAGGTCTTGCATGACTGAAACCGATATACCACTTCTGTGAGGATATGATATGGAGAATGGTCTGTAAAAAATTTAAATTGCATGGCATTTAAAGCTGCAGGTTCTTAGAGAAGAACATCTGGTACAATGTTTTTAAGCTTTATTATTTTTCTTTAAGCGGAAGAATTCTGATTTGAATAAAATGTTTCATTGAACATTAAAAAGTATATAAATAGATAGAGGGGTGTACACCTGACCTAGGTGAAGAGGAGATGCCTCCCTGAGCGTCGCGTCTTCTTGGCTGCACCACCGTCCAGACCAGAGCCCTGTGGCCAGCACGGAACTCCACGTCTCTGCGGAAAGCAATTTGGAAGGTCTTTGTCAGCGAGACTTTACATCTGTCAGATGAAGCCAGAAATGCCTTGGCCTCCCCAAGGCTGGTCCCCATGCCAAGACTGGAACTCAGGTCTCCTGCATGAACAAGGCTTTTTCAGCTTTCATGTCTGAAGCTCATTCTGATTTCTGCGGTTGTTTCAGATCCCCCCACCCTCCTACTTGCCTTCCTGGAGACAGAGGAAGGGCAGCAGACTGCAACATCAATTAGCGCAAAAGAGGCGGGCCCGTGTGACTGCACAGCCGCCGTCTGGAGGGCTCTCTCCGTTTCGCTTCTAGCCCTCCATCACCCCGGGTGGGATGCCCTGCGGTGTCGCTGAGAGCTTATTGGACAGGATGCTTTGCAAGACCCAGACAGGATTTCTTAACCTGAATATGCATTAATTCTCCCATGGGCATGAGTGGTTCAACCAGCTCCTGTCTATGTGGTCAAGGAGAACTGAGTAAGAAAAATAAAAATCCATAGAGTCTGCAGACTTCAGAGCAGCCTGGCACCTCCGGCTCCTTCTTTGTCTACTAAACTTTCCTCTGGGTCTTCTCAAAGGGAGCCAGAGTGACAGTCTTGTCTTACCTGATGGAGACCCAAACAGGTAATTATAAGAATGATGACGGCAGTGATGAGGGCAGTAATGCTTATAAGCTGAAGTGCATGTTTGAGTTTACGGAGCGTGAAGCACTGTATTGCATGGTATCCTGCAAGCAGTCCTGGAAGGTAGGAGAGCAAGCACATCAAGAAGTGATGGAGCTAAAGATGAAGGCTCAAAGGCCTTCCCAAGGTGACCCAAGTGGCAGGAGTGGAAACCAAACTGGGTGCTTTTTCCTCCATATATAATACAACCACGACAGGACAGCATTTCAGCTGCAGGAAACAGCTGGTGGCTTCCAAGGAATTCTTGTATCAGCCTCTGTAACACGGGGCTTTCTAATCCTCCAAACATTCCTCTTGCCATTCTCTCCATCACTTCTTCCTCACTGATCAGTAAAGATGCAATCAAGGAAGCTCAACTATTTGAGTATAATAGACCAGATAATTTATCTAAACAATTAGTCTTTACACAACCGTAGGAGCAAGTGGGGAAGTAAAGGTCCAATGAAGGGAGCAGAAGATCAGAGAGAGGTCCCTAACCAGTCCCCGCACAGCTGAACATGGTGAGCCTTGCGGGGAAATCTGAAGCCAGGTAAATCTAGGTGCCATAGTAGGACCACAGTAGGAGCTGGCATAGAATTGTGTAAAAGGCTGTTGGTTCTTCATGGCTGCAGCCCTGTGTGAGTTCATGGCAAAGTATCAGGTGGGGCTTGGGTGGGGATGGGTCACCAGCACCCATGCACCTGCCTCTTATCAGCTCTAATCAATGAAAACTTTAATGAAGTAATGGCTGCTTCTTTACTCCTACTTGCACAAACTCAGTGCAACTTTACTTCTGGCCAGCTCCAACCAGAGTCATACAGAGAAGGGGAAATTGAAATATGTGGTTCCCAGCATAAATAACCTAGCACTGGAACAATCCAGCATTCTCCTGTACCTCTATGTTTGTGGATCAAACTATTTAGTACCACTGAAAGATATGCCTTCTATACAGAGTCAACTCCTAAAATTTAAAACTTCTAGGAAAAAAAAACATATCTTTGCAATATTAAGGTAGGTAAATGTTCTTAGGATTCAGTAAGCAAAAAGGAAAAAATTAAAAAATTAGAAATCGAAATTTAAGCTTCTCAACAGAAAACATTGTACAAATAAGTAGATAAATAGAATACAATGTAGCACGCATGAAAAAAATTACTAGAGAATCAACAGGCTGAGGGAAAGTATTCTTAAAACATGTATCTGTGGCAAGGACTTTATCCAGAATATACAAAGACCTGTGAAACAATAGAAAAAGACAAACAGCTCAATAAGAAATGAGTAAAAGACGTAAACAGACCCTCCACAAAGGAAGATACACAAGTGACCGATAAGCACAAGAAAAAGTGCTCAACATTCTTGGCTATTAGGAAAAGCAAGTTAAATTTGTGATGACTTACATGATACACTCCCTAAAACAGCTAAAATCACAAAGGCTAACAAAATCAAGTGATGGCGAGTATATGGAACAAGTGGGATTCCAAGGCACGGTTGGTGGGACGTTGAATGGTACACCTGCTTCAGCAATGAGGTTGGCAGTTTTGTAAGAAGTAAAACACGTGCCTATCCTGTGATCCAGAGGTTTTACTTCTCGACACTTAGCAAAAGAAGTAAAAACATGCACACAGGAAGACTTGTATGGGAATGATGGCAGTAGCTTTACTCATGGTAGCCCTGAACTGGAAGCAACCCCAACATCCATCACTAGGAGGATGGACAAACAAATCGTGGTGATTCCCCCTACGGAATACTACACAGCAGTGAAGAGGAACATACTGCAGATATGATGACATGGATGAAGTTCGAAACTGTTAGGGAGAATGGAAGAAGCCACATATAAAAGAGTGCATACTGGATGATTCCATTTGTGTGAAATTTTAGAATGGGTGAAAAATAATCTACGGTGAGGCAGGTCTGAAGAGCAGTTGGCTCTGGGGGCTGCAGGTTTGTGGGGACTGACTAGGAAGGGATGAGAGGAAGTGCATGAGGGTATCAGAAAGTTCTGATTTGCATAGAGTGCAGACGCTTGAGTTTGTCCAGTTGTCAAAACTCACTGAACTATAAAAATTAGGAACTATATGCTTTAGTATATGCCTATTATGCTTTGATACAAAGGTTTAAAATAATAACAAAAGAATCTGTACTTCGTGCACACCTGAGTTTAAGGTAAATACATTTTTGACCTTGCTACCATTTACTGGGTTCTATCTCGATGCCACATTTTAAGATCACAGACTCTAACATTGGAACACATGGGTTTAAAACCCCAACTTACCATTATTTTTAAGTTGTATAATTGTAGGGAAGCCATTTACATATTTAAATCTCAGTTTTCTTATCTGTGAGATGAAGAGAGCATTATCTACCTTGCAGGATGCTTGTGAGGATTAAATGGTACAATGTGTGTAAAGAGTTTATCACAGAGTCTAGATCTACACTGCTAATACTACGCCTACCAAGTACATGTGGATTTTTAAATTTAAATAGATTAAAATTAGGTCAAATTAAAGTTTAAATGACTCGGTCACACTAGCCCCATTTCAAGGACTCAATAGGCACATGCAACTAGCATCATCATATATAAATATAGAATGTTTCCATCACCAAAGACACCCTATGGCTAGTGCTGTCATAGAGCTCAGAAAGTGCTAAGTAAATACTATTATTACTGTTAGAAGAAAAACACTTCCCTTAAAGATTTCCCATTTTATAGGAGACACTAGACAATGAAAAAGTTAGAAAATGATGTGATTAAATGCTACAGCGATGAGAGATATAATGGAAAGAGGGAGAAAGACCTTTAGAGAAGGGCAGTTAGGCATCGCTGAGAGCAGCAGCTCGCCTGTGTCTTAAGCTGACCGTGGGCTCAGCAAGATAAATACACGTAAGAAAGGTGCTCAGTGACAAATTCTAGGAACACTGAGTACGTGCAGGCATGCCGGCCATTGCCTTCACTGGGACAGACTCCAGAAAGAGGCATAGCAGGTCAAGCTGGAGGGGATGGTGGAAGGCTAGAGAGGAGACCTGAAAGACATTCTGGGCAGAAAAATCTGTTCATACAAGACAAGTCAAGAAGAGAGGCTAAGAGGTTCAGTTTCCCCAAACCAATAGACTTCGTGTGAGTGGTGGTTGGGGTCCAAGGACAGGACCTGGTCTACAGAGGTAGAAGGGGTGTTTATGTCATGCTAATGTGTGGCTTGCAAAATACTTGCATGTAATTATTTAAATATGGAATACATTCATGTGGTCCACAATGAAAAAGTATAAAAAGAAATACAGTTTTTAAAAAGAAATACAGTTTATAAAAAGAAATACAGTTATTAAAAATAAACACACATTAGAGGCAACCTATAATTTGTGCCTAAACTCCTTTCAAAATTTATCTCATCACATATAAACAAAAATTGTGTGTGTGTGTTACCCTTTTTAATACAAATGGGTTTTGTCCTCTTCTGCACCTTGCCTTTTGTCTCACATTATAGAGACCTTTGCATCCAGGTATGTATGAAACTATTCTGATACTATCTTTTTACCCTTTTCTTTCTCCTTCTTCTTCTTTTTTTTTTTTTATAGCTACATAGAATTCCATTATGTGGGTATAGGGGAGTTTGTTTAATCAGTTTCCTATTAAAGGATATTTATATTTCCAATCTTCTGCTATTACAAAAAAGTGCTCTAACCAGTAACTTTGTACATGCACAGTTTCTAAGTATGAGTGTGTGTGTCTCCAGGATAAATGTTTGGAAATGGTACTGCAGTTGTCTACATGGCCACGTTGCTCTCCACGGGTTCCTCTAAGTCACCCTCCCCTGCCCATGCATCAAAGTCCCGGCTCCTTTCTGCTTCCTCAGCAGAAACAGTGATGCAATTGCTTTTGTGTTTTGTTGTTGTTATTGTTTTGTCAATCTGACAAGTGAATGCAGGTAATTTTAATATGCATTTGTTTTATTTTGAATGTATAGGAACCATTTGTTTTCCTCTCCCGAGAAATACCTGTCCGTATCCTTTGCCCACTTTTTTCTTAAGCATTTTGATTTGAACTTTATTCCCCTTCTCCTGGCAGTAGCATTTGAAGGGATGCCGATGTGATCGGATTTGCATTTTAGGAAGTTATCTTTGGCAGAGGCCTTGAGGAGAGTGGGCTGCAGCAGGAGAGACAGGAGATAAGAATGCTAAGAGGAGGAATACAACGCAAATCAGAAGTTCAGTGAGCCAGGCTGCGGTCTGGAAACGGCACACTTGGAAGGGAAAGGAGAGAGAACAAAGCAAACTGGGGTGGTGGGTGGCTTGGGGTACGGGAGAACGAAGAGCCTAGGGGATTGTCGGCTTCTGATTCGGAGGACGGAGGGGCCGGTAACTGGCACTGGCAGCGCTGGAGTAGAAGCAGATTCTAGACGGAAGCCGTCAAGTCCCTGCGGGATGTCTGTTTGGCTTAAAATGTCCAGAATTTTAGGAAAGAGGCCAAAAGTAGAGCTAAAGATGAGAAATATATATGTGAACTTATTAATGCGAGGCCTTTCTGGTAGCACTGCTAATGGGGAAGGTGAGGCAGAGGTATCTATGTTAGAAATTCTTGTAACGGCTCTAACAGGTGGGTAAGATTCGGTTATAATTAGCATATTCTTTGTCTGAATGCAAATGCTCTTTCTAAAGCTCCTCATTCTTAACGAGGCTAACACTTCCTTCATTTCCACCAGCAATTTGCTTGGCAAATCCTTTCTGCACTGTTACAGGCAACATCCTCTTACAAATGTCCTGTGAAATACTGTAGGGCCAAGCTGACTCTAGCCCAAAGCAGCTACGTTTGTGAGCCCCCCAGACCCCAGTGGGCTCCCGTAATGCCCGGGGTATTATCCATCTTTCTAATGATGGCACTGCACTGTCTAGGTTGAGACTGGCTGAGTTTAATATCTCTGGGGAATGCTGGCTTTGTATCGCCAGAACACTGCGTAGGGCTTGACACATAGTAGGTGCTCAAGAGGGGGTTGTTGAAGGGAGGTACTTAATAAATGCCAGGCATCACCAGTGAGCTGCTTTTTTCCTCCCATTTTTCTTACCCTGTCTTACAGTTGACAAAACTCCAGAATATCGAATAAAACCCTCCCACCTCTCACTCACCCGTCAATCTTCTGACCCCGCTCCACTAAATAATCAGGTGCAGGGTGCTCTGTACATTGGGAGTAGGAGCGAATTGCTAAACTAAGATAAATTGTATCATTGCCAAGCTGTGTTTCAACTGCTTACTCTGTCACCAAGTATAAAGCAAACTGAAACACCTTTTCCTAAGCTCACAAACTCAGAAAGAATCATGACAAATTATTTAGGAGCTGCGGTGGGCTCTCGGTGGGCAATGCCTAACATCTACACGGCACTCTTTTCTCTTCCCCGCTTACTGTTTTAATACCAAGATGCTCGGTCTGCACAAATTACTTCCCCCACGTTTACCTTAAATCTCTGGGCCAGGGGGGCTTGCCAGTCTCTTTTCATATTTTGAGTTTTTCATCTCTGGGCTTGCATTTTGTTTTGCCTCCGTTGAAGTATGAAGTATGTGCACTATACGGAAATGCACAGACCAAGGGCATGCCGCTTAAGCAATTGCAAAGTACTGAACACACCCATGTGAACACCAACATAGAATGCTCGCAGCCCCCCACCCCAGGAATTCCTTCTGGTGCCCCCCGCCCCCTTCAGTCACTATGCCTTCCTTCTTCCTGAAGGTAACTACGGCCACTTTCTTGACTCTAACACCGTAAGTTTTGCCTTTGGAAGGTTAATAAATGGAATTCTGGGCAACATGTTCTCCTTGATGTCTGCTTTCTTTTGCTCCAGATGACGCATGTGAGATCCACCCGTGTCGTTGCAGCTAGTGGGGGCTCATTAATTTCATTGCTGTATGGTGTTCTCTTACTTGCATATGTCATAGCATAATCCATTCTTCTGATAACGGACATCTGGGTTGTTTGGAGTGTTGGGCTGTTATGAGCTATACTCCTATTTATGCTTGTGTCTGTGTTACTGTTTATGGTACTCCTTTTACTTGAACATCCCTCCCGCCAGTTCTACCCTAAAAATCCTTAATTTCTTACTCAGATTTACCTAATTACTCTGGCTATAAATGAGCTTCCCCATCTCCGAAAACCTACCACCTTTCTATTCTCTTAAAGTACCTTTCATATATCACCAAAGGGTTCCTTTTATTAAAACCATTCATACATGTGAATTATTTGTTATTAGATTATAAGCTTCTTAGGGCAGAAAATATCTCATTCTTCTTCTTATTTCCAAGTACAGAGTCTTGCTTATAGTAGAAATTGAATAAAAGTTCAGTTAGTGAATGAATGGATGACTTAGGAGCATTTCTTCCTTATGTGGGAGGCACCACATCAGTCTGGCTGAATAGGCTCCATTTTGATGTAGGCTGATTGGCAATAAGATCTCTGGAAAAACAGTTAAAATATAGATTTTTTTTCCATTGAACAGTAAGCCTCACATGATCGACACTTATAAATATCTAAAAATGACTTTTTAAAAATCAGGAAATATGGTACTTTTAGATGGAAAATCTATAAATAAATCTCATATGTGGCTCAGTGTAGATCATTGGCCATATTGTGGAAAAAGTATTGCTGTATTTGGTATTCTCTCAACAAAAATTGTTTTGTACTTATTATGTGCCAGGTGTTATGCTAGATCCACAATATGCTCTCTATTTCTTTCACGAATTAGCAGGAAAAAGGTCAGCACAATCTATCAGGGGGGTATTTTGCATTCTTCATTATGTCCATGATTTAGCTTTGAGTAGCTCCTTCCAGACCAAGAAGCTCAGCACAGACCATGCTGCACAGAATTGATTAAAATCAAAAGGCAAAGAGAGATAAAAAGAAGATAAAATCTTCATGTTTGGGAATGTTAATCACTCACCAGTCTCTGTTTTGGCTTCTGAGCAATAAAGAACAGACAAGAAGCCAGACTGAGATTGTATTGATTAGGCTGGGCTGGTGAGCACCACAGACCCTTCTGCGTCTTGCTCGGAACCAGCGTGCCCACCCCAGTCACAGGCAGGGAGGCAGGAGGTGGGCAGACTCCTCCCACAGGCGAGGGACCAGCTGCCAAGGGCTGAGCCCTGAGGTCCGGAAGCAGAGGAAAGGTCTCTTCACCAAAAACCTCGTTGGTTTTGAGGGGAAAAAGAGCAAGATAGGGTAGAGCTTGCTTTAAAGTTTTATTTTATTTTATTATATTGTGTTTATTTTTTGCTTTTGGTCTACCAGGCCCTCCCCAACATCAATAATCTGATAATCATGCCAATAAGCGGATGGGCAGCCAAAGGGCATGGACGTTTTCACCCAAGTATTGCTCCCTTCTGGAGGGCGGAGGGGGGCCCCAAACTTCTCTACGAATTCTTGAGAGGCAGCAAAGACAGGAGACATGGAAGAGGTGTCAAGAATAAGAACGGGAATGAGTCTAAACGATTGGGTGCAAGTGGGAACATTTTTCTCTCCCTGAAATATAAAAATCAGGACTGTTGAGAAATGTAGAATGATACAGAGGAGAAGATTCTTAGTGTAAATTTATGGCCAAATTCTCAGAAACAGAAGAGAATTAATTTGTGGATAATGGGAAAAGAAAGAGAAATGATAGGAGGTGTGTATCACCGTTCTATTTGGGTGGATCGCTGCAGCCTAGAACCTGTGAATGGAGAACATGCCCCTGGAAAGGCCCCGCTTACAGAGGGCACCTGCCTAGCTTCACAATGGAAGAAGGGCAAGGGGAAGGACTTTACACCCTTTTAGTGGGAATAGTGGCTGATGTAGTGGAGCTGTCTCAAATTTCAGGCTTAGTTGTTTGCTTTGTATTGTTCCCTTTTTTTTTTTTTTTTTAGCAGAGAAAAATGTAGCAATCAAGGAAATTTTGAGATAAAGAGCTGGCAATGTCTAACTGGAGCTATGTTGCTGAAAGAAAAATCTCTTTGGCAAAATAAATCTGTTGCATTTCATCCCAATCTTTTTATTCCCTCTGTCCTCTACTTTTTAGTAAAATCTTGAGCTTCTTCAAGTAAAAGGGCTTGGTTTTTAATTTATTGAATAGGCTGGGTCACACTTTCAATATCTTGACTTTAATTACTAGATGCTTGTAGCTCTGGGGACAGGGGTGTTCCTGTCCCAGGGCGAATCCCCTATGAAACTGGTGAAACCAAAATAAGTCAAGGGAAAGGGTAGTTTGGGAGAAACCATCTGGATTGCTCACAACTTGCTCGAATTCCCTAGCCAGGCCCAACCCTGTCCATCTCCTCTGACCGCCTTTCTGGGATGAACTCCATTGGTGGGTTCTTGGTGACTGGCAGACACCAGACCAATTATGCACCAGGAACAGATGGGAGGAGAGAATGGCCTTTTCTCTCCACCTCTTTTCCAAGTTCAGTGGGAGGCTCTGCAGTGGTAAACAACTATTGATATGTCAATGAACTAAGGCTAGGCAGGAGATAGTGGAAATTCTGCAATTTACCCCACAATGCCAAAAAAATGATCTGAAATAGAATTCTAAAATATTTACCAATGCAGTGAGAAATGAACCATAACGATGTTTGACGCCTAGATATTTTGCATGAGTAGCCATTGGTAGTGGGGCCCCCAGACTGGACCCATTCCCTAACCGCAGCTACAGGGGCGTTCACAGACTCTGCTGACCCTGTGTTCGAGCTGAAGGAAGACCCCACCATCTTCTCACCTGCTGTCTGGGCTTTTATAAGTCTTCTCCTGATACCAAATCCAGAAGTGATGCCCTAGCCTTAATTCTGCCTTGATTTTCACCCTCCGTGGAATATTTTCATGGAAAATTCAATTTTTATAGGGCCATTTAGCATGAAGAAGGGGGACCTTACCTCCTCAATTCAGAAGACAAATCAATAGGGAAAGAGGTAATGCTGGAGAGCAGAGCCAGAAACAATTTAGCAACCAACATTAATGATGATGTAGCGGTTCACAGAGGACTAGGGTGATCCATAACCCTAGGAAGTGGATGGGCCTCTGGGTGAGCTTTAACTATCTCTGTCAATCGGAGCACCGGCAAAAATCTTCCAGTCTGCTCAATGCCCTGACTGGGTTCCATAAAATCTTGATTTCAGAAGAAAATCACTTCGTTTTCCAAGCAGATATATGCAAAATAACATCAAAGTATTTTTTCTTCAATAAGAGGAATAAAATGAGATATTGCGTTGATAGTAATTATGTATGCAAAGAGCACAATGTCCTGACCATTGGTTAAATTGTAAAAAGTCAACATACATAATATGAATGTCACTGTAAAGGCATTTACAGTTCTGGAAGCCCCCCCTTCTCCCATCCCCCGTAGGTGTATGGCAATCCTGTGAGAGATACAGGGCACAGATATTTCTAGTTGAGAACATAGGTTCAGTGGGATTCACTGCTTAAGGCTACATGGCTAATATGGGGCATAATTATGCCCAGAACACAGACCTTAGTTCTCTGCCCCACAGTGCTCTGATCCATGGAGGGTGACAGCTAAGAATCTGCTCCATCATTAGGGGCCTGGGCAAGACTCTACATGGTTCCATTTAGCTGCTGTTTAATTGATTCACTGATCCTAAGTTAGAGATTTTTAGGGAAAGCAATTCAGCGCAATGTTTTTATTTTGTCTTTGGTGCAGAAGTCCTTTCTCATATATAACAGCGATTTTCTTTTCTTTTTTTTGCTGGTGCAATTTAAAATCAATTTCTCTTGCTCCGCCTTGATACACAACCCCAGTTTTGGTCACACTTAGTTTTGTCTCCTAAAAGGTAGTCAATTCTATTTTAAGCATGACTCCTAATTCTTGAATTATGTGGCTCCTATACCTTGCCCGTGCTCCAAGTTTTCTACGTGCTTCATCATCGTATTAATTGGATAAATGAGCAAACAAGTAAAATCCCATTGTAACCAATATCAATATAACATATAATTTGTGTATTTAAAAATATTTATTGACTTGGGATCGAGACAGTGGACTGTGAGTCTGTTGCTTCTTTGAGTGAGTTATGCAAACACCTGTCCCCTCCCCTTTGTCATCCAAGGGGATGATAGTGGTAATGGAACAAGAAAGTAGGTAGAATAAGGGATTGATATCAGAGCGTTGGAGATTAATATTTAAGATTTCTGGTGTGATGAAGATTTTCTGATGATAAAATATATGTTTTTTCAAGAGTGTGGTGGAGTATACTATTATTTTTAAGTATGTAATGTCCTTCCTGTATCCGTATCAAACATTATTTTCCCTTAAAAGTGTCTTGCTCCCTCTCGTGTGCTTCCCTGGGAGAGGGACATACTGCCTCGCCCTAGGGAGTCAGGCTTGGACACTGAGTTACTCTGGTTGATGGAGTGTGAGCAGGAGTGGCACTGGCCACTGTCGGGCAGCAACTTTAAGAACCATCGAATGGCTCTGCCGTTACCATCCCTCCTCCCTCTGTTGTGTCATTGTGGTTTTACCACACATCAAGTAAGTTTCAGACAGGGCCTCTTCTTCAATCTGGATTCCACACACACAGAGCAGCATATGCAGATCACCAGCAGCTGATGTTTCCCGTGAGACAAACAACGTTTCACATGTTATAAGGTGCTGAGCTGCTGGGGTTGTTTGTTACTGCCACTTAAGCGAAACTGACTAATACAGATGGAATGGCTGGTGTGGAGTGGAAGAAATGGTGTTTGGAGATGAAAAGCTCGAGGATCTAAGAGGCCAAGGTTTTGATAGGCCCGGGTGATGCACGTGAAATTGCCAAATGCAATGAACAGTGTTAAGTCAGAAAGGAATACTCTGCTCAAGGGCCTCAAGACGTTGATGAATAAGGGCACATGAACGGGATATTGAAAGAAATGAAAAGTGAGGCAGGATGATTTCTTAGAGGAGGGATTTTTGTAAGAGAAACAGAAATAGAAGTATAGTTAGTTATAAGGGATAGCAAGAACACATCCTACCACCTGACCTGCCAGTAAATGGTATATAAGCTTATATTGGAATAGTTTTAAAGGGAGGCAGAGAGTTGAGGTTTATGATCATTTTTTAATAAATGCAATTTCCCAAAGACGATGTGAAATGAAATGTTGAGGGAGTTGCTTGGTTACAGGAGACAGTTCCAGAAGGCAGTGAAGGAGGACTTCAGAGAACAAGAGGGGTGAAGGGTTCGGTCAGACTAGCAAGTGTGTAGAGATCAGGTGATTTGGAGTCAGGGGGATGAATAGCCTAGGAGGCCGGGCTTCTGGCCACGACGAGCCCTCGGAAGTGGGAGGCCCCATGGGACGAGCATGGTGGGAGCCTGCTTCCAGGGCTGGGATCCTGACGGCTTCCCCTGGTGCCACAGTGGTGTCCAGGTCAGATGCTCCTCACACCGTGGCCTACTTTAAAGGGTGCCTTATATGATTTAATTAAGAAGGTAGAGCTGGTTTTTAAGGTTTCCTCCTTGCCTTTTGTCTCTATTTGACCACTAGTCTCTCACAAGGGAGTTTCCTCAGAATTCACCATCCCATTTCACACTAAGTCGGGAACATTTTCTTCCTTCCACAAATTCCCTTGAACAACAGGACTTGGAAAAGAATACTCGGTCCGAAGGACATGTATGTGTTCATAGAGCATCAGGTGCCCCCAAAGTCACTGTACCTCTGCCTGTTCCAATCTGACTTTTCCAACTCGGGCATCCCTATGGATAAAGACTGAATTTCTTTATATTCTGTCTCAAAAGATATCAGTTGAATTCCTAGCTACTCCATAGCATTAATAAAATGATCCTTTTATAGACGATAGCATGTAATATTTTGTACTTTCTTTTTCATTACAACAAGCTTGCTTGCTAAAGTTGGGAATATAAAAAAACCCACATTAATAATTAAACCAAAATGGGGGTAATTGCCCTTACATGAGCAATTGCTAGTCTATTAAATTGCTTACTCTCTGAATATTGCTCAGTGTTCAAACACTTAAGCAGCAGTCATTAAGACTGTCAAAATGATAGTTCCTATTTATTTAGCACCTTCTACACAATGACTTTAAATAAGTAAATCAAACTTAGAATACTTTAGAGAAATAAATGTTGACCTTGAGATCTCCGAATGAATTTCCACCTCGATTATTTCACTCTGTTTATCTTACGGAAGCCAGGTCACTTTGGCATTGACAAAACTTTGATTCTCCTTGGCTTCCGTTTTTACCACAAAGAAATGGAATCTGCAGACTTTAGGAAGATTTCAAGAGCAACTGGCAAATCTATATTCTAGAGTGAGGCTTCCTCTCAGTAGATCCTGAGCTTTGTAAGAAACTCAAAGTCTGTCCCTGTGCTCCTGGCTGGAAACAGCCATTCTCTTCTATGCTGTCCTGGCTGAAATTTGCAGAAGGGAAAAAATGCCAAGTGCTGATGATGGTGATGGTGATGAAGAAAACAATACTATAGCAGCTTCGTTGAATGTCTCTTTTATTCCAGCTACTCTACATTCACTTTCCATCCTCCTCACAAAAATCCCTGCAGAGTGGGCTTTGTTATTCCTATTTTGCACATGAGGGACCAGAGGCTCAGCGGTAACCTATCATCAGCCTAGTCTCAAATCACACAACCTGGCTGAATCAGGACCCAGATTTAGACCTGTCTCAATATCATGCTGAGTCAGCCTCAAAAATGTGTATCACCTTCTCAGCACTTTGCAGACACTATTATCATTTTCTCAACTCTTCCTTTTGTCAGGGAAGTGAAAAGTAGCCTCTCTTTAATAAAATGCTTACTAAAATTGTAATCATAATAACAAAACACTTTCATGCTTATTGTTTCAGTTGATCACCACAAAAAGCCTGTGAGTTGTGTATTACTGTCACCCTTTAAATTGAAGACCCCAGTTTAGGTCCCTTGCTGAAGCCTACACGCTCCTAGGTGGTGGAGCTGGTAATTACACTCAAGTCTCCTAATTCCACACAGGCTTTCCGCATGCTGTGGGGGCTCTTGAAAGATTTTGTATAGCAGAAGACAGTTTACAAAGTACTTTTATGCACATTATTTGAGTTTCTTCATGCCTCATGATTTTGCTGTACATTAGGAATTTTGTGAGATTTTATTAAGACTTATCCAGAAACTGATTGCTGTTTCTCATTGTCTGTTAGATCGTTGTGGAAGTCTGCCTGTCTGTTTATACGACACTAACTAAGTGTAGTTCGCCCAGTAGGGGTCAACTAAGAATCTAGAAAATAAAATATGTATCAGTAAGCAAAATGTCACTCCTAGCTGTCTCATGGAGGCATTGAGAATATCAGGTGGATAAGGCACACTGTCTTCATTCCTTCTCTTTGTCCCTTAAGAGGGGTGACACTCTAATCGATTTTCCTCTCTCTTCTGAATTGCTGTTCAAGTTCCTTCAGCTGTTAAGGACTAGACCTGTGATGTGAGCCTACCTCCAACCCTGAAAGCCGGTGTCCCCACCCAGGATGTTATGCAGCCGTCCTGAACTGTGGCAGGTCATTCCTTCTTGCTTCCCCACCAATGTTCTTTCTGGTGAAGTGGTTTCCATCTCCCTGTATCTCCCCAACGCCCCTTGATAAATATTTATTAATGTTTCAAGACCCAGCTCAAATATGACTTCATTTATTCAACAGCATTTATCAACCACTAACTGTAAGCTGAGGGTGATGCTAATGTTGAGGAAAAATCTGTAATATCAGCCTGACGGGATCACTTTAATGAACCCTATGTAGTCACACTGGCTAACTGGTTGTGCTGTGGGTGTGGCCAGATTCTGTGCCACAGGTTATAATCCTGGTGGGTCAGGTTCCTGTTGCCTGTCTACTGACCTCCATAGTACATGTCCACTTTCCTTAGTGACAGGAGGGTCCACCTTCTTGCGCGAGGTAGCGTCATGATCCATGTTGAAGACCCACTGGTGACCTCCCCTCACCTAGAGCCCCTTACCGCTGAGAGCAGTCACTACCCGTCCGCTGCACGCAGTCACCCGCGGGTCGCCTGCAGATCCTCCCGTCATCCCTCGGAGTTCTCTCGCCACCAAGGTCTTCAGAGCTGGAACTCTGCATGACTTCATGCTCCGCTCTCCTTCTAGTTCTCAGAGCCTGTTCCTGCCGGCCCCGCCCTTCGCTCCCCAGGCCTCCAGACCCAACATCTACTCCAGGCACAGGGTATCAGTCGCTCCTTTCAACCCCTGTGGCCCCAGCATCCTTACCTGTATAATATGGGTAATCATGCTGTCTTGAGAAACCATTAAATAATTAGCTCAGATAAACCATAACAGTGCTTCTGAGTTCTTTCACCACTCGGTTCTCACTACTTTTACCACTTTAACCTTCCACCATTTCATGCGGGATAATTTGTGTAATTCCCTTCTGTCTCTTATTGGACTGTAAACCCAAGAATAAGATGATAAAAGATTATAAAACTTTTTAATGAAGGAAATACAACTTTCTGTGTCCTTACATCAATCATCCTGGGTATTCTGTTTCAATGCCCCTTTCTCTCTTCACTGAGAAGGTCGCTTTACAATGTTTAGTCAGATTAAGGTAAATTGTTCCTGATCCTGTTCCTCTGCTGCTCAGAGCTTCGTTCCAAAGCGTGTCCGTGGCTTGATGTCCAGCAGTGCCTCTCCGTGGTCAGAACTGGAGTGGCGGGTCCCACGGCTGATTGGGAGTTGGGGATTCACCGAGACTGTCTCATAGCTGTAGTGACCTTGACAGGCTTTATATGCTTTTCATGAATCGACCACCTGTCCCCATAATTCCTCCATAATGTCCCCATTTGGGGACAGGAAACGCTGGTCCAGGAGAAGGACTACCAGGGATGTGACCTTCTCCTGGTAAGTTTTCTATGTGCCGTGTCTTCCTTCCTTTTGCCTGGCCAGTTTAATATTTACTGAACACTTATCGAATACATGTTGTTTGTTGTTTGTGATGAACACTATCCCTAGAAGGAAAACAAAGGACCTAGTGGTTTGTCAGATGTACATACAAAAATTATTTAGACTTGAGAAAGATTTCTCCCATGTGAGTCCTCATTACAAAGCTAGGTATGTAAGACAGGATAACGTACCTGCATTTTAAATATTCTCAGGATTCTTAGGACTGTAGAATGAGGAGACTGGACACGGTTGTCTCTAAAACATCTTTTGGTTCTGAGGGACCAGCAAAACCTCCGCTGGAATCAGGGGTCAATGTGACTTAAGCAATGCATTCCTAAGACTGAAAAGTGCTTCCAGGCAGATGCAGGTGAGCACGACTGGTTTGCGCAGCCCCACAGTTACTACAGACCCGAGGACGGTTACTGTGAAGAATGGTAGCCAAACATTATGATTATGATCATGTCTACACGTGGCCGGTGATTCAAACTGAACTGGGAGTTTAGTCGTGATTGGTTTTCTTGGCATCCTGCTAGGTGATGACTGTTTTATAGGAGCAAATGAGTGGTTTCGAGAGTGGTGGCGCCATGTATTCCCGGCCAGACTGGTGACTGTGTCTGCCACCTGGGGTTTTGATGGCAGGAAGCTGTGTCCCGGTGTCTGGCCACCTGACTCAGCCACCGCCCGGACCCTGCGCCAGCGCTGTTCCCCAGAAGGTTGTACCAAATCTCCTTCCAGTCCAACTGACGAGAGTCTCAGAAAAAAATCTGTGCTCTTCTCCATGTCCCTCTGCCTCCTAACTGTATATCTTGGGGAAAAAAATGTTTAATTTCTCTTGGTCTCTTTCTTCATATGTAATATGGGGGAAATATCCACTTCACAAGGTTGTAATAAGAATTACATGAGATTTAAAGCTCCTAAAACATAGAGTAGGACTCCAAAATATGCTATTTTCCTTTTGCCAAGTTACTCTTTTCCATAGCTGTCACGCCCCTCGGCACAGCTGGGATCTGAAAGTTTAATTGCAACAATTATTCACTGGGGCAAAAACATCCTCCATTTACCCTGCTGGCCCCACAGCCGAACCTGCTGCACAGGAGCCCATAGACACACTCAGATCACCCACCGCAAGGGGCGCCAGGCTGGCCAGCAGTCCCCGTCCCCTGCTCCTCTCGGCTTCATGCTCATTGCACACCCTTCCTCTCTTCTCAAGCCCCTGCCATCTCCTCCCCAGTCCCATCCTTAGCCAAGGACCAGCTTCCTGTTGCAATGTGGACATGGAGGCCCTCAGGAGACGACTCCCCCAAGCCCGCACCATCACATCCACTGTTGGCTGTGCTTCCGGATGCCCCTTCCTTTTTGTTTGTGCGGTTGAGGCCCCTTCACCGCTTCCATGACCAGTTCTCCTGGGCAAACACTTTCCATTCCTTCTTGCTGACACCCAGTAAGCACCCCCCACTTTCTCTGGCATCAGCAAATTTTCTTGCTTTGTTGGACTTTTCCAAACATAAACATGCTTTTATTTCTCCTATCTGATAGCAAAAAAATCTTCCTCAGCCAGGACACCACTTCTTTTTAATTCATTAAAAATTCATTTTCATGTCGTCTTTTTCTTACTGTCTCAGGTTATTTTTCCTTCCCTTTTCTCATCAACTCACTGCCGTCACATCTCTGCCTTCATCACCCACCTGAAGTAGCCCTTGTCATGGTTACCAGCGATCTTGTGTTACTAAACTTGATTATTTTGCAGTCCTCATCTTCCCTGCCCCGTCGGTCAGCGGCATTTAATGCAGCTGATCATTCCTCTTCCTAGAAATACCTCCTCCTCCACCTTACGTCCGGGTCCCTTGGGTTTTCTCCAGCCTCCCTACCTCCCCTTACTCCCTGTACCTGTTGCCTCAGACCCGGGGGCGATACAACATCTTCATCAGCCCGGTTGCCAAAGCCAAATTTTGGAGTCACCTTCGACTCCTCTCCTTTCATGTCTTGTATCTAATCCATCTGTAAACCCTGTGGCTCTACCTACAAAATAGACCCCAAAGCTGACTTCTCAGCATCTTAGCTGCTGCCTCTCTGTCCAAGGCTCCATGTTCTCTTTGAGTTACGGCAGGCATCCCCTAACTGCCCGTCCTGCTGCTTCTGGGCACCTAACATCTGGTCTTACCAGAACAGCCAGAGTGGCTTTGTTAGATCCTCTCACAGTTCTTCAATATTGTCCAATGGCTCCTGCCTTATTCGGAGTAAAACCCAGAGTCCTTCTAATGGTCCACAATGCCCTGCATGATATGAATCCCAGCGGGCTGGGGTCATTGACATCTTCCATGTTGTCACATCCAGTGATCTGTCCTCGGTCCCCCTCCTACTTTATGCTCAGTAGCATTTGACTCAATCGATCAACCCCTTTTTAAAAAAATGCTTTCTTCACTTGTCTTTTGAAATGACATATTTTCTTGGTTTACCATTGGCGTCACTGGCTATTTCGAATCAGCTTTCATTTTTCTTATTTTTTAAATGTTGTGATGCCCCAGGGCTTGTGTCGGAATGTTTTCTGTCCTCTGTTCATCTCTATTCCCACAGCTTTAAATATCCCCCGTATGCTGATGTCTATCCTTCTTCTCTCTGCTATCCCTTGTTCGGGTGTCTAAAAGTCATCTTAAAATCTTAAACTTAACATATACAAAAGTCAGGTTTTAATTTTCATCCCTGAACTTACTACTAAGGTTTTCCCATCTTAGCAAATGATACTGTTTTCCTTGTTGTCTTTTCTTTTTTGAGGTTAAAAATGAGACATTTCCTTGTTTTATCTCTTTTCTCTCATCATATATCCAACCCCTCAGCAAATACTGTTGAGTCTACATTTGAAATATATCCTGAAACTGGCATGTTTAAGTAAAAGAGAGAGAGCAGATCGATGGATGGATAGATGGATGGAAGGATAGATAGATATGGCCTAATTTTTAATCTCTTGCTATTCTTCTGGGAATTGCTCTAAAGGATCCCTTTATAAAGAAAATGAAGGGCTTTTTTCCTGAAATGTCCCATATCAATTCAGTAGGCTCTATTATATATAGTAGTTGCCCAACTAACATTTATTAATGTCAGAAAAAAAATATTCTCAAGCCACGAAGAGTGAATGAACAGTTTAATATGATTTTCCCTAGATGGCTCAAATGTTTTATAAAAATGCTAAAATAATACAACCCAACTAATTTAGAGATATATATGATTATACCCATCTTATAGCCAGGGAAAATCGAAACATTAGAAAGTAAAGTAGCTCGTGTAAAGTAGGGTAATGAGTCACTTAGTTGAAAAAGACCAGAGTGGACGTAAGTAGACTAGTTAGAAGGCAATTTCAACAATCTAGGAAAAATGTAATAAATTTTGATTTATAGCATAGATATATTTGGGTTAAAGATGTCTACAAAGCAGGTATCTGTAAAGAGTATTATATTTTATCTTTGAGCTCTATTATTCAAATAGAAGTATGTTATCACAGAATGAATTAACTAATAGACTCGCTGAGCAGTCATGTTTTGAATACATTCCTTTTCTATTATATCAAATTAATGAGAGAATAAAAGTAACAGATTTTATTTCAGGCAGTGGATTTTATTATTTTATTTCATAGTTTGTTCTAAGGATATTTACATTTTGGTGCAGGACCTAAGCAACTTCACCTCTTTGAGTTTCTATTTTCTTATCTATAAAAGTAAACATTCAGATTGGGAATGTACAAGCTGGGGAAGTTTAACCTTTCTAGGTTTTAGTTTAAGTGTAAAATAAAATCTAATAAAATTTATTGAAAACTCCCTGCCAAAAATAAATCAATCAATAAATCAAAGGAGGAATGAAAACAAAAAGAAAAAAGTAAGTCTTAGATAGGTAGGTTTTAAATAAGAGTTAAGTCTGCTGGAAATTGTATTGCGGATGTTTTTGGGAAAATCTGTGCTAAATAGTTTTTACGTTAGTGCTTTCAGAGTCTTGGATCCGGGTGCACGCACTGTGAGTGGTGAAGAGGGGATATAATGTGCCGCATTTCCCATACTGCTTTGCTCAGGTCACTTTCTGTGTTCATGTAACACAGATTTATTTCTTGAGGCACATTAGTCTTTTTATAGAAGAAAATTTTGAAGATTGTTCATTTTCCAAAATGTTAACATTTAACTCTCAAAATGCTATTTTTCTCCTTCTTTAACATAGTTATCTGTCCTTCAATTCGATGTCATCCTACATCATATGACATCATAAGAAAGCGCTCTCCAATCCAGGGCATACAGCAATGTAACTTGAGAATACTAATACTTACAGGCTTTAGGAAAAGCAATCTGTGTATGCCCTCTTATCATAAGTATGATTTGAGGTAACTGTTCGCAAGGACCATATGTACATTCTCTCCTTACCCACAAGTCTTGCCTCTTGGCAGAAGTCATGTTCTACACGCACATACATTTTAATTTAGCAATAATATTCATATAACAAAATGTACAGATATTAAGTGTTCCATTTGATGAGATTTGACTATCTTACACATCCAAATTAAAGAGTCTGATATTTCCATCATCTCAGAAATTTCCCTGTTTCTCTTTAGAATCAATCCTTTTCACACACTCAATGAGGCAACTGCTTTCTGAGTTCTGTCAAAGTAGATTTGCCATACCTGTTTCTGTCCTTCCTATAAATGGAATAATTTTAAATATATTCTTTTATTTCCAGCTCTATTTGTGCTTTATGCGACTTGTTTTTGAGATCCATGTTTTGATATGTATTAGTTGTTTTTTCCTTTGTATTTCAAAATATCCACTTTCTGAATAGATCACATTTTTGTTTAATGATTTTGTTGATGAATATTTGGATTGTTTATAGTTTTGGGCTTTTATGACTGATGGCCATTCTTAAATCTTTTGGTTGGTCATTTCTCATGAGTAAATATCTAAAAGTAGAATCACTAATTGTTAGGGCAGCTGTATATTTGTTTATAAGATGCTGCCAAATAATTTTCCAAAGTAGTTTTATCATTTTACATAGCATCAACAGCATATAAGTCCCAACTTGTCTACATTTTTGCTAACATTTGTGTTGCTGTATTCTTAAATTTTAGCCTTTTTAGTGGAAGTGAAATGGTATCACACTGTGGTCTTAAATTACATTTCCCTAATGATTAACATTGAGCACTTCCCATGTGCTTATTGATATTTTTATACATATGTTTCTGTGAAGTGTCCATTCATATATTTTGCCCAGTTTTCTTGGGCTGTTGATCTTTTGACTATTGATTTATGGGTATTCTTTCTGTGTTCTGGATAAAAAGAAATTCTTTGTCGGGTATATGTATTGCAAATCTTTCCTCCTATGCTGTGGCTTGTGTACTCATTTTCTTAATGGTGTATTTTGATGAACAGAAATTTTAGTTTCAGTGAAGTTCAGTTTCCTCTTATGCTATTATTCTCTATCTAAGAAATCTTTGCTTGCTTATGTCATGAAAATATTCTTTTAGGTTCTTGTCTAGAAACTTCATTGTTCTAGCTTTTACATTAATATTTGTGTTCCAACCCAAATCAATTTTCGTTTACGTACTGAGGAAGGGGTGAGGTATGTTTTTCCCCAGTTGAATATCCAGTGGTTCAGCCCCATTTATTAAAAAGTCTTTCTTTTCTCCATTGAGTTTATTGGTGCTTCTAGTGCTCATATTGGTATTAAATGATTTCATGTCTCCCGTTTCAGACAATAGGACATATTCGTTCATTTTGCTAATTATCCCTGAGCCTCTATTCTGAGCCAGGCACTGTCCTAGTCCCTGGAAGCACAGTTGAAAACATCAGTCATGGTCCATA
Source organism: Manis pentadactyla (assembly GCF_030020395.1). Lineage (NCBI taxonomy): Eukaryota > Metazoa > Chordata > Mammalia > Pholidota > Manidae > Manis > Manis pentadactyla. The sequence goes on from NC_080037.1 coordinate 4,659,617, forward strand.
CACCCCAGTAGGTCAATTAGCTACCTAAGGACCTGAACTCTTGTCCCAAAGTAGCTCAGACCTAAGGCTATAAAGCAATCCCACATAACTGGAATTCTGTGTAAGGCTGACTTGGGGGTTTATTAATTCTGGGCCCAATAGTGTCATTAAGGTCTAGGAAATGTCCATGTCTCTGGTTTGTCATCCTCATTCGGACTGGCTGCGTCCTCAGGCTATAAGGAAGAAGGCTGATGCGGAATGAGTGAGACAGAATTACACTCAGAAGTAGGTGATAGCTCGTTCTTACTTCTGGCTCTGTTTCTGCAGTTCGCATGCTTTCCCAAGGACCCCCTCAGAGGACTCTTACTCGGGTGTCTTTGAGAAGAACAGTCGCACCCTGTTCTAGAGCCAAACATTGGGAAGGGCATGAGGTTGCTCTTTGGCCAATCAGATCCACTTCTGGACCTGGTGGAGGCTGCTGCTGAGGTACATGCCAGTTTGGGGGAGGGCTAGCAGCCTGGAAAATCAGGGAACATGCATGCTGGGTAGGCAATCGCCGGTGTTCATGGTATGTTCCTTATGTCCAACTGGGGGGGATCGACATGATGCTCGTATATGCACAAAGGGGAAAGGAAATAGTTCAATTGTGCTGGGTATTAAAATGGAAATTAAACAAGTTCCTGATAGAGAATATACGGAGCTGCAGGCAAGGGTTTCGTTTCCCCTTTTAGGTAGAATGTTCAAGGCCAGGCTTTTGGAGGCCATGACCGAGCTCCATGAAGAGATGTGACCCAGAGTACCCAACTGCGCCCGAATTCTTTCAAAGCAAATAGCAAAAGCAAAGTCGCTGAGGAGGGGAAGAGCTTGCCGTTTTCTAGGACTTGCAGAAGCCAGCATGTCAGGAATTTAGTGCGTGAAGGAGTGGGTGGCCCAGTGCAAAACATGAAGGGTCGTGTTATTCAGGACCTTTTGGACCTGGGACCAGTTTGAGTATTCACATTTCCTCTCCTGGGAATCTGGAATAGGAAATAGGAGGATGCATTTCAGTTTGGAAGGATCTCTAGAGAGGAAGGGATATTAACAGTGGAGCCAGAGTCGGGCAGGAAGATGAGGGGAAATCTGGCTGGTCTGTGAAATGAGAAGCTGAGAAGTCTGTCTGCAGAGAAAGAGAAGAAACAGATGTTCAGAAAGAGGCCGGGGCAGGCAGAGAAAGAGAAAATCTTGGTTGCTTTTAGCTTCTTTGTTCCGGTCCCCCCCTGAATACCTGCTCTAATCCTTCCTTTAAACTGCATGAATGAGCTGGGTTCATTGAGTCAATTCGCCTTTCTTGCTTAAGCTAACTTATATTGGATTTTATTACCTACAACTGAAAACTCTTAATCGATGCACATATAATTCCTGTGAGTTTGACATTCTATGAAGCAAGTTAACTAAAATCAAGTCATCTGTGTGTGTCAATCCCAGCCAAGAATCACTTCCCCAGGTTTCTTCTTTTTGGCTCCTTGGGAGGAGCATCAAAAATGCTGCAAGGGTTAAAAAACAAAAGAAGAAAAAAAAAGGACAAAAAAGAGAAAACCTCTTATGGCCACAACTAATTCCTTTCATATGAATGTTTTTCATATGTCCATAAAAACTGTTCTGTTTACATTCTGTTCTCCTTTGCTTATTTTGCCCAGATTTTTGAGATTTCATCACATTTTTTCCCCATGGCATTTCTCTCCCATCACCACAAATTATTAATAATTATCAGGGATTTGAGTACATGAAAGATTAACCATTTCTACCACTGTGACCAGACTACACATTTCTTAGAATTATAAATTTACTTTCATTCTTTGTTAATTGTTTCCTTCTGAGACCCAGGCCCCTGGTTTCTGAGTCTTCGCTTTGCCCTTTATTGGGTTGAAATGTTGAGAGCTCCATCCTTCCTTGTCCCCTCTCCAAATTCTCTGCCTCTTCTAAGACCTCCTTCAGGTCTAATCTTCTGCTGGAAACCTTTGTTCCAACCTGCAGAGATTTTTTTGCCTTCTCTGATATCCTCTTGCTCTTAGAATCAGAACCACAGAGTTTAGAAAGTAACCATTCACTCACTTGATCTCTCTCTCTCTCCCCTAGTAAAATATGCATATTTCCTGTCTCCTCAGTAAGGTTATAAATTGGGGTCTCAGTTTTACATGGTATATCAGTTAGGATTGGGTTTTGCTTTGTAAAACAATAAAGCCAAATAAGCCGGTTAAACAGAATAGATTTATTACTTGCTAATGTAAAAGAAATTTTGAATTTGTAGTTTCAGGATAGAATAGCAGCTCCTGTCATCAGACACCCAGGCCTCTTGTTTCCTTTTGTTCTACCATCCTTAATATCAGACTTCTCTCCTTTGTGTTACTTTATTGTCCAAAATGGCTGCCACGGTTCCAGCCGTTGAGTCAACATTCCTGGCAGAAGGAAGGAAGAAGAGGAATGGACAAACTAGCCACTCTGGAAGCCCCCACATTGACTCTGTGGTTTTCCCATGACACTTGGCACAGGGACAAGCATAATGCAGTGAATACTCCCTTGGTGCCAAGAAACGTACTCAGCTCTTTGCAAATATAACCCTTCACAAATTTTATATGCTCCATTCACTTACCACGTGAGATAGATATTATTGTCCTCATTTTGTCCATTAGATATTTGGAGCTAGAAAGGCTACAAGCTCCAGAACCAAGAACTGGCAGAATGAGAACTCAGTACCAGGTTTTCCTGGCTCCAAAGATGGTGACATGGAGTACTCAGGAGCTTTTCCAAACTAGGTCAGGGAGGAGAGACTAGGAATAATGGCACACATTCTAACCTGACAAAACATTTGAGAAAGCAATAATGAGGGAAATACTCTATAAATGGCAGAGTACTTAGCTTAGAGGTGGAAGACTGGGCATGACTCCTGACTCTGAGATCTACTCTAGCTGTGTGTACTGGAGTAAGTGGTTTAACCTTTTTCTTTTGTGTACGTAGAACAGATCGTGGAATGTTGGAATGGCTTGCTCTAGGCTCAGATAAAGCCTATAGCCAGCTTGTGGACAATGCTGAGGGTTGGGTGTGCTCTTCTGAGATGTTGGATCTGTGTTGAGATATATGATCCTGTGTTGTGTTAACCTAGTGTCCCTTCTGCAGTTCCTAAAAACACCTGGAAGCTGTGCATGTGACCTTACTTGGAAATAGGGTTTCTGCTGATACAGTCAAGTTTTTGATGTCATATTAGCTTAGGGTGGCCCCTAAATTCAATGACTGGTGTATGCATGAGAAGAGGGACATTTGGACACAGATTCACAGGAGGACACAGAAGAGAAGGCCATGCAATGAGGGAGGTAAAGGTTGGCACGATGCACCTACAAGCCAAATAACGGTAAGGATGATGGCAACCACCAGAAGCTATGAAGAGGCTTTCCTAGAACCTTCAGAGAATTCAGACTTCAGAACTGTGAGAAAGTCATCCAGTTTGGGGTAATGTGTTACACCAGCCCTAGGAAGAGAATATAGTCCCCCAATCCCTGAGCCTAAGAACCAAGTGGTGGAAGTAGGGTCGACTCACCATCACCCCCGGGACTCGCTTGTGGGACTGGAGATTATTGTCTCAATAACTTTGGTTGTGCCAAATGGGAAGTCCTGGCTTCTGGGGCAGGGATGATGGTAGTTGGGGGAAGTCCCACCAGAGGACACACTAGTTCCACTAAACTTAAAGCCACAATCACCACCCACGTATTTGAGGCTCCCCTTGCCAGAGTACCAATAGGCAAAGGAAAGACTTAAGGTTACTGGTAGGTGCTTGATTCTGATTACCATGAGGAGCTAGGGCTGCTGAAACCAGGAAGTGAAAGAGGAGCATATCTGAAGTCTGAGGGGATCACTGTGGCATCTCTCGGTGCCTCCATGCCCTGTGGGAATGACGAACAGATAACTGTCACAATCATTGCCCGATAGGGGCCAGGCAGCCAAGGTGGGAGATCCTTTAAGGATGAAGGTCTGGGTCACCCCATCAGGCAAGCTGTCTAGATCGCTCGGAGTTTTGGCTGATGGTGAGGGATCTAGGATGGACTGTGCTGGAGGGAGAAGATGAAGGTCAGTTACTACTTCAGGACTTGCTGTTGGTCTCACTAAGTCTCTTGCGCTTAGTACATGCAGAAATTGTGGCTATTCACTACATTAAATGGGACTTAAAGGTCATAGTTAACAGAAATCTAAGTGATAGGAGGGGTGGGCTCTCTTGCATGTAGTACATGCAGAAATTGTGGCTGTTCACTAAAAGGCTGGACTTAATGGAGCTCTAAGTGATAGAAGGGCTGGGTTGCCCTGGACGCCTTCTGTGTGCCATGCAAACCCGCTCATTCTCATTCCTACTCCCGCCACTACTGTGGCAGTGTTCTCCGTGCAGGTTTTAAGGAGCTTTGCATGGGCGAAGCCTGATGTACTTCCTCTTGGACCAACACCATATACCTCTGGCTTCTTTTCTCAAGTTTTGCTGATGCCACAGTCTGGGACAGTTGTTAAAATCTACTTGACATTTATGCCCATGGGACCGCCCTTGGCAAGGAGGCAGGCACAATGGATAAATTTGTCTGCCTACCAAGTCTCAGGTATGAGGCTCTGAGGCTCCCTTACAGTAGCCCTGGGAAGTCCCTCGGGGGTGAATGGCAGACGCCCAACCCCAAGGTCAACTTAAGCCGCAGTAGAGTGACGTCCTGCAGGAGACAGGAGCTGCCTGGCAGAGAAGTCCCAGCACGTGGTGGCTTAGATTGCTTTTATGGAAAGATATCCTTTGGAACTTTTAAAAAACATTTTGGGGAGGATGGAAGAAACCAGATTAGAAAGGTTCCAAGTCCAGCCTTTGGGGAGGAGTTAAGAACTAGAAAAATTTGAGTTACTCCTATTAATGTGATTTTTTTTCCCCATATTTATTAGGCTGGTAAGGCCTGTGTGAACTCAGGTGTTATTATTATTCCCATTTTTCAAGTGAAAAAGTTGTGGCACAGTTGGGACAAATCACTTACTTGTGGTTATTTAGCTGGAAGGTGGTCAGACAGGAATATAACTTGGAATCTACGACACTAACTGGGAAGCTAGTTGTTGGTATCTTGTCCGGAGCAAGTTCACTGGCTGGAGTTTCCTATTTCTCTATGTCCTCTTCTTCACACAGATTTTGAATAGCTTTGAGTCTTCCTTGTCAATTTTTGCTTTCATCTTTTTATGGCTTATTTTCTCTCTATCCTTATATTACTTTTCAAAGGTTCTCTCACAGTGCCTTCTCTCTGATTGAGCTGACGTCTCTACTCATGAAATAGGACCGGCTCTAAAGCTGTAGTCACACATTGGAACAATTGAAATGTGGCTCATGAGAATTGAAATGAGCCAGAAATGCAAACTACCCACGGGATTTCAAAGACTACATATAAAAACAAAGATGATTCAATATCTCATTAATATACTTTGAATTCATGTAGAAATAGTAATCTTTTGGATCTATGGGGTTAAATATATGATTAAAGTTCATCTGTTTTATATTGTTTTTAAGATGACTACCAGAAAACTTTCAATTGCATGTGACTCCTATCTATGGCTCAAATTATATTTCTGTTGGTAGCACTGCTCGTAGTTTGCCAAGGAGAAGAGAGGAGCCGTGGGTTAAGGTTCTAAAGACCAAGTGAGCAGAGCGTTTGGGAGTCCAGGAGGCCGAATCACTGAAGCTCCGAATCCATATGGAATCCAGTCTGCGTCGCACAGCATCTAGTCTGTGAACTTCTTGAGCACAGAATCAGAACCCGTCTCATTTATAGGTACATCTGGCCGTATCTTACTCAGGCCTGGCGTGTGTAAGGCTGCATGGATCTTGTGTGGTGGTTGTTGGAAGAACTCCTGCGACAGTGTCGCCCATGCTTGACAAGAGGTACAGCCAAGGTTTCAGGAAGGGAGACGCAATTTTCCCCTTGGTTCTCTCGCTCTTTGTGATGCCTTGGGGCTCTGACTCTATCATTTCTAATTTCTCCCTGAATACCCCTCTTCCTGCAGCCAAGAAAGACTCTTGGTCTAAGGTACTCCAGAGTTTCTGATGGCAAACATTAAGATGTCACTGTAACCAGCTCTTCAAAACGTGCTGACAGTTAGTGTCATTCCTCATTCATTTATTCGCTCACATATTTGTTCTTCAATACATATTCATTTAGTGCTTATTTTCCACACAGCATAGCACTAATTATTGCAGGTAGATGAAGAAAGTATCAGAAGTTTATGGTGAAGTCCTGTCCCATTCTGTAATAAGGCAGATTCACTCTTTTCCCAATGTGACTTTCATAACTCATTCTGTCTTTCTGTAAGCTTATCTTGTACTTTGCTGCCTCGCTTTTATTTGCCCGTCCTGTTCTTACCACCTGACGAGGACTCCCATCTTATCTCTGTTTTGTGTACTTAACCTCAATTCTATTTTTCCCTTGCAGCTTTATGTATTCTGTTTTCTCTCTCTTGTACGACAAGATGTGTTTTCTCCTTGTGGGGTGTGAGTTACAATAAAGGACACCTAGGAAGCGGTACTTTAGCTACTATTTCAGAGTAAATGAATTGGGGTAATTCAATCAACACACGACTTCTTCTGGCGGCCCAGTGGAAACTGGATATTCTCACGTGCTGGGCTTATTTTGTTTTCCTTATTTTGATTTTCCTCTGCTGAGTCCATCCTGTGGATAAGCACATTGAAAGGGTTATTTATTTCTGATAGGATTTTGTTTACTTCTAGGGTTTCCCTTTGATGATTTTCATGGTTTATGTCCCCGTGCTGAAATTCCTCATCTGTTCGTGTAACTTTTCCCACTAGATCCTATAACATGCTAAGCTTAGTTATATGAAAGTCTGTGTTGATAATTCCAACATTTGGAATTTCTAGGTCTGGTTCTATTAACCATTTCCTTTGTTGGCAGTTGGCCACATTTTCTTGCTTTTTCACTCGTCTAGTGATTTATGATTAAATGCCAGAAATTATATGTAAAAGAAACATAGAGACTAACGTAACTAATGGTTAACCTCAGAAAAGGGCCAGTTCCTTTGCCCAACCAGAGGGGGTTGGGTGGGAGCTGAGTCAGTCCGGTCTGCGGTTCACCTGCGTATGCAGCTTGCGGTTGCTTTAGTTGGATTTATTTTACCACAGGCGTCAAGTGATTTGCGGGCTGGAAAGAATCTCTCCTTTAGCAGGGATTTGAGTTCCTGGAGGGCTTGTCTCTGTCCTGTCCTGCCCTTAGCGCTGTGCCTCTGGGTGGGGGTGGGAGAGCCTGCTCAGCCCTTCTGTCTCTCTTTCAGCCACACGGGGCTTCTGCCCCATAGTTAGTATAAAGCCCAGAAGTTTTAGGGGGATTGTGCAGTTGTGCAGACGTCAGTAGGCTCTGCACATTCTCCTGTTCCTTTCCAGCTGTAGCAGCCACTGTCTTGTATTCAGTATAGATCAGGGGTTCTGGGAGTGTTTCTCTGAGCCTTCAGCAGGCCCCTGACTTTCTCTCTCCTTTTCTGATACCCTCCAGCACAATGTAACTGCTGCCTGTAGCAGCTTCTGACATCACATCTTTTCCTGTAAAACTGACAAACTATTTCATGTTCTAACCCTACTCTCTCCACACAGGGCAAAAAGAATGCAAGAAAACGGTTTTTCATGTCCTGGGCGTTGTGCTGAGCACCTCACGTACACGTATCTCATTTTATCGTTAACCACAGTGCAATTATTACCATTGTGCAGATAAAGAAACTAGGGCTTAGGAAAAGTGAGTTCACTTATTTATTTCAAAAAGTAATTTTGAGTGCTTACTATGATATTTTCAATGCCCATTCAAATATCTCCGAAACTGTGACATATTTCATGGCAGATGTAAATGCTTAACATGGTTGTAGCTTCCTCCTATTAGAAGACTGTTATTAAATACTATCTACACGTTAGGTTGGGGGAATAGATGTACAGTTGACCCTTAAACAACATGGGTTTGAACTGAACTGGTCCACTTATACATGGATTTTTTCTCAATGAGCAGGTTGGAATTTTTAGGAGATCTGTGACCATTTGAAAAAAACACCTTCTTTTCTCTAACTTGCTTTAAGAATTCTGTATGTAATACATATAACATACAAAATATGTGTCAATCAACTATTTATGTTATCAGTAAGGCTTCTGGTCAACAGCGGTGATTAGTAGTCAAAATAATATGTAGATTTTTGACAGTGCAGGGGGTCAGCGCTCCAATTCCCACGTTGTTCAAAGGTCAACAATAGTGGTGAAAATGCCTCATAGAGACTGAGGTTCGTGGAAACTCCAGCCCAGTAATCACACAGGGACTACGAAGTGGAGAACTTAGTCAAACTCATATAAATTCCATCTTGACACTAAAATATGGAGCCCCCTGGTTTCAGTTTCCTGGTAACCTGCATTGACTACCTACCAGTAACCCCTAACTCAATGCTGAGTGCTGAGATACTGAGTGAACATTAGTTAATTTTGTTTTAAAAAAAAGTTTAATTTTTTTCTTTTAATTTCATCTAACTTCAACTACTTTAATTATTAAACATTTCTGCTCTTTTTTTTTTTTTTTGTCTCACATGTCGCTGACTTAGCTTTTCTATCCTTGGTAAACATTCTTCACCCTGGCTACTGGTTATTGTCCATGTTTGGTTCGGCCATGCCCAGATACCCTTATCCTTTCCTGGTAGGTGACTGATGGTGACTCTGTCAGCAGTGCCATTAAAGGTTTTTTATTCTTTGATTTTGGCTCACTGACCATTTTGTCCTTGTGGAGCCACTCAACTCTAATCAGGCTTATCTTTGGGTATGTGGTTCATACTGGAGAACTTGGCTTGAGCCCTGGCTTCATGGAAGCTTGCCTAGCTGGCTTTGGGAAGCAAGTGCTAACCTCATTGCATATGATCTATGCACACGGCCATGGTCCACCATTTGTGTGTTCTCTGCACTTATGCCTCTATCATAATAGATTAGGAATAATAAATAAGGCCACTAACTGTACAACTACTCCCAGGTGTACCTCCTTCTAATGTGGGGGTTTTAATATTTGGTGAAGTCTCTGCAGATTTTTTTCTGGAATTCTTAAGGAGAGAAAGTAGAGGATTATTTCACATAGGCCGGGAATGCAGCACCTTCAGCAGTCACAGGACTACTGCTGTTGCTCTCTTCTAGGACTTTGGCTCTTTGCTGTTTTCTACTTCCTTCAACACCTGTGATAGCCAACGAGGACTATTCACAGCTGTGATGCCTTCTGCTAAAACCCATCGAAGTTATACTATATCCATGATACATTGAATTCCAGCATGCCCAAACCACCATGTGCAAGCCCAATAACATTTCTGAATTGAGTGAGGGGATGGGGCCCTTGATATGCATCCGTTAAAGTAAGGGACAGTTCTTCTGGTCTATGTGTTTCAAAACACATCACATGACAAGGTGACAACATGCTGCTGTCTTAGGATGCTGCATCATGTAGTGAAGTATGTGAAGTAAGTTGTGCTTTCAGCTCTCATAGAACTCAGATTTTATTTCCTAGGTCCCTAGGCCAAAGGACAAATTAGGTGACAGGCATCATTAGGCACAAAATGATGCTCCTGCCGGTATTGCTGGGTATTGGCCCAAGCTTGTGTGTCTAACTCTTCTCTCCTTTTGGGGAGGTCTTCTCAGTTGATTTTTTTCTGGAGTTAATGCACCCAGTTCTACAGCCATCCAACCCTGCAGACACACGTCAGTACGTCCAGATTCCAGAGTGAACACGGTTCAGACGCTTGTGCACCTTCCTCATCCCACCTTTATGACTCCTTCCAATGGTCACAAGTTAATTAATCCTTTTGCCCTTGAGCTTGTCCTTTCATCCAGTGGGATACGGAGCACGTATGACCTCTGAGTGAAGGAATATGAAAATATATACAATAAACCAATAGATTCTTGGCTGTAACTTCTTCTTTGTGTCACCAAGCAGCTTTATGAGACTCTTACAACCTTGGTTTGTATCGGATGACTTGTGCTCAGATGAGGTGAGGTGTACATATTTAGGATTCATTAGTATCACATTTGCTGTGTCTCTAGTTTGCCTTTATTTGCGTTGTTTTCAGAAGTAAACTATCTCCATACCCCCAGCATCTAGTAATGAGTTGCTTGCCAAAAAAAATGACGTTTTATTATACATCTTTTAAAAAATCAATTGAGATGACTAGAATATAGATTAAAAGGACAAAATCAGAGTTGATGTGTTACGAGGCTTATATTTTCAACATGAAATATAAAAAAGTAACATATGGTTTGTCAGCACAAATAGTATGAATAAATTGAGATACATTTAATGATCATTGGCTCAAAAATATTTGAAGGATGTGTTAGCCATATATACATGAAAGGGGGGAGATGAGGGTGTGTATCTGGCATGGTTTATAAAATAGCTTTGCGATTTTATACACTGTGGAATACAATGTACCCATTAAGCTTTACTAGAGAGTAGTCTTAATGAAATCTGGCATTTTTATTCATAGGCAGTATAGATTCAATAACCACCATTTTGTGAAAAATACACTAATGGTCCTATTAAAAATAATGACTTTGTGCTTGTTAAGTGCCCATTGATTACTTAGAAACTCACACTCATTTAAGCTGGAAGAATAATTAATAGAAGAATCATTTCAGAGTTCAATTTCCTAATTACAAAGTTTATTTCTACATTTACTATAAAAGAGACAATATTGTCGCAAAACACAGAGCTGTCGTTTCCCTGTTTTAACTACTTCTGTGCTGAGACCCTTTCTGAGGACCCGGCTACCCCCCACCTCTACAGAAGTGCCCAGATGGCATCAAGTCCTGTGAGACCCTGGCAGAGAGCAGGTCGCAGTGTGCACTCATGACCATGTGCTTCTTGAACTGGAATGAACTTTGCAAAGCCCTGTGTTTAACTCTGCCCAAATGTGGGTTGGTCTGCTCTGACAGCGTCTAAAACTGTTGTTTGGGGGACCATACACCATGCTTGGCCAACTGGTTCGTGGACACCAAGAGTTTCAGAAGAGGTATAAAAAATGAAGGCAGATAAAGGACCCAATAAATGATTTGCATACCATCATACCCGTTACAAGGCCTAATAGCCTGCATCTGCTGTGGCTCATTTTCCTGGACGATATAAAGGCCTAATGCCCCCGAAAGTTCCCCTTTGATGCCATGTGCCATTCTGCTGATATGAGAAAGTATGAGAATCAAAATCGCTCTGCCCTGGTTATGCCTTCTTAGAATCCAGACCCTCCCCCGCCGTGCTGGGGAGCTTCATTTTCCTGCTCTCTGCTGCTCTACAGGTCAACAGAGAATCTTCCTTTTGCAAGTCTCTAAATGCAGCAAGGGACACCCCCGTCCCGTAAGGGCGACGCTGAAGGGTGTCGGCAGTGCCTGCATCACCTTCTGAGCACGCCTCCCACCAGAACCTATGAATGAGGACCTTGGGTCTGTCCCCTGATATCCAAAATACCCCTAATGGGTAAGATTGGTCATCTGTGCTAATATATCTAAAGATTGTCAGAAAACATGCTATGGTAACATCTAGGGTACCCCAAACTCCCATCAAGCAGATTGGGTGTCCTCTAATGGAGGCAGGGCTGATTGTAATTGTAATTTGGTAAGGCTGAAAAGAGCAAGCCAGCTGCCTGAGGAAGACAGCAGCCCAAAGACCCAGAAATCATTCGCATTTACCTCGGAGGGTCAGTGAGGGAACAGCCCACAGGAGATACCAGCTCTGTCCTCAGGGAGATGAGTCCCTCTTGCAGCGCAGGGATGCTTCCTGAGGCCCGTGGCTGGCTCTAGACCTTGCATTCGGCAGCTGTTTGGTCTGAAACAAAAGGAAGTATAGAAATATTATATCTATGTGGAAACCAGTTTTTTTTCTTTGAACAGATTTGATATAGACCTTCCCATTACCATGAAATAGTAAAGGACAATTATAAAAATAAACCTGCTTTATGAAAAGGTATAGCCAAAATTATATTGCCAATAATTCAGTTCTTTGGAGCATTGTAAAAATGTCTAGGGTTTATACTCTCATCCACCCAATTACATATTTAGAAGAGAATATGTAAAAAAGAAAATGGTAGTTCTTTATAGTAACAGTCTTTTATTCAACAGAAATTTATGAGTGCTTACTGTGTATCCATCTCTGCAAGGTGCTGGAGATAAAACGCTAAGCTTAAAATAGTAAGGTTATAGAGATACATGTCCACAGGGTTACAGAAAAGGAACGTTTCTGCAGTGGGTGCTACAACAAGTGCCAGGTGCGACATGCACGCATGCACACGATACCCAGGGTGTGTCCACCTGGCATAGCAGCCTACACTGAGCACGGCTGGAGCTACTGTTAGCTGAACAATCTGAACTCGGATGGGAATTCAAGAAGGAGCAATTCTTCATTTAGTTTTCCCTCTATTTCCTCCTGCAGTCACTCATTCAGCGAGTCCTTCTGAGGGCCTGTCGAAGGTGAGGTGCTGCGCGGGTTCCCCCCTCTGAGCTGGGATGTGGACGTGCTGTCAAGAGGAAGAGAATGATTTTTAGAGCTTGTGTTGTCCTCAAGCTCCCTCCCTTTGGTCATTTTCTAAACCTCTCTCGGGGCTTGGTTTTCTTCCATGCAGTTGTTCACTGAGCTGCCTGGAAGCCACCTCGTGTCCCAGCTGAGAGCTAAGATGTGGCTGGGTAGCCCTTGTTGGCTTGGTCTCCACTCACTCTGCTTTTTTCTGTCCTGGCTCATTTCCTGCACCCACAGCTTTGATGGTGAGGTAGGGTGAGCCCAGCCAAGGGTTGGCTCTATGGGAGGCCACTTGGTCAGGCTCACAATGAGCCTTAATCTAAGGGAACAAAACATGGGCACCAAGGGTGATGACTACGACTGCAAAGGGCCACTCAGAGAAGTGACACTGAAGTTAAGGCTTCGATGAATATTGTTTGCCTCAAGGAAGGTCAGAAGACAGTTGCTGCAGACTGGGGAAAAGCAGAGGGTGTACTAGGCAGGGGGAATGGTGTTTCAGGAGGGAGAATATGGCACAGCTAAAAAACTGAAGGGAATTTAGTGTGAATGAAACTCAGGATAGGGTACAGGAAGGGGGAAGAATTTTAAGGAGGGAAGTGTTATTATCTGATGTCACTTCAGAAAGATTTGTCTGGCTACAGCATGGAGACCAGACTGGGTATACGGAACTTAAAAAAAGGTAAAACAGTTTCCTAGAAGAGGAATGACAGTCACGTGGTCTAGAGTAGGGGCAGTGCCGATGGAAAGATACAGACTTACTGGGGACCTTTCTTAGAAACAGCACGTGCAGAAACTTATATGGAGAAATTTTTCTTCTCACAAGGCAGAGCCAGAATAGATGTTGGTCTGGGGCACTTGGATATGAGTTCATTAAGCACCAAATAATGCAAAACCACGCACCCCAACTGAAGAAACTCCCCTCCCCTGTCTAAAGAGTTTTGTCTCCCCTGCAGAAGGACCCTGCTTTGGACCTTAGCTAAGGCACTTGCCTGCTTTGGAATCTGGGCTCTCCTTAAAACCCTTTCCTACCGCCTCTCATTTCTGGCAAGTATAATCAGACTCAAATCTCTAGATACATGAGAGATACACAAAATCTAACCCATGAGGAGATACATACATGCAAAAGAACTAATATTTTGCCAATTTCAATCAGCAGATATCTGGGAAATGTGTGTGGAAATGGATTCTCAGTGTGTTAAGTCACGGAGGAAGAAATATCTTTGGGCTGGGCTGAATAGTTTAATGTGAGAGCAGTAATCAGAGATTAAACGGAGATGCCACCATTGAGATGCTTTCCATGCCTTCAGTGGGGATGACTGGATCACAGAATGAGAGAGGGAGACACTTAAACTTCAGAGACAAGGTGGAGGAGCTCCGTCTAATGGTCATCAAGGCCAAAGCATTAATCTGAATGCTTTAAGCCTAAGACTGAAATAGAAGGGTGAGCCAATATTACTGTATATGGCCATGAAGTGTATAAGAAAACAATCGAACAAGAAACTCTCTAGGTTCACCTCTTTCCTAGCAATGGGTTGCTTTTAATGACTCACTTATGACATGGTTCTGGTCATGATTACTGGTGTCCCTGTGATCTGAGATATGACAGTGGTTTGACACATACACAGTTAACATTCCTGCCATCTGCATCTAAGCTCCTGAGCAAGACCCTCTGGCCGGCTCACAGGAGCCTTGAGGAATGAGAAATAGACTAGACCCAGGGAGAAAATTGTTTCCATGTTTCCACCATGGGGCAGCTTTGTGTTTATTCTGCCTGTTGGCCTGAGATTTTTGTTTCCCTTTCTTTAGCCCCTGTGATAAACTCTTGACCCTGTCACTTTGCAGTGAAAACTCAGCATTGTTTCTGGTTTGTTAAGTTCACAGGCTCTGTCTGAGTGGCACCAAATCACTGAAATCGTTCTGAGCAATTCATTGGCACCTTTTGTCTATGCAGCAGATCACAAACATGACACCTCAGTCGTTGCCCACAGACTATTCTGCTCAATAAACAACACCGAGCCCGAGGCAGTGGGGCTGCCGCTGGCCTAGACCCGCAGTGCACGCCAGAGGCGATGTCAGAACTGGGGACGGAGAACCTGAATGTGCAGGCAAGAAACGTGGGGCGGGCACTTGAAGCTGGACTTGGCTGCAGGTGGTAGGAGTAAGAGAGCCTGGCACGTGAATCACCACGTCTAAAAAGCATGGATGGGTGATTTATGGGTCCCGCCTGCCTCCCTGGGAGTGTAGGCCGACATGTGTGGTCTTCACGAGACAGGCCGTGCCGCTGTCCTGGGCTGGGAGATGCGGAACGGTGGTTGTGCAGATCAGTGGGCCTTGGGGGCTAGAGGGAGAGCCCAGCTGGGATATGGAGGTAGGAGTTCGGAGTCAGGGAGGGCAGGTTAAGATAAAATGGAGTGGAGTATGGGAAACTTGGGTTTAGGATATTGTAGGAATAAGATTCACTGGAGTTGGAGAGACTGGGATAAAGATAAAAAGTCTGAGGGCTCGAAGTGAAGAGTAGTTGGTGAGCAGAAATCCGTGCTTCAGCTTTGGGGCAGGTCTTCAGGGGAGGGCTCCAGTTTTGGAAGAGAATGGCAAGAGTGACGTATGATTTCCTTCTTGGAGGAAATGAGGAACTGGGTAGGATCCTGAGGTAGGGTTTCAACCACAGGGAAGTTAGGAAAGTGCAAAACCGAGGCACAGGCAGGAAGTGTCTCACAGAAACCGGGCAGCAGCTCACGTACCAGAACTGGGGCAGCTATTTTCAAGTATGAAGGCATTACTGCAACAAAGTTTATTAAATCCTCTTGTAGAACCGAATCGATTTCAGGGCCTGGGGAGGGAATGGACTTGGACTGAAGTCAAGAAACCCAGGGATGGATTGGGAAGAGACTTGGACGGCTCAGAACAGGTCATACAAGAACCGGAGTCAGGTAGGAAACAAATAGTCATGGGCACCTACCCTAAAAAAAGCACTGGTCAGCACAAAAGTGGGCGTGAAAAAGGGTGTGTGTGTTTGTAGGTGGGAGATGAGAAGCAAAAAGTAAGACATAAAGACCTATAGCTCTTCTACAGTGGTGATAGCTTTTCTTGCCTCTCAGTCTAGTTGAGGAAATAAGTCATAACAAATATTCTCATGGAAAAATAATAAACATTGCAGTTGAATAAATGAAAAGGAGGTCAAGACCATGGGACTGTGGTGGTCAGAGAAGCCTGCACCTGGCAGATGTCCTTGAAACTGGACTCAGTGGGAAACGTAGGATTTGGGTAGAGAAAGGAGTAAAGGAGTACGGCCAGGGAGGAGAGGCCTTAGAAGACGTGGAGGTGGACGTGCCTTGGCTCAGCAGTGAGCACGCCATCTTGGCTGGCAGGGAGTGTTTCTGTAGGGGCGGACTGTAGATGAAGCCCTCAGGAAGAAATGGAGCTCCTATTTTGTATTTAAAGGATCATTAGTGATCTCTTGTGCCACACTTTGATGTCTATTTCGTCACAGTTCTTTTTTTGCTGTTGTTCTATTTATCTTGACTTCAACTATGAATTAGATGGGATAAGGATGTTCCAGGCAATAAAGAGATGAACATTTAGACTCATTGATTCTTAGAGGTATTTTAACGACTTGTGGGCTTTCATTGTCCAAAGGAATGTTTGCTGTGTTTTTGTTTATAGTACAGCTAATAAGCTAATAAGGGTCCAGCTGGAACTCAAACCCAGGTAGCCTTTCCTAAGTCTTGCATTCTCTCCAGTATATGTGGGTGTTCATTCCACCCCTGTTCAAACACCTCTTGGTTGGGCTCCCGTGTAAAAACACCAGGTCCTGAGCCCCTGGGTGCCTCAGGTAGCATGCCAGGTATTTCTCTTACATTGGAATGTATAAAGCTATATAAGGAAGGTGTGTGTCTTGTTTGACCTGCATTTGATTGTACGTGAGCAAGGTATGTAAAAGAACTGAAGCCTTGTTTTCTTTTGTGAGAAGCCATCAGTGAATGAATGGCACTGTGTGTATACAAACTTCCAGCAGGGTGACAGGTGACAATGATTGACTGCATGGGTGGGTATCCCAACACATTCTGAAGTGGGGACGATGCATACCTGAGGTGGGAGAGGGAAGGTGGTTGTCTCAAAGTCAATCAGTCAGTTGGGTATACATTGAGGACAGCTGTGTGGCAGGATATGAGGCATAGCTATTGCAGGCTTGGTTTCCATCTGGGGGTGAAGGATTCAATCAGAGTCCATGGGCATGGCCTACTATCTCATAATTATTGCTAAAGGCACAGCTATGTGGTAAGTCTGGAGTAGTTTCCTCTCAGAGGCAGAAAGTCCCTAGTCAAATCTGCAAAAGAGGAGTGTCATGGTTTGTGTGTTGTCTGTGTGTGAGTGTGTGTGTGTGTGTGTGTGTGTGTGTGTGTGTGCGCATGCGTTCCCTTCAAAGCTGGCAGCGACCAGCCTGTAAAGCACTGTGAGGCAACATAAATGATTTAAGACCCAACGATTTTGCCAGGGAAACATTCAAGACGGAGTCTAATCCTTTAATCTAACCCCAGTCCCTTTAAAAGCTTTGAGCTAGGAGTTGACTCAGCATGTCAGTGCCAAGAAGATCCATTGACCCTGAGTTCAGTGCTGAGAAATTGAGAAATGTTCTTTTTAATGTCTATTCAATAAATACAGCATCCACCTTGCAAGGGGATGCACAATCCACTTCAAATCCATTATGGGATGTTCTTGTGGGCTGACAAGCTGTCCTGAGACAACGGTGGCCATGAGACGGGGTTAACCCTTCCTGTGGAATGTAAATCATCACGGCCACCACCACTGCTGGCTCTCCTGAGACCTTGGAAAGAAGGTAGTATTTACACTGATACTAGAACTCTGGTGTGCATTTCCTTCCAGACTAAGGCCACCGTCTTCAGGATACAGAAACTCATACACAGAGTAACCACAAAGTGGCATTTTATAAAAAAAAAAAAAAAGCAGTTAAAATGATGCAAAATTATATATTTTCTGGTCACTCACCCTTGGGAAGAAAGAAGTCAGCTTTTGCTCACTTCATGTGGCACGGACTATCCCTACTGCGCTTGCTAGGAATACTGTGGCCGTGTTTTATGAATTTCACATCAAGACATGTCACCTGATAAGGAGTGGTGGTGCTGATAATAGGAGAAAGGAGAAATCTAAGAAATGCAGCTTAGGCACTGAGGCATGAGAGTCGTGTGCCCATTGCAGTGGCTTATGAGGCAAACGGGAGAGAATATTGAAAATCAGGACAGTTCAAGGAAAACATCTAATAGATGGTAACTGCCTTCCCTATGTGGCCTGAGCGCAGAGTGACCTAGAGACAAAGTGACAGATCTCTCCAGAGCTGGACCAAGTCAAGCCCTTTTGGATTCTTGCAATACGATGCCAGATTGCCTTATGCAAGTCCATCCACTCCACATCAAAGATATCTGTGCTGGATCAGTGTTTGTGGGTTGATAGATTAATTAGGTAACTGTATGTGATGTCACATTAACCAATATAGGAATTGACTATTGTTTGCCAAACGGCTGACCACTGTGGGATCCATTCATGTAGCAAATACTTATTGAACATCCTCTTTCTATCAAGGACTCAGTAAAACCTAAAACAGAATTCTAAGTACATGTGAGGAAACACAGTCTTAGACTCTTTGTGGGGTTGCCAGAAAGCCCTTCCTCGAAACCAGTGCCATGGAATTTTGTAGTTCTTTGGAAAATGAGTTCCATTGTCAAATCAGTTTGGGAAACAGTAATCAAAATACAGAACTGGTTTTACCAGAATCCCTCTCCAATAATAAGGTGACACTGATGGTCAATCTCGAGAAGGGGGATACAGCAGAGAGTATTTTGAAAACTTTTGATCCTGACGCAGTCCTTTAAAAAAAAATGCATCTCTTGGAATCAGCATTCTGTAGAGCATTTCTTGAAGATGCTTGTCTGTTGAATTCCAGTGGATACCTTTCTCAAAGCAACTAGAAGAATTTTGCAGTCAACCTTGATTTTCTCCTTTGTGTGTGAGAAGGTGCTAGCAATTTGCTACAGTGGACTCTGAGGAAGCCAGATTTATGTCTCCCAACAGAGTAAAGTGACTTCAATGCACAGATTGCTGGTGTTGAAAAATGTAGGCTCTGGGGATAAAGGGAGGGTTTAAGAAGCCAGCGAGTATCTAGCGGGAAAGAATGACTGCATGGCTCCGCACTCCTCTATCCTTGCTGTGTTCCCTCCTGGGTCTGCTTAGATCTGGGATAGAGCATTATGCCCAGGGTCTTCCCACCTGCATGCAGGGCTGAGAGTGATTTCTTCTTCCTCTTCTGCACTTTTCCATGTCTCTCCCTGCACACCTCCCATCGAGGTGCAGCGGTCATAGGAATACTCCCTTACACTTACCTTTCCTCCCCTTTGCAGGGATGCATTGTCTGCATTATCTTAATGAGGATCCGTCAGGGAGCAAGTGTGGGAGAGAAAGTAGATGTGTTCCACCCCAGGTACGGTGCTAGGTGTTTCACACCTGACTCTTGAGACCGATATTATTGTTCTCATTCTAGAACTGAGGGAACTTAAGTAGCTTTCCCAAGGATATGGAGCTGGTAATCATGGAAATGAAATTGCATCTGGGTCTGCCCAACTTCAAGGCACCATAAAGAGGTGTATATACAAGTGCTTTACAAGTGACAAAGAATGACACACGCATTATCTCTTTGAATTCTGACCTTTTATTAAATCTGCTTACAGATTAAAAAACAGAAGGGATTGCCACCTCCCCGGGGTGCTAGTTCCCCCAGCTCAAAGGGAAAGATCCTAGCAGAGGCCGAGGCTAGACATCCTGTCTCCAAACAGATGACAACTTGGGTTGTGTCTGTAGTGATTGTTACTATCTTTTGTAAATTTATGGGGCTTCGTAAGTAGCATCCTCCCATTTAACCCTTGAAGCAATTCTAAAGGTAGGTATTATTATTTTCTGTTAAGTCCAAATGAGGAATATCAGGCCAAGAAAGACTAAATGATTTGAACAACATCAATGCCAGATACCATGCTGAGAGTTTGTTAGTCTCTGTTTCATCTAATCCTCCATTATATTATCCCCATTTTGCAGAAGGGAAAACTGAGGCTTAGAAAAACTTGAGTGAGAAATGCCGGAGTCAGTTGTCAACCATCTTCAGATTCTACGTCCTCTGCTCTCACCCTGTGCCTGGCTGTCTCTCAAATTAACACTCACCCTCAAGGCTTCTGTTTCTGATTCTCATTCTCTTCCCCATACAGTCATGAGCTGTCCAAAGATATGGATGTACAGAGTGAATCGCTAACCCAAATACTTCCGCTCTTAGAAAAACTATGTGTGTGCCTGTCAAAACGTGCATGTGTTTAAGGTCATAAATGTAAACACAGTACACTGTGTCTTAAAAAGCTCGATTCCTTTAGAACTGTAAAGAGTTGTCTGTGGGCCCCATTTCTGTAGCTTTTGCTCATATTGTAGTGAAATTCTGTCCAAAGTCAATTTCTTTCTATCTGAGGCCTGGTGAGCCTTTCCTGATTGATTAGGATGGAGTAGCCGTCCCTCGATCAGACCTGCATGTTGTGAATGTGACAGCGCACGGATCCGCCTGGGCCCCCGTCATTGCAGTAGCTGGAGTCCCGGACTGGACTGCGCCTGAGCATTGACATTCTGTACTGATGCTCATGTGACACTGCGAGCTACTGTAACAATCTTTATTTTATCTGTGGCTTTTGCTCTCGGGCTTGGGTTGAGCCCCCACAGGGTTACCACGATAATCAACACCTCTAATTAGCACTTAGAAACGTCTGGCTCCCAAGGCTGTCATTAGAAGACAAGCTTGGTGTGCAAAATACTGAAGCTCTTCGTTTTCCCCAGCAAAAATCTTCCTCCCAGGCCCATGTCATGGATGGTGCTTTCAACAGTCTGCTGGCAGGAGATCCCCCCCTCTCCCTGCTCCCCTCATTTAGGAAGAGCTGAATTCAGGGGATGAGGTCTGCCTGGGCAATTGGGAGGCTGGAAATTAGACATCATGTCTCATGCCTGATTCTTTCTGCTCAGAAGGCGGGTCCCCGATCCGGGCCTGAGCTCTCCACCAACCCTCCCCTGCCATGGCTGAGACGACGGTGTGCGCAGTGATCAATGCAAAGCAAGTAACAGGCGCCTCTCTTCCCTTCCCGTTCCTCCATCTCATTTTCCTGTTACAAGGAGATGGGGAGAAATAGCTGAGCCCCTGCTCATACCTCTGTACTCAGCAGGCCCAGGGGACCGCAGAGAGAGACAGTGTCTCCCTTCTACTCACTTCAACCCTCCCCCAGCAAGGAGCAAGCGACAGGAGGCAGCAGGAGGGCTACTCAGTGGAGGTTTTCAGTGGGGAGGGAAATGATCCATCCGCCAAGGGTACCGCGCTGTACTTGGGAGCGGGCTGACCGCTTATTCCGCAGAAACCTTCACCCAGTCAAAGGTGGGCTAATGCTGCTGACAGCTGCCTGCTGTCCTCATTGCTGCTGCTGCTGATAGTAATACTCTCAGGAGCCCCAGCCGCAGTGGATGTCTTCGCCGGTCCTCCTTTATCTACATTCTTCCCTGTAACCAGCAGACACCATACCACGCCCTCATCCAGTTTGTAGGGGCGCATTCGTGGATGACTTTATTTTTCTATTTTGAGGAACAAGTCAAATACAGAGGGTGGCAGAAAGGAGAAGAGGCTGGCCCAGACCTTCTGTGAAAACACTGCGCCGTCCCCTGTGCCCAGCCTTGCCCATCCCCCTCCCGTTTCTGCAGCCGCGGTGGACCGACTCCCCCAGAACCAGATTTGGGGGAAAGCTTGGTGGATAGAAGCGAGGCTGGACGAGCTGATTGAAGCCTTCATACCCCAGGGTAGAGACTCGGATTCTAGTCCGTGCTTAGCTGCTCCCTGGCAGATTGCTTTAGTATTCTGGCCCTTACTTTCCCATCGAAAAGAGAGACTATTTACTCCCTGAAGACAGTAGGCAAACGGCCTGTGAAGTTTCCTTCCAGTTGAATAATTTAGGGGGACAGGCTTTGGGACTATCTCCTCAACATTTTTTTCTAACACAACTGGCCTCCCTCGCCTCCCCTTGCGGAAGACAGCTCCAGGCTGGCGGCTGCTCATGCTTCTGCACAGAGTGCGGCCCTTAGCTGGTTATCAGCGATAAAAAGTGACCAGCTGCTGTTCACCAATAACCAGATTATTTTGTTATGCCTCCCAGGAAGCACACACACTCACACACACACACATTTTCATGGAGATCTACTACCCTAATGATGGTTTGGGTACCTAACTACCTTTGGAATTGCTTCAAGTAATAAATAGCTAATGGTAACATTTAAGTTGTCTCTTATGAAGGGACTATGATTCATATTCAAAATCAGCTCTCGAGCACCTAATATGTATAAGGAACGGTTCCAGACATATTTGTGTATGTGATTTTTTTAAGCGAATTAACTCTCAGAATAAAAATCTGTGGCTCTTATTCTGTGTATTTGACACCCTGGAAAGCTGAATCATAGAGTATAACTTACTCTGAGTCAGACAGGGATCGATTTCCGAATGGAGCGCCAAAACTCCAAAATGCTTGGTTTTTGGTTTTTCCTCCAATGAAACCAAATGAAGCCAAGTTTATTTCATTTTTTCCCTTAAGACGAAGCCAGACTCCACCTCCATGTAGTATGGTCTGGAGGCTGGCTTCGCCCCTGAGAAGAGGTGAGCAGTTCTTGGAGTGAGTCTGGTCACCACCGAGGAGCTGGGGTGTGCACCCCAGAGAGATGGGGCTGCAGGCGGGTCTGGAACTCACAGGTGATATGACCAAGGGCAGGTACTCAACCCTCTGAGCCTCGATTTTCTCTGTGCAATGGGATTAGCATACCTTCCTTAAGATGAATGGTAATGAGTCAGGATGTGAAGCGCCTGGCAGATAGTAGGTGCTCAATACAAGGGATTCCCCTTCCTTTAGGGCAAGATTGTAAGTCTTTTAATTATAACAGCTAGCATTCCTGAGACAGGTTATAGTTTGTAAAATACTTTTATATGCTTTTTATATATTCTGTCACCTCACCTCTTCTGGACAGATACATTTAAGAGGTAGTCAGAGGCTCAGTATTTTTGGTATTGTCACCTGTCCAGTAGTTTTACTCTGAATGGAGGAAAATTAGAACTAGTGGGTAAAGTGGATGTGGAGATGTGGAAATGCAATGTTTGTTTTCTTGAATGACTGCCAAGATAAACTGGAAGACGGGGAACTTGTTTTCTACTTTCTCTATACTACTAAAGCATATGCATTGGTTGCACACCTGCTCTGTCCATATGACCAGGCTGAATTCTGTTTGGTCTGCTTACTTGGTATTTACCCAATTCTGCGATCAAGAAGAACACACATGTCAGGATCGCACTTGGCAAGAGGAAGAATTGAGGCAGCACAACCGCTGTCATATTTATTTCGGTGGCAAAGCAGGTCAGGAAAATTGATAAAATTAATCACACAAACCAGCAAACATCAGGAGGGAGAATGTGAAGGAACGGATGAGTTCTCGCTTCATTCCAAGCTGCACCTGCCCTTAGTTCTAATGGAATCTGTGCAATCAGCTGATGAAAACAGGCGAGGGGCCCTGGCAGTGGGAATAAAGGCCTGAAGAGAAATTGGAACATGAGAGATTATTGGGGAAGGTCTTATTCTGTGGGCCGGTGGTGTCTGGGAAAGTCTATTAAGTTATCTGAGCCAGTAGGAGATCCATCTATCAGTGTCCTTTGAAGAGAATAAGTTCAGGACCTAATATTGGCTTGGAACTATGGCAGGCGGTCCTAACTAATTTGGGCAACATTTCTTTCCTGTTAGGAGAGGCAGCCTGGCCTTTATGGGGGTGGATCTTGTCTCTGGATACACTTTAGCATCACCTGGAGAGTTTTTAAAAATACTGATGCCTGCACCCAACCCCACATGAAATCAATCAGATGCTCTTGGGGGTGGGGCCCAGAAGCTATTGATTTTTATACAATTTGCAGGTGACTCTAGGACGAAGCCCGTGTTAAGAGTCACTGGTCTATAGCAGTGGTTGTCAAACATTAGCATGCATCAAAACCATCTGGAGGGCTTGTTAGAGCAGGGATTTCTGTGCCCCACCTGTGAGGTTTTGCTTCAGTAGGTCTGGGATGGGGCCCAAGAAGTATTTCTGGAAGGTTCCAGGGAAGGTGTATGCTGTTGATCAGGAGACACATGTTCAGAGCCACTGAGTAGAGGGAGTGTTACCGGGATCTTGTTCTGACCCCATCATTGATTAGCTGTAATACCTCGAGAAATTCAGGGAGTTTTCTTTAAACTCACATTTTTGAGTTTTGTCTTCTTTATTGCAAAGCTTTTAGGGAGAATCAAGTGAGATAATGTATATGGAAGTACCTTGTAAACTATAAAGCATAGAATGATAATTACTTTTTGATTATTTCTACTCACATGCCCATTTTGCCTGGTGTTGAATAGATCTATCCTTGATTATGACAACATACAGCTAGATTTATTCATTCATTAAACAATTAATCAACCAGTTCTCTTCTATATCAAGCCCTGGACCAAATGCTGGGGCATAACAATGACATGACCAATGTATCTTTCCCCTCACGGAACAACCATTCTGATGCAGGGCCAACCTGTCTTTTTATGGCCTATGAGCTAAGTATGGTTTTTACATTTTTTTAGTGGTTGAAAAAAATCAAAATAGTATATTTCATAATGTACAGAGACTGTGGAATTCAAGTTTCAGCATCTATAAATAAAGTTTCCTTGGAACACAAATAGGCTTGTTTATTTTCAAATTTTTAACAAGTGCTCTCACACTACAAGGGCAGAATGGAGGAATTGTGACAAAGGCTGTATGGACCAAAAGGCCTAAAATATTTACTCTCTGGCCCTCTACAGAAAACGTTCTGACCCCTGTCCTAGGGGAGAGTTAAATCCCACCCTAGTAAGCGCTGGGAGGAGGCAAACAAAGGCCTCTCTGGAGATGTGAGATTAGCCGCGGACCTACACAATGAAAGGAGTTAACGGTGCAAACTTTCAGGAAGAAGAGATGAGCATTGTAAAGGCCCAGAGGAGGACATTTTGAGTTTTTCAAAACACCACAAGAAGACCAGTGTAGCTGAAACATAGATTGAAGGGGTAGGTGCATGGCTCTTGGTTCTAGATGAGGGCATGTATAAGCAGAGGCCAGGTCAGGAGGGGCCTCATGTTTCTTAATGGGTCTGATTTGATTCTAAGTACAACGGACACTCTTTAAAGAAGGGAAGATGGTGATTAACACAAAACAGTCATTTTTATTGAGTGCTTACCATGTGCCAGGTGTTATTCTAAGGGCAGTACAGTCTTCAAAACAATGCTATAGGATAGGGGCTGTTCCTTCCTCATCTTACTGATGGTGGAAGTAAGGCAGAGAGATGGAAATCACCGAGGGTCCTACGGTTGGCAAATTCAGAGCTGACATTCGAACTCCAGCAGCTTGGCGATTGTTTGAAGGTGCGGCAGAGCAACAGGGAAGCTATTCCTCAAGTCCCAGCAGGATATGGTGCAGACCAGACATGGGCGTTGGCTGGAGAGACGGGCAGGAGAAGGAGAGACTGAGGCATAAGGAATCAAGGCGTGAGGGTGATGAAACCTGTGATTGTCGACTGTCTAGATGAGGGGGTGACAGTGAAGGAAGGGTCAAGTACAACTCCCAAGTTTCAGGTCCGTGTAAATGGCTATTCACTGAAAATGCCACGGCCAGAGCGCCAGTGTTCTTGGGTACAGGAACTTCAGATACGTACAAATGCACAGCTCACCGCTGTTCGCTGTGAGTAGGTCTGTGAACTCTTTGAGGGCAGAGACAATATCCTTGCATCTCGCCATGTAACATGATAGAATTGGTCAGTACTAGTCACAGAAAAGGGGACACACTTTCGTCCTTATTCAGGTTGGACATGCGCAAGCGGGCTAGGCTGGGCCACACTGAATTTTGACCAGCAAACTGGTATGGGAAAGTCTGCCCCTCTG
The DNA here is from genome assembly GCF_030020395.1 of Manis pentadactyla. NCBI lineage: Eukaryota > Metazoa > Chordata > Mammalia > Pholidota > Manidae > Manis > Manis pentadactyla. The sequence goes on from NC_080037.1 coordinate 4,685,184, forward strand.
TATTCAGGTAGATTTATTTGGGGCGGGGGGAGAGGGTCTTTGCTGTTTCTTGCTTCTTCGTCTAAAACTCTTGAGGCTGTGATTACATCCTGACCAGGGCTTAAAATTCTCTGAGTATTCCTCAAAGTATTTATAGTTCTTAAGCTTAAAAATAAACATAAATAAGATTAGCAAAGCACTTAGAAATGTGTGTGCCTACGATTTCTGTTGCTTCTTTTTAAGGCTAATAGGACACCAAACTCAAGAAGGATTTGATTTGGCTTATATATATATTTCTATTCACAGATGCTTCAATTTCTTCTCACAGATGAGGATCAGATCCATTTGAAACAATTAAAATAAGACCAATAGAGACTTTGTGGATCCTCAGCGACCCTTCAGTTCCCTTCATTCTATGCCATGACCTCTCCTGACTCACTGGATCCCTTTAAAATCTCCGAGATGTGGCCTGTAGGTTGCCAGGCAACGCTAACAAGACTGGTCCTTACCCTGCAGTTAGGTATCAGCTGCTGTCATCACATTTTAAGTTATTATTACTATTTAACAAAACAATGGCCAAGGCCTGTGTTGCTCTCAGTGGGGTACTCTCCCTGGAGAAAATGCTCATGTACATTTCCTGGGAAACTAATTTATTTTCTTTTCTTAAAGCTGACCACAGTTAAGTCTGTGAAGGATAGAAAAGGTCCAGGATGGGGTATAAGGGAGTGTGGTGCTCGGCTGATGAATAGACACAACACAAGCATCTTGAGCAGATAAATAATCAGCATGTGCAAATTATACACAGGAATAGAGCAGAAGACGCATTTATTTTCTGACAGTTGCTAAGACTACCAGTGTTTTAGTAAATTCCTGAGGAAGAGCCTGAATTGAATGATAGAAACTGTGGATCCAGGAGCCAAGCTTTCAGTGTGAGGATGGGCTCAACAAACAGCATTTTCATTGCTCCAAGTTTTAGCGATTTTCTGTTTCTAACTCTTCACTGATGTCTGACTACTACAGTCACTCGTGCAATTCCTAGATCATCGACCCTACTTGATAAATATCTGAGGATTAGGGTTGTTCATACAACAGACTTTTTCCTTTGTGCTTAGAGCTTGAGTTTATCAATCGAGAAGCCACGCACATATTTATTAAGTTGCTACTATTTGTCTTTCAATGTGCCAGGGACTCTGAGAGATGTAAAGTATAGGACCCGACCAGTGCCTTTAAGTCCACAGGTTATTTGAGAGCATAATTAATAGTTATATTTATCAAGCACCTATTATGGGCCAGGCACAGGGATGAGCACTTTCTAACCTCTGTCTCTGGTCCATACAACAGCCTTTGGTGGTAGATGTTGTTGCCTGTGTTATTCTGTCCAAAGCCACCCAGCTTGTTACGGGGGTAGCTCAAGGTCTACACCAGGTAGGCCTGGGACCAGAGCTCTCATATTCGGAAACTATGACTGTGCCTGTGACATTAGCACCCATGAAAACATCCATCCAGTCATCCATTAGGTCACTCATCTGGTACCTTTGAGGGTTCACCGTATACCTGACAGTGTACTTATCACAAGGAGTGGGAGAGAAAAGGCGTGAAGGATCTAATGAACTATGCAAACAAGGTCCTTGCCCACATGGAGCTCATATTCTAGTGGAAAATAAAAATAAGCAAGCAAGCAAACAATAAGCACATGAATGAGTCAGCAGGCAAGCAAGCCTATCTGCTTCCTGAGAGTAACATATGCTATGACGATGGTAAAGCAGGGTGAGAAGGAAGTTAGCATGATTTGCTCCAGTTTGCCTATTGCACACCCTGAATTGCCAAATTCTAGTCCTGCATACTTTCTACTTGATATCCTAGAAAAGACAGAATCTCCAAACAGTCCCAACTAGCAACACGGGATTTACACTACAGCATATAGTTTGCTTATCTTTATGATGTGCTCTCTTTAGCATCACAGTATAACGGACCATTGAAAACCCAGCCCTAATAAGTTGGAAAGTAGAAAGTCAAAACAAAATGACCTCTTTGTGATATAAGTGATGTGACCAGCTGCCTAACACCCCAAGTTCTAATTCTCTGACTCATGCGGATAGCTCTGATCACAGGAGTCATGATACCACAAACAATCAGGGTGCACACTATGCTACATCTTGTGCTACTAGCAAAAACAGCCACCAAATAAAATCCTCGTTTGCTACCTAAGTTTTATGCCTCTGAGCAGAGAAGAGGCACTCAATGAAAGTCTTTTTATTCTGTTGCCTGCCTCTCTCTGTCTCCTAACCTGCCAAATAATGTAAAGTTGCAAGTAGGGAGACAGAAAAGAATGGCTGCAAATGCAAAGAGTAATTCAAATATTAAAGAACAACAACCTAGGAAGACACAACCACTAACAAGCATTAAAAAAAGGCAGAACAAACCCTTGTATAGAATCTTGCTGACAAGTGCTATTAAATATTAATTCTATAGACCACGGAGACATCATTAAACAAACATATGTACCCTGATGCTGAATGCGCACTGGTCCAGGCATTCGCTTTACACGTGGTTGTTGGCTAGGTGTAGTCTTTTGTGTTGTCTACCAGGCAGAAGGCATCTTCCCCCTCCTCCCTTTAATTGTGTCCTTACACATCACCAAAATTCTCATTGCCTTTTTGGTTATTTGTCTTGTCTTTTCCTTTCATTTAATTGGAAAGACAATTTGAGGGAGAAGAAGGGAGTTACCTGTCTTAAGGCTGTCATGCATGGATAAAAATGCCCCGTGGTTAGACAGTGTCTCCTCAATTTGAAGGACCTGTGCGATGCACAGACATTTAGAGACACTAAGAACCCGGGGTGGCCTCTGCCCAGTCGGATGCTACTTTACAATTTCTCCTCAAGACTCTTTAAATAAAGATCGTACATGTAAGAAGGAAAAATTTGAACCCACCAAATCAGCAAAGTTTACCTATGCAGCCTATTCTTGAAGTACGGAGGATCTTCCAGTCCTTCGTGTTTATATGAAGGAACAACGTCAGCCTATCTGGAATTATGACTGTGGAGCTGCAAAGGACTTTAGGGAGCATGTAGTCCAGTGCTTCTCAAACTTCAGTGACCTCAGAACATCCTTGTGAAAACACCGATGGCCCCAGCCTGCCCCCACTCGAACTTGCATTTCTAACAAGGTGCCAGGTGATGCTGGCGAATCTGATCTGGGACCACACTTTGAGACTCACTGATGTAGTCTAACCCCCCGTTTTATAGTTGAGGAAACTGAGACCCTGAGAAGTTACTACAATTTACCCAACGTTCCACATTTAGCTAATGGCTGATTTTCCATTGGTACGTGAGTGTCCGGCGCCTAAACCACGTCTTTCCCGCTGCACCTTGAGGCTGAGCAGATGCCACAGGAAGAGTACAGCTCTGGCCCCGCGCTGGGATGTCACTCTCGGCCTCAGTCATTCTGGGCGATCTGAGGACCATTCGGGGGTGCAGCTGGAGAGCGCCTGAGCAACCTCCCAGGCCTACTGCCCTCTTGCGCGGCAGTAACCAGGCCTGGGAGGGACGTGAATGCCCAGGGCTCCTTCATGGCCTGAGATGCAGCCGGAACCCAGCCCTCTGGAGCCCCCGAGCTGGGCTCTTTCTGCCCCTGCGCCATGGGATGGGGCCGCCTCCGCCTGCCTCTGCGGGACGTCCACACCGACGGAAAGAGGGTGGCCGCTCCTTGCCTGCTTCCAAGGAAGACTTGGCCCAAGCAGAAACGCAGCCAGGATGCTTATTTCAATGCAGCAGCGCGCATCCACTGCACACCACCCATGTCCAGGGCCGCCTGGGACTTCCATGGGCCTTTTGCTTTCACGGATTCACCTTCCTCCTTAATTTTTCTTTAAGAACATAGGAAGCATGATCTTCTACGCTTGCGCTGACATACGGACAATCAGAGCCCAGGCTGCCTTTACTGCTCCATGTTCGTTAGGAGGATTTCTGGTTTTCGAAGGAATTACACTGAAAGCGCTCTCCCGGGCCCTCCGAGCACAGGCAGGGCGCCCGGTGTGCCCGATGGGCGAGCGGGCGCCGGGTCCTCGGAGGCGGGCACCCGCGGCCCTGCCGCTCTGCGCTGCGCCCTGAAGACAAAGGGGAGGCCGCGCCGGGCCGGGTCGCGGGCTGCGGGCGCTCCTGTGGGGCGCGGCGGGGACGGGAGGGGACAGGAGGGGACGGGACGCGCGCACGCGGGCAGGGGCGCAGGCGGCGCGGCCAGGCCCCCCGCGCCGCGCGCTTCCCTTTGCATACAATTACAGTGATGGCATCATTTATTTTTATTTTTTTTGAAACAAACTGTCCATAAATGTCACTGAAAATCCGGGTCTCCTTTTATTAAAACTGAAAAATGTGTATAAATGTAAATAACAAATGACTGATACAGGGATAAGAACACCACAGCGGCTGCTGGCGTTTCTCTCTCTCTCTCTCTCTCTCTTTTTTTTCTCCCCTTCTCATGTAATTTGCATTAATAAAGAGGCTGTTCCTTGTCGGAATGTGTTTCATCCGGTTTAAAATCCCAGGGCGATCCACTAGGAAGAGCTCTGGGAGAATCCGACTGTCAGAGCCGACAAGACAAATGAATCCCGGTGTCAGGAACGTGTGGTTCAACGATGACAGATTGAGAAGAACTGTGCCCCTCTCGACAGGCGGGCTTCATTTTCAAATTAATAAATCTGAATAAAATATTTTTCCTTTCATTACGAGCGGAGCCTGTTTGACAGTTCCTGTGACAGGAGGGAGTCGCAGTGTTGATGAGAACAGTTCGCATGAATTCCACCTGGGCTTTTTCTGTTTTATTTTTACCTGCAATCGCTTCCCTGTTTGCCTCTCTCCGCACCCCCTCCCTCGCCTCCCGTGTTCCCCCTGCCCCTCCCTGCTTCCCCACCCTCTTGTCTCAGGGTCCTTCCCTCCCTTCCCGCGCCCTCCTGGAATGTCACCCACTCCCGCTGTCTGCTCTTTTTATTTACCTGCAGGCTACTACCGTGAATTGAAGTCCAGAATATTATTTCCCTTAAAAAAAAGTCCACAACTAATTATTATGAAATGATTTCTTTTTACCCGAGGTTGCTGCTTTTCACTGACCGTATTGTGATTACAGCTCACGCCCAGGCTAGAGGAAATCATGGATTTCTGTAATTTATAATTTCAGCTTAGGAAGCAAGTTGATTTCCTCTTCACACAAAAATAAAAGCAACCCTTTCGAACAGACAAACAAAACATCCTTTGTTGTCAGTTTCCCTCCCGAAGTCAAAAATGAGATCAAGTGCACCTCAGGAATCGGATGTGTACAGGCAAGTCTTAATGCATCGGGAGACAGGCTGTTCCTCTTAAATAATTTAGGAGCACTTTCTGGGAAACAATATATGATCATTAGAGAAATACTATTGAGAAAAGTGACTTCTTGATAATAGAGGGGGTTTTGTGTTTGCATTTCTTACAGAATCCAGGCACAGCAGGCAACGGGCAATGTCCCTGTTCCCCAGCCTTAGATCCACAGAGTGGGAGAGAAATGAATCTGAAGGGCAGCAGTCAGTGACTCCCCAGTCCCCGGCCTTAAATGCAGAACTCCCGGCTCCATCCTCCTCACCCTGGAAGCAGAAAGGAGGCCTGCCACAGCCCCACAGCCTCACAACCGGGCGGGGAGGGGCCCGCAGATCCTGAGGGCTCTGACCCCGTCTGGTCTCCAGCCTTGATTTGTTATATTCCTCACATTTGTTGTTCCTACTCTTCCTGTATCCCCTTCACAAGGCTCTGAGTCTGCAATATCTTCTCTGCAGTTGCATAGGACACAGCAAGGACCCAGGGTTCCGCATCTGACATGCATGAAAGTCTGCTTCCCTTCCCCCAATACTGTTGAGAACACTGGGCATAAAGGTCCCAAGCTTGCATTGGGGTCAATGTAGGTGGTCATCTTCAGCAACAATCTGAGATCTTCAGAGGCTTAGGGAAAAGTGTGTGGGTGTGTATCACATTTTGGGTTTGATTCTTGAAATAAATGATTCAAGTGATAGAAATTAATACAAAGGCAAAAAAAATAGGTATTTGCCAGATACCCGTGTTCAAGCCCAGTAAATGGCACGAGGTAGGAAGCAGAGCATAACACCCAGATTTCAGACTGTTACAAACGTTGGAGAGGTGATTTCAGCTTTAATTTTGCCAAAATCCCAGTTTGATCATTAGTATAAATGGATAAGCCAATTCCAAAAGGTCCAAACCGAGTCATCAGTGGGAAGATGGGAGGAAGTTTGAAGGTCAGTGTCAAGGTTCTAGAAGTTCTCACCCAGGGTGCCGCGGTTGCTTTATTATACGTTTCCTGAACTGTACTTTTCCCACATAGATTGAAAGTACCATTCTAAGTCAACTGGTGATTCCCAAACCATGCAGTCTGGATTTTAATATCTAAGTAGCTCTTGTGATTCTGTTGGACTATAAGACAAGAAATATGACTGTTCCAGGAGGTTTTACAGACTATAGTTCATTAGGTTATCACAGTGAGCCTAGTAGGCAATTTTTGGTGGATTACAATCTTCATTTTACAGAATTTATGGGAAATGGATAGTCAGAATTAAGTACTTAGATGAGATCACTTGCTTACAAATGGAAAAGGGGGGACGGGCTTTTCCCCCTTACCCCAGGTGTCATTACCTTGTCACTAAATTATACTGCACTCTGCTCTGTGTGTGTGGGGGTGGGGTGGGGTGGGATGGGGGTGTGTGTGCATGTCCTCAGGTAAATCACACCACAGTAGAGTTAACTATTCTTCATTCTCTGATGGTTGGAAATTATTGTTCTTGACACTTACCAATCCACATTCTATTTCACTGATTGCTTTGTATCCGCCTCTCAAAATACTTGTTTCCAGATTCTCTCTTCTATCTTATTTCTGGATAATATTTAGGTGGTTAAGAAACAGCCACACCAAGAACATCACCTGCTTTCAAGCAAGGGGGCTATTGATCATTGTATGGGAAATGGCCTACACAAACTTGAGATCCTTCAGAGTATTAAAAAGTATTCACAGTACTGAAAGAGGATAAGAAGATAGTAATAGATAGAGTGATTTATGTATTTATTTTTTTAAAGATGTGGCTCACTTTAAATTATGTAAGGACAGGGAATTATGCCCTATCACCATGGTTCGGTGAGCTGGTTACTTACTGAATATTGGATTTTTTGACAATCTCACTTCCTTGAGACCGTATTAATAAAAAATGGACAATAATTATTTTTATAGAAACACCTTGAAGGCACTTGAGAATGCAGCACTTTACATCTTACAATTTTCAACTACCACACAAATATTGCTTCTTTTCTTTCTTGAATCAGACAGACAGCAAACGAATGAATGAATCAACAAAAGGATAAGGGAATCCTTTTATCTTCATGAGAGTCCTTTAAAGCAGGCTTGGTTATTCCCATTTTACTGCTAACTGAGAGACTGGATGGCTGAGCCCCTCCAAAGAGCTACCAGGGGGCAGAGCCGAATTCACTCGAGCTTGTTTGAGTCTAAGTTTCTTTTGGCTGTATCATAGGTGTGCTTTAAATCAAATTCTGACGCAGTAGGAAAACTTTGTGCTCTGTGACTGGGTGTTTATGTTACTAGAGCAGACAACCAGTATGGCTAACTAGATAATGTGCTAAACTGGCAAATTGTATTTAGTATCAATCCATGCTGGGTAAGGGGGAGGTATTAAAAAAATGGAATGAGTCACTCATTCCATGGGCCACATTTTAGGTTCACAACTCACTAAATGTAACTCCAGGCATGGTTTCCTACACAGACGTGGCTCCAGGCTTAGCATGTAGCTGTACCTCCGTGAGCATCAAGGACGCACACGCAGAAGCTGAGACCAGCCCAGCCAGCACAGGGCATGGTCTCCCTCGTCCCAGGTTTCCTGACTCATGTTGCAGGAAGTCAAACCAGGACAGATTCTTCTGCTTCCTTCAGGGAAGCACCGAGGCTGCTAGAAAAAAAGATCAAGTGATTCCCTGAAACATTTCTTGAGCTCCTTCTTGGCACCAGGCATTGCGCTAGGAAATGGAACTAGAAAGCTCAGCAAGACCCAGGCCCCTCGTCAGGGAGCTGAGAGTCACATACATGCACAGTTCTCTGTGCTAAGTTTTCCGAGGAGGTGTGTGCACAGGGCTTCGGGAGCAGAGGATGGTGCAGCTAACTTTGCACGGGAGATTCCTGGGAAGTTTACCTCTTGCTTGATGCAGAGAGACGGAAGAATCTTGTGAAAGGCACACATCTTTGCATGTGGAATGGTGCCATGGGCTGCTCCGGTCTTACCTTTCCATTACTTATTTACATTCAATTTTCCACTTAAATGCAATTGCTTTCCTTTTTATAGTAATAATTATGGCTATTAATATTGTTACTACACCATTTATTAGACACCTACTGTGTGCTAGGCACTGTGCTCTATCTTCCATTATATGTCTCATTCAATCCTGACAATAGCTCTGTGAAAATAAGTATTTTTATCTTTTTCTCATTATAGTGATGAGGAAATTGAGGCTTAGAAGCCAGGTCATGTGAGTGACCAGTAAGGGAAGAGTTGGATTCAAACCATGGATTTATTAACTCCTATGTCAGAATCATTAATTATGAGGCAGAGTTATCACCTGTCTCATTTCCATAATGTCTCCACAGCCTTGTTTCATTTGCTTAGAATGGCTTTCCTTGTATTTCCATTGTCAAAATCTCCTTCACTTCAAATGCCTGCTCCTCAGTGAAATCTCTCCTGATTTTACTCTGCCAGGATGGTGTCCCCACATCAAGGGGATCCTTGAACTTGGAAATCAGAGCAATCACTTTAGGATAATTGTGAAATCATGAGCTCAGAGCCCCGGGTCCTGCCTTCCAACAGATTTGCTCCATCCTATCCTTCTCTCAGGAGCTCAGAGTCCCTGTTCTTCCTTAAATATCTCCAGGGGTAGAATTTCTATCGTCTGTATAAGCAGTTCCATTTCTTTCGGCATATCAACATTTCCTCCACTTAATCTAAACGCATTCCCTCTTGTCTGATACTCCACTGCGTTAGAGGCTACCTGCTCCTAGATAACACGCCGTCGAAAACCAACCCCAGGCGCCAGAGCAGTAACCAGGCAACCCTTCAGCCTTACCCTCTCCGAGTAACCTTTTGCAATTCTTGGTGACCTTTCTTCCAAAGTCTATTTTTCATTCCTTTAATCTTTCTGTCACTGCCCTTCCTCACCTCCAGCATCAACAGCCAGGAGACCAGGTTTGACGCACAGAAATACCACTAGCAGGTGGCAGGCAAAATTGGCATGCTTAGCACAGCCCCATGCATCCTCAGGGGATTAATAATAAATATACTATTTGATGATGAAATCTGAGGGCATTTTCTTTGCAATGAGACAGTGTCAACTGTTTTCTTCTGAAATAGAAATGAGCAGAATATGAAATTGAACAGCCTTCATTTCTGCCCACTCGGAAGGCTGTTATTACGGATCTGGTTGGCATTCCACCTGGCTCAGCCCAGACAGAAAGAACCTGAGTGGGTATCATGGTGCCTTCCCTTGATAACAAGCGATTATTTATGAAAAATTGGAGATGAGTACTTGGAATGTTTTGTTTTCTTTATTTCCTGATCTGGCTGGCATACCTTGAATTATTGAAGGAGATCATTCTAACATAAAGTAGTAGTCCAAAGCAAAGTAGAAAATCATGGATATATTTTTAAAAATTGGATGTCTCTGCCAGGGCTAGCTGGAATTCTTCTTTTTACATTTAATGAGCATATTCTATATTCTAGGGTTGGAGTGGTTCTGGGAGAAGGGTGTAGGGAGAGAAGTGAGGGTGGACATCCTCAAACTAATCTATTCCAAATACTTTAATCCCAAAGAAGAAATCTGTGGCTCTGAGAGGCTGGGTCATATGTATATAATTTGATGGCTGTTTATGGGTAGAGTCTGGGTCAGAATACGTTACGTTCACTTCTGGTCTGTTTCTGGTATTGCTCTGATTCCTCTGTGTTTCCTCAAGAAGCGCTAAGAGCTATGGTGAGAAGAGCTATAAATCTACGGTTAAGACCTCCAAGAACACTGAAGGCTAAAGTCTAGATTCAAAGAACCTGGAGCTGATCTGTTTGAATTAGGAATGGACGCCTGAAGCTCTGCCTACCATGCTACCCTTTGTCCCACCCGCCCAAAACCTCGGGGCTCAGAGGAGCACGAAACAAAATCAGTTCTTCAGGGAGGTACGAAGAAAAATATGACAGCTTCCCTGTGCTCAGCAAAGTCCTTGTTTCTTAAAGCTCCATGTCAGAAAACTGCAGAGTTAAATACTAATGCCAGAGATAAACAAGCCGATTAAACAGACACTAAAAAGTCTGAGTGCATGATTAATTGCCAATTGAGTGATACTATAAATGCTGTGAGAATTTAGATGTGGAAGAAAAATTGTGAATTAGGGAGGGAGAAATTTTAGCCACATCTGCAAGAATGTGTATGATCGGAATACCTAGAAAACAAAGAGAAGAGCCTACAGGGAGATATGGGGGAGACTTTGAATCCAGAAAATGTAAAACGTATTTGGATAATCAATAAATAATTGATTACACTGGAGTATTTGATACAGTGAGTTGTTACAGATAATCCTGAAAAGGCAGGTTTGGGTCAGGCAATGAAAAGCACTGAAAATTGGGCCAAGGAAAATGGAATTTATTTAAATTCCTCAGTATTGGATTGTTTCAGTACTACCTAAAGAGGTGGTCCATAAGAACCAGTTCACATGACCTCCCTGCCGCCTTTTAAAAATGATATTCATGTAGTCTTTAATTTATGAATCAACAGTGATGTCTACCACTTCTACTTCCATTTGGCAAGTATTCCTGAAGGGCGTGAGCCCCCCATCTCATTTAAATGCCCTGTCGCACATTGCTCTCCAATCCTGTCTTGGCAACTGACCAAAGACTTCACTCTTTACTGCTTCAAATCACTACTGAATTGCACATGGTATGAAAGTCAGTTGCTGATCTAACTCCGGTTGTCTAGCCATGTTGTGATTTCATGAGCAATATCAGGTCACCTTCCTATCTTTAAAACAGGGGTAGCAGGGAGACTGCATGTTCTTCATTGGTAGGCATGTGACTATTTTAATTCAAAAGATATAAAATGAATATTCCATATATTAAATAACCAACAGGGTAGACAAGGTTCTGCTGAAAAATCTAAGACCTACGGGCAACATGAAAGGACACGGAGCTGTATCACTTGCCATGTGATTGGGAAAAAAGAGGTAATAGACATTAAAAAGCAGAAATTCTTAGGAACATATGTATAGTTAGGGTACAGGGAGGGAAGATGCTAGTCTGGACAGAGAAGTACTTGGCTGTGAATTATTCGATTATATTAAATAGTCCATATGATGCTCATGATTGAATTATCTGCCTGTGGTTAAAGATAAAAAGGAATGTTGAAGTAAAATATTTTCAAGTTGAAGATAAGTTTCTAAACGATGGAAAGTAAATTATTGGCAGGAAATTATGCAGTGGCCTGAAGGGAAAATAAAGGGAGCTAGTAGCAAACACCATATTTTGGAAATAGGGGAATAGTTGAGCACCCTGTCTTATATACCTATAGAAAGTACTGGAAAAACTATTAAGTGGGCATAGGAAGAGATAGTGTACTAGGCTTCAGCCTTATTACTGAATGGATAATTTGGAGTATGTCACATACAGGGGACCAAGTGATTTTCTGGAGAGGAGACAATATGTATTCTAAGAAAACTATCTACTCAGTTTACCATATAACACTGAATAAGTTGTAAAATGTTTGGGACTAGTTTCCAACTTCAATTTTGAAGTTTTGTAGTTTTGGTATTTCCTGTCATGCCAACTAGAACGTTTCCTCAGTAATTCTGCACAGAACCTCTGCAAGACAGTCTGCAGTAACTTTGTGTGTCTGTGGACCTGGTTTTCTAGTGCATTTTTTAAAAGCTAGGTTGGCAGCCTGACTTTATGATATATATATTTTTTAAACAATGAAGTCTAAATTACAATAACTGACAAATATTCACATTATTTTACTATTTATCAAGTGCTTTTGTATACATTTACTATAAAAATTTTATTAAAACCTAAGTGATAACAATGAAAAAAAGAATAAAAAAATGTGTATCTTAATGAAACAAAGGATCAAGTTACTAGACCAGGAATTCATAACCTATGGAAGCTGTAGCCAGAAACTGAACTTAAATTTCCTGGTTCCAAATTCCACATGTTAACCAGCCTATCACCCATCCAACGAATCATATATGATTTACAGTCTAATGCATAAAATCTGGATATTTTCAGTAAATATTTTTAGTTCTTAGCTTATTTCACTCTTTGGGAGAAAATAGCAAAGAGTCACCAACACCTGAGTGAAGTCCACAATATTTACACCTGGAGTTAGTGCCAGAAGGTGTCCCTCCCCCAAAAAATTTAAGTTTCCAAGGAGTCCATGATGACTCCCACTCCTATGGACAAATCCTTGTTAAATAAAAGCAATTCCTTGTGCTTTAAAATGCCCAGAACACTTTGTTTTTTTAAAAAGTCACCATCATTTAGGACTCATCGCTGGTTGGCAGACAAAGCAGATTCTGTGTCACCTTCCCATCTGTAAAACGGAGTTCATGGTACCTGCCATGCGTCTGATGCGGAGTGGCTGTGAAGGTAAGGGATACGATGGGTGATGGGAGCAGGAAGCCATCTGAATCCAGGCATGAAGATGCTCCTGATATGTACATAGCTCTCTTCTCCTGGGCCTACAACTGCTTTTATTGCTTCAAGAGCTCTAGGAGGCGGGGCAGTAACTCTTCCAAAAGGGACGCTGACCAGTGGAGTGGACAAGCAGCTTACCCCCACATGGCACAGCGAGGTGCTGCTGCCCAGTGGCATCACTATTTGTCAGTTAACAGCCAGCCCAGTGCGTCCAGCTTGCTGGGGGCTATCACTACAGTAATAAAAGCCCTCCTGCTATAGAAGAGTCCAGGGTTTCTAGAATGGGATTTAAGCTGGACTTCTTTGTTTTTCCTGAGGCTCTATATTCTCAGATAACTTTCTCCTACACTTACTTTCTGGTTTCAATAGAAATAGCACAAAAATGCTGACTGTGGAATTCCTGGCCATCAGAACAGTAGAAGGTTGGAATGTCACAAGAAATATTGGTTTCCTTGAGGCTTTCTGGACATTTTTTTTCCAACTACAGAAACAGCTTCAGGGTGAAAGAAAGAGAAGGCAAGGGATGGGGGAAGGGTTGATGAGAGGGTGAAAATGTTGTATTTTCAAAAGAGAGGTGGAGAGCGTTTCTGTGCTTTTTTAAATGTGTGTCTCCTTAAAAAACAAGTTGGGGTGGGAGAAGTGGGGTAAGTGGGAATGGCAATGTGAAGTCGGGGGTATCAAGAAATTGGAAGACCTGAACCCTAACTGTGGTTCTGCCACTGTTTGACCTTGGACAGCTATTTAATCAACCTCGGCGTTAATGTTTGACTTTTTAAAATTAAGAAGATTTAACTAGAAGATCTCTAAGAGACTCTTCAGCTCTAAAATTCAGGTTTTTCCCCTAAATACCACCACAATATTGCCTCCTGCATTGGCTGGCTGTTCTTCGCCCGTCCGCTCTTTGTGCCCTGAGAGGACTTTGCCACATGGAAACGTCAGGACAAGGACAGGGCAGCCGCCGGTGGTGCGTCTGGCTTTGTGAAGTTGTGAAACGTTGCATGAAGCTGCAGCATTCTTTTCCAAAGCTGAATTCCGTTAGATGATGACTGAGGAAGACTCTTGTATGGGCTTGGGATGCAAGAGAGTCTCCCACTCTGAACCAAGGACCCAAGGGCTTGTTTCTGTGCCCAGGCTTCACGCGGGAGTGCTGGGCTCCCCAGCCTCATATTCCAATGGCTTCCGTTGGATTTGCTAAATCATTTACGTTAAGTGTCTCAGCATTTAATCCCCAACGTCCAGGCTCCGGATAGACAATAAAAAGATACATAAGGAAGAGATAAGACTGCTTATCAGTCTGCCAAGTTCCAAGGCTATCAGTCAGTATGACTGGACATCTGAGTATCTGAAAAATTGGTTGACTTTGATTGTTTATCTTAAATGGCCAGAAATCTTAAAATGAGTGAAAAATTTACCCAATTTGGTCTAGGCAGAAACTGGTTCACGGAGGTAATATTGTTATCAAGTGACTTACTGTTCATTCAATACAACTGATTTTAATAATAATAGATCAAGTATTTGCTGTCAGATAAACAGGGTTCTAGAAATCATCGGCTTTGTGACGGTTCTCTGCATTTTCTTAAAAGTAAGTGGTATGTGATTAACTTTTACTGAGGATTCTTAGAAAATATCTGAGGTCATTTTACTGATACGAACAGCTGAAATTTTATTTTTACACCTTAAATAGGTAGTTAATACTGTCACTGTGGCACCATAATAAAATCTACTTGCATTTACGGGTACTTTGCATTTTATAACTCATCTCAAGAGCAGCCCTGAATCCTGAGAGGTAGAAACTGAACGTCAAGAAATTCATGAGTCTTTCCTCTCTGAGGCCCTACCCCTCTGACCGTGGCCTTATGATGGCTGGTTGGCGCTGTTTCATAGTGCTTCTACTATAGGACATTGCTCTTGTGACCAGAAGAGTGGTGGTTATAGAAGAATATCAGCCAGGATTATAACCCAAAGTTCCAATTTGCTTTTCCTGGCTCTTCTACCTTGGATAAAAATGGTCACAGCTCTCAGTGAATTCAACCGTAGCCTCCAGTTCATAGGTTTGGCCCTCAGTAGTGTGATCACAAGGAATGGGAAATCTTAACTCTGATTCTGTGGAAGTACTATTTCCATTCTATAATTGAAAAAAAAATTTTAATTTGCTAGGTGATTCTAGAAATATCAGTCTGTGGCTAGCCAGCCCTGGACCAAATCTTAGAATCTTATTCTAATGGAGCGGAACAATTGCCCACCCCAACTTCACACATGAAGACGGGAAGACTGTACTTCCAGACGGTGTCATTGTCTTTTTAACTCCTTACTTTTGTCTGTAAGCCCAACATATTGGACGACTGAGCATTCTTCTCAGCCATCTAGCCCAGGGACTAATTCGCATAGTCCCGTATTAAACCAGGAGGTCACATGTCCCGGGAGCCTCTTTGGAAAGAGACCTTGGCTTCCCAGGTCAGATTGTATGTGGAAGACTTTGGAAAGGCTTCAGGGGATGTTTCCTAAGCCCGGATTCTTATCTGAGGGATACAGTACCCCTCAAGGAGGAGGTCTTGACACCAGCAAAACGGCGGCAAGGCAATCCAGAGCAGGGGCTATCCAGCTTAGGAGGACTCGTGGCAGGTGACACATGTTTAGTCCGTACACTTTGTGACTCCGTCCGTGGGACATGGAGTGGTGCCCTCTCGCTCTGGCCCCCCAGCACCCCCAGGTCTGCAGCAGCTGGAGCTGTAAGAGCAAAGTGTCTCCATGTGAAACGTGCCGGCAGCCAAAACTGCCGACTTGGAGGGGAGGCAGCAGGCGCGGCCCGAGGTGGGAGGAAGTGACCCCGGAGGCACATGAAAGCAGTGGACGCAGGGCCCGGAGGACAGCGCGGGGCGGTTGTGGCACCTAGTAGAGCAGGAAGGTGGCCTCCTGGTGCCTCAACAGGAAATGTGACGAGAGTGGCGAGAGTAATATTAATTATAATACTAACAGTTTTTCTGCCAAGTGCTTTCATATAAGATTTCATTACATAATCACATGGAAGGGCTCTTTTGATCCTTTTTGTGAGATGAAAAAAAAAAGAAAAGTTGCAAGAGTTGCCTGAGACCAAACAGCTGTAACACTGGAGCTAAGACTTGGACTCAGTTCTGTCCTGAGCCAAAACCACTTCAATGTCACAAACACTAGAACTTGCTCCTTTAATGATTGGGTCTTCAGTGACTCAGTGATTAGGGGGGACACGTTCTCGATGGCACCATCTGCTAACAACGGCCAGTACTGGGAGATGATGGGCCACGGCAACGATGTCAGGAAGTTCTGGCAGACGCACTGTTCTAGGAACAGAGCAGGGATGCAAGAAGAAGAGGCAGTGTAGCAGCGTGGCCCCTGGTGACTGAAGCAGAAACCAAACTCAGTGATGGCCCGTGTGTCTCCCTGCTAGTCTGCTAGCAGCGGGAGGACAGGAATCATGTCTTATGAATTTCTATACTCCCAGCACCTAAGATAGTATCTGGTACATTCAAGGTGGCAAACAATTTCTTCTTAAATGGTTGAATTCAAGGTGGTTGTCCAAGACCCAAGGCAGCAGAAGAGTAGTGGTCCAGCCTGAATGGACAAGGTCGGATGCAGAGTGGCTGCACCACAGAGGGTCAAGGCTACCTCACTTCAGCAGGTCCTTTGGACCCGCAGGAAATGGAGAACGTTGCTGGGGGTTCCCCTTACATGAAAGGTAAAGGCAGATTATGGCTCGTTTAACTTTTGTTTTGAGGGAATATGATGTGATAGAGTTAGCCAGTATTAATTATTAGGAACTTACTGCATGTTGATCACTGTGCTAAGGACTGAAGCAACCAAGTCTCCCCAAGTCATTCCCCATAAGAAACTTAGCAGGTGGTTTTGGCCAACTAAGTAATTAAAATGCAATACAATGAGCACATTGGCAGAAGTAGGGGTGCGATAGGAGTGAATAGTAGAAACCTCTCTCCCAGGATGCCGAGGTTCAGGGAAGTCTTTCCAGAGAAAGTGGAATAATGCGTTCATTTGGATGGAACCTGAGTTGGAAGTCTCACCCTGTCATTTTGTAGTTGCGAGGCATTAGGGGATTAGCTTAATATATCAGCACTTCCGTGTCACCATCTTTAAAACAGGGAAAATGAAAATTAAACATTCACACTTATTCAATGATTAAAAAATGCTCAAGAAAATGTTCATCCATCCTCTTCTTTCCTTTTCTTGAGGTAATACTAACATGGAGTTGGCTATGCTGGCACATAGTATGCACTCAATAAACATATCTTAAATTGGTCTGACTCTCAACAAAACCACGTAACAGCAAGTTTTGTCAACTTTTCCACCTTTTCTTGGATATTTGTATTTTTAGCATCATTTAGAGTCTATATCCATGAGATCATCTCACACAGTGGTAGCACCCCCACAATACTCCTTGTCAATCAAAAAATACTCAACTCTTATGGGAACGCAAGATATCTTTGAGTATTTAGATAATGTCTAGCATATGCAGCTAATTTATGGATTCTCTACCTTTTGGAGTGGTTGCCCAGATTCTAGAAAAATTTACTTCTCTTGGGCATGTGTTCAGGGTCTGAGAATACTAGATGGGGAGGTGGAGGGTTTTTACCTGCAGAAGACAATGCTTCTTGATTTGGGTCCCTTAGAACCTCTCATAAGGTGAAGTCAGACTGGAAAATTTCGCAGAGATGCTAACAGGAGTGACCTAAGAGTGATTACAATGACTGTATGTCCTTAATCCAGAAATGTGCACAGATTTGGAAGGCATACAACTAACGTGCTGGCCAAGCAGGCTGGAATCCAGTCCTATGTGTCACTGTGGAGACTTGGCATAAAAATCCCAGGTCTATAGATAGACCCAACAAGACTGCATCCCTGTTGACCTGTGCACAGCAGCAATGGCAGGAAGGCAAAGAGTAACACTTTAGCAGTAAAAACTCCAGGAGATCATGAAACTGAGTATCTATTCACCACACTCCCTGCTTCCTGGAAGAGACCTCGGGGCCTTGTGTGAATGGAGGCAGAGCATCTTCCAAACCACAATTCTAAAAACACTTAGCAATTCCCGTTACTTTATGAGGGAAAATAATTCTGGGGGCATTTGAAGATACTTGGCACAGAACTTAAAGTGTACCAGTGCCCTATAAATTTTTTTCTTGTTTTGTACCTCTAGGGTTCTTTTGCACAGAACGTGTCATTCACTTCCAAAGGGAGAGAAAAGCTAGGAATCATGCAGACAGTCCTCAAGGACCAGCGTAATGGTAATAAAAAGGAGCCGGGCAAACAATGGTGAAGAGGGCAGTGGGGTCTGAAGTCTGGCTTGGAAGCTCTTTTTGAAGGGCTGTGAAAATGTTGGTGGGTGAGTTGGAGGCAATGAATTCTAAAAGGCTTTATTCATTCCTCCAATTATGACCAATGCAAGTCCTTTGGTCCAAGTACATTGTCCTGAATTGACTTTGTTCCTCTTCCTGGGACACACACACTCTTAAATTCCTGGTTACAGTTTGGAAACACATATAGTTGTACAAAGCTGTATATTCTCCCATTTTTATGTAATGATCCCACCCTTTATAATTATAAAATGGGGCAGATACCACTTTCCCCATTTTACAGAAGCAGAAATAGATGTTAAGGGATATTAGAACAGTGGTGGGGTTGCAATTAGAAACCAAAGATTCCTGATTATCAGGGTTTTCCCAGTAAACTATGCTGCCCCCCTGGTCCTGGCTGTTGCTGAATTTCAATCCGAAGCTCATTTCCCATTACTGACTCATGACAGGAGGCTGTGTCATTAGCAGATGCACCTAATGAAATGTATCTTTCTCTTCTCTCCTGAATCATGGCGAAGCCATTTATGCTGGCCGTAATCAAGTCCCCTATCTATAAAACAGAGGGAGCAGGCAAAGAATGGGGGAGAGTTATATCTGCTCTTTTCTTCTCTAGATGATTCTGTGACTACACACACACAAGAAAAAACCATTACTGGGTAAGCAATTTGGCCTCTGAAGACAAAAAAATATATATATGTGTCATATAAATCTAAAGCAATATTATTTTTACCACTTGGATTAATTGGGTCTTAACACAATATAACCATCAAGACATTATCTAGGGATATTTTAATTATCTATTTTGAAGCAAAAATATGTCAGGTGTGCAGAAATCTAATGGGATGCTGGGTAAACTCAATGCATGCGGACCTGCTCTAATAGTTCAGCCACCTGAGTTTTGTCTTTCCGTCTTCTATTTCTGTTTCAGCTCCTATAATGATAAACAGGATAATCTTATTAGGTATCTTGGCATATGTTACTGTGGTATAGCAAGTTACAGAAATCTCTTTATTAAAATTCACTGTTTTTCAGCTGTCAATCTCTGCTTGGTTCAGGTCTCGTCCTAGCAGCACGCTCAGCCTCCCCTGGCTGCCAGGCACTTTCTCGGTACCAGTGGGTCTATCAGGCATCACGTCAGCCCACCTGCCTCAGCAAGCAGAGGGGCTTCAAGAGGTTGCCTGGCTTTGAATCCCAGCTGCAGCCTTACATTCTGCACAGGATGATTGTATTCCTGGTTTGCCTGGACAGTCCCAGCTTTAGTCTATTGTGTCAGTGTGATTAACAAATAGCTCCACCTTTCACTCTCAAAAGGTCCCCCGCCGCCACCCTATTTATGTAGCACCCCAGACAAATCGCAAGCTCTTTAATCCTTATCTATTTTCAGGAAAAGTTTTTGAATGGCTCCTAGCACAAAGCAGAAATACTAACCAGAATGTTACGTCTGTGGGCCTGTGGAGGGGATGAACTAGTTTTGTCTCTTTTCAGTGGCTGTCCTGCAGAACAGCTGCTTGCCATGACCTTTCTAAGACCCCCAGCAGACTCTCCGTCCATCTCTGGTGTGGGCTGGTCGGGCACCTGGGGTTTTCCTACCTGCCACGTCTTGTTCCCGGTGGAGAAGACTTCCTCTGGCCCAGACGGAAACTTGGGCGCTAAGCATTGTTTCCTGGGCTGGGCCTGATCTTGCTCTTCTCTGCATAGCTGGGCTCTGCCTCTACTTGGAAGTCTTGGGATTGCACCCTGGATGCACACTTCTCTTGCCATTGCTTGGGTGACATAGGGTGAGTGGAGCAGTAGAGGTATATATGCAGTCAAACTGCTGGTGAGGAAGAAAGGTGAGCTGTGTGGAAAATGGGAAGAGCCAGACGGCCAGTCGAAGATGAAGCCATTTAATGAGAGTGGAATTCAATTGTCAGGTACAGACATTGAGTGCCAAGGGTTAAAGCAGAACCCAGGTCAACACGGAGAGCTGGAACCTGCAGTCTGACAGATGCCAAGTTCAGCGGACAAGCAGACAGTGCCAATGAGAAAGGCCTGGCCACTGGCAAACAACCCCAGACGTGTGGCGGACGCCCTTCCCACTCAAAAGGTCGCCTTCCTGGACATGAGGGCCTTCTTGGAACTGGGCTGGAGCTGCCACAACCTCATAAATCAACTCTTGATATATGATGTGTGACTCCTCTGGCCCATGGCTTGTCCTGAAATCCCACTAAGTCTCTTCCCAGAACTCAGTCTGCCTTTGTTCTCCGAACCATGTGCCCCGCTCTGACCTGATCTCTCCTGGGAAGTGAAGTGGTCACCCAGGACAGATAAGAACCCCATCCCCGTAAGAATCCAACGGGCAGCACCAGGACAGGACAGGATTTAAAGCCCCACACTGCAATCCAGAGAATGGGTGATTCCGTACCTAGCCAACATTTTGCTCACTGTTACCTGTATTTACTGTGTTTTCTGATCGTCTGTCTTCTTGATGGTCTGTCACTGGAAGGCTTGGTGACCCTGGGGGGACTGCCCCTCCCAGGGTCAGCTAATTCTGGAGATAGTGAAGAACTAATTTGCAAACATGCCTTGAATATACAAACCAACCGATTCTGAGCCCATGCCCCTCACCCCCTACCTCTGGAACTCTGTGCCCAGGCCCTAATCACCCAGGGCCAGGTAGTGGATGACTAGGGACCCTTATAGCCCAGCACGCAGCGGATCACACTAGCTTGCTTCCCCTGCCTCCCCCTTCCTTCCCTTGAGAAATGCAATCTAGACTCTTGCCTACAGTTCTTCTCTCTCTCTTCCTGCTCATCTTGCTGTGGATTTCATGCCAAGCCATGACTTCTGTTTCTAGGGAACTATGGGTATAATAAAAAGTTCTTCCTTTCTCATGGTAATTTTCATGTCTTCGTGTCTTGCATACCTGATGAACGCAAATCCTGGTACTATGAAAACTCCTCTTTCAGGGCACTGGTATTATTGTCATATGTGTCTGTTTTAGAGGCAGAGACCAAGCTTTGTTCTCCTCGGTATCTGCTATTTCTCATAACAAAACACTTTAAATACCACAGATATATTTTTAAGTAACTAGAATCTTAGGGATGGAAGGTTTACCGATACGGAGGGGGAACTAGACCCTGGGTCAGTTTTGGCAAGAATGAAACCTGGTCTTGGTTGAGGCAACTTAGACTTCAGCTAGTAAACGATTTCCCACAAGATCAAGAACACTTGATGCTATAAGTAGATACCCTCCCTTGTGTTTCCCAACTACCCATTTTTTATTTCCTCAAGAGTTTGTCCCAGAATTTCAGAGGCTTCAGTTGACAACACAGAGTGAGCATTCTGTAAAGTCAGAGAAACAGCCAGAGACTCACCACTGCTTTGTACATTTCAGACTGGAGTAGAGAAGGAGGAGGGACTGTTTCAAGCACTCAAATTCTACCTTATTAGCGTAAACATAATTTCTTGCATCACCATAATTGTAGACATCAGTTGTCATTTCTTGGTGCATTTATTAGCTTCCCCAAGTGTCAGGGCACCTGGACTGTCCATGGCCTACCACCCAGGGATCCACAGATCACGTCCCAGTATTTGTGGTCATTATGTTCTATGAAGTTGCTGTGGACATTGAACTAGTAGATTGAGAATCATAGCTCCTAGGAGAAATACAGGATGGGGTTTCTGAGAACCTCTGTCCACAACATTTTCATCAGCGTATCCATACCTCACCTGTCTTTCTGTTTAAACATAGGTGATTCAGGTATATTGTTGATTCATTAGCACTGAACTCACAGCCAGCAGGACTGTATAACTCATGCCTGAATGAAACTTCTGTGACACACGTATTTTCTCCGTCCAGGGTGTGCACTCGAGAACACCAGACTGCACCTCAGCACTATGCCTGGGAGATCATTTGAACAGCTAAATCACCCAAAATAGCACAAAAATGAGAACAAATGTGGGCACTAAATAGACCTCAGAGGGACACTTGTTTTCAGTATGACGGCTGAAACAATAAGCAGCGTATCGCCTTGCTCACCCTCAGCTGGGAATAGATGCACTGGGTGACTCAAATTTTTCAAAGCTGTGACCACGTCTGTGAATAACTGTGAAAGCCCTGTGTGTATTGCTTTTGGGATTATAAGCAAATTTTAATGAACAGGTGAATTCATAGACATGAAATCCATTGATAAGGAGATCCACACACTAGGTCGTGCGGAAAAGCCCAGACTGCTCGAATGCTAGTTCAACATCAGATTCCCAGCCAAGCCTACTATTCGTCATTCACCATCGACTCTCTGCCTAGTTTCTGCCCCACTTGCCGCTTTGACCTCCTAGAGTTCTGTTGGCTTCAGCCTTGTTTCAAGCTTAAGAACACCGATGCAATGACTTCTCTGGGCTCTAGTGCACTGATTTTTCTTCTCTACTTTCTTCAGCACCACGTTTCCAAGCATCTGTGTTCTCCATTTGTATACTGAGGGCTCTCTCTTATTAAATCACTTCCATGGATAGTCTTGCAGATCGTAATATCCTTAGAACTTGACACCCTCTCATGCTCCAGCTCCAGAGAGTCAGCCCTGCACACCCGATGCTGGAACGTGCCTGATGGTATTGAGTGTCCATTTGTTCTCAGTACAGTGACGTTCTACCTCATGGGACAGCTCATCACATTGTTTAAGTAGTTCTGATTGTGAGAAAACTATTCCTTCCCTTAAAGTTTAAATTTGAACCCTATAGTTTTTCACCTACTAGTTTCAGTAATTGTATTATCATGACAGAATGTGTTCACTTACTATTATCAATTTGGCCAGTTGGCTAATAGCAGCTGTCTACTAACACTTTCTTAGGTAGTTAATTGTATTTCTGGACTAATCACCTAAACTGCATTTTAGGATGTAATGTTGAGGTACTGTTCAAATACCGTAATTATAAGTTTAGTACAACAATCCACACAAGAGAATACGTTCTTCATGTGGTCAGCCAGATGGCAGTGGGGTTAACAGAGGAAGGCAGGCAGTTTGTTAATGGTAACTTGCTGCAAGGCTGGAGTATGTAACCACTGCCTGAGTGCAGAGTTCCAGGGGTAGAATCAATAACACTACTGGGAATGTCACACTCTGGGTGGAGAGACTACATTATATCGTTATAGCAGAAGCCATGGAGGAATTGATAGAGGCAAGTATATATAAACTGATGGGTGTTGCTTTAGGGTCTAATCATTATCTTGATCTTCTTATTGGTATGTGATTGTTATTCTGTCAGCTACATTTTATATTAGGAGAAGAATGTACTTTCTAAAGCTGGGAAGTCAATTGTGGCTCCTAGTCTGATATGATATGGTCTCATTACCATTTGATTGAAAGGTGGCCTGGAGATACTGTACAATTGTCCTTAGTTGCATAGGATTCCAGCAGAGAGGGCCGGGCATTACCTTACATTAGTGACCATCATGACCAGACTGACATTTTGGTTTTGAAAGCATGATGTCAGTAATATAATTCATACAGGGTGCTAAGCGTGCTGTCACATGGGGTGTATTAGTGTATTAGTGGAGAATCTTATGGACTGAATATTTGTGTGCCCACGAAATTCCTATGTTGAAGCCCTAAACCTGAATGTGATGGCATTTCAAGGTGTGGCCTTTGAGCAATGGTTAGGTTGAGAGGGAGTCATGAGGATGAGGCCTCCCTGATGGGATTAATGTCCTTATAATAGAGAGACGGGAGCTCTGCCTTTCTCTACCGTTAGGACATAGAAGGCCTGCAAGCCAGGAAAAGGGTCTCATCAGGAACTGAGTCACCAGCTCCTTGGTCTTGGACTTCCTGGCCTTCAGAGCCATGAGAAATAAGCGTCTGTGGTTTCGGCCACCAAGAGGTAGGGAGCTCAAGCTGATGACCTTGCTGTGTATTTTGCTGTAGCAGTGAAGAAGCACCCAGGGTCTGTAATCAATCTGTCTCATTTCAAATCCCAGTCCTGCCTTTTATTAACGGTACAACTTGGGAAATTTGTGCCTCGGTTTCCTCAGTGGCTTAGATTTACTCAGGAGTCAAATGGAACCAAGATGTGTCTCACGCGTGGTGATTAAGAAGACAAAGTGACACGAAACAAAGAAAAGTAGAGTTGTAGTGAATGGCATATATTAAACTTCAAATATATGGCAGCTATTATTATCGGTACCGTTATAAGATTTGATGTCTTAATTGCCCCAAATGATACCAACTGATCTTGTAAAGTCTTCATGGAAAGGCCTACTTTTCCCCAGATGCAATTAGTTCTTCTCAGCTTTGGTCAAACCCTATGGGAAGCAGGAAGGTAAAATATGACCTTTATATATGCTTAGGAGATGATTCCCAGGAAAAAAACGGCATATATCTGCTCCTAAGATGCATTGTCTTGGGCATGTTGAGTATGTTAGGATGCGATTGACATGTTGTGACTTTTTACTGATCAATAGAATGGGTAATCCTTTTAAAGATTTGTTAAGGGAACTGTCATAGGAACAAAAAATTCAGTCTAGTTATGGAACATATAATGAAACTGGGCATTTAATTAATCTTAGAGTATATAGGAAAGTGGTGATCTATAGCAACTTTAGACCAACAAACATTTTCTGCAAAGGATCAGATAATAAATTGAGTTTGTGGGCCCCAGCCCTAGGTGTCCATAACAACTGGTCACCTCTGCTCTTGGAGTATGAAAGTAACCACAAATAATACATAACTTAAGGGAATGGTTTTATTCCAATCAAATTTTATTTCTAAAATAGGTGACAGGTTTTATTTGGCCCATGGGCCATAATTTGCCAAGCCCAGATATACAGAAACTAAACCTCTGTAATTGTAAATTTATATCTAAGCAATCATAATATACAAGACGAGGATATTCAAAACCAGGTTATTGGGTTGAGTTAGGTCTTACAAGAAGAAAAAACCCACCCAAATTATTATTCAAGTAAATAACCACCTTTATTTGCTATAGCAGTTTCTCATTCTTTCCTTTTTCTCTCAATGTAGCAATCATTTAAAAGATGTCCTTATCTAAGAGAAAAGCAATACTTATTGACCTACTGTGTGAAAAGCATTGTGTTGGGTGCTGGAAATGGAAAAGTGAATTAGGGAAAATGGAATGTTTGATAAGCTTACAGTTTGTAAGTAAGAGAGATACGTATGCAGATAACTGTAGTTTGGTTCTGTGCACTGTGCTAGAGGCGTCTGCTGAGCACCCCGCCCTGTTGGCTCTATTGTCCAGTATGAAACCGTTTCCTCTTCTTTTCCCTAAGTAGTTGCATAGATTCGTTAGCTTGTGGGTAATCTTACATTTCCATGGATACATTATCCATAATAAAAACTTAAGTCAAGCTTTATTAATTGGATTGGCTTTGCTGATTCAATATCTTGGGGCCTCCCAAATATCTTGGGAGAGACCACAAATGTGGGGGATAAAAACACAAATTTGGTGGGAGAACCAAAAATTGAAATACCCTTTAGGCATTTTTTTTTTTTTATTTCCATTCTTTTATATTGAACAAATTAGGAGACAGATATCACGAGCTCGCAAGGCAGTAGTTGATCATTTTTTATTTGCAAAATAATGCAATTATAAACAAAATTATCCAGTGCTTTCATCACTGCATAAAACAAATACTGTTTTAGCAGCAAAATTATCAGGAAATATTGTTAACTATCTGGTATAATATAAACTGGAAATTAATATATGGTCCTTTTTTTCTGTCATGCATCATAAGCAAGTAAAAATTCCATCACAGATAGGTATAGACATACCTCAGAGATATCGTGGGCTCAGTTCTAGACCACTGCAATAAAGTAAAAAGTGTAAGTCAAATGAATGTTTTCCCCTGTGCAAATACATTTATATTTAACCTATACTGTAGTGTGTTAAGTGCAAGAGCATTGTGTCTTAAAAACAACATAATACCTTAATTAAAAAAAAAACTTTCTTGTTAAAAATGCTCACCATCATCTGAGCTTTCAGTGAGTCCTAATCTTTTTGCTGGTGGAGGGTCCAGCCTCCATACTGACGGCTGCTGACTGATCAGGATGGTGGTTACTGCGGGTTTTGGTGGCTGTGGCAATTTCTTAAAGTAACACAGGAATGAAGTTCGCTGTGTACACTGTCTCTTCCTTTCCTAAACAATTTCTCTGTAGCATGCAGTGCTGTTTGATAGCATTTTCCCACCGTAGACCTTTCAAAATTAGAGTCCATCCTCTCAAACCCTGCTGCTTTCCCAAGTACGTTTATATAATACTATACATCTTGTGTTGTCATTTCAATAATCTTCAAAGCATCCTCAGCAGAAGTAGTTTCCATCTCAAGAAACCACTGTCTTTTTTCATCCAGAAGGTGCAGCTCCTCCTCTGTCAAAGTGTTGCCATGAGATGCAGCAGCTCAGTCCCATCTTCAGGCTCCACTTCTCATTCTAGTTCTCATGCTGTTCCCACCACATCTGCAGTGACTTTCCCCTCTGAAGTCTTGAACCCTTCAAACTCATCCACGATGGCTGGAATCAACCCTTTCCAACCTGCTGTTATGGTTGATATTTTCGCCTGTTCCCATGCATCATGAGTGTTCTTAATAGTATTTAGCATGCTAAATCCTTTCCAGAAGGTTTTCAATTGCCTTTGTGCAGATCCATCGGAGGAACCAGTATCCATGGAAGCTGTAGCATTACAACATGTACTTCTTAAATAACAAGACTTGAAAGTGGAAATGACTCCTTGATCCATGGGGTGCAGAACGGATTGTTGTATTAGGAGGCATGAAAACACATTCATCTCTTGGTGTGTCTCCATTGGAGCTTCTTGGTGACCAGGTGCATTGTCAATAAGCAGTAATATTTTGAAAAGGATTTTCTTATCTAAGAGCAGTAGGTGTCAACTGTGGGCTTAAAATGCTCAGGAAACCATGTTGTAAACAGATGTGCTGTCATCCAGACTTTGTTGTTGTCTTTCTAGAGCACAGGTAGAGTAGAATTAGCATAATTATTAAGGGAAACCTAAGATTTTTGGAATGGTAAATGAGCCTTGGCTTCAACTTAATGTCATCAGTTGCACTAGCCCCTAACAAGAGAGTCAGGCTGTCCTCTGAACCCAGGAATTGACTTGTCCTTTCTATGGAAGTCCTAGATGGCATCTTTTTCCAAAAGCAGCTGTTTTGTTTACATTGAAAATCTATTGTTTTGGGTAGCCACCTTCATTAAGTACCTTAACTGGATCTTCTAGATGAGTTGCTTCAGTTTCTACATCAGCACCTGCTGCTTCGCCTGCACTTCCATGTTGTGGAGATGGCTTCCTTCCTTGAACCTCAGGAAACAACCTCTTCCAGCCTCAAACCTTTCTTCTGCAGCCTCCTCACCTCTCTCAGCCTTCATACAGTTGAAGAGAGTCAAGGCCTTGCTCTGAATCAGGCTTAAGGGAATGTTGTGGCTGGTTTGATCTTCTATCCAGACCGCTAAAACTGTCTCCATATCAGCAGGAAGGCTGTTTCACTTTCTAATCACTCATGTGTTCACTGTAGTAACTTTTTAAAAAGTCCGCTTTTAATTTCCTCCTGGAACTTTTCCTTTGCCTTGACAGCTTGGCTAACCAGCACAAGAGGTCTGGCTTGCAGCATATCTTGGCTTTTGCTGTGCCCTCCTTATGAAGCTGAACCATTTCTAGCTGTTGATGGAAAGTGAGAGACGTGCAACTCTTCCTTCCACTTGAGCATTTAGAGGCCACTGTAGGGTTATTAACTGGCCTAGTTTCAATATTGTTATGTCTCTGAGAATAGGGGGGCTTGAGGAGAAGGAGACAGGCAGGGGAAGGGTCAGTTGGCGGAACAGCTGGGACACACATCTGCCCGTTAAGCTCGCTGTCATATGTGGGTTTGGTTTGTGATGCTGCAAAACAGTTGCAACAGTAATGCCAAAGATCATGGATCACAGATCGCCACACCAAATACAATGATGATGAAAATGTCTGAACTAGCATGAGAATTAAGAGACACAGAGACACGAAGTGAGCAAATCCTGTTGGAAAAAATGGTGCCGGGAAGACTTGCTCGATGCAGGGTTGCCAGAAAACTTCAATTTGTAGAAAACATGGTATCTGGGAAGCCTAATAGAGTGAAGTGCCATAGAAGGAGCTGTGCCTGTACCAACCCACCGCAGTCCCCAGTTTGGGAACTCCTGGGCTAGGTTTCCACCATGGACTGGATCCGCACGGTCTCCATCAACAGGGCAATGTCTGCAGGTGATCTGGAAACTTCCCTGGGATCGGTTCAGAAGGAATATCTTCAGCGCCTTTCTGTGAGAGAGTGTGGCTAGAAGGGGTTGAGAGGCAGTCTGTGAGGACGGTGCTTATAATGCAAGGGGAGAGTCCGTTTGGACGTCACAGGCATCAGTGTGCAGCCTCCCCCATTTCAGTGACAAGAATTGGCAAATCTGATCTTGCACCCGATTCCCCAGTTTTAACTTCCATTGTCTTTGCGGCTGACACAGAGTAGTGGTTGTACCTAGCCCCTCATGATTGAATGTGGGCCTTATCCAGGTGTCTGTTGCTGTGATGGGCACTCATGCTGTGGAGACGTGGTTCCCTCGAGGGCGGGAGAGAGAAGCCCATCTTCCTGGTAAGGGTACCTTAGTTTATACCCTCATACTAAGCCATTGTTCTCAAGCACAGTACTCCATATGGGGTCTCCAGATTAGAACAGGCTTTGAGCCGCAGGCACATGCGTCAGAACCACCTCTTTCTTCATAACTGCCTACGTGGTAATGTTGAGCCTGGATCACTGGCCAGAGGCATCCCTCCCTCATGATGGGTTCAATTCGGTCAAAATTATCTCAATTCATCAGAAAGGGTCTAAAAACACTGGACTTCAAAATGGAAGTGTCCACGATCCCTAGCTTTTTCCTTCCACTGGTTCCCTAACTCCTATATGAAACCCGATCGTCTCCTTTCCAGAGAAAGCATGCCCCAAAGGACAGTGTTTCTTAAGGCACAAATGGTTTCCTTACCCCTTCAGCACAGCAATGATAGCCCAATTAACTTACACTTGCATGATGAAGAGGAGAAATTCATACTTGACATGGAACAGCAAGATTTGCCTCGAGGTGACTTTCTGCCTTACCTAGACTGGACAGCCTTTCAGTAACACCTCTCTCATTCTGGTTCCAGCTAACCTCGTCCCTTGGTCAGGTGGCATATTATTCAGCTAGCATGACAGCCAGTTACTCAGCTTCTCGTTTAAGGATGCATTTCTTAATGAGTGTATCTAATCGTCATTTCACTCGACTGTACCTTAATATTTTTAAACGTGGCTCTGGCTGCATTAAAATGATTGCCTACACGCTGAGAGAGTCGCCGATAACCACGCTTGAGACCACCTTTTGAAAGTGCTTTGAAATCTTCAGTTTGACAGGATAAGACATCCAAATGATTGTTTCTTTTACAGTTAAAAAAAAAAAAACCTCCTCCACATTCCATTCATTTTTTAAATTTAATTGACAAGATAAAGAGCAAATGTGTCTGTGGTCAGTGAAGACTTCTCTGTGGAATTTGAACAAATACGTAGGTTGCAACCCATGTACTCTTCTCTCGCTACGAATTCCATTAACTTTCTAGGCATCAGTATTTCTTCATTCCTTCCTAGTTTCTTAGGACATTACAATAAGAAAGAAAAAGTGGGGAGGATGTGAAAACCATCGACTCCATGGCCCACAAAACTAAAGTCTGCCTACTCCATAGGATGAAAGAGAAGGAAATAAATAAAATCTCCCCAAAAGTTAAAGCAGTAATCAGGGAGCAGCTATTCAGAAGAAAGAGATAAAAAGGAAGCCGGGGAAAGGCCACAGGGAAGCGAGTCTAGGAACCGGCAGAGGGCTGTGAAGTCTTGCAGTGATTGTCTCAAAGAGCTTGACATTAAAGGAAGCTTTGAAAACACCTCAAAGAATGAAAAAGGCTAGTTAAGCGTGGATTACTTTATCTTGAGGAAGGACATGTTTTATTTATGTCTA
Source organism: Manis pentadactyla (assembly GCF_030020395.1). Classification (NCBI taxonomy): domain Eukaryota; kingdom Metazoa; phylum Chordata; class Mammalia; order Pholidota; family Manidae; genus Manis; species Manis pentadactyla. Next base: position 4,715,255 of record NC_080037.1, read on the forward strand.
TATGAACAGAAATACAAAGTTCTGTCACTCTGCTTGTTTCTTTTTCTTGCTAGAAACAGGGCTGTTCTGTGAAGAGGGTCTCCTGGCTTGGCTTGAGCCAATCGGATGGGATGACCCTGATTTAGTTGAAAGGAATTCTTGAAGCATAAAGCAAGAAAGGTGGCATTCGGGGTGCTTTGAAACGCATGGCAGTGAATCCATTGTGCTATAGACCGTGGAGGTGGGGGAGACGATACAGGTAAGCAAAGGAAATGATCCGTGTGACCTGAATTTGCAGCAGAAAGTGGGAGAACTGGGAAGAAAGTAGGATTGGGAGCAAATATGACACTGTCTTCCCTCTCCCAACTTAATTATTTAAGACCTTTTGCTTACTTCCAAAGAGTGCGGTATTGTGCTGCTAATATAGCCCCTGAGAGGACCTGTCCTCTGGATTCTCCCTGCTGCTGACTGTACTGCAGGGGGGATCAGCACCTGGCCCTGAAGTACACCTTGCCTGGCTCCCCATCCTCTGACACAAGTCTGCAGAAACAGCGGTGTGTATGTATGAACTTCCTCTACTGTAGCCTAACAGCTCCAGCCGATCACATTTTTTTAACCAAAGGTCTCTTTTTCCCCAAATGGCAACTGGTGCCGGCACGTATTTTACCTCAAGAGTTCTCACAGAGTCCATGCCATGAATTAATTACTACCCCTCCCCGACCACTACTGCCACCACCTCTAATAATTCTTCTATCTCTCTGGCAACCATTACAATTAGCTGACATTTAGCAGCACTTGCCGTGTGTCAAGTGCTATCTTGAACCCCCTCTGTATATTGTTTAAGTCCAGTTTTACAATAACCCCCTCAGATGCCCAAATCCACACAACCAGAACCCTCAGAGCAAGGATGCAAACGTTGTCCTGGCCTCCCGCTGTAGCATACTGCTGTGGTGTGACACCGTGGTGTCTGGTCCCTCTGTTGGTACTGCCTGACCTTGATCTCCTAATCCAGCCCTCCTGCGCGGCTTCCACTGGCCACAGATTGTCCTCTCTGGCAGACACCTTCCAACATCTGTCTCCTTAATAACATCCTTTACAATAAAATGTGAAATGTAAGTAAACACTTCCCTGAGCTTTGTGAGCTGTTCTAACAAAGTCTCAAACCCAAGGAAAGAGTCATGGGAACTTCTAGGTCAGAAGCACAAGTGACAGCCTGGACTTGCAATTGGGGTGTGAAGTGCACAGCATTGTGGGACTGAGCCCCCAACTTGTGGGATTGGTGCTATCTCCATGCAAACAGTGTCAGAACCAAGTTAAATTCGTAGGACACCCAGTCGGTGTTCACCGAGAATGGAAGAACTGCCTGGTGGCTGTGGGAAACATTTCAGAGTGACGTGGTGCTGGTCTCCATTCATCCCTGTAGCGCTGACCTGCCGCGTGCTTCCCATCCCTGTCTGTGAGCCACAAGCCACAATGTGCACAAGATCTGGAGTACGTACCCAGCGTTGGGACTGATGTGACCGCAGTAAGTCTTCTTTCTTACCAAAATGACATAAGTAATTATCAATCCGCCCGTCTCCCTTATTTCATCCTTTGTCTTTACCTTCTCTCCATCTCTTTTCTATATTTCCTCTTTCCTTCCCTTATTTTATTATTTCCATCCTGGTGAAATCCAAGACTTTTATTAAAATGTATTGGGATGAAAGGAAGAGCCAGTACAATGATATGCTTATTTAAATAAACCATGCCCTGTCTTTGTAACAAAGATCCCCATTCTCAGAACTTTACCGCAGGAAGGAGGTACCTCACCCTCCTCGAGCCCTGGGGGTGGGGCTTTGAGCCCTGCCTCGGTGGCTGAAAGATGGGTCTTTTGACATCTGTGCAATGCTGCCAGTTCCCATGAAGGTCTCACAGTAAAGGATGAAATAAACATTGGTGGTAAGAAAGAAGACTTGCTATGGTTACATCAGTCCCAACACTGGGTACGTACTCCAGATCTTGTGCACATTGTGGCTTGTGGCTCACAAACAGGGATGGGAAGGATGTTATAATGAACACAGGTGAATAGCTGCATGAAGAGGTACCTAGGGTGAGGTCTGGAAGGGTCCCAAGCACAGGAGCGTTAGTCCCCAAGAACTGGATGGAGAACACCACTCTCTGGGTGTGCGATGTGTTCATCCACTCAGAAGCTCAGCAGATCTCATGTTCAGACTTTCACAGAGCTTAATCTGTAGCCCTCTTCCCCCTTCCCCATCCAGCAGTCCCTGGGTTGGAGTGAAGGTCCCAGCCCGCTCATCACTAGGTCTTTCTGGGGACCAGCCCCTCCTGAGGCTATGCAAGGACGCCAGACTAAGTCACTGGTTAGCTTAGACCCAAGAGTGCTCATAAAGAGGCTCCTCTTGAATAACACAAGACACTCCTACACTCAGGAAATTCCCAGAGCTTTAGGAACTTTGTGCCAGAAGAGGGGCAAAGACCTAAAATATTTTTCCATATACCACAAGCCACCATTCCTAGAATATGCTCCTCTGGCTGTTGATTCTTGCTAGGAGCCATCACTCCCCTAAGAAAATATTTCCTCCCTCTTATTTTTAACACAAATTTTACTTTCCCTTAATGCCCAACTCAAATTCTATCCACCTTGTGATGTCTTTATAAATGATTTCAATACATGTTGCTCTTTCTCTGCCATCTCAGATTTTGTCTATCCTTTATCATTTTGTCAATTAACAATATATGATATTGCTTCAAATTATCTCTATTTATTCATCTAGACTGAAGCCCCTTGAGGACTGAGAAGGTATCTTCTTCGTTCATAGGGTTCTTATGCATAATGTAGGTGCTGGGTACCTCCTAGGTTTCCAAAATCATTATGGGGGACAGAGTCCCTATCTATCATTATTATATCATCCTTTAACACATTCACACGTTCATTAAATAGTAGATAATATTCTATAATAGTGAGAAAACTTATTAGAAAATTCACGGGTCATAGTCCTAGAGACAAGATTTCTATTATTTTAAGAGAGATTGGGATCGCAACTTTCATTTTGTTGAAATACCAGCAATTGTACAGACCTTTGGGGTTTACAGCTCATTAGAGACATTAACAGTGCCAGGAAGGCAGTCAACTTCAGTTTAAATAAACAAATCATTAGCGATGACAATAGAAATTTAAAGAACAAATCTCTCATGATCTCTTCACTCCTTTGAACACCTCTCTGTTCTAGTCCCTGAAACACACGTGCATTCATGCAGGGCCACTCACAGACACTGTTATCTATTCAGCACCCAACAGCACTGTATTCTAGAGGATGTCATTGTGGGTACAGAGAGGTGTGGCTTCCTGAAACCTCCCTACAAAATCATCTTAGTAGAAGCAAAGCAAACCTCGTACGTAGCTCGGCTTCTTCATCTTGCTTGATCAGCGCTGCTGTGGAAGCTGAGGTTTGGAGATCAGTGGAGTAGGAGAAAACCAAGACAGTGAAAGAGGTAACAGCCAGGAGCCGGGGGGTATCTGGGGAAAGGGAGTGGGGGCAGTAGGTTGGCGCTTAGCAGCCTAGCCAACGGGATGCGTGAGGGTGACAGGCTCGCCTCGGACAGACAATTCCAGTTTCCTTTAACTTTAAAAGCAGAAAACGTCCGGCCACAGTGCTATTTCAATTTAAATGTGTGACTAGGAGGCATTACGTCCATATCATATTAACTGGGGAGGTGCTGTGTAAAGAAGAACTGAAAGAGTCCCATTTTCTCTTCTTCTGCTCCTGAGTTTTTTTTGTTTTTTTTTTAATCTATTTTTAGCTTTTGTCCTTTTAGCTCAGCCAGGAGCCGCCTTGAGCCTCAAGTCTATGGAAATGTGCCGGGCTCTGAACTGAGCTGTAAAGAATGAAGGTGAAGCTTTGAGCTGCTAGATTCATGGCTGGGGTTTTTACACACACATAAAATATGAATCTCAGTTGTATACAAAGCTGAACCCATCGTGACAAAAGGATCCCAGTCAAGCAGGCCTGTAAAATGAAATCCTCTCGGACTAATTTAAGGAGACCTGAGTGATATAAATTGTGGCCTGCTCACATGCAGGGGAAAAAAAAAAAATTCAGCCTGAATACATGCTTCTCTCTCGGTGCCGCTCGTAGCCCAGGTATGTGAGCAATGGGAACAAAACCCAGACCGAGAAGTGAGATCCCTATCCGTTTCCAGAGAGCTCTGCAGCCCCCTGTTCATACTGGTCTTATGGGCCTAGTGAAACCCTCTTCAGTGAGAATTTAATACAGAGATAAACTTTTCAATAAATAAATGGCTCTGAGTGGGCCGCAGTCTAATGCCTTTCAGTCTGGCATAGCTACTTCTCTGGAATTGGTATGCAGAGAAGGAAAATGCTCATAAAACCGCTCCCGACAAAAGAATGAATTCATCGAGAACCCTGAGCCGGAACCTCTGCCTATCAGACTAAGATTTCTCTATTTCATTCGATTTTTCACTAACCATCTTATAGGTCTTTAGTTATCTTACTAAGGTACAAATGCTCAAGGTCCTCCTGACCTTCTCAAGCAAGCATTTGAGTGGCTATTAGAGCAATTACGTCCAGATGTACCTAAAATGTTTCCATGTTTCCATATCTGTTTAGGGGATTTCAGACAGTGCAAGAAGATGCACCTCAAATACCAAATGTGTGACCTTGAGGATGTTTCATTTGGAGCAAGCCCTTATCTTCCCTAAGAAGTTAACTGGTTAGAGTTTGAGGAGAGAAAAGCATCATCTAAGTACACCAGGATAGATGATTTTCTCCTTTCTGTCCAATACAGAGAAGTGTATCTATGACTGCCACTTATTTTAAGTTTCTAGGGAAAGATAACATCCATCAAGTTATCCATCAAAAAAACAAATATTTTCTGAGCATTAGTCAGTGCTCTGGGTGTTCATAATATCCCAGGTCATGACCTCCACTTGATAAGTCAATCAACGTACAGAGAAGGGAGCATCGTCGTGCATATTTTATCAAAAATTAGGTTTTCACTTTCTGGTGACACACATGTGAATCTTAGAAGTAAAATATGATTTTTCTTCAGTTTCAAAAACGACAAAAACCTATGACTCTGTGCAAACTGCTGTGGCTTATTTTTCCAAATGGTGGGTAATCGGCTCTCTTTCAACCTCACATGATTAATGTTGTAATCAATTATATAAGTGATTCATCATCACTATTAAAACACAAGTGTAAAAGAAAGTGTAATGTTCCAAGGAGCTGTTTTATGACACATTGAGGACTATAGTTTACATAAATATAAGACAAATAATTATAAAACACAATACGCAAATACTTGCTTATGATTATTTTGCTAAGGAAACAATTACCAAGGGAAAATTTGAATCTCCAACGTGTAGTCACAGTATTAAGTTGTAACAAAGATAGTTGAGTAAGCTAAATGAGAATTTTCAGGAACGATTTGCTACTGAGATGGGCCACATCGATTCAAGAAGATCATTCTGAATAGATCCTCTGAAATAGAAATGATACTTTTTTTTCTTTAAGGGTCTGTCTTAAATGTCAAAAGTTCTGCTTTTTCTCGAGGGAGAGATTCTGTTGTTTACCATTTCTGTAAAAGAAAATTTTATTTCCTAATACACTGCATCAAAACTTAACTCTAGTGGTTGCTATTTTTGTAAGGTCATTCTAATAGGCCCTTTTACAAAAATGATGAGCCAGAGCTGTGTTTGAAGTTGAGGCTTGTCAGGCCCAGCAGGTTGCTATGGCTTCAGGGCAGAGCTGGCCTTATTCTGGGGCAGAAATAGGTGGCTGCCTACCACAGGGATCAAAGGCATACAAAAGTCTTGTAACCCAGAGCCCTCTCCCGTCAACCTAATATTACTACAGAGTTTGAGGTCCTGGTGTTAATGATTTCTCTCTGTGCTTCAGCCAGGGATGGCGACAGATTTCATTTCACTTTCCAGTTTTGGCGTGGCTGCGGGGCCTGCATCTTTCAGCTTAACCACTAAGAAGGTCATTGGAAAAGAGGAATAAGATTGTTGAGCAATGTTTGTCATGGGTCAGGCCTAGACTGTATCTAACAAACTTGTGGATTATTAATTTTCATAGAAAACAAATACTTCCTAGAGGGGTACTCTACCTGTCATTTTGTCTACGAGATCCTTTTTCTTGGGGTATGTAATAACACATGCACATGCATGCATACTTACATATATGTTAACATACAAACGTGTAATTATAGATACTAAGAATATATACCTATGTATTTATGTTTTTATATATATTGTAAGTGCAGATCTCAATGCGTTTTTATGGAGTGAACCTGCTAGTCTAACCATCGCTCAGGTAATAGAATATTACCAGCCCCTCAGAAACCTATCCCCTCCCTTCACAGTTATCATAGTCCCTCCACACTGACAGTGATATTTGATATTTAACTTCTAACATCATAGATTAGAATTTCCTGCTTTGAAATTTATACTAATGAAACCATACAGTACGTCTTCTTTTGTGTCTGGCTTCTTTAACACACCATTTTGTTTGTGAGGTGTGGTCATGCTATGGCATGTAGCAGCAGTTTATTTATATTCACTGTTGCATAATATTCCATCTTATAAATATACCACCATGTGCTATCACATATTATTATAGGTTGTTTTTAGTTTGGGATTATTACCACCAGTATGAACATTCTGATACATGGCTCTTGGAGCATATATGCACAGCTTTCTGTAGAGCATATGCTTTAAAAGTGCAATTGCCCAGTCATAAAGGATGCATATATTCAGCTTTAATAAATGCTGCTAAGCAGTTTTCAAAAGAATTCGTATGAAATAATACTGTTACCGGAAGTGTATAAGACTTTCAGATGCTCCACACTTTGTACTGTCATTTTGTAAGATTTTGGTCATTCTAGTGGGTATGTAGTAGAATCTTACTCTGGTTTTACAAATCCACATTCTCTGAGGATTAATGATGGTGAGGGCCTCTTCCCATACTTATTACCCCTTTGATTTCCTTCTTTTGTGAAGTCTGTTCAAGTCTGTTGCCCATTTTCTATTAGGTTGATTATCTTTTCCATAATGATTTAGGAATTTAAAAATATGTCCTAGATACAAGTCCTTTGTCAGATACATGCATTTCAAATATATTCTCATGATATGTGTCTCCTTTTAAATTCTTTAATTCCACCATAAATTCCTTAATGGTGTCTTTTGGAAAACAGAAATTGTAATGAAGCTCAATTTATCGACATTTATTTTATTGTTAATAATGTTTGTCCTGATTAAGTAAACTTTGCTTACATGAAGTCTTGAAGATGTTTATATTTAGATCTATATACCACCTAGCATTGGTTGCTGTTATCTATAATGTGAGGCAGGGGAAAAGATATATACAATGGATATCCAATTCAGTAAATACTACTTATTGAAAATACTATCCTGTTTATTGAATAGCTGTGGCATCTTTACCTTGAGTCACCATATATATTTGAGTCTCTTTCTGCTTTTTTTCTTATATCCTACTGGTCTATTTGTTTTGCACCAATACCACTCTATTTTATTGATGGCAGCTTTGTTACGTATTTGTATCTAGTGGTATTAAGTTCTCCAGCTTTTTTTTCTTCAAGATTACTATAGCTATTCCCAGCTCTCTACATTTTAATACACATTTTAGAATCAGCTTGCCAATTTCCATATTAACATTTTCACATATGCACTGACACACACAATCTTCCAGGAATTTTATTTAGATTGCGTGGACTGTATAGATAAATTTAAGGAGAGTTGACTTTTATTTTACTGGATTTTTCAATCCATGACCATAGCATATCTTATCATTAATTCAAATATCTCTTTATTTCTTTCAGAAATGGCTTATAGTTTTTTAGGTGGAGTGCTTGCACATCTTTAAGTTTATTTCTAGAATACAGAAATAAAGTTATTATTGGTATATTCATCTTGGACCTGGAGAACATGCTAAATTGATTTATTAATTTTTCTGGAGATTTTTACGTAGATAAAAGTATTTTCAGATAATGGCAGTTTTATTTTTTCCTTTCTAATCTTTATTTATTTTTTCTTTATTGGACTGGCAAAGACCTCCAGTATAATGATAAATAGAAGTGGTGGCTAACTTTGTTTCAAAATGCTTTAAATATTTCATCATTTGGTAGATACCTGCTGCTGGATTTTCTGTGCATATAAACGCTATATCAGATTATGAAATTTGCTGTGCCAAAAGTGTTTCTCCTTTAATTATGCACAGGTATTTTATTAAGTGCATTTCTTCTGAGAAAATCACATGATTTTTCTTCTTTATTCTGATAATGTGGTGAATTATATTGATTCTTTTGCAAAAGTTGATCAATCTTACAGCCCTGGAATAAATGAAACTTGGTCAAGGTGCATTTTCTATTTTTTTGGATTTGATTGTTATAATTTTATAGGGTATTTTATATCTATTTTTATAAGAGCTACTGACGTATCTTATAATTCAAATTTTCTTTTCTTATAAGGTTCCTGTCTAGCTTTGGTGTCAAGAAACCATGGAATAAGTTGGTAAGATTTTCTTATTTTTATTTTCACAGAAACGTATTATTTTTAATATATAATCAAATTAATATTTTATTTCCCTTTAATGCCTAGAATAATTCACCAGCAAGCCATATGAGCCTGGAGTTTTCTTTGTGAGTTCTGAGTTGCATTTGTCAGGCATTTTATCTTTCATCCAAATTTTCAAATTTATTGGCATAAAATTATCATAATATTCCCTTATTATTTTTAAAGGTCTGTAAAACCAGTAGGACCTGTAATCTGTCTCTATCTTTTCATTCCTGATATTGCTAATTTATGCCATTGCTTCCTTTTCTTTTTCTGGATCAATGTTGCTGAGGACTCATCAATTTTATGCCCTTATTTTTTTAATTAGCTTTAATCCTTTTTATTTTACTCCAATGCACCTTTTTCCCCCCTATTTCATTGCCTTGTGCTCTCTTCCTCTTACAGGTTTTTATTTAATTTAGTCTTTCTTCTCCCAGCTCCCTGAGACGGATACTTAGATCAGGCATTTTTTTTTTTCTTATATGTGCATTTAAGGACTGACTAAATTTCCTTCTAAGCTCAGCTCTAACTTCACCACATAAAACTTGATTTGTTATGGTTTTATTTTCATTCAGTTCAAAATATTTTTTAATTTCCTTTAGGATTTCTATTTTGACCTGTGGGTTAAGTAGGAATATATTGCCTAATATACAAACATTTGGGGATTTTTCAGTGATTTTTTTGGTTTTTATTTCTAGTTTAATTCCACTGCTGTCAGAGAACACACTCTGTCTGATTTTGATTCTCTGTAATTCTTTAAGACTTGCTTTATAGCTCAGCATATGGTCAATTTTGGTAAATGTTCTGTTTACACTTGAAAACAATGTGTTTCATGCAGGTATTGGATGCAGGATTCCATTTGTGTCCATTAGGTTAATTTTGTTAATCTTGTTTTCAAGTACTTTATTCCTCTAGTGATTTTTGGTTTGCTTTTTGCATCAGTTGCGAAAAGAAGTGTATTACAGTCTCCAAATATGAAATGTAGATTTTATAGTTTTTCCTTATATTTATTTTTATTGGTGTCTTGTTTCTAAGGTATTTCCCTCACATGCAGTTCTCATGTTATATACCATCCTTTTTTCTCTTTTGATTAAATTAGGTATTTATTTGTCTCTTTGATTAAGTTCTTAAAACTCAGAATTTGGGTTTTTAATTGAACCTTTTGTTTTCCTATTATTGAACTTAACTAATTTCACTTTTATCTTTATTACTTTCTTCTCTCTGTGTGTGTGGTTCATTTTGCTGTTCTTTTTCTAACTTCTTAAGTTGATAATTTATTTTTATTCTTTCATTTATATTGATGAGTGTATCTAAAGTTGTAGATTTTTCTCTGTGCACTACTTAAAATACATCCCACAAGTTCTGTTCAATAGTGCTTTCGTTATCATTATTTTCTTGATATTGTGTAATTTCAGTTTGTATTTCCACTTTCATCCAAGAATTGTGTAATGGAAATTTTTTAATCAACAGTTGCGTAATTTAAAAAGTTTTGTTAATAACTCTTGCTTACGCTGCACTGTGATCAGATAGCATTGATTGTGCTATTTCTAAATTATAAATTTGTGCTATTTCAAGTTATGCTATTTGTGTCACTGCTAAATTATTTCTAAATTTTGTGCTATTTTAAAATTATGATTGATTATGCTACTTCTAAATTATAAAACTTAATGTTTTTTTGTGACCTCATATGTGAGCAGATTTTGTGAATGTCCACTTTAGAAGAAAATGAATTTATCATTACTAGGGTAAAAATTCTGATACATATATATTCATTATTATATATAAAATATATAGTTATATCCATGTGGTCTGCTTATTGGCTATATCATTAAATTCTCTATAGCCTTACTTTCTGTCTACTTCGTCTTGTACTAAATGTAGTGTGTTAAGGCCTCTTATTATTTTTTTTTGTCTGTGTTTTCTCGCACCTAAATTTTTGCTTCCTATAGTTGGTTCCTGTGTTATTTGCTATAGATATTCATAATTCTTAAAACTTCATTATGAATCCTGCCTTTTATTATTGTTATGAATTTTTAAGCCTTTCTGAATTATTCTGTTTGGGGCACGTCTTGTTTATATCGCATATAAGTGGGTCTTTATCAGCGAAATTAAAACTCTTTTTCTTTCAATAGGTCAGTTAAGCCTATTTCCATGTATTTGTTTTTTAATATAATATTTTTTAGTGTTATAATTATTATGTGTATTATATTTGCCACCTTCCTTCCTCTATGTAATATTTTAAAAGTACATTATAAAAATTCTTAGTATAGGAAAGTTTGTATTTTTTGTTCTATTAGTTATCTTTGCACTTGTATCCATTTATCGTCCTTATTTCCTTTTTATAAGTTGCCTAATTTCAACTTTTTCAAAACAGAACATATGAAAAATAGAGCATGCATCATATAAGATATAGCTTGTTATTATTCCACCTACACTCAAAGTTTTTCTTTTTAATCTTAGATCTGTACTTAATTACATTAAATTCTCCTCAGTCATCTTTTTTTCATAAATTTCCCTAGTCATCCCTTGGTTGGGTGAAATTTATTTTCTAGATACTTCAGGAATGGATAATGGGCCTAGAATTCTGTGCATTCTTGCATGTTTTAAACTATTTTTCTACAGCCTTGATACTTAAAGGATAGTTTGGGTATATATCTTTGATTTAGACTTTATTTCTCGAGTTTTTTGAAAATACTATTTCATATTTACCTACTTTGTATATGATTTTACAGAAGTTTAATTCTAATCTAACTCTCTTATTCTTATAAATTTATGTATTCTATTTGGAGATCCAGAGGAGATCTGCTTTTTCTTTAAACCTAATGGCTTTACGAAAAAAAGTCTCAGAGTTAATTGGATATTCCTTGTACCTTGTGGGCCCTTTTATTACATGGATTCAAATCATCTTTTATTTATGGAAAGTTGTCTTGGATTAAACTTTTAAATATTAAGTTTATTCTTTAAAAAACCTGTTTCTGGGTCTCCAATTTTATGTAAATTCTATCTTCATTGTCTCTCTTCTGTCTCAATCATATTCTCTCTAAATCTTTCAAAATCTTTTCATTTTCCTAGTTGTTTTCCTTCTTTCCTTGATTCATTTTTTTCATTTAGTTTTTTTCTTTTCCTGGGATGATTTTGTCTTTTTTTCCTCTACTTTGCTACATTCAATTGATTTCTTATTTTATTTCTGTAGATGTTTAATAAATATTTGATGAATGGACACATGAATGAATGGGTCAAAGTTGTAGGTTCTCATAGACTCTAAGGAGAGGCTCTGTTCCCTCATGTATAGGCAAAATATAAAGGATCTGAAGGGATAAAATGCCTTTCTGCTTCTAGTCAAGGGAAGGAGAAGGGGGGAATCTGGTTTGTGAAAACATAGTGGGTAATAAATTCTAAAAGAAAAGAGTTATTTCTAAGGTCCCACAAGCATAATAATTTCAAAATGCAATTGATTTATTCAAAACCAACTTACTCATATAGCAATAAACTCACCTTCAAGAGTAAAAACTAACAAAACTTAGTTTCCATATAGTAAGATTGGAAGACAAGTAGATAGATCTAAATACAGCAGCTTAAACAGTTTCTAGTTACCAAATCTAACTGCAAAAACATGTGTCCTTTTTTGAAAAGGAAGCCTAAAAGAATCAAAGTACGATATAAAGAACACACAACAGTTAATAAGAAAACTCCCTGTGATAATGGTGAGTTTTTCTGTTTGTTTCTCTTTCTGAGGCTTTCTTAGCAAATCAACTGGCTTAGAACAATGCCTTTTAGATCCTGTTCTTTGCAAAGAATATATGGTGCAGGATTCTCTAAGAACCTAAGGAAAGGGTAACCTTACACAAAAATGCTAAGTCGACTCTGAAAAAATGCTTCAAATTTTTGAGAACTCACAGCCACTAACTTATCTACCATGACCATGAATGTGGTAATTCTTTAAGGATAAAGAATTACATTGTTATATCAAAATCTAAAAATTGCAACTGTGGATCTAAAGAGATCCCCTAATAACTGATCTATTCTGTCTTACCCACATATTAGGAGGGGTCAAAGTCATGTTTGTTCATGTGTATAATCTATAAGCACATAATTAACTAGGATACTTTTCTGGCTGGTGTTAGAGTTACTTTCTGGAAAGTGGTAAGAATCACTTTTTGTTTAGACCTAAAAAATATCATAGAAAGTAGGTCCTCAAAGATCATCATGTAGAAAGCTAAGCTTTGGGTATCTTGTTCTAGGTCATAAAACTAGCTAAAAGTTTTGCATTACTCTTTGGGGTAAATTTTTCTAAATTATGATAGGCCCTTTCCTACTAAGGTGAGATGGGTTCAAAGTGTTTTGAAACTTAATAACCATAACACTGCCAAAAATTTTTTGAAGAGAACATAGAGCAGCCACTCAGACCTAAAGCCATTAAGTTGTTTAAGAGGCATACATTTACAATAGTTTCAGCAATGTAATGCTGGCAAAACTATCAGTGGAATAGAAAATAAAGTCTAGAAACAGACCCAGTCAAATATATATATATATACACACATACGTATAACATGTAATGTATGACAAGGTTAGCATTTCAAATAAGTCTAGATATGCCCATAACTTGATTATAGGTGTTAAGTAATTGGAAAAATTAGGACACTCAACTGCTTACATCAAATAATATACCAAATTGAATTACAAATGTATTAAGGGTTAAATTAGGAAACAAACAGTATAAAAATATAAAATATAGATGAAAACTTAAACTGAAAAACAGGGATAGCCTACCTGAGAATAATTCCAAAAATAATAAATGGAAAAAAGTACTTGATTTAATTTCATTTAAAACATATCTACATAAAAGTATCTACAAACAAATTTAAAATGAAAAAGGTTATAAGATTTATATAATTTTTATTAAAGTGTTAATAATTTTATAGACAAAACATCAATAGAAAAAATAAGCAAAACATGGGTAAGAGACTCACAACAGCAATTCATAAAAGCAAACAAGCAATCACTATACATGTAAAAGAAGTTAATATAATTATCAAACTAGAGTAAATTAAAAATTAAAACAAGACATCATTTTTATCTATAAGATTAATGGAGAGTTAAAAATATAATAGTAAATTTTAGTTTTGGTGAAGGTGCAAGAAAATTGGTACCCTCATAATCTGAACAGAAGATAGAACAACTAAACAGCATAGGATAGGATAATGAAATTACAGTAGGTACAGATTATAACATTTTATGTGTATCTTAAAATTCATGCTTTAGCACAATATTTGATATGAAAAATAGTCATAATCTATTGCTAAGGGATGTGTGTAGAATCTTTTTAAAATAATTTTATCTGTAGCTATATCTATATTTCAAGGATATATACCAGTGGTAGGTTTTCTTAATAAGTTGCTATATTTTGCAAATTTAGATAATTAACATTTATGTCTTATATAATCAGAAAAAAGTATTAACAGACACAGGTATTAAAAATATCTGAAGCACATGGAGCAAAAATGACAATTATTGCATCTAAATGATTCTAAAATGGTTTTGTTATTATTTAATTTTATTGTATTTTCCAAAGTTCGTATACTTAATGTATGATTTCTATAATGAGATAAAACTTTATGATCTGAATTATTTTTGCACATGTGTGTACAGAAGAGAACTGTAAATAAATATACCAAAATATTAGCCTTGATGCCTTCTGGGTAATGAGGTTTTTGACGGTTTTACTTTTCTTCTTTATACTTTCTGAAGTTTTCTGTTTTCTATATTCAACAAATCTATTGTAGAATAACAGAAATAAAAGTTATTTAAGTGTCCTTGCTGTGTTGTGCTTAGATATTGCCTAACATTTGTATAATAGAGTTGGAGTTTTTTTGTTCTCACACATGCTGTAACAAGAAACAGAGCTTCTCTGCATGAAGGTAGTGAGTATTTATGTATTTAAATTACTAGCAAATTAAAGCACCATCTAACAGCTTGCAATTCTTGCTGGAATGGAGACATTAAGACCTGATGTAAAACAGGAGAGGAACGTTGTGATTGCCAAACAGTTAATCACACGGAGTCCCGGTGACAAGGGAACTTACTTCATACTTGTTTTGCTCTCTCTGCAGGCTGGAAAAATAGGAAAGAAGGGAGAAGAAAAGACAAAAAGAGGGGGTAGGTGGCTGTAGTTTTACTGAACTTTGTTAAATGAGTGGGGAAGACTTGGTGTCTGACATGCATCAAAATAGCAAAGGAACAATTGAGGAAGCAAAGGCCTGCTGAAAGTCGAGCGCACTCCACTAGCAGGTCACCTAGCCTCAGTCTGGGCTGATCCTAGGGCAGTGTTAGGAGGCAGTTTGACATAACAGAGAGATTCATCAAAAGGGACCTTTTTAATGTTCTGTATAAAGCAAGGTTAGATTAAAGAGACCGATAACTTTTGAAGACTAATTCACGAAGAACCTAATGATACTGAGGCACTGGGTTTCTTGGTTAACTTGCTTTGCGGTAGCATTATTTTTTTCCCCACTTTTTTTATTGTGGCAAAATATATATAATGTAAAATTTGCCACTTTAATCGTTTTTAAGTGGCTATTTCAGGGTATTAATTGCATTCATAATGTTGTACACCATCATGACTATCCATCTTCAAAACCTTTTCATCTCCTGAAATAGAAATGCTATAGCCATTAAGCAATAACTCCCAAACTCTCTTCCTGCCAACACCTAGTAACTTAGAGTCTACTTTGTCTCTATGAATTTACCTATTTTAGATATTTTATATAAGTGGTATCATATAATACTTGTCCATTTGCATCTGGATATTTTCAAGTTTCATCCATGTCTGTGTCAGAACTTTATTACTTTTGATGGCTGAATAATATTCCATTGTCTGTGGTATATACCATATTTCTTTACCCACTCATCTATTGGTTTGATAATTTTGAGTTGTTCCCACTTTTTAGCTTTTGTGAATAATGCCACAATAAATATTTGCTTACACGTATCTGTTTTGCTCCCTGTTTTAATTCTGTTGGGTATATGCCCAAGAGTGAAAGTTTTGGATCATGTGGTAATTATGTGTTTAGCATCTTGAGGAACCACCCTAATGTTTTTTATAGTGGCTATACCAATTTATCTCCTGGCCAGCAGGCAGTGTGTTAGGATTTCACTTTCTCCACATCTTCAACTCATTTATATATATATGTATACATATATATATATAAACAATATATTGAAAATATTTTCTTCCATTCTGTGGAAATATTTAAGTGCCCAATTTTGGAGTATCTAACTATATAAATAAAAAACCAACAGAACTTGAAGAAGAAATAATGAAAAGTTGGAGACTTCAATACCCTAGTCTCAACAATGGATAGATCGTCCAAAGAGAGAATCAATGAGAAAACAGCAGATTTGAACAACAATATAGACCA
The DNA here is from genome assembly GCF_030020395.1 of Manis pentadactyla. NCBI lineage: Eukaryota > Metazoa > Chordata > Mammalia > Pholidota > Manidae > Manis > Manis pentadactyla. The sequence continues at coordinate 4,731,244 of NC_080037.1, forward strand.
AATGTATCTAACAGACATATAGGGAACAGTCTGTCCAACAGGGGAGTACAGATTCTTTTCAAGCACACCTGGAATGTTTTCTAGAATGGACCATATGTTACGCGGCACAAGTCTTAGCAAATTCAAGAAGACTGAAATCAGACCAGTGTCTTCTCTGACCCACAGTGGTATGGTACTGGGAATCAATAACAAGAGGAAAACTGGAACATTCACAAACACATGGAAGTTAGATAACACTTTCCTGAATAACAAGTGGATCAAAGAATAAATCAAAGAGGAAATAAGGCTTCTTGAGACAAACGAAAAAGAAAACAAAGCATACCAGAACTTGGGGGACACGGCAGAAGCAGTTTTAAGACAGAAGTTGGTAGCAATAAACGTCTACATGAAGAAGCAAGGAAGATCCCAAATAATTAACCTGACTCTATTCCTCAAGAAACTGGAAAAAGAACAAACGGAGTGCAAATAAGCCAAAGAAAGGAACTAATAAAAATTAGAGCAGAAGTAAATGAAATAAAGAATAGAAAAGCTATAGAAAAGATCAGCCAAACTAAGAGTTGTTTCTTTAAAAAGGTAAACAAAATTGACAAGCTCCTAGCTAGATTAACCAAGGAAAAAAGACCCAGATCAACGAGATTAAAACAAACAAACAAACAGGAGATTAGAAAAGCTGAGTACTTTTCACCACTGGACAAACAGCTTCTTAGGAGTGTACAAGCTCATACCCATAACATGCTAATAACAGGTGGCCCTGCTTTAACACCGAGTACAACAAGCCTAATTACATCTTGGGTTTCTGGGGACACAGAAATTTCTTGGTGAGATAATTCTGAGCATGCATTAAATTATGGGGGAACGGTAAGCAGAGAAGTTTCAGAAGATTCGTTAAATTGTTCAGAAGCTTTACAAATTGCTTGGAAATTTTGGCATTTCTAACAGGCAAAATAGCTGATGTTATCTTGATTTTCTTTTCTTTTTTTCTCAAAAGAAGTGATAAAATATTTTACATTTTGTTTTCATTTATGGGGATTTCCTGATTAATTAAAATACTACAGATTAAAACCAGACAAAATGAAGAAAATGCTGGGGGAAATCTTGACATGTTTCTAATGCTTGAATCAGGTTTCGTGAGGCACCCTGCGGGCGGCTGGGCCGGTCTGGGGCGGCCTGTCCATGGCGTCTTGTTCGAGGGCCTTCCACAGACATCTCCAGGCAGCCTTCCTGCAGTTCTGGGAGTGGCGAAACTCTTCCAGCCAAATAGCTTCTTCAATCCAAGTGAGTCTGAAGGATTTTACTACTTTCCAATATATTGGCAGGAAATCTCTTTAGATTTTGCTGAGTCTACTTGCAAAATTTTTAAGTTTTACTGAAAACATTTGATGATACTATATGGACTTTAGGTTTTAACATTGAGACCAGGACTTAACATATTTGGAGGATTTATAGGGCTAAATCACAAATTTCAACTACGGTCTTTGTCTTCCTCTCGCCCAGGCTCTCTCTGTGAACGTGTCCTCTTCCTTTTCTAGGAAAAAAGAAAGACAGATTGTCTAAATTCTTTTTTTGGCTTCCCTTTCATTTCCTGTGCATTCTGATTGGTTTCTTAAAATGCTTGAAGCCCTGATGACTGGAACGTTGAAGGTTTCAAAGTCCCTGTCTTAAAATTTATAGCGTAGCTGCTTGGACTTTATACTAATACAGGAATGACGTGGGAGTGGACGGTGTAAAACACATCATAGAGTTGTAGCTGAGGATTTATGAAAACCCCGGTGCAGTGTGCAAAGATCACATTCCTCCGAAAGTGCACGTTAGTTTCTCAACGAAGCCTCCTTGGATATTAAAGGGAAAAGGTGTAAAGGGGTTTAAAACAATTATCATTTGTAGTATTAATAAGGAAATGCTACTATGCTCACATGTAACAGCATTTATGAAACAGCTTGAGAATATTTTGTGAGGTGTCTTTCAAAATAATCCTCAGAGGTGGACCAGTAAGGCCCATTTTCAAATAATAGAGGAGGAACAGCAAAGTCACTGATTTCAAAGGCAAATAGTGGCCGTTGTCGCACCAGCTGGATCACGCAGCGAATCCAAGAAATGACTGTGAGGCTGTATGTCAGACCAGTCTTATTTTTCTTTTTAAATAGGAAAGGATATAAAACGTAAGGATGCATCCTTGGTTCTGGACCCATGCAAGTACCTTTTAGGCAAGTCCTGGGAGATACTGAAACGAAACAGGGACTCTCTGGTGACCTTCATGTGCAGGCCTGCCTATACCCCAATGTGAGGAAGGCTGCAGCATGCACGGCCCTTCTGATAGGCCATAGCTATTTTTAAGACTTGGTTTAATTAAATTGGGCCAGGAGAGGGCCCTAGATTCGGGCTGTCTAGTCATGGTTTGACCAGCCATGTATTTCCTGTGTGGCCTGGTTTCAAGAAGATGTGGACGTCTGATACACTTTCTCTCAAGAGCATTTGCAATTAGAAAACCGAAGGTAAAAGGTAGTTTGTGGTGGAGTCAGAACATGAATGGAGGTATTGAGAGAGGGACGCAGAGCTGGGACCACAGCGTCTGTGGGGCAGCAGACGTTCTGAGCAAGCAGGCAGAAGCCAGCTGGCGGCGAGAAGAGCAGGTAGAGAGGAAAGATGAGCTGCAGAGACACCAGGTGCCTAGAATGCCCTTCGTCCATTCCTAAAGCCTTTCCTGCTTCCTAGTTAGACGGCAAGGTCTTGGATTTCTATGAGGTCTCTATATCTTGCATAAGAAGAGCCCCAACTAATCATTTCTCAGAGCAGCTTGAATGGGTCTCTCTTGAAACTCGAATAGACTTTACTGTAATCCCCAGAAAATACTGTTTGAAGCACAGGAGTCCTATGCACAGTTTTGGTTTCATCAAGAGCCGTAACAATGCTGAAGCACACACATAGCTCTCTGTCCTATTGATCAGGGGGTGCCGCTAAACACAGCTATACAGTTTGGATTACTTGCTGCTGTCAGGTTATAGGAAAAGGTCATGGGAAGGACTAGGGAGAGGGGTGTCTTTTACCCATGGCGTGGGTACCTACTTCTGATTGTGATGTCAAGGAGGCTGGCAGGAGTGGCTGTGGGCGAAGGTGCAGATGAAGCCTGAGAGAAGGACTTTTCTAGGATTGCTGGAATGTGACGTGAGGACTGTTGTTAGGCTATACAATTTTAGAGTTCATGTGACCTTACTGGGCATCTCATCCTACCTCCTTGTTTACAGAAAAAGCTGAGAGGTAGGAGCATGATGGACTTCCAAAGGACTTCTGATAATCAGGGCCAGCACAGGCAGCAGAAGTCAAGTTCTCTGCCTCTCGGTCCAGAGCTGCTTTGTCCTTACCATAACCAACTTCTTTATTGGGGGGGTATTTTTTCAGCAATTAGCCTGCAGGCTTCCCAACAGACTGGGGATGGACAACATGGATCTTGGATTTCCTTCAAGAATTAAGTACATGCTTCTTTGATTCCCAGTAATCTGAGAGTTAGAGAAGCAGGAAATAAAAATACACTCTGCCCATACCTGAGCTTTTGAAAGTTTTTAAATCTTAGAAATTGGTGCACATTAACTTTGAGCCCTGGATACCAATCTAGCCTTCTCTCTAACCACATATATGTTGTCCTCACAGTTACGAGTTTTTCATAATCATGAAGTTGATGAAGAGTCATTTCAGGCAGAAATAATAGCTCCTAAACTGAGGCCATAGATTAAACTTCGAGATTGTAAGTGAAGCACATTGAACCGAGGCAAAAATTAAGCTATATGCTTCACATTTTTATTTCTTTGCATTACATGTGCCCGTGAGGTTGTGCTCTCAGAGACGGCTGAGTTTTAATTGACTTGTCACCTGCAGTATTTTTTTCCCATTGAGCTATAAGCCCGCAAATTCAGCTTGGAGGATTAGCATAAGGCAAGGTGTCAGGACCATCCACAAATCACCACTTGTATCCTGTTTACAGCACCTTTGCCCCATGCAAGTCTATGTAACCGATCTCATTTGCTGTTTGCACCAAGAAATAACCAGACCATATAAAATCACTGTTGCATCACTGTAGATATCATAATACCATGCTGAAAGTAAATGATGAGAACAACGGGTGCACTAGGCTGAATAATATTTGAGCAAAGGGTATAAGAGCAAAAGTGTGGACTGCAAAGCCCCATAATGCTAACCACCACTTTTTGAGTGCCTACTGTGTGTCAAGCCCTGTACCATTATTATTTAATTGAATCCTCACGATTATCTTATGAGATAACTTCAGCTACAGATATTTTTACAGATATGTAGACTGAGGCTCAGAGAGGCTGAGATCACATGCCTAGGGAATGGCAGAGCTGGAATTTAAATTCAGGTGCATTTTTCTCTAAAGCCCATGAATTCTCTTAACCAGGACATTATCCTGTCTTCCATATGACTGATAAATTCTGGCAGTGGCAGCAATTTGTCACATTATTTGACCTACTAAGAGAGAAGAGATCTAAAGACAAATGCTTCACAGAAGAACTGGACACGGCCGTCTACAGCTCAATGGATGAACAAACTCTTATTGATACAAACGGTGTGCATGACCCTGGTCTGCATGCGGCAGTGGGTTCCAAGAAGGGGAGGAATCAGGCTTTGCCCTCAAGGACTGTGTAACAGCGGTTGGGGCGATAGGATGCGCACATGAAGGGTAACTAACGACACAGGGCTTATATGATAATAGATGACAAGAAATCCCTTAAGGGTAGGAAAGAATAATGAGAAGACGTGAGGTCATCCTTTGCCCCTAGGAGAACAGAGACTTGCAATACAAACTATGCCAGAAATATCTTTATGGAACTGGCTAATTTCATTTGAGCTGGAGATGATTTCTGGGCTGCTGGGTTGCTGACCCCATTCCGGCTCTAAAGTTTGACTTTTTACAAAAAAACAACCTCTCAGTAAGACAGGAGGAAGCACATACTCTCTGTTACATGGTTCTGTTGATGGAAACAGGCCACTTGTCAAGAGTAACCTCATCCTTCTGGACCTACCCCTATTGGAGACAGAAAAGTGTCCAGTGGATAATTCCCAGATGGGAGGGTTTTGCAAGCTGCCCTCATGCAGTGGGATGATAATATTGTGAAGTACTTTTCAATTCTGTAACTCCAGAAAAACACCTCTAACATTAAGGAAAAGATACTTAAAATGTCCTGCCCTGCCACCTTCTTGGTGGGTCTCCCTGGGTGAGGCAGATGGCATTTGAACCGGGTAATCATAAACCTCTAGCAATTAGTCAATAATATCTAGTAATCTTTGTCTAGCATCTCCTCATGAAATGGGCCATTAAGAAATAGAGCAGGTCACCGTCAAACACAGTGGTGGCTGTTTGCTTCTCCTTTTTGTGTCCAAAAGATGTCACCTCAGCATGGCAGGCTGGCATGCCTCGGCCCCACGGTCAGGCTTGTTTGTAAAAGCCACCCAAATCCTTGTTTGACATGCTGCATGTGGTCTCCCCATGTCTGGCTGTATACTGTGGTGTCATCAATCAATGCCACACTGAATTCACCCAACTTCATCAGCACCGTATTTACCTTCCTCTTAAATGTTACTAGTGTGTTCTTCTTGCGGAAAGGGTGCCCCTAGACCATTTCTAAACCTGAGATGTGGTCAGGGCTACCTGCTCAGTGGCATCCCCGTACTTACCAATGCTCTTTATTGTCATGCTCTGAGTGTTCAATGGCGTCCCTATCTCTGTGACCATACGTTGCTCTCAGTGTTCTAGACAGAACCCAGGTAAGCAACAGTGAAATTCCCATGCGTCCTGCATGGGAAGCCTCCCTTGCTATTTTGGTTAATAATGCCAGGCCATCAGAAGGACGTAGAGTCTGTAGGCATCGCACGTTGGAATCACAATAGAACTCAGCCCCAAAGAAAACGATAGCAGAACAGTGGTCTCTCGTCTTCAGAGCAGAGAAGGGCTAAATGTTAGTCAGGAAGAGCAAATGCATAATTGGGTGTGACTGTCCTGCCTTCACCCAAACGTGAAACCCAAAAGGTGGCATGGAGGACACATTGATTTTGTAAGCCTGCCAATGTCTGACTCTAGCCTTCTGCCCACCTGGCGACCAGTAGCTAAATTATTTAGAGGAAGGATCTGTGAGGATGCCCAAGATGCTAATTCAGTTGATATAAGCTCTGTAGAGAATTATGATGGGTAAAGGAAGCTTCACATATATGCTAGAACTGGTTCTGATCCACCATCTTTTTCTCCCCCCTTACCCTTTCCTAAAGTCCTTAAAGAGAGAGGAAGGTCATTTTATTGACTTTATCATTATCCACGAAATAGTCCACAAAGGAAGTTGATAGGAAGTACAGTGTAGCATCTTGGGGTCTACCGCAGCGTCAGTGCAGGCATCGTTCTCACTTCGTAGACACATTATTCACAGAGCTCCTCTCTGCTGCTTCTTGCCCTTGTTCCTGTAAGCACTGCCTGATCCTAAAGCCGGAGATCACCTTCTCGTTTTCCTCTCCAGCGCTCTGTTTAAGCCTGTAAGCCTCATGAACTGCTGTTGGCCTGATGTCCGCCTGTCAGTGTTGAAGTTCAGTGATTTAAGAACCTGTGTTCCACAGGAGGGTTCCTCGTCATAGTAGCCACCCCTGTTGTGGTTGATCATTTTACTAGATTAGGGCTTCCTTGCTAGAGCAACAAGAAACTACATGGGGGGGCTCCTGCTGTTCTCCCCTTAAGGACTGTTTCCAGGGCTTTCCTCCTGGCCAATTCCCTGTGCTTCCCACCTCTTGACTTCTGCAGTGAAATATCTTTGTTCTTGCCCTTGGGTAGGCCCTGAACCCAGCCTGTGCACACGGAGCAGAACTTAGCGGGTATCACCTGGGGAAGTTTGCAAGCTGCTGCAAGAAGCACGCAGAGGCGGCCCCAACAGGTGTCCAGTTTCGTCTTTCCGAATACCTCTAGTGAGTGTTACCAAGTCAGAGATGGGAGCTCGGGAGGCCTGAAGAGCATCGCCCGGACGTAAAGGGGGACTGATGCAGAGCGCAACGACCAGCCTACCTCTCTCAGCGGAGGTTGGTGTTCTGGTTTGTTCGACTTCGTATCTTTGCTCTGGGCATATAGAAACTGGGATGGAGTAGAGATGACTGAGGAAACTTCTGGGTCTGGATGCCAATTCTATGAACGTATCTGTATGTCTCATAATCCAGAGAGATAAATTTCTTTGGAGAAAAGAAATTGTCATTCTTGAATGCTGCCACGTTACCAGATCTTCCCCTTCCCTGCAAGATTTGCTTTTACATATTAAAAAAGGAAAAAAAAAGGTAAAGAGTTAGAGGATGTTGGCATATTTCCCTAAGCAGAAAAATTGCCCTTACCCTAGGGTGAAAGAAAGTGTGAATGGTGCCTTAAAGGCAATTTGGGAAGTTTTCGTTAATCAACAAATATTTATTAAGCACTATTTTCAGAATTGTGCTTGGGGCTATGGTAATAATAAAAGAAGTGTAAAACACAACCCATGCCCACAAAGAATTTATGCTGTAACTGGGGAGACAACTAATAAGTGGTGCTTTAGAATAAATGCTAAATTGTGTATTTCAAATCATAAGAACAATAAGAAAGAAGCAGGTTATATTATATAGAATCATCAGAAGCCTTTGCCGAATGATAGGCTTTGAAATGAGTCTTGAAAGATGGGTTACTTATAGTTAAATGACCCCATCATTAATTAATTCAGGAATTAATTAATTCTGATGGTGGAGAATGTGACCTAGGATACAGCACTATTGTCACCATTCTCTTTAATTGCAAAGAGGAGGAATTAACCTATACCATGAAAGCATTTCATATGCACGGCCACCTTTGAGACAATTTATAGGCATGCCACTTAAGTAACAGGGTTTCTGCTAATTGACCTCATTTCTCCTTTCTCCTTTTTTTTTTTCCTGTAGGCATTGTAACCTTTAAAGTTGTGAACTATAGCTTTACATTAATATCCTTCTTACCCTGTGAACATTCTATGAGACTGAGATTGGAGGAGGGTGTGAGGACTCAGGGTGAGAACCGCTTTCACATCTTATATTCCAGGGATGAAGCACAGCCCTCTTGTGTGAGGCGGCAGGACAGCCACATCTTGTTTCCTAGGTGACAGGCAAATGGGACCGTCCCATCTACCAGGCACCTTACAGGGGGATCCGCAGTGCCACTTCCTCTCTACCTCCTCCTGTGCCCTGGGAAAACTTCTTGGCCATTTCTCCACGTCCTTGTGAATTAGGCTACGGATTGCCAAAGAGAGCCACTCTCCCCTCCCCATCTGCCTCTCACTTTGTCTGGCACATCCACACACAGTGTTACGAAGACTTCAAGAAAAAGCCCTTCCATTCATTGTATGAAGAGTCATAATTACATTAACTCACATTTGTGAAGGGTTCTCATATTCTTTTTCTTATTCAATTCATAAACTAGTAGTTGTATGAAGAAGTAGGAAATAGAGCACTATGGAAACCCACTTCTACACACATAGAAGGGTTATTTTTTCTACGTAAAAGTCATCCTGGATAATTGTAAAAAAAAAATGTATAGAACACATATAGACCTACAAACACTACATTTAGAAACAAGGGAAAAATATGGATGAAAATATCTGAGACTCTAAGAGGTTAAGACTTGCCCAAGGTCACATTTCTACATAAATGGCATGCTGGGGCTCACGCCCAGGTTGCCTGAGGCCAGGTGCTGTGCCACTGGGCCAGTCAGGATGTTACTGGAGAAGGTTCAAAAGGTAAGACTCAAGGCAGCATCTCCACCCTTGATATTCAGGAGGGTGTATAATTTTATCAATACAATACAAAGGTTAATGGGATGGCCTCCTTCCAACTCCATCATAGTAAACGTAGGCTTTATGGCAGCATTTAAAAAAATGACCTCTCTCTGCTTTATGCTGGTTATTAACTAAGATTATCTCACACTAGAGATTTACTATACCAGAGAGCACTGACATCACTAACTGCTTTTAAGAGTATAATACTTAGACTCCATAAAGTGGAGCAAAATACCTTTGTCAGCAACGTAGAGAAAATAGGCATGGCCAGAGGCATGCGTCCCACACAGAACAGAGCTGCTGTCCACGGGCATCTGTCTACCAGCTTCTGAAACACTGGCCGTCTCCACCTGATAAAAATATCTGTATGGAATGACAGTCTGTTCTGTGTTTCTTCTCTTTTAGACAATGGAATGAGATCAACTTCCCAGGTTATGGTGAGTGATCAAAACCCTCCAGCTACGAGCAGAACAAAGGAGCGACAAAGTTGGATCTTAGGGCCGATGATTAAGTGTAGTTACTAACTGTCACCATATAAGGTTATTTCAATGTTACTGACTATTCCCTAGGCTGCACTTTTCATCCTGTGACTTATTTATTTTAGAATTGGAAGTTTGCCCCTCTTTATCCCCTTACTTCACCCATCCTCCTATACCTCTCCCCTGTGTCAATAACCAGAAATAAACTTGTAAACACAAAGAACAAATTGGTTTGTTTTTGTTTTGTTCTGACTTTTTTTTTTAATGTGGGAAAAACAGCAGCATACTCTTGAACAGGCAAGAGGGCATAGGATCTGATGGACAGATGGAGGGGGTGGCCTTACACAGCAACACAGGTGGCTCAGGCTGCTTCTGTGTTCTTTTAATATATCCCCATCTTTTTTGAGGACTTCCTTCATTTCTAGAACAACAAGGTATTCAAGGATCACCTTGTGCTTTCCTTGCTCCAGCCCTTGAATCAGATGTTTCCCCTGATTCTGGTACATAGAAGCCAACATGTCAGTGCTCGGTGTGCTTATTGCTACCAGAGTGTCATAGCTTCTTTCATTCTCAGAAGATAGCACTAAGAAGTATATGTATGTGTGTGTGTGTGTGTGTGTGTGTGTGTGTGTGCGTGTGTGTATATACACACACACACATATATACATATACATATGCACATATACACTCCTATACATATACTGTTTTTCCATATCTCTCCATATATGTATTTAAAAAATTATGAGTTCTTATTAGTACATTTATAGTCTAATTCAATACCTCATAGGTCCTTCTAGCTTTTACTCTTTCTATATTTGCAAGTTTCCTTTTGAACAGTGAAAACCGACTCCCTGATATCCCAGGTTGATACCCTCATTATGTTGACCAATGGGGTCAGTCTCCTGTAGGTAACGAATGCCTCAATTATTTGGGCTGTCTCCTTGGCCCTCGGCCCTGCCACCGTTTCTTCTGTTCCTTCGCCTCCTCTAGTTCTACTTTTTCTATTACATCTTTGACTTGCTGCTGCTTTGGTCTCCTGTCAGACTTTTATGCCTTTAAATAGGGGATTGGGAGAGAAAAAAAGTAAAAAATGAACATTTTCAGGCAGTAAGAGTTGAAGAGAGCATAAATAATTGGAAGAGAATATCAAAACTCTTTATTGTATTGCACTTTTATATTCACCATTGTGGAGACATTTATACCCACCACTGTGAAAACTGACAGGTTTAAAAATAAGGGTGAAGTGGAAATTATGTCTGGCTTTTATTAAATTTCAAGTATTTAAGAAAATATTTGTTTAAATTAAATCTATGCTAAGCATATATCTTATATTTCTGCACAAAAGTATCACCCCCCCAAAATTCAGTTATTCTAAAGATTTACTTATTTCATTAAATGACTTCTTTATTTTGAATATTTTGAAGTCAATTTATCATCATTACGTAATATTAAATATCACTGACTTACCTACCCAAGACAGTAATATGAGCATAGTGGATCAGCAATAAGGGGAAATATGATAATTGAAGGTCCCTAGGATTTAGATCAAATTCCTAGGGAACAGACTCTCAGTGAAACCAAATCTTATAGATCCAAGGAAATGAAATATTACTAACAATGCTCAATAATCTAGAAAAAAGCAGGTTAATGTACACTCCTTGAAGATTTTTGTCCCCATATTATTGCCCTCACCGAAGCACCACTTCTTTACCCATCTTGGTGGTACCAGTGTCCATATTGATGTCCTTCTAACAAACACTGTGGCTTTTCAGTTCTGTGTCCTCCTCTCTTTCAACAATCTTATCCTTTGTCTTCCATAAGAAACTCATATCCGTGGTCATGACCTAGATCTTGCCGTTATCAATCGTTTGAACACTGCTAACATCTCAAGTTGATGTGTTGCATTCTTTAAACACCACTTTCTATCTTCCTCGTACCCTCTGATCCCCACTTTGGATTCTTCAAGTCTTACCAGTATTAAACCCAGTTGAGATGTAAAATCCATTGATGTTAGCACATTTCCTTCCCACCCTGTGATCTTACTTAACTTCCTACCCAGATTAAATTCTCCAGTTAATCATCATAATTACCCCTTTAGACATGCCTTCAGCTCCTTTGCAATTATATTGCTTTTTTGTATTTCTCTGGCTAAACCGCCGAGTAATTCAACCCTGAGTACATTCTGTGCCTGCTCACCTGCAACTAAAATGATGGAAGAAAACATGAACTCCACTGATTGGTCACTTTAAAATTATGATCAATTAACCTCAACCAGCCCTTGATGTTTTCGAGACATCATATTGTATTTTTGCATCCATTCATGTTTAGGTCTCTAAGACTGTTATTTCATGCCTTCTCCACTCTCCTGAAATCTTGATTCCTTTCACCTTCTTACTCTCCTCATTCTCAATTGATGAGTTTGTTTTCTATTGCACTGCGAAAAAACTTCTGTGAGCAATTACTATCACATCTACAGTCCAGCCAGCACCTGTGCCTATGGCATCTCACTTCCCAGAGCTGCCTGTGTTCCTGTGCAAGGCCAACCTCTCCATCTGTCCATCAGATCCTATGCCCTCTTGCCTGTTCAAGAGTATGCTGCTGTTTTTCCCACATTAAAAAAAAAATCAGAACAAAACAAAAATAAACCAATTTGTTCTTCGTGTTTATGAGTCTATTTCTAGTTATTGTCACAGGGGAGAGGTATAGGGGGATGGGTGAAATAAGTGAAGGGGATAAAAAGAGACAAACTTCCAATTCTAAAATAAATAAGTCACAGGATGAAAAGTACAGCATAGGGAATAAAGTCAGTAACATTGTAATAACTTTATATGGTGACAGTTGGTAACTACACTTAATCATGGTGCACATTTCATGATGTGTATAATTGTCAAATCACTCTGTTGTACACCTGAAGCCATTAACTATACTCCAATAAAAAGAACTAGTAGCCTTCTTTGCCCCACTATCTGGATACCACTCCAATTTTTTTTTTCCCCTTGAGATAAAAGTCTGTGAAGGGTCATAGAGCTTACTGTCCCCAGTGTCACATCTCTCACTTTCTCTTGGACCAGAAATCCACATGGTTTGCATATTTTCTTCAGGTCTTTTTACCACACTCCTAACCTTTCATAGGTCCTTTGTCTGCTTTATTTATCTCTTATATGCTAATCCCTGTCTAATATTATGTAATATATTTTATTTAATTTATGTCCTTCCTACAAGACTTTAAGCTCAGGGAGAGCAAGGACTTCAATAAATATTACATATAAGAATAGATAAGATACACCGGCAAAATCTGAGTAATTATTTCAGTTCATTAATGATTGAGAGTTGGGGTTCTGATCAAACGTGGCCATATGAGGAATTCCTGTTAGTTGACCATCAGAGCAGATCCGTGTGAGTCATTCTAGGGAAGCCTGTAATTCTGCCCTTGTCCCCCACTTCCTGAGACACCCCACCTCAAATCTGCCAGCCACTCTACTTTGTGGATTGTTGCTGGCGTCATGGACTTGAACTTGTCACATGCCATTGTTTTTCTATTAACCACCTAAAAATTGCAAACTAACAACCTGGTACCAGATTTTGTTTTATCTCCTTTTCTTTTAAACTGGCCATGACAGCACAATGGATGGAGGCCCACCGACACCCACCCATGAATGGGACAAGTGTCAAGCCCTGTTTCACGCTTGACAGTGGCAAGGTGGTTGAGCGTCCTGAATTGTATCCTAATGGCTGAGAACAGCTCCTGTCTTCCATTCATAGTGTTCCAAGTGACATCTCGCCTCCTGTCTCTCATCTCCATTATTCCCCCCTCCCTTTCTTACCTCACCCCCTCTTCTGCGTCCCTCTACCTTGTTTCCTCCTTCCCTTTGGAATGTTGGCTGTCTCTGGGCAGTGGTGTATTTGTTGACGTGCTCTTTAGGTGACATCTTCTTTGAACGAGGAAATCTGTCTCTTGGTGTCTCCTTGCCTAAGGGTGTGCTTACTTAAAGTGTAAAATGTCAAACTCTACCAAGGATGACAATAACCCTCTGGGTGCAGAAGGATCAGCCACTGTATTATTAATCACTCAAGAGGTAGACAGGAAATATCAACCCTCTAGAAGAAGAAACGACCAAAATTAGCTAGATTCTGCACCCTCTTCATTTCGCTCCCTCCCCATCATCTTGGGCAAGGCCCTCCACTACCACCTTAAGCTCTACACTATTGCAAAGGCAACAGGAAAAAAGCCAAGGGTCAGAAAAATCCACCTTGTCACAGCTCAGTGTCCTCCGGTAGCAGCCGGAGCTTGAATTTTACCCAGGGACAATCACATTGGCTGAGAAAATACAGGAGGTGTTCCTTTGTAGTGAGTTGAGACTAGCTTCAGAGGTAAGTGTCACAATGTGTGATGAGGATGTGGGGATGGGGGATAGGCAGGTGACTACATTCTGACCCTTGCTACTGCTTGGCTGGCAGTGCTGGCCTTCCCAGCTCTCCTGACTTAATGTCCCTTAAACACGACGGCAGCCTGATCCTCATGAAGCTGAGAATCAGTCTGTCGTTTAATGGGCATGAAAACTGGGCGAATGCTACCCTACACAGTCATGATTTTTCTGGATGGTCACACAAGCATGGAGAAATGGCGAGGGGAGTCTTATCTTGGTTTGTCCATAGCATTCCAAAAAGTGATCATAGATTTGTTCTATAATGAAGTAGTGTGGCCGCCAACATTTCTGTACCTGCATACACACACTTGTACACATCAGCATTCTTTCTGTAGGCTATCAAAACAATTGACGACACCCCCCAGGGAGCCAGTAACTGGCCCCCAAATTCCACAACTGTGGAACTGGGAAAAGAGTACCTTTTATGTAGATCCCTTGTAGCTAATAATACTTTCCTTTTCGTTCTTGCCAAATCATGGGTTTCTGATTATGTTTTATCTTGGCATAGTACCAGAGGTGTCATCATAACTTGAATTTTCCCAGTGAGGAATTATCCTGAAATTAAAAATTTTAAAAGGGCTTTATGTTTTATGTTATATTTTCCATAATCATTTGATGGTATAATGTGTTCTGTATTTATAATAGTATTTTATTTTGTATTCATAATAGTATTTAGATTTATTCAAAAGAAGCAATTAACATAAGGGATATAGTTTAAGATCTGGACTTTGTACATCCAGTCTGAAATCTCGTGGGCCAGTTCAAAGCTGATGGGGTAGATGTTATTGATAGATGATCAGGTCCACATGCAGGATTCAACTGGGTGTTGATTCTTAATAGGCAGTCAAGTCTAAGGCTTGGAGGATATTTAGAGTTTATATAGTTACCTTCATTCATGCAAAACTGTCCCTGAGCATTTCAAGATATAGCATTCAATTGCAAGGATGCTCCTATTGAAAAACATTTATTCTAGTGTTTCATATGCATTATTTAATCTATTCTCATGACAACTCTATGAAGTAGAGATTCGTATACCAGTTTTGTAGATGAAGAAACTGAGTTTCCAAGAGGATTAGTAACTTCAACAGAAAAGCTGATTTCAAATGTAGATCTGTCTGAACGTCTAGGTTCAATCTTATTTCTAAAGCCCACCATCGAAAATTTTATTAGCTTTTACAATAAGTAAATATTTACTGATTTGGATACACAGATTTTTTTTCTCGGTCTTTGCACTGAATTCACGCACACAGATTTTTTCCTTTAATTCCGCTATATCAAATCTTTGACTTGAGCTTGAATTTTTGAAAATTATGGAAACCTGCTCAGGAAATAAACTGATTACAAAAATCCCTTCGAAGCACTTAATGTGATATACTTTTCTAACCTAACATGCAATAAAATATATTCGTTACATATGTTGGTGAAATCTTATGTACTTATTAAATGTGTTTTAAAATTGGGAGTGTAAAATAAAATCTAGGTTTCTGAACTCTGAAGATTTGTAGTTCTATTTGAAATTAGAATGAGCATCTGAGTATTCAGCCAGATTTTAAGAAGTCAATGAAGTTTTCAACTGCCACACATACCACAGGCCAATAAACACTCAAGACCCTGTACCCCAGTAGCCATGGTAGATCTCATATATTTTGAAAATGATAATAAATACATATTTTTAAATCTCAAAAGCAAAATCTACCAAGGGGAGTGATTTACGATTATTTTTTTATAATAAATGAGGTTCTAAAGACATTCAGTGACTTAAAATGACTAGAATGTGGGTTTCTTTGTTTTTAATGTTAATTGTTTTGAATCAACATGGACAAGGCAGGAAAATCAATGGTTAGTTGACTGGTCATTTATATTTATATGAAAAATTATAATGCGTGCAAGTCATCCATTATTTTCTTTCTTTACTATTTTGCAAATGATTTAAGAAGATATGTAGAGGAATTAGTAGAGAGATCAAGTTTAGAGTTATTTGGTTGGGGTTAAAATTCTTGAGTCATTTGTCGCTAATTGAAATGAATGCGCTTCCCCATCATTCTAACCGTCGTCGGTTTCATTGGTCTGGAGACTTGCACTTCCTCCTTGGAGTGATGCAGTTTGACTGAAATTAAACCATCAAACTTTCTTTGCTTTAACAATCGTGCTGGATGAAAAATAGGTTAGGGTTTCTGGAGGGTTTCGCATTCATATTTGAGAAAGAATGAATGTAGCTGATGACCTACAAAATCATTTCTGTATGCCAAAAGACACACAAAGGCCACCAAAGATCCCTGAAATAAACTAATAAACCACAGTTGTTCAAGCTGGAAATAAATATCAGCTAAGATTTATATTCAGATTGATGTTGAGGCTAGTTCTTACTGCTAGGCAACCAGCTGACCTAAGTTTAATTTAAATCGGCGTTGTCGTGTCTCCTAATGGGAAGTGTCAGTAGGATTTCTGTGACATACAGAAATGTCGTGATGTTTCCCTCCTTCCCGCCCCTGCTTTAAAAAAAAATGACTTCCTACTAGAATTGTGGCCGTGCAGCCAAATGAGGCGGGAATATGTGGCCATTACTGGAATAAATCAGGTTCAAATAAAACTTTCATTCGAATTATCCAGGGATTAGGAGGTATGTTTATTATTTGGGGTTTAAACCATTGAATGTCCTCATTCCTTTGCTTTCTGTTGTGTTCAGACCCCAGTGAGGTCACATGAAATGAAATTTAGGGGCTCCGGTATGTATTTTCTTTGCCTGCCTCCCTATTACATTATTCTTGTCTTTTTCACTAGTTGAAAATACCAGCTTTTTCCTGCCTTTCCTGTTTCTCCAGCCAAGTCAGAAGCAAGGCCCGCCATCTCAGCTCTGAGTATTCGTAGGGTCTCAGGGTGGGAACATGGGTCTCTAGGTATTCACAGCTTCCTGTTCCTGACCTCTTACATCGGCTAAACAGCCAGTGGGCCTAGTGGCTAGATTTGCCGGCACAGCAGATGATAGCAACGTAAGACTCCCCAGATGCTGAGTCCCAGCTAATCTCCTGTATAAATCCTGGAAAGATACTGTCAAGTCTTATTTTGCAGTCACTAGCTCTATGCAGGGACCACTTCAATTTAACTATTTCCATTTATATTTTTCAATGATGCTAAATCGAAAGTTTATATTTTCTGCCTGTAGATTTTATATTGCCTCAAAGTCCATAGCTATATAATTGATTTCTTCTGCTGATTGAGTCTTCTACCCATAAACAAGCTTATCCACATATTTTCTGTCTAGTTAAGGGTCAAGAGAAATTATGGATGTCAAATATGTTCACTATGTTAATAGTAGAACACATAAAGGGTAGGAAAATACAGCCACTAGTTGTGGCTCGAAAATGAAATAAAAGCAGCCGTTTATCATTTTTATCTATTAAACTTGAAAATATTTTTTTCAGAAGATCAGTCCTGGTAAATTATGATAAAACATACACTGTAACAAATTGTTATTTACAAGGAAATTGGTGAAATTATTTTGGAAATAAGTTTGCATGCATTAATGTTTATACATTTTGGAAGAGTAATTTCATTTTGCGATTATCCACTTCATGCATAGAAAACATCATCTGAAAGAGGATACTAAGTAGTCCATTATTTCAGTTATTGAGAAAAGATAAATAACACAGAAGTCTACCGATCAGAAATTACTATAAAAATGTGACCCACCTTTCTATTTTGCATTTACATTGATAATAATAGAAGTTATACAACATCATGGGGTAAATATTCATAAAATGATGTAAAATTTAAAAAGCAATTTGAAAATATGGGTATCACTATGATTGCAACTGCATTCTCTTGCAAGTCAGTATGTCCGACTTGTGAATGACTTAAGGTATGATTTAAGGTATCACATAAACTCTGAAATATCAATGGTTCTATAATAAAAGATGATTTCTCACTTGGGCCAAACTCTAACAGTTCAGTGCTGGTGTTTGGAGGAGAGCCATCCAAGTGATTCAGAGATGAGGTTCCTTCCATCCTGTGCCTCCACCATCTTCTCCAGGACCTCAGGACCCTTCACTTGCAGCGAACAGACAGGGCATGTGAGATGCAAAACCACATCTGCTGCTTAGCCACCTCAGGTCTGAGGTGACACCAGTCATGCCCAATCAAAGTCTTCTGGAAAGAACTCATTCCCATGGCCCCTCCTAGCCACCACGGGGTGGACAAGGACAGCTGCTTTGCAGCAATAATGCTACATTAAGAAAGGCAAACACGAAGTTTCGTTGAAACACTAGCTGTCTCTGCCACAATTTTTATGGTCATCTTTGTGTAGCACAAAGTAAGTGCTCAAAAACAGTTGATTATCATGGTGATGATATTCTTGTTCTCTAGACACCATCTATGAAAATAATTGGAGGGTAATAAACAAAACGCTAATGGTGGTGGAACTGGGTGATTATCCTCCACGTTTCTGTTTTCCAAATGTTCTGTGTCATGGTTCGGCAACTTTTCTCATAAATCATAATTCACTGAATATCTGAATAGAGGGTATTCAAAGAATTTTAAAATTTGTTGTATTCCATTAACACGTAGGTAGTGCTTTCCATGTGATGGGCATTCTTTTAGGCACCGCACCAATCTCTGAAATGGAGACTTTGGAAAAGATAGCAGGTGATATGCTCTGTAAATTCCACGTAAGTAAAGTGGGCTTCAGAAGATCATTGATGATGTATGTATGTATCAGTAAGCCTTTTTTCAATATGCAGAAAGCTGAAAGTAGATCATGGTCTGATTGGTGGCCCCAAAATTTTTTCTGCTGGGAATTCTCAGGGATTTGGTCCAACACAGAAGAACCTTTGGCAACAGGAATAAATACTGTTACCTGTGCTTCAGAGATGGGGGAACTGAGGCTCGGAGTGGAGGTTCCCTGCTTCCCACTCATACTCGTGGGTTGCTTTTGGAGTGGGTGGGGTGAGTGGTCTGGAAGCGACACAGCATGGAAGCCTGAGAAGCCTGTTTTAGGGCCAATGGGCAGCATTATCAGTGCATTTGGCAGTTAGGAGACAGGGAAGGAAGGTTTGGTAACAGACCGTGGGTGAGGAATAGTAAGGCGGGTGGAAAGGACTCGAGACTCACTTTGCTCATTTATGACGTTTGCTTAAGGTTAACAATAATTATAAAGGCTCCTCAAATACCAAGTGGAAATAGAATGCAATAACGCAGACACTGATACTAATCTGCACAACATAGTTGAGCGTGTCAGGAGCCTTCTGTCCTCAGAGAGTAAGGACACAGAACGAATAGAAAGGGGAGAATCCCGTAGAGCAGCTCATAGCACAGTTGGGGAAAGAAGGAAGCACAACTCGGATGCACACTGCTATGAGCTGAAGTAGAGGAATACATAAATCATATTCAATATGTAAGAGTTTCTTTTATCGAAAGTGTAAACTTCTAAAGGACATAGAGCCATAAAAAGGCAAGTGCTCCAATAATAAAAGTAACTTTTCTTCTCCAGATTTTATTGAGAATGGCTTACCAATATTGAGCTGAATTTCCAGTGATGTATCAAAACGCTCCAGACATACATATCCTGAGGACAAGGGTTGCTGCAGTGGGGATATTGGTGATCTTCAAACTCAAGGTAGCTGTGCTATAGGAAATGCTGGTTCAAATGACGATAAAACTAATATTTACTGAATACACTTGTGAGCTAAGTAAGTCCCCACCTTCACTTCTTCAAATACCAAGATGGGAGGCACTAGAGAATAGTATGGTAAGCAGTTTTATTTATGAGCCATTTCAGGTTATTTGAATCAGTTCTACTGGAGTCCAGCATTCTGGTTCTAAAATAGAGATGCCCCGCGATTGACCTCTGGCCAACTATTTCGGAACATAGGCCTCTCCTGAATCTCTGTGTTTCTTACTTAGTTCCCCTCAAATGTCAAACTAATCTTCCAAAACTTCTTATGACATAATATCTCCAATGAACAAAAAGACCCCTCGTGAATGTGCATGTGTGTGTGTGTGTGTGCGCACGCGTGTTGGGTATTTTCCTGGCTAACACGTGTCAGGGTCTGTTTAAACCCCTCTCTTTGTGCTCACATGTCGCCCTGCCAGAACTCATTATATCCTGTTTATTAATTAATTAAAATATATTTATACAGGACAGGTTTTATGAAATAGAGTAAAAAATAACGTAATGAGAGGCGTTCTCCAGACGGAGTGGCTTGTCTCCAATGGCAGCCAGGAATGCAAGCCTAACGTTTGCTGTCAGTGCCCCTGCAAGGGCTGAGAAATACAAAGAATTAGTAATTAAATATAGAAATCAAAGGACTTACTTTCATTCTGGAGGTGGATATGGGGGCATGTGTCTTATCTTTATTTCACTGTATAATCATAAATATCACTCAGGTATTTTGTTAAGTCAAAACACATCTTTCCCTACACACACACACACACACACACACACACACTCACACACACACACACTCCAGTGGGCCAGTGGGACATCAGGTGAAGTGCTAAGGGCGGCCCTGAAGATTCAGTGAATGCTTGCATTCCTACATCTGCTGGCCTCCTACCGACCCCAGTCTCTGGACTAGATGCTCCCACGATCTTCTCAAGGCAGCTGAGGGATACCAGGATATTTACCTTCCACCCTTAACCTCTGGTTCCTTCCTTGTTTTGCAAGTGGGGTTGAGCACACCTGCCCAGACTCCCACAGTTACTGTGATGGTGAGGTAATGTATAGAGAATCTATTCTAAAAAAAAATGAAGGATGGCATAGAGATAAAGTGTCATTACTAGATGGCTTTCCCACAGCATCCATTTAGGGGCATAATTTTTCAATATCCAGGCTATTTTTGATAGAGCTCAGTCCTGAGGTGTGAATAGGTCCAGACCTTGGGTGCAAAAGCTGGAGGGTGCTAGTGATGGCTGAGATGAGCAGTTATCTTGAAGATGCTGTAAATATGTATACAGACACACCATATATATATATACCCATTATATATACCCTATATATATATATAAAGGTAAAAGGTATAAAAGGAGAAAACAGTTTAAGGCAACTTATAAGTATAATATAAGGGATAATTGTATTTAGTTACTTTCTCTTCTGAATGCCCCCAGACCTAAAGTATCTTTGTGGCAGACAGTCCTGGTCAAACAGCCCAGGCAAGGCAGTTGGTTCCACACGCCACCTTCATCCTTGTCTTTCTGCGCTGTGACACCCTCAGAGCATCTGTCCTAGGTGCCATTGCTACAGGGTGACTCACATGAAGCATTGCATGGGTGAGAAGCAGACCTTTGTTATGTGAGGCTCTTCAGACTGGAACTTGTCATATGGCAGTTGGTATTAATCATTCATTTTTACAGTTACCGTTGTGGCTGCCCTGTGCCTCGTTTCCTTTCACTGGGTCTCAGTTCGGGGCTTGTCTGTATATACACACTTTCCTAGAGATCAGGTTTGGTATTTTCAGTAAGAACTTTCCTGATCCAAGAAATGCCACTGTTTTGAATTACATCAAGATATTTCTTGTGAATTATATAGTCCTTAAAAGAGAGAGCATCTTGCTTCCCACTAAATGCATTTATTTTTGTACTAAAATGTCATCTATTGACTACTTTAACGAGAGTGTAGTTTGGATATCTCTTTCTCTCCCTCTCTTTCTGTAAGGGTGTGTTGGAATAGGTCAGCTATACAGAGGCCAAGGTTATCTTTCTCATTGTCCCATGCTTCATGATAATAACAATTACAACAAAACAAAGAGAACCAACCATCTTGGCGGAGACTGTGACTTCCTTCTTTATTCTCCTCTTCTCCCTTCCTTCCAACAGGTGGACCGTTAGCTTGGCCCTTGGCCATCCAGCAGGAGACATCGCCCAACCTGCCTTGGAGCAGCATGTGGTCAGAGGGGGCGGGAATGGCCGAGTCTCCCTGAGTGTGGGTGACCCCCGAGTCGTCGCTCTCAAAGGAGGTCACCTGCTCACTCCCCACTTCTGCTCTCCTGTCCTCTCCTTGCATGCGGGTGACCGTGGGTTAGGTTTAACCAAGCAGCCGAGGACAGAACTCTAAAACAATGCTTTGCATATATTAATTTGCTTACCCAGGGATCTTATTGAAATACAGTTTCTGATTCAGAAGGCCTGGTGGGGCCTGAACTCTGGCCTTTTCAACGAGGTCCTGCATCTGCTAATGTTGCTGGTCCAACACCACACGGGTACAACCCGATCTTAGAGGACGACAGACTGATAGACAAAACCTGGGCCTGGGTGACCTCTGCAGCAGAGCTTTAGCACTCACCCTGGACCACTCCTGTCTGCATGGCTTGGAGAGAGAGAAACCAATTTCTATTATATCCACCATGCTTTTGGATTTATTGGTTAGCTCTAGTCTATGTTACAATGAATGTAAAAAGAGTTATAATAATAAGTATCATTTAGGGAGGGCATAACTATGTGGCAGACTCTTGTGGTCATTATCTATTTAATATTCATAATAGCCCAGTGATGATTACATTCCTTATGTGGATATAAAAACTAAGGCAAGGAAGGATCAATAACTGGTCCAAACTCACACAATTATTTTGTAAGTGGCAGATCTGGTTTCGAAACCCGGATATCTGTCCACAGATGAGACTCCATTCATCACCCAATGGGCCATTGCTCGGCCAGTGCTTTTGGACTTGGGACCTGATCAACCTTCTCCAGAGGTTTTGCCTTTAGGTTTTGGGTAAGTGTTGTCTGTTCTCTTCCGGCCAACAAGTCAGGGAGGATCACGCTTTGCTATTCATGGGAAAGAGGACCCAGGCTGTCATTCTCTCTGCCTGCCCCTCTTCCCAACCACGATTACAGGAAGAGACAGACTGACCCTCTAGAAGGCACTAGCATGCATACTACATCTGCAGGTTGAAAAGGCCTGTTCTCTTCTAATGCTTCATCTTATTAGGTGCTTGTCTTCTACTGATCAGCTCTTTTTGGTCCCTGGTGACCTCTAAGAGAGAAGGAGAGAAAGAGAGATGCTAATCGATTGATTACAAGCCTGGAAAATGTCAAGTCTGGCAGAGAAGAAGAGAAACCAGTTTACCTGCTTAATGTCCCTCTGGCCTCCGGGCTCCGTCGCCAGGCAGTACTTTTAGACGGAGGCAGTTGAGATTCTAGTAGCCTCGGGAGGGGTAAATGCTGAGCACCCCTACCACCTCTGACCTCTGTCTCATCCTGGGCACATCCAGCTATATGGAAGCACCACACCTGTGAAGTGTGTGGGGAGAATGATGGGCGGATTAAGGTGTTTTTGAAACACAACTCTGGATTAAAAGTCAAACCTCCAAAGGAGCACTTCGCCACTCCCTGCTCCAGAAAAGTAGAATCTACCTTTAGTGCAGTTTAGGCCTATTATTTTTGTGACAGTAAAATAATGACTTTTGTACTTAAAACTCTTTATGACCTTTCTAAGGGAGCTGTTCATGCTTCACTTGTTCTGTCGTTTTCCTCTCTTCCCTGGAGATCTCCTTGCTTTTATAACATTGAGAGACTAAGAGAGGGGGCGAGAAGGGAGAGGAAGAATGAAATGGGGAAGAAAGAGAGAAAGAGGAGGTAGAAAAACATAGTAAGATAAATGGTACATGAATAAGGATAAAGGAGAGAAATTGGCCTGTATGATCGATGTAAATTCTAGGTCTTCAAGCGAAAAAATATTAGGAAGTGCTTTCATGCTCTCTGGTAATTTCAAAATTAATAGATTTCCAGTAAAAAGGATTATTTCTATAATGCAGAAAGTCTAGGCAATTGTTAGTTGAATGCTGGGACTGTGTAACAGGAGACTGATTTTATCTGCGGAAGTTTTTTTTGTGCTCAGTTTCTGCCTCTTCTGTTTTCCTTGGACACTGTTTAGCTCCACTATCTGCTTCTGTGTAAATATATATACATACAACATATAAGTATGTATGTATATATGCATATTTTTTTTTCCTCTTTAGGAGGGCAGTCAGATTCAGTTACTCTGTGCTGTATATGACTAAGTATATACATATATATTTCTAATATGTAAATATGCACAAAAAGTATATATCCATATAGTGACATAACTGAGTTGTTTAATTTTGGTATCGTTATTTGTGATCAGTTTGAAAAAAGTAACTGGTGCTCTTTGTTTTACACAGATTAAATGAGAGGCTTCATTAGTAACACTAAAAAGTGTAAATGTACTTCAGAAATCCACACCAAACTTGGGAAAGCAAAGGCCCTAATTCTCATTGTCCGTTGTGTGATACAGATACAAGATCATAGGCTCATCACCACAGAGAATGGAGTTTGTTATCAAGCCAGTGATTGATTAAGTATTGTAACAGAAGGACTATGCTCTTGCTAGAGAAAGGAGTACTTGCTAATGTCTTTATTAAATCCTGCTGCCAACCAACTGGCCTATAACTTGTGAGAAAGAGTAAATTCTTCTTTTTTTTTTTTTTTGCTTAAGCTGTTGAAGTTTGTACTAGTTGTTATGCAGCAGTGCTAGCTGAGACACTTCTCCACAGCTGACAAACGCTGTGTCAGAAGTCCCTTGACTTGGTAAATACCTAGAATCAGTAATAGATTCAGGAGAATGACAGTGTGAAATAAAGCGATTATAACACAGCTTTGCTTTGTGGTAGATACTTAGCAGTGAATAAGAAGAGGAAGAAAGTTCTTAAATTCTCTCCCTGTCACTCTTCCTTCCTTTATACCATTTGTCAAAGCCCTGTGATAGAACATGGTAATAGGAATAGGTAAGTTATTGTCTCTGCCCCTAAGGTGCTCGGGGTGTATTGCATGAGTGTGTGTGCAGGGAGGCAGATGAGTAAGTGAGCAATTAAAGGGCACGTTCAACTACAGCCAACAGAGGAACACACCGAACAAGGGGTGTAGTGCTCAATTCTTCTGGAGGACACAATGAATATTCTTACAAGGGATACCTTATTTGAGCTAAGGTGTGAAGGAGTAGTTAGAATAACTTTGATACACAGAACATGATCCATGGACCAGTAGCACCTGCTCAACCTAGGAGCTCATTAGAATGCAAAATCTCTGATCCAGTCCAGACTACTTACTCAAAATCTGCATTTAAAAAGACCCAACAAGTGATTTCTATGTACATTAAAGTTCGGGTTACAATTATGATTAAGGTGATGCTTCTCATTTTGTCTGCACATTAGAATCAGCTGGGTAGTTTGGAAAAAATGTTTTAATGTCTAGTATCACTATATCAAGAGTTTCTTACTATGCTGGCCTACATAGAGCTCAAGCGTGGAGATGTGAAAGATTCAGGCATCAGCCAGAGGTCTGGGATGGCTACACGCATATTTTAGGTTGTTAAATTGTTCAGGAGCTTTGGATTCCATAAGCCAGATCTTCAGGAATGACAAAAATGGGCATGGTGAGGTCGAGGTCGAAGATGCTGAAAAATTCTTTAACTCTCCAAGGCACAAATTAAAGTTCTGAAAGTGGTCATGGTGACTTTTCTTGATTCCTGTGTCCTAAGCAAGCTTACTGGACAAAATGTCAGAGTGCCTGGAGACATGGGCATAGAGGAGGCATTGGCTAGAGCTCCAAAAATTGCAGGGCTTGGAAACAGGAGGGCCCACTAATGGGGACAGATCGTATATGGAGAGGTGCTTGTCCAGATTGTAATGAACAAAGGCTTGCTGGCAATGCATGGGCAAGTTTTTTTTTTTTTTAATAGGAAATGGTGTCAAGGAGGATTTAATTAATTTACACAAACTTCCTTATGCTTTTCATCCAGTTCTGCATCTTGCCTGTGCTGGCTCTGCTTGGAGAGAGAATTTAAACCCTAGAATCTGTCGTTGATGGATGTTACAGATCCTGCGGCATTCTCACTGTATCCATTGCAAAATTTGGGCCAAGTTCCAATCAGAAAATGACTTGCTATTGACTGTAAATTTCACACCTCTCCCTTGAAGATTTCTCATAATACACACTCTCTAAATTGGCTTCAGGTCCTGCCCGAGACCAAGCGTGACACAAACCCGCAGATGGGTTTCAAATTGAGCCACAGCCTTGGCTAAACATATTTTAATGACAACACATAGCATTCAGGTCATTGAAAGACTATTTCCTCCTTCACATGATACATGTGTTGCTGGCATAAAATTATATGACTTAGGTCCCCTTTCAGCATTGGGAGGGTCGAGAAATCTTTTTCACTTTCAGTGTGAAATTACTCTGTGGTATAAATTATAACTCACAGATCAACACTTGCTGTTCAGCCCAGAGGTGGCTGCCTTCTCAAAGGTTCTATGATTTATGGGTGGAGCCAGAGGGCAAGGGTGCCTGTGAGCAAGCGCACACCCGCTCTGCGTCCCCTCCACCAGACGCAACAGAGGTTGAGGACATGGTTCCCACCAAATCAAATGAATTAGACAAATGTCAGAGAATCTTCCAGTTCCTATGATGTGGAATAAGAGTGTAGGAGGGTGGGAGCATCACGGGGGTACATCTGCTCTATTCAGCTGGTTCTCGATTTTATTTTTCAGGCACCTCCACATTGGGAACAATTCGAATCTGGAATGTTCTAAAAGGCAGACAATGAATTCTCGTGCTGGATCAACCATTTGCTAACTTTTGAAGGTGAGCAATAAATCTCTCTAAGTCTTCATAGTCTCAATGATAAAATGGAGATAATATATTTCTTGTTTAATTTACAAGGTTCCTGTTTTGCCTAAGTTAGATGAATTATGGGACATATTGTGCAAAGTGTACAAATGTAAAATACATTTACTAGATGGAAGGTGCTGTTATCACATATGGGGGTCACCTTCGAGGGACCCTCCTCAAGGTCCTAGCTGCCTTGTCAGGATCTACCCAGTGTTGCTTAAACACAGACCTGCGGGGGCCCTTTACGATATACTGCGTCTCCCATCTCGTCCCCTGTGTGCGGTTGTGGCTGGAGTTCTGTCTATTTTTTAATTTGAGAAATATTTTTGAAATGTCCTTTTTTGATTGGAAAGGAAATAGATCTCTAGTGCCTACCTTGCTTCAGGAAATGGAAGGCCTGCTTAGCAGCTGTCCATGAGGAGAGCCGAAAGGGATGAAACTGTAAGATTGTCTACCATTTTGTGGACTCTTTATAACGTGCATTCAACCTCAAAAGGTGAGAGAGCTTATGTTTAGCAAGTTAGAGGATCTAGAAATTTATAGGTAATGATTTTTTTTTTTAATGAAAAAGGGGGCGCTAGGGCTGGTATTTACCAAAACGTAATACCTCTGTATCAAGCACGTTGGTATTAGGAAAAGCTGTCTTAGAGTCACAATGGTTTATAAACATGGAAGGTAGAGTGAAACCATGCTGAGATCGGGCTCGCCCACCCGAAGGTCTGTGTCTCCATGTGCAGTACTCACTCACGGTCCAAATTTGAATGGACACGTGTGTCCATGTGTCTATTTAGTGAGTGAAAAGTCTTAGCCACACAAACACAAAACATAGAACGAAATGTGATAATAACACTTCTCAAAACAATCAGGCCCAAAGGGGTGAGGTATGCCTGAGGGTGGCCAGGGTGACCACAGGCCTTGGTGGCTGTGAAGGTGGGGGACGTTGGGGGTTCTGGGATTGCTAAGTAGAGGTCCTCTCCTGGTAAGCTGCCACCACGTGCTACTGGGAGGTGGGCTGTGCGATTCCCTGGTTCTTGTCTACTCGAAGGGAAGAATTCAAGGCTGAGACCCACAGAGAGTTAAAGCCACAGGGAATTTTTATGTAGCAAAGCGAAAGGAAAAGTAAGTTCCAAAGACAGAGGAGGGACTGACTGACCCCAAGGGTGGGAAGCGGCTCGCTGGGTTTTCCGCAGTCTTAAACTGTGTCTTTTATGGCGGTGTAACTCTGGGTGGGAATATTTTCCCAGCCTGGGGCAAAATACCTCTGAAACTGAAATCAGTCAAAGGGAGAAAAAAAGTGGGAGAAACCCGTTTATTGCGTACAAGCAATCCTCTACTTTTGCTCGCCTGTGTCTCTTACCACCTGTCTGCAAAAAGGGACCCCACCCAACCTTTCTTGTCCAGATATGCCCTCGCCCCTCCTTGTAATTACCTACTGATACGGAGATAACACGAAAGCCAGAGATTCTGGGAATATTGCAGTTTTACCCACAGGGGGTTTCTTGGCTTTCCTCTCTCCCAGTGTGTCATCCTCACACTATCTTTTGGATTCATCTTGCTTCCTCCCCTTCAGCCTCTTTGCACAAGTTTGTGTTAATCATTTCTTCCCATGAGCTGAGCTGTAATGCAGTGATTTAATAATGGTATTATAATGGCCTCAGGGTCATTAGCAACAAGGTCTTCCTTTTGGGGTTATGCTCCAAAATCAGGAAGGTCCCGGTGACCGTTATCTTTTGTTATCAGTTTGTGCTGAACTGCGAAAGGGCTTGGTCTAAGGGAGACAGGGTCACTCTGGCAGATACTGGGCGGAGACTGGGTGGCCTGCTATTTTTTTTCTCCCTGCATCCTCCTTTCTGCTTTGCTTATCTAACTGCTACTCCAACACATGCAGGCTGCACTTTAAAAAGGATTTCCTAAATTCATATTCAACTTTAATTCAAAACCTCCCCTTTCTGGGTACTTAAAAAAATTAATTAATTTTTTTCCATGGGAGATAGATTCTGTTTTATAGAGAAGTCAGGGTACCTAGAGGAGAAGTGGCTGTCCTCAGATCTCCTGATGGGTCTTGGCAGATTTTCAATGAAGGCGGCTTCCCATCCTGCGTTTCACATCCTGAATTTCAAAGGTCTTTTCTCTCTGGTGCACGATCCCCTCTATTATGCAAATGTAGCCCCCAAAGACACTTCTCAGACATTAATAACCGTTAGAAGAATATTATCAAAGGATCAATGCGCTAAATGTTACGTTGGGAATTCTGAGGTTTTGAGAACAATGGTAGCTGGGCTTTAAAATCCTTGAGGGTGAAATGTCCTCCTATCCATTAGATTTAGAAGTGGATCTGCTCAGGGTTGATACAAAACAAATCAAGTAATTGGGAAGCTCCTAGTAAAGAACAGCAAGTATTCTTGGTGTTCCTTAAGCTAAATTTTTAAAACATAAAAATACATGTATAATAATATGTAGCATAAATATTATATATTATATATTTTATACCTTCATAATCCTATGGAATTATATATTACATATAGTATATAAAAACACATGTATAATAATATATCATAAATAATATATTTATGTTATGTCTATAATTTTAAGGAATCACATATTATATATAGTATATAAAAATATACATGTATAATAATTGATCTAAATCTTAAGAACTGGATTCATAATTTGTTTTTTTCACATTGATACTGCTTATGTGTACATAAAATAATAGTTGATTGACGCAAGTTCTGTTTATGCATAAATTTGCAGAGCCCATTTTGGATACTGAAGAATACATTAAAAAGTAGAGATTATTTAGAACAGAAATTAAAAGTTAAGAGTTACTTGGAATTCAACTCTATCAAGATACTGAAAAGCACAGAACAGGGGAATATACTGGCCTTGGAGAACAGTGTGTTGTACATCAAGGAAGGTTCCCAAAGAAATGATGATTAGCTGAATCATAAAGGACAGGTCAGAGTTCAACAGGCAGAAAGAGACCATTCCAGGCAGAGATCCAATAGAATGAGAAGGCACAAATGCTGTGTGTGTGTGTGTGGAGAGGGACTAGAAGGCTGTGCACGTAGATGAGGGTATGGTCAGGAAAGGTTTTGTGTTCCAAATTATGACACTTTTATTTTATCCTGAAGCCGCTGAAAGGTTTGAATATGAGTTATAAAATGAGTCCTTACTTCTGTCCAGAAAGCCTAGCAGGTCATGCAAATGACTTTCTGCTATGTAGGTGGCTTACCTATAAATAGGCATTTCTCCCTAACCTAACACATGTTCAATGGTATGTGCGGACCCTGCTTTGGAGAGGGTCAGAACTGATTGATGTCACTGTGTTAAAAGAAAGAGGAAATGGCTCTGCTGCATAGGCAGCCAAGTTTTTCCTTCTGGGGGCTGCGGCGCCTCGGCGCCTCGGCAGCTGCAGACGCTGCCTTGAGCGAGAGCTGTCTGTTAAGTACCTTCTTGTATTAGCAAAGCTCCTTGAGTGGCCTTGAAAATCACTGAAGTACCAGAAAGCTTTATAATCCCAGCTTAAGTTTACTCCGGTGATATGTTGCAGGAATTGTTAAGTGAACACACACGACCTGTCTATTCACCTGAACAAGTGAGAGAGGCCGACAGTCTCCCCGAGGTTAGGGGAGGTGTGCAGGGGGGAGTGGGGAGGGCGTCCTGGGCCACGAGAGCTGAACCAGAGGAGCATGTTGAGCCAACATCCAGGCGTGGAACAGAGCGAGTCCCTGGAAGAAA
Organism: Manis pentadactyla; assembly: GCF_030020395.1. Lineage (NCBI taxonomy): Eukaryota > Metazoa > Chordata > Mammalia > Pholidota > Manidae > Manis > Manis pentadactyla. The sequence continues at coordinate 4,761,322 of NC_080037.1, forward strand.
GAAGAAAGGTTCCACTCACACACCATCTAGTCTGTGCCAAACATAACTAAGGGTCTCCTGTATAATTTTGGTTTGTGTGGTTGTAAGATTTTATGGGCTCTTGGAACCAAGAGGGGAGACCGATGAGGAAAGTAACTGTCAACACGTGTTCTTAAGGAAATGCTGTATTTCAATTCAACAGGCATTCAGGCATGGTGCTGACATCATAATTTTCAGGCAAAGGTGTAAAATACATCTTTTTATACAGGGCTTCTATCAACCACTGGAACTCCCTGCTTAAGGGTGGAGGGCCAGAGGTGGGTTAAATGAAAATAATTTAATTCAGGGAAGAAGGTGCTGGTGTTCGCTGAAGCAATTGTTACCTTTCAGAACCACAGGCGATAATCATTATTCCAGACTGACCGCTTTCTTCCTTCTAATTATCCAAAATAATGTGACTTCAAGCAGGTGTGCCGATGTATCTATGAGAAAAAAAGTGAGAGCTAAAATAAGCATGTGTGCAGGTCCTTATTTACAACAGTGGACACATTTTCAGTTACATTCAATTGAGAGGAAGTCAAGATCGGGATTGCTTACCTGCTAAGGGCCACGGCTCCTGTCCGACTGGGTTCTCACTCTGCTTCCTACATAACACTTATTGAGCGTTTCAGACTATATGCCAGGTACTCTGCTAAGTTATTTATGTAGACCGTATTATCGGATCCTCACAGTCATGCTCCCGGAAAAGACTCCATTATTAACCCACTTTTTCAGAAGGGGAGATTGCAGTGCAAAGTGAATTGGTCACTTGCTCAAGTCAGACCGCCTTTAAGTGACAGACTAGGATTCGAACTCATGACTACCTGGCTCCAGAGTTCAAGGACTCAGCTATTCACTACATTGGGAGTTTAATGTTTTGCTGTGCATGAAGTTTCCCAGTTCATTTATGTCTAGAAACTCATACCTTGTCCTTATTAGCACTTTGTTCTTAAAGACCCCAGGCCATGGGTATTTATACTCAACCATGATAACTCAATAGACAGACATTGCCTCAAAGTGAGTTAGTTGTTCATTTCCAAATCCAAGATTCCTGGATAGTAATCTGAGTTTCAGAAAAGTATAAGAAAAATTCAAATGCATGTATCTCTGTGGGTGGGGAAACATATTTTGAGATTTAGCCTTAATTTTGGTTAACATTTTACTCCTTTTATTTTCAACATTCATTTTGTAATATGGGTATTTCAGGAGAGTCAACATGTACTGTTCTCCGCTGGTCTGCAGTGTTAGCGTTACTGCTGTCATAAATTAAATAAATGCCCATTTTCAGATGATCTGAATTATTCTAGGTTCATACTATATCTTGATATCTAGTAGAGCATGTTCTCTCACTTGTAACTCTTTCTTCAGATGGTTTTTGAGATTCTTCATCATTTGCATTAAAAAAAAATCCAGTTTGTTTTATGGTGGCAAAGAGCACACTCTAGACTTTCCTAATGATCAACACATGGTCAGTTTTTATAAATATTCTGCATTTGCTACAGAAAATATTTGTAGGTTGTTAAATATAGTATTCTACATATAATATGGCAAATTTGCCAGTATTTTATATATTGTACATCTTCCTGAAAAATCTCCTTGTTAAGATAAATTTAACTACTTGATATTCTATTGATACTTTTGTTTCTTTTTTTATACCAATTATTGAGTTAGATATATTAAAATTCCCACCAAAGCAGGCAGTTTTGCTTCTGATGTTTATTATGGTTCTCTCATTTTTTGCTTTCTCTATCTTTATCCTATTTTGTTAGGATATACAACTTTAGAATTGTAATTTTTCTTTTGAGTTACCTTCCATTTCCCGTATTTTTTCTTTACCTATGTCAAGCCTATGCTCAACCAAACATTCTGAGTATTGGCTATTACATATATATTTTTTTAATTCAAGAATTTCCATTTATTTAAAAAAATTTTCTAGCTCTCTGCTGAAATTTCCAAACTAATTTTTATTTCTTTGAAAATCAAAAGCCTACTTACATTAGAGTCAGTATCTGGTAACTCGAGTATTGGCACATCCTGTTGGCTAACTTTGTCTTATTTGTTGATTCTGTTGGCTTTTATTTAGAATATCTGATTTCCTCTTGGGTTTGGATACTTTTGATTTTATGCTGTGCATTGTGTTTTTAAAATTGTTGGTAACAATAATTTGAGATCAGATATATTTACATTCTTCCAGAGATGATTGAAGTTTACTTCAGCCAGGGTTCGGAGGTATTAGCAATTCCCCATCATCTTAATGCAAATTCAGAGCCTGACTCTGCTAGAAGCCGAGCTGCAGTCTGCTCACCAGTGGTCTTTTGTTAGTCCACTCCCCCTCTTGGGTGTGAGGTTTCCCAACCTGAAGAGTGGGCGGTGGTTCCCAGGATACATTTTTCTTTCTTGGTAGGTCCTAGATGCAAATTCATGTCTCCACAGCCCTGTGGGGCTTAAGCACAGCTCGGTCTCTCTGCACCCTCTCTACAACTGGCTAAAGCTCTCAGAAAAAAGTGGTACTTACATTGCCTTCCCAGGTCTCTACTCTCCTGATGTGGTAATTTCTTACTGGTGCTTCCCTTCCATCAAATAGTTTTAAATAATATTTTGTCCTGCCGTTTTTTCTCTTAGGTAAGATTGTTCTGCATCTCTTGGCCCATTACAACTGAGTTATATTTTTCCTCATAATACTTATCACCAACCCAATTCCAATTCGTTTTTGTTTCTTATCTGTCTCCTCTCACAGAAATATAAGCTCTATGAGAACAGGGACTGTTTGATTTTATTGAATAATACATCCCAAAAATCTAGAACAGTTCCTGGCGCATCAAAGGTAGTCAATTTTGTTCAGTTGAAAACTTATATAGATGTATATTTCTCAATCATGACAAAATTTTTTTGTGATGTGCTCTGCCTGTTAAAGTGATGTCACATGAATGATTGCATTTGGCCATTCCAAAAATCATTTGTCAGATGAGGAAACCAAAGTGTAGAGAGGTGGTGGCCAAGCCATGATACCACAAACAGGGAGTGCCAGATACTTTGTTTGAACCTAGATATTCAAAATCAAACTTGGCATAGTAAATTTATGCCTCTGAGTTGTAGTGAGATATTTCAGGCCACAGGAATGGCATATGTGCTAATGATTTTTAATCCTTCATAATTTGGAAACTCTTCCCTGTAATCAGTTTCTTTAAAACCAAACTTGGATGCCAGGCTTATTATTCACAGCCCATGTTCGGTCCTACAGATAATGGCAGTATTAGAAAGTGACATACAGAAATCACCAGTAGGAGAAGGTTTGTGTCTTTATGTAAATAAAAGACATTGAAACTTAAAAAAATAATAATAAAGTCATGCTTGTAAATGTAGTTCCTCCTTCTTCAAATCCACAAACTCTAAAAAGTTATTCTGAAAGTCCCTTTATTTGAATAATTGGGATTTAAAAATGCTGTTTTCCTCTTATTAGAAGGATTATACCTTTTTATTATCTTCCTAAGATTCTGAACATTGTCTTCAGGAGATTATGGAACATTGCTAGGCATTATGTTTTACATATATAGCCTACTTGGATATATATATATATTTGCAAATACTAGTACGTGAAATGGACACAAACATTGAAACAGTTCACCGTCCTGACCATCACGTTAACACGACTGATTTCTGTGTGGTCATGGTACCCACAACACAAATCATTAACGCCAAATCCTGTAGAAATTTGGCAAATTTTTCTTTTTGGAAGGAAGGAAGGGGCGACTGGTGCCAGTCAGTAACTGTGTTTTGCATAATCAGCAAAGTTCTCATTATTATGCAGGAATCTCCCATTTCCTGTCTCTGTGGCCACAAGATGGTCTGACCTGGTTCTAACTGTTGTGCTTGAAGGAAGGGGAAGGCGACCCTCCGGCATTAGCTTGTCCAAGAACCCTTAGCAGACTGGTAATATGCCCTGGAGTGAGTAAAATTTTAGTGCCCTGGATCTGACTCTTACACGCGCTGATTCTCCGTGCTCTGGCCCTTCACGTTTTCTACAGATGCTTGTAAATCACTTGTCATCTCTGCAGCTGACAAAGAAACCAAAAGGATCCTTCCTGAGTCAGTGCTACTCATTTTTTTGAAGGGCAAATTTCTTTGGTCACCCCGCTCTGTCTTGACAAGGACAGAAGCCCCCCGGTAAAGCACAGATGAACCGTGGAGATTGGGACACTACTTCTGGTAAGGACCAAGCGACCTCCCAGGAGGTAGCAGTGGTCGGGTGGGCTCAAGAGAGTGGTGTCCTAGGGCCTGAGACAATCCCAGTTAAACCTGTGCTAATACCGTGAGCTAAGAGAAAACCACGGCAGGTCTGAGCACCGGGAAAGGGGAGCGTGCAGGATTACAGCTCAATCCCTTCCAAAAAAATTCTGGGGCTGGTTCGGATAAAGGGTTAAACTCCCTTAAGATTTGCTTTGGCCTTGACTGCCCACACTCCCCACCTCCCCCGCCACTTCCTCACATTTCTAAGACGTCCCTTGTGCCAAATTCTTATTCAACTTCAAACTGACAAACTGTTTTTAATCTTTTCCTTCTATCCAGCCTGGAGATTGGGAAGCAAAAATCAATACTGGTTGGCAGGTGATCACGCTGCTCAGACTGGTGTGAGGAGAGAGCAGGGCGAGAGAGCAGGAGAATGGGCGGAGGGGGCCGGACGGGGGGACAGAGTTTGACTAAGTACCATGAATTACTGGCTAGAGGTCCAAAGGGCTGTGATTTCTCTGGCCTTGAGCAGGGGAGCTTGGGAACGCCATTAGAACCACTCGGTCAGGAGTTCACAGCTGTTAAGGTGCCTTTGGAGGAGGCACAGAGAATTTTCCTGACAATTCAGTGGAAGACAGAGGAGGGAGGGAGAGAGATGCCAGGGAGGGGCTCAGTCTTCCTGGGGTATCCTCTAAGCAGAGCAAGTTTGACACCAACACTGCGCTGCAAGGCCGACTGCTGCTTTAAGACAGGGAACAGGTAAAAGCATTTTGAGTCGATTTAAAAAATAATGTTGGAAGTATTTACACGTGACCCTCGAGGATAGGATGGCAGGGAAGGAGACAAGCAGGCCAGTTGCTCACCCAGTCATCCCGAAAACCCAAAGACCTGTGTGATTTGGTCTTCAGTTCTGGCTCAGAGGCACAGGGAGCCTTTTACTTAGTTACTGACGTTCTGAAAGCTACGGTAAGGCAGTGGAGCCTCATTCAACCAGGTGCTAGTCAGGAAATGGGGCCTTTCTACGGAAAACCTTCCTGAGTGAAACGGGAGCCTGAACTACATTTGGTGCTCAAGCACGGGAAGGGATGCTGTGTGCCCCGCGACAGCTCAGCTAAGATTCTGACATCTCTACCTCCAGGCGCTTCCCCACCGTTTCCTTTCCCCACCGCTGAGGCAGTAGTAGTGCCTTCCTGTTATCTTCTCAGAGTAGAGATGCTATGGGGACAACAGAGAGTCAAAGTGTTGGCCTCTGAATAATTGGGATTTAAAAATGCTGTTTTCCTCTTATTATAAAGATGATACCTTTTTATTATCTTCCTGAGATTCTGAACATTATCTTCATGAGATTATGGAACACTGCTAGGCATTATGTTTTACATATATAGCCTTACTTGGATATATACATATATTCACAAATACAAGTAAGTGAAATGGACACAAACACTGAAACAGTTTACCATCCTGACTTTCACGTTAACAAGACTGATTTTTGTGTGGTGATGGTACCCACAACACAAATCACTAATGCCAAATCCTGTAGAAATAAACAAGGAAGGAAGGGGCAAATAGTTTAGTGTGGATTTTGTGAAAGACACAGTTCTCCAGTGAAAAGGGTTTGGGCACAGTAGAGGTGCAGCCTCCTGTTTAGCCTCCTTGCCTCCAGTCCTCCTAGGGAAGGGCTATAAACTCTTCCTAAAATGGACCAAAGAGTTTTTGTCTTGCCTGGAGAAGAGAAGAGGGCAGGTCATGGCCGTGTGGGTCCCACACAGTGTCCCTTACCAGCACTGAGTCTCTGGGCTTGGGTAGGTCAGTGTGAGGGGAATCTCAGAGTGGAAGAACATATGTTTCATTTCCCAGTGTGTAGCCTGGGGAAGTCACGTGTCCACTATGCAAGTCTGAGGCCAGCTAACTGCCAGAGCAGAAGAGCCACAGAGGCTGAGAGGTGTCCAGGAGATGAGCACAAAGATAGCCTTACAAGGGGACAGGATTCAGGACACGCTATCCCAGAACACAGCACATCGAGTATTTCAAGCTGAAGGGTTTGAGAAATGGCCTGTGCAGGAAGACCTTTCTGTCTGACCTTCCTGCGTAGCAGGTCATAAAACCCTCGTGTGAGAGGTGCCCACCATACACTCACAGAAAGCAGCATTCTTATCTCTGAAGACAAAGGGACACAGAGAAGGGAAACAGAATCTTGCTGTTTTCTCTGGTTTCCTCCCTAAACTCACTTTTGTCCTGTTGTATCTCTCCTGGCTTTCCACCTTCATCAAACCCAGCACAGAAACATTCAGGTTTAACAGTTTCTTTGGGTCTTCATTTCTTGTTATCCTGTCTTTGTCAGTCTAATTTTCAGACACAGCCAGAGACCCCAAGGGTGTCAGGGAAAACTTTTTCTTTCCCTGCAAAGGTTATCTACCTTGGTATGGTATAGTAAAACAGTAAAGAGAACATAGTTTCCCTAGCTTTAAAGAGATATAATTGATATACTACTTTGCTGTAAATTTAAGGTGTAAAATGTACTGATTTGATATTTGTACATATTGAAAACTGACAACCATAATGTCAGCTAACCCATCAGTCATCTCAATGCAGTTACAACTGTGTATGTGTGTGGTGAGAGCTTTAAAATCTGCCATCTGAGCAACTTTCAAATATACAATACAGTATTGTTAACGATCACCACCATGTTGTACGTGACCTCCCCAGGACTTATTCTAGAATTCTTGAATCCATGGGAAGAGCTTGGGAAATCTGGGAGGGAGCCTAGAGACCTTGGAGGGAACTTGACAGCCAGGAAAAGGGAATGCGTGTTGGGTAGTCTTGGAGACCTGAGCACGTGGAGGGAAACGTGACATGAATTACATCATATTGGAAGTCACGGAGGAGAGATGATAACCAGGGTCAAGTTGTCCTTCCCCCAACCGCCATGCCCATCTCCAGGGTGACATCTACATCCTTCCCCAATTCCAGGATGTAGGTCAGACCTGGGAAGGAAGAAGCCTGTTATAGACTGAATGTTTGGGTCCCCCACCAAATTCCTATGCGGATGCTCTGACCCCCGGTGTGGTGTTAGGTGGTGAGGCCCGTGGGAGGTGGTCCAGGTCATGAAGGTGGAGCCCTTCCGAGCTCATCAGAAGAGTGAGAGACACCAATGCTTCCATCTCTACCATGTGAGGACCTTGCAAGACTGCAGCTGTCCACAAGCCAAGAACAGGGTTTTCCTGGACTGAAATTTTAGGACTTTAATGAGGAGTTGCTGGTGAGCAGATAAAAATTTCAGTTATGCAGGGTAAGTGTGTTCTATGCATCTACCGTAGAATACTTGCACACTTAAAAATTTGTTATGAGGGCCGATCTCATGTTAAATGTTCTTACCAAAGTGACTAAAAAACAAAAGTTAAGTCTGGCTGCACTGGGTAGGAATGCTGTCTGCTCCTGAGTGTGGTTAAATCTACATCAAGGATGAACGTGCATCTAAAAGTGAGCTAACTTTTCATTCTCCCACCTCCCAATCCCTCCCTTCCGGGATGTCCTGTCGGCCTGGACGGCACCACGTGTGACCGGGGAGCGGTCCTTCACTCTCCTCACGTGTGTCCCCCCAGCCAATTGGCTATCAATTTCTGCTGCTTCTACTTTTAAAATGTCGTGTGGATCCGTCATCTCCTCACCCTCCACGGCCGTCGTCTTACTTCACACGCTCCTGTTCTGCCCCCTGCACTGTGGAGCCAGACTTTTCCTGCTGCTCCGAGGCATGGAGAGGGGGACGTGGGGTGCTGCCTCTCCTCTGGCTCCCCATTTGCTGTCCCCCAATCCCACTGCCCTGGTCTCCAAGCCTCTGTCTGGCAGGTGACCCCACACAGGCACCTTCTCTGGGGGTCTGTTTTAGCGGGACCCTTTGAAAGTTGATCAGACCAGCTCTCGCCTCAAGCGTTCACACCTTGCACGCAGAAAGCACACTCACTCGCCTCACTGGTTGGCCTGCCCCTGGCTTCTAGTGCAGCCTTTTCCCTCTGTCTCTAAGCAGCCATTCTTTCCTCCTCTGGTCTTCCTTAGGTGAAAATGAGATACCTCAGCCTCAGAGAAACAGGCCAAGCTCTCCAACTGGCGCCCATGAAGTCCCTTCTCTCATAGGTTGAACGTGGGAAAAAAGTAGCCCCACTTACCTCAAAAGTAGGGGTCGGGCAGCAGGAGTTGTGCGGCCAAGCGAAACTCTCTCCAAAGAATCAACTCTCCAGGACTCTTTTACTTCAGGTTACTTATTAGAAAGGGTAGTGTGAGCAATAAAGGCAACGTTGTAATGAAAATTAAATCCCAAAGGTGGGGAATGTTCTGCCAGTTATTGTGTGTTGGTTATAAAGAAATATATTGAATACCGCCAGACTATCATATTTCTTGGTGTCCAGTGACAGAAGGGCAACACTGAAATCTATCGTTCAACCAGCATCTGTGAGCATTTTTGTGTTCCAAAATTCAGTCAACCAATTGACAAATTTTCATTCTTTCATTCATCTACTCATTCGCTTAAAAAAATTGTTCTGGCCTCCTTCCACGTGCCAGGAATGAAGGTACAAACAGGAGTGGGGTATTATCTGTATTATTGAGAAGTTCACAATGGTTTGTGTATTCTGAGGGAGTTCAGAGAAAGAAGCAGTGAATTCTTTTTAAAGCAATTGTAAAGAATTTCATAGAGGAGGGAGGATTAGAAATCCTTACATCTTTTTCTAAAAGCAAGCAAAACAAACCTCTTTGGATTCTAATTTTTGCAATTCTTCCTTCAAAGCTGATAACATGGAGAGCAGAGTCTTAGCTTGCTTACCACCAGTTTGTTTTTCAATTCATGGCAATTAGGTTGCTGTTCTATCCCTTCAGTGATACTAGCAAAGGTCAGCAATGTCCTCCTAATCACCAAGTCCAATGGGCTTTTAATCATCATCTCCTTACTTGACCTTCCTCTGATACTGGACCCTATTGATCATTCCCTTCTTGAAAGTGTCTCCTCCTTTGACCTACATGACAGTTTTCTCTCTCTCTCCGTTTCCTCCTCATATTCCTCAGTATTTCTTAGTTTCCTGAGCAGGACTCTTACTCTAGCCATCCTATAAATATTGGGGATACCCAGATTCTGTCCTTGGTTGGCTTTTCTTCTCAACCACGTTATTCTCAACCATTTCTACAACCTCCACTAACATCTATAGAATGATGTCAATATTCTAGCCCATATTTGTCTTATTTCCAAGCCAGTACAACTAACTGCTTCCTGGAAATCATCACTGGATTTCTTGCAAGTATCATAAAGTAAATGGATCCCAAATAGAGCTGGGCTTTCTTTTCGCTGGATCATACCAGTCACTCAAAACAAATCCTGTGAGTCGTTCTGGAAACTTCCCTCTCTTTCACTGTATAAATCCAGGTCACCAGGGCTAGCAGATTCTACTCATTATTTGTGTTCATCATATTGGTTTCTCGATCCTCCTGGCAACTCCCTCAGTTCAGATTCTCTTCATTTCCTATTTGAAACACAGTTGAAATTCCTCACCTCCTGTTCTGCACTAATCTTTAACTAGTTAGACTAGTTGTTCTTAAAGCACAAACCTTATCATGCTAATTTGCTTTCAACAAATCCTCAAGTATTACCATTTTAAGATAAAGTCCCAAATCCTCGATCTGCCCCTGCTTTTATCCCTAATTTTATAGCTTGGTATGCTGTGCTCTTGCATAGTATTTAAAATTCTTTCAGTTTGCATTAACTTGTCATACTGTGTCATGAATAAGCATTTTTCTCCTGCTCTCCTCTCTGCTCAGGACTAGTTTCCTCTGACATCATTTCATCTTTTTGGTCTGGTAGAAACTATAGCATTTTGGGGACTGTGATTTCAATGACATCTCATTTTACAACGATAGCTGGCTCTCCCCCAGGCAGAAATAATCACAGAATCCCTTCTGTCTTTCCTACTGTCCTCCACTTCCCTCTATACAGACTCCTCTTATATCATAAAATATTTTACCTTACTCATTTATTACAAACCATCTCTATCGATATGGTAGATAGAGTAATGGCTCCTCAAAGATGTCCACATTCCAAACCCTAGAACCTGTGAATGTGCCACTCATGCCACTGGGGAATTAAGGTTGCAGGTGGAATTAAGGTTACTAATCAGCTGATCTTAAAATAAGGATCATCCTGGGTTATCCAAGTATGATTACATTGCTCAGTGTAATCACAAGGGTCTTTAAAAGTAGAGGAAGGGGGCAGAAATGCTAGAGTCAGAGATGTAGCCAAGGAAGCAAGGTTGCAGTGATGGGACCCACAGCCTGAATGCACAATTCCTGGCTTTGGTGATGGAAGTGGGTGAAAAGCCAAGGAATGTGGGCAGCCTCTAAAATCTGGAAAAGGCAAGGAAAGAGGTTCTCCCCCTAGGTTCTCCAGTAGGAACGCAGCCCTACCCACACCTTAGTTTTAGCCTGGTGAGAACCGTTTCAGACTCTGGTCTCTAGAACTTTAAGACAAACACTTGGTGTTGTTTGTAAGTCACTGAGTTTGTGGTGATTTGTGAAAGCAGCGATAGAAAACTAGCATGAGCACCACGATGCAAGCTTTTTACAGGTAGTTCCTTTGTGTCTAATGTCTGACACGCAATTAATATTCAGTATTTCTGTATCGAACAACTAAGCCTGCATCATGGTTACTGAGGGAATTCCAGGAGTTTGCTTTCCATCTGTGCCTGTGCAAAGCTTTGATGCATGAAACCCCAATTATGTTACAACTAGTTACAACATAATGGAGTTGGAGGGTATGCTCACAGCTTTTGACTTGGCCCTGTAGGATATGGGGAAAGCATGGAATGTTCAGGATGAAGGCACACAGCTTGGCGTGAGGCATTGGGTAAGACGCAGTCCATCCCTCGTGTGTGTAGATCTTAATGGTAATTCAGCACATAAGACATGTGCCTCAGAAAAGAAAGCGAACATAAGAGAACACAAAGAGCTCAGACGGTGAAGGGACGATTCTCTCCTGAGGCGGTCGCAACTTCTTTTTGGCCAAGTGTGTGAAAGGTAGGTGGGGGTGTTGTGCTGGAGACTTATAACAGATCTGGACCAATAAATGCTCCATGCAATGGATGGACATGGAAAAAGAAAGCCAGATTTACATCCTAAGGATGTGTCTTTAGAAAAAGGAAAAATATGGTTTGAGGCATACTGAGTAATGCCGCTTCAGACACGTGTGTTTAGCATTGTGTCTGCCCTTTGAATCAGGTGTGAACTTGGAGAGAAGGATAAAGAAACACACACATGCACATTTTCCCCACGACCACTACCCCTTCCCTAAAACAGCTCTGTCAGAAGGCTCTCCTGGGTCTTCTTGAAATGGACCCCTCCCAGTGTGCAGACCGTGGTGTTTGAGGCAGGGTGCCACACCTCCTCAGGTCTGGCCACCACGCCAGCCCTTAACCTCTCCTCCGTGGCATCCTCTCACCCTTCCCACCTCCTTCAGCTTAGATATCATGTGTACCTTTGGTGCCCTTTAGGTTCCTGGCCAGGTCGGGCCCTTGACTGCACCTGATGAAGTGGTCTGTGTCACTAGTTGTGTCTGCATAGTGAAGTGAAGGAAAGATGGAGTCCCTGGGGGAGGGAGGTACTTAGAGAGGCAGCGTCTGCCTGCCTCATGCCCTCAACAGGAGGGTGAGGCTTCCGTGGGGTGACAAAGGACAAGGACTGATGTCAACTCCTGCAGGCGCCGAGCAGGGTGTAAGCAAAGGAGAGGCGCTCCTGCCACGCAGCCCCCTGTGGGAGCAAAGGATTGACACGTAGTTTTCATAAGTCAGTTGTATGTCACGGGTGGGCTAAGGCGGGGACAGCTGGCTGGGCCAGTTGGTTCTGGCCCAAGAGGGAGAGCCCTGTGGCACGGAGCGGAGCAACACGGGACTTCGCTGTCTCATCGAAGGTGCCCTTCAGAGCAGACCCCGAGCGACCTTGAAGTGGCTGTAGGAGAAACGCACTGCTTCACACATCCCCCAGGACCCAGAAAACCCGGAGCCATACCGCCGCGGTTACAGCTGAGGGCAAAATTTCTTCCCTGCCGCCTCCTCCTCTGTGCTTATGTCCCGCCCCCTAGAAATCAGTATCAAGACCTCAAAAGTTGGGAAGGACCTTTTGTGAGAGAGAAGAAAGAGGTCACATTCCCTTCCTTGAAGGCTGGCCTTGTGTAGGTCCTAACTGAGGCCAGGAAAACCCGAGGTGTGTGCTGTGCCCTACTTTGGACTAGGCATTCTAATTTTTGAATCAAGATCGTCTTTGGCAACCTAAAGTGACCGTTGGACTTAAGGTGACTTCATTACCGATGTTTGGGTAATGTGACTATCAGCATCACAAAGGACCAGAAGGTGCAGGGACCAGCCACAGTTTCCCCCCAGGGCCCAGAGATATACTTGCGCTATTGAGTAAATACAAAAAGGGCCATGGGAGAAAATAGAACAGTTATGTACAGGAGCACCCCACAAGTTTCAGTGATTTTTTGCTTTGGTTGCAAAAGTCATCATTAGTTTTTAATGATTTTTGCAATGTTGTTTCTTTTCAAGGGACACTGAGGAGGCTGGCTTTAAAGAGAGCAAACGGGTTTTGCTTTCTTTGGGTTAAACTCATAAATACCTAATGGAAATATCATGACTTGTGTGTAAATAGTGAGAACACGCCCCACACTCCCATCCTCTGCTCACTTCCCACCATGAGGACACAGTAGGGACTCACAGCCATAGGCAATACCTCCTGCATCGCATCACACGTGGGTGGGCGGCTGTGACATCACCTTCTACTTTTCCAGAGCCGGGGAGCAGACCCCATGCTGATTTCCAGAGCAAATGCTTATTCATTTTGTGATTTTTGTGATTATTGCTGTGATTTTTTAAAAATGGGGGATCATTAATAAATAATCATTTCAATAATAAGTAAATTATCTTATTGGATGATTCTGGTGTTTAAATACTCAGAAAAATAATCCTCCACTGAGCAAATTTCTCCATTCATTTGACAAACAGAGATGCTGTTTTCTCTGTGTCAGGCCTTACCTGGTTCAGTACTGGCTGTTTAATGGGGAGAAAACGATTTATTTCCTGCTTTTACCAGGGTTACAGTTAACAGGAGAAGCTTACATTAAACAAATAAGCAGAATGACTTGCAAGTTTTGTTCCGTACTAAGAAGGGAAGAGCAGAGTCCATAGAAATGACAATGGGAACACACTTTGATCAACATAAAAACCTCGTTATAGCTAAAATTAGTCTTGGGCTCTGCAGGTGAATTTGTAAATTGGTACAATCACTTTGGAAAAACAATTTGGCCCATTTGTACCAAGAACTTTAAAAAATTATCAGGGACTTTAACCTAATGATTGATTCTCTTGTAGAAATTTATCCAAAGAAAATAATTTGAGATGAGGTCCAAGTTATGAGCCAGCACATTCATTGGAGATTGAATACCTGAAAAGGACCTGACTTCATAATAAGAAGGAAATGGTCCCATGAATTAGGGTAAATTCAGACAGGGTAAATCATGTCACTTTTTTAAGGTGGTACAGAATTCTGTACATATACAATATAATTCCAATTATAGAAGCAACTAATAGGAAAATCTACACCATTTATTAATGATCTTCTCATATACTTGGCCCAGGAACTACTGCAAAGAATAAATGACTTTTATGTTCTCTATACTTTTCTGCACTTTCTGCAATAAGGATATATTCTTTCTGCAAGAAGAAATATGGAACGTTACAAAACAGAAAATACATATTAGAAAAAAGGACTTATAAACCATGACCACCTGCAGGTTGAATAATTATGCTTTGTTTTTATTTATGTTTTAAATATTTCTGTTGTTTGCTAACTTGGTAAAATGAACGTGCATTACTTTTGCGACATCACAATGCCTACCCTAATAACAGGTTCTTGAGTTGCAGAATAAAATCGATCAATTAAAAAACTTGACAGGATTTATATCCCCATTGCTATCTAATTTTAACACTTTTAATGACCGTACATCGATAGAATGCCAATTTCAATATTTTCTGGAAATGAAAAGCTACTGGGATGTCACGATGTGCAATGGCTATTTTCAGTGTGTATATAAATAATCTTTCATTTATGTGGATAAAGTAACGGAATCTAAGATCACGTCTGTCTTCCCAGTCCCTTCTATCCCCTTAAGACACCTTCTTCGATCTCAGTCGCTCCCATTCCTATGATGGAGCTGTAGTGCCGAATAGAGAAATTATTAGAGTGGAGCCCTAGAAACCAGGGACTTCCTAAATTTTAAAGCAGGCCTACAATTACTCTCAGTAGTTAAAGCACTCCTTCCCCTAAAGAGTCATTGTATATTCAGCTTAAATATTAGCTCACTTTCTATAATGGCAGTGCTCTCAAAAAGATTTTATGTAAGTGTGCTAGGGAAGCTAGTTATTTAATGTTATCCTATGGTGAATTCTTTATTAAAATAAATACTTGTTACCGAATTTACCTCTTCTTGTAAAGGGTTTGTTTAATGAACCACATCCACAACTGATCCCAGCTGAATGAAAGACATTATTTCGTAGGCCAGCAAAGTCTCTAGAGAGACGCTTCCTTCAAGCAGAGGGCCTGAGCCCCCTGGACCTGCACAGTGACAGACGGGGCCGGGTGGGCAGGGTGGGCAGGGGGCGGTCCAGTAACTGACCGACAGCTTACCTGGGTCTGGACGGTCCAGTCCTATCCCAGACACTGAGGCCAGAGGCTGCCAAGACACTGTTTAGGAAAGGAACAAAGTGAGGCATCTAGGAGCTCAGGCAGTCAGCACGAGGGCATCCTGCCGGGACTCAGCTCCTCCCAGAGCAGGGCTGCCGGCTGCTCCTGCTGGTTCTTCACTGACTGCTGGCTGTCAACACGCTTACATTTCCGACTGTTAGTTCTGAACCGTAGGAAGGCATCAACTTCTCTCTGATACAGTGATATGCTGGTAATTGCGTAACAGCGTGCTGGGAAGGCCTTCGGGGGTGGTCATGGAGGAAACCTCCGCTGATTTCCCTGGTGACAGTACTCCCACCACAGCTGAGGTCAAGTAACCGGTGTGAAGTCATTCCACAGGGGCTGGGAGGAGAGGGGACAAGCCGGCTCTCACCAGGCAGTATGAGCTGGCTCGGCACCATCACTGCATCTCTTCTTGCTGGGACTGTGTCAGCTTCTAAGGTTCTGGAATCTTCTCTCCAAGTTTTCCTTTCTAATCTCTGTACCAACGTCTTTTTTTGGTCTCTTCTGTGCCTTTTCTCTTTTCCTTTTTTCTCTCTCTCTCTTCCTCTCTTCCTTTTCTCTCCTATTCCCACTTAGCTGGAAATCATCTACAAATATTTCTCTGCTATCATAGCCAGGTTATTTTTCAAGTCATCTCTGTTACCAGATTTGATTTCAACACATCTCCTTTTCCTAAAACAATGAATTGCCATACTCCGGGGTTTTTTTTATACAGAGATCTTTTTTCCTTCTAGTATGCTTTCTCAATCTTGAGTGATGTTAGAGCAAAGATACTGCTTTCCTATTCCCTTACGTAATGTGTCAGTGCTTCCATTCATATTGTGATCTTTATTCCACATATTATCATATGTAATCAAGTAATTCTCCAGCATTTATTAGGCACAGTGTGGGTACCATGAAAACGGTGACCAGTAAGGAGATGACAACTCTGGCCTAGAATTTCATTGACAAGATAGGAATAATATACCCCAAAAAAGTAGAGAACTTTGCAGGACTGAATGTAAGTAAGTGTTAAATTCCATAGAGGATTACAGGGATTTCAACTGATGGTCATCAGAAATGTTTGTTTGGACCACAAAGTGTTTTACAGGGTGTTCAGCCTGTTGCAACTTGGCAATTTCACATAAAATAAGGTATTATAATTCAATAGGAATAATGTGATGATTTGGGAACCGTAGGATCACATTAGAGTAAGGTAGCAATACCCTGAGCCCATAACCTCCATAATCCCATTGATTTTTATTTGTCAGTTTATCCTGTCCCAATATCTGGGCTGACCCTCCCTTTCCATGTAGGGATTTGTGAAGTTCTTTCTTGTTCAACAAGAAATACGTGTATTTCTTGGCATCAAGGCACCTCTGCTGCTCTGATGGTTTAGGATTTGTGCATATTCCTCATTGTGCCTTTGCCTTTTTGTTAGGAATGAGTTTTCACTTTCTTTGCCACTTTTCATATCTACCCAGGCCGGTCTCTTCTTTGCCATGTGCCCTCTGTTCTGGGGATACCTGAAACACAGACTTTGGCAGGGGGCAGGGGGCAGGGGCAGGGTTATAACCCAGGAACCCAGTCTGTGGGGTCGCTTGCTGCTGTTAACTGCTCACTGGCTGGATGGGGCACTCTGCTATTTCAATTGCCTAAAGACAACTGCTTGTCAGAACCGTAACCATCATTCTGGGTTCTGCTTCCTGCTGAATATCAGAGTGCACAGGTTTTCCATCATGGATGGTTCCCGCCCACCCACATATCTGCTGTATCTCAGTAAGTACGTCTGATTGCAGGCCCTCCTCCGTCTATACCATCATCCTAACACAGATAACGTGCCATTTCATGAAAGAGCACAACTAGTCTGAATGGGGATGAACTTGGCTTGTATGGATATAAGTTTGGACCAGGTCAATTGAGGCAAGATCAGGAAGGTGTACCAACCACTTCCCAAGGAAAAAAAAAATGATTCTATCGAAATTTTTCATTTTATAAAATGAAATGTGGAGATGCTTTAATACTAAAAGGTGATTTTTTTCAACATAAACCATAATTCATTTTTAACAAGTCCTTTGTATTCATCTTATAAAATGCTTCCTTTTCTGCATCCCCTACCATTTGCTATTGCATTTGCACATGTTCATTATTCACAGTCCCAGATATTGCCATTGGAAGTTGAGAAAGGAAAAAGAAAGAGAAAATCTTACTGTGTTTAACATATATTAAAATTAACATTCCTCTCAAAGACATACCATATGCTACCTACAACACACAATAACTTTTTTCCTCAAACTTTACAGCTTCTTTTCTTCCTTCTTATCCTTTCTCCTTCTCTTTTTCCTTTTCCTTTTATTGCATTATATTCTTTTCATTCTCCTCTTGCTCATCTCCTTCCCTGCTTTTTTCTTTGACTGATGGGTTTTGCTTTTTTTTCTTGCTTGAAAGTGGCTAAAATGAGAACATCATCACGTCGGATTCCACTAAGTGGCACTCATGCATAAGGACTATTGGATGTCATGTGGTTCTTGAAGAATTCCGAAATGGTCAGGTGATTTATCAAGCACATTTTTTTTGTCTGAAGCCGTACAGAGTAGTGTGGTAATATCCTTGGTGAACTATTCGCCTAGTTACTAATTAACATAAGACAATGTGCGTTATCAACAATACATGTAAATAATTTCATAAATGCAAAAAGGGATAGTATCTTGTTCATTAAAAATGTCATTTCTTGACTAATTTTTGGTCTTGGGAATTGTCATAATTTCTGTTTCAGGGAAGATCATAGTGGAATGAATATCTGCATAGGAGGAAGTATGTATGAACTGTATCTAAAGGAAGGAATGTCCTTGGGAGGTGATGAAAAATCTTATCAGCACTGCGCCCTACTTAATATTCTTGCTCACTGGACCCCTCAAGATCAGACAGATAGCGTTAAAGGGGAGAGAATTCAGAATGACAGGAACGATTTGTGAATTGAAGCAGTCAACTAAGAGAATGATGAGCATCTCAACCAAGTAATGTGAATGACAGAATATTCTCCATTTTATAGAATGTGACTCAAAAAATAACTCAATGGGTAAAAAGGTCAACTTTACATATTTGGAAAGGATTATACTAACAATTATACTAACTCATATTTTTATACAGTTACATTATACTTTTCAAATACATAAACACATCCTTACTTTTTATTCTTTCCACAAATATTTTAGGTAAGATGAAGTTTTGTCTCATTTTTACAGATGCAGAAACTGAGGCCTAGAGAAGGTAAATGTTTTTCCCAAGTAATGAATGCTAGAGTGAAGAAAATCTACTGGCTTTACATGTATTTCCATGGGGCTTTCCTGACTGTATTAATAAATAATGAAGACTAATTGATCACTGAAGTGCAAAGGGCAAAGAAAAAGGGATGAGTCAAGTAATTATATAACATGATAGTACATAATATTATAAAGAACGTAGCAATTATATAATGTTATGGAGAAAATATATTAACACTCTGACATCGTTCACCTATTGAATCGGTTGAAGTCCCTAGTTTAGGCCGTTTGAAGCTGAAATTGCAAAGATGCCGTGAGGCACAGGCCCCCTCTGAGGATAATGGAAGATAGACCGGGTGATCTGTTGAATGTGACTGGCTCAAGTCTGGAGGATTCAAATGGCTCTTGCTGTATTCATTAAAAACAGGTTTGCTTAACAGTCTCTAGAGCTCCCTGAGAATGGAAGTGACATTTGCAAATGATAGGCTCAGGAACTTTCTTCCCTCCACAAGTCCCTTTTTCTATTGTTCCTTTCCCTCTGAGCTTTCCCTCTGGATGTTGGTAAATCTCTAGGAAATGCGCTTGCGTTTTCTGTTGTCACATCTCATCAGTGCTCTGCAAGGGGGGTTGGGCTGGGAGATTAGGGGGAACCAGGAAGAAGGAGAGAATGCCTTGGGTGGAAATGGCGGCAGCACGCAAATGAATGCCAATTCCATGAATGTTTCCCAAGCAGTCACATTTTATTACAGACAACTTATGAGATGCGATTCCTAGAAAATGGCAAAAGAGGGACAAAAATTTAAAAAAAAAAGTAACTATGCATAATTAGCTCACTTATTCAAATGGCAGGAGTACCTACCAGTCAGTTGTTTATGTCCTTCGGTAAATGCATACATGTTCACCAACTGTACTAACCACCTTAGACACGCCATAGTGCTGTGCATGTGTCCGTCTTATTTTTTACATCTCCATCCAAACCTTTCCCCCTTTACTCTCTTAGTTCTATTGTAAAATTTAAATTTAACTAGGTCCCTGGGCAACCAACTTGTCAAAAATGCTTTGGTCCAGAAGAATAATCCCAGATCTTAGCACATATGACTAGGAGAGTCAGTTATCTGCTAAGGACAAGACTCACTTGATTAAGTATTTAAAAATACATATTCCTGAGAACCACCCTTCTGAAATTTTGATTTGCTAAACCTGGGATGGAAAATTCTGCTGCAGAGCCAGGTTTGGAACTGCGGAATAAGACTCGATTCAGGTAAGGCCAAATTGGTAAAACCAATTCATTACCTTAATAGCCTTATAAGATTGTACCAAATGATAATTGCAGCTTTCTGCAGGATTAAATTTGGGACAAAGAGTAAGGTATGAACCACATATCTATCAGATGAGGACTATTTCAACATATAGTAGAAAAAGAAGGAGGGGAGGAGTATGTATTATTTTATAGAAATACTGAGAAGTTCAATCAAAAGTGCTTGAGGTGTGGTTGCTGCCTTTCATATGCTCCCAGACTGCAGAGGAAAATAGATAAACATGTAAGAGTTATGTTATTAGAATATGTTTTAGAATTTGTGTGTGTATGACCAAAGAACTATAGAAGCAGAGAAGGGAGATAAATAGGCTTAGCCGTGGCTGGGGTGGGAGGCAGGACATAAGTGGAAGTCTTCACAGAGGAAATCACACTCCCCTGAATGTAAAAGGATGTAGAGCTTCGTGAGGTTAAGGTTGGAATCATATTCCAAATAGAAGCAAAAGCATGTGGAAAAATTAGACTTTTGAAAATTCATGATAGTTTTTATAATCTGCATAAAAACCAGGGGCTCCCAGTTTGTACATGGCACAGTATTTAAAACAAACCCAAACAGAAGACATAGTCTGATGGCCAAAAGGAATCAAAATAATTCAAATTTAATTGTATATCCTGAAAATTTTTATGTGAATCAATCCTAGAGAAATCCATATTTACATCTGATATTACTCTCCTTTCCTAACCCTTACTCATGTGTCCCTTCTGGAAAACAAGATTTCCTTCCCTGCTTTAATCCTTCTCCCCTGCTTTTACTCTAACTCCTCACCCACACCCACACTTTTGATTCACCCTCATCCTTTGAGTACTCTAGACTTCAACTATCTATCCTACAGATTCTGCATTTAAAGAAAAGAGAAAAAAAACAGCAACCATACTTACACTTCAAAACAAGATAGAATAATAGGGACATTTACCCTCACATTTAAACCAACTGAAATGGACAAAATATGTGAAATATTGTATTGAAGGCACTGGACACCAGGCAAACAAATAATATGCACTATGCCCCACGTTACTGTACAAAGAGAGTTCTTGGTCATGGTACAAGAAAGGAAAACCCCTGGTGGGGCCAGATGGACTTCCTGTGATGAGAGGATATTGTTGAAAAACTAGGAAGCTGAAGGTGGCTGGATTTTATAGGACAGAATACTGAAGAAGAGAGAACTGCACCCGAGATCTGCAGAGGGTTACACTGGAGTATCCACCTGAGTACTGATCAACATGTGTGTGTGAGGAAATCACAGCAGGTTGGGGAAAGAGTCACCTGAAAGAAGTAGAATTAACATGCCTGGCAGTCAAATAGATTCACAAAGTGTTTCTGATCCCACCAATGAGACTAGAAAACCAGATGGTTCATGAAATCATGAAATACACAGAGAAATATTGTTTTAATAGTGCAAAATAATTATTTCTAGATTAATTGCAATCTAGGACTGCTTAACAAATTTTAGAAGACTCAAAAATATTTCATTGATTACAAGTGAGTTAACTAATTTCAATTTCAATAACTAATTAATAAATTTCAAATTTAGAACAAAGTTTAAGAATATTAATAGGAAAACAAAAATATCCAGCACCTAAGAAGATAAAGTACCTGGTATATGGCATCTAATAAAAAATTGCTGGGCGTGTAAAAGAGGAAGGAAAATACAACTCATAATAGAGAGAAGAATTAAAACCAATGAAAAACTGATACAAATGTTAGGAGAAAAGTATCTAAAACAATTATTATATTTGCATTACTTATATTGAAAATCTTAAATACAAACTTGAAAGATATTTCTTAAAAATCAAACTTTTAGACCTGAAACTATAATGCCAGAGATTATTTATATACACTGGAAGGGATAACAATAGATTGGACATCACAGAAGAAAATATCAATGAATGTAACAATAGTGCAATGGAAGCTTTCCAAAATTAAATATAGGAATAAAGCCAAAAATAATGTTAAAAGAACATTAATGGGCTGTGAAAAAGCCACAAGAGACCTAATATATACATAAATAGAATTCTTAGAGGGAAGAGGGGTGGGGAGAAAAAAATTTGAAGAAATTGTCGAACAATCTGTGGATCAAATGAACCCTAAGCAAAGGAGACAAAAAGAAAATTAATTATGCCAAAGCATAACCATTTGTTCAAACCAATAATAAAGAGAAAATCATAAAAGAAGCCAGACACAAAAGGTTCGTTATGTACAAAGAATCAAAGATAAATGTGGCAACAGATTCTTTGTCAGAAACAATGCAGTTAAGAAGACAGTGAATCAATATCTTTAAAGTACTGAAAGTTGCTCCTGACTTCTATATTAAGTAAACAAAGCTTTCAAATAGAACTGCAAAATAAAGGCTTTTTCAGATATACAACAATTGAAAGTATTCATCATTGGCACACTGACCCTACAAGAGATATTAAAAGAAACTTTTTGAGGAAGAGGAAAATAATAACAGATAATAATTTGAATCCCAAAAAGAAATGAAGAACATTTGAAAAAGCTATAACATGGTAAATACATAAGGATTTTTCTTAGTATTTAAATCTGTAGTCAATAATTAACATTTAATAAAAAATAGTATTAGTGTGGTATGGAGCTTATAAGGTAGGTAAAAGTGATGTGTATGACAATAATAGCATAAAGGATAGAAGGGGAGAAATTGAATTATACTATTGTAAGGGTCATATACTATGCATGAAGCAGTGTATTACTGCTTGTAGGTAGTCTGTGATAAGTTAAACATGTATGCTACAAATCCCAAAGCATCTTCTAAAATAATATGGCAGAAATTTATAACTAAAAATCCAATAAAGGAGAAAAAATTGAATTAATAAAGCACTTTATTAATCCAAAAGAAAGCAGAGAAAGGGAAAAAGAAATAGCTTTCTAACAGATTTAATCCTAATCAGATCAATAATCACATTAAGTGTAAATGGTCCAAATACTCTTACATTAAAAGCATATATTGTCAGATAGGATCAAAAGCGAGGACCAATAAGGAGTATATATTCAATACAAAGACATGATATGTTTAAAGTTAAAGAATGAGAAAATATATACCATGCCAACCAAAATATATACCATAGCAATCAAAAGATAGTTAAAGTAGCTTAGTTCATATCAGGGACTTCAGAGCAAAATATTACCAAGTATAAAAAAATGTTATTTTGTAATGAGAAAGAAGCCAATTTATCAAGAGGATATAATAATCTTAAATGTTTATCCACCCAATTACAGAGTCTCAAAATATATGGAGCAAAAAGTAATAAAACCTTCAGGAGTAATAAAAAAATCCATAATTACAAACAAAGACAATAGTACTCTGTCGAATAATTGATAGAACAAGTATATGGAAAATCAATAAAGATGTGGAGTTGAACAGCATGGTCTGAAAGAAGCAGCGGTAACAAGCCTTGACAAAACTGACTATTTCACCCGGCCACAAAAGAATATGCCTTCTTTTAAAATGCATATAAAACACTTGCCAAGGTAGGCCATACTCAGGACCACAAAATAAGTTTCAATAAACTTGAAAATATTCAAATCATAGTAAATAATTCTCTTACAACAAGGTAATTTAATTAGAAATCAATAAGAGAAAAGTTAAAATTCCCAAACATTTGAAATCTAGACAAAACATAGCAGCAAATAACATGGGTCAGGAAAACACCAAGTGGGAAATTACAGTGTTTTTAACAGAATAAAAATGGGTATGCAGCATATTAAAATGTGTAGAATGAAGTTAAAAGCAGTATCCAAGGGAAACTTATGGCACTAATGCCAATCTTAATAAAATAGTAATGGTCTCAAATTGGCAATATCAATTTCTATCTTAACAAGGTAGTAAGAAAAGCATATTAAACAAACTAAGAGGAAGAAATCAAGTAATAAACATTAGAACACAAATCAGTGATAGAAAGCAGAAAATCAATGAAAACAAAAGCCAATATTTTTTAACAAGGGCAATAAAATTATTAATCTCAAGCCAGACAGATAAAAGCGATATGTCACTACACATTGTACAGATATCAAAAAATGATGAGACTATTATAAATAACAATGCCAATAAATTTGACAATTCATATGAAATGGATAAATCCCTTAAGGATATAAATGATCAAAGCTTACTCATGAAAAAATAGAAAACCTGAATAGTCCTATAATTATTATAGAAATAAAATTTGTAGTTAAAATTCTCTGTGCACACATACACGCACACATAAATTACAGGCCAGGTGGTGTTACTGTTGATTTCTATCATACACTTATGGAAGAAAAATACCAATTCTACCCAGACTATTCCAGAAAATTGAAAAGAAGGGAATACTTTCCAACTCATCTTAGGAAACCAGCACTTCCTCGATATCAAAGCCAGACAAGGACATTACAAGAAAAGAAAGCTATAGACAAATATTCTTTATGAATATAGATAGGAAGCTTCACGACAAAAATTTAATTTGAAATCAGTTCTGTATAAAAAGGATAATATGTTATGACCAAGTAGCATTTATCCCAGGAATGCAAAATTTAAGATAATGCAATATCCTTTCTTGGTAAAAATTCTAAGTAAATTAATACTAGAGGGGAACTTCAACTTGAAAAAGCACACCTATTGAAAAACATTTGTATACCATCATACTTAATATTGAATTCTGGAACTTTTCTTCATAAGATTAGGGACAAAGCAAGTATCCACTTTCTTCACCTTTACTCAACATTGTACTGGAATTTCTAGTCAATGGAATAAGATAAGAAAAAGAAATAAAAACTGTCCAGATTGGGAATGAAGAAATAAAACTAATTTTAATGACAGATAATGTGATTATATATGTAGAAACTCCAATGGAATTATACATATACTAGAACTAATGAAAAAGTTCATCAAAGTTGCAGATATAGGTCAATCTATGTACTTTCTAAGTCATAGCAATGAGCCAACAGTGATTGAAATAAAAATATCATTTAAAAAGCATCAAGATATGTAATAATTAGGGATAAATGTGACAAAAGATGATAGATCTATACACAGAAAGCTACAAAACATCACTGAGAGAAATTAAAAAGTAAGTAAATGGAGAGATATCACACATTTATTGGTTGGAAATTCAGTGCTCTCTTTATTGAAATCTCAATAGGCATTTTGTTAGAATTGACAAACAAATGCTAAGTTTCATTCAGAAATGCAAAGACCCAAGAATAAGCAGAGCAACTTTGAAAAAGAATAAAGTTGGAGGAAGATAACTGCCTGATCTTTATGACATGAGATTTATTGTAAAGTTTCAATACCCAGGACAATGTTGTGTTGACATAAAAATAGATTTGTGGGTTAATGCAAAAGAATAAAAAGTCCTAAAATCAATCCACACATATATGTCCAACTGATTATCAAAGATATGTAAAGGTAATTCAATGGAAAGAGGATTGTTTTTTTCTAAATAAATGATGTTGGACCAATAGGATATTTATATACAAAAAATAAACACTGACATATACCTTACACCATTTACAGCAATGATCTCAAAATAGAATATTGACCTAAATGTA
This sequence comes from Manis pentadactyla, assembly GCF_030020395.1. Lineage (NCBI taxonomy): Eukaryota > Metazoa > Chordata > Mammalia > Pholidota > Manidae > Manis > Manis pentadactyla. The sequence goes on from NC_080037.1 coordinate 4,786,436, forward strand.
AAACCCAAACTTCAAATCTGCTAGAAGAAAATATGGAAGAAAATTGTGTTAGGCAAAGATTTCACTGATGCAAACTCCAAAGCACAATATAAGAAAAGACAAATTGGTAAATTCTATCAAAATAACAATAAAAGTAATAATGACAATTAAATGTCTACTCTTAGAAAGCCATTGTTAATAGAATGAAAAAGCAAGCCATAGACTGAAATAAAATATTTGGAAATCATAAACATGATAATGTATTTATATCCAGAATATATAAAGAACTCTCAAAGTGCAATGAAAAAGAAACAGCCCAAAGAAATGGGTGAAATTTTGAGTGAATATTTCATCAAAAGAGGACATGGATGACAAGGGGAATACAAGTTAAAACCACAACGAGATACAACTTCCATATCAGAATGGCTAAAATGAAAAAGAGTGACTCTATCCCATGTTGCTAAGGCTATGCAGAAACTGGGACTCTCATGTGCCGCTGGTGGAAATGGAAAAAGGGACAACCTCTTTGGGAAGAAATCTGGCAAAGTTAAGCAAAAATCTACCATGTGAGCCAGCCATTTCATTACCAGGTATTTGCCCAAAAGAAGTAAACGCATATATTCATACATAGACAGTTTTTATAGCAATTTTATTTGTATGAACTTCAAACTGGAAACATCCCAGTTTGCCCATCAACAGGCAAATGAATAATATTCATGCAGTGGAATATTCATTTTGCTCAGCAAGAGAAAGAATGGAGTATTAACACATGATGCAGCATGGAAGGACCTCAAATAATGCTGAGTTAAGTGAGACAAAAAGAGCACATACTGTATAACTACATTTATATACAGTTCTAGAGAATTCCAGGTATTCTGTGGGATTGAAGGCAGAGAAATGATTTCCTAGGAGTGGGGGTGAGGAGGAGTGGCGGAGAGAAGTCAACAGGAGAGATCTCAAAGGCTTGAGGACACTTCTGGGCTGATGGATGTATTCATTTCCTTGATTTCATGATGGTTTCTTGAGTGTATACATATGTAAAAATTTATCAGGTTATATACTTTTAATAGGTGTGATTTAATGTCAGTCATACCTCAATAAAGCTGTTTAAACAATAGCAGTGAGAGGGAAGAGAGAGAGAGAGACAAGCCACATACACAATTCTTTTTTGGTGAGGAAAATAAAATTTGTGGGCATTCCCACACATCAATAGATGTTCACCATGCTGCATGTAAATATCTTGGTATATTATTTCAATGGCTTTCTAGTAATACAGAATTTCTAGGGAAATTTCATAAATATGTGGAAACATGGCTTTGGTACAATCAAACCACGGAGTCAATTCAAACAAACATACACACACATTAAAAGGCCGAAATAATAATGCCCCCTTTTTTCCAGCCCTCCCTTGAATTCTATAATGCTTTGGTTAAAAATCATAGGCATGCTGTTTGAACATAAAATAAAAAAGGTGCATTCCAAGAGGCATATTAACATATCCCTTTCTGAGACTTCTCACTAGCGGGTCAGCATCGCCTAAATACTCTGTCTCCTTAGGTCTTTAACACGCTTCCCAGCCCCTGGTTCTGTTTTTGTCTCCCCCACTCATTTTGTACTGCCGTTGTCTTACCCCCTGGATATGTTTTCAGATCTTAGTTCATTTTCACCTTTTCTATCTTTGTCTTGATTCCAACAATCAACTCCTTCTCTTAAACTGTGCCAGCTCACTTGAGGAATTTCATCTTAAAACTTCATGTCTCAGAGATTTTGGTTACCTTAAGTACCCCAGTAATTGTAGATGGATGGGAGCATAGAAGTCAGGGGCTCAGCCAAATGGAACTCATCGTAGATAGTGCAGATGAGAAGACTTTAAAGAAGGGACCAGTTTTTAATGAAGGGGTTAAACGAAGGAATGTTTTAGGAAACTAGAACCATAGACAGGGGCTGCCCTTGGGAAGACGTACCCTGATCTTTCTCCATCCACCTCCCTCCCAGTCTCTGGTGAATACCTACCATTGCCCGTGGGCCAGGGGGCATGAAGAATGTTGCCTCAGAGGTCCTGCTACTGGGGATATAAAGCAGGGCACAGAAAAGCGAAAAATAGCATGATACAGAGGGTAATTCTGAAAATTTTCTCTCAGTCTCATGTATTTCTTATTCCCATCACTGTTAAGATAACTGTTATGTCATAAGTAGATAGTTTCACAGGCAGAATTTTGAGAGGCCTTTAGGAAAGGAGCATTTACTACAACTTGTATTTCTTGAGCAAATCTATTAAGGCACCACTGAGGTGCTGTGGGGACAAAGGACTGAATACAGTACACGGTCTTGTCGACCAAGGTTGCGTTTGGTAGTGGAGGACCAGCTCTCTCCTCTATCCCAGGCAACTCTATGGCAAGGACTTCAACCTGCAAAAATAATGGGCCACGTGAGAACAGGGTGAGGGGTGCGTATCAGAGTCATCAGTCCTTGTTTGTTTGGCTCCTGCCCGAGTCCAGTCTTTATCTCTGAGGATCCATCCATCTTGAGCACCCGGGGAACTGCCAAAATAATCTACATGGGCCCACCTCCCTTCCCCTTGCTATACAGGCATCTATTTGTTAATTCTTTTCGGAATGCCCACTCGAGGCCAGAGACTGCACTAAACCCTGGGGATGCAGCCCTGGTAGAGATACACGGGCACTGTCCCTGTCCTCGTGGAGACAACACTGTTGTGGGAAAAGCAGGATGAAGTTAAAGAGCCACTAAATAAATAAGTGGCTCTTTATGAGAGTCTCTCGGGTGGCCATACATTTATGTAGGAAGGAAAGAAGCAGGACCGTGTGAGAGAGTAACAGACTGCACTGCATGTAGTCAGGCAAGTTTTCTCTGAGATGAAGGCGCTCCAGCTGAAATCTCAGAGAAGAGCTGAAGGTAAAAGTGTTGAGGAAGAAAGAACAGCAGCGAAAAGCCCCTGAAATGAAACTGACTTCAACTGCCTTGAGGCAGAGAAAGGGAACAAAAGAGTCAGACTGAGTGATAAACAGGGAGAGAAAAGCCAGAAGGGGGCTAAGTCTTTCAAGACCTTCTAGAGCAGAGTAGAGGTTTGGGATTTTATTCCCAGTGCTATGTGTTTTGAGCAACAGAGTGACATAATTTGACTTACAATTTGCTGGGTGACAAGGACGTCTGGGTAAAAGGAAGAGGAGGCAGCCACAGCTGTTAAGACAAGAGGTAATTGGGGCTACGTGGGGCAAAAATAGTGGACCCACTGACCAATAGCATTCACACAAGTGGAGCTGGGGGTGATGCGAGGGAAAGAGAACAATCAGGCAGGCCTTGAACCTCCTGCTCTGGGCCTGACATGTTCTCATCTGGTGCTGCAGAAACCTGTGCAGCGTCTGGGGGGCAATTCACCCAGCCCTTTTTAAGGCAGGTCTATGGTCGTGGCATCCTGTACTGTAAATCAGCTGATTCATCGATGTTTATTTTCCTACCAAATTTTGAAGTCAAAATGCATAATTAATTTAAACTCGGTAGCTTTTTATGTTTAGTTATTCATTTCTATAAACTGTTTCTGGAACTCAGTTCTAGTTTTCCTGCAGGTGCTTTGCAGTCCACACACCAAGCTCTAGGGAGCCACAGGAAGCCCATGCGGGGTGCTCAACTATCCCTGAACCTGCCTTCTTCCCAATGGGGCTCCAGTCAGGAGACTTTGAAATTTTCCCCACCAGGGTCTTTGGTTTGAGTCCTTTTTGTTGACAATTGCTTAAGAGATGGTTGAAGAAGTTTCTCTTTTATTTGCAATAGTCAAACTCCAAACAGTCACTGAGGGACTATTCTTCGCATTATGTAAAGAGGTGAGGTACGAAGGAAAGCACAGAGTCCTACCATAAAAATAACAATAAAAATAATATTGTCAAAGTTCTGATAAAATCGGACATGGGCTTGTTTTGTGCCCAGGAAAGAACATTCTGTATTTGACCTGATGGTTGAGGAAATATGTAATTTTATGACTGTTCTCGTAAAGTAGATTGTAGCAAAGCTTCGATGCATGGCGAACAACAGCCAGGACGCGGGTCTGTGCAGGGTATTTCATCGCAAAACACTTTTAGAAAACCATATGTGTTAAGTCTATAGCATATGGTAATGGGTAGGCAGACATGTGCTACAGTCTGAATGTTGTGCACACCCCAAATTCATATGTTGAAATCCTACCCCTCCCCGTGAGGTGGCATTAGGAGGTGAGAGTTTTGGAGAGGTGATGACGTCATGAAGGTGCCGAGCTCAAGAATGGGATTAGTGATTTTGTAAGAGAGACCCCGCGTGAGGACACAGCAAGGAAACAGCCTTCCGTGAGCCGCGAGTCCGGCTCTCAGCAGACACCGAATCTGCCAGCACTTGGATTTTGGATTTCCCCAAGTCCGAAAGGCAGCCTCCACAACCAGGAGAAATACATGCTGCTGCTTATAAGTCAGCCAGTCTATAGTATTTTGTGATAGCAGCACAAACAGATCAAGAATGTGCGTGTATGAAAGATCACCCGGCAGATGGTTCCTCGGCTGAGATGAGCCGGCTTTGCCCCGTGGAAGGTGGACAGGACCAAGCTGAGCAAGGGCCGTGATGCTGCCTACTGTCTGCTGTGCATTTATGAACAGCCAGCCAGCTTGTTCTGAGTAACCCACTTTCTAAGGGAGTGGGGAATAAATGGGACCAACTCATGCAGGGGCTTATTGAACGTGCGTTATGAAACCAGAGGATTATTCATAGACAGGCAGACATCTGGAAAGAGGGAGTAAAAGAGCTCAAATGAGAAGCCTGAGCAAACTGGAATGCACTGGAAATGAGGAGGTCCTGGACAGAGCCGTGGGGTCTCCGACAAGCACAGGCGGACAGCACAGACTGGCTCATGCTGCCCCGGTCCTTGTCCTAGTATAGGAACAGGGAGTGGTTGCAGACAGCGAGGATAGACATTGCATATAGGAAGCATTTTATTTTACTAGGGGCTGAGAATATAATTTAGTAGCTATAGGAGAAATAGAAGCAGTGGGTTGAGAGAATTCATTGATTCTGTGGTTTGGGCTTGTTTAACGAGCCTTTCAGACCATGCAGCTTACGCGACCTACTGCGTGGCCTTTACTTATGGGGGCTTCACCAAGAATGCGCAGGTTACTTAGTTACATGCAAACCTGATTCCAGTTTCTAATGACTAAAATTCACCCTTCAGGTTTAGTTTCTCTTAGGAAATGGAGAGTAAGATTCGTTTTCCTGACTGTCCTCAACCTGCACTGATATTTACGCAGCATCTAAGACAACTCTTTCTTGAATAGTGTGTCTAATATTGAGCCATTGCTTCATCAAAACACATCCCTGCTCGTCAGCTTCGCCATTTTGGTTGGTCAGCAGCCAGTCTGGTTTTTATCTTCAGTGAAACTGGAGCAATGAAGGTCTCTGTTTCTCAGCTGGGAGGGCTTTGCTCCCATCATGTCTCCCACGACCGACCGTGTGACTCCTTTATCTGCGCTTCCTGCCTCGCCTGGATTGATGGTTCTGCCCAGTCAGAAACATCAGGCAAAAATCTCCTTTCCAACTGAGCACAGCCATCTGCAATTCTCAAATAACCATTCTTGGAAGAGGTGGGAAATCGCTATCCTATGTCAGTTTGGCAACTGGGAGGAGAGCACGTACCTCCTAAAAATTTCTACCTTGGAGAAATCTTTCCTTAATTTTTTAAGAGAAAATGGGTGATGTAAGGATTAAAAGTGACCTTGTCTCTTTAGAGCTGTACACGGAAAAATGTTCAGATGAAATACTCTCGTTTCCAAATTTCAAAATGAGTTTTCTTTTGTGTCATTCCTACACTAATTATTTATTTCAAAAGGATCCCCAGGTAGGGGAGGTGGTGGGCGAAAGTACAGCTGAAAGAAGACTGGCCGTGTTTGATGGATCTGAACTGTGGATACACCAGGTTCATTATTCTATTGTCTTTACATATGGGGATATTTCAATATCTCATGATAAACATTTTTTTAAGAATGAAGCCTTCTGGTAGAGTTGGGATCGGGGTTAAATATTGACTTCAAATTACAGAAATCGCAGATTTGACAAATAAGCTGCACAGTGACTGTACGCTGCTTTCTACCCCATCACAGACATCACTGATGAACTGACTAATCCCAGCATCCCCCACCCCCGCCCATACCCTGCCCAGCACTGTGTTGAGAAGGATTCTGAGGCTGTTTTCAGGCAGCCACTACATGAATTGATTACAGCGACAACTAGGAGGATAAGCACTCGTCATCCCTACACTGAGATGTAAATATATACAAGTCGTTCCTGTCATTCTCCAGCAAGTGGGGGAGGGGGGCGGTTGCTGGGTGCCTAAGGAAGGTGGAAGGAAGAAATGAGAACATGAGGAGAAGTAAGGTCCAGAGGGAGAGACTGAGGTCACTGGAGAGAAACTGAAGGCAACAGCCTTAAAAATATCCCGTCAGAGGGTTTTGGGTGTTTGGACACGCAGACTCCTCACTGTGTTCAAAGGGCTGGACACTGGTTTGTGATTAATACTTAGAACTGACGTCTTAACTTTTCTGTTCTCTTTTTCCACCTAATTCCTAGTTTCCCAACGAAGGTTTTTATTTTGATGAGCTGTGTGTTGAAAAATGTCACATTCTGTTATTTGTCATTTGAAGAGAAGATATGGGTAAAGAAAAGGAAATAAATCTTGGGTCCTGACTATAGGTCAGGCACAAGTCTTGAAATTGTGTATACAATGTACTATCTCATGAGAATGTAGAGCATCTTGAAGTCACTGAGCGCCCTCCACGGGTGTGGGCGGAATCTTCGTTTCCTTGGCTTTTATCTCCAGCTAAATTCAGTTTAAACGTATCTTGACGAAGGGGAGGAACTGTATGTAGGGGATATGTTTTCCTCCAGGTAGCCTATAGAAACCTAACTGCCTCATAGCGCCACTTGAGGAAATCATAATCTGCCTCCAGAAACCTTGCAGAACAGTTACAATGCTTACACCTCTGTAACGCTGTCTTGCAGGGCATCCTGTAATACAAAACCCATAAACACTCCTTTCCATTTCTCTTGAAAGATATCTCCTTCCTCCAAAAGCTTTATTTCTATCCTACCTCCTTCTTCGCTGCCTCCATCCCCACTGTCTCCTCATCAACACTGTGTTTTTCTGTCCGCTCTTTCCATTCCAAACTTCACCTTCAGACACTGTGCTTTGATGCACGCCCTCCCCTGCTGGGCACAGCCCTTTGGGAAATGTGCTCTGATCTTCAGCATGACAGCTTTTATCACAAGAATCAGCCGTAGTACTGGAATTCTGATGGGTAAAATTCCACAACTTGTTAAAAATATGACTTTCTTGATCCAGGGGTACTGCTGTCACTCCTGTTCCCCAAAGTCATCAAGAGTTAGTGGGTGTCTGGTGATCTCTTTCCGGAAAGTTAGGATAGTAAAGGGGGTGCTGGGGGGTCTAGAACCCCTGCCAGACTAAGGTTTCAGAACCTAGGTATGGAAGTGCGTGGATCCAGCCTGAATCTGCAGTCCAAGCTGACGTCTTGATCCTGGGCAAGTCTATGGACAGACCCATATTTCTGGGATGTGCATCAAGGGGAATGTGTGGCTTCAGGAGGGCAGGGACAGTTTAGAAAGCCAGAGGTAAGTCAAAACATCATGTTCAAGAGTCTAGATGAGGAGCTGTGACATATTCCACCAAAAGGGGAAAGCCACAGAAAATACATAAGGTAATAGTACATGTTCTGGAGGAAACATCTAGAAGGATCCTTGAGGCAATGGTTTTCAGTGGTGTATGTGTATGTGTATGCGTGTATGTGTGTGTGTGTGAGAGAGAGTTGGTAGTGTGCTGCAGTGGACAGCATTAATCCAGGGCTTAGGACACACCTTTACCAAATTTTGGACCCAAAATCTCAGCCCTGCATTTTTTCCCTTAATTCCCTGGGCTGTTTCTAGATGGGACATTGATATGTCCACATTCCTATCCCCTAACCAAATCACCAGAATTGCTGGCTGCACCTGTGAAAAATAATACTTTATAGGCTTAAGGGCAGTTGGAGAATTTTCATCCAATATTTTACTGAATGTTTTGTGAGTTGTGTAAATGTGTGATTGTATTATATTTTAAGATCTTAAAATGGAGATGACTGAATAAATAACACTAGGAGAATTTCTATCGACAGTGTCAAATGAAAAGTTAATCATAACCTTTAATTGCACAGCAAGCATTTCCCCGTGGTACCTGGTCCTTGTAACCCTATTTCCATGTGGATGAATCCTTCAGAAATAAGACACGATTCTGTATCCTTAAGTTAGTTGTTCTTTGCTTACCGTTTGGTTTTCTCAGGGTGTCAAGAATTAAAATTCTATCATTGAGATGTTCAAAAGCCTGGCTCAAAGCTTTGCTATATATAATATCATTTAGAATGAGGACAGTTTTTTTAAAAACAGCAAGTGCTGCACGTACGGCAATATTAATAGTAATATTTATGCCATGCAATCTCATGTTGCAGGCTGGGTTCTCTGGAAGCAGACCTGAGATGGAGTTTCCCCTGTTTCTTAGGGATCAATACCCGTGAGGGGAGATGATGCAATATCAGGCAAAGGAAGAAAAACAATGCAGTGAGCCCAGCTGAGCCTCAGCCACCTGGCAGCGAGGTAGAGCATGAGTATTGCCCATCAGGGTGTCCCAGGATTGTCCTGATAAATATTTAATGACTAGCTCTCTGTAAAAAAAAAAAATCCTGATTTGTAGCATTTGCCGGTTGCCGGCCTGTAACCTCTGCTGTCATGGGGCGCAGCTTGGTGTCAAGTGGGAATGGGGAAGACGTGCACAAATGGTCTCTTGTGAGATGGTGCTGTCAACTCCAGCACACCAGGCCTCAGCGGCCATAGCTTTACACCATTGCTTGCTTAGCGCTGCCCCGGCTCTAGGTTGTTCTGCAAAAGCTGTGACCTTGTGTGAGCCTGCTTTCCACAAAGGAAGCAGAACCAGAAGGAGCTTTGACTTCCTGACGTCCGACGGGGTAGAAAGTTCTTCTTTGCAGAGTAATTTACAACATTCTATTCCCTGCGCCACTCGGTACACTTTTCCATATGGTGGCAGTTTTACTTTAGCTTATAATTCAATGGGACTCTTGTGTCCCCTGAAAAAAATATGCTGATTTTGAGGACCAGGACCGATAACCCAGAGTTGCAGGGATAGGAAACACAAAGCCCATAGTAAACTCTTGGGTGTGAGGATGGGACCATCCATGCCTCACCTCCTCGGTCCCTGGAATTAGGTATTCTTCCTGCTGGGGACCCAGCATACACAGGGTCCTGGTTGATGACACTATATCCTTGAGAACAGAGGCTGGCAAACTTTCCCTGTAAAGAGCCAGACACTAATTATTTTAGCATTTGTGGGCCATATGGTTTTGACAATAACTCAGATGTGCCCTGGTGGTGCGGAAGCAACCACAGACAACACATGAATGAATAAGGACGGCCGTGCTCTGACCAAACTTGTATTTACAAAAACAAGTGGCAGGCTGGACTGCCAACCCCTACTCAAAATTGTAGCCTCTGCCCTGGAGCTGGAACTGTCATTGTCCCTCGTAGGCCACTGCAGTATTCTGTGAGACCAGCTGCTTCTGCAGTATGGGATGGGGTGGACTGCTGGGTCCCATGCGCCTGGGCCCACGCTGGGAACCCCGAGAAGGGGGTCCATGCTCAGCCGCTCTCTGGTGCTGACTGAGGTCTGTGAACAAGAAAGACAAGCCCGTATGGGAAATAGGAGCCCCTGCGCAGATGAACGGCTGGTGCTTTATGGATATAGGGGACCTGATGTGGTCCACTTGTCACGGAGTGGCCAGACGGTGTCTTAGAGAAACCATGCCTCACTCGGGGCTCCGTGCTGGTCTCCGGTGCTGCCCCGTCGAACCTTCAGAGGCAGCAGAAGCCAGATCAGCCTGTGCAAGCAGGGGCTGACGCCATGATGCCCGTTGTGCCGAGTCCCGGTGTACTTGGTGATTTAGCGCTTCTGTGCGGGGTGCTCTCTGGTGCTTGTTAGCATGTTTGAAACATAGTCACACTCCAGCATCTTCTTTCATATAACTCCTCCCAAGATTTCTTGGTTCTCCACATTTCAGTATGTTTCCTCCTAGGCCCCTTTCATCTGGCCAGTTATTCACCCCACCCACGAGTCCTTCTGCATGAACTGCTGTGCTGCTCCAATATTCACTTGTTGAGAGGCTTTTCCCTTGCCACCTGGAATGCGCTGCCCCTGAGTGAGGTTGCCGCGCAGCCGCCGTCCATTCTCAGCTTTTACCCAATCCCCAGAGGGAGGTGTAGCCTATCTGCTGGCATGGCTCACTCACGCCCCCTTGTCCTACTCGATCTCAGAGGCGCTGCTTCCAGCCCCTGGTGACTGTGCCAGGTGCACGGACCTCATGACTTGGTGGACCTGACAGGTTCCAGGTGGAGTCACCTGGTGTCTCACAATAAGGCCTCTGCTCCTCCAGGGCCAAGAAGCATGACAGAAGCTGTTGCACAAAAGAGACATAATTTTTCTTAGCAGATGGAAACCTCCAACAGGAGAACCTATGTCTGAAGCTTCCCAGAATGGATTTCCTGTTCCTGGTCAAGGACTCACAGCTGAGCCTTACCCCAGCCCCTTGCTTTTCTAGTACACGTGGTCATTCACAGTACTCGACGCCCTGGAGACCCTTGATGGACACTTGGTCCAGGCCAGGCAAGCAGATCCCCTTGGGACTAGAATTAATGAGAGAAAGGAACATTCCTGTCAATAGTTTTCTGGCTCCAAATGATTACCTGATCACTTTTGTCAACATCTTGAGAGGGACTGCCAGAGAAAAAGCGACCTGGGGACATCGGAGCCCAGAGCCTGGGGGTGGCGGGAGAGGGCAGGGGAGACGGGGGCAGATTCTGAGACACCCGTTTAGCTCTTGGATGTAGTCATGTCTGCCCAGATTCTCCTCTGGAATACTGCAATTACATAGATCAATATCTACCCCCACCATCCTTTCTGAGAGCTGGTTTTAATTGGGTCTTGATTGCTCGTAGCTGAAAAGTTCATGACTGACAGAGCCAGGCAATCTCATCCTTGGTGGTCAGAGAAGTCTTCTCAGGGGAAGTAAAACTGTAATGGACACTTGAAGAGCAAGTAGAAATTGGCCAGGCCAAGCTGGGAGGAGGGATCAGTTACCACAGCAAGAGGGAGTTCTCGTAGCCTGTTCACCCTCCCAAGCTAGACTCAGTGATCAACAGCTTGGGAATCTGGATTCTGCAGCACATTGCAGATTGTAGGTAGGGAATTAGAAGAGGAAGACACTGTCAGGTGACCTTGCTGAGAACAGGGTGGGCAGAGCAGCAGGGAGTGTCAGCCTAATGGCGAGGTGATACCAGAGAAAGAGTACAGCAAAAGGCATAAGAACAAAAGATCATCGTTTGTGTGCATTTAGAGTGGAAGCAGAGAGTCCATAATCCCTTTATGGCAATAATAACAGCATTAACTATGGTGTGTTGAGCTCTTTCTATAGTCCAGATACTCTGTCAAGTGAGTCACACTTATTATATACTCTTACCCTTTTAACAACTCCAAGAAGTAGGTGTTAAAATCTTCTGCATCATCTTGTATTTTTTTTCTCTCTGCCGGATCATTTATATCAACATGCCAACAGGATGTTATTCCTCTCATTTTAAAAAAACAGGAGGAAAAAAAGTTCTTAGCTCCAATCGCCCCATCCCACTATTATCTAATTCCTTTGATCCTCTTTCCATTTAAGGTGTTGTCTGTAATTCACTGACTCCACGTTTTGTGATTCTCTCTTTTTAAAAACAGTTTTAATTGACACTGAAAAAAATGCACAACTCTCAAATGTACAGTTCAATGAATTGTGACAAGTGCTTATACACATGTAACTAGCACCCAAAATAAGATACAGAGCATAACCATCACCCCAGAAAATGTCCTCATGCATTTTCTGATCAATTAGCTTCCTCCTCACAAGAATTTCTAACTCTGTATGGTTTGTTTTTGGACTTCAGGTTCTGATTAAATCAATCAGTAATTATCCTCATGGGGTGGGGGGTTCTGATTTCTTTTGGGCAACATCATGCTTGGAGATTTATGCACTTTGTTGGGTGTATTAGAATTAGTTCCTTCTTCTGTAGTGCTGAGTAGTAACATTCCATGACCACACTAAAATTTGAGTTTCCATTCTCCTGTTGGTAAATATTTTTATTAGTTTTATTCCAGGTTTTGGCTATTATGAGGAGGCTTCTCTGAGAATTTATGTCCAAATCTTTGAGTGGATGTCTGTTTCCATTTATTTTGGATACATATCTTGGGGTGGATGCGTTGGATATTATGGTAAGCATATATTCCACTTTAAAGAAAGTACCAAACAATTCTTTAGCATAGTTCTAACTTTTCCCATTCTAGTCAGGAATCTATGAGAGTGTCATTTGCTCCATATCCTTAGTGTGAGCAGTTTCTTTGATTTTCAAGCTATTCTGGTGAGTGTGAAATGGTATCTCATTGTGGTTTGAGAATAAATTTCCTCTGATGACTTTTCTTTCTCTTTTAAATCTACTTATATTAATCATTTCTCCAGAAGTTCACTCTAAAACTATTCTTCTCAAGGTTTCCAGTGATCATGTTGTCAAATCAAATGAAAGTCCCTAGACCTCTATTGTTTTACATGGTTTATCACTGAAACTTCTTTGGAGGTTTCCGCATCCACTCATCTGCCCTCATGGACTCTTTCTTATGTTCTTTGCTGGTTCCTCGTTGTCTCTTGACTTCCAACATTGGATTGCTCTAGAGCTTATCCCTTGTCTTTCATTTCTTTTGTTGGTGAGCTCATCCAGTCTTATGACCTTAAATATGAACTTTGAAGACCTAAATATAAGACATGAAACCACGTGTAGAAGTCTCAGAAACGTGGAGAAGTCTCAGAAGAAAACCTAGGCAAAAGTTTCTTGAACATAATAAGCATGAACAACTTTTTTTCTGGACACATCTCCCACCAGGCAAGGGAAACAAAAGCAAAAATGAACAAATGGGACTTCCTCAAACAACAGAGCTTCTGCACAGAAGGGGACCCACCAACAAAATGAAAAGGCGACCTATAGTATGGGTGCACGTATTTGTAAATGATTCATTTGATAGGGGGTTAATATCCAAAATATATAAACTCATACACCTCAATACCAAAAAGCAAATAACCTCATTGAAAAATGGGCAGGGAACCTGAACATTTTTCCAAAGAAATACAGATGGCCAACAGGCACATGAAAAGATGCTCACATTGCTAATCATCAGGGAAATGCACATTGAAACCACAGTGAGATACCACATCACACCAGTCAGAATGGCCACTACCCAAAAGACAAGAAATAACAAGGGCCCCCTCCTGCACTGTTGGTGGGAATGCAAATTGGTGCAGCCACTATGGAAAACAGTATGGAGGTGCCTTGAAAAATGAAAAATAGAAATACCATATGACCTAGTATTTCCACTTCTAGGAATTTACCTGCAGAAAACAAAATCCCTGATTCAGGAAGATATATGCACCTCTATGTGTATTGCCATGGTGTTTATAATAGCCAAGATACGGAAGCAACCTAAGTGTCCATCAATAAGTGATTGGATAAAGATGTGATACATATACAGAATGGAATAATATTCAGCCACAAAAAAGAAAGAAATCCTGCCATTTGTTACAACATGGATGGCTGTCCTAGAGGGTATTATGCAAAATAAAATAAGCAGGTAGAAAAGACAAATACCATATGATTTCACTTAGATGTGGAATCTAAAAACGAAACAAAACAAAATGAAGAAAATAGCAGTAGAGTCATAGACACTGAGAAGTGACTGGTGGTTACTGTGGAGGAGGTGAGTGAGAGGGATAAAGAGGCAAAAAAAATCTCAATCATAATATAAGTTGGTCAATGGGGAGAATATAGTGAGTGATTCTGTGACATCTTCTTATGTTAGCAGATAGTAACCACACTAGTGGGGGTGAGGATTTAATAATAATGGGTACTGCTGAACCAGAGTGTTATATACTTGAAACCAATATAATATTATTTATTAACTATATTTCATAAGTGTATAAATGAATACACTTAAAAAATAAATATGACCTTTGTATCTCCAATATGACCTTTCCCCTTTAACCCAGAGATTTGGGCATATGACTGCTTGCTTGACACTTCCCTTTGGGTGTGTATGAGGCATTACAACTTCCTATGTTCCAAAAACAAACTCCGAACTACTGCAGTAGATCTGTCCTTCTGTCGTTGTCCATCTAAAGTAATGGCAGTCCCTTCCTCCAGTTGCCCAAATCCTGGAATCGTCCCTGGCTGTCTTCTTTCTTTTTACCCAAGATCACGCCCATTAGCCAATATGTCTGTTAGAGTTGATCACTTCTTATCACCTCCATCGCTAACTTTTCCTCTCAAGCCGCCAATATCTCTAACTTAAATGATTGCAGTAGCTGCCTAACTCGTTTCTCTGCCTTCACCCTTGTCCTCTTATAATTCATTCAAGGAACAGTAGCTAATGTGATCCTTTTGAAATGGAATTCAGATCACATCACTCTTCTCCTCAAAGTCCTTTATTCAATTCAATAATTATCACCTATCACAGTCCAGCGAGGGGGATACTGGCATGAATGAAAATAAACACATTTCTTGCCTTCTTGGAGCTTGTGACTTATTAGGAAAGATGGACAGTAGTCACGTAGTTATTTCATAATAATTCTAATAACTGTCACAAGGGGTAAGTACAGGGAGCAATGAGGATATATAATAGGTGGGTCAGGGAGACTTCTGGAGGAAATTGTATTTAACCTGAAATCTGAAGGATGGGCAGCAGTATACTGGCACCATGAGTATATAAAATATCACAGCCTTAGAAAGTGGTGGAACAAATATTCAAAACCAGGTTAATATGTCTCCAAACCCTGAACTTCTCAGCATTATGTAATATTGTCCTTGATGTTAAATATGTTGATCATGATTTATCTAGATCGTAAGTCCCATAGGTCATGGAGCCTGAACACAAATAGAGAATCAAGGGCTCTTTCTTTTTTAAACCTTGGTGCCCATCAGTCATTTTATGGCAAGTCTTACATTTGGAGATGAATAAGAAGAATTAATTCATTAAGAGCTATGATTAGGAAACCAAGCTAAAAATATGTATATGGATTAATCATAGTCACGAGCACCTTTCCATAGGATGTACCATATACTGGAAACGGTGCTGAACATTCTACACGAACGACTTCATTTAAATTTCACAACAGCCTTACAAAATAGGGTTTAATTATTCCCATTGTGTTGACAAAGAAATTGACACACATAGAGAGAAAATCTTAATCTAAAGTCACACAGCTGGGAAATGGCAGAAGTGGGTTTTGAACCATGCTATGGCCCTTGAATCTGCCATCTTAATATCTCTGTGAATAGGTCCTTGTTTGCAGTCGCAGGGCTCCTGGGCAACGCCAGCTCCTAGTCATGTGTTGCAGAAAAGGGGGTGCTATTTATTTTTTTCTTCTAATCATTATCTATGCATCTCTGGCTCCAGACCCCCACCCATGGTCTCCAGAAACCAGTGTCCTTTGGTGACAATTTCAACACATGCTAGGTAATCAGATAGGTTGTGGGACTGCAGAAAAGGTGGCAACTTTAGGCAACCTTGTGTCTAGGGTGAGCAGCAGGCGGATGGCTCCACTCTTCCTTGCAGCCTGGCATCATTTTCCAGGTCACAGTAACATCATAAAACACCTTCTTCTTGAAATCATTATATGAGTCTTCTTTAAGGATTTTAATTGCTCACAGAGAGTCTAATTTTAGGTTCCTCTTTTAGTATTAGGAATAAACACACATATTTAAAAACAAAAGAATAAACAGAACCAACGACAGCCAGAAGCCAGCACATCTCAACTTCCGAGGAATTTTGCTTGCAAACAGCTAATTGAAACATTCCTTCAGTGTGTGCTGCTCTGTTTTGACAGTGGCTCTGCCCCATGTCATAAAATCAATGGTCTTTTTTTTATCCCTCTCCTTCTTGTGCCATCTCGCCCCTGACTGTAGGGCCTTCTTTCCTCACTCACAGTCTTCCTCAGATCACCGGGGTTAAGTGATCTTTTCATATCGCCTGGCCAGACTGTCACAAGGCGTTGAGTGGCTTTTGAAAATGAGCCACGTTAAATGGACTTGATGGGGGTTACAACCACCATTATTGCTATCACCACTGTGATAAAATGGAGCAATAATGACGGGGGAAGGCACTTATCACTGTCTTTTTGAGATCACTTAAGATAGTTTGGGTCTGAAGCTTTTTGCCAAAGATAAATGGAACACGTACGAGATAAATGTTACTATTGGAGACTCTTTTGTGTGTGGACTTGCATGAGCTTGTGTTGTTTACCTGTGTGACGGCTGGACAGGGGAAGATAAAGACAGGCCTGGTTGGCATATGGTGGCCACCTGTCGTGGCTGAGGCGGGAGCTGCCTTCATTAAAGCGGGTAAGTCAGGATGCAGAGAACGGACAGATCGAATATCCTGTTGCCATTGTCTGTATTGCCAGTGTGCCGCCCATTTGTCATGAGCATGTGAGATGGTTGGATGGGCTAAATTCTGTGTTTCAAAGTCTAACAAGCACTCTGGTTTTGTTGCAAAGGCCCAGAGCTCTGCGTTCTAGTCCAGTCTGTCACCAGCTTGCTGTGTGGCGTGGTGCGACCTATACCATCCTGTGTCTCTGTTTCCCAGAGTGACCAACTCATCCCAATTGCCCAGGACTTGTCCTGGTTTGGGCATTGGAAGGCTCATGTCTCAGGAAACACCTCAGTCCTGGGCAGACCCGAATGGTGGGTGTCCCCGTCATTTTCTCATCTGCCCTATCACGTAATAATTTAAACTCCTTTTGTGAAAGCCATTGACTAATGTAAAATGAGTGGAAAGGTGAAGTAATACGATTGTCCCACCATGAGATGCCCATAGGGCACCACTTGGCCCTACCTCTAGCCTTAAAAATCTCAAAATAGTTCCCTGTGTATGAAAAAGGGGCCACCTTCTAACTGGAGAAGGCCGGTCTTGGCCTAGTGGAAACGGGTAATGGCGAGGGACTGTGGTAAAGATCAGATTACCTGCATTTCAACACATCCTGATTAACGTTAGAGTAAAAGGGACCTTTACGCACCTCTGTTGCTGGGGATGCTATGTGCACCCCAGCTCAACTCAAAGGGAATGTGGTTCTGAGATGGACAGTCTCGTAGGATTAGGATCGAAAGACACTGGCTTGCAGTCTGATTCCCCTTCTATTTTAAACTGTTTGAGTATCTGTTTCCTGAATTGTAAACTGTAAAGCATCAATTATTGTGAAGAAATGAGATTACGACTGTGTATGTGCCTGTCACATAGAAGATGCTTAATAAATGCTAGTTTTCTTCCTGAAAGAATTTAGTCCTTGCTTTTTACACTAGGAATAAAGTGGGAGTCACAAAAATTTTCAAGCACACCGTCACTTAATGTATGAACACCTGTATTTTTGTTCTATAGTATTTATAGGTTTCAGTGAGGTAGATCTCTTCATCTGTCTGGAGTTTCATTATCTCACCTCTGAAACATGGTACTTAGGGCAATTCTGAAATCTCTTCCAATTTTAGCATTGTGCTGCTCTAGTATTATCAATAGCCATTAAAGTACGTAAAACAGTGGAACAAACCCCATGTACCCATCACCAGTTACACCACTGAGCAGCATTCTAGAAAAGCTTTATATAAAAAGAAAAAAACACATGCATGTAAAATATTACATACTCACTGCGAAGATGCGGGCAATACATGAGGAAGCAAAATGAAATTCACCCCATTTCCTCTTCCTGGAGATAACCATTGTAATATATCCTCACAGACTTGTTATTTGACAAGGCAGGAACATTGAAAAAATTTGAAATCTAATTCATCATTGTCGGTATCTTTCGCTTGAAAATACAAAACAAAATAATGGCATAGACATTGGAAGATGGGGGTTCTAATCTAGAACCAGCCACTTACTGTCTGCCGTGTTGCCTTCACAGGCCTCGTTTTCCTCATCAAGAAACTACAGGCATGAAACAGGACAATCCCTCAGGGGCTGCTGAGGTTCTAAGTGGTGGTGATCTAGCCTAATGCATTAATTCATGTGAGCACGCATAGGAAATACGTCTAAAACAACAGTTTGGGATTTAAAAAGAAACAATGGATAAAGTACAGGGGTGAAGGTATCTACAAATTCCAGAAAATAGTTTTGTTTTGTTTTTTTAAACAACTGTTTACCTCTCACTTTCACATCATTTCCTTAACATCCCATTTCTCTGGCTGCCTAGGTTGGCTGGTTGACTGACTAGCTAATTCGGAGCTGGCCAGTCAAGGGGCCACAGAACTTCCCTGTACCTCTACAGGGCCAACACCACCGTGCTGTCCGTGGGCGAATTGCTGATGGTCCTGGGTGTTCAATGCAGACCTGGGGGCTCAGGACTCCTCCTGCGTCCCCTCATTTACCTGTAGTCTGAGAGGACTGGATAAAGGGCTCGAATACTATCAAGTACGCAGAAGGTCCAGGCCTGATGTTCGTTATGTATGCCTGCAGTGTCTACTGTGCCCTCATGAGATTCATTCATCTGTGCAGTCCTTCTCAGCAGAGTACTCCAGACAGCCCTTAAAATCCAACTGGGGAGGTGGTGAGCCAAAGCTCGCTAGTCAATGCTTCCCCAAGGAAGGTCGATGGATCTTCCGTGGTAAAATTATCAGGACTGCTCATTTCAGAATTAGATCCCTGATTCTTGGTTCTGTTCCGTATTGCTGAATCAAGATCTCTGAGATATAAACCAGAACCTGAGATTTTAGATAAATCTGAGAGTTTTAAATAAAATTGGAGTCCCCATCTTTCTAGGGGCTCTCTTAGCATTTTGCAGTTGGATCTCCCCACTTCATTTCATGAATTTTATTCATTAAATACATTAATTGTCCCATGTATACCAAGCATTTTTCTAGGTATTAGAGATTAGATGATGTATAAAACTTAGTCTCTGCCCTAGGATGGGTCATTCTCAAAATTCATACATCTTTTCTGTTCTCTTTTACATGCTTTACCCTTGGGACTCTCCTTGACATCAACCGACTCAGAGATCATCTCATGTAAAAAATGACCCTTAAGTCTGTTTCTCTAGCCCAAATGTCTTCTCCCCCACAAAATTTCCCCATCTTCAAAAATCCTCTGGACATTTCAGTTCGGACCTCACATTATCATCATGGAAGTAAAGTACCTAAAGTTGAAGTCATTTTTATTTCTACCTCAAGTAAATAGCAGCTTCCCTTTGATTTCTCTAGTCTTGAAGTCTGTGGGGCCAGAAATCTAATTCTGCTCTCTCCAAGTTATTTTTGTATTCCCTTGCACATGTCCCTATGTCGAAACCATTGTCTTTGCATTGGCCAAGCCAGCTATGTCCTGCATCTGTATTATTTTAATTTGGTCTTAATGTGTACGTGTGACTTTATTCTTTCTCCCAGTGTGTACTTTACTTTCCCCGATTGCTCTTTTTAAAATAAGGTAAAGCCATGGAGCGAAATAAGCATGAGGTGTTTTCCCCAAGTCCTGTTTCTCCATCCCTCTCTCCTCCCCACTTCCTGTCCTTCCTGTCCTTCTCTGTCCCTCCTTTTTCCCCCACTTCCTTCCCTTTCATCCTCTCTCTGCCCTCCCCCATTTTACTTTATTTCCCAACTTTCTTCCCTTTACCCATCTTCTATGTATTTCTTTGTTACTTGGGTGTCACAAAAATTTCCAATTTTATGCACTTGGGGATGAGGGAGAGATAAAGGTGAGAAGAAAAAAATTAAATGCTCCCCAAAGATTTATGTGATGTACTGAGAAAGGTAAGCCTGCAAACCACTGACCTGGTTCTTTATTTCTTGTTTTCAAGGCCCGATGAGCTATTGCTTTGCTGTATCTAGCTGATCACTTCCCCTCTATTCTTTAGAGAAACCAGGATAGATAATCTAACTTTAATTCTTTCCATCTAGATTGTGAGACAATGAAGGTCAACGGCTCTGATATCCTTCCCTCAGCCCCTTGAGGTGGGGAAGAGAAGCTCCTTCCTTGCCCCAAACTTCAAAAACTGCTGCTGTTCACATGCTAAAGGACACAGCTTGTTTGCAGTTTGTTTCTACAAATGCAGTGTCCTGCAGCTGAGACGTGAGTCGTAATGCTAGAAGTTCTTAGTGTCACTAATCTTTGCCCTGTGGCACAGCTGTAATTACCCAGCAAGGAGCCCTCGTGGCGTTTACCAGGACGATGCCGTGTAATGATGGAGTGTTTGTAGGTGGCTGTGGATGATTGTGTAATTACACTGAATAGATCCAAAAGTAATTACCAGCATCATACCTCTGGGGTTTAGAGGGCAAGAATAATCATGTGCACAGAAGTCCTTTTCTTAAAGCAAATCCCTCTTCAAGGGGTTTCCAAGCAGGAAGAGATCAAAAGAGCCTTCCTGATTCTACGTGGTCAAGCGTCTGCCTCAGAATACCGCTGTTAACCCCGTTGCTCTGGCCTGGCTCCAGCTCAGAGCCATGTTTGGTTGTCTAATCATTGCTAGTTAGCTTTCATCCCCAAGAAGTACAGTCCAACTGTCAGTGTGTTCATTGTTCGTACCCCGAAACTGGCTTGGCATGGACTCATTCCATTTCGCTCTGCCCACCCTGGTTGGGCACCTGGCATCTGTAGTCACCATGGAGATGAAAGGAAAGGATGGATCAGGCACGGTCCCTAGTTGTACAGGTGACCCCTGTGGTCGGGAGATGAGGTGTGACCACAAGGCAGGATGCGGGGAGCTCCGTTAGAAAGGTAAGGAGCCAGAGGTTCACTTGAATGGAAGGAATCGTTGATGACTTTGCAGAAAAAGGTAGTTTATACTGGGCATTGAAAAGTGGCTGAGCACTGTTGGTAAGGTGGGGCATTGGAAGGGAAAGACATGACAAAGAGAAGGATACCATGAACAAATTTATGGACGCACAAAAGA